>NW_027256885.1:20267739-22667739 GCF_029215685.1 Pituophis catenifer annectens
GATCCTGTCCATCCTTTCATGATCCCAGTAACCCTGAGGAACACACACACATCTGTGGGGGTTAGGCAGGATGCCTTGATCGATTCCGGATGTACAAGGTGCTTAATGCGCTGGGTGGTAGTGGATGAACTGGGGTTAAGCATGATGAAATTGCGAACTCCCATCAAATTTGAGCAAATGGATGGCTTGATGCTTGGGGGTGCGCCAGCCACCCATGTTACCGAGCTGGTTAGGCTAGAAATAGAGGAGCATTGGGAATACATTAGATTCATAGTGGTGGACATGATGATAAAAGCCATCATATTAGGACTCGCATGGTTGGATAAGTGGGAGCCCACCATTTGGTGGGAAGGAGGGTTCCGGAAACTGCAGCTGGCTTTCGGTCCAGATCCGATAGTCTGGCAGCAACTGGGCCGAGCAGAGGACGGGGTGCGACAAGAACAGGGGTCCACAGCTGGAGGGTTTCCGGATGTATACATGGAATTGGCTAACGTTTTTAATGAGGAAGAGTGTGAGGCTTTACCACCACATCGCTCAACTGACTGTGCCATTGAGTTACTACCCTGAACTAAACTACCAAAGCCCCGTATGTACGCAATGACACCGAAAGAGCTGGATGGGTTGAGACGCTATATAGATAAGAACCTGGCCAGGGGAGTCATTCAGCCCAGCTGATCTCACATGGCCGCCCCAGTCCTGTTCCAGGAGAAAAAAGATGGTGGCTTACGTCTGTATGTAGATTTTCGTGGATTTCGTGGACTTAATGCAGTCTGTGTAGAGCATTTATACCCTTTACTATTAATTAAGGACTTGTTAGCCACCCTATCAACTGGGTGGATTTTCATGAAACTCGATTTGAGGGAGTCCTATTACCAGGTGCGTATCTGACCAGGGGACGAATGGAAGACCACATTTAATTGTCCCCTGGGGCGCTATCAGTTCCAGGTGATGCCATTTGGGTTGCAGGGTGCCCCAGCTGTGTTCATGCAGTTGATCAATGAGGTACTGCATGAGCATTTGTACTGGGGGTCCTTGTATACCTGGATGACATCCTGATCTACACCAACATGATGTAGGAACACACCCGGTTAGTACGCCAAGTGTTGCAGAAGTTACTGGCTGCCAAATTATTTGATAAACTTTCGAAATGCGAGTTTCATCAAACCGAGTTGGATTATTTGGGATATCGCATTTCGGGGGAAGGGTTGGAAACAAACTCTAAAAAGGTTAAGGCTGTGTTGGAATGGCAGGCCCCAGGACCGAGGAAGCAGTTGCAGAGTTTCCTCAGCTTTGCAAATTTCTATAGGCAATTTATTCCATCATTTGCTCAGGTGGCATTACCCCTAACAGACCTCCTGCATACCAAGAAAACTATGATAAAACCCCAGCCAGGGCAGGCAATAGTGTGGATGCCTGAGTGTCAGAGAGCATTTGAGAACCTGAAAGCCCTTTTTGCCTGTGAATCAGTCCTAAAACACCCTGACCCAACACTACCTTTCGTGGTGCAGGCCGATACAAGTGATGTAGCTGTATCTTATTACAGAAAACCAACCAGGGTGGGCTACAGCCTTGTGCCTATACCTCCAGGAAACTTATGCCGACAGAAAGGGGATGGGCAATATGGGAAAAAGAGGCTTTCACTGTGCGTTGGGTGCTACTCACATGGAGACATCTACTGGAGGGCGCAGGGAACCCGTTTGAAGTGTGGACTGACCACAAAAACTTGGAGGCCCTACAAACACTCAGAAAACTGTTCCCAAAACAGGTGCGCTGGGCGCAGTATTTCCAGAGATTCAATTTCACCCTGAAATATGTGCCTGCTGGAAAAAACTTTCTGGCTGACGCGCTGTCCCGTATGCCCCAATACAACAGTAAAAGGGAAGAGGTAGTACCGGTTATGATACCCAGTAATCAACCTGTGGGACGGGTGGACACTGATGAACCAGTAAACCCTTGGTACGATGAGTTACGTCATGCATTAAAAGCAGATATTTATTTATTTATTTATTTATTTATTTATTTATTTATTTATTTATTTATTTATTTATTTATTTATTGGTTTGATTTATATGCTGTCCTTCTCTGGAGACTCAGGGCGGCTTACAATGCGTTAAGCAATAGCCTTCATACTTTTGTATATACCTGCTTAGTAGGGCTTTCGGCCCCCCCTAAGCGGTGTTCTTTTTTATACAAAGTCAGTTTATTGCCCCCACAATCCGGGTCCTCATTTTACCTACCTCGAAAGGATGGAAGGCTGAGTCAACCTTGATGTCAGCGTTCCAAATTAGGCTCTCTTCCAGCGCTGACATAACAAGATGAACTTTTACCTAGTTTTGTATGTACAGATAGTGTTTCCTGGGAGACGAGGGTGGGGGCTACATTCCTGTGAAAAGAACGTGCCGGGAGGTAGAGATGGATCTGCATGATGGCCAATGGGACATTGGGGTTGGAGAGCGGAAGAGGAGGGGGTTGGAAGGAGGGGCCAGTTTGGCTGCAAAATGAAGTCAGGAATGTCGGCTTTTTATGTTCTTAAATAAAAATGATTTACCAGAGAGATTGCGCTTGAAAATGAAACTTATTTAAGATAACACCGAAACCTGACAGACAGCCAAACTCTCCTCCAAATCCAGGCTGGCTGAGTTTAAATCATCCCGTTCCCTCCCAGACATCTGGTCGGACGGATTATGGCTGAAGCCAAGCTCTCGGAGGAAAGCCTGCTTCAAGAAACGGGAGGAGCAGAAGCGGTCGTGATTCCAGCCAACTTGGAAAATACAAAGGTAAAAGATAAAGAAAAACCCCTAAGTGAATTGGGAAGGGCGAGCTGGGGATGGGAATGGCAGCGAAGCCCAGACAAGGCAGCACCTCCCCACCCCAGGATGAGAGACGAGGCAGAGGACTACCAGCAGTCCAATTGGGCAGACCTCCTATCTTTTGCGGAGGTTGCATATAATAATGCTGTCCACAGCAGCACGGGGCTAACCCCGTTCAAAATAGTGAGTGGCATGGATTTTGTTCCCATGCCAGAATACCCGAGGGAGCCCCCTTCCTCAGTCAGTTTGACCGACTGGATGGCAATGTTGAGACAAACTTGGGAAAATGTTAAGAGGGCGCTGGCAAAGGCGGCTCAATCTTATAAGGACCAAGCAGACAAGCACCGAACTCCCCAAAGACCATTTCAGCTGGGAGAGAAAGTTTACCTCTCCACCAAGTACTTGAGACTTAGACTCCCGAGCAGGAAATTGGGCCCAAAATTTATAGGACCATTTCCTATAATAAAAATAATCAACCCCGTTACAGTGCAATTGCAGTTGCCACGGCTTTTGGGGAAAATTCACCCCGTTTTTCACAGTAGCCTTCTAAAACCTGTAGTGGGGTCTACTTTAAGGCCAACTCCACGTGAACCCCCTGGGCCCCTGGTTGTTGGGGGCCAAACGCACTACGAGGTGCAGCGGATTCTTGATTCAAGATGGCACAGGGGGTGCCTCCAGTACTTAATTAAATGGAAGGGTTACCCATTGTCAGAGGCTTCTTGGGTGAAGAGCGCAAACATCCAAGCTGATCGCCTTATAGCAAAATTCCATGCAGACCACCCGGGAAAGCCGGGAGGGGGGGTGCACAGCCGGGGAGGGGCTGATGAGACTAATCTTGTTGTGTTTTCCCTATGGGATAGGTGATGTCGCAGAAGTGAAGGGAGAGGGGCCGGATGTCAGCGTTCCAAATTAGGCTCTCTTCCAGCGCTGACATAACAAGATGAACTTTTACCTAGTTTTGTATGTACAGATAGTGTTTCCTGGGAGACGAGGGTGGGGGCTACATTCCTGTGAAAAGAACGTGCCGGGAGGTAGAGATGGATCTGCATGATGGCCAATGGGACATTGGGGTTGGAGAGCGGAAGAGGAGGGGGTTGGAAGGAGGGGCCAGTTTGGCTGCAAAATGAAGTCAGGAATGTCGGCTTTTTATGTTCTTAAATAAAAATGATTTACCAGAGAGATTGCGCTTGAAAATGAAACTTATTTAAGATAACACCGAAACCTGACACTTGAGCCTGGTGAGATTTGAACTTGCAGTAATTGCAGGCAGCTGGTGTTACTTAACAGCACTTTAGTCTGCTGTGCTAGCAGAACATAGGTCACTGGTAACCCACAGGGACGGTCTTGCATGGATGGGGGATAAGTTATATATACCCCAAAGTCTCAGGGTCTCATTGTTGAGGAGGTGCCATGACGTTAAGACAGCTGGTCATTTCGGTTTCCTCAAAACACTACACCTTACAAGACGACAATTCTGGTGGCCACGGATGCACATAGAAATGGAGGGCACAATTACAATTTTTTACTTACACACAAATTAGAAGAGGAAATAGTAAAAGAAAATATGATCACATGGGCGAAGAACTTCGGATACAGTATTGAACTAGCCAAATGGGAAAAATTATGGAAAGTTAATAGTAAATTGACACTATCAGTATCATACAAAGAAAATGCCTATAAGATGTTTTATAGATGGCATCTCCCCCCAGCACGGATTTCAAAAATGTTCCCCAATACTTTGCCACTGTGTTGGAAATGCAAAAAACAAAAAGGGACATACTACCACATGTGGTGGTTATGCCCAAAAGCAAAACAATTTTGGAATAAAATCAAAACCCAACTGGAAGAAATAACAGCACAAAAAATACCATTAAGACCGGAAACATATTTATTAGGCATATTCACTAAAAATTACGAAAAAGAAACAATATATTTAATCACACATATTTGTTTCGGATAAACTTTTATTAACTAAGTAAAACTAACAAACAACGCTTATAAAGCATCTTCAAAGGCAACACCCAGGAACCGGAAACACCTCATAGAGGCACATAGAGATAAAGATTAAAAGCAACACAACCCCATAACATCTCCCCTTTTCTAATAACAGCAACACTTTCTACAAATTGAGTCTATCGGGGGGCGTGAGCATCTACCACTCCGAGTAACGACTGGCTCTCTCACACCTGACTCTCTCACGCAGGGCGGATCTCTTCGCTCGCCATTTTCTGAAGCCTCGGATGTTTGGCTATCACCAGACGCACCAACTTGCTCAGGACTGTCATCAATGTCAGACAAGCATTCATTATTATGCTTAAGTAGGTTTGGCTTGACAACTGGCTCTGACCCACCCACTGGATATGAGGAGTCTGGTTGCTCAGCCACATGCAAGTCTGGTTGCTCAGCCACACGCAAGTCCACACGGTTCCGCCAATATTGGGTTCCTCCAACCTCCACCAAATAGGAGCGAGGTGCCACTTGTTGTAAACAGGTACCCCTTTCCCAACGGCCAGTCCGATCTCCAGGCAGTGGTGTTAGGTTCAGCTTGTAGCTTACTCCTAACTTGTTGGTCAGGCAATATATCTGTTTCTTTAAGAAACAACTGAGCCACGTAATCAGGGTTTGCTGAACCCTGTAATTTAGGCTACAGTGCATAAATAAGCAGTGCAGAGAAGCGTTCCTTGTTCTTGATTGATCCTGTTACTGTAGCTTCCTGCGTCTTTCTGCTGATTGGTGTTAGACTGGATTGGTATATGGTACTGTATACCGAGAGTTACTAAAGTCTGTTTGCTTTGGTAAGGAAAGATACTTACTGGACTGATATTACTGTTTATGACCTTGGACTGTTTTACTTACACCGAAACTGCTTCTTATCTTGTATATAAAGTATTTTTCTCACATGAGCTACACGTTTATCTCCTTCCCTGTGTGTTTCTGCTCTGCTCGTTGCACAAGCAACAAATACTTTTTACACACACCCTAACATTGGTTATGGGCCCAGAACGTTCCAGGGCTCTTTAATTTGTTTTTGCGGAAGTGAGAAGTGCAGGCAGTGGGTGTAGTAGTCAAGATGATGGCTTTTGAGCAAGGTACAAGTTATTCTACCATAACCCGGTTGGATGGTACAAACTATGTTACCTGGTCCACAAAATGCTGTCTACTTTTGCGAAAAGAAGGACTGTGGGACATGGTTAATAATCCACCGGACATAACTGCATTGAATGCTGCTGACGAAGAAGATGCCAAAAAGATAGCGAAGTTTCACAGGGACAACGAGCGTGCTTTATGCATCATTGGCCTGACACTGGGAGACCAGCAACTTGTCCATTTCCGGGGCGAAGAGTCTGCTGCGAGGTGTTGGACAAAGCTAAAGAAGCTCTACGTTCGTGACTCTGTGGGTGTCCATATCTACCTGACACGGAAATTATTTCGCTTACATCTTCAGAAAGGAGGAGACATGATGGCTCACCTGGACTCCATGACAGGGCTTTTCCAGGAGCTACATGAGAAAGACCTTGTGTTTACTGAACTGCAGCAAGTTTATATTATTCTTTCATCGTTGGATGACAGTTATGACTCTTTTGTTTCATCATTAGAAGTATTGTCTAGAGATGAACTAACATTGGCCAGTATAACTGGTAGGTTACTGGATGAGGCCAAATGTAGGCAAGAACGAGACCAGTTAAGGATGCAACAGCAACCAAAAGTGGAAGCTGTATATGAGAATGTCAATATTGTTAAACACTGTTATGCATGTGGGGCTAAGGGGCACATTGCAAAATATTGTAATAATAAGAAAGAGTCTGCTAGAAACTCTGCTAAACCCAGGAAAGGGTGTAATTTAGCAACCAGTTCATCTAATAATATAAAAGATGATTGGTGGGTGATTGATAGTGGTGCCTCTCAATCCATAACAAAAAACAGAAAACTGTTTCTAAACATGAAGAAAAGTACTAAAAAGGTCAAATTAGCTAATGGCTGGAATGTGACTGTAGCTGGGGAGGGACTTGTTCAATGTTCTATTAGTAAGCACCCTTTACCCATGCTTTATATCCCTAGTTTGAAATATAACCTTTTATCTGTAAAGTCATTACTACATTCTGGGTTTACAGTAACTTTTAAAAACAACAAATGTTTGCTGGAATGTGAAGGCACTGTAGTTACTGCAGAATTAGAAAACGACTTATTTGTTATTAGGGATAAGTCATTACTGTTAGTTCAGTCAAAAGCTAAATTTGGAAATGTAAAGCCGCATGATGAATGCGTACATTTACTACATAGAAGGCTTGGTCATCTGAATTTCAGGTTGTTGCATTCGACTGTTAAGCAGTCTAAAGGCATTAAGTTAAGGGCTTGCAGCAAATACCTGAACTGTAATACTTGTAACCAGCATAAAAGTAAAGTTACACCTGCAAACCGCTGCAATGGGTTTAAAACAACTAAACCTTTGGAGGTAGTCTTTTTAGACTTAATAGGGCCAAAGAAACCCAGTTTAGGGGGAGCATGCTATATTTTAAGTATAGTTGATCACTTTACCAGATATGGTTTTTGCTACCTTATGAAGTCCAAAAGTGATACGTTCCAATGTATCACAAACTGGCTTCGTTTTGTAGAAAGGAAGCAGAGGTTTAAGGTGAAATGCATTGTTACTGACAATGGAACTGAGTTTACTAACCATCAGTTGGCTAAGTTTTTGAAGGATGCTGGGATACAGCATAAACTTTCTGCCCCTTTTCGGCTGGAACATAATGCATTTATAGAACGAAGAGGCCAGACCCTACAAGCTATGACTAGGACTATGCTGGCTGATGCTTGTTTACCTGATAAATTGTGGGGAGAAGCAATACTATGTGCCAATCATATTTTAAATAATGTGGTGCACTCCTCTACAGGAAAAATTCCTTTTACTTTATGGCACGAGAGGAAGCCTGATTTAAGTTATATACATACTTTTGGTGCACCAGCCTGGGTGCATATACCAGTTAGTCAGAGAAGGAAGGACCAACAGAGAGCAAAGAAAATGATTTTTGTTGGCTATGAGGCTAACCATAGGTCCTATAGGTTCTGGGAAAAAGGAACAACAGAAGTTTTGTGTAGCGCTAGTGCTAAATTCCTAGAACATGAAGGCTGGGATAGGTTAGAAAAAGCAGACTATGGTTTTACAGATGTAGATGTTAAGATAGACCATATTCCTGATGATAGTTCATCTGAGATGGATGATAAACCATCTATTAAGGTTGAAGAACAGGAACAGGAATCAGGGTTAGGGGAGGATGAACCCAATATACCTGATGTTAGTCCTGTTATGCCTAGACGATCTTCCAGGGACCGGCATCCACCAGATCGCTATAAAGCCACAGTGGTTTGCCAAGTAGATATCGAACCATCCAGTTATCATGATATAAAATTATATCCAGAAAAGGAGCAAAAAGCCTGGCAAGAGGCAATGGATAGAGAAATTGATTCATTGAAGAGGCTTGGTGTCTATGAAGTTGTAAGAATACCACCAAATGAGAAACTTATAGGCTGTAGGTGGGTCTACAAGGTAAAGAAAAGTGTAGATGGGGTAGTAACCCATAAAGCTCGGCTTGTTGCACAAGGGTTCTCACAGACAGATAGAGACTATGATGAGGTTTTTGCTCCAAGTTTAGGAGCGAGCACTTTGAGAATGATGCTGGTTTGGGCAGCTAGAAATAAATGCTCTATTACTCATATAGATGTCGAGACAGCTTACTTGAACGCTCCGTTGAGGCATACAATATATATGAAGAAACCTCCTGGTTATGATACACAGGATAGCACTGAGTGTTGGAGGCTACAAAAAAGCCTATATGGTTTAAGGCAATCAGGTTACGAGTGGAACCAATGTATAGTGCAGGAATTACATAACATTGGGTTCTATGAGGGCGTAGCAGATAAATGTCTGTTTAAAAAAGAACAGGATGGATGTGTTTCATTCTTGTTACTCTTTACAGACGACATTGCCATAATTACCAGAACTGACGCTGAGGCCAGAGAGATTATCGGTCAGTTGCAAACAAAATTTAAACTTAGAAATCTAGGACATATACGGCATTATCTAGGGCTGGACATCCTGAAAACATCTAGAGGATTTAAAATTTCACAATCTAATAAAATCTGCAAATTGTTGAAAAAATATGGGATGGAATTATGTAAACCTGCCAAGACTCCTATGACACAAGAATTCCAGCAGGATAGTTTGCAGAGTCCACAGTTCAGTAAAGAACTGTATCAATCATTAATAGGCAGTTTGTCGTATTTGAGCAACTGGACACGGCCTGATATAGCTTTTAGTGTTAATCAATTAGCACAATATAGTTCAGAGCCTACTGATAGGCATTGGCAAGCTGCAAAACGTATTCTTAGATATCTTAAAAGAACGTTACATTTTGCTATGTATTTAGAACCAAATGCCAATATGGTGTTAAAGGCATATGCTGATGCCAGTTTTGCCAGAAAATCTACGTCTGGAATAGCAATCATGTTGGATAACTGCCTGATTGGATGGAGATCAATTCGCCAGAAACACATCAGTTTGTCTACCATGGAAGCGGAGTTTTCTTGTCTATCACTTACATGTACTGAACTGATTTATTATAAACAGTTGATGGAAGATATTGGATTCAAAATGGACTATCCTATTACGGTTTATGAAGATAACCAGGCAGCCATTAAAATGGCAACGAATCTTGCTGTAAAGACAAGGACTAAATACACTGATATACGTTATCTGAATGTTCGGCAATGTGTTAAGGATAACATGATTACATTGGAATATTGCGCATCAGAGGACAATATTGCCGATAATTTTACCAAAGCGCAAGGTGCCATTAAACACACCAATTGTTGTGAAAGATTTGGATTAAGACTCTGAAATGTAACTGATACCACTGTACAATGTATGATTTGGATGTGTATTTTTGTTTCTATATCTATTGTGTATATTGTCCTGCCCAATGGGGAGAATGTTAGGTTCAGCTTGTAGCTTACTCCTAACTTGTTGGTCAGGCAATATACAGGTGAAACTCGAAAAATTAGAATATTGTGCAAAAGTTCATTTATTTCAGTAATGCAACTTAAAAGATGAAACTAATATATGAGATAGACTCATTACATGCAAAGCAAAATAGTTCAAGCCTTGATTTGTCATAATTTTGATGATTATAGCTTACAGCTCATGAAAACCCCAAATTCACAATCTCAGAAAATTAGAATATTACATGAAATCAATAAAACAAGGATTGTACATAGAACAATATCGGACCTCTGAAAAGTATAAGCATGCATATGTACTCAGTGCTTGGTTTGGGCCCCTTTTGCATCAGTTACTGCTCAATGCGGCGTGGCATGGATGCTATCAGCCTGTGGCACTGCTGAGGTGTTATGGAAGACCAGGATGCTTCAATAGCGGCCTTCAGCTCTTCTGCATTGTTCGGTCTCATGTCTCTCATCTTTCTCTTGGCAATGCCCCATAGATTCTCTATGGGGTTCAGGTCAGGCGTGTTTGCTGGCCAATCAAGCACAGTAATCCCATGGTCATTGAACCAGGTTTTGGTACTTTTGGCAGTGTGGGCAGGTGCCAGGTCCTGCTGGAAAATGAAGTCAGCATCCCCATAAAGCTCGTCTGCGGAAGGAAGCATGAAGTGCTCCAAAATCTCCTGGTAGACGGCTGCATTGACCCTGGACTTAATGAAGCACAGTGGACCAACACCAGCAGATGACATGGCTCCCCAAATCAACACAGACTGTGGAAACTTCACACTGGACTTCAAGCAACTTGCAGTGTGTGCCTCTCCATTCTTCCTCCAGACTCTGGGTCCTTGGTTTCCAAATGAGATGCAAAAGTTACTCTCATCAGAAAAGAGGACTTTGGACCACTGAGCAACAGACCAGTTCTTTTTTTCTTTAGCCCAGGTAAGACGCTTCTGCCGTTGTTTGTTGTTCAGGAGCGGCTTGACAAGAGGAATACGGCATTTGAAGCCCATGTCCAGGATCCGTCTGTGTGTGGTGGTTCTTGATGCACTGACTCCAGCCTCTGTCCACTCCTTGTGAAAGTCCCCAACACTTTTGAATGGCCGTTTCCTGACAATCCTCTCCAGACTGCAGTTATTCCTGCTACTTGTGCACCTTTTTCTTCCACACTTTTCCCTTCCACATAACTTTCTATTAATGTGCTTTGATACAGCACTTTGGGAACATCCAACTTCTTTTGCAATTACCTTTTGAGGCTTTCCCTCCTTATGGAGGGTGTCAATGATGGTTTTCTGCACAACTGTCAGGTCAGCAGTCTTTCCCATGATTGTGATTCCTACTGAACCAGACTGAGAGACCATTTAAAGGCTCAGGAACCCTTTGCAGGTGTTATGGCTTAATTAGCTGATTAGAGTGGGACACTTTGATCCTAGAATATTGAACCTTTTCACAATATTCTAATTTTCTGAGATTGTGAATTTGGGGTTTTCATGAGCTGTAAGCCATAATCATCAAAAGTATGACAAATCAAGGCTTGAACTATCTTGCTTTGCATGTAATGAGTCTATCTCATATATTAGTTTCACCTTTTAAGTTGTATTACTGAAATAAATGAATTTTTGCACGATATTCTAATTTTTCGAGTTTCACCTGTATCTGTTTCTTTAAGAAACAACTGAGCCACGTAATCAGGGTTTGCTGAACCCTGTAATTTAGGCTACAGTGCATAAATAAGCAGCGCAGAGAAGCGTTCCTTGTTCTTGATTGATCCTGTTACTGTAGCTTCCTGCGTCTTTCTGCTGATTGGTGTTAGACTGGATTGGTATATGGTACTGTATACCGAGAGTTACTAAAGTCTGTTTGCTTTGGTAAGGAAAGATACTTACTGGACTGATATTACTGTTTATGACCTTGGACTGTTTTACTTACACCGAAACTGCTTCTTATCTTGTATATAAAGTATTTTTCTCACATGAGCTACACGTTTATCTCCTTCCCTGTGTGTTTCTGCTCTGCTCGTTGCACAAGCAACAAATACTTTTTACACACACCCTAACACCAACTTGCTCAGGACTGTCATCAATGTCAGACAAGCATTCATTATTATCCTTAAGTAGGTTTGGCTTGACAACTGGCTCTGACCCACCCACTGGATATGAGGAGTCTGGTTGCTCAGCCACATGCAAGTCTGGTTGCTCAGCCACACGCAAGTCCACACGGTTCCGCCGATATTGGGTTCCTCCAACCTCCACCAAATAGGAGCGAGGTGCCACTTGTTGTAAACAGGTACCCCTTTCCCAACGGCCAGTCCGATCTCCAGGCAGTGGTCTCATCCGAATTCGTTCTCCCACCTTTAACTCTGGCAAGTCTCTTGCAGATCTATCATATTTGGCCTTTGCCACTTGCCTCTTCTGCCGTAGCCTTTCCGGGACCCCTTGTATCACCACGGGCTCAAGCAACTTATTTGCCATGGGTAAGGATGTCTTTAATCTCCGTGACATTAATCTTTGTGCTGGGCTACTGTCCATACCTTCAGTTGGAGTATTCCTCCAATGTAAAATAGCCTACCACGGATTGCTACATTCGCCATGTGCTTTCCTACATAAGTTCTTAGCAATCTTTACATCTGATTCGGCTTTTCCATTTACTTGCGGATAACGTGGCGATGAAGTAATATGATCAAACTCCCACTCAGCAGCAAATTTCTTGAATTGCAGACTTACAAATTGGGGACCATTATCTGTAATCACTACATTTGGTTGCCCGTAACGTGCAAACTGAGACTTACATCTCTTGATGGTGATCTCAGCTGAAAAGTCTGGAAGGAGGTCAATTTCCCAATAATCCGAATAATGGTCCACTATTATCAAGTGCTCTTTCCCTGCATAATTAAACAAGTCCATACTAATGATCTGCCAGGGTCGGGATGGTATCTCGTGTGACATCATAGTTTCTTTCTGTTGCCGATATGCATATTCATTACAGATGGTACAATTACTGACAAAATCCTCAATTTCGCCTCGCATATTCAGCCAGTACAATGTGTCATGGGCTTGTCTATAGCATGCCTCCCCACCAATATGGCTTGAATGGATGCGCAATAACATCTCCGATCTCAATAACTTTGGCACTATAACTCTTGGACCCTTATACAGAATGCTATCTTGTACAGCGATCTCATATCTGAAGGACCAGTATTCCCTTACAATTTTATTTATTTATTTATTAAATTTATATCCCGCCCTTCTCCCCGAAGGGACTCAGGGTGGTGAACAGCCGAGAATTAAAATAACATACAATATAAAAGTTAAAATAATTAAAAACAAATTAAATTAAATGGCCGCCCCAATTTAAAACCCCTAGCAATACAATTAAAAAACTAACCCCTAAAACCTATTCAGGCCAGGCCAGCTTGCTGAAATAAAAACGTCTTCAGGGCCTTACGGAAAGTGCGGAGATCCGGAATCAGCCATATTCCGGGAGGTAGCTCGTTCCAGAGGGTGGGTGCTCCCACAGAGAAGGCTCTCCCCCTGGGGGCCGCCAGCTGACATTGCTTGACCGACGGCACCCTGAGGAGGCCCTCTCTGTGAGAGCGTATTGGCCGGTGGGAGGTTATCGGTAGCAGCATGCGGTCTCGTAAATACCCTGGCCCTAAGCCATGGAGCGCTTTAAAGGTGAGAACCAACACCTTGAAGCGCACCCGGAAGACCACTGGGAGCCAGTGCAGCTCGCGCAGGAGAGGTGTTATATGGGAGCGCCATGTCGCTCTCGTGATCACCCGCTCCAGTTGGAGCCTCCGGGTGCTCCTCAAGGGGAGCCCCATGTAGAGAGCATTAGCGTAGTCCAGGTGAGAAGTGACAAGAGCATGAGTGACTGTGCATAAGGAATCCCGACTCAGAAAGGGGCACAACTGGCGTATCAGGCGAACCTGATAAAAAGCCCCCCTGGCCACAGCCGTCATATGCTCTTCTAAAGACAGCCGTGTGTCCAGGAGGACGCCCAAGTTGCGAGCCCCCTCTGTGGGGGTCAATGACTCGCCCCCCAATAGCCAGTGATGGCGCCAGCTGGCTATATCGGGATGCCGGCATCCACGGCCACTCGGTCTTGGAAGGGTTGAGTCGAAGCCTGTTCCTCCCCATCCAGACCCGCATGGCCTCCAGACACTGGGACATCACTTCAAGGGCATCGTTGGGGTGGTTTGGGGTGGAGATGTACATCTGAGTGTCATCAGCGTACAGATGGCATCGCACCCCAAATCCACGGATGATCTCACCCAGCGGCTTCACATAAAAGTTGAACAGGAGTGGCGAGAGGACCGACCCTTGTGGCATCCCACAAACAAGGCGCCTCGAGGTCAACCTCTGCCCCTCTGCCAACACAGACTGCGACCGGTCGAGAGATAGGAGGAGAACCACTGCAACACGGTGCCTCCCACCCCCAATCCCTCCAGCCGGTGCAGCATGATACCATGGTCGATGGTATCAAAAGCCACTGAGAGATCTAATAGGACCAGAACAGAGGAGCAACCCCTGTCCTGAGCCCTCCAGAGATCATCAACCAACGCGACCAATGCCGTTTCCGTGCTGTACCCAGGCCTGAAGCCGGACTGGCACGGGTCTAGATAGACAGTTTCATCCAGGTACTGCGGGAGTTGTTGCGCAACCACACTCTCAACAACCTTCACAATAAAGCGAAGGTTGGAGACAGGACGGTAGTTAGCCATAACAGCCGGATCCAGAGAAGGCTTCTTAAGGAGGGGCCTCACCACCGCCTCTTTCAAAGCAGGCGGCAGGAAACCCTCCCCCAAAGAAGCATTTATAATCCTCTGGAGCCAGCCTCGCGTAACCTCCCGGGTAGCCAGTACCAGCCAGGAGGGACACGGGTCCAGTAAACATGTGGTTGCGTTTAACCTCCCCAGAATCCTGTCCACGTCCTCAGGAGTCACAGGATCGAACTCGTCCCAGATAACATTCTCAAGACCCGCCTCAGCCACCCCGCTGGAATCTACCCAGTCAGAGTCCAAGCCTTCCCGAATCTGAGTGATTTTATTGTGCAGATACTGTGCAAAATCCTCAGACTGCCCTTGCAAGGGGTCCTCCCGCGCTCCCTGATGTAGGAGGGAGCAGGTCACTCTAAACAAGGCGGCTGGGCGGTTATCTGCCGATGCAATAAGAGCGGAAAAGTAATCACACTTTGCCGCTTTTATCGCCACTAAATAGGTCTTAATATGAGACCTAATTAGTGTTTGATCGGATTCGGAGCGACTGGCCCTCCAACCACTCTCTAGGTGTCTTTTCCGGCGTTTCATCCCCCTCAGCTCCTCGGTGAACTAAGGAGCTGGGCAGGTGCGATGCCAGGTCAGAGGCCGCAAAGGCACGACACGATCCAAAGCCCTGGCGGCCGTCCTATCCCAGGCGGCCACCAGATCTTCAGTCGAGTCGTGAGCCAAAGCCTCAGGAAATGGCCCAAGCTCCCTCTGGAATCTCTCCGGATCCATCAGGCGCCTGGGGCGGAACCACCTAATTGGTTCCACCTCCCTGCGGTGGGGTGCAGCGGTCAGAAAATCCAGCCTCAGGAGAGAATGGTCAGACCATGACAGGGGCTCAATAGCTATATCCCCTATAACCTGGCCATTCAACCACTGACCAGAGACAAAAACTAAGTCCAGAGTGTGTCCTCCCGTGTGAGTAGGGCCATGAATTAGTTGTGTCAGGTCCAAGGCCGTCATGGAAGCCATGAACTCCCGGGCCACCTCAGACGCCTCACCGGCCAACGGCAGGTTGAAATCCCCCATGACCACCAGTCTGGGGGTATCAACCGCCACTCCCGCAATAACGTTGAGAAGCTCGGGCAGGGCCGCTGTCACGTGGCAGGGAGCCAGGTACGTGATCAGCAGGCCCATCTGCATCCCATGGCCCCACTTCACCAGGAGAGACTCACATCCGGCTATCTGTGGTACAGTGGTCTCCCTCGGATCAAGACTTTCCTTAATGACAACCGCCACCCCCCCCACCCCTGCCCTGGGCCCTCAGCTGATGAAATGCTCGGAAACCTGGTGGGCACATTTCTACGAGGGGGACCCCCCCCTCTTGGCCCAGCCAGGTCTCTGTAATACCTGCCAGGTCCGCTCCCCCCTCCTGAATTAACTCGCAGATGAGGGGGGCCTTATTAACCATGGACCTGGCGTTGCACAGCATCAGCCTAAGGCCTGGGCTCTGAAGCTCTGGACAACCCGGGAACAATCATGGGAACTGCCTCTTTCACATCCGGTCACCCACTCAGCACTATATTCTTTAGTGTCTGTAGGGCCACGTCAGCATCCATATGTTGCCTCAACTGCTGTAACCACTGATTTGTAACATTAAGATAATCTGCTTGGTTAATTTCAGCAAAACATATTTGTTCCTGTCGCAGCCAACAAACCGTCTGATATTCATGTTCTCCTCCTGTAGCTGTCTGATCTACTGTGGCTCTACTCAGGGTATCGCTGATATACATTTCACGTCCTGGCTTAAAAACGACATCAAGATTATAATGCTGTAAACTGAGCATCATGCTTTGCAAACGCTTCGGGGCACACAGAAGAGGCTTTTTGAATATAGTTATTAATGGTTTGTGATCAGTTTCAACTGTAATTATATCTCTACCATAAAGGTAATAATGGAAACGCTGGCAAGCAAATACGATACTTAAACATTCTTTCTCGATCTGAGCATAGTTTAACTCTGCTGGCGAAAGCGCTCTGGACGCGTATGCAACTGGCTGACCTTCTTGTAACAGACAGCATCCCAGACCGTTCTTACTTGAGTCGCTTTGAATAGTAACCATCTTTGTAACATCATAGTATTTTAATACTGGAGCAGTAGTAACCAAGCATTTTATCTCTTGCACTGCCTGGTCATGTTTAGGGAGCCAGTGCCAAACTGCGTCTTTATCCAACAGACGTCTCAATGGCTGGCACACCTCAGATAAGTGTGGCAAGAATTTTGCTAGATATGTAACAAAGCCAATAAATCTCTGCACTGCTTTAGCATCAGTAGGCCGTGGCATGTTCACAATAGCTCTGATCTTGTCTGGGTCCGCTTTTAACCCCTGTGATGTTAAAATATGTCCATGAAAGCGGACTTCTCGCACCTTAAACTTCAGCTTCTTTATACTGAGCCTCAGCTTCACCTGCTTACACCGTTCCAATAGTGCCATCAATTTCCCGTCATGATCATGCTCCGCTTCATCATCAGTGTCGCCACACCCAACTATAAGGATATCGTCAGCTATAGGCTCAATTCCGCTGAGACCACTCAATAATTCCTGCTGCTTCCTTTGATATGTCTCTGGTGCTACGGAGACACCAAAGAGCAGTTTAAGCCACCTCTTTCTGCCCCAAGGAGTCCAAAACGTAGTCATATAACTGCTCTCTTTGTCCAGTTTACACTGTAGGAAGGCATCCCTGGCATCAACAAGTGTAAAAACCTGTTCTGTCCCCGTCTCCACACACACACACACACACACACACACACACACAGCCAGCCGAGGGTTAAAGGAAGCACTTGGCACGCACAGTTTGTTATCAAAAACTTGGCAGCAATACGAGCACCGACTGCCAAGTGCTTTTTACTTAATATCCCTTCACCAGATAAACAGAAATACACACATTTTATAAATAGTCCAGTTCCAAACAAGAAACCTTTCGGCAGCTTTAAGCGTTGTTCAAGTGACTAGCCAGAGTTAGTTTTTGTCTGTCACAGAGTCTTAAATGGCCACCACACTCTCTTATATAGTCTCTGGGGTGTGGTCCAGTGACTCAGTTATAATCCCTGGCACGCCTCCTTAATTGCTGCAACCATTTATCACGCCTTCGTTGGCGTGGATCCAGGAATGACAGATCACCTCCCTCGCTCTCATCGGAGACACCTGGCTCCTGGCTAATCTCCTCTTCCTCGGCCGGCACTTGAGGCAGTGCCAGAGGGGAGGGGCCTGGAGAGGGAGGCCTGGCCGACTCCTCTTCTTCATGTTCGGAGCCTTCTTCCTCCGATGAGATAGGCTCGGAGGGCGGGGCCACAACAAAACCCGTGCCTTAGGCAGCTTGTGGAAAACATCCTCTAACGTTGGCATTGGATAATGCAATCGTTTCAAAGCCATATTCAAAAACTTGGGATCGATGCAAATTCGGATCTTTTCCAACTTCCTAATCACCACCATATTACTTAACCAGTCGGTTGGCTCGGCTACTGAAACAATATGTCCCTCTGCTTCATATTTATCCAACTGTGCTTTAACCTCTGCCTTAAGGGCTATAGGGACATTGCGTGGGGCACTTTGTACTGGAGGGACAGCGGGATCAAGTTGAAAGTGAACCTCTCCTGGAACGGATGCAATAGGGCCCTCAAACACCTCCCTATAAACTTGGAGGACTTGATGCTTTATCAATGGTCTCCCCAAGTCTTTGGAGGAATAGGTTTCAACATTATGCAACTCCCTCGGAATGGTAAATCACATCAGTCCCAAACGCTCACACATTGAGCCTGACAGTAATGGCTTTTGATCTACATCCACAATTTCAAATTCCAATTTGTGCGTAACCCCACGTATGTTACACTCTGTATAAAATAAGCCTAGTGACTCCATCAGTTCCCCCAAATATAACTTTAATGAAGGGGTGTCTCAGGTGCCAATTTCCTTTTATCCTTTAGGCTCATCACATCGCATGTTGCCCCCGAGTCCAACTGACAAGATTGAGTTATATCATTGAATTGAAGATTAACAAACCACTTTTTGCCTTTTGAATATACTGCACCAATGCATTCTTTCGTATAGATCGCATCTGTGGTAAACAGCGATACATCCTCTAAGTCCGGCGTTTGCTCGACCATATGCAACTTCCTTGCTGCCAGACACACCCCAGCAAAATGGTTCAGCCTCCCACACACCCTACAGATTTTACCATACGCTGGACACCGATCTTTCCCACGTGCA
This sequence comes from Pituophis catenifer annectens, assembly GCF_029215685.1. NCBI lineage: Eukaryota > Metazoa > Chordata > Lepidosauria > Squamata > Colubridae > Pituophis > Pituophis catenifer. The sequence continues at coordinate 20,286,516 of NW_027256885.1, forward strand.
TGCACATTGTCACAGTATTTACACGGTGTGTGGTTGTCTGCTGACAAATTGCGAGGCTTCTGTTTAAACTGCTGCTGTTGCTGACGATTCCTCACATTTGGTCTGTTTATCTCACTCCAATGCCATCAGCCGTTTATCTGTAAGTTCAGTAGTCCGACATATTTCTATGGCTAATTGCAAAGTTAAACCATGTTCCCTTAATAAACGGCGGCGTGTACTTTCCTTGGCAACACCCAAAACTATTTTGTCTCGGATGAGTTCGTCTCTCAGGGAACCGTAATCACAGCTTGCCGCTCTTTCCTTTAAGCGTGTTACAAAGGCGTCTATCATCTCCCCTTCTTCCTGCATGCAGCTGCCAAAAAGATTTCTTTCATATATATAACATTCTTATGCGGTCTGAAGAAAGCTTCCAAAGCATCCAAAATAGCCTTAGTATCAGTCCTCTGCTCTTCTGTAAGAGTTAAACTATGCTTATAAACATGAAGACATTCTGCACCCATCAATCTTCTTTTTTTTTTTAATTGAAAAAGTTTTAAAACAAACACAATTTCCCCACAACCCTCCCACCCAACCCCCCTCCCCCTCCCCAACTTCCCAGAGCAGAACACAAGGTATTTCTGTTGACTTTTAACAATAAACTAAATTGCTTAACCAATCATTAAACTAACACCCCCTAAAAAGAAATTCTTAACCCCCCATGTATAAAATCCTGCTTCTTAGACATAAAACTTCTAATATCACTTATATAGCGCTTATACAAATAAAAGAAATCATTCATAAGCTATTTGGTATTTTTTGGTCTGATACTTATTTTGTATATAATCAATCCAACTTCTCCAATCCTGTATATACCTTTCTTGTGTGTGATCCTTCAAATATGCTGAAATTTTAGCCATTTCAGCTAAATTAGTTACTTTCAATATCCAGTCATCAATAGTAGGCAAAAAGTCCTTCTTCCAATGTTGTGCTACCAACAATCTTGCTGCTGTTATCAAGTTCAAAATCAGTTTAGTCTCTGCAACTGTACAGTCCGTAGTTATACACAATAAGAACAACTGTGGAGTAAATTTCAGTCTCTTTTTAAGAATATTCTGCATCACCCACCAAATCTTTATCCAAAATGCTTTGATTTTTCTACAAGTCCACCATATATGATAATAAGTTGCATCATCACAGTCACATCTCCAACATTTAGCTTGCACATTAGGATACATACATGATAATTTTTTGGGATCTAAGTGCCATCTATAAAACATTTTATAAAAGTTTTCTCTTAAATTTTGTGCTTGTGTAAATTTCACATTTCTAATCCAAATCTTTTCCCAAGTCTCCATCATTACTGGCTCTTGAAAGTTTTGTGCCCATTTAATCATACAGTCTTTAACCAGTTCCGTCTCAGAGTCTATTTCTAATAAAGCATTATACAACCTTTTAATATGCATTTGTTTTTGATCTCTGATTTGTTTTACCAAATTCTCCTCATTTTGCACAAAGCCATTTTTTTGATCTTCCTTCCATCCAGCTTGAAGTTGACCGTACTGAAACCTTGTATAAATTATACCTTCTTCTCTCAATGTATCTAAAGATTTCAAATACATTACCCCCCCTTTCCATAATAAGAAGCTCTTTATAGGTAATCACCTCCTGTTTTTGTTCTATACTTATATTTTCTATTGCATGTCTAGGATTTGCCCATAAAGGTATCTTATAATTTAACTTATATTGATATTTTTTCCAAACCCTCAACAAAGCATTTCTAAGTATATGAGCCTTAAATACTTTATCCACTTTTTTGTCATATAACAAATAGGCATGCCATCCATATAACAAATCATAACCTTCTAAATTCAAAATTCTCCACTCAGTTAAGTTAAACCAATCACTAATTTGTGATAAGACCGCTGCTTCATAATATAGTCTTAAATTAGGCATTTTGAGACCCCCTCTTTCACGTGTATCTTGTATAATTTTCATTTTTATTCTGGGTTTTTTCCCAGCCCAAATGAAAGTATTAACACCTTTCTGCCATTCTCTCAGATTTTCATCTTTCTTAAGCACAGGTATCATTTGAAACAAAAATAAAAATCTAGGTAACACGTTCATTTTAATTGCTGCAATTCTTCCCAATAAAGACAACTGTAATTTTTTCCAATTCTCCATATCCTTCTGTACCTTCTGCCAAAGAACCTCATAGTTATTTTTGTATAATTTTGTATTTGAAGCTGCTATGTATACTCCTAGATATTTAACCTTTTTAACTATTTCAAAATCTGTTAATCTTGCTAGTTTATCTCTTTCAAGTATTGGCATATTTTTAACTATCATCTTTGTCTTATGTGAATTAACTTTAAATCCTGATACTTTCCCGTATTGATCAATTATATCCAATATATATGGAGCCGACTCTATAGGTTGGGATAAGGTAACAACCAAGTCGTCTGCAAATGCTCTTAATCTATAATCTTGATGTCTAATTACAATACCCTTCAATTTTTCTGAGTCACGTATCTTATTCAATAGTACTTCCAAAGTCAAAATAAACAATAATGGGGACAGAGGACACCCCTGCCTTGTTCCTTTCTCAATTCTAAAAACCTCTGTTAAACCTCCATTGACTATAATTTGTGCTGTTTGCTGCTGGTATATCGCTCTAATTGATTGTGTAAAATATTCCCCAAAATGCATTTTCTCTATTATTTTAAATAAAAATTGCCAGTTCAAGCGATCAAATGCCTTCTCTGCATCCAAAAATATAAACGCTGCAGGGACTTGATTATTTTTTTCCAAATATTCCAGTAAATTTACAATTTGTCTCACATTATATCTCATTTGTCTCCCTTTTATAAACCCTGATTGGTCATTATGAATTATTTGTTGCATAACTGGCATTAATCTATTAGCTAGTATCTTAGCAAAAATCTTATAATCAATATTCAGAAGTGAAATTGGCCTAAAATTCTCAGGTTTGATGGAATTTTGATCCTCCTTTGGAATTAGTGAGACAAAGGCTGTTTTCCAGGAAGGTGGTACTCCTCCTACTTGTATTTTATTAAATAAGATTTTGAGTGGTTCTAACATTTCAGATTGTAAATGTTTATAATAAACAGCTGTTAGCCCATCTGTTCCCGGAGCCTTACCTATTTTTAATTGTTTAATTGCCCCAACAATTTCCTCGGAAGTTATTGGCTGATTCAATCTCTCTCTCTGTTCCAGCGTTAATTCAGGAATCTCCATCTTTAAATATCTATCAATATCAACATCTTGAATTACATCTTTAGCATATAACTTTATATAGAACTCCAAAAAAGCCTTTTTTATTAAATTCTGTTGATAAATCTCCTTACCTCTAAATTCTATCTTTTCTATAACACGTGATTTTTGTTTTTTTCTCATCGTGTAAGCCAACCATCTCCCAGGTTTATTAGCATTACAGAATGTATTATGTCTAGCATATTGTATGCTGGTTGCTACTTGCCCAGCCATTAACATATTAAATTTCTCTCTTAAGATATTAATCATATCTTTTGCCTTTTTATCTCCCGGGTTAATTATAAGCAATTGTTCTTTCTTTTTAATTTCCTCCTCTATCTCTTTCCGTCTGTTTTGTTGTTTTAGTCTATATTTATTGTTCAAGAAAATTAATGTTCCTCTCATATATGCCTTACTCGCATCCCATACCATCTCCATCGAGGTTCCTTTATTCATATTGTTAACAAAAAATTCTTTCATTTGTTTTTTAAGTTCACTCAGGTTATCTTCATATCTAAATAAATTCTCATTTAACCTCCAAGACCTCCTTTCCCCTCTTTCCCGCTCTAGTTCCACCCAAACCGGGCTATGATCAGTTAAAGTTCTTGGACATATCTTCGTATTCTTCACCCTAGAAAAAAGTTCATTTGTGGTTAATATAAAATCAATCCTAGAAAAAGATTGATGCCTATCTGAAAAAAAAGTAAAATCACTTTCCAATACGTTCCTTTCTCTCCAAATGTCTCTAAGCTCCATATCCTCCAAAATATCAAAAAAAGATTTAGGAAACTTAGCACACATAGATATCTTGGAAAGACTTTTTTATCTTTCTGGGTATTTATTACCCCATTCCAATCACCCATTAGAAGTAAAGATCTATAATCCCATTGTAGTATTTTAGTATGTAAAAGTTTATAAAATTTGTCTTGTTGCTGATTAGGTGCATATACTCCAATTACAAGCAGCTTCCCATTCTGTGTTGTTAATTCAATTGCAATATATCTACCTTGAGTGTCAGCCTCAATTAAATTAGCCAATAAGCCTCTTTTAACATATATAACTAGGCCATTTTTCTTCTCTGGTGCTGCTGCCACAAAATGTGTACCTAATTTCGAATTTATCAAGTACTTTTGATCTGAGGATTTAATATGCATTTCTTGCAAACAAATAACATCATTCTGAAATTGCTTCAAGTAGTGAAATATTTTCTTTCTTTTTTGTGGAGAATTTAAACCGTTGACATTCCAGGATAAAAATTTATTTGCCATCTCTGGGCCCTCCAAGCTTTGAGAGCATCAGCTGAACCTCCTCCGCCATTTTAGACTTTGGCCTAGCTCCTCCCACTGCTTGTGTTTTTTGGACTTGTTGGGTTGAATCTTGAGGCTGTCGTGCCAGATGTTGTTTGTAAGTAGCTCTTGTCAATCGTTGATCTTTTGGCAGTTCTATCATCTTTAATGGCTCAAGGGTTGGTGGTGGACCCGCACTCAACAGTAAATCTTCTTCCAAATTAGCTCCTCCAGCTAATGCTTGAGCATAAGTTTGTGATTGCCCTCCATCTTTCTCTTGTTGTATCATTTCCAATTGCTTTCTAGCACCCCCTGGTGAGGGTGGCCATCCAGCCTTTAAAACATCAGCGTAGAAATCTTTTGCCTTTCCAACTGTGTTTAAGCGATGTCTTTGCCCAGCGTATGTCACTATTATCCCAAATGGGACATCCCATCTGTACTGGAGCTGCTGGTTTCTTAGTTCATTCACCAAAAAGCCAAACTGCTTTCTGTCTCTTAACATTTTAGGAGGAAGCTCTTTCAGGACCACCAGCTCTTGTCCATCCACTTTAATCTTGTTTCTATAAGAAGCTTGCAGAATGTCATTTCTAATTCTCCTTGTTGTGAAATAAATCACCACATCTCTTGGTAGCTGCTTTTGTTTTGCCAGCCAGGAGTTAACCCTATAAATTTTATCCATTTGACTTGCCACATCTTCTGGCCTTTCTGAAATCAGCTCTGCTAAAGCATTGGAACAAATATCTTTTAAATTTTCACCACTCTTTTCTTTCAAACCTCTCAGCCTCAGGGCAAATTCCATTGATCTGTATTGTAACATAACCATTTCATCATCCACTTTCTCTGTTTGTATCATAACCTCTCCTAATTTAGTTGCAAGCTCCAAGTTAGCATCATCAATTTCCTGTACTCTCTCCTCAATCTTTAACATATGATTAGCCAGTCCTGAAACTGCAAAAACAATGTCATCTCTTATTTCATCATGTTTTTCCTCCACCACACCTTTAATTTTCTTTAACTCCTCTGAAAATTCTTTCATCATTTCTGCCTGATTGTTCAGGGCACCCATTATAAATTCTTTAAAGTCTTGTGACTGTGTATCAGCCGGAAGTTGTTGTTTTTGAGTCACTACAGGGGAACCTCCTCCCCCTTTAGAAGTTGGTGGCTTTAGTTGTTTAGCAGCCATTTTATTTTAAAAAGAGTTTTTTTTTCCTTTTGCAGCCACAAAGTCTTATAAACAGTCTTACCAAGTATATTTCAGAGTTTTTTCAAAATAAACAGTCCTCTCTTCAAACTATACTCAATCCCCAGCAATTTTCTCTTCAGGCAGAGGGCTCTTAACAAGCAGTTTCCCTTTAACTTTCACTTTCCCTTCTGCCCATAACAAGGGCTTCCTCTCCAGCCTCCAGCTCAAGAGAGCTCCGTTTGCAACAATGTATTCACGGAGTTAAGTTCTGTTTCTTTTAAAAAGCTTGCACTCTCGCTTCCGCTCTGTCTGCCTTGTTAGAAATCATTAGAACTCACTGTTTGCCGGCAGAATTGGACACAGACGTCTTGCTCTGATTAACAGAGGCACCAGCGATCCGGAGCAATGGGAGGGGTGAACTGGGGAGCTCTCACCCTCCGAGTCCCTGGAATTAATCCAGGGACTTTTGGGGAGCTCTACCCACCACCTCTGACTCTCCTCTCCTTCTTTGCCCGAAGGAGAGTTTTTTCAAACCGCCGGACAGCAGTTTAACGCTGTCAGGGCGGTTTTTACAGATCGGGTGGCTGGCGGTCTATGGAGACCGTCCTCGTCGTCCGCGGAGCCACCGGAAGTCCCACCCATCAATCTTCTTAATGTGGCAGCTTGTACTGCTGCCGGCTTATCATTTAAGCCTGTCGCCAAAGAGTAATCTTCAAACTCTGCCCTAAAGTTTTCCCAATTAGTGCTAGAGTCCTCACTTACTCGCATGGGTTGCGGCAGTGGTATATTATCTGCCATGGTGCTATATTTCCTACTTCAAATGCTCCACTTTGAGGGCCGAACCACTTCTGACACCATGTTTCGGATAAGCTTTTATTAACAAAGTAAAACTAACAAACAACGCTTATAAAGCGTCTTCAAAGGCAACACCCAGGAACCGGAAACACCTCATAGAGGCACATAGAGATAAAGATTAAAAGCAACACAACCCCATAACAATATTCTGACCGCAGCGAGAATTATCTTCGCACAAAACTGGAAATCAGAAGAAATCCCAACGCAAGATAAATTAATATCGAAAGTAATGGAATGTGCTGAGATGGACAAACTCACCAAAGAACTCCCAAAAAAGGAAGAATCTGAATACTACCTGGTTTGGGAAAAATGGTATCAATGGTTGGAGAAAAAGAAAAGTAAATAAAAGATGACCCTAAAAACTTGAACCAACTCGTGTACCAAACGAGACATATTAGAGTTAAAATAGAACTTAAAAATATTGTTATATAAGGAGAGATGTAGATAGAGACATTGAGAAATGTAATTTACCGATGTACTATCTTAAGAAATAAGACACCAAGTTTAAATGTTGTATATGTAATGTATTGTTTTACTTGTATTTTTTCTTTTTCTCTGTGTGTATGTTTTTAAAATTAATAAAAACAAAAAGAAAAAAGAAAAAGAAATTGAGGGCTATGTAAAAAGTTGTCCGGACTGTGCAGTAAATAAACCTCGGCTGGGAATGCCCCTTGGTCTATTACAGTCAGTTGCTGAACCTAGTCGACCATGGGATGAAATCGCCATGGATTTCATCGTGGACCTCCTGGAGAGTCACGGGAATACAGTGATATGGATCGTGATAGACCTATTTTCAAAACATGCCCACTTTACACCCTAAAGCAGGCTCCCATCTGCTAGGCGGTTATCCAAGATGTTCATTCAACACATCTACTGCCTGCACGGGGCACCCCGCCAAATTATCTCAGACTGAGGGGTGCAGTCTACAGCTAGATTTTGGTGAAACTTTGTCAGTCTGATAGGATCCTCACAGGGGCTGAGTTCAGCCTTCCACCCTAGCACCAATAGATCAGCGGAGAGGACCAATGCTATGGTGGAACTCTATTTGCGATGCTACGTATCATACCAACAATCCGACTCGTCCAGCCTTGTACCATTCGCTGAAGTGGCTGTCCAGTCTCTTCTTTAAAACCTCCAATGATGAGCCATCTACAATATGGATTCTAGGAGGTTTTCATCCTTGGTTTTCTGTATTTCTGTACAGATGTAGTGATCTTTTATATATAATGCAACTCCACCTTCTCTTTTGTTAGGTGTCAACTCGCAAAGCATCCCTGGCCTGTTCTTGAATTGCCATAGGCAAGGGGGATGGGAAACCAATGAAACAACATGGCAGCCAAATACAGGAGCACATTCCAGACATATCTCTCTCAAGGCTGTCTCCCAGGGTTACCCACAGTGGATGGAGGGGAGTGATCTCTACAATCCACGAAATTTCTCCGTTGGTGAATGTGATTGATGACACACCCTGGGGGGAGGGGAGAAACAGGGTCATGATTGAGACGTAAATTATGTGGGGTCAGAGTTGGCTTGACTTGGAACTGTGCCGGCATGGAGCTCCTAATAAATAACTGGATTTCTTTTGAAGCTTGGCTCGAGGCTCATGTTTTAATTAGGGCATCCGCCGGAACCCTGATGTTAGGTCTGTTTCTTTTGAATAGTTTGTATCCATCCATCAGTGCCTTCCAGTCATGAGTTTCATGTACTAATATTTCCAGTTCACCCTATTTGTTCCCTAAACTTTGAGCATTAGTGTATAGGCATTTGAGTCCTTTATGTGTCTTGGGTATGTTTCTTATATCTCCTACTTTGTAACTGGGTTTTCCACCCTTTCCATCATTCTCTCTTTTTTTAAAAAAAATAATTTTTATTAAACAATTTTTCCATTTTCTATCACAATTTTCATCTTTACTGCACTTCGGTATCAGTATACCGCATATGTACATACAGGTTATTTCCATTTTTCTTATATACATTATAATTCGTGACTATAAATTAACAACGTACTTTGATCTGTACACTGTGTGCTTGTTATAGTTACATAAATATATATTCATTTTTATCACATCTTATCTTACTTCAACATCCTTAATCTTTACTTCTATTCTCTAACCAGTTGTACCATAAAGTCCAAATCAAATAGTAGTCAGTTTCTCCTCTGTCTTTTATTTCCATTGTCAGTCTATTCATCTCCACACATTCTAGCACTTTCCTTATCACCATTCCATCAGAAGGTATGCTTTCATTCTTCCAATTTTGCACATAAACAATTCTTGCCGCTTGTCAGGGCGGCAATTAATCACATTCCATTTTTTGGGTAATTGCACCTTGATTAGAGAATGGATCGTGGTTTTCTCCTTGCAGCATACTTTAAGAAAATAAACCCAAGATATATTCTAATAAACATATTTTATTATAAAGAAGTAAAAACATCTTACTAGCTAATTAGTTACATCTTGGCAGCGTTCCTGCCTTCCCTCTTGGCAGGCGAACAAAGAAAGTTAGAAAAAAGTGAAAGAATGTGGAAGAAAGAATGTGGACATGCGCAGTGGCTTTTGAGATAAGAGTCAAATCAGTCTACCGTAAATCTCAGAATGGGAGCCCAGCTGACAAATACAAAAACGCAGTGACAATCCCCTTCTTTGTCAGTTGAGCGGACATCAGTACATCATCAAATAAGGCACATCTTCTTACGCAGATACTCGTGTTGAGCTGCTGGAAGCGGTTTGTTGAGCATATCAGCAATTTGATCATGTGTAGATACATACTGCAATTTAACAAAACCTTTTTTCACTAATTGTTTTAAGTTTTGATAACGGATGTCAATGTGTCTGGACCTAGAACCTGTGAAATGTGATTCAGAAATATAAACCACCAATTCATTGTCTTCCATCACGGTGATCGGTCGAATCGGACGTGTCCAGATATCTGTGACCAAAGCATCAAACCAAGTTAGAGAATTACATGCATCTGAAACACAAGCATATTCAGCTTCAGTAGATGAACAAGAAACAAAATTCTGTTTACGCACTTGCCAGTAAACAGGACATCCATTTAAGAACATCATATAACCTGAAGTACTTTTACGTGATTGTGTTAGCATCCTTCATGTTGCTATGATGCAAAATTTGTTCAATTTTATCCTCTTGTGAAAGACTAAACCCCTTCTGTGTTTTTTCAATCTGAACACCTAAATAAGTGCTAATATGACCTAAAGATTTCAGTGTGAAATATCTCTGCAAAGCTTTTGCAAAAATTTGACTCATTTGCTTATTTGGACCAATATAAACAATATCATCAACATAAACAAGAACTATCTCATATGTATTGTTAGATCTTTTTGTGAACACACACTCATCAGTTTCGGACTTAATAAAGCCCACTGAATTTAGTTTGTCAGTAAGACATAAGTACTACATTAAACCAGACTGTTTCAGACCATAAAGACTTTTGTTTAGGAACCAGGTATCCCCTTCTTGCTGTCAGAACCCTGGAGGACCTCTCACGTAGATTTATTTATTTATTTATTTATTTATTTATTTATTTATTTATTTATTTATTTATTTATTTATTTATTTTTATATGCCACCCTTCTCCGGAGACTCAGGGCGGCTTACAATGCGTTAAGCAATAGCCTTCATACTTTTGTATATTTTATACAAAGTCACCTTATTGCCCCCACAAACCGGGTCCTCATTTTACCCACCTTGGAAAGGATGGAAGGCTGAGTCGACCTTGAGCCTGGTGAGAATTGAACTCGCAGTAATTGCAGGCAGCTGGATGTTAAATGCTGCCTTAGTAGGAGGCATTACCCTCCTACGCCACTCAGGCTCCTCTTCATCTAGGTCAGCATGTAGATAAGCCGTGTCAACATCAAACTGGAAAACTTCTAAACCAAGGATAGTTGCAGTTGCTAAAGCAATTTTTACACTTTCAGTCCGGACTGTTGAGCAAACGTTGAGCAAAACCCTGAGCTACAAGTCTGACCTTGTACAGTGACTCACCATTTGGCTTCTTTTTGATTCTGTAGACCCATCGAGTGCCAATGACCCTTTTGTTTGCTGGAGGTTTTGCAGGTGTAAACACTTTAAGTTTCTTTAGACTGTCCATTTCAACCTGCATTGCCTCATACCATTTGTCTTGCTCTGAATCAGGAAGATGTTTGATTTGTGTGAACGTATCAGGTGGAAGTGTAACATTGCAAATCAAAGGAAAGGGTGTTTTTGTCAGTTGCCATGAATATCGTTGTGGAGGGATTCCCTTTGTGACCCTCTTAGAACATCTCGGAACAACAGTCCATTCTTCTTCTGCTTCGTCCTCATCCTCACATTCGTTGCTAGCTTCAGCATCCGCGGCTTGCGAAGATGGAACATCAGGTTGAGAAGAACTAGTGGAATCTTGATCAGGCTGTGTGGCATCAGCAGTATCATCTCTAGGAAAATAAACTCCAGGATCATTGGAATGAATCCTGGACCAGTCAACATCTTCCTCAAAATTAGCAGATTGGGAAATCACAATTACATGTTTGGAGTCAATAAATTTGCTCCATTTTGAGTTATCATCAATGCCCATAAATCTCAGTCTCTTTGCTGCTGGACCTCCTTTTCTTCTTTGAGCTAAGGGAATGTTCACCATAGCATATGAACCAAAAATATGGATGTTTTTGAGATCGGGCTTGTACCCGTACAACATGAAGAAAGGAGTCTGATTTATTACACTGCTCCAAGTACGGTTGACAATGTAATTTGCATATTTAATAGCTTCACCCCAGTATGGCATACTAAGGTTAGCGTCTTCTAGGAGACAACGTATCATGGTTTGCAGTACCCCTTGTCATCTCTCTACGACCCCATTATGAGCCATTGTGTAAGGAGCCGAGGTCTGATGAAGAATTCCATTCTTACGCATCCAGTCCTGGAAACGCTGAGACATGAATTCAGCACCACGATCACTCTGGATTCTGACGATGCGAACTTGGTGTTGGGTAGAAACAAGAGCTGCAAAGTCTTTAAAGATCTGAAAAGTCTCAGATTTTTCTTTCATAGGATATCCATATCCATATCTAGAGTAATTATCAACAATTGTTAAAAAATATTTTCTACCACCAAGTGTTGGCGGGAAAGGACCAACTATGTCAATGTGAACCAAATCAAAAATGCGTGTTGACAGGCGTGTAGCGCGTTTGGGAATGGCTGCTGCTTTGGATTTGGCTTTCTTGCAAACAGCACAATCCAAAAACACCTTACACCCCTTTAGATCCAAACCTTTTGCGAACTCCGGCATCTTCCTAAGAACACGGAAACTGGCATGCCCCAATCTTCTATGCCATTTATGGATACACCTGGAATGCAAAGGTTTACCAGTTAGTGAATTTTCAACATTAACAGTTTTATGAGGAACCTCAGGCTTGCTCTGAGCAACCTTTTTCCTTATTTTCTTTTTGTTGGCTTTAGGAGCCTTTGGAGTAGCAACAGGATCTCTCACTGGAACATCTCTCTCTGGGCCTGTGCTCTCCTCTTTTGGTATACTTGCCTGTGTTTGCGGTTTAGGCTTTGGCTTTAAGTAATAAACACCACCAATTAACATGGTTTCAGCAACAATATCTCCATCTTTAACTATGTAATTTGCTTTTTCAAGGTGGTGAACCTGGAACTTTAATGCCCTAGACAAGTGACTCTGACTAAGCAAATTACTATTTGCTGTTGGTATATAATAAACATCAGGAATGAATGCATCGAGCTCTTCAACATAAGCAGTTCCTTTTCCTTTGACCTGACAAGGATGATTGGAAAAAGAATAAAGTTCACGTAGTTCAGGTTCAGGCTCGTGCATCTCTGTGAAAAGTTCCTTTCTGTAGGTAACATGCAACACTGCACCACTGTCCAAAGTCCACAGGAGTCGTCTGTCGTACTCTGGTTGAGGCTGTGGATCATTGGTTAAAGCCAATGTGGCGAGTGGAGCTTGCGGATCACGCCTGGGGCCATGACGACCTTGTCTTCCGCCTCTGCCTCTGCCTCCTCTGGAATCTGTTCCTCTGGGCTGGTACGAGACGGGAGCTGGAACTCGTTGGGGACAATCCCGGGTGGCATGTCCCACATGATTACAGATGTAGCATCTTGGCATCCTTGGAACGGAGGCTCTTCCTCGGAAGGGACGCCTCGCTGGAGCTCTTGATGCGGGTGGTCCTCTCAAATGTGGAGTGGCTAACATGAGTGCTTCTTCTTCAATTAAAAGTCTGCATATATGATCCACTGTGTGTTGAGCAATAGGCACTAGATTAATCTTTGTAATGGCATCTTTCCATTCATAATTCAATGAGTTAATAATAATGCTGATCATTTGAATATCATCAATAAGATAGCCTCTTTCTCTCAATTCTCTTCTGATTCCTTTCAGTTTGGTTAAATGTCCTCCAATTTGTTCACCAGGTTTCAATCTCGAACCATGGAACTCAGACATGAGCAAACATGAAGATTCAATTGAAACAGGCCTGTAGCAATTTTCCAATTGGACCCAAATTTGTTGGGCTGTTGCATCAGGCGGAAAAGTTACCTGCAGTTCAGTATCCATGGACATCAATAATGTTGTGCAAGCTTTAGTCTCTAAGTCTCTTATTGCAGGAGTCCATGGCTGACCCAGAGGATTAAAAACCATACAGTGAGTACCTTCTCTATGAAGTAACAATCCAATCTCACTGACCCAGGCCTTATAATTCTGTCCTGACATCTTTAATTTCGACTCACCAGCTAGTGGAGCAACAGAAAAGGCCTGTTGAGGAACATGCATTTGGTATGCTGGCTTTTATCACTTTTTCACTTTTATCCTTGAGTTCCAAAGTGAGTCTGTCCATTTCTGCGCAGTTAAAATTTTTCAGTAATATTTCCTCTTCAGTTGGAATATCTTTCTCTTTCCATTTTTGAGCGAAGGCTATTCATGCCACTGTGACTATATGCAGTAATAAATAATTTGTATCTTTCTTATATTTTCTTTCTATAATTCCCAATAAGAAAAATTACGGTTTGACCTCTATATCTGTTAGCAAAATTTCTTCCAGCCAGTTCTTTAGTAAATTCCAAAATTTTTGCACCTTTGGGCATTCCCACCACATGTGGTAGTAATTCCCAACGGTCTCTCCACACTTCCAGCATATCGAGGATTTCCCCTTATTCATTCGTGCTAATCTTGTGGGGGGGAGGTGCCACCTATAGAACATCTTATAGAGGTTTTCCTTGTAGGAAGTTGCTAGTATGATTTTTAATTTTTTTTCCCATAAACTTTGCCAAATGTCCAAACATGAGCTACTCGTTTTCTGAATATATTCTTTCTGAGGTGCAGTCCATCCCTTGCCAGTAGCCCTTCATCTAGGTAATGCAGACCATGGTCTAGGAAGCCAAAGTTCTGTTGACGACACCAGTTTTTAACTCAGTGGTTTGTTTCTAAAATCCTTTGCTCCCTCATTGGATGTTGGCCTTTTGTTGGAAGTATAGATGAAAACACCACTTGTGCTCCTAATTCTTTAACTTTCTTCCCTAGCTGTTCGTAATCTCTTGTTATTGTTTTCAGATTCATTGTTGTGTCATTGGTCCCCACGTGTAGGAGAAGAAAGGGGTAGTAATTGGTGGGGTTGATTATTTTAGTTAGGTTCTCAGTTACATCTTTGATTTTTGCTCCAGGGAGACAACATACCTCCCTAGATTGACTGCCTGGTCTGCAGACTATAGTTTCTCTTCCCCTAAGAATTGAATCTCCTATCATCAATATTCACCTTTTGTTTCCTAGGAAAGTCTGGGATACTTTTTTTCCTGTCACAGGAATGTTGGGTTGTGCCTCTTTTTTAGAAACTATTGATGAATGCTCTTTTGTGAGTGTCTGCATATTTTCTTCCATGGGGTGGCTATGAAAGTGATTATTCAGTTCCAGAGGGGGTTTCATTGGAGTGGGCTAGGGTAGATAGTAGGGGCTTTGCTCTTGGTTGTTGTTTTCTTCTAAAAGTGACATGTTTCCATCGGTCTTGCTCTTTAGGTGCATATGTAGGCTCATTTTTACAGAAGCTGTTTGTTCCCTATTGTGTTCAATTTGGGTGTATCAGTTTTCTCCTTTATGTTCATATATGGGGTCATCAGTTTTATAAGAAGCAGTTTGCTCCCTATTGTGTGTTATTTTGGTTTAGTCTTCTTGTTTAGGTTGGGATTTCTTGCTTTGTCCATTGAGTTTCAGAGTGGCTGTAAGGCCCAGCCTCTCCCCCTTATTCAAGAAAGTAAAGACTCTTGAAACTTGGAATTTCAAAAGGACCCTTTTATTGAAAAGAGGTGATAGCAAGGCAGATTCAAAGCAGGCTCTGAAATCCCTCAGGCCATACAACTAGGATAAAGGAAAATAGGAACCCCTCCCAACAGTCCGATGTGGATTATAAAACAGGTGACAAGGATGTGTGTAATAAACGGATCTGACAGTGGCTAGAGTTGCCTTTGAGCGCCAAAGAATTGAGGCCTTAAACTATGGTGCTAGAGAAGACTCCTGTGAGTCCCTTGGACTGCAAGGCGATCAAACCGGTCAGTCCTAGAGGAGATCAACCCTGACTGCTCTTTAGAAGGCCAGGTCCTGAAGACGAAACTCAAATACTTTGGCCACCTAATGAGAAGGAAGGACTCACTAGAGAAATGCCTAGTGCTGGGAAAGATTGAGGGCAAAAGAAGAAGGGGATGACAGAGAACCAGGTGGCTGGATGGAGTCACTGAAGCAATAGGCATGAGCTTAAATGGACTCCAGAAGATGGTAGAGGACAGGAAAGCCTGGAGGAACATTGTCCATGGGGGTCACGATGGGTCGGACACAACTTCGCAACAACAACAAGAAGACTTGCCTTTTTGGCCACAAGATGGCGGCGCATTCACATGCAGTGGCCCTGGGCTCCCAATACTGGTGTGTGGTGCTTGGAATAATGTGTGTATGGATGTGTATGCACAGTGTAGTGCAAGGGGCAAAAATTTGCCTACACCTGCACAGAGCTGCTAAACATCGGGCTCACAAATCAATCTGAAATTACCAGCGATTTTCAGCACTCCCACAACATACTGAACTGCATGGTGAGGCCTCCAGGATCTCCATGAATTGATGTCGGGTCAGGGAGGCGCAGATGAAAGTGAAAGGAGAGGAAACAAAAGCGTGGCTGTAGAGCTGGTCTGCTGGCTTGGCTTCAAAAGCAGCCTCACAGACTAGCTCTGCCTAGTGTCTTTTTGACGAATGCCAGATCTCTTGTCGACACAATTGATGAATTAGAGCTGCAGATGGCAGCAAACAGGCTTCTCTGTGAAAGCTGTGTGATGGTTGTAATGGAGACCTGGCTATATCCATTTGTACCTGATGCAGCAGTGGGGTTGACAAGCCGTGTTACTTATCGCTTCAACAGAAATGGTGACTCCGGTAAGAGCAAGGGAGGTGGACTCTGTATCTATATACACAGTAACTGGTGTGTTAACAGCATAATAGCTTATACGTATTGCTCCCCAGATATGGAACTGATGACTGTCACATGTAGGCCATTTTATCTGCCTAGAGAAATCACTGTGATAATCATAGCTGTTTATATTCCACCTGATGCCAATTTCAGCATGGCACTTTCTAAGCTATATGACGTCATCTCCAGGCAGCAGCAAACTCATCCAGAGGGCGCTTTTGTCGTGGCTGGGGACTTCAATCAAGTGTGCCTAAAGACAGTTCTCCCTAGGTTTGTGCAGTATGTGCAGTTCTCCACCAGAGGGAAGAACACTTTAGACCGTGTGTACTCCCAACCTGAAACAGGCATACAGAGCAATCCCCCTCCCCCACCTGGGTACATCCGACCATATCTCACTCCTGTTATTCCTGAAGTATGTCCCTCTCAGGAAAAGAACTCAGCCAGCCATGAAAATGGTTAAAACCTGGCCAGAGGGTGATCTCAGTCAGCTGCAGGACTGTTTTGAAACCACTGAGTGGAGTTTATTTGAACATCAAGACCTGTATGACTATACTGATGCTGTATTCTCTTACACCAAAGTGTGCATTGACAGCGTAACAGCAGACAGGTGCATCAGAATCTATGGGAATTGTAAACCCTGGATGACTGCCGAGGTACGGATGCTTCTGAGAGCCCGGGATTCTGCCTTTAAGGCAGGGGACAGTGAGAGATATAGAGAGGCCAGGGCAAACCTCAGAAGAGGCATTAAGATGACAAAACAACAATACAAACACAACATGGAGAACCATCTAGCAGACAACAACCCGAAGCAAGTGTGTCAGGGACTGCAGCACCTAACTAATTATAAGGGCAACAACAAGGAACACGGTCAATGCTGATGCCTCATTGGTAGAGGAGTTGAACACCTTCGTCCGCTACGAGGTGAAAAGACCAGATGCCGTAGCCTCTACCCACCAGCCTTTGGATCCCCAGCCACTCACTGTCTAAGAACACCAAGTGAGAGCTGTATTGAAGGCTGTGAATCCTTGCAAAGCTGCAGGCCCAGATGGGGTGCTGGAGATAGTGGTAAAGAATTGTGCTGATCAATTAGCAGGGGTACTAACAAGGATCTTTAATATCTCCCTGCAAACGGCCTGTGTTCCATCATGCTTGAAAGCAGCCACTATTGTCCCAGTCCCGAAGAAAACAGCAATTAACTGCCTAAATGACTACAGACCTATCGCATTAACATCTGTAGTGATGAAATGCTTCAAGAGATTGGTTCTCCAACACCTTAGGACATGCCTCCCACCAGACTTTGACAAATATCAGTTTGCCTACAGGGGGAATAGGTCGACAGATGACGCCATAGCTACTGCTTTACATTCTGTAGCAAGCCATCTGGAGAAACCCGGGAAACTATGTCAGGATGCTTTTCATGGACTATAGCTCAGCCTTCAACACCATTCTGCCGAGCATCCTTATCGAAAAGCTAACTGACTTGGATTTTCCCTCTTCCATCTGTGACTGGATCAAAGACTTTCTGAGGGACTGGCCACAAACAGTGAGGGTTGGGTCTGTCATATCCACCCCCCTGAAGCTTAGCACTGGCTCCCCACAAGGCTGTGTGCTCAGTCCCTACCTATATTCACTGTACACACATGATTGTGTACCTTCAGACCCATCTACTGTGATCATTAAGTTCACAGATGACACCACTATACTGGGTCTTATTACAGGTGGAGACGAAACAGCGTACAGGAGGGAGGTTCAAAAACTTTTCACATGATGCTTAAAAAACAACCTGCACCTGAACATCAGCAAGACCAAGGAGATGGCGTTGGACTTCTGGAGGAAGAGAGAGGAACCTGCCCCACTTTACATTCAGGGGGGCTGTGTAGAGAGAGTTTCCTTCTTTAAATTCCTGGGAGTCCATCTCAGCGAAGACCTCACCTGGAAAAACAACACGATCCAGGTGGTCAGGAAGGCCCAACAGAGACTGTATTTCCTTAGGGTCTTGCGTAAAAACAGGGTGGAACAACAACTGATGACCTCCTTTTACCGGTCCACAATAGAAAGCGTCCTCACTAATTGCATCACGATATGGCATGCTGGTCTGACAGCCGTGGATAGAAAAACATTACAGAAGGTGGTGAGTACAGCACAAAACATTGTGGGCTGTCCCCTTATACCACTAGATGAGATCGCTAGGGCTCATTGCCTTAGAAGAGTGAGGAAAATTCTCAGCTGCCTCTCAGCTGGGCCACCTCTCAGCTTGGCCACCTCTCAGCTGGGCTACCTTTTACCTCTTTGTTCAAGAAGTTCAAGTTCTCTTTTTAATCCCTCCTGTAGCTATTCTTGATGTTGCCCTCTTGATATAGTTTGTAATCCACATATGTATTTGTCAGAGTTTCTTGCAAAAATCAAATCCAGAAGCACACACAGATAACTGATTCAGCTGGATTCATTAACTTCTTTATATACATAATAATACATGAAGATAAATGCACAATACCAATATAGAAGATTCTTCCAATGTAGCAGTTACAGGCAAAACACAAGGCAGGAGAGAACAGTTAGTTTCATTTTCAGCAGAGCAGACAGCATGCACAGACTGCTTTCAGTTTTGTTTCTCTGCACAGACTCAGTTCTGTTTCAGCTCCCATTGGCTGATTTAGTTGCTATGCCTATTCATTGGCTGACCTTGTTACCATGTCTTCCCCGTCATGAATATTCTAACACTCCTCCCTTCATGACTGGAAGAGACAAAATCAAATTACCTTAATATTCTTCAGATACCTGTATTTGAAGACCCACAATCACAGTTCACTTCAAATACCTGAGAACCCTTTTACTGTGATACATCCTTTGCAATGAAACAAATATCATCCACAAATGCTAATAGTTGATAATCCCCACCTTGTAACTTTCCAGTGTATATGCAACCATCAGCCTTGCAACCCTTGAACCCAAGATCCTTCAATGCAGTATCTAAACATATATTCCAATTCCTGGCTGACTGCTTCAGCCTATAAATGGCCTTGTTCAATTTATACACCATGTTAGGCAATGCCAATACTTCCTTATAGTTTCTTGGCTCATACCATACATTACACACTTTAACTTTACTAGCAGAATACCTGTCAGGTGGAATCCCTTTGTTCCATCACTCTGACCTGCGTGGCATTGACTGCTCCTGTGTTTCAACCCTCTCTTGCTTCATATCTTTTTCAACTTCTCCTCCCTGAATGCTGACACCGTCACTAAGTGAGTTACCATAACTGAGTTACCATCACTAAGTGGATCACCATCACTAAGTGAATCATTCCATAAATTTGCATTAATTCTGTTCCAATTTTGCTCTGCAAAACTAGCAGACCTTGAAATCACTATTCTTTTGCTCCCATCGCTAAAACGATAGCTTTTTGAACCTGGCTCATAGCCCATAAACCTGAGCTTTCTAGCCTTTGGTTGTCCCTTTCTTCTAATTGCTTTTGGAATATGCACCCATGCATTACTTCCAAAAACCCTTAAATGAGCCAGAGATGGTTTTCTCCCATATAGCACCACATATGGAGTATCATTAATGGATGAACTCAACAGCCTATTAATTAAATAATTAGCAGTCAACATGGCTTCACCCCAATATGACCTGCTCAGACCAGAATCCTCCAGCAGTGAGTCCTTCATGGTGTCAGCTTTGGAAGCCATATTAGCACCAGATGCTTCCCTGCTGCCAACTTCTTGTGCTTGGGAAAGTGGGAGGGAGGATTTAGAGGAGTGATTGTAGTTAGACATAATAGCATTCTTCCCTTCGGTCAAGGTCATGGTGTTTATGCATCTAGAGGAGGAGTGATTGCAGGGATGGCTCTAGTTGAGATGGATGGTGATTGGGCCAGCTGACAGACTGATGCGTGCAGTGGCTGGATTTGGGGTTTTGATTTTTTTTTTTTTAATTTGATTTATATGCCGCCCTTCTCCGAAGACTCAGGGCGGCTTACAATGTGCTCAGCAATAGCCTTCATCCTTTTGTATATTTATACAAAGTCAGCTTATTGCCCCCACAACTGGGTCCTCATTTCACCTACCTTAGAAAGGATGGAAGGCTGAGTCAACCTTGAGCCTTGGCGAGATTCGAACCCTGCAGTAATTGCAGGCAGCTGGTCTTAATAAGCTTAATAACAGGGTGCTTTAAACCCCTGTACCACCAAGGCTCTTTATCTTTTCTTTTATGTACATTGAGAGCATATGCACCAAGACAAATTCCTTGTGTGTCCAATCACACTTAGCCAATAAAAAATTCATTCTATTCTGTTCTGTTCTGTTCTGTTCTGTTCTGTTCTGTTCTGTTCTGTTCTGTTCTATTCTATTCTATTCTATTCTATTCTATTCTATTCAAGGAAAAATCTTCACCAAGCTAGATCTAAGGGAAGCCTACTACCAAATCTGCATAAAGGAGGGGGATGAATGGAAAACAGCGTTTAACTGCCCGCTGGGCAGCTTCCAATTCCGAGTCATGCCTTTTGGGCTTCAAGGGGCCCCTGCAGTGTTCATGCAGGTGATCAATGAGGTTCTGCATGAGCACCTATATAAGGAGGTCCTGGTTTACCTTGATGACATTCTTATATCCAGTGAGAACATTGAAGAACACATCAAACTAGTCAGACAGGTGATGAAAAAACTCCTAGCAGCCAAACTTTATGCGAAGCTGTCAAAATGTGAGTTCCATAAGGAGTCCTTGGACTACCTGGGTTACCGGGTGTCTAATCAAGGAATCGAAATGGACCTGGGAAATGTGAAGGCTGTGCTGGACTGGCAACCCTCATGAACACATAAGCAACTTCAGAGCTTCCTGGGGTTTGCAAATTTTTACAGGCAATTCATCCCTTCCTTTGCTGAGGTCGCGGTCCCTTAGATGGAATTACTAAAAACCGGTCCATCTCTGACCAAGCCAAAACCTAGCCAGCCCCTAGCTTCGACAATGGACTGTCAGAAATCCTTTGAACAGCTAGAACAGCAGTTTGCGGCAGAGCCGATCCTCCAACACCCTGACCCAGACAAACCCTTCATAGTCCAAGCCGATGCCAGTGACGTAGCGGTTGCAGCCATCCTACTGCAGAGGAACGCCCAAAATGAATTAATGCCTTGTGTGTATGTGTCCAAAAAACTAACGGACATGGAATGCAGGTGGGCAATGTGGGAGAAGGAAGCTTTTGCAGTGCGATGGGCTCTCCTATCCTGGAGACACTTCCTAGAGGGGGGTAAGGAGCCTTTCGAGGTATGGACTGATCATAAAAACTCAAGGCGCTAAAGACCCCTCGGAAACTTTCCCCCAAACAAGTTCGCTGGGCTCAGTATTTTAAATACTGAAGTATTTTAACTTCAAGCTAAAATACATCCCGGGGGGGAGAAACCTACTGGCCGATGCTTTGTCCAGGAAACCCCAATTTGACAGCCAACGTGAAGAGGTAGTACATGCCATGATCTCCGAAGCTCAGCCAGCTGCCCAAGCGCGCACTAGGGCACAAACCAGACTCCACTCTGACCTCCCTGAAGACAAGTTGACATCGGAGTTAAAAGCTGTGCTATCTGACGATGCTTGGTTCAAAGAAAACCAACCAGACTTAACGTTGCAGGAGGGACTGGCTTGGAAAGGGAGTAAGATTTATGTGCCCCGCTGCATGAGACTGCTAGTGCTGAAATGTAGTCACAACTCCTGACTAGGGGGCCACTTTGGGTTCTTAAAAACCCTCCATTTGGTTAGAAGGCAATTCTGGTGGCCAAAGATGAAAGATGACGTAGAGGACTGTGTTAGAAGCTGCTCTACCTGTGGCACCATGAAATCCCAACCGAGGAAACCCCCTGATCTTCTCCAGCAAGTGGCAGAACTTGCGCAACCATGGGAGGAGATTGCCATGGACTTCATCGTTGAACTGCCAGAGAGTGGAAGAAACACCGTGATTTGGACTGTCAATGATTTATTCTCCAAACAAGCACACTTCACTGCTTGTAACGGACTACCCTCTGCCAAAAAGCTGGCAAAACTTTTCGTGAAGCACATCTACAGGCTACATGGAGTCCCTCAGAGAATAATATCAGATTGAGGGGTCCAATTTACTGCTAAGTTCTGGAAGGAGTTCCTAAAGTCCATTGGGTCATCACAGGGGCTTAGCTCAGCATTCCATCCTTCGACTAACGGATCCGCTGAAAAAGCGAACGCCATGGTGGAAAAATACATTAGATGTTATGTAAATTATCAACAAGAAAACTGGGTGGATTTATTACCATTCGCAGAAGTGGCTTATAATAATGCAGTACACAGTAGCACAGTGTTGACTCCTTTTCAAATAACTACTGGCATGGATTTTGTGCCTATGCCTGAATTGCCTAGAGTACCACCCACTTCCATGTCCCTAACAGAATGGATGACCTCCTTGAAAAAGGGTTGGGAGGATACTAAGAAGGCCCTAGCAGAAGCAGCTGAGAAATATAAAACCCAGGCAGACAAACCCAGGTCTCTCCAGCCGCCTTTTCTAATAGGAAATGAAG
The DNA here is from genome assembly GCF_029215685.1 of Pituophis catenifer annectens. Classification (NCBI taxonomy): domain Eukaryota; kingdom Metazoa; phylum Chordata; class Lepidosauria; order Squamata; family Colubridae; genus Pituophis; species Pituophis catenifer. The sequence continues at coordinate 20,309,074 of NW_027256885.1, forward strand.
TGTATTTGTCAACTAAGTACCTAAGATTGAGGCTACCTAACAAGAAATTCAGACCGAGTTTGGAGGACAAGTGTTTTCTTCTGTACTTCCAAAAAAAAGTCAACATCCAATGAGGGAACAAAGGAATTTAGATAATGAACCACTGACTCAAGGGTTGGCATCTGTAGCATTTCAGCTGGCTTCATGGGAGCGTTGGTCTTGGGGCCGGCTGTGGTGCTGTGGCCTCCCGTCGGCCAGATGGTCTCTGGTCTGGTTGTCCTCTCTCCTTGGTGTCTGGTTGCTTTCTCATGTCACATGTCGTTTGCGTGCAATCCGTCGTCACTTTCATAGCTACTCAGAACCACTCAGAGAGTTGGTTCAGGATGTCCCGATAGGCGGTTACTTGGGTAATTTGCTTATCCAGGCTTGTTCTGCAAAAGTGAACTAATAGCCACTCTGGCAAAGGGGGTTGCCTTCCCATGACTCTCCTGAACTCACGGATGTGTTCCTTAATGGGTTGCCCTCTCTGCTTTAGGTTTCGGAGCTCATCCTCCGTGTACTGATCCTCCTCCACCTCCTCAAATCTGGCTTCTAGCTCTTGTAGGAAGTCGTCGACATCTTGCAGCTGGGGGGCTCTCCTCTTGTGGAGGGCTGCTAGCCATTCCTTTGCTTCTCCCTCTAGCCCCTCCGCAATGGTATTCACAATGGCTCTGTGGGATGGGTAGAAGTGTCCATAGCACTCTAGGTGGACTCCAGCCGAGTCAAGGAATAGGGCCAGCTGGTCTGAGTCCCCATCAAATTTTCCCCTGAATTGGGGTGGCTTGTTTAGTGCTGCTCCTCCCTCCTCATGTTGGCCCCCATGTGTCTGCACTTGGTGTGTTTGGTGGTCTCCCTCGGCTCTAGTTCGTAGAGAGGGGAGGGGCCACCTGCCTTGGGCTGCTTGCCTGTTGTGTGGGGGAGGCACCAGCTGCAGCCTTGGGCTCATTCTCCTTCTGGTGGGTGGAGAAGGGGGGCTGCATTCCCGTCTGCGTCTCTTCACCTCAAAGGGCTCAGTTGTAACCCCCAATTCTTTTGGGTGGCATGACGGCCCCTCATCACGAAGGGTGGCTTGGTCAAATTCCTCCCTCAGCTGCTCTATGGATCTCCCCAAGGGTTCCATCAGAGTTTTTGGGAGTCTGGCCTGTCCCCAGTCCCACATACATTCCACTCTTCCTAGCTTGCTCAGGGGTTTTTCCCAGCCCTGGGCGCTAGGGTGGGGGAACTCAACTTCAGCTACTTTAGGGACTTTTTTCCACCAATACTCATCCCTTTATGTTTCCGTCGCTGGGGCGGGTGTCTCAGCTGTCTTGGCTTTGATGGTCAGGGAGGGCTGCACTCCACTTCCAATTGGGCTTCTGGGTCCTGGAAGTCCCTGGGTGGAGGCAAGTTCTGCCTCTTTCTGGGTCACCTGGAGCAGGCTCTCTTCGGATAGTCCACCCTCTGCCATGGTGGCCTGAGTTTCTCTCCATGCACCCCAGGTGTCAGGGAACAATTATAGAGTCTGTGGCTCAGGACTCCCAGTCATTTTTATTAGTTTTGAGAGAGTTGGCTTGCTGTCCGGGTTCTGACCGATGCCCTAATTAAATCATGAGCCTCAAGCCAAGCTTCCAAAGAAATCCAGTTATTTATTAGGAGCGTCATGTCGGCACGGACCAAGTGAAACCAACTCTGACCTCACTTAATTCATGACCCAGCTCTGACCCTGTTTCCCCTTCCCCCCCCCTCCCCCAGGTCATCGGTCACATTCTCCAACGAAGCAATTTCACGGGTTGTAGAGGTCCCTCCTTCCGGCCACTGTGGGTCTGTGTGGATATGACCTTGACGTGGCCGGCTGGAATGTGCTTTGTTTTGACTGAAGTTCACATTCCTCAATGCAGTTGCTAGGCTCGATTCCCCATCCCCCTGCCTATGGCAACTTGAGAGCATGTCAGGAATGCTTCGCGAGTTGACACTGTCATGCTACAATACAGGTAATCCCCCAGGTACGAACGTTCATTTAGTGATTTTCACAAGAGCGAATTTATTTAGAATTTATTCTTACGTTAGAAATTCAAAACTGTGACCAAAAAGAGGCCTCTGTAGCCATGTGACTTTGATTCAGTCACTGCTGCAGTGGCAGCCATTTTTAACTCTGTAACTTGCCTGTGCCATTCAGGGTTACAACATGCAATTTCCTGAAGCAGTTTTTTTTTGTCCCTGGTCACATGACCAAACAAGATCCGGTGATTTTTGCAGCCAGCACTGAGTTTGTTATTGTTTTTTTTGGTGCTGCGTGGGCTTGAGGACTAGTGCTAGAATTGAGTGCTAGAATTGCTTCTCTAAGTATTTTAAAATATTCTGTTTTGTTATTCTATAGTACTGTACTATTTGTTTGTAAGCACTTTGGGAACTGCTCTACTTTTTAAGTACTATACTTTGGAAACTATTGTGTTTGTAAGTACAGTACTTTGCAAAGATGAAGTTTACTTTCATTTGCCTTGAAACTTCTTGTAGAAATGCTAGCCAGCATCTACACAAAGCATTCTATAACGTTGTGTTTCCTTGCTTTTATTTTGGAGATTAGTGTATATTACTGTAGTTTGTAGGTTTTAAATTTAAACTGCCTCCAGAAGTTGTGGGTGCCCCATCACTGGAAGCTTTTAAGAAGAGTCTGGATAGGCATTTATCAGAAATACTCTCTTGTGAGAGCAATGGGTTAGACTAGATGATCTCAAGGTCCCTTCCATCTCTGTTACTGTTGCAAGCCAAGAGTTCTGTAAATCCCTCCCCCATCTCCCTATGGGTGCCTGGCAGGAGACTCTTAAACTAATTAGTGGCAAGTGTTTTTTTTAAAAAAGCAACTACAATCGGAGAGTTCTCTAAATTACCACACCACACACACACACACACACACACACACACACACACACCCAAAATCTGGGCAGCTGTCTGAAGAAGCTTGAGCTGACTAGCAGCAAATGGGTATTTTTAAAAAAGTAACTGCAAACGGAGAGCTCTGCGAGCCTGCTTGGAAGCAATTTAGTTCCTCAGCCAAAGGCTGCACTGGAAACAACTGATGGTTGGCCGGCGGCAAAGCCTCTCAGTTCAGTTAACGATGACAGCAATCAATTAATGAATTGGAGGAAATAGTAAGTCAGATTTATTTATTTAATGACCCATTTGATTCAATTAATGAATTTGATTTTTAAAATTTGTAAAATTGAGTCTGATTCATTTGATGAATTTTTTGACTTATGAACCTAATGGGCAGGCTCCATTAGGTTCGTACCTCAAGGACTACCTGTACAATACAATATGACAACAAAAATGAAAAAAATCTTCCAATAGAATAGTATGTCACTAACAAAGTTGGTATCTTCTCATTTCATTTTCCCAGTGAAAGGATTGGATCATCAATCAAGAAAATCAAACCACTGTCTAGACTTTAAAAGAGCTGATTTCAGCAAACTTAAAGAGAGCTTGGGAAGGATTCCATGGATGAAAATCTTAAAGACCTTAAAGATGAAAACACAGTTTGGGAAACTGTGAAAAGATGATTATAAAAGCCCAGTCCACCACAATACCACTGAAAAAGAAAAATAAGAAATCTAAGAAGAAACCAGCATGGTTGCACAAAGTCTGATAGATTGAAAGAAAAAAAAGGATAAGTTTAAAAAATGGAAAGAGAGACATATAACTAAGGCAGAATACCATATCTGTCTTCACTCAAAAAGAAAAAATAGCCCAACCTACCAAAAACAGAACTGTAAAAGACAGGCTAGGAATACAAATTAAAATAGGCAAGAAAATGGTAAGAGAACACTTGTCCACTCTAGACGAGTTCCAATCACGAGGACCTGATGGATTATATCCAAGAGTTCTGAACGAGCTTGCAGACCTGATCACAGAACCACTGAACTATATCTTTCAAAGATCCTGGAGCACTGGGGAACTACCAGAGGAAGTTGGTAAAGTCACTGGGAAAGAGCTGACGTGGTTCCCATCTTCAAAAAAAAAAGGAAAACAACAGATCCAAGAAACTACAGACCAATCAGCATGACATCAGTACTTGTGAAGATCCTGGAAAAGATGATCAAGCAACAGATCTGTGAACAGCTAGAAGCAAGCAAAGTTATAACCAGAAGCCAACATGGGTTTGTCAAAAACAGATCATGCCAAACAAATTTTATTTCATTCTTTGACAAAGTGACTAAATTAGTGGACCAGCGAAATACTGTGGAAAAAGTATACTTGGATTTTAGTAAGGCATTTGACAAAATAGACCACAACTTACTTCTTGGTAAGCCAGAAAAATGTGGGCTAGATAGCATCACTACCAGATGGATTCGTAACTGGCTGACAAACTGCACTCAACGTGTATGGAATTACATCTACATGGAGGGAAGTAAGCAGTGTGGTACCTCAGGGTTCTGTTGTAGGCCCAATACTCTTCAATATATTCATAAATGATTTAGATGAGGGGATGGAACTCATCAAACATGCAGACAACACCAAAGTGACAGGAATAGCTAACACCCAGGGGTAGGTTCTAAATTATTTTACTACCGGTTCTGTGGGCGTGGCTTATTTTGTGGGTGTGGCTTGGAGGTCATGTGACTAGGTGGGCGTGGTTAGCTGGTCAGAGTCATTTCTGGAAGGTCCTCGCACTTACGATCAGTCCTCGCACTTACGACCTGACTCATTTGTTTGCTTTTAACACTGATCAGCTGTAGGACGGCCCTTTGAAGCCCCGCAGCAAGAGTTTAAACAGTTTTTTTCCCTCTAGTCATCAGCTGGGACTCAGGAGGCAGCAATAGATTGGGGGTGGGACCAAATAAAAGGTAAGAATAACTTGGGGGGGTGGGCGGGGTGGGAGGGCGGGGGGGGGAGAACCGGTTCGGTGATGTCATATCGTCACCGCTACCGGCTTGGCCGAACCGGACCGAACCAGGAGGAACCCACCACTGCTAACACCCCAGAAGATAGGCTCAAGATCCAAAAGGATCTCAAGAGACTTGAACACTGGATCCTATCTAACAATATGAAATTCAGGGGTGAGAAATGTAAGGTTTTACACTTAGGCAACAAAAACCAACTGTACAAGTAACAGAATAGGTGGAGCCTGACTCAACAGCAGTAACTGCAAGAGGGATCTTGGAGTCCTAGTGGACAATCTTTTAAATATGAGCCAGCAGTGTTCTGCAGCTGCCAGAAAGGCCAATGCAATCCTAGGCTGCATTAACAGAGGGATAGAATCCAGGTCACGTGAAGTGTTAGTACTACTTTATAATGCCTTGGTAAGACCACACTTGGAATATTGCATCCAGTTTTGGTCGCCACAATATAAAAAAGATGTTGAGACTCTGGAAAGAGTGCAGAGAAGAGCAAAAAAGATAATTAGGGGTCTGGAGGCTAAAACCGATGAAATTATGAAGAACGGTTGCAGGAATTGTCTAGTCTAGTGAAAAGAAGGACTAAGGGTGACATGATAGCAGTGTTTCCTTTGTTATGCTGAAGAGAGAGGAGACAAATCACAGCAACTCAGCATGTATTATCTCTTGTTTTCTCTATATAGACCAGGGGTGTCAAACTCGATCCTGTTGCGGGCCACGTTGGGATTTTGTTTGCCCTTTGGGGGCTGGGGTGGGCATGGCCTGGTCATCATGGCCAACTGGGTGGGCATGGCCAGGCCTTGGGCAGCAGGGGCCGGTCCCTTGCCGTCTCTGGCATGGCCGGCGGGCCAACTCTGCAGCCTGCGGGCCGTGTGTTTGACACCCCTGTTATAGACTGTACTTGTATTAAATCAATACAACTGCATAGTTCTTTTTACCCTTAACTGTGCATACTTACAGAGATACAGAGTGGTATATAAATTTAAATATAAATAAATAAAATATAATATAATTGCAAAATGAATTGGGTGCAGATCTGTTTGCTAGAGTGCTTTTTTCTCTGCATATTTAGAAGAATTTATAGGGATTATGGTCTCTATGACCTAAATGATCTTGAATAAACCAAATATGGATTTTTATATATATTGAATGATCCTGCGAAAACTGAGTGATCATTTATTCAAGATTTTGTTTACGCTACCAGCCTCTGCTTACACAAGGCTGTTAACACTGGACTGCGAATTTATGAGGATTGTAAAACTGTGCCTGGAGCTGCAATAGGACACTGCAGACTCTATTCATGTACAATTACCACTCTACTTTCTTTTGTGGATTACAAAGAGACTACAACATTTGTAAAGCAAGGAACCTCTTCAGTATTATTGCAGGCTACTATTTTTGTATAGTCTTTTACACTAATTACAAGCTGATATTTCATTTTTTTACTCTCAGCTGAGATACTATTTTTTTCTTTTTAGCTGAGATTTTTTTCTTTTCATCTTTTATTCATCTGTCTTTTTTAATATATCTGTGGATTACAAACTATATCAAGAGGCCAACTTCAACATTAGCCACAGGAGGAACCAAAAGGAGAACTAAGAATTCCTAGAACTAAGGTGAAATTTCCTGACAGTGAGAACAATATCCAGTGCAACAGCTTGGCTTCAGAAGTTGTGGGTGCTCCATCACTGTAGGTTTTTAAGAAGAGATTGGACAGCCATCAGTCCAGAATGGTACAGGTTCTGTCCAACTCTGTTATTCTAAAAGACTAACATTTAAGAATAGAAAATGTCCATTTAATTTTTTTTTAAAAAATCTACATTTTGGGGAATTTTGAAAATGTTTGAAAATTCTTATTTTAAATGAACTAGAATTTTTAATTTTTTTGAAAAAATCCTTTTAAGGCTGCAGACAGAAGCTGAGAGAAGGCTGTCTGCCCACCCAAGTGGCAGCCATCTGAGAGGTGGCCCAGTGGCCCAGCTGACAGACAGTGAGGTAGCCTGGCGGCCCAGCTGAGAAACAGCCCAGCAGCCCAGTTGAGAGGCAGCCAGGTGACCCAGCCTGGCAGCCCAGGAGCCAGGAGATTCCAGGATGGAGGCCAGCTGAGTGGAGGTGGCATGATGCTAATGGAGGCCAGCTGAGCAGTAGTGGAACAGAGCTGGGTGGCAGCAGACCAGTGGCTGAGGGCAGCACGTTGGACCAGCTGAGCAGTAGCAGTACAAAGCTAAATGGCAGCGGAGTGAAGTGCCCAGAGCAGTGGCTGGGAGCAGCATTGCAGACCAGCTGAACGGTGGTGCAGAACTAAGTGGCAGCAGAGCAGACCACCCACAACAGCAGCTAAGAGGAGTGTGGTGGGCCAGCTGAGCAATAGCAATAGTACTTAGACTTATACCGCTTCATAGTTGAGGGTGGATGTTCTTTCTCCCAGCTTGTGGGTTGGTTTCTGTATGTTTTGTTACCAGGCTAGGTAACATCTTCAGTAGAATTTAGGGGATGTCAGCATCGGTTTTCTTCTGCTTCTAAGGGCTTTGTGTGGTCAGTAGGTCTTGTGATGTGAGGGTCATGTCAGGTGAGGATCTTGTAATGGGTCTTGTAATGGGTTTTGTGATGGGTCAGGTGTGGGTCATGTCAGGTGAGGGTCATTGGGAGGTGAAGTGCTGGTTGGGGGGGTTGCGTGGGTTTGGTTGAGGGTCGGTGCTGTCACTGGTTGGCTGTGCTGTTGATTTGAATTCTGAGGGGTTTGTAGGCTGGTTGTAGGCTGGATGTGTCTATTGATGGAATTGCTTGTGGAGTGCCAGGCTATAATAAACTCATGAGTGTGGTGGGTGGTAGTGTGGGCAATGATTCTTGCATTGTTCCAATCGAATTGGTGCTGTTTGGTGTCAGTGTGGGTAGAGATTTGGGATCGTGGCATTTGACTGCCAGGTGGTGTTCATGGATTCTGGTTTTCAATTGATGTGATGTTTGTCCCACATAGAATTGGTTGCAATTGTTACAGTTAAATTACATTGTTTCTTTCATCCTTCTGTATCTTGTCTTTGGTTCTTTAATCTTTAATTCAAACATTTTTAATAAGTTATTAAATATTATAAAATACAAAATTCAAAAGTAAATGAACGAACAATGAGGAGGGAAGGGAAAGGGGGAAGAGAAGTGAGGTAAAGTAGGGAAAAGAAAAGAAAAAGTAGCATTGACTTCCTGAATATCTCTGTTGCAGTAAAATAAGGCATTAGCATCAAATCACAGCTTTTTGTTTTTCCATAATAATATCAACAAGTCATTTCTATAAAGATCTATCAATCTAATCTATAAAACCCAAAGTCAAAGTTACATTCTTTTCCACATCAAGCACGAAATTCAGAAGCGGTTTCCATGTGGAAATAAAAGTACTTATGTTCTTTTGTCAGATTGCACAGAGTGTGACTATTTTGAGACAACCCAGGAGCAAAATACAGTAAACAGAGTTTGTCTTTCAAATAGTGGTCTTGATCCGAGGGAGGCCACTGTACCTCAGATAGCCGGATGTGAGTCTCTCCTGGTGAAGTGGGGCCATGGGATGCAGGTGGGCCTGCTGATCGCGTACCTGGCTCCCTGCCACGTGACAGCGGCCCTGCCCGAGCTTCTCAACGTTATTGCCGGGGTGGTGGTTGATACCCCCAGACTTTTGGTCATGGGGGATTTCAACCTGCCATCTACCGGTGGGGCGTCTGGGATGGCTCGGGAGTTTATGGCTTCCATGACAGCCATGGACCTGACACAATTAATTCATGGCCCCACTCACGTGGGAGGACACACTCTGGACTTGGTTTTTATCTCTGGTCAGTGGCAGAGTGGTCTGGATATAGGGGATATAGTTATTGAACCCCTGTCATGGTCGGACCATTCTCTCCTGAGACTGGACCTTTCGACCGCTGCACCCCACTGCAGGGAGGCGGAACTGACCAGGTGGTTCCGCCCCAGGCACCTGATGGATCCTGATAGGTTCCAGAGGGAGCTTGGGCCAGTTCCTGAAACTCTGGCTCACGACTCGGCTGAAGATCTGGTGGCTGCCTGGGATAGGACAGCCGCCGGTGCTCTGGACCGAGTCGTGCCTTTGCGGCCTCTGACCCGACGCCGAACCTGCCCAGCCCCTTGGTTTTCCGAGGAGCTGAGGGGGATGAAGTGCCGGAAAAGACGCCTAGAGAGTGGTTGGAGGGCTAGTCGCTCCGAATCCGACCAAACACTAGTTAGGTCTCATATTAAGACCTATCTAGTGGCAATAAAAGCGGCAAAGTGTAACCACTTTTCCGCTCTTATTGCATCGGCAGATAACCGCCCAGCCGCCTTGTTTAGGGTGACCCGCTCCCTCCTATATCAGGGAGCGCGGGAAGACCCCTTGCAAGGGCAGGCTGAGGATTTTGGATGTCAGCGTTCCAAATTAGGCTTTCTTCCAGCGCTGACATAACAAGTTGAAGCAGAAAGAGCGGAAGCTTGATTTATTGCTGAGATGAACTTTTACCTAGTTTTGTATATACAGATAGGGTTTCCTGGGAGACGAGGGTGGGGGCTGCATTCCTGTGAAAAGAACGTGCCGGGATGTAGAGATGGATCTGTATGATGGCCAATGGGACGTTGGGGCTGGAGAGCGGAAGAGGAGGGGGTTGGAAGGAGGGGCCAGTTTGGCTGCAATTTGAGTCAGAAATGTCGGATTCTGCTATGCTTAAAAATAAAATGTTTCATTAGACAGCTTGCGCTTGAGAATGAAGTTTATTCAAGATAGCACCGAAACCTGACAGACAGCCAAACTCTCCTCCAAATCCAGGCTGGCTGAGTTTAAATCATCCCGTTCCCTCCCAGACATCTGGTCGGACGGACTATGGCTGAAGCCAAGCTCTCAGAGGAAAGCCTGCTTCAAGAAACGGGAGGAGCAGAAGCGGCCGTGATTCCAGCCAACTTGGAAAATACAAAGGTAAAAGATAAAGAAAAACCCCTAAGTGAATTGGGAAGGGCGAGCTGGGGATGGGAATGGCAGCGAAGCCCAGACAAGGCAGCACCTCCCCACCCCAGGATGAGAGACGAGGCAGAGGACTACCAACACCAAGGCTGGCCCTCCAGAGCTCAGCACAGAGAGGAGAGGGCAGAGAGGGAGGAACCACCCCAGTTCAGAGGGAAATTCGATGGTGACCCAGACAACCTCGCCCAATTCCTCAATTCAGCTGAGATATACATAGAGCGGTTCGGACACCTCTACCCTTTCCCCAGAGCCCTAGTGAATGCTATCTCGGAAGGGCTGGAGGGAGAAGCAAAGAGGTGGTCAGCATCACTCTACAAATACAGGGCCCCCCAGCTACAAAATGCGGATGGGTTCTTGCAACTATTGAGAGCCCGTTATGAGGAGGAGGAGGAGGACCCCTATGTGGAAGACGAGCTCAGAAACCTAATGCAGAGGGGGAAGCCTATCAGAGAGCATATCCGTGAATTCAGGAGAGTCATTGGGACACTGCCTCCCCTACCAGAGCGATTGCTGGTGTATTTTTTTAGAACAAGCCTAGATAAAAGAATTTCCCAAGTGACTGCCTATCGTGACATCCCAAACCGACTCGCTGAATGGTTCCGGGTAGCGATAAAAGTCGACAGAGGGCTGCGGGCGAGTGACACGTCAAAACCACCAGAGGAAAAGGAGAGAGGCCGACCAGACCAGGGGCCACTCAACAGACGAGAAACCCCAACATCACAGCCCTCCTACAGACCAACTGCCCCACGGAGCCCACTGAAATGCTACAGATGTGGAGGAAGCGGCCACATAGCAGCAAGATGTGGAACGCCTAGACCGGGACCAGCTCCACCGCCCAAAGCACGACCGGAACGAGGGCCCAAGCGCGTCACCCACGTACCACGGGAAGCTCCCCAAATCCCTGAGTTTTTCGCTCATCTGACCGAAACCAGAGGAATCCCAGTGGAGGGAGATCAGTCCCCCGAACCCTATGACACGGAAGACGAAGGCGAGGATGACCCGATGGTGAGTGGACCCGTCCATCCTTTTCTTTTCCCCATACGCCTAACAGCCCCCAAAACAGGGGCCCAAGAGACTTTCCAAGCCCTAATAGACTCGGGTAGCACACGGTGCCTAATCAACCTACCCACAGTTCTAAAATTGGGAATCCGAGCTAAACAGCTCAAACAACCAATTCGCTTCGAGCAAGTTGATGGGTCCCTAGTGGGAGGAACGTACGCCACACACTTGACTGAACCCGTGAGACTAGAACTCGCAGATCACTGGGAGACGATCCGCTTCATAATAGCCCCCAAGATGACAGAACCAGTCATATTGGGACTCTCATGGCTCGACAAATGGGGCCCAATCATTTGGTGGCAAGAGGGAACCCGCAGGCTGAGAATAGCAAAGGGGCCCCAACCCCTGCCGCCCCGACCAGAAGAATTCCCTCCCACGCTGAAACCCCAAAGCAGCCCTCCACTACAGAATAAAACACCACCAACACAAGGGTCCCTCCCAGAAGGTGCAGCAAAGCAATTGGCAGCCGCACCCACCACCGCTTGTAACGCAAACCAGATCCCAAGGGAGTACCAAGACCTTGCGGGGGTATTCAGCGAAGCCGAGTGTGACATTCTGCCCCCCCACCGCGAGACCGATTGTGCCATCGAGATTATCCCAGGAGCGAAACTACCCAAACCTAAAATGTATGCCATGACGCCCCGAGAAATGCAGGAAATGCGGGACTACATAGACAAAAACTTACAAAGGGGATTTATTGAGCCAGTGAAACCAAGGGTAGCGGCGCCGGTCATGTTTAAAGAGAAAAAGGACGGCTCCATGAGACTGGTAGTCGACTTTCGAAGTATCAACACTGTTTGCGTACACAACTTGTACCCCCTCCCCCTCATGAAAGACATGTTAGCCCACCTAGCTAAAGGGAAGGTTTTCACCAAACTAGACCTTCGAGAAGCTTATTACCGAGTACGCATAAAGGCAGGAGATGAATGGAAAACAGCATTCAACTGCCCCCTGGGTAGTTTCCAGTTTAAAGTAATGCCTTTTGGATTGCAAGGAGCCCCAGCAGTATTCATGCAGTTAATAAACGAAGTCTTACATGAACACCTTTACAAAGGGGTCCTCGTCTACCTGGACGATATTCTTATCTACACGGAGACCATAGACGAACATATACCCCTCGTCCGCCAAGTGCTGAAAAAACTGCTACGGGCAAACCTATATGTCAAACTGCCAAAATGCGATTTCCACCAATCACGGCTAGACTACCTGGGCTACCGAGTATCAAATGAGGGGATAGAGATGGACCCAGCCAAGGTCCAATCAGTTCTACAATGGCAGCCCCCTCGCACCCGCAGACAACTGCAAAGTTTTCTAGGCTTTGCGAATTTCTACAGACAATTCATCCCCTCGTTCGCGAAGATTGCCAAACCTTTGACAGATCTCCTAAAGACAGGAAGCCCAGCGATGAAACCTCGCCCGGGACAACCCCTACAGTGGGACCTGACCTGCCAACAGGCATTTGAGACGCTAAAAGGACTGTTCGCGAAAGAACCTGTCTTAAGACACCCGGATCCAGAACAGCCTTTTGTCATCCAAGCGGATGCAAGTGATGTGGCAGTAGGAGCCGTGTTACTCCAAAAGAACAACCAAGGTGATCTACAACCCTGCGCCTACACCTCCCGCAAAGTCACCGATACGGAGAGGCGATGGGCGGCGTGGGAGAAGGAAGCGTTTGCAGTAAGGTGGGCCTTGTTGACCTGGCGGCACCTTCTAGAGGGAGGCCAGAAACCATTTGAAGTCTGGACTGATCATAAAAACCTAGAGGCCCTAAAAACCCCACGAAAACTGTCGCCCAGGCAAGTGCGGTGGGCACAATACTTCAATCGTTTCAATTTCGAGCTTAAGCACATCCCAGGTGGGAGAAATTTCCTGGCTGATGCCCTCTCCCGGATGCCCCAATACAACAGTGAGCGGGAGCAGGTAGTGAATGCCATCATCCCCTCCACCCAAGCTGCGGCCCAAGTGGTAACCAGACGGCAACGACGTGACCAGCAAGGCCAACTTGCAAGTGACTTAACTGCGAAATTAAAAAATGAAATGCTGACAGACCCCTGGTATCGGGACAATCAACATCTCTTGACAAAAAGAGATGAACTAGCATGGAGGGGGACAAAGCTCTATGTCCCACAGAGTTTACGCATCCTGATTCTCAAGAGGAGCCACGATGTTAAACCAGCAGGACACTTCGGGTTCCTAAAGACTCTGCACCTAGTACGAAGGCAGTTCTGGTGGCCACATATGAGAAAGGACGTAGACAGTTATGTAAAAAGCTGCACCATTTGTGCCACGATGAAGACAAGGCCAGGGTGCCCGCCTGGATTGTTGCAACCAGTAGCTGAGCCAACAAGACCATGGGAGGAGATTGCAATGGACTTTATAGTAGACCTACCGAGGAGCAGTGGAAATACAGTGATCTGGACTGTAATAGACTTATTCTCCAAACAGGCACACTTCATTCCTTGTAGTGGACTGCCTTCAGCCCGTCAGTTATCCAAACTGTTCCTGAAACACATTTACCGCCTACATGGAGTCCCCAGGAGAATCATTTCCGACAGAGGGGTCCAGTTCACAGCAAAGTTCTGGAGGGAGTTTCTACGGTCCATAGGTTCATCCCAAGGGCTCAGCTCAGCATTTCACCCGAGCACCAATGGGGGGGTAGAAAGACTGAACGCTATGATAGAACAGTATTTAAGATGCTACGTCGACTACCAGCAGTCCAATTGGGCAGACCTCCTATCTTTTGCGGAGGTTGCATATAATAATGCTGTCCACAGCAGCACGGGGCTAACCCCGTTCAAAATAGTGAGTGGCATGGATTTTGTTCCCATGCCAGAATACCCGAGGGAGCCCCCTTCCTCAGTCAGTTTGACCGACTGGATGGCAATGTTGAGACAAACGTGGGAAAATGTTAAGAGGGCGCTGGCAAAGGCGGCTCAATCTTATAAGGAACAAGCAGACAAGCACCGAACTCCCCAAAGACCATTTCAACTAGGAGAGAAAGTTTACCTCTCCACCAAGTACTTGAGACTTAGACTCCCGAGCAGGAAATTGGGCCCAAAATTTATAGGACCATTTCCTATAATAAAAATAATCAACCCCGTTACAGTGCAATTGCAGTTGCCACGGCTTTTGGGGAAAATTCACCCCGTTTTTCACAGTAGCCTTCTAAAACCTGTAGTGGGGTCTACTTTAAGGCCAACGCCACGTGAACCCCCTGGGCCCCTGGTTGTTGGGGGCCAAACGCACTACGAAGTGCAGCGGATTCTTGATTCAAGATGGCACAGGGGGCGCCTTCAGTACTTAATTAAATGGAAGGGTTACCCATTGTCAGAGGCTTCCTGGGTGAAGAGCGCAAACATCCAAGCTGATCGCCTTATAGCAAAATTCCATGCAGACCACCCGGGAAAGCCGGGAGGGGGGGGTGCACAGCCAGGGAGCGGCTGATGAGACTAATCTTGTTGTGTTTTCCCTATGGGATAGGTAATGTCGCAGAAGTGAAGGAAGAGGGGCCGGATGTCAGCGTTCCAAATTAGGCTTTCTTCCAGCGCTGACATAACAAGTTGAAGCAGAAAGAGCGGAAGCTTGATTTATTGCTGAGATGAACTTTTACCTAGTTTTGTATATACAGATAGGGTTTCCTGGGAGACGAGGGTGGGGGCTGCATTCCTGTGAAAAGAACGTGCCGGGATGTAGAGATGGATCTGTATGATCGCCAATGGGACGTTGGGGCTGGAGAGCGGAAGAGGAGGGGGTTGGAAGGAGGGGCCAGTTTGGCTGCAATTTGAGTCAGAAATGTCGGATTCTGCTATGCTTAAAAATAAAATGTTTCATTAGACAGCTTGCGCTTGAGAATGAAGTTTATTCAAGATAGCACCGAAACCTGACATTGCACAGTATCTGCACAATAAAATCGCTCAGATTCGGGAAGGCTTGGACTCTGACTGGGTAGATCCCGGCGGGGTGACTGAGGCTGGTCTTGAGAATGTTACCTGGGATGAATTCGACCCTGTGACTCCTGAGGACGTGGACAGGATCCTGGGGAGGTTAAACGCAACCACATGTTTATTGGACCCGTGCCCCTCCTGGCTGGTACTGGCCACCCGGGAAGTAACACGAGGCTGGCTCCAGAGGATCATAAATGCTTCTCTGAGAGAGGGTTTCTTGCTTCCCGCCTTGAAAGAGGCGGTGGTGAGGCCCCTCCTCAAGAAGCCTTCTCTGGACCCGTCCGTTTTGGCAAACTATCATCTGGTCTCCAACCTTCGCTTTGTTGCGAAGGTTGTGGAGAGTGTGGTTGCGCGACAGCTCCCACAGTTCCTGGATGAAACCGTCTATCTAGATCCGTGCCAGTCCGGCTTCAGGCCTGGGTACAGCACGGAGACGGCATTGGTCGCATTGGTGGATGATCTCTGGAGGGCTCGGGACAGGGGTTGTTCCTCTGTTCTGGTCCTGTTAGACCTCTCAGAGGCTTTTGATACCATTGACCATGGTATCATGCTGCGCCGGCTGGAGGGACTGGGGGTGGGAGGCACCGTGCTGTGGTGGTTCTCCTCCTATCTCTCTGACCGGTCGCAGTCTGTGTTGGCAGGGGGGCAGAGGTCGACCTCGAGGCGCCTTGCTTGCGGGGTGCCGCAAGGGTCGGTCCTCTCGCCGCTCCTCTTCAACATTTATGTGAAGCCGCTGGGTGAGATCATCCGTGGTTTTGGGGTGCGATGCCATCTGTACGCTGATGACACTCAGCTGTACATTTCCACCCCAGACCACCCCAATGATGCCCTCGAAGTGATGTCCCAGTGTCTGGAGGCCGTGCGGGTCTGGATGGGGAGGAACAGGCTTCGGCTCAACCCTTCCAAGACCGAGTGGCTGTGGATGCCGGCGTCCCGGTATAGCCAGCTGGTGCCATCGCTGTCTATTGGGGGCGAGTCACTGACCCCCACAGAGGGGGCTCGCAACTTGGGCGTCCTCCTGGACACATGGCTGTCTTTAGAAGAGCATATGACGGCCGTGGCCAGGGGGGCTTTTTATCAGGTTCGCCTGATACGCCAGTTGCGCCCCTTTCTGGATCGGGACTCCTTGTGCACAGTCACTCATGCCTTGGTTACGTCACGCCTGGACTACTGTAACGCTCTCTACATGGGGCTCCCACTGAGGAGCACCCGGAGGCTCCAGCTGGTGCAGAATGCGGCCACGCGGGTGATTATGGGAGCGATGTGGCGCTCCCACGTAACACCTCTCCTGCGCGAGCTGCATTGGCTCCCGGTGGTCTTCCGGGTGCGCTTTAAGGTGTTGGTTCTCATCTTTAAAGCGCTCCATGGCTTAGGGCCAGGGTATTTGCGAGACCACCTGCTGCTACCGATAACCTCCCACCGGCCAATACGCTCTCACAGAGAGGGCCTCCTCGGGGTGCCGTCGGTCAGGCAATGTCGGCTGGCGGCCCCCAGGGGGCGAGCCTTCTCTGTGGGGGCACCCGCCCTGTGGAATGAGCTGCCTCCTGGAATACGATTGATCCCGGACCTCCGGACCTTCCGTAAAGCCCTGAAGACGTTTTTATTTCATCAAGCCGGCCTAGCCTAAATGGTTTTTAATTGGGATTTTAAATTTTATGGATTTGGGGTTTTAAATTGGGTAGCCAATGATTTAATTCTTTTAATTATCTTAACTTTTGCATTTGTATGTTTTTTAATTTTGGCTGTTCACCGCCCTGAGTCCCTTCTGGGAGAAGGGCGGTATACAAATTAAATTAATAAATAATAAATAAATAAATAAATATACAAGGAATATATACATACACGTACTAGGCAAAGTCAGGCAATCAATCATCAACTATAGCACGGAAGCACACACAGAGAGAGGGATGCCCTCACAGGGCCTCTCTTATAAAACAACCTCTTAAAGTGATAACCCTGCTGACTCATTCTCATTGCATCATCATTCCAGTGTTACAATATTACAACATTACAGCAGCTGGTCAGCTATTAAATCATCATTACCCTGATATCTTTTCTTTAATCAGAGCAGTCAGTTTTGCCATTTCTGCCAACTCCATCAATTTCTGCAGCCATTCTTCTGTGGTAGGTATAAAAGTGTCTTTCCATTTTTGGGCATACAGTTTTGGGGACTAATGGAAAAGAACTGGAGAAAAAATTTGGACCTTTATTATTATACATGTTGTCTTTGGTTCTGAATAATTCCTGGTGGAGTGTGACTGTGGATTTGTAAGCTATTGCTATTCCTAGAGGTTGGAAGATTCTGGCTGTCATTTCTGACACCCTTTTGTGTATGGTAGGGTTTTTGTGTGGTGGTTGGCTGTGTGGTGCATTGTGGTTTGGGTGCTATGTGTTGGAGTACAAAGTTTTTCAGATAGCCGTTGCAAAGAAAGACATCAAGCAGCCATTTCTCTTCCGCTTTTCTTAGTGCTGTGGTACTGCAGTGTGTCCTGACCCTTCTGAAGAGGGTTTGGCTGCAGCTTCTTTGGTGTGCGCTGGGGTGGTTCCTTGCGAAGCTACAAGCTGCTTAGAGAGTGCTTTAAAGCACTCTCTAAGTGGTTTACAGAGTCAGCATATTGCCCCCAACAATCTGGGTCCTCATTTTACTGACTTCAGAAGCATGGAAGACTGACTCAACCTTGAGCCATGAGCCAGTCAGGATCAAACTGGCATTGGGCAGAATTAGCCTGCAATACTGCATTCTAACCATTGCGCCACCATGGGTCCTTAGTAGCAGCAGTCAAGAGCTAAGTGGCAGCGAAGTGGAGCACCCAGAGCATACCTGAAAACCCTGGCGGTGGCCAGACAACCAAAGGGCAAGAAGGCAGGGAAGAAAGGGATAAGTACAATACACTTCTAGACAGGGAGGAAAGGGATAAATTTTCAAGGCAGGGAGTAGAGGTCTATAACAGCAAAGCATCTCCTAGAAAGCAGCCAGAGATTGCCTTCAAAAAGAAGTGCATATCAATGTGCATACTTTTACATTTTTAAATGAACATTTAGAATTTTAAAATTTTAAATTAGAATTTTTTTTCTAAATCTGTGGTTAAATCTTTTACTTTTCAAACATTTATAAACTTTTAACATTTTAATCCTTAAACGAACTAGCAAAAGAAACATAGTCATGGAAAAAGAGACTGACGCTGTTGTAATTTGTAAAATATGTTCCATGTATGTGCTTATGCCCATAGAAGACCCAAATTACACATGTACCAAATGTAAACTAAATTAATTACTGGAAGAAAAAGTAAAGGGACTAGAGGCAACACTAGCCACTCTGAAACTCAGCCTACAAAATGAGAAACTCCAACCTAAGCAAGAAGACTATATCCAAATAGAACATAATGAGGAACAAACAACCTCTAAAAGAAATGACCCCGTATATGAACCTTTAGAGGAAGACTGATGGAAACATGTCACTCATAGAAAAAAACAGCAACCAAGAACAATGCCCCTGCTGACTAGTCCAGCCCCTTTGGAGCTGAGCAATAGATTTCACAGCCTCCCCCTGGAAGAAAGCATGCAGACACCTAGAAAAGTGGCATTACCAAGTGTCCTAGAAGAGAGGCATCGTCAAGTGCTCCTGTGAAAGCAAGAAAAGTAGCTCAGACTTCCCTAGGGGGAAAAAAGGTGAGTTTTGGTGATAGGAGATTCAATTCTCAAGGGAACAGAACCAGAATCTGTAGAACAGACATTCAATCTAGGGAGGTATGTTGTCTTCCTGGAGTAAAAATTGAAGATGTGGCTGAGAACCTTACTAAAATAATCAAGCCCAGACATTTCTATCCCTTTCTTCTCCTTCATGTAGAGATGAACAAGACGACAATGAACCTGAAAAAAACAGTGAGCAATTATGAGCAGCTAGGCAAGAAAGTTAAGGAGTTAGGAGCAAAAGTGGTATTTTCATCTGTACGTCCAATGGAAGGTCAACACCCAATGAGGGAACAAAGAATTTTAAAAATGAACCACTGGCTTAAGAATTGGTGCCGCTGAACTTCCGGTTTGCTGGCATCCGGCGAAGACGGTCTCTTCTTAAGGACCGCCAGCCCCGCCGTCTGTAGAGCCGCTTCGACATCGAGAAGCGGCTTGAAAACTCCGAAATCCTCAGGATTGCAGGAGGAGAGTAGGCAAGGCACAGGTTGAGCCCCTGTGAGCCCCCAGAGAATCGCTGCTGGAGGTGGAAAAGGAAAAAGGATTTCCCTTTTCAGAAAATCTAACTTACGTGGCAGGATGGCTTCAAAGAAGCAGGAAGAAAAGGCAGCAGGGGGGGGATCCCCCACACACAAACATGAACTACAGCCTCCTCCCACCCAACAGACTCAGAAAAAAGATTTTGATTTTGAAAATTTAAAAGAATTTATTTCTCAGGCTTTGGATGATAAATTTCAAAAATCTCAACAGGAAATAGATGATAAACTTCAAAAATCTCAACAGGAAATTATGCAGGAAATTAATGAAATCAAAGATATGGTGAAACAGGACTATAGCAAGGTGACTAAAAAAATATCGGATGTGGCGTCTGGCCTCGCAGAATTTATTATTAAAGTGGACTCCAAAGTGGAAGAATTCAAATCAGAAGTCAATGTTAAGATTAAGGACAATGATTATAAAATTTCTGATGTTGATGATAAAATGCAGAGAGTTGAAAATGAAATTGTAATGATGCAATTCAGGGCCATGGAATTCGCTATAAGGCTCAGAGGAATCAGAGAGGATGACAGACAGGATTTGAGACAGATTTGTGCTGATGCTTTGGCTGTGTTATTAAAAATTAACCCTGAAGTGGTTTTTTATAAAATAGATAAAATTTACAGAGTGAATTCCTGGGTGGCCAGACAAAGACAACTGCCTAGAGATGTGGTGATATATTTTACAGACAGAGCAATAAGAAATGATATCCTGCAAAAATCTTTTCTCTCCTCTGTGCAAGTGGGGGGGGGGCTCAAATTGGAGTTTATAAAGAATTGCCACCCAAAATGTTGAAAGCTAGAAAAGATTTTGGCTTTCTAGTAAATGAATTGAAAAAACAAGAGATACCATTCCGGTGGGATGCCCCAACTGGTATAATTTTAAAATACAATGGAGAAAGACATCGCTTGAACACTGTTGAGAAGGCGGAGCATTTTTACTCTATTATTCTTAAAGAAAGAACACCATCTCCACGTACGTCTACAGTGCTGGAGATTAAGGAGAGTGACAAGAAGCAACTCCAGCAAGAGTTGCAAGAACAGTCTAAGCAGGTGGAGCCAGAGGAAATGCAGGGTGCTGTAGGAGGCTTTCTGGAGGAGCACCTGATAGAATCTTCTCCAATCTTGGACCCGGCTCGGATGGTTGAAGTCAAAGACCAGCGTATAACTCGTGCAAAATCTAAGCAACTTAAAGAAAAGCAGCAACAGGAAAAACAATACAAAAAGGGAGCTAAGAGTATTACACAAGAGTCTGAAGCCATGGGGGGAGCAAAACCGAAGATTTCGGAAGTTCTTCGGCTATTCTGCTCGTTGCTTCAAAAAGATAAAGATGACAATTAAGTGCTTATCTTGGAATGTGAATGGGTTGAATTCATTACAGAAAAGGAAGAAGTTATTTGCATATTTGAGACAATTCAATAATGATATAATTTGTTTACAAGAAACTCATATTAGAACTCAAGATCAAAAATACCTGATAAATTCTAAATTAGGAACACATTTCATAGCTTCAACTTTGCAAAAAAAGAATGGTGTGGTTATTTATGTAAACAAAAGATTGACAGCTAAAATTATAGAAGCAGATGAAGATGGTAGGTTCATAGCAATTGAATTGCTTACAGTAAATGGCCAAATTCTTTTGATTGGAATTTATGCTCCCAACCAACAACAGGATCATTTCTATAAAATGCTACACACCAAAATACTGCAATGGGACTATAGATCTATTTTAATTATGGGAGATTGGAATGGAGTAATTGATTCTAAATTAGATAAAAAGAGTTTGGTGAAATCCAGGATTAGACTACCACAGACTTTTTTTGATATGAAAGAAGATTTGGAATTAAAAGATATTTGGAGAATACACAACCCGAAAGAATTGGACTATACTTTTTTTTCCGATAGACATAGATCCTTCTCTAGGATTGATTTTATTTTGTTGTCAGATGATCTACTTGTTAAGACAAAAAGAACAAAGATCTTTCCAAGAACTTTGACCGACCATAGCCCAGTATGGATAGAAATTGAGATGGGTAAAATTGAGAGACGATCATGGAGATTAAATGAAAACTTGTTCAGATATGAAAAAAATATAACAGAACTTAAGAAGCAGTTGAAAGATTTTTTTGAAATGAACTTGAATAAGGGTACCCCAGTTGAAATTGTGTGGGATGCGAGCAAAGCCTATATGAGAGGGGTACTCATTTATATGAATTCTAAACATAGACTGAATCGACAAAAGAAAAGATCTGAATTGGAAGCAGAAATAAAGAATAAAGAACAGCTACTTATTAAAAACCCAACAGATGAAAGAACGCGTGGTGTTATAAAACTTTTGAAAGATCAATTTCAAATGCTTATGGCGGAACAAGTTGCAACAAACCTACAATATGCGAGGCATAATACATTTTGTAACGCCAATAAACCGGGCAGATGGTTGGCCTATACATTAAGGAAGAAGCAGAGTATACGGACTATTGATAGTATTGATATTGGAGGGAAAGAAATCTTTCAACAAAAATTAATTAAAGAAGCTTTTGTGGATTATTATACTAAACTATATGCTAAAGATGATATGCAGAATGGACTTATAGAAAAATACTTAGATAATAAAAGAGTTACAAAAATTACTAATCAACAAAAGGAAAGAATGAATTATCCTATAACAGAGGAGGAGATAATAATAGCAATTAAACAATTAAAAACAGCCAAAGCTCCTGGAACGGATGGTTTGACTGCAGTGTATTATAAAACTTTGCAAGCAGAAATGGTGGAACAACTTAGAGATTTATTTTGCAATATTCAACAAGGGGGTAAAATACCCCCATCATGGACAACAGCTTATATTTCTTTGATACCAAAAGAGCAAGTAGGTCCTAAAAAACCGGAGAATTATCGACCAATATCTCTTCTGAATACTGATTATAAAATTTATGCAAAAGTACTAGCCAACAGGTTGATGCCAGTAATCCAAGAGGTGATTCATGATGACCAAGTGGGATTTATCGAGGGCAGATACATGAAGGACAATGTAAGGCAAGTAATAGACTTATTGTAATATCTTGAGAGGAATAAACAGGTACCTGCAGTGCTGGTCTTTTTGGATGCGGAAAAGGCCTTTGATAGAGTGGATTGGAATTTTCTATTAAAGACTTTAAAAAAGATGGACTTTGGGGACCAATTTATACAGGCGGTCTCAGCAATTTACCAAGAGCAAAAGGCACAGATTATTATTAATGGAAGCTTGACAACAGAGTTTAAAATTGAAAAAGGAACAAGACAGGGATGTCCGTTATCCCCATTGCTATTTATTTTAACACTAGAAGTCTTGCTAAATACAATTCGGGATTCTAATATCTTGAAAGGTATAATGATAAGGCAAGAGGACTACAGAATAAAGGCATTTGCAGATGACCTGGTTGTTACCCTAACACAGCCAATGGAATCAATAATCCAGATGAAAGACATTATACAAGACTATGGTAAAGTTTCAGGTTTTAGATTGAACCAGAAAAAAACTAAGATGATAGTTAAAAATATGACACAAGATCGTAAATACGAGCTTGAAAGGAGGGCAGGTTTTGAGATTGTACCAAAGGTAAAATATCTAGGAGTTCAGGTTGCAGAATCAAATATGAAACTGTTTCAAAATAATTATGAGGTGTTGTGGCGAGAGGTGCAGAAAGATATGGAGACTTGGAAAAAACTGCAACTGTCTTTACTCGGAAGAATAGCAGCAGTTAAGATGAACATTTTGCCAAGATTTCTTTTTTTGTTTCAAATGATTCCGGTGCTTAAAAGTGATAAACAACTGAAAGTGTGGCAAAGTGGAGTGAATAAGTTTGTCTGGAATGAGAAAAAACCGAGAGTGAAATTGAAAATTATGCAAG
This sequence comes from Pituophis catenifer annectens, assembly GCF_029215685.1. Classification (NCBI taxonomy): domain Eukaryota; kingdom Metazoa; phylum Chordata; class Lepidosauria; order Squamata; family Colubridae; genus Pituophis; species Pituophis catenifer. The sequence goes on from NW_027256885.1 coordinate 20,332,075, forward strand.
ATGTTCCAGAAAGGGGAGGTCTTAAACTTCCAAACCTACAATTATATTATGAAGCAGCAGTTTTGACTCAAGCAAGCGACTGGTTTGGAAGGAAAAAGACTGGAATATTGAATATAGAAAGTTTTGATCTTGAATTTGGATGGTATGCCTACTTATTTTATGAGAACAAAGTGGATAAAGTATTTAAAAGCCATATACTTAGAGACTCTTTGATGAGGGTTTGGAAGAAGCACCGACTCAAATGGGATTACAAAATACCGCTATGGTTGGATCTTGGTCATATTATGTGGAATACAAATATAATGTCACTCAGGGGGTTTTTATATAAAGAGGTTCTTTTTATAGATGTGGGCAGATGGCAGTTGAAGACATTAGAGACACTGTTGGACGAAGGGATTAATTTAACTTGGTTACAATACAATCAACTTCAATTGAGATGGAAAGAGGACCAAAAAACTGGTATTATGTTGCATGAGGAAGAATTGGTTAGACATATAAAAGAGAAAGGTCCAATGCATATTAAAAGGCTTTATAATGTTTTGTTAGAAAGGGATTCAGAAACTGAATTGGTTAAAGATTGTATGATTAAGTGGGCACAAAATTTTGAAGAACCAGTGATGTTGGAAACATGGGAAAAAATTTGGGTTCAGAACGTTAAATTCACACAGTCGCAGAATTTGAGGGAAAATTTCTATAAAATGTTTTATAGATGGCATTTAGACCCCAAAAAATTGTCGTGTATGTACCCTAATGTTCAGCCAAAATGTTGGAGATGTGATTGTTTAGATGCTACATATTATCATGTTTGGTGGACTTGTAAGAAAGTTAAGGCTTTTTGGATAAAAATTTGGTGGGTTATGCAGAATGTTTTGAAGAAAAAAATCCAATTTTCTCCACAACTGTTTTTATTGGGTATAGTTAAGGGTTTTACATTGGGTGAAACAAAGTTGATATTGTACATGATAACTGCAGCGAGATTATTGATAGGTAAATACTGGAAAAATGAAGCTTTGCCCACTATCGAGGAATGGACTTTGAAGATGGCCAGTTTTGCAGAGATGGCGAAGATTTCAGCATATTTAAAAGATTGTTCACAAGAGACTTATGAATGGGAATGGAAAAAGTGGATAGATTATGTTCAGAACAAATATCAAACCAGGAAGTATCAAATAGCTTTTATTTGAAAATGGTATATTAAGATAGAAATATTTTAATGTAATGAGGATGAAAAACTATAAGGGGGAGGGAGGGGCTCAAGTTTTATACAAAGGGGTTTTTTTTTCTTGATCTGAGTATATTGTATGGAAGTCCGGGGGGAGGGGAGGGTTAGGGAGGGCCAGGGAGGATGAGGTTGGGAAGTTCGGGTGGGTTGAGGGGGGGGGGGGAAAGGGGTGAAAATGTAATTGTAAAACTTTTGCAATTAAAAAAAAAAAAAAAAAGAATTGGTGCCACCAAAAGAACTTTGGATTCCTAGACCAGGGGTTGCAATCTACCTCCGGGAATCCTGGCAACTGTTCATGCACACGCCACGGACAGAAGTGTTGTGACTCCGACCCCCGAGCCTGTCTTATCGGAGGGAGAAGACTCCGAAAATGAAGGAGAGGAGTTGACAAGGCCTCCCTCTCCAGGACTCTCCTCTCTGGCAATGCCTCAGGTGTCTCCCGAAGGAGAAGAGATAGGCCAGGAGCCAGGCATCTCCGAGCAGCCGCAGTTAGACAGCGATGGAGATAAGTCTTGGCTGGATCCCCGCCAGCGTCGGAAAGACAAGCGCACGCAGCAGAGAAGGAGGCGTGCCAGAGATTAAGCTGAGTCACTGGACCACACCCCACAGGGGATAAAAGGGGGTGTGGTGGCCATTCAGGCTTTGTGACGGACAAAACTGAACAGCTAACAAGTCATACTGTGTCTCTGGAACTTCGTTATCTGCTTTCCTTGGATTTATTATGGACTGGACTTGACAATTCTTTGGCTTTGTGAATTTATTTTGGTTTATCTGACGGAGGAGGAACACCTCCCTCTGTGAGTAAAGTTTTTGGCAAGCAGCTACTGGGTTGCTGCCAATTCTGTTATCGAAGGAAATTGTTGTCTGCAAGTTTATTTTAACTCCTGGCTGACTGTTTGTGTGCGTGTGTGAGATGGGGACAGAACAAGAAGAAAAGGCACAGCAAGGATGGGAGGTGGGGTGGTGGTGGATGGAAGAGGAAAAGCTGTGACCACGGAGCTCCCCCAACACACACGTTCAGCTGCTGTTTCTCCTTTGGCGTCGCGCCTGGGCATAGGAAGCCCCCCTACCCTTCCCCCTGCTCTCTGCTCCCTTCCTCCTACCCCTCACTCAATCCCACTTTGGGACAGAGGAGTGTGCACTGGAAACGCGTATTGGGGCGATGTCGGAGCGCGCCTTCTGACCCTGCTGTAAAAGTATTTTCCTTTTTAAGCATTTAATTGTTAAGCATTTGTAACACATTCTTCCCTAAATGTCACCCCGTTTCCTCCAGGAATTGGTACATAACTATCTATCTCAAACTACCAGAACAATCTACAACCTTTTGTGTGGTTAATGGGGCAATTAGGAAGACAAAAGGAAGGCAGAAAGGAATCTGTCTATTGCAGGAAAATGTAAATCTATGTTAGGGTATATGACTGAGTTTTACAATGTAGTTAGATTATATGACTAGAGTAAGAACTAAGACTTTTGTGGATATAAAATGTTTTGTGGAACTCTCCCCCCCCCATGCCTCTTGTGCATATGCTTGGAGCATTCTCTTGTTCTTTGGCATAGGAGAGGGGCCCTGCTGAGGGCGCACGGAGACATTCCTTAACGCTAGAGAGCTGAGAGATGTTATGTATTAACAAATAGGTACGGATAGGTACGGGAGATGCTGAGGAGAAAGTAATTTGAGGAAACAAAAGAGAGATATAATGTATTATTTTGAGGTGCTTCGGATTAGTTGTAATCCCGGAGGGCCTATCCAATGGATCCAAAGGACGAGGGAAATGGGCGTCGGGATAGAGCTGTATATAATGTATGCTTCTGAAATCTAAAGGGTGTGGCTTCCTGGCTTAAACTCCTTTGTTGAGGTCTGCTGGGATACCCACTGCATTTTGCAAAATTGCTATTATTATTATTTTCTTTTAATAAAATCTCTTTGTTTTCACCGATCCAAGTTTTTGTTGGCAGAAGTCATTTCCAACACCTTCATGTACTAGTACTTCAAGTTTACCCTGTTTGTTCCCAGCTCTTCCATCCTGTCTGTCCTCAACTAAAGTCCTTCACAAGAAGATGGGGCAGGGTGGAGTAGTTCAGGAAGACACTGTTCGGACCCAAGTCACGCTGGCAAGGCAGAGGTTACATGGAATCTGTTTATTGGACACTTAACATAGCACCAAATGATCCACCAATGGTGCTGGTGAAGCTGTACAACAGGCCTCAGTTTTCCCTCAGTCTGAATTCCCCGGTTCCACAAACTAAGCCCTAGCCAATGCACGAGGCAAAGAGGAAAGTAACAATACCCACAAGTACCATGTCCACAACACAAGTCCTGAGTTCAAAAAACCAAAGCACGGTCCAAGAGTTAGAATCAGAGAGTGAAGTCCAAAGTCCACAAGCAAAGTCTGAATTTCAGAGCCAAGAAACACAATCCAAGATTCACAAGTTAGTATTCACAAAAGCCAGGAAGGTGCACATCAAAGGAAACAGGTGTTCCTGACAAACACACCTTCCCCCAGCATCTGGTTAAATCACGTTTCTGTAAGTGTTCCTTGTGAGGAAGGGTGGGGCTGCTTCTTTGCAAGCAGCCTTGCCAACCTCCTCTGTGCCTCCCTTCCCTCTGCTCTCCTCGCCTGTGGATCAGGTGAGGGAGGCAGCTGTTCCTCGACAGTGGTGGTCTGGAGCTTGTCATCTCCCCTGGCCTTCTGCAGCTGATCACCATCTGGTCGGCTGCCCCCCTCCCCCCCAGTCAGATGGCCCTGGGACTGCCTCATCCTCAGCCCCTGGACTCTCCAATTACTCAGAGGGCACCATGCCATCCCTGTCGGACGGTCCCGATTCCAACTCCTCCCCCTCCAAACCAGGATCCAACAAAACCATGACACCCATGTTGGCTTCTGATTATAACTTTGTGTGATGACCCAGGGCACGGCAGAGATAACACAAACAGCTGGCAGTTCAAACTGCCCCTTTATTGCTCCAAAGCTCCCCAAACACTCCCACATTTCTGGCAAGTCCCAGAGCAGAGTGAGAACAAACCCCCACACAAACCTCAAACAGCCTCTGGCTGCAATTAGTCCAGCCCAGCACTGTCTGCACCAAGGCTGCACGGCAATAAATCCCAAATGTATTTGGGAAAACAATGGCCAAGCAAGGAGTTCAGGGAGCAAAAGATCCAGATGATTAGTCTAGAACGCCAACAAGGAATATAAGGACTCTTGGCAAGTTCAAACGTCAGCAAACAAAACACTTCAGGAACTCAGCGTTTGTTCCCGACAAATGCCCCTCCCCACGGTGTCTCCTTAAGTCTCATTCCTCAGGTGTGCCTGATGAAGCTGGGTGGGGCACTCTCCTCGCGAGTAGCCTGCTCTGATCACATCTTCTCTGCACTCTCCGAGCCCTTGCATCAGGAGGGGGTGGTTCTTGCTCCTTGTCTGAGCTCTGTCTCTCCTCCCTGCCTGCAGGCCTTACTAATTCCGAACAGCCTTGCCTGGGCTGACTCTGCCCTTCCCCAGTTTCCTCCAAAGCTAATAGAGCTGCCCTCTCACTCGCTGTCAGTTCGTGTTCCAACTCATCTTCCGCTGCAGATTCAGACACCGATGGGGGCATGACACTTTGCTTGCTTCTAGGTGTTTGCAGATCTGTTGCTTGATTATCTTTTTCTTCATCTATTTCTTCTGCTTGGTTGTATGGCCTGTAGTATACACCTATGGCCATGTCATTTGCATTCTAGGAGGCTTTCATCCTTGGTTTTATGCAATTCTGTAGAGATGTAGTGATCTCTTATATATAATGCAACTCCACCTCCTCTTTTGTTGGGTCTGTTTGTTTGGAACAGTTTATATGCTTCCATCAGTACATTCCAGTCGTGAGTTTCATCCCACCAAGTTTCAGTAATGGCAACTATATCATACCTGCCCTTGTGTACTAGTACTTCAAATTCACCCTGTTTTTTTCCCAAACGTTGACCATTAGTGTATAGGCATCTGAGTTCTTTATGACTGACCCTGGGTATGCTTCCTACATCTCCTAGTTTGTATCTGAGTTTTTCTTCCTTCCCATCCCTCTGTCTCCTTGTTTGATTGGTGGTCTGGAGGTTTATGTTTAGGATTAGGTCCTAAAGATCCTAAGCATTGGACATCCACCCCCCTCAATTTTAGTTTAAAGCCCTTCAGATAAGCTGAGCCAGTTGTTTTCCAAATGCATTCTTCCCAGTTCTTGTGAGGTGGAGCTCATCTCTTGCCAAAAGCCCTTCTTGTAGGTAATGCAGACTGGTTTAGGAATCCAAAGTTCTCTTGGTGGCATGAACCCTTAAGTCAAAGGTTCATTTCTAAAATACTTTGTTCCCTCGTTGGATGTTGATCTTTTGTTGGAAGTACAGATGAAACCACCACTTGTGCTCCTAACTCCTTAACTTTCTTGCTGAGCTGCTCATAATCCCTTGATATTGTTTTTACGTTCATTGTCATGTCATTTGCCCCCACATGAAAGAGAAGAAAGGGATAGTACTGTGTTTTCCCCAAAATACGACCTACCCCAAAAATAAGCCCTAGTTAAGCCCCACCCACTCCATCACATCTGGTTGCTCGCAGCCGCAACAGGGCAGGGCACACAGCACTGCCACAAGGTGAGGCAAGGCAGGTGGTGGTGGGAGCTGCCACACATGCCCCGCACCTGTGCACCTCAGGGTCCCCACAGCCAGGCCACTCCCTACTCGGTGACCTCCCCCCACCCATTCAATGAGCCATCTGCCTGCCCACCTCTTCCCTTTCACTCCCCTCCCGATCCGGACTGCCATGCTATGGAGGATGGGCGGGTGAGGCTTGGTCCCTTTACCCAGTCCCCCCTCCGCTGTTTGGGAGCTGGGGCAGTGACGGCAAAAGGACTCCACCAGTGCTGCGTATCAGCCGCATCTGCCTCTGGAGGGGCTTTCTTCTGTCCCCATCCCCACCCCACAGATCACCTGCCCAGTGGTGGTGGCTGCCCCCTCTACCTGCTGCTTCGGTCCTGTGGCACCACCTTGCATTGCCTGTTCCCCATTTGCCATTTCAAAGGTGGCAGCTCTGGAGGCCTGCAGCTCTGCTGCCGTGTTCCAGTAGATGCTGGCCTTGCCTTGAGTCAGGCCCGTTTCAGTGCCTGGAGCCCTTGGGGGGTTTGCCTTGCCACCTGCTTTCCAGCTCTGTTGTGTTTCTCTGCTGCCACATGCAGGGCAACAATAGAGGTTTGTGAGACTAAAAAAAAAGTTCGATCTGACCTTCTAACTTTGCAAGATCTTTTTTTTTTTTTTTGCGAGAAGTTGGAAGGTCAGATTGAACTTTTTTTTAGTCCCACAAACTTCTTTTTTGCCCTGCATGTGGTGGCAGAGAAACGCAATGGATCTGGAAAGCAGGTTAGCGAAGGAATGCCTTGGAGAAGAATCGAGGGGATCTGGGCAGGCCAGTCTCTCTCCATCAGCTGCCCAAAAGAAAGAGAGAAAATGGCCAAGAAGTGGGGCCATCCCAGCTGGCCAGGCACCAAAGTGCCACCACCACTGTCGCAGTGAGAGAGCGATCTGATCCAACCTCTGTTTGTGTGTGTGAGATAGAGAGAGAGAAAGCACACCACTGCCAGCCCTGGTTTAACTCTCTGAGGTTGGATTGGATTGGATCTCTCTCTCTCTGTGTGTCTCTGTCTCTCTGTCTCTCTCTCTCACACACACACTCAAACACACAGAGTTTGGATCGGATCACTCTCTCTTTCACAGTGGCGGCGGTGGCAGTGCTTCGGTGCCTGGCCTGCTGGGATGGCCTCGCTTCTCACTCAGCTGCTTTCCCTTTTTCTTCTGGGCAGCTGCTGGAGAGAGACGGGCGAATTTCAAAGCATCCCATTTGCAAGCACATGAAGCTTCATCTCCCTCTGGGCAAAAAGTGTGCAGCAGAGCCAGGAGGAGGCAGAGGCACAGGGGGAGGCAGGCGATCCAGACATGCTGCCTGGCTGCCTGGCTCACGGGAGGCTCGCAGATGGCTTGCGCAGTGGCACCAGCAGGAAGCAGAGGCACGAGGGCGGGGGGAGGCAGCCGCCCGCCCCCTCCCTCCCACCATCTGCTTGCCCATGGCTGCAACAGGTTACAGGCCTTCCCAGGGCAGATGCACTTTTCACCCAGATGGAGAAATGAGGGAGACTCGAAGCTTCATCTGCTTGCAAATGAGGCACTTTGAAATTGAGCGATTAGCTCTGTTTCAGAGCATCCCTTTTGCAAGCAGACAAAGCTTCATCTCCCTCTGGGTGAAAAGTGTGCGGCTGAGCCAAGCAGAGGCAGAGGCATGGGGGCGGGGTGGGGTGGGGTGGGGCGGCAGGCGATCCCAACATGCTTAGCTCCATATCAAAGCACATGAAGCTTCGAGTCTCCCTCATTTCTCTGTCCGGGCAAAAACTGCATCTGCCCTGTAGGAAGCCCTATAAGATGTTGAGGCTGTGGGCAAACAGATGGTGGGAGGGAGTGGGCAGGTGGGCGCAAAATAAGACACCTCCAAAAATAATCCATAGTGCTTATTTTGGGGCCCAAAAGAAAATAAGACCCGGTCTTATTTTCAGGAAAACATGGAAATCTGTCGGCTTGATTATTTTAGTAAGGTTCTCAACCACATCTTTGATTTTTGCTCCAGGGAGACAACATACTTCCCTAGATTGGTTGTCCATTCTACAAAGAGCTGATTCTGTTCCCCTGAGAATTGAGTCTCCTATCACCAACACTTGCCTTTTTTTTCCTGGAGAGGTCTGGCCTACTTTTGTTCCTATCACAGGAACACTTGATGATGTCCCTTTTCCAGGTGTCTGCATGCTTTCTTCCAGGGGGAGTCTATGAACTTGATTGCTGTGGTTATGTTGGAGCAGGGGTAGGCAATTAATTTTCCCAAGGGGCTACATGAAAAACTGGGACTGTTGTGCAGGGCTGTCGCCGCCACCCCATCCCTGATGCAGCCAATGCCATTGTTCTGACCCAGCCTTAGCAGAAACAAGAAACAGACTCCTTGTCACAAAAAAACCCTCTTTATTTATCTCCTGTGAATTAATGGCATTCACACACCAAAAAGTCCAGGTAATAGTCCTTTAAAGAGTTAATTGCAGTAACAGACTTTATCAGTTCCTTGCAATAATTGCCAGGCCATACGCTCCCAGCTGCAAAGCTGCAAATTAAGTTCTGGCAAGCAGTCTCTGAGGCACGAAACACAATGAGCCAAATCTTCAGAAATCCAAATTGTTGTCTCCTACGACCACCACTCCCCTTTTCTTCTATTTATTCCCCAGCCAGGGAGGGGCCATTCAGTGTCCACATGTGCCTTGCTTCCCAAGTCGACTCCTTGTCCTCAGTTGTTCTCTGCTCCTAACAGCTCTGTGCATACGCGCATCTGGAACAGGCCCCAGCTGTTCTTCCTCCCCACTTATCTCAACCTCCAAAGGCAGCTGCCTCTCCAGTGGCTGGGAAATGTCGGACGGCCCTGGCTCTATCTCTGTGTCCGATGCAGAGCATCCATCAGAGCCTCCAGAGCTGGCCCAAGTTCCTCCCCAACCTCCTCATCGTCTGAGTCTGCTGCCAGCTCTGCTGGCAGCTGGTGGGCCACAACAGCCATGGGCCAGACAGGGACTGCCCATGGGCTGGATGTGGCACACAAGCCATAAAATGCCCAGGTCTGTATTGGAGGATTCTCCTGATCTGCTCAGGTCTTGGCCTTGACAGAGGTTAATTAGTAACACAGCAGTGTAGATTTAGCTGGTCATTATTGCTCTTCCCTCCAGTTCCTCTCATTCCTCCTGCCTTGCTTTAGTTGGTTGTCCTGTTGTTTGATTAGCTTCAAACATTAGGGACTGGGAACAATGTTTACTTTATTTGAATGGCTTCTAAACAAGCTTTGGCTCTGCCATCTCTCAGTGGAACACATGAACGTGTCATTAGTTTTGATGCATTGGAACCTCTGATATTTGGACTATTCACACTCTGTCTTGCAAGTGGGAAGAGGCTCAGGTAAGATAGAAAGACTGCACTCAAATGAAACAATGGCAGCTCCCTAAATCTTGTTCTCTCCCTCCCCACCTTAACTTGACACAAATGTACAAGAATAGGTTTGTTGTGGAATTTGAGTTGTGGGATGATCTCAGTTTAAAATATCAAGGTCTCAGTCTTTGGGCCCAATCCATTTTTCCCACTACAGCTGCAATGGGTCTTGTGGCTCAATCTCATTTTATACACCTGCAGATTGCCCCAGCTGAGATGCATTGTTTGTTTTAACAGCTGAGAAGACAAGCATGTTGGTTTATAAATATATAAATCACTGCTCTGTTCAGAAAGCTCTAAAAACAACATATGAAAAAATGAATATGGTGGGGGCACATTGCAAATCAAAAGTCTTGGACTACTTGCATAGAGATTTTGAAATTCAACCATTTGCAACTCTGCAAGTTCAATGTGTCCTGGCCCATTTGATGGAAATGAAGAGACATGGGGTGGGAAGACAAAGGGGAGTTGAGTAGTAAAAAAAAAGGATGGGGAGAATGTCAAAAAAGAGCAGGATGTCATAAAGAGATTTAGGTAGCCCCATCCATTTTTACTAAGCTCTATCCACTATCTGCTTAAGTCCCACCCACCACCATGGAGTACTCCCTAACAAATTTTTCATAAACTAATTTAGCTTTAAATAGCAGTAGGCTGCTATTATGCTGAAGGGGGGGAAGGGATGCCCACATTGCATTACAATTTCATAGGATGAAGTCCTAAATTTCATTAGAATCAAAATGCAAACGGAAGATCCCAATTTTCCTCAAGTAGTGTATTTTTTCACATACTGGAACTTGTAATATCTTCATTAGTACAAACCTGCTTGCATATTATGATCTTTAGAGAAGAATCTGATATGCATTAAAGCTATGCCTGATGCCTTGAGGAACAGTGGGCAGGAATCTTTTAGCTGGCTGCACCAGGGTCCCTGAATTCACTTTCCAGGGAGTTCCTTCAAATTGACTGTATAGAGCAGGGGTGTCAAAATCGCGGCACCATGGCGGTGTCACATGACATATTGGGACTTTTTCCCCTTCGCTAAACTGGGTGTGGGTGTGGCCAGTGTGTGACGCATCCGGCCCATAGGCCACGAGTTTGACAGCCCTGGTATAGAGCCACAGTGGTTTTACTATAGCTGCTGAATTCTGCTTTCTGTCATTATTCTCTTTCGTTGAATAGACAGATGTATATTTGTTCACCACAATACACATCTAAATCCTCTCCTTAGGTCGCAATAATGCCACTACATTTATCTTAATTCTTCCTATCATAACTAGCCTCCTCCAGGTTCCATGTTTCTGTTCTGCCATGATCACCATTATTTTATAATCCTGCTGCCTATCTGCACAAGTTGATATTTGCCTGCTTTCACACTAGCTGGCAATGGCAAAATATGTTAAGAGAAGAACCAGATGTTTCTGTAAAAACCTATGAAACATTTTGTATTTAAAACAAATACAAAAACAATGAAAAGGCATCTACCTTAATTCACATTTTTATATAAATGGATAGAGGCAAGAGCTATAAAACTATATACAATTGCCAATGATTCAGGGTTTTTAAAACATAGTTAAAAGTTTGCATTTATCTGTTGTGGTCCACCAGCGGCCAGCAGAGCTGGCAGCAGATTCGAACAGTGAGGAGGTTGTGGAGGAACGTGGGCCAGTCCTGGAGTCTGGGGAAGGCTCAGATGAGGGCTTTGTGTCGGAGGCAGAGAGGGAGCCAGGGCCACCTGGTAGTTATGTGCTGCCTCTGGAGCCTCCGGAATCTGACATCAGCGAGGCAGAAGAACAGGCGGACCCTGTTCCCAGTGCGCGCATGCGCAGAGCTGCCAGGAGTCAAGAACAGTTAAGACAAAAAGGGCGAATCGGGAGTAAGGCTTGGAGATGATTGGCCCCTCCCATAAGACATAAGAGAGGAGCAAACGGATGTGAGCCTTTGCAGGAAGCAATTTGTTCATTCTGGTCAGTTCAAACTGTTAAGGATATTGTTGTGTTAACCAACGAGCAGAGTGTAGAGCACAGGGAAACGGTGCTGAGAGCAATGAATAAAATACATACAAACTGGTTTATCAAAGTTTTTACTTTATAGTGAAAAACAATCTCATAGTCTTTAATCAATCCAAGTCTTAGCCAGTCAAATCAGTCCAGTGATACAAAAATCTTCTTACCATACAAAACAGCAGTAGATAATAAACAGCAGCACATTCACGCTGGTAACAGATCACGATGGTAGCATATCCACCCATGATGATAGCATCTCCATACACGATGATAGCATATCATCAATGACTACATTTCAGCTCCCTTCTTAAATACAGTTACAACAGAGCTTATCCAATCAGGATACAATGACTCAGCATTACAATGACTCAGCATTACAATGATTCAGCAGTACTTCTTAAAGTCATAGAATACATATTCATGTTAAAGTCATAGAACACATATATTGTCCATATATTGCCTGGACAACCTGTTAGGCTTACACCATCACAGGGGAGGTCACAGGGGAGGGGCGGGGGAGTAGCGGTTATTATTAGAGAAGGCCTTAGGCCGAGGGAGGTCACTGTTCCTCAGACGGCCGGCTGTGAGTCCCTCCTTGTGAAGTGGGGTCATGGGGTTCAGATGGGTTTGCTGATCACGTACCTGGCTCCCTGCCATGTGGCAGCAGCCCTGCCCGAGCTACTCAACGTTATCGCCGCGGTGGCTGTTGATACCCCCAGACTTATGGTCATGGGGGATTTTAACCTGCCATCCGTGGGTGAGGCGTCTGAGGTGGCTCGGGAGTTCATGGCTTCCATGACGGCTATGGACCTGACCCAGCTAATTCATGGCACTACGCACACGGGAGGAAACACACTGGACTTGGTTTTTGTCTCTGGACAGTGGCTGAGTGATCTCGAGATAGGGGATATAGTCATCGAGCCCTTGTCATGGTCGGATCACTCTCTCCTTCGCCTTGACCTTCGAACCGCTGCACCCCACCACAGGGAGGCGGAACCGATAAGATGGTACCGCCCCAGGCGCCTGATGGAACCTGACAGGTTCCAGATGGAGCTTGGGCCAATCCCCGAGGTTCTGGCTCACGCCTCGACTGGAGACCTAGTGGCCGCCTGGGATAGGGCGGCCGCTGGAGCTCTGGATCAAGTCGTGCCTTTGCGGCCTCTGACCCGGCGCCGATCTCACCTGGCTCCTTGGTTCACTGAGGAGCTGAGGGAGATGAAGCGCCAGAAAAGATGCCTAGAGAGTAGTTGGAGGGCCAGTCTTTCTGAATTTGACCGGACACTGGTAAGATCTCATATTAAGAATTACCTAGTGGCGATAAAAGCAGCAAAATGTACTCATTTTGCTGCTTTTATTGCATCATCAGATAATCGCCCAGCCGCCCTGTTTAGGGTGACCCGCTCCCTGCTCCACCAGGAAGCGCGGGAGGACCCCTTGGAGGGAAGAGACGAGGATTTTGTTCAGTATCTGTATGACAAAATCACTCAGATTCGGGAAGATCTGGACTCCGACTGGGTAGATCCAGCGAGGGTGACGGAGGCAGGTCTTGAGAATATTATCTGGGATGAGTTTGATCCTGTGACCCCTGATGACGTGGACAGGATTCTGGGTAGACTGAATGCGACCACATGTTTGTTGGACCCGTGTCCCTCCTGGTTAGTGCTGGCTTCCCGGGAGGTGACGCAAGGCTGGCTCCAGGGGATTATAAATGCTTCATTGGGCGAGGGTGTCTTCCCCGCTGCCCTGAAAGAGGCGGTGGTGAGGCCTCTCCTCAAGAAGCCTTCCCTGGACCCAGCAGTATTGGCTAATTATCGTCCAGTCTCCAACCTTCGCTTCGTGGCGAAGGTTGTTGAGAGTGTGGTTGCGCGACAGCTTCCCCAGTACCTGGATGAAACGACGTATCTGGATCCATTCCAGTCGGACTTCAGGCCTAGGTACAGCACGGAAATGGCATTGGTCGTGTTGGTTGATGATCTTTGGAGGGCTCAGGACAGGGGTTGCTCCTCTGTCCTGGTCCTGTTAGATCTCTCAGCGGCTTTTGATACCATCGACCATGGTATCATGCTGCACCAGTTGGAAGAGTTGGGGGTGGGAGGCACCGTACTATGGTGGTTCTCCTCCTTTCTCTCTGACCGGTTGCAGTCTGTGTTGACAGGGGGGCAGAGGTCGACCCCGAGGCCCCTCATATGTGGGGTGCCACAAGGATCGGTCCTCTCGCCCCTTTTGTTCAACATTTATGTAAAGCCGCTGGGCGAGATCATCTGTGGTTTCGGGGTGAAGTACCACCAGTACGCTGATGACACCCAGCTGTACATCTCCACCCCAGACCATCCCAATGATGCCCTTGAAGTGATGTCCCGGTGCCTGGAGGCCGTACGGATCTGGATGGGGAGAAACAGGCTCAGGCTCAACCCATCCAAGACCGAGTGGCTGTGGTTTCCGACATCCCGATATAGTCAGCTGGTGCCATCGCTGACTATTGGGGGCGAATCATTGGCCCCCACGGAAAGGGCTCGCAACTTGGGCGTCCTCCTGGATTCACAGCTGTCTTTAGAAGAGCACTTGATGGCTGTGACCGGGAGGATTTTTCATCAGGTTCGCCTGATCCGCCAGTTACGTCCCTTTCTAGATCGGGACTCCCTACGCACAGTCACTCATGCCCTCGTCACCTCCCGTCTGGACTATTGTAACGCTCTCTACATGGGGCTCCCCTTGAGGAGCACTCGGAGGCTCCAACTGGCACAGAGTGCGTCTGTGTGGGTGGTTATGGGAGCGACATGGCGTTCCCATGTAACACCTCTCCTGCGCGAGCTGCACTGGCTCCCGGTGGTCTTCCGGGTGCGCTTCAAGGTTTTGGTTATCACCTTTAGAGCGCTCCATGGCTTAGGACCTGGTTATCTATGGGACCGCCTGCTACCACCAATAGCCTCCCACCGGCCAGTACGCTCCCATAGAGAGGGGCTCCTCCGGGTGCCGTCAGCCAAACAATGTCGACTGGCGGCCCCTAGGGGGAGAGTCTTCTCTGTGGGGGCACCTACGATCTGGAACGAGCTCCCCCCGGAGATACGGAGGATCCCGGATCTGCGCACCTTCCGTCGCGCGCTCAAGACTTCCTTATTTCATCAAGCTGGCCTGGCCTAAATCTTTTCCCCTTTTAAATGTAAATTTTAATTTGTTTTTAAATTATTGGGTGTTTTAAATTTGTCTCAGCCAAATTATTTAATTCGTTTTTATTCTATTTTAAATTTTTGTATTTATGTGTTTTATTCTGTGGCTGTTCACCGCCCTGAGTCCTTCGGGAGTAGGGCGGTATATAAATCCAATAAAAACAAAACAAAAACAAAACAAACCATATCCTAACACAAACTCTGAGAAGCTCCGTTTGACTCTGTGCTCCATTTGGACTTGCAAAACTAATTGGCAATTAGGTCTCTGGCAGCGTTTCAAGGGAGATAAAGGTGGGTGCTTATCAGCATTTCCTTGAAAGACTGTGGCAGACATCTGTCGGACTCTTCACAGAATGTTTGTGAATTATTACGGGCTGTGAATGACCATAATTCACAGCTGTTTAAATAAAAGAGGGTTTTCTGGAACTAAGCATGTGATTTAAGCTTTCTCAGGGAGCCTAGGTCAGAACATTATCTGTCATCTCCCATCCATGTATAAACTTACCCCCAACTATTCTGAAATAGACTTTCAACAAAATTGCTTAGAAAATAGAATGAGAGAGGGATAGCGTTCTGATAGTTGTCACAACCTCTCTTGATTTTTCTGTCTTTCAGCATCCATGTTGAACTCTTGCCTGCTGTCCAAAGTACCTGATGCAAAAGTATGAGGACTCATTATGGGAAATATTCCAAATACATCGTCAAAGGTGCTTTTTCAAAAGGCAACTGGAGTGATTTTTCCTTGAGGAAGAAGAAAACATTTCACTTCTCATCCAAGAAGCTTCATCAGTTGTGATGGTGGGGGAATGGAAGGATAGGTACTGACAGTTGAGACTGGATGGTGGTGGGATTGTATTTATTTGCAGTCATGTGGTCTTTAGCACTCTCTCTGAGAGCTGTTGAGGCCACTTGGGGGTTTATTTGTGCTCTCGGGGTCACCTGAATCAGAGTGCAATTGGTTGTGGAATCTTCTTGGAACTGCTGCAAGGGCTGCGTTGTAGACTGGAGATAGGTGGTGTCTTATTCCTCCCCCTCTGTTGAGAGAGGGCTGTTCAATTCTAACATAGATGGATTCTTTTACCCCTCTTTCAAACCAATGATTCTCTCTAACCAAAATGTGACCTTTGTCTTTTAATGCACATAGACCGCTGAATCTTGTCCTGATGGGTTTGATCTCCTATGTTATGCCATGCACTTGTGAAGTGGTTGTTTTGTTTCACCAATGTACAGATCTGCACATGTCTCACTGCATTGTATTGCATATATCATATTGCTCAGTTTGTGTCTGGGTGTTTTATCCTTGGGGTGGACAAGCTTCTGCCTTAGTATATTCTTGGGTTTAAAGTTTACATGTATGTTGTGTTGGTTGAAAATTCTCCTGAGCTTTTCAGATATTCCTGCAACTGTTATGTACGGATTGGCTAGAATCTATATAAGTTTTCATGCTCGCCACGGATTGGCTAGAATCTGCATAAGGTTTCATGCTCACCGCTGATTGGCTGTCCGGACCGTGGGAGATTTAACCTGCTGTCATTGGCCGGCTGGTCTGCCTGGAGCTCCTTAAAAAGGCAAGCTCCGGCAGCCCAGCCAGCAGAGCGCAGTCACATTTTGGTGGAAATAAAAAGGTGCTGAATTCACTAATGACTCTCGCCTGCTGCCTTTGCGCTGATCTAACACTGGCGACGAAGGACAAATGGGACCTGAGAACCTCCTCGTGAACCATGCAGCTGTCTTGAAACAAGAACCTCCAACCACCTGCACGAATGGCATCGCACGTATCGCCGGCCCCAGCGATCTTCGACCCGCAGACTGGCACACAAACATGGGCCGTTTCAGAATGTTCCTGGAGGCCAACAATTACCAGGACAGGCCGGACAACAGGAAGCAAGCGTTATTCCTGACCTACTGCAGCACCAAGATCTACAAAATGGCACAGATGCTGATCGTCCCAGCAGATGTGGAGACTGTCGCCTGGGCCACCCTGCAACGTGCCCTGGAAGACCACTACGCACCATCTGCCGCCCCCATGGTCAGCCAAAATGAGTTTTACCACCGGCGCCAACAAGAGGGAGAAACCATAAATGATTTGGGGGCCAGCCTCCAGGAGATCGCTACCAGATGCGAGTTCATAAATCCCGAAGAAATGATGAAGGACCGGATCATCCTGGGGATGAGGGACCTTGCTCTACAAAAGAAACTGTTGATAAGGAGAGGGGTCTCATTCAAGGACATTGTCGAGGAGGCCAGGGCTGCAGAATCATCAGACAACTTGGCAGCAAACGTAAGGAAGACCAGTGGGGTGCACCACACATACTGGGAGCCCGACTGGTCAACCGAAGTCTTTGAGTACGATGACGACTGGGACAACACAGACGACACCATCCACCGTGTGTACCCAGAAAAGCAGCAGAACCCCAGGGACGTGGAGAGCAGGCAGCCATGTTGCCCGGGCTGAATGGGTTTCCACACAAGGGCGGCTTGCCATTTCTGGGATGCAACATGCTGCCAATGCCAAAGAAAGGGTCACATTGCCAAAGCCTGAAAAGCGCCCCAACCCATTCCCTTTCAGCCAAAGCCTATAGCCCCGTCAGGAAGACCAGGGAACCCTAGAGCCAGCCAACAACAGAGCAGACAAAGAGAGGACTAATACCAAGCTCCCAGAGAAATCCATCACACAACCATGGGACACAAAGATGCATATGAGCAGGAGAAATACCACGCAGTCGTGAACATTGAAGGGGAACCATGCAAAATGGAGCTGGGCACAGGGTCATGTTTTACAATAGTATCCTGGCAAACAATCAAGAAATTGAACCCAGCCACAAGCAGGAAGTTCCTGAAGCTGCCAAATGTCTGCCTGAATGACTATCAAGGGAACCGGATAGAGGTAGTAGGCAGAATGTAGGTCAAAGTAACGTTCCACAAGTTCCAGGGCCAGCTGCTGCTCACGGTTGTTGGCAGCCACCGGCCATCACTGCTGGGAGTAGAATGGTTTAAACCCCTGGGCCTGGATATCACCGGACTGCACAGCGTAACCACCCACGAACTGGACCAGCTGTTGGCAGAGTTCGCGGACATCTTCGACGAGAGCCTAGGTAAATATACGGGGAAACCCATTTCATTTAACCTAGAACCCCATGTAACCCCCATCAGGCTCAAACCCCGTAGGGTACCATTTGCTTTGCGGCCCAAGTTCGAGGAAGAATTAGACAAGCTCATTGCCCAGGGAATCCTCGTGCCAACTGACCACGCAGTGTGGGAGACTCCCATAGTCACCCCCGTGAAGCCAGATGGGTCTGTCCGCATCTGCACGGATTACAAGTGTACACTGAACAAGGCCCTCCAGGAGAGTGCGTACCCAGTGCCCGTGGTGCAACATCTGTTGCATTCCCTAGGAAGCGGGAAGATATTCGCCAAGCTGGACCTTGCCCAGGCCTATCAGCAGCTACCAGTAGACGAAGCCACCGCTGAAGCACAAACCATAGTGACTCACAGGGGGGCAGTTTGGGGTCAGCGTAGCCCCAGGACTTTTCCAGTGCCTAATGGAGCTGCTACTGCACGGGATCCCAGGGGTGGTGCCATACTTCAATGATGTTTTTATATCAGGGGAGTCAATAGGCCAGTTGATGGAACGCGTGCACGAAACCTTGGGGAGATTCTAGAAAAAAGGACTCAAAGTGAACCCTAATAAATGCAAAATTAGCATAAGGCAGGTAGAGTTCCTGGGCTACCTAATAGATGGGTCAGGCATCCACCCGACTGACAGCAAGATGAAAGCCATTAAGAACGCCCCCACCCTGAAGAATAAGGCAGAACTGCAAGCCTTCTTGGGACTGTTAAACTTTTACAGCACATTTTTACAACAGAAGGCCACCATTGCTGAACCGCTCGACTGCTGACCTGACAGTTGTACAGAAAACCATCATTGACACCCTCCATAAGGAGGGAAAGCCTCAAAAGGTAATTGCAAGAGAAGTTGGATGTTCCCAAAGTGCTGTATCAAAGCACATTAATAGAAAGTTATGTGGAAGGGAAAAGTGTGGAAGAAAAAGGTGCACAAGCAGCAGGGATGACCACAGCCTGGAGAGGATTGTCAGGAAAAGGCCATTCAAAAGTGTTGGGGACTTTCACAAGGAGTGGACAGAGGCTGGAGTCAGTGCATCAAGAGCCACCACACACAGACAGATCCTGGACATGGGCTTCAAATGTCGTATTCTTCGTCAAGCCGCTCCTGAACAACAAACAACGTCAGAAGTGTCTTACCTGGGCTAAAGAAAAAAAGAACTGGTCTGTTGCTCAGTGGTCTAAAGTCCTCTTTTCTGATGAGAGCAACTTTTGCATCTCATTTGGAAACCAAGGACCCAGAGTCTGGAGGAAGAATGGAGAGGCACACACTGCAAGATGCTTGAAGTCCAGTGTGAAGTTTCCACAGTCTGTGTTGATTTGGGGAGCCATGTCATCTGCTGGTGCTGGTCCACTGTGCTTCATTAAGTCCAGGGTCAACGCAGCCGTCTACCAGGAGATTTTGGAGCACTTCATGCTTCCTTCCACAGACGAGATTTATGGGGATGCTGACTTCATTTTCCAGCAGGATTTGGCACCTGCCCACACTGCCAAAAGTACCAAAACCTGGTTCAATGACCATGGGATTACTGTGCTTGATTGGCCAGAAAACTCGCCTGACCTGAACCCCATAGAGAATCTATGGGGCATTGCCAAGAGAAAGATGAGAGACATGAGACCGAACAATGCAGAAGAGCTGAAGGCCGCTATTGAAGCATCCTGGTCTTCCATAACACCTCAGCAGTGCCACAGGCTGATAGCATCCATGCCACGCCACATTGAGGCAGTAATTGATGCAAAAGGGGCCCAAACCAAGTACTGAGTACATATGCATGCTTATACTTTTCAGAGGTCCGATATTGTTCTATGTACAATCCTTGTTTTATTGATTTCATGTAATATTCTAATTTTCTGAGATTGTGAATTTGGGGTTTTCATGAGCTGTAAGCCATAATCATCAAAAGTATGACAAATCAAGGCTTGAACTATCTCGCTTTGCATGTAATGAGTCTATCTCATCTATTAGTTTCACCTTGTAAGTTGCATTACTGAAATAAATGAACTTTTGCACGATATTCTAATTTTTCGAGTTTCACCTGTATTTAAGTAGGGAGTTGAAATGTAGTCAGTGATGATATGCCAGCATCGTGTATGGATATCCTACCATCATGTGTGGAAATGCTATCATCATGGGTGGATATGCTACCATCGTGATCTGTTACCAGCGTGAATGTGCTGCTATTTATTACCTACTGCTGTTTTGTATGGTAGGAAGACTTTTGTATCACTGGACTGATTTGACTGGCAAAGACTTGGATTGATTAAAGACTATGAGATTGTTTTTCACTACAGAGTAAAAACTTTGATAAACCAGTTTGTATGTATTTTATTCATTGCTCTCAGCATCGTTTCCCTGTGCTCTACGCTCTGCTCGTTGGTTAACACAACAATATCCTTAACATTGGTTATGGGCCCAGAGCCAACCAGAACTAACTAGGATTGCTCAGAGCTAAACAGAGCTATATAGTGAACTGAGAGTTAATGTGAATAATACAGAAAAGTGTGTTTGTGATATATAATCCAAGTGAAGATGGCACAAGAACAGGCATCGAATATCTCCATGATAACCCGGTTGGATGGAACAAACTATGTATCCTGGTCTACCAAATGTAATCTACTTTTGCATAGAGAAGGACTGTGGGACATAGTAAATAATCCACCGGATGTAACAGCATGGGATCCTGATGACAATGAAGATGCGAAGAAATTGGCCAAGTTTACCAGAGACAATGAACGAGCTCTTTGCATAATTGGACTGACACTGAATGACCAGCAGCTTGTCCATATTCATGGCAAGGAATCTGCTGCTAGGTGTTGGACCAAGTTGAAGAGACTATATGTTAGTGACAGTGTGGGTGCTCATATATATCTCACACAGAAATTGTTCAAACAACATCTTCTTAAAGGAGGAGATATGATGGCTCATTTGGAATCCATGACCAGAATTTTCCAGGAGCTGCATGAAAAGGAACTTGTTTTCTCGGAACTACAAGTTTATATAATCCTTTCTTCTTTGGACGATAGTTATGACGACTATGTTTCTTCACTGGAGGTTTTGACCAGAGATGACCTCACATTGACTGGCATAACCGGTAGGTTATTGGAAGAGTCCAGAAGAAGACAAGAAAGGGATCAATTGAGAGTAAAACAACCAAAAGGAGAAAAAATGTATTCAACTGCCTATTTTGTAAAACAATGTTTTGCTTGTGGGGCTAAAGGGCATATAGCTAAGTATTGTAAGAATAAGAAAATGTCTGTTGGGGACAATAATAGACCCAAGAAGGGTTGTAATTTAGCTATATTCAGTTCAACTACTAAAGTTAACCAGGATTGGTGGGTTGTTGATAGTGGTGCTTCTCAATCTATTACTAAGAATAGAAAAAAATTTGTGGAATTGAATAAGAGTAACCAACATGTTAAATTAGCCAATGGTTGGAAGGTTACGGTAGCTGGAGAGGGTGTTGCACGTTGGTCATTTAGTAATGAACCATTGCCAATGTTATACATTCCTGGGTTAAAATATAATTTGCTCTCTGTTAAATCTTTATTGCAAGTTGGGTTTACAGTAACTTTTAAAAATGATAAGTATATAATTGAGAAAGATGGAAATGTTGTTACTGCAATATTAGAAAATGATTTATTCATTTTACGTGAGAACCCAGCATTAGTGGCTAATTCTAAATCAGTTTATAGGAATGATAAACCACATGATGAATGTATTCATCTGTTGCATCGGAGATTAGGGCATATAAATTTCAGGACGTTAAAGAAAACAGTTCAGTTATCTGAAGGGATAAAACTACAATCATGTAGTAAGTATTTGAATTGTAACACCTGTAGTCAGCAAAAAAGTAGGGTAACCCCAGCAAATCGTATCAATGGTTTTAAAACCAAAAAGCCATTAGAGGTAGTGTTTGTAGATTTGATTGGACCCCAAAAAACCCAGTATAGGAGGAGCCTGCTATATCCTAAGCATAGTAGACCATTACTCTAGATACGGATTCTGTTATCTAATGAAAACAAAATCTGAAACATTCCAGCATATAAATAACTGGCTGCAATTTGTAGAAAGGAAACAGAAGTTTAAAGTAATGTGCTTAGTAACTGATAATGGCACTGAATTCACTAACCAAAGGTTAGTGAATGACAATAATGTTATTATTGAGAATAAAATGTTTAACGATACCCCTGATGAGGATTTGGACAATGTAGGGTCTTCTATTAAGGATGAAGAACAGGAAGTAGGTTTAGGGGAGGAGATACCTGCAATGAGTCCTGTATTGCCTAGGAGATCTAATAGGGAAAGACATCCACCTGATAGGTATAAAGCAACCATAGTTTGTCAGGTTAACATAGAACCTTCAAATTATGAGGACATCAGGATGTATCCTGAAAAGGAGCAAAATGCATGGAAGGAGGCAATGAGTAAAGAAATCAACTCATTAACTGAATTAGGAGTTTATGAAAATGTTAAATTACCACCTGGAGAGAAATTGTGGGGTACCACAAGGGTCGGTCTTCTCGCCCCTTCTGTTCAACATTTATGTGAAGCCGCTGGGTGAGATCATCCGTGGTTTCGGGGTGAAGTACCATCAGTACGCTGACGATAATCAGCTGTACATCTCCACCCCGGACCACCCCAATGATGCCCTTGAAGTGATGTCCCGGTGCCTGGAGGCCGTGCGGATCTGGATGGGGAGAAACAGACTCAGGCTCAACCCATCCAAGACCGAGTGGCTGTGGTTTCCGACATCCCGATATAGTCAGTTGGTGCCATCACTGACTATTGGGGGCGAGTCATTGGCCCCCACGGAGAGGGTTCGCAACTTGGGTGTCCTCCTGGACTCACGGCTGTCTTTGGAAGAGCACATGACGGCCGTGGCCAGGGGGACATTTTATCAGGTCCGCCTGATTCACCAGTTGCGTTCCTTTCTAGATCGGGACTCGTTAAATATGGTCACTCATGCTCTCGTTACTTCCTGCCTGGACTACTGCAATGCTCTCTACATGGGGCTCCCCTTGAGGAGCACCCGGAGGCTGCAGCTGGTCCAGAATGCGGCCACGCGGGTGGTTATGGGAGCGACGTGGCGCTCCCATGTGACCCCCCTCCTGCGCGAGCTGCACTGGCTCCCGGTGGTCTTCCGGGTGCACTTCAAGGTTTTGGTTACCACCTTTAGAGCGCTCCATGGCATCGGACCGGGGTATTTACTTACCGACTTAGTGCGGCCACATGTTTACTGGACCCGTGTCCCTCCTGGTTGGTACTGGCCTCCCGGGAGGTTACACGAGGCTGGCTCCAGGGTGTTATCAACGCTTCGTTGAGTAAGGGTCACTTCCCCGCCGCCTTGAAAGAAGCGGTGGTGAGGCCTCTCCTCAAGAAGCCGTCCCTGGATCCGGCAATATTGGCCAGCTATCGTCCTGTCTCCAACCTTCGCTTCCTGGCGAAGGTTGTTGAGAGTGTGGTCGCGCGACAGTTTCCACAATTCTTGGAGGAAACATCCTATCTAGATCCGTTCCAGTCGGGTTTCAGGCCTGGACACAGCACGGAAACGGCATTGGTCGCGTTGGTTGATGATCTCTGGAGGGCTCGGGACAGGGGTTGTTCCTCTGTTCTGGTCCTGTTAGACCTCTCAGCAGCTTTTGATACCATCGACCATGGTATCATGCTGCACCGGTTGGAAGAGTTGGGGATGGGGGGCACCGTATTACGGTGGTTCTCCTCCTTTCTCCCCGACTGGTCGCAGTTCGTGTTGGCAGGGGGGCAGAGGTCGACCTCAAGGCCTCTTATATGTGGAGTGCCTCAGGGGTCGGTCCTCTCGCCCCTCCTGTTCAACATTTATGTGAAGCCACTGGGCGAGATCATCCGTGGCTTTGGGGTGAGATACCACCAGTACGCTGATGACACCCAGCTGTACATCTCCACCCCAGGCCACCCCAACGATGCCCTTGAAGTGATGTCCCAGTGCCTGGAGGCTGTGCGGATCTGGATGGGGAGGAACAGGCTCAGGCTCAACCCTTCCAAGACTGAGTGGCTGTGGCTCCCGGCATCCCGATATAGTCAGTTGACTCCATCACTGACTATTGGGGGCGAGTCGTTGGCCCCCACAGAGAGGGCTCGCAATCTGGGAGTCCTCCTGGATAGGCAGCTGTCCTTGGAGGAACATCTGACGGCTGTAACCAGGGGGACCTTTTGTCAGGTTCGCCTGATCCGCCAGTTGCGGCCCTTTCTTGATCGGGATTCCCTGTGCACAGTCACTCATGCCCTCGTCACCTCTCGCCTTGACTACTGCAACGCTCTCTACATGGGGCTCCCCTTGAGGAGCACCCGGAGGCTCCAACTGGTCCAGAATGCAGCAGCGCGGGTAGTGACGGGAGCAGCCTGGCGCTCCCATGTAACACCGCTCCTGCGCGAGCTGCACTGGCTCCCAGTGGTCTTCCGGGTGCGCTTCAAGGTGTTGGTTATCACCTTTAAAGCGCTCCATGGCATAGGGCCTAGCTATCTTCGAGACCGCCTGCTGCCACCGACGATCTCCCATCGACCTGTGCGCTCCCACAGAGAGGGCCTCCTCGGGGTGCCATCAGCCAAACAGTGCAGGCTGGTGACCCCCAGGGGGAGGGCCTTCTCTGTGGGGGCACCTACCCTCTGGAATCAATTGCCTCTAGAGATAAGGAGAATCCAAGACCTCGGTGCCTTCCGCCGTGCCCTTAAAACCTTCCTTTTCCAGCAAGCCGGGCTGGCCTAATTTTTTAAGTGTTTTTAAGTGTTTTGTTTATTGTTTTTAATTAATGGGGCCAAATTTATATATGTATATTTTAACTGTATTTTAATATTTGTACTTGATGTTTTTACTTGGCTGTTCACCGCCCTGAGTCCTCAGGGAGAAGGGCGGTATACAAATTCAAAATAAAATAAAATAAATAAATAAAATAAATTTACGAGACCGCCTTCTGCTACCAATAGCCTCTCACCGACCAGTACGCTCCCATAGAGAGGGGCTTCTCAGGGTGCCGTCGGCCAAACAGTGTCGACTGGTGGCCCCCAGGGGGAGAGCCTTCTCTGTGGGAGTACCTACCATCTGGAACGAGCTCCCCCCAGAGATACGGAGGATCCCGGACCTGCGCACGTTTTGTCGTGCTCTTAAAACTTTTTTATTTCAGCAGGCTGGCCTGGCCTAACTCTCCTCTTTTAAATTTTTAATTTGTGTGATTTTATAAATTGGGTGTTTTAATCTGTGTTTCAGCCAAAATATTTAATAATTTTAAGGGATTTTTTAAATATTTGTATTATCTGTATTTTATCTTGGCTGTTCACCGCCCTGAGTCCTTTGGGAGTAGGGCGGTATAGAAATTTGATAAATAAATAAATAAATAAATAAATAAATAAATAAATAAATAAATAAATTGATTGGTTGTAGATGGGTGTATAAATTAAAGAAAGGAATAGATGGGACTGTAACCCATAAAGCTTGCCTTGTAGCTCAAGGTTTTGCTCAAACTGAAAAAGATTTTGATGAGGTGTACCCTGCCAGGGGATGCGACCAGTGCCACCACGGGCACCCACTCATGAATGGGAAGCGTCCAAGGGGCCCTGGTCCTGCATACATATTGACTTTGCAGGGCCAGTAGAAGGACGGACGTTCCTGATTGTCATGGATGCATACTCCAAGTGGCTAGAAGTGATCATCATGCAGACAACCATGACAGAAGCCACCATATGAGCCCTCCGACGGCTGTTTGCCACCCACGGTCTACCCGACGTCCTGGTTTCCGATAACGGCTCACAACTGACAGCCAAGACCATGGAGGCATTCCTCGCAGAGCAAGGGATTCAGTACATACTCATCTCTCCTTTCCACCCAGCAAGCAATGGGCAGTCCGAGCGAATGGTGAGACTAACCAAGGAAACTCTCACCCGAATGGGCCCAGGGAATTGGCAGGAAAAAGTTGACCAGTTCCTCCTCGCTCAACACATCACCCCCGATGCGACCACCAACAAGAGCCCAGCGGAGTTGCTGATGGGAAGAAGGCTGAGGTCACAACTTGACCAATACCACCCGGACTACCATCCTGAGACCCTCCTGGACTCCGCACGGCCCATGCGGGCATTCAACGTACAGGACCGGGTATTCACACACAACTATGTGGGGTACCCGACCTCGCTGGCGGGCTGAGTCGTGGCTTTCACTGGCCCCAAGTCATACCACATTGAGCTGGAGGACGGGCAGATCTGGAGGAGGCATATTGACCAACTCAGACACCGCCTAGGGGACACCGAGCTGAGGAACCAGGACGAATGGACTGCGACCGGAGGGCCAGAACAACAATCGCAGAACCTGAGGTCTCCGCCCCGAGGAGCACGCTCAACCACCAGCCGGGAAGCAGACAAGCAGGAACTTGGCCTACCCGGTGGCCCAACAAGGGGACTACTTGTTTCGGATAAGCTTTTATTAACAAAGTAAAACTAACAAACAACGCTTATAAAGCATCTTCAAAGGCAACACCCAGGAACCGGAAACACCTCATAGAGGCACATAGAGATAAAGATTAAAAGCAACACAACCCCATAACACTACTCACCAACCAGAGCCGCAACCATTCCTCTGGGATCGAGGGTGTCCACCAGGAAGCGACGGTTTCAGAAGCCGAAGGAACCAGGCTGGAACTCGACTCGTGGGCCGAGGAGCTCCAGAAGGTTCCTTCCCAGGCAGCCGGAGGAACACCAGACTCGACTGCTGCAGCCAAGATCCTGGGGACAAGTGAACTGCACAGGTCCAGTAGGAAGCCGGTACGCCCTGCCTACCTAGAGGACTATGTCACATACGTAGGCAGGGGATTGGACATTGTTCCTTCTAGGAGGGCAGGAGTGTTATGTACAGATTGGCTAGAATCTACATAAGTTTTCATGCTCGCCACGGATTGGCTAGAATCTGCATAAGGTTTCATGCTCACCGCTGATTGGCTGTCCGGACCATGGGAGATTTAACCTGCTGTCATTGGCCGGCTGGTCTGCCTGGAGCTCCTTAAAAAGGCGAATTCCGGCAGCCCAGCCAGCAGAGCGCAGTCACATTTTGCTGGAAATAAAAAGGTGCTGAATTCACTAACGACTCTCGCCTGCTGCCTTTGCACCGATCTAACAGCAATGTATGGAATGACAATGATATTCCTGCTAGGCCCAGTTAGGATAACCACAAGGTCTGAGGGATTCCTTGACATGTTTTAGTTCTTTTTCTTTTCCCTCTTTACTGGTAGGCAAACTTTCAGCCCGATGGTGTAGGGAAGGAGTCCCCAACCCCCGGATTGTGGTCCACTACCGGGCCGTGGCCTTTTTGGAACTGGGACATGTGAGTGGTTGGCCAGTGCACAGGCACGTGCGCAGCTCAACTTCTGTGGGCTGGTTCCCCTCTCCCCTCCCCCAATTTAAATGCTGATCTATGTGTGTGGGTTTTCTGTAAACTTCAATGTTAAGGCTTCTGTCTTCCCTAATGTGCACTACACAGTCCAGGAAAGCCAGACTGTTTTCCTTAACATCTTCCCAAGTGAACTTAATGTATCTGTCCACGGAGTTGATGTGTTTAGTGTAGGCTTCCACTTCCTGTGTTTTAATCTTGACCCAAGTATCATCCACATACCTATACCACTCAATGGGTGGAAATCAGTGGTGGGATTCAAAGTTTTTTACTACCAGTTCTGTGGCCATGGCATGGTGGGTGTGGCAGGGGAAGAATACTGTAAAATCCCCATTCCCTCCTGATCAGCTGGGACTCAGGAGGCAGAGAATAGATGGGGGTGGGGCCTGTCAGAGGTGGTATTTACCGGTTCTCCGAACTACACAAAATTTCCGCTACCAGATCTCCAGCACTGGTCAGAACCTGCTGAATACCACCTCTGGTGGAAATCCTGTGAAAGAATTTAGGGCTTTGGTTTCTACCTCTTCCATGTAGAGATTGGCCACAATGGGGGACACAGGTGAACCCAGGGTGCAGTTGTGCTTTTGTCTGTAGAAACCTTCATTGTATTTAAAATAGGTAGTAGTCAGGCAGAGGTCCAACATGGCATATATGTGGTCTGGGCTGAGGTTAGTTCTGTTGCCTAATGTGCTGTCTTGTAGCAAACTTTTCTTCACTACTATGACAGCTTCAGTTGTTGCAATGCAGGTGAAGAGTGAGGTCACATAATAAGAAACCATAGTTTCATCCTGGTTCAATTTTAGTTTCCAAACCTTGCTGACAAAGTCCTGTGAATTGTTGACTTGATGGGTGGTGTTGCTAACCAGAGGAGCTAATAAGGTGGTTAGATGTTTTGCAATGTGGTAGGTGACAGAGTTGATGCTGCTGACAATTGGTGTGAGTGGAGTTCCCTCTTTGTGGATTTTGGGGACTCCATATATGCATGGAGTGGCTTTCCAGGGTAAAGGTGATAGTACTGTGGCTTGTCAATGGCATTGTTCTTTTTTTTTTTTTAAAGGTTTTTTATTTTTTAATTACAAAGATAAACATTCCATCTTTACTTATGCAGTGTATCATCTGGGTACAAACATCTCAGTGCTACATCGTTCCTCGTTTGTCGCATCTTTCACATTCACGTTAACATTAATATTATAATATATTAAACATTTAAATATTGTAAAACTCTCCATTTTCTTCTTAGTATCTTTTAATAATACTACTATATTAACATCAAATATCATTATTCTCTTTATACACATACTAACAATTTTAATCTTATTTCTATCTCTATCTTAATATATTTTCTACTTATTCTTTAGTCTTCTTCATTTCCAAACTCCATTTTTATTCTCCAACCATTGATAAAATACTTCCCATATCATATAGTATTCAGTTTGCTCTTCTTAATTGCTAATGTTAATCTGTTCATTTCTGCACATTCTAATATTTTCCTTATCACCTTCTCTTCAATGGGAATCTCTCCATTTTTCTAATGTTCCCACTTCCACCAGCTACTTCCCAGGGGTACTCTTAACTCTGCTTCTAATAAAAAGTTGTAAGTTGGAAATCTCTCATCCAGATCGATCACACTGACAATCTCTCACTTCAATGCTTCCCTTCTGTGGCTGCCCCAGCTTTGTTCCGGCACGCAATGCCTTTCTCTGGATCAATCAAGGAATTTGTGGGCTCCCTGAGATCAGCAGAGCACGCTCTCTTCTTCCTCACCCCTTCAAGGTGATTCCGGTCCGATTGGACCATCCCAGCAGCAGGATTTGGCACTATCCCCCAGGAGCTCCCAAGGGATACATTGTCTCGCCATGACGCTATCCACGCCCTCCGTCAATGGCATTGTCTTTCAGTAGTTGTAGGAAATTGATGACCTTTTTCTTTTTTCTTATTAACTTTTTAAAGACCCAAATAAAATAATAAGTCTACGCCCTATCTACATTCTGGTCATGAGTATTTTCAGAAATTTTTAACAAAGTACAATGTCAAAATATCCAGAACCACCTTGCTACATAGGAATTAAAAATATGTGATAATTTATTGAATTTCACATCTTTTCCTATGCTAAATCACATTTTTTTGATGTAGGTTGATACTGTGTACAAATAAATCCAGCTGAGTTGGGGTTGCCAGTACTTTATGTGTTCCTGTAGCTGAGCCTTTTGATTGCAATTTGAGTAGTATCTTCTATATTTACTTTATGTTGTCCAGTTGTCAAATTCCAAGTACTAGGTATGTAGTTCAAAAAATATTATCATCTGAAAATGTTAGCTTTTGTCTCACATTTAAATAGCCCACTACTTTCTCCCAAAACTCAGTAAGTATAGGACATGTTTTGAAGAACCATTAGCCTTATTACATCTCCAAAAAAATGCTGTTGTAGATAATACTTTAACAAGTTGTTCTAGTATCTCAGGTGTCTCAGAAGCTGAGAATGCTGCCCGGTTCTACCCGTCACAGTACCACCAACTGCAGTAGGACCCGCCCACCTACCCGGAAGTAATGCCGTCCTATTTAGCCACGTTTTGGAAGCCCTGCACATGCTTGAAAGGTGCGCGTGAGAGCAAAGAGCATGCGCGGAAGGCCGAGTATGTGCAGAAGGTGGCATAAGCGAGCGCACATATGCACATACTCACATTTGCGAACTGGTAGGGAAGGTAAGTGAATCCCACCTCTGGTGCCCGGCCTACTTCCAGCATCACTGATCATCTGTTCGTCGGGCTGCTGGGAGGCCACAGCTCACCCGACCGCCAGCTGTGCATGCTGACAATCATTTATTTATTTATTTATTTATTTATTTATTTATTTATTTATTTATTTATTATTGCGATTTATATGCCGCCATTCTCCCGAGGGACTCAGAGCGGCTTACAAAAACAATATCCAATACAAATCACAATAAAATTAAAATCAACAACCCAATTAAAACAATTTAAAATTATAACAATGTACACCCATAACGGATCAGTTAAGTTGACGAAAGAGCCACGTCTTCAACTCACAATGGAAGGAAAGGAGGTTGGGGGCTGTCCTGAGCTCGGTGGGCAAATCATTCCAGAGGGTTGGGGCTCCCACAGAGAATGCTCTCCTCCTGGGGGCCGTCAGCCGACATTGTTTGGCTGAAGGCACCCTGAGGAGGCCCACTCTGTGAGAGCGCACAGGACAGTGGGAGAGCAGCTGGAGATGGTCCTGCAAGTACCCCAGGCCTAAGCCATGAAGGGGTTTATAGGTCAGCACCAGCACCTTGAAACGAATCCAGAACGCCACCGGCAGCCAGTGCAGCTCGCGCAGGAGAGGTGTTACACGGGAGTATCGAGAAGCCCCCGTAATTACCCACGTGGCCGCATTCTGGACTAGCTGGAGCCTCCGGATGCATCCCAAGGGCAGCCCCATATAGAGGGTGTTATAGTAGTCCAACCTAGAGGTAACGAGGGCGTGAGTGACCGTAGTGAGGGCATTCTGGTCTAGAAAAGGGCACAACTGGCGCACAAGACGCACCTGTGCAAAGGCCCCCCTGGTTACGGCCGTCAGATGGTCATCCAAGGACAGCCGAGGATCCAGGAGGAGGCCCAGATTGCAAACCCTATTGGAGGGAGTAAGAGTCTCTCCCCTGATCATTAAAGTTGGAACCTCCAGATCCCGAGATGCCGGCATCCACAGCCACTCAGTCTTGGAAGGGTTGAGTCTGAGTCTGTTCCTCCCCATCCAAACCCGCACCGCTTCCAGGCAATGGGACATCACGGAAAGGGCATCACTTGGATGGTCACGGGTGGAGATGTAAAGCTGGGTATCATCAGCATATTGATGATACCTCACCCCAAAACCACAAATGATCTCACCCAGCGGTTTCATATATATGTTAAAGAGCAGGGGAGAGAGAACTGATCCCTGAGGCACCCCACAAGTGAGGGGCCTCTGGGAGGATCCCTGACCCCCCACCCAAACAGACTGCAAGTGACCAGAGAGGTAGGAGGAGAACCACCGCAAAACAGTGCCTCCTATCCCTATCTCTCTGAGCCGCTGCAGCAGGATACCATGGTCGATGGTATCGAAAGCCGCTGAGAGGTCAAGAAGGACCAGGATGGAGGAGCAACCCCCATCCCTGGCCCACCAGAGATCATTTACTAGAGCGACCAATGCCATTTCCGTGCTGTGACCACGCCTGAAACCAGATTGGTAAGGATCGAGGTAGTCTGTTTTCTCCAGGAATTGAGGGAATTGCTGTGCCACCACGGACTCAACAACCTTCACTAAAAAGCGAAGGTTGGAGACTGGACGGTAGTTGTTAAGAACGTCAGGGTCCAGGCTAGGCTTCTTAAGGAGGGGCCGAACCACCGCCTCTTTGAGTGCAGCGGGGAAGACCCCTTCCCTTAACGAAGCATTGACAACAGCCTGGATCCAGTCTCCAGTCACCTCTCTGGCTGCAGAAACAAGCCAGGAGGGACAAGGGTCCAATAAACAAGTGGAGGACCCCAGCCGGCCCATAATCCTGTCCACGTCATCCAGCGAAACAGGCTCAAACTCAACCCAGATGTTCCCATCAAGACTAGCCCCCGTCTCCTCAATGGACTCTGTCCAGTCAGAGTCCAACCCGGCCCGGATCTGAGTGATTTTATCTTGCAGAAACTGTGCAAAATCCTCAGCTCGGCCCTGCAAGGGGTCCTCCCTCGCTCCCTGGTTAAGGAGAGAGCGGGTCACTCTAAACAGGGCGGCTGGGCGGTTTTCTGCAGATGCAATGAGAGTGGTGAAATAATTACGTTTCGCCACTTCCATCACCACAAGATAAGACCTAATATAGGTTTTTAGTTGTGTTCGGTCAGATTCGGATCGGGAGGACCTCCAACCACCCTCCAGGCTCCAGGTGAACCATGGAGCCGTCCGGGATCTGCGTCGGATCAGAGGCCGCAAAGGCGCGATTCGATCCAGGGCCCCCACCGCAGCCTGTTCCCAGGCTGCGACAAGGGCCTCGGATGAATCTTGGGTTAAGGAGGCGAGAAATAACCCAAGCTCCAACCCAAGGAATAACACAAAGAACATGAAGAGGACTGTGCATCCAACCAACAGTGCTATACTCTATATGTATATTCCAAAATTGCCCAAATCTGAAAATTAACACCAATTGCTGTCTTCTAGTATTTAATACTTAATAATAGGCAGTGGTGGGATTCTACCGGTTCGTACTGGTTCGGTAGAACCGGTTATTAAGTAGTTAAGCAATTCGGAGAACCGGTTGTTAGAAAAAACCTCCTTTTGTTTTTTTCCACTTTACAAAGTTAATCCTGTAAGGAATTTTTTTTCCTAGCCTAATCTTTATTGCCCTGCTTACAGAAACTGCCTCTCCATTAACCCTTATTACATTCTTGGCAGTACGCCTAGACTTACTGTCGCTTCCGGTTCCGGAGCTTCTCAGAGTATTTTTTTTGCTTGACTTTCTTAAAGGGGAAGGGTTGTTTTAAGCTTTTTACACCGCTGTTGGGAGGAAATACTCCCCTGTTGGAGGTCTTCCAGCCAGGGTGCAATGATCATCACTTTGAAGAAATAATTGAATAATGGAGCAGAAACCTTTAATGACAAGGAACCAAGATGAGTGACATTCAGCAAGGCTTATTGGCTAGCTAGAAAGATTGACATTCAAATGTGAGTTTACATACCCTTTCTGACTTTTGGTCTAAAACTGGTTTTTGGTGAAGTTTAATTCTGTGCTTGGTGATGTTTAATCCTGTGTTTAGTGATGAGATAATTTTCCCTATTCAGCTTTGTTTGGAAGGAAAAATGCTAATCTCTGTTCCTGAAAAGAAGCAGCTTCGGAAATCTGACTAGTTCTGTGTCTATTTGTTCTGGTAATTGTTTTAAAAAGCAACAGATACTCTGTTTGCTCCTTTGCTTCATTCTGGAGAGCTTAAATGACCTCTCTGCTAAAGGGTTTCACTTTATGAGCAAGAATTGGCTGCTGATAGTTATCATTGCATTTTAACTATTTTAATTCCTCAAGGTGCTCTGGCACCCTGCCTGATTTGTAACTCCAGTTTGCAGGTATTTCAAATCTAATGATTGGTATTTAGGGCAGCTTTTTGCAAGCAAAGAAGCTTTTTGTATTTTTGTACAGGTAATCCTTGACTTACAACAGTTACAATGGCACTGAAAAAAGTGATTTATGATTGTTTTTCACACTTATGACCATTGCAGCAAACTGTCATTAGGGCAAAGACGTGATGCCACATGACCACCTGGCCACACCCACCCGGTCACATGAAGCACTGCAGTTGTGATATGAGTGACACGGTTGTTAAGAATGCTGCAACGGGCATAAATGTGAGGATGGTCATAAGTGCGAGGACCGGTCAGAAATGACTTTTTTCAGCCCTCTGAGTAGTCCATATGCACATAGCCACGGCCACCCGGTCACATGACCAGCTAGCCATGCCCACCCGGTCACATGACCACCAAGCCACGCCCACACAGTCACATGACCACCAAGCCACGCCCCCAAATAAGCCACGCCCACAGAACTGGTTGTTAAAACAATTGAATCCCACCACTGAGCTGGGGGACTTGGGAATCAGCGTGGCGGCCACCAGCAGTGGGCCCTGGGTGGGTACAGCAGGTGGTGGAGGTTGTTGGGGAGGTATTTGTTGATCCACCACTTGTACCTGCTCAAGTATTTGATGCACATTAGCTGCTAAATTTCTCATCTCATCCTCCAACCCATCTTGGCACCTGCTGAGGGTGCATATGTCCAGTTCATTTGCTGTAGCTGCAGCTCTGAGATCGGATGTCATGCTGTGGGTCTTTCAGAGTCTGTGAAAAATTTTGGTGTTAGAAGTGTAGTTCAGATTAATGTCAGGCACAAGAAATGTTGCGTAATTTTAAGGATCAGACTCAATAAATGATTCAAGAATGAAGTATTCAAACATAACACTATTTATTTACAGTAGGCATTCTATATTCTCTGAATGATTGTAGATAGAAGCAAGGAGGAGGTGCATACAACTCCTTTTATATTAACAAGGCGGAGTAAAGTATGGGAGTGGTTACATATGAATATATTAAGGGAGGAAGAATAAATTAACCCCTAATACCCCGTGTATATACAATTCCCCTATTAGAGAATAAGGCATTTACTTGTGACAAATCCCCCTCTAAATGCCGATTCGATATACAACAATAATTGCATTCAGATTCAGAACAATACAAAACTTGTAATTTAGAAGTTAAATATTTGTGTTGTTTAGATGGCAATGGCTTAGTCAATACGTCAGCTATTTGTTCTAAATCCATCTTGAGATAATTGTCTCACGTGCTTGAACTTTATATCTATATGTCTGGATCTTTGACCAATAGCATCAGATCTAGATATCTCAATAGCAGCTTTGTTATCTTCATGTATGATAAATGGTAATGAAGGATTTTTCCAAATATTTGATAATAAATCATTAAACCATACAAGATTGTTGGAGGCTTTAGACAAACAAACATATTCTGCCTCGGTTGTTGATGTAGCTACTAAATCCTGTTTTCCAGTATACCAGTAAACTGGACAACCGTTAAGAAAAAATATATAACCTGATGTGCTTTTTCTACATATGGTATCACCTGCCCAATCCACATCAGCGTAACAAGTGAGGATGGGCTCTTTGACATTATTAGGTTCCAGTAGTAAACAGAAGTCTAAGCTGTGCTTTAAGTACCTTAATATTCTTTTAACGGCTTCCCAATGGTACATTAAGGGTTTGCTAACGTACCTGGATAACAGATTGAGGGGCAAAGCAATATCAGGTCTAGTCCAATTAGAAATATACAAAAGGGAACCAATAACTGATCTGTAAAGTGTATTATCCTTAAATTCAGGGGATGTCTCATCCATATTTCTTAAGAAATCTGTTTGCATAGGAGTGTCACAAGTTTTAGCATCATTCAAATTACATTTGTTTAGGAGTTCTATAATTTTATCTTTCTGAGAAAGTTTAAATCCTTTTTTGGTTTTACTGATTTGAACTCCAAGATATTTATTTACCTTTCCCAATGATTTTAAAGAAAAATGTTCATTTACTTTTGTTACAAATGTATCTCTTTTTTCTTTATGTTTACCAATATACAAAATATCATCCACATAAATTAACACAAATTCTAGGGAATCACCCTCTTTTTTGACAAAGAAACAGTTGTCTGCAGTGGTGGCATTGAAATTCATAGTTTTGAGTACTTTGACTAAACATTCATACCAACGTTTGCCAGATTGTTTTAATCCGTACAAACTTTTATTCAATAACCAAGTTTCATTTTTATTTGTGTATTGACTATGAGGTGCTCTTACATATATCTCTTTATCAAGTTTTGCGTGTAGATACGCAGTCTGTATGTCATATTGAAATACATCAAGGTTAAGTGCAGATGCTATAACTAAAGCTGTCTTAACACTCTCAGTCCTTACTGTGGGAGAGTATGTGTCTGTGTAATCCTCAGGATATTTTTGAGCATAACCTTGTGCAACTAATCTAGCTTTATATAATGTGTTGCCTTCTTCCAGATTTTTAATTTTGAATATCCACCTGGTGCCTATAATAGTTTTATCCTTAGGTGCAGGGGTAGGTGTAAATACACTTAATTCTCGTAAACTGTCCATCTCCTTAGCCATGGCTAGTTCCCATTTTTTTCTTTCTTCAATGGGGAGCTTTAATACTTCCTCGTATGTGTTTGGCGTTGATGTTTCACTATCCATGTACATTACGTAATCCTTGTATTTGCTTGGCACTTGATTTCTGTTACATCTGATTGTTTTTTCTGGTTTGCTATCGTTATCGTGTAGGTATCTTGCCTCTTTTTTTGTTAATGAATCTGTCTTTATTCTGTGTTGACTATTTGTCCATGTTTTATTTTTATTTCTATGAGTGTTGTGATTGCGTTCTTCTCTATCTATTTTATCTTGATGCTCAGTGTCTAAATTTGTGGTTGGGAATATTTCATTAAGATGTATTTTAGACCAATTGGCCTGTTCATGAAATACAGCTGTTCTAGAAATTATAAATTTGTTGTTATTATCAATAAATCTCTACCCTTTTGTGCCTGTTTCGTATCCCATGAATCTAAGTCTTCTGGATACGTTCTCTCCTTTACGCCTCAATTGTTTTGGTATGTGTACATCCGCTGTGACTCCAAATATGTGCATGTGTGTTATTTTGGGTTTTCTATTGTACATTAATTCGTATGGTGTCTTGTTTATAATGCTGGACCAAGTTCTATTTTGTGTATAATTGGAATATTGTAACGCTTCTGACCAGAATTGTTTTCCTAAGCCAGCATCTTCTAATGTGCATCTAATCATGGTTTGTAGTGTCGAGTTCTTTCTCTCTACTACTCCATTTTGAAATGCAGAGAAAGGGCTAGACGTGAAGTGTAGCATCCCTTTGTCTTTTAGCCATTGGGAGAATTCTTTTGACATGAATTCAGATCCCCTATCTGTCATGATTTGTTTTATTTTAATATTATGTTGTGTTTCTACACGTTTGTAAAACTCTTTAAATTTTTGAAATGTTTCATCTTTGTGTTTTAAAGTGTAGACAAATCCGTAACGACTATAGTCATCTACAATAGTCAGAAAGTATCGTTTTCTATATGTGATTGATGGTGTTAATGGACCAACCAGATCCATATGTACCAAATCAAAAATTTGATTAGTTGATCTTGTTGCCTTTCTTGGTTTGGGACTAGTTTTGAGTTTTGTGGACTTACATACTGAGCATTCCAAATAGTTTTTGCAATTTTTTATTTTAACACCTTCAGCATGTTCAATCATTTTTTGTACTACAGGAAAACTAGCATGTCCCAATTTTCTATGTAAAATATGCGCACATTCATCGTGGATTGGTTTTCCAATTGTAGGTTTTTTGTTATTGGATGTGTCATTGTGGCTATGAATTGTTTCATGTTCCTCATTATCACTATGATCTGTCCCTGTACCCACACACACACACACAGCCAGTCGAGGGTTAAGGAAACACTTTGGAACGCACCCAGTTCTTATCTCCCACTTGGCAGCGATAGACACACCGTCTGCCAAGTGACTTTATTTTCAAAGTAAAACAGAAAGACAAATACTCCAGAGTCCAAATGTCCGACACTTTAAATCTTTCTCTCAGCAGCTCCGGACGAGGCTTTAGTGACTATCCAAGGTTTTGCTTTGTTCATCACAAGGATCCTTTGACCACTACCCTCTATTATATAGTCTCTGGGGTGTGGTCCAGTGACTCAGTTCTAATCCCTAGCACGCCTCCTAAGCTGCTGCAAACGTTTATCACGCCTTCGGAGGCGTGCGTCCAGGAATGATGTTTCCTCATCACTCTGATTTGAATCAGCTGTCTCTTCTCCCTCGGCCGGCACTTGAGACAATGCCAGAGGGGAGGGGCCTGGAGAGGGAGGCCTGGCTGACTCCTCTTCCTCATGCTCGGAGCTTTCTTCCTCCGATGGGACAGGCTCAGAGGGCGGGGCCACAACACTATCCCCCACTGCAGGGCCCTTCCCCCGGGTCTGACAGTCAGGATGGGGTCGGGACGGGAACTGTTCATGGAAAGCCCGCACCAGGTCAGGGGCCTGAACGGCAGACGCGTCCACCCAGGTGAAATCCTCGGGCCCGTACCCCTTCCAGGCGATGAGGTATTGGAAGCGCCCCTTCAGCCAACGGGAGTCCCGGATACTGTCCACCTCGTATGTCGAGGCATCGTCCTCGTCGGCTGCGGCTGGGGGGGCAGGCGTCGGCGGAAGGCGGAGATGGCTCGCGGGGGCCTCAGGGACCAGGAGGGACCGATGAAAAACAGGGTGGAGCCACATGGAGCGGGGTAGAGTCAATCGGTAGGCCACCGGATTGATGACCGCCTCGATAGGGAAGGGACCGATAAAGCGGTGGGCCAGTTTCCTCACCGGCCGGTCCGTGGGGAGGTGTTTCATGGACAACCACACCCGATCTCCTACTTCCAGCGGTGGCGTCGCCCGGCGGGCGCGATCGGCGAACCGTTTATAATCCTCTTTCGCCCGGATCAGCTGCCGCCGCACCAGTTGCTGCACCGCCTGCAGCTCTGAGAGGAAGTCCCGGGTCTCGGGAACAGGGGAGTCCATGATGGTCAACGGGAAAAGCCGTGGATGGTATCCGACGTTGGCATGGAACGGGGTCATCTGGGTGGAGGTGTGTTGGGAGTTATTAAAAGCGAACTCCGCCAGGGGAAGGTACTCGGCCCAGTTGTCCTGCTGCTGGTTGACAAAACAGCGGAGGTACTGCTCCAGTATGCCGATGACCTTCTCCGTGCCCCCGTCAGTCTCCGGATGGTGCGACGACGACAGGCACACCTGCACCTCCAGCGCGGCCATCAGGCTTTTCCAGAAGCGGGCCATGAACTGGGCCCCGCGGTCCGAAACCACCCGGTCCGGCAGGCCGTGGAGGCGGAAGATATGTTGCAGGAACAAGCGAGCCGTGGTGCGGGCCGAGGGCAGGCCGCGGCACGGGATGAAATGTACCATCTTCGTGAGCGCATCCACCACCACGAGGACGGTCGTGTACGTAGCGGACAGGGGCAGGTCTGTCAGGAAGTCCATGGAGATGGCTCCCCACGGTCTCTCCGGTGTCGGCAGCGGCTGGAGGAGTCCAGGAGGGGGGCCGGACGCGGCTTTGGCCTGTCGGCACGTCACACAGGACGTCACGTAGGCGTGCACGTCGTGCCGTACCCGAGGCCACCAAAAAGTCCGCGTCACCAAGTTCAAAGTCTTAAAGAAGCCGAAGTGCCCCGCCGCAGGGTTGTCATGGCACTGGTTCATGATGAGGGCTCGGAGCGGACTCGTGGGCACGTACAGCCGACCCCGGTGTCTCAGCAAGCCCTCCTCCACGGTCCATGGGGACGCGGGGCCGACGTCCGCTCTCCGCTGCTGCGACCAGTCATCCTGTCGCTGCGCTTCCAGCACCTGAGCCCGCAGGTCCACCGGTTCCTGGACTGCGGCCAAGGAGTCCGCTGGCAGCACCATCCAGGGGGGAAGGGAGTCCTTGGGGCAAAAGTATTCCGGCTTACGGGATAGCGCGTCCGCCCTCTGGTTGAGGTTGCTCGGAATGTAGGTGACGTGGAAATTGAACCGGGCGAAAAACAACGACCACCGGATCTGCCGCTGGTTCAACTTCCTGGCCGTGGTGAGGTGCTCCAGGTTCCGATGGTCCGTCCGCACCTCCACCTGGTGTCGGGCCCCCTCGAGGTGATGTCGCCAAGCCTCGAACGCGGCCTTGATGGCCAGCAACTCCTTTTCCCAGATGGTGTAGTTGCGCTCGGAAGGGTTGAGTTTCCGGGAGTAGTATGCGCAGGGAAAAAGAGTGCCGCCATCCACCGGAGCCTGTAGCAGCACCGCCCCAATCGCCACGTTGGACGCGTCCGTCTCCACCACGAACGGACGGTGTGGATTGGGGTGCCTCAGGACTGGCTCCGTGAGGAAGGCCTGCTTGAGGACCTCGAAGGCCTGCTGCTGCGGGGGCCCCCACTGGAACGGGACCTTCTTCCGAAGGAGCTGGGTCAACGGCAAGGTCAGGGTGGCGAAGCCCGGGATGAAGGTCCGATAGTAGTTGGCGAATCCCAACAGACGCTGGACGTCCTTCACCCGACGCGGGGGTTCCCAACTGCGCAAGGCCTCCACCTTGCGCGGGTCCATCGCGATGCCCTCGGGGGTGATGATGTGCCCGAGGAACTCTATGGAAGTCTGGAAGAAGTAGCATTTCTCCAACTTCGCATAGAGCTGGTGCTCCCGCAGGCGCTGCAGGACCTGGCGGACATGCTGGAGGTGACTTTCCGGGGTCCGGGAATAGATCAAAATGTCATCCAAGTAGATCACCATGAACCGATCCAGCATGTCCCGGAACACATCGTTCATCAAGTGCTGGAAGACCGCGGGGGCGTTGGTCAATCCGAACGGCATGACGGTATACTCGAAGTGTCCGTACCGAGTGCCGAACGCCGTCTTCCACTCGTCCCCCTCTCTCACGCGCACCAGGTTGTAGGCCCCTCGGAGATCGAGCTTAGTGAAGATCGAGGCCTCCCGCAACCTCTCCATGAGCTCCGGGATCAGCGGCAGGGGGTAGCGATTTCGCACTGTGATGGCGTTCAAGCGCCGGTAGTCGCAACACAGGCGCAAGTCCCCCGTCTTCTTTTTAACGAAGAGGACCGGGGCCGAGAGCGGGGAGGTCGAAGGCCAGATGAACCCACGGGCCAGGTTCTTTTCCAGAAAGTCCCGTAAGGCGGCCAGCTCGGGCTCCGAAATGGAGTACAGGCGTCCCGAGGGCAGGGGCGCGTTGGGCATTAGGTCCACCGCACAGTCGTAGGGTCGGTGCGGGGGCAAGCGGTCCGCCTCCTCCTCGCTGAACACGTCGGCAAAGGGCGTCAGCTCCGGAGGCAAGGAGACGTTTGGGGCAGAGACGTCCTGGCCGGCGCAGGTGTGGCAAAGGTGGTCGACACACTGCAGGCTCGGGAACGAGATGGCGTTTCTCGACCACGCCACCTGAGGGTCGTGCGCCCGAAGCCAGGCCATCCCCAGGACCAAGGGAAAGTGCAGATCCGCCGTTACGTAAAACTGGATCGCCTCCTCGTGGTTTCCAATGGTGAGGCGCAAGGGCTGGGTAGCGGTTTTGATGGGCCCCGCCACGAGTTCCCGCCCATCTATAGTTTCAACCCTCAACGGAGGGTCCACTGGAACCAAGGGGACTTTGTAATGGGCCACAAAGGCCTGGTCCATAAAGTTTGTGGTGGCCCCCGAGTCCACCAGCGCGTGCGCTTGGAGCCCCTCCGACCGGTTAGCCAACAACACCCGGGTGTTCAAAATCAGGTGCCGAGGGGGCTCACAGTCCACAGCCGCCGACTCCGGCGGGGCATGGTCACGTGCCTGACCCAGAGTTTCCCCTAGGCCAGGCCTGGCCCATTTCCCGGCTGGTCACGCCGAGACTCCGGAACAGGCTTGAGCGGTCCACTCCGCTTCCGGGGACACAAGGCGGCAAAATGTCCCGCCTCGCCGCAATAGAGGCACAACCCCCCTTGACGTCTCCGCATCCACTCCTGGGCCGTCAGTTGAGGTCTGGCTGCTCCGAGCTCCATGGGCTCCTCAGCCGTTGCCACAAAACGCTGTGCGGTCCGGAGCGCTGTCGGTGCGAAACGCGGGGGTGCCGACGCTGTCGATGGTTCCGGAAGAGCCCGACGGGGCCGTCGCCGTTGCAGGTGGGCGTTGATGCGCAGGCATTGGGTCACCAGCGCGTCGAGGGTCGGTGGCGCCTCCACACGAACCAGCTCGTCCTGCATCTCATCGGAAAGGCCGTCCTGGAAGGCGTCCATCAGCGCCACCTCATTCCAAGCCGAATCCTGGCCTAGCAGTCGGAACTCTGCAATATAGTCCTGCAGGGGGCGCTTGCCTTGGCGGAGGTCCTTGATGCGCCTCGCTGCCGTCTGCACCCGGAGGGGATCCTCAAACTTGGTGCGCAGGTGTTGTAAAAAGCCCTGAAAGTCCAGGAGCAAGGGGCTATCTTGCAACAACAGGGGCGTGGCCCATCGGGCGGCAGTGCCAGAGAGGGAGCTGATAACAAATGCCACCCGAGCCCGGTCATCCGGAAAATCCTCCGGCCTCATCGCCATAAACAGTTGGCATTGTCCCAAGAAGGCCGGAAACATCTCCTGCTGCCCAGAAAACCTATCTGGCACG
The DNA here is from genome assembly GCF_029215685.1 of Pituophis catenifer annectens. Taxonomy (NCBI): domain Eukaryota; kingdom Metazoa; phylum Chordata; class Lepidosauria; order Squamata; family Colubridae; genus Pituophis; species Pituophis catenifer. Next base: position 20,373,765 of record NW_027256885.1, read on the forward strand.
TTCACTGGGCATCTCGGACGGGGAGGGGGAGGAGGTGGAGCTGCAGGAGCATTTCCCAAAGCAAGTTGGGCAGTTAGCTGTGCTACTTGCTGTTGCAGAAGCTGATTGGCCTCCAGCATCTGCTGTATCTGCTGCTGCAGCTGTTGGTCCATCGTGGGTTAACGATGGAGTATGGGGTGACGAACAAGATGATCTGTCCCCGTACCCACACACACACACACACAGCCAGTCGAGGGTTAAGGAAACACTTTGGAACGCACCCAGTTCTTATCTCCCACTTGGCAGCGATAGACACACCGTCTGCCAAGTGACTTTATTTTCAAAGTAAAACAGAAAGACAAATACTCGAGAGTCCAAATGTCTGACACTTTAAATCTTTCTCTCAGCAGCTCCGGACGAGGCTTTAGTGACTATCCAAGGTTTTGCTTTGTTCGTCACAAGGATCCTTTGACCACTACCCTCTATTATATAGTCTCTGGGGTGTGGTCCAGTGACTCAGTTCTAATTCCTAGCACGCCTCCTAAGCTGCTGCAAACGTTTATCACGCCTTCGGAGGCGTGCGTCCAGGAATGATGTTTCCTCATCACTCTGATTTGAATCAGCTGTCTCTTCTCCCTCGGCCGGCACTTGAGACAATGCCAGAGGGGAGGGGCCTGGAGAGGGAGGCCTGGCTGACTCCTCTTCCTCATGCTCGGAGCTTTCTTCCTCCGATGGGACAGGCTCAGAGGGCGGGGCCACAACACACTATTGCTATTGTTTTCATTTTCTATGTTATTGTCATCTTCCATGTTAGAATCAATATTGTGTAACCATTTTTCTTTTATAACCAAATTTGGTAGACCTCCTTTGATAATCACACTACCCAAGCTTGTTTTGTTTTTCTCTAGTGTTGCTTTTCCTTTTGAGAATACTATATTTATGTCAGAATCTCTACTTAGTTTTATTGCACTAAGTATGTTATGAGGTATTTCTGGTATTAATAATACCCCCTCTATTTTTCCTAGACCGGGTAAGTTTACATTTCCTCTACCAATAACTTGGACTTTTTCTTGATTGGCTACCTTAATTACAAATTTATCTTCTATAAATGAAGATAATATATTTTTGTTATGTGTTGTGTGATTAGTAGCCCCAGAATCAATGAGCCAATCATTGTCCCCTGAATGTTGTATGTTAGTTGTATTATGTTTATTTAATCCATTTAGTGATCCAGACTTTCTATCTCTCGAATTATCCCTGCCCCCTCTATGTTCTCTATAATTAGGTGAGCTTCTATATCTATGTCTATCAATGGATGATTGTCTGTTATGGTATCTACTTCTATAGTCATGTTTTTGCCTTTCTCTAAGGAATTCAGGACAATCTCTTCTACAATGTTCCTTGGATCCACAATTGTGACATTCAATTGATTCTCAATATTTTTCTTGAAATACCACTCTCTTACTTTGTCTATGTTCTATGTGATTATTACAGCGACTCCTTCTTGAATTATCTTCAGCTATTAGCTTATTTGATAAATTCTCTATGGATAAGTATCCTAAATTAATTGTGTCTAAATGTGATATATAGTTATCCCACGATGGGTCTAATGAATTAATGATAACACTTTTCATTGTTTGATCTGAAATTATCTCTCCCCTTAAATGTAGCTCTGCTCTGATTTTGTTTAGAGATATCAAATGTTCACTTATAGTAACCCCTGGCTTTATCCTAGATGAGAAGAAATCTTTAGACATTCTTGTAGTAGTTGCTACACTTTCACTATGAAACAATTTAAACATGCATTGAATAATTTCTGAGACAGTCAAATTATGCTTAATACTATGGTACATAGCAGGAGATATACTAGATATTAATAAGTAGAATGCTCTGTGGTGCAGACAGTCCAATTTTAGAGTCCAAGGTCTTTTGGGGGGGTTAGTTATAAAGAATAATAAGTTCTCTTTTAGAAAAACAACCTGAAGTTGTTGACACCATTCCTGCAAATTAATACCATCTATTCTCAGTTTTGGGAAATCATTGGGCAAGTTCCCAATATTATTTGTTCCATTACTTACAACTGGAGGTAGTCCGTGATCTTGCAAGTGTTGATAGTTGCAGAATGGTGTGGGTATGCTTGCAATGAGTCTGAATGGCTCTCTCTGCTCTTCATGTCCTCCATAGTTGTCTGCGTGTGTTTGCGCATGCGCGTTGTTCATTTCGCTTCTGAAGCTGTCGGAAGAGGTTCTCGCTGCTGCAGCTCCCTCGTAGTGTTCTTCTTCCGATGATTCGGTCTCCGGTTCGATCTTGGGTGTCCAGGTGACGACAGGCGCTTGTTTCTTTTCGCTGAAATAGTTCTTGTTGAGATCTCTGGTTCCTGGAATCGTCTGTGGCGTGGGGGAGTATTTTCAGGGTTCTCTGGGTTCAGGCGTCGGTGCTCTCATCGTTTCGATAGAAGCGGGTAGATTCTGAGATGTTTGCTTGCTTGCTTGCTTGTCTTTTCTTTATTTCTCGATTGCTAGCTTTTGTTGATTCTTTTGTAATTCTTAATTTTGGACCGAATGTTGCAAAAAGAGTTTTCATTGCTGATTCTATTTGCATTTCGATTGAAGTTTCTTCGATGTCTGTGTCAGATTCTTCTGAAGAGTAGATTTTTTCTTTTTTGCCTTTTGCATTATGTAGGGCTTTTCGCGCCAGACATTTTGAATTCTGTTTTCTGATTGGCTCTGCTTCGCTCATCTTAGTGGTCTGTTGAAACCAAGATGGCTGCCATTCAAAATTTTGTGCGGGACCGTTAGTCTTCTTTTTTGTTATATTCTTATCTACAGGCAATTCGCTCACCATTTTTGATTCTTTAGATTCATCTGTTACGATGTGTTTTTCTCTCGCTGCTCCGCTGTTTTTTATGATGTCTTGGAGGTTCGCAATGAGATTTTCGTCATCCTTTTGACTTTTCAAAAGTCTCAGTATCTCTGATCTGAGTTCGTTGTTTTCTATCTCGTTCTCTTCTTGGTCATCAGTTTCATCAATTATCTCTTCGTTGTCTGTAGTGCAGTCTTCAGATTCTTTTGTTATTATAGTTGTGGATTCATCGATCATTTCTTGATCCGTTTCCATCTCTTTATTGTGTGCCCTGGTGTTGGGTCTTTCTCTTTTGTTATCTGATTTTTATTGAGTCAATTCAACCATCCTCTGCTACCAGATTGTTGCGTAATTTTAAGGATCAGACTCAATAAATGATTCAAGAATGAAATATTCAAACATAACACTATTTATTTACAGTAGGCATTCTATATTCTCTGAATGATTGTAGATAGAAGCAAGGAGGAGGTGCATACAACTCCTTTTATATTAACAAGGCGGAGTAAAGTATGGGAGTGGTTACATATGAATATATTAAGGGAGGAAGAATAAATTAACCCCTAATACCCCGTGTATATACAATTCCCCTATTAGAGAATAAGGCATTTACTTGTGACAAGAAATCAGGTACCAGGGTTGTTCAAATGAGTACAAGTTTATTCTATGTTATCCCTAAACAAGAATCTGAACTACTAATGGTTAAGGCAAAATTGGTGATAGGTAAGAGTCAACAGAATTCAGGGAGGGCTAGACTTAGATCTTTTGTGGGCATGAAGGGACTCTAAACTGATGACACATTTGACCCTTCCATCAGGCTCAGCCTGGTCATCTCCTACATCCACATTCACCATGTTGTGATAAACTGTTAAGAATACATCAAAGGAAAATAAAGTAATAAAGGAAAATAAAATAAAGCTAATTAAAGTATAAGAAAACCCATGTTACTTGGCAAGTACAACAGTACTAAAAAATCCATGTATCCAGTAGTACAGCACCCAATTTGCTTGGCTTTCATTGGTGAAAAATAGTTCCATGAGCTATAGTGGCATAGTCACAAAATAATAGTTGTTTAAAATCTTAATTTAACATCGGCTTGAGACTCCTCTCCACTGCCGTGAGAGGACAGTGGAGCCCCGGTTCTGATCCGCGCCAAAATGGTGAACTGTCTCTCCTGGACTTTTAAATGTACCATCATTGAATCCTTAGCCTGACTCTATTTCCCCAAGCGAACTTGCAGGAATGTATTCACCGGCTGAGCTCTTTGCCTTGCGAGACTCCCCCCTCTCGCAAGCCTGGCCTTCCATGTTATCGAAGGCCTACCTCGATGAAGGGCTTTGGAACCCAGAGAGGTGGCATGTCGCGAAGAGGGGGTTGAGGGGTTTTTTAGATAAAGTTTTAGCTAATGTCTTAAGGGGTTCCGGGGGGGGGGGAGGGTTGGATCAGAAGTAAGGCCGTGGGTATGGGGGATAACCCACTAAGGGGAGGGCCAGGTAAGGCTGTGGAGCACGGCATGGGGGGTGGGAGGCCCGGGGTCAAGAGGGGGGATAAAGTTCATCCAGATAAGGTTTTTACCATCAGTACTGTGGGTGGGAGGGGTAGATATGGCGGGAGCAGGGGGCCATATCGTGTTAGGGGAGCGCGCGCCCGCTGTCTTCGAGCGGTGGCGCGCTCCGGCCCCCAAAGCTCCACTCGTTTTCCAGGTGGCGCAGATCCTCAGGGCCCTGGCCTCCATCTGATGTTATGCAATGCCAGGTCTGTAGTAAATAAAGCCCCCCTCATTTGTGATCTTGTTCAGGAGGGGGGAGCGGACCTGGCAGGTATTACGGAAACCTGGTTGGGCCAAGAGGGGGGGGTCCCTCTTGTTGAAATGTGCCCACCAGGTTTCCGCACATTCCATCAGCCGAGGTTGCAGGGTAGGGGCGGGGGGGGTAGCAGTTATTATTAACGAAGGTCTGAGACCGAGGGAGGCCACTGTTCCTCAGACGGCCGGCTGTGAATCCCTCCTTGTGAAATGGGGCCACGGGGTTCAGACGGGTTTGCTGATCACATACCTGGCTCCCTGCCATGTGGCAGCAGCCCTGCCCGAGCTACTCAGTGTCATCGCCACGGTGGCGGTTGAGACCCCTAGGCTTATGGTCATGGGGGATTTCAACTTGCCGTCCGTTGGTGAGGCATCTGAGGTGGCTCGGGAGTTCATGGCTTCCATGACAGCCATGGACCTGACCCAGTTAATTCATGGCCCTACCCACACGGGGGGAAACACGCTGGATCTGGTTTTTGTCTCTGGACAGTGGTTGAGTGATCTCGAGATAGGGGATATAGTCACCGAGCCCTTGTCATGGTCTGATCACTCTCTCCTTCGTCTCGACCTTCGAACCGCTACACCCCGCCGCAGGGAGGCGGAGCCAGTAAGATGGTTCCGCCCCAGGCGCCTGATGGAACCGGATAGGTTCCAGATGGAGCTTGGGCCATTCCCTGAGGCTCTGGCACACGCCTCGACTGGAGACCTAGTGGCCGCCTGGGATAGGGCGGCCGCTGGAGCTCTGGATCGGGTCGTGCCTTTGCGGCCTCTGACCCGGCGCCGATCTCATTTAGCTCCTTGGTTCACTGAGGAGCTGAGGGAGTTGAAGCGCCGGAAAAGACGCCTAGAGAGTAGTTGGAGGGCCAGTCTTTCTGAATCTGACCGGACACTGGTAAGAGCTCATATTAGGAATTACCTAGTGGCGATAAAAGCAGCGAAATGTAGCTATTTTGCTGCTCTTATTGCGTCATCAGATAATCACCCGGCCGCCCTGTTTAGGGTGACCCGCTCCCTGCTCCACCAGGAAGCGCGGGAGGACCCCTTGGAGGGTAGAGCCGAGGATTTTGTCCAATATCTGTATGACAAAATCGCTCAGATTCGGGAAGATCTGGACTCCGACTGGATGGTCTCAGGGGGAGGGACTGGGGCAGGTCTTGAGAATGTTATCTGGGATGAGTTTGATCCTGTGACCCCTGAGGACGTGGACAGGATTCTGGGTAGACTGAACGCGACCACTTGTTTATTGGACCCGTGTCCCTCCTGGTTAGTGCTGGCTTCTCGGGAGGTGACACGAGGCTGGTTCCAGGGGATTATAAATGCTTCGCTGGGTGAGGGTGTCTTTCCTGCCACCTTGAAAGAGGCGGTGGTGAGGCCTCTCCTCAAGAAGCCTTCCCTGGACCCGGCAATGTTGGTAAATTATCGTCCGGTCTCCAACCTTCGTTTTGTGGCGAAGGTTGTTGAGAGTGTGGTTGCGCAACAGCTTCCCCAGCACCTGGATGAAACGACGTATCTGGATCCGTTCCAGTCGGGCTTCAGGCCCGGGTACAGCACGGAAACGGCATTGGTCGTGTTGGTTGATGATCTCTGGAGGGCTCGGGACAGGGGGTGCTCCTCTGTCCTGGTCCTGTTAGATCTCTCAGCGGCTTTTGATACCATCGACCATGGTATCATGCTGCACCGGTTGGAAGAGTTAGGGGTGGGAGGCACTGTGTTGCGGTGGTTCTCCTCCTTTCTCTCTGACCGGTCGCAATCTGTGTTGACAGGGGGACAGAGGTCGACCCCAAGGCCCCTCATATGTGGGGTGCCGCAAGGGTCGGTCCTCTCACCTCTCCTGTTCAACATTTATGTGAAGCCGCTGGGCGAGATCATCCGTGGTTTCGGGATGGAGTACCATCAGTACGCTGATGACACCCAGCTGTACATCTCCACCCCGGATCACCCCAACGATGCCCTTGAAGTGATGTCCCGGTGCCTGGAGGCCGTACGGATCTGGATGGGGAGGAACAGGCTCAGGCTCAACCCATCCAAGACCGAGTGGCTGTGGTTTCCGACGTCCCGATATAGCCAGTTGACGCCATCACTGACTATTGGGGGCGAATCATTGGCCCCCACGGAGAGGGCTCGCAACTTGGGCGTCCTCCTGGATTCACGGCTGTCTTTAGAAGAGCACTTGACGGCCGTGACCGGGAGGATTTTTTATCAGGTCCGCCTGATTCGCCAGTTGCATCCCTTTCTGGATCGGGACTCGTTACGCACGGTCACTCATGCCCTCGTCACCTCCCGCCTGGACTATTGTAATGCTCTCTACATGGGGCTCCCCTTGAAGAGCACCCGGAGGCTCCAACTGGCGCAGAGTGCGGCCGCGCGGGTGGTAATGAGAGCGACATGGCGTTCCCATGTAACACCTCTCCTGCGCGAGCTGCACTGGCTCCCGGTGGTCTTCCGGGTGCGCTTCAAGGTTTTGGTTACCACCTTTAAAGCACTCCCTGGCTTAGGGCCTGGTTATTTACGGGACCGCCTACTACCACCAATAGCCTCCCACCGGCCAGTACGCTCTCATAGAGAGGGACTCCTCCGGGTGCCGTCAGCCAAACAGTGTCGACTGGCGGCCCCTAGGGGGAGAGCCTTCTCTGTGGGGGCACCTACCATCTGGAATGAGCTCCCTCCGGAGATACGGAGGATCCCGGATCTGCGCTCCTTCCGCCGGGCTGTGAAGACCTTTTTATTCCATCAAGCGGGCTTGGCCTGATCTCTTCCCTTTTTAAATATGTAAATTTTAATCTGTTTTTTAATTATTGGGGTATTTTAATTTGTCTGGGCCAAAAAGTTTAATTTGATTTTATCGGGTTTTTAAATTTTGTGTATTTATGTATTTTATTGTTGGCTGTTCACCGCCCTGAGTCCTTCGGGAGTAGGGCGGTATACAAATCAAATAAAACTAAACTAAACTAAACTTAATTACAGCTTAGTGGCCACTAATAAAATTATGGGATATTCTGATGTATTGGGGACATATCCTGTGAAAAAGGGAAGTGGCTGATATACTAAGCACTGAGAAGGCAAAGAAGTAGGTTACCTAACAAAGAAAAGAGAAGGCTCTGTGTGTGTTTAGTAAGGAAAAGAGAATAGGACTATTATATCTGGTAGCAGAGATAAGAATTTAATTTTAAAAAAAAAAAACATGTTTATTTATTCTTTTATCACCAAAAATAAAATACAAAACAAAGAAAGGAAAAAAGAAAGAAAGAAAAAAGATAAAAAGAAGCTTGACACTGACCAAGGACAGGCAGTGGAGATGGGAGCCATAGCTGGAGTTCCTGAAACTTCCTCTTCATAGTGCATGGATTGTAAGATTTTAACATGGAATGATAATGGGGCAAATTCCCTAGAAAAAAGAAAAAAGTTATTTCACTATTTGAAAAAATTAAGTGAAGACATAATATGTTTGCAAGAAACTCATATTAAACAGTCTGATAAAAATTATCTCGTAAACAAAACTTTAAGTTTGGAATATATTTCTGCCAATTGTAAGAAGAAAATCAGTGGGGTAGTATTGTATATAAACCCCCAATTACAACCACATTTATTGTTTGCTGATGATCAAGGTAGATATGTAATTGTACAAACTGAACTAAAGGGAATAGAATCTATTGTAGTGGGTTTATACACCCCACACCAAGAAAAAGCTAAGTTTTTAAAACAACTGCCTGAACAGTTACTCTCCTTTTCAGTATTGGTGTATACTTGGGGATTGGAATGGGGTAGTAACCCCACAGTTGGACAGATTAGCTAATAAAGGAATTAAAGAAACACAAGGAAAACTGCCCCAAACTTTTTTTTAACTGATTGATACTTTAGGTTTGACATATGGAGATGTAAAAATGGACTGGCAAAAGATTACACTTTCTTTTCAATCAATCAGAATAGAGCTGGAAGGTACCTTGGAGGTCTTCTAGTCCAACCCCCTGCTCAAGCAGGAGACCCTATACTATTTCAGACAGGTGGCTGTCCAGTCTTTTCTTAAAAACCTCCAGTGATGAAGCCCCTACAACTTCTTTTTTTTTTATTGAAAAAGTTTTAAAACAAACACAATTTCCCCACAACCCTCCCCCCCAACCCCCCCTCCCCCTCCCCGACTTCCCAGAGCAGAACACAAGGTATTTCTATTAACTTTTAACAATAAACTAAATTGCTTAACCAATCATTAAACTAACACCCCCTAAAAAAAAAATTCTTAACCCCCCATAGGTAAAATCCTACTTCTTAGACATAAAACTTCTAATATCACTTATATAATGCTTATACAGTTAAAAGAAATCATTCATAAACTATTTGATATTTTTTGGTCTGATACTTATTTTGAATATAATCAATCCATCTTCTCCAGTCCTGTATATACCTTTCTTGTGTATGATCCTTCAAATATGCTGAAATTTTAGCCATTTCAGCTAAATTAGTTACTTTCAATATCCAGTCATCAATAGTAGGCAAGAAATCCTTCTTCCAGTGTTGTGCTATCAGCAATCTACCCTTATCAAAGATCATGTCTCATGGAGAACAAACGTAAAAGAGAGCATGGTGGAAAGGTTAGAGGGGGTTTTATACTCAGTGTAAGCCCCTCCTCTCCACATAGGGGTGGGGGCACTTTCGGCCTCCACTAGTGTCTGTATGATACATGTGCCAATGGCTTGCAAATAATTGACAGTTCCCCTCCTTGCGAGCCAATGGCATGCAAACATACAAATGCAATGCACAACAGATTTTACCCTGTGAGACATAACTTTTTACACAGATCTTTGTGCCTATCTGCTGGTAGAGGTTTTGTGAAAATATCAGCTGTTTGATATTTGGTCTGACAATGTGATAAAGATATAAACCCCATCTCTACTAGTTGCCTAACATTTTGATAGTGGATATCAATATGTCTGGACCTTTTTCCCACCGCATAGGCTTTGGCAATGCCTATGGCCCCGGTGTTGTCTTCTATAATTTGGATGGGCAAAGTCGGTGGTGTCCAGATGCTAGAAATTAAGGCATCAAACCATATCAGATCATTCCCTGCCTCTGATAAGCATGCATATTCGGCCTCAGCGGTGGAGCACGAAACAAATTTCTGTTGCCCCACATGCCAATGGATGGGTGCCTCATTTAATAGTACCAAGAAGCCCGAAGTACTCCTACGTGTCTTGGTATCTCCGGCCCAGTCCACATCCGCGAAGCATTTTAATTGGGCCTTGTCTCTATTCTCAGGTTCCAAGCGAAGCACGTAATCTGCTGTGGTCTTGAGATACCTTAATAGCTTTTTAATGGCCAACCAGTGGAACTGGGTAGGATGTTCCACTTGTCTAGATAGCAGGTTTACGGCCAGGGCAATATCTGGACGGCTCCAGTTACTTATATATAGTAATGAGCCGATTATTTTGGAACTCTGGGCTATCCTTGTGTGCCAATCCATAATAGTCGGTCTGCATTGGGATAGCCGTTGGCTTGCTATCTTCCATTTTACATTTCACCAAGAGTTCCTCTATCTTTTCCTTTTGGGAGAGAGCAAAACCTTTTGGTGTAGTGATGATTTGTACGCCTAGGTACTTGTCCACATATCCTAAAGACTTTAGAGTGAACTTTTTTTGTAGGGTCCTGGCAAATATAATACATCCCCCCTTGTCAGGCCCTATATATAAAAGGTCATCGACATACACTAGGACTTTCTCCAGCCCCCCTTTGGTATCCCTTGTGAAGGTACATTTATCAGCTGGAGATGGATGGAAACCCAGTGATTTGAGAGTTTTAGTCAGGCATTTGTACCACAGTCTGCCTGATTGTTTGAGGCCATACAAACTTTTCTTCAGAAGCCAGGTGTGGCCTTCCTGCCGTTGAAATCCAGGGGCACCTCTGACGTAAATTTCTTGTTTTAGATGTGCATGTAAATAAGCAGTTTGCACATCAAATTGAAAAATGTGTTCCCCATGTGCTGCTGCGGTGACCAAAGCAGCCCTCACACTTTCCGCTCTCATGGTGGGGGAGTATGTTTCATCAAAGTCCTGCAAGTAGCGCTGTGCGTAGCCTTGTGCTACCAGCCGGGCCTTATAGAGGAGTTTGTTGTTGGGCATTGGCTTGACCTTGTAGACCCAACGGGTGCCAATTGCTTTCCTCTTTTTGGGGACTTCCATGGGGATGAAGACTTTCAATTTTTTGAGACTGTCCATTTCCCGCTCCATTGCCACCCTCCACCTGCGCTGTTCTTCCTCGGGAAGCTGGAGGACATCTGAGTACGTTTTAGGGGCCATGGTAACGCTGTTGACCGAGGCAACACAGCCAATGTCCAACCTTTTGGGTGGCACCCCTTTATTGGAGCGTTTTGACCGTCTGGGAAATTGCCACTCACCATCATCATTGTCATCCGGAGCATCGGTGTCAGAATTGGAGCTGCCGGAGGTATCTTTCCAATCAAAATGGGGCAGGCCTCTGTCCCAGGCGCTGCGAAGATATGGTTGTTTAGGTGAGGCAGGAGGTGTGAAGTTACCCAGGGATTCCTTGTCTGAATCGTCAGAGTCAGGTAGGGATTCATCACCATCCGGATCTTCGCTGGTCAGTTGTTTGGAGTTTGTTGGTTCATCCTCTTCAGGTGGTGCTGGTTGTTCAGTGTTGCTTCTAATAGGGGAATAACCGGGTTCATTGGAATGAATTTTTGACCAATTTGACCCCTCCTCAAAGGAAGCTGATCTAGAGACAATGACAAGGTTATTTTTGTCTACAAACCTAGAGGCCTTGCTGCCGGTTGCATAACCTATAAATCTGAGCCTCCTTGATGCCTTGCCCCCCTTTCTTCTGAGGTGCTTGGGAATATGGACCCAGGCATAGGAACCAAAAATTCTCAGGTGTGAGAGGCTAGGTTTCCTTCCATGGACCAGGAAGTATGGGGTTTGGTTAATGGCACTACTCCACGTCCTGTTGACTAGATAATTAGCCATTTTGACCGCTTCTGCCCAAAAAACTTGGCTCATGTCAGCATCTGCAAGTAGGCAGTTCATGACATTCTGCAGCACGCCATTTCTCCTTTCTACAATGCCATTCTCGGACAGAGTTCGAGGGGATGATTTAAAATGGAGGATACCTCTCTCCTTCATCCACTTTTCAAAAGTCTTGGATGTAAACTCAGTCCCCCTATCACTCTGCACCTGAGCGATGCACACCTTGTGTTGCGTTTGGATCTGGTTGTAAAGATATTTGAAGTTGGTAAAGACTTCAGTTTTGTCCTTTAAAATAAATACATGGCCATAACGAGAGTAATCATCTACTACCGTTAAAAAATAACACCCCCTACCAAGGGAGGGTCTAAAAGGACCAACCAAATCCATGTGTACCAGCTGATAAGGGTACCTTGCACGACGGGAAGAGACCTTAGGTATAGCAGCAGTTTTAGATTTTGCTGCCTTACAGATGGCACATTCCAAATAGGTATTACAATTCTTTATCTTATGCCCATCAGAAAAATCTTGCATTTTCTTAATAACCGGGAAGCTGGCATGGCCGAGCCTGCGGTGTAATATATGAGCACAATCCAAATGTAAAGGTTTACCCATGCATACTTTGTCAACCTTATGTATCTTACCATTACAAGCCTTGGTCTGTTCAGTAATGAGAGTAGGCACTGGATTAATGGTCACCTTAGAGTTCCTCAGGGTTGGCTGAGGAGTTGTGACCTTAATGGGCTCAGCCTTAATGGCTTTGGATGTCCTAGGAGCTGGTTTAAAAGCTTCATTGGTTTTAGGTCCAGGGTCCTTGAGTTTGGACCACCTGGGGGCTGGCACAGAAGCTTTCTGCTCTATCTGGGCGTTAGCTCCCTGAGCCCTCTTGTTAGGTTTCTTGTGCCTTTTGACCTTTGCTTTTGGGGAAAAATAAGGCAAATTGTTGATTTTTACAATATCGCCAACAACACCCCCACTTTCGAAAACATAACCTCCACCCTTCTCAAAAACCAGTTTTACATTTTTATCCTCAGTCAATTTTAAGATGCTTAAAAGGTTGTTTTTATTTTATTTTTATTTTATATTAGATTTCTATACCGCCCTTCTCCCTGAGGACTCAGGGCGGTGTACAGCCAGATTAAAAAACATGCAGAACAAATATTAAAAACAATTAAAAGATATATAAATTTGGCCCAATTAAAACTCATTACCAATTAAAAACGTTTAAAACATTTAAAAAACAGTTAAAAATTTCATCTTAAGCCTGTTCTTGATTGAGGGAACATACAGTGCCCCTGTGACATCTCCTATACCAGGCACATTGATCACGCCTTCCCCAGTTACCTCTGCCTTGTCCCCAGTGGCAACTTTTACTGAGGACTTGAGTGGGTGTAAAACCTTAAATCGTGGCTTCGTGTTGGCTATATGCGTTGATGCACCTGAATCAAGAAGCCACAGCCCCTCAGCATCCTTTACCTGGGAGGTGTGATTGTCACTAGTGACACTACAGAATTGGTATCCTTTATGACCACCTCCCCCTCTTCCACGGCCTCTTTTATTTTTATTGTGCTTAAGTCCAGCCGTGTTGGCCCTAGAGCGAGGGCACTCCCTTTTAAAGTGACCTTGTATGCCACAGTCAAAGCAGGTGGGAAGGGTATTAATCCTTTCACTTGTGTCCTGGCGCCTCCTCTGAGGCCTAGGTCTGTGATATGCCTCCTTCATTTCTTGTTGTTCCTCATCTCTGCGCCTTAAATCTTCCTCAATAAAGCGGCCAGAAAAGTATTCTATATTTCTTTGTTCCCTAGAAACCCCTTCTAGAGAAATAATAAAGGGACTCCAGGATTTGTCTAGGGAGTTCAACATCACACTAATTAAAGTGGATTCAGAAATAGGCTCCCCCCTCTGTATAAGCTCATCCCTCATGGCTTTAAGCGTTGCCAAATGTTCCCCCATTTTGACACCAGGTTTGAGTTTATAGTTGTGGAAAATTCTTGACAATCTGCTGGTTGCAGCCATATTGTCACTATGGAACAAATTATATAGGGCAGTCCAAACTTCCTGAGCTGTGAGGCCGTCTGAAAGACTGGCATACAGAGCTGTGTCTATAGAACTTAACAGAGTTGTGTAAGCGCTTTTATGCAGGAACTCAATTTCAGGGCTCCAAGGTAAAGGGGGTGGTCTTTTGATCATGTCCAGAGTATTTTCTCTTAAGAGAATTATCTGAATCTCTTTACACCATTTTTTAAAATTCTGACCACTTAAATGTAATTTTTCAAAATTATTTGGCAAAGTTACAAAATTATTGCCATTAAACTGCATGGGGAGTTGTTCAAATGGCTGAAAAGAGCCTGTTGTGAATGGCATTGGGATCCCTAAGCCTGGGATCGATTGCTTAGGTCTGGCTCCTTTTTGTAGTCCTTCTGTAGTTTGAAGCAACTGGGCACGTGCAGGAAATGGAGCATGCTCCAAAGCCTTTTCTTGTTGGAGCTCCGATCTCCCTCTCTGAGCTCTGAAGTCAAGTCTGGCTGGAGCTTCAGCATAGGCCCGGACATCAGCGGTGTGGCGGGGAAATCTTGGAGGAGTGGGAAGAAGGCCTGGAGATCTTTCTGGAGACTGGAGGCCCATCAGATGAGATCTATGGGCTGGATAGGCCTGGAAATGTCTCTGGATCTCCTCTTCTCCATCAGAGGAGCAGGATTGCAGCTCCGGATCATCCCAGCAGGACCGGAAAGGTGCGGAGGCCTCAGCCTGGGCCTCCGTGGAGCATTCAGTGAATGGTAAGCGCCTCTGCAGTGGGGGGTGGGAGGCTGCAGGTCCATCTGGGTTCCTCCGGGGGTAGGAGGTTGGATTTGGGGCCCTCCTTAAGTGGGCAGCTGGGTCTGGGACCTCGGGGCGGCCGGTGGGTGGTTGCTCCATAAATTCCAGGGCAGCGACCAGGGCCTCTATGGCCTCTTTGATGTTTGCCTTGGCAGGCGGGGCCTGGCAAGGGGCTTGTGGGTTCGGAGTGGTCCTCTGGGCCGCTGGAATGCTGAACTGACTGGCTGGTGTTGTAGGCCTGGGCTGTGGAGCTGGGGATGGCCTGGCTCGTGGTTCTGGCAAAGTGCCCAGGGGAGCAGCCATCTTGGAGGAAGTTGCCTCCGGAAGTGGCCTGGTGGCCATTTTGTTTGGCGGGAAACTGGGTGGGGGGGAGTCTCTCTGGCGGCAGGCGCCATCTTGGAGAGATCAGGCAGGGGATTTTTTACCGGGATGGCAGGCATCTCTGGTGCTGCCTCCTCAGGCCTCTTTCTGGCTGCTGCCCTTGTCTTCAGGAGGAAGGCGAGCGCTGCTCTGCACTCCTCTTCTGACATCTCAGCCACTTGCCTGTCCAGGCTTTCATCTGGTCCTTCTGCCCCCTCTTCGTCAGTGCTGAAGAAGCCTTCTCCAACATTGCCTGGCTCGGCCCCTGGGATCTCTTGCTGCATCTGGGTGGCCTCTGGCTGCCAGGGTGTAGCTGGATGGAAACCCCCTTCAATGTTTTCCATCGTTGATTCAGACTGGGGCTGCTGTGAAGTTCTCCTCCGTTGAAAGCCTCTGGTCCCAACAGGGGAGCTTCTCTCACAGGTTATTTTGGAGGGCATCTCGCCTTTTCAACAGCTCCTGGAGTGGAGTTCTGCTACCATTCCCTCTGCTACCATTCTGTGGAAATTGGGATCGTAGAAACACCCAGGAGCATAGAAGAGTCCAAAGGCAGATGCATGAATAAATGTGATAAATGTATTTATTCATATAACAAAACATATTAACTATATACAAAGGCTGTCTTAATATCCATTAGGATAGGGGGCACACAGCGTGTGTGACTACCCTTATCAAAGATCATGTCTCATGGAGAACAAACGTAAAAGAGAGCATGGTGGAAAGGTTAGAGGGGGTTTTATACTCAGTGTAAGCCCCTCCTCTCCACATAGGGGTGGGGGCACTTTCTGCCTCCACTAGTGTCTGTATGATACATGTGCCAATGGCTTGCAAATACTTGACACTCCTCATTTTGCACGAAGCCAGTTTTTTGATCTTCCTTCCATCTAGCTTGAAGTTGACCGTACTGAAACCATGTATAAATTATACCTTCTTCTCTCAATGTGTCTAAAGGTTTCAAATACATTACCCCCCTTTCCATAATGAGAAGCTCTTTATAGGTAATCACCTCCTGTTTTTGTTCTATACTTATATTTTCTATTGCATGTCTAGGATTTGCCCATACAGGTATCTTATAATTTAACTTATATTGATATTTTTTCCAAACCCTCAACAAAGCATTTCTAAGTATATGGGCCTTAAATACTTTATCCACTTTTTTGTCATATAACAAATAAGCATGCCATCCATATAACAAATCATAACCTTCTAGATTCAAAATTCTCCCCTCAGTTAAATTAAACCAGTCACTAATTTGTGATAAGACCGCTGCTTCATAATATAATCTTAAATTAGGCATTTTGAGACCCCCTCTTTCACGTGTATCTTGTATAATTTTCATTTTTATTCTGGGTTTTTTCCCAGCCCAAATGAAAGTATTAACACCTTTCTGCCATTCTCTCAGATTTTCATCTTTCTTAAGCACAGGTATCATTTGGAACAAAAATAAAAATCTAGGTAACACATTCATTTTAATTGCTGCAATTCTTCCCAATAAAGACAACTGTAATTTGTCTGTAACTTCTGTACCTTCTGCCAAAGAACCTCATAGTTATTTTTGTATAATTTTGTATTAGAAGCTGCTATGTACACTCCTAGATATTTAACCTTTTTAGCTATTTCAAAATCTGTTATTCTTGCTAGTTCATCTCTTTCAAGTATAGACATATTTTTAATTATCATCTTTGTCTTATGTGAATTAACTTTAAATCCTGATACTTTCCCGTATTGATCAATTATATCCAATATATATGGAGCCGACTCTATAGGTTGGGATAAGGTAACAACCAAATCATCTGCAAATGCTCTTAATCTATAATCTTGATGTCTAATTACAATACCCTTCAATTTTTCTGAATCACGTATCTTATTCAATAACACTTCCAAAGTCAAGATAAACAACAATGGGGACAGAGGACACCCCTGCCTTGTTCCTTTCTCAATTCTAAAAACCTCTGTTAAACCTCCATTGACTATAATTTGTGCTGTTTGCTGCTGGTATATCGCTCTAATTGATTGTGTAAAATATTCCCCAAAATGCATTTTCTCTATTATTTTAAACAAAAATTGCCAGTTCAAGCGATCAAATGCCTTCTCTGCGTCCAAAAATATAAACGCTGCAAGGACTTGATTATTTTTTTCTAAATATTCCAGTAAATTTACAATTTGTCTAACATTATATTTCATTTGTCTCCCTTTTATAAACCCTGATTGGTCATTATGAATTATTTGTTGCATAACTGGCATTAATCTATTAGCTAGTATCTTGGCAAAAATCTTGTAATCAGTATTCAAAAGTGAAATTGGCCTAAAATTCTCAGGTTTGATGGAATTTTGATCCTCCTTTGGAATTAGTGAGACAAAAGCTGTTTTCCAGGAAGGTGGTACTCCTCCTCCTGCCTGTATTTTATTAAATAAGATTTTGAGTGGTTCTAACATTTCAAATTGTAAATGTTTATAATAAACAGCTGTTAGCCCATCTGTTCCCGGAGCCTTACCTATTTTTAATTGTTTAATTACCCCAACAATTTCCTCGGAAGTTATTGGCTGATTCAAGCTCTCTCTCTGTTCCAGCGTTAATTCAGGAATATCTGTCTTTAAATATCTATCAATATCAACATCTTGAATTGCATCTTTAGCATATAACTTTGTATAGAACTCCAAAAAAGCCTTTTTTATTAAATTCTGTTGGTAAATCTCCTTACCTCTAAATTCTATCTTGTCTATAACACGTGATTTTTGTTTTTTTCTCATCGTGTAAGCCAACCATCTCCCAGGTTTATTAGCATTACAGAATGTATTATGTCTAGCATATTGTATACTGGTTGCTACTTGCCCAGCCATTAACATATTAAATTGCTCTCTTAAAATATTGATCATATCTTTTGCCTTTTTATCTCCCGGGTTAGTTATAAGCAATTGTTCTTTCTTTTTAATTTCCTCCTCTATCTCCTTCCGTCTGTTTTGTTGTTTTAGTCTATATTTATTGTTCAAAAAAATTAATGTTCCTCTCATATATGCCTTACTCGCATCCCATACCATTTCCATCGAGGTACCTTTATTCATATTGTTAACAAAAAATTCTTTCATTTGTTTTTTAAGTTCACTCAAATTATCTTCATATCTAAATAAATTCTCATTTAACCTCCAAGACCTCCTTTCCCCTCTTTCCTGCTCTAGTTCCACCCAAACCGGGCTATGATCAGTTAAAGTTCTTGGACATATCTTCGTATTCTTCACCCTAGAAAAAAGATCATTTGTGGTTAATATAAAATCAATCCTAGAAAAAGATTGATGCCTATCTGAAAAAAAAGTAAAATCACATTCCAATACATTCCTTTCTCTCCAAATGTCTCTGAGCTCCATATCCTCCAAAATATCAAAAAAAGATTTAGGCAACTTAGCACGTATGGGTATCTTGGAAAGAGTTTTTTTATCTTTCTGGGTATTTATTACCCCATTCCAATCACCCATTAAAAGTAAAGATCTATAGTCCCATTGTAGTATTTTAGTATGTAAAAGTTTATAAAATTTGTCTTGTTGCTGATTAGGTGCATATACTCCAATTACAAGCAGCTTCCCATTCTGTGTTATTTATTCAATTGCAATATATCTACCTTGAGTATCAGCCTCAATTAAATTGGCCAATAAGCCTCTTTTAACATATATAACTAGGCCATTTTTCTTTTCTGGTGCTGATGCCACAAAATGTGTACCTAATTTCGAATTTATCAAGTACTTTTGATCTGAGGATTTAATATGCGTTTCTTGCAAACAAATAACATCATTCTGAAATTGCTTCAAGTAGTGAAATATTTTCTTTCTTTTTTGTGGAGAATTTAAACCATTGACATTCCAAGATAAAAATTTATTTGCCATCTCTGGGCCCTCCAAGCTTTGAGAGCATCAGCTGAACCTCCTCCGCCATTTTGGACTTCGGCCTAGCTCCTCCCACTGCTTGTGTTTTTTGGACTTGTTGGGTTGAATCTTGAGGCTGTCGTGCCAGATGTTGTTTGTAAGTGGCTCTTGTCAATCGTTGATCTTTTGGCAACTCTAGCATCTTTAATGGTTCAAGGGTTGGTGGTGGACCCCCACTCAACAATAAATCTTCTTCCAAATTAGCTCCTCCAGCTAAAGCTTGAGCATAGGTTTGTGGTTGCCCTCCATCTTTCTCTTGTTGTATCATTTCCAATTGCTTTCTAGCACCCCCTGGTGAGGGTGGCCGTCCAGCCTTTAAAACATCAGCGTAGAAATCTTTTGCCTTTCCAACTGTGTTTAAACGATATCTTTGCCCAGAGTATGTCACTATTATCCCAAATGGGACATCCCATCTGTACTGGAGCTGCTGGTTTCTTAATTCATTCACCAAAAAGCCAAACTGCTTTCTGTCTCTTAACATTTTAGGAGGAAGCTCTTTCAGGACCACCAGCTCTTGTCCATCCACTTTAATCTTGTTTCTGTAAGAAGCTTGCAGAATGTCATTTCTAATTCTCCTTGTTGTGAAATAAATCACCACATCTCTTGGTAGCTGCTTTTGTTTTGCCAGCCAGGAGTTAACCCTATAGATTTTGTCCATTTGACTTGCCACATCTTCTGGCCTTTCTGAAATCAGCTCTGCTAAAGCATTGGAACAAATATCTTTTAAATTTTCACCACTCTTTTCTTTCAAACCTCTCAGCCTCAGGGCAAATTCCATTGATCTGTATTGTAACATAACCATTTCATCATCCACTTTCTCTGTTTGTATCATAACCTCTCCTAATTTAGTTGCAAGCTCC
Source organism: Pituophis catenifer annectens (assembly GCF_029215685.1). Lineage (NCBI taxonomy): Eukaryota > Metazoa > Chordata > Lepidosauria > Squamata > Colubridae > Pituophis > Pituophis catenifer. The sequence goes on from NW_027256885.1 coordinate 20,393,327, forward strand.
AAGTTAGCATCATCAATTTCCCGTACTCTCTCCTCCATCTTTAACATATGATTAGCCAGTCCTGAAACTGCAAAAACAATGTCATCTCTTATTGCATCATGTTTTTCCTCCACCACATCTTTAATTTTCTTTAACTCCTCTGAAAATTCTTTCATCATTTCTGCCTGATTGTTCAGGGCACCCATTATAAATTCTTTAAGGTCTTGTGACTGTGTATCAGCCGGAAGTTGTTGTTTTTGAGTCACTACAGGGGAACCTCCTCCCCCTTTAGAAGTTGGTGGCTTTAGTTGTTTAGCAGCCATTTTATTTTAAAATGAGTTTTTTTTCCTTTTACAGCCACAAAGTCTTATAAACAGTCTTACAATGTCTATTTCAGAGTTTTTTCAAAATAAACAGTCCTCTCTTCAAACTATTCTCAGTCCCCAGCAATTTTCTCTTCAGGCAGAGGGCTCTTAACAAGCAATTTCCCTTTAACTTTTACTTTCCCTTCCACCCACAGCAAAGGCTTCCTCTCCAGCCTCCAGCTCAGGAAAGCTCCGTTTGCAACAATGTATTCACGGAGTTAAGTTCTGTTTCTTTTAAAAAGCTTGCACTCTTGCTTCCGCTCTGCCTGCCTTGTTGAAAATCATTAGAACTCACTGTTTGCCAGCAGAATTGGACGCAGACGTCTAGCTCTGGTTAACAGAGGCACCAGCGATCCGGAGCAATGGGAGGGCTGAACTGGGGAGCTCTCACCCTCCGAGTCCCTGGAATTAATCCAGGGACTTTCGGGGAGCTCTACCCACCCCCTCCGACTTTCCTCTCCTTCTTTGCCCGAAGGAGAGTTTTTTCAAACCACCGGACAGCAGTTTAGCGCTGTCAGGGCGGTTTTTACAGATCGGGTGGCTGGTGGTCAATGGAGACCGTCCTCGACATCCACGGAGCCACCGGAAGTCTGCCCCTACAACTTCTGAAGGCAAGCTGTTCCACTGGTTAATTGTCCTCACTATTAGGAAGTTTCTCCTTAAGATTAGATTAACAGAGTTGGAAGGGACCTTGTAGGTCATCTAGTCCAACCCCCCACCCAAGCAGGAGACCCTACACCATTCCTGACAAATAGCAGTCCAATCTCTTCCTGAACTGGGCATGGCTAGTCTAGTGAAAAGAAGGACCATGATAGCAGTGTTCCAATATTTGAGGGGCTGCAACAAGTGATGAAGCTCCCACAACTTCCGAAGGCAAGCTGTTCCATTGGTTGATTGTTCTCACTGTCAGAAAATTTCTCCTTATTTCTAGGTTGAATCTCTCCTTGGTCAGTTTCCATCCATTATTCCTTGTCTGGCCTTCAGGTGCCTTGGAAAATAGCTTGACCCCTTCCTCTCTGTGGCAGCCCCTCAAATACTGGAACACTGCTATCATGGTCCTTCTCTTCACTAGACTAGCCATGCCCAGTTCCTGTAACTGTTCTTCATATGATTTAGTCTTCAGTCCCCTAATCATCCTGGTTGCTCTCCTCTGCACTCTTTCTAGAGTCTCGATGTCTTTTTTATAGTGTGGTGACCGAAACTGGATGCAGTATTCTAGGTGTGGTCTTACTAAGGCTTTATAGAGTGGTATTAGTAACTCACTTGATCTTGATTGTACCCCTCTGTTAATGCAGTTTAGGATTGCATTCGCTTTTTTTATTGCTGCTACACACTGCTAGCTCATATTTAGCTGATTCTCCACTAAAACTCCTTCAGAACTCTGGGATGTGATCCATCCCAGTGATTTATATTCATCAAGGTCAAACAGGTGTTCTCTTACCATTTTCTTGCTTATTTTAATTTTTATTTCTAGTCTGTCTTTTTCAGTTATGTTTTTGGTAGGTTGGGCTATAGTTTATTTTTGGGTGAAGACTGATGCAAAGGATGAATTAAGCAGCTCTGCTTTCTCTCTGTTGCCTGTTACTTCCCTGCTGTCTTCTCTCTTTAGTGGACCGACTGTTTCCTTTATTTTTTTCTTGTTATTTATATGTTGGAAGAAACTTTTTTTTATTATCTTTGACTTTTGTTGCAAGTCTTTGTTCATTCTGAGCCTTTGCTTTCCTGACATCATCTGTGCAGATTCTGGCTATTTGCTGATATTCTGCCTTAGTTGTGTGTCCCTCTTTCCATTTTTTGTACTTGTCCTTTTTGTCTTTCAATTTGTCAGAGAGATCTTTGTGCAGCCATGTTGGTTTCTTCTTGGATTTCTTGTTTTTCTTTCTCAGTGGTATTGTGGGCTTTTATGATCATATTTTTCAGAGTTTCCCAAGATTCTTGAGTTGTTTTCCCTTTTAGGATTTTCATCCAAGAAATCTTTCCCAAGTTCTCTCTGAGTTTATTAAAATCAGCTCTTTTAAAATTTAAGACTCTGGTATCGTTATGTTCTATTGCTTGTGTTTGCGTTATGTTGAATTCTAGTATGACATGGTCATAAACCACAATCAAGTAGGTTTTGTTAAAGGGCGTTATATGTGTGATTTAGTTAGAAGAGTATTAAATGTTATTGATATTGCTGAGAATAATGGTGATAAGATAGGTATTCTTGCCTTGGATATTTTTAAAGCCTTTGATTCTATACAATGGGATACTATAAAAGAAATGATTTCTGCATTAGGATTTGGTAATAAATTTATTCATATTATTTCCAAATTGTACCAGAGGGGTACGGCAAGAGTGAAGGTAAATGGTATATTTACACCAGATATAAATTTGGAAGCAGAGACAAGACAGGGTTGTCCCCTGTCTCCGACCCTATTTTTATTAGCAATGGAAATTTTAACAACTTTGATTGAAGAGGATTCAGAATTAATAGGTTATAAAGGCGTCAAAGTTAATTTATATGCAGATGACACTCTTGTCATTTTAAATAATATTACAAATGATATAAAAAGAGTTCAAATACATTTGGAAGAATTTGAAGATATGACTGGTTTGAAAGTAAATTGGGCAAAATCAGAATTATTAATGGAAATTGATAGGGAAAATAAATTAGAAAAATTACAAAATCAATTTGGAATTAGGATAAAGGATAATTTAAGATATTTAGGTATTATACTCTCACTTAAAATTAAAAATTTAAAGAAACTAAATTATGACATAGTAATAAAAGAAATTGAAGAGAAAATTGGGAAATATAAAAAACTTAAGTTATCTTGGTTTGGTAGAGTAGCTTTATGTAAAATGATGTTACTTCCTAAATTTAACTTTTTATTCGAGATGCTTCCGATTTTTTTAACCGAGAAGGACATTGAAGTATATCAAAAAAAATTAGATAAATTTTGTAATGGGGATAAAAAACCAAGATTGATTAAGAAAATGTGGTATCAGAACCAAAAACAAGGTGGTTTAGGAATTCCAAAATTATTAAACTATTATAGAGCATTTAATATAAAAACAGTAGTAAAAATTTTAAAAGGAGATGTTAAACTTTGGGATAATTTGGAAATGAAGGAAATAAAGAAGTTTGGTTACAAATGGTTTTTGGAAAATTTTAAAGGTAAGGTTAACATTTGTAATTATTGGTTAAATAGTTTGACTAAAAATTGGTACAGAGTAGCAAAAAAATTAATACCAGACGCATTGTATTTAGGTAAACTGAAAGAGAATTGCCCAATGAAATTAAATAGTAACAGAGAGAGGATTATAATAGAAGAGAAAGTGGAAACAATTAGTGAATGGTTGAAATTTATAGAAAATGAAATGAGGAAAGAGGAAATTTATGGAAAAATAAACATTAATTGGTTTGAAAGAATTCAAATGAATAAATGGAATAGGAAATGCAAAGAAAGGAATGATGAGAGTAGAAAGGAAACGGAATTTGAAAATTTGACATCTCGAATAATAAAAGATGAAATTGGGCCAAAGGGATTAGTTAGTAAAATTTTAAAATTATTAACTTTGATAATAATTCACAAAGGGTAATGAAAGAGAATTGGGTAAAAGAACTGGGTATTGAAATTTCTGATCAAAATTGGAATATGAACTGGGTTAGTAGAATAATGAGGACATTATCAATAAGGATTAAAGAACATAACTATAAAGTCATTTGGAAGTGGTATTTGTTGCATTCATCCTGGCGGGCTTCTCATGGGAGGTCCAGTTTAGGAAAACACAGGACAAGTGTTTTCTCGGGATGAGAGAGCAGAGAACAAAAGCCTGCCATCTCTTTTATTAGTTATCAAAATACAGCGTCATCAGAAGGCGTTATTATGGCTACACATCTCATATTACATACAAGAAATAGAAAAGCATCCATATATTCTCCATATCTGGACATAACTTTCACATCCTACCATATTACAGTAAATCACGTGAATTCTAGGAAAGCGATACTAAAGGTAAAAACAAAACTTATCATATTTTGCTGCTAGCCGGGAGGCCCATCTTGAGGTATCAGATTACCTCAAGCCTCAGGAATGTTCTACAAGGAGATATCCCCGCTCATGCAGGCACAGCCTATGTTATTAACAAAGAGAGAACGAATAGGGCCCTTCAGAGAGTATCCAGTTGAACCCGCTTTTCATAGTCAGATTATTTCGGTGCTAAGCTCCATACACGTGTCCAACCAGTTAAACTGGTCTATACATGTACTATGGCCATCGCATTCCCACATTTCCTCTGTTTTTGTTTTTTGCAACAGGGTTCAGCTGTGTTGTTATTATGATGTTCTCTTTATGCCTGGGAAACATGCCTATCATCATAGCAAACAAAGCAGGAATATATTGAATACTACAACATACAGAAATAAGCAAAGCAATAATCATGAGTACAGTAGACAATATGTTCTTCAGCCATCTGGTTTCAGGCACCCAAGAAAACCACAGTTATCTTGGAAGCCCTATCTTGCAAGTCCCGAGCACCTTCTCTGACCACTCCTGATTTGTTCCTCCAGTTCCAGAAGGGCTTTGGTTTCACTTATCAGGACGTCCTTCCTATTGGAGGGAATAAAACCTTTGCACATTTGCAGAAGGGAGGGGAGACATTGGATACAGCAACAAAGCAAAACAAGCAGTACAATTATAGATACAATATTTGGCATAATTGATTTCAACCAAGAACCATCTGGGAGCCATGACCAAAGAGCAGCCCAGATGTCAATGGCGCCAGATCCATTGGATGATAAGGGATTGTTTTTTGATCATGTTTTCCATATGTTCTATGGTGTGAGTGATGTTATACTGATAATCAGATACATAGGTACAACAATGTGAATGTATGAGGGCACAAATGCCTCCTTTAGCTACTAGCATATCGGTTTTGTAAGACTACCTCCCCGATTTCAGTCAGTTCTTTGTTTATCAGCTTCAGCACCTTGATAGTCTCGTTGAACATATGTACTGTCCAGTTATTTAATAAATGAGATCCCGATAGTTCATTGCCACCCAAGATTGGGCAAGATGTCTCTGGATATCTGAGTTTTTAATGAGCCACCTAGTGTCAGTGGTGGGTGTGATTTGAGAAATAGGAGTAGTGGAGTTTGTCCGATTAGCAGCTATTTGAATGTCTTTTATTACTGTCCCATCATGATTGAATGTAGAGGCTGCTGACATGAAGGATCATGAGATGTAGGGGCAATAGATGCAAGATCGTGACTTAATTCCAGAATCCATGATATATAGTCTCCTTTATGCAATTGTTACAGAGGCCCATTGTTCTTATTCACTCCCCCCTCAGCTGGAAATATCAATATGGGAAACCTTAGGTGGTGGAGTAGACTTAGGTAGAAAGTAAGGACCTTGTGTATAGACAATGCGTTTGTGGCGGGAGCGTACTTGACTTGAAGTGTATATATGTGGGGATTTGATGTTCCTTACATGGTCACTTGAGAGTCCCAAAGCTCCAAGGCCATAAACAAATAATAGTCACTTATACGTGTGAAACAAAATTACTAGCAAAATTAGAAAAACAATTCTACTAACATTAGTATGTGTAAGAAAGTGTTAAATTAAAGCTAATAAAATGTATATGTACAATGTGAAGGTAGTTTCCTCCTGATGAATCTTTCGCTGTGCTCAGGGGACTAGCTTCCGGTGTAGTCCTGCAAAGCTGAAGGTCACCACCATGCGTTGAGTGTCTGTTGTCAGGAGGACTCAGCAAGGCTGTTTTCTCCTTAAATCTCAGCACCAGGGGTTTCTCCTTCTTTTTGTTGTAAATGAAATGGTCTTACGTGTCTTCTGGGGATCCAAATGATGCGATCATTGTCCTGGACAGCAGCATATCCATGACCCTAGGTAATAAGGTCAGCAGGTCCTCTCCATGCAGGATCAGGTAGTTGGTGGAAATAGACCTTCGGTTTTAGGGCAGCTGATGGATAAGCAGAAAAATGACGGGTCGCAGCCGATGTGGGAGGCTGTCCAGTCAGGTTAAGGAAGTTCAAAGTATATAAGCAAAGATTGAATTTGTTTTGCATGGCTGGGAGGCCGAGGCATTTTTCCTCTTTCAATTTATTAGCCAAATTTGTGTGTGATGGACCACTTGTTACAAAAGTCTGCAAAGGCAGTACTGGTGTACGCAGGTCCATTGTCAGTTTTAAGTTCAATTGGGCGTCCCATCGATGCAGAAGTCCGAATACAATGATTTATTACATGTTTGGTTGCTTCCCCCCTTTTTGGGGATGCTTTTAATAAATCCTGAATAAGTATCCAAGGAAACATGCAAATATTTCCATGGGGCAAAGGAAAGGTATTGAGTCACATCCATTTGCCAGATTTCACAAGCTTTGAGTCCTCTAGGTTTTACACCCATAGGGATAGAATGAGCTTGTTGACTACAGGTAGGACATTGTTGTATGATGGCAGTCGCTTCGGCTGCCGTGAGACCAAATTGTTTCGCTAATGCTTTTTATTTTGATGAAAATAGGCATGACTGTCCCATGGTGTGATGGAAGATATAACCATGAGTGCAGTTGCAGCTTTGTCATTTCCCTCTTCCAATCTCTGTCTCCGCTACCCATAACATCTATAACCTTTCAATAAACAAATCTCCTTATAACACTAAACATTCAAGTCCTTCTCCCTCTGCCATTCTGACTTCCAAGCCAAGTCTGTGCAAACCAACTTTTCTCTTAAACAATTCAACTCCTTCTCTGCACCAATATCTGATCGTCCTTTTAAATCTCTTTGTAAACAAGCATACTTCCAAAAGTCAACTTTCTGCTTTCCTTCACTAACTCTCTCTTACATTCCTTGTAACACTGGATTCTTTGCATACCAGTCTTTATTCAAAATAGCACAATTATCTATTCACAGCCTACAATATCCAGTCAATCCTAAAAATTTCCTCAACTCTTCAGGTGTTATTTTCTTTCATTAATTAAATGTCCTATGTATTTTATCTCTTTTTCTACATATTGTAACTTCTAACGCATCTCTGTGATAATTCCTAAAAATGGCAGCAGTTTATGCTGCTGACAAACAAACAAACAAATAAACAACAGACAAACAAAGAACAAACATGTCATCTGTTAAGTATGCAAAATGCACGTAGACATAAAAACATTAAGGAGTATTTTGAGTCAATGCTCCGAAACTGCAAAGGCAGGTATCAGATATCACCCTTTCACTCCTGCCTTTCTCTGGCTGGTTCTCTGAGAGAAAAAAAAATGGTTAAAAGTAACAAAGAAACCGTAGCCCCCCCCCCCCTCTTTCGTGCCTCTCATCTCCCAGGGAAAAAAAGGAGGGGGTGAGGGAAAGGAAATTTTTTTTAAAACAGACCAAGCCTCCCTTCTCCTCGGAGGGCAGGGAGAGAAAAGAAAAAAGGTGCTTATACACAAAATTACATTTCATGCAATCCAATACACACCCATTCACATCTGTACTGCAATCAGACCTTTTGTATAATACATCCTTCATGCGAATCAGTCATTCAAATTATTTCAATGAACTAATTTATCCCCAAAACAGTGAAAAACACAGGCAGGAGTCATAATCACAAAAGGTGACATGGGCCCATAACCACTGTTTTCCACAGTTTCAAATTCAAACCCAGTCAATTTTTGCTGGCCAGCCAAGCATATCAATTCCAGACACTATCATTATAGATGTACATCAACAAAATATTTTAAACAGAAATCAAGTTGTTTCAGCCTGTCAAACATACTGAGAGTCATAGATCAGATTAAAAGCTTGTTGAGAAAAAGTGTGAAAGCTAAGATAGTCGCAGACAATTAGTGTAAGATTCTTTCCAGATGTCGTCATGAGTATCCTTGTAAGCAATGGCTCCTCTGGAGAAAGTTATTAAGCAAATAAACCTAGGATCTTTAGGCAAATGATATGAAATACAGCCTACATAGTCAGTTAGAGCACACTGAAGAGATGAATTATTCTGAAGATAAAAGTGAAAGTCAGATTTTGAGATAGAAAGAATAATATTTATTAGATCAGTTCCATTTCTTCGACAGTCTGGCGTACGCCCCAAAGTTATAATTTCAGCAATAGCTTAAATAAAGGGTAAAACATTTTTAGATGGTAATGAGACAAATAAAGCAATGTACTTTTTGCTGTTCTAAAACAGAATTAAATCTCCTGGCTTTTTTCCTTTAGTCAATAACTCAAATAATGGACTAAGTAAATGCATAGGTAAAGAGAAATATGAGCAGTCCCAATTAATAGTACCCAGTAATTGTTGCAAATTTAACTTTGGGTAACTTTAAAAGCCGGAGCAGAAAGAGATTGCACATACAGATAAGGAGTATACAGCTGTATTTTCTCTGGGGCAATGTGCAATTCATTTACACATAAATCATTTTGTATTTTCAAAAAGCCAATTAGGTTGTATTTTTTGTGCTCCAATTAAAATGTCTTAATACTTTTCCTTAAGGTTTGCTGCCTGATGATAAGACAGTGCTAACAAATTAGTTTTATACGATGTTCCTATATCCTGACACACTTTAATCATATCTGCCAAATAAACGTGCAAAGTTGCAGCCGGTAGACAGACTGAAAGCAATTCAAGAATTTATTCTATATTCCATCCCCCTTTTTTTGTCTAACTGTTTCTTTAAATTCTGCTTAGTGGGGGTGTAACTGACTCCTTCAGAATGAGCTGATGTTTAATTTCATGCCGTGCGTCTGCGTGGGTGATTTAACGCGAGAGCCGCAACTTGTAGTCTCTCAACAAAGTCTGAAAAGGAACTATTAACAGTGTCCTGAAGGCTTTTTTTTTTTTTTTTTTTGTATCATTAAACACTCTATAACTAATCTCCAGAGTGCAAAAATTTTTTCAGGGCTGGGGAGGTTTGTGGAAGCATGTTCCCATCTGCTTCCATTTTCACTTTTAAAGAGCCCTTTTCCGGTTGCCAAAAGTATTTTAGAAGGTAGATCAGATTCTTTTTTATCACGGGCAGGACTTTCCCATTATCTTTTTAAAAACAATAATATTAGTCTTGGATATCTCACCAAGCTCCTCAGATACTGCGTCTGCTGCTTGGAAAGACCTCCCCCCCATACTCACGAAAGATTGTCGCCGTGTTTCAGGCGAAATCGTGGTGCACAGCCTCTTCCAGGCGGTGAGGACAGGGGTTCCAAGAGACGTATAGCCTCAAGGGTTATCATGTCGGGGTACTTGGCAATTCTGCCCCCATACTCACGATTTATGGGAGGGTGCTTCGTCCACAGACGACCGGCCCTGGTTTGCAGAGGCTTCTTCCAGCCGAATGAGTATGAGAATGCCAAGAGACATATAGCCACAAGGGGTATCACGTCGGGGTCACCAGATGTTGCATTCATCCTGGCGGGCTTCTCATGGGAGGTCCAGTTTAGGAAAACACAGGACAAGTGTTTTCTCGGGATGAGAGAGCAGAGAACAAAAGCCTGCCATCTCTTTTATTAGTTATCAAAATACAGCGTCATCAGAAGGCGTTATTATGGCTACACATCTCATATTACATACAAGAAATAGAAAAGCATCCATATATTCTCCATATCTGGACATAACTTTCACATCCTACCATATTACAGTAAATCACGTGAATTCTAGGAAAGCGATACTAAAGGTAAAAACAAAACTTATCATATTTTGCTGCTAGCCGGGAGGCCCATCTTGAGGTATCAGATTACCTCAAGCCTCAGGAATGTTCTACAAGGAGATATCCCCGCTCATGCAGGCACAGCCTATGTTATTAACAAAGAGAGAACGAATAGGGCCCTTCAGAGAGTATCCAGTTGAACCCGCTTTTCATAGTCAGATTATTTCGGTGCTAAGCTCCATACACGTGTCCAACCAGTTAAACTGGTCTATACATGTACTATGGCCATCGCATTCCCACAGTATTTGACCCCAATAAGACTTTTTCAAATGGATAATAAAGTGGATAAAATGTGTTGGAGATGTAAAGTGGAACTCGGGACATATGCTCATATGTGGTGTAAATGTAATGGGGTTGAACTTTTTTGGTCTAGGATAGAAAATGAAATATTTGAAATGATTAAGAAGAGGGTCAAATTGAAATTGGAAACCATATTATTATTAATATTGAATGAAACAATATTAACAACTGGAGAAAGAGAATTGGTGAGGATTTTGGTTATAATGGGGAGAATTATAATTGCTAGATATTGGAAATTAAATGTTGACTTAAAATTAGAAGAATGGTACAATGAAACATGGAAATTTGCATTAAATGATAAATTGACTTGTGATATTAAAATTAGAAGTGGTATATATAAAGAAAATGTTTTTTGGAACACTTGGCAACCATTTGTGGACTTTGCACTTGGGAGATTGGATGAATCGGCACCAGTACCTTATCAAAGAGATTTCTGGAAGAATTGAAGACTTCAATTTCCTAAAACTTCCTTTCCGTTTGTATAGCACGTTGGGGGGAAAAATTTTTCTTTCCTTACTATTGATTTCTTGTATTGATTTTTTTTTCCTTTCTGTTATTCTTTAACAATAAAAATATAATAAAAAAATAAAAAAAAAAAAGAATTCTAGTATGACATGGTCACTCTCACCCAAGGTTCCTGCAGTTTCAACTCCCTCTATCACTTCTTCTCTGTTTGTAAGAATTTAGTCCAGTATGGATGTCCCTCTAGCTTCCTCCTCTACCTTTTGGACAACAAAGTTGTCAGCTAGGTTGGTTAGGAACCTATTTGACCATCTCACTTGGTGCAGAATTAGTCTTCCAATTGATGTCAGGGTAGTTGAAGTCCCCCATTACTATTGTAGTGTGTTTCCTCCATATATTTGTTAGTTGGTTAGCTGAGGGAGAGGGGCTGGCAACTGAGCTGCTTGCTTGGCTGCAGAGAGGGGGGGAACTGTAGCCGGCTGCTGGATTAGCCCCCCCTGTGGTGCTGGGATCGTTGGGCCATATTGGGGCCATGGAGATCCCTGCAAAATTGGAGCAGACAATGCTGGATACCACTGGCACTGGACCCAACCCTGGCCGGGATAGAATCCCCAGCCTGGGGGGATAAATTCAGCAGGAGGTAGTACGAAGGCAGGCTGGTAAGGGGGCCCAGCAGGGGGGTTTTGCATTCCCCATGCCACCTGCATCTGATGTCTCCCAGCTGCGGGACGGCCATGCTGTGCTGAGCCGCTCCTTGTTTCGTCCCTGGCCGGGTAAAGAGGTGCCTGTGTCCCACTAATTCCTCTGCCAGGTCCTGGATCGGGGAAGTTGAACATCAGTTGTGCTAAGCTCCATCTCACTTTAGGGGGTTGGGAGAGGGGTGCATAACTTCCCACTTCCAGCTGTTCAAAACGCTCAGGGAGCCCAGTTAATGATTGGCTTCGTGATGGGGGCAACAGGTTCCAGTCCCGGAAGTCTCCAGTTCCCAAAGCTGTCCCCCTTCTCCACTGTGGCTGATGGGGGGACTTCATCGTGCTGGGAGTGGCACTATATCCAGGCAGTCTCTCCTCTGGTCCTCTTTCTGGAGTTGGATCAGACTGGCAACTTTTCCAGGAATCTGACTCCTTGGGCCGAGTACCTAGCCTTCGGGTCGCCTCTGCAGCCTCAATGGCTCGCACCATTTCTTCAGAAGGAGAAACCAGGGTGTCAGTAAATCCTTGAATATCCGTCCCCACGGCCCCCTCTGTGATCTCTTCTTTCTCCTCCATTTTCACTGAGTCTTCTCACCACCCAAGGTTTGGGTAGATGCTGGGGCTCAGCACCCCTGACAGCCCCCTTTTGGGGTGCCGCTATGCTTTAATTGCGGATTCAGGTTAATGTCAACGTTTCAGAAAAACCCCAACTCCAAGTAAAAACTCTGATGCAAGCATTTTTCAAAGTTCTATTTACTAGAATAGGTAAACTGGCACATCTGGGAAAACCCGAATCTGAGAGGTCTGGGTTTTCCCTCAGTAAATCAAAACCCCCCAAACCATCCCCTCACTCATCAGTCCATCACATGCTCCAATCAACTGCCGACCCATCTTGAGACATCACTCTGACCACTCCTTCTCCAGATGCAGGATTGCCCTGACCTTGACCGACAGGAAGAATGCTATTATGTCTAAAGACAACCCCTCTACTAAATCCCCCCTCCTACTTTCCCACACATGAGAAGGTGGCAGCACGGAAGCTTCCGGCCTAATATGGCTTCCAAAGCTGACACCTTCATTGTATTTAAAATAGGTAGAGATCAGACAGAGGTCCAACGTGGCATATATGTGGCCTGGGCTGAGGTTAGTTCTGTCGCCTAATGTGCTGTCTTGTAGCAGTCGCTTCTTCACTACTGTGACAGCTTCAGTTGTTGGAATGCAGGGGTAGAATGAAGTCACATCATAAGAAAACATAGTTTCATCCAGATCCAATTTTCATTTCCACACCTTGCTGACAAAGTCCTGTGAATTGTTGATGTGATGGGTGGTGTTGCCAACCAGAGGAGCTAATAAGATGGTTAGATGTTTCGCAATGTGGTATGTCAGAGTGCGCACAGTGTGACTATTTTGAGACAATCCAGGAGTAACATACAGTAAACAGGTTTGTCTTTCAAATAGTGGTTTATCTACAAGGAATATATACATACACGTACTAGGCAAAGTCAGGCAATCAATCATCAACTACAGCACGGAGGCACACACGGAGAGAGAGATGCCCTCACAGGGCCTCTCTTATATATATACAGCCTCTTCAAGTGATAAGTTAAATAACCCTGCTGACTCATTCTCATTGCATCATCATTTCAGTATTACAGCATTACATCATTACAACATTACAGCAGCTGGTCAGCTATTAAATCATCATTACCCTGACATGGTAGGTGACAGAGTTGATGTTGCTGACAATTGGTGTGAGTGGAGTTCCCTCTTTGTGGATTCTGGGGACTCCATATATGCATGGAGTGGCTTCAATAGTTGTTGCAGGAAATCAATGATGTTTTTCTTATACAGTAACTGCTGGTAGGATCTCTTTTCAGAGTCTCATATGTAGTAGTGTCCTTCAGAAAAATGTCAATCTTGGCATTGTAGTCATCTGTGTTCAGGATAACCATGCATCTTCCTTTATCAGCTGGCAAGATGGTAATGTTTGGGTCTCTTCCTAGGGATGTCATTGCTCTCCTTTCTTGAATTGTGAGGTTGGAAGGGAATGTTTTGGCACTGGCGAGGGCTGCAGATACATTCATCCTTAATTGTTCTGCTTCTGCCAATTTATTTTTTTTTTTTTTATTGCAAAAGTTTTACAATTACATTTTCACCCCTTTTTTCACCCCCCCACCTCCCTCCCCAAACTTCCCATCCTCCCTAACCCTCCCTGACCCTCCCCCCCCCCGGACTTCCCTATTACATACTCATAACTAATAGCACTAATATATAAGCCTGAACCCATCCCTCCCCCTATATAATTTTTCCTCTTTGTCTCTTTACATTAAAATATTTCTAATACATTATTTTCAAATAAAAGCTATTTGATACTTTCTAGTTTGGTATTTGTTCTGAACATATTCTATCCACCTTTTCCATTCCCATTCATAAATCTCTTGTGAACAATCCTTTAAATACGCTGAAATCTTCGCCATCTCTGCAAAACTAGCCATCTTCAAAGTCCATTCCTCGATAGTAGGCAAAGCTTCATTCTTCCAATATTTACCTATCAACAATCTTGCTGCTGTTATCATATACAATATTAGTTTTATTTCACCCCGTGTAAAACCCTTAACTATACCCAATAAAAACAATTGTGGAGAAAATTGAATTTTTTTCTTCAAAACATTCTGCATGACCCACCAAATTTTTATCCAAAAAGCCTTAACTTTCCTACAGGTCCACCAAACATGATAATACGTAGCATCCAAACATTCGCATCTCCAACATTTTGGCTGAACATTAGGGTACATACATGACAACTTTTTGGGATCTAGATGCCATCTATAAAACATTTTGTAGAAATTTTCCCTCAGGTTCTGGGACTGTGTAAATTTAACATTCTGAACCCAAATATTTTCCCATGTTTCCAACATCACTGGTTCTTCAAAATTTTGTGCCCACTTAATCATACAATCTTTAACTAATTCAGTTTCTGAATCCCTTTCTAGCAAAACATTATAAAGCCTTTTAATATGCATTGGACCTTTCTCTCTTATATGTCTAACCAATTCTTCCTCATGCAACATAATACCAGTTTTTTGGTCCTCTTTCCATCTCAATTGTAATTGATTATATTGTAACCAATTTAAATTAATTCCTTCATCCAACAGTGTCTGTAATGTCTTCAGCTGCCATCTGCCCGCATCTGTAAAAAGAACCTCTTTGTATAAAAACCCCCCGAGTGACATTATATTTGTATTCCACAAAGTATGACCAAGATCCAGCCATAACGGTATTTTATAATCCCATTTGAGTCGGTGCTTCTTCCAAACTCTCATCAAAGATTCTCTAAGTATATGACTTTTAAATACTTTATCTGCTTTGTCGTCGTAAAATAAATAAGCATGCCATCCAAATTCAAGATCAAAACTTTCTGCATTCAGTATTCCAGTCTTTTTACTTCCAAACCAATCACTTGTTAAAGTTAAAGCTGCTGCATCATAATATAACTGTAGGTTTGGGAGTTTAAGACCTCCTCTTTCTGGAACATCTTGCATAATTTTCAGTTTCACTCTCGGCTTCTTCTCGTTCCAGACAAACTTATTCACACCAGACTGCCAAACTTTCAGTTGTTTATCACTTTTAAGCACCGGAATCATTTGAAACAAAAACAGAAATCTTGGCAAAATGTTCATCTTAACTGCTGCTATTCTTCCAAGTAAAGACAGTTGCAGCTTTTTCCAAGTCTCCATATCTTTCTGGACCTCTCGCCACAACACCTCATAATTATTTTGAAACAATTTCATATTTGATTCTGCAACCTGAACTCCAAGATATTTTACCTTAGGTACAATTTCAAAACCTGCCCTCCTTTCAAGCTCATGTTTACGATCTTGTGTCATATTTTTTACTATCATTTTAGTCTTTTTTGAATTCAGTCTAAAGCCTGAAACTCTACCATAGTCTTGTATAATGTCGTTCATCAAGATTATTGATTCCATTGGTTGTGATAGGGTAACAACCAGATCATCTGCAAATGCCTTTATTCTGTAATCCTCTTGCCTTATCATTATGCCTTTCAAAATTTTAGAGTCCCGTATTCTGTTCAGCAAGACTTCCAATGTTAAAATAAATAAAAGTGGGGACAACGGACATCCCTGTCTTGTTCCTTTTTCAATTTTAAACTCTGTCGTCAAACTTCCATTAATAATAATCTGTGCCTTTTGCTCTTGATAAATTGCTGAGATCGCCTGTATAAATTGGTCCCCAAAATCCATCTTTTTTAAAGTCTTTAGTAGAAAATTCCAATCCACTCTATCAAAGGCCTTCTCTGCATCCAAAAAAGCCAGCACTGCAGGAATCTGTTTATTCTTATCAAGATATTCCAATAAGTCTATTACTTGCCTTACATTGTCCTTCATATATCTGCCTTCAATAAATCCCGCTTGGTCCTCATGAATCACCTTTTGGATTACTGGCATCAACCTGTTGGCTAATACCTTCGCATAAATTTTATAGTCTGTGTTCAAAAGAGATATTGGTCTATAATTCTCTGGTTTTTTAGGACCAACTTGTTCTTTTGGTATCAAAGATATATAAGCAGTTGTCCACGATGGGGGTATTTTACCCCCTTGTTGAATGTTACAAAATAAATCTCTGAGTTGTCCCACCATTTCAGCTTGCAAAGTTTTATAATACACTGCAGTCAAACCGTCCGTGCCAGGAGCTTTGGCTGTTTTTAACTGTTTAATTGCTGCTGTTATCTCCTCCTCTGTTATGGGATAATTCATTCTTTCCTTTTGTTGATCAGTAATTTTTGTAACTCTCTTATCATTTAAATATTTTTCTATAAGTCCATTCTGCACCTCTTCTTTAGCATATAATTTAGTATAATAGTCCACAAAAGCTTCTTTAATTAATTTTTGTTGAAAGATTTCTTTCCCGCCAATATCAATACTATCAATAGTCCGTATACTTTGTTTTTTCCTCAATATGTAAGCCAACCATCTGCCCGGTTTATTAGCGTTACAAAATGTATTATGCTTCGCATATTGTAGGCTTGTTGCAACTTGTTCCGCCATAAGCATTTGAAATTGGTCTTTCAAAAGTTTTATAGCACTTCGGATTCTTTCATCTGTTGGATTTTTAATAAGTAGCTGTTCTTTATTCTTTATTTCCATTTCCAACTCAATTCTTTTCTTTTGTCGGAACTGTCTATGTTTAGAGTTCATATAGATAAGTACCCCTCTCATATAAGCTTTACTTGCGTCCCAAACAATTTCAATTGGAGTACCTTTATTCAAATTTATTTCAAAAAATTCTTTCAAATGCTTTTTAAGTTCTATTGTATTCTTTTCATATCTAAACAAGTTCTCATTTAATCTCCAAGAACGTCTCTCAACCTTATCCATCTCAATTTCTATCCATACAGGGCTATGGTCAGTCAAAGTTCTTGGAAAAATCTTTGTTCTTTTTGTCTTAACAAGTAGATCATTTGACAACAGGATAAAATCAATCCTAGAAAAAGATCTATGTCTATCAGAAAAAAAAGTATAATCCAATACGTTTGAATTATGTATTCTCCAAACATCTTTTAATTCCATATCTTCTTTCATATCAAAAAAAGTCTGTGGTAGTCTAATTCTAGACTTTGCCAAGCTCTTTTTATCTAGTTTAGAATCAATTACTCCATTCCAGTCTCCCATAATTAAAATAGATCTATAGTCCCATTGCAATATTTTAGTATGTAACATCTTATAAAAATAATCCTGTTGTTGGTTGGGGGCATAAATTCCAATCAGAAGAATTAGTCCATTTGCTGTAAACAATTCAATTGCTACAAACCTACCATCTTGATCTGCTTCTATAACTTTCGCTGTTAATTTTTTATTTACATAAATAACCACACCATTCTTTTTCTGCGAAGTCGAAGATATATAATGTGCTCCTAATTTTGAGTTTATCAAATATTTTTGATCTTGAGTAGTTATATGCGTTTCTTGTAAACATATTATATCATTATTAAATTGTTTCAAATATGTAAATAATTTCTTCCTTTTCTGTGCTGAATTCAACCCATTGACATTCCAAGATAGACACTTAAAGGTCATCAGCCTCTTTCTGGAGCGCGGAGCAATATCTTTGAAGTTCATCCGAAAGCTTCGATCTCGCTCCTCCCATAGCGCCACTCTCTTGTACGGTACTCTTAACTGCCTTCTTGTCTTGTCTTTCCTGTTGTTGTTGTTGCTGTTGTTTAAATAGCTTAGATTGAGCTCTAGTTATACGTTGATCTTTCACTTCAGCCAACTGAATCAAATCCAAAATTGGAGAAGAATCCAACAAGGGTTCACTCAAAAAACCTCCTTCTGCACCTTGCACTGTTTCTAATTCCTGCTTGGACTGTTCTTTCAATTGCCTCTCTTCACTCTCCTTAATCTCCAAAACTGTAGATGTGCGTGGAGATGGAGTTCTTTCCTTAAGTATAGTACTATAAAAATGTTGTGCCTTCTCCACGGTATTCAACCGATATCCTTCTCCCTTGTATCTAAAAATTATCCCAGCTGGTGCGTCCCACCGGAAGGGTATCTGTAAGTTTTTCAATTCCTTAACAAGAAAACCAAATTCTTTTCTAGCTTTCAGCATTTTAGGAGGTAATTCTTTAAAAATTTCAAGTCGTGAACCCCCCACTTGTACAGAAGTGTGAAAAGATTTTTGCAGGATATGATTTCTAATTTCTCTATCAGTAAAATATATCACCACATCTCTAGGCAGTTGTCTTTGTCTGGCCACCCAAGAGTTCACTCTGTAAATTTTATCTATTTTATGAAATACCAAATCAGGATTAGCTTGTAAAATCTTAGCCAAGGCTTCAGAGCAAACTTGTCTCAAATCCTGTCTCTCCTCCTCTCGAATTCCCCGAAGCCGTATAGCAAATTCCATCGCCCGGAATTGTATCATAACAATCTCATCTTCAATTCTCTGCATTTTATTGTCAACTTCATCAATTTTATAATCATTGTCTTTCATCTTAACATTAACTTCTGATTTAAATTCTTCAACTTTAAAATCAACTTTCCCAATAAATTCTACCAGGCCAGACGCCACTTCAGATATTTTTTTGGTCACCTTTTTTTGATTCTGATTCACCATGTCTTTAACTTCATTAATTTCCTGCATAAATTCCTGATGTGATTTTTGAAGTTTATCATCTATCTCCTGTTGAGATTTTTGAAATTTATCATCCAAAGTTTTAGAAATAAATTCTTTTAAGCTTCTGCCAATTTATTGTTCCTGATGGCTGACTCTGTGGCTGTGAGGAGACTTGCAATTGGTAGCTGTTCTGGTGTTACTGCACAATTCAGTCCTTCTTCATAAATTCTGTGACTTCCTCCAATACTTCTGTTGGAAGAAGTGATTTCAGCTCTTGAAGTTCTTGTTCCACTCTCTTTCAAAACCTCAATTGTAAAATTAATCTGTCTTATTCTTTTGTTGAGAAGTTGGAGCTGTGCTTTCTGCAGGACATTTTCTGTCCTGTGTCCTTTCACTGTTGAACAGAGGCACAGGCTGATAGGGATGAATCTGTGTTGTCTGCATCTTCAAACTGAAGTGCAAATGGTTCCTGTAGTCCACAAGTTTTCTGGAAATCCATTCATACTCCCACACCATTCAAAGGGTGTTCATCCCAAAGTGTATAGCTAAAAGTCTGTGGAGATTCTCAGTCATCCAGGTCATAGTTGTCTCAAAGGTGCTTTTTGAAAAGGCAGCTGGACTGTTTTTTCCCTGAGAAAGAAGATGTTTCACTTCTCATCCAAGAAGCTTCATCAGTTCTGGCAGGATGGTGGGAGCGATGGAAGGATTAGTTCTGACAGGATTGGGGGTGGGTTGGATGGATTGTATTTCTTTACAGTCATCTGGTCTTTAGCACTCTCCCTGAGAACTCTTGAGGCCCTCAGGGTCACCTGTATCAGAGTGAAAATGGGGTTGTCTTTTTTTTTTTAATGCAGTTGCCCTTTTAAAAAGCACCTTTAAGACAACTATGACCTGGATGACTGAGAATCTCCACAGACATTGCATTCAACTGATTTCACAAATTATAATCATTAAAAGTATGCAGCACTTAATGTTGGAATTAATTAAATTTTAATTAATTAATCAAAAAGAGTAAATTTATGGACATAAATTTGCAGTTGGTTTAAAACAAAAGAAGGGATAGTAAATGCTGAGTTGCTGTGACCTCTCTCTCTCTCTCTCTCTCTCTCTCTCTCTCTCTCTCTCTCCCTCCCTCCCTCCCTCTCCCTCTCCCTCTCCCTCTCCCTCTCCCTCTCTCCAGCATAACAAAGGGAGGGCTCCTCTTTCCCCCAAAAAGAGTGCTGACAGCCACACTACTCAGCTGAACTCACCAAAGTAAAACTTTGCATCCAAGTAAAACTTTGTTTCCCACAAAGTCTCTTCTCTCCAAGTCCACTCTTTTCTCCATTCACACATTCTTCCTGCGGCTGCAATTCTGTGCTTGTTTACAATTTTTGAGGATTTTGGAGAGACTTATTTCAGAGAGACTTATGAACAGTCTTCCATATTTGTTGACACAGAGTTTTTAACTTGATTGCTTCTTCTTGTAAAGAGGCATCTCATCTGTGCCTGCTACTTTCCTACATGGCAGTTGAGTTATTACCTCTTGTACCTCTCTTTCTATTGGAATTGGTGCCTTGATACTTTTCTTCTACAAATGTTTCTGTCATTTTACAATTTCACTTGAAAAGGGTTTGGGATATTTTTCTTTTTTAAAAAAAATATTGAAACTTTTTAAAAAGAAACTAATACAAACTAATATAAAGTAAGGAAGAAACAAGAAAAAGACATTAAACAAAGCAAAAAGTGCAAGAAAAGAAAAAAAGTTGAGGAAAAGACAGAAAAAACCCCAAAGAAATGGCTACCTATATTTTTCACAGCAATTATAAGTACAAATTCCGCTCCGGTTCCAAGCCAGGAGAAATATGCTGGAAATAAAATGGAAGCTGGCTGCAAGGAAGAAGGTCTCTTGTTTATTTGGTTTTCCAGAAACTTCAGTGACAGCAGCATGTTTCTGGGGTAGCTGACCAATTGGCTGGGTGAGTGGATGGATTTTTATAGGGTTCTGGGATTTTGTGATTGAGATGCTCCAGGGGGTTGTCCAATGTACTGAGCCTTGTGTCTTTTGCTATTCTAATGGTGGTGGGTAAATCATATTATGTCCTAAAGGTCATGTCCTGTGTTTAGAATTTGGGTGGGGAAATGTAGATTTTAGGAAACTTTGTTTTTCAATCCCATCAGCTCCAGCCTTCTGTGGGAGCTTGTGGTTGAAGGCGCTTTGTTTATGAATAGATTGGCCCAGTCTTTCTGAATGGATACAAAATCTCCATTCCAAAAGTCCAGCCTCTTCAAGCTTCTGCTTGAGGCTGTTTTCCTATGGCAGGAAGACTGGGGCTGCTTTCTGCCTTTAAGAGCATGTTTCTCCATTTCTCCTTTGGGGAAATATAATATTCTGCCTCTTTTAATATTCCAGAAAATATTTCATTCTCTAGGAGGGGGGGCTTCCCACACCTCTCTTAGAACTCTTAGATTATTTCTCTTGGATAATCTTAGTTCAATTTTTCTGTGATTTTTCTGATTTTCCTAAATCATTTTAACTTATTTTATTATTTTCCTGTCAGCTTTGGAAGCCATATTAGGCCGGAAGCTTCAATGCTGCCACCTCCTCATGTGTGGGAAAGTAGGAGGGGGGATTTAGGAGAGGGGGTTAGTAGACATAATAGAATTCTTCCTGTCGGTCAAGGTCAGGGTGTTAGATCGGCGCAGGAATGGAAGACGTGACCAGCTCGTTACATTAATAACTTTATTTAGAAACAGTAGCAAGACTGGCTGCGCGCTGCCGGAGCTCTCCTTATATTCGCTCCGGCAGTCGCACCGCCCCTGACAGTGATTCAAACTTTCCCGCCCGATGGCTGGCAGCCAATCCGGGCGGATGTCCTTATAAGGACATAACACTCCTCCCCTCTTAGTCCGGAAACAGTCAATGTTCATCAATAAAAGTCACGTAATCACGCAGGTACGTAGGACCCCTCGGCACCCTAGTTGACCTGCGCAGTCTCACTTCTTCCTCGTCCCCGACTCGGACGGACGGGGCTCCTGTGTCTCCTGGTTCCCTCCCCGGAACCGGGCTCGGTTCGGCTGGCGAGTGTGCGGGGTCACCCTCAGCACCTCCGGCCGGACCGCAGACCTTGGATGGCTGGTTCTGGTGGTCTTCCTCCTGGCCTGTGGATCTATCGTCTCGTCGAGGCTGCTCGGTTCCGACCCGGGAAGAGCGTCTGAGTCTTGGTAAGTCCCAGGCTGTCACTTGCTCCTCCCCGGTCTCCTGGGCACTGCGGTTCGGCTGCAGTTCGGCTCGTTGTCGTCTGGGGGGTGGTTCGGATCGGTGCCCTCGGGTCCGGTCTGCCAGCGGTGGGTGGTGTTGGCTCGTGTCGTGCTGTCCGACCTCGCAGGGGTGGCGCAGGTCCCCTTGGTCGGGCTGGCGTTGGCCTACCCCGTCGGGTCGGCGGTGGTCGACCTGGTCGGGATGTTGTTGTGGGGCTACCTCCGCGGGTCGGCGGAGGTCTCCCCTGCCGGGGTGGCGCAGGCCTCCCTGGCTGGGTTGTTGTCGGCTTTCCCTTCGCCCTAGTCCCTGGTCTACTGCAGGTTGGTGGCTGGGGTCATCTGGGCTGGGTTGTTGTTGCTGGGTTGTCTTCTGTGCTGGGCGGGGGTCCCTCTCTCCGGGGAGTCGTGTGCCACCCTCACCCATGGGCTGTGGTGTGCCCATCTCGGATGGTCCCCGGTCTACTCGCCTGGAGTGGAGGTCTCCCTGGCAGGGCTGACGTGGGTTGCCTTCGCTGGTGGGGTGCGATGCTTCCACTCTGGGCAGGTCCCGGTCTATTCATGGGCTGGTTTGGTAGTCCCTCGCCCTGTCGTGCCGGGTGCCCACCTCGCTGGGTTGGTGTTGCCATCCCCCATGCGGCTGGCCCCGGTCTACCGCTCTGGACTGTCGGTGTGTTAGCGCCTGGTAGTGTGCTTGGCCGGCCTCGTCGGGGTGGCGGTGGTCTGCCTCGCCGGGGTGTGGTAGGCCTACCTCGTCGGGGTGTCGTAGGCCTACCTTGCAGGGGTGTTGCAGGCCTACCTCGCCGGGGTGTTGCAGGCCTACCTCGCCGGGGTGTTGTAGGCCTCCCTCGTCAGGCTGGTTTTCTTGCGCTCCCCCCCACCTTTTCCGGAGCTGGTCGATGTGACGTCTACAGACCTGTCCATCTTCCAGCTCCACGGTGTAGGACTTTGGGCCGGTTGTGTTGTCTATCTTCCCCTTCAGCCACTTAGGAGAGCCGTTGAAGTTTAGCGCAAAAACCAAATCTCCCTTGCTGAAGGCGCGAAGCGGGCGGCTGGCCGTTGCGGTCACTTCTGGGCTGTATTGGGGGTGCAGCCGGTCCAATGGTGACCTCAACCTTCTGCCCATCAACAGCTCGGCCGGGCTCTTGTGGGTGGTGGCATGCTGCGTGATGTGCTGGGTGAGGAGGAAGTTGTCTATTCTTTCCTGCCAGTCGCCCGTGCCCATCTTGGTGAGTGCCTCCTTGGTGAGTCTCACCATTTGTTCCGCTTGTCCGTTCCCAGCCGGCCTGTACGGGGCGGACAGGGCATGGCAGATGCCCAGTCCTGCCAGGAATGCCTCCATGGCCAGGGATGTGAGTTGGGGGCCGTTGTCGGAGACCAGCACATCCGGTAGTCCATGGGTGGTGAAAAGGCGGCGCAGGGCCCGGATCGTCGCTTCCGTTGTGGTAGATGCCATGGGTACCACCTCGAGCCACTTGGAGAAGGCATCTACCACGATGAGGAGGTGGCGCCCTTGCATCGGACCCGCGAAGTCGATATGGATCCTCGACTAGGGGTTGCTGGGGATCTCCCACTTCGCTGTTTCGGCTTGTGGCGGCGCTGGGCGTACTTCTTGGCACGGGTCAAATCTGGAGACCCATTCTTCGATGTCTCTGTCCAGTGAGGGCCACCAGACGTAACTCCGTGCCAGGGCCTTCATGCAGACGATGCCTGGGTGCCCTTTATGTAAAGTCTCTAGCGTCCGCCGTTGCAGAGTGCTTGGAATCAGCACCCTGTCTCCCCATAGCACACAGCCCTTCATGGTGGACAGCTCCTTCTGCTTCCTGGCGAATGGGCTGAACTTCTCCTCCGTCTTCTCAGATGGCCACCCCCTGAGGATCCAGGACTTCACTTGGCGGAGTGTGGAGTCCTTTTGGGTGTGGATGGCCACATCTGCGGACGAGACTGGACAGCTGGCGTCGTCATCTATATGGAAAAGGTGGAGCGTGGGGGCTGGGTCTTCTACAGGATCCTTCAATGGGCATCTGCTCAGCGCGTCGGCGTTTCCTATGGCTGTGCCTGGCTGGTGCACGAGCCTGTAGGAGTAGCCGGCTAGGAAGATGGCCCATCTCGTCATCCGTGGGGACATGAAGGTCGGGGTGGGTTGGTCGCCTGCGAGGAGCCCCAGGAGTGGCTTGTGATCGGTGACTATGGTGAAACTCCTCCCGTAGAGATACTCGTGGAATCGTTTCACTCCTGCAACCATGGCCAGGGCTTCTTTGTCCAGCTGACTGTAGTTGCGTTCCGCGCCGGACATGGTTTTAGAGAAGTATGCTATTGGGGCTTCGGAGCCGTTGGGCAGTTCATGGCTGAGGACTGCCCCCAACCCGTATGGCGACGCATCGCAGGTCAGCTTGATGGGGAGCATCTCATTGTACTGGATGAGGACGCTTTTGGAAGTTAAGAGTCCTTTTACGGCTCGGAATGCTGCTTCCTCTTCTTGGCCCCACTTCCAGGAAGCCACTTTCCCCAGCAGGCGGTGGAGTGGCTCAGCAACTGTGGCTTTCTGTTTGAGAAACATGGCATAGAAGTTAAGCAACCCAAGGAATGCCTGAAGTTCCGTTTTGTTTTTTGGGCTCGGAGCTTCATGGATTGCTTTCACTTTTGATTTGGTGGGGTGGATGCCAGTGCTATCTATGAGATAGCCCAGGAACTCGACTTCCTGTACTCCTAGGATGCATTTATCTCTCCTGACTCTCAAGCCCTTGGCCTTGAAGCGCTGCAGGACAAGCCTGAGCCTTTCAAGGAGTTGTGCCTGTGACTCTCTGGAGATTAGTACATCGTCAAAGTAAGGCACCACCCCTGGAACGCCTTGGAGGAGGCGTTCCATCATAGATTGGAAAATGCCGGGGGCAGCGCTGACTCCAAATTGGAGGCGGTTGCATTTGAATGCCCCCCTGTGCGTGACAATTGTTTGTGCCTCCGCCGTTTTTTCGTCCACTGGCAGTTGCTGGTAAGCCTGGGCCAGGTCCAGTTTTGCAAAAATTGAGCCAGTTCCCAGGGAATGCAGCAGATGTTGCACCACTGGGACTGGGTATGCGCTCTGTGCCAACGCCTTGTTGATGGTACAACGATAGTTGGCGCAGATGCGCACAGACCCATCATGCTTCAGTGGGGTCACAATGGAGGTCTCCCATGAGGCATGATCGATCGGTTCCAGGACGCCCTGGGCGATCAGCTTATCCAGCTGCTCGTCTACTTTAGGCCGCAGAGCAAATGGAACCCGGCGGGGCTTCAGCCTAATTGGGGTGATTCCCTTGTCCAGATTAAATGAGATTGGCCTTCCCACAAATTTCCCCAGTTTACCATCGAAGACTTCTTTGAACTCTTCGATGAGGTTGTCGAGTTCATCCCTGCGAATTTGGTGGATGCCTCCGATGGATAGCCCCAGCGGCTTAAACCACTCCACTCCTAGCAGGTTCGGTCGGCTGTTCTCCACGACTGTGATGGGAAGCTTGCCTTGGAACTCGTTGTAGGAGACTCGGATGTTGGCTCTTCCTAAGACTCCGATGGGGTTTCCCCCAAAGTCGATGAGCTTGGAGTGTAGTGGCTTCAGGTCTCGCTTGCTGATGCTGGGTTGCAGGCGCTTCAGCTGGTGCCAATCCATAATGGAGTAGACTGAGCCCGAGTCTACCTCCATTGAGCAGGGTGAACCTTCCACGTGGATGGTCACGTGGAACTTGGTGGCATTGTCCGAGTTTGTGTGGGCGATGGTCGTCTGGTGGACCGCTCCGCTCCGGAGAAATTCATCATCCCTGCGTCTAAATTGGCCAGAGGACCGTTTGGATGATCTCTGGTAATCTTTTCGGTTTTCGCGGGGACGGTGGCTGGAGGGCTCTGGGGCTGGTTCCTCGGCTCTGCAAGCTTCAGCGATGTGACCCCTTCTGTTGCAGCGTCTGCAGGTCGCATCTCTCCACTTGCAGGTTGCCCTGGCATGGTCCCCTCTGCAGCTGGCGCAGCGCTCCCCCTTGTAGCTTCTTTGGGCGGTTTCCCACCTTGGGGGTCTGGATACCTTGTGGATGGTGGACTCCTCCTCCGACTCTGATCCAGCTGTGGAATCCTCGGTTGATGATTGCGCTGTTGAGCGAACCTTGTGGATTCCCTTCGCTCTGCTTACTGCGGCAGCCGCTTTCTCCGAGATTTCGGATGCGGTGGCTTCCTCCACCACATCCTTGAGCACGAGTTTCTTCCTGCTCAGGAATTTCTTTTGCAGGCCTCTGTCCCTCATGCCGAAAACCACGCGGTCAGCGATGGCGTTGTCCACATGGTCAAACTCACAGCTGGCTGCGATCTGGCGCAGGGCGGCCACGAATTCTTTGATGGTCTCACCTTCCTTCTGGTCCCTCTGATGGAAGGTGAAACGGTTCGCCACTGGTGTTCCAGTTGGGGCATAGTAGTCTTCCAGGATCTGCAGCAGGTCCGTCCATGGCACTTCTTCGATGTCTCATGGTGCTACGAGATCGATTGCCATGTCGAGGACTTCAGAGCCGCAGTTGGCCAGGAAGATGCCCTTTTTCCGGTCATCATCGGCATCCCTGATGTTGTTGCCTCTCAGGTATTGCCGAAATTTGACCACGTAGGATTTCCACTTGTCCTTCCCTGGGCGGAATGGAGCAAGGGCTGGCAAAGTGACTTCAGCGGATGCCATGCCTTCGGAAATGCCTACTGTGGTTCAGGTGCCGGAGTCTTGGTCTTGTTGGCTTTGGCGCCACAAGGTTCATCTCTTGGTCCTAGTCCTTCGTCGCCAGTGTTAGATCGGCGCAGGAATGGAAGACATGACCAGCTCGTTACATTAATAACTTTATTTAGAAACAGTAGCAAGACTGGCTGCGCGCTGCCGGAGCTCTCCTTATATTCGCTCCGGCAGTTGCACCGCCCCTGACAGTGATTCAAACTTTCCCGCCCGATGGCTGGCAGCCAATCCGGGCGGATGTCCTTATAAGGACATAACACAGCGCATCCAGCATCTGGAGAAGGAGTGGTTGGGGGGCTGGGTCGAGATGGAACAGATGTTGATTGGAGCATGTAATTGATTGGGGAGAAAGGGGATGGTTTTGGGAGCTTTGACTTACTGAAGGAAAACCCGGGCTTTTCAGATTCGGGATTTCCCAGATGTGCCAGTTTGCCTATTCTAGTAAAGAGAACTTTGGAGAATGCTTGTTTCTGTGTCTTTACTTGGAGTTGGGGGTTTTCTGGAACGCTGACATTTCCTCTATTTGTTGACATTCTTGATTGAGATATTTGGCTTTGTCATTTCTTGCTTGACATTGAAACCTTGTGTTCATTTGTCCACATCCTCCTAATTGTCCAAGATGCTCATCCTTTGTTTTCCCTTGACTATTATAATAAATTGTTCTGAAAGCAAGTAAGTATACATCACAAGTGGGAGATAAATGTCTTTGGCCTCAAGATAGAATAGAAAACAGAGTTGGAAGGGACCTTGGAGGTCTTCTAATCCAACTCCTTGCTCAGGGAGGAAACCCTATACCATTTCAGACAAATGGTTGTCCAATCTTTTCTTTAAAACTTTGAACGTTGGAGCATTCACAACTTCTGGAGGCAAGTTGCTCCACTGATTAATTTTTCTGTCAGGAAATTTCTTCTTAGTTCTAGGTTGCTTCTCTCCTTGATTAATTTCCATCCATTGCTTCTTCTCCTGCCCTCAGGTGCTTTGGAGAATAGCTTGACTCCCTCTTCTTTGTGGCAACCCCTGAGATATCGGAACACTGCTATCATGTAACCCCTAGTCCTTCTTTTCATTAAACTAGACATACCCAATTCCAGCAACCATTCTTCATATGTTTTAGCTGCCATTCCCCTAATCATCTTTGTTGCTCTTCTCTGCACTCTTTCTAGAGTCTCAGCATCTTTTTTACATCATGGCAACCAAAACTGGATGCAGTATTCTAAGTGTGGCCTCACCAAGGCAGTATAAAGTGGTAACAACACTTCACGTGATCTTGATTCTATCCCTCTGTTAATGCAGCCTAGAACTGTGTTGGCTTTTTTGGCAGCTGTAGCACACTGCTGGCTCATATTTAAATGATTGCCCACTAGGACTCCCAAGATCCCTATCCATTTATAAAATTGAGGTACTAAGGTGCATGAATGAAAATCTTATCTCTGTGGCTGAATCTGTGCTGGACTCAGTCATATTCAACATCTGTACTTAGAGTCAACCTTAAAAATGGATTCCCTCATGTGTTGTTCCCTTAATGACTTGGTTCCCTTCCCTGAGGGAACTTTTCTGTAGGAGTCTGCAGTCTGCATATGTGCAGGAATTTTCCTATCTTGGATGGCAAACCTCAGATAAGGAAGGTTACTTGCACGTAGGTGCCAGGAAATGGCATTAGAAGATAAGACCCTAACTCTGTAAATAAGAGGAACAGGAGGAGAGGAAGTGGGATGTGTGTTAGATTTTAATTATAGCTAAACATTATAAGTGCTTAAGCAAAGCAGTAATGATTAACCTATGATTTAAGTTACCTGGAAGATTCTGTGAGCCAATGATATGCTGCCAAGTACGCTGTAACTTGAAAGTAACAAACTATATAATGTCACCATGTAAGACAATAAAGATACCACATATATTCTCAACCTTTGTGTGTGTGGTCACTCAACACTTTTCCTAGCTTTTGTCCACACTGCTTACATGCCTTCACCACTTTTAAGTATGGTGGCTTTGGCCTAGTCTCACAGTGTGCAGGAACAAATGGATTTGTTATTCCTTTAAAAATGAAATAATCTGGGTAGGATGTCTCCCCCAGTTACTCCAGATAAGGTTAGAGGGATATGTGCAAGTGTGTGTTGGGTGGAGGGGTGTATACCTCCTCCTGATTTGAGGATGCTTAGTTTCTTTTACCCTGCATGGTGTTGTCAAGTATAACAGTTCTTTTCTGCTTGTCTTTTCCTCTGTACCTGCTGATGGTTGGATTCATACTGCTTAATTGTAGGAAGCCCACCCCTTCCCAAAATAAAATATTCTTTATTCTTAATATTAAAAAGAGGCAGAATAGAATATTTCCCCAAAGGAGAAGAGGAGAGACATCTTCTTAAAGGCAGAAAGCAGCCCCAGTCTTCCTGCTATAGGAAAACAGCCTCAAGCAGAAACCTGAAGAAGCTAGTCTTTAGGAATGGATATTTTGTATCCATTCAGAAAGCTGGGCCACTCTATTCATAAGCAAAGTGCACCCAGAAATCCCAAATAAGCAACACAATAGGCAAGGAGCTGAAATTGACAAGATTAGCTCAACAAAACACCTAGGATTTGCATTTCCCCTTTTGCCTGTAGAGCCAGCCATGACCCCTACATGACCCCATAGGAATCTGGCAACAGCCATTAAAACATTAAAGGACATGTTCTTGCACAGGAACAGGCATCTCAATCACAAAGCCCCAAAGAATGTATAAAAGCCCACTTACTCTCAACCAGGGGTGAAATGCTACTGGTTCAGACCGGTTCAGCTGAACTGGTAGCGATGATTGCCATTGGTTCGCCAAACTGGTAGCAATCATCTCTGGTGGCCCCGCTCCCGCCCACCCGGTCGCCCCCTCAACAGGCGCGCTGGGGCCGCCTTGCCCACCGCCTCCATGTGCTGTGCTTGGAAGGGGCTGCTGCCGCCGCTCTCATTGCCACCACTCTCACTGCCCTCCCTCCCCGCCTGTCTGCAAACATCCGCCTGCCCTCCTGGAGCACTGCCACGCCGCTGCCATTTGCTTTCTTCCTTCTCCTGCCGCGAAACAAAAGCAAACGGCGGCAGTGGTGCTTCAGGAGGGCAGGCGGACATATTCATTATAGTTGTCAACTGCAGATGTTCACCTGCCCTCCCGAAGCACCACCGCGGCAAACAAAACAACCCCATGGCGCTGCACCTCCTCCTGCAGCCAAACGCGCCCAGCCGTGCATGCCCTTTCCTCAAATGGGCTGTGCATGGGGCGCTTGGAGAGCGAGCGAGCAAGGGAGCTCTCCAACCTCTGTTTGTGTGTGTCTGTGTGAGGGAGAGAGGGAGCGATCTGAAGCTGAGGCACCCAAACTTCTGGCAGCGGCGGGGGTGGCTTCTGAGCAGCCCTGAATCAGCCAGCTCCACCTGACCTACTCCCCAAGTCTCACCGTTCTCCTCGACCCCTCCCAATTCATGCAGCAGAAGGCTCTGCGGGACAACAAGGCCTCTCATTTTTCCCACGGCGTGGCATGCGCTTGCTACCTCTGCTTGTCTGCTTGCAAGTGGTGATCTTTGCTTCTCTCGGGATGCTGGTGCAGGCACCATGGATGCATAGCTTGTCAGGGCTAAGCAGTGAAGCTGCTGTCATGCCACTCCCCCCTCGCTTCCCCGAGTGCAAAGGTGAGGCCGTGTGCTTCCTCACCGGGCTGGCCACCAGCAAAGAGCCACGTGGCCAACAGCCACTCAATGCCCCACGTGCAGCATCACCCAGCTGCCGGTGGGGACAGAGCAGCCAGCTCAGGGGCAGGAATGATTCCTGTGGACCCTGCCGCTACTTGAGCAGGTAGGATGATGCTGAGGACTCGGAGGAGAAAAACCATGAGGTTTTGCCCCAGGTGGCTGGCCCTGCAGTGGTGGCTTGAATGGCCCAACTAAAGTTGTGCTTGCTGGTGAATGTTGGCGCGGAAGCCTCGGCTGCAGCGCTGCTCCAGCCAGCCAGCCCAAGCCCAAGCTGGAATGGCTGCTCCGTCCCCACCGGCAGCTGGGCGATGCTGCACGTGGGGCATTGAGTGGCTGTCCATGGCCTCAGCTCTTCGCTCAGGGAAGTGAGGGGGAGTGGCATGACAGCGGCATGACAGCGGCTTCCCTGCTCAGCTGCCCAATGCTCCACACGCAGCATCACCCAGCCGCTGGTGGGGACAGCAGCCAGTAGAGGTAGCAAGTGTACGCCACGCCATGGGAAAAATGAGAGGCCCTGTTGTCCCGCAGAGCCTGCCTCTGCTTGGGGGGGGGGGGGGTGAGGAGAATGGCCAGACTCGGGGAGTAGGTCAGGTGGAGCTGGCTGATTCAGGGCTGCTCAGAAGCCGCCCCCGCTGCTGCCAGAAGTTTGGGTGCCTCGGCTCCAGATCGCTCCCTCCCTCACATGCACACACAAAAACAGAGGTTGGAGAGCTCTCTTGCTCGCTTTTTCTCCAAGCGCCCCATGCACAGCCCATTTGAGGAAAGGGCATGCACGTCTGGGCATGTTTGGCTGCAGGAGGAGGCCCAGGTGGAAGGCGGCTTTTTCTGCAGCATCCCCCTCCCCTCTTTGGATCGCCCTGCAAGAGGAAGGCTCTGCCTTTGCAAAAACGGGATGGACAATTTGTACAGAGGATTGGCAGGGGGGATGCGCGGCCCTCCGGGATGGAGAGCAGGGCAAGAGAAGGCTCCGAGGTTCACTTGGGCAGTCAAGCCAGAGGGAAACTCAAAGCATTGGGGGCTTCAGAAGGGCAGAATGTGCTTCAGAATGTGCAGCTCCTGGCTCTAACAGTGAGTGACATCAAGTTGGCCACACCAACCCAGTCACATGACCACCAAGCCTGTCACACGTGAAAATACCTAACTATCTGTACATACATACATACATACATACATACATACATATACATATACATATACATATACATATACATATACATATACATATACATATACATATACATATACATATACATATACATATACATATACATATACATATACATATACATATACATATACATATACATATACATATACATATGTTCTACAAACTGTAGAACAACTTAGTTTACGTAGGTAAAACCTGGCTAGAAAGAATATGCACATAAAAGCCTACGAAAAAGAAAAAGACACATTGTACCTTTACAGGGAGGATATCTGAGAAGTGGGTGTGGCTCACTGATGACGCCTTAAAAGGCAGAAATAGCTATCTGAGTCTCCCAGAGAGCAACACAGACTTGCAGTTTGTCAGCAGAAAAAAGGCCCAGAAACTTGTGAATGAGATTTCACAGAACCAGGGCTGTAGAACAACTTAGTTTACGTAGGTAAAACCTGGCTAGAAAGAATATGCACATAAAAGCCTACGAAAAAGAAAAAGACACACACACACACACACACACACACACACACACATATACATATACATATACATATACATATATATATATATATATATATATAGCTATGTAGGGGTTAATCCTTGACACAACAATTGTCCCTCCCACTGACTCCTCCTTACCTTTGACTCCTCCTTCTGTGTATATATACTGATGTTCTGGACTGCGAGCTTAGCTTGCCTGATGTTCTCCTATGATAGAAACCAAGAAATAAATACTGTTTAAACTCTCATGACTTGCATCCTGATTATTGGGCCTATATAAAAGAAATAAAAGCAACAGATTGGTAGCAGAGGATGGTTTGAAGGCCCAACCAATCCAAAGATGCAAGAAACTCCAAAGCTGGATGAAGGTAAAAGAAGACCTATCACCAGATCACTCAAAAAAAGAATGGCAGCTCAACTAACTCCTACAGAAACCACACTGAAAGAAAAGGCAGAGAAAGACGAGAGATTTTCCAATACTGAGATACTGCCAGACATCATGGAACAACAAACCAAAAATGAAGATACTCCCTCAGTCATCAAAAAAGAGGATGACATGAAAAAGAAAATAATTAAACTGATAGAAGAAATCCCGAACGATCCAAATCTGTTAGCGAAACTCCTCAATCTCATTGAAAATCACGGAGCAGCAACAGATGAGGAGGAAAATGAATCCAGCCAAGATGAAGAAAGCAAGGTAGGAAAACCAAATACTAACTGTATAACTGACGATGAAGCCGGCGATGATTTCACGCCTTTTTCATGGTGGCCATCTTGCATGACAAACTCATTAAAGATGGCCGACCAGCAGCCAATGGGATTTCAAAATTCGAATCCCAAGGTGGGAAGCGGGGCCTACGAAAAAAACACCTACCAAACAACAGAAACAAACGATAAACTATTAAAGAAGAAGCCGCCACATGCAAAAAGACTTACAAGCTGCCACCCACCGAAACCAGCTGCCAGGCGCACTCACAAACCGCTCAAGAACCCAGAAATAAAAGATCATACTCACCGATCAGAAGACATCACGCTGAGCAGTCAATGTATCCCGATGACAATGATCCAGACCAGGCCCAGTTCTGCAGCCGCACAGAGCAACAGAGCCGCCAGACCCTCCGTGATGACTTTGCTGATCAGCAGAGCAGCAGGAATGCCCCGGCGACTCGAACGACCTCCCAGGCAACCATCAACTACCTGAGGCCTCCCAGAAGAAGAAGAACATCCTGACGAATGGGGCCTTCTCCCAAGAGCCACGAGCACAGGATCCTTCCTTGGCGACTGCTGGAGAAAAATGAACTCCGAGCATGCGCAGAACGTCTCTACAAGAAAAAATGAAGAAAACATAGACACAAGTTGGTACAGATATACCTCTAGCATTCCAACACCATATTGTGAGTTCGCTAAAGACCTAAACCATGGACAGCGACAGACTGTAAGTAATTCTTCACACAATCCAGGGGCTTTACCAGCAGACTTTATAAAATTAAAACTAGATGGATCAAACTTATTGGAATGGAGTCAACAGCTCCAAGTCATATATTTAAGAGAAAACATGTTATTTTTTATTAATGATCCTCCCAGCAAACCCTGGACTTTTGAACTGGACTGTTTACATCATAAGGCTTATTATATTCTCATTGCCACTATATCACCTAGCATTTGCCCTAGCATTGAACACAACTTAACTGTTTCTGAAATATTTCAAAAATTGTTTAACTTGTTTCACAGTAAGAGTGTTGTCACAACCAGGATTTCTAGCGAGTTTCACTCTGCCAGACTAAAAAGTGGAACACCCATGAGTGAACATATTTTAAATTTAATTGCCACCAGAGCTGAGCTTATTCAAAGAGGGGAAAATATTTCAGAGGGGAGCTTAAAGAGTATAATAATCAACTCATTAGATTCTAGTTGGGATAACTACATAACCCTGTTAGACAGTCTCAGTTTGGAGAACCTATCATTGGAAACACTTACAAACAAACTCATATCAGAAGATAATCTGAGAAGGGAACGTTCCATGAGCCACAGGGAAAGTAGGACTACAAAGAAGGTAGAGTTCCAAAGCAGAGGTAGATATGCACTTGAGTGTCACACATGCAGTTCAAAGAACCATTATATGAGAGACTGTCCAAAACATACAAGAAATAGGGACCAATCATATCACAGGGAGAGGTCAGATAGAAGAGTTAACTTCTCAGACAGACATTCACCAGATTACAGATATAAACGTAGAGACTCACCCATCACAAAAGATAGAAAAAGTTACAGAGACAATTATAAGGAGGATAGACATGGATCATTATATGGACTAGGGGATAACAAACCCACACAAACAGAATCAAGTAACACATGGCTCATTGACTCTGGAGCCACTAACCATACCACCAATAATAAGGAACTACTCAATGATTTCATGGAAAAGAATTACCATGTTAAGGTGGCTAATCAAGACAAAGTCTTAGTGAAAGGGATAGGCAACACACACATCAAAGGCATAGGGAAAATAGAGGGGGTATTGTTTATTCCTGAAATCCCACATAACATATTAGCTACCCTTAAATTAAGTGAAGAAAAGGAGATAGAAATTACATTCAAGAATGGAAAAGTGTATATGACTAAAAACAAAAGGAATATAGGAAATATTGTTACCAAAGAGGGATTGACATACTTTCACCCAAAAGATGATGAAGCAGCACACACAAACATACTATTAGGAAACAAGAAATATAAGACAAGTATTCATGAAGGTACTGAGTATGACATGAAAAATGACCACACTGATGATAATGTTTCTATTGAGAAAATATCCAATGGTAAGCCAATGCATGATGAATTCGCACATTTACTCCATAGGAAGCTGGGACATGCCAGTTTCCCTGTTATTCAAAAAATGTTAGAATGTTCTGATGATGTAAAAGTAAAAAATTGTAAAAATTATTTAGAATGTTCTGTGTGCAAATCTTCAAAACTCAAAAACAAACCTAGGCCAAGAAAAGCCACACGTACCACACATTCAATCTTCCAACTGGTACATATGGACCTAGTTGGTCCCATGAAGCCATCAATTAAGTATAGAAAGAGATATTTCCTGACCATAGTAGATGACTTCAGCAGATATGGCTTCGTATACACACTCAATCAGAAAAACGAAGTGTTTAAAAAATTTAAAGAATTCCACAAAAGAGTAGAGACCCAACATAATATAAAAATCAAGCAAATAATGACAGATAGGGGATCAGAATTTTTGTCAAAAGAATTTTCCAATTGGCTAAGAATGCAGGGAATACTCCATTTCAAATCTTCACCTTTTTCTGCATTCCAGAATGGAGTCATGGAACGCAAAAACAGTTTATTACAAACCATGGTTAGATGTGTGTTAGGTGATGCAGGACTAGGAAAAAAAAATTGGGCCGAAGCACTTACATATTCAAATTACACCATAAATAGATTATGGTCTAGCGTAATTGGCAAAACACCTTACGAAATCATGTATGGCAGAAAACCTAAAATTGGTCATCTACATATATTCGGTGTCACTGCTGATGTCTATGTTCCAAAACAATTAAGACGCAAAGGAGAAAAAGTGTCAAAAAGATTAAAATTCATGGGATATGAATCAGGGACCAAAGGGTACCGATTTATAGACAAAAATAATGAATTCATAATATCTAGAACGGCTGTATTCCATGAGCATGCAACTTGGTCCAAAATACATCTAAATGAATTATGCCCTGAAGCTGAAAACACAATAGACACACATAAAAACCACATACCATATGCGACTGAATCCAAAACACAAAAAATTAACAAACCCAGACACCAAGAGATAACAACTAGAGAATGGAAAAGGAATCACCCCATCATACAAGTAGATACACTAACTAAGAAAGAAGCAAGATATATGCATGATGCTGAGGCACCTCCCAATAGACCCATCAGATCCAACAGAAACACAGTACCAAAAAGATTAGAAGACTACATACTATCTATCAATGCATACAATAAAACACCCAGTACATATGAGGAAATACTAAAATTACCACAAGAGGAGAAGATCAAGTGGGAACAAGCAATGGAAAGGGAGATGAATAGCTTAAAGGAATTAAATGTATATACACACACAAAACCACCTGCAGGTAAGACTCCCATTGGAACTAAATGGATATTCAAAATTAAGGAACTAGAAAATAATGAATTTTTATACAAAGCTAGACTAGTGGCTCAAGGGTTCGCGCAACAGTTCCCAGATGATTATGTAGATACGTACTCTCCCACAGTGAGGTCAGAGAGTGTCAAAAGCGCACTAACAATAGCATCCATTCTTAATTTAGAAGTGTACCAGTTTGACGTACAAACTGCTTATTTACATGCTGACCTTGACAAAGAAATATATGTGAGGGCACCCCCCGGAAATAATATACAGAAAGGAGAAACTTGGTTATTAAATAAGAGTTTATATGGATTAAAACAATCCGGAAAAAGATGGTATGAGTGTTTGGCAAAGATACTTAGAGAAATGGGTTTTTCAGCCACGTCTGCAGATTTATGCTTTTTTATCAAAAAAGGGGAAAATTCAATAGAATATGTACTCATCTATGTTGATGACATTTTATATTTTGGGCAACGCAAACATGGATGTGATAAATTCGCTGAAAAATTGGGCAAACATTTTTACGTTGAAAACCTTGGGGAAAGTAAATAAAAATCTGGGTGTTCAAATTGATAAGACCAAAGGAGGATTCAAATTATCTCAAAAAGAAAAAATATTAGAACTTTTACAAAAATGCAACATGATTGATTCGAAACCATGTGAGACTCCCATGCAAACTGACTTTATAAAAAACATGAACAACGAAGGTGATCCATTTAAAGACAATACTTTGTACAGATCAGTCATTGGTTCATTATTATATATTTCTAATTGGACTAGACCTGATATCACTCTTGCTGTTAACCTTCTGTCTAGACACATAAGCAATCCTAATACATATCATTGGGAAGGGATAAAAAGGGTCCTTAGATATCTAAAATTCACCACTGATGTTTGCTTGTACTTAGAACCTGCTCATTCAGAAAGACCTATTCTGTCATGCTATGCTGATGCGGATTGGGCCGGAGATTCAAAAAGCAGAGAAAGTACATCTGGTTATGTCTTTCTTATAAACAATTGTCCTGTATATTGGTACACTGGTAAACAAAATTTAATTGCAACCTCCACAGCTGAAGCTGAATATATTTGTCTATCAAAAGCGGCCAATAATTTAACGTGGTTTGACGATCTACTATCTAACATCTGGGCTGAACCGGGACGCTTTCTACATATATGCACTTTACCAGCTTTCTACATATATGCACTTTACCAGCGAGGGGACTTTACCAGCGAGGGGACTTTACCATCGGTCTTTACCACCGGACAAAACGCCGTGAGAGGGGCGATTTTTGGACCTGACCCCCGGACGCTGTCTATATGCATCGGTTCATTGCTACCACCCCACCACAAGAGGGGGCTGTCCAGCTGACCTAACCACCGTGAGAGGGTGGTTGGATCTATTTCCCCCTTGGAACTGTGGTCGTCCTGGCTTTGGACTATGTCCTCTGTTGTGAGGGGACAGGGGACTTGGTCCTGCAAATATGTCTCTGAGATCCCCCATTCCTTTGTCTTCTCCTCGGTCCTTTATATACACCCTCAGGATATGGTCGTGTCACCCATTATGATTAATGTACTCAGCAGCGGAGCTTCTTGGTCTGCGAGACTCCCCCCTCTCGCAGGCTTGGCCCTCCATTCTACCGAGGGCCTACCTCGATGACGGGCTCTGGAGTCCCGAGAGGTGGCATGCCGCAAAGAGGGGGGCTGCGGGGTTTTTTAAAATTGTCCTTGTTTAAACTTTTAAGGGGTTCTGGGAGGGGGGAGGGGGGTGGGATTGGAATTAGGGTTGTGGGTTTGGGGGATAACCCACTAGGGGGAGAGTTGGGCTTGGCCAGGACGTTCGGCGGGGGTGGTGGGGGATCCGGAGGGGGTCGAGCTGGTCCAGACTGTGTTTTTACCATTGGTACTGTGTGTGGGAGAGGTAGATATGGCGGGAGCAGGGGGCCATATCATGTTAAGGGAGCACGCACCTGCTGTCTTCAAGCGGTAGAGTGCTCCGGCCCCCAAGGCTCCACCCGTTCTCCAAGTAGTACAGACCTTCAGGGCCCGGGCCTTCGCCTGATGTTGTGCAACGCCAGGTCTGTAGTAAATAAAGCCCCCCTCATCTGTGATCTTGTTTACGAGGGGGGGAGCGGACCTGGCGGGTATTACGGAGACCTGGTTGGGCCCAGAGGGAGGGGTCCCTCTGGTAGAAATGTGCCCACCAGGTTTCCACGCATTCCATCAGCCAAGGTCACAGGGGAGGGGCGGGGGAGTAGCGGTTATTATTAGAGAAGGCCTTAGGCTGAGGGAGACCACTGTACCTCAGACAGCTGGTTGTGAGTCCCTCCTTGTGAAGTGGGGCCACGGGGTTCAGATGGGTTTGCTGATCACGTACCTGGCTCCCTGCCACGTGGCGGCAGCCCTGCCCGAGCTACTCAACGTTATTGCCGCTGGTGGCGGTTGATACCCCCAGACTTATGGTCATGGGGGATTTCAACCTGCCATCCATGGGTGAGGCATCTGAGGTGACTCGGGAGTTCATGGCTTCCATGACGGCCATGGACCTGACCCAACTAATTCATGGCCCTACGCACACTGGGGGAAACACACTGGACTTGGTTTTTGTCTCTGGACAGTGGTTGAGTGATAGGGGATATAGTCATCGAGCCCTTGTCATGGTCAGATCACTCGCTCCTTCGCCTTGACCTTCGAACCGCGGCACCCCGCTGCAGGGAGGCAGAACCGGTAAGATGGTACCGCCCCAGGCGCCTGATGGAACCTGATAGGTTCCACAAGGAGTTTGGGCCAATCCCGGAGGTTCTGGCTCACGCCTCATCTGGGGACCTAGTGGCCGCCTGGGATAGGGCGGCTGCTAGAGCCCTGGATCGAGTCGTGCCTTTGCGGCCTCTGACCCGGCGCCGATCTCGCCTGGCTCCTTGGTTCACCGAGGAGCTGAGGGAGATGAAGCGCCGGAAAAGACACCTAGAGAGCTGTTGGAGGGCTAGTCTTTCTGAATCTGACCGAACACTGGTAAGATCTCATATTAGGAGTTACCTAGTGGCGATAAAAGCAGCAAAATGTACTCATTTTACTGCTCTTATTGCGTCATCAGATAATCGCCCGGCCACCCTGTTTAGGGTGACCCGCTCCCTGCTCCACCAGAAAGCGCGGGAGGACCCCTTGGAGGGAAGAGCCGACGATTTTGTTCAGTATCTGTATGACAAAATCACTCAGATTCGGGCAGGTCTGGACTCTGACGGGATAGATCCAGCGAGGGTAACGGAGACAGGTCTTGAGACTGTTATCTGGGATGAGTTTGATCCTGTGACCCCAGATGACGTGGACAGGATTCTGGGTAGATTGAACGCGACCACATGTTTGTTGGACCCGTGTCCCTCCTGGTTAGTGCTGGCTTCCCAGGAGGTGACGCGAGGCTGGCTCCAGGGGATTATAAATGCTTCGTTGGGTGAGGGTGTCTTTCCTGCCGCCCTGAAAGAGGCGGTGGTAAGGCCTCTCCTCAAGAAGCCTTCCCTGGACCCGGCAGTATTGGCTAATTATCGTCCAGTCTCCAACCTTTGCTTCGTTGCGAAGGTTGTTGAGAGTGTGGTTGCGCGACAGCTACCCCAGTACCTGGATGAAGCGTCGTATCTAGATCCGTTCCAGTCGGGCTTCAGGCCTGGGTACAGCACGGAAACGGCATTGGTCGCGTTGGTTGATGGTCTCTGGAGGGCTCGGGACAGGGGTTGTTCCTCTGTCCTGGTCCTGTTAGACCTCTCAGCGGCTTTTGATACCATCGACCATGGTATCATGCTGCACCGGCTGGAAGGGTTGGGGGTGGGAGGCACCGTTTTACAGTGGTTCTCCTCCTTTCTCTCTGACCGGTCGCAGTCTGTATTGACAGGGGGGCAGAGATCGACCCCTAGGCCCCTTATATGTGGGGTGCCGAAGGGATCGGTTCTCTCACCCCTTCTGTTCAACATTTATGTAAAGCCGCTGGGCGAGATCATCCGTGGTTTCGGGGTGAAGTACCATCTGTACGCTGACGACACCCAGCTGTACATCTCCACCCCGGACCACCCCAACGATGCCCTTGAAGTTATGTCCCAGTGCCTGGAGGCCGTACGGATCTGGATGGGGAGAAACGGGCTCAGGCTCAACCCATCCAAGACCGAGTGGCTGTGGTTTCCGACGTCCCGATATAGTCAGCTGGCGCCATCGCTGGCTATTGGGGGCGAATCATTGGCCCCCACGGAAAGGGCTCGTAACTTGGGCGTCCTCCTGGACTCACGGCTGTCTTTAGAAGAGCACTTGACGGCCGTGACCGGGAGGATTTTTCATCAGTTTCGCCTGATTCGCCAGTTGCGTCCCTTTCTAGATCGGGACTCGTTACGCACAGTCACTCATGCCCTTGTCACCTCTCGTCTGGACTATTGTAATGCTCTCTACATGGGGCTCCCCTTGAGGTGCACCCGGAGGCTCCAACTGGCGCAGAGTGTGGCCGCGCGGGTGGTTATGGGAGCAACATGGAGCTCCCATGTAACACCTCTCCTGCGCGAGCTGCACTGGCTCCCGGTGGTCTTCCGGGTGCGCTTCAAGGTTCTGGTTACCACCTTTAAAGCGCTCCATGGCTTAGGACCTGGTTACTTACGGGACCGCCTACTACCATCAACAGCCTCCCACCGACCAGTACGCTCCCACAGAGAGGGGCTCCTCCAGGTGCCGTCGGCCAAACAATGTCAGCTGTCGGCCCCTAGGGGGAGAGCCTTCTCTGTGGGGGCACCGACGATCTGGAATGAGCTCCCCCCAGAGATACGGAGGATTCCGGATCTGCGCACCTTCCGCCACGAGTTGAAGACGCTTTTATTTCATCAAGCTGGCCTCGCCTAAATCTTCTCCCTTTTAAGTGTAAATTTTAAATTTTTAATGTATTTTAAAATTATGGGTATTTTAAATTATGGGTATTAATTCAGCCAAATTTATTTAATTCATTTTATTCGATTTTAAATTTTGTATATCTATGTGTTTTATTTCATGGCTGTGCACCGCCCTGAGTCCTTCGGGAGTAGGGCGGTATAGAAATTCAATAAAATAAATAAATAAAAATAAACCCATTTATCCCATAACCATCCATGAAGACAATAAAGCTGCCATAGAAATTTCAGCATCTGAAGCAATAGGCCAGAGGTCGCGTCATATAGATATTAAATATAAACATGTCAGACAGTTATCTAATATAGGATTTATTAAAGCTATTCATTGTGATACAAATGAACAAGTTGCAGACATTTTAACAAAACCTTTACCAATTAAACAACATGCTTATCTAACTTCGAAATTAAGTGTATATAAATTGTAAAATTGATAACCATTAGGTATTTTAGAGGGGGATTTGTCACACGTGAAAATACCTAACTATCTGTACATACATATATATATATATATATATATATATATATATATATATATATATATATATATATATATATATATATATATATAAAGCTATGTAGGGGTTAATCCTTGACACATCAATTGTCCCTCCCACTGACTCCTCCTTACCTTTGACTCCTCCTTCTGTGTATATATACTGATGTTCTGGACTGCGAGCTTAGCTTGCCTGATGTTCTCCTATGATAGAAACCAAGAAATAAATACTGTTTAAACTCTTATGACTTGCATCCTGATTATTGGGCCTATATAAAAGAAATAAAAGCAACAAAGCCACACCCACCAAGCCACACCCACAGAACCAGTAGCAAAAAAATTTAGATTTCAACACTGCTCTCAACCCCATTTTGTCAGCCACCCCCAAAACATGCTACTGTCACTAGTTTCTGGCTACTAAATAAACAGAGACAGAATTTCCTGCAGCCTGCCTCCATTTTATTTCCAACGTCTTTCTCCCTGCTTGGAACCGGATTGCATTTTTCTTCCTACACTAGTATGTAAGCCATGATTTATTGAATTTTACTCAGTTGCCCAACATATTGGTTTCATTCAGCCAACATTCTGAGCCAAAGAAAGCAACCCTGGTTAGGTCTACTGCATGGTTTTCAAATAAATCCTAGAATGGCTGGGGAATTCTAGGAGTTGAAGTTCACACACCTTAAAGTTACAAAATTTTAAAAACACTCATCTAATGTATTATGGAAATCCAGCTCATGTCTGTTCAAATGTGTGACTCAAATAAAAGAAAAACTTTACTCCATAAACTACATTTATGATAAATTGTGGCAAACAATGTCATTCTTTTAAACCCCACCCCCTTTCCTTCCAGGCCTGTGCTGTGGCCTTATTTTCCATGTCATCAGAAAGGATGTTGAAAGGTTTATTGAAGCAGTTTACCCTGTTGACTACTGTACTTTTGGACTAAAGCTCTGCCCATTTTTAAAATTTAGTGCAAAAATTACCAATTCATAGGAGGGTGCAAATCTACCAGTCATATTTTATTTTTTTCCCCCACAGCCACCCTCTCCACTCCCCATAATTCAAGAGGGCTACATCTTGGCATGGAGGTACTTCCTTTCTTTTGGTCTAAGGCCAGGAGCTTCTGTCCTCTCTGCAGGAAACCTTTTTCTCTGATAGACAACACCCGGCATCTCAGCCGTATCTACCTGCTGGGTCTGAAGATGAACTCCTCCAACTACAACCCTCAGGAGATGTGGAATGACCTTTGCACAAATAATATGCAAAGCCAAAGCATTAAAATGTTTGGTTTTACAGTACTTTCCTTCAGCAGCTTAGATATAGCTTTGAATTAAATGTAACATGTATTTCTTAGAGAAAATTAATATGGTTTTGCATAAGATGCCTGCCTGATGTCCTAAGGTTTGGGACCTCTGTGGAGTCCTGCTACCCAGCCTAGCTGATGAGATGCTGGGAAACACTGAGAAACATTGGAGATGCTGGGAACAGTTGAGCGGCAGGGGTGATCAGCTGGGTGGCAGCAGAGCAGGGAAGCAACTTGGCAGCCTGAGGCCCAAGACCAGTCTGGGGAATAAACTAAGTTACTGGCCAGCCAGAGAAAGACCTGGGTAACCTGCCAGACCTCAGGAGCATTCATCAAACATTTGAGCAGAGGCCTGGCATAACTGAGCAAGGAACAGAGTTGATGGATGGACAGCCCAAAGACCAACTAAGTGACCCACTGGAGAAGCAGGGAAGAAATGCTTAGCTGAGCCCAAAGCCAGTGGAGATTATATCAGCAGTGCCAGCGATGCCAAAGAGTCCCTAAGGGCACACCCTCAGAACTTGGATGGCTACACCAACAAGCCCAGAGAGTGGTTGCCAGAGACTGATGAAGTTGATAGCTGAAACTGACCTGGAACTGGCACCAACACGCTATTAGTAGGACTGTCAAAGAGGGGTGGAAGGGTTTGCTCTGGGAATCATGGTCCCCTGAGATGATAGGAATGGCAACCCCAAGGGTGAGAGCATAGGGGGTGCTGGTGTGAATATAGGAGTGGATGTTCGGTATCCCTCTCTCTGGGTGAGAGCCAGGGATAGGGTGTGTTTGTGTTTGCTGCCTCGCCCCAGCTGGCCAGTGAGAGAGACCAGTCCTGGGGTGGGGTAGATTGGGTGCAAAGCGCATGCACGAAGCAAACCGGTGGTAACACCGGTTGAAACCCACCACTGGCCCAGATCCTGGACAGCAGTCCCTCAGAGGCCCAGGTCTCATGGTTGCTGCTGCTGAATGCCAGGTCAGTCAATTATAAGGCTTTATTTGCAATCTTATTAGAGAAGAGCAAGCTGAACTGGCATGCATTACTGAGACCTGGCTGACACCATAAGGGGGAGTTCCCCTCTCAGAAATGTGTCTGGTTGGGTTTAGGGTTTGGCACCAACTGAGGCCACAGGGCAGGGGGAGTGGCAGTTGTCATTCAAGAATCTCTCCTGGCCTTCAGGGGCCATGCTCCCCAAGTTTCTGGATTGTTCTGACCCAGCTACGGACCCCAAAGAACGCAGCACACACAAAGTCCGTACAAACCTTAGTTTACTAATTAAGGACTACTAATGAGTTTTCTTAGTAGTTGTTCGAACACAAGTACAGTTTAAATCAGTCTTTTCTAAACAAGGGCTGTTAATTTAACTTCATTAACAGCCGACAAGAATCCAAAGAATAATAACTCAATTCTGAAGCACAGTATTTCAGATAAGAGCACTGATCTCCTGTGCTTAAAATGGCTGCCGCCGTTTTTTGAGCTCCGTTGGGGATGGGGCTTCTTGGTGAGATGTGGAGGCTTGGGGGGACCCTGATTATGTCCCCCGTTATGGACTGGTAGGGGGAACAGTTGGGGCTCGGCAGGTCCACTTTTTCCCTACCTAGGTCCCCAGGGGACGCCGGGCGAGCCGGAGCTGCCTCCCCATGATCCGGATGGTGGTTTTCCGCTGCGGTTTTTGCCTGAGTCAGCTGGGCGGCGCTGCGGCGTGGCGGCGGTGGGGCGCGGTGGGGTGGAGCCCCCCCCTGGACTTGTTCAGCGACAGCCTCTCTGGAATCAGCTGGCACCCGCCGAAGGTGAAGGAGTTGTCGGCGATGTGCGTAGAGGGCTGTTGGCGGCATGGAGGGCTGGTCGGCGG
Organism: Pituophis catenifer annectens; assembly: GCF_029215685.1. NCBI lineage: Eukaryota > Metazoa > Chordata > Lepidosauria > Squamata > Colubridae > Pituophis > Pituophis catenifer. The sequence goes on from NW_027256885.1 coordinate 20,437,991, forward strand.
TGGAGCATCCCATCCCAGATGCGGCTTGGTGGAGGAGAGGCCGAGCCATGGGAGACGAGGAAGGCTGCGTATCGAGATCAGGCTCCATCTGCCTGCAGCTGGGGGGGTTCTTCTTTCCCCCCTTCCCCCCCCTCACCATGGAACCGCAGCGTTTTTGGGGCTGCTGGAGGCATGAATCCGGAATCGCAGGCTCCCCTGTGGAGGGAAGGTGTCTTGGAGGCCTGTCTGCACCGCCCAAGCGAGTTGGGCCGAGCATGGGGTCGCAGGCGGTTCAAGGCCTTGCCTGGATGTTCCATCCTATTGCCTTGACCCCCGGACTGCTTCTGCTGCAACCACTTGGATGGGTGATGGCATCTAGAGCCCTGCCCCCCCCTTCTTTCCAGTCCTAAAATGGTCGGTTCTCTGGGTGTGGTTGCCCGCCGCCGTGAGAGGGCGGCTGTGGACCTATTGTGTGACCAAGTCGTGTTGCGGTGGGAGAGCATCAACGACCTGTGGATCCCAACCGGATGATTGTCCATCTGGCCTAGGAACCTCGCTGCGGTGAGAGGGCAGTGAGGATTACCATCGTCTTTTTTCCTATTGCCGTGAGAGGGCGTTTGGAAATGCAGACTTTATTGCCTATTGCTAGGATGGATTTTTGGATTGTAGATCTTGAACTACTGGCCTGAGATCTTGATAGCCCCTGCCACCATGGACATGCCCATCTCTATGTTTGAGTATGACTATACGAACTTATACAACCGCGGACTTGGTCGCCTTGAGAAACTCCCCCCATTCTTGGGTGTGGCCAGTGGGCCTTGAAAAAACTTACCTTAAGGACGGGTCTTGGAACTCCGAGAGGTGGCACAAGGATTTTAAGGGTTTTAAGGGTTTTAAGGGATATAGATTGAGAGGTTTTCTAACAAAATTTTTAGCGAAAATTTTAAGGGGACCCGGGCGGGCGATTAGGGTGGGTTCGGGGGGTAACCCACAGGGGTTGGGAGGAGCTAGTTCCTATATTGGGGAGGGCGTTGCCATCGACATCGTGGGTGGGAGGGGCAGATATGGCGGGAGCAGGGGGCCATATCGTGTTAGGGGAGGACGCACTCGCTATCTGCGAGCGATTGCGTGCTCCGGCCCTCAATGCTCGTCTCGCATCCCGGGTTGTTCAGATCCTCAGGCCCTGGGCCTTCGGTTGATGTTGTGCAATGCCAGGTCTGTGGTAAATAAAGCCCCCCTCATTTGTGATCTGGTTCAGGAGGGGGGTGCGGACCTGGTAGGGATTACGGAGACCTGGTTGGGCCAGGAGGGGGGGTCCCCCTCGTTGAGATGTGCCCTCCAGGTTTCTATGCATTCCATCAGTCGAGGTCCCAGGGGAGGGGTGGGTGGGTGGCAGTTCTAGTAAAGGAAGGTCTCGCCCCAAGGGAGGCCACTGTACCTCAGATAGCCGGATGTGAGTCCCTCCTTGTGAAGTGGGGACAAGGGAGGCAGATGGGCTTGCTGATTACGTACCTGGCTCCCTGCCACGTGTCGGCGGCCCTGCCCGAGCTCCTCAACGTGATTGCCGAGGTGGCGGTGGAGACCCCCAGGCTTATGGTCATGGGGGACTTTAATCTGCCGTCTGTCGGCGAAGCGTCTGAGGCGGCTCGGGAGTTCATGGCTTCCATGATGGCCATGGACCTGACCCAATTAATTTGTGGACCCACGCACACAGGAGGACACACTCTGGATCTGATTTTTGTCTCTGGGCAGTGGAAGAATGATCTCGAGATAGGGGAGATAGTGATTAAGCCCTTGTCATGGTCGGATCATTCCCTTCTTAGGCTTGACTTTCTAACCGCCACACCCCGCCGCAGGGAGGCGGAACAGACCAGATGGTTCCTGTCAAGTATTTGCAAGCCATTGGCACATATATCATACAGACACTAGTGGAGGCAGAAAGTGCCCCCACCTCTATGTGGAGAGGAGGGGCTTACACTGAGTATAAAACCCCCTCTAACCTTTCCACCAAGCTCTCTTTTACGTTTGTTCTCCATGAGACATGATCTTTGATAAGGGTAGTCACACACGCTGTGTGCCCCCTATCCTAATGGATATTAAGACAGCCTTCGTATATAGTTAATATGTTTTGTTATATGAATAAATACATTTATCACATTTATTCATGCATCTGCCTTTGGACTCTTCTATGCTCCTGGGTGTTTCTACGATCCCAATTTCCACAGTTCCGCCCCAGGCGCCTGAGGGATCCTGATAGGTTCCAGACGGAGCTTGGGCCATTTCCTGAGACTCTGACTCATGGCTCGGCTGAGGATCTGGTGGCCGCCTGGGATAGGGCGGCTGCTGATGCTTTGGACCGAGTCGTGCCTGTGCGGCCTCTGACCTGTCGCCGAGTCTACCTGGCTCCTTGGTTCTCCGAGGAGCTGAGGGGGATGAAGCACCAGAAAAGACGCCTAGAGAGCAGTTGGAGATCTAGTCGCTCCGAATCCGACCGAACACTGGTAAGATCTCATATTAAGACTTACCTAGTGGCGATAAAAGCAGCAAAATATAACTATTTTTCCACTCTTATCGCATCGGCAGATAATCGCCTGGCCGCCCTGTTTAGGGTGACCCGTTCCCTCCTTCATCTGGGAGCGCGGGAGGATCCCTTGCAGGGTCGTGCCAAGGATTTTGTCCAGTATCTGCACGATAAAATCACTCAGATTCGGGAAGGCTTGGTCTCTGACTGGGTAGGTACAGACGGGATGTTGGGTGTCGGTCTTGAGACTGCCATTTGGGAGGAGTTCGACCCTGTTGCTCCCGAGGACATGGACAGGTTACTGGGGTGGCTGAACGTGACCACATGTTTATTGGACCCGTGTCCCTCCTGGTTGGTGCTGGCCTCCCGGGAGGTTACGCGAGGCTGGCTCCAGGGTATTATCAACGCTTCTTTGAGCGAGGGTGTCTTGCCATCCGCCTTGAAAGAGGCGGTGGTGAGGCCCCTCCTCAAGAAGCCTGCTCTGGATCCGGCTGTTTTGGCTAACTATCGTCCGGTCTCCAACCTTCCCTTCTTGGCGAAGGTTGTTGAGAGTGTGGTGGTGCAACAGCTTCCTGGGTACCTGGATGAAGCTGTCTATCTGGATCCGCTCCAGTCCGGCTTCAGGCCTGGGCACAGCACGGAAACGGCATTGGTCGCGTTGGTGGATGATCTCTGGAGGGCTCGGGATAGGGGTTGTTCCTCTGTCCTGGTCCTGTTAGATCTCTCAGCGGCTTTTGATACCATCGACCATGGTATCCTGCTGTGCCGGTTGGAGGGGTTGGGAGTGGGGGGCACTGTTTTGCGGTGGTTCTCCTCCTATCTCTCTGACCGGTCGCAGTCGGTGTTGGCAGGGGGGCAGAGGTCGACCCCGAGGTGCCTTGTTTGTGGGGTGCCTCAGGGGTCGGTCCTCTCACCCCTTCTGTTCAACATTTATGTGAAGCCGCTGGGTGAGATCATCCGTGGCTTTGGGGTGGAGTTCCATCAGTACGCTGATGATACGCAGCTGTACATCTCCACCCCAGGCCATCCCAACGATGCCCTTGATGTGATGTCTCGCTGCCTGGAGGCCGTGCGGATCTGGATGGGGAGTAACAGGCTCCGACTCAACCCTTCCAAGACTGAGTGGCTGTGGCTTCCGGAGTCCCGATATAGCCAGCTGGTGCCATCGCTGGCTATTGGGGGCGAGTTATTGGCCCCCACAGATGGGGCTCGCAACTTGGGCGTCCTCCTGGATGCACGGCTGTCTTTAGAAGAGCATATGACGGCCGTGGCCAGGGGGGCTTTTTATCAGGTCCACCTGATTCGCCAGTTGCATCCCTTTCTGGATCGGGATTCCTTATGCACAGTCACTCAGGCACTCGTCACTTCCTGCCTGGACTACTGCAATGCTCTCTACATGGGGCTCCCCTTGAGGAGTACCCGGAGGCTCCAACTGGTGCAGAATGCGGCCCCGCGGGGGATTATGGGAGCGAGGGGTCGCTCCCATGTGACACCTCTCCTGTGTGAGCTGCATTGGCTTCCAGTGGTCTTCCGGGTGCGCTTCAAGGTGTTGGTTACCACCTTTAAAGCGCTCCAAGGCATAGGACCTGGGTATTTGCGGGACCGCCTTCTGCCGCCGATAGCCTCCCACCGACCAGTACGCTCCCACAGAGAGGGACTCCTCAGGGTGCCGTCGGCCAGGCAATGTCGGCTGGCGACCCCCAGGGGGAGGGCCTTCTCTGTGGCAGCTCCCGCCCTCTGGAACGATTTGCCCCCGGAGATAAGAAGGATATCGGATCTCCGGGTCTTTCGCCGTGCCCTGAAAACTCTTCTTTTCCAGCAAGCAGGGCTGGCGTGAACCCTGCCCCCTTTTTTAGTTTTTAATGGTTATTAATTGTTTAGTTTTAATCTGTTAATGGGTTTTAATTCGCATTGTTTTAATTCGGGCCAAAGTATATAATTCTTTTAATTAATTTTAAATTTTGTATTGTTATGTATTTTAGTTTTGGCTGTGCACCGCCCTGAGTCCACTAGGAGAAGGGCGGTATATAAATTGAATAAATAATAATAATAATAATAATAATAATAATAATAATAATAATAACCATAATCTTACTGTGGTTGGCAGAATGCCCAGAAGCAATTTGCAGGAAAACTGACAAGAAAGGAGCAAGAGCCGATCAGACGTTTCTGGAATCAAGATGCAAAGGAATATGAACAAAGTTGTTTCCTGCAAATTGCCTCAGTCGTCGTCCTTCCTTAAATAGGCTAGGGGAGTGGCCAATTAGCCCCAAGCCTTACTCTCGAGGAGACCTCCTCCTGAGAAGCCACTCCTGCCTTTTGGCAGCTCTGTGCACTCGTGCATCAAGAAGAGGCTCCTCCTCTTCTTCCTCTTCACTTATGGGAGCTTCTGGAGGTTCTGAAGGCCCTGGCTGAATCCCCACCTCTGGCACCACATCTTCTCCAGCCTCCTCAATGTCTGACTTGAGTGCCAGCTGCACAGGCTGCTGGCGCATCACCACACCAGTCTCCTCGTTGTCAGAATCAGCTACTAGCTGCACAGGCCGCTGATGGGCCACAACACGGATGTGAGACCTTGTTTCTGAGACTGGGCTCATGGTATCAGTTGGGATTGTTGCTGCTGTATCAGCCTCCCTGCTGCATAGCAACCTCCCTTCCTGAGCTGCTAGATGCCATCTCAGGGTTAGCAGTGGAGTTCAGGTTTATCGTCCTGAAGAACTTCAATCCGCCATCTCTGGGATTGGCCCCGGAAGCAGCTCAGGAGTTTATGGTCACCATGATGGCCATGGGCCTATCCCAGGTCATCCATGGCTTGACTCAAGACAGTGGTCACACTCTGAATATGAACTTCTTGTCAGACCAGTGGAAATGTGACCTGGTGGGGGAATCTGTCAATATCCCCTTTGTCATGGTCAGACCACACCCTGGTGGCTTTGAGATTCTCTCACACCGCCTCCTTTCTCAAGGAAGCTGGACCTATTCAAAAGGTCACTTTGATTAAAAAAGGGTTTCACCTAATGGGCAAGAGTTGGCTGCTGATAGTTATTGTTGCATTTTAACTATTTTAATTCCTCAAGGTGCTCTGCCACCCTGCCTGATTTGTAACTCTGGGTTGCAGGTACTGCTGATGAAAAGGAAGTTATTTGGACAGAATGGTTTAGGTTTACATGATGGCTGTGACTGTCATTGATCTTCAGTGTGTATCCCCCCATTTCTAATCTAATGATTGGTATTTAGGGCAGCTTTTTGCAAGCAAAGAAACTTTTTGTATCTTTGTACTGAAGGGACATAATAATAATAGAATAGGTAGAATTAGTGGGACATAATAGTAGAGTCAGTAGAATTATTTGACTTGCTGTTTTGCTTCTGTAAGAATTGCTTTGCTAAGAATTAGAATTGCCTCTGCCATTTGCTTCTACCAGTGATGTCACCTCTGTGTTAGCTTGTTTTTCTGTACCACTCTGAGCCTGGTGGATATCTCAAGAAGCGGGGTTGCTAGGCACTCAGCCCCCTGTTCCTTGCTGCACAGCCAATGCAGGGCTACAAGGAGGGCATGGGCCAGGGGGCCAGAATTGGGTACTAAGCTGATGTCTCTGAGGGTATAAAAGGATGCCATACCTTCCCCAACGGGTGGCTATTCTTCACATGCATTGTATCTGTATGTTCTGGATATAGTCCCACCCAGTATTTTGTTTTTGGCCATAAATAAAATCTGCTTCTTTTTGCAAGCCTCGTCTTGAGTCTCTCTTTGGCATTCTGGTGACTCAAGTACATTTTGGGATCTTACATTTCATTGAACCTACAACGGGCCACACAGTTTATGGATTGTAATTGTAGTATAGTTAGACCAAGTATAATTGACAGACTGGATTTTATTATAGATTTTAGTTGTTATTTATTATTTTATACTAGAATTTTTAATTGTATATTTACTGAGCGTTTTTATTTGTTCTAGTCTCTGGTCTAAGACTGTAATAAAGTGATTGAAAATATTTTTGTACAGGTAATCCTTGATTTAAAACAGTTCATTTAGTGACCATTCAAAGTTACAATGGCACTGGGGGGCGGAGCTTGCCAGAATGGATGACGGACGCTGAATTTCTGCCTCCACCGGGCCATCACAGAGAATGGATTTAAAAACACCCATCTAAACATTATGAAATTTAAGAGATTATGAAAGGTGAGTTATTTCCCTTGCTTTTCTCCTGAAGATTGGACAGTATTTGACTTGGAATTGGACATTTTTCAGAGGAGCTTTGAGCTTGGACGTTTGGTTAAGAGATTTGAGAGGCCTTCGAAGGCAGACGGGAGAGGAAGGGCCCTATGATTGAAGATTGAGAAAGGACCTGGAAAGAGATTAAAGGAGTACAGCTGAGAAGATGATAGCTGATTTATGAGTATATAGTGTGAAGGCCCGTTACTCCCTTTTTTCAGTGGAAGTGTCGAGGCCTGGAGAAGAACTACATATTTTTTTCCCCCCCAACCCACCCCACCACCACCACCCTAACCCCCCCAAACCCCCCCTAACCCTCCCCCCTGACTTCCACAGAATATAATCCCATCAAAATCCCCCCCCTTTTTTTTATTATAAAAACTTGAACCCCTCAAACCCCCTATAATTTTTTCCCTCTTCATAATTCATACATACATTTCTATTTCTATATAACTTTCAATGAAAAACAATTTGATACTTCCTAACTTGGTATTTTTTTTGCACATAGTCTATCCATTTTTTCCATTCCCATTCATCGCTCTTGTGAGCGATCTTTTAGGTATGCTGAAATCTTCGCCATCTCCGCAAAACTGGCCATCTTGAAAGTCCATTCTTCAATAGTGGGTAAAGCTGCATTTTTCCAATATTTACCTATCAATAATCTCGCTGCTGTTATCATGTACAATATCAACTTAGTTTCGTCCAGTGTAAAACCCTTAACTATACCCAATAAAAACAGTTGTGGAGAAAATTGAATTTTTTTCTTCAAAACATTCTGCATAACCCACCATATTTTTATCCAAAAAGCCTTGACTTTCTTACAATTCCACCAAACATGATAATATGTAGCATCTAAACTATCACATCTCCAACATTTTGGCTGAACATTAGGATACATATAAGATAATTTCTTGGGATCTAAATGCCATCTGTAAAACATTTTATAAAAGTTTTCCCTCAAGTTCTGCGATTGTGTAAATTTAACATTCTGAACCCATATTTTCTCCCATGTTTCCAACATTACTGGTTCTGCAAAATTCTGTGCCCATTTCATCATACAATCTTTAACCAATTCAGTTTCTGAATCCCTTTCTAACAAAACATTATATAACCTTTTAATATGCATTGGACCTTTCTCTTTTATATGTCTAACCAATTCTTCCTCATGCAACATAATACCAGTTTTTTGGTCCTCTTTCCATCTCTATTGAAGTTGATTATATTGTAACGCTTCGATCGTGAGAAGCGGCTTGAAAACTCCAGAATCTGTAGGATTTGAAGGAGAGAGCAAGCAAGGCGCAGGTTGAGCCCCTGTGAACCCCCAGAAGCTTGCTATTGGGGGGGAAACAGGCGCGGCTCCCTTTCAACTTGCGAAGACTCCGAGCGGCGTGGGACGACTCTGCTCATTGCAGAGCAAGCCGGCAGCAGCAAACACGAAAATTGATTGAAACTAATTTTACCAACTAAAAGAAAACCTGAACCCTCAAACCAAGGAACTGCAAGTATTCTTTCTCAGGCTTTGGATGACAATTTTCAAAAATCACAACAGGAAATGGATGATAAATTTCAAAAATCTCAACAGGAAATGGATGACAAATTTCAAAAATCTCAACAAGAAATTAAGCAGCAAATTAGTGAAGTGAAAAAATTGGTGAAAGAAAATTATGATAAGGTGACTGATAAATTATCAGATGTGGTCTCTGGCTTGTCAGAAATTATTATTAAAGTGGACTCTAAATTGGAAGATTTTAAAGCAGAAGTCAATGTTAAAATAAAAGATACTGATTTTAAAATTGCTGATGTGGATAATAAAATGCAGAGAGTCGAAGACGAGATTACGATGATGCAATTCCGGTCCATGGAATTTGCTATAAGAATTAGAGGTATTAAAGAGAGTGACCGGCAAGATTTGAGACAGGTTTGTGCTGATGCCTTGGCTGTGCTGTTAAAAATTAATTCTGATGAGATTTTTTACAAAATAGACAAAATTTACAGAGTGAATTCATGGGTGGCCAGACAAAGACAACTACCAAGAGATGTGGTGATATACTTTACTGATAGAAGAATGAGAAATGATATTCTGCAAAAATCTTTTCTTTCCTCTGTGCAAGTGGAGGGAACTCAAGTTGGAATTTATAAAGAATTACCCCCAAAGATGCTGAAAGATAGAAAAGACTTTGGTTTTTTAGTAAAGGAATTAAATAAATTAGAGATACAATTTCGGTGGGATGCCCCAATGGGTATAATTTTGAAGTATCATGGGGAAAGATATCAGCTGAATACTGTTGAAAAGGCGGAACATTTTTATCACACTGTTTTTAAGGAGAGATCACCATCTCCACGTTCATCTACTGTATTGGAGATAAAGGAGAGTGACAAGGAGAAGCAACCCCAGCAAGAGTTGGAAGCCCAGTTTAAGCAGGCTGAATTAGATCCAATAGAAGCGCAGGGAGCTACAGGAGGTTTTCTGGAGGAGCCCCTGTTAGAATCCTCTCCAATTTTGACTACAAGAGATGTGGCTTTGGATCTAGCTCGTATGGCTGAAGCTAAAGACCAGCGAATAACTCGTGCGGTTTCAAAACAACTCAAAGAAAAACAATTGCAAGAAAGAGCTAAGGCACAACAATACAAAAAAGGAGCTAAGAGTACTACAGATAGTGAAGCCATGGGGAGAGCAAAGTCGGTGGCCTCGGAAGACATCCGGCAATTCTGCTCGTTGCTTCAAAAAAGTTTGCATGATGGTTAAGTTTTTGTCATGGAATGTGAATGGTCTGAACTCACCACAGAAAAGAAAGAAAATATTTACATATTTGCAACAATTTAATAATGATATAATTTGTTTACAAGAAACTCATATTAGAACGCAAGATCAAAAATATTTGATAAACTCCAAATTAGGATTACATTTCATAGCTTCAAATTTGGAGAAAAAGAATGGTGTGGTTATCTATATAAATAAAAGATTTTCAGCTAAAATTATAGAAGTGGATGAAGGTGGTAGGTTTGTAGCAATTGAACTGCATACTGTACTTGGTCAAATTCTTGTGATTGGAATTTACGCTCCTAACCAACAACAGGATCATTTTTATAAAATTTTGCATACTAAAATATTGCAGTGGGATTATAGATCTATTTTGATTATGGGAGACTGGAATGGAATAATTGATTCTAAATTAGATAAAAAAAGTCTGGCGAAGTCTAGGATTAGACTACCACAAACTTTTTTTGACATGAAAGAAGATTTGGAATTAAAAGATGTTTGGAGAATATACAATTCAAAAGACTTGGAATATACTTTTTTTTCTGACAGACACAGATCCTTTTCAAGGATTGATTTTATTTTATTATCAAATGATCTACTTGTTAAAACAAGAAGGACTAAAATCTTTCCAAGAATCTTATCTGATCACAGCCCAGTATGGATAGAAATTGAGATTGGAAAAACTGAGAGAAGATCATGGAGATTAAATGAAAATTTATTTAGATATGAAAAAAATATAATAGAACTTAAGAAACAGATGAAAGAATTTTTTGAAATTAACTTGAACAAGGGTACCCCTATTGAAATTGTCTGGGATGCAAGCAAAGCGTATATGAGAGGGGTACTCATTTATATGAATTCTAAACATAAACTGAATAGACAAAAGAAAAGATCAGAAATTGAAGCAGAAATAAAGAAAAAAGAACAGTTACTTATCAAAAATCCAGCAGATGAAAGAATACGTGGAGCAATAAAACTTTTGAAAGATCAATTCCAAATGCTTATGGCAGATCAAGTTGCAACAAACTTACAATATGCAAAGCACAATACATTCTGTAATGCCAACAAACCGGGCAGATGGCTGGCCTATACATTAAGGAAGAAACAGAGTATGCGGACTATCGACTGTATTGATATTGGAGGGAAAGAAATTTTTCAACAAAAATTAATTAAAGAAGCTTTTGTAGATTATTATACTAAACTATATGCTAAAGATGATATACAGAATGGACTTATAGAAAAATATCTAGAAAATAAAAGAGTTACAAAAGTTACTAATCAACAAAAGGAAAGAATGAATCACCCTATAACAGTGGAGGAAATAATTGCAGCAATTAAACAATTGAAAACTGCCAAAGCTCCGGGAACAGATGGTCTGACTGCAGTGTACTATAAAACTTTGCAAGCAGAAATGGTGGAACAACTTAGAGACTTATTCTGCAATATACAACAAGGGGGTAAAATACCCCCATCATGGAAAACAGCTTATATTTCTTTGATACCAAAAGAGCAAGCAGGTCCAAAAAACCCGGAGAATTATAGACCAATATCTCTTTTGAATAATGATTACAAAATTTATGCAAAAGTACTAGCCAACAGGTTGATGCCAGTAATTCAAAAGGTGATTCATGATGATCAAGCGGGATTTATAGAGGGCAGATATATGAAGGACAATGTAAGGCAAGTTATAGATTTATTGGAATATCTAGAGAAGAATAAACAGATCCCTGCAGTGCTGGTTTTTTTGGATGCGGAGAAGGCCTTTGATAGAGTGGATTGGAATTTTCTACTAAAGACTTTGAAAAAGATGGACTTTGGGGATCAATTTATACAAGCGGTATCAGCAATTTATCAAGAGCAAAAGGCACAGATTATTATTAATGGAAGTTTGACAACAGATTTTAAAATTGAGAAAGGAACAAGACAAGGTTGTCCGTTATCCCCTTTGTTATTTATTTTAACACTAGAAGTCTTGTTGAACATAATACGGGATTCGAACAATTTGAAAGGCATAGTGATAAGGCAAGAGGATTACAGACTAAGGGCATTTGCAGATGATCTGGTTGTTACCCTTTCACAGCCAATGGAATCAATAATCCAGATGAAAGACATTATAAAAGATTATGGTACAGTATCAGGATTTAGACTGAACCAGAAAAAAACTAAGATGATAGTTAAAAATATGACACAAGATCGAAAACATGAACTTGAAAGGATGGCAGGTTTTGAGATTGTACCAAAGGTTAAATATCTAGGAATTCAGGTGGCAGAATCAAATATGAAATTATTTCAAAACAATTATGAAGTGTTATGGCGAGATATTCGAAAAGATATGGAGACTTGGAAAAAGTTACAGCTTTCGCTACTTGGAAGAATAGCAGCAGTTAAGATGAACATTTTGCCAAGATTTCTTTTTCTGTTTCAAATGATTCCGGTGCTTAAAAGTGATAAACAACTGAAAGAATGGCAAAGTGGAGTGAACAAGTTTGTTTGGAATGAGAAAAAACCGAGAGTGAAATTAAAAATTATGCAAGATGCCCCAGAGAGGGGAGGCCTTAAACTTCCAAACCTACAGATATATTATGAAGCAGCAGCTTTGACTCAAGCAAGCGATTGGTTTGGAAGGAAAAAGACTGGAATATTGAACATAGAAAGCTTCGATTTGGATCTTGGTTGGCATGCTTACTTATTTTATGAAAACAAAGTGGATAAAGTGTTCAAAAGCCATATACTTAGAGACTCGTTGATGAGAGTTTGGAAGAAGCACCGATTTAAATGGGATTACAAAATACCGTTATGGTTGGATCTTGGTCATATCATGTGGAATACAAATATAATGTCACTCGGGGGGGGTTTATATAAAGAAGTTCTTTTTACAGATGCGGGCAGATGGCAACTAAAGACATTAGAGACACTGTTGGATGAAGGGATTAACTTAAGAACTACATATTTTTAAGACAGAGCCTTCATAAGGTGTGTGTGATAAAGTTAACTGTTGCCATTGGATTTATCTAGTTTTACTAAATTGGGAAGAAAATTGCCGAGAGACATTGTGATTAAATTCTGGTCTTACGCAAAAAAGAGCAATTAATGCGTAAATTGCAAAATATGGCGTTGATAGTGTTTGGGGGTCAACAGGTACAAGTTTTTCCAGATTTAAGTAGTGAGACTTTACAATGGAGGAGAGAGATGCATCAAGTTTGTCAATTACTGAAGAAAAATAATATTAATTATAGCTGGGGTTATCCAGTTTTTTTGAGATTTCCATATGGTGGAAGATTTTATGGAGTTGAAACAAAGGAGGAGGCGATGCAGAAATTAAGGGAGCTCGAAATCATCAATAAAGAAGAGTACATAATTGAGGATTTTGAATATTCTGTTGCAACTGGGATGTTATGTTACCCTAATCCGGATGATGGAGTCAGCAATCCAGTGGAAAGACATCAAAGAAGATATTATATGGATTATAAATTTAAAGTCATTAATTTTGTTTATATAAGGGAATACTTTTTAGTAGGATGGGCAGAAGAACAAAGATATTAAGAATTGTTGTGTATGGTAATTTTGTAGGAAAGTGGGTGGTGTCAGGCTAGTGTATTGATTGTATAGATTAAGAAAAGGGATGCTTAAGAGATATATTTATGGGAGTGGAGGAAATGGATAGAGTAGAATAAATGTAAAACTAGAATTCATGGGGAAGGCTGCTTTGAAATGTCATGTTAATATACACAAAAGATTAAATGTTAAAGTAGGATTTATTATATAGTTCTAAAGTGGAAGGTTGTTTTTATATATTAATACACAGACATAAGTAAGGGGGAGGAGAAAAAAGGGCAGATTATCGATAAATTGGGAGTTATAATAATAATATTACTGTGTTAAATCAGAAGTTATTATATAGTGTTATAATGGAATGTTATTTTGAAGTGTATGGTAAGAGGGGGAAGTAATAATATTAACAACATTACTAGAAGTAAGGGTCAGTACTTGGAGGAGGAGTAAGGGGATGTTAAAATATTACACAATCTGTTATGTATTAGGTTTTTATTTTGAAGAAGTCACAGGGGGGATGGGGTGGGGGGGGTTAGGGAGGAGGGGGGGGGAAAGGGGGAAAAATTTGTAATTGAAAACTTTTTCAATAAAAAAAAATAAAGAAGAGTACATGGAGCAAATCCAGAAAATGAATGCGATGTCGAAATTCTCAAGAAGGGAGATGGAGAAGAAGAAAGAAGATCTACAGGAGAAAGGGAGCTGGATGAAGCAACAGGAGTTACAAGTTCGCTGTAGAGACAGTATATAAATATTTGTGATAGTTATAGTAAAGGATATGTGTTACAACAGATGTTTGGGTGTTGAAATAGGGTAAAGATGGTTAAGGGAGGTGGATTGGGCGACTGAAGTCCGTGTATGGATGGCTCCTCTTCTCTCCCCCGGAGGCCTTATGCGGCAGAGAGGAGGAAGATCTCCTGAAGAAGGGAAGGGGGACATTATATATGTTTATGGGTGGGTAAGAGGTTATTTACGTTTTGGGGTAATATGTATACTGTGTAGTTTTAATTTTGTAAGATTTATGTTAGAGCACATATGGAGACCAAAGGGAATATGTAATATGAGGAATATATGGGGAAATCGTTGAAGGTAGCTACATGGAATGTACATGGCTTGTGGGGGGGAATATAAACGAGAAAGAATTGAAAAATCAATTAACAAAGAGAAAATAGATATTGTATTTTTACAAGAAACACATCAAAAGAAAGAAGGGGTGAATGAACTTAAGTTATACTGGGCTGATATATATGAAAAGACATTTGGTACATCAAAAGCAAGATGGGTAGCAATCATTGTAGCTAAAAGATGTGAATTTATGATAAAAACCATAAAAAGGGATGAAATGGGAAGTTTTCTGATAATTCAAGGCTTGATTTATGGACAAGAGGTTACCTTAGCAAACTTGTACGCACCTAATATAAATCAAAGAGAGTTTTATAATAGGGTATATAAAGAAATAGAAGTCAAAAAAGGTTATGTGATAATGGCAGATGATTTTTTATTTATTTATTTTTATTTTATTTTGAATTTATATACCGCACCTTCTCCCGAGGGACTCAGGGCGGTGTACAGCCAGATAAAAACATACAATACAAACATTAAAACCAAATAAAAGGATATATATTAATTTGGCCCCAATTTAAGATAACACACCAATTAAAAATTTAAAAAATATGTTAAAAAATATGTTAAGCCAGCCTGGCTTGCTGAAAAAAGAAAGTTTTAAGGGCACGGTGGAAGGCACCGAGGCCTTGGATTCTCCTTATCTCTGGGGGCAGCTGATTCCAGAGGGTAGGTGCCCCCACAGAGAAGGCCCTCCCCCTGGGGGTCGCCAGCCTACATTGTTTGGCTGATGGCACCCCGAGGAGGCCCTCTCTGTGGGAGCACACAGGTCGGTGGGAGGTCGTCGGTAGCAGCAAGAGGTCTCGAAGATAACTAGGTCCTATGCCATGGAGCACTTTAAAGGTGGTAACCAACACCTTGAAGTGCACCCGGAAGACCACTGGGAGCCAGTGCAGCTCACGCAGGAGCGGTGTTATGTGGGAGCGCCAGGTGGCTCCCGTGATTACCTGCACAGCCGCATTCTGGACCAGTTGGAGCCTCCGGGTGCTCCTCAAGGGGAGCCCCATGTAGAGAGCGTTGCAGTAGTCCAGGCGCGAGGTGACGAGGGCGTGGGTGACTGTGCACAGGGAATCCCGATCAAGAAAGGGCTGCAACTGGTGGATCAGGCAAACCTGACAAAAGGTCCCCCTGGCTACAGCCATCAGATGTTCCTCCAAGGACAGCTGCGTATCCAGGAGGACTCCCAGATTGTGCGCCCTCTCTGCAGGGGCCAAAGACTCGCCCCTGATAGTCAGTGATGGAGTCAACTGACTATATCGGGATGCCGGGAGCCACAGCCACTCATTCTTGGAAGGGTTCAGCTTGAGCCTGTTCCTCCCCATCCAGATCCGCACAGCCTCCAGGCACTGGGACATCACTTCAAGGGCATCGTTGGGGTGGCCTGGGGTGGAGATATACAGCTGGGTGTCATCAGCGTACTGATGGTACTTCACCCCAAAGCCACGGATGATCTTACCCAGCGGCTTCACATAAATTTTGAACAGAAGGGGTGAGAGGACCGACCCTTGAGGCACTCCACAAATGAGAGGCCGACCTCTGCCCCCCTGCCAACACGAACTGCGACCGGTCTGAGAGAAAGGAGGAGAACCACCATAACACGGTGCCCCCCATCCCCAACTCTTCCAACTGGTGCAGCATGATACCATGGTCGATGGTATCAAAAGCCACTGAGAGATCTAACAGGGCCAGAACAGAGGAGCAACCCCTGTCCCGAGCCCTCCAGAGATCATCTACCAACGCGACCAATGCCGTTTCCGTGCTGTGCCCAGACCTGAAACCCGACTGGAACAGATCTAGATAAGATGTTTCCTCCAGGAATTGTGGAAACTGTCGCGCGACCACACTCTCAACAACCTTCGCCACAAAGCGAAGGTTGGAGACAGGACGATAGTTGGCTAATACTGCCAGGTCCAGGGAAGGCTTCTTGAGGAGAGGCCTCACCACCGCCTCTTTCAAGGCAGCGGGGAAGTGACCCTCACTCAGCGAAGCGTTGATAATTCCCTGGAGCCAGCCTTGTGTAACCTCCCGGGAAGCCAGTACTAACCAGGAGGATCACGGGTCCAGTAAACATGTGGCCGCACTAAGTCTCCCCAAAATCCTGTCCACATCATCAGGAGTCACAGAGTCAAACTCTTCCCAGATAACGTTGTCAAGACTATTCCTCATCACCCTGTCCGAATCTACCCAGTCAGAATCCAAATCCCCCCAGATCTGAGTGATTTTGTCATACAGGTATTGTCCGAAATCCTCGGCCCTGCCTTCCAGGGGGTCCTCCCGCACTCCTGGATGGAGCAGGGAGTGGGTCACCCTAAACAGGGCGGTCAGATGATTCTCTGATGACGCAATAAGAGCGGAAAAGTAATTAAACTTTGCCGCTTTTATCGCCACTAAGTAGGTCTTAATATGCGACCTTACCCATGTTCGGTCAGATTCAGCGAGACTGGCCCTCCAACTGCTCTCTAGGCGTCTTTTCTGGCGCTTCATCTCCCTCAGTTCCTCGGTAAACCAAGGAGCCACGAGGGATCAGCACCGGGTCAGAGGCCGCAAAGGCACGACTCGATCCAAGGCCCCACCAGCCGCCCGATCCCAGGCAGCCACCAGGTCCTCGGCCGAGTCGTGTGCCAGATCTTCAGGAAATGGCCCAAGCTCCATCTGGAACATATCAGGATTCATCAGGCGCCTGGGGCAGACCCACCTAATTGGCTCCACCTCCCTGCGGTGGGGTGTAGTGGTTCGAAGGTCCAGACGAAGGAGTGAGTGATCTGACCATGACAAGGGTTCCATGTCTATCTCCCCTATAATAAGACCACTCAACCACTGGCCAGAGACAAAAATCAAGTCCAGAGTGTGACCCCCCCTGTGGGTGGGGCCATGAACTAACTGGGTCAGGTCCATGGCCGTCATGGAAGCCATGAACTCCCAAGCCATCTCAGACGTTTCACCAACGGATGGCAAGTTGAAAACACCCATGTCCATAAGCCTGGGTGTATCAACTGCCACCGTGGCTATCACGTCGAGTAGCTCGGGCAGGGCCGTTGCCACATGGCAGTTAGCCAGGTACGTAAGCAACAAGCCCATCTGAACCCCATGACCCCATCTCACAAAGAGGGACTCACATCTGGCAGTCTGTGCCACAGTGGTCTCCCTCGGACCAAGATCTTCTTTAATAATAACTGCCACCCCCCCCGCCCCTCCCCTGGGCCCTCGGCTGATGGA
Organism: Pituophis catenifer annectens; assembly: GCF_029215685.1. Lineage (NCBI taxonomy): Eukaryota > Metazoa > Chordata > Lepidosauria > Squamata > Colubridae > Pituophis > Pituophis catenifer. The sequence goes on from NW_027256885.1 coordinate 20,455,352, forward strand.
ATGCTCTGAAGCCTGGTGGGCACATCTTGACCAGGGGGACCCCTCCCTCCGGGCCCAACCAGGTCTCCGTAATACCCGCCAGGTCCGCTCCCCCCTCCTGTATAAGATCGTGGATGAGGGGGGCCTTATTTACCATGGACCTGGCATTGCACAGCATCAGCCAAAGGCCCAGACCCTGAGTATCTGTGCCACCTAGTATCCGAGAGGAGCCTTGCGGACCGGGGCGCGCAATTGCTCTCAAATAGCGGGTGCGCACCCCCGACACATGATGTGGTCCCCTGCTCCCGCCATATCTGCCCCTCCCATCCACCGTGCTGATGGTACATCCCTTATTGGAATAGCCCTCCATCCCCTCCCCAATCCCTCATCCTGCACCCTCCAAACTGCCACCCTGTGCCGGGCTCGGCTCCGACCTTAGTGGATTACCCCCCCCCCCCCATCCCCTTTGGTCGTCCTCCCGGTTCCCCTTAAAAGATTGTTAAAAAAAAACCTCCCAGAAACCTTTAAAATCTTGTTAAAAAACTTCCCCAGAAAACCCCACAGGCCCTTCCTCGCGCCATGCCATCTCTCAGGATTCCAAAATCCATCATCGAGATAGGCCCTCGATAAAGTGGAGGGCCAAACTTGCGAGAGGGGGGAATCTCGCAGGGCAAGGAGTTCAGACACTGAGTACATCGAATCATTAGGGGTGGAAATAGTCCATGGTCGGGAGACCACCATGATGTTATAGCACAGGGGAAAAGTTCCAGTCCATGGCTCAAGCAACCGGACTCCATTGCCCTCTCACAGCAGTGGAGGGGGAGGTACATGCCATTCGACACCCGGAAATTTATTGGCCCGACCGTCCTCTCACGAAGGCCGACCAGTAGAATTTTGATGGAGACCCGGTAGTGAAGGCAGCCACACACCGACTCCCGCCGGCCTTGAGTCCACAGATCCAGTTCCCCATCTGGGTTAGGAGAAGTCAAGAAGCCCAATCCTCCAGCTCATGGGCAGGATTTAGTTCGAAATTTAGTTCAGGAAGAGTCTTACAAAGGCAGGAAATTCAGAGATGGCATGATGGAAATGGGGGAAGTAGGAATGACTCAGCAGGCCAGGATAGGCGGGGTAGCTAAGACCATAATAAGGCCTAATAGGACCTAAACTCGGTCAAAAAAGGAAGGGGGGGGAAGTACAGACAGCAAGGTGTCAGTAGACATCTTCCGGTCCCCTCAAATCCCTCAGAACTTCCAGTTAATGATAATAGTGCTCCCCAGTTTTGCCCCCTCCAGCTCACCATGGAGGTCTCTGGGTCCGTATGGGGGCAGCCCTACCCCCAAGGGCCAAGCACCCTTCAACCGCCCAGGAAAATCCAATATTAAGACTGCTGCCAAGAGTCCCACGCCATCTCAGTTTAATATGGTTATGGATAGCGGAATTGACAAATCCAATCCATCAAAAGCGGAAATAAAGTATAAGAATACAGATTTAAGAAAATTTATTAATAGAAATAGACTGAAAGATGTTTGGAGAGAATTACATGGTAATCAAAAGAGTTAAACATATTTTTCTGGTAGACATAAAAATTTTACAAGAATAAATTATATATTTGTAACACTGGAAATATTATCTAAAATAATGAGAGCAGAAATAAAAATGATTAAAATATCTGATCATGCAATGGTAACTATGGATATGGAAATAGATTGTGATTATAAACAGGCAAGTAGATGGAGAATGGATTTGAGGATTTTTAAAAATAAAGAGATTTTAGAAAAAATGGAAAGAAAATTAAAAGAAATATGGACTATAAATGAAGAGGGAGGTAGTAATACAGGTGTAATATGGGATGCAATGAAAGCAGTAGTGCGAGGTTTAGGGATAAAATACTCTTATAATATAAAAAAACAAAAATAGAAATATATCAAATGGTTGGAGGAGGAAATTAGGGAACTAGAGAGTAAATACCGTATTTTTCAGAGTATAAGACACACTTTTTTCCCTCCTAAAAGAGGTTGAAAATTTGGGTGCGCCTCATACTCCGAATGTAGCTTTTTCTAAGCTTTTTTTCAGCCCTAACGAGGCGCTAGCAAGTGAAGCGATCTCCGTGGTTTGCCTGATTTTTTCATTCCTTCTCTCTCCAAAGATCAGTTGTGCTTTAGAAGCTGTTTTTTATCCCCAAGGAGGGGATAAAAACCAGCAAACTAATGTGCTGAAGCTGACCAGACTAAGGACACTAGCCAGATGAATACCTGGTAGGCAGATTTTTTTTTTCCTATTTTCCTCCCCAAAAACTAAGCTGCGTCTTATACTCTGGTATATCAACAAATGATAAATTAAGATAAATTTATCTTAATTTATAAATTTCTGTTCTTATAAATTAAGAACAGAAATTAAATTTTAAAAAGGGATGATCAAAGCAAACAATTATAATGAAATATGGGGGGATTTTATAAAATCAGTGTTGGTGGAAGGCAAAGGGAATAAACCTACTCAGGAATATATGTTGTTTTGGAGGGGATAAGGCAGAGGTGGGTTTCAGCAGGTTCTAACCAGTTCTGGAGAACTGGTAGCGGAAATTTTGAGTAGTTCGGAGAACCGATAGTAAAAATTCTGACTGGCCCTGCCCCCATCTATTCTCTGCCTCCCAAGTCCCAGCTGATTGGGAGGAAATGATAGGGCCTGGTGGCTCAGCAGACTGATAGCATTGTGATTAACACCAGCTGTCTGCAATTACTGTAAGTTCGAATCTCACCAGGCTCAAGGTTCACTCAGCCTTCCATCCTTTCTAAGGTAGGTAAATTGAGGACCCAGTTTGTGGGGGCAATAAGCTGACTTTGTATAAATATACAAAAGTATGAAAGCTATTGCTTAACGCATTGTAAGCCGCCCTGAGTCTCCGGAGAAGGGTGGCATATAAATCAAATTAAAAAAAAAAAATGGGGATTTTGCAGTATCCTTCCCCTGGAGTGGGGTGGGAATGGAGATTTTGCAGTATCCTGCCCCTGCCATGCCCACCAAGCCACGCCCACCAAGCCATGCCATGCCATGCCCACAGAACCGGTAGTAAAAATTTTGAAACCCACCACTGGGATGCGGGCACATTTGGAATACTGTATATTGTATATCTTTTAGTTGTTATAGACGAAGAAATATAAAGGGAAAAAATGGTCTCCGGGGGGTGGGGGTGCACTGTAATATTTGGTTTTCCCCCCTTTTTCTTTTTTCTTTCTTTTTTTGTGTTTAGATGTATATGTACTATGTTTGTATTATTTGTATTTTAAAAAATAAAAATAAAATTTGCAATGGCACTGAAAAAAGTGACTTATGGCTGTTTTTCACACTTGCAGACCGTTGCAGCATCCCCACGGTCACGTGATCAAAATTCAGATGGTTGACAACTGTTTCACATTTATGACGGTTGTAGTCTCCCAGGGTCATGTGATCCCCTTTTGCAACCTTCTGACAAGCAAAGTCAATGGGGAGGCCAGATTCACTTAACAGCCATGTTACTAACTTAACAACTGCAGTGATTCACTAAACAAATGTGGCAAGAAAAGTCATGAAATGAGGTAAAATTCACTTAATAAATTTATCATTTAGCAACATAAATTTTGGCCTCAATTGTCATAAGTCAAGAAGAGGCTGGGAGAGGTGAGGCAAGGCTGGGCATGACAAGGAGTGGCTGGGAGGGGAGGGGCCAGGCATGGCGAGGAGACGCCGGGCGAGGCGAGGCACCCCTTGACATGAGTGATGTCGAGTTGGCCACACCCACCCAGTCACATGACCACCCAGACACGCCTACCCGGCCGGTCATTAGGGCAGAGAACTGGTTGTTAAATTATTTGAATCTCACCACTGGCACAGACCTGGCTTAATGTCAGTCCTGCCTCAACTTAACCCAGGCAAGAATGATCCATGACTCGATTTTTAGAGTGAGGTATAGTTTTACTAAAGTCAAGTGAAGTACAGTAAAGCAAAGCCAGGTCTGAGGTTCCCACACCAATTCCCTAGTGAAATGCCCCTGTTGTCCACGTCTGCATTCCCGTTGGTCCCCTTGGGTCCAATCTTATTCAGATTTTTTCCAAATGGCTGTCCTTGGAATGCAGCTTCATTCTTCTCTCTGGCTGGGTGTCCTTGAGGTGTTGTCTCTGGCTGGCACAAAGTACTTCTTTTGAACCTGACACCCCAATCAGAACTATTTGCTCACTGCTATCATCAACAACACATACTCAATATTTCCCAGTCGTACTACAGACAATTACAACGATTACGGTGATCTTATACATATTGATTTTACAGAAGACAATGTTGAAAAGGCACTATGCAATCTAAAACCATCTCTATCTATTGGACCTGATGGACTATGTGCATACTTCTTAAAAAAGCTTTCCACTGCAATTGCAGAACCTCTAAGCATAATTTTTGAAAAATCTTTCAGTACCAGCACCTTGCCCTACCAATGGTCACAAGCCAGGGTCATCCCTATCTTCAAAAAGGGAGACCCTAGCTTAGTTGAAAATTACAGACCAATCTCTTTATGTTGTGTCACCTGCAAAGTCATGGAATCAATCATTAACCAATCTATTACCCTACACCTAGAGACAAACAACCTACTTTCTAACAAACAATTCAGTTTCAGAAATAATTTATCCTGTAATCTACAACTACTACATTGCAAAAACATATGGACTACACATCTCGATCAGGGCAAAGCAATAGGCGCAGTTTACATAGACTTCTGTAAAGCTTTTGATTCAGTGGTACACGACAAATTACTTCTAAAACTAAAATCCTATGGCATTTCTGGACTCCTACATAAATGGATAGGTGCCTTCCTGTCAAAACACAAAACAAGTGGTCAAAATAGGAAGCGCTCTATCAAATCCTGTACATGTTAATAGCGGTGTTCCCCAAGGCAGTGTCTTAGGTCCAACACTCTTCATACTTTACATAAATGACCTTTGTGATCATATTAAAAGCAACTGTGTTCTCTTCGCTGATGATGTTAAACTATTCAACACCACCAACAATGCACCTACCCTTCAAAAAGACCTTGAGTATGTGTCAGATTGGTCTAACAAGTGGCAACTTCAAATCTCAACCAACAAGTGCTCTGTCTTGCACATTGGCAAAAAAAAATCAAAACATAAAATACAAATTAGATGGACATGACCTTGTAGATGACCCTCACTCTGTCAAGGACCTTGGAGTACTCATTTCTAAAGATCTAAGTGCTCAAGCCCACTGTAACAACATTGCCAAAAAGGCATTAAGAGTTGTTAACCTAATCTTGCGTAGCTTCTTCTCTGGTAATGTTGTACTACTAACTAGAGCATACAAAACATTTGCTAGACCAATTCTTGAATACAGCTCATCTGTCTGGAACCCGCACTGCATATCGGACATAAATACAATCGAGAGAGTCCAAAGATATTTTACGAGAAGAGTCCTCCATTCCTCTAACCACAATAAAATACCTTATGCCACCAGACTCCAAATTTTGGGCTTAGACAACTTAGAACTACGCCAACTTCGGTCTGACCTAAGCATAGTACATAAAATTATCTGCCACAATGTCCTTCCTGTCAATGACTACTTCAGCTTCAACCACAACAATACACAAGCAAATAAAAGATACAAACTCAAGGTAAACTGTTCCAAACTCGATTGCAGAAAATATGACTTCAGTAACAGAGTGGTCAATGCCTGGAATGCACTACCTGACTCTGTAGTTTCTTCCCCAAACCCCCAAAACTTTAACCTTAAACTGTCTACTGTTGACCTCACCCCATTCCTAAGAGGTCTGTAAGGGGCGTGCATAAGTGCACCAGCGTGCCTACCATCCCTGTCCTAATATTCCTTATTTATTTATTTATTTATTTATTTATTTATTTATTTATTTATTGGTTCAATTTATATGCCGCCCTTCTCCGGAGACTCAGGGCGGCTTACAATGCGTTAAGCAATAGCCTTCATACTTTTGTATTGTCACTGCGTTTTTTTATTTACCAGCTGAGCTAATTATTTCTGGACTATCAGACTTTCCGTACCTTGCCAAGAATTGTTATCAAAAGCTACTACACATGTCCATCCACCCACATTCCTTCACACACCTCTTTCCTTTGTTCTCTTGCCAGGAGTTCCGGTTGCTGTGAAAAGCAGCCGGCCCGAATTATTTCAAAATGTAGCAAATATCTTTCTTAGTTAGTGAGGTGTTTTATTTTCTTTATAACAAATAAATGAGTTTTATTAGAAAACATTTCTTCGGGTTTTCTTTTCAGAATATTGCAACTTGGAGAAGCCTCGATCCATCCTCTAATCAGGGTGATTTGTCCCAGAGCCAATTATGGGATTAATCAATGCCCTGACATCTGGTAGCTCGGACGGTTGATTTATGGCTTTTTTCCTTGTTTTGTTATTTCTGATAAGAGCGCATAGGCAATTAGTTTTTAGCTACTGAGGTACGCTAATTATTTTTGCTAAGATGCCGAAACAGAAGAAAGACAAATACAAAATGTATTTTGCTGAGAAGGTGGCAGAAAGGAGGTTTTCAGATTTCCAGCCCCTTGCTACAGCCACATGCCTGGAACAAGAAGAAGCCGTGGGAGAAGGAACGAAGGGAGATAACAGAGAAATTGCTTTTGAAGATAACGTACTGGAACTGAGGTCAGTGACATCTTCTTCTGAATATGCATGCTCTCAAAAAGTCGTCCCAGAACCTTCTGAATTTGTAACGCTCGGTGCAAGGCCAAAGCAAACTGCCGAGCAAAATTACTCCCACGCAGAGAGAGAAACAATTCATTATTCTCCTCGAAGCTCTAAGCTCACCCTGGATGAGCTGGCTATGAAAGCCTATCGTGACCGTATAAAATTCTATGAACAGGAGCTATCCCAGGCAAAAATGACTATATCTATGCTTGAGCAAGATAAGGGAGAATCTCGTGACTTCAAATTCTCAAAAAGCGCCATATTGCCTTCTTCTCCGGAGCCAAAGACACTCCCCCTGGTGGATTCTGTGTCAGGCCAATTAAGACAGAGGGCACTGCATACGTCACATGAAAGTCTCCCTGATGAAGTTACACATGTCTTACATAATCACTCCTACTCTAAAGCATACAATGCCACGTATGCAAAGCTGCCCGAAGCTAAAGGTGCAGCACCATCTGCTGGAGAAAGTAATTTACTACAGGAAGCTGAAATGCCACAAGTGTTTCCACAGGCCCAAACTCCAACACCCCCTGGTGGTGTTGGTGTTCTTTTAGATGGAACACAACCACGCTTAATGCAGCAAAGGCAAATGACTGCATCTCCATCAGGTCACGCCAATATTGCAGCTCAAGCACAAATGGCAACTGGAATACAGCAGATTCCAGTGCATCATCCACACCAGCTACAAATGCCTGCATATATGCCCCAGCCACAAGTGCAAATAGGGCCAGCTCCTAGCCCACCTCCAATGGCACAACCAAGACCATTTTAGGTCCACAACAGGCACAGCAAATACCACAGGCATTTCTGCCAGCACAGCCAGCATATCAAATGCAGGCTCCTTACCAGGCATTTTCTGTCTCTCCACTAACTGGTGAGTCAAAACTAAAAATGTCAGGACACAATTATAAAGCCTGGGTCAGTGAGATTACACTATTGCTTCTTAGAGAAGGCACTCACTGCATGGTTTTTAACCCTCCTGCACAACCTTGGAATTTTGCAATAAGAGATTTAGAGATAAGAGCTCGTACAACATTATTCATGTCCATGGATACTGAACTGCAGGTCACTTTTCCACCAAATACAACAGCCTGACAAATTTGGGCCCAATTGGAAAATTGCTACAGGCCTATCTCAATTGAATCTTCATGTTTACTCATGTCTGAACTCCACGGTTCGAGATTGAAACCTGGTGAACAAATTGGAGGGCATTTGACCAAACTGAAAGGACTGAGAACAGAATTGAGAGAAAGAGGCCATAACATTGAAGATATTCAAATGATCAGCATCATTATTAACTCTTTGAATTATGAATGGAAAGATGCTGTTACAAAAATTAACCAAGTCCCAATTGCTCAACGCACAGTGGACAATGTCTGTAGACTTTTAATTGAAGAAGAGGCATTCATGTTGGCCACGCCACATTTGAGAGGACCACCTGCATCAAGAGCTCCAGCTAGACGCCCCTTCCGAGGAAGGACCTACGCTCCAAGGATGCCAAGATGCTACATCTGTGATTGTGTGGGACATGCCACCTGGGATTGTCCCCAACGAGTTCCAGCTCCCGTCACGTACCAGCCCAGAGGAACAGATTCCAGAGGCAGAGGCAGAGGCAGAAGACAAGGTCGTTGTGGTCCCCGGCGTGATCCACAAACTCCACTCGCCACATTGGCTTTAACCAATGATCCACAACCTCAACCAGAGTATGACAGACGACTCCTGTGGACTTTGGACAGTGGTGCAGCATTGCATGTTACCTACAGAAAGGAACTTTTCACAGAAATGCACAAGCCTGAACCAGAACTATGTGAACTTTATTCTTTTTCAATTCATCCTTGTCAGGCCAAAGGAAAGGGAACTGTTTATGTTGAAGAGCTCGATGCATTCATTCCTGATGTTTATTACATACCAACAGCAACCAGTAACTTGCTTAGTCAGAGTCACTTGTCTAGAATGTTAAAATTCCAGGTTCACCACCTTGAAAACGCAAGTTACATAGTTAAAGATGGAGATATTGTTGCTGGAACCATATTAATTGGTGGTGTTTATTACTTAAAGCCAAAGCCTAAAACACAAACACAGGTAAGTATACAAACTCCAAAAAGGGAGAGCACAGGCCCAGAGAGAGATGCTCCAGAGAGAGATCCTGTTGCTATTCCAAAGGCTCCTAAAGCCAACAAAAATAGAATTGGTAAACAGGTTGCTCAGAGCAAGCCTGAGGTTCCTCATAAAACTGTTAATGTTGAAAATTCACTAACTGGTAAACCTTTGCATTCCAGGTGTATCCACAAATGGCATAGAAGATTGGGGCATGCCAGTTTCCGTGTTCTTAGGAAGATGCCAGAGTTCGCAAAAGGTTTGGATCTAAAGGGGTGTAAGGTGTTTTTGGATTGTGCTGTCTGCAAAAAGGCCAAATCCAAAGCAGCAGCCATTCCCAAACACGCTACACGCCTGTCAACACACATTTTTGATTTGGTTCACACTGACATAGTTGGTCCTTTCCCGCCATCATTTGGTGGTAGAAAATATTTTCTAACAATTGTTGATAATTACTCTAGATATGGATATGGATATCCTATGAAAGAAAAATCTGAGACTTTTCAGAACTTTAAAGACTTTGCAGCCCTTGTTTCTACCCAACACCAAGTTCGCATCGCCAGAATCCAGAGTGATCGTGGTGCTGAATTCATGTCTCAGCGTTTCCAGGACTGGATGCATAAGAATGGAATTCTTCATCAGACTTCAGCCCCTGACACACCGGCTCACAACGGAGAGGTACTGCAAACCATGATGCATTGTCTCCTAGAAGACGCCAACCTTGGTAAGATATACTGGGGTGAAGCTATAAAATATGCAAATTACATTGTCAACCGTACTTGGAGCAGTGTAATAAATCAGACTCCTTTCTTCATGTTGTATGGCTACAAGCCCGATCTTAAAAACATCCATATTTTTGGTTCATATGCTATGGTGAACATTCCCTTAGTTCAAAGAAGAAAAGGAAGTCCAGCAGCAAAGAGACTGAGATTTATGGGTATTGATGATAACTCAAAATGGAGCAAATTTATTGACTCTAAACATTTAATTATGATTTCCCAATCTGCTAATTTTGAAGAAGATATTGACTGGTCTAGGATTCATTCCAATGATCCTGGAGTTTATTTTCCTAGAGATGATACTGCTGATGCCATGCAGATTGATGACCAAGATTCCACTGGTTCTTCTCAACCCGATGTTCCGTCTTCGCAAGCTGCGGATGCTGACGCTAGCGACGAAAGTGAGGACGAGGACGAAGCAGAAGAAGACTGGACTGTTGTTCCGAGACGTTCCAAGAGGGCCACAAAAGGAATCCCTCCACAATGATATTCTTGGCAACTGACAAATGCACCCTTACCTTTGATTTGCAATGTTACACTTCCACCTGATAATTTCACACAAATCAAGCAACTTCCTGATTCAGAGCAAGACAAATGGTATGAAGCAATGCAGGTTGAAATGGACAGTCTAAAGAAACTTAAAGTGTTTACACCTGCAAAACCTCCAGCAAACAAAAAGGTCATTGGCACTCGATGGGTCTACAGAATCAAAAAGAAACCAAATGGTGAGTCACTGTACAAGGCCAGACTTGTAGCTCAGGGTTTCGCTCAACGTTATCCTGAGGACTACACAAATACTTACTCACCGACAGTTAGAACTGAGAGTGTAAAAATTGCTTTAGCAACTGCAACTATTCTTGGTTTAGAAGTTTTCCAGTTCGATGTTGACATGGCTTATCTGCATGCAGACCTAGACGAAGAGATCTACGTGAGAAGTCCTCCAGGATTCCGACAGCAAGAAGGGGATACCTGGTTCCTAAACAAAAGTCTTTATGGTCTGAAACAATCTGGTTTAATGTGGTACTTTTGTCTTACTGACAAACTAAATTCAATGGGCTTTATTAAGTCCGAAACTGATGAGTGCATGTTCACAAAAAGATCTAACAATGCATATGAGATAGTTCTTGTTTATGTTGATGATATTGTTTATATTGGTCCAAATATATTGGTCCCAGTGCCTGGAGGCCGTACGGATCTGGATGGGGAGAAACGGGCTCAGGCTCAACCCATCCAAGACCGAGTGGCTGTGGTTTCCGACGTCCCGATATAGTCAGCTGGTGCCATCGCTGGCTATTGGGGGCGAATCATTGGCCCCCACGGAAAGGGCTCGTAACTTGGGCGTCCTCCTGGACTCATGGCTGTCTTTAGAAGAGCACTTGACGGCCGTGACCGGGAGGATTTTTCATCAGGTTCGCCTGATTCACCAGTTGCGTCCCTTTCTAGATCGGGACTCGTTACGCACAGTCACTCATGCCCTCGTCACCTCTCGTCTGGACTATTGTAATGCTCTCTACATGGGGCTCCCCTTGAGGTGCACCCGGAGGCTCCAACTGGCGCAGAGTGCGGCCGCGCGGGTGGTTATGGGAGCAACATGGAGCTCCCATGTAACACCTCTCCTGCGCGAGCTGCACTGGCTCCCAGTGGTCTTCCGGGTGTGCTTCAAGGTTCTGGTTACCACCTTTAAAGCGCTCCATGGCTTGGGACCTGGTTACTTACGGGACCGCCTACTACCATCATCAGCCTCCCACCGACCAGTACGCTCCCACAGAGAGGGGCTCCTCCAGGTGCCGTCGGCCAAACAATGTCGGCTGTCGGCCCCTAGGGGGAGAGCCTTCTCTGTGGGGGCACCGACGATCTGGAATGAGCTCCCCCCAGAGATACGGAGGATTCCGGATCTGCGCACCTTCCGCCGCGAGTTGAAGACGCTTTTATTTCATCAAGCTGGCCTCGCCTAAATCTTCTCCCTTTTAAATGTAAATTCTAAATTTTAATGGATTTTAAAATGGGTATTTTTAAATGGGTATTAATTCAGCCAAATTTATTTAATCCGTTTTATTCGATTTTAAATTTTGTATATTTATGTGTTTTACTTCATGGCTGTGCACCGCCCTGAGTCCTTCGGGAGTAGGGCGGTATAGAAATTCAATAAAATAAATAAATAAATAAATAAATAAATAAATAAATAAATAAATAAGCAAATGAGTGAAATTTTTGCCAAAGCTTTGCAGAGATACTTCACACTGAAATCATTAGGTCACATTAGCACTTATTTAGGTGTTCAGATTGAAAAGACACAGAAGGGGTTTAGTCTTTCACAAGAAGATAAAATTGAACAAATTTTGCATCATTGCAACATGAAGGATGCTAACACAACAAAGACACCCATGCAAACAGATTTTCACAACTTGACACAAGAAGCAAGTCCTGAGTTCGAGGATCAAACACTTTATCGTTCAGTTATTGGGTCACTGTTGTACATTAGTAGTTGGACTAGACCCGGCATTGCACTTAGTGTTAATCTCTTATCTCGACACGTAGGTAAGGCAAAACAGTTTCATTGGACATGTATTAAGAAATTATTGAGATACCTAAAATACACTAAACATTTGAAGTTATTGTTAGAACCAACACATACTGATTATGCAGAATTAAGTTGTTATGCAGATTCTGATTGGGCAAGTGATAAGAAATCACGTAAAAGTACTTCAGGTTATATGATGTTCTTAAATGGATGTCCTGTTTATTGGCAAGTACGTAAACAGAATTTTGTTTCTTGTTCATCTACTGAAGCTGAATATGCTTGTGTTTCAGATGCATGTAATTCCCTAACTTGGTTTGATGCTTTAGTCACAGATATCTGGACACACCCGATCCGACCAATCACTGTGATGGAAGACAATGAATCGGTGGTTTATATTTCTGAATCACATTTCACAGGTTCTAGGTCCAGACACATTGACATCCGTTATCAAAACATAAAACATTTAGTGAAAAAAGGTTTTGTCAAAATGCAATATGTATCTACACATGATCAAATTGCTGACATCCTCAACAAACCACTCCCAGCAGATCAACATGAGTATCTGCGTAAGAAGATGTGCCTTATTTGATGATGTACTGATATTCGCTCAACTGGCAAAGAAGGGGAATGTCACTGCATTTTTTTATTTACCAGCTGAGCTAATTATTTCTGGACTATCAGACTTTCCGTACCTTGCCAAGAATTGTTATCAAAAGCTACTACGCATGTCCATCCACCCACATTCCTTCACACACCTCTTTCCTTTGTTCTCTTGCCAGGAGTGTCGGTTGCTGTGAAAAGCAGCCGGCCCGAATTATTTCAAAATGTAGCAATTATCTTTCTTAGTTAGTGCGGTGTTTTATTTTCTTTATAACAAATAAATGAGTTTTATTAGAAAATATTTCTTCAGGTTTTCTTTTCAGAATATTGCAACTTGGAGAAGCCTCGATCCATCCTCTAATCAGGGTGATTTGTCCCAGAGCCAATTATGGGATTAATCAATGCCCTGATACCTGCTTAGTAGGGCTTTCGGCCCCCCCAAGCAGTGTTCTTTTTTATACAAAGTCAGCTTATTGCCCCCCCAATCCGGGTCCTCATTTTACCTACCTCGGAAGGATGGAAGGCTGAGTCAACCTTGAGCCTGGTGAGATTTGAACTCGCAGTAATTGCAGGCAGCTGGCAGCTAAGTGCTACTTAACAGCACTTTAGTCCGCTGCACCACCAAGGCTTTTACTTACTCTTTTCATGTATTCAAATTATGTTTATACTTTTACCTGTTATTTTATATATGCTTGACAAATAAACTTATGATTATGATGATTATGATTATGAAATTAAAATTCTGCACCAGGTATTAATGTCTCCCAAGAAAAATAGAGTTTTGCAATCTTTGAAAATGATGCAAACCTTACAAATTTCCATAACTTAATATATAAATCTGGGCTGCATTGTATAGGATATTTTATCAGAAACATTGAAGTCAACCAACCATTGCAAAACGTACTTAGCCCCCTTTTCAGCACTTGAGATTTCAGTACATATTGGTTATAAAAATTGGAACATATCTTTACAGCCAATAGACTTAGAAGCTCAGGATACTTGCAACTCCCAGTGGAACTGATTAAAAAACTTGTAGCCATTCAGTCTTTTCCCTCTTAGCAGATTTTTGGGGAGAAGAAAAAATTCAGAATTAAAAGGGCTTTCAACCAAACTACCTCATAAATTTGGGAGATACAATAAGCAGGGAGTCATGCATGCTGCTTTATGTTCCTGAAGGCAGGTCTATGTATTAATTCAAACACATGATAACTAAAATAGAGGATGAGTATTGCAAGTGAAAGGTGGCATCATCTGGATGCTCTCCTCCAAAATTCTATTAACAGAGTAGGACTATTTTATAATAAAAGGATCTTTTGGGAGTCCTTTTATGCTTTGCTTTGCTTTGCTTTTAAACAAAAGTCCTTTATATTAAAGGTCTGCATGTTTCAGGTTCTACAGAACCTGGAAATGCAAATACATTAAATTATGATCATGACCGCAAATCCAAGAAATAGGATTTGTGTAATAAAAGTTTCTTACTACGTCTACTGTTCCATGTATTTATATGCACCCAAATACAGACAGCAGGAATTCAAAGAACATACGGGTATCCTACATTCAAATATACCTTGATGGTGAGGGTAATGGGGTGCTGGCCACTCCTATGAATGGGGACCTTGGCACTAAAGTTAATCTGGTTATTGTGTAAGAAAGCAGGTTTCAGTACATAGCCACAGCAGCCATTCACCAAAAAGCACCAGTCATTCAAATCCACCTCAGCAACTGGTGTCTGGAAATTCAGTGCCACTGAAATATGACCATAGGAAGAAAAGTGATTAAATAGGTGATAAGATTGGAATGTTATCATGGTGCAGTTTTATAAAACTTTGTATCTGTGGTTTTTGCACATTCAAAAAGAAATTGAGCAGTATATAATGAGGAATAAAATAGGAGGAGGTCTGGGAAGAATAAAGGCAAAGATATCCATGGCCAATATACTACCTGTGTGCATATTATTATTGTTCTTTGTCGTACAGTCAGCCAGATGTTCAGACTGGATCTGGCATTTCTATCCACCTATTGCAGGGGTCAGCAACCTGCGGCTCTGGAGCCGCATGTGGCTCTTTGATCCCTCTGCTACTGTTCTGACCTAGGCTTCCTTAGAAAATATAAAGCACAATCTTAGTCCCGGCAAAACCTCTTTTATTTACACGGCTGTGAATTATTGTCATTCACAGTCCACAAGGCTTCACAAACAGTCTTTCAGGGGAATGTTTATAAACACCCACCTTATCTCCCTTGGAATGCTGCCAGAGAACTAATTTTCAAACGCAGGGCAAAGCCAAACTTGGCACAGAGTCAAATAGAACTTTTCAAAGCTTGAACCAACCAGATGAACTACCATATTTTTCGGACTATAAGACGCACCAGTGTATAAGACGCACCAAGATTTTGAAGAGGTAAGCAAGAAAAAAAGGTTTTTGCCCTCCCTGGCCCCCAGGAATACTCTGCAGGCCTCCCAAACCCTCTGCGCGTCACCGTTTTTTGCAAAAAACGGGGGTGTTTTTGCCCTCCCCAGCCCACAGGAGCACTTTGCAGGCCTCCCAAAGCCTCTGCATGCCCTGTTTTTTCAAAAAATGGGCCCATTTTTCACAAAAATGGGACACGCGGGGCAGGGCTTCAGGAGGCCAAAAATGGCTGTATTCGGTGTATAAGACGCACCAACATTTCCACCCTCTTATAGGGGGAAAAAGTGTGTCTTATACTCCAAAAAGTACGGTAATTGCTTCCTGCAAAAGCTCACATCCCGTTTGCTCCTCTTTTATGTCTTATGGGAGGGGCCAATCATCTCCAAGCCTTACTCCCAAGTCGACCCTGTTTTCTTAATTGTTCTTGTCTTCTGGCAGCTCTGCGCATGAGCACACTGGGAACAGGCTCCTGCTGTTCTTCTGCCTCGCTGAGGTCAGACTCCAGAGGTTCTGGAGACTCCAGAGGCAGCACTTAACTATCAGATGGCCTTGGCCCCCTCTCTGCCTCTGATGCAGAGCCCTCGTCCGAGCTTTCCCCAGCCCCGAGGACTGGCCCAAGTTCCTCCCCAACCTCCTCACTGTCCAACTCTGCTGACAGCTCCACTGGCCGCCGGCGGGCCACAACAGCTGCGGCTCCCTGCAGAACCAGTAGTCAACTTTTTCTGCAGTTCGGCGAACCGGCTGATCCCACAACTGGCTGGCCCCGCCCCTTGCCCCTCCCCTCCCAGTCACTCCTCGCCTGGCCTGAGAAGGTAAAGGTGACAGCAGGGGATGGAGAAATGTCCAGGGCTGATTCTCCAGCACCTCATCTCTTGCTGGGTCTCGCAGGCACTTCTTCTGGCCCTTGTTGGTGCTGGGCATGCCTCAGTCGCTCTGGGAGACATGTGACCTGCTCTCTGCCCTGAGACACTGGCCTGACCCAGCCACGACCGATGCCAGCTTTGCTAACATGAGGGCTGCTGGGGTGGGATTGGGATCCAGGAGGCGGGGATGACGGAAAGGGGGATGGGCCCGCAGCACCCAGCCGTGGCTTTAAACCTCACATGGGGGACTTTTGCCACCCGGAGGAAGCTCAGGGCAGAGGGAAAAGGGGGCTGGCCCTGCTGAACCTTGCATGCCCACCCCGGGGGTCAGGCTCAGAGAAAGCCGGAGTGCCCTCGCCAAAGATGCTCGCCCATCAGCCAGTCAACCCACCTGCCCTGTGCGCCTTTGCTGCGCTTTGGCTGAGCCCAGCCGCTTGCTTGAGGAGGGTCTCCCCACTCATGCGTGCTCTCCCAGCCCTGCCACAGCTGGCCAGGGAGTCACGAGAGGAGAAGGAGGGGGAGGAGGATGTTTGTCTTTAGGGAAGCCTCCGCCGCAGCTTGCGCTCACTCCTCAGCCAGCCTGTATTTCTGAAAAGTTGCCAAGAAGAAAGAAAAGGAGTAGCGAAGAGCCCCAAGGAGAGCTCACTGGGTCGGCCCAGCCTCAGCTTTCTGAGAGAGAGAGAGAGAGAGAGAGAGAGAGAGAGAGAGAGAGAGAGACAGAGACAGAGACAGAGACACAAAGAGATAGGAGTGGGCATGGCCGGCATCAGGCGATACGGTATGGATTCTGGGGCTCCAGGAGAACACCGATACCCTAGCCAATTTAGGGGATCCCCAGGGATCATAGCTGTCTTGTGGAGACAGTGAAGAAAGAAGACGCTGGCTGGCATGGATAGGGAATAAGCAAGTTCCTTGAAGTGCCGGCATTTAGTCTTTGACCCGTCGGTGAAGGAAAGCAGCCATTAAGGAGCTGTCACAAGCCAGAACGGCCATGATCAAAAAGAGGGAATGTAATGAGTGGTAATTGAACGGAGTATTGTCACCGGGTGAGTGATGGGCCAATTCACAGTTAAAAGGAAAAAAAAAACTTTGACAACTTGAAAAGATTGTAGTGGAAGATTGGCGGCTAATTAGCACAGAGACGAAAGTGGAGAGGAAAAAAAACCTGGAACTTTAAAAATCAAACCTAAAGCCTGGAAAAAATCTTCCATTCGGATTTAAAACTGGATTTCGGGGGGGGGGGATAAGACAAGGAAAAGAAGATAGAAAAACGTTTTAAACAGCAGAAGAATTTAATTTTGTGTATTGCAAGATGGCTATTTTGTTATGGAAATTGTGAATCGGAGAAACAGCTGCTGGAGGGGGAATTTAAGCGAAGAGAGAGAAAAAGGGAACTTTAAAATCAAACCTAAAGGATTCCTAAAAGGAATCTTCCACCTGGATTTATAATTGGATTTGGAAAAAATAAGAATAAGACAAGGAAAAAGGAGACAGAAAAACATTTTTTTAAACAATAAAGGATTTAATTTGGAAAAGAGAAAGTAAGCGTTCTTATGGACTATAAAATGGAGACTTTGTTGCCAGAAGACTAGTGAATTGGAGAAAGACATTTGTTGGCGGAAAGAACAAGAGAGAGAGGCGTGGGAGTGCATATTTGTGCAGCTGAAGCAAGGTTAAAGAGAAAAAGACTAAACTGTGCTGGCTCAAGTAAATATTTGAAGTGGACATTGTTTTTTTAAAGAGACATTATATGGACTTTGAAACCTGAAGTATATGTAAATGAAAAGAACAAGCTTAAAAATCCTAGCCTTTTAAAATTGAAAATATGGAGAATTGGGAGGATGAATATGAGACATTAAGGGAGATGTTTCAAAAAATAAGGGAAGCATTTTAGGGAAATAAAGAAGCAGAGGATTGGTTAGATTGCAAAAAAAGAAAGAAAGAGAAAAGATGAATGAGAAACAAGAGAAACAAGGAGATAATATTGAAAAGGAAATAATTGAAAAAAAGATAAAGATGATTACACTGGGTTCAACGGTGATAGAATAAAAATGGATAAGGGAAATACATCTCAAATATGAAGAGAAGAGAAATAAATGGGGAAAAATTGAGAATGAAAAGCAGTAGAGTTAAAATTAAAGGAAAAAGGCTGAAGGGGAGATATAAGAAAAGGAAAAAGAAGAAGGTAAAGAAATGGGAGAAAGAGAGGAAAACATCAAGAAAGGGAACTGTGGAGAGACTAAGAGAAAATGGTTAAGAGTCAGTGAAAACGTTAATTTGTCAATAAAGAGAAGGATGCTAGTTGTAGAAATTGTATGTGAAAATGCTGTTAAATGAAAAATAGAACAATGCAATATGAAAGAATGATATTGGAAGAAGCACTAAAAGGAGAGAATAAATTATAATATAAGAATTAATTGAAATTAAGATGGAAAATGGAAATTAAATGTAAAATTGAATGAAATTGAAATGCAAAAAATGATTTAAATAACATACTTGTAAGAAGTAAAGTAGAAAAAATATATTGTTAAAAGTTAAAAGTCTAAGGGTTGGAAGATTGTTTGAGTAAAGATTTAAAAGAAAAAATGGAATAAGATGAAATATACTGCTAATAATTAAAAAGATGAGGGGAAAATTTGAGAAATATACTTGATAAATGAAAGAAAGATTGGGGTTGCCTGGATGCCATAGTGGAAAATATAAAATTGAAAATGAATACAGCAACAGAGAGGGATGAAGGAAGGAGAAGAGAGATGGAAGAGAGAAGGAAGGAGAGAGAGGGAAGGAAGAGAAGGGAGGAAGGAAGGGAAATTAGAGTAGGAGTGAGGGTAAGAGAGGGAGGAAGAGAGGAGGAGAAGGAGAAAGGAAGGGGAAGTAGGGAGGAGAAGAAGAGGAGGGGGAGAGAAAGTAAGAAGGAAAAAAAAGAGAGGTGGTAGGTTTGAGGAGAAAGATTGCTGTACAATAAAAAAGCCTGTAGTACAGTGGACTAAAGCACTGTTATTAACATCTGCTGCTTGCAATTACTGCAAGTTCAAATCTCACCAGGCTCAAGGTGGACTCAGCCTTCCATCCTTTCAAAGGTAGGTGAAATGAGGACCCAGATTGTGGGGGCAATAAACTGACTTTGTATAAATATACAAAAGTATGAAGGCTATTGCTTAATGCATTGTAAGCCGCCCTGAGTCTCCGGAGAAGGGCGGCATATAAATTAAAGCAAAAAAAAAAAAAGATGAAATGGAAGAAAGGCAATCCCAAACAAATATAAAGATATTAAGATAAAGAATGAATTGTTTAAAGAATAAAAGAGAACAAATATGAATAAATAGCAATAATTAGAATTTAAGGGCAAATGAAGATTTTTTTATGTAAGCAAGCATAGAAATATTGAGACATGATAAAAAAAAGGGGGGGAAAAGATTTTGGCAAAAACTGTAATTGAGTAAAATGTATTTGAATTTGATTAATTGTATAAGATGATATGACCAATGCTCTGTTCAAAAAAGATGTGGGTAAATGGGGGGGGGACCAATAAAACTTGTTTTAATAAAAAAAAAGAGACACAAAGAGATACAGAGACAGAGACACACACACACAGAGAGAGAGAGAGAGACAGAGAGAGAGACAGAGACAGAGACAGTTCAAAATGTTTTTGTTGCATGCAGAAATAAAAATTTGTTTTCTCTGTAGCAGTTCATTGATTTCATAAATGCAACACACTATAGTTTTTTATACATAGCATAAAGGTAAAAAAAAATATATGCAGTGTCATCTTCATTTTAGATATCAAAAGGTTTTTGTGGCTCCCGGTGTTTTCTGTGGGAAATGGGTCCAAATGGCTCTTTGAGTGTTTAAGGTTGCAGACCCCTGACCTATTGGGTCCTTCCCAAGGACCTGGGACAGCAGATGTTGATGCTTGATGGGGTTAAAGGTATTTTCACAAGATGTAAGCTGTTCTAAGTAAAGTTGCCTTTTGCAATTGACCAATACTAATTTTGTCAACGCCGATGGTGTTCTAGTGGTGCTTCAGTTGTTTTGGGATCAGACCCAAGGGGCCTATTTCTATTGGTACTACTTTTGCTTTCTTTTGCCACAGTCATTCTACTTCTATTTGCTGATCTTTCTATTTTCTTATATTCTCCAGTTTTTGTCACGTAAAATGTCTAACTTATATATGCCCCCACTGCTCCATGGTCTATCAAGGGTTAACACAACTACACAACCCATCACTCCCACAATCCCACCTTACCTTGACTCCTCCCCCTGGGTATAAAAGGACGGTCCACATGGGCATCAGGTCAGTTCCATCCATATATCTAAGAAGAAAAAACATAGGTCAGTTACTATTGTATACCTAGGCCTGTGATATATTTATAACTACAAATAAATAAACTGCTACAATTACTATTTTGTATTGTGAGTTATTGGGCTAGATCCTCCCAATTAACAAAATGGTAGCAGAGGATGGTTGCCCATAACTCCCAGCCATGTCTGAGCAAGCTGTGTACTCAACGAAGAAGAACAGAATAAACACCAGAGCTTTTACCAGGCAGATGGCAGCGCAACTAACACCCACCAGAGCCATTTCAAAGACCACCCCGACTGGGAACGTGCAGACCATCGACTTGAGCACGCCATCCAAGGGTGAGGAACAGCTGGAAGAAGAAAACAATGACTACAGAGGCACATCACGAGAGAATGATGACCTCAGGCAAGCCATACTGAAAATAATGGAAATGCCTGCCTCTAACGAGGACCTTGTTGCGAACCTCCAGAGCCTACTCGAGAGCCGTGGAGCAGCGACCGAAGGACCGGAACCAATCCAAGAAGCCACCACCCCGGTAAGACAGGAGCCATCCCAACCCGGCGCGCCAGAAGCAGCCGAGTCTATTTTCATGCCTTTTTTGCGGTGGCCATCTTGGAATGGCCAACGGCCAATGGGAGGCCTGGATTCAAACCCCTTGGCGCGAACTAGCCCCGAACTCAAAAAAAATAAGGGGCCATCCAAAAATAATGAAGGAAAACAAAAACAAGTCACCAGGAGCTCGCCTACCGAGCTCGAAATAGAAAGGGCCATCGAGACCCTTGCGGCGGCATTCAGCCCTGCTTACAAGCCGCCCAACCTTCCTCCAGGCCTCGGAATGACTCCCGAGGCCCGAAGAAACAACCAAGTGCCCACCGACGCCGAGACACCGACCGCGACACACCAGTGGGACGCAACGCCAGCCACCAGCAAGACGCAGCCACCTGCCATCAACACACCGACCCCATGGCGCACCGCGAACCAACCGGCACAAGACCCGAGGCCCAGGACCCAAGTGGACCACTTACCTGCACCGAAGCCTCCGCTGGGCTTTTCGGCCCGACCCACGACCAGCATCTACTGACCAGAGCCGTTCGCCGCGACCACCGACCAGCCGATCTTCTGGAGGCCCCACCCGGCAAACGCGAATCTTCCGGGCCTCCCGCCGGTGCTCGACAATGATCCTGCAGCCCAGGACCAGCTCCGGACTTCCGCTGCCCAGCTCCGAGCTCCCAGGGGTGAGCCCGGCCTTCCCCTGGCAGGGCTGGGCCTAGCTTCAGGAGCCGTGGCCGCGAGCTCCTCACTCGACGGATCCCAGCAGAGAATGAGCTTCGGGCATGCTCAGTTTCCCCCTGTTGGAAATGAAGGAAAAAAAATGACTGCTTGTTTTTTTAACCTGTCAGCCTGTATACCAATCCCTTACTGTGAGTTCCCACACATCCAGGACCATGGACAGCTGCCTTTTGTAAGTAGCAGTTCTCACAATTCTGGGACTTTACCCAATGGCTTTCCCAAGCTTCAATTAGATGGGAAAAATCTCCTGGAGTGGAGCCAACAACTCCAAATAGTATTTATGAGGGGGAATGTACTTTTTCTGATTTCTAAGCCACCCAATAAGCCATGGTCTTTTGAGACTGATTGTATACACCACAAGGCTTTTTGTTTGTTGTTAGCAAGTATATCACCCACCATGTATCTCAGCATAGGTAACCACCTGACCGTGTATGAGGTTATGCAGAAACTCTATGGCTTATTCTACAGTAGGAGCAGGGCCACCACCACAATATCAAGAGACTTTCACTCTGCCAGACTCAGGCCAGGGGTGTCCATGAGTGAGCATTTATTAAAACTCAATGCCACCAGGGCTGAGTTACTACAGAGAGGTGAGACCATCACGGAAGAAAGCATGATGAGTATAATCATAAATTCACTAGATCCCAGCTGGGATAACTTTGTCACACAGCTAGACAGCCTAAGCATAGGGCACATATCATTAGATAGTCTCACCAACAAACTAATTGCTGAAGATAGTTTAAGAAGGGACCGCCACCTGTCCAGAAAAGAGGTCAGACCTATAAAGAGGGTTGAGTTTCAGGACAGAATAAATAGCATCCATTAATGTTTCTCATGTGGTTCCAGGAACCATTTTAAAAGGGACTGCCCCAGAAATACCAGGGACAGGGGGTATAATGAGCGCAGGGAAAGGCCTGAATCCGGACAAAGATACCAAAGGGGACACTCTCCAGATCACAGACCCACAAAGGAACGAGGGCGCGGATGGTCTCCCAACCCCACGCAAGGTAGAGAGCGCAGGGACAGCTCCTGAGACAGCAACACGGGCTCTGTGTATGGTTTTAGGTACGGGGGACCAACTCTCAGTCAGGGAGACAAGGAGAATATTTGGCTCATAGATTCAGGAGCCACCAACCACACTACATACAATGCCAAATTATTCACCACTTTTACTGAGGTGAACTTTGAGATAAAGGTAGCCAACCAGAGCAACGCCAGAGTAATTGGAAAAGGGAGCATACACATCCCAGGGATAGGAGAAATAGAGGGGGTGCTGTTTGTACCTGAAATACCATACAACGTACTGGCCACCATAAAATTAAGTTGGGACACTAACATTGAGGTGGTATTCAGGGAAGGTAGGGTATACATGTCCAGCAACGGAGAAAACATTGGGGAAGTAACAGTACATGACGGCCTACCATACTTCACAACAAACGAGGGCAATCAACAGTGCGTAAATGTAAACATAGCCAGTGAGGAAAGGGAGAATGGAGAAACAGAGGGGGCCAATCAGAAGACCACCAGTTGTAAATTATCAGAAAGTGCCACAATTTCCCTAGGGAGACCCATCCACAACAATTGAAAGAAGCGGTGGTGAGGCCTCTCCTCAAGAAGCCGTCCCTGGATCCGGCAATATTGGCCAACTATCGTCCTGTCTCCAACCTTCGCTTCCTGGCGAAGGTTGTTGAGAGTGTGGTCGTGCGACAGTTTCCACAATTCTTGGAGGAAACATCCTATCTAGATCCGTTCCAGTCGGGTTTCAGGCCTGGACACAGCACGGAAACGGCATTGGTCGCGTTGGTTGATGATCTCTGGAGGGCTCGGGACAGGGGTTGTTCCTCTGTTCTGGTCCTGTTAGACCTCTCAGCGGCTTTTGATACCATCGACCATGGTATCATGCTGCACCGGCTGGAAGAGTTGGGGATGGGGGGCACCGTATTACGGTGGTTCTCCTCCTTTCTCTCCGACCGGTCGCAGTTCGTGTTGGCAGGTAGGCAGAGGTCGACCTCAAGGCCTCTTATATGTGGAGTGCCTCAGGGGTCGGTCCTCTCGCCCCTCCTGTTCAACATTTATGTGAAGCCGCTGGGCGAGATCATCCGTGGCTTTGGGGTGAGATACCACCAGTACGCTGATGACACCCAGCTGTACATCTCCACCCCAGGCCACCCCAACGATGCCCTTGAAGTGATGTCCCAGTGCCTGGAGGCTGTGCGGATCTGGATGGGGAGGAACAGGCTCAGGCTCAACCCTTCCAAGACTGAGTGGCTGTGGCTCCCGGCATCCCGATATAGTCAGTTGACTCCATCACTGACTATTGGGGGCGAGTTGTTGGCCCCCACAGAGAGGGCTCGCAATCTGGGAGTCCTCCTGGATAGGCAGCTGTCCTTGGAGGAACATCTGACGGCTGTAACCAGGGGGACCTTTTGTCAGGTTCGCCTGATCCGCCAGTTGCGGCCCTTTCTTGATCGGGATTCCCTGTGCACAGTCACTCATGCCCTCGTCACCTCTCGCCTTGACTACTGCAACGCTCTCTACATGGGGCTCCCCTTGAGGAGCACCCGGAGGCTCCAACTGGTCCAGAATGCAGCAGCGCGGGTAGTGACGGGAGCAGCCTGGCGCTCCCATGTAACACCGCTCCTGCGCGAGCTGCACTGGCTCCCAGTGGTCTTCCGGGTGCGCTTCAAGGTGTTGGTTATCACCTTTAAAGCGCTCCATGGCATAGGGCCTAGCTATCTTCGAGACCGCCTGCTGCCACCGACAATCTCCCATCGACCCGTGCGCTCCCACAGAGAGGGCCTCCTCGGGGTGCCATCAGCCAAACAGTGCAGGCTGGTGACCCCCAGGGGGAGGGCCTTCTCTGTGGGGGCACCTACCCTCTGGAATCAATTGCCTCCAGAGATAAGGAGAATCCAAGACCTCGGTGCCTTCCGCCGTGCCCTTAAAACCTTCCTTTTCCAGCAAGCCGGGCTGGCCTAATTTTTTTAAGTGTTTTTAAGTGTTTTGTTTATTGTTTTTAATTAATGGGGCCAAATTTATATATGTATATTTTAACTGTATTTTAATATTTGTACTTGATGTTTTTACTTGGCTGTTCACCGCCCTGAGTCCTCAGGGAGAAGGGCGGTATACAAATTCAAAATAAAATAAAAAAAATAAAATAAAATTGCACTCACCTCCTCCATAGGAGACTAGGCCACATTGGGTTCCCGGTCATCAAAAAAATGTTTGAATGTACTGAAGGATTGAAAGTAAAGAGTTGTGAAAATTACCTTGAGTGTTCTGTCTGTAAATGCTCAAAGATCAAGGCTAGGCCGAGACCAAAGAAATCAGGGCGGACCACTGATTCCACTTTCCAATTAATACACATGGACCTGGTAGGGCCACTGAAACCATCTATCAGGTACAAGGAGAGGTTTTTCTTAACCATTGTGGATGATTTTAGCCGCTACGGTTTTGTATACACACTGAAACACAAAAATGAGGCATTCCAGAGATTCAAGGAATTCTATAAGAGGGTGGAGGTTCAACACGATACCAGAGTCAGACAGATAATGACAGACCGCGGTTCCGAGTTCATGTTCAGGGACTTTTCAAAATGGTTGAAGGAACGCGGCATACTGCATTTCACCTCCTCCCAATTTTCGGCCTTCCAGAATGGTGTGGTAGAACGCAAGAATGGCGTCCTCCAAACCATGATGAGGTGTGTCCTAGAAGATGCGGGGATGGGCCAATCATTCTGGTCAGAAGCTCTCCATTATTCAAATTACACATTAAACAGACTCTGTTCTAGTGTAATTGACAAAACACTGTATGAGATGATGCACAAAAGGAAGCCCAACCTGGCACATCTCCACGTGTTCAGTGTTCCAGCAGACGTACACATACCCAAACAATTAAGAAGAAAAGGAGACAAGGTCTCCAAGAGACTAAGGTTCATGGGATACGAACCAGGAACAAAAGGCTTCAGATTCATAGACAGCAACAACAAATTCGTGGTGTCAAGGTCAGCAGACTTTCATGAACACTCCAAATGGTCCAAACTACACTCCAATGGCATCTTCTTTGGGGGAGACACATCCAAACCTGAACAGAGGGAAAGGGACCAGGACACAGACAAAGCTGGGGAAACCAAAACCCACAGACCCAAACACCATGGACTCAAGATTGAGGAATGGAAGAAAGGACACCCCACACTAAGCCTTGACAAACTCACCGATAAGGAAGCCAAATGTCTACACGAGACAGGCACAGCACCGGACAGACCAGTCAGAGCGAACCGAAACAAAACACCAAAGAGGCTCAAGGATTACATCATCTCCATACAGACGAACAACATCACCCCCAACTCATATGAGGAAATACTCAAACTTACTCAAGAAGAAAAAGAGAAATGGGAGCAAGACATGGAAAGGGAGATGAGAAGCCTTAAGGACCTACAAGTATACACACCAGCCAAAGCGCCAGATGATAAAAAACCTATTGGGACTAAGTGGGTGTTGTGGCTCCATTACCGGAGCCTGTGTCATCGTCAGGAGAGGACTCCGAGAGTGAAGGGGAGGAGTTGGCAAGGCATCCCTCTCCAGGACCCTCCTCTCTGGCAATGCCTTTGGTGTCCGCCGAAGGGCAAGAGATAGGGCCAGGGCCAAGCACGTCCACGCAGCCACAGCTGGACAGTGATGAGGGTAATGAGTCTTGGCTGGACCCACGCCAGCGTCGCAGAGATAAGCGTGCGCAACAGAAGAAAGGGCATGCCCGAGATTAGGCTGAGTCACTGGACCACACCCCACAGGATATAAAAGGGAGCGTGGTGGCCAGTCAAATCTTGTGACGAACAAAGCTGAAAGCTTCCATGCCATTCTGCATTGCCGGACTTTTGCTTTAAGACTGGATTAAATCTGGACTTGATTGTAATTATTGAGCTGCTTTCCTTTGATGTATCAGAAGTGGGGAGAAGTTATCTCTCCTCTTTGTAAATAATAAACTCTTGGCAGGCAGCCACTAGGTTGTTGCCAAGTTCCGTTATCATAAGGAAAAGGATTTTGCCGGCTGGTTTGGTCTTTAACTCCTGAACGTCTGTTGGTGTGTGTGCGTGGGGTTGGGGACAGAACAGTGGGTATACAAAATTAAACCACTAAAAGATAATAAGGTATTATACAAAGCAAGACTGGTTGCCCAAGGTTTTGCTCAAAAATACCCAGAGGACTACACAGACACCTATTCCCCCACCGTCAGAGCCGAGAGTGTCAAGAGCGCCCTAGTAATAGCTTCCATACTAGGACTAGGGGTGTATCAGTTCGATGTACAAACAGCATACCTGCATGCTGATTTAGACAAGAAAATTTATGTCAAGGCTCCACCAGGAATTGACGATGGGAAGGGTAGCACTTGGCTCCTAAACAAAAGTCTATACGGTCTCAGGCAGTCAGGCAAAAGATGGTATGACTGCCTAGCCAGGGCCCTCACATCAATGGGTTTCACCGCCACCTCAGCAGACAAATGTTTCTTCATAAAAAGGGAAAAAGAGTCAATCGAAAATGTCCTTGTTTACGTAGACGACATATTGTACATAGGGAAGCAGAAATCCAGATGTGACAATTTTGCTGATGAACTAAGGAAACATTTCTCACTAAAATCATTGAGGACAGTAGATAAGTACTTAGGGGTCCACATAATCAAAACAGACAAGGGTTTCCAACTCTCCCAAAGGGAGAAAATCCTAGAGTTGTTACACAAATGTAACATGTCAGAAGCCAAACCCAGCGAGATCCCCATGCAACCGGACTTCCTAAAGAATATCTACAATGAAGCAGAGCCATTCACAGATAATAAACTATACAGGTCTACCATAGGCTCACTACTATAAATAGCTAACTGGACAAGGCCCGATATCACTTTAGCAGTCAACCTATTATCCAGACACGTCAGCCAACCCACAGTCTACCACTGGGATGCCATCAAGAAGATACTCAGATATTTGAAACACAGTGCTGATGCCTACTTATGCCTTGAACCCGATATATCCAAGGAGCCAAAACTATCATGCTACGCAGACGCCAATTGGGCAGGAGACATCAAAAGCCGGAAAAGCACTTTGATCTGTCCCCGTACCCACACACACACAAACACAGCCAGCCGAGGGTTAAGGAAACACTTTGGAACGCACCCAGTTTCTTTATCTCCCACTTGGCAGCGATAGACACACCGTCTGCCAAGTGCCTTTATTTTCACAGTAAAACAGAAAGATTAAATACTCAAGAGTCCAAATATCCGACAACAAGAAATCTTTCTCAGCAATTCCGGACAAGGCTTTAGTGATTATCCAAGGTTTGCTTTGTTCGTCACAAGGATCACTGACCTCCACCCTCTATTATATAGTCTCTGGGGTGTGGTCCAGTGACTCAGTTCTAATCCCTAGCACGCCTCCTAAGCTGCTGCAAACGTTTATCATGCCTTCGGAGGCGTGCGTCCAGGAATGATGTTTCTTCGTCACTCTGATCCGAGCCACCTGTCTCCCTACTGATCTCCTCTCCCTCGGCCGGCACCTGAGACAATGCCAGAGGGGAGGGGCCTGGAGAGGGAGGCCTGGCTGACTCCTCTTCCTCATGCTCGGAGCTTTCTTCCTCCGATGGGACAGGCTCAGAGGGCGGGGCCACAACACACTTCTGGTTACATCTTCTTCCTCAACAACTGCCCCATACATTGGTACACAGGTAAACAAAAACTAGTGGCCACCTCCACCACAGAGGCAGAGTTTGTATGCATGTCCAAGGCCGCCAACAACCTAACTTGGTTCGATGACCTACTCAATGACATTTGGACGGAGCCATCGTACCC
Source organism: Pituophis catenifer annectens (assembly GCF_029215685.1). Classification (NCBI taxonomy): domain Eukaryota; kingdom Metazoa; phylum Chordata; class Lepidosauria; order Squamata; family Colubridae; genus Pituophis; species Pituophis catenifer. Next base: position 20,483,740 of record NW_027256885.1, read on the forward strand.
TATAGTCATCCACGAGGACAATAAAGCAGCCATCGAAATATCAAAAGCCGACGCCGTTGGTCAAAGGTCACGCCACATAGATATAAAATGCAAACATGTCAGACAACTCTCAGAGATCGGTTTCATCAGGGCCATACATTGCAACACCGAGGAGCAAACAGCAGACATACTCACCAAGGCACTACAACACAAACAACACGCATATCTTATGTCAAAATTACGTGTCTACATGTAAATCATATGTGCATGTATATAGAGAAGCCATGTACTCCCCACCAGTTAGACATTTAGAGGGGGTTTTGTCACGTAAAATATCTAATTTACATATGCCCCCACTGCTCCATGGTCTATCAAGGGTTAACACAACTACACAACCCATCACTCCCACAATCCCACCTTACCTTGACTCCTCCCCCTGGGTATAAAAGGACGGTCCACATGGGCATCAGGTCAGTTCCATCCATATATCTAAGAAGAAAAGACATAGGTCAGTTACTATTGTATACCTAGGCCTGTGATATATTTATAACTACAAATAAATAAACTGCTACAATTACTATTTTGTATTGTGAGTTATTGGGCTAGATCCTCCCAATTAATGGCTTTTCTCTTCTATTCTGCTGTCTCCAGGTTCTGCCATGTCCACTATCCAGACTTTTTTGTCTTTCTTATTGACAATTGTTAAGTCTGTGGCAGGTGCCTGTCTGTTTGAATTCTAAAGTCCCAAAGCAATTTAGCTTCTTCATTTTCTATTACTTTCTCTATGATGTTAGCCAAATATGGCTTCCTAGGCTTGTGCCTCAACACACATACTTTCCAATGAAACAGACCGAGAGAGGAAGATCATTTTATTACAATTTATGCAGAATGTCCTGACTAAAAAGGATTCCTATCATTCAAAGAGGGAACCCAGATCCCGCAGCTTTCAATCCCTTTTATAGTTAACACATCAAAGAAAATGCAAAAAGTTGATTGGACAGGACAAAAGTAACCCCTCCTTTGCATAATAAATCAGCTACATGGAGTTAAACATATTACATGTAATGTCAGAGTGCGCACAGTGTGACTATGTGAGACAACCCAGGAGCAAATACAGTAAACAGAGCTTTGTATTTAAATAGTGGTTTTATCTACAAAGAATATATACACGTACTTTAGTCAGACCTCAAAAAAAAAAGCAATCAGCAATTACAGCACAGAAGCTCGCACACACGCACACACACAGAGATACACCCCCAACAAGGCCTCTTTTTATTACAGATTCTTAAAGTGAAATCAGCCCGAAAACCTTGCTGACTCATTCCCAGCATTACATCATCGTAGTAGCTGGTCAGCTCTTCAATCGTTACCCTGACATGTAACAACACATATGTCCATTTAATGTGGATAAAAGAAAGGAATCATACAGAGTCAGATACATGAGCTCTAAAGGACCCTCTCTATTCACATTATTATAAGGGGAAGACGTGCTTGGATACATGAACTCTGAGAGACCCTCTCTGTTCACATTATTATAAGAGCAAAACGTGCTTGTTGGAGATTACATTAACAAACAGCTAAACCCCATTAAGTGGTAATAAATCTTCTGATGAGACCTAGATGTCACGGAAGGACAGCCATATGGAAAACATCTGAGTGACCTCACTGTGAATGACACAAAGACATATATGTTACAAAGAGTTACTTAATCCAATAAATTTACCCAAGGACAACAGTAAATTTCCCATTAGCAACCACAGCACTTAAGAAAGGCTGTCTAGCTAAAGATAATCTTATAAACTGGTTTACTAATGAGGAAATGTGTCAATTATCATATGACAGGTGTGTGTTAGCCATATATGGAGAATGTATGATCTCATGTTAACCATATATGGAAAATGTATGATCTCACTGAATCCTTTGTCTTAGAAATGTATAAAACAGTTGTATCAGAGTTCTTTCCTTGTTCAAAGCTTCAGGTACAAATCTGACTCTGAACCTTGCGCAATAAAACTGTCTCTGGCTGACCCAGGAATGTTGTTTGGTCTCTTCATTCTACAACACATTTAAATGAGGTCTGACAAAAGCAGGGGCATTAAATTTAAGATGTTAGTGAGGAAAAAAGTTATAAGGTTGTTTGGAGTTCATGGAGACAAACCAGATACCCATTAGCACTAACAAGCTTTCTTTTATCAGAAGACAAACTCCAGACATCCCACCCGGACCTGGGGAACAAAGTAAGTTTTTTATCTTGAAGTTTAGGAATGTTAGAAGTTATCAATCAAACCATTAACATCATTTAAAAAGAGAAAAATAAGTCAAATTAAAATACAAAATAACTACCGGTATGTTAGCAAGTACAACAATACTACAAAGTCCATGTTGTTGGTACTGTTGGAAGGAAAATCCATCTGGTTCAGTTCCAAGTTGGGAGAAAAGCACTGGAAACAACATGGAGACTGATTGGAAAGTAAGGTTTATTGATGAAACAGAACCACCAGGGTTTGTGGTTCTGGTGCAGCTGACAAAATGGAGTTGAGAGTGGGTGGGTTTTTATACCTTCTTTGGGCTTTTAATTGAGCTTCCTGTTCCTGTGCAAGAACATGTCCTTTAATATTCTATTGGCTTTTGTTAGATTCCTGTGGGGTCATAGCTGGCTCTATAGGTAAAAGAGGAAATGCAAATCCTAGATATTTGTCTGAGCTAATCTGGTCAACCTCTGGCTTCTTGTTTATCTGAGCTCCCAGGTTTCTGTGACTTTAAAGTTTGGACTGCTCTGGGGGTGGTACAATGGAGGGGCTTGTGTTCTGAAAGGGAGTTGGGCAACTCCTATTGTGGCTTAATGACTTTCGTCCTGTGTTGGATCTTGGGTGATGGGCTGCTTCTAATCCTACCTTTCTGCCTTTGTTCAGACTTTGCTGCAGGGAGTTTCAAAATATCCTGTCTTGAATGGATTTCTGCTTCCAGTATTTGCTTTGCTTATGAATAGAGCTATCTAGATACATGTCTTCCTCTTTCAATAAGCTCTTTATCTCTTAAGTGCTGGCATCTGCTGTGGGCTATTAAGAAAGACTTGGGGGCTGCTTCCTCCTTCTAAAAACATGTTTCTCCACTTCTCCTTTGGGGAAATATAATATTCTGCCTTTTTTTAATATTTCCCAAAATATTTCATTCTTCTAGGAGGGGGGGCTTCCCACAGTACTAAAAACTCTATCCTGTGTGGCCCTCATTTGTCCCACCAGTTCTTGCTTGCAAGCAAATGATATTTCTTGCAGATCTTCCAATGCACCATTGTTGCTACTTTGTCATGCTGTTGTTTGTAGTCAGCTTGTGCAATCTTTTTACAGCAGCTAACCAGGTGATCTACTGTTTCTTCAGCTTCTTTGAATAGGTGGCACTTGCTATATGTTGCTGTCTTCTCAATTCTGGCTTTGTATGTATCGGTAGTTATTTCTTTGGTCTTCTTGTTCTTCATCTTCTTTTCTTTCATCTGTTCTAGCTTGCTTGTATCTGATTTCAGCTTGCTGATCTTATTTTCTAGCCTGATCTTCCATTTTGGTGATGCACTGTTTGGTTTTTTTTCCCCTTCTTTGTTGATTTTGCATCCTAGGTATTTCATTATAACTGCAGCTGTTCTCTACATGGGGCTCCCCTTGAGGAGCACCCGGAGGCTCCAACTGGTCCAGAATGCAGCCGCGCGGGTGATTATGGGGGCATCACACCTCTCCTGCGCGAGCTGCACTGGCTTCCGATGGTCTTCCAGGTGCGCTTCAAGGTTTTGGTTTTCATCTTTAAAGCACTCCATGGCTTAGGGCCTGGGTATCTACGAGACCACCTTCTGCCACCGATAACCTCCCACCGGCCAATACGCTCCCACAGAGAGGGTCTCCTCAGGGTGCCGTCGGTCAAGCAATGTCAACTGGTGACCCCCAGGGGGAGAGCCTTCTCTGTGGGGGCACCCGCCCTCTGGAACGAGCTACCCCCAGGGATACGACTGATCCCGGACCTCCGTACTTTCCGCCGGGCTCTGAAGACTTTCTTGTTTCAGCAAGCCGGGCTGGCTTAAAATTTTAATTGATTAATTTTATGGGTAATGGGGTTTTAAAATTGGGACACCAAAGTTATTTAATTATTTTTAAATTATTTTAATTTTCATATTGTATGTATTTTAATCCTGGCTGTTCACCGCCCTGTGGCCTTCGGGAGAAGGGCGGTATAAAAATTTAATAAATACTAAATACATTAGTTGGTTTGTTTCTTGCCGTGAGCTGGTGTTTATATTTGATATTGCAGTATTGGCATCTTTTAGTGCTTGTGCTAGCTGTTTCTTGGGAACAAGCTTCAATGAGGGCAGCCTTATTCTGATTATTTTGTGCTGTTCTAGATGCTTAGTTATTATTGGTTTCAATGCTTTTACTTTAGTTAGAGAGCTTTGTTCTTTCTGAGGCAGAGGGGAAGGGTGCCTGGTTTCAAAATGAAAACAGTTCAATAGCTATGCTGACTTCCTCTACTGCCAAGACCCCCTGGTTTGCCTCTACAGTCTGAGTTATGGTACTTCTGGCAAGGCTTTGATTTCTTTGCTTTGAGTAGACCTTTGCAGTTCTTTTAATTCTGTTTCTGTGGATACCTTCTTTCGTATTATAAATCTTTTTTGATCTGCTAGCCTCTGTTCTGTTATTTCTGATTCTGGATGTTGTTCTTTCCAGAATAGATGCATTTGTTTCAAATATCTTCTTCGTGATGGACTTGATTCTGAAATAACCGATCATTATTTCTTTGTTTTCAGTCTCTGTCTGTTTGTGACAGGTAAAATCAGTGGTGGGATTCAAATAATTTAACAACTGGTTCTCTGCCCTAATGATTGACTGGGTAGGTGTGGCTGGGTGGTCATGTGACTGGGTGGGCGTGGCCAACTTGACATCACTCACATTGAGGGGCGCCTCGCCTGGCCTCTCCTCACCACACCTGGCCCCTCCCCTCCCAGCCACTCCTTGTCACACCCAGCCTTGCCTCGCCCGGCCTCTTCTCGACTTACGACAATTGAGCCAAAAATTTATGTTGCTAAGTGAGAAACTTATTAAGTGAATTTTGCCCCATTTCATGACTTTTCTTGCCACATTTGTTAAGTGAATCACTGCAGTTGTTAAGTTAGTAACACTGGTCTGTGCTATCAACCCAGCCAGAGTCTAACCTATCATGGGGGTTGTGCCACCATTCCTTTTCCCAGCAGGGAAAAAAAAAAGAGAGAGAAATTGGGGGAAGCTGCCTTCAAGCCAGAGGCCAACATCGAAAGCCTTGAGCTGGAGGGAGAGCCAGAATTGCTGGAAGTGCAGCCCACACAGGGGAGAGCCAGGTGTGGCCAGGCTGACTCCGTTGCATGACCAAAGGTGCCAGCGGGGAAACCCACACCTTCACCCCAGGACCCTGAGAGGTGGAGGGAGCCCCCCAGAGAGAGATTGTCCCTGGTGGTCCCTGGGGAGATTGTTAAACAGGAGGAGCCTCCAGTGGGAGTGAGCCTCACCTGGGGATCTGGACCTAAGGCACGACACCCCAAAGTAATGATCGGGCCGGTGTCAACCAAAAGGGATCTTCAAGCTGCAGCAGTAGACCAAGTGGTCGACCAAGTGAGAGAGCAATTTGTAGGATTTAGGCTTTGTGACCCCGTGATGGCACTCAAGCAAGTCCCCACTCAGAGACTGTTATGTCCTTATATGGGCATCCCCGCCTGATTGGCTAGTCCACCGGTGGGAGATTTGAAGGTCTGTCATTGTCCGGCTTGCCTGCCAACTCCCTTTATAAGGCGAGCCCGGCAGCACAGTCGGCCGTTCTGATTCTCGTAATAAAGTGCTGAATGGACCACTCGCTGCTCGCGTATTCTTTCCCCTGCGCCAATCTAACACTGGTGACGAAGGATTTCAAGAACCACAGCGAAGAACCTCGTGGCACAATCACCACCCAGCCCGACTCAACAGAGCAAGTCACTGAGCTGGAGTCACTTAGAGCTGATAGCATGAGAACCATGGCTGCGCCACAAATCTCGCTGGCACCATTCAACCCCAATCAGGAGAAGTGGAAAGCCTATATGATTAGGTTCTGCCAATTCCTGACTGGCAACGGCTATGAAAACCTGGAGGACAACCGCAAACGAGCCTTGTTCCTGGCACATTGCGGATCGGCAGTCCTGGAGATGGCCATCGACCTCGTGGCACCCCAGGACATCGAGACCATGGCATGGAGCGACCTCCAAGATGTTCTCCAGGAACACTACGCCCCAACTGGCACACCGATGGTGAACAGATTCACCTTCAGCCAACGGAACCAACAGGAAGGCGAATCCATAAAGGACTTTGTGGCAGCACTGCGGAAGTTGGCTGCCAACTGCGAGTTCGATCACGTGGACAATGCCATCCGAGATTGCATCGTCTTTGGGATGCGGGACATCTCCCTGCAGAGAAAGTTGCTGAGCAGGAGAAAGGTCTCGTTAAAAGATGTGATTGAAGAGGTCACAGCCGCAGAAACATCGGAGGTGGCAGCGGCAGCGATGCGGAGAGCCAAGGCAGTCCACAGAATCAAGAAAACTCCCCAGACCTCATCCGAGGAATCCACCGCGGGATCCGAGTCGGACGAGGAAATGGCGGTCCATAAGGTCTCCAGACCACCAAGACGTGAAACCACACAAAATGGCGACTGAGGGGAGAGCTGTGCCAGCTGCAATGGCAACCACGTGAGAGCCAGATGCCAGTGGAGAGATGCGACCTGCCGCCGTTGCCAACGAAAAGGACACATTGCTGAGGCCTGCAGAGCTCCAGAACCAGTCCGGGAGAAAGCCAAGCCAGAAAACAGCGAGCACCAGAGGACATCCAGATGGTCCTATCAACCAAGGCGCGAGGGAGATGGGTACCCGCGAAGCAGAGCGGTCCACCAAACCACCATTGCCCACACTGATGACCACAATGCCACAAAGTTCATCGTGACGGTGCACGTGGAAGGGACTCCATGTACCATGGAAGTAGATTTGGGCTCAATCTACTCCATTATGGACTGGCAGCAGCTCAAAAAGCTGAAACCGCAAATATCAAAGAGCCAACTGCAGCCGCTGCATGCAAGGCTCGTCAATTTTGGCGGAAACCCCATCGGGGTCCTGGGGAGAGTTTCACTGGGTGTCAGCTACCACGGCTTCAAGGGCGACCTACCCATCACCATTGTCAAGGACAGCCGCCCGACCCTGCTTGGAGTGGAGTGGTTCGAGCCTCTAGGGCTCTCAATCAGAGGAATCCGTCAGATTTGGCAGGATGAACTCAACAAGCTCCTCGAAGAGTTCAAAGACATCTTTGATGGCAGCTTAGGTAAATTCTTGGGGAAACCCATCTCTTTCAATTTAGACTCCTCAATCACACCAATTCGGCTCAAGCCTCGCAGGGTTCCATTTGCACTTCGGCCTAAGGTAGACGCTCAGTTGGATAAACTGATTGCCCAAGGCATATTGGAACCAATCAATCATGCTGCATGGGAGACCCCCATTGTGACCCCAATGAAGCATGATGGATCTGTGTGCATCTGCGCCGATTATAAATGCACCATTAACCGGGCATTACAGCAGAGTGCATACCCAGTCCCAGTGGTGCAACATCTGTTGCATTCACTCGGGAGCGGGACCATATTTGCAAAACTGGACCTGGCCCAGGCTTACCAGCAACTGCCAGTCGATGAGAAAACTGCGGAGGCTCAGACTATTGTCACCCACCAGGGCGCATTCAAATGCAACCGCCTCCAATTTGGAGTCAGTGCAGCCCCTGACATTTTTCAATCAATGATGGAGCACCTTCTCCAAGGCATTCCAGGGGTGGTGCCGTACTTTGATGATGTACTAATCTCCAGCACCTCCAGATCGCAACTCTTGGAACGGCTTAGGCTCACCCTGAAGCGGTTCCAAGAAAAGGGTCTGCATGTGAGGAGAGACAAGTGCATCATTGGGGTCCAGGAGGTCGAGTTCCCGGGCTACTTAATAGATAGCACTGGCATACACCCCACCAAATCCAAGGTCAAGGCAATTCATGAAGCGCCGGCCCCCAAAAACAAGCCAGAGCTTCAGGCTTTCTTAGGATTGCTAAATTTCTATAGCGTCTTCCTTAAACAGAAAGCCACGGTTGCTGAGCCACTCCATCGCCTTCTGGGAAAAGCGGCTCCTTGGAAGTGGGGTAGAGCCGAGGAAACCGCGTTCAAGAACATCAAGGGGCTCCTATCCTCAGACAGCGTGCTGATACAGTATCACGAGACGCTTCCGCTGGTATTTTTTTTTTATTGCAAAAGTTTTACAATTACATTTTCACCCCATTTTCCCCCCCAACCCACCCCATACTCCCCACCCTAACCCTCCCAAACCCCCCTGACCCTCCCCCCCTGACTTCCACAGAATATAATCCCATCAAAATCCCCTTCTTATAAAACCTGAACCCCTCAAACCCCCTTATAATTTTTCATCTTCACAAAATTCATACATTTCTATTTTTATATAATACTTTCAATGAAAAGCTATTTGATACTTCCTAGTTTGATATTTGTTCTGCACATAATCTATCCATTTTTTCCATTCCCATTCATAAGTCTCTTGTCAGCGATCTTTTAGATATGCTGAAATCTTCGCCATCTCTGCAAAACTGGCCATCTTCAGAGTCCATTCTTCAATAGTGGGCAAAGCTTCATTTTTCCAGTATTTACCTATCAATAATCTCGCTGCTGTTATCATATACAATATCAACTTAGTTTCATCCAATGTAAAACCCTTTACTATACCCAGTAAAAACAATTGTGGAGAAAATTGAATTTTTTTCTTCAAAACATTCTGCATAACCCACCATATTTTTATCCAAAAAGCCTTAACTTTCTTACAGGTCCAACAAACATGGTAATATGTAGCATCTAAACAATCACATCTCCAACATTTTGGCTGAACATTAGGGTACATACACGACAATTTCTTGGGATCTAAATGCCATCTATAAAACATTTTATAAAAATTTTCCCTCAAATTCTGCGATTGTGTAAATTTAACATTCTGAACCCATATTTTTTCCCATGTTTCCAACATCACTGGTTCTGCAAAATTTTGTGCCCACTTAATCATACAATCTTTAACCAATTCAGTTTCTGAATCCCTTTCTAACAAAACATTGTATAACCTTTTAATATGCATTGGACCTTTCTCTTTTATATGTCTAACCAATTCTTCCTCGTGCAACGTAATACCAGTTTTTTGGTCCTCTTTCCATCTCAATTGAAGTTGATTATACTGTAACCAAGTTAGATTAATCCCTTCATCCAACAGTGTCTCTAATGTCTTCAGTTGCCATCTGCCCGCATCTGTAAAAAGAACCTCTTTATATAAAAACCCCCCGAGTGACATTATATTTGTATTCCACATAATATGACCAAGATCTAGCCATAGCGGTATTTTGTAATCCCATTTGGATCGGTGCTTCTTCCAAACTCTCATCAAAGAGTCTCTAAGTATATGGCTTTTAAATACTTTATCCACTTTGTTTTCATAAAATAAGTAAGCATGCCATCCAAATTCAAGATCAAAACTTTCTATATTCAATATTCCAGTCTTTTTCCTTCCAAACCAATCGCTTGCTTGAGTCAAAGCTGCTGCTTCATAATATAACTGTAGGTTTGGAAGTTTAAGACCTCCCCTTTCTGGAACATCTTGCATAATTTTCAATTTCACTCTCGGTTTTTTCTCGTTCCAGACAAACTTATTCACTCCACTTTGCCATTCTTTCAGTTGTTTATCACTTTTAAGCACCGGAATCATTTGAAACAAAAAAAGAAATCTTGGCAAAATGTTCATCTTAACTGCTGCTATTCTTCCAAGTAGAGACAGCTGCAGTTTTTTCCAAGTCTCCATATCTTTCTGTACATCTCGCCACAACACCTCATAATTATTTTGAAACAGTTTCATATTTGATTCTGCAACCTGAACTCCTAGATATTTAACCTTTGGTACAATCTCAAAACCTGCCCTCCTTTCAAGTTCGTGTTTTCGATCTTGTGTCATATTTTTAACTATCATCTTAGTTTTTTTCTGGTTCAATCTAAATCCTGATACTGTACCATAGTCTTTTATAATGTCTTTCATCTGGATTATTGATTCCATTGGCTGTGTTAGGGTAACAACCAGATCATCTGCAAATGCCTTTATTCTGTAATCCTCTTGCCTTATCACTATACCTTTCAAGATATTCGAATCCCGTATTGTATTCAACAAGACTTCTAGTGTTAAAATAAATAACAATGGGGATAACGGACAACCTTGTCTTGTTCCTTTTTCAATTTTAAAGTCTATTGTCAAACTTCCATTAATAATAATCTGTGCCTTTTGCTCTTGGTAAATTGCTGAAACCGCCTGTATAAATTGATCCCCAAAATCCATCTTTTTTAAGGTCTTTAATAGAAAATTCCAGTCCACTCTATCAAAGGCCTTCTCCGCATCCAAGAAAACCAGCACTGCAGGGATCTGTTTATTCTTCTCGAGATATTCCAATAAATCTATAACTTGCCTTACATTGTCCTTCATATATCTGCCCTCTATAAATCCCGCTTGATCATCATGAATCACCTCTTGAATTACTGGCATCAACCTGTTGGCTAGTACTTTTGCATAAATTTTATAGTCATTATTCAGAAGAGATATTGGTCTATAGTTCTCCGGTTTTTTAGGACCTGCTTGCTCTTTTGGTATCAAAGAAATATAAGCTGTTTTCCATGATGGGGGTATTTTACCCCCTTGTTGTATATTACAAAATAAGTCTCTAAGTTGTTCCACCATTTCTGCTTGCAAAGTTTTATAATACACTGCGGTCAAGCCATCCGTTCCAGGAGCTTTAGCTGTTTTCAGTTGTTTAATTGCTGCAATTATCTCCTCAACTGTTATAGGATGATTCATTCTTTCCTTTTGTTGGTTAGTAATTTTTGTAACTCTTTTATTTTCTAAATATTTTTCTATAAGTCCATTCTGTATATCATCTTTAGCGTATAGTTTAGTATAATAATCTACAAAGACTTCTTTAATTAATTTTTGTTGAAAAATTTCTTTCCCTCCAATATCAATACTATCAATAGTCCGCATACTCTGCTTCTTCCTTAATGTATAGGCCAACCATCTGCCCGGTTTATTGGCATTACAAAATGTATTATGCTTTGAATATTGTAAATTTGTTGCAGCTTGTTCCGCCATAAGCATTTGGAATTGATCTTTCAAAAGTTTTATAGCACCACGTATTCTTTCATCTGTTGGATTTTTAATAAGTAACTGTTCTTTTTTCTTTATTTCTACTTCGATTTCAGATCTTTTCTTTTGTCTGTTCAATTTGTGTTTAGAGTTCATATGAATGAGTACCCCTCTCATATACGCTTTACTCGCATCCCACACAATTTCAATAGGGGTACCCTTATTCAAATTGATTTCAAAAAATTCTTTCATCTGCTTTTTAAGTTCTATTATATTTTTTTCATATCTGAACAAATTTTCATTTAATCTCCACGATCTTCTCCCAGTCTTTCCAGTCTCAATTTCTATCCATACTGGACTATGATCAGATAGAGTTCTTGGAAAGATCTTAGTTCTTTTTGTTTTAACAAGTAAATCATTTGATAATAAAATAAAATCAATCCTAGAAAAAGATCTATGTCTATCAGAAAAAAAAGTATAGTCCAAGTCTTTTGAATTATGTATTCTCCACAAATCTTTTAATTCCAAATCTTCTTTCATATCAAAAAAAGTTTGTGGTAGTCTGATCCTTGACTTCGCCAGACTCTTTTTATCTAATTTAGAATCAATCACTCCATTCCAATCTCCCATAATCAAAATAGATCTATAATCCCATTGCAATATTTTGGTATGCAAAATTTTATAAAAGTGATCCTGTTGTTGGTTAGGAGCATAAATTCCAATCACAAGAATTTGGCCATATACAGTGTGCAGTTCAATTGCTACAAACCTACCACCTTCATCTGCTTCTATAATTTTAGCTGATAGTCTTTTATTTATGTAAATAACCACACCATTCTTTTTTTCCAAGTTTGAAGCTATAAAATGTGTGCCTAATTTTGAATTTATCAAATATTTTTGATCTTGTGTTCTGACATGAGTTTCTTGTAAACAAATTATATCATTATTAAATTGTCTCAAATATGTAAATATCTTCTTCCTTTTCTGTGGTGAGTTCAATCCATTCACATTCCAAGATAAAAACTTAACCGTCATGTATACCTTTTTGAAGCGACGAGCAGAATTGCCGGATATCTTCCGAGACCTTCGGCTTTGCTCCCCCCATGGCTTCACTTTGTTGTATAGTACTCTTGACTCCTTTTTTGTATTGTTGTGCCTTAGCTCTTTCTTGTAATTGTTTTTCTTTGAGTTGTTTAGAAACTGCGCGAGTTATGCGCTGGTCTTTGGCTTCAGCCATACGAGCTAGGTCCAAGGCCACATCTCTTGTGGTCAAAATTGGAGAAGATTCTAACAGGGGCTCCTCCAGAAAACCTCCTGCAGCACCCTGCACTTCCACTGGCTCTGATTCAACCTGCTTAGGCTGCTCTTCCAACTCTTGCTGAGGTTGCTTCTCCTTATCACTCTCCTTTATCTCCAACACAGTAGATGTATGTGGGGATGGTGATCTCTCCTTAAAAACAGTATAATAAAAATGTTCCGCCTTTTCAACAGTATTCAATCGATATCTTTCTCCATTGTACTTCAGAATTATACCAGTTGGGGCATCCCACCGAAATGGAATCTCTAATTTTTTTAATTCATTTACTAAAAAACCAAAATCTTTTCTATCTTTCAACATCTTTGGCGGTAATTCTTTATAAATTCCAATTTGAGTTCCCTCCACTTGCACAGAAGAAAGAAAAGAATTTTGCAAGATATCATTTCTCATTCTTCTATCTGTGAAATATATCACCACATCTCTAGGCAGTTGTCTTTGTCTGGCCACCCACGAGTTCACTCTGTAAATTTTATCTATTTTGTAAAAAATCTCTTCAGAATTAATTTTTAACAACACAGCCAAAGCATCAGCACAGACCTGTCTCAAATCTTGTCGGTCATTCTCCTTAATACCTCTAAGTCTTATAGCAAATTCCATAGACCGGAATTGCATCATCGTAATTTCGTTTTCAACTCTCTGCATTTTATTATCCACATCAGAAATTTTAAAATCAGTATCCTTTATTTTGACATTCACTTCTGATTTAAATTCTTCCAATTTAGAGTCCACTTTAATAATAATTTCTGACAAGCCAGACACCACATTTGATAATTTATCAGTCACCTTGCCATAATTCTCTTTCATCAACTTTTTCATTTCAATAATTTCCTGCTTGATTTCCTGTTGAGATTTTTGGAATTTATCATCCATTTCCTGTTGAGATTTTTGAAAATTATCATCCAGAGCCTGAGTAATAAATTCTTTTAAACTTTCAAAATCAAAATCTTTTTTCTGACTCTGCTGAGCAGAAGGAAACTGCTGTTCAGACTTGTGTGTGGGGGATCCCCCCCCTGCTGCCTTGCCTTCCTGTTTTTTAGAAGCCATTCTGCCACGTAGATTAGATTTTCTGAAAAAGGAAATCCTTTTTCCTTTTCCAGCACCACAAAGTCCTCTAAAAAAGTCCCCCAGTTTTAGTCAAATTGGAAATAGAGTTAAGCTGAAGCGAGCTCAGACTTATTTTAAAAAGGATTTTTTCCCCTTCTTCTCTTGTTTACTTGCTACAAGCAGCGCAACATTGTAACTTGTTAGAATAGCTTTACAAGACCACTCTCACTCTCAGCTTGTTAACGCTGGAGCGGCGCCATCTTTTCAAACCGCTTTCGCTCGCTCTGATTTTTGCTTAGATCGAAAAGTCACAAAAAAAATAATACTTGCAGTTTCTTGGTTTAAAGGTTCAGGTTGTTTTATCCGCTAATTAGTAAAGTTGATTTCAATCAATTTAAATGTTTGCTGCAGCTGGCTTGCTCTGCAGCAAGCAGAGTCGTCCCACGCCGTCTGGAGTCTCTGCAAGTTGAAAGGGAGCCGCGCCTGTTTCCTCCCCAGTAGCGAACTTCTGGGGGCTCACAGGGGCTCGACCTGCGCCTTGCTTACTCTTCTCCTTCAAATCCTTCAGATTCTGGAGTTTTCAAGCCGCTTCTCAAAGTCGAAGCGGCTCTACAAACGGCGGGGCTGGCGGTCCTTAGAGAGGGACTGTCTTTCACCGGAGTCAAGCAAACCAGAAGCTGGTATTGACCTGCGATGCGTCTCCATATGGAGTCAGGGCTGTCCTCAGCCACCAACTGCCCAACAACACGGAAGCCCCCATCGCTTTCCTCTCTAAGACTCTGGCGGCAGCTGAACACATCTACAGCCAGCTGGATAAGGAAGCCTTGGCCATCGTGGCTGGCATCAAGCATTTCCATGAATACCTCTACGGGAGGGCATTCAAAATCATCACTGACCATAAGCCCCTCCTTGGACTCTTCGCAGGTGACAAACAAACACCGACATACATGTCACCCAGGATGACGCGCTGGGCCATTTTCCTCGTCGGGTATTCGTACATGCTCACACACAGACCCGGTAAAACCATCAGTAACGCAGATGCCCTCAGCAGGTGCCCAACGCAGGAACTGGTGGAAGACCCCGCACCCACCCTCGGCCTTTGCCACATCGACAGAGATATGCAGTGCCCAGTATCTTCCACGGACATGGCAGCCCACATGAAGAAGGAAAAGACCCTCAGGCAAGTCATGTCCTGGGTCCTGAGGGGTTGGCCAACAGAAAAAGTGGGCGAAGAGTTCAGCCCTTTCTTAAGAAAGCAGCAAGAACTCTCAACTATGAAGGGCTGCCTACTCTGGGGCGACAGAGTAGTGATACCACGACCACTGCAGAAGAGGACCCTGGAGAGCCTTCACGATGGGCACCCGGGCATCGTGAAGATGAAGGCGCTGGCCAGAAGCTACGTCTGGTGGCCCGCCCTGGACAAGGACATTGAACAATGGGTCTCCAGATGCGCCCCATGCCAGGAGGTCAGACCAGCACCAGTACAAGCCCAACCCACAGAATGGGAGACGCCTAGTGCCCCCTGGTCCCGCGTTCACATAGACTTTGCGGGGCCTATGGCAGGCAAATACCTCCTCATCGTGGTGGATGCATTCTCCAAATGGCTGGAGGTCATCCAAATGCCCAACATCACCACCGAGGCAACCGTCCGGGCCCTGCGCAGACTCTTCGCCACACACGGCATTCCGGACGTCCTGGTGTCGGACAACGGGCCACAGCTCACCGCCAAGCCGATGGAATCGTTCCTGGCTGAGCCCTCATTGCCCCATACAGGCTGTCTGGAAATGGGCAAGCTGAGAGGATGGTGAGGCTCACCAAGGAAGCTCTCACCAAGATGGGCACCGGGGATTGGCAGTAGAGGATCGATAAATTCCTCTTCACACAGCATATCACCCCGCACGCCACCACACACAGAAGTCCGGCCGAATTACTCATGGGGAGGAAGCTGAGGACACCATTGGACCGGCTACACCCCCAGTACAACCCCCGAGAACCAGCGAACGCACCCCGGCCCCCGCGCACCTTCACCGAGGGAGACCCGGTCTACGCTCTCAACTTCTGTGAGCCTCCGAAGTGGCTGAAGGGAGTGATCAGCAGAACAACGGGCCCGAGGTCATACCAAGTGGAGCTGGGAAATGGGCAGATCGTCAAACGCCATGTCGACCAGCTCCGGAAAAGGTGGAGGGAAAGCGGTGGAAATGGCAAAAACCAGCCTGACAAGGTAGGCCTACACCACCCAGACGAGGTAGGCCTGCGCCACCCAGACAAGGTAGGCCTGCGCCACCCCAGGATTGGAAAAGGTCAGTTTACATTTCAATGCCAAAAAAAGGCAATGCCAAAGAATGTTCAAACTATCGCACCATTGCACTCATTGCACATGCTAGTAAGGTTATGCTCAAAATCCTACAAGCTAGGCTCCAGCAGTATGTGGATCGAGAACTACCAGAAGTACAGGCAGGATTTCGAAGAGGCAGAGGAACTAGAGATCAAATTGCCAATATACGCTGGATCATGGAGAAAGCTAGGGAGTTCCAGAAAAACATCTACTTCTACTTCATTGACTATGCTAAAGCCTTTGATTGTGTGGATCACAACAAATTGTGGCAAGTCCTTAAAGGGATGGGAGTATCAGGCCATCTTATTTGTCTCTTGAGAAACCTATATGCGGGTCAAGAAGCAACAGTGAGAACTGGACACGGAACCACTGATTGGTTCAAAATTGGGAAAGGAGTCCGGCAAGGCTGTATACTGTCGCCCTGCCTATTTAACTTATATGCAGAGCACATCATGAGAAAGGCGGGGCTACATGAATCAAAAGTTGGAGTTAAGATTGCCGGGAGAAGTATCAACAACCTCAGATATACAGATGATACCACTCTAATGGCAGAAAGTGAAGAGGAACTAAACAGCCTCTTGATGCGGGTGAAGGACAGTTCAAAAGTTGGCTTGAAACTCAACATTAAGAAAACTAAGATCATGGCATCCGGCCCTCTCAATTCCTGGCAAATAGATGGGGAAGAAATGGAGGTAGTGACAGATTTTATTTTCCTGGGCTCCAAGATCACCGCAGATGGGGACTGCAGCCAAGAAATTAAAAGACGTTTGCTCCTGGGGAGGAAAGGTATGGCAAATCTAGACAGCATACTAAAAAGCAGAGACATCACCCTGCCAACAAAAGTGTGTATAGTCAAGGCTATGGTTTTCCCAGTTGCAATGTATGGCTGTGAAAGTTGGACCATAAGAAAGGCTGAGCGCCAAAGAATTGAGGCCTTTGAACTATGGTGCTGGAGAAGACTCTTGCGAGTCCCTTGGACTGCAAGGCGATCAAACTGGTCAGTCCTAGAGGAGATCAACCCTGACTGCTCTTTAGAAGGCCAGATCCTGAAGATGAAACTCAAATAATTTGGCCACCTAATGAGAAGGAAGGACTCACTGGAGAAGAGCCTAATGCTGGGAAAGATTGAGGGCAAAAGAAGAAAGGGACGACAGAGAATGAGGTGGCTGAATGGAGTCACTGAAGCAGTAGGTGTGAGCTTAAATGGACTCCAGAGGATGGTAGAGGACAGGAAGACCTGGAGGAACGTTGTCCATGGGGTCGCGATGGGTCGGACACAACTTCGCAACTAACAACAACAACCACCACATATTTCTCAGGGTGCCTGGCCGTGGGAAGCTCGTACAAACAGGATCTGGATACTTTGGTCCTTATCACCTGTCATTCCCCCCCTCCCATTTTCCCATCATGTACACACAAAGCTTTATTGCCCTTTCATCCTTTCCCCCATTCTTCCCCCTTCCAGCTTTTGGTGGCAGGATGCCTGTGAGGCCCCAAGCCAAACCAGGCAGAGCTGACACCTACTTCAGCTACTTGGTTAGCTTCTCCTGACAGCTCTAAGGTAATTTTAATGCGATTTGAATACTAATTGTCCTGAAGGAGCTTGGCAAAATTAGTATTAACTTGCTTTTCAAAGTATATGTATTTATATAGTCCCTCTCAGGAATGCCGTGCGAGACGCAATCAAAACACAGCTACAGCCTTATTCAGCTCTTTTGGCACGCTGGTTTATTCGCATCCGCATCCAGCTACACACTGTGATTCATAAACACGATTGAAATCGGCGCTACATTACACCAAGAATGGGGCGTTTATATAGCCCATCTTTCCATTAACTCATTAGGACCGCGCCCTTGTTTGTTACCACACCCCTCTTTTAGGGGCGTAGATCGCGCCCTTGTTTATTACCACGCCCCTCTTCTAGGGGAGTAATTGGTCTTCAGCGTGTTCTGGAAGGTGCTGCCGCTGTGTCCTCCGGAATGGCCCTAATCCCATCGCACCCGATACCACCACCCCACACCCCGCATACGGCCGCCTTCACCCAGTGCCACCACCACCAAGTATGTATATGTCCCTCGATGCTTTCAGCACGCGTTAGCGATGTCGAGCAGGTTGCTAGGCTCAACAGGCGGCTCCCCTTTTACCACGTGTCCTTCTGTAAGAGATAAGTTACACGTATTAGTAGATAACCGTGGTTTGTGAGGATACATTCTATGAAACCGTCGAATCAATTGGTTTGCTTTTACATTACTATGCGGTATCCAAGAAGCCTCTTCTACTGGATAACCCTTCCATTTAACAAGGTAAGAGAGGACCCCCCTTGTCCATCTAGAATCTAGGACTTCATCAATCTCGTAATGGCCCTCCGTGACCGGACCAGGACGGTCGAATACCTGGATATGTTTGGCGGGTTTGAGAAGACTACTATGAAATACGGGGTGGATCTTCCCCAATAACGGAGGTAACTTTAGTACTACAGTCACAGGATTTACTACTCGTATCACCGGAAACGGGCCCAGATATTTCGGTCCCAGTTTCCTACTAGGAAGCCTTAATTTGATGTATTTGGTAGAGAGAAATACCATGTCCCCTACCTTGAATGATTGAAACGGTGCTCGTTTCTTATTCTCCTGGCTTTTATATGCGAGGGCTGCTTTATCTAATGCCTCTCTGACCTGGGGCCATACCGTATTCATCTTATCGGCCCACTCATGGGGCATTGGCGACGTTGTCGGTGGTTGATCTAACTCGGGTATCGCTACGAAGTCTCGTCCCATTGCCACCCGAAAAGGAGTGAGACCCGTACTGCTATGAACTGCATTGTTATAGGCAACCTCCGCAAATGGTAGCAGTGAAGACCAATCGGTCTGTTGATATGAAACATAGCAACAAAGGTATCGCTCTATCATTGCATTTGCTCTCTCTGCAGCCCCATTGGTACTAGGGTGGAATGCCGAACTGAGGCCTTGCATTGATCCAATAGCCGAGAGGAAGTTTCTCCAAAATCGGGCTGTAAATTGCACCCCTCTATCAGAAATAATACGACGGGGTACCCCGTGTAACCTATAAATGTGTTGTATAAATAGCTTAGATAGCTTACGAGCTGAGGGTAATCCTCGGCACGGAATGAAATGAGCTTGTTTAGAAAATAAATCGATAATAGTCCAAATAACTGTGTTCCCATTGCTGTCTGGCAAATCGACTATAAAGTCCATCCCTATCTCCTCCCACAGTTGGGTAGGCGTGGCTACAGTCTGTAGTACTCCCAAAGGTTTTCCAGGGCGGGATTTGGCCTTGGCGCATATGGAACAGTTTTGTGTGTATGTTTCTATATCTTTCCTCATATGTGGCCACCAAAACTGATGCCGTGTTAAATGCAGGGCTTTAAGGAAACCGTAATGCCCAGCCGATTTATTATCATGGCATCGGTGTAACACCAGGCCCCGGACCCCTTCCGGTACATACATTTTGTCCCCTTTCCACAAAAACCCGTCCCTATGCGTGAGCAGGTGTTTGTTTTCCTTAAACCAGCTATCAGTGTTTAACTCCCTTTGCACCTGCTCTTTCCAGTCTATTGTAGTCTCTGTGGTTACGGCTGCTGAAGTCCTACCACCGTTGGGCACCATAGCTTGTACTATCTCATCCCGTTTGCTCTGGAATTGAGGCATCCGAGAGAGAGCGTCGGCCAAGAAGTTCTTGCCACCGGGCATGTGTTTTAGTGTGAACCGGAAATGCTGAAAATAATGTGCCCACCGGACTTGTTTAGGAGACAGTCGTCTGGGAGTTTGTAATGCTATAAGGTTGCGGTGATCCGTCCACACCTCAAATGGTACCTGTGCTCCTTCCAAAAGATGCCTCCAGGTGAGAAGAGCCCAATGAACAGCAAACGCCTCCTTTTCCCAGATAGCCCAACCCCTTTCTGTGGGACTGAATTTTTTGGAGGTGTACGCACACGGGTGTAACTGACCTTGGACATCGGTTTGTAACAACACGGCCCCTACCGCAACGTCACTTGCATCCACTTGTACTATGAATGGTTTCGATTGATCAGGATGTTGTAGTACGGGTGCCTCAACAAGACAACGTTTCAGGGTTTCAAAAGCTGTCTGGCACTCCATCGTCCAATCCAAGCGCCGTCCAGGTCGCGGAGGCCCCTCCCCTTTTGTGCGTAGCAGGTTTGTTAACGGCAGAGCAATATGTGCGAATGTTGGGATGAACTGACGATAGAAGTTAGCGAACCCAAGGAAGCTTTGTAACTGTTTCCTTGTTGTAGGGGCCAGCCATTCCAACACAGTATTTATTTTTGTTGGATCCATCGCTATACCGTCCTTGGATATCCTATATCCGAGATAGTCTAGTTCTGTGCGATGGAATTCGCACTTGGACACCTTAACATACAGGCGGGCTTTTAACAACCATTCCAATACCTGACGGACTAAACTAATATGTTCCTCCATAGACTCAGTGTATATTAAGATATCGTCTAGATACACTAGAACCCCTTGGTATAGATAACCGTGTAATACCTCATTAATTAATTGCATAAAGACTGCGGGAGCGCCCTGCAATCCAAACGGCATAACACAAAACTTATAACTGCCCAACGGGCAGTTAAAGGTGGTTTTCCACTCGTCTCCTTGTTTTACACGTACCCTATAGTAGGCCTCCCGTAAGTCCAATTTTGTAAAATACTTTCCGGTCGCTAATGCAGCTAACAGGTCCTTCATTAAGGGTAATGGGTATAATGGTTCTACGCTTACTGTGTTCAAACCTCGATAGTCCACACATAAACGAAGCCCTCCATCCTTTTTCTCACGGAACAACACCGGAGCGGCCATACGTGACCGACTAGGTTGTATAAACCCACGGGCTAGGTTTTTGTCAATGTATCTACGTAATTCTTCCACCTCACGTGGGGTCATGGCATACATGCGTGGTTTTGGCAGCTTTACCCCAGGTATTAATTCAATAGCGCAGTCAGTGGGACGGTGTGGTGGTAACGTATCACATTCCCCTTCATCAAACACTGCCGCTAGATCTGCATATACTGCTGGTACTCCAACGGGACATATATCGCTATCCAGCCCCAACGAAACTCCTTGCTCTTTTGGAACCTTCTGTGAGCTACCTGGATCTGGTCCTATCGACAGACGGAGTTTCCTGAAACCCCCCTCCCACCAGATCGTGGGCTTCCATTTATCCAACCAAGCCAATCCCAAAATCACGGGTTCGATCATTGTGTCCACTACCACAAACTGTATGTTTTCCCAGTGAGCTCCTATCTCCATTTTTACTAATTCTGTCACTTGGGTTGCTGGGGCTCCCCCTAAGGTAGATCCATCCATCTGTTCGAATGTTATTGGGGTTTTTAACGACCGTAACCATATACCCAAACGGGTGGCTACAGTTCGCCTTATCAAACACCTTGTACACCCAGAATCAATAAGGGCTTCATGCTGTACTCGTGTTGGCCCCTGTAATGGTGTCAGGGTTATGGGTATGAGAAAGGGACGGATGGGTTCACTTACCATTGGGTCATTGATGTCCTCTTCCTCATCACTATCAGCTAGCACCACAGGAACTATCCCAGGATGTACAGCAGGACCCGGTTCCTTTGTTGTGGTTCCATTGGGGCTCTGTCCTGGTTGCGATAGACCTCTGGTCTTTTCTGGGGTTGGTCGCCCACGAGACTTTCCACTAGCTGTCAGGGCGTTCGGTCCAGGTGGTTGAGCCAGTGGTAGCGGGCATTCCAGAGCCCTATGGCCAGGTTGATTACACCGGAAACAGCGTAACAGCCGCCGTGTGGAATCAGCTACTCGAGGATCAGGCTCCCCTCGCCCCGCTGCTCTGACAGGACCCAGCCGGTCTGGTTGGCGTCGGATGGGGATCGTACTCACACCTCCCCTAACCCAGAACTCTCTTAGTCCCATGTCCAGGTCAATAGCTGCTTTACACCACTCAGACAAATCGGGTGGCATGCCCCAATATACACAGGCTTGTCTTAGGTCACGATCCAGTCCAAGATGGAATTGATGAACAAGCATGCATTCGGGCCAACCCCTAACTCTCCCCGCTAGCCGACGAAACTCTTTTACGTATTCCTTTGCCGAACGGCCCCGTTGTTTCAAGGCCACAAGCTCCCCCTCAGCTACTTGTGTTCGTGTGTCATCTTCAAATCGTACCCTGAGGCCTTCCAGGAATAAGCCAACATCAGTGAGCTCTCGAGCGTGGTCGTTATGCAAGTCCGCTACCCAATCCGCAGCTTCACCTGTTAAAGTCGTTGTAATGGCCACTACCATGGACCACTGAGTTGGATATAAGCGCCCATATAAATCAATATAACTGAGTACCTGGCTCAGGAACAGGGCTACACGGTCTGGGTTGCCATCAAACGTGGTCTGCAAGGGGGGTGGTCCCCAGACTGGTTGGGATCCCCATACCCCAGGCTGTCCAGCCGGTACTGGAGGATAAGCTATCTGTCCTGAGACCTGACTTGGCCCCTGCCCCGGAGGGGGGCGAAGCGACCCAGATGCTTGATCTGTCCCCGTCCCCACACACACACACAACACAGCCAGCCGAGGGTTAAGGAAACACTTTGGAACGCACCCAGTTCTTATCTCCCTCTTGGCAGCGATAGACACACCGTCTGCCAAGGGACTTTATTTTCACAAACAGACAGATAAGATACGAACGTTCAAGAAAGTCCAAACAGAAATAATATTCCTCCCAGCAGTTCCGGACGAGGCTTTAGTGACTGTCCAAGGTTTACTTTGTTCGTCACAAGGATCCTTTGACCACTACCCTCTATTATATAGTCTCTGGGGTGTGGTCCAGTGACTCAGTTCTAATCCCTAGCACGCCTCCTAAGCTGCTGCAAACGTTTATCACGCCTTCGGAGGCGTGCGTCCAGGAATGATGTTTCATTATCACTTTGATTCGAATCAGCTGTCTCCTCTCCCTCGACCGGCACTTGAGACAATGCCCGAGGGGAGGGGCCTGGAGAGGGAGGCCTGGCTGACTACTCTTCCTCATGCTCGGAGCTTTCTTCCTCCGATGGGACAGGCTCAGAGGGCGGGGCCACAACACTATCCCCCACCGCAGGGCCCTTCCCCCGGGTCTGACGGTCGGGATGGGGTCGGGACGGGAACTGTTCGTGGAAAGCCCGCACCAGGTCAGGGGCCTGAACGGCAGACGCGTCCACCCAGGTGAAATCCTCGGGCCCGTACCCCTTCCAGGCGATGAGGTATTGGAAGCGCCCCTTCAGCCAACGGGAGTCCCGGATACTGTCCACCTCGTACGTCGAGGCGTCGTCCTCGTCGGCTGCGGCTGGGGGGGCAGGCGTCGGCGGGCAGCGGAGATGGCTCGCGGGGGCCTCAGGGACCAGGAGGGACCGATGAAAAACAGGGTGGAGCCGCATAGAGCGGGGTAGAGTCAACCGGTAGGCCACCGGATTGATGACCGCCTCGATAGGGAAGGGACCGATAAAGCGTTGGGCCAGTTTCCTTACCGGCCGGTCCGTGGGGAGGTGTTTCGTGGACAACCACACCCGATCTCCTACTTCCAGTGGTGGCGTCGCCCGGCGGGCGCGATCGGTGAACCGTTTATAATCCTCTTTCGCCCGGATCAGCTGCCGCCGCACCAGTTGCTGCACCGCCTACAGCTCCGAGAGGAAGTCCCGGGTCTCGGGAACAGGGGAGTCCATGATGGTCAACGGGAAAAGCCGTGGATGGTATCCGACGTTGGCATGGAACGGGGTCATCTGGGTGGAGGTGTGTTGGGAGTTATTAAAGGCGAACTCCGCCAGGGGAAGGTACTCGGCCCAGTTGTCCTGCTGCTGGTTGACAAAACAGCGGAGGTACTGCTCCAGTATGCCGATGACCTTCTCCGTGCCCCCGTCAGTCTCCGGATGGTGCGACGACGACAGGCACACCTGCACCTCCAGCGCGGCCATCAGGCTTTTCCAGAAGCGGGCCGTGAACTGGGCCCCGCGGTCCGAAACCACCCGGTCCAGCAGGCCGTGGAGGCGGAAGATATGTTGCAGGAACAGGCGAGCCGTGGTGCGGGCCGAGGGCAGGCCGCGGCACGGGATGAAATGTGCCATCTTCGTGAGCGCATCCACCACCACGAGGACGGTCGTGTATGTAGCGGACAGGGGCAGGTCTGTCAGGAAGTCCATGGAGATGGCTCCCCACGGTCTCTCCGGTGTCGGCAGCGGCTGGAGGAGTCCGGGAGGGGGGCCGGACGCGGCTTTGGCCTGTCGGCACGTCACACAGGACGTCACGTAGGCGTGCACGTCGTGCCGTACCCGAGGCCACCAAAAAGTCCGTGTCACCAGGTTCAAAGTCTTAAAGAAGCCGAAGTGCCCCGCCGCGGGGTTGTCATGACACTGGTTCATGACGAGGGCTCGGAGCGGACTCGTGGGCACGTACAGCCGACCCCGATGTCTGAGCAAGCCCTCCTCCACGGTCCATGGGGACGCGGGGCCGACGTCCGCTCTCCACTGCTGCGACCAGTCGTCCCGTCGCTGCGCTTCCAGCACCTGAGCCCGCAGGTCCACCGGTTCCTGGACCGCGGCCAAGGAGTCCGCTGGCAGCACCGTCCGGGGGGGGAAGGGAGTCCTTGGGGCAAAAGTATTCTGGCTTACGGGATAGCGCGTCCGCCCTCTGGTTGAGGTTGCTCGGAATGTAGGTGACGTGGAAGTTGAACCGGGCGAAAAACAACGACCACCGGATCTGCCGCTGGTTCAACTTCCGTGCCGTGGTGAGGTGCTCCAGGTTCCGATGGTCCGTCCGCACCTCCACCTGGTGTCGGGCCCCCTCGAGGTGATGTCGCCAAGCCTCGAACGCGGCCTTGATGGCCAGCAACTCCTTTTCCCAGATGGTGTAGTTGCGCTCGGAAGGGTTGAGTTTCCGGGAGTAGTATGCGCAGGGAAAAAGAGTGCCGCCATCCACCGGAGCCTGTAGCAGCACCGCCCCAATCGCCACGTTGGACGCGTCCGTCTCCACCACGAACAGACGGTGTGGATTGGGGTGCCTCAGGACTGGCTCCGTGAGGAAGGCCTGCTTGAGGACCTCGAAGGCCTGCTGCTGCAGGGGCCCCCACTGGAACGGGACCTTCTTCCGAAGGAGCTGGGTCAACGGCAAGGTCAGGGTGGCGAAGCCCGGGATGAAGGTCCGATAGAAGTTGGCGAATCCCAACAGACGCTGGACGTCCTTCACCTGACGCGGGGGTTCCCAACTGCGCAAGGCCTCCACCTTGTGCGGGTCCATCGCGATGCCCTCGGGGGTGATGATGTGCCCGAGGAACTCTATGGAAGTCTGGAAGAAGTAGCATTTCTCCAACTTCGCATAGAGCTGGTGCTCCCGCAGGCGCTGCAGGACCTGGCGGACATGCTGGAGGTGACTTTCCGGGGTCCGGGAATAGATCAAAATGTCATCCAAGTAGATCACCACAAACCGATCCAGCATGTCCCGGAACACATCGTTCATCAAGTGCTGGAAGACCGCGGGGGCGTTGGTCAACCCGAACGGCATGACGGTATACTCGAAGTGTCCGTACCGCGTGTCGAACGCCGTCTTCCACTCGTCCCCCTCTCTCACGCGCACCAGGTTGTAAGCCCCTCGGAGATCGAGCTTAGTGAAGATCGAGGCCTCCCGCAACCTCTCCATGAGCTCCGGGATCAGCGGAAGGGGGTAGCGATTTCGCACTGTGATGGCATTCAAGCGCCGGTAGTCGCAACACAGGCGCAAGTCCCCCGTCTTCTTTTTAACGAAGAGGACCGGGGCCGAGAGCGGGGAGGTCGAAGGCTGGATGAACCCACGGGCCAGGTTCTTTTCCAGAAAGTCCCATAAGGCGGCCAGCTCGGGCTCCGACATGGAGTACAGGCGTCCCGATGGCAGGGGCGCGTTGGGCATTAGGTCCACCGCACAGTCGTAGGGTCGGTGCGGGGGCAAGCGGTCCGCCTCCTTCTCGCTGAACACGTCGGCGAAGGGCGTCAGCTCCGGAGGCAAGGAGACGTTTGGGGCAGAGACGTCCTGGCCGGCGCAGGTGTGGCGAAGGTGGTCGACACACTGCAGGCTCGGGAACGAGATGGCGTTTCTCGACCACGCCACCTGAGGGTTGTTCGCCCGAAGCCAGGCCATCCCCAGGACCAAGGAAAAGTGCAGATCCGCCGTTATGTAAAACTGGATCGCCTCCTCGTGGTTTCCAATGGCGAGGCGCAAGGGCTGGGTAGCGGTTTTGATGGGTCCCGCCACGAGTTCCCGCCCATCTATAGTTTCAACCCTCAACAGAGGGTCCACTGGAACCAAGGGGACTTTGTAATGGGCCACAAAGGCCTGGTCCATAAAGTTCGTGGTGGCCCCCGAGTCCACCAGCGCGTGCGCTTGGAGCCCCTCCGACCGGTTAGCCAACAACACCCGGGTGTTCAAAATCAGGTGCCGAGGGGGCTCACAGTCCACAGCCGCCGACTCCGGCGGGGCATGGTCACGTGCCTGACCCAGAGTTTCCCCTAGGCCAGGCCTGGCCCGTTTCCCGGCTGGTCACGCCGAGACTCCGGAACAGGCTTGAGCGGTCCACTCCGCTTCCGGGGACACGAGGCGGCAAAATGTCCCGCCTCGCCGCAATAGAGGCACAACCCCCCTTGACGTCTCCGCATCCGCTCCTGGGCCGTCAGTTGAGGTCTGGCTGCTCCGAGCTCCATGGGCTCCTCAGCTGTCGCCACAAAACGCTGTGCGGTCCGGAGCGCTGTCGGTGCGAAACGCGGGGGTGCCGACGCTGTCGATGGTTCCGGAAGAGCCCGACGGGGCCGTCGCCATTGCAGGCGGGCGTCGATGCGCAGGCATTGGGTCACCAGCGCGTCGAGGGTCGGTGGCGCCTCCACACGAACCAGCTCGTCCTGCATCTTGTCGGAAAGGCCTTCCTGGAAGGCGTCCATCAGCGCCACCTCATTCCAAGCCGAATCCTGGCCTAGCAGTCAGAACTCTGCAATATAGTCCTGCAGGGGGCGCTTGCCTTGGCGGAGGTCCTTGATGCGCCTCGCTGCCGTCTGCACCCGGAGGGGATCCTCAAACATGGTGCGCAGGTGTTGTAAAAAGCCCTGAAAGTCCAGGAGCAAGGGGCTATCTTGCAACAACAGGGGCGTGGCCCATCGGGCGGCAGTGCCAGAGAGGGAGCTGATAACAAATGCCACCCGAGCCCGGTCATCCGGAAAATCCTCCGGCCTCATCGCCATAAACAGTTGGCATTGTCCCAAGAAGGCCAGAAACATCTCCTGCTGCCCAGAAAACCACCCCTGGAGTATGGGGTGATGAACAAGATGATCTGTCCCCGTCCCCACACACACACAACACAGCCAGCCGAGGGTTAAGGAAACACTTTGGAACGCACCCAGTTCTTATCTCCCTCTTGGCAGCGATAGACACACCGTCTGCCAAGGGACTTTATTTTCACAAACAGACAGATAAGATACGGACGTTCAAGAAAGTCCAAACAGAAATAATATTCCTCCCAGCAGTTCCGGACGAGGCTTTAGTGACTGTCCAAGGTTTACTTTGTTCGTCACAAGGATCCTTTGACCACTACCCTCTATTATATAGTCTCTGGGGTGTGGTCCAGTGACTCAGTTCTAATCCCTAGCACGCCTCCTAAGCTGCTGCAAACGTTTATCACGCCTTCGGAGGCGTGCGTCCAGGAATGATGTTTCATTATCACTTTGATTCGAATCAGCTGTCTCCTCTCCCTCGACCGGCACTTGAGACAATGCCCGAGGGGAGGGGCCTGGAGAGGGAGGCCTGGCTGACTCCTCTTCCTCATGCTCGGAGCTTTCTTCCTCCGATGGGACAGGCTCAGAGGGCGGGGCCACAACAGATGCTGTCCCTGTAGCCACGCCCGCCAATGATCCAAGCGATTGGGTTTCAGCATATTGTGTGGCCGGTGGTCGGGGATTGCTTTGGGAGGGACCCACCCGTAATTTGGGGCTAGCCAGGCGGAACCAGGTCTCTGTCCCTGCGGAGGATGTTGGCCAGCCAGGGTTAGGTTCCGTCCCCGTCATCCACGGTTGCCATGATTGTGCATCCCTGAAGCTGGCTTCACCAAAATGCTCCCGAAGGACTTCTATGGTGGAGTGGCCCAGACCTGTTGAATAGCTCCACTCCCCGTCATCATCTTCCGCCCAGCGCCTTTCTCTCCAGCGGTGGAAACGTTCGCTGTAAGGGGGCGACACCTGGTCCTTTGGGGCCCTTGCCGGAGCAGCCAAAGCGGGGCTCTGCCACCACTCTCCTAGCAATGCCGGGGTGGCCCCCCCCCCTTGCTGCAACAGCGTCCTTACCATCCACTTCCTGGCTTTGACAGCGTTCTTTCAGACGTACCGAGGGCTGAGCTTCAGCCGGGCTTTCCTCAGCTGCAGGCAGCCCCTCCTCCTCCGAGGGTGGCGTTGCAACAGTCGTATCCACTCCCTCTGCCATTCCGTAGGCTTGCAAAGGGAAGCGCCGATTTCCTCTCAGGAATGCCGTGCGAGACGCAATCAAAACACAGCTACAGCCTTATTCAGCTCTTTTGGCACGCTGATTTATTCGCATCCGCATCCGGCTACACACTGTGATTCGTAAACACGATTGAAATCGGCGCTACATTACACCAAGAATGGGGCGTTTATATAGCCCATCTTTCCATTAACTCATTAGGACCGTGCCCTTGTTTATTACCACGCCCCTCTTCTAGGGGCGTAATTGGTCTTCAGCGTGTTCTGGAAGGTGCTGCCGCTGTGTCCTCCGGAATGGCCCTAATCCCGTCACACCCGATACCACCACCCCACACCCCGCATACGGCCGCCTTCACCCAGTGCCACCACCACCAAGTATGTATATGTCCCAAAGAGTCATCGATATCCCCACTGTCCGAGGGTCCTCTGTGACCTAAGTCGTCCTGTAGGGACAATCAACAAGAGGAGCACATACCGGTCAACCCATGGAGATTGCAATCCCCCTGGAAAGACTGGAAGAAGCTCCTCAAATCGGACATTGTGGGAAAGCAACCTAGAAGTCGCTGAAAAGCTGGGACAGCTGCACCAAAAGAGAAACTGAAAGACCAGCCTGTGACAGCGAGGTGAGATCAACTTAATTTTATTGATCAGAAAGTTTCTCTTTCATCTACCTGGATGACTGATAGGGTGGAGAAGAGTGGCTGAAAGCGAGGAGTGGGTGAGGGTGTGTGCTCGCATTCACATCTGGAAATTTGAGCAGCAAGGAATGCATGTCTGGGAGCCTTTTTAAATTTTTACCAAAATTTTTAATTGAAGAAGAAAAGAAGATTTGGGGATTGTAAGACTGTAAGAATAATTGGATATCAGTGCTTTGAATGACTGAACGGAATATATATTTTTTAAATAGTTTGTTACAATGCTGATTGATTACCGATACTTTAGTTTGGAGTAAAAGTACCAAAAGCACCAAAAGGACTGAGCTGAGACTGAAAGTTAGCCTGCAGTGCCACCTAGTGGCAAAAGAAATAGCAAAAGAAAAACATTTTTTACTTTGAAGAAAACCTAATAGATAACTGACTTTGACATTTTGGCTAGAAGATAAATAGGCCAGCTGTGGAGAAGGGAGTAGAAACTAGACTAGAATTTATTTATTGATTAGCCCTTGGGTCATATCAAAGTGCAGAGTTCCAGAAACAAATCATTACAAAAGTTTGGTAAAACAATTTAAATGAAATTGGAATAACGCACGATTAAAAATGCAATTAGAATAAAATACGATCTAAAATAAAATCAGAATTAAATACAATCATTTGAGATACAATTTAAATATGATTAAAATTATATTATAATGTCACCCCTGCATCTACCCAATCAATCTTAAAACTACTATTAAAATTACATTATTAGATCAAATGGTCTTTCCTACAATCTACCACATTCTGCTGCACCAACTTTGTCCTTTTTTCCATCAACTTTACCACAAATTTGGCAATCCATTTCACCAACTGCAAGTTAGAACCTAACAGACAATGTTGCAAGAAGTGCTCTTTAGACTTAGGGGTGCTGGTATAAAAGATCCTGCCCAGTTGATGTTCCCTCAAATCTGAGTATAGGGGGCAATCAAAAATTACATGGGACGTTGTTTCAACTTCCCCCGTCCCACATAAACAGACTCTTTCTCTTACAGGGATACCCTTATACCTACCCCAAAGCATGTTTGTTTGAAGTTGGTCTAATCTCAATTTGGTAAAAAAATCTCCTTATGACGGGAAATAAAGGCACAGTTAAATATTTTTCTATTTTAAAAATTTGTTTATTGGCCGATAACCAGGGGCAAACTTTTACTGCTGTCACCTGTGCAATATCCGATTGGGCACTTATGTCCTTAAATCTCTGTGCAATCCAATTTCGGATCTGCCTATGATCGTACTGCTGCCAATTTAAAGGAATACCAGAGCTAGATACCTGCTTCAGAACTCTTGATAACCAGTTATTTTTTTTTAATTTTTTTATTTATTTAAAACAATACATCAAAAAAAAAAAGAAATAGTCAAACAAATGATCGCGACAGGAACTTTACATGATATTTACACTTTCTACGGTATGTAGGCTTCAGTCAGATTTAACATATATTAAACATAATCCTGGTTATACTTGACTTTTTGGGCGTCTGTTGTTCAACCAAACGTACCATTTGTCCCAACATTGGAAATATACGGAGTCCTTTTGATCTCTCAATGCTTTAGTCAGTCTGTCGGCTTCCGCATAATCCAGAATTTTCTCCAAAATCAAATCTTCAGCCGGCAGGTCTTTCCCCTTCCAATGTTGGGCGAAACATATTCTTGCTGACGTGGTGATAAATACACACAGACACCATATATTTGTGCCTATGTTGTCTGGCCTAATGTTCAGTAGATAGTACTCTGGTTTCAGAATTAAGCTATAACCTGTGATTTCCATGATCCATGCCTGTATAATTTTCCAGAATTCAGTCGTCCTGGAACAGGTCCACCACATGTGGAAATAGGTGCCAATCTCCCCACACTTCCAACAGTTTGGTGAGAGATTTGAATACATTTTAGAAAGACGAGCAGGTGGAAGGTGCCATCTATACAGCATCTTGTACACATTTTCTTTGTATGATGTTGCCCACAGGAATTTCATATGTTTAAGCCAGATTTCTTCCCATTTTGTCATATCAATTGGATAGCCAATATTTCTCCCCCAGGCAATCATAGAGTCTTTAACTATTTCATCCCCTATCCAATAGTCTATTAAAAGTTTATATATCCTTGATAACATTTTGTCCTCTTTTCCTAGAATGATATTGTCCAGATCATGCTGATTCAAATTAATACCATCTTGTTCCCTATCTTTTTTAAATTTCGAGCAAATTTGGGCATAAGCCCACCAATCCAGTTGTCTTCCCTGCAGCTCCAACTCATTTCTTGATTTCAGACTACCATGGGGGTCCAAAAGTTCCCGGTAAGAGAGGTGATTTTCTTTGTTATATAGAGGCCTATACGTTATAGCTTCGAGTGGGACCAGCCAAGAGGGGATTGAAGAGTAAAATTTACCCTTAATTTTCCTCCAGGACTCAATTAGAATATTCCTCACATAATGTCCTGCAAGGCACCTGTGCTTTGGGATTTTGTTTTGCCAAAGAAAATAATGCCAACCTTGATGTAGCCCCTCCCCTTCCAAGGTCAACAACCTCCTTCTTCTCAACAATATCCAATCCCTGATCCAGACTAAATTTGCGGCCTGATAGTAGTATTCCCATTTTGGAACACCAAATCCTCCTCTTTCTTTAAGCTCTTGAAGCATTTTAAGTTTGATTCTGGGTTTTTTATTTTGCCAAATGAATTTAAGGACATAGTAATTTAGTTTTTTAAAAAAATTATTATCCAATCTAGCTGGTGCTGTATAGAATAAGTATATCCATTTCGGGAGTATGTAAGTTTTTATAATTGCTATTCTACCTAGTAGGGATATCTGCATGTTCTTCCACTTCTCTAGATCCTGACCTGTTCTCTTGAGAAGGTTCAGATAGTTGTCTTCTTTGATCGTGGAGCATTTGGCTGATATAATAATACCTAGATATTTTAGTTTATTTACAATTTGGAACCCCAAATTCGCTTCTAATTCTTTCCCTTGCTTTACTGTCAGATTTTTGGCAATAATTTTAGTTTTTTCCCTATTGACTTTTAATCCCGCCACTTTACCATATTTTTCTATTTCCTGGGTCAGACACGGTCCCGATATCAATGGATCTTCTAATATAAATACTAAGTCATCAGCGTAAGCCTGCACCTTATATTGTTGATTTTGGATATAAAGACCTTTTATCCCCGTATTACGTCTAATTTTCCTCAGTAAGGGTTCTAATGACAGAATAAATAACAACGGGTAAAGCGGACACCCTTGTCTAGTTCCTTTCTCAATATCAATTTGACCGGATATATCACCATTAATTGAAATTTTAGCAGTCTGCTTCGAGTAAATTGCACGGATTGCCCGAATAAATCTTTCTCCAAATTGCATATGTTGCAGTAAACCTATTAAAAAGCTCCAGTTCACACGATCAAAGGCCTTATGTGCATCCATGAATACCAGGGCCAGTTGTTTATCAATATGGGTTTCATAGTATTCCAAAACATTCATAACTATTCTTACATTGTCTCTAATCTGTCTGCCTGGTAAGAAGCCATTTTGGTCTTCATGTATAAATTGGTTAAGAAACCCTTTGAGTCTCTCTGCTAAAACTGCTGTGAATAATTTATAATCTGCGTTAAGGAGCGAGATGGGCCTATAGTTCTGAATCTGAGATAGGTCACTATCGTCCTTTGGCAAAAGAGTTATTAGTGCTTCTGTCCATGATTTCGGGGTCTGTCCTTCCCGAATCACCCCATTAAATAACTCAGTCATATGCGTACCTAGTATTTTCCAAAGTGCTTTGTAATATTCAATCGGTAGGCCATCTGTACCAGGAGTTTTCCCTGTCTTTTGTTTTCCCATGACCCTTTCGATTTCCCCCTCCGTAATTTCTTCATCCAATACTTCCCTAGATAAACCTGGTATTTTGGGTATGTCTGATTCCTCTAAGTATTTCTTTATTTCCTGCTCAGACTTATCTTCCTTACAATATAGGTTAGTATAAAATTCCTGTGCAATTATTTTCTTCCCTTCTTCCCCTGTCATCCAATTGCCTTTCCCATCTCTCAAGTTATGGATTCTATTCTTTTCCTTTTCTTTATTTAGACGGTAAGTGAGCCACCTCCCTTTTTTGTTTGCCCTTTCGAAGTATCTTTGCTTCATCCACCTTATTTTTTTCTCCAAATCCTGTTGATCTAATAAATTAATTTGGTGTCGTGCTAATTTCAAGTTCATTTTAAGTCCTATATTGCTTGGATCCTGCTGTAACATAGCCTCACTTCTTACCAGGTCATCCAATAATTTATTGCGCTCAGCCCTTTCCTTCTTTCGTTTCCCTGCCATATAATTAATCACCAAACCACGAAACACAGCCTTCGCTGTGTCCCATACATTGAAAAGGCTTGCATCCTCCCTGTTGTTTTCCTGAAAGAAGAACCCCATCTCTTTCTTTAAGTGTTTTAAGAATAACTCATCTTTAAAAACTCTTATATCCAATCTCCACTTAGGCCTTATTTTCGGGCTTCCCCATGTTATCCAAAGAGGGTTGTGGTCTGCCCATTCATTGACGCCTATTTCTGCTTTCTGTATCCCCTGACTCAATTCCCCTGACAACCACGCTGCATCTATCCGCGACCAAGATGAGTGCCTGGCGGAGAAGTATGTATATTGTTTATCATCTGGGTGCTTTTCCCTCCAAATGACTCTGAGTCCAAATTCTTCTTGTATTTGATGCCAGATAGAAGGCAACCTTTTCTTTACCATATTCTTTTCCCCTTCCTGCTTCCTCTTTCCAGATGTATAATCTTTGCTTTTATCCTCTATAGCATTAAAGTCTCCCACTACACAGATATGTGGGTAATCATATTCAACCAGTTTAGAGTGTAAGATCTGAAAAAAAAACTTTCTGATTTCCATTGGGTGCGTATATACAGACCAATAGACATTTTTTATCACATATTTCTACCTCAACCATCAGCAGTCTCCCGTCTTCGTCTGCAAAAATCAGCCTCGACTTTATATGTTTTTGTACATAAATAGCTACTCCTCTTTTTTTTGTTTCTGCTAGGGATGTATATAATTGACCCAGTTTATTATAATTCAATAAATAGAGGTGATCTCTTTTTATATGTACCTCTTGGAGGCATACTATATTCAAACGTGCTTTCATTAATTTAGTGAAAACCTTTTTCCTTTTATTTGGACTATTCAATCCATTGATATTAACAGACATTAAACGCATCTCTTCCCCCATCCCGTCTTCCTTATTACCCTTACTTGCCTTCTGCTTGAGGTTTCTTTTTTTATTGTCTTGTTTCGACACCCCTCTCTACCTGAGTCTGAGTTTGTCCTTTCCCTTTCTTCCTTTCACCTACTTGTTCTATTTCCCTTCTCTCTTCCTCCTCTAGTACTTCTTCCCCGCTCTTGCTCTCTAGTTCTTCTCCCACGTCTGATTCTGAGGGGCTCAAATGTCTAATAAAGAAATCTCTAGCGTCTCTAAGGTTGTCGATTCTCACCCTTTTTTCTGCCCAAGTAAATAATAACCCTTCTGGGAGTAGCCACCTATATAATATTTTATGCTTTCTCAGTTGGGCTGTTAAAAAGTGATAATTGCGCCATATTTCCCGAACCCACCTAGGGAGTTGCCTTAAGAATATCAATTGTTTATCCTTATAAGTTACTGTTTTATCTCTGGCCTTCGCAATCACATCTTCCCTAAGGGCTTTCTTAGATAGTCTGATATGAACCTCAGTAGGAAGTTTCTGTCTCCTGGCATAACTCGTGTGAACCCGGAACACATCGTCTATATCCCTCAAAACCTCTTCCTTTGTGATCTCCAAAGTCCCAGCCAATATTTCTGCTACTATATCTCTTAACGGCTCCCCCCTTTCTTCCATCACGTTTTGAATCCTCAGATAGAAAGATGATTGTTCCATTTCCAGAAAAATAATTTCCTCTTCAAGGACCCTGTTCACCGCTATTTGTTCCCTTTCCTCTCCATCTTGTCTTTCCTCACATCGACCCATCCTCCTTTCAATGTCTTGTATTTTACTCTCCTGTTGTGTCAACACCCCCTGAACACCTTCCAAGCTCTCATTCAACATTTTGATATCATTTCTAACGGCTCCCAGCTCCCCTTTAATATCTGATGTTAAGTCCTCTAAATTTTTAGAAATAACTTCTTGATTTTTGGTCATCACTTCGTACATTGCCTGCAGCATGTTCTGTAAGCTTGATAACGATGGTGGTTTCCCTGAAGCAACCATATCATCCAGTGACCTGGCAGACGAAGGCGATGAGGTGGGTGTAGCCGTGGTAGCCATAGCAGTGACCATAGGGAATGTCAAGACTTTTTTCCCAGTTTTTGTGGTTACCACTGATGTTGCCGTTGACATTTTGATTGAAAAGATTTTATCCGATCAATTCCAAAAAACGGGGGTAATCAAGGGTAGACAAGATTTGAATTAATTAGGTGAGCAGTCTAATCGGTAGTGGGGGTAGTATTCAATACATAGTTCAGAAAGGAAAGAAAAGTAAGGAGAAAGAAAAAAAAATCCAAAAAATATTACTCGGCAGAATTCTTCTCTTCCTGGAGTTGCTATACACAGGTTATAATAAAGATCTCCACTAGATGGGGGTATAGCGCTATTCTGCACACACACTCTTTAATAAACACGTTGAGAGGAGAAGGGGGTGGGGAAAGGGTAATAGATTTCTAGCAAAAAGTATAGCTGTTTGTTCAGTCACAGGTCCTTCCAAATCCTCTATAGAAAATATAAGAAAGGAGCAGTTATTTTTATTACTTGAGATAATCTGCTCCATTAGCGCTAATTTTGGTAACCTCCCTTCCTCCATCTCGATTATTCTTAACCAATAATAAACAGTCTTCAACAAGGCCCTAGTGCCAATCGCATGGACTCCTGTTTCTGCCCTTACTACACATGCTGGGGTTCCAGGGGATACTGCCAAAATTCTCCTCAGGAACTTATTTTGAGGAGTTTCCAGCCCAGGCAACTTAACCGACCCCCATATTTCTGCCCCATAGGTAAATAATGGTTCAATTTTTGCCTGGAAGACCTTTAGCACTGGGATTAATGAAGATGGAGTTTTCTCTAAAATAAATTTGTTTAATTGAGCTATCCGAGCCATGGCCTTCTGAGCTCCGGCTTTTACTTGCTTATTCCATTTGCCATTTGTCTGAAATACTAGCCCTAAATAGGTAAATGACTGAACTTGTTCTATTCTTCTGTCATTTAAAACCCATCTCCTCATATTTTGTTGCCTGCTAAATATCATTACCTTTGATTTCTCTATGTTAATTGTCAAGCGATTTTTTATACAATATGCTGCCAACCTCCCGAGTGACCTTCATAGCCCCACCTGTGAGGCTGACAGCAAAATTATATCATCGGCATATAACAAGCAATTGACCTGTCTTGTTCCTATACTAGGCCCATGGAGTGATGTATCTTCCAAACATTTTGGGAGGTCATTTAAATATAAGTTGAAAAGTGTTGGGGCTAAGATGCAACCTTCTAGAAGAAACTAGAACAATCAACGCCAAAGGAGCGGCAGAGGAAATGGTCTGCTTCAGCAGCTTCCTCGTCTCTTTAAGTTTTTTAAGTACTTCTTGCTGCTCCGTTAGTGAAAGTGAGGAAAAAGTTTCCAAACAGGCAGAATCGAATGTCTCATCTTGCACCAAGCCAATTGAAGGAAGTTTCACATCAGCTGTATCCAAAACCCTAACCGACATTTCCTCTGTAACACTAAATCTCCTCCCTGCCTCGGCCAGCCTGCTTTCCCTATTCAGTCCACTTTCCCAATCAGCTCTCCCATGCACTGCCACACTCTCCCTAGGGGCTCTCTGGATCAGTGGGCTGATCTCACTACTAGAAAAAACTCGGGTAGGTAAAATTTGATAAAAAGCCAAGAATCCTCTCATTCGCATAAGCAGGCTTGGAAAGAGCTGTTGTTTGAACTTAAAAAGAATTCTGAAATAATTATCACGTTGTGGAAGATATTCATATGCTGCCAAATCTATTGCCCCCTTGTCACTCCAAGTAAGCTGAGACAAAGAGGTCACTATCCGTCTTTTTGAAGACCATCTACCCGCATTTATCTCAGAATTATATATATTCAATACAATCTGCTCCTTCAACAATCGCCTGTTTTCCCCCCCACTCCTGTACCCTGGGATTTCAGGCCCAACCAGCTCACCATCTCTTTTTTTTCCTCCACGCTTACAGTCAATATGCTGTCTGCTTGCTCTTTCCCTCGGTTGCACCATTGATGGTATCTGGACAGGTTGTTCTGTCTGGCAGCCAGTTGAACATACCTGCGGCTTTTTCATCTGTGCCGCAGCAATAAAATTAATCACAGAGTCCAACTTTAAACGCACCTCTGCAAACTGGTCAAAAATGGCCAAGACTGTCTGAGAAGTGAGCATACTGTGCCGGCTAATAAAATCCCTTGTACTATCACTTAGCTGGTTTTCAAGTCCTAAAGCTAATTCACTGTGGTTGTAAAACTCCGACTCTAGGCCCTTATCCCGGCTTGGAGCTGATTCACTTAAAGTTGCTGAGTCATTTGTCATCTGATTACGCAGAGGGGTTCGCAAGCCTCTTAACTGGCTTCTTGACTGGCTCTCCTCAGCCTGCAGTTCCCATTCCAGGGGAGAATCCCCAAACAATGTCAAAGCTTCACAGCTATCCGGCAGGGAAAGGGGGGAGGATGCACGACTCACTGTTGATTGTATAGGCTGACAAAATCCGTCAATTTTCTGTTGTTTTTGTGGATTGGTTCCACCTTCCTTACTGTTTGGTGAGCACTGTGCCATCTTTCTTTTCTTCCCCTTGGGAGAGGCCATCTGAATTCCAGTTATACACAGCTACAAAGGTTCTTCCGTGGGGCAAATTAGTCGCTGCATGAAGAAGCCACAGTCAGGATCTTAGGTTGTCTGTGTGTTGGATAGCTGCCATGGATAGCTGGTTTGCTTAGTAGGGAAGGCTTTCCTCTCATTCACTAAATGCTTTACTAGCTGGAGTAAAAAACTGAGGTAAAAGCTGGAGTAAAAAAATGAACCTTTCAAATAGTAAAATTGAAACTTTTTAAATTTAAAAGTTAAAAGTTAAAAATTGATTTAAAATAGAGTGGTTTTTTTAATTAAAAAATAAAAATAGAGAGTAAAAAGTAAAAAGGAGAACAAAGTTAAAAGTTAAAAATTGATTTAAAAGTCGAAAAAGTATTTTTTAAAAAGATAAAAATAGAGAGTAAAAAGGAGAGCAAACTCAAAGCTGCTACTCACTCACCAGGAAGCTCTCCAACCTACCAACTAGACTTCAAAAGCATTTGAGAAACCTGTTCCCTTTTTTTTCTCTGGATTTGTGGAAATTTTTATTTTTTATTATTTTCCTTTACTTTTTGGTGGATTAGCTTTGTTTTGAGAACAAAAAAAAAAAAAAAGACTTCAGGTTGTCTTTTTATTTTTCTTATTTTCCGGTTTGAAACTTTGCAAGAACTGAATGAAATGGCAAGAATAAGTTTGAAAATGCTACAAGACACAAGGTTGTGAGGGAGATTTGGTTTACCAAACTGGGAGTTATATTACCAAGCAGCAACATTGACATGGCTGAAAGAATGGATTGAACTAAGAAATATAAGGCTGTTAACACTGGAAGGGCATGATTTGCAACTGGGTTGGCATACTTTTTTGTGGTATGGTAGAAATAAGATACATACATACTTTCATAGACATTATATAAGAAATGCATTGTTATTGGTTTGGGAGAAGGTTAGAGATAAATACTATGTGAAAATACCAATATGGTTATCAACGATGGAAGCTTTAATACACCCAAATGTTTTTAATTTTGGAAATATTGTTAGATAGAAGGATTTGTTAACAGATAAGGGGGAATTGAAAGAGAAACGAGAACTGGAAGAACAGGGGATTGAGACAGATTGGTATATGTATGTGCAGATAAGAACAAGATATGAAAAAGATGCTAAGTTACATGGTTTTTATTTGGAAAAGACTGAGTTGGATAGGATACTCACAGGAACGGGGACTTCCGGTTGGTGAGCTGCGGCGACATGGTGTTGAGTGAGTGATCGCTACTCCTCAACACCGCCTGTCACCACGTTTTGGGGATCCCTACGGTGGCGCGGGACCTGGAGAGCCCCGCGGACAATAGAGGGAGTCCGGCGAGCAAGAAAGTGAAGCGCAAGCACTTCTCGCAAATCCGGGCGGCTCTGTCAAACCAGCGTGAGTGAGTCAGCCTTTTAATGGCTGACTTGAAGCTGTGGGGAGCTGACAACTAGAAGGAAGCAAGGAAGATCGGAGGTGGCAGTGGCATAATCGAAGCCTACTTTCCCTGCCTATGTGGATTTAAACATCAAAAAGGGGTCGGCGTAGACGAGATCGAGGGGCTCAGAGTGGAAACGAGCGGCGCTGGAGATCAAAGAGCAGTTTGCCAAGGCACAGAGCTCGTCTAGCCGGCGCAGAAAAGGGAAGTCTGAGGGCGCTGAAACTGTCTGCGTAAAAAGAGGTTTGGTGGAGCAAGGAACACATAAGAACTCAGAAAAATTTTGTTCCCCATTTGCTGGCCATAGCGGGAAGGTGAATTAAGCTGAAGATCGGATTTTACTTGCCTGTATCGGAGAACAGGAAGTGCAGCCATTAAAGAAGCCTGACAGAGCAAAAGCTGAAAAGGACAGGCATAGAGACAATCTAGCTGCGAGATTTACCATAGAGCTTCGGCTGTGGCTAAGGAAGAATTGGAGGAGATTGGAGGAGATTGCTGACTGAGTGGAAAAAAAAAATCAAAATCAAAAAACTTCCTCTTTGTGGAAAATACCATTTGTCCCTTATTGTATCTTGATAGCCTTCCTCTTTATTCTTTTTACTCTTTATAATGTTGTCCTCAACCCCCTGACCCTCTGCATAGTAATAGTGTTATTAATAAGAACTGTTAATTTTTAGGCTATTTAAGTCTTGACTTTACTTGCTTACAAGATATACTATTATACAGTGTTATTTGATCTGCATTCATTTAATTAATTATCTAAGTATACTCACTTCTATCTATAGTAACTTTGCATATTTTATATATCAACTTATTAATATTTAGTAATATAAGAATTACAGTACTTTCTTGGTTTAGATATATATAATATACTCTGAAGCTATGATATTTTAAATCTTCTATATATATTCCGCTGCTTAGCATTTATAGTATTTATTAGTATTTTTATAGTATTTAAAACTGTAATTGTATTTAAAATCAAGTATTCAAAAATTTCCATTTACAGTATTTATAGTACTTTAAGCATTTAAAAGTACAATATTTAGCCAAATTAATTGCTATATTGATACATTGATTGTGACTTGTTGATTAACTGATATATTGATTGTATAGTATTGAACTGTCTAACCCATATCTACTAAACTAGTTATATTTGTTTATAAATTTAGAAGGAAAAATTAGGTATAGGAATATATATATATATATATATATATATATATATATATATATATATATATATATATATATATATATATTTAAAAAAAAAAGATAATAGAGGCGCTAACTGGTGAATGAGAATTTGGAGTAACATCGATAGGATAATTAGAGAGCAAAAGAAAATTTTGAAAGAAATGACAAGCATGTCATTCACAGCGGGGAAAACAGGAAAAAAGACTCCCTCTAATCCCACTATAACGACAACC
Source organism: Pituophis catenifer annectens (assembly GCF_029215685.1). Classification (NCBI taxonomy): domain Eukaryota; kingdom Metazoa; phylum Chordata; class Lepidosauria; order Squamata; family Colubridae; genus Pituophis; species Pituophis catenifer. The sequence goes on from NW_027256885.1 coordinate 20,524,509, forward strand.
TCTCCGGCGACACAAAAATCAACAGAAAGCCTGGCAATGCAAACTCTGCAAGCATCATTAACCCTGATCCAAGAAACGATGATGGCAATGCAGGAAAAACTGTTAAATAACCATGTCGAATTAAAATCAGACATACATGCATTGGACCAGAAAATGAATGAAATCCAAACATCAATAGTTAATAATGAACAACGAATTCAAAAAGCTGAAACAAGAATTGACCAAACTGAAAAGAAATTAGATATTGTGGATCAAACATTAACAAGTCAAAATAAAGAGTTAGAAGACTCAATAATCCAATTGGAGATGGACCAGGCTTCCTTCTACTTGCGATTTCAGAATGTTGTCGAGGACAAAGAGGAAGACCTAGGTGAAAAGATGGCGGAGCTGATAGCTGATGCACTTCACCAAGACAAACAGGCGATAATTAGGGAGCTGGACGACGTATACAGGGTCCAGACTAACTACACAAGAAGGAACAAGCTTCCTAGAGAAGTACATATCCGCTTCGCACGGAAAAAAGTTAAAGATATTCTATATAACATGGCAAGAGACGAACAGATAACATATCGAGGAAAAGAAATAATAATCCTAAAACAGATACCAAGAAGAGTCCGGGAGATGAGGAAGGGATACAGATTTTTGGCCATACAGTTGAATAAAAGAAAGATACTATTCAGATGGCTTCTCCCAGAAGGGATGCTAATAACCTGGCAAGGAAGAAAAATCAAAATAGAAAGCCTGAGTACAGCACAAGATTTCCTTGATCAGTTGAGAGGTGTGGAAGAAGAGCAGGGTAGCAAGGAAGAACTAGAAACAGCAGTAGTGGAGGAGGAAACCCCACACCAACAGAATACGAACGAAGCAACTGCAGAGGAGAAGACAGAAGAAGAAGAAGAAGCCAAAGAGAGGAAAACAAGACCAGTAAGGGCCGTAAGAAACAAACAAGAACCAATAATCAGATAGAGGTATAGAGATGAATGACTTGAAGCTAATATCCGTAAATGTCAATGGACTAAATGATTACAAAAAGAGGAAAAGAATTTTAACAAAATTAGGTAAACAAAATGTTGATATAATGTGTTTACAAGAGATACACATAAAAAAAGAAGAGAGTAAATGTTTAGAATATAAAAAATTCGGTCAAACATTCGATTTGCTGGCAGAGAAAAAGAAGAGGGGGGTGGTAATTTACGTAAAAAAAGGAATTGAAGCAGAATTGAAATTCAAAGATACAAAAGGTAGAATCCTCATGATTGAAATTAAGAGAGGGAATTCCAAGATATTATTAGTGGGCATTTATGCCCCAAATAAAAAACAGGGAGAATTTTTTAAGAAACTCCATGAACAATTAGTGAAAATGGCATATAACGAAATCTGTATGATAGGGGATTTCAATGGCATTGTGGACCCGGAGAAGGACCACAAGAGCAATAAAGAAAAAAAAAATAAAAGGACAAATTTACCGAGAGCTTTTTTCGAGTTAGTCGATGAATTAGATTTAATTGACATTTGGCGTACCTTGCATCCAAACGATAGGCAATATACCTTCTTTTCAAATGCACAAAAGTCGTGGTCCAGAATTGACATGGCATGGGTTAGTAGGAATTTGGGGTTAGAAATCGGAACAGCTGTAATTAACCCAAATGATTGGGCAGATCATAATCCACTAGAAATTAGATGGAAGCTTGTTCAGAGAAAATACCAACGGAGGTGGAGGTTAAATGCTAAATTATTGGGCGACAAAGACTGTATACAAAAATTCAAAGAAGAAATAAACCTCTTTTTTAAGGAAAATGAAAACAAAGGCACATCCCGCGCAATAGTATGGGATACAATGAAGGCCTATCTGAGAGGAGTCGCGATTTCATATACTGCATATAAAAATAAAGAAGAAAGGAAGATCCTGGAAGACTATTTAAATCATATAGGAGAATCAGAAAGAAAACTCCAAGATAACCCAGAAGATGAAGCTGCCAAAGAAAATTGGATGATGTGGAAGCATAAAGTAAATATCATGGAGCAAGAAGAGCTGGCACAAAGAATGAAAAGAACGAAACAATATCTTTTTGAGAATACTAACAAATTGAGCAGGTGGCTGGCCTATAAATTAAAAAAGGAAAATGAAAGGGGAATAATTCATACCTTAGAAGACTCTAAGGGCGAATTATTGACTAACGAGGAAGGAAAACGGGATAGGGTGAGAGAATACTACGAATCCCTATACAAAGAAGAGGAGATACCGGATGACAAAATAGAACAATATTTGATAAAAGCAGAGCTCCCACAAATAACTGATGATGAGAAAGAAATGCTCAACAGAAAGATTACAATTGAAGAATTAAAAACAGCCCTCTCCAAATTGAAAAATAATAAAGCGCCAGGACCTGACGGATTCCCAGGGGAAATATATAAAAAATTAGAAGAAACACTCCAACCGAAATTAGTAGAAATTTTTAATGATGTATTGTTAGACCAAAAAATTCCAGAGTCATGGAAAGAGGCGCATGTTACACTTGTGCCGAAAGAAGGTGCCGACCTAAAACAAATTCAAAATTACAGACCAATTTCGCTCCTAAATACTGACTACAAATTATTCATGGGTATAATGGCAGAAAGAATGAAAAAGATTTTAAATAATTGGATATACAAAGACCAGAATGGATTTTTATCGGGGAGACAAATTAGGGATAATTTGAGAATCGTGCTAGACACACTAGAGTATTATGAAGAAAACCCCGGAAAACAGATGGCTCTGATCTTTGTTGATGCTCAAAAAGCATTTGACAATCTAAATTGGAAATTTATGATTAAACAAATTGAGATTATGAAATTCGGAACAAATTTTGAAATGATGATTAAATCTATTTACAATAACCAAAAGGCGAGCATCCTGGTGAATGGGGATAGGACCAAAACATTCCAAATTAGTAAGGGAGTAAGGCAAGGTTGTCCCCTATCCCCCTTATTGTTTATTTTGGCCCTAGAAGTTCTTCTCCGGAAAATTAGAACTAACGAGGAAATAAAAGGTTTGAAGATCAGGAAGGAGACCTACAAGATGCAAGCATTTGCGGATGACGTAGCTTTAATCCTTGAAGACCCCATAGAATCGGGACCTAAAGTATTAGAGGAATTAAGTAAATATGGAGAGGTGGCAGGCTTTATACTGAACAAAACTAAAACCAAAGTATTGATCAAGAACACAACTGAGAGCCAGAAGAACGAGATAGAAGAAGTATTAGGATTACAGGTTGCCAAAAAAATTAAATACCTAGGAATTTGGATTACATCAAGATGTTCGACCCTGAAAGACGATAATTATATTCCCCTAATTAGAAAAATGAAACAAGACCTAGATAGCTGGAAAAAAATAAGACTATCACTTTTGGGCAAGATAGCCACAATTAAGATGAACATCCTCCCCAGAATATTATTCTTTTTTTTTTTTTATTGAAAAAGTTTTTCAAATACAAATTTTTCCCCCTTTTTCCCCCCCTCCTCCCTAACCCCCCTCACCCCCCCTTCCCCTTTGACTTCTTCATAATAAAACCCAAATTCATAACAGATTATATCATGCTTTATCATCCACTTACTCCATCTCCATATACTGACCCTTTCTTTCTAATAAAATTATCATACCCCCCTTATACTATGCTATAATATGCATTTCAAAGTGACATTCTATTATAACAATGTCTAATAATTCCTGATTTAACATAATAATATTATTATATCTCCCAATTTAACAATTTCCGCTCGTGATCTACCCTTTTACTACCCCCCATACGTTATAACATTTCAAAACATACTTCCACTCTAAAACTACTCAATAAATCCTAATTTAACACTTATTCAATTCAACTACCCATTTCCTTCCCCCCCTTCATTACATATATTCACATCTATACATAATATCCCTTTTCTTTAAACTAAACAATCCATAACCTAACCTATCTCCACCCACTTTCCTACAAAATTACCATAATTATTCTTAATATCTTTATTCTTCTGCCCACTCCCCTAGAAAAATATTCCCTTATGTAAATAAAATCCTAAAAGAAAAAAACTTTAAACTTATAATCCATATAGCAACTTCTGTAATATCTTTCAACTGGATGATAAACTCCATCACCCGTGTTAGGGTAACATCGCATCCTTGTTCCAGCAGTATCTTCAATATCTTCAATTACCATCTGCCCCCATCAGTAACAAATATCTTCATATTGGAAGAAAGAGAAAAAAAAAACCCCGACAACCACCCGAGTGACTTTATAATTATATTCCGTATAATGTTTATGGAGGTGTCTTTTATCCAGATTATTAATTCCAGCCATCATAATAGGGTAACAACCAGATCTTCTGCGTGCCCCAATCCAGTAAATCTCTTGCCATATAACTCAACATACACGTAATATATTTATCCGGAAATCCAAAAAACAAACAAGATGTTTCCAACCATTCGATTTAAGGCCTTTTTCACATCCCATAATAATTCAGCACTGCAGAGATCTGCCCTATCCTCAGGATAAAATAAACCAATACTTTGCCAATTATCTTTTCATATATTCAGTCCTTTCATAAGTAACTGGCATTACACTGCTGTTTAGTTTAAAAGTTTTTATGTTTGTGAGACCTACTTCTTCTTTTCTTGACTTTTTGTGGGTTGGATCTCCATCCTAAATTCCTTTCTGTAGGTTGTGTGTCAACTGTTTGGTTTTGCTGATGTGTAACTTGATCCTGTTGGGTTTGCTTTTGTGGCTGAGATCTTTCTGGTTCTGTAAATTGTATATCAACTAATTGACTTCCATGCTGGTTTGTGGCTTGACAAATCATTGCAATAGGATCCGGAACCGTCTCTCTTATATTAAATAATCCAACTGAGACCTCTGAAAAAGAATCCAAAAGCGGCTCATCTGTGGAGACCTCTTTAACTTGTTGTTTCTTCATTGTCTCCATCTCCTTCTGCTTTTCTTGAGTTTCTGTCTCTTGTTGATTTTGCTTTTTAAGTACCTTGTAATAAAATTATTCCGCTTTTTCAACAGTATTTAACTGATATCTTATTCCTTGATATCTCAGTATTATACCCACTGGGACATCCCACCTGTATAAAATATTTTGTCTTCTTAACTCAGTCACCAAAAGTCCAAATTTCTTTCTATCTCTTACCATCTTAGGCGGTAATTCCTTATATATCCAAATTTTTCTCCCATTCAGTTGTAAAGTAGAATTAAAAGATTTTTGCACAATATCATTTCTAATCTCTTTGTCTGTAAAGTAAATCACCACATCTCTAGGCAGTTGCCTTTGTTTTGCAATCCAGGAATTCACTCTATAAGCCTTATTAATTTTACTGAATACCTCCTCAGGATGAACCTTTAAGATCCCAGCCAAAACTTGAGCAGATGTTTTTCTTAAGTCATCACTGTTATTTTCCTGTAAACCTCTGATTCTAATCGCAAATTCTGTAATCCTGTATTGCAACATTACAACCTCTCTTTCAATTCCTTGCTTTATATCTTCTGCATTATAAGTCTCGTGATCAGCTTCCTCTTTAGACTTTAGTTCTGAGCCATTATCTCGAATATTTATTAAGTCCTTTTCAATTCTTAATATTTTATTATCCAAATTATCAATTTTCTCCATTTTAGACTCTAGCGATTTAATATTTGTATCCAACTTTATAACAATTTCTGAAAAACCATTAGTCACTGTTACAATCTTTTGTTGCAAATTATCATACTTTTGTTGTATCATTTCTTTAATTTCCTGCCTTAAATTTTCAAATTTCTGGTTCACAGTCTCATAATATTTTGCCATTTCCTCCTGGATAAATTCTTTTAAGTTAAAACCATTCTGCAAAGTCTGTAAGCTCAGAGCTTGTTCAAACAGTTGTAAGTGGGGGAGCACCCCCCCCTTTCTTGTCTATCAGATTTTATTAGTAACGCCATCCTTCCAGCAAATTGTTCTTTTTTACCCTCCAAACAAGATCAAGTATAAATCTCCAAGAAGAGAGGAACTTAAAATAACTCTTTTTCTTTCAAATTGTAGCCAGCACTATATATTCCGCTACTTTGTATCTATAATGGAAGGACTCTTACTTTCAGCTTTCTTCTACTTCCCAAGCCTCAGCGGCCATTTTAAAGCTTTTTTTTTTCCCTCTTTCACTTTAAAATGCTTGTAAATTCCTTAGGATACTTGCGATTTAGGGTCCAAAATCCAAGTCTCATCTTTTTTAATAAGTCCATCTGTTAGTTTCGTTAGTTAGTCCGTTTCCAGCGCCTAGCTCTGCAAAAAAGCAGAGTGCACTCGATGCCCGGAGCGGCGGCAAGGGACAATAGGGAGCTCCAACCTGCTCGCCCCCAAGAGTTAAAAAAGACTCTGGGGACTTCACAGAGGGCTCTACCCGCCCCCGCCCGCTCAGACTCACATTTCCTTCAGGAAATGGAGTTTTTCGAGCCGCCTTTCAGATGTAAAGGCGGCTCTTTTACAGGCAACGGGGCGGCGGTCACGAAGGACCGTCTGGCGGCGCCGGAAGCCAGACAGGAAGTCCCCAGAATATTATTCTTATTCCAAAATATACCGATAAATTTAGATAAAAAATTTTTTTTAGAATTAGACCAAATCATCAGAAAATTTATATGGGAGGGAAAAAAACCGAGATTTTCCATTAAAATTTTAAGGGGCAAAAGAGATATAGGCGGATTTGGACTCCCGGATTGGGAAACATACTACAGGGCAGCTAAGCTAGTTTGGTTAAGAGACTGGATCACCCTGGAAAATGAGAGGATTCTCACTTTAGAAGGCCATGACTTGCAAAAAGGCTGGCACGCCCACATTTGGGACACGGAGAAGAAAAGGAAGACACATTTCCATAGACATAAAATTAGAGACTCCTTGATACAAACATGGACTCAGATTAGGCAGAAATATTACAAAAAAATTCCAAATTGGCTCTCAACGATGGAGGCCCTGACCCACCCAAATAGGTGGGAGAGAGAGAAAATGGGCAGATACAAAGATATTTTGGACGAAGGAGGGAGGCTTAAACCAAATGACACCTTACGAGAGCAAGGAATATTTTTAGATTGGTGGACCTACTCACAAGTAAAATCCAGATATCAGAGAGACAAAGAACAATACGGTTTAGAACTTGGACCAAATGGATTGGATAAAGTCCTGATGGGAACAAATAAAAAGATTCTGGCAAAACTATACAATTATTTATTAGGCGAGGGTAAGTTCGAAGATGTCACAAAGAACCAAATAATTGCATGGGAGAAAAATATAGGGCGCGATATAAATTTTGGGGAATGGGAGGAGGCATGGAACAGAAATCTTAAACTTACTAGAGCGGTGGCATATAAGGAAAACCATTACAAAATGTTGCATAGATGGTACCTAGCCCCGGCCAGACTAGCAAAGATATATCCCAATATACATCCCAACTGTTGGAAATGTGGCCATGGTCAAGGCACCTTCTTTCACATGTGGTGGACATGCCCGGAAGCGAAAGGATACTGGAATAAAATTAGGAGGTGGTTACAAGAAATAATTGACGAAGATATTGAACTAACACCAGAGATTTTCCTCCTGGGAATAATAAAGAAGCCATATAGAAAGGAAATGACACATTTAATGATCCACATAATTACAGCCGCTAGATTGGCATACGCACAGTACTGGAAAGAGAAAACTCAACCACCAGAAGAGCTTACAATTAAGAAAATACTCGAGTGCGCAGAGATGACTAAATTAACTTATGAATTAAATGATGAGAAGTCAGTTTACTATATGGTATGGGAAAGGTGGTACAAGTGGTTGCATGACAAAATGAAAGAAAGATCCAAAGGTGTGTTAAATATTGGTTAAAAGTGAGTTGAAATGTCACCAAGTACTACTTATGTAAATAGTTAAAACACTGCACATCCGATACTAATTGAAAATGTTATCATACTTATGTGTTTTATGTTTTATGTTTCTGTTTGAATGCTTGTTTTTCCTTTTTTCTCTTTTTTCTCTTTTTAATTTTTTTTTTTTTGTTTTGTAAAAAAACCTCAATAAAGTTTCTATAAAAAAAAGGATACTCACAGGAACGGAAGAAAATTTAATAAAATTTTTTTATAATTTTTTGCTATAGACTTCCGGCAGTGACGTGGGGTTGAGGCGGCACGGGAAAAATCACTCCGTTCCCAGTGCCGATTTTCTAGCGTTTTGGTGCCCTTTAAGGGCGAGGATCGGTCCCGGTGGGACTGGCAAGAAATAGGGGAACCTTCGGAGGAGGCATGGAGAGGTGCGGTCTCCCGCCACACCAAGAAGGACCCTTAATCCAAACGTAGAAGACAGCCGGCATGGCTGACTCAGAGGCCTGACGCCCTGATTGAGAACAACGGGAAGCAGAGAGTGAGTACGGTGCGAGAATCAGCGGTGAGAGCAGAAAAATAAAGGCTTTAAATTTTTTGGGATAATTGGAGAAGAGCTTGGATTTCGGAGGGGCAGTGGGCAGGAAAGAAAGACTCAGAGTGTGAACGGGCAGCAAACAATGAGGAGAGCAAAAGTGAAGAGGGCAAATTCCAGACCAGCAGAAAAACACCAGAGGAGTGGAATAGGAGAAGATCGAGGAAAGCGGGTGTTCCAGGAAGCTGGGAAAGAGAAGTGAACTGAATACAAGGTTCTATTTCTATCCCTATTTTAGCTGCTCTAATGGAAGAAGAAATGTGGATTGGCAAAAAGTAAAGGACGCATAAGAGTGACAGTGTGGATTAGAGATCACCATTTTGATTATTTTTGAGTGAAAACTAAAATTGTGAAAGAAAGAAAGACTATATTTGAATTATATCTGAACTTTTTAAAACACACAAAAACCAGAAATACTGTGAACTTTTATATATAACCTATATATTTATATATTTATTTATTTATAGAGGAATTTTTGTATTTATAATTAATTAATAGCAAATTATTACCAACTATTTACATATATATATAACCTACATATTCCTATAGAGGAAATTTCATACTTATAATTAATTAATAGCAAATTATTATCAATTACTTATTAATTACTTATTGTTGTACTTTCTCCTTTTTTCTATCTTTGCTTTCTCTCCTTTCTGTAACTCTTCCTTTTATTAGCTTATTGATTATTTAAAGCAAATATTTAAAGTTAATACTAGATCTTCTTAATTGATTAATTAGTATTTAGTAATTATATAAGAATTTTAGTAATTATATTATTAATTAAGGTATTTATGAATTTCCCTTTTTAATAGAATTTTATTAATTAAGTTAGTATACTATATTAAGAGGATAGAGAAGGGAAGGAAGGAAAAGAAGTTGAATAGTAAAGTGGATGGTGATTTGGGAGAAGGGAACAGTATAGAATATTAAAGGAAATGACTAGTACCACCACAACCACAGTGAAAACGGGAAAGAAAACTACCTTAACATTGATTGGATCATTTGCTTCCCCTGCAGCACAGAGGACAATAGAAGGAATGTTCCCATCAGAAAAACAACCTCCCACTTTAAACATGCCAACCATGCAGGCTACACTTATAACAATTCAAGAGACCATGATTATAATGCAGGAATGTATGACAAAGAACCATGAAGAAACAAGGAGGGATATGGATGAGATTAAAAGAGAAGTAAAAAGTGACATTCAAAAAATAGATGAAAAGATGGACTCAATACAAGAAATTATACAAAAAAAATGACCAACGAATAATAGCTATAGAAAAGAGAACAGAGCAGACAGAAGAAAAATTGGACTCATTGGACCAGAAAATGATGGGACTAAATAAAGAACTGGAAAACACTGTAGCACATCTGGAGATGGAGAGGGCTGCATTCTACCTGTGCTTTCAGAACGTGGTTGAAGATAGAGAGGAGGATCTAACATTAGTGATGGCGGAAGTGATCGCGGAGGCTCTCCAACGAGATAAGGATGAAATAATAAACGAGTTGGACGAGGTTTATAGAGTCCACACGAATTATGCCAGACAATATAAATGATCAAGGGAGGTCCATGTAAGATTTGTGCGACGAAAAGTAAGAAAAATTGTTTATAAAATAACGAAAAATGAACCTATGTTTTATAGAAGCAAGGAAATAACTACGTTAAAGCAAGTCCCTAAGAGAATAAGGGAACTGAGAAAGGAATATTGGTTCCTAGCCACATTATTAAATAAGTGGCATATATCGTTCAGATGGATAACACTGGAAGGAATGCTGGTGTCGTGGCAGGGGAAAAAAATAAAAGTGGACTCACAAAATAAAGCACAGAATCTACACGATCAAGTGATGGGCATAGAAGGAGTAAATAGTAACAGGGAAGAGTTGGAACGGAGAATTAAAGGGAAACGGAGACAAGAAGAACAAGAAAAAGTACTAGAGGAGGGAGATAAAGAGGAAGAAGGAGAAATCCAAGAGGAAGAAGGAGTGAGAACAAGAGCTAAGAGAAAGGACAGGAAGTAATAGGAAAGAACGTATAGGACAATCACTAAGGAATGGAACAAAATTTAAAAATGTTATCATTAAATGTAAATGGTCTTAATTCTCCAGCCAAACGACATCAAATTTTTAGAAAAGTATTAAAACAAAAAATGGATATTGTGTGCCTCCAAGAGGTACACATAAGAAAACAAGATGAAAAATACTTACAATGCAAAAAATTAGGTAAATCATTTGTAACACTAGCAGAAGAAAAGAAAAGAGGAATAGTGGTGTATGTTAAAGAAGGAATAGAGAGTAACTTGAAATATGCAGACTTAGTAGGAAGAATATTGATGATAGAGGTAAAATTTAAATATAAAAATATTTTATTGGTGGTCATATATGCGCCGAATAATGGACAAACAGAATTTTATTAAAAAGTACATGAAAAAATAATAGAACAAAAAATGGAGAATGTATGTTTGATTGGCGATTTCAACGCAATTGTAGATGTAAAAAAGGATTATAGAAGTGATCAGAGTAATAAAAAAAAGAAAAATGTGCTGCCCAGAACTTTTATGGATCTAGTAGAACTAAATTTGGTAGATAGTTGGATATTTTATAACCCTGAGGTAAAGAATTTTACATATTATTCCAATCCCCATAAATCCTGGTCTAGAATAGACATGGCATGGATAACTAAAATTCTTATAAAAGAGGTAGAAACAGTAGAAATAATGTCAAACAATTGGGCTGACCATAACCCAGTAATGTTGATATGGAAAGGACAACAAAGGAAAAAGAGTAGATGGATGATGAACCCACAGATATTGAAGGAAAAGGAATATATTGAAAAAATGGAAAAGGAATTAAAGTGGTTTTTTAAAGATAACACAAAACATCACACCTCCCTTCAGAATTTATGGGACACAACGAAAGCTTATGCGAGAGGATTAACAGTAGTTTATAATGTAAAATGAAAAAAGGAGAGGAAAAAAGAATATAATAATGTACAAGAAGAGATTAAAAATTGGGAAGGAAAATTACAAGATAACCCTGGGGACGAGCAAATTAGAGGTAAATGGATAGCAGCTAAACATAAATTGAATATATTAGAACAGGAAAAATATGTAACAGCATTGAAATATATAAAACAGAACCATTTTGAGCACACGAATAAACCAGGGAGGTGGCTGGCTTATAGATTGAGAAAAAAAAGGGAGATCTGCCTCTGGGCGGTTCTTCAGATGAATCACCAAACAGGGAAAACAGGGTTTAGTCAAGCAATCTTTAATCCGCAGCAGTCGGGTATCGAGGAAAAACCAAGTACGAATGTAATAAAGTCAGCACTGAATGTTTGGGTTTGTCAGCATTTTTTTTTTTTTAAATTTTTTATTGTAAACAAACATACACATATAGACATAAACATTAAAACAAACTAGACATAAACTAACTATACAATGAAATCAAGTCGCATGACTTGAACTTTGAAAGTAGAGCTACTTCGGTAATTATATATCAATATATCTATATATATTATCTTTCATCTTGTATCAATGTTTATATAACGATATTTCCTGTTATTTACTTATTTTTGTAGTATTGGGTGGTAATCTCTTATTTCGTGTCTTTTTTATCTAACCATTTGTACCATTCTTGCCAAATTAAGTAAAAGTCTGTATCTTCTTTTCCTTGTATTTCTTTGGTCAATTTATCCATTTCTGCACATTCCATAATTTTTTGTATTATTTTTTCTTCTGGTGGCGTGTTTTCCAATTTCCACATTTGTGCGAAAACGATTCTAGCTGCAGTTAGGATATGTATTATCAAATATTGTGTCTCTTTTTTATAGTCCTTTGTCAGTATACCTAATAGATAAGTTTCTGGTCTGAGGGGTACTTTTTGGGCGGTAATTTCTTCCAGCTGACTTTGAATTGTTTTCCAAAATTTTTTGACTTTGGGGCATGACCACCACATGTGGTAGTAGGTCCCCTTCTGTATTTTACACTTCCAACAGTTCTGATTAGTATTGGGAAACATCCTTGCCAACCGTGCAGGGGGGAGATGCCACCTATAAAACATCTTGTACGTATTTTCTTTGTAGGGCACGGACATTGTCAGTTTAGTATTTACTTTCCATATTTTTTCCCAATTCTCTAGGTTAATATTATATCCAAAATTTTTGGCCCAAATAATCATATTTTCCTTCACCACTTCTTCTTCCAATTTGTATTTTAATAGATAGTTATATATTTTAGTTATTAATTTGTCATCTGATTGCATTATAATTTTATCTAATTCATTTCTTTCTTTTTGGATTCCAAATTTTTCCATATCACTTTTATATCTTGATTTTATCTGTAAATACGGCCACCAATCAATATCCGTGCCTTGTTGTCTCAGTTCCTCTCTTGTTTTCATATCTCCCTCTGTGTTCAACAATTCGTCATAGGTTTTCATCCTGTCTGTGTCCATTGTGTTCGGGTAGATTTGGGCCTCCATGGTTGATAGCCATCTTGGGATTTTGTCATAGTGTTTTCTCCTTATTTCAGTCCAAATTTTTGCCAGTGCTCCTCTGATATAATGTCTCCTGAAGTGTTCATGTTATCTGGGCTTTTCTTCCCATAGAAATGCGTGCCAACCTTTTGACAGGTCAAATCCTTCTAGTGCTAGTGTTCTTTTATCTTTAAGTGTCATCCAATCCTTAATCCAAGTTAAAGCTGTTGCAATGTAATAGGTTTGCCAATCTGGTAGTCCCAGACCACCCCTTTCTTTAGTGTCCTGCAAGTGTTTCAGTTTAATCCTGGCTCTTTTTCCATGCCATAAATACTTTAATATCATTTTGTCAAGGTCTTTGAAGTATGATTTTCCTGGGTTTATCGGTATTGTTCTAAATAGATATAGTATTTTTGGTAGAATTGTCATTTTAATTGAAGCAATTTTGCCTAGTAGTGATAATTTCAACTTACTCCATACCTCTAAGTCCTTCTGGATTTGTTTGGCCAATTTGATGTAATTGTCTTCTTTGAGGGATGATATCTTATTGGTGAGCCAGATTCCTAGATATTTTATTTTGGTTGTTGTTTGTATTCCTAATGTCTCTTCCAATTCTTTCTCCTGGGTTTTTGTCAAATTTTTGGTTAGTAGTTTTGTTTTTTGCCTATTAATTCTCAATCCTGCCACTTCGCCATATTGATCTATCTTCCTTAGTAAATTCAGTCCTGATTGTTTTGGTCGTTCTAAAATGAATACTACATCGTCTGCGAATGCTTGTAATTTATACTCCTGGTTTTTTGTTCTTAATCCTTTTATTTCATTGTCGTTCCTGATTTCATTCAACAGTGGTTCCAATGCTAATATATATAATATAGGAGAGAGGGGACATCCTTGTCTCACTCCCTTAGATATTTTAAATTGGTCTGTTGTCTCTCCGTTTATCCATATTTTTGCAATTTGGTCTGAGTATATTGTTTTAATCATATTTAAAAATTTGTCGCCAGTTCCCATTTTTTCTAATTGTAGTATTAAGAATCCCCAGTTAAGATTGTCGAACGCCTTTTGTGCGTCAAGGAAGAGTAGAGCCATCTTTTCATTCGATTTTTGCTCATAATATTCCAGTATATTTATTATTGTTCTTGTGTTCTTATTAATTTGCCTGTTTGGAATGAATCCATTTTGATCAGGATGGATGTAATTCACGATAATTTTCTTCATTCTCTGGGCCATGATTGATGTAAATAGTTTATAGTCTACGTTTAGAAGTGATATAGGTCTGTAGTTTTTGGTTTGGGTGAGATCTGAGTCTTCTTTGGGTATCAGAGTGATGATTGTTTCAATCCATGATTTGGGAATTTTGGCTTCTAAGATTGCTTCATTTAGGACTTGTAATAAAATATCATCTATTGGCTGGTATTCAATTTTGTAAAATTCCGTTGGGATGCCGTCTGGACCTGGTGTTTTATTGTTGTTCAGCTTCTTCTTTGCTTCCATTAATTCTGACATCGATATTGGTTTGTTCAAGAGTTCTCTTTGAGTTTCCTTTATTTCTTGAATGTTTGATTTATTTATATATTCTTTCACTTTTTCCAATTGAATTTCTTCCTGTGCATATAGTTCCTGATAAAAATTTCTTACGATTCGCTTTTTTTCTTCGTCCATGTGCTGTAATTGCCCTTGTTCGTCTTGTAGTTGGTGTATTATTTTTTTTTCCTTTTCTTTCTTTAGTTTATAAGCCAACCAACGTCCTGTTTTATTTGCGAATTCAAATTGGTTTTGTTTTGCCATTTTGATTTTCCTAGCTATTTCTGTTGTTGTTATTAAATTTATTTCATGTTTGATGAGATTTATTTTCCCCTTGATCTCTTTCTTGTCAGGTCTGTTCTGTAATTCTGCTTCCTGTTTTCTGAGCTCCGTCAATAAATCGTTTCTTCTTTGCTGTTTCTCTCTGTTTTTCTTCGCCTTAAATGAGATTGTTAATCCTCTTATATATGCCTTTGTAGTGTCCCATAGGACTTGCAATGATGTTTGTTCCCTGTTATTTATTTGGAAAAATATCTCCATCTCTTTCTTTATCATCTCTATGTATTCTTTATCTTTAATGATCTCTCTATCCATCATCCATCGTCCCCTTTTTGGTTGGCCTTTCCAGACTATTGTTATAGGACTATGGTCCGCCCATATATTCGGTGTGATTTCAATTTCTTTTATATTTTCTCTTAATTCTGCGGTCATCCAGGCCATGTCTAGTCTGGACCAGGACTGATGGGGATTTGAATAATAAGTATACTGTTTTTTAGTTTTATTCAGTTCTCTCCAGGCATCTTTCAATTGTAACTCTTGAGTCATGTCCTTAAAAGAATCAGGTAGTGTCTTTTTCCTAGAGTTATTTTTTTTATTACTTTGGTAGTCATATTCCATATCAACGATTGCATTATAGTCCCCTATTATACATAGATGTTCGTAGTCTAATTCTTTAATTTTATCGTGTATCTTTTTAAAGTATTCTTTTTGGCTCCCATTCGGGGCATATATTGATATCAATAACATATTTCGGGTCTCCATCTTAATATCTATCATTAGTATCCTGCCATCTTCATCTGTGTAGATTTGTTTTGCCTGGATGTGGCTTTTAATGTATACTGCGATACCTCTTTTTTTTTGATCTGATAGTGAGGTGAATAGTGTTCCAAGTTTTCTGTTTTCTAGTAACTGTTGATGTTGTTTTTTGATATGTACTTCTTGTAGGTTGATAATATCTATGTCTAATTTTTGAAGTTTTCTGAAAGTGTGTGTTCTTTTGGTTGGTAGATTAAGGCCGTTTATATTAATTGAGATTAATTTCAACTCTCGTCCCATTTCCTTTAGTTTTTCTTTATTAGTTTAAGTTTACTTGTGTTTCTTGTTACCATATGCGTTTTCTCCCTAGCCCCTTCTCTCTCCATCTTCTCCCTTTCCCTAGGCTCCTTCTCTTCCTTCCCTTTTTTTTGTTTCCCCCGTGGGGTATTCCTGGTTTACATTATCTGAATCACGTCTAGTTTCCTGTTCCTCTTCTGTTATAAAGTGAGTATCAAAGAATTCTTGTGCCTTCTCTATCGTATCGATTTTATATTTTTTGTCGTCCCAGGATATTAAGATTCCCTCTGGTACCAGCCAGCGGAACATTATTTTGTGTTGAATCAGTAGGGTTGTCAAAAAGTTGTAATTTTTTCTGTATTCTCTTATTCTTCTTGGAACTTGTTTTAAGGTTATTATTTCTTTCCCTTGGTAGCAGGGTTTTCCCTCTCTCATGGACATGTAGATCTCTTCTTTTACGGTTTTACGTGCGAATCTAACATGTATTTCTTTAGGTAGTTTGTTCCTACGAGCATAGTTCATATGGACTCTATATATTTCGTCAATTTCCCTACTAATTTCGGTTTTTTCCTTTTGGGTAGCCTCTACTAATATATCTGTCATCAGGTCTCTTAGATCTTCTCCTTTTGTTTCTGCAATATTTTGAAATCGTAAGAAGAATGATGCTTTTTCTAATTCTAAATGGGTAATTGACTCTTCGAGTTCTCTAGTTGACTCCATTTGATTTTGTTCGATATTGTCCATCTTTTTCTCCGTTAGAATCATTTTGGCTTCCATGTTTTGGATTCGTTCTTCGTTTTTAACTATGTTTTGTTGTATTCTCTCAATCTTATCGTCCATTTTTTTAATATTATCATTTATTTGTCCTACTTCTGATTTCAATTCCTCATGGTTCTTTTTTGTTTCTTCGTGGTTATTTGCAATTGTTTCTTGGGTTTTGTTCATCCCCTCCTGAATCATAGCTAGTATAGACTGTATATTCTGTATGCTGTGTGCACTAGCAGCTTTTTCTTTGTCTGTCGTTAACATCGTGTCTATAGTTTTTTGTTGTGCGGGTGAAGATTGTGTAGGTATTGGGTTTGTTGTTAATTTTTTCCCTGATTTAGTTATTGTTAGTGAAGATGTTGCCATCGTTGTCTTTTGTATTAATTTTCCCCAAATTTTCATATACTAATTGATTGGGGGTGGGTGAAATATCGTTATATAAGGATCAGGATAATTAATTCGAAGGGGTTAGGGAGAAAAAGCAATATTTTAACAATTCATTCTTCTATTCTTATCCCTAAACAGTATAATGCAATTAATACTTAAATACTAAATAATCACAATACTTAAATTCACTTTAAAATTAAACAATCTCTATATAACCTTTCTATAATAGATCAATGGGATTAAAGTTCTCTATAAATCATCTAAAGTATTCTATTGAGTTGTATCACCGTTACCAATATATGCTACCTATATTAATTATTACAATTATTATTCCTTAATGATATCTATAACAATCTCTATGCAATGTCTATATTAATATCTAACTTTCTAGTCAATATGCAATATAATTCCACTTAATCAATATATTATTTTGCAATCTATATAGTTGTTTCAATAGGGTAGGAAATAGTAAGACAATAAGAGAAAATAATAATAATAATAATAATAGTAATGTTAAATCAATTCCTTATTATGTATTATAATAATTTCAAATTGGATATTAATATTCTTTAAGCAAAGTTAAGTAAGTTTTAAAATAGATGAAATTTAGTAGTTTAATATTTAAAGTTCTCAAGTATATCACTCTCAAACCAATTGGGGTTGCTTCCTTCTCCTTTCCTTCTTCCTTCGTTCTTCAGTTCGCCCTCTTTTCACTCAGCTGTCCCAGTTCTGTTTCAATATCCTCTATTAAATCCATAAGTAAATCAAGTAAATCAATTGTTCCAATATTCCTGTGTAGCAGGTTGTATCTCCTTTGGCAACAGCGTCAATGTATCTAATGTCTCACTACACGTCTCATGTCTGTAGTTGAATTTACTATTGTCGCTGGATACAAAGTGAAAGTTTCCTTCTCCAAATCCTCAGTCCGCCATTCGCTACTGTTCAGTTGGTTTCCTTCCGCTCACAACGATCTTAAAAAAGTCTCAGTTCTTTAGGTTTACTTTCTACAATCTTTCTCTTAAATAATCCTTTTTTCCTCTGTTAAGTCAAATTGTGTTATTTTAAGGTTATAATCCACCGCTTACTTATAATCCTCTTTGTCTGTCACTCGTTCCTTTCGCCTGTCAGATCTGCGTTGTCATTGTGTGTATTGAGCTTCGCTCCGATCACTGTCTCTCGCCGCTTGCTTGACGATCTTGCCGCCGCTTTTTGGAGTACTATTCTCGCCAATGTATTTAGGTCCTTATGATTATACCTTTATATCTCAATCTACTTAGTCTTTACCGATGTTTCTCTTGAATCTTCGCTTCCACACTTATCGGTTGACAGCGCTCCGGCCAGCCAAAGTGGCTGGTTTTTTTCCTGGCTGGAATTAGGAGGGTTTCCTCTGAACCTTCAGGGTGATTGCTGTCGCCCCCGAGGTCCTAGAGAGTCCTCCTTTTTCTGTCGACCTCTCCGTGGTCGATAGTGCCAAAAACGGCTTCCAATCAAGAAAATTGAAGCTTCGGGGACGGAGCCTCGTTCCCCTCGCTCCTTACACGCTGACGTCACCGCAGGAAGTCCTGGGTTTGTCAGCATTTTTTAAAGCAGCGCGCCGACCGTGCCCACGCCCCAACCGTACGCAATCGTCTTTCCAGCTGTTCCTTATTTCCTTCTTCCCAAGCCGACAGCACTTCCGCATTCAAACGTTGCAGACGCCGATTCTTCACAGACAATCCTGACTCGCAGCCTATGCGCAGGTATTAGTAACCACCACCACCAGAACCTAACAAACCCGTCACCACTACTACCCCAAGTATCTAATAACCATCCCCACTGCTTTTCTGTAGATTCTTTAGTTGGCCTTGGATTCTTTAGTTGGCCTTGGATGCCTCTCCCTCCGACAAATATGTCGAGCTGATGTCGGGCTCGACAGGCAGCCCCCCTTACCAGGTGCCTTCCTGTAAGAAATAAAAACATATCAGCAACAGCCTTTAAGGAGTTTGTTTTGGCTTATGTGGGTATTTTCTATGAAACCTCCGCAATAAACGGGGTGCTTTAACGTCTTGCGCATACACCCATGACTCTTCACATGGATAACCCTTCCACTTCTCTAAATATTTAAGCCTCCTTTGTTTTATTTTGGAATCTAAGATGTCCTCTAGTTCATATTCATCTTGGGCAACTGGACCTGGTCGGGTGGTAGAGGTAGTATGTTCCACTGGTTTCAGTAAACTGACATGAAACACTGGGTGTATTTTTCCTAATAAAGAAGGGAGTTTTAGTCTAAAGGTTACAGGATTGATTACTTTAGTCACCAAGAAAGGTCCGAGATATTTAGGCCCTAGTTTCTTACAGGGGATTCTTAGTTTGATGTATTTGGTAGACAGAAACACTCAGTCCCCCACGTTAATAGGTTTGGGTTCCGCCCTCCCCTTATCTGCCTGATGTTGATATTCCTCCTCGGCTTTCTTTAATGCTTGTTTTATGTTTGGCCAACTGCCTCAAACTTTATCGGCCCAAGCAGCTGGAGACATGCCCCCTGTAGGTTGAGTATCCAATTCTGGGATAACTGGGAAATCTTTACCCATTACTATACTGAAAGGGGTTAATGCACGGCATTATTATATGCCACTTCAGCAAATGGTATCAGATCAGCCCAATCTGACTGTTGATAGGAGACGTAACTTCTCAAATACCGTTCGATCATGGTGTTAGCTCGTTCAGCTGCACTATTGGTACTTGGATGGAAAGCTGAACTGAGAGCTTGTGATGACCCTATCGACCTGATGAAGTCTCGCCAAAACCAGGTGGTGAATTGTACTCCCCGATCTGAAATGATTCTACAGGGCACCCCGTGTAGTCTATATATATGGTGGATGAACATTTGGGAGAGTTTTCGTGCTGAAGGGAGCACTTTACAGGGTACGAAGTGGGCCTGTTTCGAAAAAAGATCTATCACAGTCCATATGACTGTTTGTCCATTGCTTTCCGGGAGGTCAACGATAAAATCCATAGCTACTTCCTCCCATGGCCTCCCGGGATTAGCAACAGACTGTAATAGGCCTAAGGGTTTTCCTGGTCATGGCTTACATGTGGCACACGTCTTGCAGGATTTGACATAGTCTTCAATATCCTTGCGCATGTGAGGCCACCAAAACTGCCGCCGGGTGAGGTGTAATGTTTTCAGAAACCCAAAATGGCCGGCGGGTTTCGCATCATGGCACTCCTTTAATATCTTCATCCTAACCGTCTCTGGTATATACAGTTTATCGTTCCTCCAGGCTAAATCATCCCTTGTGGTGATCAAGGATTTGTTGTTTTGTACCCACTGATCTGTCATTAGAGCCTGGGCCACCAAGTTATACCACCAGTTCGTTATACGTTCAGACGTCACCTGGCCTGCTGTCTGTGTTGCCAGTATCATGGCCTGTATTATTTCTTCCTTCTTGCTGTTGTATTGAGGCATCCGGGACAGGGCATCAGCCAAGAACTTGCGACCAGCAGGAACATACTTTAGGGTAAACTTAAAGCGGGAAAAATACTGCGCCCACCGGACTTGTTTCGGCGACATTCGTCTAGGGGTTTGTAAAACCTCTAAATTCTTATGGTCAGTCCATACTTCGAAAATAGGTTTTGCTCCTTCAAGTAAATGTCTCCAAGTTAGTAACGCCCAACGTATAGTGAACGCCTCCTTTTTCCATATAGCCCATCGTCGTTCTGTCGCTGTTAATTTTCTCGACGTATAGGCGCAAGGTTGTAAAACCTTCTGGGAGTTCTCTTGAAGCAATACCGCGCCAACAGCCACATCGCTCGCATCAGTTTGGATTACGAAAGGATAAGACGGATCTGGATGTTTCAATATCAGTTCACAGGCAAACAGGGTTTTCAGTTGCTCAAACGCTTGTTGGCATGCTGTTGACCACATGAGAATCTCGCCTGGTTTCGGTTTTGTGGTACTAGGTTTCGTTTTTAACAAGTCTGTCAATGGCAAAGCAATACGAACAAAAGAAGGGATAAACTTCCTGTAAAAATTCGCAAATCCGAGGAAACTTTGTAATTGTTTCCTCATTTTCGGCACTTGCCACTCTAGGATGGCTTGTACCTTCTTGGGGTCCATTTCCACTCTTTTGTGCGATATTTGATACCCTAAGTAATCAATTTCCGTTTTGTGGAACTCGCATTTCGAGAGTTTGATGAACAATCTAGCTGCTAACAGCTTCTCCAGTACTTGGCGCACAAGTCGTATGTGTTCGTCCATATCTTTCGTATAAACTAGAATATCGTCCAGGTAAACCAGAACTCCTTGATAGAGGTGTTCATGGAGTACCTCATTTATCACTTGTATAAAAACGGCTGGCGCACCTTGTAAGCCGAAGGGCATCACCCTGAACTGGTAACTTCCCAGGGGACAGTTGAAAGTCGTCTTCCACTCATCCCCGGGTCGAATGCGGACTCTGTAGTATGCTTCACGTAGATCCAATTTTGTGAAAATTTTTTCGGTTGCCAAAGTGGATAACAGGTCTTTCAATAACGGTAACAGATACAGATGTTCAACACACACTGCATTAAGATCTCGAAAGTCGACACACAGGTGCAAACCACCGTCTTTTTTCTCTCTGAAGAGAACTGGAGCCACCATGTGGGATCTGCTGGGTTGGATGAAACCCCGGGCTAAATTCTTATCGATGTATTCTCTCATTTCTACAAGTTCCCTTGGGGTCATAGAATACATGCGAGGCTTCGGCAGTTTGGCGCCTGGTATAAGTTCTATGGCACAATCAGTAGGACGATGGGGTGGTAATTCCTCACATTTGTCCTCACTACACACCTCTGCCAGGTCTCTGTAAACACTAGGGAACAGTTCTTCTTTGAAGTGGGGTGTTTCAGTCGGTATTGCTTTCGCCTGGTCTGTCACAGGTGGGTCAGGCCCTACAGCGAACCTGAGTTTTCTAAATCCCCCTTCCCATCAAATCACAGGTTGCCACTTATCCAACCACGTGAGACCCAGGATCAGGGGTTCTATCATTCTGTCCACCACTATGAACCGCAGGTGCTCCCAATGTGCCCCAATTTCCACCCTAATAAGTTCCGTGACATGGGTAGCCGGCACACCCCCCATAATAGTCCCATCCATTTGTTTGAACCGGATGGGCATGGTTAAGGCTACAACCCAGATGGACAGTTCCTCCACAAGAGAATGTCGGATTAAACACCGTGTACACCCAGAATCTATCAAAGCCCCCTGGTTACTACTTCTGTGTGTGTATTACGGAGTACTACTGGAATGATGAATGGCTGTACAAGTTTGCTTACCATTGGATCGTTGGAATCATCCTCGTCACTCCCCGCTGGTTCTTCCAGTACCGGACCTCCCCCTGTGGTAAGGGACTTTCCATCATCATTCCGACATGAGTAGCCAGCCGTGTTTTGTCCGCTGTGGGTCTGAACCGAGCCCGATCTCGAGGGTTGTTTCCACTGGTTGATTCTCGGGGTCCTTCCATCCTTGGCGGTGTCATAGGACAGTCAGCCGCCCGGTGTCCAGCCTGGTTGTACCAGAAACATCGGAACACAGGGCGTCGTCCCTGTCCCTCCAGTCTCACCAACGGGTTAGGCTGGATGCTGGGTATCCTTGTTGGTAACCTGTCTAACGGGGCAGGCTGATAAGGTACTCTGTTCTCCCCCTGAGGCCTGAATTCTCGCAGTCCCACATCCAACTCTATCGTTGCTTTGAACCATTCAGACAAGCAAGGGGGTAAACCTCTATAAAGACACACCTGTTGTAGTTCCTTATCAAGGCCCAGGTGGAAATGATGAACCAGCAATCGTTCTGGCCATGCCCGCAATCAGCTGGCTGTCTTTTTGAACTCTTTAATATAGTCCTTTGCAGGTCGACCCCGTTGCTTCATAGTCACTATTTGTCCCTCCGCTGCCAGCGTTCTAGTTTCATCTTCAAACCTGCCCCTTAAACTTTCCAGAAACATGCCTATGTTAGTGAGTTCCCTGGCATGCTCACTATGCAAATCAGCCACCCAGTCTGCCGCTTCTCCCGTTAATACTGTGGTCACAGCTACCACCATAGACCACTGGGAAGGATAGAACCGACCATATAGGTCGAAGTGACTGATAACTTGGCTTAAGAACAGTGCCACCCTGTCTGGGCTTCCGTCAAATGAGGCCTGTATGGGAGGTGGGCCCCAAAAATGTGGTTGTTGAGGTGGCCACACCCCCACAGACCATATAGGTGGGTGTCCAGAAACTCTGCCACTGTCTGTCATCCTGCTCATGCCCCGTGAGGACTCCCCCTGTTTATGTCCAGGCAGTGACCTGCTGGAGAGCGTATCCTGCCCAACCGCCGGCTGTTGTCCTGGTCTATAACTGCTGTCCCCACCCGTGGAAGCAGAAACCCCACCACCGGGAGGTTGCTTTACCACATCTCTTTGAGAGACATGTTCTCTTTTTAATTTTGGGCTAGTGAGTCGAAAGCGAGTGTCAGACCCTGGGCCCCCTCGCTCTCTCCACGTACCCGAGGGGTCCAGACCTACCACCCAAGGTTGCCAAGAAGGGGCATCTCGGAAGCTAGCTTTGCCAAATCTTTCCCTAAGAGAGTCCATGCTAGCAGTACCAGGATCTGTGGCATAGCCCCATTCCTGGTCCTCCTCATCCATCCATTGTTGCTCCCTCCAACCCTGAAACATAGTCTCTGACATGGGAGGTGGCGTTCTAGACTGTGCTTCCCCTTGGCCTGACAACACAGAGCTGTGCCACCAGTGCCCTGATGCAGCCTGCAATACACCTTTCTCCTTCTCCCCTTTACTCTCCGCCAAGGGGTCTGCAGGTTGGGGCATCTTCTCCTTCGGTTGCACCACTTCTCCCACACATTCCTTCACAAGTACCTCCTCAGTTTGCACCCCCTCCCCCACCATTTCACCTTCCACTATTTCCCCCAACACAGTCATATCAACTCCTTCAGCCATGGCTCTCCTTCGCCTTGCAACAAACCAGGAAAGGGTTAAGAATTCAGTGCTGACTTTCTCTCGGCTCTTCTGATCTGCCTCTGGGCGGTTCTTCAGATGAATCACCAAACAGGGAAAACAGGGTTTAGTCAAGCAATCTTTAATCCGCAACAGTCGGGTATCGAGGAAAAACCAAGTATGAATGTAATAAAGTCAGCACTGAATGTTTGGGTTTGTCAGCATTTTTTAAAGCAGTGCGCCAACCGTGCCCACGCCCCAACCGTACGCAATCGTCTTTCCAGCTGTTCCTTATTTCCTTCTTCCCAAGCCGACAGCACTTCCGCATTCAAACGTTGCAGACGCCGATTCTTCACAGATGATCCTGACTCACAGCCTATGCGCAGGTATTAGTAACCACCACCACCAGAACCTAACAAACCCGTCACTACTACTACCCTGAGTATCTAATAACCATCCCCACTGCTTTTCTATAGATTCTTTAGTTGGCCTTGGATTCTTTAGTTGGCCTTGGATGCCTCTCCCTCCGACAAATATGTCGAGCTGATGTTGGGCTCGACAATCCAACAACTACAGGACAAAAAGCAACAGAGTTTAGAAAAGAAAAAGGAGATAGTAACTCAAATTTTTCAAGAACTTTATGAGCAAGATAAAGTGACAGCCGAAGAAATAAATCAATATCTGAGTGGGGAGGGAATGTCGGCATTAACAGAGGAAGAAAAAGAGATATTAAATAGGGATATCACCATAGAAGAGCTAAAGGAAGCGATTAAGAAGCAAAAAAATAATAAAACCCCAGGGACAGATGGTTTACCAATTGAATTTTATAAAGGACTAGGAGAAACGTTGAATTGGATACTACTAGAAATGTGTAACGAGGCATTTACAGAGGCAAAGCTACCAGACTCATCGAGGGAAGCATACATTTCGCTGATACCGAAGGAAGGAGCAGATATAACACAAATAAAAAATTATAGACCGATCTCTCTATTAAACACTGATTACAAAATCTTCATGAATATAATGGCAAACAGGATGAAAAAATTATTGAATCATAGAATACACCCAGATCAAAATGGGTTTTTACCAACGAGACAAATAAAAAACAATATAAGAACAGTAATTAATGTATTAGAATATTATGAGGTGCATTCAGAGAGGCAGGTAGCACTGGTGTTTCTGGATGCACAAAAAGCTTTCGATCAGGTTAATTGACAATTTATGATTCAGCAAATAAAAAACATGAAATTTGGGGAGAGATTTGAAAAAATGATAGCCTCTATATATACGAAACAAAAAGCAAGTAAATGGAGACTCTACTAAATTCTTTGAAATAAATAAAGGAGTACGGCAGGGATGTCCACTTTCACCTTTACTTTTTATTTTAACATTGGAAAATTTACTTATAAGAATTAGGTCAAATAAAAGAATAAAAGGACTAAATGTAAAACGAGAAAAATACAAGGTCCAAGCATTTGCGGATGACCTTGTATTCTTCATAGAAGAAACATTAAAAACAGGACCAATTTTAATACTATAAAGCAACAAGTCTGATATGGATTAGAGAATAGGTGAATTTGGACTTCCGGTTTGGTCTTTGTCGTCGCCAGACGGTCTTTTTTTAGACCGCCAGCCCCGTCGTCTGTAAAGAGCCGCTTCGAGAAAGGAGAAGCGGCTTGGAAAACTCCAAATCCAAAAGGAATTGTGAGGAGAGCCGGCGAGATCAGGTTGAGTCTCCGGAGAAGGGCGGCATATAAATCAAATTAAAAAAAAAAAATTAACTTACAATTTGCGAAACATAATACATTTTGCAACGCTAATAATCCGGGCAGATGGCTGGCTTACACATTGAGGAAGCGTCAGAGCACACGGGTCATTGGTAGTATTGAGATTGGAGGGAAGGAAATTTTTCAACAAAAATTAATCAAAGAAGCTTTTTTAGATTATTATACCAAATTATATGCTAAAGATGATATAAAGACTGGACTTATAGATAAATATTTAGAAGAAAAAAGAGTTATAAAAATTTCTAGTGAACAAAAGGAAAGAATGAGTCAACCAATTATAGCTGAGGAGATTATTGCCGCAATTAAACAATTGAAAACAGCTAAAGCACCAGGGACGGATGGTTTAACTGCGGTGTACTATAAAACTTTACAAGCAGAAATGATTGAACATCTTAAAGACTTATTTTGTAGTATACAACAAGGGGGTAAAGTACCTCCTTCATGGAAAGCAGTTTATATTTTACTGATACCGAAAGAGCAAGCAGGTCTTAAAAAACCTGAGAATTATAGACCAATATCTCTTCTGAACAATGATTATAAAATTTTCGCAAAAGTATTAGCCAACAGGTTAATGCCAGTTATTCAAGAGGTGATTCATCATGACCAAGCAGGATTTATAGAAGGCAGATACATGAAGGATAATGTAAGGCAAATAATAAACTTATTGGACTATCTTGAGAAGAATAAACAGATATCTGCAGTGCTGGTGTTTCTGGATGCGGAGAAGGCCTTTGATAGAGTGGATTGGAACTTTCTACTAAAGATTTTGAGAAAAATGGACTTTGGGGATCAGTTTATACAGGCGGTTTCAGCAATTTATCAACAACAAACGTAAGGTGACCAGATTTTAACATTGGTAAAGAGGGACATTGTGGGCGTGGCTTATTTTGTGGGCGTGGCTAGCTGGTCATGTGACTGGGTGGGCATGGCTAGCTGGTCATGTGACCGGGTGGCCATGGCTATGTCTATAGGGTAAGGTGAACAGATTTTAACATTGGTAAGAAGGACACCATTGTGGGCGTGGCTTATTGTGTGGGCGTGGCTTGGAGGCCATGTGACTGGGTGGGCGTGGCTACCTGGTCATGTGACCGGGTGGCCATGGCTATGTGTATAGGGACTACTCAGAGGGCTGAAAAGTCATTTCTGACAGGTCCTCACACTTTTGACTGGTCCTCACACTTATGACCATCCTCACATTTATGCCCGTGCAGCATTCTTAACAACCATGTCACTCATTTCACAACTGCTTCTCTTCAACTTGGTGACAAGATAGGGCAAAAATGTAAAATGTGAGGACAGTCGTAAGTTCGAGGACTGGTCAAAAGTGTGAGGACCAGTCAAAAATAACTTTTTCAGCCCTCTGAGTAGTCCATATGCACAAAAGGACTAACCAGAGGGCTGAAAAAAGTCATTTCTGACAGGTCCTCGCACTTTTGACTGGTCCTCACACTTATGACCATCCTCACATTTATGCCCGTGCAGCATTCTTAACAACCATGTCACTCATTTCACAACTGCTTCTCTTCACCATGATGACAAGATAGGGCAAAAATGTAAAATGTGAGGACAGTCATAAGTTCGAGGACTGGTCAAAAGTGTGAGGACCAATCAAAAATAACTTTTTCAGCCCTCTGAGTAGTCCATATGCATTAAAGGATTACAGCAATAGAGAGGGATGAAGGAATGGAAATTAGAGTAGGAGTGAGGGTAAGAGAGGGAGGAAGAGAGGAGGAGAAGGAGAAAGAAAGAGGAAGTAGGGAGGAGAAAAAGAGGGTGGGGGGAAGAGAAAGTAAGAAGGAAAGAAAAGAGAGAGGTGGTAGGTTTGAGGAGAAAGATTGCTGTACAATAAAAAAGATGAAAGGGAAGAAAGCCAACCCCAAGCAAATATAAAGATATTAAGATAAAGAATGAATTGTTAAACTTTAAAGAATAAAAGAGAACAAATATGAATAAATAGCAATAATTAGAAACACACATACAAACATACAATGTATTTTCTTTGAACAGAATATTTGGCTGGTTCACAAATTTAAACAGCGTTTAGTCATTTCAATTAAATTTACAATTTCTATATTTCCTTTTTGCCATATTTATTCCTCATCTATTTTTTAAAAAAACCAATATTACCCTTCATCCTCATCTCTAATCTTAATCAAATTCAATTTTTCCCTTCTATTCTATATTATACCCCTTCCCATTGTCATCTATTTTTATATCCATCCTCACATTGGTTAATTATGTAATTATGTAATACAGTTGTTTAATACAAATTCAACATTTTAATATAAATCAATTAGTTATAAAACTATCTTTTTTGTATATTAATCAATATGAACATGAATATTCCAATTATTTCCATGCAATCCAATTTCTTACAAATCAATTAATTATATTTACCAATAATAATAAACCAAATAATTTCTCCCATATATTCCTCCGAACCACAACTTAACCATTTCTGCTTTCAACACAATATACAATTAATAGTATCTCAATTATTACAATTCCCTAGTTAAATACAGCTTTTTTTCCTTTGTGTTTTAAAATCTTGAAGTCTCCTCCTAAATTTCCCATTGTTTGCAGTTTTTCACCTACCTTTTTTGGGGAGGAAAAATAAAAATAAAAATAAATCTCTCTCTGCCTCATTTTGTCACGCTGCACCAAAGACCCTGGTTTCGGTTTCGGTTTCGTTTCTGAAGCTTAGCTAGGGGAAAAAAAAACTGCTTTACACTGATTGCCTGTAGGGCGGCCCTTTGAAGCCCCGGGCAAGAGTTTAAACAGTTTTTTTTTCTTCTAGCCATCAGCTGGGGCTCAAGAAAAATCGGGACTTTTTTGAAACGCCGCGGGACGCGGGACAAATTGCTCAAAAGCGGGACTGTCCCGCCAAAAGCGGGACGTCTGGTCACCTTAAACAAACGGCACAAATTATTATTAATGGAAGTTTGACTACAAATTTTAGTATTGAAAAAGGAACAAGACAAGGTTGTCCGCTATCCCCATTGTTATTTATTTTAACATTAGAAGTCTTGTTGAATACAATACGGGATTCAAACTTATTACATGGCATAGCTATCAGGCATGAGGATTATAGGACCAGGGCATTTGCAGATGATCTGGTTGTTACCCTAACACAGCCAATGGAATCAATAATTCAGATGAAAGACATTATAAAAGAATATGGTATGATATCAGGATTTAGACTGAACCAGAAAAAGACTAAGATGATTGTTAAAAATATGACACAAGATCGTAAGCAGGAACTTGAAAGCAAGGCAGGCTTTGAAATAGTATCAAAAGTTAAATATTTAGGAGTACAAGTTGCAGACTCAAATATAAAATTATTTCAAAATAATTATGAGGTGTTGTGGCGAGAGGTACAAAAGGATATGGAGACGTGGAAAAAACTGCAGCTGTCGTTGCTTGGAAGAATAGCAGCAGTTAAGATGAACGTTTTGCCTAGATTTCTCTTTTTGTTTCAAATGATTCCGGTGCTTAAAAGTGATAAGCAATTGAGAGAATGGCAAAATGGACTGAATAAGTTTGTCTGGAATGAGAAAAAGCTGAGAGTCAAACTGAAAATTATGCAAGATGTTCCAGAAAGGGGAGGCCTTAAACTTCCAAACCTACAATTGTATTATGAAGCAGCAGCTTTTTGGATAAAAATTTGGTGGGTTATGCAAAATGTTTTGAAGAAAAAACTTCAGTTTTCTCCACAACTGTTTTTATTGGGTATAGCTAAGGGTTTTACATTGGGTGAAACAAAGCTGATATTGTATATGGTGACAGCAGCGAGATTATTGATAGGTCAATATTGGAAAAATGATGCTATGCCCACTATTGAAGAATGGACTTTGAAGATGGCCAGTTTTGCAGAGATGGCGAAGATTTCAGCATATTTAAAAGACCGATCTCAAGAGTCTTATGTATGGGAGTGGAAAAAGTGGATAGATTATGTGCAGAATAAATATCAAACTAGGAAATATCAGATAGCTTTTAGCTGAATGAATGTATTATGTAGGGATAGATTAATTGAGTTTTATGAAGGTATAAATAGCATACAGGGGGTGGAGGGGTTTAAGCTTCATAAAATGTATTTTTGATTAGGATTTTATTTTGTGGAAGTCCTGGGGGGAAAAGGGGAGGGTTAGGGAGGGTTTGGGGGTTTTTTTTGGGGGGGGGAACTGGGGAGAAAATGTATTTGTAAAACTTTTCATATAAAAAAAAAAAAGAGAATGGGTGAACTTGGAAAATCAAAGACTATTAAAATTAGAAGGACATGATTTGTTGATGGGGTGGCACACCTTCTTATGAAACACCGGGAACAAAACATATAAATATTTCAGTAATCATATACTAAGAGACTCATTAATTTGTACACGGCGAGAAATTAAAAACAAACATTATATAAAAGTTCCTGGATGGTTATCCACAATGGAGGCGATAATACACCCCAACACACTAGCAATACAAAAAATGATAAGATATAAGGAAATATTGGATTCCCAGGGAGTATTAAAAACACAAGAAGAATTTAGAGAACAAGGAATATTGATAGATTGGTGGCCCTATTTACAGATAAAAATAAGATACAAAAAGGATCAAGAGGAAGGAGGAATTGAACTAAAACCGAACTGATTAGATAAACTTTTAGAAGCCAAGGAAGAAAAATTAATTTCAAAAATTTATAAATACTTATTGGAATTCGACCTAGCAGAGGAATTAGTAAAAGGACAAATGATAGCATGGGCAAGAAACATTGGACATAACATACAATTGAAGGACTGGGAAAAAGTATGGGAAACTAATTATATCATGACAAAATCAGCAGTTTATAGAGAGAATCAGTATAAAATGTGGTATAGATGGTATCTGGCCCCTTCGAGATTAGCGAAGATGTATCCGAATTTAAACCCAACCTGCTGGAAATGCAAACAGGCACAGGGCACTTTCTTTCATGTCTGGTGGCTTTGCCCCAAAATTAGGAAATACTGGGAAAAAATAAAAACCTGGCTAACAGAAATAACAGCAGAGGAAATAGAGTTTAAACCAGAAATTTTTCTATTAGGCATGATCAAAGAAAACCATAGGAAAGAAACAAAATATTTAATATTACATATAATTACGGCAGCCAGATTGGCACTAGCGCAATATTGGAAAATGGATCAATTGCCAACGGATCAACTAATAATCCAAAAAATTTACAATTGTGCGGAAATGGATAAATTAACATTTGAGTTAAAAAACAAGGCAGACTCAAAATATTACACGGTATGGAATAGATGGTACGATTGGATAATTCAAAAGAAAGGAGAGTAAATGTAAAATTCTGTAAGACAATAAAATTAACAAACACGCACCCTCAATAAGATAAAGGACGTGATAAAGTGACAAGTCACTTTCTACATCTTTTTTTCTTTTTGTTTTGTTTTGTTTTGTTTTTCATCTTTAGTTGTGAGTAAGTAATGTGTGGATTAATATAAATGTATTTTGTATGTACTCGATATGACATTTTATCTTTTTTATGTTTAATAAAGTTTGTTTTAAATATAATTTTTTGCTATATATTGAATTGGAGGAGGAACAGGTAAAAGAAACAATGATAGCTTGGGGAAGAAATTTTGGACATTCAATTGAACTTGAAAAATGGCAACAACTATGGGAAAGGAACTATAAATTAACGATGTCCACTGCATATAAGGAAAACCAATATAAAATGTTTTATAGATGGCATATGCCACCGGAGAAGTTAGCTAAAATGTTTAAAGATAAATCAGCAAAATGTTGGAAATGTCACCAACTACCAGGATCCTATTATCATATGTGGTGGACATGCCCGCGCATGGCCCTCCCAAGCTCCATTTTTGCTGGCAGAGGGTTGCAGGAGGCTGTCGCAGCCGAAAACAGAACTTGGGAGCCCATTTTCGCTGGCAAAACGCTCAGGCCACCACCGGCGCCCCCAACATGAGTGAAATCAAGCTGGCCACGCCCACCCTGCCACACCCACCCCAGCCCCAAGGTCAAACACAACCCTGATGTGGCCCTCAATGAAATCGAATTTGACACCCCTGCCTTAGAACGTTTCATTGTGAGCTCTAAAAAAAATTACCAGAATGTAATGATGAAATTCAGTTTTTCTTTGGAGATTCTCAGTTATCCAGGTCATGGTTGTCCCAAAGGTGCTTTTTCAAGAGGGAACTGGACTTTCTGGTTTTTCTTTGAAGTCAGGTGTGCCTCCTTTCAGTACTCAAGAAAGAAAAATCCCAACTCCATTTTCATAGAGAAAGGTACTTTTGCTGAGTATGAACTGAATGCAACCAAAGAAAAGCAAGGCCTGAGGCAATAGGCGCGAAAATCACATATAGAAAGCATCCTTAAAGCCCTCCCCCCAATTGTCCAGTGTCAGGGCATTTATTAATCCCATGTTTGGCTCTGGGACTAATTACCCTGGTTTAGAGGAGATGGGTCGTGGCTTAATCCAAGTTGTCAATAATCTGAAAAAAACTCGAGGGAGGTTTCTAATAAAACTCATTTATTTGTTATAAAGAAAATAAAACACCTCACTAACTAAGAAAAGTTAATTGTTACATTTTTGAAAATAATTTTCCTGCCGGTCCAAAGACGGACCTTGCTGGCAGGAGAACAAAGGAAAGAGAAGTGAGAAGCAAGTGAAGGAATGTGGGTGGATACGGAAACACGTAGCTTACTGATAACAATTCTTGGCAAGCTACGGAGGGTCAGATAGTCCAGAAATAATTGGCTCAGCTGGTAAATAAAATAACGCAGTGACATTCCCCTTCTTTGCCAGTTGAGCGAATATCAGTTCATCATCAAATAAGGCACATCTTCTCACGCAGATACTCGTGTTGAGCTGCTGGAAGTGGTTTGTTGAGCATATCAGCAATTTGATCATGTGTAGATACATATTGCATTTTGACAAAACCTTTTTTCACTAAATGTTTTATGTTTTGATAACGAATGTCAATGTGTCTGGACCTGGAACCTGTAAAATGAGATTCAGAAATATAAACCACCGATTCATTGTCTTCCATCACGGTGATCGGTCGGATCGGGTGTGTCCAGATATCTGTGACTAAAGCATCAAACCAAGTTAGGGAATTACATGCATCTGAAACACAAGCATATTCAGCTTCAGTAGATGAACAAGAAACAAAATTCTGTTTACGTACTTGCCAATAAACAGGACATCCATTTAAGAACATCATATAACCTGAAGTACTTTTACGTGATTTCTTATCACTTGCCCAATCAGAATCTGCAAAACAACATAATTCTGCATAATCAGTATGTGTTGGTTCCAACAATAATTTCATGTGTTTGGTGTATTTTAGGTATCTCAATAATTTCTTAATACATGTCCAATGAAACTGTTTTGCCTTACCTACGTGTCGAGATAAGAGATTAACACTAAGTGCAATGTCGGGTCTGGTCCAACTACTAATGTACAATAGTGACCCAATGACTGAACGATAAAGTGTTTGATCCTCGAACTCAGGACTTTCTTCTTGTGTCAAGTTGTGAAAATCTGTTTGCATGGGTGTCTTTGTTGTGTTAGCATCCTTCATGTTGCAATGATGCAAAATTTGTTCAATTTTATCTTCTTGTGAAAGACTAAACCCCTTCTGTGTTTTTTTCAATCTGAACACCTAAATAAGTGCTAATGTGACCCAATGATTTCAATGTGAAGTATCTCTGCAAAGCTTTGGCAAAAATTTCACTCATTTGCTTATTTGGACCAATATAAACAATATCATCAACATAAACAAGAACTATCTCATATGCATTGTTAGATCTTTTTGTGAACACACACTCATCAGTTTCGGACTTAATAAAGCCCATTGAATTTAGTTTGTCAGTAAGACATAAATACCACATTAAACCAGATTGTTTCAGACCATAGAGACTTTTGTTTAGGAACCAGGTATCCCCTTCTTGCTGTCGGAATCCTGGAGGACTTTTCACGTAGATCTCTTCGTCTAGGTCTGCATGTAGATAAGCCGTGTCAACATCAGACTGGAAAACTTCTAAACCAAGGATAGTTGCAGTTGCTAAAGCAATTTTTACACTCTCAGTTCTGACTGTCGGTGAGTAAGTATTTGTGTAGTCCTCAGGATAACGTTGAGCGAAACCCTGAGCTACAAGTCTGGCTTTGTACAATGACTCACCATTTGGTTTCTTTTTGATTCTGTAGACCCATCGAGTGCCAATGACCTTTTTGTTTGCTGGAGGTTTTGCAGGTGTAAATACCTTAAGTTTCTTTAGACTGTCCATTTCAACCTGCATTGCATCATACCATTTGTCTTGCTCTGAATTAGGGAGCTGCTTGATTTGTGTGAAATTATCAGGTGGAAGTGTGACATTGCAAATCAAAGGCAAGGGTGCTTTTGTCAGTTGCCAAGAATATCGTTGTGGAGGGATTCCTTTTGTGGCCCTCTTGGAACGTCTCGGAACAACTGTCCAGTCTTCTTCTGCTTCGTCCTCGTCCTCACTTTCGTCGCTAGCGTCAGCATCTGCGGCTTGCGAAGACGGAACATCGGGTTGAGAAGAATCAGTGGAATCTTGATCATCAATCTGCGTGGCATCAGCAGTATCATCTCTGGGAAAATAAACTCCAGGATCATTTGAATGAATCCTGGACCAGTCAATATCTTCTTCAAAATTAGCAGATTGGGAAATCACAATTGCATGTTTAGAGTCAATAAATTTGCTCCATTTTGAGTTATCATCAATACCCATAAATCTCAGTCTCTTTGCTGCTGGACTTCCTTTTCTTCTTTGAGCTAAGGGAATGTTCACCATAGCGTATGAACCAAAAATATGAATGTTTTTAAGATCAGGCTTGTAGCCATACAACATGAAGAAAGGAGTCTGATTTGTTACACTGCTCCAAGTACGGTTGACAATGTAATTTGCATACTTGATAGCTTCACCCCAGTATATCTTATCAAGATTGGTGTCTTCTAGAAGACAACGCATCATGGTTTGCAGTACCTCTCCGTTGTGAGCCGATGTGTCAGGGGGTGAAGTCTGATGAATAATTCTATTCTTACGCATCCAGTCCTGGAAACGCTGAGACATGAATTCGGCACCACGATCACTCTGGATTCTGGCGATGCGAACTTGGTGTTGGGTAGAAACAAGGGTTGCAAAGTCTTTAAAGATCTGAAAAGTCTCTGATTTTTCTTTCATAGGATATACATATCCATATCTAGAGTAATTATCAACAATTGTTAGAAAATATTTTCTACCACCAAATGATGGTGGGAATGGACCAACTATGTCAATGTGAACCAAATCAAAAATGCGTGTTGACAGGCGTGTAGCGTGTTTGGGAATAGCTGCTGCTTTGGATTTGGCCTTCTTGCATACAGCACAATCCAAAAACACCTTACACCCCTTTAGATCCAAACCTTTTGCGAACTCCGGCATCTTCCTAAGAACACGGAAACTGGCATGCCCCAATCTTCTATGCCATTTATGGATACACCTGGAATGCAAAGGTTTACCAGTTAGTGAATTCTCAACATTGACATTTTTATGCGGAACCTCAGGCTTGCTCTGAGCAATCTGTTTACCAATTCTATTTTTGTTGGCTTTAGGAGCCTTAGGAATAGCAACAGGATCTCTTTCTGGAGCATCTCTCTCTGGGCCTGTGCTCTCCCCTTTTGGAGTTTGCATACTTGCCTGTGTTTGTTTTTTAGGCTTTGGCTTTAAGTAATAAACACCACCAATTAATATGGTTTCAGCAACAATATCTCCATCTTTAACTATGTAACTTGCTTTTTCAAGGTGGTGAACTTGGAACTTTAACATTCTAGACAAGTAACACTGACTAAGCAAATTACTGGTTGCTGTTGGTATGTAATAAACATCAGGAATGAATGCATCGAGCTCTTCAACATAAACAGTTCCTTTTCCTTTGACCTGACAAGGATGATTTGAGAAAGAATAAAGTTCACGTAGTTCTGGTTCAGGCTCGTGCATTTCTGTGAAAAGTTCCTTTCTATAGGTAACATGCAATGCTGCACCACTGTCCAAAGTCCACAGGAGTCGTCTGTCGTACTCTGGTTGAGGTTGTGGATCATTGGTTAAAGCCAATGTGGCGAGTGGAGTTTGTGGATCACGCCGGGGACCACGACGACCTTGTCTACCGCCTCTGCCTCTGCCTCTGGAATCTGTTCCTCTGGGCTGGTATGTGACGG
Source organism: Pituophis catenifer annectens (assembly GCF_029215685.1). Lineage (NCBI taxonomy): Eukaryota > Metazoa > Chordata > Lepidosauria > Squamata > Colubridae > Pituophis > Pituophis catenifer. Next base: position 20,560,407 of record NW_027256885.1, read on the forward strand.
GAGCTGGAACTCGTTGGGGACAATCCCGGGTGGCATGTCCCACACGATTACAGGTGTAGCATCTTGGCATCCTTGGAGCGTAGGTTCTTCCTCGGAAGGGGCGCCTAGCTGGAGCTCTTGATGCGGGTGGTCCTCTCAAGTGTGGAGTAGCTAGCATGAATGCCTCTTCTTCAATTAAAAGTCTACAAACATTGTCCACTGTGCGTTGAGCAATTGGGACTTGGTTAATTTTTGTAACAGCATCTTTCCATTCATAATTCAAAGAGTTAATAATGATGCTGATCATTTGAATATCTTCAATGTTATGGCCTCTTTCTCTCAATTCTGTTCTCAGACCTTTCAGTTTGGTCAAATGTCCTCCAATTTGTTCACCAGGTTTCAATCTCGAACCGTGGAGTTCAGACATGAGTAAACATGAAGATTCAATTGAGATAGGCCTGTAGCAATTTTCCAATTCAGCCCAAATTTGTCGGGCCGTTGTATTTGGTGGAAAAGTGACCTGCAGTTCAGTATCCATGGACATCAATAATGTTGTGCGAGCCCTTATCTCTAAATCTCTTATTGCATAGTCCCATGGTGGAGCAGGTGGGTTAAAAACCATACAATGCGTGCCTTCTCTAAGAAGCAATAGTGTAATCTCACTGACCCAGGCTTTGTAATTGTGTCCTGACATTTTTAGTTTTGACTGACCAGTTAGTGGAGAGACAGAAAATGCCTGGTAAGGAGCCTGCACTTGGTATGCTGGCTGTGCTGGCAGAAATGCCTGTGGTATTTGCTGTGCCTGTTGTGGACCTAAAAATGGTCTTGGTTGTGCCATTGGAGGTGGGCCAGGAGGTGGCCCTATTTGCACTTGTGGCTGTGGCACATATGCAGGCATTTGTAGCTGCTGTGGCTGATGCACTGGAATCTGCTGTGTTCCAGTTGCCATTTGTGCTTGAGCTGCAATATTGGCATGACCTGCTGGAGATGCAGTCATTTGCCTTTGCTTTGTTCCATCTAAAAGGACACCAACACCACCAGGGGGTGTTTGAGTTTGGGCCTGTGGAAACACTTGTGGCATTTCAGCTTGAATCTCTGAGTGAGTTAGAGACAGGTTTGCCAGGGTCTGCTGTAGTAATTTAAAATGTTCATCTAAGCTCTTTTCTCTTTCAGCTTCCTGTAGTAAATTACTTTCGCCAGCAGATGGTGCTGCACCTTTGGGCAGCTTTGCAGACGTGGCATGTTTATATGTAACTTGATCAGGGAGACTTTCATGTGACGTGTGCAGTGCTCTTTGCCTTAATTGGCCTGACACAGGATCCACCAGGGGGAGTGTCTTTGGCTCTGGAGAAGAAGGCAATATGGCGCTTTTTAAAAAATTTAAGTCACAGGATTCTTCCTTATCATGCTCAAGCATAAACAAATCTCTCTTAAATCGAGACAGTTCATTTTCATAATATTTTACATGCTCACGATAGGATTTGATGGCCATCTCACGCTGGGTGAGCTCAGGGCTTTGAGAAGAGTAATGAATTACTTCTCTCTCTGCGTGGGGGTGAAAAAGCTTTGCCGTTTGTGGAAACTTTCTTGGCCTGGCACCAAGCACATCGTAATCTGTGGGCTCTGGTAGAATAGATTCATAGCATGCAAATTGAGAAGAAAAAGCTACCGACCTCAGTCGCAGTTCATTATCTTCAAAAGCAGCTGTTCTGATATCTGTCCTTTGATGTGTTTCCGAAAGCATTTTCAGATCTTCTTCACCCATGGCACCTTCTTGTTCCAATTGCGTAGCCGTAGCAAGAGGCTGGAATCTTGAGGGTGTTACTATCTCCTGTTCTTCTTCCAAAGAGGATAAAGCTCTGTGCTTCATTTTTCCTTTTTTCTTCTTCTGTTTCGGCATCTTAGCAAAATAATTAGCGTACCTCAGTAGCTAAAAACTAATTGCCTATGCGCTCTTATCAGAAGTAACAAAACAAGGAAAAAAGCCATAAATCAGTCCATCCTCGTGCTATCAGTTGTCAGGGCATTTATTAATCCCATGTTTGGCTCTGGGACTAATTACCCTGGTTTAGAGGAGATGGGTCGTGGCTTAATCCAAGTTGTCAATAATCTGAAAAAAACTCGAGGGAGGTTTCTAATAAAACTCATTTATTTGTTATAAAGAAAATAAAACACCTCACTAACTAAGAAAAGTTAATTGTTACATTTTTGAAAATAATTTTCCTGCCGGTCCAAAGATGGACCTTGCTGGCAGGAGAACAAAGGAAAGAGAAGTGAGAAGCAAGTGAAGGAATGTGGGTGGATACGGAAACACGTAGCTTACTGATAACAATTCTTGGCAAGCTACGGAGGGTCAGATAGTCCAGAAATAATTGGCTCAGCTGGTAAATAAAATAACGCAGTGACATCCAGTCAGGATTATCCAATCCACATCCCCCCTAGGGGTCATGTGGGGTGCAGCTTCCGATGGTGCCATCCTCCTGGTATGCCACGATGGTTGACCTTGAGTGGTTATCAGCATTCTTCCCAGCTGCATAGAAAACACTGAGGAAAACTTTATCCCCTCTTCTCCACCAGCTCACTTCCCCCCTCCCAGACATTTAAACAGCTCCCCCCTCTCCCCGTTACAATGGCAGCCAAGCAATCAAGCAATAAAAAGGCAGAGGCTGACATTCGGCCCTTCTGCAGAAGAGACATTAATCCTACAAGAAAAACAGAATAAGGGAAAATAGATAATTACATAACCAGAACATGAGAACCACTCCAAGATTAAGGTTTATTGGGGTATTTGAAATAAAATAGTTGCAGCTGCTTCGGAGCCCTAATGTCTCACTTATTTACCCATTCAGACTGAGCTAAAGGGAAATGTTTCCAGGCCACCAAGTACTGCACCTTACCGTGATGTTTCCTTGAATCCAATATTTCTTTGACTTCAAAATGCTGTTCCCCTTCAATGAGTACGGGGACAGGAGGAGGCTCTTGGTCCGGACGCAAAGGGGACAAACGCTCTGGTTTCAGCAAACTGACATGAAACACCAGATGAATCCTTCGCAAGGTTTTAGGCAACTCTAATTGCACTGTAACTGGGTTAACTATGCGTACGATAGGGAAAGGACCCACGTATTTGGGCCCAAGCTTCTTCGACTGTTGGGTAGTTTGCAAGTACTTGGTGGAAAGGAAAACCCTATCTCCTACTTTATAATCTATACCCTGAAGTCTTTTCTTATCAGCTTGGACTTTATGAGCTTGGTGAGCTTCGTCCAGGGCCTTACGTGTTACGGACCAGGTACCACGTAGTTGTTCAATCCAGTCAGCCAAAGAAGGTATTTGTGGGTTTTCCTGAGGTAACTCCAGGATGGGGACAAAATATTGGCTGGAGGGTACCTTAAAGGGAGTAAACCCAGTACTGCTGTGTATAGAGTTATTATAGGCGACCTCTGCAAACGGCAACAAGTCCGCCCAGTTATCTTGCTGATAATTTATGTAACATCTAAGGTATTGTTCCAACACCGAGTTAGTTCTTTCACAAGCCCCATTGGTCTGAGGGTGGTGGGCGGAGCTTAACCCCAGGCGGAGCCTAACAACCCCAGGAACTCCTTCCAAAAGTGGGAGGTGAACTGGACCCCTCTGTCCAAGATTATTTGCTCTGGAGCCCCATGTAGTCTGTACACATGTTGGACAAACAATTTTGCAAGAGTTTTAGCTGAAGGGATCTTGGGACATGGGATAAAATGCACTTGTTTAGAAAACAAATCAGTAACCACCCAAATGACTGTATTCCCTCCACTTTCGAGCAACTCAACAATAAAATCCATGGAGATTTCCTTCCATGGGGCTCCCGGCCTGGCTACATTCTGAAGCAGCCCAGGTGGTTTCCCAGGAGGCCTCTTTGCTGAAGCACATATGGGGCAGCTCGCTACGTATGCTTCTATGTCTTTCTTCAGCGCTGGCCACCAGAATTGTCATTTAACTAAGTGTAATGTCTTCACGAAACCAAAATGCCCAGCGATTTTAGCATCATGGGCGTATTGTAATACTATCCCCCTCAGACTGGCGGGGACATACAGTTTAGCTCCCACCCAAGTGAGACCTTCTCAAAGTGTACACTCATTGGAGTGGACTAAAAACCACTCATCAGTTTTTAGTGCTTCTTTCAACTGCTTGCTCAAGTCGCCAGACAAGGTTAGATCTACTTTTGCCTGGGCTCTGGTAACCACTGGTGCCGCCAGCTGTTTCGAGGGGATAACCAGACAAATTACTTCCTCTAGAACGCTACTGTATTGAGGCAGTCTCGAGAGAGCATCTGCCATAAAGTTCTTCCCTCCAGGAAGATAGCGCAGGGAGAAATTAAATCATTTAAAGTGTTGGGCCCAGTCAATTACAATTATCTGGGTTAAGAGTTGGGATGTGAAAGCAGATAGACTGGTAAAGCAATTACATGATAAATTCCCTGATAAGCCAAAGAGTCCTCCTGGTGGGGGGGACAGGTGGTTAGAAACTGACTGAATTAACCTCCTATGCTCCTCTCATTTCAGGACACGCTTTTTGGGGTGGGGGGCAGCCTGTCTTTTTCTTTGGATCTTCAGGGCTTTGGTTGAGGGGGAGCAGGTCTTTTTCTTTGGATCTTCAGGGCTACCACATTTAGTGCATAGGCCTGCTGTGGGAAACTGGGAGTTGCTTGGAGAGGGTAGAGATAGATAGCCATAAGAACATTCTTTTCTCTGAGAATCAAGGATGTTCAGCCTCGGGACTTCCGGTTTGACATCGCGGCGAGACAGTCGGGAAATAGCGGGCTCTGATAAGCCCCGCGAAAACCCCAGCTGCCGAACCGCCGCCGATGGGTCTTCAGACCGGAACCGTCCTGCAGGGACGGGGATGGAAGAGAGGCACCTTGGACAACCAGAGGAACAGGCAAGTTCCTTGGAGGTCAGAGGGAGCTCTCTGCGAGTCGGTGGCGGGGGGCGGCAGCCATGGCGGCTGCCACGAAGCTGGGACAAACCAGGTAAGTGATGTGCAGGAGGAAAGCGGAAAAGAGCGATGCCTTTTGAAGCCGGGTGAGTGACAACCAACCCAGGCTTGAAACAACGTTTGGAGTAATGGCTTTTTACTTTGTAAGACCCCTAGCTTTAAATCAGCGGCTGTGGAGCTAAGGGGCATAGAAGATTTTAAGATGAAATTTTTAAAAGAAAAGAAAAAGACCTGATTGAAAATTGATATCTGAATAGACTAAATTTGAAAAATTAACGTTGAGACTTGGTTCAAAATTGAACAAATTGACAATTTGAATTAGACTTTTAAAGAAAAGAAGATAAAGAATTACTACTTTTAAAACACAGAAGAAGGAGAGAATTGGGCTGGAATGTTATATAATTGAAACAAAATGGCGATTTGCATGACTAAAGGAAATTGTGGATTGTAGAGGGACACCTTCTGGTCTAAAAAGAAACATTGTAACTGGCTTCTTGTTTGGGAACATTATGAATACTCCAGATAACAACCGTGGGATTTTGGAGAGGGAGCTGTTTTTTCTTTGTCTGCAGATGATTTGACTTTGTTGAAAAAAAGGGAAAGTATGATGGAACTCTTATAATTGGACTAATTGGCACAGCAACAAAAGAAGTTAAATGGCGCAGGAACAAAAGAAGAAAATTTATTTATTTATTTATTTTATTAAACTTGTATGCCGCCCTCTCTCCCAAAGGACTCAGGGTGGCTCACAATGATAAAAAACACATAAAATTCAGTATTCAAATATAAAAACCAATAAAATCCCCTTTAAAAAAACCCTTCAGTCCAATCCGTCCAGGCCAAATAGCCATGTTTTGAGGTCACGGCGGAAAGAGCGAAGGTCAGGGGCCATCCAGAGCTCCAGGGGGAGCTGATTCCACAGAGTAGGCATGCCCACAGAGAAGGCCCACTCCCTGGGAGTCGCCAGCCGACACTGTCTGACCGACAGGACGCCAAGGAGGCCCTCCCTCTGAGAGCGCACTGGGCGATGCGGAGCTGTCACTGGCTGCAGATGGTCCGCCAGGTACCCCGGGCCTAAGCCATGTAGGGCTTTATACGTAATTACCAGCACCTTGAATCTCACCCGGAGGGCAACCGGTAGCCAATGCAGGTCCCGCAGGAGGGGTATAACATGAGAATGTTGGGACACTCCCATCACTACCCACGCGGCCGCATTCTACACCAGCTGAAGCCTCCGGGTGGTCTTCAAGGGCAGCCCCATGTAGAGAGCATTGCAGTAGTCGATCCGGGAGGTGACAAGCACATGAGTGACTGTGCGCAGGTCATCACAGTCCAGGTAGGGGTGCAACTGGCGCACCAGATGAATCTGAGCAAATGCCCCCCTGGTCACGGTCACAACATGATTGTCCAGAGTCAACCGTGAGTCCAGGAGGACGCCTAGATTGTGCGCCCTTTCTACAGGGGGCGACACCTCACCCCCTATAGCCAACGATGGAATATTCTCCTGGAACCGCGATGCCGATATCCACAGCCACTCTGTCTTGGCAGGGTTGAGCTGAAGCCTGTTCCTCCCCATCCAGAGCCGCACCGCTTCCAGGCACTGGGACATCACGTCGAGGGCATCACTGGGCTGATTCGAGGTGGATATAAAAAGTTGGGTATCATCAGCATACTGATGATACCCCACCCTAAAACCACGGATGATCTCCCCCAGCGGCTTCATATAGATGTTGAACAGAAGGGGAGAGAGGACCGACCCCTGAGGGACCCCACACGTGAGGGGCCTCGGGGCCAACCTCTGTCTTCCCGCCAACACCGCTTGTGAATGCCCAGAGAGGTAGGAGGAGAACCACCGTAAAACAGTGCCTCCCACTCCCAACCCCTCAAGGCGCTGCAACAGGATACCATGGTCAATGGTATCAAAAGCCGCCGAGAGATCTAATAGGACCAGGACAGAGGAATAACCCTTGTCCCGAGCCCTCCAGAGATCATCCACCAGCGCGACCAATGCCGTCTCCATGCTGTATCTGGGCCTGAAACCCAACTGGTACGGGTCCAGATATATTGCTTCATCCAGGGCCAACGGGAGCTGACGTGCCACCACGCTCCACCACGTTGGAGACAGGACGGAAGTTATTCAAAATAGCTGGATCCAGGCTAGGCTTCTTGAGGAGGGGTCTCACCACCACCTCCTTCAAGGCGGCCAGGAAATTCCCCTCACCCAAGGAGGCAGTTATCATTGCCTGGATCCAGCCACGTGTGACCTCCTGGGCCGAATAAATGAGCCAGGAGGGACACGGGTCCAGCACACACGTGGTGGTACTCAGCTTCCCCATGATCCTGTCCACTTCCTCAGGAGTAACAGGATCAAACTCGTCCCAAATCACCAGACCCATCGCCACCTCCCCCACCGACTCTGCCCAGTCAGAGTCCATCCCATCCGAAATCTGAGCGATCTTATCCCGCAGGTGTTCACTAAATTCCTCGACCCGCCCCCGCATAGGGTCATCCCCTGCTCCCTGATGCAAAAGGGAGTGGGACACCCTAAACAGGGCGGCCGGGCGATTCTCTGCGGACACGATGAGGACGGAGAAGTGGGCCCATTTCGCCGCCTCCATCACCACCAGATAAGATCGAGTAAAAGATCTCAACTGTGATTGGTCAGATTCGGAACGACTGGACCTCCAACAGCTCTCCAGACCTCTCCTCCGATGCTTCATCTCCTGGAGCTCCTCAGTAAACCAAGGAGCCAACCGGGATCTGCGTCGGGTCAGAGGTCACAAAGGCACAACCCAGTCGAGAGCTCCAGCAGCCGCCTTTTCCCAGGCATCCACCAGAGTCTCAACCGGGGCGTGGGAAAGAGAGATAGGTATAGTCCCAAGCTCCCTCTGGAACCCCTCGGGGTCCATCAGGTGCCTGGGGCGGAACCATGTGGCCGGTTCCGCCTCCCAGTGGCGGGGGGCGGCACAATGGAAGCCCAGCCTAAGGAGATAGTGATCGGTCCATGACAGGGGTTGGGTAGTTGGCATGCCCCCACCGAACTCACTATGCCACTGCTCCAAGATAAAAACCAGATCGGACGTGTGTCCCCCCCCCCGATGAGACGGGACCTGTATTATCTGGGTCAGGTCCATGGCTGCCATGGAAGCCATGAACTCCCGGGCCGCTCCCGATGCCCCACCCAGGGAAGGGAGATTAAAGTCCCCGAGCACAATAAGCCTCGGAAACTCAACCACCAACCCCGATATGGCGTTCAGAAGTCCGGGCAGGGCTGTTGATACGCAGCTGGGAGATAGGTATGTAATCAACAGGACCAACTGACCTTGCAGTCCCCATCTCATGAGGAGGGACTGACATCCGTCTACCTGCAGAGCAGTGACCTCCCGCGGACCATGGGTCTCCCTAATAACAACCGCCACCCCCCCCACCCCTCCCCTGGGTCCTCGGCCGGTGTAGCACCCGGAAATCTGGCGGGCATAGTTCGTTCAGAGGGATGCCTCCCTCCAAGCCCAGCCAGGTTCCCGTAATGCAAGCCAGGTCTGTGTCTTCCTCCTCGATCAAAATTGATGTGATTTGTTTGAAATAGAAGTAAGAAAAAGAACTAAATTGATATGTGGAGAATTAAATTGTGAACATTGAAACTGAAATGGAATATATGTTAAAGACAAGGAAAGGAGGAATGATATACACATGGCTGGAAAAAAGAAGATAGAAACAATGTGATTAAAAATAAAGCAATGTATAGATGGACAGTAATAATAAAAATGAGGTTTTTATAGATTAATAAAAATGAATATGAATATGAGAAGAATTTGATATAATATGTGTCAGGCATGCCTCCTTTCAGCACTCAAGAAAGAAAAACCTCAACTCCATTTTCATAGAGAAAGGTACTTTTACTGAATGTGAACTGAATGCAACCAAAGCAAAGCAAGGTCTGAAGCAAAGGTGCGAAAATCACATATAGACAGCATCCCCCCCAACTGTCCAGCATAAATTTATTTTATTTATTTATTTATTTAATTAATTTTTATACCGCCCTTCTCCCGAAGGACTCAGGGCGGTGCACAGCCAAAAATAAAAACGAACATATAAAATTTAAAACAGTTTAAAAGGAATTAAATAATTTGGCCCATTTCAATTAAGACAAAGACAACCCATATAACTTAAAATTGATCTTGGTATTCAGGCCAGCCCAGCTTGTTGAAACAACAGCGTCTTGAGGGCACAACGAAAGGTGCGTAGGTCAGGGATCATCCATAAATCCCGGGGCAATTTGTTCCAGAGGGCAGGTGCCCCCACAGAGAAGGATCTCCCCCTGGGAGTCGCCAGTCGACATAGTTTGACCGACGGCACCCCGAGGAGTCCCTCTCTGTGGGAACGTACTAGCCGGTGGGAGGCTATCGGTAGCAGAAGGCAATCTCATAAGTACCCAGGTCCTAAGCCATGGAGCGCTCTGAAGATGGTAACCAACACCTTGAATCGCACCCGGAAGACCACCGGGAGCCAGTGCAGCTCACGCAGAAGAGGTGTTACATGGGAGCGCCATGTCGCTCCCATAATCACCTGCGCGGCCACATTCTGGACCAGTTGGAGCCTCCGGGTGCTCTTCAAGGGGAGCCCCATGTAGAGAGCATTACAGTAGTCCAGGCGGAAAGTAACGAGGGCGTGAGTGACCATGCATAGGGAGTCCCGATCCAAAAAGGGCCGCAACTGGCGGACCAGGCGAGCCTGATAAAAAGCCCCCCTGGCCACGGCCGTCACATGCTCTTCTAAAGACAGCTGTGCATCCAGGAGGACTCCCAAGTTGCGAACTCTCTCTGTGGGGGCCAGAGTTACACTCCCAATAGTCAGCGATGGCACCAGTTGGCTATACCGGGACACCGGGAGCCACAGCCACTCAGTCTTGGAGGGGTTGAGTCTGAGCCTGTTTCTCCCCATCCAGATCCGCACGGCCTCCAGGCATCGGGCTATCACGTCAAGGGCATCATTGGGGTGGTCCGGGGTGGAAATGTACAGCTGAGTATCATCAGCATACTGATGGAACTTCACCCCAAAACCACGGATGATCTCACCCAGCGGCTTCACATAAATGTTGAACAGGAGGGGCGAGAGGACTGACCCCATGGCACCCCACACACGAGGCGCCTCGGGGTCGATCTCTGCCCCCCTGTCAACACGAACTGTGACCGGTCCAAGAGAAAGGAGGAGAACCACAGCAATACGGTGCCCCCCACTCCTAATCCCTGCAGCCGGCGCAGCATGATACCATGGTTGATGGTATCAAAAGCCGCTGAGAGATCCAATAGGACCAGGACAGAGGAACAACCCCTGTCCCAAGCCCTCCAGAGATCATCAACCAATGCGATCAATGCCGTTTCCATGCTGTACCCAGGCCTGAAGCCCGACTGGAATGGATCTAGATAGACAGCTTCATCCAGGTACCGGATGAAGATAAAACACACAGAATTACAAAATTTAAAAACAGTATAAAAACCTAATTAAATAAATTTGGCCCAGAACAGATTAAAACACCCCTAAAATTTTAGACAAATTTAAAATTTACAATTAAAAATTAAAAAGGGAGGTTAGGCCAGGCCAGCCTGTTGGAATAAAAAGGTCTTGAGGGCGCGGCGGAAGGTGCGTAAATCCGGGATCCTCCGTATCTCCGGGGGGAGATGGCAGATTGAAATCCCCCATGACCATAAGTCTGGGGGTATCAACCGCCACCCCGGCTATTATGTTGAGCAGCTCGGGCAGGGCCGCTGCCACGCGGCAGGGAGCCAGGTACGCAATCAGCAGGCCCATCTGCACCCCACAACCCCACTTCACAAGGAGGGACTCACATCCGGCTATCTGAGGTACAGTGGCCTCCCTCGGACAAAGACCTTCCTTAATAACAACTGCCACCCCCCCCGCCCCTTCCTTGAGCCCTCGGCCGATGGAATGCACGGAAACCTGGTGGGCACAGTTCAACGAGGGGAACCCCCCCTCCTGACCCAACCAGGTCTCTGTAATACCCGCCAGGTCCGCATCCCCCTCCTGCACAAGATCACAAATGAGGGGGGCTTTATTTACAATGGATGTTGTGCATTGGGGGCCGGAGCACGCGATCGCTCGAAGATAGCGAGTGTGCACTCCCACAACATGATATGGCCCCCTGCTCCCACCATATCTGCCCCTCCCACCCACAGTACCGATGGAACAGCCCTCACCAGTATGGAGTCTAGCCCCCTCCCTGACCTCCAACCCCACACCCCCAAAGTCGTAGCCCCCTGCCGGCCCCGGCCCCGACCCCGGTGGGTTGCCGCCCAGTCCTGCCCTGGTCATATACAAAACACCCTCCCTCCCACCCCTTAAAAGACAAATTTAAAAAGTGTACAACGAACTTTTAAAAACCCCAACGCCCTCGTGCCACCTCTTGGGATCCCAGGACCCGTCCTTGAGGTATTTCTTGGCAAGGCCAGTAGGCCACTTCCAGTAATGGGGGATTCCTTAAAGCGCATAAATCCATTCTTGTATAAAATCGCGTGACCATCTTCAGCCATAGGTAGGGGCACGGCAACCATGGACAGACGATGTTAAAACAGGTCCAAACCACACCATTCCTCAGGGAACACCCCCCATCCAGGTGCCCCCTCACAGTACACCAGGTAGGATATAAGATGACAAACAACCGCCGCCCTCTCACCGCGGCAGGGAAACCGTTCCTCATAAGTTGGTCTCCCGGGCGTGACTCAAATGCTGGGCTCTCACTCCAGCATGTATGTAATAAGCCACAACCACCCTCTCACGGTGGGGGAAAGAGTCGCCGCCCGAGGCTAGGTCAGACCATGTTGGGAGAAAGAAAAACCTGAGACCTCTTAGCCACCAAAGTTCAAGTCTTAACATGCAAGTCTGAAAGTGGAAACTCCCCGAGGTGGTCCAAATGCGGTAAGGGGAACCGCTGGGGCAAAGGCCCTTAGATTTCTTTGTGCCCAGAGTAGAATTAGGCACAGTCCGATGTGACCACCATGCTGGTCCTAGCGACAATCCAGCAGGGGGCAGGAGCGATCCACCCATGTTCGTATAGAGTGTTGCAGGCCTCCAAAAAACCTCAGGTCCTCCTCTCCCATGGAAACCCCCGGAATCCGATCTTCGGGTCTCTGGAGCCACGCCTACGGTCGGAGGGTGTCCCGGGTCGAGGCCCCCTGGTTCTCATGGGCTCTCCAGATGGTCCCCTCGAGCCCTGGTCACAGGGGGAAAAACAGAAGCCGTCGACTCGCCAGAGCAGAGCAAACCACCATCCACCCCTCCTTAGCTCCATCGCTCCGGCCCCTCCTCTCTTCCTTGCCACCCGGCTTAAGGTCCCCCGGGCTCTCCAGGAGACCCTCTCCGATGATAAAGAAGAGGGTCAGCATCGTCGTCGCTGCCCCCGGCTTCTCAGCTCCTCAGCTTCCTGACACCACCGCCTCGGCCTCTCCATGGCCTCGCGGCTCCCTCGCCAAGCACCGGACGCCGAATCGAGAGTCACGATGACCCGCAGCAGCAGCAGTCACTGGCCAATTTCAAGCCTCCCATGTGATACCATAGGACTCACGGCGACCCCTCGAGACCCCCGGTAAGAGCTTCTCCCAATCCAGGTCGGGGGATAGCAGAATAGGTCCCCCAACCCTCCAAATTCTGTCCAAAGCCACCTGCTATCCAGGTTATCCAGGGGTCATGTGGGTGCAAACATCTGGCAGTGTCATCCTCTTGCTATGCCACGACCGTTGACCTTGAGACGTTATCAATTTCAAATAAAACGCTGCAGCAAAGTTTCACTTTCCTTCTCCCCCAGCTTGCTTCGCCCTGCCAAGAATTCCAATAGCTCCCCCCTCCCCCCTGTTTCATGGCAGCTGAGCAAGTAAGCAATGAAAGAGCGGAGGCTGACATTCGGCCCTCCTGCAGAAGAGACATTATTCCTACAAGAAACCAAAATGACATAAAACAGATGATCACAGAAATAAAGCATGACATAAAATCAGATTAAGGTTTATCAGGATATTTGGAGTGAAACAATTGTACTTTCTTTGGAGCTCGAACAGCTCGTTTATTCACCCATTCAGTCTTTCATAATGGGAAATGTTTCCAGGCCACCAAATACTGCACCTTACCACGATGCTTTCTAGAGTCTAAGATTTCCTTGACCTCAAAATGCTGTTCCCCTTCCATTAGTATGGGGACAGGAGGAGGTTCTTGGTCTGAATGTAAAGGGGATGAATGCTCCGATTTTAGCAAACTGACATGAAACACCGGATGAATTCACCGCAAATTTTTTGGTAATTCCAATTGTACTGTGACTGGGTTAATGATCTGAACTACTGGAAAAGGACCCACATACTTGGGTCCAAGCTTTTTTGACTTTTGGGTAGTTTGCAAGTATTTGGTGGAAAGGTAAACCATATCACCAACTTTATAATTTCGTGCTTGAGCTCTCTTTTTATCTGCTTGGGCTTTATGAGCCCGGTGTGCTTCATCCAGTGCCTTGCGAGTTACTGACCAAGTGCCACGTAACTGGTCGATCCAATAAACCAAGGAGGGGATTTGTGGATTTTCCTGAGGCAACTCTGGAATGGGCACAAAATCTTGGCCAGAAGCCACCTTGAAAGGGGTAAACCCTGTGCTGCTATGTATGGAGTTATTATAGGCCACCTCTGCAAACGGCAGTAAATCTGCCCAGTTATCTTGCTGATAATTTATGTAACATCTCAGATATTGTTCTAATACGGAATTGGTTCTCTCACAAGCCCCATTAGTCTGGGGGTGGTGGGCGGAGCTTAAACCTTGGGCGGAGCCTATCAACCCTAGGAACTCTTTCCAAAAATGGGAGGTAAATTGAACTCCTCTATCCGAAATTATACGTTCTGGAGCTCCATGTAACCTGTATACATGTTGGACAAGCATTTTTGCAAGTGTTTTTGCAGAAGGGATCTTGGGACATGGGATGAAATGCACTTGTTTAGAAAACAAATCAGTACCCACCCAAATAACTGTGTTCCCCCACTTTCGGGCAATTCTACAATAAAATCTATGGAAATTTCCTTCCATGGGGCACCTGGTCTGGCAACACTCTGAAGCAGTCCGGGTGGCTTTCCAGGAGGTCTCTTGGCTGAAGCACACACGGGACAGCTGGCCACATATGTCTCTATGTCCTTCTTGAGTGCGGGCCACCAAAACTGACACTTAACTAGATGTAATGTTTTCACAAACCCAAAATGCCCGGCAACTTTGGCATCATGGGCATGCTGTAAAACTGTCGCTCTCACACTGGCGGGAACATACAGCTTGGCTCCCATCCAAGCAAGTCCTTCTCGAAGTGTACACTCATTTGAATGGGCAAGAAACCACTTGTCGGTCTTTAGAGCTTCTCGTAGCTGCTTAGTCAAGTCGTCTGACAAAGTTGGATCTGCTTTCGCCTGGGCTCTAGTAACTACTGGTGCCGCCAGTTGGATTGAGGGGATGATCGGCCAAATCACCTCCACTCTAACACTATTGTATTGCGGCAGTCTAGAAAGGGCATCTGCCATAAAGTTCTTCCCTCCAGGAAGGTAGCGCAGGGAGAAATTAAATCGTTTGAAGTGTTGAGCCCAGCGGACTTGTTTTGGGGACAGTTTACGTGGCATTTTCAAAGCCTCTAAGTTTTTGTGGTCAGTCCACACCTCAAACGGGTGCTTAGCTCCTTCAAGGAATTGTCTCCACGTTAACAGTGCCCAACGAACCGCAAAAGCCTCCTTCTCCCATATGGCCCATCTCCTCTCAGTCTCCGTTAGCTTACAAGGTATAGGCACAGGGTTGCAGCTTTCCTTCTGTGTTCACTTGTAGTAACACTGCCCCTACGGCTACATTGCTGGCGTCAGCCTGTACAACAAAAGGGGCTTCCATGTCAGGATGTTTAAGGACTGGTTTGGCAGCAAACAGCCGTTTTAGTTTCTCAAACACCGCCTGACAGTCCATAGTCCATTCGAGAGGCCGGGAGGGCTTTGGTTTCATTTCTCCTTTTGTTTTCAGAAGATTTGTAACTGGCAATGCGATTTTGGCGAATGAGGGGATGAACTGTCTATAGAAGTTAGCAAATCCCAGGAAGCTCTGTAGTTGTTTGCGGGTGCGTGGTGGGGCCCATTCCAAACCTGCCTGGACCTTCTCCAGATCCATCTCTATTCCCTCATGTGAGATGCGGTACCCCAGATAGTCAATTTTGTTTTGGTGGAATTCGCACTTTGATAGCTTGGCATACAGTTCAGCAGCCCTAAGTTTTTTCAGGACGGTCCTCACCAACTTTACATGGTCATCCATGTTCTTGGTGTAGATAAGAATTTCATTCAAGTAGACTAGCACTCCCTTGTACAGGTGTTCATGCAGCACTTCGTTAATTAATTGCATGAACACAGCAGGGGCTCCTTGCAGTCCGAAAGGGAGCACCCGAAACTGGAAACATCCCAGTGGGCAGTTAAAAGCCATTTTCCATTCATCCCCTTCCTTAATCCAAACTCTATAATAGGCCTCCCGTAAGTCCAGTTTGGTGAAAATTTTCCCCTTGCCTAGGTGAGCTAGCATGTACTTCATGAGTGGCAGGGAGTAGACATTTTTCATGCAAATGGCGTTAACGTTTCAACCACCAAGCGAAAGGACCCATCCTTCTTCTCCCGGAAAAGTACCGGCGCTGCCACCCGCGGTCTAGCCGGTTGGATAAACCCCCGTTTTAGGTTTTTGTCAATAAAGTCTTGTAGTTCCCCCAGCTGCCAGGGGGTCATGGGGTAGATTTTTGGTTTAGGGAGTTTTACTCCAGGAAGTATTTCAATGGTACAGTCATTTGGCCAGTGGGGGGACAGAACGTCTGATGCCTTCTCGCTGAACACCTCCTGGAGGTCCCAATACTCCTTTGGGATCTTTTTGTCCCCCGCAATGTCATCTGTTGCCATTGCTGCCCCCTCCTTTCCCAGTCCGTCCATGATGTGAGGTTCCTCCCCTGCTTTTTTGGAGTGGATACGTAGAACTCCCATTCTCCAGTTTATGTGCGGGTTCCATTTACGGAGCCAAGGCAGTCCAAGTATGAGGGGCCGTTCCATGCCCGGGGCCACAATAAAACTAAGAGTCTCCAGGTGATCCCCCATTTGCATCTCGATTGGCTCGGTCACAAAATGGGCTGGGCCCCCTCCTGCCACCGATCCGTCTAGCTGACAGAATGCGATGGGCCTTTTCATCACTTTTAGTCTTAGACCCATCTTTTCAACCACGTCTGGGCTGATTACGCACCTGGTGCATCCAAAATCTAGGAGGGCTGGCATCTGGCCATGGGCCCCGGTGGAAGGTGCCCTTAGTTCTACTGGGATGGTCATGGGGCCCCCTTTGTGACTCACCAGGTCGGAATCGGTGTCGGTCTCGCTGTCGTCAGCGATGGTCAGAGTTCCCAACTCACCCTGTTTCAGGGGAGCGAACTCAACGACTTCTCCTTTCAGGGCAGTCTTGCAGGCTTTCACGGGTGTTTTATCAGCCTTCCTTCCTCCGGTAGAGGTCGCCTTTGGCACTGGCTTGGAGAAGCACTCAGCGGCTCGGTGCCCCTCCTTCCCACATTTGAAACACATGGAGGATTTTGGCTTGGGCCCTGCTTTCCCCACTGCTGCCTTTGGTGCCCCCTTGTGGAATGAGGAGGGTGGCTGATCCCAAGTGCGCCCACCATGGAGTGGGCTTTGGGCCAGGTCGAACTCCACCTCCGCTGCCAACACGTACCAGCTCTGCAGGTCTTCAGGACCCCCCCGTGAACAGCAATCTTTGTAGACGTCCTCATTCAACCCATCTTTATAATTCTCTAGTAGGGCCACTTCTGACCACCCTCTCATGTAGGGTGCCAACTCGCGGAACTCCTGGGTGTACTCCGCCACCGATCTCCGGCCCTGGTGAATGCCCTTCATTCTGATTCTCACTTTTCGTTCGGCTAAGGGGTCCTCAAACCGCGTTCTGAGGGCTCTTATAAATAGATCATAATTTCTCAGCAAAGGGGAGTTATTATTGTGGAGTCCCACCATCCATTCAGCTGCTACTCCCTCTAGGGCTTTGGTAACGCACCTCACTTGTGCGGCATCTGAGAGGAAGTCCTCCCCCCAGTCCTGCATATGGTTCCACACTTGGGTCAGGAAAAATCCCAATTTTTTCGGATCTCCTCCGAACTTTTCTGATATCGGGGGAAATTTTGGCTTTCTTTGCCTCTGGGGTGGTGTCTGTCTTGCCGGGGGGCCCTGGGCTGTTGCATCACCCGCCTGAGTTCCAGAGGCTTGAGCTTGAGCATGAACACAGCAGGGGCTCCTTGCAGTCCGAAAGGGAGCACCTGAAACTGGAAACATCCCAGTGGGCAGTTGAAAGCAGTTTTCCATTCATCACCTTCCTTAATCCGAACTCTATAATACGCCTCCCGCAAGTCCAACTTAGTAAAAAAAATTTCTTTGCCCAGGTGGGCTAGCATGTCCTTCATGAGGGGCAGGGGGTAGACATTTTCTATGCAGATTGCATTCAGGTTCTGGTAGTCAACCACCAGGTGATAAGACCCATCCTTCTCCCGGAATAGTACCGGGGCGGCTACCCGCGGCCTAGCCGGTTGGATGAAGCCGTGTTTTAGGTTTTTATCAATAAAGTCTTGTAGTTCCCCCAACTCCTGGGGGGTCATGGGGTAGATTTTTGGTTTAGGGAGTTTTACCCCAGGAAGGATTTCTATGCTACAGGCTGTAGGCCGGTGGGGGGGCAGCACATCTGACGCTTTTTCACTGAACACCTCCCGGAGGTCCCAGTACTCTTTGGGGATCTTTTCTTCCCCCACAATGTGGTCCGTTGCAGTCGCCGCCCCCTCACTCACCACTTTGGCCATGCAATAGGAGTCCTCCCCTCTCTTCCCTTGTTGATTAGAGTGGATGCGCAACACGCCCTTTTTCCAATTTATATGTGAATTCCATTTTCGGAGCTAGGGCAACCCAAGTTCGAGGGGCCGTTCCATGCCAGGGGCCACAATAAAACTCAGAGTCTCTAAGTGATCCCCCATCCTCATCTCGATTGGTTTGGTTACAAAATGGGCTGTCCCCCCCCCCCAGCTACCGATCCATCTAGCTGACAGAATGTGATGGGCCTTTTCATCATTTTTAGTCTTAGACCCATCTGTTCCACAATGTCCGGGCTGATGACACACCTGGTGCATCCCGAGTCTAGGAGGGCTAGCATCTTGGTGGCGTAGCTGATTAAGTGATTAAGCTGATTGGTGAGCCTTGGTGGCATAGCTGATTAAGCACTGTTACAGTGCACCAGCTGCCTGCA
Organism: Pituophis catenifer annectens; assembly: GCF_029215685.1. NCBI lineage: Eukaryota > Metazoa > Chordata > Lepidosauria > Squamata > Colubridae > Pituophis > Pituophis catenifer. The sequence goes on from NW_027256885.1 coordinate 20,578,671, forward strand.
ATTACTGCAAGTTCAAATCTCACCAGGCTCAAGGTTGACTCAGCCTTCCATCCTTTCTAAGGTAGGTAAAATGAGGACCCAGTTTGTGGGGGCAATAAGCTGACTTTGTATAAATATACAAAAGTATGAAGGCTATTGCTTAATGCATTGTAAGCCGCCCTGAGTCTCCGGAGAAGGGCGGCATATAAATAAAAAAAATAAAATTAAAAAATTAAAAAAAATCTTCCCGTGGGCCCCGGTGGATGGTACCTTTAGTTCTACTGGGATGGTCATGGGGCCCCCATTCTGACTTACCAGGAGGTCCTCGTCAGAATCGGTCTCGGTTTCACTGTCATTGGCGATGGTTGGAGTTCCCAACTCACCCTGGTTCAGGGGAGCGAACTCAACGACTTCTACCCCTTTTAGGGCAGCTTTGCGGGCTTTTGCGGGCGCTTTGTCAGCTCTCTTCCCTCCACTAGGTTTTGCCTTGGGTCCAGGCTTAGAAAAACATTCAGCTGCTCGGTGCCCCTCCTTCCCACATCTGAAACACACTGAGGACTTCGGTTTGGAGCCTGCCGGTCCCACTGCAGCCTTTGGCGCCCCCTTGTGGGATGAGGAGGTTGGTTGGTTCCAGGTGCGCCCACCATGGAAACTATCTCTGGCCAAGTCAATCTCCATGTCCACGGCCAGCACGTACCAACTCTGCAGATCCCTAGGGGCCCCTCAGGAGCAGCAATCCTTGTAGACATCCTCATTTAGCCCATCTTTATAGCTCTCCAGCAGGGCTACTTCTGACCAACCTCTCATGTAGGGTGCCAACTCACGGAACTCCTGGGTGTACGCCGCCACCCATCTCCGCCCCTGATGTATAGACTTCATTATAATTCTCACCCTTCGCTCGGCTAGCGGGTCCTCAAAATGCGTTCTGAGGGCTGCCATGAATTGGTCATAATTCCTCATTGGGGGGAATCTTCATTATGGAGTCCCACCATCCACTCAGCTGCCACCCCTCCAGGGCCCTGGTAACACACCTCACGTGTGCGGCATCTGAGGGGAAATCCTCTCCCCAGTCCTGCATGTGGTTCCACACTTGGGTTAAAAAGAATCCCAGTCCTTTCGGATCTCCCCCAGATCTTACTGATAGTAAGGGAATTTTGGGCTTGCTTCACCTCCGTGGCAGGGCCTGTCCAGCAGGGGGGCCCTGGGCCGCAGCAGCCGCTTGAGTTCCGGAGGCCTGAGCTGTCTCTTCCCGGGCTTGGTGTTCTGCCCCAGCTACAGCCCCCAAAGAACGCAGCACACACAAAGTCTGTACAAACCTTAGTTTACTAAAATAAAATCAGTTTTTTTCTTCAAACAAAGGCTGTTAATTAACTTTCTTAACAGCCTGCAAGAATCCAAAGAATAAATAATCTTAATCTTACTATGGTTGGCAGAAAGCCCAAAAGCAATTTGCAGAGAACTAAGATCAAGGCAGAAAGGAGAGTGAATGGTTGTTCCCTGCAAATTGCTTCAGTCGGCGTTCCTCCTTAAATAGGCTAAGGGAGTGGCCAATTAGCCCCAAGCCTTACTCTCGAGGAGACCTCCTCCTGAGGAGCCACTCCTGCCTTTTGGCAGCTCTGCGCGCCCGTGCATCGAGAAGAGGCTCCTCCTCTTCGTCCTCTTCACTTAAGGGAGCTTCTGGAGGTTTTGAAGGCCCTGGCTGAATCCCCGCCTCTGGCACCACATCTTCTCCAGCCTCATTGTCCAACTCGACTGCCAGCTGCACAGGCTGCTGGCGCAGCACCACACCAGCCTCCTTGCTGTCTGAATCAGCCACCAGCCACACAGGCTGCGTATGGGCCACAACACTTGGGCTCTCTCTTCCACACAAGCAGCAGCCTCCGTTTCAACCCTGGGGCATTCATTCTCCCCCCTGGCAGGCAATCCATACCTTTCACGGGCTTTACAACTCTCAGCAGCCTCTCTCAGTAGTTGCAACGCATGGGTGAGCAGAAGATTTTCTTTCTGCTCTTGCTGCCAGGTAGCATCTCCACCTCGGCTTCTGGTAGTTGTTACTCCATGGGGGGAGGGGGGTCTTCTCCAGCTCCGGTAACTTCCCCATGCCCAGCGACCATTTGGCTCTCTCCGGCTTTTCCTCCAGCTGTAAATGAGCCATCCACTCCGCAGCCTCCCAGCCAGGGTGTGACAGGGAGGTTGCGGAGCCAGCAGCTCCCATCTGTTCCTGGTCACTGTCTTGGTCAGACATTGTTTGCTCAGCCCCCACAGTAGTTTTCTGGGATGGCTGTTAATTGCAGACCTTGCTTAATGTCAGGTGTGCCTCCTTTCAGTACTCAAGAAAGAAAAATCCCGACTCCATTTTCATAGAGAAAGGTACTTTTACTGAGTATGAACTGAATGCAACCAAAGAAAAGCAAGGCCTGAGGCAATAGGCGCGAAAATCACATATAGAAAGCATCCTTAAAACCCTCCCCCCAATTGTCCAGTCAGGATTATCCAATCCACATCCCCCCCAGGGGTCACCATGCCACAACGGTTGACTTTGAGTGGTTATCAGCGTTCTTCCCAGCTGCATAGAAAACGCTGAGGAAAACTTTATCCCCTCTTCTCCACCAGCTCACTTCCCCCCTCCCAGACATTCAAACAGCTCCCCCCTCCCCCCCCCCCCCGTTACAATGGCAGCCGAGCAATCAAGCAATCAAGCAATAAAAAGGCAGAGGCTGACAGTTTCGTTTCTAATCCAAGAAGGTTCTTCAGCTCTGACTGGATGGTGGGGAATGGAAGGATTTATACTCCTTGCAGACAGCTGGTCAGTTTCATTCTTTTAGTGAGTCATTAAGGCCACCTGGAGGTTTATCTGTGTCATCAGGGTCACCTGAGTAGTGCAAATTGGTGTGGAGCTTTCTTGGAACTGTTGAAAGGACTGTGTTGTAGACTGGAGATAGATGATGTCGTACCCCTCCCCCTCTGTTGAGAGAGGGCTGTTCAATTTTGACATAACTGGCCTCTTTGACCCCTCTTTCAAACCAGAGATCCTCTCTGTCCAAAATGTGGACTTTGCTGTTTTCAAAAGAGTGGCCTTTGTCTTTTAAATGCAGATGGACTGCTGAATCTAGTCCTGATGGATTTGTTCTCCTATGTTGTACCATGTGTTTATCAAGTGGTTGTTTTGTTTCCCCAATGTACAGAACTACCAATGGCTCACTGCATAGTACTGCATATACCACGTTGCTCAGTTTGTGTCTGGGTGTTTTATCCTTGGGGTGGACAAGCTTTTGCCTTAGTGTATTCTTGGGTTTGAAGTGTTCACATATGTTGTGTTGACTGAAGATCCTCCTGAGCTTTTCTGATATTCCTGCAATGTATGGAATGACAACATTGCTTTGTTTATTGTTCTCTTCTTTGTCTGTTATGGAGGAGCTCCTGTAGGGTCTGTTTTGAGATTTGATGAAGGCGCACTTGGGATAGCCACACGTTCTGAGGGCTTTCTTGAGCTTCCACCAACATCCCCTAAACTCTGCTGAAGATGTTACCTAGCCTGGTAACGAAACGTTCGGAAACCAACCCAAAAGCTTGGAGAACGAAGGATGGAAGGCTGAGTTTGCCTGCAATACTATACTTTAACCATTACATCACCAGGGCTTGTTATGCATTTCTCACATTCAACAAATGCTACAAAGAGGTCATAACATGCACCTGGAACTCCAAGTTATCATCAACATGGTACACAACCAAAATTGTAACAGAAATGAAAATAAAACTAAAATAACCAAACAAAAATGCTAGATTTGATCTTCCAAAATGTGTATAGAATCTGGATTCAGCAGCACTTCTGCAATATAAGGAGATATTAGAATGAAGCTTCCAAAGCCTAGACATAAAGCATTTTTCATTTCAAATGAAAGCAAGAGCACTGTTTTATACCACATCATAAAATGGAAAAAATTACATTCCAAAACAGTTAACAGTGATTTTTTATTATGCCAATATATTTACCTTGGTAAGTTAAATTTATCTTGATTTACACTGCATGATCCAACATGACATCCCATATAGACCTTGCTCTATGCTGATGATGTCATGCTCACAGCTACCACCAGAGAACTGCAGCAGTATGTGCAGATATGGAACTGCCTTTGCCAATTTGACCTGTGCCTCAACATCAAAAAGAACAGAACATTGTTTTTCTATTTTCTTTTGTATTTTGTATCTTATTTTATCTTACAACTTAATAAAAATGTTAACACTGAAAAAAAAAACAGAACAGAATAACAGAGTTGGAAGGGACCTTGGAGGTCTTCTAGTGCAACCCCCTGCACAAGCAGGAGACCTTATTATACCATTCAAGACAAGTGGCTGTCCAGTCTCTTCTTCTTTTTTTTAAACAAAGTTTTTTTTATTTTACAAACAAACAAACAATACATAATTAATCATTCAATATATCTTCTGAATACATCTTTTAAATTTTCTTTTTACTCCTCCAATATTTATCATACCTTAATATTGTCATTCCCTTTATTATAACATTTCCCCCATTTTTCTTATTTCTCTATTAATACCTTAATCTATCTTTTAATTATATTAAAAATTGGACAACCATTTTATCTCCACACAACCTTCAACCCCCCCTCCCCACCCCCACCCCCGACTTCCCAGAGCAAAAACAGGGTATAGCATTAAACTAAACATAAGCTAAAATATGCTAACTTGCTACAAGATTCAAAACTCCCTCACCCTCTTTAACTCCTCTTTTAAAAATTGTTCATCAGCCTCCCCTTTTAAAATTCTAATTTAAATGTTTTAAAACTTTCTTTAAAGCATATCTCTTTAGGAAAAAGAAAAAAAAAGAAAATATTATTTTGCATCCATTCAATTTTAAATTAACCATTTTAGTACTTCATTAAGTTCTTTTTTTCTTTTTTTCTCTCAAAAAAGAAATACTTCAATAGAATATTCTTCAGAATATAACCTTAAAGATACTATTAATCCATTGAGTTTAATTATTTCTAACTCTTAAATTCATTCTTCAAAATATCAATTTCAAAACTTTCAGAAAACTATCCATTCACTTTAAAGTTAACCATTTTAATACCACAGTCATTTTTTAAAAAAGCTATCCATTTTTAGTTAAACATTTTTCCTTAAACTTAAAAAAAAATAAAAAATTGCTAATTTCAATAGACTTTTCAAATTTATTATTAAAATCCTCCCCAAAAGAAATTAATCTTCAATTCTCCCTTTCTTTCTATATTTTTTCCAATCCTTCATCTTCAATAATACTTTCTCCTTCAGCATTGCTCCTCCCCCTGCTTTTATTTTTGAAAATTTTTGAATGTAGATTTGAGACCGATGCATCTTTGAAGATCACTCTCTCCTAAAAGTTATCTCCTTCATTTTGAAACCTCCATTTCGACTCTTCCTGCTTATATAATCAGTCACTTCTTCTCTTAAAAGTTGATTCTGTCTATAAAACCAAGAATTGTCACGATAAAGTTTATCAGTCTGCAGGAAAGAGTCTATTTGCTGCTTTTCAATTAACTGCATAGAAGCCTCTGCCAAAACCTCTGTTTTCAATGTGGTAACTTCCATTGTGTTCCTGACAGTCTCTTTTCCCTGCTCCAAAGACAAGTTAGTTTGATTTTCTTCCTCTTTTCCAGCCAGCAAATCATTTTTGTTCTCCAGATTATAATTTTGAAAAGTCCTTTCAATTGATTCCAGTATAGCAGAAGTATAGAAATTTAAAAGTTCTTGTAAAACCTTTACAGTCACAACTTGTGGATTTGCTGGCTCATATACTAATGATCCTCCATCCTTGATGTCAACCATATTTCAATTCCCAGTTTAAGTTTGTTCAGCTATCAGGTCAATAAATCCAATAATTTTCCACACAATTTAGAAGTATAAAGTAGTTAAAGTCAATACCATAGTCTTTTTCATTTCACTAGCACTTTAAATCTTTTTCTTGCCGTGTAATCTGGTAGCTTTTACAATGTTGCAGCTTTAACGATCACTTTCACTTGTAAGTTTCATTTTAAACTCCCTTAAGCGCCATCTTTTTTCCTTTTTCTTTTAAACGGAGTTAAAGTTTAATACTTGCATTTTCTGTTCTCCTGATTTGCTCTGCCAGCATCCAGGTTCAAATTTTCTCATAGTCCTTAAAATTGTGCTGCTGGTGTGGTCGCAACCCCTTGTTCTGCATAGAGCAGAATTGTCCCGGATCCAGAGCACTGAAGGGCTTTCAGGGAGCTCTCACCCTGCAAACCCCAGGCTTAAAAAAAAAATGCCTGGGGGTCTAGGGGAGCTCTACCCAGACCCTTCTGCTCTTCTCTCCCCCTTTTTCCCTGGGGGAGAGTTTCGAGCCGCTAGAACAGCAGATTTTCACTGTTCTAGCGGCAAACGGAATCACGGGGCTGGAGCTCCTAAAGGAGCGTCCATTCGGGGAACGTGGAGCCACCGGAAGTCTCCAGTCTCTTCTTAAAAGCCTCCAGAGATGGAGCACCCACAACTTCTGGAGGCAAGTCGTTCCACTGGTTAATTGTTCTCACTGTTAGGAAATTTCTCCTTAGTTCTAGGTTACTTCTCTCCTTGATTAGTTTCCATCCTTCGCTCCTTGTCTTGCCTTCAGGTGCTTTGGAAAATAGGTTGACCCCATCTTCTTTGTGGCAACCCCTCAAATATTGGAACACTGCTATCATGTCACCCCTAGTCCTTCTTTTCACTAGACCTACCCAATTCCTGCAACCATTCTTCATACGGTTTAGCCTCCAGCCCTCTAATCATCTTTGTTGCTCTTCTGTGCACTCTTTCCAAAGTCTCAACATATTTTTTACAATATGGTGACCAAAATTGGATGCTGTATTTTACATGTGGTCTTACTAAGATTTTGTAAAGCGGTACTAGTACTAAACATGTTCTTGATTCTATCCCTCTGTTAATGCAACCTAGGATTGCATTGGCTTTTTTGGCTGCTGCCACACACTGCTTGCTGATATTTTAGTGATTTGAACTTGTCTAGAGTGGGCAGGTGTTCTCTTACCATTTTCTTACTTATTTTAATTTGTATTCCTAGCCTGTCTTTTACAGTTACGGTTTTGGTAGGTTGGGCTGTATTATCTTTTTGCGTGAAGACAGATGCAAAGAATGAATTCTCTGCTCTGCTTTCTTCTCTGCCGCCGGTTACTTCCTTGCCATCCTCTCTCTCAGTAGTGGACCAATTGTTTCCTTGACTTTTTTCTTGCTTTTTATATGTTCAAAGAATTTTATTATTATTTTTGACATTTGTTGCAAGTCTTACTTCATTATGAGCTTAAACTTTTCTGACTTCATCTTTGCAAGTTTGGGCTATTTATTGGTATTCTGCCTTAGTTATATGTCCCTCTTTCCATTTTTTGTACTTATCCCTTTTGTCTTTCAGTTTATCAGAGAGTTCTTTGGGTCATTCCATGTCAAGTGGTCTGGTGCTCCCAGGTCGACCATCACGGATTTTGATGAAATTTGGTGTGAACATGCACACACGTCCCCAATGAACATTGGTAAAGTGTTATCTTTGCCAATGCAATACTTGCGGAGATATAGCCATTTGTATGACCCCATACCGCAGCCTTCGACAGTATGACTCTGAGATTTCAGCAACTTTGAGACATAATATCTTCGGCAATATTTTGTTGAGAGAAACAAAACTTAGCTATCTTGTACAACTTGTTGTGATCTATTAAACAAAATAATAAAAACATCCTCATGAGCGATCTCCATCTAGATAATTGGGAGCAAAGTTGGCCAAAAATGACTGTGGCACGAAAAAAGGGTAAATTTTGGCTTCTTATATTTCTGGAAGGAAAGGCATGAGAAATGTGAAACTTTGTGCGTAATAACTTAACAACACAAGGTTGTCGAATATAAAATTTCATTCTACTACTGCTTTCCAATAGTTCAAAAATTGAGTGTAAAGTTGACGGTTTTTGTAACAATGCCAAAAATAGGGTATTTTCAGCCCACTTTTACAAAAAAAGACCTTCTAGAAACTCTGTTAAAATATTCTTATTAGAAAGAGCATGTTTCAAACCCCCTAAAAAAGTAAAGTTGGTGTTTCATCGCTGACGTATAAAGCCCTAAAAATAGGGACAAATTGGAGGACGTTGTATGGCAACGTCACATCCATTCTATTATTGTTTTGTCTTGTTTGTTTTATATCAGGGGTGAAATGCTCCCGGTTCGGACTGGATCGCCCGATCTGGTAGCGATGGAGGCGGGTGGTTCGGAGAACCGGTAGCAAAAATCCCCGCCCCCGCCCCCATGCCCAGCTGAGCCACACAATCATCAGAGGCTTTTTTTTTACTTTTAAAAGCATTCTTTCTACAACTTCGGCCGAAAAAATGCTTTTAAAAGTAAAAAAAAAACCTCTGATGATCGTGCGGCTCATCAAAGGCATTTAAAAGAAAAAAAGGGGTTTTTTCTTTTAAATGCTCTGATGATCCAAGCTGAGTACCCTGATCGGCAGAGGCTTTCAGGGAACTCAGCTTGGATCATCAGAGCATTTAAAAGAAAAAAAGGGTTTTTTTCTTTTAAATGCTCTGACGATCCAAGGTGAGTTCCCTGATCAGGGAACTCAGCTTGGATCGTCAGAGCCTTTTGAAAGTATTTTTTTACAACCTCTTAGCCAAAAACGTTGTAGAAAAAATGGTTGTAAAAGTAAAAAAAAAAAAAAAGCCACGCCCACATTACCCCACCACCACCAAGCCACGCCCACAGAACAGGTAGTAACAAATTTTAGATTTCACCCCTGTTTTATATAGACATCATTACTACTATTATATTGCATTGATCCATGGTGACATTGTCATTACCAGTTCAGGCACTTGACCCAGCAACCCCATTGCCATAGGGGGCACACCTGATAGCCATGCAATACCAGCCACGGGTGGCTTTCTTGGTCAAGATCCCAAGCCTGTAGTTTGGTTTCTTCCTCGAGGTTCCAAAGCTTTGTGTGGGTATCTGTCTGGTTCCCAAGCTGCCGATTGGGCAGCTTATCCTAGGTTTCCAAGCCTAAAGTGGGTATCTTATATGGTTTACAATCCAAAGTCCATACTGTTCGTATGAACTGCCAAATTCCAACGATCGCTTATTTATTATTGAATAATGAGCCACATTCTTTAGCATCGCTTCTGGGAATTGATACTGTTGACCTGATGATGTAACTGAAGGCGCTGGAAGCACGCAAATAAGATGTGGTTCTGGAACCCAACAAACATCTTGTCTTTCAGGCTAATAAAATGCAGATGCATAAATGTTACCAACGCATCATTTTGTTCTATCAAAATTTCTATGACGTTGCCTACCCACCATTTTTTGTCATAAATGAAGGCAACATAACAACTGGAAAATAGGTTGGCCAATTTTAAATTCGGATCAACGATATTGGACAGTTTGGCCACGAAGTTAATCGTGTCATTTGAAAATTTGCTGACAAATCGAATTTGAATCAACTGGCACAAACTGGTGATGATCTCTTGTGCTAGCTATTGTGCTGCTAACTTTCCATCTTTCTTCTTGCAGCATCCTGCTTTCTTTGATTTCTTCTTTCAGAACGTATATATATTTAAGTCTGTGAATGTTTCACCATGTGATTTTGTTTCACCAAATCACATTTGGCTGCTCAAGCCAGCCTCCAGCGACCATCAACCGACCAAATACTGACGCTGACAGATCTGTTCAACTTTTGCGACAAAAACATTCACGGAATTTCACAGAAATTCTCACACATTCACAGAAACTCCGTTTCAGAAAAAACTTTTTTTCCTGCCTCTGAAAGCCTCCGAAACAGAGCTTCAGAAAAAAAGCCTCTGAAACTTCAGAGACTTTTTTCTTTAATTGAAAAGTTTTATAAGAAATACAAACATTTTCTTCCCCCCCCCACCCTTTCCCCCTCCCCTCCTTCCCCCCACCCCCCTCCCTAGACTTCCCAGAACAGGCACAGGGTATAGCATTCACGAACATAAAGCTAAAATATGCTAACAAATTATTGCATTCATATTCTCCCTAAATCTTTAACTCCTTATAACTCAAAAACTATAAACATAAACTACTCAAAAATATTTCATTCATAAGCTACATGAATCTTCTTGTTCGGATACTTTTTTTGTATATAGTCAATCCATCTTCTCCATTCTGATATGTATCTTTCATTTGAATTATCTTTAAGATATGATGAAATTTTTGCCATCTCTGCCAGATGCACAACTTTTAATGTCCATTCCTCAATGGTAGGTGGATCTTCCTTCTTCCAGTACTGTGCCACCAGTAACCTGGCAGCTGTTATTAAATTCAAAACCAACTTAGTCTCTATTACAGTACAATCTGTGACTATTCCCAACAAAAAAAACTGTGGTGTAAATTTAATTTTTTCCCTTAAAATATTTTGAATAATCCACCATATTTTTATCCAAAAAGCCTTAATTTTTTTACATGTCCACCATATATGAAAATATGTAGCATGTTCACATTCACATCGCCAACACTTGGGTTGTAAATTTGGATACATGCAAGCTAGTTTTTTTGGGGTCTAAATGCCATCTATAAAACATTTTGTAAAAGTTCTCTCTTAAGTTTTGAGCTTGTGTGAATCTTACGTTTCTAACCCATATCTTTTCCCATGTATCCAACATTATTGGTTCACCTATGTTTTGTGCCCATTTTATCATACAATCCTTGACTAGCTCTGTTTCCTAATCTATTTCCACTAATACATTATACAACCTTTTAATATGCATTTGACCTTTATCTCTTATTTGCTTTATCAAATTCTCATCCTGCTGCAAAATACCAGTTTTTTTATCCTCTCTCCATCTGGCCTGCAGCTGACCATACTGAAACCAAGTCTTAATAATTCCTTCTTCTCTTAATTGCTCCATAGATTTTAATTGTAATCTAACTCCTTCCTTATAAAGGAGTTCCTTATATGTAAACTTATCTTGCTTTTGCTCCAAATATATATTCTCTATCGCGTGTCTGGGTACTGTCCATATTGGTAATTTATCCTTTAGTTTATATTTATACTTTTTCCAGACACGCAGTAGAGCATTTCTTAATATGTGACTTTTAAAAGTCTTATCTACTTTCTTGTCATACAATAGATAAGCATGCCAGCCGTAGACCAGACCATACCCTTCAATATTCAGTATCTCTTCCTCCGTTAAATTTATCCAATCTGTAATTGCTGAGAGGGTAGCAGCTTCATAATACAGTCTTAAATTGGGCATTTTAAGACCACCTCTTTCTCAGGTGTCTTGCATTATCTTTTGATTAACTCGTGGTTTCTTCCCTGCCCACACAAACTTGTTTATGCCCTTCTGCCATTCCTTCAAATTTTCATCTTTTTTAAGTATAGGTATCATTTGAAAAAGAAATAAAAATCTTGGTAAGATATTCATTTTTACAGCGGCTATCCTACCCAGCAAAGACAGTTGCAATTTCTTCCAATTTTCCATCTCTTTCTGTATTTTTTGCCATAACGGTTCATAATTATGTTGATATAATTTCGTATTTGCAGTCATAATATAAACCCCTAAATATTTAACCTTCTTAACTATTTCAAATCCTGTTAACCTTTCTATCTCTTCTTTATGGCTTCTGTCCATGTTTTTAGCTATTATCTTTGTTTTAGCTGTATTTATTTTAAAACCAGATACTTGTCCATATGAGCAGATTATATCCATCAAGGCTGTAATCGATTGTACCGGTTGGGCTAAGGTAACCACCAGGTCGTCCGCAAATGCTCGTAGCTTATATTCATGCTGTCTAATTCTAATTCCCTTTATTATATCAGTCCCACGTATTTTGTTTAATAAAATTTCCAGCGTCAAAATAAATAATAACAGAGACAAGGGACAGCCTTGCCTTGTTCCTTTTTCTATATTAAAATTATCTGTTAAACCACCATTGATTATTATTTGTGCTGTTTGTTTTTGATATATTGCCTTAATAGATTGTGTAAAATGTTCTCCAAATTGCATCCTTTCTATTAATTTTAATAAAAATTGCCAATTCAATCTATCAAAAGCTTTTTCAGCGTCCAAAAAGCTACCACTGCGGGGACCTGGCTGTTCCTTCCCAAATACTCTAATAAATTAACAATTTGCCTTACATTACTTTTCATTTGTCTTCCATTTATAAAACCAGTTTGATCATGATGAATCATTTGCTGCATAACTGTCATTAATCTGTTTGCTAAAATTTTAGCAAAAATCTTATAGTCTGTATTTAAAAGTGAAATCGGCCTATAGTTTTTAGGATCTGTATAGTCTTGCCCATCTTTTGGGATCAGCGAAATAAATGCTGTCTTCCAAGTTGGAGGTACCTCTCCTCCCTGTTGTATATTATTGAATAATTCCTTCAGTGGTTCCACCATTTCCTCCTGTAAACTTTTATAATAAATAGCTGTCAAACCATCCGTTCCAGGAGCTTTGCCCACTTTCAACTGCTTAATTGCAAATATAATTTCCTCGGAAGTTATCAATTGATTTAAGCTATCCCTCTGCTCTTTTGAAGTTATACAAATATTCTCTTTCTGCAGATATCTATCTATATCTATATCTTGAATTTTATCACCAGTATACAGCCTTGAATAAAACTCTAAAAAAGCTTTTTTGATCAATTCTTGCTCATAAACCTCCTTACCCTTGTATTTTATTTTCTCTATTGTCCTTGCTTTCTGCTTTTTCCTTAACAAAAATGCCAACCACCTGCCTGGTTTATTGGCGTTACAAAAAGTATTATGTTTTGCATATTATAAGTTGGTTGCCACTTGATCTGCTATTAACATATTAAATTGACCCTTCAATAAATTGATTGCCTCTTTAATTTTCTTATCTGTTGGGTTGGCTATTAAAGCCCATTCCTGTTTATTAATCTCCTCTTCTAATTCTTTTCTTTTTGCCCCCTGTTTCTTTCTATATTTATTATTCAAATATATCAAAATTCATGTAGGCTTTACTTGCATCCCATACCATTTCCATAGATGTACCCTTTTGCATATTCATAGCAAAAAACTCTTTCATAATTTTTTTACACTCTTTTACATTTTCTTCGTATCTAAACAGATTATCATTTAACCTCCAGGACCTCCTAGGGCCTTTCCCATACTCCAATTCCATCCAGACTGGACTATGGTCTGTCAATGTTCTTGAACAGATCTTCGTGTTCTTCACCCTAGATAATAAATCATTAGTAATTAATATAAAATCAATCCTTGAAAAAGATTGATGTCTATCCGAGAAAAAAGTGAAGTCTTTTTCTTCTGGGTTTCTTTCACGCCAAATATCCCTCAACTCCCAGTCGTCCATCATCTCCCAGAACGGTTTGGGCAATTTTGCTCTTGTTAAAACATTTTGTTTAGGTCCCTTATCTTTTTTTACGTCCAAAACACCATTCCAATCCCCCAATAGGATACAAGTTTTATATCTCCATTGTGTCAACTTTGAGTGTAGTAAGTTATAAAATTTTTCTTGTTGTTGGTTCGGGGCATATACTCCAATTACAAGTGTTTTTTCTCCTTTTATTAATAGTTCAATCGCTAAAAATCTTCCTTGATCATCCGCTTCAACTAATTTTGCAATTAAGTCTCTTTTCACATATATAACTATACTATTTTTCTTCTCTGATGCTGCTGCAACAAAATGTTTACCTAATCTTGCATTTGTCAAATATTTTTGATCTTGTATCCTAATATGAGTCTCTTGTAAACAAATTACTTCATTCTTAAATTGTTTAAGATAGTGAAATATTTTCCTTCTCTTCTGTGGAGAATTCAAACCATTGACATTCCAGGTCAAAAATTTAGTTCCCATCTCTGGGCCTCTGAAGCGTCTGGAGCAATTTCTGATGGTCTTGCCTCATTTGACCTTTAGGTCTTGCTCCTCCCACAGCTTCTGTTTTGGTAGTTTCTTGGGTTGCTATCTGCAGTTGTTGTTGTTGTTGTTGTTGTTGTTGTTGTTGTTGCTGTCTTAATTCTTCCTTACGCTTAGCTGTTGCTGCTCTGGTCTGTCTTTGATCCTTCGGTTCTGCAAATATATCAATTAAATCCACATCTTGAACAGCCATCTGAATTTGTAGTGGTTCTTCTTGACCAGTCAAAACTCCCCCTTGAACTACTGTCAGTAGCTCTTCTCTCTCCTTCCAGTACTTCCTTCTTTCTTTTTCCTTCTGATGATTTGGGTGTCCCAGCCTTTAATACATTGATGTAAAAATCTCTTGCTTTCCATATTGTATTAAGCCAATATCTCTCTCCCGAATAAGTCACGACAAGACCAGCTGGGACCTCCCATCTGTACTGTAATTGATGTTTTTTCAGCTCATCCACCAGAAAAGCATACTCCCTTCTAGCTCTCAACATCTTGGGGGGGATTTCTTTCATTGTCATCACCTCCTGGCCTTCAACCTGAAGCTTGTTTTTAAAAGTAGCCTGTAAAATTTCATTGCGTACTCTCCTTGTAATAAAATATATTACAATATTTTATTTTTATTTTTTATTTTATTTTGAATTTGTATACCGCCCTTCTCCCTGAGGACTCAGGGCGGTGAACAGCCAAGTAAAAACATCAAGTACAAATATTAAAATACAGTTAAAATATACATATATAAATTTGGCCCCATTAATTAAAAACAATAAACAAAACACTTAAAAACACTTAAAAAAATTAGGCCAGCCCGGCTTGCTGGAAAAGGAAGGTTTTAAGGGCACGGCGGAAGGCACCGAGGTCTTGGATTCTCCTTATCTCTGGAGGCAATTGATTCCAGAGGGTAGGTGCCCCCACAGAGAAGGCCCTCCCCCTGGGGGTCACCAGCCTGCACTGTTTGGCTGATGGCACCCCGAGGAGGCCCTCTCTGTGGGAGCGCACGGGTCGATGGGAGATTGTCGGTGGCAGCAGGCGGTCTCGAAGATAGCTAGGCCCTATGCCATGGAGCGCTTTAAAGGTGATAACCAACACCTTGAAGCGCACCCGGAAGACCACTGGGAGCCAGTGCAGCTCGCGCAGGAGCGGTGTTACATGGGAGCGCCAGGCTGCTCCCGTCACTACCCGCGCTGCTGCATTCTGGACCAGTTGGAGCCTCCGGGTGCTCCTCAAGGGGAGCCCCATGTAGAGAGCGTTGCAGTAGTCAAGGCGAGAGGTGACGAGGGCATGAGTGACTGTGCACAGGGAATCCCGATCAAGAAAGGGCCGCAACTGGCGGATCAGGCGAACCTGACAAAAGGTCCCCCTGGTTACAGCCGTCAGATGTTCCTCCAAGGACAGCTGCCTATCCAGGAGGACTCCCAGATTGCGAGCCCTCTCTGTGGGGGCCAACGACTCGCCCCCAATAGTCAGTGATGGAGTCAACTGACTATATCGGGATGCCGGTATATCTCTTGGTAAGTGTTTCTGTCTGGCCACCCAAGAGTTGACATGATATGCCTTGTCAATCTGCAAGCCCAGCTCAGTTTTCGTCTCCCCCAGCAAATGTGCCAATGCCTCTGACATCATTTCTTTCAAGTTCTCTTGTTTATTCTCCTTCACCCCTCTGAATCTTAAAGCAAATTCCATATCTCTATATTGTAACATCGTTACATCATCTTCAGCTCTCTCAAGTCTGCTGTGAGTCTCTCCCAATTTATTGTCCAAAATTTCCGTAGATTGCTTAATTTATCATCCACCATTTCAATGTCACCTGCCAAACATTTAAATGCCAATAGAATATCATCTCTAATCTGCTGGTTTCGAATTAAAATCTCATCTGAAACAGCCTGTATTTTTTCATTAGTTTCATTAATTTTTTCATTAGTTTCATTAATTTTTTCATTGATCACAATAGCAATTTTATTTTGTGTGGCTTGTAGGGCTTCTTGTATCATCTCAAACGTTAAAATCTGTGGGTCTGTTAGAGGGGCAGAGGCTTGCAATCTAGGGGTATGAGCTGGGGAGATGCCAGCGCTCCCAGTTCCTTTAATAGGAACAGTCTTTACAGATTTTGAGGCCATTTTCAGTTTAAATTGATCGTTGTATTTTATTCAGAAGCCAAAAAGAAAAGTTCATCAAAGTCCAAGAATTTTCCCAGTCATAAATTAACGTTTAAAATCCTCATTCTCTCAACAAAACAGTTCTTTCCAGGCAAGAGGCTACCAAGGAAATGAAACTTTCTGTAACTTTCCCTTTCTCCGCCCTTCCCTTTCAAGCTTCAATCGCCATTTTGTTGCAAATTGCTAACTTGTTACTTCCGAAGGAGGCTATAAACTTTGGAGTTAAGGGTAAATACTTGCAGTCTGACTTCTCCTGGCTTGTTCTGCCTGCAGCAATTAAAGATGTTAAGAATCCCCTCATTTGTTGTCAGCAGAATTGGACGCGGCTCCTAGCCCCGCTAATCCACGCAGTCGTCCCAGGTCCGGAGCAGATTGACAGGCTTCTAGGGAGCTCTCACCCTTCGCGCCCCAAGATTTCTCCTAGGGCGCTTGGGGGGCTCTACCTCCGCCTGTCGGCTCTTCTCTCTCCCCTTTGCCCAGGGAGAGGGTTTTCAAGCCCCAGACAGCTGTTTTTCGGCTGTTCTGGGGCTTTTACGGTGCCGGGGATCGGGAGCCCACAAAGGAGCGTCAGCGAAGCTGCGGAGCCAACCGGAAGTCCAGAGGCTTTTTTTCTGAAGCTTTGTTTCGGAGGCTTTTTTTCTGAAGCTTTCTTTCAGAGGCTTTTTTTCCTGAAGCTCTGTTTGGAGGCTTTTTTTCTGAAACTTCGTTTCTGAGGCTTTTTTCAGCCTCTGAAACCTCCGTTTGAGAGGCTGGACGGGGCGACATTCAGAGTATAAGACGCACCCAGATTTTCACCCTCTTTTTTTGGGGAAAAAGGTGCGTCTTATACTCCGAAAAATACAGTTTATAGTTTACTAATTTTTCATCTGTCCCTGTTAATATCTGGTCTAGTTCTGTTAATTCTTTATTTAAACCATATATTTTAACATCCTTCTCGTATCTAGATTGTATCTGCACGTATGACCACCATGTTATCTCAATCCCTTGATCACTCAATTCCTGTTTAGTTTTGTTGTGGCCCACCAGCGGCCTGCACGGATCGTGGCTGATCCCGACGATGAGGAGGCTGGTGTGGTGTCACACCAGCAGCCTGCGCAGTCGGCGCTCGCGTCGGACAGCAAGGAGGCCGAAGAGGATGTGATGCCAGAGGCAGAGACTCAGCCAGGGCCTTCAGAACCTCCAGAGGCTCCTTCAAGTGGAGAGAGCGAAGTGGAGGAGCCTCTCCTCAATGCTCGGGCACGCAGGGCTGCCAAAAGGCAGGAGTGGCTACTCAGGAGGAGGAGGTCTACTCGAGAGTAGGGCTTGAGGATAATTGGCCACTCCCTTAGCCTATTTAAGTCACATGCAGCTAGTGCTTTCTTGCTAGAAACAACGTCTCATTACTACAGAGCATCTTGGAGAGCGAGCGACTTCTCATATCTGGTTTTCTGGGCTGGTTGCCAACCTTTGTCGGACTTTGTTCTTAATAACTTTGATAAGGACCCTTTGCATGGGAAGCCTGCATTCTTGAAAGGGGTTTGTTTGGAATTAAACAGTGTTTGCGAAGCTTGGTGTGTGTCACATTCTCTGGGAATCCGAAGCTGGGGCAGAACAAGTTTTAAGTTCCCACTTTTCATTTAAAATATCTTTATATCTGGTAACATTCTCTATATCAATAACATTTGGATAAATCAGTGCTTCCATTGTGGAAAGCACATCCACAAATTTGGTACCTTCACATCAATCAATACTTTATTATAGATTTCCAACATTGATGGGCCTAGAGCAGTGATGGCTAACCTTTTTGCCGTTGCGTGCAAAAATTATGCCCGCACCCATAATTCGATGCGCCCCGCCCAGGGGTGGGTTCTAAATCTTTTTACTACCGGTTCTGTGGGCATGGCTTATTTTGTGGGTGTGGCTTGGAGGTCATGTGACTAGGTGGGCGTGGCTAGCTGGTCAGAGTCATTTCTGGAAGGTCCTCGCACTTATGACCAGTCCTCGCACTTACGACCCGACTCATTTGTTTGCTTTTAACAAACAAATGTGGGAGGGCGGGGGGGGGGAGAACCGGTTCGGTGACATCATATCGTCACCGCTACCGGCTCGGCCGAACCGGACCAAACTGGGAGGAACCCACCACTGGCCCCGCCCCCCGCACATGTGTGCGCGACCCGCCCATGCTCCCCTTGCTTTTTGCTTTCTAGGAGTCTGGGGAGGGCAAAAACAGCTTTCCCCACCCCCCACCCCCCCGGAGGCACTCCAGAGGCCGGAAATGGCCTGTTTCCTGACTTCCGGTGGGACCAGAAGACTTGAAAATGAGCTGGCCGGCACGCGCATGCATGCTGGAGCTGAGCTAGGGCAACGCTCGCGTGCCCACAGATATGGCTCCGCGTGCCACCTGTGGCACGTGTGCCATAGGTTCTCCATCATGGGCCTAGAGTATCTTGTAAACTTTTGTAAAATTCTGCCAGCAGTCCAACTGGTCCTGGTATTTTACTGCTCTTTTGTCTCTTCATCGCTTCTGACAATTCCATCATTGATATTTGTTCATTTAACATAGCTTTTACTTTTTCTGGTACTTTAGGTAGTCCTGCTTTTTCCAAATATTGTTTAATTTTCTCTCCTGAAACTTTCTCTTGCTCATACAACTTTTTATAATAGTCTTGAACTATTTTTTAAAATCCTCATTTTGGTGGTATAAAATTCCTTTCTCATCTACCAGTCTATGTATTAATTTCTTCTCTTTCTCTGTTTTCAATTTATATGCCAACCATCTTCCTGGCTTATCTGCGTTTTCAAAAAAGTTCTGTTGAGCATTTTTGATTTTTTTTGCCATTTTTTTTTATCTAGTAGATTTATTTTATCTTTTATTAGTTACATTTGATTTTTTAGAATCTTCTTGTTTGGTTCTTTCTGTAGTTTTAATTCCAGTCTCTGGTGTTCTTCTGCTAACGCCTTTTGGTTTTGTTTCTTTTTCTTGTTTTTTTCCCCTGCGTATGTCATAGCTAGTCCCCAAATGTATGCCTTAGCAGTGTCCCATACATTTTGTAATGAAGTTTCTTCTTTTCTGTTCTCTTTGAAAAAGAAGTCCATTTCTTTTTCCATACTTTGTATAAATTCCTTGTCTTTTAGTATTGATTAATTCAATGTCCATCTCCATTTTCTCTTTTGTCCTTTCCATTTAACTCCAATTGGATTATGATCTGCCCAAGTGCTTGCTTCTATTTCTATTTCTTGTACATTTGACTTTAACTCATCGATATCATATATATTCTTGACCAGGACATATGTCTATTTGAATGAGTATTGATTTTTTTTAGGATTTATTTCTCTCCATACATCTTGAATACCTATTTCTTCCGCCATTTTAAAAAATGTTTTTGGAAGCGTTTTTCTAGCTTTACTTACTTTACTGCTTTTGTAGTCCAATTCTGCATCTACAATCACGTTAAAATCTCCTACCACGCAGATATTTTCATATTCCAATTCAGTAATTTTCTTATGCAATTTTTCATAAAAAAATTATTGTTAATAATTTGGTGCATATATTGCTACCAAAAGTATCTGCTGATAGTTCATTGTCACCTCCACCATCAATATGCTCCTCTCTTCAACTGCAAAAATTTGTCTTGCTTTTATTGTTTCTTTAATATATAAAACCACGCCTCTTTTCTTTTCTTGTGCTAATGAGAAATATAGTTTCCCAATTTTAGGATATGCCAATAATTTATTGTGTTGTTTTTTGATGTGAACCACTTGAAGACAAATAAAATCTAATTTTAACTTTCCTAATTTATTAAAAGTCCTCCTTTTCATAGGAAAGTTCAGTCCATTTATATTAATTGACAGTAGTTTTATTTCATCTTCCATAGTTTTACTTGTAGATAGGTCTTATTGTTCTGGTCGCTCTTATTTCTCTCTGTTCTTTTATCTTTGCACCTTCTCATTTTGCTCTCTCCTTTAGTTGTTTCATCTTCTTTTTGTTGTACATTTCCTCCTCTTGATGCTTCTTGTTTCTTGTCATCTATCTCTCTTTTTCTTTTTTCCTCATATGATCCAAATTGCTCATCATAAAATTGCTCTGCTTTCTCTATAGTATCCAATCTATGCCTTTGATCCATCCAGGTCACCAGAATTCCCTCCAGTATCATCCATCTGTAATTTACTTTATGCTTGATTGTCTTG
Source organism: Pituophis catenifer annectens (assembly GCF_029215685.1). Classification (NCBI taxonomy): domain Eukaryota; kingdom Metazoa; phylum Chordata; class Lepidosauria; order Squamata; family Colubridae; genus Pituophis; species Pituophis catenifer. The sequence goes on from NW_027256885.1 coordinate 20,598,862, forward strand.
TCAGAAATTGATATTGTTTTCTTGTGTCTCTTACTCTTCTAGGAACTTGTTTCAGGACTATTATTTCTCTTCCTTTATATTTCAATGGGTTATCTCTTGCTCTTTGAAGTATCTCTGTCCCTAGTGCCTTGTTGATAAATCTCACATGTACCTCTTTAGGTAATTTATTTCTTGACGCATATCTTGTGTATACTCTAAATATTTCATCCATACCAGCAAGCACCTCTTGCTTGTCCCCCTCCACAGCATCCGCACAACAATTCTGCCATTATCTCTGCAAGGTTTTCCCCTTTTTCTTCCTCGATGTTCTGGAATCTCAAGAAGTATTCAGCTTTATCCATCTCCAACATAATTACTGTTCTCTCAAGATTTTTGTCTGCCTGTGTAAGTCTATCATCCATCTCTTCCATTTTCTTCTCTGTTTGTTCTGATTTTTCTTTTATTTTCTGCATCCTTTGTTTATTTTTCATTATTGTCTGTTGAATGTCCTCCATTTTATCATCCATCTTTTCCATTCTTTCCTTCATGTCTTCAAAATGTTTTGTTGTAGCTTCTTGAAATTTTTGGAGCATTAATTTCAATTCTGCTTGCATCATATTCATAGTGTTCATTTTTTCCTGCTACAACATGCTATCCAAAGATCTTTGACTTGCTGGACTAGTTGCAGCTGCTGATGCTGATGAGGGTGCAGATGTATTTTTTCTCCCTACTTTTCTTAAATTTGAAGTGCTAGTCATTTCGAGTAAGCTTAAGATCTTCAAAACATTTAAAGAGCATAATCAGCAATAAAATAACAATCTTCTAGTATTTCCTCAATCCCCCACCAACTTCCACCTAACAAGTATTTTCACAAATCAAACCACCATGAAAGTCTCCAAACAGTTTCAAGTTTGCTGTTATTGTAGTCCAAAAAAGAGGAAAGTCAAGGAAAAAATAAAAAATAAAGTTCCTTAATAATCTTCAGGTTCTTCAAACCCTAATCCTTTCTTTTCTTGATTGATTTAGTAAATTTAATAAATTTGCAATCCATGTAGGCCCACCAAGCCCCAAAATTCAACCACTCAAATTCATATATCACCCCAAAGAAAAAATAGTTCAAACAAGAAGGAAAAAATAAAGTTATTTGCTATTTCCCAGCTTCTATTTACTTTATCTGTTTAGTTTTAAATTCGAAAAGCTACACTGTTTAAAATGTTACAGTGTTTCACTCTCTGTCTCTGCTGTCTGGTGTAAACAATTTGCTAGAGCAGGTGTTATTGTTTCTCTTTTGTTAGCTTAAATTGTATCATCTGTTCCAAAGCTTTTTAAAAGTCCCAAGGGTCCAAATTTCATATTCCAAAAAGTTTCAATTTAGTCCATTTTGTATTTTAGATCCCCAATCCAACTCTCTAGCTTTTCAGTTTCTTCTCCTTTTTTTAAAAAAAAAATCTTTTCTCTACTTCCAGTTGGGGGTGGAAAACAAACAATTCCACCTCCTCTTTGAGTCCCACTTTCTCCCAGGCTTTTTTTAGGGGGTAAATTCCACAACAGGAGTTGGAAAAATCTTACCCAGATAGGTCCCACTGTTCCTCAACTTCTATACTTGCTGCATTGGTCAGCTGTCTCAGCTCCAGTCAGGCACACAATGGCCATCTTTTTCCCGCTGGATTGAGAGCTCCTCTGCATCAAACAAGGAGTATGCAGTCTCCTTGTGATCAGTGGAGTGTCCTCTCTGTCTTCATCATCCCTCCAGGGTGATTTGGGTCCCTCAGAACCTCCTGGCAAGTTGAATTCGGTGTGATTCCACGGAGCCCTGTGGAGATACATCGTATTGCTGCAACATCAGCCCCGCCTCTCCCCTTTTCTATGGCAGCAAGCAGCAGGCTTTGGCCATATAGAGAAAATTTATACAAGTAAAACACAGAATACATTACAGCAAGAACCGCCTTCAGGGTTTCTCGGGGTATTTTCTATGAAAAATCTGGAGGAATTTAGGTGCCCGGACATGTTTAGCATCCACCCATTCAGACTGTGCAGGGGAAAAATGTTTCCAGGCAATGAGATATTGGACCTTCCCTCTTTGTTTCCTGGAATCTAGAATTTCTTTAACTTCAAAATGCTGCTCCCCTTCAATCAGAGTGGGTACAGGAGGAGTGTCAGGTGCAGGGTGAAGGGGTGACACAGTTTCAGGTTTCAAAAAACTGCAGTGAAACACAGGGTGTATATGCTTAACATTCTTGGGCAACTATAGTGACTGGGTTAATTACTTTAACAATTGCTGAGCACATTGTAAGCCGCCCTGAGTCTCCGGAGAAGGGCGGCATATAAATCAAATTAAAAAAAAAAAAAATTGGGAATGGGCCCATATATTTAGGACCAAGTTTCTTAGATGGTTGGGTGGACTGTAAGTACTTTGTGGAGAGGTAAACTCTATCACCTACTTTAAAATCTTTTGGCTTCACACATTTTTTGTCAGCTTGTTTCTTATGTGCCTGACGTGCCTCCTCTAATGCCTTACGGGCAACTGGCCAAGTGTTCTGCAGTTGGGCTATCCACTTTGCTAAGGAGCGTATGTGTGGTTTCTCTTGAGACAGCTCTGGCATAGCTACAAAATCCTGACTGGAGGCCACCTTAAATGGGGTGAACCCTGTGCTACTATGCACAGAATTGTTATATGCTACTTCTGCAAAAGGCAAAAGGTCAGCCCAATTGTCCTGTTGGTAATTAATGTAGCACCTGAGGTACTGTTCCAGGACTGAGTTAGTTCTCTCATATGCCCCGTTAGTTTGGGGCTGATGGGAGGAGCTTAAGCACTGGGCGGTTCCCTACAGCTTCAAACATTCCTGCCAAAATTGTGATGTAAATTGCACTCCTCTATTTGAAATAATGCACTCAGGCGCACCGTGCAACCTATACACGTTGTATGAAACGTTTTGCTGACATCTTTGCAGAGGAAATCTTGGGGCAGGGAACAAAGTGCACCTGTTTTGAAAAAAGACCAGTAACAACCCAAATAACAGTGTTCCCCCCACTTTCAGGCAATTCCAAAATAAAGTCCATCGATATTTCTTTCCACGGTGCCTGGGGGCTGGCCACAGTCTGTAAAAGCCCTGTGGGCTTCCTCAAAGGTCTCTTTGCCACAACACAAACTGGACAGCTGGCCACATAGCTTTCTTTTTTTTTTCTTTTTTTAATTATTTTTTTATTGAAAAGACAGTGCCATGTCAGGATAACAATGCAAATAAAGCAGAGACAGAGAGAGATCAATGGTAAATCTTAACATACATGCTAATAATGTCACTGCATTTTTTTATTTACCAGCTGAGCTCTCATTTCTGGACTATCAGACTTTCCGTAGCTTGCCAAGAATTCTTATCAGTAAGCTAAACTGTGCATGTCCTCCACCCACATTCCTTCTCACACCTTCTTTCCTACTTCAAGTCTCCTTTGTTCTCCTGCCAAGAGGTCCGGCTGGTCCGGCAGGAACGTTATAAAAATGTAACTATTAGATTAGTGAGATGTTTTATTTTCTTTATAACAAATAAATGAGTTTTCTTAGAAGACATAACTTCCGATTTGTTTTTCTTAAAGTATGCTGGCAAGGAAAGGTCTCGATCCGCCCCTCTTAATCAAGGTGCGATTATCCCAAAGGCAGAATGGGATTAATCAGCGCTCTGACACCTGGTAGCAGAGGATGGTTAAAATTATGGCTTTTTCCTTGCTTGTTACTTTGATAAGACCTCTAGGCTAATTAGACAGATAATAATTTTTTGCGACTGCAGAACGCTGATTAATTGTCTGCTAAGATGCCAAAAAAGAAGTAAAACAAATACAGAATGCATTTTGCTGAAGATATAGATATCTCTGCTCTCTCTAATGAAGAAGCGAAAAGAATTCTACAAAGGCTTCAGGAGGAAAATAACGGAAGAGCTGCTTTTGAAGGTGAAGCACTATGACTGAGGTCAGTAATGCCCCCTTCCAATTATGCAGTCGCCCCAGAACCTTCTGAATTTGTAACGCTTGGTGCAGGGCCAGATTTTCCACAAATGGCAAAGCCTTTTTCCTCCCATGCAGAGAGAGAAACAATTTATTATCCCTCTCAAACCTTCAGGGTCACTCCTAAAGAGCAAGCTATAAGAAACTGTCGTGACCAGATAGAAATTGTTGAACGTAAGCTATCTCAGACAAAAATGGATTTATTTATGCTTGAGCAAGATATGATCTGTCCCCGTCCCCACACACACACACACAGCCAGTCGAGGGTTAAGGAAACACTTTGGAACGCACCCAGTTCTTATCTCCGACTTGGCAGCGATAGACACACCGTCTGCCAAGGGTCTTTATTTTCACAAACAGACAGATAAGATACGAACGTTCAAGAAAGTCCAAACAGAAATAATATTCCTCCCAGCAGTTCCGGACGAGGCTTTAGTCCAAGGTTTTGCTTTGTTCGTCACAAGGATCCTTTGACCACTACCCTCTATTATATAGTCTCTGGGGTGTGGTCCAGTGACTCAGTGCTAATCCCTAGCACGCCTCCTAAGCTGCTGCAAACGTTTATCACGCCTTCGGAGGCGTGCGTCCAGGAATGATGTTTCATTATCACTTTGACTCGAATCAGCTGTCTCCTCTCCCTCGACCGGCACTTGAGACAATGCCAGAGGGGAGGGGCCTGGAGAGGGAGGCCTGGCTGACTCCTCTTCCTCATGCTCGGAGCTTTCTTCCTCCGATGGGACAGGCTCAGAGGGCGGGGCCACAACACTATCCCCCACCGCAGGGCCCTTCCCCCGGGTCTGACGGTCGGGATGGGGTCGGGACGGGAACTGTTCGTGGAAAGCCCGCACCAGGTCAGGGGCCTGAACGGCAGACGCGTCCACCCAGGTGAAATCCTCGGGCCCGTACCCCTTCCAGGCGATGAGGTATTGGAAGCGCCCCTTCAGCCAACGGGAGTCCCGGATACTGTCCACCTCGTACATCGAGGCGTCGTCCTCGTCGGCTGCGGCTGGGGGGGCAGGCGTCGGCGGGCGGCGGAGATGGCTCGCGGGGGCCTCAGGGACCAGGAGGGACCGATGAAAAACAGGGTGGAGCCGCATGGAGCGGGGTAGAGTCAACCGGTAGGCCACCGGATTGATGACCGCCTCGATAGGGAAGGGACCGATAAAGCGTTGGGCCAGTTTCCGTACCGGCCGGTCCGTGGGGAGGTGTTTCGTGGACAACCACACCCGATCTCCTACTTCCAGCGGTGGCGTCGCCCGGCGGGCGCGATCGGCGAACCGTTTATAATCCTCTTTCGCCCGGATCAGCTGCCGCCGCACCAGTTGCTGCACCGCCTGCAGCTCTGAGAGGAAGTCCCGGGTCTCGGGAACAGGGGAGTCCATGATGGTCAACGGGAAAAGCCGTGGATGGTATCCGACGTTGGCATGGAACGGGGTCATCTGGGTGGAGGTGTGTTGGGAGTTATTAAAGGCGAACTCCGCCAGGGGAAGGTACTCGGCCCAGTTGTCCTGCTGCTGGTTGACAAAACAGCGGAGGTACTGCTCCAGTATGCTGATGACCTTCTCCGTGCCCCCGTCAGTCTCCGGATGGTGCGACGACGACAGGCACACCTGCACCTCCAGCGCGGCCATCAGGCTTTTCCAGAAGCGGGCCGTGAACTGGGCCCCGCGGTCCGAAACCACCCGGTCCGGCAGGCCGTGGAGGCGGAAGATATGTTGCAGGAACAGGCGAGCCGTGGTGCGGGCCGAGGGCAGGCCGCGGCACGGGATGAAATGTGCCATCTTCGTGAGCGCATCCACCACCACGAGGACGGTCGTGTACGTAGCGGACAGGGGCAGGTCTGTCAGGAAGTCCATGGAGATGGCTCCCCACGGTCTCTCCGGTGTCGGCAGCGGCTGGAGGAGTCCGGGAGGGGGGCCGGACGCGGCTTTGGCCTGTCGGCACGTCACACAGGACGTCACGTAGGCGTGCATGTCGTGCCGTACCCGAGGCCACCAAAAAGTCCGTGTCACCAGGTTCAAAGTCTTAAAGAAGCCGAAGTGCCCCGCCGCGGGGTTGTCATGACACTGGTTCATGACGAGGGCTCGGAGTGGACTCGTGGGCACGTACAGCCGACCCCGATGTCTGAGCAAGCCCTCCTCCACGGTCCATGGGGACGCGGGGCCGACGTCTGCTCTCCGCTGCTGCGACCAGTCGTCCCGTCGCTGCGCTTCCAGCACCTGAGCCTGCAGGTCCACCGGTTCCTGGACCGCGGCCAAGGAGTCCGCTGGCAGCACCGTCCAGGGGGGAAGGGAGTCCTTGGGGCAAAAGTATTCCGGCTTACGGGATAGCGCGTCCGCCCTCTGGTTGAGGTTGCTCGGAATGTAGGTGACGTGGAAGTTGAACCGGGCAAAAAACAACGACCACCGGATCTGCCGCTGGTTCAACTTCCGTGCCGTGGTGAGGTGCTCCAGGTTCCGATGGTCCGTCCGCACCTCCACCTGGTGTCGGGCCCCCTCAAGGTGATGTCGCCAAGCCTCGAACGCGGCCTTGATGGCCAGCAACTCCTTTTCCCAGATGGTGTAGTTGCGCTCGGAAGGGTTGAGTTTCCGGGAGTAGTATGCGCAGGGAAAAAGAGTGCCGCCATCCACCGGAGCCTGTAGCAGCACCGCCCCAATCGCCACGTTGGACGCGTCCGTCTCCACCACGAACGGACGGTGTGGATTGGGGTGCCTCAGGACTGGCTCCGTGAGGAAGGCCTGCTTGAGGACCTCGAAGGCCTGCTGCTGCGGGGGCCCCCACTGGAACGGGACCTTCTTCCGAAGGAGCTGGGTCAACGGCAAGGTCAGGGTGGTGAAGCCCGGGATGAAGGTCCGATAGTAGTTGGCGAATCCCAACAGACGCTGGACGTCCTTCATCCAACGCGGGGGTTCCCAACTGCGCAAGGCCTCCACCTTGTGCGGGTCCATCGCAATGCCCTCGGGGGTGATGATGTGCCCGAGGAACTCTATGGAAGTCTGGAAGAAGTAGCATTTCTCCAACTTGGCATAGAGCTGGTGCTCCCGCAGGCGCTGCAGGACCTGGCGGACATGCTGGAGGTGACTTTCCGGGGTCCGGGAATAGATCAAAATGTCATCCAAGTAGATCACCACGAACCGATCCAGCATGTCCCGGAACACATCGTTCATCAAGTGCTGGAAGACCGCGGGGGCGTTGGTCAACCCGAACGGCATGACGGTATACTCGAAGTGTCCGTACCGAGTGCCAAACGCCGTCTTCCACTCGTCCCCCTCTCTCACGCGCACCAGGTTGTAAGCCCCTCGGAGATCGAGCTTAGTGAAGATCGAGGCCTCCCGCAACCTCTCCATCAGCTCCGGGATCAGCGGCAGGGGGTAGCGATTTCGCACTGTGATGGCGTTCAAGCGCCGGTAGTCGCAACACAGGCGCAAGTCCCCCGTCTTCTTTTTAACGAAGAGGACCAGGGCCGAGAGCGGGGAGGTCGAAGGCCGGATGAACCCACGGGCCAGGTTCTTTTCCAGAAAGTCCCGTAAGGCGGCCAGCTCGGGCTCCGACATGGAGTACAGGCGTCCCGAGGGCAGGGGCGCGTTGGGCATTAGGTCCACCGCACAGTCGTAGGGTCGGTGCGGGGGCAAGCGGTCCGCCTCCTTCTCGCTGAACACGTCGGCGAAGGGCGTCAGCTCCGGAGGCAAGGAGACGTTTGGGGCAGAGACGTCCTGGCTGGCGCAGGTGTGGCGAAGGTGGTCGACACACTGCAGGCTCGGGAACGAGATAGCGTTTCTCGACCACGCCACCTGAGGGTCGTGCGCCCGAAGCCAGGCCATCCCCAGGACCAAGGGAAAGTGCAGATCCGCCGTTACGTAAAACTGGATCGCCTCCTCGTGGTTTCCAATGGCGAGGCGCAAGGGCTGGGTAGCGGTTTTGATGGGTCCCGCCACGAGTTCCCGCCCATCTATAGTTTCGACCCTCAACGGAGGGTCCACTGGAACCAAGGGGACTTTGTAATGGGCCACAAAGGCCTGGTCCATAAAGTTCGTGGTGGCCCCCGAGTCCACCAGCGCGTGCGCCTGGAGCCCCTCCGACCGGGTGTTCAAAATCAGGTGCCGAGGGGGCTCACAGTCCACAGCCGCCGACTCCGGCGGGGCATGGTCACGTGCCTGACCCAGAGTTTCCCCTAGGCCAGGCCTGGCCCGTTTCCCGGCTGGTCGCGTCGAGACTCCGGAACAGGCTTGAGCGGTCCACTCCGCTTCCGGGGAAATGTCCCGCCTCGCCGCAATAGAGGCACAACACCCCTTGACGTCTCCGCATCAGCTCCTGGGCCGTCAGTTGAGGTCTGGCTGCTCCGAGCTCCATGGGCTCCTCAGCCGTCGCCACAAAACGCTGTGCGGTCCGGAGCGCTGTCGGTGCGAAACGCGGGGGTGCCGACGCTGTCGGTGGTTCCGGAAGAGCCCGACGGGGCCGTCGCCGTTGCAGGCGGGCGTCGATGCGCAGGCATTGGGTCACCAGCGCGTTGAGGGTCGGTGGCGCCTCCACACGAACCAGCTCGTCCTGCATCTCGTCGGAAAGGCCGTCCTGGAAAGCGTCCATCAGCGCCACCTCATTCCAAGCCGAATCCTGGCCTAGCAGTCGGAACTCTGCAATATAGTCCTGCAGGGGGCGCTTGCCTTGGCGGAGGTCCTTGATGCGCCTCGCTGCCGTCTGCACCCGGAGGGGGTCCTCAAACATGGTGCGCAGGTGTTGTAAAAAGCCCTGAAAGTCCAGGAGCAAGGGGCTATCTTGCAACAACAGGGGCGTGGCCCATTGGGCGGCAGTGCCCGAGAGGGAGCTGATAACAAATGCCACCCGAGCCCGGTCATCCGGAAAATCCTCCGGCCTCATTGCCATAAACAGTTGGCATTGTCCCAAGAAGGCCGGGAACATCTCCTGCTGCCCAGAAAACCTATCTGGCACGTTCACTGGGCATCTCGGACGGGGAGGGGGAGGAGGTGGAGCTGCAGGAGCATTTCCCAAAGCAAGTTGGGCAGTTAGCTGTGCTACTTGCTGTTGCAGAAGCTGATTGGCCTGCAGTATCTGCTGTAACTGCTGCTGCAGCTGTTGGTCCATCGTGGGTTAACGATGGAGTATGGGGTGACGAACAAGATGATCTGTCCCCGTCCCCACACACACACACACAGCCAGTCGAGGGTTAAGGAAACACTTTGGAACGCACCCAGTTCTTATCTCCGACTTGGCAGCGATAGACACACCGTCTGCCAAGGGTCTTTATTTTCACAAACAGACAGATAAGATACGAACGTTCAAGAAAGTCCAAACAGAAATAATATTCCTCCCAGCAGTTCCGGACGAGGCTTTAGTCCAAGGTTTTGCTTTGTTCGTCACAAGGATCCTTTGACCACTACCCTCTATTATATAGTCTCTGGGGTGTGGTCCAGTGACTCAGTGCTAATCCCTAGCACGCCTCCTAAGCTGCTGCAAACGTTTATCACGCCTTCGGAGGCGTGCGTCCAGGAATGATGTTTCATTATCACTTTGACTCGAATCAGCTGTCTCCTCTCCCTCGACCGGCACTTGAGACAATGCCAGAGGGGAGGGGCCTGGAGAGGGAGGCCTGGCTGACTCCTCTTCCTCATGCTCGGAGCTTTCTTCCTCCGATGGGACAGGCTCAGAGGGCGGGGCCACAACAAGATAAGGGAGAATCTCATGACTTCAAAATCTCTAAAAGCGCCATTTTGGCTCCTTCTTCTTCGAAGCCAAAGACACATCCCCTGGTGGATTTTGTGTCAGGCCAATCAGAACAGAGAGCTGTGCACACGTCACGTGAAATTCTCTCTGATCAGATTACAAGTGCCACATATGCAGAGAGATCATCTGAGCTGCCCGAAACTAAAGTTGCAGCACCATCTGCTGGCGAAAGTAATTTACTAGAGAAAGCTGAAATGCATCACAATTTGAGAGAGCAATTACAATTATTGCAGAAGACTCTATTAGAGATGTCTTTAACTCACTCAGAGATTCAAGCTGCAATGCCACAAGTGTCTCCACAGGTTCAATCTCCAGCACCCCCTGGTGCCCTTTTAGATGGAACACAACAACACTTAATGCAGCAAAGACAAATGACTGCGTCTCCAGCAGGTCATGCTAATATTGCAGCTCAAGCACAAATGGCAGCTGGAACACAGCAGATTCCAGTGCAGCAACCGCAGCCACAAGCACATGCACAAGTGCCTCCAGGACCATTTGTTGGTCCACAACAAGCAGAGCAAATACCACAGGTATTTTTACTGGCACAGCCAGCATACCAAATGCATGTTCCTCACCAGGCATTTTCTGTTGCTCCACTAGCTGGTGAGTCCAAATTAAAGATGTCAGGACAGAATTACAAGGCCTGGGTCAGTGAGATTGGATTGTTACTTCGAAGAGAAGGCACTCACTGTATGATTTTTAATCCTCCGGGTCAGCCATGGACTCCTGCAATAAGAGACTTAGAAACTAAAGCCTGCACAACATTATTGATGTCCATGGATACTGAACTGCAGGTTACATTTTTGCCTGATGCAACAGCCCAACAAATTTGGGCCCAATTGGAAAATTGCTACAGGCCTGTTTCAATTGAATCTTCATGTTTGCTCATGTCTGAATTCCATGGTTCGAGATTGAAACCTGGTGAACAAATTGGAGGACATTTGACCAAACTGAAAGGACTGAGAAGAGAATTGAGAGAAAGAGGCTATAACATTGAAGATATTCAAATGATCAGCATTATCATTAACTCTTTGAATTATGAATGGAAAGATGCCATTACAAAGATTAACCAAGTTCCTATTGCTCAACGCACAGTGGACAATGTATGCAGACTTTTAATTGAAGAAGAAGCACTCATGTTAGCCATGCCACACTTGAGAGGACCACCCACATCAAGAGCTCCAGCTAGGCGCCCCTTCTGAGGAAGGACCTATGCTCCAAGGATGCCAAGATGCTACATCTGTAATCGTGTGGGACATGCCACCTGGGATTGTCCCCAACAAGTTCCAGCTCCCGTCTCGTACCAGCCCAGAGGAACAGACTCCAGAGGCAGAGGCAGAGGCAGAAGACAAGGTCATCGTGGTCCCCGGCGTGATCCACAAGCTCTACTCGCCACATTGGCTTTAACCAATGATCCACAACCTCAACCAGAGTATGACAGACAACTCCTGTGGACTTTGGACAGTGGTGCAGCATTGCATGTTACTTATAGAAAGGAACTTTTCACAGAGATGCACGAGCCTGAACCTGAACTACGTGAACTTTATTCTTTTTCAAATCATCCTTGTCAGGTCAAAGGAAAAGGAACTGTTTATGTTGAAGAGCTCGATGCATTTATTCCTGATGTTTATTATATACCAACAGCAACCAGTAATTTTCTTAGTCAGTGTCACTTGTCTAGAGCATTAAAGTTCCAGGTTCACCACCTTGAAAATGCAAGTTACATAGTTAAAGATGGAGATATTGTTGCTGGAACCATATTAATTGGTGGTGTTTATTACTTAAAGCCAAAGCCTAAACCGCAAACACAGGCAAGTATACAAACTCCAAAAAGAGAGCGCACAGGCCCAGAGAGAGATGCTCCAGAGAGAGATCCTGTTGCTATTCCAAAGGCTCCTAAAGCCAACAAAAAGAAAATTGGGAAACAGGTTGCTCAGAGCAAGCCTGAGGTTCCTCATAAAACTGTTAATGTTGAAAATTCACTAACTGGTAAACCTTTGCATTCTAGGTGTATCCATAAGTGGCATAGAAGATTGGGGCATGCCAGTTTCCGTGTTCTTAGGAAGATGCCGGAGTTCGCAAAAGGTTTGGATCTAAAGGGGTGTAGGGTGTTTTTGGATTGTGCTGTCTGCAAAAAGGCCAAATCCAAAGCAGCAGCCATTCCCAAATGCGCTACACGCCTGTCAACACGCATTTTTGATTTGGTTCACACTGACATAGTTGGTCCTTTTCCGCCATCAATTGGTGGTAGAAAATATTTTCTAACAATTGTTGATAATTACTCTAGATATCGATATGTATATCCTATGAAAGAAAAATCTGAGACTTTTCAGATCTTTAAAGACTTTGCAGCCCTTGTTTCTACCCAACACCAAGTTCGCATCGCCAGAGTCCAGAGTGATCGTGGTGCTGAATTCATGTCTCAGCGTTTCCAGGACTGGATGCGTAAGAATAGAATTCTTCATCAGACGTTGGCTCCTTATACACCGGCTCACAACGGAGTCGTAGAACAATGACAAGGGGTACTGCAAACCATGATGTGTTGTCAACTAGAAGACGCCAACCTTGGTATGATATACTGGGGTGAAGCTTTAAAATATGCAAATTACATTGTCAACCGTACTTGGAGCAGTGTAATGAATCAGACTCCTTTCTTCATGTTGTATGGCTACAAGCCCGATCTTAAAAACATCCATATTTTTGGTTCATATGCTATGGTGAACATTCCCCTAGCTCAAAGAAGAAAAGGAGGTCCAGCAGCAAAGAGACTGAGATTTATGGGTATTGATGATAATTCAAAATGGAGCAAATTTATTGACTCTAAACATGTAATTGTGATTTCCCAATCTGCTAATTTTGAGGAAGATGTTGACTGGTCCAGGATTCATTCCAATGATCCTGGAGTTTATTTTCCTAGAGATGATACTGCTGATGCCGTGCAGATTGATGACCAAGATTCCACTGGTTCTTCTCAACCTGATGTTCCGTCTTCACAAGCTGCAGATGCTGACGCTAGCGACGAATGTGAGGACGAGGACGAAGCAGAAGAAGACTGGACAGATGCTGTGAGATGTTCCAAGAGGGCCACAAAAGGAATCCCTCCACAACGATATTCTTGGCAACTGACAAAAGCACCCTTACCTTTGATTTGCAATGTTACACTTCCACCTGATACGTTCACACAAATCAAGCAGCTCCCTGATTCAGAGCAAGACAAATGGTATGAAGCACTGTACAAGGCCAGACTTGTAGCTCAGGGTTTCGCTCAACGTTATCCTGAGGACTACACAAATACCTACTCACCGACAGTCCGAACTGAAAGTGTAAAAATTGCTTTAGCAACTGCAACTATTCTTGGTTTAGAAGTTTTCCAGTTCGATGTTGACACGGCTTATCTACATGCAGACCTAGATGAAGAGATCTACGTGAGAAGTCCTCCAGGATTCCGACAGCAAGAAGGGGATACCTGGTTTCTAAACAAAAGTCTTTATGGTCTGAAACAATCTGGTTTAATGTGGTATTTATGTCTTACTGACAAACTAAATTCAATGGGCTTTATTAAATCCGAAACTGATGAGTGCGTGTTCACAAAAAGATCTAACAATGCATATGAGATAGTTCTTGTTTATGTCGATGATATTGTTTATATTGGTCCAAATAAGCAAATGAGTGAAATTTTTGCCAAAGCTTTGCAGAGATACTTCACATTGAAATCATTAGGTCACATTAGCACTTATTTAGGTGTTCAGATTGAAAAAACACAGAAGGGGTTTAGTCTTTCACAAGAGGATAAAATTGAACAAATTTTGCATCATTGCAACATGAAAGATGCAAACACAACAAAGACACCCATGCAAACAGATTTTCACAACTTAACACATGAAGCAAGTCCCGAGTTCGAGGATCAAACACTTTATCGTTCAGTTATTGGGTCACTGTTGTACATTAGTAGTTGGACCAGACCCGACATTGCACTTAGTGTCAATCTCTTGTCTCGACACGTAGGTAAGGCAAAACAGTTTCATTGGTCATGTATTAAGAAATTATTGAGATACCTAAAACACACTAAACATATGAAGTTATTGTTAGAACCAACACATACTGATTATGCAGAATTATGTTGTTATGCAGATTCTGATTGGGCAAGTGATAAGAAATCACGTAAAAGTACTTCAGGTTATATGATGTTCTTAAATGGATGTCCTGTTTACTGGCAAGTATGTAAACAGAATTTTGTCTCTTTTTCATCTACTGAAGCTGAATATGCTTGTGTTTCAGATGCATGTAATTCTCTAACTTGGTTTGATGCTTTAGTCACAGATATCTGGATACACCCGATCAGACCGATCACAGTGATGGAAGACAATGAATTTGTGGTTTATATTTCTGAATCACATTTCACAGGTTCTAGGTCCAGACACATTGACATCCGTTATCAAAACATAAAACATTTAGTGAAAAAAGGTTTTGTTAAAATGCAGTATGTATCTACACATGATCAGATTGCAGACATGCTCAACAAACCACTTCCAGCAGCTCAACACGAGTATCTGCGTAAGAAGATGTGCCTTATTTGATGATGTACCTGATATTCGCTCAACTGGCAAAAGAAGGGGATTGTCACTGCGTTTTTTTTATTTTACCAGCTGAGCTCTCATTTCTGGACTATCAGACTTTCCGTAGCTTGCCAAGAATTCTTATCAGTAAGCTAAACTGTGCATGTCCTCCACCCACATTCCTTCTCACACCTTCTTTCCTACTTCAAGTCTCCTTTGTTCTCCTGCCAAGAGGTCCGGCTGGTCTGGCAGGAACCTTACAAAAATGTAACTATTAGATTAGTGAGATGTTTTATTTTCTTTTTAACAAATAAATGAGTTTTCTTAGAAGATATATCTTCCGGTTTGTTTTTCTTAAAGTATGCTGGCAAGGAAAGGTCTCGATCTGCCCCTCTTAATCAAGGTGCGATTATCCCATAGGCAGAATGGGATTAATCAGCGCTCTGACAAATAACTATAACTGTACTATGTTAACATACTATGTTGTTACAGCAATACAACAACAAAAAAAGAAAACTTCAACTAAGTTTCTACTTACATTACTTATTTACAATTTTTTTCATATCATATCCATAGTTTTATACAACTTTGTTGTACTGACATTCATAGACTTTCCTCTCATTTCTACCTCTTGTCTCTAGCCATTCATAAAATTTATTCCATGTCCTGTAATATTTTGAGTCTTCTTTATAAATTTAGAAATACGATTAAAGCAATGTGACAGAAAGTTTTAGTATACAAAAAGAAACAAGGCAAGGTTGTCCTCTCTCCGCGTTATTATTTATTTTAATATTAGAGTTATTGATGAGGAACATACAGTAAAACAAGATACAGAGATAAAAGGAATGGAAATTAGAAATGAAAAGTACAAACTCCAAGCTTTCGCTGATGACTTAGTGTTTATATTAGAAGAACCCATAGAAACTGGCCCTAAATTGATAAAGAAAATTGAGGAATATGGAGAGGTGGCAGGGATGAATAAAGATAAAACCAAGATATTAGTCAAAAATCTCACCAACAAATAGAAAAAGGAATTGACAGAGAAAATTGACCTACAGATAGAAAAAAAAAGTTTAAATACCTTGGTATTTTCTTAACGGCTAGGTGTGGGACAATCAAAGAGGACAATTATACAAAGCTGATACAACAAATTAAAATAGATTTGGAAAGGTGGAAGAATGTACAGTTATTAATAGGGAGAATTGCAGTGGTGAAAATGAACGTATTACCAAAACTACTCTTTCTATTTCAAACCATACCAGTAAAATTAGAAAAGAAAAATTTTGATCAACTAAATAAAATGACTCTGAAATATATTTGGCAAGGAAAAAAATTGAGAATAAAATTGAAGGTATTACAGGATTCTAGGAATGGTGGTTTTGGGCTCCCAGACTGAGAATTATATTACCAGGCTGCAGCTCTCACTTGGCTAAAAGATTGGTTAAACAGAAGACTATTATTACTAGAAGGGCACGACTTGCAGTTCGGCTGGCATGCCTTTCTTTGGTATGGCAGAAATACGGCACACAAATATTTCCAGAGGCATTATGTGAGGAACGTGTTACTTAACATTTGGGAAAATATTAAACTACAACACTATAGGAAAGTACCAGTCTGGCTCTCTCCAATGGAGGCAATAATATATCCAAATCGTATAAATTGAGGAAAAATTGTATGTTACAAGCAGTGGTGAAATCTAAAATTTGTTACTACCGGTTCTGTGGGCGTGGCTTGGGGGGTAATGTGACTGGGTGGGCATGGCCAATTTTTTTTTTTTACTTTTAAAACCATTTTTTCTACAACCTCTTCAGCGAAGAGGTTGTAAAAAAATGCTTTCAAAAGACTCTGATGATCCCAGCTGAGTTGGCTGATCGGCAGAGGTTTTTTTTCTTTTAAAAGCCTCTGCCAATCAGGCAACTCAGCTGGGATCGTCAGAGGCTTTTAAAAGCATTTTTTTACAACCTCTTTGGCTGAAGAGGTTGTAGAAAAAATGCTTTTAAAAATAAAAAAAAACAGCCTCTGATGATCGCGGGGCTCAGCTGGGCATGGGGGGGCAGGGATTTTTGCTACCGGTTCTCCGAACCATCTGCCTCCATCGCTACTGGATCGGGCGATCCGGTCCGAACCGGGAATATTTCACCCCTGGTTACAAGGATATTTTAGATGAAAGGGGTGATCTTAAATCCAGACAACAATTGCAGAAGCAGGGGTTGAACTTATCTTGGTGGCCGTATTTGCAGATCCAAGCAAGGTACGAAAAAGATGTTAAATTATGGGGTGTAAACAAAGAACAAACAGCATTGGACAAAATTTTAATGGGGACGGATGAAAAATTGATTAAAAAAATATATAATTATTTATTGGCCACATAGCTTTCAATGTCTTTCTTCAAGGCAGGCCACCAAAACTGCCTCTTAACCAAGTGCAGGGTTTTTACAAATCCAAAATGTCCTGCTGACTTAAGAGTCATGAGCGCCCTTTAATATGGTGCCCCTCAAGCTTGAGGGCATGTATAATTTGGCCCCGACCCAAGCCATGGTGCAGTCATTTTTATGAGTAGTAAGCCATTCATCAACTTTTAGCGCTACTTTAAGCTTCTCAGACAGTTCATTTGGAATCTCAGGCTCCTTCTTCCCCTGAACTCTAGTGGTTACCAGGGCTGCTAGCTGCTTTGAGGGGATAACAGGTCTGACCATTTTGGCTTTAACACTGTTGTATTAGAGCAACCTAGACAAAGCATCCACCATAAAATTCTTTCCCCCCGGGACATAATGCAGGGTGAAGTTGAAACAATTAAAGTATTGAGCCCAACGTATTTGTTTAGGGGATAGACTGCATGGAGTTTTCAGAGCTTCCAGATTTTTATGCTCAGTCCATACCTCAAAGAGGGCCCTTGCTCCTTCCAGGAAGTGCCGCCAAGTAAGTAGGGCCCACCGCACTGCATACGCCTCCTTCTCTCATATCGCCCACCTCTGTTCAGTCTCAGTGTGTTTCTTAGAGATGTATGCGCATGGCTGTAGCAACCCCCGGGCATGCTTTTGCAATAACACTGCCCCCACGGCTACATCGCTCGTGTTGGCCTGAATTTTTTTTTTTTTATTTGATTTATATGCCGCCCTTCTCTGGAGACTCAGGGAGGCTTACAATGTGTTAAGCAATAGCCTTCATACTTTTGTATATTTATACAAAATCAGCTTATTGCCCCCACAAACTGGGTCCTCAATTTACCTACCTTAGAAAGGATGGAAGGCTGAGTCAACCTTGAGCCTGGTGAGATTCGAACTTACAGTAATTGCAGACAGCTGGTGTTAATCACAATGCTATCAGTCTGCTGAGCCACCAGGCCCAGGGAGGGAGCATCTGGGTCGGGGTGCTTTAGCATGGGTTCTGCCGCGAACAGTTGTTTCAGTTTTTCAAACGTGGCTTGGCACTCCATGGTCCACTTAAGCGGCTGACCCGGCTTCGGCTTCCCCTCACCCTTAGTTTTTAAAAGGTTGGTGATTGGCAATGCGATCTTTGCAAAGGTCACGCCTCGACTGGAGACCTAGTGGCCGCCTGGGATAGGGCGGCCGCTGGAGCTCTGGATCAAGTCGTGCCTTTGCGGCCTCTGACCCGGCGCCGATCTCACCTGGCTCCTTGGTTTACTGAGGAGCTGAGGGAGATGAAGCGCCGGAAAAGACGCCTAGAGAGTAGTTGGAGGGCCAGTCGTACTGAATCTGACCGGACACTGGTAAGATCTCATATTAAGAATTACCTAGTGGCAATAAAAGCAGCGAAATGCACTTATCTTGCTGCTCTTATTGCATCATCAGATAACCGCCCGGCCACCCTGTTTAGGGTGACCCGCTCCCTGCTCCACCAGGAAGCGAGGGAGGACCCCTTGGAGGGAAGAGCCGAGGATTTTGTTCAGTATCTGTATGACAAAATCACTCAGATTCGGGAAGATCTGGACTCCGACTGGGTAGATCCAGCGGGGATGACGGAGGCAGGTCCTGAGAATGTTATCTGGGATGAGTTTGATTCTGTGACCCCTGAGGACGTGGACAGGATTCTGGGTAGACTGAATGCGACCACATGTTTGTTGGACCCGTGCCCCTCCTGGTTAGTGCTGGCTTCCCGGGAGGTGACGCGAGGCTGGCTCCAGGGGATTATAAATGCTTCATTGGGCGAGGGTGTCTTTCCCGCCGCCTTGAAAGAGGCGGTGGTGAGACCTCTCCTCAAGAAGCCTTCCCTGGACCCGGCAATATTGGCTAACTATCGTCCAGTCTCCAACCTTCGCTTCGTTGCGAAGGTTGTTGAGAGTGTGGTTGCACGACAGCTTCCCCAGTACCTGGATGAAACGACGTATCTAGATCCGTTCCAGTCGGGTTTCAGGCCTGGGTACAGCACGGAAACGGCATTGGTCGCGTTGGTGGATGATCTCTGGAGGGCTCGGGACAGAGGTTGTTCCTCTGTCCTGGTCCTATTAGATCTCTCAGCGGCTTTTGATACCATCGACCATGGTATCATGCTGCACCGGTTGGAAGAGTTGGGGGTGGGAAGCACCGTATTACGGTGGTTCTCCTCCTTTCTCTCCAACCGGTCACAGTCTGTGTTGACAGGGGGGCAGAGGTCGACCCTGAGGCCCCTTATATGTGGGGTGCCACAAGGATCGGTCCTCTCACCCCTTTTGTTCAACATTTATGTGAAGCCGCTGGGCAAGATCATCCGTGGTTTCGGGGTGGAGTACCATCAGTACGCTGACGACACCCAGCTGTACCTCTCCACCCCAGACCACCCCAACGATGCCCTTGAAGTGATGTCCCGGTGCCTGGAGGCCGTACGGATCTGGATGGGGAGGAACAGGCTCAGGCTCAACCCATCCAAGACCGAGTGGCTGTGGTTTCCGACATCCCGATATAGTCAGCTGGTGCCATCGCTGACTATTGGGAGCGAAGCATTGCCCCCCCCCCCCGGAAAGGGCTCGCAACTTGGGTGTCCTCCTGGATTCACAGCTGTCTTTAGAAGAGCACTTGACGGCCGTGACCGGGAGGATTTTTCATCAGGTCCACCTGATCCGCCAGTTGCGTCCCTTTCTGGATCGGGACTCGTTACACACGGTCACTCATGCCCTCCTCACCTCCCGTTTGGACTATTGTAACGCTCTCTACATGGGGCTCCCCTTGAGGAGCACTCGGAGGCT
The DNA here is from genome assembly GCF_029215685.1 of Pituophis catenifer annectens. NCBI lineage: Eukaryota > Metazoa > Chordata > Lepidosauria > Squamata > Colubridae > Pituophis > Pituophis catenifer. Next base: position 20,618,314 of record NW_027256885.1, read on the forward strand.
CCAACTGGCGCAGAGTGCGGTCCATTTCCACTCCTTCATTTTAGATACGGTAACCCAGGTAATCAATTTTATCTTGGTGAAATTCACACTTGGAAAGCTTTGCATACAGTTCAGCGGCTCAGAGCCTTTTAAGGACCGCCCGCACCAATTTCACATGTTCCTCCATAGTTTCAGTGTATATTAAAATGTCACCCAAATATAGAACACTGGGAGGGTTACAGGGGTCACCTGCCGACTTACCAGGGGATCATCGTTGTCATCGCTGTCAGTCTCACCCGAGCTGGTCGGAGTTCCCAACCCCTCATAGCCCGGATGGGCGAACTCTACGACCTCCAGATCTTTCAGTGCTGTCTCTCGGGTCCTTGGAGCTGGTTTCATTGCCTCCTCTATCCCTAACCCTTGAGCATTGGTCCTGGGCGAGGTCAATCTCCACTTCCGCTCCCAATGCATACCAGCTTTGTAGGGTTCGTGGGGCCCCGTGCGAGACACAGGTGTGGTAGATGTCATCATTGAGGCCATCTTTGAAGCAGTCAATGAGGAAGTCTTCAGTCCATGCGGTCAATCGGCATGCCAACTCTCAGAACTCCTGGGTGTACGTGGCCATCGACTGTCGCCCTTGGGTGATGGTCTTTATCCGGATCCGAGCCTTGTGCTCAGCCAGTGGATTCTCAAACTGTTGGCGAAGGGCTGCCATAAAGTGGTCATGGATGGATGGATAGATACATGAAGGGAGGGAGGGAGGGAGGGAGAGAGAGAAAAAAGGAGAGGAAGGAAGGACCACAAACCCTGGCACTAGACATGGCTTCAGAAGATGCTTTGAAACAGCATAGCAATCTAGGGCTGCAAGGGATCTCGGATGTCATCTAGTCCAACCCCCTGCTCCAGCAGGAAACCTTATATCGTCTGGATTATTTTGGTGCCTCTAACAGAGAGGAAAATTGCCAGAAAGGAGAAGGAGTTTACTAGGACAAGGCTGCCATGCAAAGGAAGGCAGAGATAGTCCTTGACTTATGACCACAATTGAGCCCAAAATTTTGGTTGCTAAGCAAGAATGTTGTTAAGTGAGTTTCACCACATTTTACTCAATCCATGACATTTCCTGGCTCTAACAGTCATGTGCAGGCTAGGGAAGTAAATCTGAAGGTGTGTGTAATGTTCTAATGTACAGAAGTTATAGTTAAATATGTGGCAGAAAGTGGACTCTGGGTGTCTTTTTCCAAAAGCACATACAGTATATATAGATCTTTTATGTGCCTATACACACTCTATACTATGTAATATGTATGTACACATATGGCATATATACATAGGATTAAATAGTGTATTTTGGATGTTCAGTAGTAGTAAATAAATAGACAGGGAAATTGTATCTTGTTGAGGTCTTTGAGGCGAGGAGAGGCCAGGCAAGGCGCCCCTTCATGTGAGTGATGTCAAGTTGGCCACGCCCACCCAATCATATGCCATGCCCACCCAATCACATGACCACCCAGCCACGCCCAATCACATGACCACCCAGCCACGCCCACAGAACCGGTAGTAAATTTTTTTGAATCCCACCACTGCCCCAACCTGTTGTATCAGGAACAGGGCCTGGTTCAGCATGGCTTCCTCTGGGCTTCCCTCCGGGGGTGGGGGTGGTCTTCCCTTTGCCCCACGCCCCTCACCCATTTGAGCCTAATGGGCTTCTCATTGAAGTCCAGCTCCTCTAGCCATTCTGCCTCATCTACAGCACGGTGTGGTCTAGTGGGAGAACCAGCTCTAGCTAGAGTTTCCTCCACCTCACTCCTTTTGTTGGACATTGGATGATTGGTCCCCACAGTAGACTGCTGTCTCCAGGTTGACCATTAAAGCAGAGCTTGCCTAATGTCAGGGCTGCCTCTGTCCATTTCCTAGGAAAGAAAAATCCTTGGCTCCATAGATTTAGAGAAAAGTACTTTTACTAGGAACAAACCAAAAGCAAGAAATTCCAGGCAAGCTCTGAGGCAAAGCGTGTGAAACTTGAAACAAACTGTACAGCCCAACCCCCTTGTAGCTAGGCAACCAGAGGCTACTGCATACCAGAGCTAACAGAAATGGTCTTGGAGAGATAGGCAAAATCCAGGCCGTAGTTGCAAAGCTGCAATTAAAAATTCTCCAGATCCCTCCCCCCTTTCCTATGGCAGCAAGCAGCAGGCCAGCTGACAGGCAGCCCCTCAAATATTGGACAATTGCTATAATGTCTCTCCTGGTCCTTCTCTTCACTAGACTAGCCATACCCAATTCCAGCAACCATTCTTTATATGTTTTAGCCTTCAGTCCCCTAATCATCTTTGTTGCTCTTCTCTGCACTCTTTCTAGAGTCTCAACATCTTTTTTATAGTGTGGTGATCAAAACTGGATGCAGTATTCTAGGTGTGGTCTTACTAAGGCTTTATAGAGTGGTATTAGTACCTCACTTGATCCAGGGGTGAAATGCTCCTGGTTCGGACCGGATCGGCTGATCCGGTAGCGATGGTGGCGGGTGGTTCAGAGAACCGGTAGCAAAAATCCCTGCCCCCCCCTCCACCCATGCCTACCCAATCGCCCGGTCACCCACTTGCCTGCTTGGCGCTTCTTTCTGGCTCGCTCGCTTTTCCGGCCTTGCTTCGCCTGCTGCAATCCCTGCAATCAATTGCATCAGCTAGCAACTGAATCTGCCTGCCTGCAATCAATCTCATCAATGAGCAACTGAATCTGCCTGCCTTGTGCCTTCAATTGGGTAAGTAACTGGGTTTTTTGGAGCTTTAAAAAAAATAGTTAATTGGGTTTGTTTGTTTTTTGACATAGCAATTTAAAGTTAAGGAAGTTTTAAATTTAGCTGCTTTTATCTAAAAATATAAATAAAAAAATAAAATATTTGTGCAGCTTTCTGAGATTTGGTGTGTTTCTGTAATGTTTCACTCTCACAAAGCTGTACAGGTGAAACTTGAAAAATTAGAATATCATGCTAAAGTTCATTTATTTCAGTAATGCAACTTAAAAGGTGAAACTAATATATGAGATAGACTCATTACATGCAAAGCAAGATAGTTCAAGCCTTGATTTGTCATACTTTTGATGATTATGGCTTACAGCTCATGAAAACCCCAAATTCACAATCTCAGAAAATTAGAATATTGTGAAAAGGTTCAATATTCTAGGCTCAAAGGGTCCCACTCTAATCAGCTAATTAAGCCATAACACCTGCAAAGGGTTCCTGAGCCTTTAAATGGTCTCTCAGTCTGGTTCAGTAGGAATCACAATCATGGGAAAGACTGCTGACCTGACAGTTGTGCAGAAAACCATCATTGACACCCTCCATAAGGAGGGAAAGCCTCAAAAGGTAATTGCAAGAGAAGTTGGATGTTCCCAAAGTGCTGTATCAAAGCACATTAATAGAAAGTTATGTGGAAGGGAAAAGTGTGGAAGAAAAAGGTGCACAAGCAGCAGGGATGACCGCAGCCTGGAGAGGATTGTCAGGAAAAGGCCATTCAAAAGTGTTGGGGACTTTCACAAGGAGTGGACTGAGGCTGGAGTCAGTGCATCAAGAGCCACCACACACAGACGGATCCTGGACATGGGCTTCAAATGTCGTATTCCTCTTGTCAAGCCGCTCCTGAACAACAAACAACATCAGAAGCATCTTACCTGGGCTAAAGAAAAAAAGAACTGGTCTGTTGCTCAGTGGTCCAAAGTCCTCTTTTCTGATGAGAGCAACTTTTGCATCTCATTTGGAAACCAAGGACCCAGAGTCTGGAGGAAGAATGGAGAGGCACACACTGCAAGATGCTTGAAGTCCAGCGTGAAGTTTCCACAGTCTGTGTTGATTTGGGGAGCCATGTCATCTGCTGGTGTTGGTCCACTGTGCTTCATTAAGTCCAGGGTCAACGCAGCCATCTACCAGGAGATTTTGGAGCACTTCATGCTTCCTTCCGCAGACGAGCTTTATGGGGATGCTGACTTCATTTTCCAGCAGGACTTGGCACCTGCCCACACTGCCAAAAGTACCAAAACCTGGTTCAATGACCATGGGATTACTGTGCTTGATTGGCCAGCAAACTCGCCTGACCTGAACCCCATAGAGAATCTATGGGGCATTGCCAAGAGAAAGATGAGAGAAATGAGACCGAACAATGCAGAAGAGCTGGAGGCCGCTATTGAAGCATCCTGGTCTTCTATAACACCTCAGCAGTGCCACAGGCTAGCATCCATGCCACGCCGCATTGAGGCAGCAATTGATGCAAAAGGGGCCCAAACCAAGTACTGAGTACATATGCATGCTTATACTTTTCAGAGGTCTGATATTGTTCTATATACAATCCTTGTTTTATTGATTTCATGTAATATTCTAATTTTCTGAGATTGTGAATTTGGGGTTTTCATGAGCTGTAAGCCATAATCATCAAAAGTATGACAAATCAAGGCTTGAACTATCTCGCTTTGCATGTAATGAGTCTATCTCATATATTAGTTTCACCTTTTAAGTTGCATTACTGAAATAAATGAACTTTTGCACAATATTATAATTTTTCGAGTTTCACCTGTATGTGGCATTTTGTGTGGAAAAAGTGTGAAAGTTAGTTTTTGAGCTTTTTGTGCCTCTGTGAGGTTCTTTCTTATTGCAGGGGCCATTTTGGGTCAAGTGCAGCTGCTTTTACATTGTGTGAGTCAGTTGTGTTGTGTTGTGTTGTGTTGTGTTGTGTTGTGTTGTGTTGTGTTGTGTTGTGTTGTGTTGTGTTGTGTTGTGTTGTGTTGTGTTATGTGTGAAGTGTGAAAGTTGGTTTTTGGTACCTCTTATTGTTTTCTGTACTTTATTATTTTTATTATTGGCCACATCCACCGGGTCACCTGACCATCAAGCCATGCCCACCAATTAAGCCACACCCACAGAACCTGTAGGGAAATTTTTTAGATTTCTTTTTTTTTTTAATATACTTTATTAGATTTTTCCATATTAAAAAGAAAATATACAATCTCTATCTCCTTCAGAGGTACAGTGTTTATACAATTTGGTGAATCATACATTAAATAAACTTCATCCTTAGCTATACAATATTCTATACAATATAACTCGAATTCGAATACAAAACAAGTCATATCCTAAAATCATGTTTTTATCTTATTCTTCAACCAATTATACCAGTTTCCCCATACTTCATAATATTTAGATTTCTCCTCATTGTTTAACTCACTTGTCAATTTTGCCATTTCTGCGCACTCTAGGATTTTGTTTATTAATATTTCTTCTGGGGGTATAGATTTATTTTTCCAGTATTTCGCAAAGGCTAGTCTAGCCGCGGTTGTAATCTGGATTATGAGTTGCATTTTGTTGTTATTGAGGCCATCTTCAGTTATACCCAGGAGGAAAGATTCTGGGGCTAGGACTATCTCCTGTCCCGTTATTTCACAGAGCCAGTGTCAAATTTTTGACCAAAACTTTTTGGTCTCAGGACAGGTCCACCATAGATGATAGAAGGTGCCAACTGTTTTTCCACATTTCCAACATGTGGCTGAGAGATTTGGAAATATTTTCGCTAACCTAGCCGGGGCTAGGTGCCACCTGTGTAGCATTTTGTAATGGTTTTCTCTAAATGTTGCCGATTTCGTTATTTTATAGTTCCTATTCCATGCCATCTCCCAGTCGTTAAAGTTTAGTCTATATCCTAGATTTTTTCCCCAAATATTTAGCTGATTTTTTGCTATGATCTCTGCCCTATCCTCATCTAATAGGAAGTTATAGATTTTTGTTAGCATTTTCTTGTCTATTCCCCAGATAATTTTATCAAAATTTCCATATTTAGCTTCTATACCAAATTTGTCTCTATCTTTTTGGAATCTTGAGTTAATCTGTAGATAGTTCCACCAATCCAAATTGAAACCCTGGTCCCTCAATAAATCCAGAGGTTTGAGCTTCCCTTCTTCATCAAGAATGTCCTTATATGTGCCCAGTTTGTAATCGTCTCTCCTGTTTGGGGCCATCAACGCTTCCATAATAGAAAGCCAGTTGGGTACCTTAGTGTAAATCCTCTGTCTAATTTCCTCCCACGTGCGAATGAGAGTCTCCCTAATTTTGTGTTTATGAAAGTAGGATTTTTTCTTTTTCTTTGTATCCCACAGGTGAGTATGCCATCCTTCTAGAAGGTCGTGTCCTTCTAATGTCAGGATTCTCCTATCTTGTAGCTTGATCCACTCCTTGATCCAAATTATTTTTGCCGCCTTTTGATATATTTCCCAATCAGGGAGCCCAAATCCTCCCAGATTTCTTTTGCCTTGGAGTATCTTAAAGGAGATCCTCGATTTCTTACCCTCCCATAGGAAGTTTCTAATGTGTTTATTCAGGTCCAGAAAAAAATTTTTCTCTAAAGTTATCGGGATGTTTTGAAATAGGAATAGAATTTTAGGTAAGATGTTCATTTTAATCGCTGCTATTTTACCAATCAGGGACAGTTTTAGTCTTTTCCATCTTTCAAGGTCTTGATATATTTTCTGCCATAGGGGGATATAATTATCATCTTTTAGTGAGGAGAATCTCGCAGTAATCCATATTCCCAAATATTTTATTTTCTTAACTGCCTGGAGGCCTAATAAGTCTTCCAATTCCTTCTTTTGTGGATCTGTCATGTTTTTCACTATTATTTTAGTTTTTTTCCTATTGAGTTTAAGGCCCGCCACTTCTCCATAATCCTGTATTTCCTGCATTAGTTTTAAACCAGTTTCTAATGGATCTTCTATTATGAGGGCTACGTTGTCTGCAAAGGCTTGGGTTTTGAATGTTTCCTTCCTAATCTTTAATCCTTTAATTTCTTTATTGGCTCTAATCTTTCTAAGTAGCACCTCTAACGCCAAAATATAAAGTAGGGGGGATAGGGGGCATCCCTGCCTCACTCCTTTTTGGATCTGAAATACCTGAGTTTTGTCTCCATTCACTAATATGCTTGCCCTCTGTTTGTGATAGATCTTTTCGATCATCTTCCTAAAATTGGCCCCGAATCCCATTAGGTCAATTTGATTAATCATAAAAGTCCAATTCAAATTGTCGAACGCCTTTTGGGCATCGACAAACATTAGGGCCAGCTGTTTTTCAGGATGTTGTTCATAAAATTCTATGGTATTCAAAACAATTCTCAAGTTATCTCTGATCTGTCTCCCTGGTAGAAAACCGTTTTGATCTTTGTGAATCCACCGATTTAAAATTTTTTTAAGCCTCTCCGCAATTATATTCATGAACAGTTTGTAATCTGCATTCAGCAATGAGATAGGTCTATAATTAGATATCTGCTTCGGGTCGGCACCTTCTTTCCGTATGAGCGTCAAATACGCTTCCCTCCAAGTATCTGGAATTGTTATACCAGCTAGGGCCTCATTAAGTATTTCTAGTAATTCTAATTTCAGGGCTTCATCAAATTTTTGGTATATTTCCCCAGGGAGACCATCTGGGCCTGGGGTTTTGTTCTTCTTTATTTTAGAGAGGGCAGTTTTTAATTCCTCTATAGTGATCTTTTCATTCAACATTTCCTTTTCTTCTTCAGTGATTAGAGGTAAGCTGGCATCCAACAAATACTGTTCTACCTTGTTTGACTCAATTCCTTCGTTTTTGTATAGGCATTCGTAGAATTTTCTTATGCTTTCTAATTTATCTTCTTCCTTCGTCAGAAGGTTACCCTGAGAGTCTTCTAGTACTAGTATTTGATTTTTTTCCTTCTCTTTTTTTAATTTATACGCCAGCCATCTCCCCGACTTATTAGCGTTCTCAAAACAATAATGTTTAGATCTTTTTATTTTTTGTGCCATCTCCTCCTGGTCCAATAAATTCAGTCTGTGTCTCGCCATCGACCACTGTTGTTTAATCGCCTCATCTCCCGGGCATTGCTGGAGTTCATCTTCAGCTTGTACTAGCTTTTTGGTATGCTCTTCCCTGATCTTTCTTTTTTCCTTGTTTTTGAAGGTAGTATATGAGATGGCTACCCCTCTCACATAAGCCTTCATGTTGTCCCAAACAATTTCTTTGGCTGTCTCTTGGTTCCCATTTTCTATGAAAAAGCGTTTGACTTCTTCATTCAGTTTCAATGTAAACTCTTTATCATTTAGCAAGTTAGTCCTTAAACTCCATCTCTGTTGTTTTCTCTTGGTATCGTGGTGCCAACTAACTTCAAGAAACTTATGGTCTGCCCAGGCATTTGTACACATATTAACCTTTTTAATTTCTAGGCCCAGTTTCCTGGTAGCCCAGACCATATCTATTCTAGACCAAGAGTTCTGTGGCATTGAGTAAAAAGTAAATTGCCTATCCTGGGGGTGTAAAGTACGCCACATATCTATTAGATTTATCTCGTCCACCAAGTCAAAAAAAGTCTTTGGTAAGAGAGATCTTTTATTCTTTTTAATTTTATCACATTTATAATCTTTATTTGGGTCAACAATTCCATTAAAGTCCCCTAGCATGCATATTTCATTATGTGCCCACTTTGCCAGCTGTTCATGCAATTTCCGATAGAATTTCCCTTGTTTTTTGTTTGGGGCATAAACCCCTACCAATAACAACTTAGAATTACCTCTCGTTATTTCTACTATTAGTATTCTCCCTTTTTCATCCTTATATTTACATTCTGCCTCTATTCCTTTCTTGACATAAATAGCGACCCCCCTTTTTCTTTTCTCGGCTAGTGAAAGAAATACTTTACCAAATTTGGTATAATTTAGATAGTTGGCTTCATCTTTTTTTATATGCACCTCCTGAATACAGATTATATCGGGATTCTGTTTCGCCAATTTTGACAATATTATCTTTCTTTTTTTATAATCATTTAAGCCGTTCACGTTTAACGATATGATCTTTGTATTGTTCATTCCTGTTGTTGGTCTCTGGTCTCTAGTTCTTGTTTACCTTTAAAGTTACTGCTCTTACTGGTCTGGTTTTTTTCCCTTTTTCTTCTGTGTCTTCCTTTTTCTTCTCCTCTTCTATGTCTTCCCTTGTGCTTTGTTCTTGAGATGTCTCTTCTTCCGTATTCGCTGTTTCTATTTCCTCCTTACTAGTTTGTTCCTCTTCACCTCCCCTTAATTGTTCTAGGAAGTCTTGGGCATCACTTAAACAGTCGATTTTAATTTTCCTCCCTTGCCACGATATTAACATTCCTTCTGGCAAGAGCCACCTAAATATTATGCTTCTCCTATTTAATTGGTTAGTCAGAAATCTGTAGTTTTTCCTCCTTTCCCTCACTCTCCTTGGGATTTGTTTTAAGATATTCACTTCTTTTCCCCCATAGATGATTTTTTCTTCCCGGGCTATATTATACAGGATGTCTCTCACTTTTTTTCTAGCAAACCGAACGTTTTAGATTTCACCCCTGACTTGATCTTGATTGTATCCCTCTGTTAATGCAAGTGAAAGAGAGTGTTGACTTACGGGAAGGTTGTGTAGAAGACACATTTGCATTTTGGCCTGTGTGGTGTTTTATTACCTGCCCCATCTTTTTTGTACAGTATTTTACAGTACTCTTAAGATGATTAGGCTATAGAGAAATGTTACACAGCAGTAAGGAATTGATTTACTCATGATTAATTACCTTGTCATGCAGCATAAAACTGCTGGGCTGATTTTCGCAATAGGGAAGAAAAATCATAAGAGTTTAACATAGTTGTAGTAATACATACCACTCCCAAGCAGACTCCTATACCTTGTTCACTCTCCCCAAAGGTTCCTGCAACTTCAACCCCCTCTATCATTTCATATCTTTTAGTAAGAATAAAGTCCAATATAGTTGACCCTCTAGTTCCCTCCTCTACCTTTTGGATGACAAAGTTGTCAGCTAGACTGGTCAGGAACCTGTTCAATCTCCCACTTGATGCAGAGTTTGTCTCCCAGTTGATGTCAGGGTAGTTAAAGTCCCTCATTACTACTGTGTTGTGTTTCCTACACACATTAGTTAACTGATTAGCAAAAGGTTCATCTATTTCTTCTGCTTGGTTGAGTAGCCTGTAGTATATACCTATGATGATGTCATTGTTTTTCATTTTATATTAATATACTGTAGGTATTAATATAATTATTAAAATATAATTGTTTTATATTAATTTTATATTAAATTATATTTTATATTTAAACATATGAAGGTCTGGCAAGATAAACTGTGTGCACAATTATCAGCATTTTTTATGCATATTTCCCACCTCCAAGCTGTATAAACCTGAATGCTTAGTGGATATAAGCATATCAGGTGATGTGTATTTGTGTAATGAGGGAGGGTGTTGCCCAAGGAGATCAACACCTTATATGAAGGTGTGCATAATTATTAGGCAGTCTCTTTTCCTCAGGTGAAATGGGCCAAAAAAGAGATATAACTGACTCTGAAAAGTCAAAAATTGTAAAAAGTTGTTCAGAGGGATACAGCACTCTTGAAATTGCTAAGATATTAGGGCATGATCACAGAACCATCAAATGTTTTGTTGCAAATAGTCAACAGGGTCACAAGAAATGTGTTGAGAAAAAAAGATGCACATTAACTGCCAAAGATTTGAGAAGAATCAAATGTGAATCTACCAGGACTGGGCCAAGAAATATCTGAAGACAGATTTTTCAAAGGTTTTATGGACTGATGAGATGAGAGTGACTCTTGAAGGACAAGATGGATGGGCCTGTGGCTGGATCAGTAATGGGCACAGAGCACCACTTCGACTCAAGACGCCAGCAAGGTGGAGGTGAGGTACTAGTATGGGCTGGTATTATTAAAGATGAGCTAGTTCAGGGGTGTCAAACTTGATTTCATTGAGGGCCGCATCAGGGTTGTGGTTGACTTCGGGGGCTGGGGTGGGCATGGCCGGGTGGTCGTAGCCAATTGGGTGGGTAAGGCCGGGGTAGGCGTGGCCAGCTTAACGTCGCTCGCATCGGAGGCACCTGTGGCAGCCTGGGCGGGGCTGTGGGATCCATTGTCTCCAGCGGAGGAAGGCAAGACCAGGGTGAGCGCCAAACCCTTGTCCACCAGAGGAGCCTCGCCGTCCCTCTCAGGCCACATGGAGGACCCCCGGATGGCAGCACAGGCTGCTCAGAGCCCTGGGCAGCAGAGGGCAAATGCCCAGCCCGGCCCTTGAGCTCCCAGGGCACCAGGACCCCAGAGCCCAGCTCCACTTCCCTGAGGGGGCACCTGGCTGTGCTTACCTCCTCCTTGAGGCTGCTGCTGTTGTTCTCTCTCTTCTTGGCCAGGTTGCTGGTGTGTGTGAGAGGGCAAAATGTGTGGGTCGGAGGGAGGCCCACTCCCTCTCTTTGTGAGGAGACCCAGCTTTGTAACGAAAGCATCCTCAGCTATAGGATGGGAGACCACCAGGAGAGGAGGGGGCAAGGGGATGGCGAAAGGGCAGCAAGGCTGCTGGTGGCCAAGTGCTAGGGCAGGATTTCCCTCAGACCCTCCCTCCCTCTCATAATCCCCTTCCTTCCTTCCCTCCCTCCTTCATTCCCATCTTCCTTCCTTCCTTCTCCTGTTCTTCCTCCTTCCCCACTTCCCCCTCCTCCTTCCCCCTTCTCCTCCTTCTCCCCCAACCCTTACTCCTTCTATCCCTACCCTTTTCCCTCCTTCCTTCCTCCCTCCCTCCTTCCCTGCCTCCCTCCTTCTCATTCCCATCGCCTTCCTTCCTCTGTGCTCAGAAAGGGACAATGGGAGGGGGAGAAATTGGCAGCATGGTCGGTGGCTGTGCCGCCGCAAGCTGTGGCTTTCCCATGTGGGGGCAGGGGTGGTCCCAAAGAAAGGGAAGCCTCATGGGCTGCAAGGCCAGGCCAGCGAGCAGGGCATGGAGGCTTGTGGTGGCCATCTGGGCTGGAATGCGGTCACCCTTAGATCTGACCCGCGTGGCTGCCCTGGAGCCAGTGAGGGGCTGTCCCGCCACCTCAGCAAAAGGGAAGTGAGGCGAGGCCAGCGAGCAGGGCATGGAGACCCTGGCGGCGGACGTGGCGCTGATCTACAACTTGTGGCAGCCATCCAGGCTGGAATGCGGTCAGCCTTAGCTCTGACCTGCGTGGTTGCCCTGGAGCCAGTTAGGGGCCGTCCCACTGTCTCACCCCCGCCCCCTGGACATGTGCACAGGAGGCAGCAAGCGCTGGCATCCTGGGTGAAAGGGAAGTGCTCAGAATGCAGTCAGCCTGCAGGGCAAGATGGTCCCCAGGGATGCCAGGCCACACACGCTCACTGCCTCCTGTGCGCGTGTCCAGGGGATGGGGCGGGGGCTGCCCCTCCCTGGATCCAGTGAGTGTGATCCTAAGGCTGACCGTGTTCCAGCCTGGATGACCACCATCAGGTTGTAGATCAGCGCTCGATCAGCCTGGGCCTGGCCAAGGCGCTGCAGGCCAGTCCTTGGCCACGCCCAGTTTAGCGAAGGGGGAAAAAGTCACAATACATCACATGACAACACCGTAACGACACGGGTTTGACACCCCTGCTCTACAGTATTTGGCCCCAAGCATAGCCAAATGATACGGTACTTTTTACCTTTTCTTGACAAATTACTATGCACCTGGGCCACTTTTTCCAGTGTAAAAGCTACCCAAATGCTTGTCCCGCTACAGCTCCACAATGTGAACAGCAGGTAAGGTCACACTGAGGTGAATATAGCAAATAAGAAATAATGTAAATAAAAGAAATAATCATACAAAGTCAGATACATAAAATCAAATCCATGAACTCTGAAGAACCTTCTCTATTGAACTTTGAGAGAACCTCTCTATTCACATTATTATAAGAGAGAAACGTGCTTGTTAGAGGCAGCTGAACTTCATTATTGGTAATAGATCTTCTGAGAGGACCTAGCTGTCATCCATTAGGAAAGCTAAGAACGGTGTTCTGGTGGATGACTGACTCTGATAAAGAGAAGAAGCTAAGCAATTACCTCATGGATTTCCTCATAATTACTTGACCTATGGCACTGTGTCAAACACACTGATTCTATATATCTTCTTAATAGAATCAAAACTACGGAAATACAGCTATATGGGAACATCTGAAAGGACATGCATTGGAAACAGAAAGTTACTTTTTTTTTTTTTTAATTTGATTTTTATTATAACATATAGTAATACAATCGGTACATGTTGCAATATTTTCAGGATCAGACTCAATAATGATAATAAGAGTTAGAGGTTTAAATATATTTCTCTTTAATTATAACAGGCATTCTATATTCACTGAATATTCACAGATAGAAGCAAGGAAAATGGTGAAGGTGGCTCCTTATATATACAAGGGGTGGAGCCAAGAATGGGAGTGGTGAATTATGAATACATTAGGAACCAAAGAATAAGTTAACCCCCGATGTCCCATATATACATTATTTACACATTAGGGAATAAGGCATTTACATCTCACAAATCCCCCTCTAAATGCCGGTTCGCTATACAACACCAATTACATTCAGATTCAGGACAATATAAGACATATAATTTTGATGTTAAATATTTGTGCTGTTTAGAAGGTAAAGGCTTCGTCAATATGTCAGCTAATTGTTCAGAGGTATCACAATGCACTGCTTTGATAAATCCATCTTGAGACAATTGTCTCACATGCTTAAATTTTATATCTATATGCCTGGACCTTTGTCCAATGGCATCGGATCTGGATATTTCAATGGCTGCTTTATTATCTTCATGCATAACAAAAGGCAAAGCAGGTTTTTTCCAAACATCTGAAATCAAATCATTAAACCATACAAGGTTATTTGCAGCTTTGGACAAACAAACATATTCCGCTTCTGTGGTCGAAGTGGCTACCAGTTCTTGTTTACCAGTGTACCAGTAAACTGGACAGTCATTTAATAGAAAAATATAACCAGAAGTGCTCTTTCTGCATGTTATATCTCCAGCCCAATCCGCATCTGCGTAACATGTAAGTTTTGGTTCTTTATCATTACTAGGTTCTAATACTAAGCAAAAGTCTAATGTACTTTTCAGATATCTTAGAATTCTTTTGACTGCTTCCCAATGATACATTGTTGGTTTGCTAACATATCTTGACAATAAGTTGAGTGGTAATGCAATATCTGGCCTGGTCCAATTAGATATATAAAGAAGTGAACCTATGACTGATCTATAAAATGTATTATCCTTGAATTCAGGGGAAGATTCATCAGTGTTTCTAAGGAAATCAGTTTGCATAGGAGTGTCACAGGGTTTGGCATTGTTTAAATTGCATTTGTTCAGAAGTTCAATGATTTTATCTTTCTGAGTAAGTTTGAATCCCCTTCTAGTTTTGTTAATTTGTACACCAAGGTATTTGTTTACTTTACCTAGAGATTTCAACGAGAAATGTTCGTTTAGCTTATTTACAAAGGTTTCTCTTCTCTCCTTGTGTTTTCCTATATATAAAATATCATCTACATAAATTAATACAAATTCAATATGATCATCACTCTTTTTTACAAAGAAACAGTTATCAGCAGTGGTAGCGTTGAAATCCATGGTCTTAAGTACTTTTACCAAGCAATCGTACCATCTTTTGCCAGATTGCTTTAATCCGTATAGACTCTTGTTCAATAGCCAAATTTCATTCTTATTAGTGTATTGACTGTGTGGTGCTCTTACATATATTTCCTTATCTAGTTTTGCGTGTAAATACGCAGTCTGTATGTCATATTGAAATACATCAAGATTGAGTGCAGATGCCACTACTAGAGCTGTTTTAACACTCTCTGTTCTCACTGTGGGGGAGTATGTGTCAGTGTAGTCCTCCGGATATTTTTGTGCATAACCTTGTGCAACCAATCTAGCTTTGTATAGAGTATTGCCTCCTTCTAGATTCTTAATTTTATAAATCCACCTGGTACCTATAATCGTTTTATCTTTAGGTGCAATCGCAGGTGTAAACACATTTAATCCTTGCAAACTTTCCATCTCTTTTTTCATAGCTAGTTCCCATTTTTCTTTTTCTTCACGAGGGAGTTTTAATACTTCCTCATATGTATTAGGTGTCATTTGTTCACCATCCATATGCATTATGTAATCTCTGTATTTATTTGGTACTTGATTTCTATTGTTTCTAATAGCTCTTTCGGGTTTGCTATGGTTATCATGCAAATATCTTGCTTCCTTTTTTGTTAATGTGTCTGTCTTTATTTTGTGCTGACTATTTGTCCAAGTTTTGGTTTTGTTTTTATTTTTGTTGATATTTTGATTTTCTATTGTCCCTTCCTCACAAGATTTTGTATCTTTGCATTTATTTGGAAATATTTCATTAAGATGTAATTTAGACCAATTGGCCTGTTCATGGAACACAGCTGTTCTGGAGACTATAAATTTGTTATTATTATCAATGAATCTGTACCCTTTGGTGCCAGTTTCATATCCCATAAATCTTAATCTTCTGGATACGTTTTCTCCCTTTCTTCTCAACTGCTTAGGTATGTGTACGTCTGCAGTGACTCCAAATATGTGCATGTGTGCTAATTTGGGTTTCCTATTATACATCACCTCATATGGTGTTTTATTCACAATACTGGACCAGGTTCTATTTTGAGTGTAATTTGAATAATGTAAGGCCTCTGACCAAAATTGTTTGCCTAAACCAGCATCCTCTAATGTGCACCTAATCATGGTTTGTAGTGTGGAATTCTTTCTCTCTACAATCACGTTTTGGAATGCAGAAAATGGACTAGACGTGAAATGTAGCATTCCTCTATCCTTTAACCATTGGGAGAATTCTTTAGACATGAATTCACATCCCCTATCTGTCATAATTTGTTTTATTCTGATATTATGTTGTGTTTCTATGCGTTTGTAGAATTCCTTAAATTTCTGAAAGGTTTCATTCTTGTGTTTTAATGTGTAAACAAAACCATAGCGACTGTAATCGTCTACTATTGTTAGGAAGTAACGTTTTCTATAAGTGATTGATGGAGTTAATGGACCAACTAGGTCCATATGTACTAAGTCAAAAATTTTGTTAGTTGATCTGTTGGATTTTTTTGGTCTGGGACTAGTTTTTAGTTTAGTGGATTTACATACTGAGCATTCCAAATAATTTTCACAATTTTTTATTTTGACACCTTCTGCGTGTTCAGTCATTTTTTGTACTACAGGAAAACTTGCATGTCCTAACTTCCTATGCAGGATGTGAGCACACTCATCATGAATTGGTTTACCTATTCTTGGTTTCTTCTCATTGTGTGTATTTGCGTGATCATGAGATATTTTACATTCATCATTGTCACTGTTACTAACATTTTCATCATCTGCCTCAATACAATCTTCCATATTTGAATCAATGTTATGTAACCATCTTTCTTTTGTTATTAGATAGGGTAGGCCTCCTTTAATCATCACAGTGCCTACATTTGTTTTGTCCTTCTCTAAAGTTGCTTTCCCCTTTGAGAAAACTATATTGATGTCAGAATCTCTGCTTAGTTTTATGGCACTTAGTATGTTATGAGGTATTTCTGGAATTAACAATACCCCCTCTATTTTTCCTAGGCCAGGCAAGGTCACATTTCCTCTGCCTAATACTTGAACCTTTTCTTGATTAGCTACCTTTATTACAAATTTATCTTCTGTAAATGAAGACAATATATTTTTGTTATTAGTGGTGTGGTTGGTTGCCCCAGAATCAATAAGCCAATTATTGTTTTCATTTTGTTGTGTTTTAGTGCTGTCTTGTTTATTTAGTCCATTCAGTGAACCAGATTTTCTCTCTTTTGAATTTTCTCTACCCCCTCTACTATCTCTGTAATTTGGTGGACTTCTATATTTATGTCTATCTGTGGAAGACTGTCTATAATTGTATTTGCTCCTATACTCTGACCTATGTCTCTCCTTTGAGATTTTGGGACAGTCTCTTCTATTGTGTTCCCTGGACCCACAATTATGGCATTTAAAAGCTTCATTGTATTTTTCCTGGAAAGCTACCTTCCTAAAAGATTTGTGTTCTGTGTGATTGCTGGAACGATTTTTTCTTGAATTGTCTTCTGCTATCAATTTGTTAGATAGACTTTCTATGGATAAATATCCTAGATTGATGGTGTCTAAGTGTGACATAAAACTATCCCATGATGAATCAAGTGAATTGATAATAACACTTTTCATTGTTTGATCTGAAATCACTTCCCCCCTCAAATGCAGCTCAGCTCTTATTTTGTTTAGAGATATCAAATGCTCACTTATGGAAACCCCTGGTTTTACTCTGGAAGAAAAGAAATCCTTAGACATTCTTGTAGTGGTAGCTACACTATCGCTGTGAAACAGATTAAACATGTATTGAATTATTTCTGAAACAGTTAGGTTTGGTTTGATGCTATGATACATTGTAGGAGACACGCTAGATATTATTAAGAAAAATGCTCTATGATGTAAACAATCTATTTTTAAAGTCCAAGGTCTTCTTGGAGGACTAGTGATAAAGAATAGCAAATTTTCTTTCATAAAGACAACCTGGAGCTGTTGATACCATTCTTGCAAATTAATGCCATCAACTCTAAGTTTTGGGAAGTCACTGGGTAAGTTTCCCACATTATTTTGTTCATTACTTACAACCTGAGGTAGTCCGTGGTCTCGCAAGTGCAGGAAATTGCAAAACGGCATGGGGATGCTCGCAACGAGTCTGCGCGGTTCTCTGGCCAGTTCAAGTCTTTCCGGACCGTCTACGTAGTTTCGCACATGCGCGTTGCTCATTTCTTCTTTGGCGTCGTCGTGGAAGGTTCTCTCCATTGCAGCTCGCTCGCTCCGCTCCTCTTCAGACGAGTCGGTTTCTGGCTCGGTTTTAGGAGTTTTGATGGCGGCGACTGCTCTTTTCTTTCTTTTGTGTGCGTTGGTACTTGATCCGGTCTGCGGTGTAGGGCGGAATCGACATGGCTCTCTGGGCTCGGGCGTCGTCGCTCTCGAAGTCAGGATGGGAGCGTGCAGGCCTTGAGGTATCGGCTTGTTCTCTAGCTTCTTCGTTGTCGCTTTGGAAATTTTTAATTTTGGCCCAAATGCAGCAAAAAGCGTTTTCATTGCTGACTTTACTTGGGATTTCGTTAAGTCGTCTTCGCTTTCTGATTCTGGTTCTTCTGAAGAGTTTGAATCTTCCTTTTCGCTTTCGTTGTCTGATAACGTTTTTCGCGCCAGAAATTTTGAACTGAGCATTTTGATTGGCTCTGCTTCGCTCACTTTGGAGGCTTGTTGGAACCAAGATGGCTGCCATTCAAAATTTCGCGCGGGATCACATCTTTTCTTTTTCATAACGACTTTCTCTGTAGTCATATCACTCACAGTTTTTTGGTCTTTGGGTTTCTCTTTAGCAATGTTTTTCTCTCTCGCTGCTCCGCTGTTTTTCAGCATTTCTTGGAGATTCGCGATGAGGCTTTCATCATTCTTCTGGCTTTTTAATAGTTTTAATATCTCTGACCTGAGTTCGTTATTTTCTATTTCGATTTCCTCCTGGTCATTATTTTCATTTATTAGTTCTTCTTCTTCAGTGGTGTATTCTTCGGATTCTCTCGAAATCGCGTTTGTGGATTCGTTGATTATTTCTTGTTCAGTTTCTATTTCTTTGCTGTAGGCCCTGGTGTTGGGCCTATCTTTCTTAGACATCTTTAAGTATTTATTGAGTCAATTAACCATCCTCTGCTACCAGCTTGTTGCAATATTTTCAGGATCAGACTCAATAATGATAATAAGAGTTAGAGGTTTAAATATATTTCTCTTTAATTATAACAGGCATTCTATATTCACTGAATATTCACAGATAGAAGCAAGGAAAATGGTGAAGGTGGCTCCTTATATATACAAGGGGTGGAGCCAAGAATGGGAGTGGTGAATTATGAATACATTAGGAACCAAAGAATAAGTTAACCCCCGATGTCCCATATATACATTATTTACACATTAGGGAATAAGGCATTTACATCTCACAGTACATTTTCGGTTCATTGGTGCAATTATATACATATATACATCTACATGCATTATTACTTGTCTTTTATTGATATTGTTTCTTGAAGCTAGATTTAATTTCAAAACACTTAAAGATAATAGTGCTCAACTCTCTAAGACTAAATATAGTACTATTCATATAGATTTTGTTAATTAGTTAATACTTAATCTCTATTACCTTCTTTAATTCTTTCCCCCATCCATTCGTACCACATGTCCCACATGCTATAAAATTCTGAATCTTCTCTGTCATTAATTTCTGAAGTCAATTTGTTCATTTCGGCGCACTCCAATATTTTTCCAATAACATGTTCTTGAGGTGGTATTTGTTTTTCTTTCCAATACTGGGCAAAGGAAATTCTAGCGGCTGTCAGAATATGTATAATTAAATACTTTTTCTTTTTTGCATATTCAGTTTTCAAAATTCCCAGGAGAAAAACTTTTGGGTCGAAATCAAAATTTTCTTTTATTATTTCTCTAATCCACATCCATATCATCCTCCAGAATTTTTGTGCCTGATTACATGTCCACCAGCAATGATAGAAAGTACCCTGCTGATGGTCACATTTCCAACATTTAGGGCTCGAATTGGGGTAGATCTTCGCTATCCTAGCTGGGGCCATATGCCATCTATAAAACAGCTTGTATTGGTTTTCCTTATAAGCCGTCGCCTTTGTCATTTTAAGGTTATTATTCCATATTGAATCCCATTCGTTCAGATTTATATTCTGTCCTATATTTTTGGCCCATGCTAACATCGGTTCTTTAACTACTTCCTCTGCCATATCGTACTCCAATAAGTAATTATATAATTTAGCTAGAATTTTGTCGTCCGTACCCATCCATATCTTGTCAAATCCATTTATGCTCATTTCAATGCCAAATTCCTCCTTATCTTTTTTATATCTGGATTTAATTTGGTTATATGGCCACCAGTCTATAGAAATACCTTGTTCCATCAATTCTTCCCTTGTTTTAAGGTTCCCTCCCCCATCTAATAATTCATTGTATCTGACCGTTTTACCCATTTCTAATACATTTGGATATATTATAGCCTCCATGGTGGAAAGCCATCTCGGAATTTTCCTATAGTGCTTCTGTCTCATCTCTCCCCATATTTGTATCAAGATCTCCCTTATTTTATGTCTATGGAAGTAAGTTTTTATCTTCTTCCCAGTATCCCAGAGATATGCATGCCAACCCTTCTGGAGATCATACCCTTCTAAAGTTAACAGTCTTTTATTTCTCTGGGTTGCCCATTCTTTCAGCCAGGTTTGCAGCTTTTTGATATAACTCCCATTTAGGTAATCCGAAACCCCCTCTTTTTCCTTCTTGTCCTGTAAATTTCTAATTGCTATCCTTGGTTTCTTTCCCTCCCAAATAAATTTCCTGATGATGCTATTGAGCTCCAGAAAGAATTTTTTATCTAATTTAACAGGGACCGTTTGGAATAGATACAATAACTTGGGTAATATGTTCATTTTTATTGCCGCGATTCTGCCTAATAATGATATCTGTAGTCTTCCCCACTTTTCCAGATCCTGTTTAATATTTCTAATCAATGGTAAATAATTATCCTCTCTGAGGGCCGAGCACCTTGATGAAATCCACACCCCCAGGTATTTTACCTTCTTGGCGGTTTGGATCTCCATTGATTCTTCCAGTACTTTTTTCCTTACCTCCGTCATATTTTTTGTTAATAATTTAGTTTTGGATTTATTTAATTTAAGGCCTGCTACCTCCCCGTAATTGCCCAATTCTTCCAGAATTTTAGTGCCTGATTCTAGTGGTTCTTCCATGATTAATACCACATCATCTGCAAATGCCTGTGTCTTATATATCTCTTTTCTGATTGTCAGACCCTTTATTTCATTATTGTTCCTAATCTTTCTCAAGAATACTTCTAGTGCTAAGATAAATAGAAGTGGGGATAGAGGGCACCCTTGTCGGACCCCTTTTCTAATTTGAAAAGCCTTAGTTAATTCTCCATTCAGTAATATGTTAGCCTTTTGTTTTTGATAGATTGTGGATATCGTATTGACAAAATTTGATCCGAATTCCATTTGGATAATTTGTTGTTTCATAAATTGCCAATTAAGATTGTCGAATGCCTTTTGGGCGTCGACAAAGACCAATGCCATTTCTTTGTTCGGGTGTTCCTCATAGTATTCCAATATGTCTATTATCATCCTTGTATTATTCCTGATTTGCCTCCCAGGGAGGAATCCATTTTGGTCACTGTGTATTAATTTATTCAAAATTATTTTTAGCCTTCCTGCTAAAATACCCATATAGATTTTGTAGTCCGTATTCAGGAGGGAGATCGGTCTGTAATTTTTAATTAATTTTGGGTCTTCTCCTTCTTTTTGGAGGAGAGTAATATACGCCTCTCTCCATGATTCTGGAATTTTGGATTCTGTTAGGGCCTCATTATAAATTTCTAATAACTTTGGTAACAAAATTTCTCCCAAATCCGAATTTTTATAAAATTCCCCTGGAAGTCCATCTGGGCCTGGGGATTTGTTCTTTTTAAGTTTTGATATTACCATCCTTAATTCTGTCATCGTTATTTCTTTATTAAGTATTTCTTTATCCTCTTCCCCGATTTTTGGAAGACTTTCTTTTGACAAGTATTGGACCACCTTTTCATTAGGAATTTGTTCTTCCGCATACAGAGCCGCATAATACTCTCGGGCAATCTCCAATTTATCTTCCTGTTTATTGTTGAGGTGGCCTTCCGGGTCTTCCAATTGATGAATTATGCCTTTCTCTTTTTCTTTTTTTAACCTATAGGACAGCCACCTGCCCGGTTTGTTTGCATTTTCAAAATAATATTGTTTTTTTTTTTGTTTTTTTAATTTGATTTATATGCCGCCCTTCTCCGGAGACTCAGGGCGGCTTACAATGCATTAAGCAATAGCCTTCATTCTTTTGTATATTTTATACCAAGTCAGCTTATTGCCCCCACAAACTGGGTCCTCATTTCACCTACCTTAGAAAGGATGGAAGGCTGAGTCAACCTTGAGCCTTGGAGAGATTCGAACCAGCAGAAATTGCAGGCAGCTGTGTTAATAACAGGGTGCACTAAACCCCTGTACTATCAAGGCTCTTGTTTGGTTCGTTTCATTTTGTACGCCAATTCCTCTTGATCTATAACGTTTAATTTGTGCCGTATAACCATCCAATTTTCTTTAACAACCTTATTATCTGGTTTATGTTGTAGTTCCCTCTCAGCTTTCCCTAATTCTTCTATCAGTGCCTTCTGCCTCTCTCTTCTTTCCTTATTCCTATGTGCACTATACGATATTGCTAGTCCTCTTATGTACGCTTTCATTGTATCCCATATGATACCTCGAGATGTTGCTTCCTTTTCATTTACTTCAAAAAATAGATTTAATTCTTTTTTTACTTTCTCAACATTTTGCTTGTCCTTTAGAAATTGATTATTTAATCTCCATCTTGTATTTCTTCTCTTGTGCGTACATTCCCATTTAACCTCTAATGGATTATGGTCTGCCCAAATGTTGGGCATGATTTCTGTTGACTTAATATCTAACCCTATATCTCTGCTTATCCACATCATATCAATCCTAGACCAAGATTTCTTAGGATTAGAATAATATGTATACTGCCTCTGATATGGGTGCAGAACCCGCCAAATATCCACTAGATTGAGTTCTTCTACCATATCAAAGAATGGTTTTGGTAAATTTTTCCTCTTTTTCTTTTTACCTTTGGTCCCCTTATAATCTCTATTCGAATCTATTACCCCATTAAAATCGCCAATTATGCAAATCTTGCTCTTATCCATCATGCTTAATCTCTCTCCTAATTTTTTATAAAAGTCTCCTAGGTTTTCATTCGGGGCATAAATTGCTGTTAATAAGATTGGACAGTTGCCTCTTTTAACTTCCACCATTAATACCCTTCCCTTCGGGTCTGCATATTTTAGTTCGGCTTTTATTTCCTTCTTGATGTACAATGCTACTCCCCTTTTCTTTTTATCAGCTAGGGATGCATAAAGATTCCCCAATTTCTTATATTCCAAATATTTTTGATTTTCCTTTTTAATATGGACCTCTTGAAGGCACACTATATCCATATTTTGTTTAGCTAATTTTGTAAAAAAAAAATTTCCCTCTTTTTGTTATCGTTTAGGCCATTTACGTTAACCGATATCAATTTCCAATCATCCATCTCTTAATTTTTGTATACTATCCTAATACTTCTTGGCACGTGTGACTCTTTGTGGACTTTGGTCTTTCTTTGTCTCCTTACTATCCTTATCTTCCTCCTCCTTTTCCTTCGATGTCCCTTCTTTCTCTCTTATCTGCTGGGTTGCTTCTTCTTTCGATGTTTCCGCCTCTAACTCCTCTTTACTACTTTGATCCTCTTCAGACGCTCGTAATTGATCCAGGAACTCTTGAGCTGCTACTAAGCTATCTATCTTAACTTTATTCCCTTGCCACGTGATCCACATGCCTTCTGGTAAGATCCACCTGAAGAGAATATTCCTTTTGTTTAATTGAGTAGCCAAAAACCTATAATCTCTCCTTATCTCCCTTACCCTCCTTGGAATTTGTTTCAATATGATCACCTCCTTTCCCTTATACATGACTGGCTCATCTCTTGCCATACTATAGAGGATATCCTTTACCTTCTTCCTTGCGAATCTTATATGCACCTCCCTTGGCAATTTATTTCTTCGTGCATAATTTGTCTGGACCCTATACGCCTCGTCAATTTCCTTTATAATATCCAATTTATCTTGTTGCAACACCTCAACAATTAATTCTGCCATCACCTGGCACAGATCTTCTTCCTTATCTTCCACAATGTTTTGGAAACGGAGATAGAAGGAGGCTCGATCCATTTCCAATTGGGTAATTGAGTCTGCCAATTCCCTGTTCTGTTCCATCAGTTTTTGGTCAACCGTATCTAAATTTTTTTCCTGTTGTTCCATTTTAACTTCCATCTTTTTAATCTTCTGTGTATTAGTTTGTATCGATTCCTGTATACCAATCATTTTTTGATCTAATGCCCTAATATCTGTCTTCAATTCAGTATGGTTACTAGACATTTTTTCTTGTAACATAATCATCGTGTCCTGTATTGCTGTCAATGTTGATTGCATTGCTTGCATTGTGGGTAGCATTCCTGATTTCTCCATTTTAGAGAAACCTTCAGTCAATTTCTGTGTAGCAGGTGATGTCGTTGTGATCGTGGGAAACAGAAAGTTACTTATTGTTTAAAGTATAGCCATAAATTTCTGCATTTAAACAGTACAGCACTTAAAGGAAAGTTGTAAACTATAAAGTGATGGGTTAGTATGTTCTGGAATGATGAGGACCAAGCAACATTCCTAGGTCAGCCAGAGACAGTTTTATTGCGCAAGGTTCAGAGCCAGTTTTTGTACATGAAGCTTTGAACAAGGAGAGAACTCTGATACAACGGTTTTATACATTTCTAAGACAAAGGATTCAGTGAGATCATACATCCGATTTTCCCTATATGGTTACATACATTGGATAATAAGTTCATTTAATTACTTAAAGCATTAATTTTAGTTTATAAAATTATCTTAGCCACACAACTTTTCCTTAAGTGCTTGGAGTTGCTAATGGAAGAGTTACTACTGTCCTTGGGTAAATTTACTGGATTAAGTAACTCTTTATAACGTATAGGTCTTTGTGTCATTCATAGTGAGGTCACTCAGAAGTTTTCCATATGGCGGTCCTTTCGTGACATCTAGGTCTCAGAAGATATATTACCACTTAATGGGGTTTAACTGTTTGTTAATATAATTTCCAACAAGCACTTTCCTCTCTTATAATAATGTGAATAGAGAGGTTCTCTCAGAGTTCATGTATCCAAGCATGTCTTCCCCTTATAATAAAGTGAATAGAGAGGGTCCCCAGAGCCCATATATCTGACTCTGTATGATTCCTATTTTATTCACATCATTTCTTATTTGCTATAATTCCTACTTTATTCACATCATTTCCCCCCTGTGGAAGTTTTTCCATGCATAAACTTCCATTACTTCCTACACAACACTCTATGTCCTTTAATACACAAAGCTAACATATAATATCCCACAACATATGACTAATCTAGGCAAGAGATAGGTATTTCTTGATCTTTTACTCTCCTAATCTTTGGAGGTACTCCCTCCATTCTTTCCCAGACTCCATTTCTACATATGTGTCTGTTTCAGAGTCTTTATCTTCAAGAAAGCGCTCTGTCAAAACTAATTCCTTCACAGTCTGTATCTCTTTCATTGCTCTGATAGATAGCTGTTTCAGCACAGGGATTGCACAAGGAATAAAAGCTAGGCCTGCCACAGCCATATCAACAAGAATAACATTTGTTTAATCCAGCCGGATCCAGGCAACCAAGAAAACCACCTGTCAGTTGTTTGTAACCTCTGACTTATCTTGGAAGCCCTATCCTGCAAATCCTTGGCAACTTCCCTGACCACACCTGATTTATTCATATGGAAACAACAATCTTCTCCCAGAAATACACACATACCTCCTCTCTCTGCGGTTAGGAGGTCTAAGGCACGTCAATTTTGTAGGACCACTGCTGCCAATGAATCTATCTGGTCTTGGACTTCTACCAGGGTTCCAGCAATTTGGTTCAGGCTTTCTTGGAACTCCTCTGATAATTGCTGAAACTGTATTACTGAGTGTGTTATCCCACCTACACCTGTTCCACTGCAGTTTCTATCCCCATGATTACTAATAGTGGGACTAGGATTGGTACCCGTTTCTGAACATGCCCCATGAGAGGAACAGGGATGGTATGTTCTCCACTGACAACACCTATTTTGGGAAAAAGGTGTACTAGTATGCATGTTCCAGTCCAATTTGTTGGCAAACATAAATACACATCCTTCCCTCAGAAGAAGAAAACTCCTTTTTCCCTTACACATACGCCTATGTTCATGGAGAAGCATGGGTCCGATGGTTCTTTTCATTAGTCCAGACCCTCAAAGTCCCCGCCACAAACATTCCAGCAAGCGGCCATAATGGGACTTCTAGTGAAGGGTCCTTTTACTTATCTCTGAGGATTGGACCTTCAAAAAGATACCGGGAGGTAGTATTCCAGGGGGAAAGAAGACACATAAACCTGTGTTGGACCTAATGGAGAGCCAGATAGTGAAGCGAGGGGGCTGGAACAGACTGGGGCACCTTTCCTTGGATACATTCCAGGACCTCTTCCATCCTCCCCATCTTGTGATCATGGCAGTTGGTGGTAATGAGAAAATGAGTGGTGTGCAGAAGGAAAAAGATCTTTGGTTAGTTTTACATCCCTAAGGTTCATTCTAGGACCAAGGTACACTTCTGATGGACATTGTTCTTTTGTCAGGGATCCTATAGGCCTACCAGGTTTCTGATGTCTCTTTATACACAGGGAAGGTGACCCTATGATTTAACAAGGTTTCGACCCAATTCCAGTATCCCTGATATGCAATCTCCTCTTTTCAATTGTTGTAGGGGCCCGTTCTCCTTTTCTATTCCCCCCTGTACCGGGATTGTTAAACTCTTGACCCCAGGTCTAGGAGTTGGTTTAGGTCTAAGGCTTCCCCCACTTTCTGATACCACGTTGTTGGCGGGAGTGGACTTGACCCAAAGTGTCCCCATTCAGTGTCCTGATGCTGCTAGGTCCCCTGGGATTCTTGACATCTTCAAATCCTTCCGCAGAGACAAGGGGGATTTCTTGAACACCCACAAGGCCTTAAGAGCGCAAGACCCATAGTTTACAAATTCACCACGTCAAGAAGAGGGTTAGGGATATGCGTAACTTGGGGTAGGGCAATATCAATTGTATTAAAACAATACCAACAGAAGGGCTAAAGTAGCTGTTGCCCAGAGTCCCCACACCCAATCTTCCTCAACCATGAGTGTTTTTTTAAGTAGTGCACACTGGATTCTATTACAGTTAATGGATTTTATATTACAAATTACAGTCATGGAATGTTGTCTTCCTCCGTTCCAAGCTTTGGCCGTGCGCTGGGAACCAGCTTCCGGGGTGGTTCAGCAAGGCTGACTATCACCACCGTGCTTTGAGAGTCCGTTGCCGGTAGGACTCAGCAGGGTGTATTCTTCTTGAACTTCAGCACCAATGGCCTGTCAGTTTTTGTTACCTGGTATGTGACCGGATCACTCTGGTCTGCAGGCTTCAGTCTCATCCAGTGGATCCAGGATCTTCCTTCTAAGGTCTTAAAAGCACAATTACAAAACCAATACATCTGGGAGAGCGCGCAATGGAATCTGATCAGTTGTAGTCCTCTTCAGTTGGGAAACAGCATAGGCAACCACTCAATCCTAAGAAAGAAAAAAAAATACAAAAATAGTCCAGATGATGAAGAATGCTATTCCCACTGGTTACTGCCCACCAGTCCATTGGGTTCTTTGGATCGTCAACTTCAATGGATCTCCTTGGTGAGATTCCACCTTCCACTCCTTTGGGGCTGGCACGGGCCCTTTCACTTGGGGTTTAACTTCCTTCCAGCTCCGGATCAACATCCAATGATCGTGGTGGAATTTGTGGACTGGAAACTTCAAAGGTGGTGTTTGGGCTAATAGTCCTTGTTTCCTAAAAACTTTAAAATATCTGGACAGTTTATACACATATTGTTTCAAGACTTTGTCTCTGATTTCCAGGGAATCAATGCATATGCTTCCTGTAGTGAAAACTACTCCAAACAACAGTTCATATGATGATAATCTTTCTAGGTTGGGTCTAATAAAACTCTTGACACCACTGTTGCTGTAGCATTACTGCAGGGAAAAGCTTCAACCCACCCTGTGAGGTGGTCTACTATGACCAATAAATATTTTACTCTCCCCACTTTTGGTAATTCTGTAAAATCCACATGAATACATTGAAATGGTCTTAAAGCTGGTGGTCTCCCACCCCTCTGTTGTTTCCTGACAGCTTGTTCATTCACCTTTTTACAAATCAAACATTTGTTTATAATTGATGTTACTAAAGGATATATCCCAATACAACCATAGCTTTTTAAAAGTTCATCTACAATAGCTTGAATTCCCCAATGACTCCACCCATATTTTGCCAAATGAATGCACTATCCCAAATGCATACGTGGAATCTGCCTATTTTTCCTTCCAAGAGCATAGAGCATAGAGCACCCCCCCCCTTCTTCTTCTTTTTTTTTTTTTTGATTTATGTGCCGCCCTTCTCCGGAGACTCAGGGTTACAATGCGTTAAGCAATAGCCTTCATACTGTTGTATATTTTACAAAGTCAGCTTATTGCCCCCACAAACTGGGTCCTCAATTTACCTACCTTAGAAAGGATGGAAGGCTGAGTCAACCTTGAGCCTGGTGAGATTCGAACTTACTAATTACAGACAGCTGGAGTTAAATTACAATGCATTTGTCTACTGAGCTATCCAGGCTCCCTATCCATAGAGCTTAATTTAGTGCATACAATTCAAAGGTTTGAGCAGACCAATTTTGAGGCAAACCCCTTGTTTCCAGGATCTCTTTAGTGTGTCCTTTTATAATAGCATATTCGTTTTTCCGTACTCCCTCCTCCACCCTAGAGGAACCATTTATACAAATTGCTTCTCCTTTCTCCAGGGGGTGTTCCTCCAAATCAGGTCTTTTTTTTTTTTTTGAAAAAGTTTTCAATTACAAATTTTTCCCCCTTTTTACCCCCCCTCCTCCCTAACCCCCCCTCACCACCCCATCCCCCCTCCCCCCTATGACTTCTGCAAAATAAAAACCTAATACATAACAGATTATATAATATTT
This sequence comes from Pituophis catenifer annectens, assembly GCF_029215685.1. Classification (NCBI taxonomy): domain Eukaryota; kingdom Metazoa; phylum Chordata; class Lepidosauria; order Squamata; family Colubridae; genus Pituophis; species Pituophis catenifer. The sequence continues at coordinate 20,646,975 of NW_027256885.1, forward strand.
TACCATCCCCTTACTCCCTCCTCCAAATACTGACCCTTACTCCTAGTGATATTATTAATATTATTACTTCCCCCTCTTGCCATACATTTCAAAATAACATTCCATTATAACACTATATAATAACCTCTGATTTAACACAGTAATATTATTATAACTCCCAATTTATCGATAATCTGCCCTTTTTTTCCTCCTCCCCCATACTTATGTCTGTATATTAATATAACATTTCAAAATGACCTTCCACTTTAAAGCTATATAATAAATCCTACTTTAACATTTAATCTTTTGTGTATATTAATATGACATTTCAAAGCAGCCTTCCCCATATATTCTAGTTTTACATTTGTTCTACACTATCCATTTTCTCCACTCCCATAAATATATCTCTTAAGCATCCCTTTTCTTAATCTGTATAATCAAATCACTAACCTATCTCCACCCACTTTCCTACAAAATTACCATACACAACAATTCTTAATATCTTTGTTCTTCTGCCCATCCTACTAAAAAGTATTCCCTTATATAAACAAAATCAATGACTTTAAACTTATAATCCATACAATATCTTCTTTAATATCTTTCCACTGGATTGCTGACTCCATCATCCGAATTAGGGTAACATAACATCCCAGTTGCAACAGAATATTCAAAATCCTCAGTTATCATCTGCCCCCATCAATAATGAATATCTTCGTATATATATAAGAAAAAAGAAAACAACCACCCGAGTGACTTTATAATTGTAATCCATGTAATATCTGTAATAGTGGCTTTCTTCAGGATTATTAATTCCCATTCTCATAATGAGGTAACAGCCAGATCTTCTGCATGCCCCAGCATAACTCTCTTGCCTTATAGCTCAGCATAAGTATAATACGTTGACCAATGAAAAAAAAAGAAAACCCCAAAATAGATAATTCCAATCCAACAATTTAAGGCCCTTTTCACATCCCCAAATTACGGCATTGCAGAGGTCTGTCACTCTCCTCAGGATGATATTAACCAATACTTCACCTCAACCATCTTTTCATATATTCAGTCATATATTTTTTTTAAAAAATAACTGGCTTCGCTGTTGCTTAATTTAGAAATTTTTTTTTTTTTTTTGTGAGACCTATTTCTTTTTTTCCTTTCTTTTTGTGGGTTTGATCTCCATCCTAATTTACTTTCTGCAAATTTTGTGTCAACTGATCGGTTTTCATTCTGCTTTATAATTTGATCTTGTTGGTTTTGCTTTTGTGACTCATATTTCTTTTCTGTAAGTTGTGTATCAATTAATTGATTTCCATGGTTGTCTGTAGCTTGGTGAGTCGTCACGTTAGAATCCGATACCACTTCTCTCTTATTTATAAATAATCCAGCTGAGGTGTCTGAAGAATCCAAAGGCAATTCATCTACCAAGGCCTCTGTAACTCAATATTTTTCCTTTATTTCTAACTCCTTCTGCTTGTCTTGTATTGTGCATAAAGATGTTAAATTCATTTTTAAAATTTTTTGATAAAATTCTTCCGCTTTTTCAACAGTATTTAATTGATATCTTTCTCCTTGATATCTCAATATTATACCAACTGGAGCATTCCATCTGAATAAAATCTTTCTTTTTTTAAGCTCAGCCACCAGAAAACCAAATTTCTTTCTTTCCAATAACATCTTAGGCGGGAGTTCTTTATAAATCCAAATCTTTCTTCCAAACAATTGCAAAGTAGACTTAAAAGATTTCTGCACAATATTATTTCTTATTTCTTTATCTGTAAAATAAATCACCACATCTCTAGGCAATTGCCTCTGCTTTGCAATCCAGGAGTTTATTCTATAAACTCTATCGATCCTACAAAATACCTCCTCAGGATGAACCTTTAAAATCCCAGCCAGAACTTCAGAAGATATTTTCCTTAAGTCATCTCTGTTATTTTCCTGTAATCCTCTCAGTCTGATCGCATATTCAGTAAAATTATATTGCATCATTAAAACTTCCTTTTCAATACGTTGTTGTATATTTTCTACATTACAATCAGCTTCCATTTTAGGTTTTTCTTCTAAACTATTGTCTTGGATGTTTATCAAATCATTTTCAATTTTTTCTATTTTATTTTCCAAATTGTCCTCAATTTCCTCCATTTTAGACTCTAATAGATTAATATTTGTGTCCAACCTGATCAAAAATTCTGAGAAACCATTAGCCATTTTTATAATCTTTTCTTTAGTTTCCTGCTTAAATTTCTCAAAGTTCTGATTCATAATCTCATCCCTTCTTACAATCTCCTCCAGAAGAAATTCAATTATATTAAAATCAGTTTTCTGAGACTGTAGGTTAAGAACTTGTTCATATAGTTTGTGGATGGGGGAATCCCCCCCCCTGCTTGTTTATCCAGCTTTGGAAGCCTAAACGCCATATTTCCACACAGGCAAACTTTTTAAAAAGCAAAACTTCTTTCCAACGAGATCAATAACAAATCAAATCTCCAGAAAAGAGAAAACACAAAAGTGGAGCTTTTTCTTCAATTGTAGCCAAGAGCATTTATTCCGCTACTTTGTGGCTTAATAAGAAACGGAAGGACTTTCCCTTTTCAGCTTCCCTGCTCAAATTTCGGCAGTCGCCATTTTAAAAACTCTTTTTTACTTTCCTTTGCAAAAGAAGTATAAATACTTGCAATTTAGGGTCACAGGTCCAGATCCAGATCTCATCCTCTTTAGTTAATCTGTTAGTTATCTTGAAAGGCTCGTTTTCGTAGCCTTGCTCTGCAAAAAAGCAGAGGTCTCCCAATGCCCGGAGCAAACGGCGAGTGCTATAGGGAGCCGCATCCGCTCGCCCCCAAGAGTAAAAAAAAAACTCTGGGGACTGCGCGGAGAGCTCTACCTACACTCACCTGCTCTACTCACATTTCCTCCTGGAAATGGAGTTTTTCGAGCCGCCTTTCCGTTGTAAAGGCAGCTCTTTACAGGCGAAGGGGCTGGCGGTCCCAAGGGACCGTCTGGCGGCTACGAAAAGCAAACCGGAAGTCCAGGTCTTATTTTTGTTTGTAAATCAATTACTTCAGTACAATGATGTTCAAATCCAAACTGATCCATTGATCTGGTGTTCGCTAAGAACTGTGCTTGATTCAAATTGTGATGTGTAGTTAAAATCAAGTCTGTCTGCTGCATTAAAATTGTTTCATTTTTGTTTAGAATTCTGGAATCAGTTAACCACCGCCCCGCTTTTGGTGCTTACAATAAGGGCTCCCCCAAAGGTTAATTTCCTACTTTCTGAGCCAACACCCCTTGTGCAATTCAATTTTCTGTGTTTACAAAGAGATTGAATGGCTTTTCCAAATTTGGTAAACTTAATACAGGAGCCTTGGTTAAAGCTTGTTTCAAATTTTCAAGGCTTCCTCTTTTGTGTCCCTCCCATTTCAAACTCCAAGGTCTAGATTCAATTAATTTTGCATAGAATTACCTTAATTCTTGCTTGTTTATAGATAGAGGCTGAGACACCACCCCTTCTATCAGGAGTGATTTTCCTACTCCTGTTGGAAGGAAAAAAGAAGCCTTTCCCTTTAAGGATTGTTGAAAGGCAGAGCTTCCCCTTCCTGAATTCAAAACTCCGGGCTGGGAGATTACTTCGAAATGATTGGAGGTCAGCTGCTTGAGAGCAGAATCAGCCCATCGTTTCTAGGAAGGCAGGCAAGAAACAAACACAAGCACAATGCTCCGAGGCCAGCCTGTCTTAACTGTAAGAGTAACCCTTTTTTTTATCCTAAAACATCTTTGTGACCCTTTAAAGTCTTTTGATTTGGCGTGTGAATTCTTTGATTTGTGTGTGTGATTGTTCCCTGCTCTTTTAATATTGAGCTTCTCATATCTTCCAACACTCCCTTCACTAATTAAGTGTGTTCTAATGCTTTGTCCACTTAATCTGATCTCTATCAATTAAAAAAACACCACTTCCTCTTCTTTGGATCGGGCAATCTTTAACGTTGTCTTCCCTGCCCATTCCTTTCTTCCTTCCCCGTCCAAAGGTTATACAACATCCATAACCTTCCAAAAACAAATCACATACCTTCTCCCTTCCATCAATTCTACTTTCTCTTAACTCCTTCTTCTTATAAAACATTCAATTCCTCCTGATTTCCAAGTCAGCACAAGTCTGTGCAGACCAACTTAAAGGCAACTTCCAGGCTTTCACTAAAACTTCCTCTCACTCTTCTACTATTGTAACCCATCTCTGTAACAAATTCTAAAAGGGCAACCACTTATGCTGCTAACAAACAAACAAACAAACAAACAAACAAACAAACAAATCTGAAATATATTTGGATCAAACTTTAGCATCAATTCTCTGCCTTTAGTAAAATGCAAGTCAGATTCAAAAATCTTACAAAATCATTTCTTTTATATAGGTTTAATTAAGCGTTTTAAACCTCAAAAATTTCCAGAAAAAAATAAAATCAAAATTGTATTCAGAGCAGAAAAGCTTTCATATGCAAATTAAAGAGACCAGCGGCAAAACCGCATGAGCCAATCACCCACGTCCCCCTCCTTTCTCAGGCTTATTCAGCAGAGAGAGATGAAAAACCCGCAGCCCACCCTTTTCCTGCTTCTCTCCTCCAAAGGAAGGGGGGGGGGGAGAAAAAAAATGTTTTACAGCAAGCAGACAAGCCTCACTTCCTCCTTCATTTAGCATTCTTTCAACAACACAACCCTCTGCATTTCTCTCTAATCTCCACAATTCAGACATTTTCCACAAATTTCTACTTATTTCACAATAGCAACAACAAAACCTTGCAACTTACAGTTTCTTTATATGAAAGGGAATCAAAGTGCATTCACACCAACTTTTACCCTCAACACACTCACATTCGCGCTGCAATCAAACTGCTTGCGTACACCAATCTCACATGCAAAAATCCCACTTCATGCAAACCAATCATTACAATTATTTCAGTGAGCTTTTTCACAAGCCACTATTATTAGAGGATTTCATCTTCCCTGCAGGTTTGGAAATGATTACATACATACACATGCACACATATCATCAAACATTTCCCACAGCTTCAAGCACAAATTTACTTAATTTGCTGGCCAGCCAAACATATCACAATCAATTCAATCCCATTCAATTTTACACACTATCATTATAGATGCACATCCAGGATTTTTTTTTTTTAACAGAAATCACACCAAATTGATGAAGTCAAATTATCTGAGTCTTCCCATTTAGACAGGCTTTACCTTTTTACTGCTTGCTAAACCCCGGGTGGGAAGAACAGTAAACAATTTCTTCTTTATTCTTAGTTTTTTTTTTCCCCAGAGTTCTCTGGCTTTTTAAGAATGGTCACACACATTTTTTTTTTAACTTTTATTGCATAAGGTTTTCTTTCTCCCCTTTCTTTAGTACCACCCACACAAAAATTCCTTACTGGAGGCTTTAGGACGATGCCTTGTCTCCTAGGGGGGTGATCAGGCCCCCTCTTCCACCACTAAATTGGTGGGTACTTCTGAACAGAGAGACTTGAACTCCCTGACTTATACTTACCTGTTTTCCTTCTTTTTTTTCTTTTTCTTTTCTTTTTCTTTTTCTTTTTCTTTTTCTTTTTCTTTTTCTTTTTCTTTTTCTTTTTCTTTTTCTTTTTCTTTCTTTTTCTCTTTCTCTTTTTCTTTTTCTTTTTCTTTCTTTTTCTTTTTCTTTTTCTTTTTCTTTTTCTTTTTCTTTTTTTTCTTTTTCTTTTTCTTTGTTGAGGTTTCTGTGTCTGGCTAACCTTTAAGGATCCTTGACTAGCCTGTTCGCCAGCGGGTTCACGGCAGCTCCTCACCGAAAGATTCCGTAGACTTCAATGGAGTCTTTGTGGCCGGCCAGTGAACTTTCCTTGGGGAGGCGTCGGTTCCCGCTGGGGCAGGCTGTCTGGCAGAACAAAAGTTCTTTGTTCCTTAGTCCCATCTGCCAGGGTGCCATAAATGTTGTGGAATGATGAGGACCAAGCAACATTCCTAGGTCAGCCAGAGACAGTTTTATTGCGCAAGGTTCAGAGCCAGTTTTTGTACATGAAGCTTTGAACAAGGAGAGAACTCTGATACAACGGTTTTATACATTTCTAAGACAAAGGATTCAGTGAGATTGTCAGCGTTCCAAATTAGGCTTTCTTCCAGCGCTGACATAACAAGATGAACATTTACCTAGTTTTGTATGTTACAGATAGTGTTTCCTGGGAGACGAGGATGGGGGCTACATTCCTGTGAAAAGAACGTGCCGGGATGTAGAGATGGATCTGTATGATGGCCAATGGGACATTGGGGTTGGAGAGCGGAAGAGGAGGGGGTTGGAAGGAGGGGCCAGTTTGGCTGCAATTTGAATCAGAAATGTCGGATACTGCTATTCTTAAAATAAAAATGATTCATTAGACAGTTTGCACTTGAGAATGAAGTTTATTCAAGATAGCACCGAAACCTGACAGACAGCAAAACTCTCCTCCAAATCCAGGCTGGCTGAGTTTAAATCATCCCGTTCCCTCCCAGACATCTGGTCGGACGGACTATGGCTGAAGCCAAGCTCTCGGAGGAAAGCCTGCTTCAAGAAACGGGAGGAGCAGAAGCGGTTGTGATTCCAGCCAACTTGGAAAATACAAAGGTTCAACTTTCTCCGCCTTCCCTCCCCGCAGAACTTCAAGCAAAGAAACGTGACGCAGATAAGTACCCGGGGACTGTGCCAAAAGCCTTAGAGGTGGAATTTTCTTTTGCAAATTTAAAAGATAAAGAAAAACCCCTAAGTGAATTGGGAAGGGCGAGCTGGGGATGGGAATGGCAGCGAAGCCCAGACAAGGCAGCACCTCCCCACCCCAGGATGAGAGACAAGGCAGAGGACTATCAACACCAAGGCCGGCCCTCCAGAGCTCAGCACAGAGAGGAGAGGGCAGTGAGGGAGGAGCCACCCCAGTTCAGAGGGAAGTTCGATGGTGACCCAGACAACCTCGCCCAATTCCTCGATTCAACTGAGATATACATAGAGCGGTTCGGACACCTCTACCCTTTCCCCAGAGCCCTAGTGAATGCTATCTCGGAAGGGCTGGAGGGAGAAGCAAAGAGGTGGTCAGCATCACTCTACAAATACAGGGCCCCCCAGCTACAAGATGCGGATGGGTTCTTGCAACTATTGAGAGCCCGTTATGAGGAGGAGGAGGAGGACCCCTATGTGGAAGACGAGCTCAGAAACTTAATGCAGAGGGGGAAGCCTATCAGAGAGCATATCCGTGAATTCAGGAGAGTCATTGGGACACTGCCTCCCCTACCAGAGCGATTGCTGGTGTATTTTTTTAGAACAAGCCTAGATAAAAGAATTTCCCAAGTGACTGCCTATCGTGACATCCCAAACCGACTCACTGAATGGTTCCGGGTAGCGATAAAAGTCGACAGAGGGCTGCGGGCGAGTGACACGTCAAAACCACCAGAGGAAAAGGAGAGAGGCCGACCAGACCAGGGGCCACTCAACAGACGAGAAACCCCAACATCACAGCCCTCCTACAGACCAACTGCCCCACGGAGCCCACTGAAATGCTACAGATGTGGAGGAAGCGGCCACATAGCAGCAAGATGTGGAACGCCTAGACCGGGACCAGCTCCACCGCCCAAAGCACGACCGGAACGAGGGCCCAAGCGCGTCACCCACGTACCGCGGGAAGCTCCCCAAATCCCTGAGTTTTTCGCTCATCTGACCGAAACCAGAGGAATCCCAGAGGAGGGAGATCAGTCCCCCGAACCCTATGACATGGAAGACGAAGGCGAGGATGACCCGATGGTGAGTGGACCCGTCCATCCTTTTCTTTTCCCCATACGTCTAACAGCCCCCAAAACAGGGGCCCAAGAGACTTTCCAAGCCCTAATAGACTCGGGTAGCACACGGTGCCTAATCAACCTACCCACAGTTCTAAAATTGGGAATCCGAGCTAAACAGCTCAAACAACCAATTCGCTTCGAGCAAGTTGATGGGTCCCTAGTGGGAGGAACGTACGCCACACACTTGACTGAACCCGTGAGACTAGAACTCGCAGATCACTGGGAAACGATCCGCTTCATAATAGCCCCCAAGATGACAGAACCAGTCATATTGGGACTCTCATGGCTCGACAAATGGGGCCCAATCATTTGGTGGCAAGAGGGAACCCGCAGGCTGAGAATAGCAAAGGGGCCCCAACCCCTGCCGCCCCGACCAGAAGAATTCCCTCCCACGCTGAAACCCCAAAGCAGCCCTCCACTACAGAAGAAAACACCACCAACACAAGGGTCCCTCCCAGAAGGTGCAGCAAAGCAATTGGCAGCCGCACTCACCACCGCTTGTAACGCAAACCAGATCCCAAGGGAGTACCAAGACCTTGCGGGGGTATTCAGCGAGGCCGAGTGTGACATTCTGCCCCCCCACCGCGAGACCGATTGTGCCATCGAGATTATCCCAGGAGCAAAACTACCCAAACCTAAAATGTATGCCATGACGCCCCGAGAAATGCAGGAAATGCGGGACTACATAGACAAAAACTTACAAAGGGGATTTATTGAGCCAGTGAAACCAAGGGTAGCGGCGCCGGTCATGTTTAAAGAGAAAAAGGACGGCTCCATGAGACTGGTGGTCGACTTTCGAAGTATCAACACTGTTTGCGTACACAACTTGTACCCCCTCCCCCTCATGAAAGACATGTTAGCCCACCTAGCTAAAGGGAAGGTTTTCACCAAACTAGACCTTCGAGAAGCTTATTACCGAGTACGCATAAAGGCAGGAGATGAATGGAAAACAGCATTCAACTGCCCCCTGGGTAGTTTCCAGTTTAAAGTAATGCCTTTTGGATTGCAAGGAGCCCCGGCAGTATTCATGCAGTTAATAAACAAAGTCTTACATGAACACCTTTACAAAGGGGTCCTCGTCTACCTGGATGATATTCTTATCTACACGGAGACCATAGACGAACACATACCCCTCGTCCGCCAAGTACTGAAAAAACTGCTACGGGCAAACCTATATGTCAAACTGCCAAAATGCGATTTCCACCAATCACGGCTAGACTACCTGGGCTACCGAGTATCAAATGAGGGGATAGAGATGGACCCAGCCAAGGTCCAATCAGTTCTACAATGGCAGCCCCCTCGCACCCACAGACAACTGCAAAGTTTTCTAGGCTTTGCGAATTTCTACAGACAATTCATCCCCTCGTTCGCGAAGATTGCCAAACCTTTGACGGACCTCCTAAAGACAGGAAGCCCAGCGATGAAACCTCTCCCGGGACAACCCCTACAGTGGGACCTGACCTGCCAACAGGCATTTGAGATGCTAAAAGGACTGTTCGCGAAAGAACCTGTCTTAAAACACCCGGATCCGGAACAGCCTTTTGTCATCCAAGCAGACGCAAGTGATGTGGCAGTAGGAGCCGTGTTACTCCAAAAGAACAACCAAGGTGATCTACAACCCTGCGCCTACACCTCCCGCAAACTCACCGATACGGAGAGGCGATGGGCGGCGTGGGAGAAGGAAGCGTTTGCAGTAAGGTGGGCCTTGTTGACCTGGCGGCACCTTCTAGAGGGAGGCCAGAAACCATTTGAAGTCTGGACTGATCATAAAAACCTAGAGGCTCTAAAAACCCCACGAAAACTGTCGCCCAGGCAAGTGCGGTGGGCACAATACTTCAATCGTTTCAATTTCGAGCTTAAGCACATCCCAGGAGGGAGAAATTTCCTGGCTGATGCCCTCTCCCGGATGCCCCAATACAACAGTGAGCGGGAGCAGGTAGTGAATGCCATCATCCCCTCCACCCAAGCTGCGGCCCAAGTGATCACCAGACGGCAACGACGTGACCAGCAAGGCCAACTTGCAAGTGACTTAACTGCAAAATTAAAAAATGAAACGCTGACCAACCCCTGGTATCGGGACAATCAACATCTCTTGACAAAAAGAGATGAACTAGCATGGAGGGGGACAAAGCTCTATGTCCCACAGAGTTTACGCATCCTGATTCTCAAGAGGAGCCACAACGTTAAACCAGCAGGACACTTCGGGTTCCTAAAGACTCTGCACCTAGTACGAAGGCAGTTCTGGTGGCCACACATGAGAAAGGACGTAGACAGTTATGTAAAAAGCTGCACCATTTGTGCCACGATGAAGACAAGGCCAGGGTGCCCGCCTGGATTGTTGCAACCAGTAGCTGAGCCAACAAGACCATGGGAGGAGATTGCAATGGACTTTATAGTAGACCTACCGAGGAGCAGTGGAAATACAGTGATCTGGACTGTAATAGACTTATTCTCCAAACAGGCACATTTCATTCCTTGTAGTGGACTGCCTTCAGCCCGTCAGTTATCCAAACTGTTCCTGAAACACATTTACCGCCTACATGGAGTCCCCAGGAGAATCATTTCCGACAGAGGGGTCCAGTTCACAGCAAAGTTCTGGAGGGAGTTCCTACGATCCATAGGTTCATCCCAAGGGCTCAGCTCAGCATTTCACCCGAGCACCAATGGGGGGGCAGAAAGACTGAACGCTATGATAGAACAGTATTTAAGATGCTACGTCGACTACCAGCAGTCCAATTGGGCAGACCTCCTATCTTTTGCGGAGGTTGCATATAATAATGCTGTCCACAGCAGCACAGGGCTAACCCCGTTCAAAATAGTGAGTGGCATGGATTTTGTTCCCATGCCAGAATACCCAAGGGAGCCCCCTTCCTCAGTCAGTTTGACCGACTGGATGGCAGTGTTGAGACAAACTTGGGAAAATGTTAAGAGGGCGCTGGCAAAGGCGGCTCAATCTTATAAGGAACAAGCAGACAAGCACCGAACTCCCCAAAGACCATTTCAGCTGGGAGAGAAAGTTTACCTCTCCACCAAGTACTTGAGACTTAGACTCCCGAGCAGGAAATTGGGCCCAAAATTTATAGGACCATTTCCTATAATAAAAATAATCAACCCCGTTACAGTGCAATTGCAGTTGCCACGGCTTTTGGGGAAAATTCACCCCGTTTTTCACAGTAGCCTTCTAAAACCTGTAGTAGGGTCTACTTTAAGGCCAACGCCACGTGAACCCCCTGGGCCCCTGGTTGTTGGGGGCCAAACGCACTACGAAGTGCAGCGGATTCTTGATTCAAGATGGCACAGGGGGCGCCTTCAGTACTTAATTAAATGGAAGGGTTACCCATTGTCAGAGGCTTCCTGGGTGAAGAGCGCAAACATTCAAGCTGATCGCCTTATAGCAAAATTCCATGCAGACCACCCTGGAGGGGGGGGTGCACAGCCAGGGAGGGGCTGATGAGACTAATCTTGTTGTGTTTTCCCTATGGGATAGGTGATGTCGCAGAAGTGAAGGGAGAGGGGCCGGATGTCAGCGTTCCAAATTAGGCTTTCTTCCAGCGCTGACATAACAAGATGAACTTTTACCTAGTTTTGTATGTTACAGATAGTGTTTCCTGGGAGACGAGGATGGGGGCTACATTCCTGTGAAAAGAACGTGCCGGGATGTAGAGATGGATCTGTATGATGGCCAATGGGACATTGGGGTTGGAGAGCGGAAGAGGAGGGGGTTGGAAGGAGGGGCCAGTTTGGCTGCAATTTGAATCAGAAATGTCGGATACTGCTATTCTTAAAATAAAAATGATTCATTAGACAGTTTGCACTTGAGAATGAAGTTTATTCAAGATAGCACCGAAACCTGACAGAGATCATACATTTTCCATATATGGTTAATGTGAGATCATACATCCGATTTTCCCTATATGGTTACATACATTGGATAATAAGTTCATCTAATTACTTAAAGCATTAATTTTAGTTTATAAAATTATCTTAGCCACACAACTTTTCCTTAAGTGCTTGGAGTTGCTAATGGGAGAGTTACTACTGTCCTTGGGTAAATTTATTGGATTAAGTAACTCTTTATAACGTATAGGTCTTTGTGTCATTCATAGTGAGTTCACTCAGAAGTTTTCCATATAGCGGTCCTTTCGTGACATCTAGGTCTCAGAAGATATATTACCACTTAATGGGGTTTAACTGTTTGTTAATATAATTTCCAACAAGCACTTTCCTCTCTTATAATAATGTGAATAGAGAGGTTCTCTCAGAGTTCATGTATGCAAGTGAGGTAGAAATGAAGTAAATATGAGGTGAATAAAAGAAATAATCATTCCAAGTCAGGTATATAAAGTCAGATCAAATCTATGAACTCTGAGTAACCTTCTCTATTAAACTTTGAGAGAACCTATCTATTCACATAAGTATACATGCTGGCTAAAGGCAGCTGGACTTCATTATTGGTAAATATATCTTCTGATGAGGCCCAGCCGTCATCCATCAGGAAAGCTAAGAGTGGGTTCTGGTGAATGACTGACTGGGATAAAGAGAAGAAGCTAAGCAATTACCTCATGGCTTTCCTCATAATTACTTGACCTATGGCACTGTGTCAAACCCACTGATTCTATACATCTTCTTAATAGAATCAAAAACTACGGAAATTCAGATATATGTGAACATCTGAACGGATATACCTGGGAGACAGAAGGTTACTTATTGTTTAAAGTATAGCCATCATTTCTGCATTTAAACATTACAGCACTTAAAGGACAGTTGTAAAACATAAAGTGATGGGTTAGTAAAAGTTGTAATAGTTTAATTATGAGTAAAGGATGGAGTAGTAAAAATGTGTAGCCAAATAATTTTATTAACTCGTATGTAATGGTTTGGTAATTAGTAAAGTGTAATGTAAGTGTAATGTATTTTTAATGTAACCATATATGGAAGCCGGAAAGGCTCATAGAACTCTTTGTCTTGAAAACATATTTAAATCGTGAAAACGTAATCAATCCTTGTTCAGTTTGCAAGAATCAAACAAAGCACTGAACCTTTGCGCAAATAAATGTATCTGTCTGACCCAGGAATATATTTCAGCTTCTCATTTTCTACAACACAAGCATGTCTTCCCCTTATAATAATGTGAATAGAGAGGGTCCCCCAGAGCCCATATATCTGACTCTGTATGATTCCTATTTTATTCACATCATTTCTTATTTGGTATAATTCCTACTTTATTCACATCAAGTAAAGTTGTAATGGTTTAATAATTAGTAAAATGATGGAGTAGTAAAAATGTGTAGCCAAAATAATTTTATTAACTAGCATGTAATGGTTTGGTAATTAGTAAAGTGTAATGTAAGTATAATGTATTTATAATGTAACCATATATGGAAGTCGGAAGGGCTCATAGAACTCCTTGTCTTGAAAACATATAAAAATCGTGAAATCATAGCTCGTCTTTGTTCAGATTTGCAAGAACCAAACACTGCACTGAACCTTTGCGCAAATAAATGCATCTGTCTGACCCAGGAATGTTTTCCAGCCTTTCATTTCTATAACAACACCAGTTCAGTTCTGCAGACAAGCCAGGGTTTTGGAAAAGAAGAGGTGAACAGTTGTGGATGGCAAAGGAAAGCCCTCTAAGCAGGCCTTTCAGGTGGTGGGTCTGCAAGAGTTCCTGATCTGCATCTGCACTGATGCAATCAAAACCAGCCTGCCTAGCCTTCCAACTTCATATTGTAGTGGAATGGAAGGACTAAAAAACATTCCCAGGCCAGTCAGAGACAGTTTATTGCGCAAGGTTCAGAGCCAGATTTGTACCTGAAGTTTTGAACAAAGAAAGAACTCTGATACAATGGTTTTTATACATTTCTAAGACAAAGGATTCAGTGAGATCATACATTTTCCATATATGGTTAATCATGAGATCATACATCCGATTTTCCTTCTATGGTTACATACTCTGTTAATAAGTTCATCTAATTACTTAAAGCATTAATCTTAGTTTATAAAATTATCTTAGCCACACAACTTTTCTTAAGTGCTCAGAGTTGCTAATGGGAGAGTTACTACTGTCCTTGGGTAAATTCATTAGATTAAGTAACTCTTTGTAACATATAGGTCTTTGTGTCATTCACAGTCAGGTCACTCAGATGTTTTTCCATATAGCAGTCCTTTCCATGACATCTAGGTCTCAGAAGATATATTACCACTTAAAGGGGTTTAACTGTTTGTTAATGTAATTTCCAACAAGCACTTTCCTCTCTTATAATAATGTGAATAGATAGGGTCTCTCAGAGTTCATGTATCCAAGCACGTCTTCCCCTTATAATAATATGAATAGATAGGGTCCCCCAGAGCCCATATATCTGACTCTGTATGATTCCTATTTTATTCACATCATTTCTTTTATCTACATTATTCTTTATTTGCTATTTACCTCAATATCAGTGGAAAAGAGGACCCATTTCATTGTTGAACTGTAGAGAAAGGCAGCTGTGGAGCCTAACCTGAAAGCCCATAGGGCGTGAAACAGAACTAAAGATAAATTGGCCTCTGAGCATATACAGAATGCACTTGCTTCATGGTGACTTGAGCTACTTTCTATGCATTAAGATAGAAGGGAAGTGCTCGGAAGCCTCAAGTTCTGCAGCTCCCTTTCCAGTCACTGTCCTTATATACCACCCTGATCCTTCACAGCCAGAGGGAAAAACTAGCAGTAACTGGCTAATAAACTCTTCCTACTTTAATATGTTGCAATTTGCGCATGTCTTCCTCTGCCGAAAGAAGAGTCCAAGTCTCAGTCTTTTTTTTTTTTATTGAAAAAGTTTTAAAACAAAAACAATTTCCCCACAACCCCCCCTCCCAACCCCCCCTCCCCCTCTCAGTCTTTAACCACTAGACTACAATCCCCTTTCCAGGCCTCCAATTACATCATTTGATTTAGCAAGGACTGACTTTATGCCTTTAAGACGGAACTAATTGCCAACTTCGGTTTGTTTACAACTCCCTCCACGTAGGATCAGGCACCACCATAGGTTAACATAATTGGTTTCTTTAGTGACCTTCCGCCAGCAAGAACTTCCTACTCAATTCTCGTGTCTAAATCTTTTTGCCACTAGATGACATCACTGCTCCCCCTAAATTGTTGAATAGTTACTGAAATTCCGCGATCTTAAGCGAGTGTCTCATTACAATCCTCTTAATCTTTAGAGTTATATTGGAACTACTTTTTCGGCACTACCATATTTTTTTTCTTGAGGGGTAAATTACCAAGCTAGTTTCCTTCAGCACTATTATGACAGATGAAGCGTCTGAGGTCACATTCGTTTGAAGATAAGCTCTCAAGAGGCCTGTTCAACACGCGAAAAAAAATTAAGATTCTCTTAAAATTGTTGGTATACTCCAGTTCCCACCGCCTCCAACTATCGTCCTCTGATTGGCTCAGTCAATTTTGAAGGACTCCCGTTTATAGCCGTTCATGTTTTAGTTATTTAGGCAGCCTACCAAGGAGTGCTTCCTTCTTCGCCCAGTCCCCCTTGAATATTGATTGGCTAAAAAATAGTGCCCTGTCGCGATTCTGGGAAGGGTAGTCATTCTATTAAGAGAGAGCGGGACAATCGATCGGAAAGAGAAACCACAAATCCCGAGATACTTTGGGACAAGAAGAAGGAGGAGCGGCTGCGCACTGAGAGGAAGGAGCTGTTCGTCTATACAAGGCGAAGAAACGTACTAGGCAGTTGAGAACTGGCGGTGCTTGAGTAAGGGAAGAAAGCGGTGAAGGGGGGGGGGTTAATTGGAGGGAGGGATGATTCGAAGTTTAGGCGTACATAGATGAGTTAACCCTCATTTTGGTTAACTTTCCTCTCCTATGTGGAAACGATTTTTAACCCATTCGAGGCTGAAGAATTTTTTAATAGCTAAAGCTTGGGACGAAAAACATTTTTAAGCGATTGTTGGGGTCCAGATTGATGAGGAAAAGAACCCTCACACACTTATCCCCTTGGCACTGGAACTGCCTTCAACACTTTCGTGCCTGGACTGTAGCAACCTTGGTTGTGTAGATTTGGACACTTAACACTTTATCACCTGCTGCTTAACTCTTCAGTGGCCTTTTCATCTCTTGGAACTTTTTTTCATTTTTTTCTTACATAACTTGTTGCGTACAAGGTGTTTTTGAGGACATACTGGCGCTGTTGCAGTGGCTCGTTCTTTAGCTGGAACTTTTTTTTTTTTTTTGCTTTTAATCTTTTTACAATTTGAGGTGTGCCTCAGTTCTACGTTGTGACAAGCGGGAGAAGCAAAGACTGGAGAAAAAAACTGATACTTCCACACTTCCCAAAAGGTAACGAACATTTAAAGACCATTAGGTGACCAAGACAGTTGCTGGTCTTCTCGTTCTGCAAGGTTTAATATTTGTAACACACTAGAAAACTAAGGAAAAGCAAAGGCGTCCAGATTAATACTCCTGATAACTATTCTATAATTAAGCAGTAAGAATTCTATAAAGGCTGCAAGTTGGGCTGAAGTGTTAAAAGTATTTGATTTCTCAGAACTTGTAAAGCTGGCAGCCGCAGTACCATCGCAAAGTAGTTGGCTGATTAAATTCTCCCACCTTCAAGAGAAGAGGGAATCAACTCCTCAGACTTACTAGCCAACAGTCCCGTTCGAGCTGAGGAAATTGCTAAAAGCATCAGCTATGGCTGATGCAGCCCTCTCTGCCAATCTGAGGCAGCAACCAAATGGCAAAATATATTTTCCTCCCTGCAGAGGTGCAGGTTGTGGAGACAGTGGTGGAGGGGGACCTTTTCTTGGATCTCCACCCACCAACCAGGAACTGCTCCAAGAAAAAGAGATGGCCGATAGGTGGCAACCAAAAGAAGCCACCAAGCAGCAGGATGGCAAGCTGGTGAGTGTTGATGTTGCCTTCCCTGGTATAGATCTCACAGTTCCTGTGGTTGGAGAAAGCCAACATCTGTGTTCCCCAGAAGAAGGGATTAATCAGATTGAGGACCAGACATTTGGTGCAGCTGCAGACACCCAGGATGAAGGTAATGGAGAGCAGCCAGACCTTCCTGAGCAGGAATACTGTGGGCCTGTTGACCAGAAGTGCAAATCCCAGTTTGGTAGAGAAGAGGAAAAACAGTTGGGCAAAAAGAAACATAGGAGGCGCCCTTCAAAGAAGAAAAAACATTGGAAGCCTTATTACAAGCTCACCTGGGAAGAGAAGAAGAAGTTTGACGAAAAGCAGAGCCAACGGGCTTCCAGGGTGCGGGCAGAAATGTTTGCTAAAGGACAGCCTGTTGCACCATATAACACCACACAGTTTTTGATGGAGGATCATGATCAAGAAGAACCAGATTTGAAGACAAGCCTTTACCCCAAAAGATCTGTCACCAAGTCGGATGAGACCAGTGAGGAAGACTTTGTAGAAGAGGAGGATGGTGGTAGTGATGGGATGGGAGGGGATGGTACTGAATTCCTCCAGAAGGACTTCTCAGAAACATATGAGAGATATCATGTAGAGAGTCTACAGAATATGAGCAAACAAGAGTTGATCAAGGAATATTTGGAGTTGGAAAAGTGTCTTTCCAGGATGGAGGATGAGAACAACCGCCTACAGATGGAGAACAAGAAATTTGCAGGGGACCCCCGGGTAAGTCAGTTAGAACAGGAACTGGACAGGTTGAGAGCTGAAAACCAGAAACTCTTGGAAGAAAAGGAGCTTGGCAGACAAGAAAACAATTTCTCTAAACTGGGAGAACGAAGCATTTTGTGAGGACATAAGTGGAATTGGACAGAAGCCATTCCAAGATGCTTTATTCATATTGTGGGGGTATATGTGGATATGTAAAAACATACATATATAGTCAGGACTTTTTGTGATTTAATCCGAATAAATTCAAAATCTTACATTGTTTTGGAAGATAGCTCTAATATAGTGTGTGCTCTTTTAATTATGTGTAATCTGGTTTGGAGGTTGTTTTTTTTAATGAGAAAACATCCAGCATTTCTGGGGGAATTTTAAAAAGTTCATCTGACTTGCTGAAAAACAATTTGTAAATTCCTTGTAAATGACAGTAGTTGAAGAAGGAATGGGGTGAGGGAAGGGACATGTAAAATAGTCACATTCTGGGGAAAAAAAGGATATCCAGATTTGTGCAGAGAGTTTAAATAAACTGAAAGACATGTCAGCATAATTATTCTGGTGTGATTTCTAGAGAAATAATTCAAAATATTTTCTTTTGGTAGAGAATCTATCCCTGTCGCAGTGCTCTATCCCTACCTGCCTGAAGACATCTATTATAGTGCCAGTCCCTAAGCAGACAGTAGTGGTATCCCTTAATGATTATAGACCAGTAGCTTTAACATCTGTTGTCATGAAATGTTTTGAGAGGCTGGTGTTGAACTATATTAAGGCTAGTCTTCCATCTACTTTGGACCCATACCAATTTGCATATAGGGGTAATAGATCAACTGACGATGCTATGTCTCTTGTTGTCCATACTGTATTGAATCACTTGGAACAACGGGACATATGCAAGGCTGTTATTTGTGGATTATAGCTCTGCCTTTAACACCATTTTACCCAACAGGTTGTTTTTTAAAATGTCCAATTTGGGTATAAATCGGAGGATTTGCTTGTGGATAAGGGATTTTCTGACAGGTAGGCCACAGTCAGTAAGGATGGGATCTCACCATTCCTCTACTCTGATACTAAGCACAGGAGCCCCCAGGGTTGTGTGCTAAACCCTTTCCTTTATTCCTTGTACACGCATGACTACACCCCACTGTATAACACCAACACAATTATTAAATTTGCGGATGACACAACAGTGGTGGGGCTCATTAATAAGAACAATGAGTCTGCTTACAGGAAGGAAGTACAAGGGCTGACATTGTGGTGTAATGAAAATAATCTCACACTTAACACCACAAAAACTAAAGAACTTATAATTGACTTCAGGAGGAAGAGAGATGTACATCTACCACTGTACATAAATGGTGAGGAGGTGGAGAGGGTGGGTAGTTTTAAATTTCTGGGCATTTACTGTATATCTCAGAGGACCTCTCATGGACTGAATGCTAACATGCTTGTGAAGAAGGCACAGAAGAGGCTGTACTTCCTGAGAATGCTCTATCATCTCAGCATCTACTTCTGTCCTACTATCGCAGCACCATTGAGAGTGTCCTGACATACGGCATTCTTGCATGGTATGGGAGCAGCTCTGTAGCGGACAAAAAAGCTCTACAGAGAATCATTAAAACTGCCCAGAATATTATCGGACTCCAGCTACCAGCCCTGGAAAACATCTTCGAATCTTGCTGTTGAGGAAGTTGCATAACATTCTCAGAGACTCTTCCCATCCTGCTTACAATCTTTTTGGACTGTTGCCTTCTGGCAGAAGATACAGAACAATTAAAACTTGGACCACACATTTTCTGAATAGTTTTTATCCCAGAGCTATAATTGCACTCAACAATGAACTAAAGGGCCACCATCAGTGAGCTGTTGGACAGTATTACTTGGTCTGTTGTGTGGATGTTTGGGTGGTTTAGGGGTGGAGAATTGTGGTGGGTGGGAGTGTGTTTGGGGATTATGTGTGTGGGACCTGGTCTTTGGGTGTCAAGTAAATTTCGTTGTATGTGTATACTGTGTATACACATAACAATGACAATAAAGTTTATTTAATTTATTATTTAATATTATGAATAATTTTTCCAGGCAACATTTCAATATTGTTTTAAAGGAATATGACTTGGGATAGATCAATCAGAATAGAGCTAGAAGGGACCTTGGAGGTCTTCTAGTCCAGCACCCTGCTCAAGCAGGAGACTCTATACCAGGGCTGTCAAACTGGCGGCCCATGGGTCAGATACGTTACATGCAGGCCATGCCTGCCCCGGCTCCACAAAGGCAAAAAACGTCACAATACGTCATGTGACGTGATTGAGTTTGACACCCATGCCCTATACCATTTCAGATAGATGGTTGTCCAGTCTTAAAAACCTCCAGTGATGAAGCACTTACAACTTCTGAAGGCAAGCTGTTCCGCTGGTTAATTGTCCTCACTGTTAGGAAGTTTCTCCTTAATTCCAAGTTGCTTCTCTCCTTGATTAGTTTCCATCCATTGTTTCTTGTCTTGCCTTCTGGTGCTTTGGAAAATAAGTTGACCCCCTCTTCTTTGTGGCAGCCTCTCAAATACTGGAATACTATCATGTCACCCCTAGTACAAGCCATTGTGTGTTTATTCTAATAGAAGACCAAAGAGAAACCATTACAGTAGTCCAAAGTTACTTGGAGCACTCTTTATTTGTTGTATTATAATTAGGTGGGGGGTGAGCTGCCAAAGCAAGTTACATTGTTTAACTGCTCTGTTTGGCTTTACAACAAACCTGCATGGTAAATCTCTGTTCCCATCTTTATACTTGGAGTCAGAGGATGGGCAGATGTGATCTGCCCAAGGCAATAGAGGTGGACTGTTCAAATTCTGTTGCCTAACTGCCCTTTTCTATCACTGAAAATGTTTAATGGGATTATTGCTGGCTATTTCTCCACAAACTCTTTGCAGCTTTAATGGGTAAATTATTAGCTAATACTTGAGGCAGAAGGAAATGGCAAAGCACCTTTCTCCTTTTTAAACGTTCAGGCTTTACTATTCAACTTTGTAGTTTAGATCAACAGCAAGAAAGGAGTTTTCTAATGACCAGCCTGCCTAGTGGCCTGTAATAGTTTTTCTTTGTGTTTATTTTGTCAAATTTATCTAGCTGCCCATTTTACAAGTTTCACCAGCTATTCTGCCTTTATCTTAGTTTGGGAGCCTAGCTCACTTTCTTGAACTATCTTGACAATTTACCTCACAGGTGTCAAAACTCGTGGCGTCACGTTGCCGTCACATGACATATCATGTTTCCCCCCTTCACGAAGCTGGGGTGGGCGTGGCCTGCATGTGACATATCCAGCCTGTGAGATTGACGCCCCTGGCTTACCTAATTATGGAAAGCCTGATTTCATCCCCCCACATGATATTGCAAATGCAGAAAGGCTTATGTTTATATGCAGACATTACAAAGGCTGCTGCTATGATCCTATGTATCAAGCAGCCTAGTGCAGTGGTTCTCAACCTTCCTAATGCCGCGACCCATTAATACAGTTCCTCATGTTGTGGTGACCCACAACCAGGGGTGGGTTCTAATTTTTTTTTACTATTGGCTCTGTGGGCATGGCTTATTTTGTGGGTGTGGCTTGGAGGTCATGTGACTGGGTGGGCATGGCTAGCTGGTCATGTGACCGGGCGGCCATGGCTATGTGTATAGGGACTACTCAGAGGGCTGAAAAAAGTCATTTCTGACAGATCCTCGCACTTTTGACCATCCTCACATTTATGCCCGTGCAGCATTCCTAACAACCATGTCATTCATTTCACAACTGCTTCTCTTCACCATGGTGATAAGATAGGGCAAAAAACGTAAAATGTGAGGACAGTCGTAAATTCGAGGACTGGTCAAAAGTGTGAGGACCAGTCAAAAATAACTTTTTAAGCCCTCTGAGTAGTCCATGTGCACAAAAGGACTACCCAGAGGGCTGAAAAAAGTGATTTCTGACAGGTCCTCCCACTTTTGACCGGTCTTCGCACTTATGACTGGTCATCATGCCCATTGTAGCATTCTTAACAACCGTGTCACTCATTTCATAACTGCTTCTCTTCACCATGGTGACAAGATAGGGCAAAAACGTAAAATGTGAGGACAGTCACATTTGAGGACTGGTCAAAAGTGCGAGGACCAGTCAAAAATAACTTTTTCAGCCTTCTGAGTAGTCGATATGCATAAAAGGATACAGCAATAGAGAGGGATGAAGGAAGGGAAGGGAAATTAGAGTAGGAGTGAGGGTAAGAGAAGGAGGAAGACAGGAGGAGAAGGAGAAAGGAAGAGGAAGTAGGAAGGAGAAGAAGGGGGGAAGAGAAAGTAAGAAGGAAAGAAAAGAGAGAGGTGGTAGGTTTGAGGAGAAAGATTGCTGTACAATAAAAGAGATGAAAGGGAAGAAAACCAACCCCAAACAAATATAAAGATATTAAGATAAAGAATGAATTGTTAAACTTTAAAGAATAAAAGAGAACAAATATGAATAAATAGCAATAATTAGAAACACACATACAAACATACAATGTATTTTTTTTGAACAGAGTATTTGGCCGGTTCACAAATTTAAAGTGTTTAGTCATTTCAATTAAATTTACAATTTCTGTATTTCCTTTTTGCCATATTTATTCCTCATCTATTTTTTTAAAAAACCAATATTACCCTTCATCCTGATCTCTAATCTTAATCAAATTCAATTTTTCCCTTCTATATTATACCCCTTCCCATTGTCATCTATTTTTATATCCATCCTCACATTGGTTAATTATGTAATTATGTAATACAGTTGTTTAATACAAATTCAACATTTTAATATAAATCAATTAGTTATATAACTATCTTTTTTGTATATCAATCAATATGAACATGAATATTCCAATTATTTCCATGCAATCCAATTTCTTACAAATCAATTAATTATATTTACCAATAATAATAAACCAAATAATTTCCCCCATATATTCCTCCAAACTACAACTTAAGCATTTCTGCTTTCAATACAATATACAATTAATAGTATCTCAATTATTACAATTCCCTAGTTAAATAGAGCTTTTTTTCTTTTGTGTTTTAAAATCTTGAACCTCCTCTTTTGCCCTAAATTTTCCATTGTTTGCAGTTTTGCACCTACCTTTTTTGGTGAGGAAAAAGAAAAAGAAATCTCTCTGCCTCATTTTGTCACGTTGCAGCAAAGACCCTGCTTTACTTTCAGTTTCGTTTTTCAGCATAGTTAGGGGGGAAAAAAAATCTGCTCCTCTCTTTGCAGCTAGCAACAGAGCCCTCCGCAAAACAGCTGAGAGCAAATCAACTGGCCAGGGTACTTACGGGATCGCCTTCTGCCACCAATAGCCTCCCACCGGCCAGTTCGCTCCCACAGAGAGGGCCTCCTCAGGGTGCCGTCGGCCAGACAATGCCGGCTGACGACCCCCAGGAGGAGAGCCTTCTCTGTGGTGGCACCTACCCTATGGAACAATCTACCCCCAGAGATACGAGTGATCTCCGACCTCCGGATTTTTCGTCGGGCCCTAAAAACTTATTTTTTTCAGCTAGCCGGTCTGTCCTGATTTTAGGGTTAGTTTTAAAAATTTTAATATTTATTTTAATTGACAAGTTTTAAATTATGGGCCAAATTTATAAATTATTTTAACTTTATTTTTAACTGTGATGTTTGTATAGATGTTTTTTAGCTGGCTGTTCACCGCCCTGAGTCCGAAAGGAGAAGGGCGGTATAGAAATTCGAATAAATAAATAAATAAATAAATAAACTGACAGTCCGGAGGCTGATCAAATCAACTTATGGTAATTAACCTATGCTGAAGCTGAAAGGGGTTGGTTTTTTCTATTTTTGCAGGCACCGGTCTTCTCATTTGTTTTCTTTTAACACTGATCAGCTGTAGGGCGGCCCTTTGAAGCCCCGCGGCAAGAATTTAAAGGGTTTGTTTCTCTCTAGCCATCAGCTGGGACTCAGGAGGCAGCAATAGACTGGGAGCGGGCGGGGTAAGCGAACGGCGATCCAACAGAGGCAGAGGGTGAGGGTGAGTGAAGGCGTGGGGGGGGCGAGAGAGGGCTTTGGCGACCCCTGTGAAATGGCCGTTCGACCCCCAAAGGGGTCGCGACCCCCAGGTTGAGAACCGCTGACCTAGTGTAATCTGGTTATGGGAATTGCAATCTTAAAAAGAATCATTTTCTATTAACACTGCCAGCTGAGGCTGATAGTGAAAACCAAACAGCCAGAGGATGTCCAGTGAACTGCCACAGTTGTGACAGCTTCTTTTAATGGACACTTTCAAATAAACATGGATAGGTTATTGTGAAGCCCCTTTATCCATGCTATCAACTGGACAGGTTTATTAAATTTATATGCCACCCATCTTCCGGATAGGGCAACTCTTTTTTTGGTGTTAAATGTTAAGGTGGGATCCTTTTGTGCTCCCAGTACTATTCCTTTTTTAAAAAAAGTTTTATTTTATTTTTATATAAACAATCCATTTTCCATTAACCAGTGTGTCGTCTGTGTACAAATATTTTGTGCCAACATTAAAATATACAATCTTATTCATTGTTTAATCTCATCTTGGCTTAATTTCCAATACCTTAAGTATCTAATATTATAACAATCCCATTGTGGTTTATTTAACTCTATTAATTGACTATTAATACATTTTCTATACTTTAAATAACTTCTTTTACTATTAATTCTTATGTCTATTCTCTAACCACCGGTAAAAGGATTCCCAAATTGTATAATCAGTTTGTTCTTTCTCTTTGATAGCCAGTGTCAATCTGTTCATTTCTGCACATTCTAGTAGTTTCCTAATCACATTCTCATCTGTACCAGTACTATTCCATTAATGCAGGTTACCATTTTGATTAATTCAGCCTACAGAAATGCGGAGGGAATTGAGTGAGAATAGAGACTTGTGCCTTCACTGCAAAAATGTGTATTTCATTTTACTCAATTCTGGTGTATAGAAGGACACAGGCTTGGCACAGACAATGCTGTCCAGTTTCATAGTACACTCTCTGTATTTTACACGTGTCTTCCCTCCTAATGATAGTCTCTCATTTTTTAAAAAGCAAACCGTGTCTTTAGTAGTGTATTGTAGACTATAGTTTTGTTTAGGTACTTATAATTTGTAAATATTTATGGATTGCTTTATAAACCTCTGGAGTCCTTTAAAACAGGGGCCCCAACCCCAACCCCCGGGCCATGGCTGGTTAGGAACTGGGCCGTGCAAGTGAGCTAAGCTTCATCTGTGTATGTGTAGGATCTAGGTAGCACACAAAACCATGCCCCCTGGTCCATGGATTTTTCCCCCCCATGGAACCAGTCCCTGGTGCCCAAAAGGTTGAGGGCTGCTGCTTTAAAAGATAGACAAATTAAATTAAAAAAATAAAACAAGCCAATACATAACAAAATCAGTGTTCTTTAAAATACAACACTAACCTGACCATTAAAAGTATAAGGAGCAATACAGATTTTAATTTCCTATTTGAAGGAATTGTGCCCAACTTCCCTAGGAAAGTGTTCCAATATTGAGGGGCACTGCAACAGAAAAGGCCTTGCTTACCAGTCTGATCTCTACCTAGAAGGGAGCTCTGGCTGTAAATTATGGCCTAATATTTGAACCACTTAACAATGAAAATTTATTTAGACATAAGGCAGCATTCTGTTTAGCTTTGAAAATGAAAGGTCCTTGGTGCTACCTGAGCATCGCTGTTTTCTTGCAGACATTTCATTACCCAAGCTAATGAAACATCTGCCAGAAAACCATGAGCTACAAATATTCTTTATTGGAAAAGCAAAGTTCACATGGGAAGCAGGCAGACATGGGCTTGTCTGGAGGGTGTTCTAGATTAACCAAAATGCATAGCTCTCTTGAAGTGATTAGAAAAACATCCATGTTTTGCAGTTGCCTTGGCCACTGAAACATTACTATATTAAGAGATCAAAAATGAGCTGCATGGGCCCTTTCCCCCAGGAAGGTATAGGGACTGTAATTCTGGGAAGGCTAGTCCAGGGGTCAAGCTCTGACCCAATTGAACTTCCCAAAATTATACAGAGGGCCAAAGTCATTTTAGATTCCAGATACAGTGGATATAGCAAATCTACCTACCCCTGTTAAAATGCCAGGTATTTGAGATATAAAAATCAGATCAAGATAAATCACTTCAGAATTCTTTTCACCTTTAATATAACATCAGCTGTACAATTCAATTGAAAAACAAACAAATCTTTGAGGGGGGAGAGAACAACAAAAAAGGTACAATAACATGGTTGCATAAAGAAGCACACCCTTAATACTTTGTTGAAGCACCTTTTGATTTTATGACAGCATTCAGTCTTTTGGGTTAGGAGCCTATCAGCATGGCACATCATTCCTTGGGAATCTTTGCCCACTCTTCCTTGCAAAAGTGCAACAAATCTGTCAGATTACGAGGGCATCTCCTGTGCACAGCCCTCTTCAGCTCACCCCACAGATTTTCAATTGGATTCAGGTGTGGGCTCTGGCTGGGCCATTCCAAAACTTTGATCTTCTGGTGAAGCCATTCTTTTGTTATTTGGAGGCATGCTTTGGGTCTTTGTCATGTTGAAAGGTGAAATTCCTCTTCATGTGCAGCATTGTAGCAGAGGCCTGAAAGTTTTGTGCCCAAATTGACTGATATTTGGAACTGTTCATAATTCCCTCCTTGACTAAAGCCCTACTTCCAGCTGAAGAAAAGCAGCCCAAAAGCAGAGGTGGGTTTCAGCAGGTTCTGACCAGTTCTGGAGAACCAGTAGCAGAAATTTTGAGTAGTTCGGAGAACCAGTAGTAAATTCTGACTGGCCCCGCCCCCATCTATTCTCTGCCTCCCAAGTCCCAGCTGATCGGGAGGAAATAGGGATTTTGCAGTAACCTTCCCTGGATTGGGGAGGGAATGAAGATTTTACAGTGTCCTTCCCCTGGAGTGGGGTGGGAATGGAGATTTTACAGTATCCTTCCCCTGCCACGCCCACCAAGCCCCGCCCTGCCCCCAGAACCGGTAGTAAAAAATTTTGAAACCCACCACTGCCCCAAAGCATAATGCTGCTGCAGCCACCATGCTTCACTGTGGACGTATGGTATACTTTTGGTGATGTAGTGTTGTTTTTGCACCAAACATACTGTGGGAAGCCCCCCCCCCCCTAGAAGAATGAAATGTTTTGAGGAATATTAAAAAAGGCAGAATATATTTCCCTAAATGAGAAATGGAGAAACATGCTCTTAAAAGACAGAGAGCAGACTCAGTCTCCCTGTCCCCAAGCAGAACTGAGGAGGCAGCTTTTAGAAATGCAGATTTGGTAAACCATTCAAGACAGGATATTTTGAAACAAAGGCAGAATGGTAGGATTAGAAGCAGCCCCTCACTCAAGATCCAACACAGGACAAAAGTCATTAGCCACAATAGGAATTGTCCAACTCCCTTTCAGAACACAAGCCCCTTCATTGTACCACCCCCAGAGCAGTCCAAACTTCAACCAAATTAGCTCAGACAAGCACCTAGGATTTACATTTCCTCTTTTGCCTATAGAGCCAGCTATGACCCCTACATAACCCCATAGGAATCTGACAACAGTCAATAGAATATTAGAGGACATGTTCTTGCACAGGAACAGGAAAGCTCAAATACAAAGCCCAAAGAAGGTATAAACCCCCCCCCAACTCCATTTTGTCAGCTGCCCAGAACCACAAACCCTGGTGGTTCTGCTTCATCAATAAATGGACCCTCTTTCCAATCAGCCTCCAGCCTCCATTTTGTTTCCAGTATCTTTCTCCCAGCTTGGAACTGAACCAGATGGATATTTCTTCCAACAGTACTTTTTGGAATTATGGCCAAAAAGTTCAACCTTGGTCTCATCAGACCTGTCAGATGTAAATGCCTTATTCTCCAATGTGTAAATAGTATATGAACGGGGTATCAGGGGTTAATTTATTCTTCACTCCTTAATGTATTCATAATTCACCACTCCCACATCTAGCTCCTCCCATTGTATATATAAGGAGCTGTCTGCATCTTTTTCCTTGCTTCTATCTGTGAATATTCAGTGAATATAGAATGCCTGCTGTAAATAAAAGAAAATATATTCAAACCTCTAACTCTCACTAATCTTATTGAGTCTGATCCTGAAAATATTGCAACAAGCTGGTAGCAGAGGATGGTTAATTGACTCAATAAAAACTTAAAAATGTCTAAGAAAGATAGGCCCAACACCAGGGCATACAGCAAAGAAATGGAAACAGAACAAGAAATAATCAACGAATCCACAAACGCAATTTCGAGAGAATCCGAAGAATACACCACTGAAGACGAAGAAATTATAGATGAAAATGATGACCAGGAGGAAATCGAAATAGAGAATAACGAACTCAGGTCAGAAATATTAAAACTATTAAAGAGCCAGAAGAACGATGAAAGCCTCATCGCGAACCTCCAAGATATGCTGAAGAACAGCGGAGCAGCGAGAGAGAAAAACATCACTAATGAAAAGTCTAAAGACCCAAAAACAGTGAGTGATATGACTGCAGAAAAAAATATTGTGAAGAAGAAAAACGGTGATCCAGCGCGAAATTTTGAATGGCAGCCATCTTGGTTTCAACAGGCCTCCAAGGTGAGCGAAGCAGAGCCAATCAAAAAGCTCAATTCAAAATTTCTGGCGCGAAAAACGTTATCAGACAACGAAAATGAAAAAGAAGATTCAAACTCCTCAGAAGAATCAGAATCAGAAAGTGAAGGTGATTCAACAAACTACCAAATAAAATCAGCAATGAAAACGCTTTTTGCTGCATTTGGGCCAAAACTAAAAATTACTAAAAAGCTAACGAAGAAGCGAGCGAGCAAGCCAATGCCTCAAGACCTGCCCGCTCCCATCCTGACTACGAGAGCGCCGACGCCCGAACCCAGAGAGCCCTGCCGATACCGCCCCACGCCACAGACCGAAGCAAGCACCAACGCCCTCAGAAGAAAAGGAAGAACAGCCGCCGTCGTCAGGACTCCCAAAATCGAACCAGAGACCGATTCATCTGAGGAGGAGCGGAACGAGCGAGCCGCGGTGAGGAGAACCTTTCACGACGACTCCAAGGAAGAAATGGACAACGCGCATGCGCAAGACTACGCAGACGGCCCGGGAAGACATGAACTGGCGAGGAGACCGTGCAGGCTCGTTGCGAGCATCCCCATGCCGTTTTGTAACTTTCTGCATTTACGAGACCACGGACTACCTCAGGTTGTAAGTAATGGACCTAATAATGTCGGAAATTTACCCAGTGACTTCCCAAAGCTAAGGGTAGATGGCATTAATTTGCAAGAATGGTATCAACAGCTCCAGGTTGTCTTTATGAAGGAAAACTTACTGTTTTTTATCACTAGTCCCCCAAAAAGACCTTGGACTCTAAAAATAGATTGTTTACACCATAGAGCATTTTTCTTATTAATATCTAGTGTGTCTCCTGCAATGTATCACAGCATTAAGCCAAATCTGACTGTTTCAGAAATTATTCAATGCATGTTTAATTTGTTTCACAGTGACAGTGTAGCTACCACCACAAGGATGTCTAAAGATTTCTTTTCATCTAGGATAAAACCAGGGGTTTCCATAAGTGAGCACTTAATATCTTTAAACAAAATAAGAGCTGAGCTGCATTTGAGGGGGGAGGTGATTTCAGACCAAACAATGAAAAGTGTTATTATCAACTCACTTGATCCATCATGGGACAATTATATAACACATTTAGACACAATCAATCTAGGATACTTATCCATAGAAAGTCTATCCAATAAATTAATAGCAGAAGACAATTCAAGAAGGAATCGTTCTAACAATCACATAGAACACAAACCATATAGGAAAGTAGCTTTCCAAGAAAAATATAATGAAACATTTAAATGTCATAACTGTGGATCCAGGGAACACAATAGGAGAGATTGCCCCAAGATTTCAAAAGAAAGACATAGGTCAGAATATAGAAACAAATACAATTATAGACAGTCTTCCATAGATAGACATAGATATAGAAGCCCACCAAATTACAAAGAGAATAGAGGGGGCAGAGATAATTCAAAGGATAGAAAATCTGGTTCACTAAATGGATTAAATAAACAAGACAACACTAACATACAGCAAAATGAGAACAATAATTGGCTTATTGATTCTGGAGCAACTAATCACACCACTAATAACAAAAATATATTGTCTTCATTTATAGAAGATAAATTTGTAATAAAGGTAGCTAACCAAGAAAAGGTTCAAGTATTAGGTAAAGGGAATGTAACCCTGCCTGGTCTAGGAAAAATAGAGGGGGTATTGTTAATACCTGAAATACCTCATAACATACTAAGTGCCATAAAACTAAGTAGAGATTCTGACATTAACATTGTTTTTTCTAAAGGAAAAGCGACTTTGGAGAAGAATAAAATAAATATAGGCACTGTGATGATTAAAGGAGGCCTACCTTATCTGATAACAAAGGAAAAATGGTTGCATAACATTGATTCAAATATGGAAGATTGTATTGAAGTAGATAATGAAAATATTAGCAACAGTGACAATGATGAATGTAAAATATCTCATGATCACATAGATACACACAATAAAAAAAAACCAAAAATAGGTAAGCCAATTCATGATGAGTGTGCTCACATCTTACATAGGAAGTTAGGACATGCCAGTTTTCCTGTAGTACAAAAAATGACTGAACACGCAGAAGGTGTTAAAATAAAAAATTGTGAAAACTATTTGGAATGCTCAGTATGTAAATCTACAAAACTAAAAACTAGTCCCAGACCAAGAAAATCTACTAGATCAACAAACAAAATTTTTGATTTAGTACACATGGACTTAGTTGGTCCATTAACTCCATCAATCACTTATAGAAAACGTTACTTCTTGACAATAGTAGACGATTATAGCCGCTATGGATTTGTTTATACATTAAAACACAAAGATGAAACCTTTCAAAAATTTAAAGAATTTTACAAACGCATAGAAACACAACACAATATCAAAATAAAACAAATTATGACAGATAGGGGATGTGAATTCATGTCTAAAGAATTCTCCCAATGGTTAAAAGACAAAGGAATGTTACATTACACATCTAGCCCATTTTCTGCTTTCCAGAACGGGATTGTAGAGAGGAAGAACTCAACATTACAAACCATGATTAGATTGGAAGATGCTGGCTTAAGCAAACAATTCTGGTCAGAAGCCTTACATTATTCAAATTACACACAGAATAGAACCTGGTCCAGCATTGTAAATAAGACACCATATGAAGTGATGTATAATAGGAAACCAAAATTAGCACACATGCACATATTTGGAGTCACTGCAGACGTACACATACCTAAGCAATTAAGAAGAAAGGGAGAAAACGTATCCAGAAGACTCAGATTTATGGGTTACGAGACAGGCACTAAAGGATACAGATTCATTGATAATAATAACAAATTTATAGTCTCCAGAACAGCTGTGTTCCATGAACAGGCCAACTGGTCTAAAATACATCTTAATGAAATATTTCCAAATAACAACAAAGATACAAAATCTCATGAGGAAGAGACTATAGAAAAGCAAGATATCAACAAATATAAAAACAAAACCAAAACATGGACAAATAGCCAACACAAAATAAAAACAGATACACTAACAAAAAAGGAAGCAAGATATTTGCATGATAACGATAGTAAACCTAAAAAAACTATTAGAAACACCAGAAATCAAATACCAAATAAATACAAGGATTATATAATGCATATGGATGGTGAGCCAACAACACCTAATACATATGAGGAAGTGTTAAAACTCCCTAGTAAAGAAAAAGAAAAATGGGAATTAGCGATGAAAAAAGAGATGGAAAGTTTACAAGGACTAAATGTATTTACACCTGCAGTTGCACCTAAAGATAAAACAATTATTGGTACCAGGTGGATATATAAAATTAAGAACTTAGAGGGAGGCAATACCCTATACAAAGCTAGACTAGTTGCACAAGGTTATGCACAGAAATATCCGGAGGACTATACTGACACGTATTCCCCCACAGTAAGAACAGAGAGTGTCAAAACAGCTCTAGTGGTAGCATCAGCACTCAATCTTGATGTATTCCAATATGACATACAGACTGCGTATCTACACGCAAAACTAGATAAGGAAATATATGTAAGAGCACCTCACAGTCAATACACAAACAAAAATGAGATTTGGTTGTTAAACAAGAGTTTATACGGGTTAAAACAATCTGGTAAACAATGGTATGATTGTTTAGTAAAAGTACTTAAAACCATGGACTTCAATGCTACCACTGCTGATAACTGTTTCTTTGTCAAAAAGGGTGATGATTACATAGAATTTGTATTGATTTATGTGGATGACATTTTATACATAGGAAAACATAAAGAGAGAAGAGAAACTTTTGTAACTAAGCTAAATGAACATTTCTCGTTAAAATCTCTAGGCAAAGTAAACAAATATCTTGGTGTTCAAATTAATAAGACTAAAAGAGGATTCAAACTTACTCAGAGAGATAAGATCATAGAACTTTTAAATAAATGCAATCTAAATAATGCCAAACCTTGTGATACTCCTATGCAAACTGACTTTCTAAGAAATACTGATGAATCTTCTCCCGAATTCAAAGATAACACATTTTATAGATCAATCATAGGTTCACTTCTTTATATATCTAATTGGACAAGACCAGATATCGCTTTACCACTCAATTTATTATCCAGACATGTCAGCAAGCCAACAATGTATCACTGGGAAGCTGTTAAAAGAATTTTAAGATATCTGAAAAGTACACTAGACTTTTGTTTAATGTTAGAACCTAATGATAATAAAGAACCAAAGCTTACATGTTACGCAGATGCGGACTGGGCTGGAGACACCTCATGTAGAAAAAGCACATCTGGCTATATATTCCTCTTAAATGACTGTCCAGTTTACTGGTACACTGGTAAACAAGAACTAGTGGCCACTTCAACGACAGAAGCAGAATATGTTTGTTTATCCAAAGCTGCAAATAACCTTGTATGGTTTAATGATTTAATTTCAGATGTTTGGAAAAAACCTGCTTTGCCTTTTGTTATGCATGAAGACAACAAAGCAGCCATTGAAATATCTAGATCTGACGCCATTGGACAAAGGTCCAGACACATAGATATAAAATTTAAACATGTGAGACAATTATCTCAGGATGGATTTATTAAAGCAGTGCATTGTGATACTTCAGAACAATTAGCTGACATATTGACAAAGCCTTTACCTTCTAAGCAGCACAAATATTTAACTTCTAAATTGTATGTTTTGTATTGTCCTGAATCTGAATGTAATTGGTGTTGCATAACGAATCGGCATTTAGAGGGGGATTTGTCAGATGTAAATGCCTTATTCTCCAATGTGTAAATAGTATATGAACGGGGTATCAGGGGTTAATTTATTCTTCACTCCTTAATGTATTCATAATTCACCACTCCCACATCTAGCTCCTCCCATTGTATATATAAGGAGCTGTCTGCATCTTTTTCCTTGCTTCTATCTGTGAATATTCAGTGAATATAGAATGCCTGCTGTAAATAAAAGAAAATATATTCAAACCTCTAACTCTCACTAATCTTATTGAGTCTGATCCTGAAAATATTGCAACAAGACCACAACACATTTTTCCACATGCTTTTGTCAGACTTGATATAGGTTTTTGCAAAACATAGTATTGGAAGATTGGAAGAACATTGGAAAAAATGTTCATCTGGGTTCAGTTCCAAGTGGGGAGAAAGACACTGGAAACATGGAAGCTGTTTGGAAAGATGATTTAATGGTGGACAGGACCACATGGTTTGAGGTCCTAGGCAATCGAGCACATGGGTGAGAGAGATTTATACCCTCTCTTGGGCTTTGAACTTGCTTCCTGTTCCTGTGAAAGAAATATATTCTGATTGGTTGTCAGACTCCCATGGGGCCATGCAGGGGTAACTTTGTAGGTTGTCTTGAGTCCCAGGCTTGGTTGAATCTTGCTGGGTGATGTAATGAAGGGGCTTTGGGCAATTCCTATTATGGCTTAATGGCTTTGTCCTGGTTTGGATCTTGAGTGAGGGCTAATCCTATCACCCTGGAGCTGAAGGTCTTTTGTAGATAAGATGGCCCAGTCTTTTGTCTTGTAGATAGGTTGGCACCAGTCTTTCTGGAGCTATTAACAAAAGTGGGGGCTGCTTTTCAAGAGCATGTTCGGCCTTTTCTCATCTAGGGAGGTATAATAATCTGCCTTTTTAATATTTCCTAGAATATTTCATTCTTCTAGGAGAGGGGTGGGTGCTAATATCAGGGTTCCAAGTAACACCCCCAACAAAAGAAGACTCCAAGGCTTGAAGTTCCTCAAAGTTCCATTTTATTAGACATGTCATATTGGCACATCTGGGAAAACCCAAATCTGAAAGTTTCAAGCAATACAATCCTTCCTACAATAGGAAAACATCCAAGCCCACTTAAGGCTTCCATGTTGCCATGCTACCCAATAGTCCAGACATCTGAATACAGGAGACTGTTGTCACATGTAATACATAACCAGTACTTGCCAGAACTTCCTCCACCTCTTTTAATGTTGCTGTAGGCCTCTTGGCAGCCTCTCAGACCTGTTTTCTTTTTTTTTCCCCATTAATTTTGGAGGGACATCCAGTTCTTGGTAATGTCACTGTTTTGCCATATTTTCTCATTCCTGCCCTCAATAAGGCCCGTGCAAGCGAGCGAGCAGCGAACCTGGGCCATGGACGGTGTTGTTTCCTGTGCTTGGCCTTAGATCCGACCCGCGGGGGTGCCTTGCCACCTGACAGCCATCTGGGGTGGAATGTGGCCAGCGTTAGATCCGTGGGGCCACCCTAGAGCCTGCAAGGGGCCGCTCCAGCCCTGCTCCCTGGGCACGTACCCAGGGGGCAGGGGAAAGGTGGCAGGGCACCCCTGTGGGTCGGATCTAAGGCTGAGCGCAGGAAACAACACCGTCCGTGGCCTGGGTTCGCTGCTCGCTCGCGTGCACCGGCCTTATTGACGGCTGGAACGAGATTTGGCCTGCAAGACCACCCCGGAGACAGTGAGGTACTGGCCTCCCCTGCCGGCCACCCCCCAGAGCATGCACAGGAGGCAGTGACCTTGTGGGCCAGGCGGTGTCTGGCAGCAGCCCACCAGCTGAGGGGCTCCACAGTATGCGCAGCGCAGGTGGGTCTGGGGTGCTGTGACTGTCAGGGTGGCCCTAAGCAGGCCACCCGCATGCTCCGTCCCACAGTATGTCTTTGCTTGCCCGTGGCCACTGCGGCTGGAATGGGGCAGGCGGCTGGGCAGCCGCCCAGTGTGTCTGGCAAGCTAGATTGCGTGCCTCCCACCCATGCCTCTACCTTCACCTGTTGCCAGTGCTGCTGCCACGAGATGGGTGGTAAGACAGGGGTGGAGCCATCCAACTTCATCTAACTGCGCTGCACATGCAGGATGAGTCTTACACCTGTTGCCCCACTCGTGAAGGCCCCGGCAAATGGGAAAGGCAGGGAGCTCCCATGCCCAAGAGGCAGCTTGGAGTCCGAAGCCCACGCAGCACAGGTGGGTCCAAACCCCGCAACTGCCGGGCTGACAGTCCAAGCAGCACGTGGAGGCATGTGATCAGACATGCCAGATGCCTGAGCAGCCACGCAGCCTGTCAGATACGCAGCTGCCTGCTCCATTTGAGTTGCAGCGGCCGCAGGCAAAGACAGATTGTGGGGTTGCGTTGAGGCAGCCCAGTCTGTCACCGCCATGCTGCAGCCCCTGTGCGCTTGGCCCCCTCCCTCAAACCTCGTCCTCCAGCGAGCCTGCTCCCTGCCCTTCCCATCACTGGGGGCCCTTGGGGTGGGAGGGGGCGGGTGGCAGCTCCCTCCACGCCCCGTTTTGGCTGGCAGAGTGCTGCAGGAGGCTGTCTTCATCCTCCAGCGCCACAGCTGAGCATCATTAAAAATAAATGCTCCTGACCTTGCCAGTGGCCCCACAGCTTTTCAAGCCGAGATAAGTGGCTGCTCTGGGCTGAGAGGGGTTGGAGGTAAGGGGGCAGGGAGGGGGAGTTTCTGGAGAAGTCGCTCACCAAGGGGAGGCAGCCAGCATGTTCTCCCCCCCCATTCAGGGGTTCTTGTAAGAGTCCAAACTGCAATGGAGGAGGGTTACCCCCAAACCCACCCTCCTCTATGGCTGATGAAAGCAGGGCAGAAGTAGTTTAGGTGAGCTGGGGGAGGGGAGGGGGATACACTGAGTTCTTATCTGTGAGCATTTTTGAACCAATCAAAATGCAGGTGTCCTTTGAAAATCACACCTCTTTGAATTTTGCCATGTAGTGTGCCTCTGGGAAGAAAAATGGCTGTTAGAAAGGAGGCTGCACAAAACACACACACACACCCTGTGTGTGTGGAGGAAATGGCTCTTAGCTAAACTCCTTTACTGTACTGGGGCTTTGTTTAGGTTTTTCAGCACAACCTTGCAGGTTGCAGTGAGGGAGAAAGGCTGGCTTGTGAAGGGGAGAACTAGGAGCTATAGGAATGGAAGGTTAGGAAGGAGGAGGAGGTAGAATTTGTGACTCTGTATTTATAATTTCCATTGATAAGACTGCTCCCCTAACTCAAAGTTGACCTTGGGGTACCTTCAGGTAAGACAGTACAATACAGTACTTAAAAAACCAAACTAAATACTGTAAACAAAAAATGGCATCATGTAACAACCAATAATAAATACCAAGTGGCCACATCACTAATTCTATCCCAGAATCTGGAGAAAAAAAACCATTTAGAAAGAATGTCTGAAGGCTTGTGGCTCATGGCAATCTGATGTTCCAGAGCAGGGGTCTGCATTGCAACCTTAAACACTCAGAGTCATTTGGACCCATTTCCCACAGAAAAGAAAACACTGGGAGCCACAAAACCTGGGTGGCCATGGCCAACTCAATGTCACTCCCACCCATTCACATGACACACACCCCCAGCCACGCCTACCTGGTCTTTGTGGCTCTGGGTGTTTACTGTGGCAAATGGGTCTCCCTCCCTCCTTTTTTCTCTTTTTCTTCCCCCTCTCTTTCTTTCTTTCCTTTCTTTCTCTCCCCTTCTCTCTCTCGTTTCCCTCTTTTCCCTCTCATTCTCTCCCTCCAGTTCTCTCATTTCTGTGTCCCTCTCCCCTTCTCTCTCATTTGTTTCTCTTTTTCCTCTCTCTCATTCTCTCCCTTCATCATTTTCTCATTTCTCTCTATCTTTTCCCCCTTTTCTCTCTCATCTATCTTTCTTTCCCTCCCTCTCTCTCCCCCCCCTCTTTCTCTCTCTCTGTTCCCTCTTGAACCATTTCCATAAATAGGTGAAGGTTGGGTTTTTTTTTTTTGCTGCTGTTCTTTCTTCTTTGGGTGCTTTTTACCATATGATTTTACCATATGATTTAAATCAAAAGTCATTTCAGGTTCCCAGATAAATGAAGCACTTTGATCCCCCTGCTATGGCTCCCTGCCGGCTGGCCCCGCCCTCCCTTCCCAGTCATTCCTTGCATGGCCTGAGAAGGTAAGGGTGACAGTGGGGATGGAGACTCGCTCCATTTTCCAGAGCGGGAGGGAAGCGGCCCTGTACTTGCCTTTTATCTCGTGGGCGCTTCTTCTGGTGCTTCTTGGTGCTGCGCGCACCTCGGTCGCTCGGGGAGACACGTGACTTGCTCTCTGCCCCGAGACACTGGCCCGGCCTGGCTGCGGCCGATGCTCCGCATCGTAATGGGCTCCAGGAGGAGAAGGGGATGCCATCTCCTCCATTGTGAAGTGCTCTAAATTTAAGTGTGCTGTGCAAGGTGAGAGCAGCACCAAGAAGCACCGGAAGAAGTGCCCACGAGATGAAAGGCAAGTACAGGTGCAAGGTGAGAGCAACGAGTGGGCTAAATTAAATTTGCGGTCTCGCAGCTCCTTGCGCAGCAAAGTTAAATTTCACGCACCTCACAATGGGGGAGATGGTGTCCCCTCCTCCTGGAGCCCATTATGATATGGAGCATCAGTCAGGGACGCTGAACCACGCTCAGCCCTCCCACCGCGTGGCTGTCAGAGGGAAGGGAAGGGAAGGGAAGGAAGGAAGGAGGCTCATTTGGAGCAGCTGACGCCATTGGGCCCGAGAGCGAAAGGTGGCTGCCTTGTAGGGCAGGAGAGCTACCGACCGAAGAAAGAGCTCAAAGATTTGCCACCGTCGCTCTGCCGAGGGGGAAAAAGCCGAAGGGTCCCAACGGAGAGGTTGTACCTGCCGTGTAATTATGCATCTATTCCAAGAGTCGCGCTTAGTGCCATGGTGGCGCTCTCCCCTGAGGGCCGCCCGCTCACCCTCCCCTCCACCTCAGGCCCCACATCCAGCCCAGGACCGGGGGATGCGCCACTTCCGTGCAAGTCTGGCCACCAGGGGAGAGTGCCACTCTGGGGCTCTGTGTGCTCTCAAGCCTCCCGCCCCTCTTTGCTTCTGCTCTGCTTCGCCCAGGATGAATAGAAAGCGTGCAGGTACCTGGCACTAAGCACAACTCTTGGAAGCAATGCGTAATTATGCGGCAGGCACAGTCTCTCCCGTTGGGACCCTTTGGCTTACCCCCCTCAGCGGAGCGACGGTGGACTGAAGTTCCTGGTAAATCTTCGAGCTCTTTCCTTGGCGAAAGGCACGTCCCTTTTTTGGCCAGAAGAGTGCTTCTGCACAGCAGCACTGGATTAACCACTTTCCAGGTCACCAGCGGCATGGACTTTGTCCCCATGCCCGAGCTTCCCAGAGAACCACCTTCCTCCATGACTCTGACCGAGTGGATGGAGTTGCTAAAGAAGGGGTGGGAAAACACCAAAAAAAGCACTGGCAGAAGCCACTGAGGCATATAAAAAACAAGCGGACAAACACCGTTCTCTCCAGCCCCTCTTCCGTGTGGGAGATCGAGTTTCAGACCTGGAAGCCATCTTTTACAGTTGGGCCTTCAGACCTGCCACATTTTTCTACTGTGGGAAAATGGGAGGGGGGATTGTATAGAGCATGGGTGATATATAGTCAAAATAACATTCTTTTCTCCAGAAAGGAGGGTAGAGCAGTCAGGAATGGGTTAAATCTGCCTGTTAGCTGTTTGGACTGAGTCTGCAAAACTGTTAAGCCACGCCTCTTCCTGTTGCTTCCCAGCTTTTTAGACTCAGTCTAGCTGGACAGACGTGTTTCTTCGAGTTGTCCATTCCTGACTGTTCTTTCATAGCAAACAATTTCTTTTTTTTAATTTTATTTTAATTAAGGTTCCCAATTTTAGTAGAGGAGGACCTTAGCTATTCTCCAGCGTTAAGGGTGATTCAGCCTGAGCCCGCTGAAGGATGCGGAGGCGACAGGAAGTCTGTCGGCTGGGAGACCTCCAGACAGCATTCACAGGCTTTTGCCCCGAAACACTGAGCCACAGGGGACTCAAGGACTCGGTCCCTTTCGCGCTGCAAACACAGCGCCCACAAGCCTGGCTCTGTAGCACTTGCCTGGAGGGTGCACTGGACGGCACCTTTGAACAATGCTGCAGGCAGCGCCCACAAGCCTGGCTCCGTAGCACTGACCTGATTGAGTGAGAGAGCGGCGTGGAGTAGTGGCGGCCATTTCGGAGCCTCATTGAGGAGGCTCAGCAGCCGTTTTGGAGCCTCATCGAGGAGGTCCAGCAGCCATTTTGGAGCCTCAACGAGGAGGTTCGGTGGCCATTTTGGAGCTTCAGCGAGGAGGTCTAGTGGCCATTTTGGAACCTCATCGAGGAGGTTTGCAGGGGATCCTCTACCTGGTGCTTCTCCAGCGATCTGTGGTCTGAGTAAGACCGATCCAAACGGAAGCTTTCTGAGGCGGATGGGGGCATAGACCCTCACAAGCTCCCTATTGATTGGCTATTGGGCCAGTGTTCACGAGTGGAGCTCCGCGATGCTGGGGCCGAAGGTCCGCAGGACTGCGTTGCTTCAGGGGGAGGAGCCACCCTGCCTGGTTTTCTCAAGCCTCCCTGTTTCTCTTCCAGAACTCAGTGGCCTTGCCAGCATTGCTAGTGCTTCTCGCATAGCACCTTTATATATATATATAATATAATATATTGCATTTACAATATATATATATATTGAGCAATATATATATTGCTCAAAAAAAATAAAGGGAACACAAGCAGAAGACATCCGAGATCTGAATGAATGAAATAGCCTTATTAAATACTTTGTTCTTTACATAAAGTAGTTTATACACTGCTCAAACACCTAAAGGGAACACAAAACTACTGTATGTAATGAACAAAGTATTTAATAAGGCTATTTCATTCATTCAGATCTCGGATGTCTTCTGCTTGTGTTCCCTTTATTTTTTTGAGCAGTGTATATATTTGAAAAACAATTTTTTATTTCAAACAAAAACAACATAAAAGTATCATCCTTTCAAACATTTACAGACAGTGTATCGATCGGTTAGCATCCTTTTGTGCTCACAAAATCTTCCAAATATCCATATGGTTGGGCCAAGAGGGGGGGGTCCCCCTCGTTGAAATGTGCCCACCAGGTTTTCGTGCATTTCATCAGCCAAGGGCCCAGGGGAGGGGTGGGGGAGTGGCGGTGATTATTAGGGAGAGTCTTTGTCCGAGGGAGACCACTGTTCCTCAGATAGCCGGATGTGAGTCCCTCTTTGTGAAGTGGGGCCGTGGGGTGCAGATGGGTTTGCTGACTGCGTACCTGGCTCCCTGCCACGTGGCAGCGACCCTACCCGAGCTACTCGACGTCATCGCCGGGGTGGCGGTGGATACCCCCAGACTTATTGTCATGGGGGATTTCAACCTTCCATCCGCGGGTGAGACGTCAGAGGTGGCTCGGGAGTTCATGGCTTCCATGACGGCCATGGACCTGACCCAGTTAGTTCAAGGCCCCACTCACATAGGAGGACACACTCTGGACTTGATTTTTATCTCTGGTCAGTGGCTGAATGATCTTGGTAGAGGGGACTTAGACATTAAACCCTTGTCATGGACAGATCATTCGCTCCTTCACTTGGACTTTCCTACCGCTTGCCCCCGCCGCAGGGAGACGGAACCGACTAAATGGTTCCGTCCCAGGCGCCTGATGGATCCAGAAAGGTTCCTGACGGAGCTTGGGCCATTCCCTGAGACCCTGACACACGACTCGACTGAAGAGCTGGTGGCCGCCTGGGAGAGTGCAGCCGCCGGAGCTTTGGATCGTGTCGTGCCTTTGCGGCCTCTGACCCGATGCCGATCTCAATTGGCTCCTTGGTTCTCTGAGGAGCTGAGAGAGATGAAGCGTCGGAAAAGACGCCTAGAGAGCATTTGGAGGACTAGTCAATCCGATTCCGACCGGCCACAGGTGAGGTCTTATATCAAGACCTACCTAGTGGCGATAAAAGCGGCGAAATCTAACCATTTTTCCACTCTTATCGCATCTGCAGAGAACCGCCCAGCCGCCCTGTTTAGGGTGACCCACTCCCTTCTTCGGGGGGGAGTGCGGGAGGATCCCTTGCAGGGTCGAGCTGAGGATTTTGTGCAATTCCTGCACGATAAAGTCGCTCGGATTCGGGAAGGCTTGGACTCCGACTGGGCGAGTCCGGGGGAGGAGACGAGGGTAGGTCTTGAGAATATTATCTGGGAGGAGTTTGATCCTGTGGCTCCCGAGGATGTGGACAGGGTTCTGGGTAGGATTAGTGCCGCCACATGTTTATTGGACCCGTGTCCCTCCTGGTTGGTACTGGCCTCCCGGGAGGTTACACGAGGCTGGCTCCAGGGGATTATAACTGCTTCTCTGAGTGAGGGTGCCTTTCCCGCCGCCTTGAAAGAGGCGGTGGTGAGGCCCCTCCTCAAGAAGCCTTCCCTGGACCCGGCTGAATTAGCCAACTACCGTCCGGTCTCCAACCTTCGTTTTGTGGCGAAGGTTGTTGAGAGTGTGGTGGCACGACAGCTGCCCAGGCACCTGGATGAAGCTATCTATCTAGACCCGTACCAGTCGGGCTTCAGGCAGGGGCACAGCACAGAAACGGCATTGGTCGCGTTGGTGGATGATCTCTGGAGGGCTCGGGACAGGGGTTGCTCCTCTGTCCTAGTCCTATTAGATCTCTCAGCGGCTTTTGATACCATCGACCATGGTATCATGCTGCAGCGGTTGAGAGGGTTAGGAGTAGGGGGCACCGTTTTGCGGTGGTTCTCTTCCTTCCTCTCCGGCCGCTCGCAGTTTGTGTTGGCAGGGGGGCAGAGGTCGACCTCGAGGCATCTCGCATGGGGAGTGCCACAAGGGTCGGTCCTCTCGCCTCTTCTGTTCAACATTTATGTGAAGCCGCTGGGTGAGATCATCCGTGGTTTTGGGGTGAAGTGTCACCTGTACGCTGATGATACTCAGCTGTACATCTCCACCCCAGACCACCCCAACGATGCCCTTGATGTGATGTCTCGCTGCCTGGAGGCCGTACGGGCCTGGATGGGGAGGAACAGGCTCAGACTCAACCCATCCAAGACCGAGTGGCTGTGGTTGCCGGCGTCCCGATATAGTCAGCAGGTGCCATCGCTGACTATTGGGGGTGAATCCCTGCCCCCCACAGAGAGGGCTCGCAATCTGGGTGTCCTCCTGGACGCACAGCTGTCTTTAGAAGAGCATATGACGGCCGTGGCCAGGGGGGCCTTTTATCAGGTTCGCCTGATCCGCCAGTTGCAGCCCTTTCTGGACCGGGATGCCTTGCGCACGGTCACTCATGCCCTTGTCACCTCCCGGCTGGACTATTGTAATGCTCTCTACATGGGGCTCCCCTTGAAGAGCACTCGGAGGCTCCAACTGGTCCAGAATGCGGCCACGCGGGTGGTTATGGGCGCAACCCGCTGTGCCCGCGTGACACCCCTCCTGCGCGAGCTGCACTGGCTTCCGGTGGTCTTCCGGGTGCGATTCAAGGTGTTGGTTACCACCTTTAAAGCGCTCCATGGCACAGGACCCGGGTACCTTCAAGACCGTCTTCTGCCACCAATAGCCTCCCACCGACCAGTCCGTTCCCACAGAGAGGGTCTCCTCAGGGTGCCATCAGCCAAGTTATGTCGGCTGGCGACACCCAGGGGGAGGGCCTTCTCTGTGGGAGCCCCAGCCCTGTGGAATGAACTGCCCCCGGAAATACGCAAGATCTCTGACCTCCGGGTGTTCCGCTGCGCATTGAAGACCTTGTTGTTCCGCCAGGCAGGGCTGTCAATATAATAATTTTAAATTGGGGTATTTTAAATTTTAGAGTTTTTAAAGCAGCCAAATCTATTTAATTATTTTAATTTTTAATTATTGTTGTGTCTTGTGTTTTAAACTGGCTGTACACCGCCCTGAGTCCTTCGGGAGAAGGGCGGTATAGAAATAAAATTATTATTATTATTATTATATATGACACAAGCTTCTTTTCCCTGAGGACAAATTTTTACACATTTTATCTTAACTTCCACTTCATATATCATATTTCATCTCCATA
This sequence comes from Pituophis catenifer annectens, assembly GCF_029215685.1. NCBI lineage: Eukaryota > Metazoa > Chordata > Lepidosauria > Squamata > Colubridae > Pituophis > Pituophis catenifer. The sequence continues at coordinate 20,689,896 of NW_027256885.1, forward strand.
TTTTATTATCTATCCAATGATAAAATAAACCCCATATCAAATAATATTGATTGTCTTCCTGTTCTCTTATTTCAAATGTCAGTTTGCTCATTTCAGCACAATCCAACATTTTCTTAATAATTTCTTCATCAGTAGGTATTTTCTCTCCTTTCCAGTTTTTAGCAAATACGATTCTAGCCGCTGTTAAAATATTCACAATTAAATATTCCAATTCTCTATTATATGTCTCTGGTAAGATCCCTAATAAAAATATCTCTGGTTTAAAGTCAATATGTCTCTTTATCATTTTTTTCAACCACATGTGTATCTTAGTCCAATATCTCTTTGCTTCTATGCATGTCCACCACATATGGTAGCATGATCCTGGAGTCTGATGACACTTCCAACATTTCTCTGATTTATTCTTGAACATTCTGGCTATCCTCGTTGGGGGTAGATGCCACCTGTAAAACATCTTATACAAATTCTCCTTATATGCTGTAGACATTGTCATCTTATAATTATGTGACCACAATTTTTGCCATTTCTCTAAATCAATACCATGACCAAAATTTTTTCCCCAAGCTATCATTGATTCTTTAACTTGTTCTTCTTCCAATTTCATCTCTAACAAATATCCATATAGTTTTTTAATTACATGATCATCAGAACCCATTAAAATCTTATCTAAGTTAGTCAAAACATTATAAAAACCTTCTTGTTTGAGATCTTCATATCTAGAACGTATTTGAGCATATGAAAACCAATCCATTTTATAACCCTGATCTTCTAGTTCTTGCTTTAATTTAAGTTCACCCTTTTCATCCAACAATTCACTATACCTAACAATTTGTTCCCTTTTAAATACAACCGAGTATGTAAAGGCTTCAATCGTAGATACCCAGACTGGAATTTTTAAGTAATAATGTTTTTTAATCTTCTCCCAGTTCAACAGTAAAGCTTCTCGTATCTGGTGCCTTCTAAAATACCCCTGCATTTTTGTTCCTTTATACCATAAAAAGGTGTGCCATCCCATCAACAAATTGTGTCCCTCCAAATTCAATAATCTGGTGTTTCTCAAAGTTATCCATTCTTTAATCCACATTAAACTTGTTGCTTGATAATAAAGTTCAAAGTTAGACAGACCAAAACCACCTCTCATTTTTGCATCTTGTAACAACTTTAATCTTATCCTCGCCTTCTTTCCCTGCCAAATATATTTCAACATCATTTTATTCAAGTCTTCAAAAAATTCCTTACCCAACTTAATTGGAATTGTCTGGAATAAATACAAAATTTTAGGCAAAATGTTCATCTTAATAGTTGAGATCCTACCAATCAATGATAACTGCAAATTTCCCCATTTCACCAAGTCTTGCCCTATCTGTTGTTTGAGCTTATTATAATTATTTTCTTTAAGTGCACTACATCTTGCTGTCAAATATATCCCCAAATATTTTACCTTATTTGTGACCTGCATCTTCAAGATCTCCATCAGTTCCTCTTTTTGCTTTTTCAACATATTTTTCGTCATTATCTTCGTTTTATCTTTATTAATTTTCAAGCCTGCTACTTTCCCAAATTCACCAATAGTTTCTATCAGTTTATTTATTGTTGTTAATGGTTCTTATATAATGAAGACCAGGTCATCTGCAAAGGCTTGCAATTTATATTCTTCTTTTTGAATTTTCATACCTTTTATCTCTTTTTCTTCTCTAATATTTCTATTTAAAACTTCCAACGTCAATATAAACAAAAGTGGTGACAGCGGGCATCCTTGTCTAGTACCTTTTTCTATCTCAATAGAATCAGTCAATTCTCCATTAATCATTACTTTTGCAGTCTGTTTGCAATATATTGCTTCAATTGCCTGGACAAATTTTCTGCCAAAGCCCATCTCTTCCATTTGAAACATCATAAATCACCAATTTACATTATCAAAGGCTTTTTGAGTGTTTAAAAATATCAAAGCCATCTGCTTTTCCGGATGAGCTTCATAATATTCTAATGTGTCCAGAATTATTCTTATATTATCTCTGATTTGTCTTTTTGGGAGGAAACCATTTTGATCTATATGTATGAAATTATTCAAGTATCTCTTAAGTCTTTCTGCCAATATTGAAGCAAAAATTTTATAGTCCGAATTTAGCAAGGATATAGGCCTATAGTTTTTGATTTGTTGTGGGTCTGTGTCTTCTTTATGAATCAGCGTAATATACGCCTCAGTCCATGATTTGGGTTTTTCCTTCTTTATCATCACTTCATTCATAACATCCAATAGTGGGAGACTCAAAATTTCTTGTAATGTCCTATAATATTCAATGGGCAGACCATCTGGCCCTGGTGCCTTTCCATTCTTTTGTTTCTTAATTGCTTCTGTTAACTCCATCATCGTTATATTTCCTTCCAACATCTCCTCCATGTCTTTGGGAATCCGAGGTAATTTTGCTTCTTGTAAATATCTTGTCACTTTTTCCTCCTCTATTATCTCTCTTTTGTATAATTGTCTATAATATTCTTGTATTATTTTCCCCATCTCTTTATTTCCAAATTTACTTTGCCCTTGATCATCAATTAATTGTGTTATTTTTCTTGACTCTTATTCTTTTTTCAATTTATATGCTAGCCATCTTCCTGGTTTATTCGCATTTTCAAAATAGTTCTGTTTGGCATTTCTTATTTTTTGGGCTAATTCTTCCTTCTCCAGTAGATCCATTTTATGCTTTATTATGTCCATTTTAATTTTTTGGATCTTTTTGGAGTTCCTTTTCACATCTTTTATAGTCATCAGTCAATATTTTAAAGGTTTGTCTTTTCTTCACATTTCTTTTCCTTGTATAGTCCATAATTAAGCCTCTGGCATAGGCCTTCATTGTATCCCAATGATTTTGTGCTGATGTTTCTTCTTTCATATTTTCCTTGAAGAAAAAATCCAACTCTTTCCATTTTCTGTACAAAGTCTTTCTCTTTTAATATTGTATTATTTAAAGTCCATCTGGATCTTCCTTTCCGCCCTTTCCAAATAGCTATCACAGGGTTGTGGTCTGCCCATAAATTTGCTTCTATTTCCACGTGTTCAATATTCAAAGTCAAATCCATTGTTGTCCATATATCTAGTCTAGACCAAGATAGATGTCTATCAGAGTAAAAAGTATATTGTCTGTTTTTCCCATTTCTCTCCCTCCATATATCTTTCAAGCTTATTTCCTCTGTCATCTTAAAAAAGGATCTTGGTAATGTCTTCCTGTTATGTCTTATTGTTTTATGTATTTTATAGTCCAAATTTTCATCCACAATTCCATTAAAATCTCCCATCACACATATATTTTCGTATTCCATTTCAGTTATTTTATTCTGTAATTTTCTATAGAAATCACTTTGATTGTTGTTTGGAGCATATATTGCTACCAAAAGAATTTTCATATTAGTATGAATTATTTCCACCATCAAAATTCTACCTTCTGTATCTGCATATTTCTGCTCCGCCAATGTTACATTTTTAATATATAATGCAACTCCTCTCTTTTTACTTTGTGACAAAGATAAAAAAGTTCTTCCAAGTTTTGGTTGTATTAGTAATTGTTCACGCTGTTTTTTAATATGTACTTCTTGTAAACAAATTATATCAAATTTTAATTTCTCTAATTTATGAAATACTTTTCTTCTTTTAGTAGCCAAGTTAAGTCCATTTACATTTATTGAAATTAATTTCCTTTCTTCCATGTTCATACTTTATATGTAGGTTTTGTTGCTCTAGTTGATCTTACTTCACATTGTTCCTTGTGTTCCACAACCCCGCCAACAGCACCTTCTGTTGATTCAAGCATTGCCAATTCTTCTTCTGTAAATTTTATTGGGACTACTGTAGTTTGGGTTTCAACTTCCATTTCTACTTCTTTCTCTTTAAGAAATTCATCATAGAAAGCTCTCGCTTTATCAATTGTATTCAATCTATATCTTTGAAGTTGCCATGTTAGACTTAATCCTTCTGGGATCAACCATCTATAATTAATTCCTTTTTGAATCAGGATTTTAGTCAAAAATTGATATCCTCTTCTCAACTCTCTCATTTTTCTTGGTATTTGTTTTAGAACCGCCACTTCTTTCTCCTTGTATTTCAGAGTTTTTTCTCTGGCTGCCTGAAGAATTTGTGCTTTAATCGATTTCTTAGTAAATCTTATATGTACTTCTCTTGGCAGTTTATTACGCATTGCATTCTGGTATAAACTCAATAAATCTCATCGACCCCATCCATCATCTTCTCTTTAGTGACTTCTAATGCCTCGGCCAACATCTCAATCATAATATCTCCCAAATTTTCCCCTTTTTCCTCTTTGACAGTTTGAAATCTTAAGTAGAATTCTGCTTTATCCATTTCCCATCCAATTAGACCAGTTGTTTCTTGTTCAACCTCTTCCAATCTGTTCTCTATTTCCTTCATTTTTTCTTCTTTTTGGTCGTCTTTTTTCTCTAATTTTACCAGTCTTTCTTCATATTTCAACATTGTTTATTGAATGCAGACCACTTTTTCATCTGTCTTAAGCAGCCGTTGTTCCATCCTCTGAACTTTTTCATCTGTCTTCAATAGTTGTTGTTCCATCCTTTGTTGTTGTTGTTCCATCCTTTGAAGTGTTTGTATAATCGTTTGTACCGGTAATTCTTTCTCTTTCTCTTTCTCTTGTTGCAACATTGCCTAAATAGTACGTTGGCCTCCAGATGGCGACGAAGACGGTGTGGTCGCTGCAGTTCCCACTGTCGCTATTTTTCTGCTCATTTTTTAAAAAAAATATTCAGCCAAATCCACTTCCAGAAAGCAAAAAAAGGGAGAAGCAATTCTTCAGGTTCTTCCAAAACCCTAATCCTTTAAATGTTAGTGAAAAACAAAATAAGAATAAAAAGTAAAATGTAAAGGAAAATAGCAAAAAGCAGGGAAGAGAAAAAAGGGGCAAAAAGAAAACAAGCTGGCCAGAATTGAAAAAAGGAAGGAAAAAAGAAAGGACTAAAAAAAATTTATTATAAAAAATTAAAAAATAAAAATCCACAGAGTCTCATCTGCTTTCCATCCGTGCAGACCATATTTCAGGGGTGGCGAACTGGCTCAGTCGGACCTCAGTCGACGAAGCAGAGTGGTGTCTGGATCCGTTCCTGTTCCGGGAGCTGACGGACCATTTCGGCCTCCCAGTGGCCGACCTGTTTGCCACCCGAGACAACTGCCAGACCCAGAGGTTCTTCTCCAGGTTCCCGTCTCCGGGAGCAGAGGCAGTGGATGCTCTTTGGAGCCCGTGGCTGTCAGGGCTACTTTTTGCTTTTCCTTCTCTTCCATTGATTCCCAGGAATCTGGAGGAATAGGTGGAGCTTCTGCTACTCGCTCCTCATTAGCCCAGGAGCCCTTGGTTCGCGGACTTGGTGACCCTATCGGTAGCTCGGCCCAGGAGGGTCCATCGAGACAGGATATCCCTCAGCCAGGGGGCGTTGGTCCTCTCTTAAGCGGGACCTGCTGAGGGGGGACAACTATTCCTCCAGGGTCATCAAGACTATCCAAGCTTCCTGCAGGGACTCCACCAATCATATCTATAACGCCACTTGGAGGGCGTTTTGCAGTTGGAGCAGGAAACGGGGTCTAGCTCCCACTGAAGCCTCTGTGGCGCAAGTTTTGGACTTCCTACAAGATGGTTTAGATGATGGTCTAACCCCTAATACTCTTCGACAACAGGTAGCAGCCCTGTCATCTGTTCTGACATGTGGATCAAGGGAATCCCTTTCTCACCATCCGGTTGTCCACCGGTTCCTTAGGGGAGCTTCTAATCTAAGACCTCCCATGGTTCACCGATATCCCACGTGGAACTTAAACAAGGTCTTGACTGCCCTTACCCAGGGTCCTTTTGAGCCCCTTTGGGAGGTCAGCTTATGCTTCCTGTCATATAAAGTGGCATTCCTAGTGGCTATTACTTCAGCTAGGAGAGCCTTGATAGTACAGTGGTCTAAGCACCCTGTTATTAACACAGCTGCCTGCAATTTACTGCTGGTTCGAATCTCTCCAAGGCTCAAGGTTGACTCAGCCTTCCATCCTTTCTAAGGTAGGTGAAATGAGGACCCAGTTTGTGGGGGCAATAAGCTGACTTTGTATAAATATACAAAAGTATGAAGGCTATTGCTTAACGCATTGTAAGCCACCCTGAGTCTCCGGAGAAGGGCGGCATATAAATCAAATTTTAAAAAAAAATATCTGAGCTGGCGGCCCTGTCAACCAGGGAAGACCTATGCGTCTTCCATGCCGACAGGGTTATTTTATGCCTTGACCCAACCTTTCTTCCTAAGGTCAACACGTTGTTCCATAGGGCTCAGGAGCTTGTATTGCCCAAGTTTTGTCCTGAGCCGTCTCACCATTTGGAACGTACTTGGCATACACTAGATGTGTGGAGGGCTCTCCCTATCTACCTTAAAAGGACCTCCCTTAGGAGGACGGAAGCCCTTTTCATCTCCTTTCAGCCGGCAACGCTCGGTTGCAAGGTTACTTCATCCACTTTGGGGAGATGGATTCGGGCTTGTATTGCTACAGCCTATGAGGTTCAGGCATTGCCGCTCCCTAGATGCATCACTGCCCACTCTACCAGGAGTGCAGCGACTTCGGCGGCTTGGGCTACCCAAGCTTCACTGGAGGAAGTCTGCTGGGCCGCTACTTGGTCATCCCCGTCACCTTTTATCTGCCATTATAAGCTGGATTCCTTCACTTCGGCAGAAGCAGCATTTGGCAGGCAGGTGCTCCAGAGAGTTGTTTCAGAGCAAGGGACCCAGAACCGGACTACACCCTCCCAATAGGACTTCCAGCTTTGGTATGTCCCATTCCTGACTGCTGTTCCCTCCTTTCTGGAGAAGAGGCATTGGTCTTTCCTGACACGCCCTTTCTCAGAGTTGAGGGAACAGCAGTCAGCCCAGTGGTGAAATATAAAATTTGTTACTACCAGTTCTGGCTTGGGGGGGATAATGTGACTGGGTGGGCATGGCCAACTTTTTTTTTTTTACTTTTAAAACCATTTTTTCTACAACCTCTTCAGCTGAGCTGCGTGATCATCAGAGGCTTTCTCTTCAAGTGAGGGAATTGCCTGAGGGGGATTGCCCCCTCCCCCATGGAATTAGCAGGGAGATATGACTCCTTGGGCTTTTAGTGCCACAGAGCAAAAATCAACCTAGGAGAAGCTTTGTGTGTAGGTAAGTGAAGGGAATAGTTTCAGTCTAATTCTGAATGGTGTGTCTCTTTGTGTGTGCATGTGTATGCAGCTACTGTTATAATACAGGCAATACAAACATTTTGGACATATTTCTCCTCCCCACCAGACAGAAATCTAAGGTGTACAGAACTTCCTGTGGCAACCACTCTCAAATACAATCCTTACAATAAACTGATTACAATATAAATGAGACAAGAAGGAAAACCTTACAATGAATTTCCACCGTCCTCCCATAGTCTTTCCAGGTGTCTTCTGGGGATTGAAAAGAGTCTTTTAGTCTTTACTTGTCCATCTCAGGGTCTTTTGTTTCATGTCTGCTGGGTGATGTGCTTGGTGGTAAGGCTGGTCAGTCAGGCTTGGGAAGGTCTGCTCCACTCTGGTTGCTGTGATGACTTTCAGTGGAGGCTGGATTCAAATCCAATTCCTGGCTCAAACAGATGGAAGGTCTCCTCTGGAAGCAGCATCTGGATCCATGTGCTCTGCTTCCACAGGTTGCAGAGTCCCTTGTGCAGGGCTGAAAGACATTAGAACAGGGTCCCCTCCCCCCTTTTGTGGGTAATCTTCCCAGGAAAGGCATTGTAACAGGATTAGAGATGGGGGGGAGTTAGATAGCTTGCAGGCAGAGTTTGAAAAGAAACAACACACCAGTATTGCAGTTACTAAACAGATAATGCAGTTTCAACAAAATGGAGACACAACAGATGAGAAAGAAAAAAACTGGTTTCACATACTTCGGGAAAGAGATGAACAGGTAAAACCATTTAAACACATACAGTGAGTACAAGACTGAATTTTTTCTTGTAAATGAACTTAAAATGTTTCCTCATAAACTTGAGTTGTTACTTTAAGATACAGAGAGGGAAGGAGAAAAAAAAATAGAAATAAAATGAAAAGTTCTCTTTACTCTGTTCTTGTTGGCCAGACAAACACAAGGCAAAGGCTCTTTCTTTCTTTTTTTCTCTCTCTCCCCCATTTTCATTGCTTCAATCTTTTTTTTCCTCTCTAACAATTTCAAATTCTTGTCTCTAGGGATCAGATACATTTTACAGTTACAATTACCTCGAGGACACACAAAGACTTACACATACACACATAAAAACAAGGAGGACAAAGAGGAAAGCAGAACTCTGAGATTTACACACACACTGATCATTCCCACCATAAATCTCAGTTAAATTAGGGAAGGCACAAATCTTAAACATAAATACCACGTGGTTACTTAGAAGACAGAGAGACAAACAAACAAACAAACAAACAAACAAAAGAAACAAAACCCCCAACATTCCTATTTATATATTTCCCTTTTCTTTTAAGTACCTTTTTTTTAGCCAAATTTGTCTCCCGGTGTTATCTTTTAGCCTAGCCCAGTTCCTCACAATTTCTGAGCTTTCCTTTTGCTCATGCCAGGTAACACTGGCGTCCGCCTGGCGTCCCAGGCCACAATCAACTCTTCCAGGCGATTTTTCCCTCGCCCTTGAGCTACAGCTTCCCATGATCCTTGAAATGTAAGTTCACTTTGGCTCAGCCGGGCGATCCTCCTTTGTTTTTCAGAAAAAATGGTTCTGAGAAGGACACAGATTCCCTTTCATGAAATCTGCCTGGGTTTTTCGGATCCTAAAAGGGGATCCGGGAGGACCTCACTGCCCCTACAGTTAGTACCAGTACCTCCCCGTGCACATGGACCTCGGGCTGCTTTCCTTTGAAAACCAGGGACTCCCTTTTCTACTTTTAATACCCCTTTCACTGTCGCTTGGCTTTCGCTCGGCTTCCGTTCCTTTTAAACACAAAGTTCCACGTTTGGCGACCCCCCCTTGCTTTCTCTATCCTACCAATCACAGCTCGGTGGAGCTAGCAGTAGGCAGAAGTGCGGCTAGAGGTCACTCAAAGAGGTGAAATCAGACTGTTTTCCAGATGGAATCCCACACACACACTTCCTTCTTCCCTAACAGAAGGTCCTGTGCTCTGGCAAAACCCCCATGCTCTCCAGACTGTTGGTCTTTCTGTGGTTAGGAAATGCACAGAGGAAGCAAGATCCAGCTGTGATTGGGAGAAGGGCCTTCCCTCACACACACGCGCAGGCATACACACATTTCCCATGCTTTTCCATGCTTTAAAATTAAAATTTAGAGGTACTCACCTTCTTTCCAAGCAGCCTTTGAGCTCAAAACTCAAACCCCCTTTAAATCCTAGTTCCAAATGGCCAAGGTCCAGGAAAACTTACCCACAGACTCAATGGGTCTGCTGCTAGCAAGGAAGGTGTCAGGTTTCGGTTCTGTCTTAAATGAGTTCCATTATCAAGCGCAGAGTCTCTAATAAATCACTTTTTATTAAGAACAGAAATAGCCGACATTCCTGACTCTAATTGCTGCCAAACTGGCTCCTCCTCCCAACCTCCTCCTCTTCCGCTCTCCAGCCCGATGTCCCATTGGCCATCATGCAGATCCATCTCTACGTCCCGGCACGTACTTCTCACAGGAATGTGGCCCCCACCCTCGTTCCCCAGGAAACCCTATCTGTTGCATGCAGAAAACTAGGTAAAAGTTCATCTCAGCAATAAATCAGCACTTCTGGTCTTTGCTTCATGTCTTCATGTCAGAACTGGAAGAGAGCCTAATTTGGAATGCTGACATCCGGCCCCTCTCCCTTCACTTCTGCGACATCACCTATCCCATAGGGAAAACACAAGAAGATTAGTCCCATCAGCCCGTCCCTGGCTGTGCACCCCCCCCTCCCGGCTTTCCCGGGTGGTCTGCATGGAATTTTGCTATAAGGCAATCAGCTTGGATGTTTGCACTCTTCACCCAGGAAGCCTCTGACAATGGGTAACCCTTCCATTTAATTAAGTACTGAAGGCGCCCCCTGTGCCATCTTGAATCAAGAATCCGCTGCACTTCGTAGTGCGTTTGGCCCCCAACAACCAGGGGTCCAGGGGGTTCACGTGGCGTTGGCCTTAAAGTAGACCCCACTACAGGCTTTAGAAGGCTACTGTGAAAAACGGGGTGAATTTTCCCCAAAAGCCGTGGCAACTGCAATTGCACTGTAACGGGGTTAATTATTTTTATTATAGGAAATGGTCCTATAAATTTTGGGCCCAATTTCCTGCTCGGGAGTCTAAGTCTCAAGTACTTGGTGGAGAGGTAAACTTTCTCTCCCAGCTGAAATGGTCTTTGGGGAGTTCGGTGCTTGTCTGCTTGGTCCTTATAGGATTGAGCCGCTTTTGCCAGCGCCCTCTTAACATTTTCCCAAGTTTGTCTCAACATTGCCATCCAGTCGGTCAAACTGACTGAGGAAGGGGGCTCCCTCGGGTATTCTGGCATGGGAACAAAATCCATGCCACTCACTATTTTGAACGGGGTTAGCCCCGTGCTGCTGTGGACAGCATTATTATATGCAACCTCCGCAAAAGATAGGAGGTCTGCCCAATTGGACTGCTGGTAGTCGACGTAGCATCTTAAATACTGTTCTATCATAGCGTTCAGTCTTTCTGCCCCCCCATTGGTGCTCGGGTGAAAAGCTGAGCTGAGCCCTTGGGATGAACCTATGGATCGTAGAAACTCCCTCCAGAACTTTGCTGTGAACTGGACCCCTCTGTCGGAAATGATTCTCCTGGGGACTCCATGTAGGCGGTAAATGTGCTTCAGGAACAGTTTGGATAACTGACGGGCTGAAGGCAGTCCACTACAAGGAATGAAATGTGCCTGTTTGGAGAATAAGTCTATTACAGTCCAGATCACTGTATTTCCACTGCTCCTCGGTAGGTCTACTATAAAGTCCATTGCAATCTCCTCCCATGGTCTTGTTGGCTCAGCTACTGGTTGCAACAATCCAGGCGGGCACCCTGGCCTTGTCTTCATTGTGGCACAAATGGTGCAGCTTTTTACATAACTGTCTATGTCCTTTCTCATATGTGGCCACCAGAACTGCCTTTGTACTAGGTGCAAAGTCTTTAGGAACCCGAAGTGTCCTGCTGGTTTAACATCATGGCTCCTCTTGAGAATCAGGATGCGTAAACTTTGTGGGACATAGAGCTTTGTCCCCCTCCATGCTAGTTCATCTCTTTTTGTTAAGAGATGTTGATTGTCCCGATACCAGGGGTCTGTCAGCATTTCATTTTTTAATTTTGCAGTTAAGTCGCTAGCAAGTTGGCCTTGCTGGTCACGTCGTTGCCGTCTGGTGATCACTTGGGCCGCAGCTTGGGTGGAGGGGATGATGGCATTCACTACCTGCTCCCGCTCACTGTTGTATTGGGGCATCCGGGAGAGGGCGTCAGCCAGGAAATTTCTCCCTCCTGGGATGTGCTTAAGCTCGAAATTGAAACGATTGAAGTATTGTGCCCACCGCACTTGCCTGGGCGACAGTTTTCATGGGGTTTTTAGGGCCTCTAGGTTTTTATGATCAGTCCAGACTTCAAATGGTTTCTGGCCTCCCTCTAGTAGGTGCCGCCAGGTCAACAAGGCCCATCTTACTGCAAACGCTTCCTTCTCCCACGCAGCCCATCGCCTCTCCGTATCGGTGAGTTTGCGGGAGGTGTAGGCGCAGGGTTGTAGATCACCTTGGTTGTTCTTTTGGAGTAACACGGCTCCTACTGCCACATCACTTGCGTCTGCTTGGATGACAAAAGGCTGTTCCGGATCCGGGTGTTTTAAGACAGGTTCTTTCGCGAACAGTCCTTTTAGTGTCTCGAACGCCTGTTGGCAGGTCAGGTCCCACTGTAAGGGTTGTCCCGGGCGAGGTTTCATCGCTGAACTTCCTGTCTTTAGGAGGTCCGTCAAAGGTTTGGCAATCTTCGCGAATGAGGGGATGAATTGTCTGTAGAAATTTGCAAAGCCTAGAAAACTTTGCAGTTGTCTGCGGGTGCGAGGGGGTTGCCATTGTAGAACTGATTGGACCTTGGCTGGGTCCATCTCTATCCCCTCGTTTGATACTCGGTAGCCCAGGTAGTCTAGCCGTGATTGGTGGAAATCGCATTTTGACAGTTTGACATATAGGTTTGCCTGTAGCAGTTTTTTCAGTACTTGGCGGACGAGGGGTATATGTTCGTCTATGGTCTCCGTGTAGATAAGAATATCGTCCAGGTAGACGAGGACCCCTTTGTAAAGGTGTTCACGTAAAACTTCATTTATTAACTGCATGAATACTGCTGGGGCTCCTTGCAAACCAAAAGGCATTACTTTAAACTGGAAACTACCCAGGGGGCAGTTGAACGCTGTTTTCCATTCATCCCCTGCCTTTATGCGTACCCGGTAATAAGCTTCTCGAAGGTCTAGTTTGGTGAAAATCTTCCCTTTGGCTAGGTGGGCTAGCATGTCTTTCATGAGGGGGAGGGGGTACAAGTTGTGTACGCATACAGCGTTGATACTTCGAAAGTCGACCACCAATCTCATGGAGCCGTCCTTTTTCTCTTTAAACATGACCGGTGCCGCTACTCTTGGTTTTACTGGCTCAATAAATCCCCTTTGTAAGTTTTTGTCTATGTAGTGCCGCATTTCCTGCATTTCTCGGGGCGTCATGGCATACATTTTAGGTTTGGGTAGTTTCGCTCCCGGGATAATGTCGATGGCACAATCGGTCTCGCGGTGGGGGGGCAGAATGTCACAGTCGGCCTCGCTGAATACTTCGGCAAGGTCTTGGTACTCCCCTGGGATCTGATCTGCATTACAAGCGGTGGTGGGTGCGGCTGCTAATTGCTTTACTGTACCTTCTGGGAGGGACCCTTGTGTTGGTGGTGTTTTGTTTTGTGGTAGGGGGCTGTTTTGGGGTCTCAGCGTGGGAGGGAATTCTTCTGGTCGGGGCGGCAGGGGTTGGGGCCCCTTTGCTATTCTCAATCTGCGGGTCCCCTCTTGCCACCAAATGATTGGACCCCATTTGTCCAACCACGAGAGTCCCAATATGACTGGTTCTGTCATCTTGGGGGCTATTATGAAGCGGATCGTCTCCCAGTGATCTGCTAGTTCTAGTCTCACGGGTTCCGTCAAGTGTGTGGCGTACGCTCCCCCCACTAGGGACCCATCAACTTGCTCAAAACGAATTGGTTGTTTGAGCTGTTTAGCTCGGATTCCCAATTTCAGAACTGTGGGTAGGTTGATTAGGCACCGTGTGCTACCAGAGTCTATTAGGGCTTGGAAAGTCTCTTGGGCCCCTGTTTTGGGGGCTGTTAGGCGTATGGGGAAAAGAAAAGGATGGACAGGTCCACTCACCATCGGGTCGTCTTCGCCTTCGTCCTCTGTGTCGTAGAGTTCGGGGAACTGATCTCCCTCATCTGGGGTTCCTCTGGTTTCGGTCAGATGAGCGAAAAACTCCGGGCTTTGGGGGTTTTCCCGCGATACGTGGGTGGCGCGCTTGGGCCCTCGTTCCGGTCGTGCTTTGGGCGGTGGAGCTGGTCCCGGTCTAGGCGTTCCACATCTTGCTGCTATGTGGCCGCTCCCCCCACATCTGTAGCATTTCAGTGGGCTCCGTGGGGCAGTTGGTCTGTGGGAGGGCTGTGATGTTGGGGGTTCCCGTCTGTTGAGTGGCCCTTGGTCTGATCGACCTCTCTCCTTTCCCTCGGGTGGTTTCGGCGTGTCGCTCGCCCGCAACCCTCTGTCGACTTTTATCGCTACCCGGAACCATTCAGAGAGTCGGTTTGGGATGTCACGATAAGCAGTCACTTGGGAAATTCTCTTATCTAGGCTTGTCCTAAAAAAGTACACCAGCAATCGCTCGGGTAGGGGAGGTAGTGTCCCAACGACTCTCCTGAATTCACGGATATGCTCTTTGATGGGCTTCCCCTTCTGCATTAGGTTTCTGAGCTCATCTTCCACATAGGGGTCATCCTCCTCCTCCTCATAACGGTTTCTCAATAGTTGCAAGAACCCATCCGCATCTTGCAGCTGGGGGGCCCTGTTTTTATAGAGGGATGCTGACCACCTCTTTGCTTCTCCCTCCAGCCCTTCCGAAATGGCATTCACTAGGGCTCTAGGGAAAGGGAAAAGGTGTCCATAACGCTCTATGTATATCTCAGCTGAATCGAGAAATTGGGCGAGGTTGTCTGGGTCACCGTCGAACTTCCCTCTGAACTGGGGTGGCTCCTCCCTGTCTACCCTCTCCTCTCTGTGCTGAGCTGTGTAGGGCCCCCCTCGGTGTTGAAAGTCTTCTGCCTCGCCTCTCATCCTGGGGTAGGGAGGTGCTGCCTCATCTAGGCTTTGCTGCTTTCTGGGAGGGGGGGGACCCATGGATGCATCGTTGGGCTCCTTCTCCTCCTGCTGTGAAGGGGGGAAGGGCTGCGCCTTGGCCTACGTCCTCTCGGGTCCACAGCCCAGACTGGTTCTCTCTTTTCTTTGGGTCTGCAGGATGGTTCCTCCCCCTGAAGGGTGGCACGGTCAAATTTTTCTTTCAACTCATCTATGGGGCTTTCGAGTGGCTTCCTTAGAATTTCTTGGCGCTTACTTTGTTTTCTGGCTTGTTCCCACTCCCATAGCCAGGAAGCTCTGCCCAATTCACTTAGAGGTTTTCCCTTATCTCTCACGTTGGGAAAGGGGAATTCCGCCTCTGAAGCTTTTGGCACAGTCCCCGGGTACTTATCTGATTCAGGCTTCTTTGTTTGAGGTTTTTCCGAGAAGGAAGGCGGGGAGAGTTGAGCCTTCGTAGTTTCCAAACTGGCTGGAGTCACGACCGCTTCTCCTCCACTCGTTGCTTGAAGCAGGCTTTCCTCCGAGAGCTTCGCTTCAGCCATAGTGTCGGGGGATAACCTCCAATCCGACCATACGTCTGGGAGGGAACGGGATGATTTAAACTCAGCCAGCCTGGCTTTGAGAGAGTTTGGCAGTCTGTCAGGTTTCGGTTCTGTCTTAAATGAGTTCCATTATCAAGCGCAGAGTCTCTAATAAATCACTTTTTATTAAGAACAGAAATAGCCGACATTCCTGACTCTAATTGCTGCCAAACTGGCTCCTCCTCCCAACCCCCTCCTCTTCCGCTCTCCAGCCCGATGTCCCATTGGCCATCATGCAGATCCATCTCTACGTCCCGGCACGTACTTCTCACAGGAATGTGGCCCCCACCCTCGTTCCCCAGGAAACCCTATCTGTTGCATGCAGAAAACTAGGTAAAAGTTCATCTCAGCAATAAATCAGCGCTTCTGGTCTTTGCTTCATGTCTTCATGTCAGAACTGGAAGAGAGCCTAATTTGGAATGCTGACAGAAGGCTTACCTGGGTCAGGTCCATTGGTTAGGTTAGCTTGGAGTCCCATCTGTGGGGGTGCCAAATTGTTGGAAGAAATATCCTTCTGGGTTCAGCTCCAAGTGGGGAAAAAGACACTGGAAACATGGAGACTGCTTGGAAAGATGGTTTAATGGTGGACAGGATCACATGGCTTGAGTTCCTGAACAGAAAAGGGGCGAGATATAGAGATATAGAGTCCCCAGGTTTTATGCTCTCTCTGGCTTTGAACTTCCTGGGGCCCTGAAAGAGTATCCTGATTGGTTGTCAGACTCCCCGGGGGTGGGGGTCTTAGCTAGCCTTGCTGGCTGATGTAATCTTCCCAGGTGCCATGTGGTGAGTTTCTGTCCTAGATGGGTCCTATTGTGTTGCAGATTATGGCCCATTAACAAAGGGGTGTGTGTGGGGGGGGAGGCAGGAAGCTGCTTTGTCTTTAAAACATGTTTCTCCATTTCTCATCCAGGGAAATATAATATTCTGCCTTTTTAATATTTCCTAAAATATTTCATTCTTCCAGGAAAGGGGTGGGTGCCAACTTTCTACAATAGTCTGTCAGAAACTAAAGCCAGCAGTTATATAGAACTGCCTGCAATGTATAGTCTTTATTTAAAAAGCTTAAACAACTTTCAGATTCCACCTTAACTCCCCCTCCACATTACTAGCCCAACCTTAACAAAAAATTAACATAAGGGAGTTCACAAAAAGTTTATAAATATTTGCTAAACCAGTCTGTCCTTCGTCCTTGATGAGCACTTGCTCTCTCGGAGTTCCTGTCTTCCGTTCAATTGCATTCTATTTCCTTCCCCCACAAACTTAATGCCATTTTAGTTCTAAATTATTCTTATACTGCTTCTGTTTAGTTTTGCCTGGATTAAAATACAGATTTATCATTGCGGCAGGTGCTAGTTTTGACTTCAATAAGCCTAAGAGTAAGTATCTGGCAAGTGAGCCACCAGGCGAGGAGGGGCTGGGAGGGGAGGGGCGAGGAGAGGAGAGGAGAGGAGACGAGAGGCCAGGCAAGGCGAGGTGCCCCTCAACTTGAGTGATGTCACATGACCACCCACCCAGTCACATGACCACCCAGCCACCCCTACCCAGCTGGTCATTAGGGCAGAGAACCAGTTGTTAAATTATTTGAATCCCACCATTGCATCAAGGTAAAGAAACTGATTCACAGGAATTCCTCCCATCACCCCCCATACCCTTGCCACATATGCCATCATTGCTTTCCAATAGGGTGGCTATTAAGGTACACCTCTTAGAAAATCAATGGTGTTACACAATTGAAATGTCATGGGGCAAGCTACCCCCTATGGGCCTCCACACCTAGGTACTCAGTTCCCCCATATTTTTTTCTCCCTGCTTTTCTCCTTCCAAGCATTATTCCTCTATTTATTCTTTCTTTCCCTCTTTACATCTGGCAAGTACAAACCTGAGTCCAGCCTAGAGTCCCATGAGACTCCTGTTATGAAAACCTATACTGTATGAGTTAGGTACATTTTTCAGCTCCTCAATTTTCCATAACTATCTTGACCTGCCACTTATTTAGCATTTGAAATAGAGTACTAACTTGGGTTACTCTGGGATCTGTACCAATGACATACCCCATCCATGGAGTTTGTGATGGGAAGAACCCAGAGGATGTATTAGGCTAACCTGGCACTGATTATGCCAATTTCTAGCAATGTAGACTTCAACTAAAAGTGAAAACTGATTTACACCCTGACCATCCAAATCAAAACAGCAAGTTTTTTTTTTTGTTTTTTTTTTTACTGCCTGGAATGCCAACAAAGGGTGATCCTCTGATTTCTGGTTTATTTCAAGTTCTCTCTTAGGTGATGAAAGCTGCATATCTTCACTGTTTCTTAAAGCAGGCAGGCAGATCCTTCTGGGCCCCTTTCATGAATGGTTCCATTGTGTAAACATCATCTTCTATTTCTTCACCCTGGTTTTATCTGATGCTAGAAACATATTTGGGAAAGGAGGCTTAGCACTCACACTTTTATTTTGAAGGATAAGCCTCTACTTGAAGGAGGAAAGGCAACTAGGAAACAGCAAGCAACAGTTGAGCTGCTTCTTTATCTCTTCAGCAAAAGCTGGAAAAGTGGAGTGAGACACTTCCCTGCATGTAGCACCTTCTCTTCAAAGTTAAGACTATAAGGACATATCCCATCTAGTTCAGCATTTTCTGTCACACAGTGGCCAACTGGTTGCATTTGGAAGCTCAGTCCTCTCCACACTCCCGGGTCCCTTCCTAGCAATCAATATTAAGCTCTGGTCTGCTGCCTATACTATAGATACATCCACACAGCCAGTGAAACATTTTTTCATGAGGTGCCAAACAAATTAGCTTTCTCCCAGCAGATCTCTGTGCTGTTGTGTTTACAAAGTAGGCAAATGAAGCTTCCCTGACAGTTTATTGGAGGGCAAGTTAAAGTGCAGTGATTAGTAGATTTGTCTACCAGTGGAAAAACATTCACCAATTACTCCCCTTGATGTGGGCTAGGAAAGGAGACATGTTTTTAAGAGAGGCTACAGTGGAAGGTTTAATTGCCTCCCTGAACTTTTATATGTAAGCACCAGGAATTTATTTCTCTGTGGACCTGACACACAGGCCTCTATAGAGAAGTCCTGGTCTGCTGCTTTTTCTAGCACTGGGTGCTGCTGTTCTTCTGTAGATCCTCATGGATCATTTCTTGGTGTTGCTGCCCTTCTACCATCATCAGGTGGCAGCTGTAGCCAGGAGGACCTTCTCAGTCATTTGGTGCACCAGTTACAACCTCATCTGGAATGGGAGGCTCTGCTCACAGTCACTCACACTTTATTCACGTTTGGATGCAACTGTTGGAAGAAATGTCCATCTGGGTTCAATTCCAAGTGGGGAGAATGACACTGGAAACATGGAGGCTGCTTGGAAGGATTTTTTTTTAAAAAAATAATTTTTATTCATAAGCATTTTTGAAAAACAGTGCCTTGTCAGGATAACATTTACAAGTAGGGCAAAACCAAAGAAAAATTGATAGTAACTCTTAGCACACAAACTAATAACGATAAGAATAATATAATAACAGTAATTATAATAGTATAACCAAAAAACTTAAACTAAATTTCTTCTTACATTAGCTTATTTACATTTTTATCCCTTACTATTAATGTAGATAAAAGAAATAATGTGAATAAAAAAGGAATCATACAGAGTCAGATATATGGGCTCTGGGGGACCCTCTCTATTCACATTATTATAAGGGGAAGACGTGCTTAAATACATGAACTCTGAGAGAACCTCTCTATTTACATTATTATAAGAGAGGAAAGTGCTTGTTGGAGATTATATTAACAAACAGTTAAACCTCAGTAAGTGGTAATATATCTTCTGATGAGACCTAGATGTCACGAAAGGACCGCCATATGGAAAACATCTGAGTGACCTCACTATGAATGACACAAAGACCTATATGTTACAAAGAGTTACTTAATCCAATAAATTTACCCAAGGACAGTAGTAACTCTCCCATTAACAACTACAAGCACTTAAGAAAAGTTGTGTGGCTAAGATAATTTTATAAACTAAAATTAATGGTTTAAGTAATTAGATGAACATATTATCCAATGTATGTTAACCATATATGGAAAATGTATGATCTCACTGAATCCTTTGTCTTAGAAATGTATAAAACCAGTTGTATCAGAGTTCTCTCCTTGTTCAAAGCTTCAGGTACAAAACTGGCTCTGAACCTTGCGCAATAAAACTGTCTCTGGCTGACCCAGGAATGTTGTTTGGTCTCATCATTCCACAACACTATAGTTATAGTTTTATACATCTTTATTTTCCATACTAACAATTGTTAATATTCATACTCTTACTTTCTCTCATTTCTACCTCTTGTCTCTGTCCATTCATAAAATTTATTCCATGTCCGATAATATTCTGAGTCTTGTTTATCTTTAATTTTTAAAGTTAGTCTATCCATTTCAGCACAATCCCAAATTTTCCTAATTATATCCTCGTCTGGTGTGGTGTTCACGTTTTTCCAATATTTAGCATAGATAATTCTTGCTACTGTCGATATATGTAACACTAAATATGTAGTTGCTTTATCATAACTTTCTGATAGTATACCTAAAAGACATGTTTCTGGTTTACATTCAATATTTTGCTCAGTTATCATTTCCAACCTGTTATATATTTTCTCCCAGTATTTTCTTGCTTTACTGCACGTCTACCACATATGGTAGTAGGTGCCTGGAGTCTGATTGCATTTCCAGCATTTAGCAGACAAATTGCTGAACATTTTTGCCAATCTTGCAGGTGGTAGATGCCACCTGTAAAACATTTTATAGAGGTTTTCTTTGTAGGCTGAAGCCATAGTCAATTTGTAATTTCTGTCCCAAAGTTTTAACTATTTCTCTAATTCTATATTGTATCCAAAATTCTTTACCCAAACAATCATAATTAATTTAACTATTTCTTCCTCCATTTTATAGTTCAGTAAATAATTATATATATATTTTTAATCAATTTTTCATCTGTCCCCATTAGAATTTCATCAAATGCTGTTGGTTCTTTATTTACACCCCATGTTTTAATGTCTTTCTTGAATCTTGACTGAATCTGGAAATACGGCCACCAAGGTAAGTCCACCCCTTGACTCTAATTGTTGTCTGGATTTAAGTTCACCCCTTTCATTTAAGATATCTTTGTAGATTACGATTTTTTCCAAATTAATAAGGTTTGGATATATTAATGCCTCCATTGTGGAGACCCAGACTGGTATTTCCCTATAATGTTGTAATTTGATTTTTTCCCATGTGTTGAACAATGCGTTCCTCATGTAATGCCTCTGGAAATATTTATGCGCCATGCTTCTGCCATACCAAAGGAAAGCGTGCCAACCTAATTGTAAGTCATGCCCTTCTAGTAGTAATAGCCTTCTGTGTTTCAAATTTACCCAATCTTTTAACCATGTAAGAGCTGAATCCTGGTGAAATAGTTCCCAATCTGGGAGTCCGAAGCCCCCGTTACATCTAGAATCCTGTAACATTTTCAATTATTCTCGATTTTTTACCTTGCCAAATATACTTCAAAGTAATTTTATTCAAATCATCAAAGAATTTCTTTTCTAATTTTACCGGTATTGTTTGAAATAAGAAGAGTAATTTTGGTAATATGCTCATTTTTACAACTGCTATTCTCCCTGTCATGGATAACTGTAAATTTTTCCACCTTTCCAGATCTCCTTTAATTTGTTGTACCAGCTTTGTGTAATTATCATCTTTAATTGTCACACACCTTGCAGTTAGATAAATACCAAGATATTTAACCTTTTTTGCTATCTGTAAACCCATTTTCTCTGTTAATTCCTTTTTTTGTTTATCGGTAAGATTTTTAACAAATACCTTAGTTTTGTCTTTATTTATTTTCATCCCTGCCACTTTTCCATATTCCTCAATTTTCCTTATCAGTTTGGAACCAGTTTCTAAGGGTTCTTCTAATATAAATACTAGGTCGTCAGCAAATGCTTGGAGTTTATACATTTCATTTTTAATTTCCAGTCCCTTTATCTCTGTGTCTAGTCTAATATTCCTGGCTAAAACTTCTAATGTTAAGATAAACAGTAATGGAGAGAGTGGACAGCCTTGTCTTGTTCCTTTTTGTATACTAAATCTTTCTGTCACATCTATATTTACCATCACTTTAGCTTTCTGTTGACAGTAAATTGCCTTTATCGTATTTATAAATTTCCTGCCAAATTCCATAAAGTTTAATTGTTGCAGCATAAATTGCCAATTTATATTATCAAATATAATATATTTGATAATATTTTGTGCATCCAGAAATATTAGTGCTAATTGTTTTTCATTATGAGTTTTGTAATATTCTAATGTGTCCATAATTATTCTGACATTATTCCTTATTTGTCTTTTGGGTAAGAACCCATTTTGATCTGGGTGGATAAAGTCATTTAGAAATCTTAACCTTTCAGCAATTATTGATGCAAACATTTTATAGTCTGCATTTAGTAACGAAATTGGTCTGTAATTTTTTATTTGTGTTATGTCCGAATCCTCTTTTGGAATCAGAGTAATATAGGCCTCTTTCCATGAGTCTGGAATTTTAGCTTCCATTAACACTTCGTTGTATACTTCTAACATTGACAGACTCAGGGTGTCTTGTAGTTCTTTATAAATTTCTACTGGTAGCCCATCTGGTCCTGGAGTTTTATTATTTTTTTGCTTTTTAATTGCTTCTGTTAATTCTGCCATTGATATTCTTTCTTCCAGCCTATTCTTTACCATTTCTGGGGTTTTAGGTAAATTAGCTTTGTCCAAATACTGTATTATTCTTTCCTCTGGTATTTTGTTATATTCATATACTCTCTTGTAAAAGTCATATATTATGTCTTTTTTCTTTACGGGTTGGCAGTGTAATGTGCCTTCCTCATCCTGTAGTTTTATTATCCATTTCTTTTTTTCCTTCTTCAATCTGTACGCTAACCACCTTCCTGGTTTGTTGGCATTTTCAAAGAAATTTTGCTTTGTTCTTTTTATTTGTTGTGCCAGTTCTTCCTTTCCTATAAGATTTAATTTGTGTTTAATCAACTCCAATTGGTTTCTTAAGTCTATCTTGTGTGGTTCTTTTTGTGACTTTCATTCAAGTTCTTTATACTTTTCTTCCAAACCCTTTTGCTACTGTATTTTTTTCTTATTTGTCTGTGCAATATAGGTTATAGTTAGTCCTCTAATAACTGCCTTAGCTGTATCCCACACGTTCTGTAGCAAAGTCTCTTCCTTTCTATTCTCTTTGAAGAAGAATCCCATTTCTCTTTCCATCATCTGTATGAATTCTTTATCTTTTGTTATAGCTTGATTTAAGGTCCACCTTACTTTCCTCCTTTGTCCCTTCCAACTAATTTTTATTGGATTGTGGTTTGCCCATAAATTTGGTTCAATTTCAATCTCTTGTATATTTCCACTTAATTCCAATTTCATCTAAATCATGTCTATTCTGGACCAAGATTGGTGCACGTTAGAATAAAATGTATATTGTTTTTTCCCAAGATTCATTTCTCTCCAAGTGTCCTGCATGGATAGTTCTTCTATCGTTTTAATAGAAGTTCTGGGTAGAGTCCTTCTAGTTTTCTTATTTATTTTACTACTTCTGTAGTCCAGTTCTGTGTCAACTATTGTGTTAAAATCTCCCATGATACAGATGTTTTCATATTCTATTTCTAGTATCTTTTTATGAAATTTCTTATAAAATTCTTCTTGTCCTGTATTTGGTGCATATATAACAACCATGAGAGTCCGTTTTTGATTCAAAGTCACCTCCAACATCAAAATTCTTCCTTCTTCATTCTTATAGACTTGTTTGGCATTTATTGTTTCTTTAACATAAAGTACCACTCCTATTTTTTGCTGTGGTAGTGAGTAGAATAATTTTCCCAATTTAGAGTATTCCAGTAATTTATATTGTTGTCTTTTAATGTGCACTTCTTGGAGCACTATTATGTCCAATTTTAATTTTTGTAATTTAGTAAATGTCTTCTTACTTTTTGTAGGTAAGTTCAGCCCATTAATATTGACTGATAGCACATTTACTTCTTGCATTAATTTATTTATATCTAGGTTTTATAGTCCTGGTTGCTCTTTCTTCTCTGGGTTCTTTTGCTATTTCTCCTTCTCATTCTAGACGTTCTTTTTTCTCCTTCTCACACTGCGCTTGTTGTAGATATCTCCCTTCAGTTATTGGTGCTTCTTGGCTCTTATATACTAATTCATCTCTTGCTTCCTGTTCCTCTTCAGGGGTAAAGTAATTTTCATAAAAATCCATTGCCTTATCCAATGAATCTAATTGGTATCTTTTTTTTTGCCAGGTAACTAAAATCCCTTCAGGAATCAGCCACCTAAAATTTACATTATGTCTAATCAAAACTGTGGTGAGAAAGTGATATTGTTTTCTAATATCCCTTACTCTCCTAGGGATTTGTTTCAAAACAACCAACTGTTTGCCTTTGTATTCTAGTGGTTCGTCTCTCGCCTTATGGAGTATCTCATCTCGTAATGATTTTTTCACTAGTCTTACATGCACTTCTCTGGGGAGGTTATATCTTCTAGCATAATTTGTATAGATCCGATATATTTCATCCACTTCCATTTCCATTTCTTGTTTATCTATTCCTAGTGCCTTTGCCAGTAGTTCTTTCATTATTTCTGGTAGGTCTTCTCCCTTTTCCTCCTCTATATTTTGAAACCTTAGATAGTGGTCAGCTTTCTCTATCTCTAACATTATCACGGTATTCTCTAACTCTTTATTTGCTTGCATCAATTTATAATTTATATCATCTACTTTCTTTTCTACTTGTTCTGTTTTTTCCTCCATTTTCTGGATTCTTTGCTCATTTTTTATTATTATTTGTTGAAAGTTCTCAAGTTTTTCATCCATATTCTGAATTTTCCCCTTCATCTCTCCCATATCGTTTCTCACTTCCCCTATATCAGGGGTCAGCAACCTGCGTCTCCGGAGCCACATGCGGCTCTTTGGGCCTCTGCTGTGGCTCCCTGTCAGGCGATCCCACCACTAGCTGGCCCCGCTCCTCGCCCTCCCCTACCAGTCACTCCTCACCTGGCCTGAGAAGGTAAGGGCGACGGCGGGGGATGGAGAAGTGGCCAGGGCAGAGACATAGAGAGATACAGAGAGAGGGGGAGAGAGAGGGGGGAGGGAGGGGAGAGAGATATATGTTAAAAGGGTTTTGTGGTTCCCAGTGTTTTTTAACAGCTGGTTCTCTGCCCTAATGACCAGCTGGGTAGGAGTGGCTGGGGGGTCATGTGACTGGTGGAAGTGAGTGACATCGAGTTGGCCATGCCCACCCAGGATTTGTGGCTCCCGGTGTTTTCTTTTCTGTGGGAAACGGGTCCAAATGGCTCTTTGAGTGCTTAAGGTTGCAGACCCCTCCCCTATATCTTTCCTTATTTCATTATGACATTTAGTCATAGATTCTTGTAGCACCTGTAGCAATGTTAGTATCTCCTTTTGTGATGAGCTAGTTTTTTCCAGCTGTAAAACACTTTCAATCGACTGTCTCATTAGAGTGGCTTGAGGACATTGAGGACGGTGTGAAGGATGCCTTTTCCCCTATTTTTGTTATATTTAAAGTTGACATTTTAGCAATTAACGTTTTTAGCCAATAGATGTTCCCACCAAACCTGCTGTCCCCAATGAACATAGGCCACCCCAGAATTGACCTAGATGTCTAGATCAGGGATGGCTAACCTTTTTGCCGTCGCGTGCCAAAAGTGGACGGAGTGGGAGGGATTGCGTGCACGTGCGCCCACACCCATAATTCAATGTGCCCCGTCCCCCCACGCATGCACGTGTGACCCCCCCGCTCTCCCCCTGCTTTTGGCACGTGATGACATGGTGGGCCCGGTAGGCCCATTTTTTTTGCCCTCCCCAGGCTTCAGAGGCTTTCTAGGAGCCTGGGGAGGGCAAAAATGGCCTTCCCCACCCCCCCAGAGGCCCTCTGGAGGCTCAGAAACAGCCCATTTCCCAACTTCTGGTAGGCCCGGAAGGCCTGAAAATCAGCTGGCAGCGTGCACATGTGCTCACGTGCCCATAGATATGGCTCCGTGTGCCACCTGTGGCACCCGTGCCATAGGTTCACCATCACGGGTCTAGATTATTCCAATACGAACAATAGCTCCCCAATTCAATACACAACAGTAATAATAATAATAATAATAATAATAATAATAATAATAATAATAATAATAATAATAATAATAATAATAATAATTTTATTTCTATACCGCCCTTCTCCCGAAGGACTCAGGGCGGTGTACAGCCAATTTAAAAACACAAGACACAACAATGATTAAAATTTAAAATAATTAAATAGATTTGGCCGGTTTAAAACCCCAAAAATTTAAAATACCCCAATTTAAAATCATTATGTTGATAGCCCGGCCTGGCGGAACAACAGGGTCTTCAATGCGCAATGAAACACCTGGAGGTTGGAGATTTTACGTATTTCCGGGGGCAGTTCATTCCATAGGGCTGGGGCTCCCACAGAGAAGGCCCTCCCCCTGGGTGTCGCCAGCCGACATAACTTGGCTGATGGCACCCTGAGGAGACCCTCTCTGTGGGAGCGAACTGGCCGGTGGGAGGCTATTGGTGGCAGAAGTCGGTCTCGAAGATACCCGGGTCCTATGCCATGGAGCGCTTTAAAGGTGGTAACCAGCACCTTGAATCGCACCCGGAAGACCACTGGGAGCCAGTGCAGCTCACGCAGGAGGGGTGTCACACGGGCACAACGAGTTGCGCCCATAACCACCCGCGCGGCTGCATTCTGGATCAGTTGGAGCCTCCGAGTCCTCTTCAAGGGGAGCCCCATGTAGAGAGCATTACAATAGTCCAGCCGGGAGGTGACAAGGGCATGAGTGACCGTGCGCAAGGCGTCCCGGTCCAGAAAGGGCTGCAACTGGTGGATCAGGCGAACCTGATAAAAGGCCCCCCTGGCCACGGCCATCATATGCTCTTCTAAAGACAGCCGTGCGTCCAGGAGGACACCCAGATTGCGAGCCCTCTCTGTGGGGGGCAACGATTCACCCCCAATAGTCAGCGATGGCACCTGCTGACTATATCGGGACGCCGGCAGCCACAGCCACTCGGTCTTGGACAGGTTGAGTCTGAGCCTGTTCCTCCCCATCCAGACCCGCACGGCCTCCAGGCAGCGAGACATCACATCAAGGGCATCGTTGGGGTGGTCTGGGGTGGAGATGTACAGCTGAGTATCATCAGCGTACAGATGACACTTCACCCCAAAACCACGGATGATCTCACCCAGCGGCTTCACATAAATGTTGAACAGAAGGGGCGAGAGGACCGACCCTTGTGGCACTCCCCATGCAAGACGCCTCGAGGTCGACCTCTGCCCCCCTGCCAACACGAACTGCGAGCGGTCGGAGAGGAAGGAGGAGAACCACCGCAGAACGGTGCCCCCTATTCCTAACCCTCTCAACCGCTGCAGCATGATACCATGGTCGATGGTATCAAAAGCCGCTGAGAGATCTAATAGGACTAGGACAGAGGAGCAACCCCTGTCCCGAGCCCTCCAGAGATCATCCACGCGACCAATGACGTTTCTGTGCTGTGCCCCCGCCTGAAGCCCGACTGGCACGGGTCTAGATAGATAGCTTCATCCAGGTGCCCAGGCAGTTGTCATGCCACCACACTCTCAACAACCTTCACCACAAAACGAAGGTTGGAGACCGGACGGTAGTTAGCTAATTCAGCCGGGTCCAGGGAGGGCTTCTTGAGGAGGGGTCTCACCACCGCCTCTTTCAAGGCAGCGGGAAAGGCACCCTCACTCAGAGAAGCAGTTATAATCCCCTGGAGCCAGCCTCGTGTAACCTCCCGGGAGGCCAGTACCAACCAGGAGGGACACGGGTCCAATAAACATGTGGCGGCACTAATCCTACCCAGAACCCTGTCCACATCCTCGGGAGCCACAGGATCAAACTCCTCCCAGATAATATTCTCAAGACCTGCCCTTGTCTCCTCATATCTCCCTCATATTATATCTAATAACAGATAGCCCACGTATCAAAATATCAAAAATATCAAAATATCAAAATAAGAAAACAGTATATCAGTTCTCAGTTTTTTGTGATCTAGATTCAGTCAATCTTTCATTTTTCAGTGTTTTAACAGATTAAAGGCTCAAACTCAAACCTGGATCCATTAATTATAGTGTGCCAAAAATGACCGCTGTAACTCAAATATAGTCCTTTCCTTCTGCTCAGTAGGTATATACTTTTATATCTTTTGTAGTTTCTTCATTGCTGTTTATAATCCATAAGGCCCGTTGTCTCCCCAGATGTCACCAAAATAAATATTTATTTTTTCACTTTTATTTCAGTTAATCCAAGCTATTTATAATCCACCAGATTTCAGTAGTATCTGTCTCCGTTAGAATTCCAATCTTACTTTTCCACGTTCCAAAACAGGATACAATCCTTAATTTATTCTTTATTGCCAGCTGTTTTACTTTTCAAAATAGTATATTTTGACAGCCGCCCTGAGTCTCTGGAGAAAGGCGGCATATAAATTGAACTAATAAATTTTCCACCTTTGTTAAGTCTAGTCATTTCAGAGTTTCTTTTCTGGTATATTCCACCTTTGGTCACTAGATAGCAGTCTTCCTTCTTTTTCCTTTCCACTTTGGCGTCCAAAAAAAGAGTAATAAAAGAGGAAGGCAGAAGAAGAAAATATCTTCACTAACTGTAGCTAGGGGAAGGTTAAACAACAATAGAAGATCCTCTAGCATATAGTGTCCTAACCCTGCCTTTAAGAGTATAGTCAGTCCAGACTTTCTCTCAGATTGACGATAAGTAATCCTTGCTTCACTTTCACTTCGTCGGCAGTATAAACCACTCCAAAACTTTCCCTCGCTGCTTCCAGAGGGAGCTAGAGTAGCAATTCCCTCCCTCCTTCTTTCCGGAGTCTCCCTTCTTAATTAAAGGTATTTTGGTGTGTTTTATTTATTTCTGGGTAGAAATTGTTTAGTCCTTACCCTGATCCAGTGCACTGTCACTTTTCCACTTATTCACTGCCAGTTTTTCTGGCTGTCAGAGCTTCAGTTGGGCCATTAATGGCCAACTTCTTCTCTGCCTGTTCAGAAAGTTTCCCTGGATCTAGCTAGGTGGACCGCCATCCATCTGCAATCTACGGGCACCCTTCCAGCTTGGTCACCCCTTCAAGGTGACGATTGGCCCCGAGGAGCCTCCAGGCCATAGAAAACAGCTGATTTTCATGGATTTCCTCGGATCTCCGCAGATTTCAGTTGTCATGCTCTGGTGACAACCGGAAATCAGAAGGATGGTTTTAATGGTGAACAGGACCACATGGTTTGAGGTCCTGGGCAGAAAAGAGCACATGGGGGAGAGAGAGAGAGAGAGAGAGAGAGAGAGAGAGAGAGAGAGAGAGAGAGAGAGAGAGAGAGAGAGAGAGAGATTTATACCCTCTCTTGGGCCCTGCCTTGGAGCTTCCTGTTACTGTATTCTGATTGGTTGTCAAACTGCCATGGGGCCATGCAGGGGTAACTTTGTAGTTTCTTGAGTCCCAAGCTTGGTTGAATCTTGCTGGGTGATATAATCTCCCCAGGTGCCATGTGGTGAGTTCTGTTGCTAGATGGGTAGAAGGCTAATCCTATCATGTCCTAAGGGCCATGTCTTAATCCCATCACCCTGGAGCTGAAGTGGGGGGTCAGGGAGCTGCAGGGAGCTGCTTTGTCTTTAAAACATGTTTCTCCTTTTCTCATCCAGGGAAATATAATATTCTGCCTTTTTAATATTTCCTAAAATATTTCATTCTTCTAGGAGAGTAGTGGGTGCTAACTTTCTACAATCCCCCCTTTGGGCCATAAAAGTGTGAGTTGGACACTTTTTCTGGCCCAAGATTAGGAATTGATCAGATCAGGGAGACTTGATGGGTGCTTTTAATTTTTCTGATGCAAAGGGGAAGGCATTGATAGAGGCAGCAGAAGAAGGATTCCTTCAGTGGCTCCCAAAAGGAGAGTTTTCAACCATGAAGGTCTAGCAGCCAGGGCAAAAGTTCTGGAAAGAAATTTACAGTATCCAATTTTCTATGCCAATTATTTTCAGATGGTAGATATCACTTTCTGTGAGTTTCCAGTCAGGTTTCAAGCAAGCACAAGTCCCAAAATCCTTCACAACCATGGTTTTCCTTTAAATTACAGGCTGCCCATTTCCAAGGGATGGTTACTAAACCTGCCCTAGCTCTTAGTTTACAGGGTTTGTGAGGCCAAATTGAGGTTAGCCAGTGTGCAATCCAGGCTATTTAGTATTGTTAAAATTACACACAATGAGCCTTGGGACTCCTACTCATGACCTCACCAGTGCAACATATCTTGCTTTACTGGGCAACTGAGCCTTGGTAGTACAGTGGTTTAATGCACCCTGTTATTAACACAGCTGCCTGCAATTTCTGCAGGTTCGAATCTTACCAGGCTCAAGGTTGACTCAGTCTTCCATCCTTTCTAAGGTAGGTTAAATGAGGACCCAGTTTGTGGGGGCAATAATCTGACTTTGTATAAATATACAAAAGTATGAAGGCTATTGCTTAACGCATTGTAAGCCGCCCTGAGTCTCTGGAGAAGGGCGGCATATAAATCAAATTAAAAAAAAAAACAAAAAAAAAACTGGGCAGCATCATTTGTGAGTCACAGTCAGGGCTTGGGTTTTGGAGATCTCTTTTTTGCTATCTCTTCAAGTGAGGGAATTGCCTGAGGGGGATGCCTCTCCCCCATGGAATTAGCAGGGAGATATGACTGCTTGGGCCTTAGTGCCACAGAGCAAAAAGGAGCAGCTTTGTATGGAGGCAGGTAAAGGGGATAGTTTCAGTCTAATTCTGAATTAGAATTCTAATCTAATTCTAAGTCTCTCTGTGTGTGCTTGTGTATGCAGCTACTTCTAAAATACAGGCAATACAGACATTCTGGACAAATTTCCCTCCCACCAGACAAAAGTCCAAGGTGTTCAGAACCTGCTGTGGCAACCACTCCCAAATACAATCCCTACATGAATCGATTTAACTGATCAGTTACAATTGTGAATGAAGCAAAGAAAGAAAACCTTTGATCTGTCCCCGTACCCACACACACACCAACACAGCCAGTCGAGGGTTAAGGAAACACTTTGGAACGCACCCAGGTCTTATCTCCCACTTGGCAGCGATAGACACACCATCTGCCAAGTGACTTTATTTTCAAAGTAAAACAGAAAGATAAATACTCAAGAGTCCAAATGTCCGACACTTTAAATCTTTCTCTCAGCAGTTCCGGACGAGGCTTTAGTGACTATCCAGGGTTTGCTTTGTTCGTCACAAGGATCCTTGACCACTACCCTCTATTATATAGTCTCTGGGGTGTGGTCCAGTGACTCAGTTCTAATCCCTAGCACGCCTCCTAAGCTGCTGCAAACGTTTATCACGCCTTCGGAGGCGTGCGTCCAGGAATGATGTTTCTTCATCACTCTGATTCGAATCAGCTGTCTCCTCTCCCTCGGCCGGCACTTGAGACAATGCCAGAGGGGAGGGGCCTGGAAAGGGAGGCCTGGCTGACTCCTCTTCCTCATGCTCGGAGCTTTCTTCCTCTGATGGGACAGGCTCAGAGGGCGGGGCCACAACAACCTTACAATGAATTTCCACCCTCCCCCACAGTCTTTCCAGCTGCCTTCTGGGGATTGAAAAGAGTCTTTTAGTCTTTACTTGTCCATCTCAGGGTCCTTTCTTTCATGTCTGCTGGGTGGCATTAGGCTTGGCCTGGTGCAGAGGTGGGTTGCTACTGGTTCGGACCGGTTCGGGAGAACCGTTAGCGGAAATTTGACGTGGTTCCCTGAACCATTAGTGACCTTTGGCTGGTCACACCACTGAACCCATCCCTGCTCGCTCACCCTGCTCGCCCAATGCTCACCTGCCCCACCCAGCCACTACTTGCAGAATCTAGCCCCGTACTTCTGCTCACCGCTTCTGGCAAAGGTAAGGCTGAAGGGCACGGGTGGGCAGGGGAGGGAGAGCTGGTGGAGGGGTGATACCAGCAGTGGGTGGTGGACCGATGCACATGGGGAGGGAGGGGAGTGCACAGGAGATTGCGGCACTGGAGCTCTTCCCATGCGCTTCCCCCAGCTGGCCTGGCCTGTGAGGGAAGCACGCGGGAGATCCTAGCTGCAATTTACTCGTGAGCAACATTGGCCGGGAGAGGCAATGAGAAAGGCCAATGGTGCTCACAAGTAAACTGAGGCACCTAAGGGGGGTTCGAGCCTCCCCGCCCACATCTTCACCTGAGGGCATCACTGGCAGCCACTTCCTGTGCCTCCCATCCTGTTAAGGATATTGTTGTGTTAACCAACCAGCAGAGCAAGTGCACAGAGAAACGGTACTGAGAGCAATGAATACAATACATACAAACTGGTTTAACAAAGTTTTTACTTTGTAGTGAAAAACAATTGCATAGTCTTTAGTCAATCCAAGTCTTTAGCCATTCAAATCAGTCCAGAGTTACAGAAATCTTCTTACCATACAAAACAGCAGTAGGTAATAAACAGCAGATCAACGCTGGTAACAAATCACGATGGTAGCATATCCATCCACAATGAGAACTCCTTCATACACAATGACAGCAGGTCCAACAATGATATAGCTCAGCTCCCTCCTTATATACAGTTTACACTAGTAATTATCCACTTAGGATAAGTGGAGTCAGCAGTGCAATGACTCAACAGTACAATTAGGATAATTGCAGTCAGCAGTCAGTCAGCAGTCATTAGTCATTACAATGACTCAGCAGTACAATTATTCAGCATTACATCTTAAAGTTACAGAACTCATTTAAAGTTATAGCACACATATATATGGCCTGGACAACCTGTTAGGCTTACACCATATCCTAACACATCCCATGCCCTTCCTGCTGCTGCTCGGCCTCCTCTATGCATGGAGGCAGGATGCGGCGGTTTCTTTCACTGCCTGTGATCTGCTGGCTGCTTGTAATCTGCAGTTTACTCATGAGCAAGTTTACTCATGAGCATGGTGCTCACGAGTAAACTGCAGATTACAGGAAGCCGGCAGATCGTTGGCTTACTCGTTCTGCTGCTCGCCTGGCAGAGCGCAGACTGGCAGCTCCAGGTCGTCTCTCAGCCGTTGTGTGCAGGGAAAAACCTTGCAAAGTAAAGAAAAACTTCTCCTGAGTGTGAGAAGTTAGTTGCCTCACACTCCCTGCACACAACGGCTGAGAGACGACCCAGAGCTGCCACTCTCCGGTAAAATGTACATCTCGTAGTAGGGCGCAATTTGGGGTGGCAGGTGGGGGCAGGGGATGGGGGGGAGCTCGGCAAACTTTGCAGCTGTGTGGCTACAAAGGTTGCTGTGTCGGCTCCCTTCTCCCTGCTGGCCAACGCCTCCTGAAGCTGCCAGCGTTGCATGCAGTGTTGCAGCCGCTGCGCTGGGACTGATAGGGGCGGCAGCAGCCCCCTCCTGTCTTTCTCCAGCTGGGCAGGAAAAAAAGGAGGGGGACTTCAAAAACAAAAGAGAATTCTCTCTTTTGGCACCGGAGCCAAAGCTAAAAGAAACTGGTGGGGAGAAAAAGAGGGATGGTAGGAACAGGGAAAGGGCAATAACTCTGTAGCAACATCTTTCCCAGCTACTGCTTTCTCTGCTCAGCAGCAGAGCTTTTTTTTTTTAAAGGTTAGTCCCCTTCTTCCTGGGAGAGAGAAGAGTGGTGGAGATATCTAGCCATAATAACATTCCTTTCTCAGAGAGTCAAGGACATCTTGCCCTGCACCTGGAGGGCTGGAACTGGGAGGCATCTGCAGTTGGGACAGTGCTTTGATTGGACCATGTGCTGGACATGTGGGTGCTGGACAGGGACTTGGACTTTCCTTTGGGTGGGGAAAACCTGGAAGCTTTCAGATTCAGGTTTTCCCAAATGTGCCAATATGACATCTCTAATAAAATGGAACTTTGAGGAACTTCAAGCCTCGGAGTCTTCTTTCATTGGGGGTGTTACTTGGAATCCTGACATTAACCTGAATCTGCCTTAAAAAGTTCAACCAGCTCCCCGGGCTCCGGGGTGCTGTCCAGGGTCCTGGGCCCTGAACATCGATCCAAAACCGGGTGGCGTGAAGACTCAGGGAAGATGGAGGAAAACAAAGTGGCCACAGAGGGAGCCACAGGGGATGGTTCGGCAAGCTATGTCAAGTCCATCTACTCCCCTTCCCAAGCCGTGGTGGAAGTGGAGGAGGCTGCAGAAAGGGAATGCCAGCTGGGTGCCTGGCCCCAAAGGCCCTGTGGGGTGAAGCTGCGGGAGCCGTACCGCTCCAAGAGATGATGATCAGGGCAATGCTGTTGGAACCGCAGATGAGTGGAGGCAGGGCAGAACAGATCCCAACCCTCGAGTGGAAGTTGCCAGGGCAATTGTGCCCCAAGTACTCCCGGGAATGGGGATTCCTGCCACCGTCACGCAGTCAGTTGCTAGCCGGCCTTCTGGAGCAGTTCGGCCAACTCAGCATGGGCAGCGCTGCTCAACCCCTTGGGACCGAGCAGCCCAGATGGGCTCTGGGTCAACCTACGTTCACCTTCTCGAGCCAGGAAGCTGCAGCACCAATGAGCAGGACACTAACCTCCTTTCACTCAGCATGGAGCAGGTCATTCCAGAGCCTCATGCATCGGGCCCGGTTTACCGGGGTTACAGCCACCGCAGGAATGGGAATGGCACAGCAACAAAGTTTACTGAACCAGCCTGGCCCGGTGCTACAGGGACCGCAACTGGGACTATGGGGACCAAATACTACACTCCAGCACTCTTCAGGCTACCTCTAGCAGACCAGATCCCTCCCAGGTGGGCATTTTACCCCGGTCAGGGGTGGGTGCAATATCAGTGGATGTCTGCCCCGGTCCTACAGCCCACGGCTGCCCATCACCCAGCGCACTTCCAGCCACCAGTGAGGGCCCAGCAGCTGGTACCAGCCCAGCCACCACTGCAGCTCCAGCAACCAGTAGTGGTCCCACAGCAGGGAAGCTGAGAGACTGGCCGGAGCGCCTCCTCGTTCACCACTTCAAAGAGGCCCTCGACCTAGACCTTAGGCAAGCTTGTGGCATCAGAGGGGTACCGGAACGTATACAGGCATGGTACAGCCCAGCCATTGCCATGGATCTGGAAATCAACCCCCACAGAAAGCCAACTACAGAGAAACCAACAAGAAGACCCCTAGGTCACCGATCCCTGGCTAAGCCACCCAAAGCGCCGCCACCCACACTGTCCGGGACTATCAAATGCTACCGGTGTGGTCAACACGGGCATCGGGCTTCTGAATGCTTGGCTCCAGCCCTTATCCCCCAAGCCCGGACTCCAGCCACACCCTGGGCAAGGAGGACCCCACAGAAACTGCCAGACAAGAGGAGAATTGCCAAGCAGGCTGTGGAGGTTCCACTCCTTCCCAAAAAAGTTGAGGGAACTCCAGCCAGGGAAGCCCCTCCTAGCTCCGCCGAAGGGAGCAACGGCAACAATTACCTGATGGTAAGTGAAGCCATCCACCCCTTCACTATCAAAACCAGGCTAGTAGTGCCAGAAACGGGGGCCCAATGGGAAGTGGAAGCCGTCATAGACACTGGCTGCACCAGATGCCTAATCAGCCTCCCCATAGTTGAGTAGCTAGGCATACGCCATGAGACCCCAAATGCCCCATCTGCTTTGAGCAGGTCGATGGGACACTTATCGGCAGAGCCCCTGGCACACTAGTCATGGAACTTGTCAGACTAGAAATGGGCCATTACAAAGAAGTTATCCGATTTGTCATAGCTCCAGAAATGACTGAATCAATCATATTAGGGCTTGCGTGGCTAGACAAATGGGGGCTGACCATCACCTTGGAGGATGGCTATAGAAAGCTAAATATAGGCATCAGACCAGTGGTGAAATCTAAAATTTGTTAGTACCAGTTCTTTGGGCATGGCTTGGTGGTGGTGGTGGGGGGGGGGGGTAATGTGACTGGGTGGGTGTGGCCAATTTTTTTTTTACTTTTAAAACCATTTTTAAAAAGGCTTTTTTTCTTTTAAATGCCTCTGATGATCCAAGCTGAGTTGCCTGATCGTCAGAGGCATTTAAAAGAAAAAAATCCTCTGCAGATCAGGCAACTCAGCTGGGATTGTCAGAGCCTTTTGAAAGCATTTTTTCTACAACCTCTTCAGAGGTTGTAGAAAAAATGCTTTCAAAAGCCTTTGATAATCCCAGATGAGCCATGCGATCATCAGAGGCTTTTTTTTACTTTTAAAAGCATTTTTTCAGCCGAAGAGGCTGTAGAAAAAAATGCTTTTAAAAGTAAAAAAAAAAAAGCCTCTGATGATTGTGCAGCTCTGGGCATGGGGGGAGGGATTTTTGCTACCGGTTCCCCGAACCACCTGCCTCCATCGCTACCGGATCGGGTGATCTGGTCCAAACCAGGAGCATTTCACCCCTGCATCAGACCACTACCACCCGTAAAGCCAGAGTAAGGCCAAAATCCCACAGACCCCAACGACACCAGCGAGCACGAAGCCGCAGCCCCTGCCACAGATGGACTGCCTAGCAGCCTGCAGGTGCCAAAAGAGTACCGAGACCTATCGGGAGTCTTTAGCGAAGAATGTTGGATATTTATCCTACGGTTGGATAGGTAATATATAGAAAAACTATGTCTGTGACTTTAAATGAAATAAGAAGAATGATTGGTTGTGCTATTATCAGGCAGCCATAAAAGTAAACAGGAAGCCCAGGAGCTTCTATTTGATGATTGATCTCCTGAAGAGGGACTGTGTGTGACTGAAGAGAACTGTAAGCAAACTATGTTTTGTGTTGGAGAGTGATTATTCGAAGACGTGATATCATTGTTTTGAGAGACCAAGTTTGTTTTTTCACTAAGAGTAAAGAATGTTTTTTTTTTCAACGTTCAGAGTCTGTGAGTATCTGTGTGTTTAACCAGCAACGTATCTCTTTGCTGTCCGGTTTGTTGCCTACTATGCAGAGGGAAGTTTTACCCTCAACAAAGAAGATTGCAACTTCCTCCCCACTCACCGCCCAACAGACTGCACAATCGAATTAGGGCCGGTAGCCAAGCTACCCAAGCCAAAGATGTACTCCATGACTCCCAAAGAGATGGAAGAGCTGAGAAAATACATCAATGCCAACCTAGCACGGGGCTTCATCCAACCCACAAAATCCAGAGTCGCGGCCCCAGTACTATTTAAAGAAAAAAAAGATGGTGGGTGAGGCTTTTCATTGATTTTCATAGAATTAATGCCATGTGCGTGGAGAGCACCTACCTCCCCTCCCCCTCATGAAGGACATGCTAAGCCACTTAGCCAAGGGCAAGGTGCTCACCAAGCTGGACTTGAGAGAAGCCTACTATCGCATAAGAATCAGAGAAGGAGATGAGTGGAAGACAGCCTTTAACTGCTCACTTGGCAGCTTCCAATTCAAAGTCATGCCGTTTGGTCTGCAGGGAGCCCCAGCAGTCTTCATGCAATTAATTAATGAAGTGCTGCATGAGAACTTATACAAAGGGGTCCTAGTTTACCTGAATGACATTCTCATATGCAGCGAAATTCTCGAGGAGCATGCAAAACTGGTGCGGCAACTGCTGAAAAAACTCCTCGCTGCAAAACTCTACGTGAAACTGTCAAAATGCGAATTCCGTCAAACCTCCCTAGATTATCTAGGCTACCAAATATCCAGCAGAGGGGTGGAGATGGACCAAGGTAAAGTGAAAGTGGTGCTAGACTAGCAGCCCCCACACACCTGCAAACAGCTTCAAAGCTTCCTGCAGTTTGCAAGCTTCTAAAGACAATTTAGCCCAGGCTTTGCAGAAGTCGCCCTTCCCCTAACAAAACTGTTAAAAACGGGGCCTCCTCCTGCGGCAACTTGGGCAAATAAACTGCTTGCCTGGTCAATGGACTGTCAAAGAGCCTTTGAAAAATTAAAACGGCTCTTTGCCAAGGAGCCGATCCTTCAATGCCCTGACCCAGAACGACAGTTCATCATCCAAGTGGATGCCAGTGACATAGCTGTGGCCCCCATACTCCTACAGAAGGACCCACAAGGACAGCTCTACCCTGTGCCTATGTGTCCAAAAAGCTCACCAAGACCGAAAGGAGGTGGGCCATTTGGGAGAAAGAAGCCTACACAGTCCACTGGGCTCTCCTCTCCTGGGGACATTTCCTAGAAGGGGGTAAAGTGCTCTTTGAGGTCGGGACTGATCATAAAAACCTCGAAGCTCTAAAACCCCCAGGAAACTATCTCCCAAACAAATCTGCTGGGCACAGTACTTCAGGTGGTTCAAATTCGAGCTGAAGTACATCTCAGTGGGAAAGAATCTACTAGCTGATGCCCTATCGAGAAAACCCCAATTCGATAACTGCAGGGAAGAAATCGCCCACGCCATCATTCCTCCCTCACAATCAGCTGCACAAGTCACCACCAGGGCCAATCCAGATGACAACCCAATCCCAGCCAGGACAAGCTGACGGCGGCACTGAAAGCAGCGCTCCCAGCCAACCCATGGTTCATAAATAATAGGAATATCCTGACCATGAGAGATGGACTGGCTTGGAAGGGTTCAAAACTATATGTCCCTGCCAGCTTGAGACTGGAAGTACTACAGTGCAGCCACAACTCCAGACTGGCCGGCCATTTCGGATTCTTAAAAACCCTGCATTTGGCCAGGAGGCAGTTTTGGTGGCCAAAAATGAAAGCTGATGTGGAGGACTATGTGAAAAGCTGTGCCACATGTGCTGCCATGAAAATGAGACCAGGGAAACCTCCTGGGCTCCTCCAGCAAGTAGCCAGCCCCAGACAACCCTGGGAGGATATTGCAATGGATTTTATAGTTGAACTCCCAGAGAGTGGGGGAAATACAGTCATTTGGACAGTAATTGACTTGTTTTCCAAGCAAGCCCACTTCACTGCTTGCTCGGGATTGCCCTCAGCGAAGAAACTGGCAAAAATGTTTATCAAACAGATTTACCGGCTGCACGGAGTAGCCCACCAGGTAATCTCTGGGAAATACAGTCATTTGGACAGTAATCGACTTGTTGTCAGCTTTGGAAGCCATATTAGCACTGGAAGCTTCCATGCTGCCACCTTCTTATGTGTGGGAAAGTAGGAGGGGGGATTTAGTAGAGGGAATATAGTTAGACAAAATAGCATTCTTCTTTTCGGTCAAGGTCAGGACAATCCTACATCTGGAGAAGGAATGGTTGGAGTGATGTCTCGAGATGGGATGGATGGTGATTGGACCATGTGATGGACTGATGAGTGAGGGGATGGTTTTGGGGGTTTTGATTTACTGAGGGAAAACCTGGAACACTCAGATTCGGGTTTTCCCAGATGTGCCAGTATACCTACTCTAATAAATGGAACTTTGAGAAAATGCTTTCCTCGGAGTTTTTAATTGGAGTTGGGTTTTTCTGGAATGCTGACACTTATTTTCAAAGGAAGCCCACTTCGCAGCCTGTTCCGGATGGCCATCAGTGAAAAAACTGGTGAAGATGTTCATCAAACAGATTTACCGGATGCACAGAATACCCCACCGGGTCATCTCAGACCGAGGAGTCCAATTCACGGCTAAGTTTTGGAGAGAGTTCCTGAGATCTGCCAGATCCACACAAAGACTTAGCTCAGCTTTCCATCTGAGTACAAACCGAGCTGTGGAACGAGTGAACGCAATGGTGGAACAATATATAAGATGCTATGTGGATTACCAACAAGAGAACTGGGCGGATCTGCTGCCATTTGCGGAAGGGGCTTACAACAACGCCGTGCACAGCAACACCAGATTAACCCCTTTCCAGGTCACCAGCGGCATGGACTTTGTACCCATGCCCGAACTGGCCAGAGAACCTCCCTCTTCCATGACCCTGACTGAGTGGATGGAGTCACTGAGAAAGGGCTGGGAGAACACTAAAAAAGCGCTAGTGAAAGCGGCTGAGGCATATAAAAAACAAGCAGATAAACACTGATCTCTTCAACCTCCCTTCCATGTGGAAGATCGGGTTTATCTATCAACCAAATACATAGGACTAAAGCTGCCTAGTAAGAAGCTGGGACCTAAATTTTTAGGTCCGTTCCCAATAGTGAAAGTAATTAACCCAGTGACAGTTCAACTTAACCTCCCCCGCATTCTAGGGAAAGTGCATCCCATTTTTCACTGCAGTCTGCTGAAGCCAGCCATAGGGTCCAGATTAAGACTGCAGGCTCAACCACCCTCCAAGCCTCCAGTGCAAGGGGAAACCCATTATGAAGTAAAAAAAAGATTTTAGACTCCAGATTGTATAGAGGTCGATTGCAATATCTAGTATATTGGAAGGGGTACCCTTTGTCTGAAGCTACTTGGGTTAAGAGCTGGGATGTGAAAGCAGACAGGCTAGTAAAACAATTTCATGATAAATACCCTGATAAGCCAAAGGCCTCCCCTGGTGGGGGAAGAGGTGGTTAGTCCTTTGAAGTAATCCCCTGTATTACCCTCATTGCAGGACGCAATCTTCTGATGATGGGGGGCGGCCTGTCAGGCCTGGAAGCCATCTTTTAAATTGGGCCTTCAGGCCTGCCACATTTAGTACTGTGGGAAATTGGGAGGGGAGGTTAGAAATAGAAATAGAATAACAGAGTTGGAAGGGACCTTCGAGGTCTTCTAGTCCAACCCCCTGCCCAGGCAGGAAACCCTACACCACTTCAGACAAACATCTTCAGTCCAACATCTTCTTAAAAATTTCCAGTGTTGGAGCATTCACAACTTCTGCAGGCAAGTTGTTCCACTTATTAATTGTTCTAACTGTCAGGAAATTTCTCCTTAGTTCTAAGTTGCTTCTCTCCTTGATTAGTGTCCACCCATTGCTTCTTGTTCTACCCTCAGGTGCTTTGAAGAAT
Organism: Pituophis catenifer annectens; assembly: GCF_029215685.1. NCBI lineage: Eukaryota > Metazoa > Chordata > Lepidosauria > Squamata > Colubridae > Pituophis > Pituophis catenifer. The sequence continues at coordinate 20,729,771 of NW_027256885.1, forward strand.
TGTTTGACTCCCTCTTCATTGTGGCAACCCCTGAGATATTGGAACACTGCTATCATGTCTCCCCTAGTCCTTCTTTTCATCAAACTAGACATACCCAGTTCCTGCAACCGTTCTTCATATGTTTTAGCCTCCAGTCCCCTAATCATCTTTGTTGCTCTTCTCTGCGCTCTTTCTAGAGTCTCCATATCTTTTTTACATCGTGGCAACCAAAACTGAATGCAATATTCCAAGTGTGGCCTTACCAAGGCATTATAAATTGGTATTAACACTATCCCTCTGTTTATGCAGCCCAGAACTGTGTTGGCTTTTTTGGCAGCTGCTGCACACTGCTGGCTCATATCTAAATGGTTGTCCACTAGGACTCCAAGATCCCTCTCACAGTTACTACTATTGAGCAAGGTACCACATATACGGTACCTGTGCATTTTGTTTTTCCTTCCCTAAATGTAGAACCTTACTTTTTTCACCGTTGAATTTCATTTTGTTAGATAGTGCCCAATGTTCAAGTCAGTCAAGATCCTTCTGTATCTTGAGCCTATCTTCTGGAGTGTTGGCTATTCCTGCCAGCTTGGTGTCATCTGCAAATTTGATGAGTTCCCCATCTATCCCCTCATCCAAGTCATTGATGAAGATGTTGAAGAGCACTGGGCCTAAAACAGAGCCCTGGGGTACTCCACTGCATACTTCCCTCCATGTAGATGCAGTTCCATTGAGGACTACATGCTGAGTGCAGTTAATCAGCCAGTTTTGAATCCACCTGGTGGTGATACTGTCTAACCCACATTTTTCTACTTTATCTAGTAGTAGGTTATGATCTACTTTATCAAATGCTTTACTGAAGTCCAAGTAAATTATATTGACAGCATTCCTCTGGTCCACTAATTTTGTCACTTTGTCAAAGAATGCAATAAGATTAGTCTGGCATGATCTGTTTTTGACAAACTCATGTTGGCTTTTGGTTATTACTTTGTTTGCTTCTAGGTGTTCGGTGATTCGTTGCTTGATTATCTTTTCCAGAATCTTCCCTGGTATTGAGGTCAGACTGATAGGTCTGTAGATTCCTGGATCTGTTTTTTTTTTTCCTTTTTTGAAGATGGGAACTACATCAGCTCTTTTCTAGTCCTCTGGCAGTTCCCCTGTGCTCCAGGATGTTTGAAAGATATAGTTCAGTGGGTCTGAGATCTCGTCTGCCAGTTCCTTCAGAACCTTGGGGTGTAATCCATCTGGTCCTGGTGATTTGAACTCGTCTAGGGTAGACAGGTGTTCACTTACCATTTTCTTCCCTATTTTAACTTGTGTTCCTAATCTGATTTTTGTGGTGCTGTTTTTGATAGGTTGGACTGTTTTTTCCTTTTGTGTAAAGACAGATGCAAAAAATGAGTTAAGTAGTTCTGCTTTCTCCCTGTTGCTTGTCACCTTCTTGCCACTTTCTCCCAGCAATGGGCCAATTGTTTCCTTGACTTTTTTCTTGTTTTTAACATGTTGGAAGAAGCTTTTTTTGTTATTTTTTACTTTAGTCGTAAGCCTTTGTTCATTGTGAGCCTTAGCTTTCCTCACTTCATCTTTACAGGCTCGGGCTATTTGCGGATATTCTGCCTTAGTTATTTGCCCCTCTTTCCATTTTTTATACTTGTCCTTTTTGTCTTTCAATTTGTTAGAGAGTTCTTTATGCAGCCATGCTGGTTTCTTTTGAGATCTATTATTTTTCTTCTTCATTGGTATTGTGCTAGACTGGGCTTTTATAATATCACTTTTCAAAATTTCCCATGCTTCTTGAGTTGTTTTCCCCTTGAGGATTCTCATCCATGGAATCCTTCTCAAGCTCTCTCTAAGTTTATTGAAATTAGCTCTCTTAAAGTCCAAGACTCTAGTTTTACTTTGTTCTACTACTTGTGTTTGCATAATGTTGAATTCCAATATTGCGTGATCACTTGCCCCCAAGGTTCCTGTAGCTTCAACACCTTCTATCATTTCATCTCTGTTAGTGAGAATTAAGTCCAATATGGCTGATCCCCTTGTTCCCTTCTCTACTTTTTGGGAAACAAAGTTGTCTGCTAGGTTTGTTAGGAACCTGTTGGATCTTCCACTTGGTGCAGAGTTTGTCTCCCAGTTGATGTCAGGGTAGTTAAAATCCCCCATTACTATTGTGATGTGCTTCCTACATACCTTAGTTGGCTGACTAGCAAAAAGTTCATCTACTTCCTCCGTTTGGTTGGGTGGCCTATAGTATAGACCTATGGCAATGTCATTTCCCCCCCTTTAATATTGACCCAAATGCATTCAAGATAATTTTCATCATTGTTGTGCTCTATTTCTGTAGAGATGTAGTTATTTCTTATATATAGTGCAACTCCACCTCCTCTTTTATTTGGTCTATTTCTTTTAAATAATTTATATCCCTCTTGCTGTATGTTCCATTTATGGGTTTCATCCCACCAAGGTTCCGTAATGGCAACAATATCTTATCTGCCCTCATTTACTTGAATTTCTAATTCACCCTGTTTATTCCTCATACTCTGTGCATTGGTGTATAGACATTTGAGCCCATTTTGATTGACCCTGTGTTTACTGTCTACATAACCTGTGTTATGCCTGACTGCCCCTACTTTCTTACCACCTGTTTGATTAATGCACATGGTATGGCACTCACTATTAAATGCTTGGTTTTGGTTGACAGCAAGGGTGATAATCTTACTCGCACAGACATCTATGTTACATGCACTGATAGCCCTATTGATTTTGGATTGCTGGGGACAAAAATGTTCTGTATCAATTAATTCTCTGTCCCTGCTGTTCAGTTTAAATGTTGATCCAGAAAATCTGTGAATTTATTGCTAAGTAACTCAGTCCCTTTCTTTGATGGATGCAATCCATCTCTTTTGTACAGTTTTTCATTGGACCAGTTGCAGACATCATGACTAATAAAACCAAAGCCTTCCCTTCTACACCACTCCTTTAGCCACACATTAAACTCCACTACACGCTGGCCTTTCCCTTTTTGTTCCTTATATACCGGTAAAACCTCTGAAAAGATAAGCCTACAACCTATACTACTAAGTTCATACCCTAAGCTCTGGAAATCATTCTGCACAGAAAGTACATCCTTTTGGGACAGATCATTTGTGTCAAAATGTATAATAGCATCAACATCACAGTCCTTACTGGCATTCTTGACTATCTTAAGAATATGCCTCTTGTCTCTGCTGGCAGTAGCACCTGGCAGACACCTGTCCTCTTTCAAAACCTCCATATCTTTTCCTAAATTTACATCCCTTACAATTGAATCACCAACTAGAAGGTGGCTTCTCTTTTTGGATACCGTGCTCTTCTTGTGTGACCGATGTGTAATACCTGGTTCACACTTTCCCCTTTCCAAAGTAAGTTCTTCATCTCAGACCATGATCCCCTGCTTGTATGGAGGTTGTATGGAGCATGGGTGATATATAGTCATAATAACATTCCTTTCTCAGAGAGTCAAGGACAACTTGCCCTGCACCTGGAGGGCTGGAACTGGGAGGCATCTCCAGTTCAGACGGTGCTTTGATTGGACCATGTGCTGGACATGTGGGTGCTGGGCAGGAACTTGGACTTTCTTTTGGGTGGGGAAAACCTGGAAGCTTTCAGATTCGGGTTTTCCCAGATGTGCCAATATGACATCGCTAATAAAATGGAACTTTGAGGAACTTCAAGCCTCGGAGTCTTCTTTTGTTGGGGGTGTTACTTGGAACCCTGACACAAAACCATACAGTAAATGTAAGAATGAAATTTTCCTGTAAATTAACTTAATAACCTTGGGCTGTTCTTAAAAGTACAGAGAGGGAAGAAAACTTCACCCTGTTCTGCTGGCCAGGCAAACTCAGTGTGAAGGCATTTCCATTGCTTAATTCAACATTATTTCTAACAATTTAATTATTATTATTATTATTTTTCTCCTAGGGATCAGAGACATTTAAGAGTTACATTTACCTTGAGGGAACACAAAGACTTTGACACACACACAAAAACAAGGAGAAAAAGAGAGGAAAACAGAACTCTCAGGTTTACTCATACTGGTCAATCTCACCATAAATCTCAGTTAAATTAGGGAAGGCACAAATCTTTTTTTTTTTTATTGCAAAAGTTTTACAATTACATTTTCACCCCTTTCCCCCCCCTCAACCCACCCCAACCTTCCCAACCTCCCTAACCCTCCCTAGCCCTCCCCTCCCCCCGGACTTCCACACAGTATACTCATATCAAGTAAAAAAAAAAAACCCTTTATATAAAACTTATATAAAACTTGAACCCCTCCCTCCCCCTTATGATTTTCTTTTTTATCTTCATTACATTAACATATTTCTATCTTGATATATCATTTTCAAATGAAAGCTATTTGATACTTCCTAGTTTGGTATTTGTTCTGAACATAATCTATCCACTTTTTCCATTCCCATTCATAAGTCTCTTGTGAACAATCTTTTAGATATGCTGAAATCTTCGCCATCTCTGCAAAACTGGCCATCTTCATAGTCCATTCCTCGATAGTGGGCAAAGCTTCATTTTTCCAGTATTTACCTATCAATAATCTTGCTGCTGTTATCATATACAATATCAACTTTGTTTCACCCAATGTGAAACCCTTAACTATACCCAATAAAAACAGTTGTGGAGAAAATTGAATTTTTTTCTTTAAAACATTCTGCATGACCCACCAAATTTTTATCCAAAAAGCCTTAACTTTCCTACAAGTCCACCAAACATGATAATATGTAGCATCTAAACAGTCACATCTCCAACATTTTGGCTGAACATTAGGGTACATACACGACAATTTTTTGGGGTCTAAGTGCCATCTATAAAACATTTTATAAAAATTTTCCCTCAGATTCTGCGACTGTGTAAATTTTACATTCTGAACCCAAATTTTTTCCCATGTTTCCAACATCACTGGTTCTTCAAAATTTTGTGCCCACTTAATCATACAATCTTTAACTAATTCAGTTTCTGAATCCCTTTCTAACAAAACATTATAAAGCCTTTTAATATGCATTGGACCTTTCTCTTTTATATGTCTAACCAATTCTTCCTCATGCAACATAATACCAGTTTTTTGGTCCTCTTTCCATCCCAATTGTAATTGATTATATTGTAGCCAAGTTAAATTAATCCCTTCAGCCAACAGTGTCTGTAGTGTTTTCAGCTGCCATCTGCCCGCATCTGTAAAAAGAACCTCTTTGTATAAAAACCCCCCGAGTGACATTATATTTGTATTCCACAAAGTATGACCAAGATCCAGCCATAGCGGTAATTTATAATCCCATTTGAGTCGGTGCTTCTTCCAAACTCTCATCAAAGAGTCTCTTAGTATATGGCTTTTAAATACTTTATCCACTTTGTTATCATAAAATAAGTAAGCATGCCATCCAAATTCAAGATCAAAACTTTCTATATTCAATATTCCAGTCTTTTTCCTTCCAAACCAATCACTTGTTAAAGTCAAAGCTGCTGCATCATAATATAACTGTAGGTTTGGAAGTTTAAGACCTCCCCTTTCTGGAACATCTTGCATAATTTTCAATTTCACTCTCGGTTTTTTCTCGTTCCAGACAAACTTATTCACTCCAGTTTGCCACACTTTCAGTTGTTTATCACTTTTAAGCACCGGAATCATTTGAAACAAAAAAAGAAATCTTGGCAAAATGTTCATCTTAACTGCTGCTATTCTTCCAAGTAGAGACAGCTGCAGTTTTTTCCAAGTCTCCATATCTTTCTGCAACTCTTGCCACAACACCTCATAATTATTTTGAAACAATTTCGTGTTTGATTCTGCAACCTGGACTCCTAGATATTTTACCCTTGGTACAACCTCAAAACCTGCCCTCCTTTCAAGCTCGTGTTTACGATCTTGTGTCATATTTTTAACTATCATCTTAGTCTTTTTATGATTCAGTCTAAAACCTGAAACTTTACCATAGTCTTGTATAATGTCCTTCATCAGGATTATTGATTCCATTGGCTGTGTTAGGGTAACAACCAGATCGTCTGCAAATGCTTTTATTCTGTAATCCTCTTGCCTTATCATTATACCTTTCAAGATATTAGAGTCCCGTATCGTATTTAACAAAACTTCTAGTGTTAAAATAAATAAAAGTGGGGACAGCGGACATCCCTGTCTTGTTCCTTTTTCAATTTTAAACTCTGTTATCAAACTTCCATTAATAATAATCTGTGCCTTTTGCTCTTGATAAATTGCTGAAATCGCTTGTATAAATTGATCCCCAAAGTCCATCTTTTTTAAAGTCTTTAGTAGAAAATTCCAATCCACTCTATCAAAGGCCTTCTCTGCATCCAAGAAAACCAGCACTGCAGGAATCTGTTTATTCTTCTCAAGATATTCCAATAAATCTATTACTTGCCTTACGTTGTCCTTCATGTATCTACCCTCGATAAATCCCGCTTGATCATCATGAATCACCTTTTGGATTACTGGCATCAACCTGTTGGCTAATACTTTTGCATAAATTTTATAATCAGTATTCAGAAGAGATATTGGTCTGTAATTCTCCGGTCTTTTAGGACCTGCTTGCTCTTTTGGTATCAAAGATATATAAGCTGTTGTCCATGATGGGGGTATTTTACCCCCTTGTTGAATATTACAAAATAGATCTCTAAGTTGTTCCAGCATTTCTGCTTGCAAAGTTTTATAATACACTGCAGTCAAACCATCCGTTCCAGGAGCTTTGGCTGTTTTTAATTGTTTAATTGCTACTATTATCTCCTCCTCTGTTATAGGATAATTCATTCTTTCCTTTTGTTGGTCAGTAATTTTTGTAACTCTTTTATTATCTAAGTATTTTTCTATAAGTCCATTCTGCACATCGTCTTTAGCATATAGTTTAGTGTAATAATCCACAAAAGCTTCTTTGATTAATTTTTGTTGAAAAATTTCTTTCCCTCCAATATCAATACTATCAATAGTCCGTATACTCTGTTTTTTCCTCAATGTATAGGCCAACCATCTGCCCGGTTTATTGGCATTACAAAATGTATTATGCTTCGCATATTGTAAGTTTGTTGCAACTTGTTCCGCCATAAGCATTTGAAATTGGTCTTTCAAAAGTTTTATAGCACCACGTATTCTTTCATCTGTTGGGTTTTTAATAAGTAGCTGTTCTTTATTCTTTATTTCTGCTTCCAATTCAGATCTTTTCTTTTGTCGAATCAGTCTATGTTTAGAGTTCATATAAATAAGCACCCCTCTCATGTAAGCTTTGCTTGCATCCCACACAATTTCAATTGGGGTACCTTTATTCAAATTTATTTCAAAAAATTCTTTCAAGTGCTTTTTAAGTTCTATTATATTTTTTTCATATCTGAACAGGTTTTCATTTAATCTCCAAGAGCATCTCTCAGTCTTGCCTTTCTCAATTTCTATCCATACTGGGCTATGGTCAGTCAAAGTTCTTGGAAAAATCTTTGTTCTTTTTGTTTTGACAAGTAAATCATCTGACAACAAAATGAAGTCAATCCTAGAGAAGGATCTGTGTCTGTCAGAAAAAAAAGTGTAGTCCAATTCTTTTGGATTATGTATTCTCCAAATATCTTTTAGTTCCAAGTCTTCTTTCATATAAAAAAAAGTCTGTGGTAATCTGATCCTAGACTTCGCCAAACTCTTTTTATCTAATTTAGAATCAATTACTCCATTCCAATCTCCCATAATTAAAATAGATCTATAGTCCCATTGTAGTATTTTAGTATGTAACATTTTATAGAAGTGGTCCTGTTGTTGATTGGGAGCATAAATTCCAATCAGAAGAATTTGGCCATTTGCTGTAAGCAATTCAATTGCTATAAACCTACCATCTTCATCTGCTTCTATAACTTTAGCTGTTAATTTTTTATTTACATAAATAACCACACCATTCTTTTTTTGCAAAGTTGAAGATATAAAATGTGTTCCTAATTTGGAATTTATCAAATATTTTTGGTCTTGAGTTGTGATATGCGTTTCTTGTAAACAAATTATATCATTATTAAATTGTTTCAAATATGCAAATAATTTCTTCCTTTTCTGTGCTGAATTCAACCCATTCACATTCCAAGATAAACACTTAATCGTCATCTTTATCTTTCTGGAGCAAAGAGCAGAATAACCGAATGTCTTCCGGAATCTTCGGTCTTGCTCCCCCCATGGCTCCAGTCTCTTGTGTAGTACTCTTAGCTCCCTTTTTATCTTGTCTTTCCTGTTGTTGCTTTTCTTTAAGTTGCTTAGATTTTGCTCGAGTTATACGCTGATCCTTAACTTCAACCATCCGAACCGGGTCCAAGATTGGAGAAGATTCCAACAAAGGCTCATCCAGAAAACCTCCTTCAGCGCCCTGCGTTTCCTCTGGTTCCTGCTTAGACTGTTCTTGCGGTTCTTGTTGAAGTTGCTTCTTATCACTCTCCTTAATCTCCAGAACTGTGGATGTACGTGGAGATGGTGTTCTTTCTTTAAAAATAACAGTGTAAAAATGCTCCGCCTTCTCCACAGTGTTCAAACGATGTCTTTCTCCCTTGTATCTCAAAATTATACCAGTTGGGGCATCCCACCGAAATGGTATCTGTTGATTTTGCAATTCTTTAACAAGAAAGCCAAAATCTTTTCTGGTTTTCAGCATTTTAGGTGGTAGTTCTTTGTAAATTCCAATTTGTGAACCCCCCACTTGCACAGAAGTATGAAAAGATTTTTGCAGGATATCATTTCTTATTGCTCTGTCCGTAAAATATATGACCACATCTCTAGGCAGTTGTCTTTGTCTGGCCACCCAAGAATTCACTCTGTAAATTTTATCTATTTTGTAAAAAACCACATCAGGATTAATTTTTAAAATCACAGCCAGAGCTTCAGCGCAAACTTGTCTCAAATCCTGTCTGTCATCTTCTCTGATTCCTCGAAGCCTTATTGCAAATTCCATTGCCCTGAATTGCATCATAACAATTTCATTTTCCACTCTCTGCATTTTGTCATCAACATCAGAAATTTTATAATCATTGTCTTTCATCTTAACATTGACTTCTGATTTAAATTCTTCCACTTTAGAATCAACTTTAATAATAAATTCTGCAAGGCCAGACGCCACCTCTGATATTTTTTTAGTCACCTTGTTTTGATTCTGTTTCACCATATCTTTAACTTCATTAATTTCCTGCATAATTTCCTGTTGAGACTTTTGAAGTTTATCATCTATTTCCTGTTGGGATTTTTGAAATTTATCATCCAAAACTTTAGAAATAAATTCTTTTAAATCTCCCACATCAAAATCTTTTTTCTGAGTCTGTAACTGTTGAGCAGAGGGAAGCTGCGTTTCATGTTTGTGTGTGGGGGATCCCCCCCCTGCTGCCTTCCCTTCCTGCTTCTTTGAGGCCATCCTGCCACGTAAGCTAGTTTTTCTGAAGAGGGAAGTCCCTTTTCCTTTCCCACCTCCACAGAGACTTCTAAAAAAGTCCCCCCAGATTTAATCAAATAGGAACTGGAGTAAAGCAAAGTCAAGTATTAAAAAGGGAGAAATGTTTCTCTTGTTTCTCTTGTTACAAGCGAAGCAACTTTGTAGCAACTTGGTAACTTTGTAACAAAGCAAGATGACTTCACCAATCCACACTCGCTGACTCGTTAACTCTAATGCTGAGCGCCATATTTTTTCATGTCACTTTCACTCATTCGCATTTTTTCTTAAATTAAAGAGTCAACAAAGCGCTAATACTTGCGATTCCGAGTTTCAGGGTTCAAGTATATTTCCGCTGCTTGTAAAGGTTGGTTCCTTTCGCTTTAAATGTTTACTGCTGCCGGCTTGTTCTGCAAAGGCAGAATCGTCCCACGCTGCCCGGAGTCTCAGCAGGTTGGGAGGGAGCCGCGCCTGTTTCCTCCCCAGAATCAATTCCCTGGGGGGTTACAGGGGCTCGACCTGTGCCCTGCTATCTCTCCTCCAACAATCCTTAGGATTTTGAAGTTTTCGAGCCGCTTCTCGATCGCGAAGCGGCTCTACAGGCGGCGGGGCTGGCGGTCCTTCAAAAGGCACCATCGTCGCCGAAGCGGGAAGGCACAAATCTTAACAAACATATCACGTGGTTGCATGGAAGACAGAGAGAAAGAGAAACAAACAAACAAAACCCCCAACATTCCTATTTAAATATTTCACTTTTCTTTTAAGTACCTTTATTTAGCCAAATTGGTTTTCCAGCTTCATCCCTGAGCAAAGCCCACTTCTTACACAACCTTTTTCTTTTTTCCTTTGTCATGCCCACCTGGAAAGGCAACTGCCTCTTTTTGTCCCAGGTGTCAAGCAAGTCTTTCATTGGGGAGCCTACCATGACTCTTGAGCTAGAGCCAGGGGTCTGCAACCTTAAACACTCAAAGAGCCATTTGGACCCATTTCCCACAGAAAAGAAAACACCGGGAGGCACAAACCCTGGGTGGGCGTGGCCAACTCGATGTCAGTCACTTCCACCAGTCACATGACACCCCCCCAGCTACGCCTACCCAGCAGGTCATTAGGGCAGAGAACCGGTTGTTAAAAAACACCGGGAACCACAAAACCCTTTTGACATCTCTCTCTGTCTCTCCCCCTCCCTCCCTCCCTCCCTCCTCCCTCTCTCTCCCCCCCTGTTGTTGTGATGAAGAAAGACGCATAGGCAGGAAGAAGGTTAATGGGAAGGCACACAGAACAGCTTCTGGGAGCCCCCTTTTATTGTTCTGTATAGTCTTCGTGGCAGAAGCTGATTCATTGATCAAAGTTCACTTTGTAGTTGATTGGCTAAACAAAGCTCATGGACAGCTCATGGACAGTTCATGTTTTTCCTGTTGCAAATAATGTGATCTGATTTGCCTATGTGACAGGCCTCATGTTTTGAGACTTCCTGAGATAGGATCTTTAAGGATCATTGTGCTGATGTTTGCATTCCTCAGCGTGGTTTGCCAACTACTGAGAAAGCAACCACCCCCACATGTCCTCCTTTTTATTTTATTCTTTATTTTTTAATAATTTGTATGCATACATAACTTCAGATCTGGAGGGCCGAATTCTTGGATGAAATACCGTCAACAAACCAGGCAAACATTGCACGCAACAGCAACAGCAAATTAAGGCAATGATAACTAAAATAATAATGGGCACTATTTGTTAGAACAAAGGTCGTGTTACAATAGGGATACTTTCCAACATCAACAGATGCCTTCCTAGTATGGTTAATGAATTCCCAACAATATGCCACTACTTCTTGAAGCCTGCTACCAATGGCTAAAATAGTATAATTAACTTTTTCTTTTTGTAGCGTTCCAGGGATCCGAGGATGTTGTTTCCATCCGGTTTCATTAAAAGGAATAGCATGTATTAAAAGTCCTCCTTTGGCATGTGGGGGAATGTGTATGCAGATCCAACAATCAGTCTTGTTTACTAATCGAGAGATATTTTGCACATCCCATATATAGGAATTTTGTTCCCAAAGTCCTTGCTCTGGAATTCCATCTTGCAAAGTCACTGTAGCCACACCAGGAGGAAAAATGCACATAAAAAGAATACACATTACAATAGTTACAGAATTGGCATTTAAACAAGCAAATGCCGCTACCAAAAAGTTATCTGGTGTCTGCGGCATGTCCTTTTCCTGTAGCAATTTTGTAGATTGAGCAGAGAGGGCCTTAATCTGCCCCCAGGTCACTTGATGTTTCTGATGAGGTGATCGGTCCCGATCCTGCTGAGGGTTCTGCAGGCTGAGGGAGAAGTTCGGGATTGGGTTTTTCAGTCCTTGGTGCCACGCCATCCTTCCATGGTTTCACACACCAAGCAGGGATCCACACCGGACCTGTAGGCGTAAGCACAGCACCATACCCCCTTCCCCACGTCAATAAGGGAACAGGTCCATGCCATTCGGGATTAGGCAATAATCTATACATTACCTGTGGCTGGGGATGACTTATTCTACTTCCAAAATGATTATCTACTGGAGTTGATAAATTTGTGATATTAAGATGATTCAGAGTAAACAGAACTTTACTCAACCAATCCTGTTTACCAGGGAGACCTATAGGAATCCCTCCTGTTTGTTTATGTTTATCCAAAGCAGATTTTAATGTAAAATTTGCTTGCTCCACTATGGCCTGTCCCGTAGAGTTATAAGGTATGCCAAAAAGATGTTTAATTTGCCATTTGTCACAAAATTCAGCAAAGGAGCGACTACAATATGCAGGGCCATTGTCTGTTTTTAATGTAGAAGGTAGGCCCATGACAGCAAATGTTCGAATACAATGATTAACAACATGTTTGGTGGCTTCTCCTTTCTGAGGAGTAGCCCAAATAAAATGAGAAAAAGTATCAATAGTTACATGAAGATATTTCCAAGGAGCAAAAGAGGGGTATTGGGTTACATCCATCTGCCAAAGTTCATTTGCTTTAAGACCTCTTGGGTTCACCCCAATGGAGGGAGATGGGGTGATTTGAGAACATTGAGGGCATTGTTGTATGACTGCTCTAGCATGATCTAGAGGAATATGAAATTGTTTTGCAAGAGCCTTGGCATTTTGATGAAACATAGAATGACTTTCCCATGGAGTAACAGACAGAACATGCTGCTTTGTTGCAGCATCTGCAACAGCATTTCCTTCTGACAACATACCTGGGAAAGACTGATGACTTCTAATATGTGCGATGTAAATTTGATTCTTTCTAATTTGCAAAACTTGCTGTAATGTCAAAAAGAGGGACAGAAGATCATCATCTAAAGATGGTGTAACATATGCACCAGGGAGAGAGGTGACAATTTGACAAACATGCTGGCTATCTGAAATAATATTGAGGTCTTGAGTTGGAAAGATCTGCAAGGCCAAAATTACAGCTGCAACCTCTGCACGCTGAGCGGACTTTTGCGGAGGTGTAATTTTTGTAACCCATTTCCCATGTTCAAGCCAGGCAGTTGGGTCCCATTTTGGCCCCCCATCAGTGAATACTGTGAGGGCATTCACCAAAGGTTTTAATGAGATACCATTTTGGACTATGATTTCTACTTGATTAAAGGCAAGCAAGCACAGGTCTGCAGGAATATGGTAAGAAATTTTCCCAACATAATCAGTCAGCACTGCTTGTAAAGAAGAGGAGAAGCTAACCATACGCTCCCAATCTTTCAATGGCAAGGGGACTATGATATTGACAAGATCTTGACCTATAAGTACCTTGCATCGTTCTCTTCCTTTGAAAATTAATTCTGCATGCATTTGTGCTGGTATGCTAATAGTATGACTTGGGCTATGTGAGAGATATAGCCATTCAATTATTAATAATGAAGGCTTACTCTTGCTTCTTTGTTGTATTTCCTGAGCTAATACCACTGTAGGTTGTTTTGCGGTTGGAATGAGAATTATCAAGGGAATATTTTCCTGGCATCTATCTACCCAAACCAATTTTAATGCTTATTAATTTTTGTAAAGACTGCTTTTTGAGTTGGGGTAAGTGTTATCAATTCAGATGGATCTTTCTTATTTTTTAATGCATCAAACAAAGGACTAAGCATACTAGTAGGAAGGCCTACGTATGGTCGCAATCAATTAATTGAACCCAAAAGTTGCTGTAATTGAACATAGGAAACTTTATCCTCTATCCTTAGTTGAGGAATTTGTGGGTGTGAATATGTCTGTAATAACTTGTGACCTAAATAAATAAATGGTTCTTGTAGCTGTACTTTTTCTGGTGCTATCTGCAAACCATATGTAGCCAGATCTTGTGTTAGATGTTCTAGCCAATATGGAGGAATTTGTGGTCCAGCAACTAAGATATCATCCATATAATGATATACCAATGCTTGAGGATATCTTTTCCTAAAAGGCTTCAAAGCTCTCGCAACAAAGTGCTGACAGAGAGTAGGACTATTTAACATGCCTTGAGGCAATACAGTCCATTGATATCTTTCTGTGGGTTGTTCAGCATTTAATACTGGAACTGTGAAGGCAAAGAGAGGCTTATCCTTTTTGCATAATGGAATGGTAAAGAAACAATCCTTTAAATCAATGATCATAACTTGATATTCCCTAGGAATCATGTTTGGATTCGGAGTGCCACATTGTAGTGGCCCCATTGGTTGTAAAATTGCATTGATGCTTCTGAGGTCGTGAAGAAGCCTCCATTTACCAGACTTCTTCTTTATTACAAAAACTGGTGTATTAAATGGACTTGTAGTGGATTCAATGTGGTTAGCGGCTAGCTGTTCTCTCACTAACTCATGTAAGGCTATAAGTTTTTCCTGCGGTAAAGGCCATTGCTCGATCCATACAGGCGTAGTAGATTGCCATACTAAAGGGAGAGCAGTAGGCCGAGACATAATAATTATTAAGCATTAATAATTAATTTTGCTTGAAATTGCAACACCAAATCTCTTCCCGATAGGTTTACATGAATGGGGAGTATAACTGGCTTTAACTGGGCTGTGCGTTTGCCATCAAGAGCTGTTACCGTAAGCCATTTGGTGCTGCATCGGGCTGCTTCGGGTCCTCCAACTCCCCACACGGAGGGTGATTCCATAGTAGGCCAATCTGTGGGCCAATTGTCAGTGGCTATGACAGAGACGTCTGCGCCAGAATCGAGGACTCCTTCAAAAGATCTGCCATTTAACAAATATATACGCTTTGGTTTTTCTTCTTGAATTGATTGTGTTACTGCCATAATGCTAGGATGCAGGGAGCGGATAGGATTGGTAGAACCAAATCCTCCACTTCCTCTACTAATTTGCTTACCTCCTGCTGGCACTACATATGGAACAATTACCAATTGTGCCCAAGAATCTCCTTGTTTTAAAGTCATGGGCACATTTGTTTCAAATTGTATCATAATTATGCCTTCATAATCTGAGTCAATGACTCCAGGGATGACAAAAATCCCTTTTTTCCCTGCGGAGGATCAAGGAAGGACCAATCCCACAGTGTTAGCAGGTAATGGTCCTTTTAATTGTGATGACATTAAAGTAACAACTCCAGGGAAAGGAATGAATTTATCCTCTTGATTAATCAAATCAATTCCTGCACTCCCTCTTGTAGCTGCTTTAGAATTTTTGATAGTGGTTGCGGCAATTGGGCCGGGGCTTGCCGTGAGCCCGAACTCTAGTTTCCCTGACTATTTCCCTGATTTCTGCACTGATTTGCCCAGTGAAACCCTTTCTTACATTTAGGGCAAACAGTTTTTGGTTTAGTTATTTGACCTCCTCCTGGCCCGTTGCCTTTATGGGCTCCACCACCAGGGGCTCTGCATTGCTGTTTAAAATGGCCAGATTTATTACAATTAAAACAATTACCTTTGGGCTTGCCAAACTTCCCTTTTTGTAAGGCAGCTGCTAAGGCATCCATTTGATGAATATTTGTGCCTATATCAGCGCATGCTTTCAACATATCAGCCAAGGTGTAATCCCCTCTATTAACAACAGATTGCAATGCATGGCGGCAATCAGCATTAGCATGTTCATAAACTAGCCTTTTCATTAATTCTCTGCTAGCTTCCTCATTATCTACTTGCCGCTGAATAGCTTCTTGCAATCTATCAATAAAATCAGAATATGTTTCACCAGCAGCCTGTCGAATTGCTGCAAAGGACTTGCTAGGTTTGCCTGAGATTGGCACCTTCTTAAATGCTTTGAGTACACAATGCCCTATCACTGAGTAAGCTAGCGGGGGTGCGCCTGCAGCTTGTTGCTGTATTGTAGCAAAAGCACCAACTCCGTACAGTTGGTCTGGTATATATAAACCTCCTGAAGTATTTCCTGCATGAATTGCCTCTCTCTGATATTCTGAATCCCAAACAACATACTGTGCTGGTGTGAGAAGCATGCGAAACAAATCCTTCCAATCTTGTGGGATCAAATTATAACCATTAGATATGCCTTCCACCATTCCAACAGTATAGGTGGAATGCAAACCTGTCTCTGTGATACCTTTCCTCAGCTCTCTCAAAATTTGATATGGCAAGGGATTCCACTGATAGTGAGCTTGCCCTTGTGAATTGACTGTCTGTATGACCGGAAAAGCTTGGAGACCCTCTGCAAGTTCTATCCCAGTGAGGGTTCCTTTTTGCTGCTCTTCCCTAAATCCTGCTCTGACTGCGCTAAATTGCTCCTGTAAAGGAGCAGTCGGTAAGGAAGCAGTCGGGAAGCTAGACTCCACTGTCTTCAGCGTAGTTGCTGTTGGCAGAGTCAGCTGCATATATGATGGAGGGGGAGCAGACCCCTCCTCAGGAAGCAAAGAGAGAGATGGTGACGGTGCCTTGAGTTTATGAGTCCCCATAACCTCAATTGCTTCCTTACATTTTTGCCACAGCAACAAATGTTGAATTGGTGCTTGTGGTGACGAATGCAAATGAATTCCAAGTTTTATCCAGTCCCACAAGTCTAAGGTTCCTTCTTCAGGATACCAGGGACATTGACAACCTATCTCATTTACCAACTGCTCTAAATCACTTAACTTAACTCCTGCTGTTCCATTGTCTTTAAGTATTTTCTGCAGCTCTCTTGCATGAGACTTCTGCTGAGCTGACAGTTCTCCCCCCCATACTCACGTAGTTTTGGGAGTGAAGTTCGCTGTGGTGCACCTGGGCTCGTCCGGCCGAATGAGTACAGAGGGGTATCACGTCGGGGTCACCAGATGTTGTTGTGATGAAGAAAGACGCATAGGCAGGAAGAAGGTTAATGGGAAGGCACACAGAACAGCTTCTGGGAGCCCCCTTTTATTGTTCTGTATAGTCTTCGTGGCAGAAGCTGATTCATTGATCAAAGTTCACTTTGTAGTTGATTGGCTAAACAAAGCTCATGGACAGCTCATGGACAGTTCATGTTTTTCCTGTTGCAAATAATGTGATCTGATTTGCCTATGTGACAGGCCTCATGTTTTGAGACTTCCTGAGATAGGACCTTTAAGGATCATTGTGCTGATGTTTGCATTCCTCAGCGTGGTTTGCCAACTACTGAGAAAGCAACCACCCCCACACCCCCCTCTCTGTATCTCTCTGTCTCTGCCCTGGCCACTTCTCCATCCCCCACCATCTCCCTTACCTTCTCAGGCCAGGCGAGGAGGGACTGGGAGGGGAGGGTGAGGGGCAGGGACAGCTAGTGGTGGGCTTACCCGACAGGGAACCACAGCAGAGGGCCCAAAGAGCTGCATGTGGCTCCGGAGCCGCAGGTTGCTGACACCTGAGCTAGAGCATCCCATGTTTCCCCTCCGATGTAGGGATTCAATTTGGCTCTGCCAGGTCCTGGCAAACTGAGTCTCCTAGTGAGACAACCACCCCGCCAGCAGTTTTCGGATCAAAAAAGGAGATCCAAGAGGACTCTGGTTCCCTATCAGAGTATGGACACCTCCTGTAGGGATTCTTCTGCCTAGCAGTTTTCAGACCAAAAAGGGGTCTGGGAGGACTGCACAGTGAGTATGGACACCTCCTGTTACCAGCTTTTCCTTCACTCACAGTTTTCAGACTCAGGAGAGTCTGGAAGGACCTCTGCTTGCTTCCAGAGGTAAGGGCCCCTTCCTCTCACAGGGCTTTTGCTCAGTGACTTCCCTGCTGGTTGTCCAAGTTTAACTCTCTCATTCACTATTCCATTCCATTTCCACACACACTCTCTCCTTTCCCTAACAGAAGGTCCTGTGCAGTGCTGGGATTCAAACTTTTTTACTACCAGTTCTGTGCATGTGGCTTGGTGGGCATGGCTTAGTGGGCGTGGTTTGGTGGGGGTCATGTGACTGAGTGGGCGTGGCCAACTCGACATCACTCACAGCAAGGTGGGGCAGCACCTTGCTGTGAGTGACATCAAGTTGGCCACGCCCACTCAGTCACATTTATTTATTTATTTATTTATTAAATTTCTATACCGCCCTTCTCCAAATAGGACTCAGGGCGGTGCACAGCCAAGATAAAAAACAAAGCATACAAAATTTAAGAACAATATTAAAATAATTAAATGTTTTGGCCGAAATTAAGATAACCCAATTTAAAATCAATTTAAAATTTAACTCAGGCCAGCCCAGCTTGTTGAAATAAATAGGTTTTCAGGGCCCGACGAAAAATCCGGAGGTCTGTTATTATACGTAACTCTGGGGGAAGGTTGTTCCAGAGGGTGGGCGCCGCCACAGAGAAGGCTCTCCCCCTGGGGGTCGCCAGCCGACATTGTCTGGCGGACGGCACCCTGAGGAGGCCCACTCTGTGCGAGCGTACTGGCCGGTGGGAGGCTATTGGTGGCAGAAGGCGGTCTCGTAAGTACCCTGGCCCTAAGCCATGGAGCGCTTTAAAGGTGGTCACCAACACCTTGAAGCGCACCCGGAAGACCACTGGGAGCCAGTGCAGCTCGCGCAGGAGAGGTGTCACATGGGAGCGCCTCGTCGCCCCCATAATCCCCCGCGCGGCCGCGTTCTGGACCAGCTGGAGCCTCCGGGTGCACCCCAGGGGGAGCCCCATGTAGAGAGCGTTGCAGTAGTCCAGGCGGGAAATGACTAGTGCCTGAGTGACTGTGCGTAGAGAGTCCCGATCTAGAAAGGGGCGCAGCTGGCGTATCAGGCGAACCTGATAAAAAGCCCCCCTGGCCACGGCCGTCAAATGATCTTCTAAAGACAGCCGTGCGTCCAGGAGGACGCCCAAGTTGCGAGCCCTCTCCGTGGGGGCGAGTGATTCGCCCCCAATAGCCAGCGATGGCGTCAGCTGGCTATATCGGGACGCTGGAAGCCACAGCCACTCGGTCTTGGAGGGGTTGAGTCGGAGCCTGTTTCTCCCCATCCAGGCCCGCACGGCCTCCAGGCACTGGGACATCACTTCAAGGGCATCGTTGGGGTGGCCTGGGGTGGAGATGTACAGCTGGGTGTCATCAGCGTACTGATGGAACTCCACCCCAAAGCCACGGATGATCTCACCCAGCGGCTTTACATAAATGTTGAACAGAAGGGGCGAGAGGACCGACCCTTGTGGCACCCCACAAGCAAGGTGCCTCGGGGTCGACCGCTGCCCCCCCGTCAACACAGATTGCGACCGGTCAGAGAGGTAGGAGGAGAACCACCGCAGAACGGTGCCCCCCACCCCCAACCCCGCCAACCGGTGCAACATGATACCATGGTCGATGGTATCAAAAGCCGCTGAGAGGTCTAACAGGACCAGGATAGAGGAGCAACCCCTATCCCGAGCCCTCCAGAGATCATCCACCAACGCGACCAATGCCGTTTCCGTGCTGTGCCCAGGCCGGAAGCCGGACTGGAGCGGGTCTAGATAGACAGCTTCATCCAGGTACCGGGGAAGCTGTTGCGCCACCACACTCTCAACAACCTTCGCAACAAAGCGAAGGTTGGAGACTGGACGATAGTTAGCCAAAACAGCCGGATCCAGAGAGGGCTTCTTGAGGAGGGGCCTCACAACCGCTTCTTTCAAAGCGGCCGGCAGGACCCCCTCACTCAAAGAAGCGTTAACGATCTTCTGGAGCCAGCCTCGTGTCACCTCCCGGGAAGCCAGAACCAACCAGGAGGGACACGGGTCCAATAAACATGTGGTCGCGTTCAGCCGTCCCAGGACCCTGTCCATGTCCTCGGGAGCCACAGGATCGAACTCCCCCCAGATAACACTCTCAAGACCTGCCTCATGACCGATGCTGCAGAGACAGGGCGATTTCCTATGTACCTCCCCCCCCTTGGACTGACAAAATAAAAGCCTGCCTGCCGAGTCTGCCTGCCGAGCAGCCCGGACTGGAAAACACATGGCTGGGGCGGAGGAACGGTCCTCCTTAACAAGCTCCAAACTGTTGCTGCAAGTCTGGGTTTTGTTTTGGGGTGGTTTTGGGGGGTTTTTTTTGCCAGAAGCCCCTCGGAGATGCACTATTTTTTATGAAACAATTTCTGCACCGCCAAATTTTACTGTACCTTGTTGTTGCAGTGCTGCTTGTTGCTGCTGTGGCCGTCGGGGCTGCCCAAGTAAAGAACCGCACCGGCTCAGCTCAGGGCAGCTGTGAGGAGAAAGAGGAGAAGCCAAGGCACTCACCACATAGCGGCCACTTTGCGCTTATGTCTTAATCCCATCACCCTGGAGCTGAAGGGGGGGGGGCAGGGAGCTGCAGGGAGCTGCTTTGTCTTTAAAACATGTTTCTCCTTTTCTCATCCAGGGAAATATAATAGTCTGCCTTTTTAATATTTTCTAAAACATTTCATTTTTCTAGGAGAGGGGTGGGTGCTAACTTTCTACACAACTGCTGGGTGCCTTGCCTTGCCTGCCGGGGAGGAGGGGGCCCGCTGAGGTGGGGAAGGGGATCCCTGGGGGGATGGAGAGCCGGAATATTGCGGTTATGACTGGGAGAGGTAGATATGGCGGGAGCCAAGGGGTAGGCCACTCTCAGGGTACTAGGACTCGCTGCCTCAAAGTGATTACTTGTTCTGGCCCCTTTGGTTTTGGTTCACTGGGCTCACCTCATATACCTGGTGACTTGGGATGTCAGGGCCCTGGCCTCAGGCTGCTGCTGTTTAATGCCAGGTCTGTTGTTAACAAGGCCCCCCTCGTTCGGGACTTAATCCTGGAGGAGGGGGCCAACCTGGCATGTATAACTGAGACCTGGCTGGGCCAGGAGGTGGGGGGGTTCCCCTCTCAGAGATGTGCCCAGACGGGTTTCAGATATTGCATCAGCCGCGACTCCAGGGAAGGGGTGGAGGAGTGGCAGCTATTGTCTGGAAGAGCCTTTGTCCTCTCAGGATCCCTGCCCCGGAGATTGTTGGGTGTGAGTCTCTCCTCTTGAGGTTGGACTCAAGGGTTCAGTTGGGCTTGTTGTTGACATACCTGCCTCCCAGCTGCATGACAACAGCCCTGTCTGTGCTGCTAGAGGCAGTAGCCGGGTTGGCGGTGGAGTTCCCCAGGCTTATGGTACTGGGGGACTTCAACCTACCGTCACTTGGTGAATCCTCAGATGGGGCTCAGGAGTTCATGGCTTCCATGACAACCATGAACCTGACCCAAGTAGTTCAGGGTCCGACCCATGAGGGGGGACACACGCTCGACCTGGTATTTCTCTCAGGGCAGTGGAGATATGATCTGGAATTAAGGGGTATAGAGGTCTTGCCCTTGTCGTGGTCAGATCATTTCCTGTTGAGGCTGGACTTTAAGACGCCACTCCTCCATCGCAGGGAGGCAGAGCCGATTAAGTGGTTCTGCCCCAGATGCCTAATGGACCCTGAGGGGTTTCAGAAGGAGCTTGGGGAGATACCTGACTCCCTTGTCCACAGTCCGGCCGAGACCCTAGTGGCTGTCTGGCATAAGGCAGCGTCTGGGGCATTGGATCGGATTGCGCCTTTGCGGCCTCTCAACGGCAGCAGATCCAGGAAAGCTCCCTGGTTTACTGAGGAGCTCTGGGAGATGAAGCGCCAGAAGAGACGTCTAGAGCGACGCTGGAGGACCAGTAAATCCGAATCTGACCGAACACTTTTAAGAGCCTCTCAGCTCTATCTCTTGAGTCAACCAAACCCAACAAGAAAACGCAGCAGGCATGTAGACAAAAGGCAATGCTGGTTTAATGCTGACCGTGACATCAAAAGGACACTGAGCTCAAACGTTTCAAAATTGGCGCTACGAGCGTTCGCCCCGTAGCGCTTTTTATTACCCCTCCCTTCTGTAGGTTTATCACCCCTCCCTTCCATAGTTTAGTGTAATTGGGCAGCCGCCTTCAGCTGGATTGCTTCTGCTCTGGCCCCTCCTCTCCGGGCTGTCAGCTTCCCAGCAGTTTTCTCCGGCGGCGATAGCGCGTCTTGGCTTCGTTTGCGCACCCCATTCCGTCCGGTTTCTTTCCACAGCACCTCAGTCCCTGTCCTACCCCCGGCGCTCATCAGTCCCAGGATCGACCGCCTGCCTACCGTGCCACCACCACCTATCATATGCGTATCTATATCTCCTAATGTGTTTCTCCCGACTCCGCCATGCCGGCCACATATTGTCGAGCAGGATTTTGGCCTCGACAGGCGGCTCCCTTCTACCATGGCGTTGTCTGAAAGACATAAAGCAGAAGGGTTAATATCGGATTGTGGTTTTAGTGGGTTCTTTCTATGAAACCGTCGTAACAGACAGTCTGACATCCCCCGCGGCCACCCAAGACGCCTCTTCATAGGGATATCCCTTCCATTTGATTAGATATTGCAGTTTCCCCCTGTGGGTCCTAGCGTCTAGTATTTCCTCGCCCTCATAATGTTTGTCTTGCACAGGGCCAGGAGGACTTGGGGTCTGTAGAGTGGCCGTCACCAGCTTCAACAGGCTGCTGTGGAAGACGGGATGGATTTTGCCTAGCAGCGGTGGTAGTTTGAGAGCAACAGTGACGGGATTGATAACCTTATTTACTGGAAATGGACCCAAATACTTCAGTCCCAACTTACGATTAGGTACCTTTAATTTTATATATTTGGTGGACAGATATACCTGGTCTCCCACCCTTAATGGCCTCAGCTCGGTCCGTTTTTTATCTGCTTGGGTTTTGTATTCTATCGTAGCCTTGTCTAAAGCTTTTCTGACCAATGGCCATAAGGCCTGTATTTTTGTGGCCCACTCTTTAGGCTCTAAGCCAGCATCTGGCTTTTCCAGCTCAGGAATGGCAACAAAGTCGTGTCCCGTGACTACTTGAAAAGGGGTGAAACCGGTACTGGAGTGTACCGCGTTATTGTATGCAACTTCCACGTACGGTAATAATGATGACCGATTGGTTTGCTGGTAAGTGATATAGCTTCGTAAATAGCGTTCCACCATAGCGTTAGTCCTTTCAACTGCACCGTTAGTGCTGGGATGGAATGCTGAGCTAAGACCCTGTGTTGACCCTATCGCTTGGATGAAATTCCTCCAAAATCGTGCCGTAAATTGCACACCTCTATCGGAAATGATTCGGCGAGGCACTCCGTGTAAACGATACACGTGTTGTATGAATATGGTAGCTAGTTTTCGTGCTGACGGCAACACATTGCATGGCACAAAATGCGCTTGCTTCGAAAAGAGATCTATGATGGTCCATATTACCATATTTCCATTGCTCTCAGGGAGGTCAATGATAAAATCCATGGCTATCTCTTCCCATGGTTTATCGGGGCTAGCTACTGATTGCAACAGGCCAAGAGGCTTCCCTGGTCTTGGTTTAGTTTTCGCGCAAACTGGACAACTCTTTACATATTCCTCGATGCTGGCCCGCATCTGCGGCCACCAGAATTGTCGTCTGGTCAGATGTAATGTTTTAAGAAAGCCAAAGTGTCCAGTGGCCTTCACGTCATGGCATCTTCACAGTACAGCTGGGCATACTTCTACTGGGATATACAACTTATCTCCCTTCCACGCTAATCCATCTTTATAGGTAACTATCTGTGGATTGTTGTGCACCCACAGGTCTGTTCGTAAAGCAGTTTGGATACTCTCCTCCCATCCCGGAGGTGTATCAGTTGTCAGCAACGTTTCCGTTACCGGACTTAATCCAGGTTTCATAGCTTGCACCACGTCATCCCGTTTGCTATGGAACTGAGGCATACGTGACAGTGCATCAACCAGGAAATTTTTCCCTGCTGGCACATATTTCAATACGAAGTTAAAATGGTGGAAATATTGAGCCCATCGCATTTGTTTTGGTGATAGCCTCCTGGGGGTCTGTAGGGCTACGAGGTTCTTGTGGTCTGTCCAGACCTCGAACTGTGTTCTTGCCCCTTCCAACAGATGGCGTCATGTAAGAAGTGCCCAACGGACCGCAAATGCTTCCTTCTCCCACACAGCCCATCCCCGTTCCGTGGGAGTGAGCTTCTTCAAGGTATACGCACATGGCTGTAGTTGGCCCTGTTCATTTTCCTGTAATAGCACCCCCCCAACAGCTACGTCGCTTGTGTCTACTTGCACTATGAACGTTTTTTGTTGATCAGGGTGTCGGAGCTCGGGTTCCTGACCAAACAGCGCTTTCAGAGCATCAAACGCTTTCTGACACTCTGGGGTCCACAATATGCGTTGACTCGGTCTCACCTTTATGACACTCCCTTTTGTTTGGAGCAAATCGGTCAGTGGTAATGTGATATGAGTGAATGCCGGGATGAATTGCCGATAGAAATTGGCAAATCCGAGGAAGCTTTGTAATTGCTTCCTCATCCCTGGGGCCTGCCATTCTAACACTGTAGACACTTTTTGGGGATCCATCTTCAAACCCGTTTTGGAAATCCGATACCCTAGATAGTCCAGTTCAGTTCAGTGAAATTCACATTTCGACGCTTTGACATAGAGTTTGGCTGCTAAGAGTTTCTCGAGTACCTGACGAACCAGATGTGTGTGTTCCTTCATCGTATCTGAGTAAATAAGGATATCATCCAAGTACACTAACACCCCTCTATACAAGTGCTCATGCAACACTGCATTAATCAGTTGCATGAAGACCGCTGGGGCTCCCTGCAAACCAAACGGCATGACTTGGAATTTATAACTGTCGAGTGGGCAATTAAAGGTGGTCTTCCACTCGTCGCCTGGCTTTATGCATACGCAGTAATATGCCTCCCTCAAATCTAATTTGGTAAACACCCATCCGGTAGACAAAGTGTACCCAGTGTAATTGGGCAGCCGCCTTCAGCTGGATTGCTTCTGCTCTGGCCCCTCCTCTCCGGGCTGTCAGCTTCCCAGCAGTTTTCTCCAGCGGCGGTAGCACGTCTTGGCTTCGTTTGCATGCCCCATTCCATCTGGTTTCTTTCCACAGCACCTCAGTCCCTGTCCTACCCCCGGCACTCGTCAGTCCCAGGATCGACCACCTGCCTACTGTGCCCCCACCACCTATCATGTGCGTATCTATATCTCCTAATATGTTTCTCCCGACTCCGCCATCCCGGCCACGTATTGTCAAGCAGGATTTCAGGCTTGACAGAGCCTTTGTTAGGACTTACTTAGTGGTGATATGGGTGGCAAAATGTTCACATTTTTCCGCACTTATTGCATCCGCTGATTCTCGCCCAACCGCCCTATTTAGGGTAACTCGCTCCCTCCTTAAGGTTGGGGGAACGGAGAAGCCCTTGCAGGGTAGAGCTGAGGAATTTGTACAGTTTCTGTTGGATAAAATCGCTCAGATTTGGATGGATCTGGACTCTGATTGGGCAATACCAACCAAGATGATGGGGCGGGTCTTAGTCCTATTGTGTGGGAGGAGTTTGAGCCAGTGGCTCCTGAGGAAGTGGACAAGGCTGTAGGGGCAATGAGTTCCTCCACTTGTTTGTTGGACCCGTGCCCCTCCTGGCTGGTTTCGGCCAGCAGGGAGATGACACGAGGCTGGCTCCAGGCTTTAGTTAACGCGTCCTTGAGGGTGGGGTCCTTCCCACAACCATTAAACGAAGCTGTTGTAAGGCCCCTCCTCAAGAAGCCTTCCCTGGATCCAGCAGAATTAAAAAACTTTCATCCAGCCTCCAACCTACCCTTTGTGGGAAAGGTTGTAGAGAAGGTGGTGGCACTTCAGCTCCTGCGGTCATTGGATGAAACAGATTATCTGGACCCTTTTCAGTCCAGTTTCAGACCTGGCTATAGCACGGAAACTGCCTTGGTCACGCTGATGGATGATTTCTGGTGAGCCCAAGACAGGGGTCATTCCTATATCTTGGTGCTACTTGACCTCTCAGCGGCTTTCGATACCATTGACCATGGTATCCTTCTGGGGCGACTAAGGGAGCTAGGAGTGGGAGGCACCGTGTTGCAGTGGTTCGCCTCCTATCTCTCTGATCGATCACAGTCGGTGCTGGTAGGAGGACAGAGGTCGACCCCTAGGCCCCTCGTCTGCGGGGTGCCTCAGGGCTCGGTCCTCTCTCCCCTCCTATTTAACATCTACATGAAACCACTGGGTGAAATTATCAGACGGCACGGGGTGGGATATCAGAAATATGCTGATGATACCCAGCTGTATATCTCCACCCCTCGTCAGTTCAGTGAGGCGGTAGATGTGATGTGCCAGTGCCTGGAGGCTGTGAGGATCTGGATGGGAGTCAACAGGCTCAGACTTAACCCAGACAAGACCGAATGGCTCTAGGTATTGCCCCCTAAAGACTATGTCGATTGTCCATCCTTGGTTCTGGGGGGTGAGAAAGTGCCCCCCTCAGAACGGGCTCGCAATTTGGGTGTCCTTCTAGACTCACAGCTGAGACTGGAACAACATCTGACAGCTGTAGCTAGGGGGACCTTTGCACAGGTTCGTCTGGTGCACCAATTGCGACCCTACCTGGATCAGGAGGCTCTCCTCACAGTCACTCATGCCCTTGTCACCTCACGGTTGGATTATTGCAACACGCTCTACATGGGGCTACCCTTGAAAAGTGTTCGGAGACTACAGTTGGTCCAGAATGCAGCTGCGCGAGCTATTGTGGGTGCACCTAGATACACCCACATTACACCAATTCTCTGTGAGCTGCACTGGCTCCCTATTGGTCTCTGGTCACAATTCAAGGTGTTGGTTATTACCTTTAAAGCCCTATATGGCTCAGGGCCAGGCTATCTTCGAGACCGCCTTCTACCACATAGCTCCCAGCGACTGGTAAGATCCCACAGAGTCGGTCTCCTCCGGGTCCCGTCAGCTAAACAATGTCGGCTGGCGGGCCCGCAGGGGAGGGCCTTCTCTGTGGCTGCCCCGGCTCTCTGGAACCAATTACCTCGTGAGGTCCGGACTGCCCCCACCCTATTGGCCTTCCACAAAGCGGTGAAGACCTGGCTCTTCCGGCAGGCCTGGGGCCGTTGATCTCGTTATAATGATCTTGCAAGACCCGGCCACGAATTGGAGTGCATGTGTTTTAACGTTTTTAAAGTTTTTAATGTTTTAATGTTTTTCTTTTTAACATTTTTTATGGGATTGTTTGCATTGTTTTATTCTTTGTTGTAAGCCGCCCAGAGTCCCTTGGGAGTTGGGCGGCATAGAAATGTGACAATACATACATACATACATACAATACATACATACAACTGAAGATTCTGGTTGTCATCTTTAAAGCCTTCAATGATTCAGAATTTCAGCATCTGCAGGATTGCCTCCCCACCTACCCCCTCAAAACCCATTTGTTACAAGCAAAACATGTCTTTTTCATCAGATCTTAGGGGCTGGGATGATCTCCTGCTTGTGCAGGGGGGTGGACTAGAAGACCTCCAAGGTCCCTTTCAACTCTGTTATTCTATTAATTAGGTTCTGTCTAACAATAAATGTTGTCTTTATTTGTTGATTCACATACAGACTAAATTCCAAGGCTATATGTTGATATATATTGTTAATTTTTATGAATGGTTTTTGCTATTTTGTCTATTGAATCATTTTGACCCAATTTGAAATTGTTGGGATGTACATTGCCCAGAGTTGCCTCAGATTATATTATTTTATAAACCCAATAAAATAAGTAAATATGTAAATACCAGTCAACCACCACAAAGCAAAGTGGTCACAGAGGGAAACTGGCATTGAGCAGAGAGGAGAGGTGTGTGTCCAGTGAACCAAACAACCAATAGGAGTTAGGTAGATCTCAGCCTCTGCTGCTCCATCAACATGGAAGCAACACAAACAATGCATATAGATTTAACAGAACAGATTTAACAGAATAACAGAGTTGGAAAGGACCTTGGAGGTGTTCTAGTCCAACCCCCTGCTTGAGCAGGAGACCCTATACCATCCCAGAAAAGAGGCTGTCCAGTCTCTTAAAAGCCTCCAGTGATGGAGCACCCATAACTTCTGAAGACAAGCCATTCCACTGGTTTATTTTTCTGTCAGGAAAATTCTCCTTAGTTCCAGGTTGCTTCTCTCCTTGATTATTTTCCATCCATGGTTTCTTGTCTTGCCTTCTGGTGCTTTGGAAAATAGGTTGACCCCCTCTTCTTTGTGGCAGCCCCTCAAATATTGGAACACTGCTGTCATGTCACCCCTCGTCCTTCTTTTCACTAGACTAGACATACCCAATTCCTGCAACCATTCTTCCAGCCCTCTAATCATCTTCGTTGCTCTCTTTCCTGAGTCTCAAGATCTTTTTCACAATATGGTGACCAAAACTGGATCCAGGCTTTTTTGGCTACTGCCGCACACTGCTGGCTCATATTTAAGTGATGGTCCACTAGGACTCCAAGATCCCTCTCACAGTTACGGCTATTGAGCCAGGTGTCAGACTGCGGTGCTATCTCAAGATTAAATGAATCTCCAAACTGCCAATCTTTAAGGAAATCTTTCTTTAATCGAGCTCAGCCACTGGATCATGACTCCGCGCAGACAAGACTGACCTTTTGCCTCCCAATCCCTCCCTTTCTGACCCCCAAGTCTCTGCTTCTCATTGGCTGTCTTCCAAGTCATTCTTCAGACTTCTTTTCCCCATCATTCCTCAGGAATGTGGCCCCCCCACTTATCTCCACGACAACCAGGCTTCAAAGGGATTTTGCAGGCAAAAGTTTCAGAGTTTATCTTTTACTGTCCTCTGCTCTCTCTGTCTATGCCAGCGTTGCAACGCTGACACCAGGTTTCACCTAATCTGTACCTATACATTTTGTTGTGGCCCATCAGCTGCCCACAGGGGATCCTGGTACACGCCTTGGTCGATTCTGAGGCAACCACTAACTTTATAGATGCTGCGTTTGTGGCCAAATGGGCAGTTCCACAATGCCCAGTGTCTCCACTTCTCCTAGTGGAGACCATTGAGGGCCGGTTGGTTCTGTCTGGGCCAATTAAGGCCACCACGCAACCCTTGAGTATGTCTATCAGCTCTCATGAGGAGGTCATTCAATTCTATATCACCTCTGACCTGCATTTCCCAGTGGTCTTGGGCTTGGCTTGGCTCATAATCCACAGATTTACTGGTGCCAGAACTTGGTCACCTTTCCGAGTTTACAATGTGAGGACCACACCCGCCAAGTCTGCGCAGGCCAGGTTCTGAGTCCCCCAGGGGACTCCCTGCCATCTGAACTGGTGGACTTCGCAGATGTCTTCAGTGAGAAAGAAGCAACTCAATTGCCCCCACACAGACCATACGACTGCCGCATAGACTTGGTCCCTTATGCGCCTCTCCCAGTGGGGCGTTTGGATTCCATGCCTGACCCTAAGTTGGCCGTGTTGCGGGACTTCCTGGACAAAAATCTGGCTCAGGGCTTTATCCGGCCCTCGTCTTCGTCGTTCACCGTGTCGGTGCTGTTCATGAAAAAAAAAGTCAGTAAATCCACTGCCACTGCCTCCACGATAAACGTCTATTTGAATAAAAAGTATATTGGTTTTCTTTCAGGTGTTTTTGTCTCCAAATATCTTGAATACTCAACTCTTCTATCATTGTAAAAAAAGATTTCGGCAATATTCTTCTGGATTTATTTGTCTTCATTGTTTTATAGTCCAGATCCACATTTGTTACAGCATTAAAATCACCCATTATACATACATATTCATAATCCAATTCTAAAATTTTTCTGTGTAATCTCTGATAAAATTCTTCTTGTTTTTCATTTGGTGCATATATTGCTATCAAAAGTATTTGTTTAAAGTTCATTTTTATTTCCACCATCAGAATCCTGCCCTCTTCATCCTCAAAAAGTAATTTAGGTTCTAATTTTTCTTTAATATACAACACCACTCCTCTTTTGCTTTGTTGTATCAATGATGTAAATAGAACTCCTAACTTTGGATATTGTAATAATTTTAAATGTTGTTTTCTAACATGTACTTCTTGTAGGCATATAATGTCCATCTTCAAGCTATTTAATTTCGATAAAGTTCTGTTTCTTTTTATCGCCGCATTCAGTCCATTTACATTTAAAGATATTGCTTTAATTTCTTCTTTCATGTTTTACTTGTTACTAGATTTTGACTTCATCGCCCTTGTCTCTCTTTGTTCCATTGGATCTTTAGATCTCACTCCTTCTTTTAGGGCTCTTTCTTCCTTTGCTTTTTCATCTTTATCTTTCTCTTCATCTTTTTGCTTTGTCTCTCCTATCACTCCCAAGTCGTCTTCTAGTGGTCCACAAAATTGTTGATAAAATAGTTTTGCTTTTTCAATGGAGTCAAGTCTATGTCTTTGTTCTTGCCATGTCACCAAAATTCCTTCCAGTATTAACCATCTAAAATTCACTCCTTTGAATATTAGGAACTTCGTTAGAAACTGATATTCTCTCCTCAGATCTCTAACTCTTCTAGGTATTTGTCTTAGTACCAAAATTTCTTTATCTTTGTGTTTCAGTGCTGTATTTCTTGCTGCTCGTAATATCTCTGTTTTCACTGCCTTCTTCGTAAATCTTACATGTACTTCTCTCAGTAGTTTGTTCCTCATTGCATATCTTGTGTATACTCTGAAGGCATCGTCAATCTCGTTTAAGAACTTTTCCTTGGATTGTTCCAAAACTTCTGATAATATCTCAGCAATCATCTCAGATAAATTTTCTCCTTTTTCTTCCTCTATATTTTGGAATCTTAAGTAAAACTCAGAACGCTCCATCTCCAACAGGATAATTGACTTTTCAGTTGATGCCAATTTTTCTTCTAATTTCTCAACTTTCTTTTCTGTCATTTCTGCTTTTTCTTCTACTTTCTGGATTCTCTCTTCATTTTTCCCAATCATGGCTTTCATTTCTTTTATTTCCTGTTTTAAATCATCATGAAGCGATTGTATAAAATTTCTTAATTCCATCATCTCTGAAGTTTTCTGTGTTTCTGTCGATGAGGGACTTGCTGTTGGGTGTGGATGTGATGTAAATTTCTTCATATTTATAATCCAGGTGCCTAATCCACCCCAATGGTTGGATTAGGGGAAAAAAATAAAAATGAAAATGAAAAATAAAATACAAAAATTAAGAAACAAAAATTCCAATCAACCACCTCCCTCAAAAATCAAATTTCCAAATACCCCAACAGAGAGAAAAAAAAAAGAGAGAGAAAATTCAACTGCCAAAAGTAAAAGATAAAAATACAAATCCAAACAACCAAAAAGGAAAAAAAATTCTTCTGACTCTTCCAGTCTTAATCTAGTTTTTTTAAAAAAAAAAGCATAGAAAAAAAGGTCCCTAAAAAAAAAGACACAAAACACAAAATAGAGTGCAATCATCAGTCAGTGAGTAATAATAATAAAAGATTAAAAGCCAAAAGGAAAGTCCAAAATCCAGTCTTCTCTCTTGTACATCTGTTTTCTTTATCAGTCTACCAAAATGCCAAGGTCAACTATAGTCAGAGTTTCTTCCAAGTCAAAATCTTTTCCCTTCTGCCACTAGATGGCACTGCAGACTAGCTTTCAAGAACACAGTAAACTTTTTAAAGCAATCTTCAGTTTCATTTTATCTTTCAAGAACACAGTAAGCTTTTTTAAAAACCATCTTCAAAGTTTCGTTTTCTGTTATCATCATTCCAACTTTTCAATAGAATAGGATTCAATCATTAATTCGTTTAGTCCCAATTTCTTATTTTTAAGAAATTACTTTTCTCAATCACAAAGAAAAATATAAGAAAATAGAAAAAGGCTTTTGTCTCTTCTCCACCGCCAGGTTACCGGATGTCGGAGCGAATACACACCCGTTCTCACTCCTCACTCTCAGCCCATCTATTCTTATTTAATTTCCAGTTGGATTCAAAGGGAAAAGTCTTTTGTAAAAATCAGAGTCTCTCTCACCTCAATGTCTCACGTTGCTTTCCTGTCATCCTCTTTCATTACTGCCGCCACAGCTTCCTAGCGACTTCTAAGGTCGCTTTCTCAGCAGTCCGGTTTGAGGAGCTTCTTTTGGTTCAGCCAGGGAGTTTGCAATCCCCCTATGCTGACCAGTCTGTGCTTCCCTTGTTTATCATCCCTTCAGGATGACTTAGGTCACTTAGGACCCCCGGACTGCAGAGATATCGACAGGTCTTCAAGAGATCTTAAAGAACCCGACTTGGCGCTGCGACATTGGCCACGCCTCGCCTACATCACATCTTGTGTATGGTGCTGGCAGGCCAAGTCAGCAATGGGAGCCCTGTCGGGTCGGCTCCAGCCATTGCTGATGCCCAACAGACCCTGGGGAGCAGTTTCCATGGACTTCTTGATGGACTTTCCACCGTCTTCTGGGTTCATGACAGTGTTTGTTGTAGTGGACATGCTGACAAAGATGGCACATTTTATCCCTTGTCGTGGTTTGCCCACGGCCCGCACCACAGCTCACATGTCCACTCAGCATGTCTTCTGGCTGCATGGCTGAGAGAAATAAAAATTATTCCTGTAAAAAAGAGAGCAAGAGCGATGCCATATTTATCCTTTATATGACCTAAAACACCAGCTGCGAGGCAGTAGATACTGTTGTGACTGAGGCCCACATAGTGATTACCAAACACAATTCAGTCCTGAACAAACTTATTTTATTAAAACAGCTGAGAATTAATTCATTCTCAGCTTAGTCCAAAACAAACTCTTCATAACCAGTCCTATGGCCTTATCACCAACTTTTGATATCTTTGGCAACCTGCCAAAGGTTTTTCTTGGCAAAACCCCCACAAAGTTCAAGAGACGCTGACAAGAAGCACTGGAATCAACGTTGCTTTTCTACAAAGAACCCAACGGCTCATTGCTGCTCTTTTAAGCCTTATGGGAGTGGCCAATCATCTTCTGGCCTTACTCCCGAGTCGTCCTTTTTGCTTCAGCTGCTCTTGCCTTCTGGCAGCTCTTCACATGCATCCACTAGGAACAGGTTCCTCCTGTTCCTCTGCCTCTCTGCTGTCTGCCTCTGGAGGCTCCGGAGTCCGCGCATCGCTCCCAGATGGCCCTGGCCCCATCTCTGCCTCTGACACAGAGCCCTTGTCTGGGCCTTCCCCTGACTCCAGGACTGGCCCATTGTCCTCCCCAGCTTCCTCACTGTCCAACTCCTCTGCCAGGTCTGCAGGCTGCTGGCGGACCACAACAGATACGGAGTTGTGAAATACAGGGTTTTTTAGGGAAATAACAGAGTTATAAATTGATTAGTACATTCCATATCAGGTCAGGCTAACATTGGCAGGAAAGGAGCTGTCATGCTAAGATTGATAATGTTATTAAGACCAAGATGGGGCAATTATCAGGGGAACGTGCTTGTCCGGGAAAACAGTTGTTATGTAGTCAAAACTTATCTTATGTAAGAAAATAAGGCATTAAGGGGGAGGAGGTTTTTACTCTGAAACTGTATTTAAACTTGTAATCATATGTAATCTTTGCTCTCTTTTGTGGCTCACATGAGCACAGGGGGCTCTTTTTTTGCAAAAGTTAAATAAAAGCTCTTTTTATTGTTCACGGAGTCTCCTGAGTAGTTCATCTGGGAATTTTAAATCTCACAATTGGCGCCCAACGTGGGCCTTGAGGACAATCATCTGCTGGATGAGGTGATTTGCCTGAAAGCCAGGGAGGTACGCCACACTGATTTCAGCATCCGGAGCCAGGGAACCGCCTTCTCCAGGAGAAGATTGCTCTTTGCTAAAGTGAACTGAGGGAGACCAGAACAAGGAGCAGCCCAAGCAGGGACCAGGCAACACCGGTGCATCGGCCCAGGTGAGTAATATGTACTAGGTACATAAGAGGGTCTCCCTGGGTGGTCTAACTCCTTGAATGAATGATGGTGATGTGTGTTGAGATGCACTAGAAGAAAGTATTTTTATTTGCATGTGCTAAGGAGAGTCTACCTCTGTGTTTTCATCCCCAGGAGACTGGATTGGCCAGAGGCTAGACGTGTTGAGTGGGTTTTTTTAAGGGAAAAGGAGTTCAAGGAGGGATTAAGTAAACATATTGGGTGTAAAATGGAGGCCATGAATGGGGAAATTGTTAAGGATCCTGAGAATAATGAAATACCCCCTATCCCCCCCCCCCCCTTCACTGGGAGAATTGTTGACTCAATGGAGAGAGGAATGGCTAAGTCCATATACTAAGCAGTTAAATAAAGTGACAATGATTGAATACTGCACAGGGACTTGGCCAGGATTTATTTTAGTGAAGCCAAATTATAGATGGAGTAAATTTGGAGAGTCTGACCATTATTGGATAAATGCCCTAAAAAGAGTGTTTGAGAAAAAGAAATTAGAAACTCAGCTGTTATATGTAGAACCATGGTATCATGTTCAATGGTTTGACCCCTTTCCACCACGTACTACTAAAATCCTATATGGAAAGGAGGAAGAGGGGAAAGGCTGGGAGCTTGCCTGATTTAAAGAAACCCTTCCACTTGTTTGTAGCTGTGGAGGAAGGCATAGCCAAAGGAGTGCTAGCTCAGACATGGGCTGGGAAAAAAGAAACCAGTTGCATTTTTGTTGAAGTTGATGGATCCTATGGTGCGAGGTTGGCCTTTGTGTGTTCAGGCTGTGGCTGCTACTGCATTATTGGTGGAGGAGAGTAGAAAATTAACCTTTGGTGGGGCATTGGTGGTGAGCAGCCCTCATCAGATAAGAGCAATCCAGATGCAGAAAGCTCACAGGTGGCTTACTAAATCTAGGATATTGAAATATGAGGTGATTTTGTTATCTCAAGAGAATTTAATTCTCTCGACTCATAGAGAGATGATATAGATGAGCATGGGGTCCTCTGTGTGACTCACCAGATCATCGGAGTCAGAGTCCGTCTCGCTGTCGTCGTCGGTGGTCGGAGTTCCCAGCTCACCCTTGTTTCGGGGAGAGAACTCAACGACTTCTCCTTTCAGGGCGGTGCCGCGGGTTTTTGCGGGTGGTTTGTCGGCCTTCTTTGGTCCCAAACCGGTGGTCTTTGGTACTGGTTTGGAGAAACATTCGGCAGCCCGATGTCCTTCCTTCCCACATTTGAAACAGGTGAAGGGCTTCGACTTCGGTTTGAATTCCGCCTTCCCCTCGGCCATTTTAGGTACTCCTTTACAGTGAAAGGAGGATGATGGGTCTCCAGCACGCCCCCCTCGGAGTTGGCTTCGGGCTAGCTCAATCTCCACATCCTCAGCTGCTATATACTAACTCTGCAAATCTTCGGGGACCCCCCGGCCTCTACAGTCCTTGTATATCTCTTCATTCAGCCCATCTTTGAAGCTCTCCAGTAGAGCTGCTTCTGACCACCCTGTCATGTAGGGTGCCAGCTCGCGGAATTCTTGGGTATATTCTGCCACTGATCTCCGGCCTTGCTGGATGCCTTTCATTCTAAGTCTCGCTTTCCGTTCAGCTAGGTGGTCTTCAAACTGCCTCCTAAGAGCCCCCATGAACTGGTTGTAGTTTCTCAGCAAGGGGGAGTTATTATTGTGGAGGACCACCATCCAGTCGGCTGCTGCTCCCTCTAAAACGTTCGTGACGCATCTCACTCGAGTGGCATCTGATAAGTAGTCCTCCCCCCAGTCCTGCATGTGGTTCCACATTTGGTTTTTTACATCTGCGGGGGGGGGCTGCAATGCTGGGGGTCCCTGACCTGCTGCATCCCTCACTTGAGCTCCAGAAGCCTGAGATGTTCCTTTCTCAGCTTCCTCATCCTCTCCCCCACAGGCTGTTTCTTCCCCCTGGGGCTGTCTCCTCCCTTCTCCACAGGGAACCCATAAGACTCATGGCTTTTCCGGCTTTCTTCAACATCACAGAGGAGTTGCAATGCCTGTGCCAACATGAGGCTTTCTTTTTGCTCTTGCAGGCACACCGCCTCTCTCTTACGGGGTCTGGAGCTGGTTACTCCCTGGGGGGTCCCCCCCTCCAGTCCGGCAGCCTTCCTACTCCTTTCGACCATCTGGCTTCCTCAGGCTCCTCTCTCAGCTGGAGTTTTTCCAACCATTCGGCAGCCTCTTTCTCTTCTTGAAGTGAAGGTATCGTAGAACCCAATGGTCCCATCTGTCCTTCTTCAGTTTCCTGGTCCGACATGATCTGGATCTCAGTCCCCTCAGTGGTTATCCGGGATGACTGGAGTGAGTTTCAGCTTAATATCAGGTGTGCTTCCTTCAAAGTCCAGGAAAGAATGAGCCAAACTCCATTATTATAGAGTAATGTACTTTTACTGGAAAATGAAATGAACACTACCAAGGAAAAGCTGAAACTAAAGCAATAGGCGCGAAAGTTGCATATAGAAAGCATCCTCTCCCACTGTCCATCATCAATCACCCAATCCAAAGGTCTCCCAGAGATCAGGTGGAAGCACGTCTGGCATCATCATCAATCAGGAACGCGATGACGGTTGACCCGATAGCCACTTCGTAGATTAGGTTTCGTTTCTTCAAAATCCTCCAGCACACTTCCCCCCCCCCCCCACGGTCTCTAATTCTCTCCCACCCGTTTCTTATGGCAGCCAAAGCAGTAAAGTCGGAGGCTGACAGGTTTGATACAATTTTGGGGTTTGGTGGGCCTTTGTGGATTACAATTTATCAAAAAAGAAAGCAACCTTCTTGAAGAGAACTTTGGACTATGGATAGCTTGGCTTGGTGAAATACAACAGCTAAAAAAGTGAAGTGACTAGAGGTCTGAAAGCAGGAACTGGGAATAAGAAAGGAAATTGTTGGACTGCTTCAGGTGTACTTTTTAAGTTGGGTACTGTGGAGTATTGTATTGTTGGGTTTATTATTGATTGATCATTGTCTCTGTTAAATAATTATTACTTA
The DNA here is from genome assembly GCF_029215685.1 of Pituophis catenifer annectens. Taxonomy (NCBI): domain Eukaryota; kingdom Metazoa; phylum Chordata; class Lepidosauria; order Squamata; family Colubridae; genus Pituophis; species Pituophis catenifer. The sequence goes on from NW_027256885.1 coordinate 20,766,241, forward strand.
AAATATTTTATTACATAAAATTATCAAAATGACAAGCAATACAAATCTAAGCAAAACAGGTAGAAAAAATACATCACCTGCACCACCATCATCATCATCATCATCAAGCACAGTGAATCAATGCTCTATAGACATCATGTTGCAAAACGAAAGATTAAATACTTTTCAGTCAGAAATGAAAACCATGTTCCAACTTCTGCAAAAAGCCATGGCTAAGAATCATGATGATTTGGCAGATAGGATGCAAAAGATGGAACAAAAGATGGAGGATAAATTTGTCAGAATATTCATAAACTGGAATAGGGCATAGCAACAAGGTCAGCCAATGGGGACTGTTTGGAAACTGAAACAGTATTTTGCTGTGTGAGCAACGAGACAGCAAGGAGCCTGGGCGTGGCTTAGGCTTAGTTTAACTGCCCTGTATAGAGGAGGTTCTCTTTGTCTGTATTAAGCTGAGTGCTGTGCTGAGAACTGAAAACTGAAACTAGTCTGCTGAATTGAAACTGAAAACTCTTCTCTCCTCTGCCTGTGTTTGCTTGTACTTGCTACCACGTTGGAAAACCTGTTTTTGGTATTGTATATTTATTTCATGTGTTATATTACATATAAAGAGAAGTTAATGAATCCTGCTGAATCAGTTACCTGTGTGTGCTTTCTGGATTTGATTTCTGCAACAAACTCTGACAAAAATAGATGACATCCAGCAAATAATCACTAAAAATGAACAACGGATTCAGAAAATGGAAGAGAAGACAGAGCAAACAGATAAGAAAGTAGAAGAGATGGACTACAGACTGACTAAGGTAGATAATGAACTTGAGCAATCCATAATTATGCCGGAGATGGATAAAGCAGAATACTTCCTGAGATTTCAGAATATTGAGGAGGAAAAAGGGGAAGATCTTGCTGAAAAAAATGGCAGAATTGTTGGCAGATGTGTTGGAAAAGAATAAACAGGAAGACCTCTCTGGGATTGACAGAATATTTAGAATATACACAAGCTATGCAAGAAGGAACAAACTTCCCAGAGAGGTACATGTGAGATTTTCAAAGAAGGCAATAAGAGCAGAAATATTTCAAAGAGCAAGAGATGCATCATTGAAATACAAAGGGAGAGAAATAGCAGTCTTGAAACAAATACCCAGAAGAGTAAGAGATACAAGGAAACAGTACCAATTTCTGATGAGACAACTAATAAAACATGATGTAAACTTTAGATGGCTAATACCCAGAGGTCGGCTGCTGCCGGTTCGGACCAGTTTGGGCGAACTGGTAGTTCCGACCAGTGGCTGAGCCCACCCAGCCACCCCAGTCCTATCCTGTCCTATATAATCGCTGTGTGTTTGATGCTGCATGCTCACATTTTCAGTTCTGGGCGAACCGGTTGTTACATTATGTGATGTCAACCTCTGCTAATAACTGAGGGAATATTGGTGACCTGGATGGAAAAAAGACATAGACTAGATACAATAGACAAAGCAGAACAATTCTACTATCAGCACTTTGCAGCATATGAGGAAGAATAGAGAAGGGAGGCAATAGATGGCAAAAAACCAGAGGAAGCAATAGCAGAGGGAAGCATACAACATGAAGAAACCGAAACACTTCCTGTGACGTCACAGCAGCCGGAGCAAGCAAGGGATTCTCTCCTGAAGCTGACAGCTCCATTTGATGTATCTGGCAGCAGATCAAAGCCATCCCCAAGCGGGAAAAGTGAGGTGAAAGTGAGGGGAACATTCCAGCTCCGAAGTAGAGTAGTGCAACCTACTGGAAGAAGCTGAGGAACTCCCCGGGGTCGACGCATCAATTAACTAATTGCGCTACACACTTATTATTTTGAAGATTATATCAAAGATAGATAGATAGATAGATAGATAGATAGATAGATAGATAGATAGATAGACTTGTAAAGTTATTAATTGCTTATCCACCAATTAATTGTAAAACTACAGTTTATTTGTCCTAAGTAATTGCTCTTCACATTTATTATACTAAAGATAGATAGACTTTAGAGTTATTGATTTCAATTCATTTTCTAATTGAAGGATTGGTTAAGTAGTGTAATTATTGTTAGAGAAAACTATTTGGTTGATTAATCCATACTTTAGTAGGAAAAATATTGAGATAAAGTAGTTTTATTACTACGAAACTGAACGATATTGACAAAGAAACGTGGCAGTGCATGATTGATTGGAGAGATCTGTTAGGCCTATCCAAAATGGCTACGACCATGACAACACTTAAGAAGAAGACACTTACATCTTCCTCCTCCCCCTCGCCGATAACAATTCCACAGATGTTAAGAAAATCAGCAGAATATGTCTCACCCCTCGGGTAAATCCCCAGCCATATCCCGAGAACTGCAAGACATTCTTAAATCTATACAGGGCACGGTACTTAAGAATCAAGATATGTTAGTTAATAATCAAGAAAGTACTTCTAAAGTACTTGAGGAATTAAAATCAGATGTGGCAACTTTAACAAACGAGACAAGGCAATTCCACACAAGATTTGAAGAGATCCAGAATACCTTAATCAATCATGAAGAGCGACTACAAACTATTGAGGTGAAAACAGCCAAAACGGATAATAGATTAGAAAAAATGGATTCTCACTACACTATGATCAATAAAAAGATGGAAAATGAGATAGTGCTGCTTGTGATGGACAGAACTGGGTATTTTCTACGTTTCCAGAATGTGGTGGAGGAAAAGGAAGAATGTCTCAATAAAGTGATGGGAGAAATAATTGCGGGAATTTTAGGACGGGATCAACTCGACGTAACGAGGGATATTGATGAAGTTTACTGCATTTACACCAGTTACGCCAGGCGTCATAACCTCCCAAGAGAGATCCACATTCGTTTCTCTAAGAAGACAGTTCGGGAGGAAGTACTACAGAAAACCAGGGACCAATCATTCACTTATAGAGGGAAGCGTATTATAGTACTACCACAACTACCAAGACGTGTGCGGGACTCTAGAAGACAATTCAATTTTCTTACAACAAATTTAAGAAAATACAGAATTCGGTATTGCTGGTTACTGCCAGAGGGGTTATTGATTACATGGCAGAGTCAGAGGATTAGACTTGAGACCCCACAAGACGCACAGGAATTTTACGAATCTCAATTTACTCTTTTTGATTGAGAAAGTGAAGGGGAACCAGAGAGTAGGAGCGTGGAGGATATTATACAGGAGGCAAGGATGGAAAGTCAGGACGAACAGGAGAAGACGACAAACGGAAAGGAAAAGGTTGGGGATGGACTTGGATTGCAAGTGGAAACTAGATCACGAAAACAGAAAGCCACAGGTAAGTGAGGATATGGAAGAGGGGCTGCACCTGTTTTTGGTGAATATTAATTTTCTAAATGCCCCAAATAAAAGAAAGTTTGACTCAACCTACAAAAACAAAATTACGATTTAATTTGTCTACAAGAAACCCACATATGTAAAAACCAGCAGAGGGTGTTAGTTTGTCCCAAACTTGGGAAACTGTATGTATCCCTGGCCGACCAGAAAAAAATGAGGTATTGTGGTGTATGACCGTAAAGGATTAGTGACTCAACAATTATACGCAGACGAAGAGGGAAGAATATTGTGTTTGGAGATTAAAATAGGTCTAAAACTGGCTCTACTAGTAATTATCTACGCCCCCAATACTGATCAAAATTTTTTTAAAAAAAAATTGTATAAGCAGATAGCTGATCTCGATTATGAAAATGTATGTATTTTGGGAGATTTTAATGCAATCTCTAATGTAGGTAAGGATTATGAACCAGGGAGGGGATCCCAAAAATATGCAAAAGGACAGAGAAAAACACTACCAAAAACTTGGGACAAATTGGCAACTGAAGTAGGACTGTCAGATGTATGGCGAGATCTACATCCTAAAGAAAAACAATATACTTACTTCTCCCCCAGGCATCGGTCGTGGTCACGGATTGACATGTTTTGGTTAAAGAATTGGAGATAGGTACGAATGTATAGGCAGACCACCATCCTATAATAATCAAATGGGCAGGGGTAAAAAAAAAGACCGAGATGGTCCATGAGAGCTGAATTAATGAAGGATGAGGATTTTGTTAATATGATAAAAATGGAACTACATTTTTTTTTATGGAAAACAAAAGAGAGGACACTTCTTTACAAAATACTTGGGACACTGCTAAGGCCGTAGTGCCAGGATTGGCAATAAAATACTCAGCCCGTAAGTGGAAAGAAGGAAGGTCAAAGAGGGTGGAGCTAATATCAGAGTTAGAAAAAGTGGAAGAGGTGTTGCGATTAGACCCACGAAATCTTAAATCCAAAGAGAAAATAGAATTAATTAGACACGAGATATCATTAATAGACCAAAAGGAGTTGGCAGACAAAATTAGGAAAAGCAAACAAAGACAATTTGAACATGCGAACAAAGCTGGGAAATGGTTAAGTTATACTTACTTTACTTTTATTATATTTATATACCGCCCTTCTCCCGAAGGACTCAGGGCGGTGAACAGCCATGGTAAAAACAGTATACAAGACAAAAATTTAAAAACTTATTAAAATAATTCAATCACTGGCCAAATTTAAAACACCCAGCTAAAATCGTTATTTAAAACCCCTATCAAAACCCAATTAAAATCCTTTATCCCGTCAGACCGGCTTGCTGGAATAATAGGGTCTTCAGAGCACAACGGAAGGTGCGGAGGTCAGGGATCCTTCGTATGTCCGGGGGCAATTCATTCCATAGGGCCGGGGCCCCCACAGAGAAGGGTCTCCCCCTGGGGGTCGCCAGCCTACATTGTTTGGCCGACGGCACCCTGAGGCGGCCCTCTCTGTGGGAGCGTAGTGGTCGGTGGGAGGCAATCGGAGGCAGAATGCGGTCCTGTAGATAACGAGGTCCTAAGCCATGGAGCGCTTTAAAGGTGGTAACCAACACCTTGAAACGCACCCAGAAGACCACCGGGAGCCAGTGCAGCTCGCACAAGAGGGGTGTTACATGGGAACGACGAGTCGCCCCCATTATTACTCGCGCGGCTGCATTCTGGACCAGTTGGAGCCTCCGGGTGCTCCTCAAGGGGAGCCCCATGTAGAGAGCATTACAATAGTCCAGACGGGAAGTGACGAGGGCGTGGGTGACTGTGCGCACGGCGTCCCGATCCAGAAATGGACGCAACTGGGAGATCAGGTGAACCTGATAAAAAGCCCCCCTGGCCACGGCCGTCATATGATCATCCAAAGACAGCCGTGAATCCATGAGGACGCCCAAGTTGCGAGCCCTGACTATATCGGGCCGTCGGAAGCCACAGCCACTCAGTCTTGGAGGGGTTGAGTCTGAGCCTGTTCCTCCCCATCCAGATCCGCACGGCCTCCAGGCAACGGGACATCACGTCAAGGGCATCATTTGGGTGGCCTGGGGTTGAAATGTACAACTGCGTGTCATCAGCATACAGTTGACACTTCACCCCAAAGCCACGGATGATCTCACCCAGTGGCTTCACATAAATGTTAAACAGGAGGGGCGAGAGGACTGACCCTTGTGGCACCCCACAAGTGAGGAACCTCGAGGTCGACCTCTGTCCCCCCGTCAACACAGACTGTGTGCGGTCAGAGAGGAAGGAGAACCACCGTAGCACGGTGCCCCCCACTCTCACCCCCTCTAGCTGACGCAGCATGATACCATGATCGATGGTATCAAAAGTCGCTGAGAGATCTAGGAGGACCAGGACAGAGGAGCAACCCCTGTCCCGAGCCCTCCAGAGATCATCAACCAATGCGATCAATGCCGTTTCCATGCTGTAACCCGTCCTGAAGCCCGACTGGCACAGATCTAGATAGACAGCTTCATCCAGGAATTGAGGAAGCTGTCTCGCCACCACAATCTCAACAACCTTCGCCGCGAAGCGGAGGTTGGAGACAGGACGATAATTAGCTAATACAGCCGGATCCAGGGAAGGCTTCTTGAGGAGGGGCCTCACCACCACCTCTTTCAGGGTGGATGGGAAGACACCCTCACTCAACGAAGCGTTGGTAATCTCCTGAAACCAGCCTCGTGTAACCTCCCAGGAGGCCAGCACCAACCAGGAGGGACACGGGTCCAGTAAACATGTGGTAGCGTTAAGCCTCCCCAAAATCCTGTCCACATCCTCAGGAGTCACATGTTCAAACTCCTCCCAGATAACACTCTCAAGACTCACCTCCGTCATCCCGTCCGAGGCTATCCAATCAGAGTCCAGGCTGCCCCGAATCTGAGCGATTTTATCATGCAGGTATTGCCCAAAATCCTCAGCTCTACCCTGCAGGGCGGCTGGGCGGTTCTCTGCAGATGCAATAAGAGTGGAAAAATAGTTAGATTTCGCCACTCTTATTGCCACTAGGTAGGTCTTGATATAAGACCTCACCAGTGTTCAGTCAGATTCAGTGCGGCTAGACCTCCAATCGCTCTCTAGGAGTCTTTTCCGGCGCTTCATCTCTCTCAGCTCCTCGGAGAACCAAGGAGCCAATTGAGAACGGCACCGAGTCAGAGGCCGCAAAGGCGTGACACGGTCCGAGGCTCCGGTGGCCACTCTGTCCCAGGCGGCCGCCAGTTCCTCAGCCGAGCCGTGAGTCAGAGCCTCTGGGAATGGCCCAAGCTCCGTCAGGAACCTCTCGTTATAGACTAAAGAAAGGGGCAGAAGCAAGAAAAATAGAATACCTACAGGATAAAAATGGAAATTTGGCAGTTAATAGGGATCAAAAAGTAAAAATAGCCCAGGAATTTTACGGTGCCCTATATGGAGAAGAAAGATGTCAAGAAAATAAACTTGGGGAATATCTCCAGAAACTTCAATTGGAACCAATCCCTGACTCTTTTAAACACACTTTAAATAAAGAGATTACTATTGGCGAAATTGAAAGAGCTATTAAAAAGCAAGCGGGGGGAAAAGACCCCTGGGGGCTGATGGTCTCCCAAGTGAACTATACAAAGGTATTTGTCAGGTTTCGATGCTATCTCAAAATAAATGAATTTCCAAACTGCCGATCTTTGAGGAAATTTTCTCTTTATTGAGCATAGTGATCTGTCCCTGGCTCTTTCGCGGTCAGTACTGACCTTTGCCCTCCAATCCCTCCCTTTCCGATCCCCAATTCTCTGCGTCTCATTGGCTATCTTCCAAGCCACTTTCCTCATCCCTTCTCCGTCAGATCACAGGAATGTCTCCTTCCTCCCATCTCCGAGGAGACAGAATCTTCAAAAGAATTAAGTAGGCAAAAGTTCAAGCTTCTCCTCTCCTTATATATGTCAGTGCTGGGATGCTGACAGTATTATTGACTTGCTGAGTCCTCAACTAAAGGAGGTATTTAATGAGGCCTTAACAGATGCCAAGATACCTCAATCCTGGAGGGAAGCTTATATTTCATTGATCTCAAAGCCCAACTCGGACCGATCACTAATTCAGAACTACAGACCAATCTCGCTCTTAAATGTTGATTATAAGATCTTTACGACAGTACTAGCAGAAAGACTCAAAATATTTCTTTCCCACTTCATCCATCAGGACCAAAATGGCTTTCTACCTTATAGACAACTTCGAGATAATGTAAGAGTAATTTTAAATGCAATGGAGGAGCCTGGTGGCGCAGCAGACTAATAGCCTGTTATTAACATTCAGCTGCCTGCAATTACTGCAAGTTCGAATCTCCCCAGGCTCAAATTTGACTCAGCCTTCCATCCTTTCTAAGGTAGGTAAATTGAGGACCCAGTTTGTGAGGGCAATAAGCTGACTTTGTATAAATATACAAAAGTATGAAGGCTATTGCTTAACACATTGTAAGCTGCCCTGAGTCTCCGGAGAAGGGCGGCATATAAATCAAATTAAAATAAATAAATAAAATAAAATAAAATAAAATTATGAAAGGTATTCAGACAAAGATATGGCAATGGTATTCGTAGACACCCAAAAGGCCTTTGATAGGGTCAACTGGAGTTTTATTACACAACAATTAAAAATTATGGAATTTGGCTCTAAATTTATAAATGCAATTCAGGCTATATATACTAAACAGTCGGCCAGGTTGCTATTTAATGGAACAAACTCTGATGAGATTAAAATCACCAAAGGTACTAGACAGGGTTGCCCTCTCTCACCGTTATTGTTTTAACTTTGGAACCACTTCTCAATATAATCAGACAAGGTAAGGATATTAGAGGCCTAAGGATTAGGGGAGAAGAATACAAGCTCCAAGCGTTCGCTGATGATCTTGTATTCATCTTGGAAGACCCTCTAACTTCAGGTCCGATACTGCTAAGGAGAATTGAAGAATATGGAGAAGTTGCGGGATTAAAAATTAACAAAGATAAAACTAAAATGATATCCAAAAACTTAACAGAGGATCAAAAAAATAAGGTGCAGGAAGCTATGGGACTTAAATTTACTAAGAAGGTAAAATATCTAGGGATTTGGATGACAAACAAATGCTCTAATATTAAAGAGACCAATTACTTCAAACTATTGGCTGATACAGTAGAGGACCTAGATAGATGGAAGAATATACAGCTTTCACTTTTGGGCAGGGTTGCTGCAATCAAAGCCCATATCCTCCCATGGTGGATTTTTCTATTCCAAATGGCTCCTGTAAATTTGGATAAAAATTTCTTTAGGAAATTGGATCAGGCAATAAGCAAATTTATCTGGCAAGGGAAAAAACCACGAATTAAGAGAAAAATGCTACAGGAACACAAAACAAGGGGGGGCTTGGGGCTCCCAAATTGGGAGTTATATTACCAAGCCTCGTCCCTTCTTTGGATAAGAGACTGGGTATCCCTTTCGAGAAAACGCATATTAACGATTGAGGGATTTGATCTTCACCAAGGCTGGCACTCAGCTTTGTGGGCACTACAAGGAAAACAATCTAAATATTTTACTAACCACTATATTAGAAGAATTTTAATAAAAATATGGGAAAAGGTGAAGAAACAAACTTATACCCAAGTTCCTAAATGGGTGGTCCCACTGGAGATGGCAACCTACCTGACTGTTTATAATATAAAAAGAAATTGGACCTACAATATCCTGATGGATGGAGGAGGGAACTTAATATCAAGAAAGGAACTCCAAGTAAAAGGAATAGATATAGATTGGTGGTCATATGCCCAAATTCAAGCTAGATTCAGAAAAGACAAACAAGAGTATGGTATTTACCAAACGACACAACCGTTAGATAGACTCCTTCTGGGTGTTGAAACAAAATTTATATCTAAGACCTATAATCTTTTGTTATCAAGTTATACAGCTGAGGAGATAGTAAAAGATACGATGATTGCCTGGGGAAGAAACTTAGGAAGACCGATGCAACTTGAAGAATGGCAGGGAATATGGAATAGATCAATGAAATTGACATTATCAGTGGTATTTAAGGAGAACTTTTAAAAAATGATCTATAGGTGGTACCTCCCACCGGATAGGATAGCTAAAATGTTCCCTGGATCCTCGGATAAATGTTGGAAGTGCAATTCGGCCAGGGGTACTTTCTTTCACCAGTGGTGGACCTTCCCTCAGATCAGGAAATTTTGGGAAAAGATTCAAAAATGGTTGAATGAGATAATAGGTGCAAGTTTCCCCCTAACTCCAGATTCTTACTTACTTGGAATCAAACTAAAAGACGTGGGCAAACAAGACTGGCATTTATTCATCCATATTACAACCGCTGCGAGAATGGTACTTGCCCAACATTGGAAAAATGTAAATACACCATCAGATCAATTTATAATAAACAAGATATTGAATTGTGCCGAACTGGACAAATTAATGTATATCCTAAGAGACAAAACGAGAATCCATCTATTACAGCAATTGGGAATGCTGGTGTTTATGGTTAAGGAAGAGGACAAATATAGAATAAATAACATAGTATTAAATATATACTTGATTATAATGAGATAGTGTTTAGTATTTAAAATAGTCAACGCTAATTGAACAAAAGGATTTACCGGGATGTAACTATGAATAAGTATTTGGGGGTTCGATACGACCCCCAGTTAGTCCTTCTCTGTGGTTGTCTTTATGTGTTGTGTTGTATACCCATATACAGTATAACTTATATTTGTTCAAAAATTACACTATATGTTTTTTTATCTGTAAATAATTAATAAAGATCTATTTTTTTTAAAAAAAAAGAAAGAAACCGAAACAGAGCAAAAAGAGAGAAGGGAACAAGAGGGAGCAAGACAGAAAGAACAGAGAGAAATAAGATCAACTAGAACAACAAAACCTATTTATAAGTAAACAATGGAAGAAGAAACAAAATTGTTATCAATCAATTAATAGATGAGAAAGGGACCCTTTATTATCAGAATGAGGAAAAAATAATAATAACAAAAGAGTATTATGGGAAACTGTATGATCAGGAGAAAATTCCAGAAAATAAAATACAACAATATTTGGAATAATCTGAACTCCCCAAAGTACCTGAATAGCAATAGCAATAGCACGTATTGCTAATATACCACTTCACAGTGCTTTACAGCCCTCTCTAAGCGGTTTACAGAGTCAGCATATTGCACCCAACTATCTGGGTCTTCATCAGTCAAAGTTATGCTGAATGGACAAATACCCATGATGGAATTGACAGAAGTAATTAATAGACAAAAGAATAATGACTTCCTGTGATGTCACAGCAGCCGGAGGAGGCAAGGGACTCTTCTCCCAAGCTGATTCTCCATTCGCTGTACCCGGCAGCTTCATTGAAGCTTCTTTGAAGCCACCACTGAGCGGAAAAGCTTGGTGGGAAAGAGGGGAGCTTGCCAGCTCCGTGCGGAAAGTGCAGGCTGCACGAAGAGACTGAAGTACCTCCCCGATGTCGGCACAGTGAGAGGATGCCTGCTATGACGCCCTGAGGCTGTGGCTATACTGCTTGAGGAAGTCTATTCATCCCAGCCAAACTAAAAGACTGATTTGGTAATTTGAGACTGTGATTCGATTGGAAGCCGCAAGGTAGTGGAGTTTAAAATCTTTCCTACTCCCAGAGCCTAAACTGAGCGAGGTGGCAGTGAAGTTTGTTGGCAGTTTGAGAAGATTATCAACCTTGGATTATAACTGATTATTGCGATCTGATTTCATCCTGTTTTTACGACTGGTGAATTTTGAATTTTGACTTACTGTTTGGGAATGCGATTCTCCACGGACCTTGAATGAAAGAGTGCTGTGCTTCCTTTGATTTTCCTGTCTTTGACTTAGCATTATCATTTTCTGTTTCGAAGAACGCCATTTGCATGAGCTGTCATTTTTGAATTTGCTTCCACTGCAAGAAGATCTGAAGAACTGGAGAAGTTGGTGTTCGCTCCCATCTAGTGACCAAAATTGCTAACTGCACCTAGATTCATTATAGTTGGACCTTTTTTTCCCCTTTTTCCCCCCCTTTCCTTTCCTATTTCCTTTTAGATAGCCAGTAGGAATTAGATAGCCAGTAGGAATTAGTGAGTAAATTTACCCCTAGTATGGTTTGGACATAGCGAAGCAAGAGTGAATTTTGATAATAGGCGGTGAAACCATTTGGTGTTGTATGATTGCCTGGAAAGACTTTTTAGGAATATCCAAAATGGCTACCACGACTACTACCTTGAAGAAGAAGGCAATCACGACCTCTTCAGCCTCATCTCCAGCCACCACCTCTGTGACACTACGAAGATCATTTGAAGACGTGGCTACTCCGGGAAAAGCATCGACGCAAGATATTCTCCAGTCTATACAGGAGACGTTGATTAAAAATCAGGATTCAACGTCAAAGACCTTGGAAGAGCTGAAGAGGAATGTTGAAATGTTAACTACTGAGACAAGGTTGTTTCATGCAAAGTTTGAGGAGGTCCAAAATACTTTGACTAATCACGAGGAACGGATTCAAGCTTCCGAGATAAAGACCGAGAAGGTGACCTGTAGGATGGAGCGGCTTGAACTCCAGCAAGCCTTGGCTAATAAAAAAATCGAGGAAGAGATTATCTTCCTTGAAATGGATTGATCTGGCTACTTCTTACGGTTTCAGAATGTCCCTGAAGAGAAAGGTGAGCGCATGGATGTACTAATGGGAGAGATCGTTGCAGGAATTACTGGAAGAGATTTTGCAGAAGTTTCAAGAGATATTGACGAAGTGTTCCGAGTATATACTAGTTATGTTCGGCGCAACAAACTCCCTAAAGAGATCCATGTTCAATTTACCAGAACAGTACTAAGGGATGAAGTGTTTCGGAAAACGAGGGACCAAGCTTTTACCTACAAAGATAACTGACTAACAGTATTGCCCCAGCTCCCGAGACGAGTATGAGACATTTGGAGGAAATATGATTTTTTGACAACATGGCTGAGGAAACAAGGGATATGTTATCGTTGGCTTCTACCAGAAGGCCTGACGTTTACCTGGCAAGAGCAGAGGTTACGACTGGAAACCGTACAGGAAGCGCAGGACTTCGCGGAGGCCTATATTAATTTTAGTGACCAAGAGAGTGAAGGTGGTAACCTAGGTAAGAGCCAAGAAGAGGTAACCCAGGAAACAACAGCCACAGAGCATATTGGACATGACAAAGACACAGCCCAATCTGGAGAAGAAAGAGGAACAAATTTCCAAATCGAGACCAGATCCCAGAAACTCAAGAACGCAGGTAAGTAGAGGTATGGATGAGGTGCTCCACCTGTTTTCCGTTAACATCAATGGCCTGAACGCTCCCACTAAGAGGAAAAAGGTCTGGGCTAAACTTCAAAAAGATAATTACGATATTATATGTTTACAGAAGGCCCATATAAGGAAAGACCATTCTAAGATTTTAATTTATCCCAAACTGGGGAAGTTGTATGTATCCTTGGCCGACCAGAAGAAAAGGGGAGTTGTTGTTTACGATCAGAGAGGCCAGGTGAAACGTCAGGTATATGCAGATACAGAGGGTAGAATACTGATGTTAGAGATTGGTATTGGCCAAAAAAATAGTATTGTTAGTAAATATATACGCCCCTAATGTTAACCAAACGGGTTTCTTTAAAGATTTGCATAAGAAAATTAATGAATTAAATTACGAGCATGTATGCATAGTAGGTGACTTCAACGTGATTGCTGATACTTCAATTGATTATGATCCAGGAAGGGGTTCTCCTAAATACAAAAAAGGGCATAGGAAGGTACTCCCCAAAACATGGGATAACCTAAGAACAGAAATAGGGTTAAGAGACGTCTGGCGAGACTTCTATCCTATGCAAAAGCACTTTACATATTTCTCCCCCAGGCATAGATCGTGGTCTAGGATAGATATGGTCTGGTCAACATCAGATTTGAAAGAAGGCATAAATTTGGTTGAAATAGGGACGAATATATGGGCAGACCACCATCCCCTGGTAATAAAATGGAAGGGGTCCACTAGAAGAGCGAGATGGTCTATGAGGGCTGAGATCATGAAAGATGAGGGATTTATAAATATGATTAAAAAAGAATTAGATCATTTTTTTACCGAAAACAAGAGAGAAGATACTTCCCTTCAAAATATTTGGGATACTGTCAAAGCAGTAGTTAGGGGATTGGTAATAAAATATACAGCTACCAAATGGAGAAAGGAGAAGGCCAAACGGATTGAGTTAATGGCTGAATTGGAGAAAGCTGAAGGAGAGCTGCGTTTAGATCCGCATAATAATTTGATTAAGGAGAAAATTGACTTGATTAGGCATGAGTTATCTATCCTAGATCAAAACGATTTGGCAAATAAAATTCGGAAATGTCGACAAAACCAATTTGAGCATGCTAATAAGCCGGGCCGGTGGTTGTCATATAGATTAAGAAAAGAGGCAGAATCTAGAAAGATTGAATTTTTACAGGACTCTATGGGAAATTTGGTAGGTACTACAGAGCAAAAAGCAAAGGTGGCCCAAGATTTTTATACCTTCTTATATAGCCAAGAAATTCAGCAGGAAGATAAACTCAAGAGTTATCTCCAGAATCTACAATTGGAGATGATTCCGGATTACTGTAAAGAAATTTTAAATGCAGAAATTACAGTTGGGGAAATAGCAGTAGCTATCAAGAAACAAGCCAATGGCAAGACTCCGGGACCGGATGGGATTCCTAGTGAATTTTATAAAGGAGTCTTTGACTCACTTAGTTTGTACATCAAAGATCTATTTAATGAGGTTTTATTACACTCTAGGATACCCCGGTCCTGGACGGAAGCTTACATTTCCCTAATCCCGAAACCTGATACAGATAAAACTCTGATCCAGAACTATAGGCCAATCTCGCTCCTGAATGTGGATTACAAGATTTTTGCGACAATACTAGTTGAGAGACTCCGGGTGTTCCTGTCCCGATTTATCCACCAAGATCAGAATGGTTTCTTGCCTCATAGGCACCTAAGAGATAACATAAGGGTAGTATTGAACGCCTTAGAATACTATGAGACACACCCTGATAAACCAATGGTAATGATTTTTCTGGATGCCCAAAAGGCTTTTCACACAGTCAACTGGAATTTTATAATACAACAATTGGAAGTGATGGATTTTGGGTCTCAATTTACAAGGGCAGTTCAAGCCATCTATTCTAAACAGTCGGCAAGGTTACTGTTTAATGGATCACTATCAGATGAGATACAGATTTATAAAGGTACCAGACAAGGATGCCCTCTTTCACCGCTGCTTTTTATTTTAACACTTGAACCACTTCTTAAGACGATCAGGCAGGATTTGGAAATTGTTAAGAATGTCCAAGGATCGTGCCCAATAACTCCATCACGCAAGTGTCCTTTAAATCAGTAATCTTTATTTACAAGGCATCTTATCATTGCAGGTACAGATCTGGAACTGAGCCAGGACCGCATGGCTGGACCTTAAGTACCCCCGGGGCGTGGCTAAGGTAAGGAGGGGTCATTGGGTTAGGGTGGATCTTGGGGGTTGGCCTGTCCAGCCCCCGTGCCCCCAGCCCTGGGTCTGAGGCAAGGCATTTATCCCTGACAAAAACCCCTCTAAATGCCTGGCCGAGGTGCACTTGGATTGTGTGTACCTGAGATGTTGTTTTTGAGAGGACACCCAATTTGGATGTCAGATACGTATGCTGTTTGTTTTGCAATGGTTTCGTTAAAATGTCTGCTGTCTGTTCTTCTGTGTCGCAGTGTATAACCCTTATGAATCCTATGCTTGAGAACTGTCTAACGTGCTTATATTTTATGTCGATATGTCTCGACCTCTGATCAACTGCTTCGGCCTTCGATATTTCCACAGCGGCTTTATTGTCCTCGTGTATGGTTATTGGGTAGTTGGGTTCCGCCCATATGTTTGTGAGCAGGTCATCAAACCAGACCAGGTTGTTGGCGGCTTTGGACAAACATATGTATTCGGCCTCTGTTGTGGATGTGGCTACCAGGTCCTGTTTGCCTGTGTACCAATGTACTGGGCTATTGTTGAGGAAGAATATGTAACCTGAGGTGCTCTTCCTACTTTTCACGTCCCCAGCCCAGTCAGCATCAGCGTAGCATGTGAGTGTGGGTCTTGTGGCGTTCTCGGGTTCTAGTGATAGGCAGGTGTCAGCGCTATGCTTTAGGTATCTCAATACCCTTTTGATGGCTTCCCAGTGGTATACAGTGGGGTTACCTACATGCTGAGATAGCAAGTTAACTGGCAGGGCAATGTCGGGCCTTGTCCAGTTGGCAATGTATAATAGAGAACCTATGGTGGATCTGTATAACGTATTGTCCTTGAACGCCTCAGCCTCATTGTACATGTCCTTTGTGAAATCTGGCTGCATTGGTGTCTCACACGTTTTGGTGTTTGTCATGTTGCATTTATGTAATAATTCTAATATTTTGTCTTTTTGCGATAGTTGGAAGCCTTTGTCAGTCTTTGTGATTTGTACCCCTAGGTACTTATCCACTTTACCCAATATCTTCAGCAAGAAGTGTCTCCCTAGCTCGTTGGCGAAGTCATTGCATTTGCTAGACTGATCGCTGATGTACAGTATGTCGTCCACGTATATTAAGACATATTTGACAGAGTTGCCTACCTTCTTAGTGAAGAAGCAGTTGTCAGCAGAGGTGGCTGAGAACCCCATGGATTTCAGAGTCTTGGACAGGCACTCGTACCAGCGTTTCCCTGATTGTTTGAGTCCATACAGGCTCCTGTTCAGGACCCAGGTTTCCCCCTTCCTGGTGCTTTGGCTGGGTGGCGCTCTTACATATATCTCCTTGTTGAGCTCAGCGTGCAGGTAAGCGGTTTGTACATCAAACTGATGTACTTCTAGGCCAAGTAGTGATGCTATTACCAGTGCACATTTCACGCTTTCAGCCCTGACTGTGGGGGAATATGTCTCTGTGTAATCATCAGGGTATTTTTGGGCGAACCCTTGTGCCACTAGTCTAGCTTTGTAGAGGACTTTATTTCCTTCTAATGTTTTAATCTTGTAGACCCACCTGGTGCCTATGGGTGTTTTATCTGCTGGGACTTTGGAGGGGGTGTATACATTTAGTTCCCTTAGGCTGCTCATTTCCCTCTCCATAGCTTGTTCCCACTTTGTCCTCTCTCCCTCTGGTAGCTTCAGCACATCCTCATATGTGTTGGGGGTTAGTTGGTTAGTGTGTAGGGATAAAATGTAGTCCTCTAATCTTTTTGGCGCCTTACCCCTGTTTGCCCTGACTGGCCTGGCTGGGGGTGTCTCGGTGTCATGTAGGTACTTAGCTTCTTTCTCTGTGAGTGAGTCCACTTTAATGCAGGGGTGGTTCTCCTTCCATTCCTTCACTTGTACTTCCTGCCTCTTGGGTCTGCCCTTCTCCTGTTCTGTGGCCTCTCCTGTGTTATGCCCTGTCACCTTTTGGTTACCTCCTGGTCCGTCCTTTCTAAGGAACACCTCGTTGAGGTGTATCTTGGACCAGTTGGCATTCTCGTGGAAGACAGCTGTTCGTGATACTACGAATCTGTTATTGCTATCTATGAATCCGTATCCCTTCGTCCCTGGTTCATAACCCATGAACCTCAACCTTCTGGATACTTTGTCTCCCTTATGTCTCAATTGCCTGGGGATGTGCACGTCGGCTGTGACCCCGAATATGTGTAAGTGTGACACCTGTGGTTTCTTCTGGTACATCAACTCATATGGAGTTTTATTCAGTACACTGGACCACAGCCTGTTTAATGTATAGTTTGAATAGATGAGTGCCTCTGACCAGAAATGCTGCCCTAAACCGGCATCCTCTAGTGCGCACCTCATCATGGTCTGTAGGGTTCTATTTTTTTGTTCTATGATGCCATTTTGGAAGGCGGAGAACGGAGAAGATGTGTAATGGACTACCCCGCGTGCCTTCAGCCATTGCGAGAAATTGCTTGACAAAAATTCAGACCCCCGGTCTGTCATTATTTGTCTGAACTTAGTGTTATGTTGTGTTTCTACCCTTGCATAGAATTCTTTAAATTTTTGGAATACCTCATTTTTGTGCTTCAGGGTGTATACGAAACCATAGCGGCTGAAATCGTCCACTATGGTCAAGAAGAACCTCTTCCTGTATTTAATGGAGGGCCTTAGTGGTCCCACTAGGTCCATGTGTATGAGTTGGTTGTGTGTACTGACTTTTTGGGCCTGGGTTTGGTTTTTAATTTGGAGCTTTTGCAAATACAACAGTCGAGATAGTTCTCACAATTTTTTATTTTTACACCTTCGGAGCATTCCATCATTTTCTGTACCACAGGAAAACTGATATGCCCTAGTCTCCTATGTAGCAGGTATGCACAGTTGTCATGCATTAACTTCCCTATCGCTGGCTTCCTTTCCCTGGGAGGCCCCTGCTCTCTTGGGTCACTGGTGGTGTGTGCATGGCTGACCCCCTCTATTTCCTCATTGTTGTTCTCCTCATTTGTGTTACTTGAGTTGTCAGGTTTCGTCTCCTGATGGTTATTTACCTTGGGTTGTGTTTCTCTGACTGGGTGGAAGAATGGCAAATCCCCACTGATCACTGTTTTCCCTATGCTCTTGCCCCCTCTAGTTACATGTGCCTTCCCTTCCTTGAATGTCACCTCAACGTTGTTGTCCTTGCTCAGTTTTAGTGTGGCAACGATGTTATAGGGTATGTTTGGCACTAGTAGCACTCCCTGTATTGTTCCTATCCCTGGCACGTATGTGTTGCCTTTCCCTGTCACTTGCACATTGTTTTGGTTAGTCACCTTAATTATAAAGTTTTCTTTTGTGAATGAGGTCAGTGAGTTCTGGTCATATGTGGTGTGGTTGGTGGCTCCTGAGTCCAGCCATGTGCCTACTTTCCTGTCCTGATCGGTGTGTTGTTCTTGATCCCCCAGTCCATACAGTGACCCAGTCTGGCTCTCTCTGGAGCTGTCCCTGTAATTTCTCCTGTCTCTAGGGCTGGGGGAGTCTCTGCGCCTGTGCCTGTCATCTGGTGAGTGTCTGTCGCTGTATCTCGCCCTTTGTTCTGGCCTGTCCCTCCGGTGTGGCCTGTCCCTGTCCCTGACGTTCCTAGGGCAGTCCCTTTTGTAGTGGTTCTTTGATCCACATATGTAGCACTCTGTGTTGCTGTGACTCCTGCCCTGTGGTTCGATCTTCCTGCTGGGTCTCTGCTCTCTACGGCCTAGTGAGCGATCTTTTCTAATGCTATCTTCAGCTATGAGTTTGCTGGTTAGTAATTCTAGTGTAAGTTTCCCTGAGCCGAGGTTATCTATCTGCGTGATAAATGTGTCCCAGCTGGGGTCCAGAGAGTTCATGATGATGCTGATCATGGTTCTCTCACTTATGACCTCGCCCCTTTGTGTCAATTGGGCCCTGGTGGCATTTAATGACAGCAAATGCTCGCTCATTGGGGTCCCTGTTTTGAGTTTGGTGGCATAGAACTCCCTGGAGAGTCTGGTGGTGCTTGCTACGCTTTGACAGTAAAATAGTTTGTGCATCCTCTGTATTACCTCTAGAGCAGTTAAGTGGTGGCTAATGCTAGGGTAAATGCTGGGGGTAATGCTAGCAATGACAATATAATAAGCCTTATGATGGGTGCAATCTAATTCAAAAGTCCAAGGTTTTTCTGGGGGATCAGTGACTAGGGATAGTAGGTCTTCCTTCAGCAGGGTGACTTGGAGCTGCTGGTTCCAGTCCAGAAAATTCTCCCCATCTAGTCTCAGTTTGGGAAAGTCACTTGGTAAAGTCCCTGAATTGTAAGTTAAATTACTTACATTGTGTCGCTGTCCATGGTTTCTCACATAAGGATACTCGCAATAAGGCAGAGGGATGACTGTGGCAAGTCTGAACTGACTTGCTTCTATGTGCTTGCGTCGGTCTAGCTCTATGTCCCGCTCCGTTTCTCTTGCAGGGAGGCATTGCGCATGCCTGAAGTTCATTCCAGCCCAGCCGCCGTGGAGTGAGGAGCTCGTCTCTGCAGCTCCCGGGTGAAGGCCCCAATCTTCTGGATGGGCCTTCGGTTCCTCTTTGGCCGGCCTCACCTGGTCGAAGTCGCTTCGGATCGCCGCCTGGAGCTTCGGAAAGCGGTGAGGATCGCCGGTGAAGGTCGGAAGTCCCGCTGGGGCCGTGAATGGTCCCAGATGGCCCGGCCTCGTGTGGATGCTGCCTCTGGGTGTCGGGCCGAGTCCCCTGCCCGCCGATGGTCATCCCCTGCCTGCAGATGGTCCCGCGGTTCCTGGATCTGGTCCCGGTCGCCGGTCGGGTGAGTAGCCCCATCGCCCTCGGTGTTCCGTCCCCATGGGTGGACTTCCTGGGAGTCGTGGGTAGTGTTGGGTCTGCGTGGTAGCGATCTGCTCCTCTGGGTGGGTATCGGCGCCAGTTCCCCTCGTGTCGGTGTCCCCTCTGCGCTTTGGCCTGGCACCGGGGTGAGTGTCCGGCAGCCTCATTTTGTCCCCTAGGGCCGCGGTGATCAACTCTACTGCCTTGTTGATCTCGGGCTCGGTAGGCGAGCTCATAGGTTTTGGCTTGGGGTTTTCCTGCTCGCCGCGGTAGTTTTGGGTGGTTACTCTCGAGTAGGCCCCGATTCCCACCATGAGATTTAAATCTCGGGAATCTATTGGTGGTTGGTTGGCCATCTTTGGTGATGTCACCTCCCAAGATGGCCACCGCAAAAAGGGCGCGAATTCTTTTTCGGCCTTTTCGTTGGACTTCTGGTGGGGGCAGGTTTTCTTACCATGTCTTCGTCGCTGTAGTCCGACTCGTCTTCATCTTCCTCACTTGCTGCTTCGCAGCCTTTGACCAGGCTTCGGAGTTCCGCAATGAGGTCGGTGTTGCTTTGTGCCGAGTCTATTAGCTTCAGGAGTCTTTCTTTTAGGTCGTGCTTCTCGCTCGTTGGGCTCTCGGGTTCCTTCCACCCCTCGTCGCATCTGGTCGGGGTGCATAGATGGTGGAGTAGGCCGCTCATCTCGGGTGCCTCTCCTTGTGTGGCTTCGGGTTGGGCAGGCCGTTCTGCCATCTTCTTGGTGAATGCCCTGGTATTCACCCTGTCCGTCGTGGTCCTTTGCATGGAGTCCCCTGGCATGTCCTGGAGTATCAGGGTTGGGCTATTTAACCATCCTCTGCTACCATTTTGTTAAGAATGTCCAAGGATCGTGCCCAATAACTCCATCACACAAGTGTTCTTTAAATCAGTAATCTTTATTTACAAGGCATCTTATCATTGCAGGTACAGATCTGGAACTGAGCCAGGACCGCATGGCTGGACCTTAAGTACCCCCGGGGTGTGGCTAAGGTAAGGAGGGGTCATTGGGTTAGGGTGGATCTTGGGGGTTGGCCTGTCCAGCCCCCGTGCCCCCAGCCCTGGGTCTGAGGCAAGGCATTTATCCCTGACAGAAATTAAGGGCTTAAAAGTTAAAGGGGAAGAATATAAACTCCAAGCATTCACCGACGATTTGGTTTTCATATTAGAAGATCCCCTTATTACGGGACCAAAATTACTTACTAAATTAGATGAATACGGGGAGGTAGCGGGATTAAAAATCAATAAGGATAAAACCAAAATGTTAACAAAAAATTTGTCAGGTGCCCAAAAGGAACAGATCCAAAGTATTATGGGGATTAATTGTGTCAAAAAACTTAAATACTTAGGTATTTGGCTTACAAATAGATGTTCTTCTATCAAAGAGCTCAATTATTCCAAATTATTAATAGACACAGCGAATGAAGTGGAGAGATGGTGGCATATTCAGATCTCATTTTTGGGTAGAATTGCCGGGATAAAAGCCCATGTTTTACCGAAATGGATCTTTTTATTCCAAATGGCTCCTGCAAGATTGGATAAAAACTTTTTTAGGAAATTAGACCAAATTCTAAGTAAATTTATTTGGCAGAGTAAAAAACCCCGTATAAAAAGAAAAATGCTGCAAGAGCACAAAAGAAGGGGTGGCTTGGGGCTCTCTATGTGGGAGCTTTATTACCAAGCTTCATCCCTGGTTTGGATCAAAGATTGGGTGATCCTCTCAAGAAAGCGCATTTTGGCAATTGAAGGATATGATTTGCAGCGGGGATGGCATTCCTTCTTGTGGTCTCAGAAAGACAAACAATCCAAACATTTTACTAATCATTATATTAGAGGAATTTTATTAAGGGTTTGGGAAACGGTGAAGAAGCAAGTTTACACACAGATTCCTAAGTGGGTGTCTCCGTTAGAGGCAGTGACCCTTCCGACTGTGCACAATATAAAGAGGAACTGGGCTTATGGTGACTTGTTGGATGAAGTCGGGAGACTTAGACCTAGAGCCGATCTCCAAACTAGAGGATTAGACATAGACTGGTGGTCCTATGTGAAAATTCAAACTAGATTCGGTAGGGATAAACAGGAACATGGTATTTCCCTTCATTTACAAACGTTTGACAAGCTTCTCCTAGGTGGCTGAAGGAAATTTATTTCCAACGTTTACAATCTTCTTCTGTCCAATTTTATGGCGGAGGAGATTGTAAAGGACACGATGATTGCCTGGGGGAGAAATATTGGAACAACAATTCAGCTTGATGCATGGCAAAATGTATGGAACAAAACTATGAAACTGACCCTTTCTTCCCTGTTCAAAGAAAACTTTTATAAAATGATCTACCGTTGGTATCTCCCCCCCGCCAGAATTACTAAGATGTTCCCAGGATCTTCTGATAGATGTTGAAAATGTGGGTTGGCCAAGGGTACTTTCTTCCATCAGTGGTGGATCTGTCCATCAGCTAGACGCTATTGGGGGAAAATACAGCAGTGGCTGTTGGAAATAACAGGTGTGAGCTTCCCCCTTCACCCAGACCTCTACTTACTCGGAATAAGACTGGACTACATCGATAAGAAGGATTGGTATATATTTGTCCATGTCTCAACAGTGGCGAGAATGGCATTTGCTCAACTGTGGAAAGATGCAGATACGCCCCCTGACCATCTGATAATAGACAAGATTCTTCGATGTGCTGAGATGGACAGGCTAACGTATATCTTAAAAGACAAGAAAGATTCAGTATATAATAGAAGTTGGGACAGATGCTTTGTTTGGCTCAAAAGAAGGTTAAACTTAGGAGAAGGGTGATAAGATCGTCTAATTAGATTAACTAGATATTTACTAGGCTTTATAACTCTTTATAATTTTGATAAAAACAGACCAATTGTTTTGTAGTTAGTAAAAAGAATTTGATTGCATTGAAATGTTTGGCTAGGATGATATTAGTTAATATTAATTGGAGAGTGAGCTTAACTCTCGGTTAGTCATGTTTGTTGTTTGGTTTTAGTCCTGTGTTTATGTGTTTCTATATTTTGCTTCCTATATTGCTTTTCAACCATTATTGTGTGTTAATTTTATTGTAAATATTTAATAAAGATTATTTTATATAAAAAAAAAGAGAGAAAAGAATAATAAAACACCATACATAACACCCCTCCACTCCCAGAAGGCACTTATCCTATCTATTTACATATTTACATACAAAATCATGCAGGTGACCAGGGCGTGTCTTAATCCTGGTTGACCTGCGCAGTTCAGTTGTTGGCGAGGCGTCGAGCCTGTCGGAGGGACCTCCCGTCTCTCCCGGCTCTGCCAATGGAACCTCCTGGATTTCTCCGGAGGTGTGGCTATCTCCGGCTGGGAGTGTCAGCTCGCTGGGGCGGCGCTGGAACTCAGGGTTGCCAGATAAGTATTCCGGCTTACTCGGGCTTGAGGTAGCTGTGTCAGGAAGACCTTGAAAGTTAGGACATGAGTTTTCGTTTTGTGAACATTTACGCAATTGATCGATATGCCTCCTCCAGATTTTACCATGCCCTATATCGACTGTGTATGACTTTGGGCCGGTAATTCCTACGATGGTTCCCTCCACCCATAAGGGCCCATTGGTGTAACTTCTAGCAAAAACAGGTGTTCTTATTTGGAATTGTCTTAATCCTCCCCCTTCCCCCTTGAAGCTATCGGGGGAGTAATTGGGATGCAGTCGGTCGAGAATGCATCGTAGCTTTCGGCCCATTAAGAGCTCGGCTGGGCTGCGGCCCGAGGTGGGGCACGGGGGTGGCGTGCTGTACCGCTAAGAACTCATCTATTCTAGCCTGCCAGTCCCCTGCATCGAGCCGGGACAAAGCTTCTTTGGCCATTCTTACAAATCTCTCTGCAAGGCCATTAGAAGCCGGATGAAAAGGAGCGGATAATGCATGTCTTATGCCTAATTCGGCTAGGTAGCCTTCAAATTGAGTCGCCGTGAATTGGGGCCCATTGTCGGATACCAGGGTGTCCGGCAACCCGTGTGTTGTGAATAGTTTTCTGAGTACTTTGATTACGGCCTCAGAAGTGGTAGATGGCATTAGGGCAATTTCGAGCCACTTAGAATATGCATCTACAATAATAAGAAAGTTCTGGCCATGGAACAGGCCAGCGAAATCAATGTGAATCCTCCCCCATGGCCCTTTTGGTTTTTCCCATTCACGAACGGGGGCTATGGGCGGATCCGGGCGGGACTCCTGGCAGGGTCTACACTTCCCCACCCACTCAGTGACATCTTGGTCGAGATGTGGCCACCAAACGTAACTACGAGCCAAGCCTTTCATGCGAACAATACCAGGGTGTCCCTCATGCAACATTTCCAAAACTCTGTGCCTTAACTGCGAAGGGATGACCACCCTGTCTCCCCACAACAAGCAACCCCCCAACATTGACAGTTCATTTTTTTTTTTGTTAAAGTACAATTGAAAGTCACCACCGTCCACCTTGGTAGGCCAACCCCTCGTCACCCAGCCCATTACAGTGCGCAAAACAGAGTCTCTGGCAGAAACCCTCGCCACCTCGTTAGAAGAAATGGGGCCCGGGGAAACAATGTCAAGCAGTAAAACCAGGGCTTCCAGGGTTGGGTTGTCCAACAGTTCAGGCAAGGGGCATCGGCTGAGGGCGTCAGCATGTCGTAAGGTTTTGCCCGGCCGGTGGAGCAGTCTGTACGAGTACGTGGCTAAGAAAATGGACCATCTGGTCATCCGGGGGGAAAGAGCAGTCAGGGTCGGTTTATCACCAGCCAAGAGTCCCAAAAGGGGCTGGTGGTCCGTAACAAGTTCAAACATGCGGCCAAACAAGTACTCGTGAAACTTTTTGACCCCAGCCACAGCCGCTAGTGCCTCCCTATCTAGCTGGCTATAGTTTCTTTCAGCACTAGACAAAGTGCGAGAGTAATAGGCGATGGGCGCCTCTAACCCGTTCGGCAGTCTATGGCTTAAAACCGCGCCTATGCCAAAGGGGGAAGCGTCACAGACCAATACAAGAGGCAGTTTGGCATTGTATTGGATGAGGAAACTGTCCTCAGACAAAAGTCTCTTTACTGCGTTGAATGCGGCCGCTTCTCACTTGCCCCAAACCCACGGAACGTTTTTTCCAAGGAGCCTGTGCAAAGGCTCCGCAACGGTGGCTTTGTGTTTCAGAAACATCGTATAGAAGTTGAGAAGGCCCAGGAAGGCCTGCAGTTCAGATTTTGATTTGGGGGTGGGCGCGCTTCGGATGGCCCTAACTTTGCTCTCTGTGGGGTGAATGCCCGTGCTGTCGATTCTGTAGCCTAAGAATTCCACTGATGGAACCGCTATCTTGCATTTTGTATGCTTGAGTTTAAGTCCCGCTTCTCTGAACCTCGTTAGGACTTGTCTAACTCTCTGGCCTAACTGAGTCTCGTTTTGGCCACTAATCAAAATGTCGTTGAAATACGGGACGACACCTGGGAGGCCTTGTAGAAGGCGCTCCATTGTGCTTTGAAAGAGTCCTGGGGCGATGCTGACCCCAAACTGAAGCCTGGTGCATTTAAAAGCACCTCTGTGAGTTACTATAGTCTGTGATTCTGCCGTAGCGTCATCTACTGGCAGTTGCTGGTACGCCTGCGCAAGGTCTAGTTTTGCGAATAGCTTGCCAGGCCCCAGGGAATGTAGTAGATGGTGGACTATCGGAACTGGATAGGCACTCTGCTGCAACGCCTTGTTTAACGAACATTTATAGTCGGCGCAAATTCTAATTGAGCCATCCGACTTGACTGGCGTAATTATAGGGGTTTCCCATTTAGCGTGATCTACGGGAATGAGCACCCCTTGCTTAATGAGCTTGTCGAGCTCCGCATCGATTTTGGCTTTTAAAACAAATGGAACTCGTCTTGCTTTCAGTCTGATTGGCGCTAAACCGGCTCTCCTTCTTTTTGAACTCTTTGCCGGAGTTCGTAGCGCTGAACGAATTTAGACGGAACTGGAGCGTAGTGGGCTTTCAGGTTGGCCTGAAGGACGTCCCAGGGAACCGTCTGGACTGGGGTTGGCTCGCAGAGGGATTCGGCCATCTCGAATACATCTGGCCCACAGTGGCTTAAGAACAGAGCCCTTTTTCTGTTCGCAGAGAGCCCTTGCATTTCGCTTGCTTCCAGGGAGCACTCGAACCTGGTCAGATACGATCCCCACTTCTCTCGGGTCGGGTCGAAGGGTTTTGGCGGAACGTAGGCAGACATGCCGTGTCTCCGTGTTCGCTAGTCACCCTGGCTGAAACTCTAAGCTCTTTTTGGGTTGCCTCTTGTGTCCTCTATCCCACCTTCGTTGCCAATGTTGTAGCGCGGGAATAACGAGAGGCACAAGCAGGCTAGTAACAACAGCTCTTTAATTCAGGGTGAGACTTCAGCAAAGGAACACGGGCAACAGCCCTCTTTATATACTTTTCAGGGGCAACCATTAACCAATCAGGATTCACTGTACATTTGAATTTCCCGCACAAAATAGATACATACATAACATAAATGTTGAACAGGAACAGAGAGAGTATGTAAAAACCTGTAAAATGTCCAGATTCACTTAATTCAGATGATGGTATAGAAATGTGATGAATACATAAAAACATATTCAAAATTTAAATTATTGTTTGTTTCCCAAAATACACTGTCAAGAAATTATGCTTGCTGAACTAACTGAGATCTCCCCTTTACCATTTATTTTAAATCTTTCTGAACTGCAATTCCCAAAATGATAGTAGGTTTATTCCACCCAATCTTGAAATCTCTTTACTTTCATAGAAACCATAGGTTTCTATTTATTTTTATTTATTTATTTTTATGATCTGGTTTATCTTTCCCAAAGTAAAAAAAGATGGCATGATATTTGAATAGACTCCTAAGTAATCAACATATCTCCTGTATTATGGACACATTTGTAAAGAGATGGTAAACTACTGTTTATAATTAAAGAGTAATATAAGGCATTGTACAAAATACATAGCAATGAAATCTCTGCTTTAGATTCCTTACCTGTCTTGTTTGAAATTTTTCCTTCTGGACATTTAAGGCAGTCATAGCAGTAAAAGGGCTTTCCTTCTTTTTTTATTTTGCTCCAACCTGATAAGCATAGAGGATTGCACATAGAAAAGGGCTGTACCTATTGGATATTAAGAAGGAAAATTGAGAAATTATTACTTAACATTTCAGGAATTCTTCCATCTGAAGAATTGGATTTGACTAGTATTTAAGGTAAGGTGACCAGACGTCCCGCTTTTGGCGGGACAGTCCCGCTTTTGAACAATTTGTCCCGCGTCCCGCGGCGTTTTAAAAAAGTCCTGATTTTGGGAAAGAATGCACCGCACAGTGGTGGGTTGCTCCCGGCTGCCTCCTGAGTCCGAGGGAAAAAAACTGTTTAAACTCTTGCCGCGGGGCTTCAAAGGGCCGTCCTACAGCTGATCAGTGTTAAAAGAAAACAAATGAGTAGACCGATGCCTGCAAAAATAGAACAAACAGCCCCTTAAAGCTTCAGCATAGGTTAATTAGCACAAGTTTGTTATAAGCTGGATCTAGCCCAATAACTCAAAGTCAGACTTCAATTCTTTTCTGTAGCTTTATTGTAGGCTTAATGGTACTGGAGGTCACTGACCTTGTACCTTTTCCTTTCAGGTATACATCTGGAATACCATGTGGACCACGTGGTCGGAGCTTTTATACCCAGGAGGAGGGGCAAAGAGGTAAGGAGTGGTTACAGGGGTTATGGGATATGTGGTCAGTTAACCCTTGCAGGGCCGGGTGATCAGGGAGATGTAGTAGTTAAACATTTACCATGACAAAACCCCCTCTAAATGTCTAACTGGGTACCTGGGGAAGTGGTTGTATACATACAGAGAATATACACGAATAGGCATGGATTACATGTAAACACGCATTTTAGACATGAGGTACGCATGCTGTTTATGTGGTAGGGGTTTAGTGAGAATATCTGCTGTTTGCTCCTCTGTGTCACAGTGTACTGCCTTAATGAAACCTATTTCTGAAAACTGCCTGACATGTTTGTATTTAATGTCAATGTGCCTAGACCGCTGACCTATAGCATCGGCCTTTGAGATCTCTATCGCTGCCTTGTTGTCTTCGTGGATGACTATTGGATATGAGGGTTCAGCCCAGATGTTGCAGAGCAGGTCATCGAACCACACTAAGTTGTTTGCGGCCTTGGATAGGCAAACAAATTCTGCTTCCGTAGTTGATGTGGCCACCAGTTTTTGCTTTCCAGTGTACCAATGGATGGGGCAATTGTTGAGTAGTAGCACGTAGCCAGAGGTGCTTTTTCTGCACTCTATGTCCCCAGCCCAATCAGCGACAGCATAGCAGGTTAGCTTTGGTTTCTCAGATGTTTCTGGCTCTAGGCAGAGTAGGGCATCCACGCTGAATTTTAAGTATCTAAGTAGTCTTTTGATGGCGTTCCAGTGTGTTACCGTGGGTTTGCTTACATGTCTGGACAGCAGATTGACGGCCAAGGCGATGTCGGGCCTGGTCCAGTTGGATATATACAGCAGTGACCCTATCGTTGATCTATACAACTTATTGTCTGTGAAAGGTTCAGATTCCTCGTACATAGTCTTCAGGAACTCTGGTTGCATGGGAGTCTCGCTGGGTTTTGCTTCGGACATGTTGCATTTGGACAGCAGCTCGATGATCTTTTCTCTCTGGGAGAGGCGGAAACCCTTGTTGGTTTTTATCACTTGGACCCCTAGGTATTTATCGATCTTTCCAAGTGACTTTAGGGAGAAGTGGCTACCCAGCTCAGTGGCGAACTTGTCACATCTGTCCTTGTGTTTGCTGATGTACAAGATGTCGTCCACGTAAACGAGCACACCTTCGAATGTGTTGTTTTCTCTCTTCGTGAAGAAGCATTTGTCGGCTGAGGTGGCCTCGAAGCCCATGGATCTGAGAGCTTTGGCTAGGCAGTCATACCACCTTTTGCCCGACTGCTTGAGCCCGTACAGGCTTTTGTTCAGCAGCCAGGTTTGGTTCTCGCCCTCGTTGTACCCAGGCGGTGCTTTAACGTATATCTCTTTGTCCAACTCGGTGTGCAGGTACGCTGTTTGTACGTCGAATTGGAAAACCTCCAAGCCCAGGATGG
This sequence comes from Pituophis catenifer annectens, assembly GCF_029215685.1. Classification (NCBI taxonomy): domain Eukaryota; kingdom Metazoa; phylum Chordata; class Lepidosauria; order Squamata; family Colubridae; genus Pituophis; species Pituophis catenifer. The sequence continues at coordinate 20,795,020 of NW_027256885.1, forward strand.
TGGCCACCACCAGGGCGCTTTTGACACTCTCCGCCCTGACGGTAGGCGAGTAGGTGTCTGTATAGTCTTCGGGGTATCTTTGGGAGAAACCCTGCGCGACTAGTCTTGCCTTGTACAGGACCTTGTTGTCTTCTAATGTCTTGACTCTGAACACCCATTTGGTTCCTATTGGTTTTTTGTCCTCTGGAATTTGGGCAGGCGAGTATACTTGGAGGTTCCTTAGGCTCTCCATCTCTTTCTCCATGGCAGACATCCATTTTTCTTTCTCTTTCTGGGGGAGCCTGAGGATGTCCTCGTATGAGCTGGGCATGAAATGGGTGTTGTGGATGGCCATGACGTAGTCCTCCAGCTTCCTTGGCAGCTTGTTTCTGGTTTCTCTGATTGGCCTGCTGGGGGTTGGCTCGGTTTCCTGCATGTTGTCTGCCTCTTTGTCTGTCAGGTCATCTATCTTCAGGGAAGGGTGACCTTCTTTCCACTCTTTGATGCTTGCCTTGCGATTGTTGGCTTTATGCCCTGCGACCTCTCTGACCTCCTTTTCCCCTTGGCCATGTTCGAATGTGACCCTATTGGTGGGAATGTCGTTGGAGTGTACCCTCGACCAGTTTGCATTTTCGTGGAAACTGGCTGATCTGGAAACCACAAAACGGTTGTTGTTGTCGACAAATCTGTAGCCCTTTGTGCCCGGTTCATAACCCATGAATCTCAGTCTCTTTGATAATTTTTCCCCTTTCTTTCTTAATTGCCTGGGGATGTGGACATCGGCTGGTGCGCCTAATATGTGTAAGTGTGCGATGCTGGGCTTTCTGTTGTATAACATCTCGTATGGTGTCTTATTGATAGAGCTTGACCACAGTCTATTCAGGGTGTAATTGGCGTAGTGTAGTGCCTCTGACCAGAAATGCTGCCCCATCCCAGCATCCTCCAGGGCGCACCTCATCATGGTTTGCAACACCCAGTTCTTTCTCTCTGAGACTCCATTTTGGAAGGGGGAGAAAGTTGAAGAGGTGTAATGCGTTATGCCCTGTTCTCTCAGCCACCTCGTGAATTCCTTGGCCATGAATTCTGAGCCCCTGTCTGTCATTATTTGCCTTATTTTCATGTTATGTTGCATATCTACTCTTCTGTGGAATTCTTTAAACCTTTGGAATACTTCGTTTTTGTGTCTGAGGGAGTAGACATACCCGTATCTGGTGTAGTCATCCACAATTGTGAGGAAGAATTTCTTCCTATGCCCTACAGAGGGTTTCAATGGCCCTACCAAGTCCATATGCACCAATTGGAAGGGGGACTCTGTGGTTCGTTTGGATCCCCTGGGGATGGCCTTAACCTTGATCTTAGAACGCTTACAGATCGAACACTCCAAGTAGTTTTCGCAGTTCTTTACTTTGAGACCCTCGGTACATTCCGTCATTTTCTTTACAATGGGGAAACTTATGTGTCCCAGCCTCCTGTGGAGGAGGTGGGCACAGTTATCATGCAATGGCTTACCGATAGATACAGACTTGTTGGCATTCTCATGGCCACTTCCTGCCTCTTGCTGCACCCCCTCTATTTCTGGACACTCATCTACTTTGTGGTTTGTGTTGGTATCAATGCCTTCTTCCTCCCTTGCGTTGGGTGTGAAGTAGGGAAGTCCCTCATGTATGGTTACCTTTCCTATCTCTTTCCCTTGCTTGATCAAGTGTGCCTTTCCATCTTTGAATTTTATCTCTATGTTTGTGTCCCGTGTCAGCTTTCTGATGGCTAGCACGTTGTGGGGTATCTCTGGCACGTACAGTACCCCTTTTAAATCCCCTATCTGTGTGATGTGTACGTTTCCTTTCCCCACTACTTTGACCTTGCTTTGGTTTGCCACCTTTATTTCTGAGTCTACTTCTGTGAGTGAGTCTAGCAGCTCTGGGTTACAAGTAGTGTGACTTGTGGCCCCTGAGTCCAGGAGCCATGTGTTTCTCTCTGCCTTATGTTTGTCATTTGGGTCATCGTGCCTGATCCCGTACATGGAGCCAGAGTTACTGTCCCTGGAGTGGTCTCTGCGCTCGTGGTGTTTTCTGGGGTTGGGTGATCACCCTCGCCCCCTTTCCTTTGGGTACCTGCATTCAGGTGACCTCCGCCCTCTGCTGTCGTGTTGTCCCCTATCCCTATGGTTCCTGGGGCAATCCCTCTTTAAGTGGTTCCTTGACCCACAAGAATAACATGAAATAAATTTAATAACAACAACAGAAATAGCTAGGAAAATCAAAATGGCAAAACAAAACCAATTTGAATTCGCAAATAAAACAGGACGTTGGTTGGCTTATAAACTAAAGAAAGAAAAGGAAAAAAAAATAATACACCAACTACAAGACGAACAAGGGCAATTACAGCACATGGACGAAGAAAAAAAGCGAATCGTAAGAAATTTTTATCAGGAACTATATGCACAGGAAGAAATCCAATTGGAAAAAGTGAAAGAATATATAAATAAATCCAACATTCAAGAAATAAAGGAAACTCAAAGAGAACTCTTGAACAAACCAATATCGATGTTAGAATTAATGGAAGCAAAGAAGAAGCTGAACAACAATAAAACACCAGGTCCAGACGGCATCCCAACGGAATTTTACAAAATTGAATACCAGCCAATAGATGATATTTTATTACAAGTCCTAAATGAAGCAATCTTAGAAGCCAAAATTCCCAAATCATGGATTGAAACAATCATTACTCTGATACCCAAAGAAGACTCAGATCTCACCCAAACCAAAAACTACAGACCTATATCACTTCTAAACGTAGACTATAAACTATTTACATCAATCATGGCCCAGAGAATGAAGAAAATTATCGTGAATTACATCCATCCTGATCAAAATGGATTCATTCCAAACAGGCAAATTAACAAGAACACAAGAACAATAATAAATATACTGGAATATTATGAGCAAAAATCGAATGAAAAGATGGCTCTGCTCTTCCTTGACGCACAAAAGGCGTTCGACAATCTTAACTGGGGATTCTTAATACTACAATTAGAAAAAATGGGAACCGGCGACAAATTTTTAAATATGATTAAAACAATATACTCAGATCAAATTGCAAAAATATGGATAAACGGAGAGACAACAGACCAATTTAAAATATCTAAGGGAGTGAGACAAGGATGTCCCCTCTCTCCTATATTATATATATTAGCATTGGAACCACTGTTGAATGAAATCAGGAACGACAATGACATAAAAGGATTAAGAACAAAAAACCAGGAGTATAAATTACAAGCATTCGCAGATGATGTAGTATTCATTTTAGAACGACCAAAACAATCAGGACTGAATTTACTAAGGAAGATAGATCAATATGGCGAAGTGGCAGGATTGAGAATTAATAGGCAAAAAACAAAACTACTAACCAAAAATTTGACAAAAACCCAGGAGAAAGAATTGGAAGAGACATTAGGAATACAAACAACAACCAAAATAAAATATCTAGGAATTTGGCTCACCAATAAGATATCATCCCTCAAAGAAGACAATTACATCAAATTGGCCAAACAAATCCAGAAGGACTTAGAGGTATGGAGTAAGCTGAAATTATCACTACTAGGCAAAATTGCTTCAATTAAAATGACAATTCTACCAAAAATACTATATCTATTTAGAACAATACCGATAAACCCAGGAAAATCATACTTCAAAGACCTTGACAAAATGATATTAAAGTATTTATGGCATGGAAAAAGAGCCAGGATTAAACTGAAACACTTGCAGGACACTAAAGAAAGGGGTGGTCTGGGACTACCAGATTGGCAAACCTATTACATTGCAACAGCTTTAACTTGGATTAAGGATTGGATGACACTTAAAGATAAAAGAACACTAGCACTAGAAGGATTTGACCTGTCAAAAGGTTGGCACGCATTTCTATGGGAAGAAAAGCCCAGACAACATGAACACTTCAGGAGACATTATATCAGAGGAGCACTGGCAAAAATTTGGACTGAAATAAGGAGAAAACACTACGACAAAATCCCAAGATGGCTATCAACCATGGAGGCCCAAATCTACCCGAACACAATGGACACAGACAGGATGAAAACCTATGACGAATTGTTGAACACAGAGGGAGATATGAAAACAAGAGAGGAACTGAGACAACAAGGCACGGACATTGATTGGTGGCCGTATTTACAGATAAAATCAAGATATAAAAGTGATATGGAAAAATTTGGAATCCAAAAAGAAAGAAATGAATTAGATAAAATTATAATGCAATCAGATGACAAATTAATAACTAAAATATATAACTATCTATTAAAATACAAATTGGAAGAAGAAGTGGTGAAGGAAAATATGATTATTTGGGCCAAAAATTTTGGATATAATATTAACCTAGAGAATTGGGAAAAAATATGGAAAGTAAATACTAAGCTGACAATGTCCGTGCCCTACAAAGAAAATACGTACAAGATGTTTTATAGGTGGCATCTCCCCCCTGCACGGTTGGCAAGGATGTTTCCCAATACTAATCAGAACTGTTGGAAGTGTAAAATACAGAAGGGGACCTACTACCACATGTGGTGGTCATGCCCCAAAGTCAAAAAATTTTGGAAAACAATTCAAAGTCAGCTGGAAGAAATTACCGCCCAAAAAGTACCCCTCAGACCAGAAACTTATCTATTAGGTATACTGACAAAGGACTATAAAAAAGAGACACAATATTTGATAATACATATCCTAACTGCAGCTAGAATTGTCTTCGCACAAATGTGGAAATTGGAAAACACGCCACCAGAAGAAAAAATAATACAAAAAATTATGGAATGTGCAGAAATGGACAAATTGACCAAAGAAATACAAGGAAAAGAAGATACAGACTTTTACTTAATTTGGCAAGAATGGTACAAATGGTTAGATAAAAAAGACACGAAATAAGAGATTACCACCCAATACTACAAAAATAAGTAAATAACAGGAAATATCGTTATATAAACATTGATACAAGATGAAAGATAATATATATAGATATATTGATATATAATTACCGAAGTAGCTCTACTTTCAAAGTTCAAGTCATGCGACTTGATTTCATTGTATAGTTAGTTTATGTCTAGTTTGTTTTAATGTTTATGTCTATATGTGTATGTTTGTTTACAAAAAAAAAAAAAGAATAACATTCTGAGGTATCCCTGGCCCTATCTTGGAAATCCACCCTCTTCGTGGGTCTAGGATCCCTTCTGGACAGTTGGCAGTCCCTCCTCAGAGTGTCCTCTGCAACGAGCTGACTGGTCAGTGTGCCTAGTGTTAGGTATTGCAAGCTGAGGCTATTTAGTTGGGTTATGAAGCTGTCCCAACTGCTATCAAGAGAGTTTATGATTATGCTTATCATGCTCTCTTCAGTGATGATTTCCCCCCTCTGCATGAGCTCTGCCCTTGTAGCATTCATCTTTAAAATGTGCTCACTCAAGGGGACCCCTGCCTTGTGCTTGGTGGAGTGGAACTCCCTAGATATTCTAGTGGTAGTGGCTCTACTCTGGCTATAAAACAAGTTACATAGTTTTTGCATAACATCATAAACAGTCAGGTTGTCCTCAATAGATGGATACATAGCAGATGGAATGGAGGTTAACATGATACAAAATGCCCTGTGATGAATACAGTCAATTTCCAGTGACCAGGGCTTTTGGGGAGATCTGTTAGCTAGGAACAGTGCATTCTCTCTCATGAGAGCAACTCTTAATTGTTGACTCCACTCTATAACATTACCCCCATCTAACTGTAATTTTGGCAAATTGGCATAATTTGCCCCAGAAATGTTAGTAAGGTTACTTACTGGGGGGAGCTGTCCATGGTCCAAACTGTGATTGAACTCACAATAAGGCTTTGGGATGTCTGTGGCCATTCTGTACTTGCTTGGATCTATGTAGCTTGCTTCTCTTGTTACAGGCAGGTACTGGGCATGCGCGAAAGTCATTCCGCGCTGGAGTCCATCGGGTGAGGTTCCTGTTGCTGGAGCTCCCAGGCCTAGGCCTAGGCCTGTCGGTGGGAGGCTGGACCCACCCCCAGTGGGTCCGAAGGTTCTGCCTGAAGGTGGACACCACTGCTGGATGGCCGGATCCCCGGCGAAGAAAGGGAGAAGGTGAGGAGGTGACGCGGTCGTAAGTCAAGGACTTCTGCGGGTTGGCGGCGTGGCAGCAGCGGAGGTCGTAGGTTGAGGATTCCCTGCACCCAGTGGCTCGGCAGTAATGGCAGCGGCGGCGGCGGATCCTCCCTCGTGGTCGCTGGACCCTGGTCACGTGGATCGGCCTGGTGGATGTCGTGGCGTGGGTGAGTAGCCGGTTCTTCTCTTCTCCCTCGGGCCTCGCGTAGTTGGTGTAGCGGGTGGCGAGTTCGAGTCCTGCGGTTGATCCTTCCTGCAGGTGGGCGGTTTTTTGTGCCGGTTGTTGGTGTTCGCGGTGCCTTTTGTTGGTTGTGGCTCGGTCGCCTGGTCGTCGTTGGTTGTCCTGGCCTTCTTGTGTTTTCCAGGATTTTTCTTTGATTTTTTGAGTGCTGCAGGAGGCTCGAAAGCGGAGCCGAGGGCAGCGGTGATGGTCTCGATTGCCTTTTGCAACTCGAGATTGGTAGGCGTTTTTTTCTTAGTTATTGTGGTCTCTTCGTGGTCGCTTTCAGAGCTGGGCTCTTCGTTGTCACTTTCTGAGTCCCCTTCGTCTGTTTCGGGGTTCGGGCATTTTCGCGCCAAGGGATTCAAATCCTGGCATCCCATTGGCTGGTGCTCGTCCCAAGATGGCCACTGGGAAGAGGGCACAGAAATGGATTCGGCCAGCTCGGGATCTTCGGGTTGGGGTGGCTTACCCTTTTTTGCTGGCTTTTCTCTCTCGGTGGTCTTTGGTGCCTCAATCGCTGCTTCTTGCTGCTCGAAGAGGCTTTGAAGGTCCGCGATGAGGTTCTCTTTGTTGCTGCTTGCCTCCATCAGTTTCAGGATGGAAAGTTTGAATTTATTCATTTTCTGTGCTGTTTCTCCTTCCAGGGAGGTGATTTCCTTGGATGGCCCCTCTTCATCTGATTGTGAGTCCAGGCTGGAGTCCTGTTCGCTTCCAGCTTCTGTCTCCTCCATGGATGTGGCTTTGGTTGTAAGTTTCTCAGCCATCTTCTTGGTAAGAGCTCTGGTCTGTACTCTGTCTGCTTCTTCAGGGTAGATGTTGGGTTCAGTCATTATCTGGAGTTATGGGCAACCGACCTCTGCTACCATTTTGTTATAAGCTGGATCTAGCCCAATAACTCAAAGTCAGACTTCAATTCTTTTCTGTAGCTTTATTGTAGGCTTAATGGTACTGGAGGTCACTGACCTTGTACCTTTTCCTTTCAGGTATACATCTGGAATACCATGTGGACCACGTGGTCGGAGCTTTTATACCCAGGAGGAGGGGCAAAGAGGTAAGGAGTGGTTACAGGGGTTATGGGATATGTGGTCAGTTAACCCTTGCAGGGCCGGGTGATCAGGGAGATGTAGTAGTTAGACATTTACCATGACAAAGTTGATTAGATCGGCTTCCCCACTCTCAGCTGATTTGCTCTCAGCTGTTTTGCTCAGGGCTCTGTAGTTGCTAGCTGCAGAGTGCTGGAGATTTTTTTCCCCTAACTATGCTGAAAAAGCGAAAGCGAAAGTAAAGAAGGGTCTTTGCTGCAGCGTGGCAAAATGAGGCAGAGAGATTTCTTTTTCTTTTTCTTTTTCCTCAACAAAAAAGGTAGGTGCAAAACTGCAAACAATGGGAAATTTAGGGCAAAAGAGGAGAGTTCAAGATTTTAAAACACAAAAGAAAAAAAGCTCTATTTAACTAGGGAATTGTAATAATTGAGATACTATTAATTGTATATTGTGTTGAAAGCAGGAATGGTTAAGTTGTGGTTTGGAGGAATATATGGGGGAAATTATTTGGTTTATTATTATTGGTAAATATAATTAATTGATTTGTAAGAAATTGGATTGCATGGAAATAATTGGAATATTCATGTTCATATTGATTAATATACAAAAAAGAAAGTTACATAACTAATTGATTTATATTAAAATGTTGAATTTGTATTAAACAACTGTATTACATAATTACATAATTAACCAATGTGAGGATGGATATAAAAATAGATGACAATGGGAAGGGGTATAATATAGAATAGAAGGGAAAAATTGAATTTGATTAAGATTAGAGATGAGGATGAAGGGTAATATTGTTTTTTTAAAAAAATAGATGAGGAATAAATATGGCAAAAAGGAAATATAGAAATTGTAAATTTAATTGAAGTGATTAAACACTGTTTAAATTTGTGAACCGGCCAAATACTCTGTTCAAAGAAAATACATTGTATGTTTGTATGTGTGTTTCTAATTATTGCTATTTATTCATATTTGTTCTCTTTTATTCTTTAAAGTTTAACAATTCATTCTTTATCTTAATATCTTTATATTTGTTTGGGGTTGGCTTTCTTCCCTTTCATCTTTTTTTTTGTAGAGCAATCTTTCTCCTCAAACCTACCACCTCTCTCTTTTCTTTCCTTCTTCCTTTCTCTTCCCCCCCCCTTGTTCTCCTCCCTACTTCCTCTTCCTTTCTCCTTCTCCTCCTCTCTTCCTCCCTCTCTTACCCTCACTCCTACTCTAATTTCCCTTCCCTTCCTTTATCCCTCTCTATTGCTGTATCCTTTTATGCATATGGACTACTCAGAGGGCTGAAAAAGTTATTTTTGACTGGTCTGGTCCTCACACTTTTGACCAGTCCTCGAACTTATGACTGTCCTCACATTTTACATTTTTGCCCTATCTTGTCATCATGGTGAAGAGAAGCAGTTGTGAAATGAGTGACATAGTTGTTAAGAATGCTGCACGGGCATAAATGTGAGGATGGTCATAAGTGTGAGGACCTGTCAGAAATGACTTTTTTCAGCCCTCTGGTTAGTCCTTTTGTGCATATGGACTACTCAGAGGGCTGAAAAAGTTATTTTTGACTGGTCCTCGCACTTTTGACCAGTCCTCAAACTTACGACTGTCCTCACATTTTACATTTTTTGCCCTATCTTATCACCATGGTGAAGAGAAGCAGTTGTGAAATGAGTGACATGGTTGTTAAGAATGCTGCACGGGCATAAATGTGAGGATGGTCATAAGTGTGAGGACCTGTCAGAAATGACTTTTTTCTATACACATAGCCATGGCCACCTGGTCACATGACCTCCAAGCCACGCCCACAAAATGGTGGGTGTCCCGCTTTACCAATGTTAAAATCTGGTCACCTTAATTTAAGGCATATACAGTGGTACCTTGGAACTCAGCTGCTTTGAAACTCATTGAATACATCATTTGTTTGATACTCAATGAAGAAGCCAGAACTTGTTGATATCAGCTACCTTGTGACTCACAACCTGATTTCTTATGAGAGCAATTTGTTTGGTACTCATCATTTTTGTTACTCATCATGCTTCCCGGAACCAATTAACAATGACTACCAGTGGTGAAATCCTCTGCGTTTTGCCACCGGTTTGCTGCCCGCGCATGTGTGCTGAGCACCAAATGCACACTGTGTGCACACATGCGCAGTGCATGCCAAATGCACACTGTGCACATGCATGCTCAGTGTGCACCAAATGCATGTTGCATGCACATGCGCAGTGTGTGCCAAATGCACGTTGTGTGCGCATGCACAGCGTGCGCCAAACACATGCTGCATGTGGAAAAAGGAGGCTTAAGAAAGTAAGTAGAACAGGAAGGGGGAGGGAACAGCTGTGCCGCGCGGTTTAGAATATAAATCATGCAGCACAGCTGATTGTCAGAAATACCGGTTCAGACGAATTGGTAGCTTCTTTAAACTACCGGTTCGAACCGGTGCGAACCAGTAGCATTTCACCCCTGATGACTACTGAAGTACCACTGTATTAACAAAGTATTGTCAAACAGGCCAGAAATACACACTGGGAGAAGCAAGCAGCCTTAGTCATCTTACAAACAAAGCTTAAGATATGGGAAATACAATTCTGTTGCAAAAATATGATGTTGGGTATAAATTTACCAATTAAATAAGTACACAGGCTGTATACTGGGTTGGCCATGTTGTTCAAAGCATACATCCTTAAGTAACCATGTGACAGAAAGTGGTATAATTTAGGAAGTGCAGCCATATTGGTTATTTTTTAAGACTCTTGTTATTTGTATAATCAAGCAAGATGTCCTTTGCCAGAATTGGTGAAATGGAGAATGCTCAGAAAGGATTCATTTCTAAAATGAAATTATGTCTTAATGGCTCCAAGGATCTTCTACACTGTCTACTTGAAAGAATTTTTAATTGCTTCTTTGGAAGAATGGCTAAGTAAATTGTGAAAATATTCTTTGATATCCAGAATAACTTTGCATTTAAAAAATTGAAGTTCATTCTCACTGGAAATCATTCTTGCACTATAACATTATAAAAGAATTTATATCACAACCAAAATCTATCTTTGAATTTTATGGAAAATTAGATTTCCAGTATTGATTTCATGTATTGCATTTATAGCTTTACTTGGTGATTTATACTATGTTAACTAGGTATTTCCAATTTAAAGCTCCAAACAATTTTCAGACAGATATTTTACAATAACATGATTCATGGCATATTTATAAATAGCAGATATTTTACCTTTGGCTATCAAGCTGCATCTCATTATCTTTCCTTTGTTATTTTACTTCTCTTACACTACTTTTCCATATATATTTTTTCTAAAGTGTTTTAAATCAAGAAGTAATATGGTATCCAGTCATCACATCTTAATTAAATATTTCTAATGGGTTTGGAATCTAGTTTTCTCTGAAGTCCATGGTAATTTCTGCTAGTGCCGAATCTGGATCTTCTGACCAAATCAAAACCCTGAAATTTATTTATTTGTTTGTTTGTTTGTTTGTTTGTTTGTTTATTTATTTATTTATTTATTTATTTATTTATTTATTTATTTATTTATAATTTATATTTTAATTACAATTTATTTAGTCTCACCTTCTGGAAATATCTTACCTTTGAGGCAGATTAAGTTGCAAACCATTCTATTGTCAACCCTGAAGCTGACCTGACCATAGCCATTTTGATGCTTCAGCATTGCCACACTGGAGATGAGGGATAGGGAAGGGGGAATAGAGATAGCTGGTGTTTTATAGTCAAAATAAAATACTTTTCCCTGGGAACTAAGGACATTGTAACACCTGGCCAGAGAGAGGAGAAGCAACGTTACCAAGCGACTGGACGGCACCTTGATTGGATGTGATTGATTGTTTGGGGAAGGGGAAAAACTTTTACTTTTAATTAGGTGAAAACTGCAGGAACCTTCAGAGTCGGTTTTCACCAGAACTGTGCCAATATGATTTCCAATAAAGCTGTTCTTTGAGGAATCTACTTGCCTCGTAAGTTTGTTTGCTATGGGTGTATTATTTGGAACCCTGACATCTATATTCAAATATGCTATGAAAATTCAACCATCCCAGGTCACCATTTCAGAATCATTTATTTCTTCAGTTTTAACATAAATGAACCACTCAGAGAATATTGTATGTTTAAAGACTTGCAGAAAAAAATGAGTTTTTGGGTAAAAAATGAGTTACCATTTGAATAACATGGCATCAATTCAGGGTCCAGGAGAAGAGCCTTTTCTGCCATAACTCCCACGCTCTGGAACATTGTTCACCTTGAGAGAAGATCCACCCACACTCTTTTGGTCCTGTAAAGGGTATCAAAACCTCACTCTGCCAATTGGCCTGGAGCCTCAATGGGGGTGTTCCATGTTGGAGGGGGTTGGTAGACTAGGAAGAAGATGCCACCACTGCCCCTTTGTATACCGATTATCTAATTTTAGTTAACTTTTAATTTTTAGTCTTATATTTGCTTTTATGATTATTGTCAGTCACCCAGAGTAACCTGATGATGAGATGGGTAGTATGTAAATTGAATAAACAAACAAACAAATTTGATTAACACAAAAATTTGGAAATTAGTGCAGAATATTGTTGAATATGGTGGGCCAGATAATATTCTCCGCAGAAATGTATCACTGCAATTTTAAAGGCTGATACAGATCCCCATACTTTGTAGGAGCTATCACCCAGTAAGAGGTTAGATAACCATATTCTTTTCAGTATATGCTTTTTTATACTGTAATAAAATGCCTGTAATTTTTAATATTATATCACATATTGAAGAATTTTTTTTTAAATGATATATTTTAATCTTTTCTGGAAAATGTTTATAATTTATCTTTTTTTTTTAAGGCTCAGCAAAATCAGGAGGATGAGGAAAAAGGCTGTATTCTCTTGTTATAGAATGACAATTGTCTTATTTTCCCTAACAAATTCAGTTCAAGTCAGTTTTTATATTGGGTTTTTAGTTTATTATTATTCACCTCTTTTTTTTCCTACAAAATCAAACTAGAATGGTTTCATAAATTCAAAACAAAAACCAAACCCAGGATGGAAACACAACTTCAGTTAATTTATGCTTTACTGCTACCTTTGTAGAGAAACACAGGCCTTTCATCTATGTACTGCATTTTTTAAAAATGTTGCAAACATGTTCAGTAATCCTAACTCTGGGGATAAATCATAACTTCCTCAAAGGCTTTAGTATCTCTTTTTCTCATATGGAGATTCAGTGAACACTAATTGATGGAGTATTAGGGAGATGGTGGGGAAATGGAGAGCCTCTTGTACCCAGCAGTCCTTATAACTGCATTTACTGCATCATCATCTTCGTTTAGCGACCCTATAATCCCTTGCGGGGTGGAGTCTGGGCAACTGACTGGAGCTAGCTACTGGCCAGATGCCCTTCCTGTCACCAATGCGGAGCTTTGTTCAGCAGATATAGTCTCATTGTGCCCAGAGAGAAATATCTGCCTCTACCTAGGATTGAACTCACAGCCTCCTGATTGTGAGGCAAGAGCTCCGCCTCTAGGCCCACCGCACCACTCCTAACTGCATTTACTGCATGATGCTAATTAAATGAAGCTGACTTCATAATAGGAGTGTTTGGTGTCTGCGTAGGAAAACTGTTAACATACTTGTATCTGTTACACAGGGGATGTCACAGGTTGCAATTTTTAGGAAGCTGTGCAGTGGTGGGTTCCTCCCGGTTTGGCCCGGTTCGGCGGAGCCAGTAGCGGTGATGATATGACGTCACCGAACCGGTTCTGCCCCCCCTGCCCCCCCGCCCCCGGGTTTTCTTACCTTTTATTTGGCCCCACCCTCAATCTATTGCTGCCTCCTGAGTCCCAGCTGATGGCTAGAGGGAAAAAAAGTGTTTAAACTCTTGCTACGGGGCTTCAAAGGGCCGCCCTACAGCTGATCAGTGTTAAAAGAAAACAAATGAGTAGACCGGTGCCTAAAAAAATAAATGGGTAGACCCAGTGGTGGGATTCTACTTCGGTAGAACCGGTTGTTAAGTAGTTAAGTAGTTAAGCAGTTCGGAGAACCGGTTGTTAAAAGAAATCTCCTTTTGTTTTTTTCCACTTTACAGGGTTAATCCTGTAAGGATTAATTATATTTTGTGTTGTTTCCTAGCCTAATCTTTATTACAGAAACTGCCTCTTCTCGCAAAAACCGGGCGGCTCTGTCAAACCAACGCGTGTGAAGTCAGCCTTTCAATGGCTGACCCGAAGCTGTGGTAGCTGACAACCAGACGGGAAGCAAGGAAGATCGGAGGCTGCAGTGTCGTGATTGAACCGTATCCTCCCTGCCTGCGTGAGAGTGAACATCAGGAAGGGGCCGGTGGAGTCGGGCGAGAAGGGCTTAAACGGAAAAGAGCGGCGACGGAGAGTGGAGTGTGAAGAACAGTTTGAAAGATCACGGAGCTCGACAAGCCGGCGTAGAGAACAAGAAATCGAGGACGCTAAATTACCTGCGCAAGAAGAGGATCGGTGGGCATAGGGAGTAAGGAAGCTAAAAGAACCCAGAAGAATTCCTTTCTCTATTTGCTGGTTAAAGCAGAAAGGTGAACTAAGTTGGAGATTGGACTTTATCTAATTGTGCCAGAGAACAGGAAGTGCAGCCATTGAAGAAGTCTGACAGAGCAAACTGAAAGGGACAGGCACAGAGACGATCTAGCTTCGAGGCTTACCATAGAGTTTTGACAGTGGCAAAGCAAACGTGGGAAGAAGAAAGGACTAGAGGAGACTGATGGCTGAGTGAGAAAGAATACCACCCCTTTGCTTTTGGAAAAATATTGCTTGCCCCCAACTAAAACTTGGATTCTTTTCCCCCCCTTTTCCCTCCTTTTTTTTGAAAAATCCTTCTTTAATATTTTGATTCTCTGCATATTAACGCTGTTATTAACAAGAAGAGTAGATCTCTATATTAATTAATTGTTTATATATAAGATACATTCTTATAGAGTTTATTAGCTTTATACCTATTTATTTACCTATTTATTCAACTATTTAATTGCATTGACTATATTTATTTACATTTACCTATACAAATACTATTTCCATGTATTGATATATTGTTATATTAGAACTACAATAATCACATATATTAACTTATTGGTAATCAGAAGTATAGAAATTTGAATTAATAACCCTCTCTAAGTGGTAACTTAGACATAAGAATTTTAGTTATAGATCATAGATTTACCTAGGAGTTATTGAGTTATTGTGATTTGAACTACTAGGCTTTGAATCAACTACAAATAAATAGAAACAAGCTCCTATTAATTAATTACTACTTAATATACCAATTAACTATTATTAGAATTATATAATTATAAGTTATAAATTAACTTTTGTTATTCACCTAAGACATTGATTGGATGTGATGTAGATTGATAAATTGATATTGATTGTTAAGTTTATTTAAGAGAGTGATTGGAAGTGATATAGGTTGATAAATAGATATTGATTGATAAAAAATTTCCCCCCCATATTTTGAAGAAGTATAAAAAAAAAAAACTGCCAGTGTATGAAAATCTGGAGAAATATCGAGAAAATAATTAGAGAACAAAAAATAATTTTGAAAGAAATGACGAGCATGTCATCAACGATCCTGAAAACAGGGAAGAAGACCCCCTCAAACCCCACCATATCCATGACCTCCCCAGCTACTCAAAAATCAACGGAAGGATTACAAAAAACGGACAAGGCCATAGCAACACCAACACTACTAACAGTACAATCAACATTGACACTAATCCAAGAAACGATGATGGCCATGCAGGAAAAAATGTCCAATAACCACACTGAACTAAAAACAGATATCCACCAACTGGATCAGAAGATGAATGAGATTCAAGTCTCAATTTCAAACAACGAGCAAAGGATCCAGAAGGCGGAGCGAAAAATAGAACAAAATGAGAAGAAACTGGACATGGTAGATCAGACGTTGACGATGCAAAATAAGGAATTAGAAGATTCATTAATACAATTAGAGATGGACAGGGCGTCGTTCTACTTGCGCTTCCAAAATGTGGAAGAAGATAAAGATGAGGATTTAGGAGAGAAGATGGCGGAACTAATTGCAGAAGTACTCCAACAAGACAAACGCGAGATTATTAGAGAATTGGACGACGTCTATAGAGTCCAAACAAACTATGCGAGGAGGAATAGGCTCCCCAGAGAAGTCCACATTAGATTCGCAAGAAAAAAAGTAAAAGACATCTTATACAATATGGCGAGGGACGGACAAATAACATACAGAGGAAAAGAAGTGATAATACTAAAACAGATTCCGAGAAGAGTGAGGGAGGTGAGAAAAGGCTACAGATTTTTGGCTGTGCAATTAAACAAAAGAAATATACTATTTAGATGGCTCCTGCCAGAGGGGATGTTAATCTCCTGGCAGGGGAGAAAAATAAAAATAGATAGCTTGAGCACAGCACAAGACTTTCTCGATCAGTTAAGGGGTGCAGAAGAAGAACAAAGTAGTAAGGAGGAAACAGAGGTGACAAATCTAGAAGAGGAAGAAACCACGGAGGAGAAGAAGACCGAAGAAGAAGCCAAGGAGAAAAAAACAAGACCAGTAAGAGCTGTAAGACTAAACAAGAACTAAAACCGAGCAAGGAAAACAGGAATGAAGGATCTGAAACTAATCTCAGTAAATGTCAATGGTCTAAACGATAGTAAAAAAAGGAAATTAACACTTACAAAGCTAGTAAAACAAAATATGGATATAATCTGCCTACAGGAGGTCCATATAAAAAAGGATGAGGGCAAATGTCTGGAGTATAAAAAATATGGTAAACTATTTACCTCATTAGCAGAAAAAAGAAAGAGAGGGGTAGCAATTTATGTTAAAAAAGGAATTGAGGCAGAATTGAAATATAATGATACAAAGGGCAGAATACTTATGGTTGAAGTTATGATAGAAAACTCTAAAATGTTACTAGTGGGTATTTATGCTCCAAATAAAAAACAAGGAAAATTCTTTCAAAAGCTACGTGAACAATTAGGGAATATGGAATACAATGAAATTTGCATGATAGGTGATTTTAACGGAATTGTAGATCCAGATAAAGACTATAAAAGCAACAAAATGAACAAAAACAAAAGGGTGACTTTACCAAAAGCTTTCTTTGATTTGGCGGAGGAAATGAACTTAATCGACATATGGTGAACTCTGCACCCAAGCGAAAGACAATTTACATTCTATTCAAACTCGCAACAGTCATGGTCGAGATTAGATATGGCTTGGGTTACCAGGACGCTGGGGTTAGAAATAGAGACGGCAGAAATTAGCCCAAACATCTGGGCAGACCATAATCCCCTGGAAATAAAATGGAGAAATGTAAAGAGGAAAAAACAACAGAGATGGAGGTTCAACACAAAACTATTATGTGACAAAGAGTGTATAGAAAAATTGAAAGGAGAAATAAAGACTTTCTTTGGAGAAAATGAGAACCAAGGGACACCCCGTGAAATAGTATGGGACACAATGAAGGCCTACCTGAGAGGGGTAATAATATCCTACACTGCATATAAAAACAAATTAAAAAGAAAATCCAGGGAAGATCTTATCAAACATCTAGATGAAGCAGAAAGGAAACTCCAGAAAACGCCTGGAGACACTGTAGCAAAAGAAAATTGGATGGTGTGGAGACATAAATTAAACATTCTAGATCAAGAAGAGTTAGCCCAAAAAATAAAAAGAACAAAACAGCACTACTTTGAGAATGCAAATAAATCGGGCAGGTGGCTGGCCTATAAATTAAAAAAGGAAAATGAAAAAGGGACAATCCAGATATTAGAAGATGCGGAGGGAAATCTCTTAAATAAAGAAGAAGATAAATTAGAAATAGCGAGAAAGTACTTTGAATCCCTATACAAAGAAGAGGAGACCTCGGAGGAAAAAATAGATCAATACTTGGCAAAGGCGGAGCTCCCGCAAATAACGCAGGAAGAGAATGATATGCTAAACGCTAAGATAACAACCGAAGAATTCAAAAAAGCCCTTTCCAAACTCAAAAACAATAAATCACCTGGCCCAGACGGATTCCCAGGAGAAATATATAAAAAATTGGAAGAAATTCTACAACCCAAATTAATGGAAATTTTTAATGAGGTCTTGATGGGCTCAAAAATTCCTGACTCATGGAGGGAAGCTCACGTTACACTGCTGCCGAAAGAAGGTGCCGACCCCAAAAAAATTCAAAATTATAGACCGATCTCGCTTCTAAACACGGATTATAAATTGTTTATGTGTATAATGGCAGAAAGAACCAAAAAAATATTAAATAATTGGATTCATAAAGACCAAAATGGATTTCTCCCGGGACGACAAATTAGGGACAATTTGAGAATTGTACTAGATACACTAGAATACTATGAAGAACACCCAGAAAAGCAGTTGGCCTTAGTCTTTTTGGATGCCCAAAAGGCATTCGACAACCTAAATTGGAATTTTATGACCAAGCAAATTAAAATAATGGGATTTGGGCAAAACTTTGAAAAAATGATAAAAACTATCTATGACAATCAGAGGGCGAGCATTCTAGTAAATGGAGACAGGACAAGAATTTTTCAAATTAAGAAAGGAGTAAGGCAAGGCTGTCCCCTGTCACCGTTATTATTCATCTTGGCTCTGGAGGTTCTGCTACGAAACATTAGAAACAACGAGGAAATTAAAGGCCTAAGAATTAGAAAAGAGATTTATAAAATGCAAGCCTTTGCAGACGACGTGGCGCTAATATTAGAGGATCCATTAATATCTGGACAAAAAATATTAGAGGAATTGAGTAAATATGGAGAGGTGGCAGGCTTTAAATTGAACAAATCTAAAACTAAAATACTTACCAAGAATGTAACTGAGACGCAAAAGAAAGAGATAGAAGAAACTTTGGGCCTACAAGTTGTCCCAAAAATAAAATATTTAGGAATTTGGCTAACCAAAAGGTGTACATCCCTAAAAGAAGACAATTATACACCATTAATTAATAAATTAAAACAAGATTTGGATAGATGGAAAAAGATTAAATTATCACTTATAGGCAAAATTGCGGCAATTAAGATGAACATCCTCCCCAAGATCTTATTTTTATATCAAAATTTACCAGTAATTCTAGAGAAAAAATTCTTTGCAGATTTAAATAAGACTGTTAGGGAATTTGTTTGGGAGGGAAAAAAATCAAGGATCTCACTTAAAATCCTACAGGAAAAAAGGAATGTGGGAGGACTTGGACTCCCAAATTGGGAAATGTATTACAGAGTAGCAAAGTTGATATGGATAAAGGATTGGATCACCTTGGAGAATAAGAGAATCTTAGTGCTAGAAGGACACGACCTACAGAAAGGGTGGCATGCATATCTATGGGACAAAGACAATAAAAAGAAAACCTATTTCCACAGGCATAAAATTAGGGACTCCTTAATACAAACGTGGGTGGGGATTAGGCAGAGATATTATTCAAAAGTCCCAAATTGGCTTTCCACGGCAGAGGCAATGATCTACCCCAATAGGTGGGGAATGGAGAGATTGTGCAGATATAAAGATATCATTGATGGAGGGGGAAACATTAAATCAAATGAAGCTCTGAGAGACCAAGGTATAATTTTAGATTGGTGGACTTACCTGCAAATAAAATCAAGATACCAGAAAGACAAAGATGAATATGGCTTAGAATTAGGATATAATGGATTAGACAAAATTTTGATGGGACCAGGGAAAAAAACGTTGGCCAAGCTGTACAATTATTTACTAGATGAAGACAGAGATGAGGATATAATTAGAAACCAATTGAGAGCATGGGAGAGAAATATTGGACACAGTTTGAACTTTAATGAATGGGAAGAAGCTTGGAATAAAAATTATAAATTAACTAGAGCAGCCACGTATAAGGAAAATCATTACAAAATGCTTCATAGGTGGCATTTAGCACCTGCAAGACTCGCAAAGATGTTCCCCAATGCGCAGCCAAATTGTTGGAAATGTGGCCATGGTCATGGCACCTTCTTTCATATGTGGTGGACATGCCCCGAAGCAAAAAGGTACTGGAGCAAAATTCGGAGATGGCTGAAAGATATACTTAAAGAAGAAATCGATTTGAATCCAGAAATATTTCTCCTGGGAATGGTAAAGAAAGGGTATGGAAAGGAAAAAGTCCACCTCCTAATACACATAACTATAGCTGCCAGACTAGCATACGCTCAATACTGGAAAAAGAAAGACCTACCACCAGATGACCTTACAATTAATAAAATATTAGAGTGTGCAGAGATAAGTAAATTAACACACGAGATAAATGATGATGAAAATTCCGATTATGATACTGTGTGGGGAAGATGGTACGAATGGATAAATGATAGAATTAAGGAAGGAATAAAAGGTGCAGAAATTAATTAGAAATGTATAGTATAAATGACACCAGACATTTACTCATGTATATATGTATAAACACTGCGAATCCGATGTCAAACAGAATTGTTACTATATTTTACTTGTGTAAAAAAATCAATAAAATTGTATTAAAAAAAAAAAACAAAAAAACAAAAACAAATGAGTAGACCGGTGCCTAAAAAAATAAATGGGTAGACCCAGTGGTGGGATTCTACTTCGGTAGAACCGGTTGTTAAGTAGTTAAGTAGTTAAGTAGTTAAGCAGTTCGGAGAACCGGTTGTTAAAAGAAATCTCCTTTTGTTTTTTTCCACTTTACAGGGTTAATCCTGTAAGGATTAATTATATTTTGTGTTGTTTCCTAGCCTAATCTTTATTACAGAAACTGCCTCTCCGGCAGTGTGCCTAGACTTACTGTCACTTCCGGTTCCGGAGGCTATTTTTTTGCTTGACTTTCTTAAAGGGGAAGGGTTGTTTTAAGCTTTTTACACCGCTGTTGGGAGGAAATACTCCCCTGTTGGAGTTCTTCCAGCCAGGGTGCAATCATCAGCACTTTGAAGAGATAATTGAATCCTTTTGTGCATATGGACTACTCAGAGGGCTGAAAAAGTTATTTTTGACTGGTTGTCGCACTTTTGACCAGTCCTCGAACTTATGACTGTTCTCACATTTTACGTTTTTTGCCCTATCTTGTCACCATGGTGAAGAGAAGCAGTTGTGAAATGAGTGACATGGTTGTTAAGAATGCTGCAACAGGCATAAATGTGAGGATGGTCATAAGTGTGAGGACCAGTCAAAAGTGCGAGGGCCTGTCAGAAATGACTTTTTTCAGCCCTCTGAGTAGTCCCTATAAACATAGCCATGGCCACTCGGTCACATGACCAGCTAGCCACACCCACCCAGTCACATGACCTCCAAGCCACGCCCACAAAATAAGCCACGCCCACAGAACCGGTAGTAAAAAAATTTAGCACCCACCCCTGAAGCTGTGTGTTACTAAAGCATGCTACTTTACATAGTATTGCTAATTGGGGTCCTGCTTCTTAAACCCCAATGTTCCCAGAAATCATGTAAACTCTGGAACAGAGTTTTTCCTTATATTTTGTAAATCCTCCTTGATAGAAATCTCTCTTCTAATCAGTGCAATTATTTTGCATTGGTTTTTTTATATTTTAGGCTGATCATGTTCACGAGTCACTTTGAGAAAAGAGTCATTGTATGCCTGTAATTCCTGAAAGAACTTTCTGAACATTGAAGCAGTAAGTAAAAATGAAGTAAATTATTCACCATGGTTTGATATTGGTACCAAAACTACCTGGTTAAACATGGTGGGCCAGATTATCTCCTCTGCAGATACAGTAAGGAGATTTTCATGGGGACTCACTGGAGCTATGTTTCCAATTTTGATTTGATGAAATGATTGGTTGGAGAAGGTGACCCAGTTGATAAAATCAAATCTAGTTGCTAGTTCTCCTCTTTCATCAAAGGAAACCATTTCTCCAGCATTGTTGTTAAATGAAACAGCTTTCTGATACCAATGGAACAAAATGGAAATCATTAAAAAAAATTATAACAATTGGAAGTAATGAGCAAGTATGAATGAAGGATCTTTCATAAATTAGGTGTTATCCTTTTAAGGCAGACCAATCAGCAAATATAATATGAGGAATATTTAATGTTATGGGGTATGATAACAGAAACTTGAATACCTGCAGGAATTTGCTTCTAAGACAGAATTAGTCTCTCTCACTCCCCTTTCCCGAGACTAAATTGCCATTTACTTTCTCTTAACAGTTCTTCTAATGACTTTTGCATCCTTTCTAAAAAGCATTTAGGTATTTAGAATTCCTTTAGTATTCCCATGCATGTTAGAAGCAATATTATAATCTATGTCAGTTGATCTATGTCCTACCTGTCAATGACTACTTCAGCTTCAACCAAAACAATAGACAAGCACACAATACCCTGTTTCCCTGAAAATAAGACATCCCCTGATAATAAGCCCAATCGGGCTTTTGAGCACATGCACTAAAATAAGCCCCCCCCCTTGAAAATAAGCACTCCCCAAAAATATTTAAACACATGTGCAGCCGGTCCCCACCATTTCCTCTGGTTTCCTCCACATGCTCCAAAATAACAAGACCTCCCCATAAATAAGGCCAAGTGCTTATTTTGGGGTTAAAAAATATATAAGACAGGGTCTTATTTTCGGGGAAACACAGTAGATACAAACTTAAAGTGAACCACTCCAAACTCGATTGCAGAAAATATGACTTCAGCAACAGAGTGGTCAATGCCTGGAATGTACTACCTGACTCTGTGGTTTCATCCCCAAACCCCCAAAATTTTAACCTAAGACTGTGTCGTGTATAAGAGCACCAGCATGTCTACCATCCCTGTCCCAATGTTTCCTCTATTTGTATTTATTTTATGTATTCAATTCATGCTTATACTTATATATATTTACCTAATATGTTCTTGACAAATAAAGTAAATAAAATAATAAAATAAAATAAAATAAAATAAAATAAAATAAAATAAAATAAAATAACAAAATAAAATAAAATAAAAAAATAAAATAAAATAAAATAAAATAATAAAATAAAATAATAATAAAATAAAATAAAATAAAATAAAATAAAATAAAATAAAATAAAATAAAATAATAAAATAAAAAAATAAAATAAAATAAAATAAAAAAATAAAAAAAATTAAAATAAAATAAAAAAATATGCAATGGGAGCCTCGGTCCCATTTGGCATCTGGTGGCTTAGAACAGCTCCAATGCCAAATGGGGAGGCATCACAAATCAGAATGAGGGGCAGAGTCTCAGTATATTGTACAAGAACGCTTTTGGAAGACAAGAGTCTTTTAACTGCATTGAAGGCGGAAGCTTCTTTTTGTCCCCAGGTCCATTTCGTCTTCTTATCTAGCAATTGATGTAGTGTTTCAGCAAATGTTGCTTTCTGTGGCAGAAAAATGCTATAAAGGTTTAGCAGACCAAGGAATGGTTGTAGTTCTGTTTGATTCTTTGGAGTGGGGGCTTCCTTAATAGCTTTGACTTTACTATTGGTGGGGTGTATTCCCAAGCCATCAATTATATATCCCAGGAATTCAACTTGTGGCACTGCTGTTTGGCATTTATCTTTTTTTACTTTAAGGCCGGCTTCTTGAAACCGACTCAAAACTATTCTTAATCTCTGTGTTAGTTCTTCTTTGTTATTTGCGGACATGAGGACATCATCAAAGTATAGCACCACCCCTGGAATGCTCTGTAGGAGGCATTTCATTATGCTTTGAAAAACTCCTGGTGCCACGCTAACCCCAAATTGCAGGCGGCGACATTTAAAAGCCTCTCTCTGTGTTACAATTGTCTGTGCCTCTGCAGTGGCCTCGTCCACTGGCAGTTGCTGATAGGCTTGGGCTACATCGAGTTTTGCAAAAGTTTTGCCCTTTCCCAGGGAATGCAATAAATGTTGTACAATGGGCACGGGATAGGTGTATCTGTACACTCTGCTGTAATGCCTTGTTGATCCCACGTGGATCTTTATAGTCCATGCAGATGTGGACTGAACCATTTTGCTTTACTGGCGTGACAATGGGGTTCTCCCATTTAGCATGATCCACTGGCTCCAAAATCCCCTGGGCAATTAATTTGTCTAATTGACTATCTATTTTGGGCCAGAGAGCAAAAGGGACCCTTCACAGCTTCATTCTAATGGGGGTAAGTTTGGGATCTAGGTTGAACGAAATAGGGGTCCCCCTATACCTGCCTAGATTCCCATCAAAAACACCTGCGAATTCCTTGATCAGCTCCTCAACATCGTCCTCTTGGATGTCGTGGATGCCAGTCACTCTCAGTCCCAGGGCACCGAACCACTCTATCCCAAGCAGGCTTGGCATGTCTCTATCTACCACAGTCAGCTGCAAGGGTCCAACAAAGTTTTTAAATTTGATTTGGAAGGCTCCGCTGCCTTGGATAGGGATGCAGTTTCCTTGCACTTAATGTGCACTTTCTGGGGTTTCAGACGATTCTTTTGTAGCCCTAGAATGGCCTTCTTAATTGTCGGCTAAGACCCTATGGTCATATACAACCCTGTGTCCACTTCCATGTCACACAGAGATCCCTCGATTTGGACTGTGACATGAAATTTCTTGGAGCGGTAGGTGTCTGAGTGCCTGACGATTGTTTGATGAGTTTCCTTTGTTTCCTCAGCTCGGTCTTCCCTTCGCTTATAACTTCGTAAACTGTATCTTCTGGAATCCCTCTTGTGAAGCATATGGTCACTATGGGAAGACAGGCTGTTTCTGGTGGAGAAAGACTGGCTGGGTAGATCGGCAAACTCTTGCTATGTGTCCCTTCCACTCACATCGTTGGCATGTGGCATCTTTACATTTACAAGCCAATCTAGGGTGATTTTTTTCTACAACCCGCACACCAGAAATGTCTCTCTCCTACTTCTGAAATTCCTACCCTTCTCTCAGAGTGAGTGTGATGGATTTCTTTGGTAGATTCTTCTGGCTCTGTGCTTTTGTGATGTACAGTTGCTGCTTCTCTCGATTGACGGCTGCTACTTTGTTTCTGATTTATTGGAGGACTCGTTTGCTCTGGCTTTATCTAGCGCAGCTTGGAGTGTGATGCCAGACTTAGTTAATAATCATTTCTGCAGATTTAGGTCTTCCAAGCCCAAAATGAGTCTATCTCGCATTGCCTCCTCTAAATTACAGAATTCGCAGTCAGCTGCGATTTCTCTTAGTTTTGCAACAAAGTCATTTATTGTCTCACCTTCCTTCTGATCCCTACGGTAAAACTCACCTTGTTTTACCAAATTGGAAGCGGCAGGTGCATAGTGTGTTCATAGCATTTGTTGGAGTGTCAGCACTTTAGCCATTTTAAAAATCTCAGGTCCACAGTAGCTTAGGAAAAGTGCCCTTTTCCTATTTCCGATAGTGCTAGAAGATCATTAGCTTCCATGAACATCTGAAATCGATCCATATATGATGTCCAATCTTCTTTAGCTGGATTGTATGGAGTTGGTGGAATGTGTGTTGTGGAATGGCTGATACAGACTCCCAACTTCCTGTGGCAATGGCCGTTGATGCCACGTGGATGCCCAGTTCGCTTCAGCTCCTTTGTCCTTTGTTCTCTTCTGATCCCACCTTCATTGCCAGTGTTAAGTATGGGTTGATTGAAGAGGCAGGACTCTCAGCTCAGACAACAGCTTGTTTATTTGGTAGATCGGTACAAAGAAGTGAGTGAGCTGTCTGGCAGCTCCCTCTTTTAAAGGTAGCTGTCTGACAGCTCAGTCACTGAGATCCCTTGAATCTCCTGCCTTTACTATCAACCAATTATTTTAAACCACCAGTTCTCCCACCTGAAAGGCGGACCAGAGGGAAGCCCAAGGTTTCCCTCCCCATTATCATATTCAACAGAAAGTAACCATGGATCTTGCTTTTCTCATATCACAAGAAGGCACGCCAACCCAGTTGTAAATCATGGCCCTACAGAGTTAATAGTCTTGAGAACAAAACCTTTTACATTTCTCATTTAGTTCTTTCTGTCCCCCATCACTATTATTTTGTCCTTAATTCCAGGTTACAATACCCTGTGTATCACAAGTTGGTTTGAGCATGTTGAGATCTGTACAATCATTATCAATTATGCATTCTTATTTTCAATCTCTAAGGAGTTACAGAAAATATTAAAAGTAATGTATTTCAGCAGCAACAAAAATGTAAATATTCTTTTTTCTCCAAGGGTACAGCTAGAGGACAAAGTCCTGTCATTCTGATTTTTTAAAAAGTAAACCTCTACTTTAAAGCAGCCTCATGGAACACTGTATCTCAGGCTGTCCTATTTCAAATGCCTAATTCTCATGGAGTGAACAGATGGCCAAGAGATAAATTGCTCTGCAAAATGATATTATTCTTTGCATCTGTAGCGATATTGTCCTTCTATGTAGAAGCTATTACAACTCTTTATAAATGTTCTGTAGGAAAACAGTTGTCAGGCTTCGGTGCTATCTTAAATATGGGACCGCCTGCTGCCACCAATAGCCTCCCACTGACCAGTATGCTCCCATAGAGAGGGGCTCCTCCGGGTGCCGTCGGCCAAACAATGTCGACTGGCGGCCCCCAGGGGGAGACCCTTCTCTGTGGGGGCACCTACGATCTGGAACGAGCTCCCCCCGGAGATACGGAGGATTCCGGATCTGTGTACCTTCCGTCGCGCGCTTAAGACGTTCTTATTTCATCAAGCTGGCCTGACCTAAATTTTTCCTCTTTTTAAATGGAAATTTTAAATTTGGTTTTAATTTATTGGGGTTTTAAAATTGGTTCAGCCAAATTTATTTAATTAGTTTTATCTCTATTTTAAATTTTGTATCTATATGTTTTATTTTATGGCTGTTCACCGCCCTGAGTCCTATACAAATTTAATAAAATGAAAAATGAAAATGAAAATGAAAATAAACTTCATTCTCAAACGCAAAGTCTCTAATGAATCTATTTTATTTAAGAATAGAAAAAAAATCCGACATGCCTGAAATCTGGTTGAAGCCAAACTGGCCCCTCCTTCCAACACCCTCCCCTTCCGCTCTCCAACCCCAATGTCCCATTAGCCATCATGCAGATCCATCTCTTCGTCCCGGCACGTTCGTTTCACAGGAATTTGCCCCCCACCCTCCGTCACCCAGGTAACACTATCTGTAGTATGCAGAAAACTAGGTACAAGTTCATCTCAGCAATAAATCAACGCTTCTGCTCTCTGTTTCATTTCATTCATGTCAGCGCTGGAAGAGAGCCTAATTTGGAACTCTGACAACAGTCTTTTATTAAGCACAAGCAATATCATTCAGAAGATTTGGTCATTGCGGGCATTTCCTCTCAAATTTACATGATGTCTGATAAAGTAACATTCAGAAGAAGTCCATCAGTGTGGGAATAGTTGTATAGAAATATACTTGCATATTAGAATTATCCGTAGGCCTTGCCACAGCAGGGAAATAGGATGTTGACGTCATCTGGAAAGTCCCGACTGCTCAGGCCAGAAATACCTACATGATTATTCTCGTACCAGCCTGGGAAGGGTCGTACCAGCCTGGGAAGGGTCTACGTAACTACTATAATATGAGTGTATGCAACCCGATCATGTAACCACCCCCAATCCCGCCTTGCTGTGATGCTGTATAATGAGTTTTATGAATTTCTAATAAAAGGGGGTCACGGAGTCAGCTCTGGGCTCCCATCCCGAGATACCTGTCTGCGTGTCTCATTTTTCTCATGGGAGACCACCACACATCAGACTAACTGGTTGATGATTTCATGTATGGAATTCCTGTTTTTAAGTAATGCAAATACAGAAAATAGTTAAAATCTGTGACATGATTGAATTAGGATGGAGGATGAATGTTAAGTTGCCCTCTGCTGCACTATTATTTTTTTCTCGATAATATTGCTTCAATTTCTATCTGTTACACAAGTTATTTTCCGTTGTGTTTTTATTTCTATGGCTTCTAATGCCCTCTTCAGTACCATTTTAGCAGTTATCAGTTTAATTTTAATACATTTTTTCATATGGCTATAACTTGATGAAGTACAAATGAAATAAATGCCTGCAAAGCATTGCTTCATACCAGCGGTATGTTAAGGTGTGCATGATTGCAGCTAGTCCTACATGCAGATATTATTTAATTTAATTTAATTAATTCAATTTATATGTCGCCCCTCTCCGAAGACTCAGGGCAGCTCACAATACCAAAAATTATATCAAAAATTCCTCAGAAATTTCCACTGTATTGAATAAGTAAAGTAGAATATTAGGGTAGGAAGTAAAATTAAATCTAGACCTCCAAATTAAGGGGGAAAAAACCCACTAATTATTGATATTTATTGCATTTTGCAATTGGGCTGCCTGAATGCATATGGATTGTTATATTGCTTTGACCTCTTTCTTGAATATTTTAAACAAATGGTTTCTTTGATGCTAGTACATCCACCTGTATCAGTGCTCATGGTCTGCACAATCTAAACTTGTGTGATACAATTAGAATGTAGCCAATTCCAGATTTGGCTACAGTTGTTCTAAAATTCATTTCAGGTTTCTCATGCAAAACTACCAGCACATCTTGGCTTTGGAATTTGCAATCAAAGAAATCAATGAGAATTCCAGGATCTTGCCAAACATCACCCTCGGTATCCATATGTCCAATAGCTATGTCCTGGCAAGATGGATCTATCTGGCTACCTTGGAGCTTCTCTCTACAAAGGGAAGATTCATCCCGAATTACAAATGTGACCTCAAGGACAATTTAATATCTGTGATTGCAGGACATAATGCTTACATTGGTCAGTTCATGTCAAACATTCTGAATATACAGGTGAAACTCAAAAAATTAGAATATCGTGCAAAAGTTCATTTATTTCAGTAATGCAACTTAAAAGGTGAAACTAATATATGAGATAGACTCATTACATGCAAAGCGAGATAGTTCAAGCCTTGATTTGTCATACTTTTGATGATTATGGCTTACAGCTCATGAAAACCCCAAATTCACAATCTCAGAAAATTAGAATATTACATGAAATCAATAAAACAAGGATTGTACATAGAACAATATCGGACCTCTGAAAAGTATAAGCATGCATATGTACTCAGTACTTGGTTTGGGCCCCTTTTGCATCAATTACTGCCTCAATGCGGCGTGGCATGGATGCTATCAGCCTGTGGCACTGCTGAGGTGTTATGGATTCCTTGTGTGTCCAATCACACTTGGCCAATAAAGAATTCTGTTCTGTTCTGTTCTATTCTATTCTATTCTATTCTATTCTATTCTATTCTATTCTATTCTATTCTATTCTATTCTATTCTATTCTATTCTATGCAGTGGTGGGATTCAATTTTTTTAACAACCGGTTCTGTGGGCGTGGCTTATTTGGGTGGGCATGGCTTGGAGGTCATGTGACCGGGTGGGCGTGGCTAGCTGATCATGTGACCGGGTGGCCGTGGCTATGTGTATAGGGACTACTCAGAAGGCTGAAAAAAGTCATTCCTGACCGGTCCTCGCACTTTTGACTGGTCCTCACACTTATGACCATCCTCACATTTATGCCCGTTGCAGCATTCTTAACAACCATGTCACTCATTTCACAACTGCTTCTCTTCACCATGGTGACAAGATAGGGCAAAAAACATAAAATGTGAGGACAGTCATAAGTGTGAGGACTGGTCAAAAGTGCGAGGACCAGTCAAAAATAACTTTTTCAGCCCTCTGAGTAGTCCATATGCAGATAGGGACTACCCAGAGGGCTGAAAAAAGTGATTTCTGACAGTTCCTGGCACTTTTGACCATTCCTCGCACTTATGACTTGTCATCATTTATGCCTATTGCAGCATTCTTAACAACCGTGTCACTCATTTCACAACTGCTTCTCTTCACCATGGTGACAAGATAGGGTGAAAAATGTAAAATGTGAGGACAGTCGTAAGTGCGAGGACTGGTCAAAAGTGTGAGGACCGGTCAAAAATAACTTTTTCAGCCCTCTGAGTAGTCCATATGCACAAAAGGACTACCCAGAGGGCTGAAAAAAGTGATTTCTGACAGGTCCTTGCACTTTTGACTGGTCCTCACACTTATGACTGGTCATCATTTATGCCCGTTGCAGCATTCTTAACAACCGTGTCACTCATTTCACAACTGCGGTGCTTCATGTGACTAGGTGGGCATGGCCAGGTGGTCATGTGGCATCACTTCTTTGCCCTAATGACAGTTTGCTGCAATGGTCATAAGTGTGAAAAGCGGTCATAAGTCTCTTTTTCCAGTGCCATTGTAACTGTTGAAAATCGAGGATTACCTGTATAAAAATACAAAAAGCTTCTTTGCTTGCAAAAAGCTGCCCTAAATACCAATCATTAGATTAGAAATACCTGCAAACTGGAGTTACAAAGCAGGGAGGGTGCCAGAGCACCTTGAGGAATTAAAATAGTTAAAATGCAATGATAACTATCAGCAGCCAACTCTTGCTCATAAAGTGAAACCCTTTAGCAGAGAGGTCAAATAGAGTATCTGTTGCTTGTTAAACCAATTACCAGAACAAATAGACACAGAACTAGTCAGATTTCCAAAGCTGCTTCTTTTCAGGAACAGAGATTAACATTTTTCCTTCCAAACAAAGCTGAATAGGGAAAATTATCCCATCACTAAACACAGGATTAAACATTACCAAGCACAGAATTAAACTTCACCAAAAACCAGTTTTAGACCAAAAGTCAGAAAGGGTATGTAAACTCACGTTTGAGTTTACAGCTAGCCAAGAAGCCTTGCTGAATGTCACTCATCTTGGTTACTTGTCATTAAAAGCTTCTGCTTCATTATTCAATTATTTCTTCAAAGTGCTGATCATTGCACCCTGGCTGGAAGAACTCCAACAGGGGAATATTTCCTCCCAACAGCTGTGTAAAAAGCTTAAAACAACCCTTCCCCTTTAAGAAAGTCAAGCAAAAAAAAAAACCTCTGAGAACCTCCGGAACCGGAAGTGACAGTAAGTCTAGGCATATTGCCGGAGAGGCAGTTTCCTAAGCAGGACAATAAAGATTAGCCTGTGGAAATGGTATGGGATGCAAGTAAAGCATATATGAGAGGAGTTTTAATAAATTTGAATAATTCCTACAGACGTAGACAGGGGAAAAAACGGAGGGATTTGGAAGAGGAAATAAAAAAGAAGGAACAGGCGTTAGTGGATAAACCAGATGACAAGAATATAAAAGAAGCCATTACAATATTGCGAGGACAGTTTAATATGTTGATGTCAGATCAAGTTGCAACGAACTTGCAATATGCGAAACATAATACCTTTTGCAATGCAAATAAACCAGGCAGGTGGTTAGTATATATGTTAAGGAAAAAACAAAAATCTCGTACAATAGAAAAAATAGAGTATAAAGGTAAAGAGGTATATCAACAGAATATGATTAAAAAAGCATTTTTAGATTTTTATACGAGGTTATATGCTGGTGATAATATACAAGGTAATGATATAGTGAGATTTTTGTAGAAGGAGAATATTCTTGCAATTACTGATGAACAAAGGGAAAGATTGAATGTATTAATAACCACTGAGGAAATTCTTCTGGCAATTAAACAATTAAAAAGTGGAAAGGCTCCTGGTACAGATGGTTTGACAGCAGTGTATTATAAAAATTTTCAATTAGAAATGGTAGAACCTCTTAAGGAGTTATTTGCTAAAATACAACGGGGAGGAGAGGTGCCACCATCCTGGAGAACAGCTTTTATATCCCTGATTCCGAAAGAAGATCAAGATCATAGTCAACCCAAAAATTACAGACCCATATCATTGCTTAACACAGATTATAAGATCTTTGCAAAAATCTTGGCAAATAGACTAATGTCAGTTATGCAACAAGTGATTCATAAAGATCAAACTGGATTTATACAAGGGAGACAAATGAAAAGTAATGTAAGACAAATTGTTAACATACTGGAGTATTTGGGGAAGAACAACTAAGTCCCTGCAGTGCTTATGTTTTTGGATGCAGAGAAAGCGTTTGATCGATTGAATTGGCAGTTTTTAGTGAAAGTAGCACAAAAGATGCAGTTGGGAGAGCATTTCATACAATCTATTAAGGCAATATACCAGAAACAAACAGCACAAATAATAGTTAATGGTAGTCTCACAGAAACTTTTAAAATTGAGAAAGGAACAAGACAGGGATGTCCCTTGTCTCCACTATTGTTTATTTTAACTTTGGAAGTATTGCTGAATAAAATACGGGACTCGGATAACATACAGGGTATTAAGATCAGGCAACATGATTATAGATTACGAGCATTTGCAGATGATTTGGTTGTAACTTTAACCCAACCAGTAAATTCAGTTACAGGTTTGATGGAGATAATTAGGCAATATGGTCAAGTGTCAGGGTTTAAAATAAATATAGGGAAAACAAAGATGATAGTTAATGTTACGTGTTTCCAAGGATCTAGCCCAATAACTCCAACACAAGTTAGGTTTGATTCAAAGGCATTTATTTATATCTTACTTATCTCTTGCAGGTGAACATCTGGAATGGAAATGGACTCTTGGACAATACCTTATATACCAGGGAGGCGGAGTCAAGGTGAGGAGTGGTCAAGCGAAGGATTAGGTGGGATGGATAGTGTTAACCCTTGCCCTGCCATGGGTACACAATGTTAGGCATTTACATGTAACAAATCCCCCTCTAAATGCCTAACAATTGTAGACGTGTGTGTGTTGTGTATGTACACCTAATTTCGAAGTTAAATAAGCGTGTTGTTTGTTCTGTAAGAGTTTTGTCAGGACGTCTGCAATTTGTTCAACAGTCTCACAATGTATGGCTTTGATGAAACCAATGTTTGATAATTGCCTAACGTGTTTATGTTTAATATCTATATGGCTTGATCTCTGACTCACAGTGTCCGCTGTGGATATGTCTATAGCTGCTTTATTATCTTCATGTATAATTATTGGGTAAGCTGGTTCAGTCCAGATATTGGAAAGCAGGTCATCGAACCATGTCAAGTTGTTGGCTGCCTTTGACAGGCAGATGTACTCTGCTTCTGCTGTGGACGTGGCCACCAAATTTTGCTTTCCGGTATACCAGTGCACTGGGCTGTTATTGATAAAGAATACGTAGCCAGAAGTACTTTTCCTGCTCTTCATGTCACCTGCCCAGTCAACATCCGCATAACAAGTTAAGATAGGTTCTCTGGAGTTTACTGGTTCTAAACATAGGCTAGCGTCTATGCTATATTTTAGATACCTGAGTATTCATTTCGCGCCCTCCCAGTGATATGTTTTTGGTTCACTGACATGCCTAGACAGAAGGTTGACCGCTAAGATGATGTCTGGCCTTGTCCAGTTAGCTATGTATAGTAGGGAACCAATGACAGATCTGTAGAGTGTATTGTCCTTAAATGGTTCGCCTTCTTCGTACATATGTTTTAGGAAGTCAGTCTGCATGGGTGTTTTGCATGGTTTGGCATCCTTCATGTTGCATTTGTGTAGGAGTTCCAATATCTTTTCTTTTTGGGATATTCTGAATCCCTTCTGTGTTTTGTTGATTTGGACCCCTAGGTACTTATTCACCTTTCCCAATGTCTTTAGTGTGAAATGTTTCCCTAGCCTCTCAGCAAACTCATCGCATTTCTGTTTATGTTGGCCAAAATATAAAATATCGTCTACATAAATGAGTACGTACTCAATGGATGTGCCTTCCTTCTTGATGAAGAAGCAGAGATCAGCAGAAGTGGCTGTGAAACCCATGTCTTTGAGAATTTTTGCTAGACATTCATACCACCTCTTTCCAGACTGCTTCAGTCCATACAAACTTTTATTCAACAACCAAGTATCTCCCTTTTGTGTATCTTTCCCCGGGGGTGCTTTGACAAAGATTTCTTTATCTAGTTCTGCATGATAGGCGGTCTGTACGTCAAATTGGTAAACTTCGAGTCCTAGGATGGATGCTATTACCAGAGCGCTCTTGACGCTTTCAGCCCTAACTGTGGGTGAGTATGTATCTGTATACTCATCAGGGTATTTCTGCGCAAACCCCTGTGCTACTAACCTGGCTTTATATAGAGTCTTGTTGTCCTCAAGTTCCTTGATTTTAAAGACCCATTTCGTCCCTATGGGTGCTTTGTCGACTGGGGCCTTAGAGGGAGTATACACATTTAGTTCTCTCAAGGTGGCCATCTCCTTCTCCATGGCTTGTTCCCACCTGATTCTTTCTTCCTGTGGTAATCTGAGCACCTCTTCGTATGAGTTGGGTGTCGTCTTGTTTGTGTGTATTGATAAGATGTAATCCTCAAACCTTTTTGGGGTCTTATTTCTGTTGTGTCTAACGGGTCTGTTTGGTTGTGTTTCTGTGTCATGCATGTATCTGGCTTCCCTTTCTGTGAGTGCATCTAGCTTTATGATGGGATGGTCTTCTTTCCACTCTTTGGTAGTTACCCCTTGGTGTCTAGGTTTGTGTCTCTCGTGTGTTTTGGTTTCTGCTGTGTCTTGCCTATCCTTATCCCTGATATTGTTTGTAATTTCCTGTCTGGGGAATACCTCATTGAGGTGTATTTTTGACCAATTGGTGTTTTCATGGAACACCACTGTTCTGGATATGATAAACTTATTTTCTTTGTCAATGAATCTGTACCCTTTTGTCCCAGACTCATACCCCATGAATCTTAACCTCCTAGAGACCTTGTCACCCTTGCGTCTCAATTGTTTTGGGATATGTACATCTGCTGTGACCCCAAATATGTGCAGATGCGCTATTTGAGGTTTTCTGTTGTACATTACCTCATAAGGGGTCTTGCTACTACACTAGACCATAGTCTGTTCAGGGTATAGTTAGAGTACGTGAGTGCTTCTGCCCAGAAAGATTGCCCTAGCTCTGCGTCTTCTAACACACACCTCACCATGGTTTGTAAGACACAATTTTTTCATTTCGCCACTCCGTTCTGGAATGTGGAAAATGGCGAAGACGTAAAATGTAATACCCCATGCATCTTTAGCCAATTCGAGAAGTCCCTTGATAGGAACTCAGACCCCCTGTCCGTCATTATTTGTTTTATTTTTGTGTTGTGTTGTGTTTCTACCCTTTTGTAAAACTCTCTAAACTTTTGGAATACTTCATTTTTATGGTTGAGTGTATAAACAAACCCGTAATGACTGAAATTGTCCACTATAGTCAAGAAGAACCTCTTTTTGTACTTTATAGAGGGCTTCATGGGGCCCACTAAGTCCATGTGTACTAGCTGGAAAATGGAATTGGTGGTGCCGGTGGCCTTCTTTGGCCTGGCTTTGGTCTTGAGTTTGGAACATTTACACATGGAACACTCTAGGTAATTTTTACAGCTCTTTACTTGCAAACCATTTGAACAGTCGGTCATTTTTTGGATGACTGGAAAGCTAGCATGTCCCAACTTCCTGTGGAGTAAATGGGCACAGTCATCATGTATAGGCTTGCCAATAGACAGTTTCCCCTTGTGTGCTGTATCGTGAGTGTGTTTATCTTTGGTGGTGTCATCTGTCTTGTCCCCCTCTGTCTCCTCATGGGCATCTGTCCCGCTTTCCTTGCTTTCTAGGTGAGCATTTATGCTTGACTGGTGATCCCCTTCGGGTTGGAGGTATGTTAGCCCCCCATTGATGATAATCTTACCAATGTCCTTCTTGTCCTTGGTCATGTAGACCTTTCCTCCCTTAAAAGTAGTCTCGATACCCATATCCTTGCTTAGTTTAAGTGTGGCTAATATGTTGTGTGGTATTTCGGGTATGAGTAATACCCCCTCTATTTTGCCTATCCCATTTATGTATGTGTCTCCTTTTCCTGTCACTAAAACCCTATCCTGTTTTGCTACCTTGATGTGATAATTTTCTTCTGTGAATGATGTGAGAATCTTTCTATCGTAAGTGGTGTGGTTGGTGGCTCCCGAATCTATGAGCCACGCATTTCCTTCCCTTATCTGTGGGTGTGCATGTATGTGATCTCCAAGGCCATACAGTGACCCTGATTGGCTTTCCCTGGAGCTGTCTCTTAGTACTCTCCTGTCCCTCGGATTGGGGGAATCCCTGCATCTATACCTGTTGTCTGGTGAATGCCTGTCTGAAAAACCTGGTCTCCGGCCTTGCCTGTCCCTGCGGTGGGTGTGGTCCCTATCTCTTGAGTTTCTGGGACAGTCCCTCTTATAATGGTTCCTGGAACCACAGATGAAGCACTCTGGGGTGTTGTGGTTCCTGGTTTGGAACTCAACCCTTTTCGCTGGTCTAGTATCCCTGTGACACATGGAGCAGTCTCTTCTTAGGCTATCTTCGGCTATTAGTCTGTTTGTGAGTGTCTCTAGGGTGAGGTGTTCTAGACTGAGGCTATCTAGCTGCATTATGAAGTTGTCCCAACTAGAGTCTAGAGAATTAATAATTATACTTTTCATGCTTTCCTCAGAGATGGCTTCCCCTCTCTGTATCAGTTCAGCCCTGGTAGCATTCAGGTTTAAGATGTGCTCACCCATAGGGGTCCCAGCCTTGTGCCTAGCTGAGTGGAACTCTCTAGAGATTCTGGTGGTGGTGACCACACTCTTACTGTAAAATAAATTGAATATTTTTTGTAATATTTCTGATACAGTCAAATGGTGACTAAGGCTAGGGTAGATGCTGGGTGAAATGCTTGCTATTAGTATGTAATAAGCCCTGTGGTGCAAGCAGTCCACTTCTAAAGTCCAAGGTTTTCTAGGTGGGTCATTGATTAAGAACAACATATTCTCCCTTAAGAAAACAATCTGGAGCTGATGATTCCACTGCAGAAGATTTGTCCCATCTAACTTTAGTTTGTGGAAATCAGCTGGTAAAGTCACTGTGTTATGTGGGAAATTACTCACTGTCTGTTGCTGTCCATGGTATTGCAGATGAGGGAACTCGCAATATGGTATGGGGATGCTAGTTGCGACTCTGAACAGACTTATCTCTATGTTTCTCTCTTCTCTTCTTACAGGTGGTGACTGGGCATGCGCGAAGCTCATTTCATGCCGGAAGCCATCGGGTGAGGAGCTCGCTGCTGTGGTTCCCAGGCCTAGGCCTAGGCCTACCGTTGGGAGGCTGGACTCACCCCTGGCGTATCTGGACTCTTCGCTGGATGTCGGAATTCATTGCTGAGTGGCTGGATCTCTGGCGAAGAACGGGAGGAGGTGTGGAGGTGAAGCGGTCGTAGGTCGAGGACCTCCAAAGTTCGGCGGTGCGGCAGCAGCGGCGGCGGCGATGGGCCCCAATTTGCGTTCATTGGTTTCTGGGCGAGCGGGGAAGCCTGGCGGAGGTCGTGGAGCTGGTAAGTAGCTGGCTTGTCTTTCCTCCCTCGGGTCTCGCGTCGTTGGTGCGGTGGGTGGTGAGTTCGAATCCTGCCGTTGGTTTGTCCCGTAGGCAGTCAGTGTTCGGCGCTTGTTTTCTGGATGTGTCGTTCCTCTGTGGAGTGGCTGGGCTGATGCTTCGAAGTCGATGGCCACTCTGTTGTCCTCTTGGCTCCCGGGCATTTCTCTGCGGTTTGTGGCTGGCGCGGGAGGCTTGAACGCAGAGCTGAATGCTGCCGCTAGAGTCTCAATTGCTTTTTCTACTTCGAGCTCGGTAGGCGAGCTCCTGTTGTTTTGGATTCTTTCTTCATGGTTGTTTTCGGGTTGTTCCCCATTTGTTTTGGGGTTCTCGTTGTTTCGCGCCATTGAATTTGAATCTTGGCTCCCCATTGGTTGTTGGCCATTCCAAGATGGCCACTGGGAGCATGGCGCAAAAATGAAATCATCCATGTCCGGTGCTTCTGCTTGGGAATGCCTTTCCCTTACCAGGCTGGCGGCTTCGTGGTTTTGCTCCTGGGCATTCATCGCTGCTCCATGGTTTTCTAGGAGGCCTTGGAGTTTCGCGATGAGCTCTCCGTTGCTGATGGGCGCCTCCATCATTCTCAGTATGGTCGTTCTCATTTTGTTTCTCTCGGGCGGTTCTTCTCTTTCGTGGTTGCTTGCTTCCTCTCATGATCTCTTGCTTCTGAGTAGTGGGTTCAGATTGGCGTCCTGCTCACTCTCAGTCGTTGCGATTCTTGCTGTGGCACCTTCGAATCCCTGTAGCTCTGCCATCAGTTTATTTATTTATTTTATTCAATTTGTATACTGCCCTTCTCCTAGTGGACTCAGGGCGGTGCACAGCCAGAACTAAAACACATACCAATACAAAATTTAAAATTATTAAAAGAATTACATAACTTTGGCCCAAATTTAAAACAATTCAAATTAAAACCCATTGACAATTTAAAAGCTAAAAAACTAAAAAAGACTAAAGAAAGGGGGGGGGGTTCACGCCAGCCCTGTTTGATGGAAAAGAAAAGTTTTCAGGGCACGGGGAAAGACCCAGAGATTCAATATCCTTCATATCTCCGGGGGCAAATCGTTCCAGAGAGCAGGATCTGCCACAGAGAAGGCCCTCCCCCTGGGGGTGGCAAGCCGACATTGCCTGGCTGACGGCACCCTGAGGAGTCCCTCTCTGTGGGAGCATACTGGTCGGTGGGAGGCTATCGGCAGCAGAAGGCGGTCCCGCAAATACCCAGGTAGGTCCTATGCCATGGAGCGCTTTAAAGGTGGTAACCAACACCTTGAAGCTCACCTGGAAGACCACTGGAAGCCAATGCTGCTCACGCAGGAGAGGTGTCACATTGGAGTGCCCCCTCGCTCCCATAATCCCCCGCGCAGCCGCATTCTGCACCAGTTGGCGCCTCCGGGTGCTCCTCAAGGGGAGCCCCATGTAGAGAGCATTGCAGTAGTCCAGGCGGGAAGTGACGAGTGCCTGAGTGACTGTGCATAAGGAGTCCCGATCCAGAAAGGGATGCAACTGGCAAATCAGGAGGACCTGATAAAAAGCCCCCCTGGCCATGGCCATCATATGCTCTTCTAAAGACAGTCGTGCATCCAGGAGGACACCCAAGTTGTGAGCCCTGTCCGTGGGGGCCAATAACTCACCCCCAATAGCCAGCGATGGCACCAGCTGGCTATATTGGGACGCTGGAAGCCACAGCCACTCGGTCTTGGAAGGGTTGAGTCGAAGCCTGTTACTCCCCATCCAGATCCACACGGCCTCCAGGCACCGGGACATCACTTCAAGGGCATTGTTGGGATGGCCTGGGGTGGAGATGTACAGCTGAGTATCATCAGCGTACTGATGGAACTCCACCCCAAAGCCATGGATGATCTCACCCAGCGGCTTCACATAAATGTTGAACAGAAGGGGCGAGAGGACCGACCCCTGAGGCACCCCACAAACAAGTTGCCTCTGGGTCGACCTCTGCCCCCCTGCCAACACCAACTGCGACTGGTCGGAGAGATAGGAGGAGAACCACCGCAGAACGGTGCCCCCCACTCCCAACCCCTCCAACCAGCACAGCAGGATACCATGGTCGATGGTATCAAAAGCCGCTGAGAGATCTAACAGGACCAGGATAGAGGAGCAACCCCTATCCCGAGCCCTCCAGAGATCATCCACCAATGCGACCAATGCCGTTTCTGTGCTGTGCCCAGGCCTGAAGCCAGACTGGAGCAGATCCAGATAGACAGCTTCATCCAGGTACCCAGGAAGCTGTCGCACCACCATACTCTCAACAACCTTTGCCAAGAAGGGAAGGTTGGAGACCGGACGGTAGTTAGCCAAAACAGCCGGATCCAGAGCAGGCTTCTTGAGGAGGGGCCTCACCACCGCCTCTTTCAAGGCAGATGGCAAGACACCCTCACTCAAGGAAGCGTTGATAATCCCCCGCAGCCAGCCTCGTGTAACCTCCCGGGAGGCCAGCACCAACCAGGAGGGACACGGGTCCAATAAACATGTGGTCGTGTTCAGCCGCCTCAGTATCCTGTCCATGTCCTCAGGAGCAACAGGGTCGAACTCCTCCCAAATGGCAGTCTCAAGACCGGCACCCATCATCCCGTCTGTACCTACCCAGTCAGAGACCAAGCCTTCCTGAATCTGAGTGATTTTATCGTGCAGATACTGGACAAAGTTTGGTGTAGGCTCTTGTGTTCATTCTGTTTTCCATTTCAGAATAAACTATCGATTCTGCCATTGTTTAGAGTTATGAGCTAACCATCCTCTGCTACCATTCTGTTATGTGTTTCCAAGGATCTAGCCCAATAACTCCAACACAAGTTAGGTTTGATTCAAAGGCATTTATTTATATCTTACTTATCTCTTGCAGGTGAACATCTGGAATGGAAATGGACTCTTGGACAATACCTTATATACCAGGGAGGCGGAGTCAAGGTGAGGAGGGGTCAAGCGAAGGATTAGGTGGGATGGATAGTGTTAACCCTTGCCCTGCCATGGGTACACAATGTTAGGCATTTACATGTAACAGTTAAGAACATGAATATAAATCAAAAAGAAGAAATGGAAAGAGTAACAGGATGCGAGATAGTGAAAAAGGTTAAGTACTTAGGAATCTTTATTACAACATCAAATGGGAAGTTATACAAGTATAATTATGAATTGTTATGGCATAAAATACAGATAGAGATGGAAAAATGGAAAAAATTACAACTGTCTTTGTTGGGAAGAATAGCAGCAGTTAAAATGAATGTTCTGCCCAAGTTTCTATTTCTCTTTCAAATGATACTAATACTTAAAAAGGATGCAAATTTGGAGGAATGGCAGAAAGGTATTAATAACTTTGTTTGGGTAGGGAAGAGACTGAGAGTTAAATTAAAAATAATGCAGGATATATGTGAAAGAGGAGGTTTGAAATTGCCCAGTCTAAAATTGTACTATGAAGCAGCTGTTTTGTCAGCAATTAGTGACTGGATTAATTTAACAGATGAAAGAATACTGAATATTGAAGGGTATGATTTGCTATATGGTTGGCATGCCTACTTAGTTTATGAGAAGAAGGTGGATAGGACTTTTAAAAGTCACATATTAAGGAATGCCCTCCTGTGTGTTTGGAAAAAATACCAATATGAATTGAATGGTAAGATACCCATGTGGGTAGTACCTAGACATGCGATAGAAAATATAAGTATAGAACAAAGACAGGATGTAATTACTTATAAAGAACTTTTGATTACAGAAAGAAATGTACTACAGTTAAAGCCTCTGAATGTATTAAGAGAGGAAAGGGCAATTCAAACCTGGTTTCAGTATGTACAGCTGCAGAATAGATGGAAAAAAGATCAGAAAATTGGTATTACACAATTTGATAAAACAAATTAGGGACCAGAGTCAAATGCACATAAAAAGGTTGTATAATATATTGATAGAAATAGACTCGGAGACAGAGTTAGTTAAAAAGATTGTATGATAAAATGGGCACAAAATTTCGAGGAACCAATAATGATGGAAACATGGGAAAGGATCTGGGTAAGAAATGTAAAATTTACACAAGCTCAAAATTTGAGAGAAAATTTTTATAAAATGTTTTATAGATGGCATTTGGATCCCAAAAAGTTAGCTTGTATGTACTCAAACTTACAACCCAAATGTTGGAGATGTGATTGTGTTGATGCTACCTATTTTCATGTTTGGTGGACTTGTAAAAAAGTTAAAGCATTTTGGATAAAAATATGGTGGATTATTCAAAATATTTTTAAAAAAAGGATAAAGTTTACTCCACAGTTGTTTTTGTTAGGTATAATTACAGATTGTACGGCTATAGAGACTAATTTGATTCTGAACTTAATAACTGCAGCAAGACTTTTGGTGGCGCAGTACTGGAAGAAAGAAGATTTACATACTATTCAAGAATGGACATTAAAAGTAGTCAATTTAGCAGAAATGGCGAAAATTTCAGCATATCTAAAGGACCATTCAAATGAGAAATATATGTTAGAATGGAGAAGATGGATTGATTATATTCAAGGCAAATATCGGACTAAAAAATTTCAAATAGCTTATGAATGATCAAAGAGATTTTATAAAGTACTTAAATTTAGTTTAGTAAAAGGGAATTTAAAAGTTCAAGAGGGGGATAGGAGGCTATAGATAATTAGCTTATGTTAGCTTATGATTGTCAAATGTTATACCCTGTATTTTGCTCTGGGAAGTGGGGGGGGAGGGAGGGTTGGAAGGGGAGGGTTGGAAGGGGAGGAGGGCAGGGGAAGGGGAAATGTCTGTAAAACTTTTTAAAACTTTTCAATTAAAAAAAAAATGATTAGCCTAGGAAACAACACAGAATGTTGTAATTCCTTACAGGATTAACCCTGTAAAGTGGAAAAAAACAAAAGGAGATTTCTTTTTTTTTTTTTTATTGAAAAAGTTTTCAAATACAAATTTTTCCCCCTTTTTTCCTTCCCCCCCTCCTCCCTAACCCCCCCTCGCCACCCATCCCCCCGTGACTTCTTCACACCAAAAACCTAATTCATAACAGATTACATAATATTTTACCATCGCCTTACTCCCTCCTCTATATACTGACCCTTACTTACTAAATATATTATTAGTATTGTTACTTTCCCCTTTTACCATACTTTTCAAAAAAAAAAGCAGTCTGCTATAACATTGTATGATAACTTCTAGTTTAGCATAATATTATTATAACTCCCAATTTAGCAATAATCTGCCCTTTTTGTCCTCCCCAAAACTTATATCTATATATTATTACAACATTTCAAAGCAACCTTCCACTTTAAGACTATATAATAAATCCTACTTTAACATTTATTCTTTATGTATATTAATATAACATTTCAAAGCAGCCTTCCCCATAAATCCTAATTTAACATTTATTCAACTCTATCCATTTCCTCCACTGCCCTAAATATATCACTTAAACATCCCTTTTCTTAAACTAATCAATCAGTAGACTAACATATTTCCACCCACTTTCCTACAAAATTACCATGCACAACAATTCTTGATATCTTTAATCCACTGCCCACTCTGCTAGAATATATATATATATATATATATATATATATATATATATATATATATATATATATTCCGTTATTTAAAAAAAAAAAAGACAATAACTTTAAATTTATAATCCATATAATATCTTCTTTGATGTCTTTCCACTGGATTGTTGAGTCCCTCATCCATAATTGGGTAACGTAGCATCCTGGTGCAACAGTTTGTTCAAAGTCTTCAGTCATCATCTGCCCCCATCAGTAATGAATATCCTCATATATATATAAAAGTAAAAACAACCACCCGAGTGACATTATGATTATATTCCATATAGTTGTAATTGTGGCTTTCATCAGGATTATTAATTCCCATCATCCTAATGGGTAACAACCAGATCTTCTGCATGCCCCAACGTAGCTCTCTTGCCTTGTAGCTCAGAATAGTTATAATATATTTATCAATACAAGAAAGAAATCCAAAATAGATAATTCAAATCCAACAGTTTAAGGCTCTTTTCACATCCCAAAATTACGGCATTGCAGAGGTCTGTCACTGTCCTCAGGATGATATTAACCAATACTTCGCCTCCACTATCTTTTCACATATTCATTCATTTTTTTAAAATCACTGGCTTCACCGTTGCTTAATTTAGAAATTTCTGTTTTTATGAGACCTATTTCTTTTTTTCTTTTCTTTTTGTGGGTTTAATTTCCATCCTGTTTTCCTTTCTACAAGTTGTATATCAACTGATCGGTTTTCATTCTGCTTTATAAGTTGATCTTGTTGGTTTTGTTTTTGTATCTCATATTTCTTTTTTGCCAATTGTATATCAGCTAATTGATTTCCATACTTATCTTTAACTTGGTGAATCATCACGTTGAAATCAGATGCCGCTTCTCTCATATTTGTAGGTAATCCAGCTGGGGTATCGAGAGAATCCAAAGGCAATTTGTCTACCGCAACCTCTGTAATTCTATGTTTTCCCTTTATTTCCAACTCCTTCTGCTTATCCTGTATTGTGCCTATAGATGTTAAGTTCATTTTCAAAATTTTTTGAT
The DNA here is from genome assembly GCF_029215685.1 of Pituophis catenifer annectens. NCBI lineage: Eukaryota > Metazoa > Chordata > Lepidosauria > Squamata > Colubridae > Pituophis > Pituophis catenifer. Next base: position 20,838,258 of record NW_027256885.1, read on the forward strand.
AAAATTTTTCCGCTTTTTCAACCGTATCTAATTGGTATCTTTCTCCTTGATATCTCAATATTATGCCAACTGGGGCATCCCACCTAAATGGAATATTTCTGTATTTTAGCTCAGTCACCAGAAAACCAAATTTCTTCCTTTCCATTAACATCTTGGGGGGGAGCTCTTTGTAGATCCATATCTTTCTTCCATACAATTGCAAAGTAGAATTGAAGGAATTTTGCACGATATTATTCCTAATTTCTTTATCTGTAAAATAAATCACCACATCTCTAGGCAATTGCCTTTGCTTTGCAATCCAGGAGTTTATTCTGTAGACTCTGTCAATCCTACAAAACACTTCCTCAGGTTGAACCTTTAAAATCCCAGCCAGAATTTCAGAAGATATTTTCCTTAAATCATCTCTGTTATTTTCCTGCAAACCTCTGAGTCTGATCGCATATTCTGTAAAATTGTAATGCACCATTAGGACCTCTCTTTCAATCCGTTGTTGTAAATTTTCTGCATTACAAAACTTTTGTTCAACCTCCATTTTAGGTTTTTCTTCTGAGCTATTGTCTTGAATGTTTGTCAAATCATTTTCAATTTTTTGTATTTTATTATCCAAATTGTCCTCAATTTCTTCCACTTTAGACTCTAATAAGTTAGTATTTTCACCCAACTTAATCATAAATTCTGCAAAACCATTAGCCATTTTTATAATCTTTTGATCCAGAATATCAAGCTTTAATTGCACTAATTCTTTAATTTCCTGCTTAAATTTTTCAAAGTTCTGATTCACAATCTCATCCCTTCTTACAATCTCCTCCAAAAGAAATTCAATTATATTAAAATCAGTTTTCTGAGACTGGAGCTTTAAAACTTGATCACGTAATTTGTTAATGGGGGAATCCCCCCCCCTTGCTTGTTTGTCCGGCTTTAATGCCATATTTCAACACAGACAAACTATTTTTTAAAGAAAAGAGAGGCAGCAGAGAAAAAAAAAAAAACTTCTTTCCAACCAAGATCAATATCAGATCTCCAGGAAGAGAAAAAACACAAAAGTAGAGCTTTATTTTCAAGTGTAGCAAATATTTATTCAGCTACTTTGTATCTCAATAGGAAACGGAAGGACTCTCCCTTTCAGCCCCTTCTCAAGCCTCGGCAATCGCCCTTTTTAAAGATTCTTTTTTTCCTTTTCCTTTTCCTTCTTCAATAATTGTTATGAAATAAGTAAGATACTTGCAATTCAGGGTCACAGGTCCAGCTCATATCTCTTCAAATGTAGCCAGGAGCATTTATTCTGCTACTTTGTAACTTAATAAGAAACGGAAGGACTTTCTCTTTTCAGCTTCCCTGCTCCAGTTTCGGCAATCGCCATTTTAAAAGGGTCTTTTTTACTTTGTTGAATATCCTTTGCGAAATAAGTATTAATACTTGCAATTTAGGGTCACAGGTCCAGATCCAAATCTCATCATCTTTAGTTAATCTGTTAAATATCTTAAAAAGCTTGTCTTCGTAGCCTTGTTCTGCAAAAAGGCAGAAGTCTCCCAACGCCCGGAGCGGACGGCGAGTGCTATAGGGAGCTTCCTCCGCCCGCTCCCAAGAGTAAAAAAAAAAACCCCTGGGGGCTACGGAGAGCTCTACCTACACTCACCTGCTCTATCCCACATTTCCTCCTGGAAATGGGGTTTTTCGAGCCACCTTTGCGCTATACAGGCGGCTCTTTACAGGCGATGGGGCTGGCGGTCCCGAGAGACCGTCTGGTGGCTACGAAGAGCAAACCGGAAGCCTCTAAAAAGGAGATTTCTTTTAACAACCGGTTCTCCAAACTACTTAACTACTTAACAACAGGTTCTACTGACTTCCGGTTGGCACCGTGGGGATACAGATGGGGAAATGGCAAGCTCCGCTTAGCTCTGCCAAAACCCCGTCTGTCAAGCTGCCGCCGACAGGTCTTCGGACCTCCCCTGTCTTGAAGGGACAGGGGGACAAGAAGGGACCCCTTGGGCGGCCGAGAAGAATGGGCAGGTTCCTCGGGGCCGGAGGCTTTCCCTTCACGCCGGTGGCAGTGGAACGACAGCCATGGCGGCTGTCCCGAAACCGCGGCAACCAGGAACAAAGATCGTGTTGGAGGAGAGGAGGAGAAGCGAGAAGTGGAGAGCGGAGCAGGGAGTTTGAAAGCCGGGTGAGTTGACTTCTGCCCAGGCGAGAACTGCCCCTAAATGCTGGATTATAAAAAGTGTGCCCTAGCCTTAACAGCGGCTGAGAAACATCGGGGCAAAAAGACTCAAATGAATGGTGGAGAAAAGACCTGTTGACAGATAGCGTTAATTATAGACTTTTTGGAAATGATTTTATTACAGATTTGGTTTTCTTTTTTTATTTTTCTGGCTATTTTTTGTGGCTAAACAAGATTGGATTACGTTTGAGAGAGTGGAAGGAGAAGAGGAAATAAATATGCTTTTAAAAGAAAAGATGGCTGCCAGCTGAAAAATGAAAGTGTAAATTCCAGACTGCTTGTTACTTGAAAGAGAAACTTTGTTGCTTGTTACTTAAAGTGGATTATTTTGAGAAAAATTTCAAGAGGCTTGACTTTGGACATATAATCTGTGTATTGGAGGATATTGAAGACCAGAAAGAAGAAACTAAATGGAATAATGAAAACTGATTTATTAAGCGTGGCAACAAGAGAAAAAGGGTGTGGCAACAAAAGAAGAATATGATGATACCATATATGGAATAGTCAATTCAGAATTAACTTTATAGAACTTACAATTTTGAGGACATTGAAATGGAAAATAAATATACTCAGATAGATTGGAGAAGGGAAAAAAATGGAATATAAAGTAACAAGATAACAAAATACTATAGTTTGAATTAAATGGATGTAATGGTTTCTGGGAGTTTGATCGTTGAATAATTTTAGGAGATACCTTCCTTCTTCTCTGGGCTCTCTCTCAATTCTATTTTTTTTCCTTTCCTTTTTCTTTTTTTCTTTTGTCCCTTTCCCCCTCTCTATTTTTTCTAATTCTCTTTTCAATTTCTTTTGTTATATTTCTATTCTCTTTCCTATTTTTATTCTTGTTTTTTTTCTTTTGTTTTTATTTTAACTATTATTAATATTGTTACTATTCTCTCTCTTTTTTCACTATTATTTTTATCTAAGTTGATTTTATGAATATACAACAATTTGACTTGGAAAAAATGAGTATAAATGATTGAAAATTATGATTTTTGGATGTTTTAATACTTTTTTAAACTTGGAATTTTTAAGCCCTATTTACAGACCTAATAATTTAGAAGAAAGTGTTCTCTAAGGTGCTGGATATTAAGAAGAATTAATTACAGACTTAATAATTCTAGAAAATTGATTTTAAAATGATTTAAAATGTTGATATTCACTGGAAATAAATATGGCACGGGAGAAAGCCTAGGAGAGAATAGGAGCTAAGATATTTGTCGATATACTTTTTTATTTTTAATCAGTTAAAGACATGGAGGAGAATGGATTTAAAAATGAATATGAGTAATATATTGTGAATTAATTCAAAGTTAAATAATTGAATAAGAGAGGTAGAAATGGAGGAAAACATAAAGCTGGACAATAATTAAAATAAAATGTTATGAATTAGTTAAACAAATGAAGTTAGGAGTGGAGGGAAGCATGATTCTGGAGAACAGTGAAAGTAAAGCTGTGATCTAGTCTTACAAATAAGGTAGGAGTGGAGGAAAGCATCATACTGGAGAACAGTTAAGGCAAAACTGGGAACCAGTTAAAAATAAAAACAAGAGTTAGGAGTGGAGGAAAGCACGGGCTGGAAAACAACCAAAGTAAAGCTGTGAACCAGCCATTAGAGTTAGGAGTGGAGGAAAGCATACGCTAGGTAACAGTTAAAGCAAAACTGTGAACTAGCCAAAAAATAAAAAGTTAGGAGTGGAGGAAAATATACCTGGAGAGCAACTGAAATATAGTTGTGAACCAGTTAAAAATAGAGGTTGGAGCGGAGGGAAGCATTGCTGGGAAGCAACTATTTGAGTTGCGAACCAGTTTCATAATAGATTTAGGAGGATTGAAGGAGATAACGTTGGTATGCAGTTAAAATTATACTGTGAACCAGCTCAAATAAGTAAGGTCAGGAGTGGAGGAAAGCATTGCTGGAAAGCAACTGATTAAGTTGCAAACCAGCCAAAAAATAAACTCAGGAGGAAGTGGAGGAGACAATACTGGAGAATAGTTAAGCCAAACTGTGAACCAGTTAAATAAATAGAGATAGAAGTGGCGGAAAACACTGTTGGGAAATAGCTATTATGAATCAGTTAAATATTAGACTTTAAAATAAAGTATTTTGGGAGTGACAAATTTTAGATGGAAATGTTGATTGATTTAGAAACAATTAAGAGAGGAGGAAAATATTTTTTGTCAAGATTATGGATACTAGTTGCCATTTAAAAGAGGTACAATATAGACTCGATGTAATGGGTCTTAGAAATGAGGAATACATATGAAATATTGATTGTTAAAATGACAAAGATTTGGAATGATGTGTTAAATGTTTCCAAGGATCTCACCCAATAACTCCAACACGAAATGCAGTGAATCAGATCTCTTTATTAATCAGGTGTTTCTCTTACAGGTATACGTCTGGAAGTACATCTGGATCTCTGGACCACATCTTATATACCTGGGAGGCGGAGCCGAGGTAAGGAGGGATCAGGGGAGGGTCTAGGTGGGTGTATGGTTAGGGTTAACCCTTACCCAGCCAGTGGGCAACATTAGGCATTTACTTGTAACAAATCCCCCTCTAAATGCCTAACAGTTGGACCTATGTTTGTATTTTGTGTGTGTACACCTAGTCTTGTAGTTAGGTAGGAGTGCTGTTTATTCTGCAAAGGTTTGGTCAGGATATCAGTGATTTGTTCAGCAGTCTCGCAGTGCACAGCCTTGATGAAGCCAATGCTCGTTAACTGTCTGATGTGCTTGTGCTTAATGTCTATATGCCTAGATCTCTGACCCACCGCGTCTGCCATGGATATGTCTATGGCTGCTTTATTGTCCTCATGTATCATAATGGGATAGGTCGGTTCAGTCCAGATGTTGGAGAGCAGATCGTCAAACCACGTCAGGTTGTTTGCTGCTTTGGAGAGGCAGATGTATTCTGCTTCCGCTGTAGATGTGGCCACCAGGTTTTGTTTCCCGGTGTACCAGTGCACTGGGCATCCGTTGATGAGGAACACGTAGCCTGATGTGCTTTTCCTGCTCTTTGTGTCGCCTGCCCAGTCAGCGTCAGCATAGCAGGTTAGTATGGGCCTTTTGGAATTTGTTGGCTCTAGGCTTAGGTAGGCATCCATGCTATACTTTAGGTATCTGAGCACTCGCTTTACGCCTTCCCAGTGGTATGTTTTTGGGTCGCTGATGTGCCTGGACAAGAGGTTGACCGCTAGGAGGATGTCTGGCCTAGTCCAGTTGGCTATATACAGAAGGGACCCCACGGCAGACCTATAGAGGGTATTGTCCTTGAATGCCTCACCTTCTTCGTTCATGTGTTTTAAAAAGTCAATTTGCATAGGTGTTTCACATGGCTTGGCATCCCCCATGTTGCACTTGTGTAATAGTTCCAATATTTTCTCCTTTTGGGAGACCCTGAACCCTTTCTGTGTTCTGTCTATTTGGACACCCAGGTATTTGTTTACCTTTCCCAGAGTTTTTAGTGTGAAATGCTTCCCCAACTTATCAGCGAAATCATCACATTTCTGTTTGTTCTGGCCACAGTACAAAATATCATCCACATAAACAAGCACGTATTCTATGGATGTGCCCTCCCCTTTTGTGAAGAAGCATAGGTCAGCGGAGGTGGCTGTGAACCCCATGTCCCTGAGAATCTTTGCCAGGCACTCATACCACCTCTTACCGGATTGCTTCAGTCCATACAAACTCTTGTTTAATAGTCAGGTACCCCCTTCCTGTGTGTTTCTCCCGGGGGGTGCCCTTACGAATATCTCCTTATCCAGCTTTGCGTGAAGGTAGGCTGTCTGCACATCGAATTGATAGATTTCTAGTCCTAGAATTGTTGCTATCACCAGGGCGCTCTTTACACTCTCGGCCCTGACCGTGGGTGAATATGTGTCGGTGTAGTCCTCTGGATACTTTTGCGCAAACCCCTGCGCTACTAATCTAACCTTGTATAAGGTTTTATTGTCCTCGAGCTCCTTTATTTTAAAAACCCACTTTGTCCCAATGGGTATCTTGTTGTCTGGTACCTTGGATGGGGTATACACATTTAACTCCCTCAGGCTGTTCATCTCTTTGTCCATGGCCTCCTCCCACCTAATCCTTTCTTCTCGTGGTAACCTAAGAATGTCTTCGTACGAGTTGGGTGTCATGGTGTTTGTGTGTATTGAGAGTACGTAATCTTCAAACCTTTTTGGCATTTTGTTCCTGTTGTGTCTGACGGGTCTGCTGGGTGGTGTCTCTGTGTCGTGCATGTATGTTGCCTCCTTCTCTGTGAGTGCATCTACCTTTATGACAGGGTGGTCCTCTTTCCAACCCTTAGTGTCTACCCCTTGGTGTTTGGGTTTGTGCCTTTCATGTGTCTCGGTTTCGGTTGTCCTTAGTCTACCCGTGCCCTTTACATTGTCTGAGGTTTCCTGCCTGACCAACACTTCGTTGAGGTGTATTTTTGACCAGTTTGCGTTCTCATGGAACACTGCTGTCCTGAATACGATAAATTTATTGTCCTTGTCGATAAACCTGTACCCTTTTGTCCCGGATTCGTATCCCATAAATCTTAGCCTCCTTGATACCTTGTCCCCTTTTCGTCTCAACTGCTTTGGTAGATGTACGTCCGCAGTGACCCCAAATACGTGTAGGTGAGCTATTTGAGGTTTCCTATTGTACATAACCTTGTAGGGAGTTTTGTTTACCACGCTTGACCATAGCCTGTTCAGGGTGTAATTTGAGTATGTGAGTGCCTCCTCCCAGAAGTGTTGCCCTAGCCCTGCGTCTTCTAATACACATCTTACCATTGTTTGTAGTACGCCGTTCCTGCGTTCCGAGACTCCGTTCTGGAATGGCGAAAAAGGTGAAGAGGAGAAGTGTAGTATCCCATGTTTCTTTGTCCAATTGGAGAAGTCCCTTGATAGGAACTCTGAACCTCTATCTGTCATAATTTGTTTTATTTTTATGTTATGTTGAGTTTCTACCCTCTTGTAGAACTCTTTAAATTTTTGGAACACCTCACTTTTGTGATTGAGGGTGTATACAAATCCGTAGCGACTGTAGTCATCGACTATAGTTAGAAAAAACCTCTTTTTGTACTTAATCGAGGGTTTCATGGGGCCTACCAGATCCATGTGAACTAATTGGAAGGTTGAATTGGTGGTGCGAGATGCCTTTTTTGGTCTAGGTTTTGTTTTTAGTTTAGAGCATTTGCACACGGAACACTCTAGATAATTGTCACAATTCTTTACTTGCAAACCGTTTGAACATTCAGTCATTTTCTGTACAATTGGGAAACTGGCGTGGCCTAACTTCCTATGAAGTAGATGGGCGCACTCATCATGGATGGGTTTTCCAATGAATGGCCTCCCCTTGTGTGCTGTTTCAGGATTATGTTTGTCCTCAGTGGTGTGTTTGGCCTTGTCCTCTCCTGTCTTTCCGGGGGTATCTGTTTTCCCTTCCCCACCTTCTAGTTGTGTGTTTGTGTCTGGATAATCTTGGGGTTGTAGGTAAGTGAGTCCCCCTTTGATGATGATTTTGCCTATATCTTTATTCCCTTTTGTCATGTATGCTTTCCCTCCCTTAAAGGTTGTCTCTATGCCTAGGTCTTTGCTGAGCTTGAGGGATGCCAGTATATTGTGGGGTATCTCAGGTATGAGCAATACCCCCTCTATTTTCCCTATCCCATCTATGTGTGTGTTCCCTTCTCCTGTTACCAATACCTTGTCTTGATTGGCTACCTTAATGTGGTACTTTTTTTGGTGCGAATGATGTTAGTATGTCCCTGTTGTTGGTGGTGTGGTTGGTGGCCCCAGAATCGATGAGCCATGCATTCCCTTTCCTTGGCTGTGTGGGTGTGGGTTGATGGTCTCCAAGGCCATACAGTGATCCCGTATGATGGTCCCTGGAGCTGTCTCTATGTCCCCTCCTGTCTCTGGGATTGGGGGAGTCCCTACGCCTGAACCTTCTGTCTGGTGAGTGTCTATCTGAGTATCCTGACTTCCGGCCTTGCCTTTCCCTGTGGTGGTTGTATTCTCTGTCCCTTTGGTTTCGGGGGCAGTCTCTCTTATAATGGCTTCTGGAGCCGCAGGTAAAGCATTCTGGGGTGTTATGGTCCCTGGTTTGAAATTCTACCCTTTTCATTGGTCTATTCTCCCTGCGACTCGTGGATCGGTCCCTTCTTAGGCTATCCTCCGCTATCAGCCTGTTGGTGAGTGTTTCTAGGGAGAGATGCTCTATGTTGAGGCTATCTAGTTGTAGTATAAAGTTTTCCCAACTAGGGTCTAGGGAGTTTATGATTATGCTCTTCATGCTATCTTCTGAAATAGTTTCCCCCCTTTGTATGAGCTCTGCCCTGGTAGCATTTAGTTTAAGGATGTGTTCCCCAATGGGAGTCCCAGCCTTGTGTCTGGCTGAGTAGAACTCTCTAGATATCTTGGTGGTTGTGGCTGCACTCTTACTATAGAAAAGATTAAATATTTTTTGCAGTATCTCAGCCACAGTCAGATGGTGGCCAAGGCTAGGGTATATGCTTGGTGATAGGCTTGCCATTAGTAAATAATATGCCCTGTGGTGTAGGAAATCTGTGTCAAAAGTCCAGGGTTTTTTGGGTGGATCATTAAGTAAAAATAACATATTTTCCCTTAGAAAGATGATTTGTAGCTGATGATTCCACTCTAAGAAATTAGCTCCATCTAATTTTAACTTGTGGAAATCAGCAGGCAAAGTCATTGAGCTGTATGGTAAATTACTCACAGTCTGGAGCTGTCCATGGTGGTTTTGTAGGTGAGGGAACTCGCAATATGCCGGGGGGATGCTTGTTGCTAGTCTGTATGGACTTATCTCTATGTTCCTTGTACTTATCTCTATGTTCCTCTCTCTTCCTGTAGGTGGCGACTGGACATGCGCGAAGCTCATTTCGCGCCGGAGGTCGTCGGGTGAGGAGCTTTCTGCTGCTGCTCTCAGGCCTAGGCCTAGGCCTGCCGGTGGGAGTCTGGGCTCGCTCCTGGCGGGCCCGTAGCCCTCCCTGGACGACGGATGCCATGGCTGGGCCCCTGCATCTTGGGCGAAGAACGGGAAGAGGTGAGGAGGCGAGGTGGTCGCAGGTCGAGGACTTCTGGAGCTCGGTGGCGCGGCGGTGGACGTAAGTCAAGGATCTCCTGGGTTCAGTGGTGTGGCGGCGGCGGTGGCAGCGGCGGCGGTGGCAGTGGATCCTGGGCGATGCTGGGTGGTCTCTGGGCGAGTAGAGAGGCCTGGCGGGGGTCGCGCGGCTGGTAAGTAGCTGTTTTTTCTTCTTATTTCCGGGTCCAATGAAGTTTGTGCAGCAGGTGGCGAGTGCGAATCCTGAGGTTGATCGGTCCTGCAGGTGGTCAGGTTCTGGTGGTCGCTTTCTGGGCGCGTTGTCTCTCGGGTCGTCGGCTGGGTTGCTGCATGGGTCCCGGTGGTCATCCAGTCGTTCCCTTGGCCCTGGGGTGCCTCGGGGTGTTTCTTTGCAGGCGCGGGAGGCTTGAATGCGGAGCCGAGTGCTGCCGCAAGAGTCTCTATCGCTTTTTCCACTTTGGGCCGGGTAGGTGGGCCCTTGCAGGCCTGAGTTGTTGTCCCTGCGTGGTTTTTGGGTTTTTCCCCACTCATGTTGGGGTCCCTGCAGGTTTGCCCCATTTCTTTTGAATCTCGGCTCCCCATTGGTTGTCGGCCATTCCAAGATGGCCGCCGGGAGCATGGCGCAGAAATGAAATCTTCCAAGTCCGGAGCTTCAGCTTGGGAAAGCCTTTCCCCTGCCGGACTGGTGACTTCATTTTCTGGCTCCTGGGTGTCCATCGCTGCTCCTTGGCTTTCCAGGAGGCCATGGAGTTTCGCGATGAGCTCCCCTTTGCTGGTAGGTGCTTCCAACATCTTCAGGATGGCCAATCGGAATTCATCTCTGCTCTGTGGTTCTTTTTTCTTGTTGCTGCAGGTTTCCTCTCTTGGTTCCTCGTCCCAGAGCAGTAAGTTCTGGTCATCTCCCTGCTCACTCTCGCTCTGTCTGGTTCCCGCTGTGGTGCCTTCGAGGGCCTGCAGCTCTTCCATCTGTTTCATATAGGCTCTGGTGCACATCCTGTTCTCCGCTTCGGATTAGATTCCTGATTCTGCCATTTCAGTGAGTTGTGGGTTAACCATCCTCTGCTGCCAATTTGTTAAATGTTTCCAAGGATCTCACCCAATAACTCCAACACGAAATGCAGTGAATCAGATCTCTTTATTAATCAGGTGTTTCTCTTACAGGTATACGTCTGGAAGTACATCTGGATCTCTGGACCACATCTTATATACCTGGGAGGCGGAGCCGAGGTAAGGAGGGATCAGGGGAGGGTCTAGGTGGGTGTATGGTTAGGGTTAACCCTTACCCAGCCAGTGGGCAACGTTAGGCATTTACTTGTAACATGATGTCTATTTGGAAATAATAGTTTAGAATTTAGGGTGACATAGTGGAATGTTCAAAATCTAAATGTTTAGAATAAGATTTCTTTTTCTTTCTTTTTCTTTTTTTTTTTTAGAGGTAAATGGATAAAATTTGGAACAAAATTGGTTGAGGGAATGTGAGTAATTGTATTTACTTTATACCAGATCAAATCCTTGCTCTAAAAAGATGTATTTTATGTTTCATGTTTAAAAAAAAAAAAAAATTCAAAAAAAAAAAAAACAGGTTCTACTGAACCGGTGTGAACCGGTAGAATCCCACCACTGGGTGTATTTAAACATACCCTCATTGGCTCTTAACCAATTACAGTTCCTGCTGAGCTTCACTGTGGCTGCTCATTCTAAAATGTAGATGCTTTATTTTTATTTATTTATTTATTTATAATTTAACTTATATACTGCCCTTCTCCCGAAGGACTCGGGCCAGTGTACAGCCAATTAAAAACACAAAATACAAACAACAGTTTTAAAATAGTTAAAGTATTAAACAATTTCGGCCCGAATTTAAAACCCAAAATTTAAAACACCCAATTTAAAATCATTTCCATAGATAGCCCTGCCTGGCGGAACAGCAGGGTCTTAAGGGCACAGCGAAACACACGGAGGTCGGAGATCTTGCGTATTTCCAGGGGCAGTTCGTTCCACAGGGCAGGAGCTCCCACAGAGAAGGCCCTTCCCCTGGGTGTCGCCAGCCGACATAACTTGGCTGATGGCACCCTGAGGAGTCTCTCTCTGTGGGAGCGAATTGGCCAGTGGGAGGCTATTAATACAGATGCTATTAATGGGAGGCTATTAATACAGATGCTTTAATACATTACAGCATGCCCAGGTTTTCAAATCTGATGCATACGTTCATAGGAACAAATATTAAATTTAGTGGGATGGTTGTGCAACCATGTGCAGGATAGATTTGGAAAAAAAAGGCCTTAATAAAACCAATGTTGAATCTAAACCTTTAGCTCACTACATTAGAGCTATCTTCATGGCAGCTCTCCGATGCCCTTGGAAATCCATCAGCTCCACTTCATTACATTTACACAAAGACTAGGGAGGTATATTGTCTTCCTGGAGCAAAAATCAAAGATGTAACTGAGTACCTTACTAAAACAATCAACCCCACAGATTACTACCCCTTTCTTCTACACATGGGGACCAATGACACAACAATGAATCTGAAAACAATAGCAAGAGATTACAACAGCAAGGGAAGAAAGTTAAAGAATAAAAGCACAAGTGATGTTTTCATCTATACTTCCAACAAAAGGCCAACATCCAATGAGGGAGCAAAGGATTTTAGAAATGAACCACTGACTTAAAAAATGGTGTTGCCAAAAAGAACTTCAGCTTCCTAGACCAGTGATGGCTAACCTTTTTGCCATCGTGTGCCAAAAGCGGGGGGAGCGCGGAGGGGCATGTGTACATGCCCACACCCATAATTCTATGTGCCCCACCCCCACACATGCGTGTGTGCCCCCCAACCCCCCTGCGCTCCCCCTGCTTTTGGCACATGGTGGCACGGTGGACCCGTTAGGCCTGTAATTTGTTCTCCCCAGGCTCCAGAGCCTCTCTAGGAGCCTGGGGAAGTTGAAAATGGCCTTCCCCCCCCAGAGGCCCTACAGAGGTCAGAAATGGCCCATTTGCTGACTTCTGGTCCCCCCCCAGGCCCTCCGGAGGCAGAAAACAGGAAACAGCCTGTTTCCCTACTTCTGGTGGCCCCAGAAGGCCTGAAAATCAGGTGGACAGCGTGCGCATGCGTGCCATAGCTGAGCTCACGTGCCCACCAATATGGCCATAGGTTCACCATCACGGTCCTAGACCATGGTCTGCATTACCTACATGAAGGGTTACTGGCAAGGGATGTACTGTGCCTCACAATAACCGGAAAGAAGATATTCAGAAAACGACTGGCTCATCTTATCAAAAGGGCTTTAAACTAAAATTGAGGGGGAAGGGGGGGCAATGAGCCTAGGTGGTGCAGTGGTTAGAGTGCAGTACTGCAGCTACTTTAGCTGACTGCTAGTTCAGCAGATCAGCGGATCAAATCTCACCAGCTCAAGGTTGACTCAGCCTTCCATCCTTCCGAGGTGGGTAAAATGAGGACCCAGATTGTTTTATTTTATTTATTTATTTTATTTTATTTCGAATTTATATACCGCACCTTCTCCCGAGGGACTCAGGGTGGTGTACAGCCAGATAAAAAACATACAATACAAACATTAAAAACAATTAAAAAGATATATATTAATTTGGCCCCAATTTAAAATAACAAACCAATTAAAAATATTTAAAAAATATATTAAGCCAGCCCAGCTTGCTGAAAAAAGAAAGTTTTAAGGGCACGGCGGAAGGCACTGAGGTCTTGGATTCTCCTTATCTCAGGGGGCAGCTGGTTCCAGAGGGTAGGTTCCCCCACAGAGAAGGCCCTCCCCCTGGGGGTCACCAGCCTACATTGTTTGGCTGATGGCACCCCGAGGAGGCCCTCTCTGTGGGAGCGCACAGGTCGGTGGGAGGTCATCGGTAGAAGCAGGCGGTCTCGAAGATAACTAGGTCCTATGCCATGGAGCACTTTAAAGGTGGTAACAACACCTTGAAGCGCACCCGGAAGACCACTGGGAGGCAGTGGAGCTCGCACAGGAGCGGTGTTATGTGGGAGTGCCAGGCGGCTCCCGTGATTACCCGCGCGGCCGCATTCTGGACCAGTTGGAGCCTCCGGGTGCTCCCCAAGGGGAGCCCCATGTAGAGAGCGTTGCAGTAGTCCAGGCGCGAGGTGACGAGGGCGTAAGTGACTGTGCACAGGGAATCCCGATCAAGAAAGGGCCGCAACTGGCAAATCAGGTGGACCTGACAGAAGGTCCTCCTGGCTACAGCCGTCAGATGTTCCTCCAAGGACAGCTGTGTATCCAGGAGGACTCCCAGATTGCGCGCCCTCTCCGCAGGGGCCAAAGACTCGCCCCCGATAGTCAGTGATGGAGTCAACTGACTATATCGGGATGCCGGGAACCACAGCCACTCAGTCTTGGAAGGGTTGAGTTTGAGCCTGTTCCTCCCCATCCAGATCCGCACAGCCTCCAGGCACTGGGACATCACTTCAAGGGCATCGTTGGGGTAGCCTGGGGTGGAGATGTACAGCTGGGTATCATCATCGTACTGATGGTACTTCACCCCAAAGCCATGGATGATCTCACCCAGCGGCTTCACATAAATGTTGAACAGAAGGGGCAAGAGGACCGACCCCTGAGGCACTCCACAAATGAGAGGCCTCAAGGTCGACCTCTGCCCCCCTGCCAACACGAACTGCGACCGGTCTGAGAGAAAGGAGGAGAACCACCATAATACAGTGCCCCCCATCCCCAACTCCTCCAACCGGTGCAGCATGATACCATGGTCGATGGTATCAAAAGCCGCTGAGAGATCTAACAGGGCTAGGACAGAGGAGCAACCCTTGTCCCGCGCCCTCCAGAGATCATCTACCAATGCGACCAATGCTGTTTCCGTGCTGTGCCCAGGCCTGAAACCCGACTGGAATGGATCTAGATAAGACGTTTCTTCCAGGAATTGTGGAAACTGTCGCGCGACCACACTCTCAACAACCTTCGCCACAAAGCGAAGGTTGGAGACAGGACGGTAGTTGGCTAATACTGCCGGGTCCAGGGAAGACTTCTTGAGGAGAGGCCTCACCACCACCTCTTTCAAGGCAGTGGGGAAGTAACCCTCACTCAATGAAGCGTTGATAATTCCCTGGAGCCAGCCTCGTGTAACCTCCCGGGAAGCCAGTACTAACCAGGAGGGACACGGGTCCAGTAAACATGTGGCCACACTAAGTCGCCCCAGAATCCTGTCCACGTCATCAGGAGTCACAGAGTCAATCTCTTCCCAGATAACGTTCTCAGGACTGTTCCTCGTCACCCTGCCCGAATCTACCCAGTCAGAGTCCAAATCCCCCCGGATCTGAACAATTTTGTCATACAGGTATCGTCTGAAATCCTCAGCCCTGCCCTCCAGGGGGTCCTCCCGCGCTCCTAGGTGGAGGAGGGAGCGGGTCACCCTAAACAGGGCGGCCGGACGATTCTCTGATGACGCAATAAGAGCGGAAAAGTAATTAAACTTTGCCGCCTTTATCACCACTAGGTAGGTCTTAATATGCGACCTTCAACCGCTCTCTAGGCGTCTTTTCCGGCGTTTCATCTCCCTCAGCTCCTCGGTGAACCAAGGAGCCGCGAGGGATCGGCACCGGGTCAGAGGCCGCAAAGGCACAACTCGATCCAAGGCCCCACCAGCCGCCCGATCCCAGGCGGCCACCAGGTCCTCAGCCGAGTCATGTGCCAGATCCTCAGGAAGTGGCCCAAGCTCCATCTGGAACCTATCAGGATCCATCAGGCGCCTGGGGCGGACCCATCTTATTGGCTCCGCCTCCCTGCGGCGGGGTATGGCGGTTCAAAGGTCCAGGTGAAGGAGCGAGTGATCTGACCATGACAAGGGTTCAATGTCTATATCCCCTATAACAAGACCACTCAACCACTGGCCAGAGACAAAAATCAAGTCCAGAGTGTGACCCCCCCGTGGGTTGGGCCATGAACTAACTGGGTCAGGTCCATGGCCGTCATGGAAGCCATGAACTCCCGAGCCAACTCAGATGTTTCACCAATGGACGGCAAGTTGAAATCACCCATGACCATAAGCCTGGGTGTATCAACCACCACCGTGGCTATCACGTGGAGTAGTTCGGGCAGGGCCGTTGCCACGTGGCAGGGAGCCAGGTACGTAAGCAACAGGCCCATCTGAACCCCATGACCCCATCTCACAAAGAGGGATTCCCATCTGGCAGCCTGAGGCACAGCAGTCTCCCTCGGACCGAGACCCTCTTTAATAATGACCGCCACCCCCCCCGCCCCTCCCCTGGGCCCTCGGCTGGTGGAACACTCTGAAACCTGGTGGGCACATCTCAACCAGGGGGATCCCTCCCTCCGGGCCCAACCAGGTCTCGGTAATACCTGCCAGGTCCGCTCCCCCCTCCTGTATGAGATTGTGGATGAGGGGGGCCTTATTTACCACGGACCTGGCATTGCATAGCATCAGCCGAAGGCCCAGATTCTGAGTATCTGTGCCACCTAGCATCCGAGAGGAGCCTTGGGGACCGGGGCGTGCAATAGCTCTCAAACAGCAAGTGTGCACCCCCGACACATAATATGGCCCCCTGCTCATGCCATTTCTCCCCCTCCCATCGACCGTGCTGATGGTGTCAGCGTTCCAAATTATGTTCTCCTTCAGCGCTGACATGAATGAAAGAGGGAGAAGCTTTGCTTTAATGCTGAGATGAACTTTTACCTAGTTTCCTGCTCTTTAGTAGATAGCGTTACCTGGGTGACAGAGGGAGGGGGGAAATTCCTGTGAAAAGAAAGTGCTTGGGATGAAGAGATGGATCTGCACGATGGCCAATGAGACATTGGGGTTGAAGAATAGAAAGGGAGGGTTTTGGAAGGAGGGGCCAGTTTTGGCTACACAAAGAGTTCAGGGATGTCGTTCTCCTATTCTTAAATAAAAAAAAAAGATTCATTAGAGACCTGGCGTTTGAGAATGAAGTTTATTTAAGATAGCAACGAAACCTGACAGACAGCCAAACTCCTCCAAAGCCAGGCTGGCTGATTTTAAATCATCCCGCTCCCTCCCAGACGTGTGGTCGGACTGGAGGTTATCTCCGGACACTATGGCTGAAGCCAAGCTCTCGGAGGAAAGCCTGCTTCAAGCAATGGGAGGAGGAGAACCGGCCGTGATCCCAGCCAGCTTGGAAAGTATGAAGGCTCAACTCTCCCCGCCTTCCCCCTCGGCAGAACTTCAAGCCAAGAAACGTGAGCCAAATAAGTACCCGGGGACTGTGCCAAAAGCCTCCGAGGCTGAATTTCCCTTTCCAAACGTGAAAGATAAAGGGAAACCCCTAAGTGAATTGGGAAAGGCGAACTGGCTATGGGAATGGGAGCAAGCCAGAAAACAAACTAAGCACCAAGAAATTCTAAGGAAGCCACTCAAAAGCCCCATAGATGAGTTGAAAGAGAAATTTGACCGTGCCACCCTTCAGGGGGAGGGGCCATCTTGCAGACCCAAAGAAAAGAGAGAACCAGTCTGGGCTGTTGATCCAAGAGGCCGTAGGCCAAAGCGCAGCCCTTCCCCCCTCCACAATAGGAGGAGGAGGAGCCCAACGATGCATCCATGGGTCCCCCCCCCTCCCAGCAAGCAGCGAAGCCTAGATGAGGCAGCACCTCCCTACCCCAGGATGAGAGACGAGGCAGAGGACTATCAACACCAAGGCCGGCCCTACAGAGCTCAGCACAGAGAGAAGAGGGCAGAGACGGAGGAACCACCCCAGTTCAGAGGGAAGTTCGATGGTGACCCAGACAATTTTGCCCAATTCCTCGATTCAGCTGAGATATACATAGAGCGTTTTGGACACCTCTACCCTTTCCCCAGAGCCCTAGTGAATGCTATCTCGGAAGGGCTGGAGGGAGAAGCAAAGAGGTGGTCAGCATCCCTCTACAAAAACAGGGCCCCCCAGCTGCAAGATGCAGATGGGTTCTTGCAACTATTGAGAGCCCGTTATGAGGAGGAGGAGGAGGAGGACCCCTATGTGGAAGACGAGCTAAGAAACCTAATGCAGAAGGGGAAGCCTATCAGAGAGCATATCCGTGAATTCAGGAGAGTCATTGGGACACTGCCTCCCCTACCAGAGCGATTGCTGGTGTATTTTTTTAGAACAAGCCTAGATAAGAGAATTTCCCAAGTGACTGCCTATCGGGACATCCCAAACCGACTCTCTGAATGGTTCCGGGTAGCAATAAAAGTCGACAGAGGGCTGCGGGCGAACGACATGTCGAAACCACCAGATGGAAAGGAGAGAGGCCGACCGGACCAGGGGCCACTCAACAGATGAGAAACCCCAACATCACAGCCCACCCAGAGGCCAACTGCCCCACGGAACCCACTGAAATGCTACAGATGTGGGGGGAGTGGCCACATAGCAGCAAGATGTGGAACCCCTAGACCGGGACCAGTTCCACTGCCCAAAGCACGACCGGAATGAGGGCCCAAGCGCGCCACCCACGTACCACGGAAAGCTCCCCAAATCCCGGAGTTTTTCACTCACCTGACCGAAACCAGAGGAATCCTAGATGAAGGAGATCAGTCCCCCGAACCCTATGACACGGAGGATGAAGGCGAGGACGACCCGATGGTGAGTGGACCCGTCCATCCTTTTCTTTTCCCCATACGCCTAACAGCCCCCAAAACAGGGGCCCAAGGGACTTTCCAAGCCCTAATAGACCCTGGTAGCACAAGGTGCCTAATTAACCTACCCACAGTTCTAAAATTGGGGATCTGAGCTAAAAAGTTCAAACAACCAATTCGCTTTGAGCAAGTTGATGGGTCCCTAGTGGGGGGAGCGTATGCTACACACTTGACTGAACCCGTGAGACTGGAACTAGCAGATCACTGGGAAATGATCCGCTTCATAATAGCCCCCAAGATGACAGACCCAGTCATATTGGGACTCTCGTGGTTGGACAAATGGGGCCCAATCATTTGGTGGCAAGAGGGGACCCGCAGGCTGAGGATAGCATAGGGCCCCCAACCCCTGCCGCCCTGACCAGAAGAATTCCCTCCCACGCTGAAACCCCAAATCCGCCCGCCACTGTAGAAGAAAACACCACCAACACAAGGGTCCCTCCGAGAAGGTACAGCGAAGCAATTGGAAGCCGCACCCGCCAGCGCTTGTAATGCAGATCAGATCCCAGGGGAGTACCAAGACCTTGCAGAGGTATTCAGCGAGGCCGAGTGTGACATTCTAGCCCCCCACTGCGAGACCGATTGTGCCATCAAGATTATCCCGGGAGCAAAACTACCCAAACCTAAAATGTATGCCATGACGCCCCGTGAAATGCAGGAAATGCGGGACTACATAGACAAAAATTTACGAAGGGGATTTATTGAGCCAGTAAAACCAAGGGTAGCGGTGCCGGTCATGTTTAAAGAGAAAAAGGACGGCTCTATGAGACTGGTGGTCGATTTTCAAAGTATCAACACCGTTTGCGTACACAACTTATACCCCCTCCCCCTCATGAAGGACATGCTAGCCCACCTAGCTAAAGGAAAAGTTTTCACCAAACTAGACCTTCGAGAAGCTTATTACCGAGTACGCATCAAGGCAGGAGATGGATGGAAAACAGCATTCAACTGCCCCCTGGGTAGTTTCCAGTTCAAGGTAATGCCCTTTGGATTGCAAGGAGCCCCGGCAGTGTTCATGCAGTTGATAAATGAAGTCCTACATGAGCACTTTTACAAAGGGGTCCTCGTCTACCTGGACGATATTCTCATCTACACGGAGACCATAGACAAACATATACCCCTCGTCCGCCAAGTACTGAAAAAACTGCTGAGGGCAAACCTGTATGTCAAACTGTCAAAATGCGATTTCCACCAATCACGGCTAGACTACCTAGGCTACTGAGTATCAAACGAGGGGATAGAAATGGACCCAGCCAAGGTCCAATCAGTTCTACAATGGCAGCCGCCTCATACCCACAGACAACTGCAAAGCTTCCTAGGCTTCGCAAACTTTTACAGACAATTCATCCCCTCATTCGCGAAAATTGCCAAACCTTTGACGGACCTCCTAAAGACAGGAAGCCCAGCGACAAAACCCCGCCCGGGACAACCCCTACAGTGGGACCTGACCTGCCAACAGGCATTTGAGACGCTAAAAGGAATGTTTGCAAAAGAACCTGTCTTAAAACACCCTGATCCTGAACAGCCTTTTGTCATCCAAGCAGACGCAAGTGATGTGGCAGTAGGAGCCGTGTTACTCCAAAAGAACAGCCAAAGTGATCTACAACCCTGCGCCTACACCTCCCGCAAACTCACTGACACAGAGAGGCGATGGGCGGCGTGGGAGAAGGAAGCGTTCGCAGTAAGATGGGCCTTGTTGACCTGGCGGCACCTACTAGAGGGAGCCCAGAAACCATTTGAAGTCTGGACTGATCATAAAAACCTGGAGGCCCTAAAAACCCCACAGAAACTGTCACCCAGGCAAGTACGGTGGGCTCAATACTTCAATCGTTTCAATTTCGAGCTTAAGCACATCCCAGGAGGGAGGAATTTCCTGGCTGACGCCCTCTCCCGGATGCCCCAATACAACAGTGAGCGGGAGCAGGTAGTGAATGCCATCATCCCCTCCACCCAAGCAGCGGCTAAAGTGATCACCAGACGGCAACAACGTGACCAGCAGGGTCAACTTGCAAGTGACTTAACTGCAAAATTAAAAAATGAAACACTGACAGACCCCTGGTTCCGAGACAATTAACATCTCTTGACAAAAAGAGATGACCTAGCATGGAAGGGGACAAAGCTCTATGTCCCACAGACTTTACGCACCCTGATTCTCAAGAGGAGCCACGACGTTAAACCAGCGGGACACTTCGGGTTCCTAAAGACTCTGCACCTAGTACGAAGGCAGTTCTGGTGGCCCCACATGAGAAAGGATGTAGACAGTTATGTAAAAAGCTGCACCATTTGTGCCATGATAAAGACAAGACCAGGGTGCCCACCTGGACTGTTGCAACCAGTAGCTGAACCGACAAGACCATGGGAGGAGATTGCAATGGACTTCAGAGTAGACCTACCGAGGAGCAGTGGAAATACAGTGATCTGGACTGTAATAGACTTATTCTCCAAACAGGCACACTTCATTCCTTGTAGCGGACTGCCCTCAGCCCGCCAGTTATCCAAACTGTTCCTGAAACACATCTACTGCCTGCATGGAGTCCCCAGGAGAATCATCTCCGACCGAGGTGTCCAGTTCACAGCAAAGTTCTGGAGGGAGTTCCTACGATCCATAGGGTCATCCCAAGGCCTCAGCTCAGCATTTCACCCGAGCACCAATGGGGAGGGGGGCAGAAAGACTGAACGCTATGATAGAACAGTATTTAAGATGCTACGTTGACTACCAGCAGTCCAATTGGGCAGACCTCCTATCTTTTGCGGAGGTCGCATATAATAATGCTGTCCACAGCAGCACGGGGCTAACCCCATTCAAAGTAGTGAGTGGCATGGACTTTGTCCCCATGCCAGAATACCCGAGGGAGCCCCCTTCCTCAGTCAGCTTGACCGACTGGATGGCAATGTTGAGAGAAACTTGGGAGAATGTTAAGAGGGCGCTGGCCAAGGCGGCTCAATCTTATAAGAAACAGGCAGACAAGCACCGAACTCCCCAAAGACCATTTCAGTTGGGAGAGAAAGTCTACCTTTCCACCAAGTACTTGAGACTTAGACTCCCGAGCAAGAAATTAGGCCCGAAATTTATAGGACCGTTTCCTATAGTAAAAATAATCAACCCCATTACAGTACAACTGCAGTTGCCATGGCTTTTGGGGAAGATTCACCCCATTTTTCACAGTAGCCTTCTGAAACCTGTAGTGGGGTCTACTTTAAGGCTGACGCCACGTGAACCCCCTGGGCCCCTGGTTGTTGGGGGCCAAACTCACTACGAAGTGCAGCGAATTCTTGACTCAAGATGGCACAGGGGGCGCCTCCAGTACTTAATTAAATGGAAGGGCTACCCATTGTCAGAGGCTTTCTGGGTGAAGAGCTCAAACATCCAAGCTGACCGCCTTATAGCAAAATTCCATGCAGACCACCCGGGCAAGCCAGGAGGGGGGGTTCGCAGCAAAGAAGGGGATAATGATACTTATCTTGTTGTGTTTTTTTCCTATGGGGCAGGTTACGTCGGAGAAGTGAAGGGAGAGGGGCCGGATGTCAGCGTTCCAAATTATGTTCTCCTCCAGCGCTGACATGAATGAAAGAGGGAGAAGCTTTGCTTTAATGCTAAGATGAACTTTTACCTAGTTTCCTGCTCTTTAGTAGATAGCGTTACCTGGGTGACAGAGGGAGGGGGAAAATTCCTGTGAAAAGAAAGTGCTTGGGACAAAGAGATGGATCTGCACGATGGCCAATGAGACATTGCGGTTGAAGAATGGAAAGGGAGGGTTTTGGAAGGAGGGGCCAGTTTTGGCTACACAAAGAGTTCAGGGATGTCGTTCTCCTATTCTTAAATAAAAAAAAAGATTCATTAGAGACCTGGCGTTTGAGAATGAAGTTTATTTAAGATAGCAACGAAACCTGACAGATGGTACATCCCTCATTAGGATAGCCCTCCGTCCCCTCCCCAATCCCTCGTCCAGCACCCTCCAAACCGTTACCCTGTGCCGGGCTCGGCTCCGACCTTAGTGGATTTCCCCCCCCCCATCCCCTTTGGTCACCACCCGCCTCCCAGGTCCCCTTAAAATTTGATTAAAAACCTTAATTAAAAATCCCCTCAGACCACGCTTCGAGGCATGCCACTACTCGGGGTTCCAAAACCCGTCCTTGAGGTAGGCCTTCAATAAATTTGAAGGCCATGTTTGCGAGAGGGGGGCATCTCCCAGAGCAAGGAGGGTCGCCGAAGTGTACGCCAGAATAAACATAAGAGGTGGATGTAAGACAGTGACAGGGAACCAAGATGGTAAAAAGAGGGGCAAATATAATGCCAAGATAGGAGTAAACCAGGCCGGTATAACCACCACTCTCTCTTGTTGGGGGCAATATGTCCTCGGAGAGTGGGCAGCATAGAAATATGACTAATAAAATAAAAAATAAAATAAAATCTTCATGACATTTCGAACCAAATTCCAAACTATTATGAAGCACATCCAGAGAAACAAATGGCGTTGATATTCCTTGATGCACAGAAGGCGTTTGATAATGTGAATTGGCAATTCAGGTTGATGCAATTAAAATTTATGGACTTTGGGGAGAGATTTACTAACATGATCAAGAGGATATGTTATAAACAATCGGCAAAGGTGATGGTAAATAGAGATATGACGGAAAAGGTTAATATTATGAAAGGCACAAGGCAGGGATGTCCTCTATCTCCACTATTATTTGTATTGACGCTGGAAGTATTAAACAGAAATATGAGACAGGATAAGGAGATAAAAGGTATGGAAATTAAAAAGGAGAACTATAAATTACAGGCATTTGCAAATGATTTGGTGTTCATTTTAGAAGATCCACAAGAAACAGGGCTAAAATTATTAGAAAGAATAGAAGAATGTGGTGAGGTGGCAGGATTGAAAATTAATAAAGAGAAAACTAAGATATTAGTGAAAAATGTTACAGAGAAGCAGAAAAGGGAATTAACGAAGAAGTTAGATATTCAGATAACAAAGAAAGTAAAATATTTAGGGATTCAACTAACAGCAAGATGTGTTACGATTAAGAAAAATTATTATAAACTGAAAACAAATTGAGACAGATTTGGAGAGATGGAAAAATTTGCAACTATCGTTAATAGGAAGAATAGCAACAATCAAGATGAATTTACCACCAAGGTTATTGTTTTTATTCCAAACAATTCTGATAAAATTGGAGAAAAAAATATTTTGAAAATTTGAACAAAATAATAGTGAAATTTGTATGGCAAGGGAAGAAGGCAAGAATCAACTTAAAAACTGTTAGAAGATGCGAGAACCAAACGAGGGTTTGGATTACCAAATTGGGAATTATATTACCAGGCAGCAGTGTTAACATGGATGAAAGAATGGATTGCATTGAGAAATGCAAGATTATTGACATTGGAGGGACATGACTTCCAATTGGGTTGGCACGCCTTTTTATGCTGTGGGAAAAATAAGATACATGGTTACTTTCAAAGACATTATATAAGAAATGTTTTATTATTAGTATGGGAGAAAATTAGAGAACAACACTATTTGAAGATACCAGTTTGGCTTTCGACAATGGAAGCACTAATACATCCAAATATTATTAATATGAGAAATGTTGTTAGATATTTCGTCAGAAAAAGGGGAACTTAAAACAAAACAAGATTTGGAAAAACGGGATCGATATGGTGTGGTATACACAACTGCAAATACAATCTAGATATGAAAAAGATGCAAAATTATATGGTTTTTATATGGAATTGACAGAATTAGACAAGATATTAACAGGAACAGATGAGGGAGTGATAAGAAAATTGTATAGTTACTTATTGAGTATTAAACTAGAAGAAGAACAAGTTAAAGAAACAATGGGACCGCCTGCTGCCGCAAACGGCCTCCCACCGGCCGGTACGCTCTCACAGAGAGGGACTCCTCTGGGTGCCGTCAGCGAAACAATGTTGGCTGGCGGCCCCCAGGGGGAGAGCCTTCTCTGTGGGGGCACCTACTATCTGGAATGAGGTCCCCCCGGAGATACGGAGGATCCCGGATCTACGCACCTTCCGCCGCGCTCTCAAGACCTTTTTATTTCACCAGGCTGGTCTGGCCTAACCTCTCCCATTCTCTTTTTAATGTAAATTTTAATGTAAATTTTAATTTGTTCTTAACCTGGGGTTTTAAATTTGTCTTGGTCTAAATTGATTTAATTCGATTTTACTTCTGCTCTTAAATTTTTGTATTCTATGTGTTTTATCTTGTGCCTGTTCACCGCCCTGAGTCCTTCGGGAGTAGGGAGATATATAAATCAAATAAAATGACAAATGAGAAATGATAGCATGGGCTAAACATTTTCAATATACGATAGAGTTGGTTGTATCCCATACAACTATGGGATAGAAATTACAAGTTAACGGAGGCGTGGCCAACGTTGCGGCGATACAACAGACTCTTTGGGTGGTCCCAAGGGGTCGTCGATAACTCCGCTGTCCAAGGGTCCTCGGTGACCTAAGTCATCCTGGAGGGATGACAAACAAGAGGAGCACGTACCGGTCAACACAGGGAGATCACAATCTCCCTGGAAAGACTGGAAGAAGCTCCTCAAATCGGACAGGGTGGAAAGTGATCTAGAAGTCGCTAAAAAGCTGGGACGGCCGCAACAAAAGAGGAAGTAAAGAGACAGCCTGTGACATCGAGGTGAGGATTTTTAATATTTTTTTTACTATTTCTTGAGAATTTTTTCTTGATCCACCTGAAAGATCGATAGGGTGGAAAAGATTGGCTGAGCGAGGAGTGGGACCGGGTGTGTATCCGCACCCACATCCGGTAATTTGGCTGCGAGAAAGGCAAAAGAAAGCATATTAGAAATTTGCCAGACTTTGAGTGAAGAGAAAAAAAGACTTGGAGATTTTAAATTGGTTTTAAAAAGGAATTGGACACTAAGACTTTGATTGAACTGAATGAACGATACTTTGTTTATGAATGGAATACAAGAGAAAGTGATTGGTGAAAGGAACTTTGTAACAACTTTAAAGTGACGAAAGTACTGATTCAATATTAAAAGTTAACTTGCAGTGCCATCTAGTGGGAGAAGGAAAAAAGACATATATTTCTGAAGAAACTGTGAGAACTGACCTTGACATTTGTTTAGAACATAATAGAATAGCTGTGAAGATTAGACTGAAACTTGCCTTTGAACTCCCTTCTTTTTTTTCTGAGCTTTTGGATTGTCTGACCTTTTGGATTTTAAATTTTTTTTGCTGTCTTTTTTTTTGGATTAACTAGCTTTATGTTTTGAGAATTGCCAGTGGAAAAAGACTTTAGACTTATTCCCTCTTTTTCTTTTCTTTTTTCTTTTTCTCTATATATTTAGAGGTTTTTTTTTTATTGGACTTAATGGAATTGGATTTTAAAATATTTTTGCCCTTGGATTAAGACTTGAAGAGACCAAAATACCACTTTATAATGCCTTGGTAAGGCCACACTTGAAATATTGCATTCAGTTTTGGTCCCCACAATGTAAAAAAGATGTTGAGACTCTAGAAAGAGTGCAGAGAAAAGCAACAAAGATGATTAGGGGACTGGAGGCTAAAACATATGAAGAACGGTTGCAGGAACTGGGTATGTCTAGTTTAATGAAGAGAAGGACTGTGGGGGGTGGGGCCAGCTGTCAAGAGTGAAAGCTGTGCAGAACGGCTCTCCATTTAAGAGAGTTGAATACACAGCTTTTTCCATCCGATCGACGGATTCTTTCGAGTCCCAGATTCCTTGGAGGGGAATCTGAAGAAAGGGGCGCCTTGCAGAGCAGCTCTCAGTGGCAGTTGAGAGTGCAGATGGCAGAAAAGCCTCAGAGAAGTCGAACCGGTAAGAAAGGCGGCCCATAATGGTGGCCGTGAAGAAACAACAGGCAGCTGGACAACATTAGCAGTGGACTAGCTGGACAACAGAGATGTTGTGACTCCGGCTCCTGTTCTGTCCCGTACCACGCACACACACCCACAGACGGCCCAGAGTTAATAAGCCACACGACAAAACTCTTTGATGATAAAGCTGGCAGTAACCCAGTGGCTAGCTGCCAATTCAGACTTTACTCACACAAAACAAAGATTAGACTGCAGCATTCCGATAAAACAGGCAGAGTGTCAATAATACCAGGATTAGTCCAAATGCAGTCCGATAAAGCAGGCAAAGTCCAGTAACGCAGAGATCATGGAGTATTTCCAGTTTTTTGCTCGTCACAAACTGAACCGGCCACCACACCCACATTTATACCCTGTGGGGTGTGGTTCAGTGACTCAGCTAATCTCTGGCACGCCTTCCCCTCTGCTGTGCACGCTTCTCCCTGCGCCTCTGTCGAGGGTCCAGCCAGCACTTATCTTCCTCGTCACTGTCCACCTGTGGCTGCGGGGACGTGGTTGGCTCTGAGCCTATCGTTTGGCCTTCGGTGTCCTCCGGAGGCATTGCCAAAGAGGAGGGTCCTGGAGAGGGAGGCCTTGCCAACTCCTCCCCCTCACTCTCAGAGTCTGCATCTGTCGATAGCCCAGGCTCAGGCAACAGAGCCACAACAGCTCCCGAGCCTGTCCTCACGGAGGAAGATGACTCTGAAAGTGATGGGGAGGAACTGACAAGGCCTCCTTCTCCAGGACCCTCCTTTCTGGCAATGCCTCAGGTTCCAGCTGAAGGCCAGGAGGAAGGCATGTCGGAGCACCCACTAATAGGGAGTGATGAAGATCAATCTTGGATTGATCCCAGGCAGCGTCAGAGGGAGAGGCGTGCGCAGCAAAGGAAGAGGTGTGGAAGGGCCAGAGATTGCTGAGTCACTGAGCCATGCCCCACAGGGGATAAAAGTGGATGGGGTTGCTCTGCAGGCTCTGTGATGGACAAAAACTGCATATCGTGAGCTTCGGATGGGATATCTTTCGGAATTAAGGCTTGGACTTTGTGAATGACTTCTGACTACTCTTTTGTGCCTTGTGAACTCTTGGTTGCCCCAGCAACGGACTACAGATACGCTGTTTCTAGAGGTGATAAGAAACTTGGCAGGCATTCGGAAAGTAGCTGCCAGAACTTTTATCTGCCAAAGGATTCAGGTCGGCTTGTAAAAATAAATTACTGGTAGACGTCTTTTGCTCATGTGTCTGCCTATGTGAGGTGGGGGGACAGAACAAGAGAGATGGACCTGGGCGAAAGTGATCTTGGCAGCCCTCTGTGAGTGACCTGGGGTGAAGTTCTTCTCGGGGGATTGCAAAGAGGGAAGAGTCAGAAGGAGGCCCAAGGAAGGAGGAAATTTCCTCTGTAGTAAAGTGGCGAACAGCAAGTGGGGGCCAAAAAAGGAGACCATTTCAAAGCAATAGATATCACTGGTGGCGTGAGGGGAAAGAGGAAGAGGAAGCTTACCATTATTGCTGATTTAAGTAGACAATTTAGCTTGTGAGCGAAAGTGCTGACTAACTGGAGAACACAGGCATATTGAAGTAAGACTGACTGTTAACTAGGAAAATAGGGAGCAAGAGAAACCTACTGGCCAAGGAAAAAACTGGAGACAATTTAAGTAAGGAGAGGAAATTTAAAGAGAAACAAGACCTATTTTGGATGGCCTGCCAATAACTGACTTATAAATCGAGGAAATTTAAGGAGTAAATTTGGATGTGAAAAATTTAATGAAATAGTTGTAGTGGAACATTTTCAAGAGGAAATCATCTCTCTAATTATTACTGTTCTTTCTATGCAATCTTTGGACTACTATTTTATTAGCTCCACCACCTACTGCATTAATTATTGATATTATTAAGTGATTCAATTATAGATTTTGTTATTAATTAATTGTTGACTAAGGGGAAGGTTTGCAGACTGTAGTTGGGGTAGGAAAGATCAAGAAAGGAAGTTAAAGAATACATAAGAGACATTTAAAAACATAAAATAGAGAGTGAAAGCTGCAAAGTTAAGCATTGAGAATTAACTAGTTGAGAGAGTGATAGTTGAAGGGTGCTGGAGGAAACTATGAGAAATATAAGGAAGTGGGGAAGTCAATTTAAAGTGGTATTGAAAACGACAAGTCTCCCCAATTTGACAAGAATTGGTGCAGGAAGGAGGCAAGGAGCTCAAACTACAACAATGGAACTAAGTCCAGCAGGACAAAGATCTATTGAAGGAATGCTACAGAGAGAGAGAGATCAAACCAGGGGTGAAATGCTCCCGGTTTGGACTGGCTCAGGTGAGTAGGTAGCGATGATGGCCGGTGGTTCGGAGAACTGGTAGCAATGGCAGCTGGAGGTTCCGCCCACCCGCCCACCCACCCCATTCCCCGGAGTCAGGGAATGCATCATTCCCCGACTCCTACTGCTCACCTTTCTCCCGCAGCTGGCTGTCAGGGAAGGCAAGCGCCCGAAAGGTACCGGAGTCGCTCACTCTTCTTCTTGAATGAGCCGCTCTGGTCCATGCGCCAGCTGCACAAGTGTACACCATTTATTTAATACAGCAGCAGGTTGGGTGTGCACTTGCGCAACTGGTGCGTGGACCAGAGTGGCTCATTCAAGAAGGAGAGTGAGTGACTCCGGTACCTTTCGGGTGCTTGCCTTCCCTGACAGCCAGCTGTGGGAGAAAGGTGAGCAGTAGGAGTCAGGGAATGGTGCAGGAAAACTTTTTAAATTTCTATTCTGTCGGCGTGTCCTTACCTTTCTCCCGTGACTCCGCCCACCCGCCCCATTCCCCAACTCCGGGGAATGGGGCGGGTGGGTGGAGCCGCGGGAGAAAGGTAAGGACATGCCGACAGAATAGAAATTTAAAAAGTTTTCCTACTGGGTTCTGTGAGCGTGGCTTGGTGGGAGGGGGGTCTTGTGACTGAGTGGGCATGGCTGTGAGTGACATCGAGTTGGCCACACCCACTCAGTCACAGGACACCCCCCCACCAAGCCATGCCCACAGAACCGGTAGGGAAAAAATTTAGTTTTCACCCCTGGATCAAACTCATTTAAGGATCTACAACAGATGCTACAAACAATGCAGGAGGTTATGTTAAAGAACCATGAGGATTTGAAACGAGAGATAGGAGAAGTAAGGAGTGACACGGGAGAAATGAAAGAAAAGATGAGATCGATGGATGATAAATTTGAATGTTTCCAGCAACAAATTCTAAGAAATGAACAAAAACTACAGGAGATGGAAGATAGAATGGAAAGGGAAGGAAAAAAGTGGAGGAGATGGAAGAAAGATTAATTCAAGCCAATAGAGATCTCGAACAGACAATAATCCAATTGGAAATAGATAAGGCTGCCCATTTTCTACGATTTCAGAATGTGTGGGAAGAAAAGAATGAGGACCTTCCGGAGATGATGGCGGAGCTATTGGCAGGAGCATTAGGAATTGGAAAGGAAGAAATGATTAATGAAATGGATGAAATTTATAGAATCCACACAAATTATGCACGTAGACATAATCTACCTAGAGAAGTGCATATTAGTTTCGTTAAAAAATCGATCCGCGATGAGATTCTACATAGGACCAGAGAAGATTCACTAGAATTATGAGGAAGACAGCTTGTGGTGCTCAAACAAGTCCTGAGAAGGGTAAGAGACTTAAGACGACCCTACCAAACACTTACAGCAAAACTAACAAGAAAAAATGTAAATTTTTGGTGGCTGACTCCGGAAGGGATTATGGTATCTTGGGGAGAAAGAAGGTTGAGATTGGACACGGTGGACAAAGTAGAAGAGTTTTACAGACAAAATTTTGGTAGTGAGGTTGAATTGGAGGAAAGAGAAAGAAGGGAAGAAGGAGAACTAGGAGGACGGTCACCAAATAGGGGGGAATCCCAAATCAAGGAAAAAGAGAATGGGAAAGGAGAGAATGTGGATAACAGGAAAGATAATGATGGTGGATGCATGGAATATAAAGAAGTCAGACAAACGAGGGCAACAAGACCTAAGTATAAGTAGAGGTTTTCAAGAAGCATTAGCAATTCTATCATTAAATGTTAATGGGTTAAATTCTCCAGGGAAAAGGAAAAACTTCTTTAGTAAACTGTATAAGACAAATGTGGATATTGTTGTGGCCCCGCCCTCTGAGCCTGTCCCATCGGAGGAAGAAAGCTCCGAGCATGAGGAAGAGGAGTCAGCCAGGCCTCCCTCTCCAGGCCCCTCCCCTCTGGCATTGTCTCAAGTGCCGGCCGAGGGAGAAGAGACAGCTGATTCAAATCAGAGTGATGAGGAAACATCATTCCTGGACGCACGCCTCCGAAGGCGTGATAAACGTTTGCAGCAGCTTAGGAGGCGTGCTAGGGATTAGAACTGAGTCACTGGACCACACCCCAGAGACTATATAATAGAGGGTAGTGGTCAAAGGATCCTTGTGACGAACAAAGCAAAACCTTGGATAGTCACTAAAGCCTCGTCCGGAGCTGCTGAGAGAAAGATTTAAAGTGTCGGACATTTGGACTCTGGAGTATTTGTCTTTCTGTTTTACTTTGAAAATAAAGTCACTTGGCAGACGGTGTGTCTATCGCTGCCAAGTGGGAGATAAGAACTGGGTGCGTTCCAAAGTGTTTCCTTAACCCTCGACTGGCTGTGTGTGTGTGTGTGTGGGTACGGGGACAGATCAGATATAATAGTGCTGCAAGAGGCGCATGTGAAGTTTCTGAAAGATGCCCTAATTAATTCATGAGTGATGAGCCAAACTTCAAAAGAAATACAGTCATTTATTAGGAGCACCATTTCGGCAATATTCGGATGCAGTTAGAACTAATCCCACGTAGATTTACATTCCCCTATGACCCTGTCTCTCCCCTCCTCCCTGGCCATGTCATAAATCACATTCTCCAATTACCCACTTTGGCTGGCTGTGAAATCCAACACCCTTCTTCTGATTGCGGAAGAAAGCATGTATGGAATGTAGCTTCTGTAAGGGAAATCAATCAGCTCTATCAGTTCTCCCTCCCTCCTGCTCATGGCAACTTGAAAGCTTTGCAAGTTCACATTTGGCTCCCCTCACTTCCCGAGGGTGACCTGCACAAAGCAAAACAATTTGAGTACAGATGTAGAGTTTAGGGACGTGACCCCCCACCTGGCTTGTTTGGATTTTCCACATGAAATTTGGCTATAAGGCGATCAGCCTGGATGTTTTGACTCTTTACCCAAGATGCCTCTGATAAGGGGTAACCCTTCCACTTGATTAAATATTGGAGTTGTCTCCTGTGCCACCTCGAATTGAGGATTTGCTGCACCTCATAATGGGTCTGGCCCCCTATGACCACGAGGTCTGGGGGCTCATGGGGTAGTGGCCTCAGGGTCGATCCGAACACGGGTTTTAAGAGGCTACTATGGAATACCGGGTGTATCTTCCCTAGCAGTTGGGTCAATTTCAATTGCACCGTGACCGGGTTGATTATCTTTACAATGGGGAATGGTCCCATAAACTTTGGCCCCAATTTCTTGCTAGGGAGTTTTAACCTCAAATATTTTGTGGAGAGGTAAACCTTCTCCCCCAATTGAAATGGCCTTTGGGGAGCTCGGTGTTTGTCTGCCTGTTTCTTGTAGGTTTGTGCCGCTTTAGCTAGCGCTTTCTTGACATTCTCCCAGGTTGCTTTCAGTGTCACCATCCAATCGGTCAAGCTGACTGAGGAGGGGGGCTCCCTTGGGTACTCAGGCATTGGGACGAAGTCCATGCCGCTCACTACCTTGAAAGGGTTAGCACCATGCTACTGTGAACAGCATTATTATACATGACCTCAGCAAAAGACAGGAGGTCCGCCCAGTTGGACTGCTGATAGTTCACGTAACACTTCAGGTACTGCTCTACCATGGCATTCAGTCTCTCTGCCCCCCCCATTGGTGCTCGGATGAAAGGCTGAGCTAAGGCCCTGGGATGACCCAATGGACCATAGGAACTCCCTCCAGAACTTAGCCGTGAACTGGACCCCTCTGTCAGAGATAATTCTTCTTGGTACTCCATGCAGGTGGTAAATGCATGAAGGCTATTGCTTAACGCATTGTAAGCCGCCCTGAGTCTCCGGAAAAGGGCAGTATATAAATCGAACCAATAAATAAATAAATAAATAAATGTGTTTCAGGAACAGTTTGGCCAACTGGTGGGCTGAGGGTAGTCTGCTGCAGGGTATGAAATGTGCCTGTTTGGAAAATAAATCTATTACAGTCCAGATCACCGTGTTTCCCCCACTTTTCGGTAACTCCACTATAAAGTCCATTGCAATCTCCTCCCATGGTCTCATTGGCTCTGCTACTGATTGTAGCAGTCCGGGTGGTTTTCCTGGTCGCTTCTTCATCATGGCGCAGATGGTGCAACTTTTTACATAACTGTCCATGTCTTTCTTTATGCTGGGCCACCAGAACTGCCTCTGTGCTAAGTGTAAAGTCTATAGGAATCCAAAGTGGCCTGCCGGTTTAACGTCGTGGCTCCTCAGGAGGATCAGGATGCGTAGGGACTCCAGGACATAGAGCTTTGTCCCCTTCCATGTGAGGTCATCCCTTTTTGTCAGGATGTGTTGATTGTATCGGAACCAGGGGTCTGCCAGCAGTTCAGTTTTGAGTTTTGCCGTTAGATCACTTGTTGGTTGGTCGTGCTGGTTGTGGCGTTGTCGTCTGGTGGTTACTTGGCCCGCTATTTGGGTAAGGGGAATGAAGGCATCCACTACCTCCTCCCGCTCACATTTGTACTGGGGCATTCAGGAGAGGACATCGGCTAGAAAGTTCCTCCCCCCTGGAATGTGCTTTAGCACGAAATCGAAACGGTTGAAGTATTGAGCCCAACGGACTTGTTTGGGCGATAGTTTTCGCGGGGTCCTGAGGGCCTCCAGGTTTTTGTGGTCAGTCCAGGCTTCGAACGGTTTCTGGCCCCCTTCCAGCAGGTGTTGCCAGGTTAGCAGTGCCCATCTCACTCCCTCCCCAACCCTCCCCCTCCCACCCACCGCCCTCCCTACTTCCCAAAGCAAAATACAGGGTATAACATTCAACAGTCATAATCTAACATAGTCTAATTAATTATAACCTCTTACATCTCTCTAATACTTTAACTCCCCATTTACCAAACTAAATTTGAATACATAATAACATCTCTCTATCTATTCGTAAGTTATTGGAAATTTTTTAGTCCGGTATTTATTTTGAATATAATCTATCCATCTTCTCCATTCTATCATATATTTCTCATTTGAATAGTCCTTCAAATACGCTGAAATCTTTGCCATCTCTGCTAAATTTGCTACTTTTAATATCCATTCTTGAGTAGTAGGCAAATCTTCCTTCTTCCAATACTGCGCCACCAAAAATCTTGCTGCAGTTATTAAATTCAGGATCAAATTAGTCTCTATAACCATACAATCTGTGATTATACCCAACAAAAATAACTGTGGAGTAAACTTTATCCTCTTTTTAAGAATATTTTGAATAATCCACCAAATTTTTATCCAAAATGCTTTAACCTTTTTACAAGTCCACCATACATGAAAATAAGTAATGTCATCACAATCACATCTCCAACATTTAGATTGTAAATTCGGATACATACAAGCTAACTTTTTGGGATCTAAATGCCATCTATAAAACATTTTGTAAAAGTTTTCTCTCAAATTTTACTCTTGTGTAAATTTTACATTTCTTACCCATATCTTTTCCCATGTTTCCATCATTATTGGTTGTTCAAAGTTTTGTGCCCATTTTATCATACAATCCTTAACTAACTCTGTTTCCGAGTCTGTTTCTATCAATATATTATACAACCTTTTTATATGCATTTGACTCTGGTCTCTAATTTGTTTTACCAAATTTTCTTCACTTTGTATAATACCAATGTTCTGATCTTTTCTCCATCTAGCTTGTAATTGTACATACTGAAACCAAGTTTGGATTACCCTTTCTTCCCTTAGTACCCTCAAGGGCTTTAACTTTAATATACCTCTCTCTGTGTTAAGAATTTCTTTATATGTAATTACATCCTGTCTTTGTTCTATACTTATATTCTCTATCGCGTGTCTGGGTACTGTCCATATAGGTATCTTGTCATTTAATTTATATTTATATTTCTTCCAGACACGCAATAAAGCATTCCTTAATATATGACTTTTAAAAGTCCTATCAACCTTCTTGTCATACACTAAATAAGCATGCCAGCCGAAAACCAAATCATATCCTTCTATATTCAATATTCTTTCATTTGTTAAATTAATCCAATCACTAATTGCTGATAAAACAGCTGCTTCATAGTATAATTTTAAGTTGAGCATTTTCAAATCTCCTCTTTCACATATATCTTGCATTATTTTTAATTTAACCCTTGGTTTCTTCCCTGCCCAAACAAAATTATTAATGCCCTTCTGCCATTCTTCCAAGTTCGCATCCTTTTTAAGTATTGGTATCATTTGAAAAAGGAATAAAAACTTAGGCAAAACATTCATTTTTACTACTGCTATTCTACCCAACAAAGACAGTTGTAATTTTTTCCAATTATCCATCTCTGTCTGTATTTTATGCCATAACGATTCATAATTATACTTATATAATTTCCCATTTGAAGTTGTAATATAAACTCCTAAATATTTAACCTTTTTAACTATCTCACATCCTGTTACTCTTTCTAATTCTCCTTTTTGATTTATTGTCATATTTATAGTTATCATCTTTGTTTTCCCAATATTTATTTTGAACCCAGATACTTGACCATAGTGATTAATTATCTCCATTAAACCTGTAGTTGATTTCACTGGATGAGTTAAGGTTACAACCAAGTCGTCTGCAAATGCTCATAATCTATAGTCATAATGCCTAATCTTAATTCCCCATATTTTATCAGAGTCACGTATTTTGTTCAACAATAATTCCAACGTTAAAATAAACAGTAATGGGGACAGGGGACAGGGGACAACCCTGTCTTGTTCCTTTTTCTATTTTAAAAGTTTCTGTTAAACTACCATTAATTATTATTTGTGCTGTCTGTTCCTGATATATTGCCTTAATAGATTTTGTAAAACATTCTCCAAACTGCAACCTCTGCACCATTTTCAATAAAAATTGCCAGTTCAATCGATCAAACGCTTTTTCTGCATCCAAAAATATAAGCACCGCAGGGACTTGGTTGTTCCTTTCCAAATACTCCAATATATTAACAATTTGCCTTACATTATTTTTCATTTGTCTCCCATGTATAAAACCAGATGGATCATTATGGATCATTTGTTGCATAACTGACATTAACCTATTTGCTAATATTTTAGCAAAAATCTTATA
This sequence comes from Pituophis catenifer annectens, assembly GCF_029215685.1. Taxonomy (NCBI): domain Eukaryota; kingdom Metazoa; phylum Chordata; class Lepidosauria; order Squamata; family Colubridae; genus Pituophis; species Pituophis catenifer. The sequence goes on from NW_027256885.1 coordinate 20,873,384, forward strand.
GTCTGTATTAAGTAATGATATGGGCCTATAATTTTTTGGCTGGGTATGATCTTGATCTTCCTTCGGAATCAAAGAAATAAAGGCTGTTCTCCAAGATAGTGGTACCCCTCCTCCCAATTGTATTCTAGTAAATAATTCCCTAAGGGGTTCTACCATTTCCAATTGTAAATTTTTGTAATAAGCCGCTGTCAATCCGTCTGTACCAGGGGCCTTACCAACTTTTAACTGCTTAATTGCCAATAGAATTTCCTCCTCGGATATCGGTTGATTCAATCTTTCCCTTTGCTCATCTGTAACTGTAAGAGTATTCTCCTTCTCCAGGTATCTATCTATATCTATACCTTGTATTTTATCATCAGCATACAATCTCGTATAAAACTCTAAAAAAGCCTTTTTAATCATATTTTGTTGATACACCTCTTTACCTTTATAGTCTATTTTCTCTATAGTACGAGACTTTTGTTTTTTCCTCAACATATATGCTAACCATCTACCTGGCTTATTTGCATTACAAAAGGTATTATGTTTAGCATATTGCAAATTAGTTGCAACCTGATCTGATATCAACATATTAAACTGCCCTCGCAATAAAGTAATTGCTTCTTTTGTTTTCTTATCATCTGGGTTATTTATTAGCACCTGCTCTTTCTTCTTTATTTCCTCTTCTAATTCCCTCCGTTTTTTTCCCCTGTCTACATCTATATGCATTATTCAAATTTATTAAGACACCTCTCATATATGCTTTGCTTGCATCCCAAACCATTTCCATGGATGTTTCCTTATGCATATTTAAGACAAAAAATTCTTTCATTAATTTTTTACATTCTCTCACATTTCCCTCGTATCTAAATACATTTTCGTTTAATCGCCAAGATCTCCTAGACACCTCTCCATGTTCCAATTCCATCCACACCGGATTATGATCTGTTAGAGTTCTTGGACATATCTTCATCTTCTTCACCTTAGAAAGGAAATCATTTGTAATTAATATGAAATCAATTCTAGAGAAAGATTGGTGCCTATCTGAGAAAAATGTAAAGTCTTGTTCTTTAAAATTCCGTTCAGGCCAAATGTCTCTCAGCTCCATATCCTCCATCATGTCAAAAAAGGATTTAGGCAATCTTGCTCGCATCTGAGTATTTTGCAAAAGTCTCTTCTTGTCCATTCTAGTATCCAATACTCCATTCCAGTCACCCAACATTATACAAGATTTATAGTCCCAGTTTATCAATTTTGTATGTAGCAACTTGTAAAATCTGTCTTGTTGTTGATTGGGTGCATATATTCCCACTACAAGTACTTTCTTTCCTTCGATTAATAATTCAATTGCAATGTATCTACCTTGCAGGTCTACTTCAATTAATTTAGCCATTAAGTCTTTCTTTAGATATATAACTATACCATTTTTCTTCTCTGGCGCAGATGCCACAAAATGTGTTCCCAGTCTTGCATTTATCAAATATTTTTGATCATTTGCCTTAATATGTGTTTCTTGCAAACAAATTACATCATTTTTAAATTGTTTCAAATAATGGAATATTTTCTTCCTTTTTTGTGGTGAGTTTAAGCCATTAACATTCCAAGTTAAAAATCTAGTTGCCATCTTTGGCCCCCTGAAGGCTTTTGAGCACCGATTGGAAATCCTCCTGAAATTTCTTCTTCGGTCTTGCCCCCCCCCCCACGGCTTCTGTATTTATGTTTGTAAATGCAAACATTTCTTTTAGTGTTTCAAATGCCTCTTGGCAGGTTAGGTCCCACTGTAGAGGTTGTCCCGGGCAGGGTTTTGTTCCTGGGCTCCCTGTCTTTAGGAGGTCTGTCATGGGTTTGGCAATCTTCACAAAGGAGGGGATGAATTGCCTGTAGAAGTTCGCGAACCCTAGGAAGCTTTGTAGCTGTCTACGGGTGCAAGGGGATTGCCAGCCTAGGACGGCTTGCACTTTGGCTGGATCCATCTCTATTCCCTCATTTGACACTCGATAACCCAGGTAGTCTAGCCGTGCACGGTGGAACTCGCATTTTGATAGCTTGACATACAGGTTGGCTGCCAGAAGTTTTTCCAGTACCTGGCGGACAAGGGGTATGTGGTCGCCCATGGTCTCGGCGTAAATGAGGATATCATCTAGGTAGACGAGAACCCCCTTGTAGAGGTGCTCATGCAGCACCTCATTTATTAATTGCATGAACACCGCTGGGGCTCCCTGCCGTCCAAAAGGCATCACTTTGAATTGGAAGCTCCCTAGGGGGCAGTTGAATGCTGTTTTCCACTCGTCTCCCTCCCTGATATGTACTCGGTAGTATGCTTCTCTGAGATCTAGTTTGGTGAAGACTTTTCCTTTGGCCAGGTGAGATAGCATGTCCTTCATGAGGGGGAGGGGATATAGGTTGTGTACACACAGGGCATTGATATCTCAAAAGTCCACACACAATATCATAGTTCCATCTTTTTTTTCCTTTGAAGAGGACTGGCGCCGTGACCTGTGGTTTGGCTGGCTTGATGAACCCCCTTTCTAGGTTTTTGTCTATGTAATTGCATATTTCTTGCATTTCCCGGGGTGTCATGGCATACAGCTTGGGTTTGGGTAGTTTTGCCCCGGGGATGATTTCAATGGCGCAATCTGCCTCGCGGTGGGGAGGCAGGACGTTGCACTCGGCCTCACTGAATACTTCTACAAGGTCCTGATATTCCCTCGGGATCTGTTTGGTCTCTGGGGTTTTTTCGGATGTGGCTGCCAGTTGTTCTGGTGTGCTCTTTTGGAGGGTTCCCTGCATGGGTGGTGTTTCTGCTCGCTGGTGTGGGAGGGGTTGGGGGCCCCTTGCTATTCTCAATCTGCAGGTACCCGCTTGCCACCAGATGGTCGGTCCCCACTTGTCTAGCCAGGAGAGACCCAGTATGACTGGATCTGTCATTTTGGGGGCTATTACGAATCAAATTACTTCCCAGTGATCTGCTAGCTCTAGCCTCATTGGTTCGGTCAGGTGAGTGGCATAGGCTCCCCCCATTAGGGACCCATCAACCTGTTCGAACCGGATTGGGTGGGTCAGTCTTTTTGCTCTGATCACCAGTTTCAGGACTGTGGCTAGGTTGATCAAGCATCTAGTGCAGCCTATTGGGAAAACGAAAGGGTGGACTGGTCCCCTCACCATTGGGTCATTTTTGCCCCCATCCTCGCTATCATAGGATTCTGGCAACAGGTCATCATTGCTGATCTGTCCCCGTCCACACACACACACAAACACAGCCAGCCGAGGGTTAAGGAAACACTTTGGCACACACCCAGGTCTTATCTCCAACTTGGCAGCGATTTACACACCGTCTGCCAAGTGCGTTTATTTCCACAAAACAGAAAGATAAGATACTTAGCGTACAAAAAGTCCAATCAGAATAATATTTCTCTCAGCAGTTCTGGACGAGGCTTTAGTGACTATCCAAGGTTAGTTTTGTTCGTCACAGGGATCACTGGCCACCACCCTCTATTATATAGTCTCTGGGGTGTGGTCCAGTGACTCAGTTCTAATCCCTAGCACGCCTCCTGAGCTGCTGCAATCGTTTATCACGCCTTCAGAGGCGTGCGTCCAGGAATGATGTTTCTCCTCCGCTCTCATCCGAGCCACCTGTCTCCCAGCTAATCTCCTCTCCCTCGGCCGGCACCTGAGACAGTGCCAGAGGGCAGGGGCCTGGAGAGGGAGGCCTGGCTGACTCCTCTTCCTCATGCTCGGAGATTTCTTCCTCCGATGGGACAGGCTCAGAGGGCGGGGCCACAACACTATCCCCCACCGCAGGGCCCTTCCCCCGGGTCTGACGGTCAGGATGGGGTCGGGACGGGAACTGTTCGTGGAAAGCTCGCACCAGGTCAGGGGCCTGAACAGCAGATGCGTCCACCCAGGTGAAATCCTCGGGCCCGTACCCCTTCCAGGCGATGAGGTATTGGAAGCGCCCCTTCAGCCAACGGGAGTCCCGGATACTGTCCAACTCGTACGTCGAGGCGTCGTCCTCGTCGGCTGCGGCTGGGGGGGCAGGCGGCGGCAGGCGGTGGAGATGGCTCGCGGGGACCTCAGGGACCAGGAGGGACCGATGAAAAATGGGGTGGAGCCGCATGGAGCGGGGTAGAGTCAAACGGTAGGCCACCGGGTTGATGACCGCCTCGATAGGGAAGGGACCGATAAAGCGGTGGGCCAGTTTCCTCACCGGCTGGTCCGTGGGGAGGTGTTTCGTGGACAGCCACACCCGATCTCCTACTTCCAGTGGTGGCGTCGCCCAGCGGGCGCGATCGGTGAACCGTTTATAATCCTCTTTCGCCCGGATCAGCTGCCACCGCACCAGTTGCTGCACCGCCTGCAGCTCCGAGAGGAAGTCCCGGGTCTTGGGAACAGGGGAGTCCATGATGGTCAACGGGAAAAGCCGTGGATGGTATCCGACGTTGGCATGGAACGGGGTCATCTGGGTGGAGGTGTGTTGGGAGTTATTAAAAGCGAACTCCGCCAGGGGAAGGTACTCGGCCCAGTTGTCCTGCTGCTGGTTGACAAAACAGCGGAGGTACTGCTCCAGTATGCCGATGACCTTCTCCGTGTCCCCGTCAGTCTCCGGATGGTGCGACGACGACAGGCACACCTGCACCTCCAGCGCGGCCATCAGGCTTTTCCAGAAGCGGGCCGTGAACTGGGCCCCCCGGTCCGAAACCACCCGGTCCGGCAGGCTGTGGAGGCGGAAGATATGTTGCAGGAACAGGCGAGCCGTGGTGCGGGCCGAGGGCAGGCCACGGCACGGGATGAAATGTGCCATCTTCGTGAGCGCATCCACCACCACGAGGACGGTCGTGTACGTAGCGGACAGGGGCAGGTCTGTCAGGAAGTCCATGGAGATGGCTCCCCACGGTCTCTCCGGTGTCGGCAGCGGCTGGAGGAGTCCAGGAGGGGGGCCGGACGCGGCTTTGGCCTGTTGGCACGTCACACAGGATGTGACGTAGGCGTGTACGTCGTGCCGTACCCGAGGCCACCAAAAAGTCCGCGTCACTAAGTTCAAAGTCTTAAAGAAGCCGAAGTGCCCCGCCGCGGGGTTGTCATGGCACTGGTTCATGACGAGGACTCGGAGCGGACTCGTGGGCACGTACAGCCGACCCTGGTGCCTGAGCAAGCCCTCCTCCACGGTCCATGGGGACGCGGGGCCGACGTCCGCTCTCCGCTGCTGCGACCAGTCGTCCCGTCGCTGCGCTTCCAGCACCTGAGCCCGCAGGTCCACCGGTTCCTGGACTGCGGCCAAGGAGTCCGCTGGCAGCACCGTCCGGGGGGGAAGGGAGTCCTTGGGGCAAAAGTATTCCGGCTTACGGGATAGCGCGTCCGCCCTCTGGTTGAGGTTGCTCAGAACGTATGTGACGTGGAAGTTGAACCGGGCGAAAAACAACGACCACCGGATCTGCCGCTGGTTCAACTTCCGGGCCGTGGTGAGGTGCTCCAGGTTCCGATGGTCCGTCCGCACCTCCACCTGGTGTCGGGCCCCCTCGAGGTGATGTCGCCAAGCCTCGAATGCGGCCTTCATAGCCAGCAACTCCTTTTCCCAGATGGTGTAGTTGCGCTCGGAAGGGTTGAGTTTCCGGGAGTAGTATGCGCAGGGAAAAAGAGTGCCGCCATTCACCGGAGCCTGTAGCAGCACCGCCCCAATCGCCACGTTGGACGCGTCCGTCTCAACCACGAACGGACGGTGTGGATTGGGGTGCCTCAGGACTGGCTCCGTGAGGAAGGCCTGCTTGAGGACCTCGAAGGCCTGCTGCTGCGGGGGCCCCCACTGGAACGGGACCTTCTTCCAAAGGAGCTAGGTCAACAGCAAGGTCAGGGTGGCAAAGCCCGGGATGAAGGTCCGATAGTAGTTGGCGAATCCCAACAGACGCTGGACGTCCTTCACCCGACGCGGGGGTTCCCAACTGCGCAAGGCCTCCACCTTGCACGGGTCCATCGCGATGCCCTCGGGGGTGATGATGTGCCCGAGGAACTCTATGGAAGTCTGGAAGAAGTAGCATTTCTCCAACTTCGCATAGAGCTGGTGCTCCCGCAGGCGCTGCAGGACCTGGCGGACATGCTGGAGGTGACTTTCCGGGGTCCGGGAATAGATCAAAATGTCATCCAAGTAGATCACCACGAACCGATCCAGCATGTCCCGGAACACGTCGTTCATCAAGTGCTGGAAGACCGCGGGGGCGTTGGTCAACCCGAACGGCATGACGGTATACTCGAAGTGTCCGTACCGAGTGCCGAACGCCGTCTTCCACTCGTCCCCCTCTCGCACGCGCACCAGGTTGTAGGCCCCTCGGAGATCGAGCTTAGTGAAGATCGAGGCCTCCCACAACCTCTCCATCAGCTCCGGGATCAGCGGCAGGGGGTAGCGATTTCGCACTGTGATGGCATTCAAGTGCCGGTAGTTGCAACACAGGCGTAAGTCCCCCGTCTTCTTTTTCACGAAGAGGACCGGGGCCGAGAGCGGAGAGGTCGAAGGCCGGATGAACCCACGGGCCAGGTTCTTTTCCAGAAAGTCCCGTAAGGCGGCCAGCTCGGGCTCCGACATGGAGTACAGGCGTCCTGAGGGCAGAGGCGCGTTGGGCATCAGGTCCACCGCGCAGTCGTAGGGTCGGTGCAGGGGCAAGCGGTCCGCCTCCTTCTCGCTGAACACGTCGGCGAAGGGCGTCAGCTCCGGAGGCAAGGAGACGTTCGGGGCAGAGACGTCCTGGCCGGCACAGGTGTGGCGAAGGTGGTCAACACACTGCAGGCTCGAGAACGAGATGGCGTTTCTCGACCATGCCACCTGAGGGTCGTGCGCCCGAAGCCAGGCCATCCCCAGGACCAAGGGAAAGTGCAGATCCGCCGTTACGTAAAACTGGATCCCCTCCTCGTGGTTCCCAATGGCGAGGCGTAAGGGCTGGGTAGCGAATTTGATGGGCCCCACCACGAGTTCCCGCCCATCGATAGTCTCGACCCTCAACGGAGGGTCCACTGGAACCAAGGGGACTTTGTAATGGGCCACAAAGGCCTGGTCCATAAAGTTCGTGGTGGCCCCCGAGTCCACCAGCGCGTGCGCCTGGAGCCCCTTCGACCGGTTAGCCAACAACACCCGGGTGTTCAAAATCAGGTGCCGAGGAGGCTCACAGTCCACAGCCGCCGACTCCGGCGGGGCATGGTCACGTGCCTGGCCTAGTGTTTCCCCTAGGCCAGGCCTGGCCCGTTTCCCGGCTGGTCACGCCGAGACTCCGGAACAGGCTTGAGCGGTCCACTCCGCTTCCGGGGACACGAGGTGGCAAAATGTCCCTCCTCGCCGCAATAGAGGCACAACCCCCCTTGACGTCTCCGCATCCGCTCCTGGGCCGTCAGTTGAGGTCTGGCTGCTCCGAGCTCCATGGGCTCCTCAGCCGTCACCACAAAACGCGGTACGGTCCAGAGCGCTGTCGGTGCGAGACGCGGGGGTGCCGACGCTGTCGGTGGTTCCGGAAGAGCCCGACGGGGCCGTCGCCGTTGCAGGCGGGCGTCGATGCGCAGGCATTGAGTCACCAGCGCGTCGAGGGTCGGTGGCGCCTCCACCCGAACCAGCTTGTCCTGCATCTCATCGGAGAGGCCGTCCTGGAAGGCGTCCATCAGCGCCACCTCATTCCAAGCCGAATCCTGGCCTAGCAGTCGGAACTCCGCAATATAGTCCTGCAGGGGGCGCTTGCCTTGGCGGAGGTCCTTGATGCGCCTCGCTGCCGTCTGCACCCGGAGGGGGTCCTCAAACATGGTGCGCAGGTGTTGTAAAAAGCCCTGAAAGTCCAGGAGCAAGGGGCTATCTTGCAACAACAGGGGCATGGCCCATCGGGCAGCAGTGCCAGAGAGGGAGCTGATAACAAACGCCACCCGAGCCCGGTCATCCGGAAAATCCTCCAGCCTCATCGCCATGAACAGTTGGCATTGTCCCAAGAAGGCCGGAAACATCTCCTGCTGCCCAGAAAACCTATCTGGCACGTTCACTGGGCATCTTGGACGGGGAGGGGGAGGAGGTGGAGCTGCAGGAGCATTTCCCAAAGCAAGTTGGGCAGTTAGCTGTGCTACTTGCTGTTGCAGAAGCTGATTGACCTCCAGCATCTGCTGTAACTGCTGCTGCAGCTGTTGGTCCATCGTGGGTTAACGATGGAGTATGTGGTGACGAACAAGATGGTCTGTCCCCGTCCACACACACACACAAACACAGCCAGCCGAGGGTTAAGGAAACACTTTGGCACACACCCAGGTCTTATCTCCAACTTGGCAGCGATTTACACACCGTCTGCCAAGTGCGTTTATTTCCACAAAACAGAAAGATAAGATACTTAGCGTACAAAAAGTCCAATCAGAATAATATTTCTCTCGGCAGTTCAGGACGAGGCTTTAGTGACTATCCAAGGTTAGTTTTGTTCGTCACAGGGATCACTGGCCACCACCCTCTATTATATAGTCTCTGGAGTGTGGTCCAGTGACTCAGTTCTAATCCCTAGCACGCCTCCTGAGCTGCTGCAATCGTTTATCACGCCTTCGGAGGCGAGCGTCCAGGAATGATGTTTCTCCTCCGCTCTCATCCGAGCCACCTGTCTCCCTGCTAATCTCCTCTCCCTCGGCCGGCACCTGAGACAGTGCCAGAGGGGAGGGGCCTGGAGAGGGAGGCCTGGCTGACTCCTCTTCCTCATGCTCGGAGCTTTCTTCCTCCGATGGGACAGGCTCAGAGAGTGGGACCACAACAATTGCCTGGTGTTCCCCCCCTTTGGCTGGGTGGGGAGGGACCTCTTCAGCCTGGAGGGCCCTCCGGGATGTGTTGGTGGCTTGTTTGGGGCCTCATTCCAGCTGTACCCTGGGTGGTGGCTCTGGTCTAGGCCTCGGGGCTGGGGTCATGCACACAGATGTCGTGTGGCCCTTTCCCCCACATCTGTAGCACTTCAGCAGGCTTCGGAGGAGGGCTGGTTTCGGGGTCTGCCGTGGTGCTGTGGTTCCCCATTGGCTGGGCAGTTTCAGGTCGGGTTGCCCCCTCTCTTTCATGTCTGGTTGCTCTCATGTTGTTGGTGTGCAATCCATTGTCGACTTTTATTGGTTTGGGATGTCCCAGTAAGCGGTTACCTGGGCAATTTGATTGTCCAGGCTTGTTCTGAAAAAGTGCACTAGCAACCGATCTGGTAAAGTGGGTAGCCTCCCAATGACTCTCCTAAATTTGTGGATATGCTCTTTAATGGGACGGCCCCTCTGCTTTAGATGGCTGAGCTCATCCTCTGCATACAGGTCTTCCTCTGCTTCCTCGAATCTGGCCTCTAGCAGTCGTAGGAAGTCGTCTACGTCTTGCAGTTGGGGGACTCTCCTCTTGTGGAGGGCTGCTAGCCATTCCCTTGCTTCCCCCTCAAGCCCCTCTGCGATGGTATTCACTATGGCTCTGGGGGATGGGTAGAGGTGTCCATAACATTCTAGGTGGATCTCAGCTGAGTCAAGGAATAGAGCTAGCTGGTCTGAGTCCCCATCAAACTTTCCTCTGAACTGGGGCAGTTCATTCAGCACTGCTCCTCTCTCCCCCGTTGGCCTCTGTATGCTTGCATTTGATGTAGCTGGCCCTCTTCCTCAGCTCTAGTTTGGAGGGAGAGAGGGGTTTGTCTGCCCTGGGCAGCCTGCCTGCTGTGTGGAAAAGACACTGGTTGCAGCCTCCTTCTGATGGGTGGAGTTTCAATTTCAGTTTTAGTTTATTTAGATTTATATACCGCCCTACTCCCGAAGGACTCAGGGCGGTGAACAGCCAAGATAAAACACATACAATACAAAATTTAAAAAACAATTTAAAACGTATTAAATACATTTGGCCCATACTTATTAAAACACCCCTGTTTTTAAGAACAAATTTAATTAAACAATTAAAAAGAGTTAAGACAGCCCAGCTTGTTGAAATAAAAAAATCTTGAGGGCGCGGCGGAAAGTGTGTAAGTCCGGGATCCTCCGTATCTCCGGGGGGAGTTCATTCCAAAGGGCAGGTGCCCCCACAGAGAAGGCTCTCCCCCTGGGGGCCACCAGTCGACACTGTTTGGCTGACAGCACCCTGAAGAGCCCCTCTCTATGGGAGCGTACTGGCCGGTGAGAGGCTACCGGTGGCAGAAGGCAGTCTCGTAGGTATCCAGGTCCTGAGCCATTGAGCACTCTAAAGGTGATAACCAATACCTTGAAGTGCACCCGGAAGACCACCGGGAGCCAATGCAGCTCGCGCAGGAGAGGTGTTACATGGGAACGCTATGTCGCTCCCATAACCACCCACGCAGCTGTATTCTGGACCAGCTGGAGCCTCTGGGTGCTCCTCAAGGGGATCCCCATGTAGAGAGCATTGCAGTAGTCCAGGCGTGAAGTGACGAGGGCGTGAGTGACCGTGCATAAGGAGTCCCGATCCAGAAAGGGACGCAACTGGCAAATCAGGCGAACCTGATAAAAAGTCCCCCTGGCCACAGCCGTCAGATGTTCTTCTAAAGACAGCCGTGAGTCCAGGAGGACACCCAAGTTGCGAGCCCTCTCCGTGGGGGCCAACGACTCGCCCCCAATAGTCAATGATGGCACCAACTGGCTATATCGGGATGCCGGAAACCACAGCCACTCGGTCTTGGATGGGTTGAGCCTGAGTCTGTTTCTCCCCATCCAGATCCGCATGGCCTCCAGGCACCGGGACATCACTTCAAGGGCATCATTGGGGTGGCCCGGGGTGGAGATGTACAGCTGGGTGTCATCAGCGTACTGGTGGTACTTCACCCTGAAACCATGGATGATCTCACCCAGTGGCTTCACATAAATGTTGAACAGGAGGGGCGAGAGGACCGACCCTTGTGGCACCTCACACACAAGGCACCTCGGGGTTGATCTCTGCCCCCCTGCCAACACCGACTGCGACCAGTCAGAGAGAAAGGAGGAGAACCACCGCAACATGGTGCCCCCCACCCCCAACTCTTCCAACCGGCGCAGCATGATACCATGGTCGATGGTATCAAAAGCCGCTGAGACGTCTAATAGGACCAGGACAGAGGAACAGCCCTTGTCCCGAGCCCTCCAGAGATCATCAACCAACGCGACCAATGCCGTTTCTGTGCTGTATCCAGGCCTGAAACGCAATAAGAGCGGAAAAATAATTAAATTTTGCCACTTTTATCGCCACTAGGTAGGTCTTAATATGAGACCTCACCAGTGTTCGGTTGGATTCGGAAAGGCTGGCCCTCCAACCGCTCTCCAGGCGTCTTTTTCAGTGCTTCATCTCCCTCAGCTCCTCGGTAAACCAAGGAGCCAAGTGAGATCGGCGCTGAGTCAGAGGCCGCAAAGGCACGACCCGGTCCAAAGCTCCAGTGGCTGCCCTATCCCAGGCGGCCACCAGGTCTTCGGTCGAGTCGTGAGCCAGAGCCTCAGGGAATGGCCCAAGCTCTGTCTGGAACCTATCCGGATCCATCAGGCGCCTGGGGCGGAACCACCTCATCAGTTCCGCCTCCCTGCAGCGGGGTGTAGCGGTTCGAAGGTCAAAGCGAAGGAGAGAATGATCCAACCATGACAAGGGCTCAATCACTATATCCCCTATATCAAGATCATTCAGCCACTGACCAGAGACAAAAACCAAGTCCAGAGTGTTTCCCCCCGTGTGAGTAGGGCCATGAACTAACTGGGTCAGGTCCATAGCCGTCATGAAAGCCATGAACTCCCGAGCTGTCTCAGACGCTTCACCGATGGACAGCAGGTTGAAATCCCCCATGACCAAAAGCCTGGGAGTATCAACCGCCACCCCGGCTATTATGTTGAGCAGCTCGGGCAGGGCCGCCACCATGCAGCAGGGAGCCAGGTAAGCAACCAGCAGGCTCATCTGCACCCCACGACCCCACTTCATGAGGTGGGATTCACATCTGGCTATCTGAGGAACAGTGGCCTCCCTCGGACCAAGACCTTCTTTTATAACAACCGCCACCCCCCCCCCTGCCCCTACCTTGTGACCTCGGCTGATGGAATGCGCAGAAACCTGGTGGGCACATTTCAACGAGGGGGACCCCCCCTCCTGGCCCAGCCAGGTCTCCATAATACCCGCCAGGTCCACTCCCCCCTCCTGAACAAGATCACAAATGAGGGGGGCTTTATTTACCATGGACCTGGCGTTGCATAACATCAGCTGAAGGCCCGGGCCCTGAGGATCTGCGCAACCCGGTGAACAAGAGGAGCATTGGGGGCCGGAGCACACCACCGCTCGAAGACAGTGGATGCGCCCTCCCCTCACATGATATGGCCCCCTGCTCCCACCATATCTGCCCCTCCCATGCACAGTACTGATGGAACTGCCCTCCTCAATACAAACTCTTGCCCCCGCCTCGATATCCAGACCTGCACGCCCGATGCCACAGCCCCCTTCCAGGGCTGGCTTCAACCTTGTATCTATAGGGACCCCCCCAGGTCCATTCCTAAAACCCACTATCCCCCTCCCAGAACCCCTTAAAAATTTAACAAAAGACACAGCTAAAAAACCCAACAGCCTCCTCTTTGCCATATGCCACCTCTCAGAGCTCCAAAGCCCGTCGTCAAGATAGGCCCTCGATAGAGTGGAGGGCCAAACCTGCGAGAGGGGGGAATCTCGCAGTACAAGGAGCTCACTCACCTTATACATCCAATCAATAGGGGTGAGAAATAGTCCGTGGTCAGGGGGACCACCATGGTGATGTAAGTCCACAGGGGAAAGTTCCAAACTCAGGCACAAGCAACCAGGCTCCACTGCCCTCTCACCACAGTAGGGGGGAGATACATGCCATTCAACACCCGGAAATTCATGGGCCCAACCGTCCTCTCACGAAGGCCGACCAGCTGAAATAATCCTAAGGATTGGTGGAAGCCGGTAGTGAGGGGCAGCCATACACCGACTCCCTCCGGACTTGTATCCCCAGACGTAGTTCCCCATACGGGTTAAGGAGAAGTCAAAAAGCCGATCCTCTGGTTCATGAGCAGGATTCAGTTCAGGGGAAACCTTGCAGCGGTGGAATTAAGAGAGGGCACGGTGGAAATAGGGGAAAGTAGGTATTGCTCAGCAGACCAGGATAGGCAGGGGTAGCATCGACCATAATAAGGCCTAATAAGGCCTAAACTTGATCGGAAGAGAGAGGAAGCAAAGAGGGGGAGAAAAGGAGGGGGGTACAGGCAGCAAAGTGCCCATAGTCATCTTCCGCCCCCCCCAGGCCACCCTCAAAACTTCCAGCTGGTAACAGTGCTCCCCAAACTCCGCCCCCTCCAACTCGCCATGGAGGTCTCTGGGTCCATACGGGGGTCGGCTCTCCCCCATGGGCCAAGCACCCTTCAAATGCCCAGGAAAAAACCAGTTTCAAATTGCTGCCGAAGAAGATCCCATGCCATCTCACTCAAGGGCCTTCAAGCAGCTGCCCCGGCTCCAACCGCCATCCCAGCGACCGTCATTGCGGCTGCCATCGCCGCCACCACCACCGTCGCCGCTAGCCCCCTCGTCGTTGTCCCCAGCCTCCCCTAGCCTCCACAGATATCTCCTGAGGCGTCCAGGGGTCTGAAAGGAACTCCGCAAGAGTGCTGCAACAACGCCATCGTCGTACGTCACCGCCATCGCTTCGCCGGCCTCCAGTGAAAGCGGAATCAGCCGTCCCCCACAAACACCGTCCTCCTCAGAGCCGATATGTCCCAGAGAGCCAAAAGACTCTCAAGGTGATCGGTAAGCACTCCTTTACCCGGGCAGGGGCCATGGATGATCAGACAGTCCCCCCCAAAGCCCCCCAAGACCAAAACATCACCCCAAGAGATCGCGGACTCAGTGAAGAAGCGCCATCTTGGGCATGCACAAAAGTCCTATTCCTGTCTGTGAGAAGGGGGGCTGTGTTCCTGTCTGCTTCTCCTCACTTCAAAAGGATCCACTGCTCTTCCCCTCTCCTTTGGCCTGCACGACGGCCCCTCATCGGGAAGGGTGGCCCAATCAAATTCCTCCCTTGGCTGCTCTCTGGAACTCCCCAGGGGCTTTGGGAGCCTGGCTTGTTTCCAGTCAAGCCTCCACTCCACTATTCCCAGCTCGCTCAGGGGCTTCCCCTTTTCCCGGACATTGGGGTGGAGGAACTCAACCTCAGCTGCTTTAGGGATTAACTCCCACCAAACTCATCTATTCTTGCTTCCGCCGCTGGAGCAGGCATCTCAGCTTTGATGTCTGAGGGAGGCTGCACTATGGCTGCAATTAGGCTCTCTTCAGATAGTCTTCGGCCATGGTTGCCTGATTTTCCCTCCCAGCACCCCAGATATCAGGGACCGATTGTAGAGTCCAGGATTCAGGAAACCTGGTAATCTTGATAGATTTTAAAATTAGTTCTAACTGTCTGTGAAGTTTCCAAAAGATGCCCTAATTAATTCATGAGTCATGAGCCAAACTTCAAAAGAAATACAGTCATTTATTAGGAGCACCATTTCGGCAATATTCAGATGCAGGTAGAACTAATCCCACGTAGATTTACATTCCCCTATGACCCTGTCTCTCCCCTCCTCCCTGGCCATGTCATAAATCACATTCTCCAATTACCCACTTTGGCTGGCTGTGAAATCCAACACCCTTCTTCTGATTGCGGAAGAAAGCATGTATGGAATGTAGCTTCCGTAAGGGAAGTCAATTAGCTCTATTAGTTCTCCCTCCCTCCTGCTCATGGCAACTTGAAAGCTTTGCAAGTTGACAACACACATAAAAAAGCAGCATCAGTACCTATTAAAATGCTCTAAGTTAGGAAAGATGTTCATATCTTCATCGCAGCAGAAGAAAGGGGGAATTGTAATGTATGTAAAAGAGGGTATTTTGGCCAAACAGATGTATAAAGATGAAGAGGGCAGAATATTGATAATAGAATTAATGGTGGATGGGAAAAAACTGGTGTTAGTTGGTATATATGTGCCTGGGTGAGATCATCCGTGGTTTTGGGGTGAGAGTCCATCAGTACGCTGATAACACTCAGCTGTACATCTCCACCCCAGACCACCCCAACGATGCCCTTGATGTGATGTCTCGCTGCCTGGAGGCCGTGCGGGTCTGGATGGGGAGAAATAGGCTCAGACTCAACCCTTCCAAGACCGAGTGGCTGTGGCTGCCGGCGTTCCAATATAGTCAGCTGATGCCATCGCTGACTATTGGGGGTGAATCTTTGCCCCCCACAGAGAGGGCTCGCAATCTGGGCGTCCTCCTGGACGCACGGCTGTCTTTAGAAGAGCATATGACGGCCGTGGCCAGGGGGGCTTTTTATCAGGTTCGCCTGATTCGCCAGTTGCAGCCCCTTCTGGACCGGGATGCCTTGCACACGGTCACTCATGCCCTTGTCACCTCCCGGCTAGACTATTGTAATGCTCTCTGCATGGGGCTCCCCTTGAAGAGCACTCAGAGGCTCCAGCTGGTCCAGAATGCGGCCGCGCGGGTGGTTATGGACACAACCCGTTGTGCCCACGTGACACCCCTCCTGCGCAAGCTGCACTGGCTCCCAGTGGTCTTCCGGGTGCAATTCAAGGTGTTGGTCACCACCTTTAAAGTGCTCCATGGCATAGGACCCGGGTACCTTCGAGACCGACTTCTGCCACAAACAGCCTCCCACCGGCCAGTTTGCTCCCACAGAGAGGGTCTCCTCAGGGTGCCATCTGCCAAGTTATGTCAGCTGGCGACACCCAGGGGGAGGGCCTTCTCTGTGGGAGCCCCTGCCCTGTGGAATGAACTGCCCCTGGAAATGTGCAAGATCTCCGACCTCCGTGTATTTCGCTGTGCCCTCAAGACCCTGTTCTTCCGCCAAGCCGGGCTATCAATTTAATGATTTTTAAATTGGGTTTTAAATTTTTGGGGTTTTAAATTTCAGCCGAATTATGTAATAATTTTAATTATTTTTAACTGATGTTTGTCTTTGTGTTTTTTAATAGGCTGTACACCGCCCTGAGTCCTTCGGGAGAAGGGTGGTATAGAAATAAAATTATTTATTTATTTATTTATTTATTTATTTATTTATTTATTTATTTATTTATTTAAAATTAGGGCCAAAAACCATTTTATAACAAACTGTATAACATGATTAGAGACTTAGAATGCGATAATTTGTGTATAATTGGTGATTGTAGATAAAGAACTAGACTATAGAAATGACAGACGAAAGCAAGGTGTTAGAAGGATATTACCTAATTCATTTTTCGAGATGGTGGAAGAATTAAGCATAAAGGATTGTTGGAGGGAAAGAAATGGGGATAAGAAACAATATACTTATTATTCAGGTAGACATCAATCTTGGTCTCGAATTGATATGGTTTGGGCATCGACAGATTTGAATCTGGGAATTGAGGAAGTTAATACTGACATAAATTCGTGGGCACACCACAATCCCATTAAAATTAAATGGAAAGGGCAAAAAAAGACAAGGAGGTGGACCCTAAAAAAAGCAATCTTGAATCAAAATGAATTTAAATTAAAGATGGATGATCAAATGAGTTTGTTTTTTCAAAGTAATAAACAAGAGGATACGAACAATCAGAACCTGTGGGACACGGCAAAAGCTTTTATGAGGGGTATCGCAATATCATACATGGCCAAAGACAACAAACAAAAAAGACAACGGCAAAAAAATTTAGAAGAAGATCTTAGCAAACTGGAAAAAGAGCTGCAGAAAGAACCCATAAAACGGGAATTGAAACAACAAATAAACACAATTAAACACAAATTAAATATCATTGAAAAGGAAAATATGGCACAACAAATTAAAAGCATTAAACAAATTTTTTTTGAGAATGCAAATAACCCAGGAAGATGGCTGGCTTATAGACTAAGAAAACGGAAAGAAAAGAACCAGATTAGTAAATTACACAATGAAGAAGGAGAGTTAATTTATCAAAATGAGGCAAAGAGGAAGGTAGCGTATGAGTTTTTTAAAAACCTATATGAGGATAAGGAGAAGATAGAAGAAGGTAAGATACCTACAAAAAGCAGAATTGCCCAGAATCTCGGAGGAAGGTAACAATTTATTACATAATGAGATAACAGCATGGGAGATATCTGAGGCAATCAAAAAACAAAAAAGTAACAAAGCTCCAGGCCCAGATGGTCTACCTTCAGAAATTTTAAAAAATCACCAGGAATTATTAAGCCCACTGTTATTAAAGGTGTACAATGATGTACTTAATGAAGCTAAGATACCTGAATCGTGGAAAGAAGCAACAATCACATTGATTCCCAAAGAAAATTCCGATTTGATTTATATTAAAAATTATAGGTCGATATCCCTACTAAATTCGTGGGTTGTTACAGGGGCTTCTCGATACTCCCATGTGACACCTCTCCTGCACGAGCTGCACTGGCTGCCTGTGGCTCTCTGGGTTCGTTTCAAGGTGCTGGTGCTAACCTATAAAGCCCTACATGGCTTAGGCCTGGGGTATCTGCAGGATCATCTCCTGCCTTCCTCCCACCGTCTGGTGCGCTCGCACAGAGCGGGCCTCCTCAGGGTGCCGTCAGCCAGACAGTGTCAGCTGATGGCCCCCAGGGGGAAGGCATTCTCTGTTGGAGCGCCGACCCTCTGGAATGAGCTGCCCACCGGCCTCAGGATAGCCCCGGACCTCCTCTCCTTCCGCCGCGAATTAAAGACGTGGCTTTTTCGCCATATGGGCTGAATCCGTAGGGAGATTCTAAATATTTCATAATTTTAATTTGATTTTAATTAATTTTAAATTGATTTTAACTGTTTATGTAATTCTCTGTCATTTTTGTAAACCACCCTGAGTCCTACGGGAGAAGGGCGGCATATAAATTACATAAATAAATAAATAAATAAATAAATAAATAAATAAATAAATAAATTCAGATTATAAAATCTTCATGACAATTATGGCAGACAGACTAAAGAAAATTTTACAGAATTTCATTCATACTGATCAAAATGGTTTTCTTCCTGGACGGCATATAAGGAACAATATTAGGATTATCTTGGATACGATAGAATACTATGAAGTCCACAATGAAAAACAGATGGTGTTGATATTCATCAACGCGCAAAAAGCATTCGATAGCATCAAATGGGACTTCATACTAGAACAATTAAAATATATGGATTTTGGGGGGAAATTTATAAAGATGTTTAAAACAATCTACTCCAGACAAGAAGCCAGAGTGGTGATAAACAGGGAAATGACAAAGAACTTTTTAATCCAAAAAGGCACAAGGCAAGGTTGTCCGCTATCACCACTGCTTTTTATTCTATCACTAGAGGCTTTAATTAGAACAATTCAAGAAGACAAACAAATAAAAGGTTTAAAAGTAAGAAAAGAAAATTTTAAGGTACAGGCATTTGCGGACGACCTTGTATTTATTATTGAAGAGCCTGTACAATCTGGTCTTAGGCTGATGGAAGTGCTGGAGGACTATGGGGAAGTAGCAGGCCTGAAAATAAACAAGGATAAAACAAAAATGATAGTTAAAAACATGACTGAAGAGCAAAAAAAAAAAAAAGAATTGGAGGGAAAGATAAATATTCAGACTACAAAAAAAATAAGCTATTTGGGAATTCAATTGACAGCGAGATGCATTACACTTAAAGAAGATAACTATGACAAATTAATGGCGCAAATTAGGTCTGATTTGGAAAAATGGGGAAAATTACAGCTATCTCTAATGGGCAGGATAGCCACCATCAAAATGAATGTTCTTCCAAAAATGTTGTTGAATGTTGAAACGACCAAGAATCAAATTCAAATTATTACAAGCTGCTAGAGAAAGAGGAGGATTTGACCTACCAGACTGGACAAAGTATTATCAGGCAGCGGCGTTAGTTTGGCTAAGTGAGTGGATGCATCTTAAAAACACAAGACTATTGACACTAGAAGGTCATGACTTACAGACAGGGTGGCACGCTATTCTATGGGAGGAAAAACGTTTAGTCCATCAGTACTTCCGGAGGCATTATATTAGGAGAGCACTATTGGATATTTGGAAAAAAAACAAAAAGAAATAATTATATGGAAATTCCTAATTGGGTGTCAACATTAGAAATGTACACACATCCAAATTTGACAAAACGAGGGGGAGCTGTCACCTATAAAGATATTTTGAATGAGAAAGGAGAATTAAAAGCGAGAAATACTTTAAAGGAAGAAGGAATCGAATTGGAATGGTGGGCGTATCTCCAAATTCAATCTAAATTTAGCAAAGATAAAAAGGAATGGGGCATAAAGCAAGAATCATCAGAATTAGATAAAATTTTATTTAGCAGGGAAGGCAAGACCATAAGTAAACTATATTGATATTTATTAGAACAAGATATGATTGAGGAACAGGTGAAATAAATGATGATAATTTGGTGTAAATATTTTGGACACAGTATCAATTTGGACAATTGGCAAAGTTTATGGGAAAAAAATTTAAAAATCACACTAGCAACTTCCTACAAGGAAAACCTCCATAGAAAGTTCTATAGGTGAAACCTCCCCCCCACAAGATTAGCACAAATGAATAAGGGGAAATCCTCGATATGCTGGAAGTGTGGAGAGACCGTTGGGAATTACTACCACATGTGGTGGGAATGCCCAAAGGCGCAAACATTTTGGAATTTACTAAAGAACTGGCTGGAAGAAATTTTGCTAACAGATAGAGAGGTCAAACCGTAATCTTTCTTATTGGGAATTATAGAAAGAAAATATAAGAAAGATACAAATTATTTATTACTGCATATACTCACAGCGGCACGAATAGCCTTCGCTCAAAAATGGAAAGAGAAAGATATTCCAACTGAAGAGCAAATATTACTGAAAATCTATAACTGTGCAGAAATGGACAGACTCACTTTGGAACTCAAGGATAAAAGTGAAACTAAGTACTACAAAATTTGGGAACAATTTTATGATTGGATAGATAACAAGAGGGTAGCCAAGACAAATGTATAGTGTTAGAACAAAAATATAGATGCTATTATAGATAAATGTATGTTTAAGAGATAAATAAATAAATATACAGAAATAAGGGGAAAAGTATTAATATCATATATTATGCTTAAATAGTGAACAAAGCTTAAGAACTATATGTTTTATTTATTTTATTTATTTATATGTTTATATGTTTATATGAGTACTAATATTATTGTAAAGTGACGGAAGATGTTTGGAACCAGTGATGTCATATCTATGTCCAATGTTTTTTTAATTTTGTATTATTAACAAAAAACTTTAAAAAAAGAAGAAGAGAAGGACTAGGGGAGACATGATAGCAGTGTTCCAATATCTCCGGCGTTGCCACAAAGAAGAGGGAGTCAAACTATTCTTCAAAGTACCTGAGGGTAGAACAAGAAGCAATGGGTGGAAACTAATCAAGGAGAGAAGCAATTTAGAACTAAGGAGAAATTTCCTGACAGTTAGAACAATTAATAAGTGGAACAACTTGCCTGCAGAAGTTGTGAATGCTCCAACACTGGAAATTTTTAAGAAGATGTTGGATAACCATTTGTCTGAAGTGGTGTAGGGCTTCCTGCCTGGGCAGCGGGTTGGACTAGAAGACCTCCAAGGTCCCTTCCAACTCTGTTATTCTATTCTATTCTAGTCAGAAGAAACCTGTTTAATGTATTTTATTTCTTGTTGGCTTTTTCATTTTTTTTTTCTTTTTCTCTCTCTTTCTTTTTACCAAACCCACTTTCCTTTGGATTCTTGATTTGTATTTTGACAAGAGGAGTTTTTTTAATTTTTTGGAGGGTGGGGGTTGTTGGAAATTTTGGTTTCTTCTCCCCTCTTTTTTTTTTTCTTTTCCTCTCCCCATTACTCTATTTTATTTTAACTAATTCAACTATCGGTTGAATTAGATATTGGATTACAAATAAACTGCAAGTAGAATACAAAGTATCTGAGAAAAGGAGAAATGAAGAAATTTACACAGCCAGCACCAAGTCCCTCAGCGCCAGAAAAGCAGAAAAATCCAGAGATAATGGAATTACAAAATTTTATGCAATCGCTTCATGATGATATAAAACAGGAATTAAAAGAAATGAAAGAAATGATGGGGGAAAATGAGGAGAGGATCCAGAAAGTAGAAGAAAAAGTAGAAATGACAGAAAAAAAAGTTGAGGAACTGGAAGAGAAATTGGTTTCAACAGACAAATCACAAGAAAAAAACAATTATCCTGTTGCAGATGGAGTGTTCTGAATTTTATTTAAGATTTCAAAACATAGAGGAAGAAAAGGGAGAAAATTTACCTGAAGTAATTGCAGAGGTTTTGGCTGAGGCCTTGGAACAACCCAAGAAAGAGATATTAAATGAGATTGATGAAGCATTTAGAGTTTACACTAGATATGCAATAAGGAATAAACTCCCAAGAGAAGTACATGTAAGATTTACAAAGAGGGCAAAGAAAACAGAGATATTACAAGCGGCAAGAATTACAACACTGAGGTATAAGAACAAAGAACTTGTGGTTTTAAGACAAATACCTAGAAGAGTTAGGGATTTGAGGAGAGAGTATCAATTCCTAACAAAATTCTTAATATACAAAGGAGTGAGTTTTAGATGGCTAATACCTGAAGGAATTATGGTGACATGGCAAGAACAATGATATAGATTGGACTCGCTTGAAAAAGCAAAATTATTTTATCAGCAATTTTGTGGACCTTTGGAGGAAGATTTGGGAGCTGTAGGTGGGGCAAAAGAGAGAGAGGAAGAGAAGGATAAAGATGAAAAAGCAAAAGAGGAAAGAGCATTAAGAGAGGGAGCCAGAGCCAAAGACCCAATGGAACAAAGAGAGACAAGAGCGATGAAACTAAAAACTAGTAATAAGTAAAACATGGAAGAAGAAATTAAAGCAATTTCCTTAAATGTAAATGGACTGAATGTGGTGATAAAAAGAAATAGAGCATTGGCTAAACTAAATACTTTGAAGATGGACATTATATGTTTACAAGAAGTACATATTAGAAAACAACATTTAAAATGATTACAATATCCAAAATTAGGACTCTTATTTACATCATTGACATATCAAAGAGGTGTGGTATTGTACATTAAAGGGAAATTAGAACCCAAGTTAATCTTTGAAGACGAGGAAGGTAGGATTCTGATGGTGAAAATAAAAATGAACTTTAAACAAATACTTTTGATAGCACTATATGCACCGAATGAAAAACAAGAAGAATTTTATTGGAGATTACACAGGAAAATTATAGAGTTGGACTATGAAAATATATGCATAATGGGAGATTTTAATGCAATAATAGATGCAGGCTTGGACTATAAAACAATGAAGGTAAATAAAAAGCCTAGAAGTACGCTGCCGAAATCGTTTTTTACAATGATAGAAGAATTAAGCTTTCAAGATATTTGGAGACAAAAACACTTGAAAGAGAAACAATATACTTTTTATTCAAATAGACATGCATCATGGTCGAGGATAGATATGATATGGATGTCAACGGGACTTACAGAGACTGTGCAAGAAGTAAATATTGGTTCAAATATATGGGCTGATCACAGCCCAATGACAATAATATGGAAAGGACAAAAGAAAAAGACAAGGTGGACTTTGAATGCAGCAATTTGGCCAGTGGTTGAGTGGTCTTGTTATAGGGGATATAGACATGGAACCCTTGTCATGGTCAGATCACTCGGTCCTTCGCCTGGACCTTTGAACCGCCATACCCCGCCGCACGGAGGCGGAGCCAATAAGATGGGTCCGCCCCAGGCATCTGATGCACCCCGATATAGTCAGTTGACTCCATCACTGACTATCGGGGGCAAGTCTTTGGCCCCCGCGGAGAGGGCGCGCAATCTGGGAGTCCTCCTGGATACGCAGCTGTCCTTGGAGGAACATCTGACGGCTGTAGCCAGGGGGACCTTCTGACAGGTCTGCCTGATTTGCCAGTTGCGGCCCTTTCTTGATCAGGATTCCCTGTGCACAGTCACTCACGCCCTCGTCACCTCGCGCCTGGACTACTGCAACACTCTCTACATGGGGCTCCCCTTGGGGAGCACCCGGAGGCTCCAACTGGTCCAGAATGCGGCCGCGCGGGTAATCACGGGAGCCGCCTGGCGCTCCCACATAACACCGCTCCTGCGCGAGCTGCACTGGCTCCCAGTGGTCTTCCGGGTGCACTTCAAGGTGTTGGTTACCACCTTTAAAGCGCTCCATGGCATAGGACCTAGTTATCTTCGAGACCGCCTGCTTCTACCGATGACGTCCCACCGACCTGTGCGCTCCCACAGAGAGGGCCTCCTCGGGGTGCCATCAGTCAAACAATGTAGGCTGGTGACCCCCAGGGGGAGGGCCTTCTCTGTGGGGGAACCTACCCTCTGGAACCAGCTGCCCCCTGAGATAAGGAGAATCCAAGACCTCAGTGCCTTCCGCCGTGCCCTTAAAACTTTCTTTTTTCAGCAAGCCGGGCTGGCTTAATATATTTTTAAAATATTTTTAATTGGTTTGTTATTTTAAATTGGGGCCAAATTAATATATATCTTTTTAATTGTTTTTAATGTTTGTATTATATGTTTTTTATCTGGCTGTACACCGCCCTGAGTCCCTCGGGAGAAGGTGCGGTATATAAATTCGAAATAAAATAAAATAAAAAATAAAATATGCTGTTAATCAGCCAAACAATAATATGCTGGAAATCAGCCAACAATAGGAGATGTGGAGGAGGATATGGATTTTGAGATAAATTTGAGTAATATGAAATATGTAAAATTAAAGGTAAATTGATAAAGATTTACGGTTTAAAGTCTTTTTTTTTTTTTTTATTGCAAAAGTTTTTCAATTACATTTTCACCCCTTTTTTCACCCCCCCACCTCCCTCCCCAAACTTCCCATCCTCCCTAACCCTCCCTAACCCTCCCCCCCCAGACTTCCCTATTACATACTCATAACTAATAACACTAATATATAAACCTGAACCCATCCCTCCCCCTATATAATTTTTCCTCTTTGTCTCTTTACATTAAAATATTTCTAATACATTATTTTCAAATAAAAGCTATTTGATACTTTCTAGTTTGGTATTTGTTCTGAACATATTCTATCCACCTTTTCCATTCCCATTCATAAGTCTCTTGTGAACAATCTTTTAAATACGCTGAAATCTTCGCCATCTCTGCAAAACTGGCCATCTTCAAAGTCCATTCCTCGATAGTAGGCAAAGCTTCATTCTTCCAATATTTACCTATCAACAATCTTGCTGCTGTTATCATATACAATATTAGTTTTATTTCACCCCGTGTAAAACCCTTAACTATACCCAATAAAAACAATTGTGGAGAAAATTGAATTTTTTTCTTCAAAACATTCTGCATGACCCACCAAATTTTTATCCAAAAAGCCTTAACTTTCCTACAGGTCCACCATACATGATAATACGTAGCATCCAAACATTCGCATCTCCAACATTTTACGGTTTAAAGTCTTGATGAAGGGGTCAAGAGATTAAGAAGTATGGATTGAATTTTGATTTAAAAATTGAAATAAAAAATAGAGCTGTAGTTAAGCTGTAGTTAATTAAGATGTGTGGTGAGAAATTATAAGGTACATAATTAGACTAAGAGGTTAGAATATTTTTTTCTTTTTTTTTTAATGTTTTAATATTGATGTTAAAAGGTGTAATGAAGAGAGCTTGGAAAAGAATCAGAAATAATTGAACTTATAAATGAGTACAACAATGAATTAAATTATTTGGAAATTAAATTGATGGTGATATAATAGAATGTATTTGGAAATTAAATTGATGGTGATATAATAGAATGGTTCTGATCAAGATATTAGAATTTATGACTAAAAATTTCTCTACGTTTTGATTATTAATTTTAAAAGATATAATGGGAAATTGTGAATGGAGTTTTTTAAAATGTAAGCGATTGTACCTATCTATGACCGGATCGAGACTTCGCTCTCGAAAGAGATATATTTTATTTGTTATGTTGGAAAAAATAAAAAATATTTTGCAAAAAAAAAAGAAAAAAAAAAGAAAAAGAAAAAAGGCTCTGACGATCAGGCAGCTCAGCTGGGATTGTCAGAGCCTTTTTTTAACCTTTTAAAAGCATTTTTAAAAAGAAGCAGCAAGCGGGCGACCAGGCGATTGGGTGGGCATGGGGAGGGGGAGGGATTTTTGCTACCGGTTCTCTGAACCACCTGCCTCCATCGCTACTGGATCGGCTGATCTGGTCGGAACTGGGAGCTTTTCACCCCTGCCCAAGACCCATAAAGGACTCAAATGCCTATACACTAACAAAGTCTAGGGAACAAATAGGGTAAGCTTGAAGTATTAGTACATGAAGGTAGATATAATATAGTTGCCATTATGGAAACTTGGTGGGATGAAACTCATGACTGGAATGTACTGATGGAAGGTTACAAATTGTTCAAAAGAAACTGACCTAACAAAAGAGGAGGTAGAATTGCATTATGCTGTATATAAAAGATCATTTCATGTCTACAGAAATGCACAAAACCAAAGATGAAAATTTCCTAGAAACCATATGGATCAATATAAAAGGAAAAACGAATGACATTGCTATAGGTGTATACTACAGGCCACCCAACCAAGCATAAAAAATAGATGAACTCTTTGCTAATCAACTAACAAATGTATGTAGGAAACATACCACAGTAGTAATGGGAGACTTTAACTACCCAGATATCAACTGGGAGACAAACTCTGCAGCAAGTGGGAGCTCAAACAGATTCCTAACCAACCTAGCTGACCACTTTGTCATCCAAAAGGTAGAGGAGGGAACTAGAGGAAAAGCTATACTGGACTTAAGTCTTACTAATAGAGAAGAAGTGATAGAGGGAGTTGAAGTTGCTGGAACCTTGGGCGAGAGTGACCACGTCATATTGGAATTCAATATAATGAAAACACAAGAAATAGAATATAATCCAACCAGTGTCTAACCCAAATTAGATGAGAAACCATATCTATTGAGAAAATTATATTATATAAGTAAAGTGAGGTCGGATAGACCTAATTGTTTTATAAAGGTATGTAAAATGTTCTGTCTTCTCCGGATTATAATATAGATATACAGTACCGAATACTAGGTTATTAAGGTACTGTTTAGAGGTACGCTTGCTTTTTTTTTTTTTTTGTCTATTTTGTTGTTTGGTTGTTTGTTGCTGTTGTGTTGTTTTGTTTGTTATTTATATGATGTGTTGTTTTTCTTTTGTTTTTAATGGAAAATGTAAATAAAGATTATTTTTTTTAAAAAAAAAGAGAAGAAGTGATAGAGGGAGTTGAAGTTGCCGGAACCTTGGGCGAGAGTGACCACGTCATATTGGAATTCAATATAATGAAAACACAAGAAATAGAATATTTATTTATTTATTTATTTATTTATTTATTTATTTATTTATTTATTTATTTACCGCCCTTCTCCCTGAGGACTCAGGGTGGTGAACAGCCAAGTAAAAACATAAACTACAAACATTAAAATACAATTAAAAAGATATATATAAATTTGGCCCCATGATTAAAAACAATAACAGACAATTAAAAACATTTTTAAAAGTGTTAGGCCAGCCCGGCTTGCTGGAAAAAGAAGGTTTTAAGGGCACGGCAGAAGGCACCGAGGTCTTGGATTCTCCTTATCTCTGGGGGCAGCTGATTCCAGAGGGTAGGTGCCCCCACAGAGAAGGCCCTCCCCCTGGGGGTCACCAGCCTACATTGTTTGGCTGATGGCACCCCGAGGAGGCCCTCTCTGTGGGAGCGCACAGGTCGATGGGAGGCCGTCGGTAGAAGCAGGCGGTCTCGAAGATAACTAGGTCCTATGCCATGGAGCGCTTTAAAGGTGATAACCAACACCTTGAAGCACACCCGGAAGACCACTGGGAGCCAGTGCAGCTCACGCAGGAGAGGTGTTATATGGGCGCGCCATGCGGCTCCTGTAACTACCCACGCGGCCGCATTCTGGACCAGTTGGAGTCTCCGGGTGCTCTTCAAGGGGAGCCCCATGTAGAGAGCATTGCAGTAGTCCAGGCGAGAGGTGACGAGGGCATGAGTGACTGTGCACAGGGAATCCCGATCAAGAAAGGGCCGCAACTGGCGAATCAGGCGAACCTGACAGAAGGTCCCCCTGGCTACAGCCATCAGATGTTCCTCCAAGGACAGCTGCGTATCCAGGAGGACTCCCAGATTGCGCGCCCCCTCCGTGGGGGCCAAAGACTCGCCCCCGATAGTCAGTGATGGAGTCAACTGACTATATCGGGATGCCGGGAACCACAGCCACTCAGTATTGGAAGGGTTGAGCTTGAGCCTGTTCCTCCCCATCCAGATCCGCACAGCCTCCAGGCACTGGGACATCACTTCAAGGGCATCGTTGGAGTGGCCTGGGGTGGAGATGTACAGCTGGGTGTCATCAGCGTACTGATGGTACTTCACCCCAAAGCCACGGATGATCTCGCCCAGCGGCTTCACATAAATGTTGAACAGAAGGGGCGAGAGGACCGACCCCTGAGGCACTCCACATATAAGAGGCCTCGAGGTCGACCTTTGCCCCCCTGCCAACACGAACTGTGACCGGTCTGAGAGAAAGGAGGAGAACCACCATAACACGGTGACCCCCATCCCCAACTCTTCCAACCGGTGCAGCATGATACCATGGTCGATGGTATCAAAAGCCGCTGAGAGATCTAACAGGGCTAGGACAGAGGAGCAACCCCTGTCCCGAGCCCTCCAGAGATCATCTACCAACGCGACCAATGCCATTTCCATGCTGTGCCCGGGCCTGAAACCCGACTGGAACGGATCTAGATAAGACGTTTCCTCCAGGTACTGCGGAAACTGTCGTGCGACCACACTCTCGACAACCTTCGCCACAAAGCGAAGGTTGGAGACAGGACGATAGTTGGCTAATACTGCCGGGTCCAGGGAAGGCTTCTTGAGGAGAGGCCTCACCGCCTCTTTCAAGGCTGTGGGGAAGTAACCCTCACTCAACGAAGCGTTAATAATTCCCTGGAGCCAGCCTCGTGTAACCTCCCGGGAAGCCAGTACTAACCAGGAGGGACACGGATCCAGTAAACATGTGGCCGCACTAAGTCTCCCCAGAATCCTGTCCATGTCATCAGGGGTCACAGAGTCAAACTCTTCCCAGATAACGTTCTCAAGACTATTCCTCGCCACCCTGCCCGAATCTACCCAGTCAGAGTCCAAATCCCCCCGGATCTGAGCGATTTTGTCATACAGATATTGTCTGAAATCCTCAGCCCTGCCTTCCAAGGGGTCCTCCCATGCTCCCAGGTGGAGCAGGGAGCGGGTCACCCTGAACAGGGCAGCCGGACAATTCTCTGATGACGCAATAAGAGCGGAAAAGTAATTAAACTTTGCCACTTTTATCGCCACTAAGTAGGTCTTAATATGCGACCTTACCAATGTTCGGTCAGATTCAGCGAGACTGGCCCTCCAACCGCTCTCTAGGCGTCTTTTCCGGTGTTTCATCTCCCTCAGCTCCTCGGTGAACCAAGGAGCCGCGAGGGATCGACACCGGGTCAGAGGCCGCAAAGGCACGACTCGATCCAAGGCCCCACCAGCCGCCCGATCCCAGGCAGCCACCAGAATATAATCCAACCAGTGTCTTAAAGTTTAAAAGAGCTGATTTTAACAAACCCAGAGAGCCTAAGAAAAATTCCATGGATGAAAATCCTAAAGGGGAACACAACTCAAGAAGTGTGGGAAACTCTGAAAAATATGATCATAAAAGCCCAGTCCAGCACAATACCACTGAAAAAGAAAAACAAGAAATCCAAGAAAAAACCAGCATGGCTGCACAAAGATCTGACAAATTGAAAGACAAAAAGGACAAGTACAAAAAATGGAAAGAGGGACACTTAACTAAGGCTGATTATCAGCAGATAGCCAGAACATGCAAAGATGAAGTCAGGAAAGCAAAGGCTCAGAATGAACAAACACTTGCAACATAAGTCAAAGATAATAATTTTTTTTTCAACATATAAATAACAAGAAAAAAGTCAAGGAAACAGTAGGTCCACTAAAGAGAGAAGATGGCAATGAAGTAACAGGAGTAGAGAGAAAGCTGAGTTAAGTAGCTCTTTCTTTGCATCAGTCTTCACACAAGAAAAAACTATAGCCCAACCTACCAAAAACATATCTGCAAAAGACAGACTACAAATAAAAAATAAAATAAACAAGAAAATGGTAAGAGAACACCTGTCTGATCTTTTTTTATTTTATTTTATAAAAAAACAATCAAACAATATTGAAACAGGAAATGTTCCATTTTGTTTTAACATTTAAAAAACATTTCCATATAGATTATATAACTTTACAACAGACGGAAGAAACAAAACAATTATTAAGAAAAGTTAATATGAAGTACTCCATCTTCAAAACGCTGGAAGACCTGGAAGACCTGGGGAGTGGGAGAGGTTGGAAGACGGCCGAGGGTTGGCCTTGGGCTGCCTCAGGCCATTCCCCCCTCCCCCCCTTTTTTTGTTGGCCTGTATAGGCCTTATCATGGTCACCACCCCAGCTACTTTCTCCCTTGCAAGCCATCTCCCTTCATTGCTTTCCATGTGTCATCTGTTCCCCGGGTTTACTATTCTGCCTTCTAGACTGGCTCTATTCCACCTATGCCCTTGATGGTGTGGAGAATGGACAATTCTGATATGGATTCTGAGGGAGTCCGGTTCAACTGCCATTTCCCTACCAGAGTGGATAGACTATCGAATCTCTCCATAGCCAACTCCATCTCGGCTAGCCATCGTGAGAGGATGGCCTGGAGAGAGCACCTTCTGACTTTTGTTGAAATGGCACGAGACTTCTTCCACTGTCGTGAGAGGACAGTGGAGCCCAGTTTTTCCATGTCTTGAGTTGCTGCCTCTCCATGCCCTAGGACGATTAGACTATTCTATGGAACCTCAGCCAGAGGATGCTTCACCCTTCACCCTTCCCGGTTCTTGATGCACTTGGCTGCCGAACTCCTTGCGCTGCGAGACTCCCCCCTCTCGCAGGCCTGGCCCTCCACGTTATCGAGGGCCTATCTTGATGACGGATTTTGGAATCCCTAGAGATGGCATGCAGCGAAGAGGGGGTTGAGGGGTTTTTTATTTAAATTTTTAAAGAAAATTTTAAGGGGACCCGGGAGGAAGGGAGGGGGTTGTGAAAGTGGACCTGGGGGGGTCCAGATAGCTACTGAGCGGGGTGACAGGCTGATTGGCTGCAGCAGAGGGGTCAGGAAAGAAAATTTATCCGGGGAGCAGGGGGATAACAAGAAGGGCAATGCAATTGAAATAATGAGTGGGAGGGGCAGGTATGACGGGTGCAGGGGACCATATCATGTGCCAGGGGTACGCATACGCTGTTTACGAGCAATTGAGCACTCCGGTCCCCAATGCGCACCTCGTGACCTGGGTTGTGCAGAGTCTCAGGCCCAGGGTCCACGGCTGATGTTATGTAATGCCAGGTCAGTTGTCAATAAAGCCCCCCTCATCTGTGATCTTATATTGGAGGGGGGTGCGGACCTGGCAGGTATTACGGAGACCTGGTTGGGCCAAGAGGGGGGGGTCCCCCTCGTTGAAATGTGCCCACCAGGTTTTCGTGCATTTCATCAGCCAAGGGCCCAGGGGAGGGGTGGGGGAGTGGCGGTGATTATTAGGGAGAGTCTTTGTCCGAGGGAGACCACTGTTCCTCAGATAGCCGGATGTGAGTCCCTCTTTGTGAAGTGGGGCCGTGGGGTGCAGATGGGTTTGCTGACTGCGTACCTGGCTCCCTGCCACGTGGCAGCGACCCTACCCGAGCTACTCGACATCATCGCCGGGGTGGCGGTGGATACCCCCAGACTTATTGTCATGGGGGATTTCAACCTTCCATCCGCGGGTGAGGCGTCAGAGGTGGCTCGGGAGTTCATGGCTTCCATGACGGCCATGGACCTGACCCAGTTAGTTCAAGGCCCCACTCACATAGGAGGACACACTCTGGACTTGATTTTCATCTCTGGTCAGTGGTTGAATGATCTTGGTAGAGGGGACTTAGACATTAAACCCTTGTCATGATCTGTCATGGACAGATCATTTGCTCCTTCACTTGGACTTTCCTACCGCTTCCCCCTGCCGCAGGGAGACGGAACCGACTAAATGGTTCCGTCCCAGGCGCCTGATGGATCCAGAAAGGTTCCTGACGGAGCTTGGGCCGTTTCCTGAGACTCTGACACACGACTCGACTGAAGAGCTGGTGGCTGCCTGGGAGAGTGCGGCCGCCGGAGCTTTGGATCGTGTCGTGCCTTTGCGGCCTCTGACCCGATGCCGATCTCAATTGGCTCCTTGGTTCTCTGAGGAGCTGAGAGAGATGAAGCGTTGGAAAAGACGCCTAGAGAGCATTTGGAGGACTAGTCATTCTGATTCCGACCGGACACAGGTGAGGTCTTATATCAAGACCTACCTAGTGGCGATAAAGGCGGTGAAATCTAACCATTTTTCCGCTCTTATCGCATCTGCAGAAAACCGCCCAGCCGCCCTGTTTAGGGTGACTCACTCCCTTCTTCGGGGGGGAGTGCGGGAGGATCCCTTGCAGGGTCGAGCTGAGGATTTTGTCCAATTCCTGCACGATAAAGTCGCTCGGATTCGGGAAGGCTTGGACTCCGACTGGGTGAGTCCAGGGGAGGAGACGAGGGCAGGTCTTGAGAATATTATCTGGGAGGAGTTTGATCCTGTGGCTCCCGAGGATGTGGACAGGGTTCTGGGTAGGATTAGTGCCGCCACATGTTTATTGGACCCGTGTCCCTCCTGGTTGGTACTGGCCTCCCGGGAGGTTACACGAGGCTGGCTCCAGGGGATTATAACTGCTTCTCTGAGTGAGGGTGCCTTTCCTGCCGCCTTGAAAGAGGTGGTGGTGAGGCCCCTCCTCAAGAAGCCTTCCCTGGACCCGGCTGAATTAGTTAACTACCGTCCGGTCTCCAACCTTCGTTTTGTGGCGAAGGTTGTTGAGAGTGTGGTGGCACGACAACTGCCCAGGCACCTGGATGAAGCTATCTATCTAGACCCGTACCAGTCGGGCTTCAGGCAGGGGCACAGCACAGAAACGGCATTGGTCGCGTTGGTGGATGATCTCTGGAGGGCCCGGGACAGGGGTTGCTCCTCTGTCCTAGTCCTATTAGATCTCTCAGCGGCTTTTGATACCATCGACCATGGTATCATGCTGCAGCGGTTGAAGGGGTTAGGAGTAGGGGGCACCGTTTTGCGGTGGTTCTCTTCCTTCCTCTCCGGCCGCTCGCAGTTTGTGTTGGCAGGGGGGCAGAGGTCGACCTCGAGGCATCTCACATGGGGAGTGCCACAAGGGTCGGTCCTCTCGCCTCTTCTGCTCAACATTTATGTGAAGCTGCTGGGTGAGATCATCCGTGGTTTTGGGGTGAAGTGTCACCTTTACGCTGATGATACTCAGCTGTACATCTCCACCCCAGACCACCCCAATGATGCCCTTGATGTGATGGAGGCCGTGCGGGTCTGGATGGGGAGGAACAGGCTCAGACTCAACCCATCCAAGACCGAGTGGCTGTGGCTGCCGGCGTCCCGATATAGTCAGCAGGTGCCATCGCTGACTATTGGGGGTGAATCTTTGCCCCCCACAGAGAGGGCTCGCAATCTGGGTGTCCTCCTGGACGCACGGCTGTCTTTAGAAGAGCATATGACGGCCGTGGCCAGGGGGGCCTTTTATCAGGTTCGCCTGATCCGCCAGTTGCAGCCCTTTCTGGACCGGGAAGCCTTGCGCACGGTCACTCATGCCCTTGTCACCTCCCGGCTGGACTATTGTAATGCTCTCTACATGGGGCTCCTCTTGAAGAGCACTCGGAGGCTCCAGCTGGTCCAGAATGCGGCCGCGCGGGTGGTTATGGGCGCAACTCGTTGTGCCCACGTGACGCCCCTCCTGCGCGAGCTGCACTGGCTCCCAGTGGTCTTCTGGGTGCGATTCAAGGTGTTGGTTACCACCTTTAAAGTGCTCCATGGCATAGGACCCGAGTATCTTCGAGACCGTCTTCTGCCACCAATAGCCTCCCACCGACCAGTCCGTTCCCACAGAGAGGGTCTCCTCAGGGTGCCATCAGCCAAGTTATGTCGGCTGGCGACACCCAGGGGGAGGGCCTTCTCTGTGGGAGCCCCAGCCCTGTGGAATGAACTGCCCCCGGAAATACGTAAGATCTCCGACCTCCGGGTGTTCCGCTGCGCACTGAAGACCCTGTTGTTCCGCCAGGCAGGGCTGTCAATATAATAATTTTAAATTGGGGTATTTTAATTTTTAGGGTTTTAAATCAGCCAAATCTATTTAATTATTTTAATTTTTAATTATTGTTGTGTCTTGTGTTTTTAAATTGGCTGTACACCGCCCTGAGTCCTTCGGGAGAAGGGCGGTATAGAAATAAAATTATTAAATTAAATTAAATTAAATTCAGATAGGCTCACATTCTCCTCTTCTGTGTACTTATATATAAGACATTATTTCCTCTGATGAAGGCATCTCCATATTTATTTTTCAATTGTCCATTTACATACTCTTCTGTCTGTTCCAGAGCAATATTCATGTAGCCATCCAAGCAGGTTAGTACACCTCGGTAATCAACTCCAGAATTTAATTTTACAACAACTGGTCTTCCTATGATTTGCTTCAAGAAATCACTTGGAGTTTGTTTCTGTAGGCTCATTTTGGTATCTTTCAAGTGTTCTGTAACAACTTTTAGCAGCAAAAGCCTTGGGCAGGCGTTAGATTCGCTAATGGATGTGAAAGCCGCTCCTTCGGCCAGCCGGGTCTGCGGAAAAATCCTATCAACTCATGTTCAAAATGATCCAGTCTGCCAAGCCCCCGCCGATAGGTCTTTGGACCTACCCTGTCCTGTAGGGACAGGGGGATAGAGAGGGACCCCTCGGACGGCTGAGAGGAACGGGCAAGTTCCTCGGGGCTGGAGGCTTACCCTCTGCACCGGCGGCAGTGGAACGGCGGCCATGGCGGCTGCCCTGAGACCGCGACAACTGGGATACAAGAATGCGCAGGAGGAGAAGCGGAGAGCGGAGCCAGGAGTTTGCATGCCGGGTGAGTGGACATTAACCCAGGCAGGAACTGCCCACAAATGCTGAATTACAATTAGTCTGCCCCAGCCTTAACAGCGGCTGAGAACTATTGGGGCACAAAGACAAAAGACCTGTTGATGGATAACATAAATTACTGACTTTTTGGAAATGTTTGACTACAGATCTGGATATATATTTTCTTTACTTTTTGGTGGATAAATGAGATTGGACTATGTTTGGGAGAGAGGAAGGAGAAGAGGAAATAATTATGCCTTCAAAAGCAAAGGAAAAAGACAAACAGAGACGGATAAAATGCTTGCCAGCTGAAAAGTGAAAATGTAAATTCCAGGCTGCTTGTTACTTGAAAAGAGAAACTTTGTTGCTTGTTATTTAAACTTGACTATTTTGAGGAAAAGACTAAGAGAACTTGACTTAGGATACATAATCTGTTCACTGGAGGATTCATTGAAGATTAGAAAGAAGAAATTAAATAGAACAATGAAAACTGAACTAATAAACGTGGCAACAAAAGAAGGGTGTGGCAATAAAAGAAGGACATGATGATACCATATATGGAATAGCTTCAGAATTAACTTTGTAGAACTCATAACTTTGATAACATTGAAATAGAAAAGATACATATTTGGACAGACTGGAGAAAGGAATAATGGAATATATTATGTAACAAGACAACAAAATATTATATTTTGATTTAAATGAATGTAACGGTTTTTGGGTGGTTGAATAATGCTAGGAGATACTTTTATTTTCTTCTCTATGCTCTCTCTCTATTTCTTTCTTTTAGTATCTTTCTCTTTGTTTCTTTTCCCCTCTCTATTTTCTTTTTTAATCCATTTGACTTCTTTTGTTATATTTCTACTCTCTTCCTTTTTCCTCTTTCTTTTTTAGTGTTGCCTTATTTTTTGTATTTCCTTTATTGTAATTATTATTATTATTGCTATTACTCTCTCCTTTTTTCTATTATTATTCTCATATAAATATATAAACAATTTGATTAAGAAATAAGAGCATAGGGACTTCCGGTGGCTCCGCGGATGACGAGGACGGTCTCCATAGACCGCCAGCCACCCGATCTGTAAAAACCGCCCTGACAGCGCTAAACTGCTGTCCGGCGGTTTGAAAAAACTCTCCTTCGGGCAAAGAAGGAGAGGAGAGTCGGAGGGGGTGGGTAGAGCTCCCCGAAAGTCCCTGGATTAATTCCAGGGACTCGGAGGGTGAGAGCTCCCCAGTTCACCCCTCCCATTGCTCCGGATCGCTGGTGCCTCTGTTAATCAGAGCAAGACGTCTGCGTCCAATTCTGCCGGCAAACAGTGAGTTCTAATGATTTCTAACAAGGCAGACAGAGCGGAAGCAAGAGTGCAAGCTTTTTAAAAGAAACAGAACTTAACTCCGTGAATACATTGTTGGAAACGGAGCTCTCTTGAGCTGGAGGCTGGAGAGGAAGCTTTTGTTATGGGCGGAAGGGAAAGTGAAAGTTAAAGGGAAACTGCTTGTTAAGAGCCCTCTGCCTGAAGAGTAAACTGCTGGGGATTGAGTATAGCTTGAAGAGAGGATTGTTTATTTTGAAAAAACTTTGAAACATACTTTGTAAGACTGTTTATAAGACTTTGTGGCTGCAAAAGGAAAAAAACTCTTTTTAAAATAAAATGGCTGCTAAACAACTAAAGCCACCAACTTCTAAAGGGGGAGGAGGTTCCCCTGTAGTGACTCAAAAACAACAACTTCCGGCTGATACACAGTCACAAGACCTTAAAGAATTTATAATGGGTGCCCTGAACAATCAGACAGAAATGATGAAAGAATTTTCAGAGGAGTTAAAGAAACTTAGAAGTGTGGTGGAGGAAAAACATGATGAAATAAGAGATGACATTGTTTATGCAGTTTCAGGACTGGCTACTCATATGTTAAAGATTGAGGAGAGAGTACGGGAAATTGATGATGCTAACTTGGAGCTTGCAACTAAAGTAGGAGAGGTTATGATACAAACAGAGAAAGTGGATGATGAAATGGTTATGTTACAATACAGATCAATGGAATTTGCCCTGAGGCTGAGAGGTTTGAAAGAAAAGAGTGGTGAAAATTTAAAAGATGTTTGTTCCAATGCTTTAGCAGAGCTGATTTCAGAAAGGCCAGAAGATGTGGCAATTCAAATGGATAAAATTTACAGGGTTAATTCCTGGCTGGCAAAACAAAAGCAGCTACCAAGAGATGTGGTGATTTATTTCACAACAAGGAGAATTAGAAATGACATTCTGCAAGCTTCTTATAGAAACAAGATTAAAGTGGATGGACAAGAGCTGGTGGTCCTGAAAGAGCTTCCTCCTAAAATGTTAAGAGACAGAAAGCAGTTTGGTTTTTTGGTGAATGAGCTAAGAAACCAGCAGCTCCAGTATAGATGGGATGTCCCATTTGGGATAATAGTGACATATGCTGGGCAAAGACATCGCTTAAACACAGTTGGAAAGGCAAAAGATTTTTATGTCAATGTTTTAAAGGTTGGAAGGCCACCCTCACCAGGGGGTGCTAGAAAGCAATTGGAAATGACACAACAAGAGAAAGATGGAGGGCAACCACAAACTTACGCTCAAGCACTAGCTGGAGGAGCCAATTTGGAAGAAGATTTACTGCTGAGTGGGGGTCCACCACCAACCCTTGAGTCATTGACGATGATACAGCTGCCAAAAGATCAACGATTGACAAGAGCTACTTACAAACAACATCTGGCACAACAGCCTCAAGGTTCAACCCAACAAGTCCAAAAAACGCAAGCAGTGGGAGGAGCTAGGCCGAAGTCTAAAATGGCGGAGGAGGTTCAGCTGATGCTCTCAAAGCTTGGAGCGCCCAGAGATGGCAAATAAATTCTTATCTTGGAATGTCAACGGTTTAAATTCTCCACAAAAAAGAAAGAAAATATTTCACTATTTGAAGCAATTTCAGAATGATGTTATTTGTTTGCAAGAAACGCATATTAAATCTTCAGATCAAAAGTATTTGATAAATTCGAAATTAGGTACACATTTTGTGGCATCAGCACCAGAGAAGAAAAATGGCCTAGTTATATATGTTAAAAGAGGCTTAGTGGCCAATTTAATTGAGGCTGATACTCAAGGTAGATATATTGCAATTGAATTAACAACACAGAATGGGAAGCTGCTTGTAATTGGAGTATACGCACCTAATCAACAACAAGATAAATTTTATAAACTTTTACATACTAAAATATTACAATGGGACTATAGATCTTTACTTCTAATGGGTGATTGGAATGGGGTAATAAATACCCAGAAAGATAAAAAAAGTCTTTCCAAGATATCTATGCGTGCTAAGTTGCCTAAATCTTTTTTTGATATTTTGGAGGATATGGAGCTCAGAGATATTTGGAGAGAAAGGAACGTATTGGAAAGTGATTTTACTTTTTTTTCAGATAGGCATCAATCTTTTTCTAGGATTGATTTTATATTAACTACAAATGATCTTTTTTCTAGGGTGAAGAATACAAAGATATGTCCAAGAACTTTAACTGATCATAGCCCGGTTTGGGTGGAACTAGAGCAGGAAAGAGGGGAAAGGAGGTCTTGGAGGTTAAATGAGAATTTATTTAGATATGAAGATAACTTGTGTGAGCTTAAAAAACAAATGAAAGAATTTTTTGTTAACAATATGAATAAAGGAACCTCGATGGAGATGGTATGGGATGCGAGTAAGGCATATATGAGAGGAACATTAATTTTCTTGAACAATAAATATAGACTAAAACAACAAAACAGACGGAAAGAGATAGAGGAGGAAATTAAAAAGAAAGAACAATTGCTTATAACTAACCCGGGAGATAAAAAGGCAAAAGATATGATTAATATTTTAAGAGAGCAATTTAATATGTTAATGGCTGGGCAAGTAGCAACCAGCATACAATATGCCAGACATAATACATTTTGTAATGCTAATAAACCTGGGAGATGGTTGGCTTACACGTTGAGGAAAAAACAAAAATCACGTGTTATAGACAAGATAGAATTTAGAGGTAAAGAGATTTATCAACAGAATTTAATAAAAAAGGCTTTTTTGGAGTTTTATACAAAGTTATATGCTAAAGATGTAATTCAAGATGTTGATATTGATAGATATTTAAAGATGGAGATTCCTGAATTAACGCTGGAACAGAGAGAGAGATTGAATCAGCCAATAACTTCTGAGGAAATTGTTGGGGCAATTAAACAATTAAAAATAGGTAAGGCTCCGGGAACAGATGGACTAACAGCTGTCTATTATAAACATTTACAATCTGAAATGTTAGAACCACTCAAAATTTTATTTAATAAAATACAAGTAGGAGGAGGAGTACCACCTTCCTGGAAAACAGCCTTTGTCTCACTAATTCCAAAGGAGGACCAAAATTCCATTAAACCTGAGAATTTCAGGCCAATTTCACTTCTGAATACTGATTAT
The DNA here is from genome assembly GCF_029215685.1 of Pituophis catenifer annectens. Classification (NCBI taxonomy): domain Eukaryota; kingdom Metazoa; phylum Chordata; class Lepidosauria; order Squamata; family Colubridae; genus Pituophis; species Pituophis catenifer. The sequence goes on from NW_027256885.1 coordinate 20,911,840, forward strand.
AAGATTTTTGCTAAGATATTAGCTAATAGATTAATGTCAGTTATGCAACAAATAATTCATAATGATCAATCAGGGTTTATAAAAGGGAGACAAATGAGATATAATGTGAGACAAATTGTAAACTTACTGGAATATTTGGAAAAAAATAATCAAGTCCCTGCAGTGTTTATATTTTTGGATGCAGAGAAGGCATTTGATCATTTGAACTGGCAATTTTTGTTTAAAATAATAGAGAAAATGCACTTTGGGGAATATTTTACACAATCAATTAGAGCGATATACCAGCAGCAAACAGCACAAATTATAGTCAATGGAGGTTTAACAGAGGTTTTTAGAATTGAGAAAGGAACAAGGCAGGGGTGTCCTCTGTCCCCATTATTGTTTATTTTGACTTTGGAAGTACTATTGAATAAGATACGTGACTCAGAAAAATTGAAGGGTATTGTAATTAGACAACAAGATTATAGATTAAGAGCATTTGCAGATGACTTGGTTATTACCTTATCCCAACCTATAGAGTCGGCTCCATACATATTGGATATAATTGATCAATACGGGAAAGTATCAGGATTTAAAGTTAATTCACATAAGACAAAGATGATAGTTAAAATATGACTATACTTGAAAGAGATAAACTAGCAAGATTAACAAATTTTGAAATAGTTAAAAAGGTTAAATATCTAGGGGTATACATAGCAGCTTCAAATACAAAATTATACAAAAACAATTATGAGGTTCTTTGGCAGAAGGTACAGAAGGATATGGAAAATTGGAAAAAATTACAGTTGTCCTTATTGGGAAGAATTGCAGCAATTAAAATGAATTTTAGATTTTTATTTTTTTTCCAAATGATACCTGTGCTTAAGAAAGATGAAAATCTGAGAGAATGGCAGAAAGGTGTTAATACTTTCATTTGGGCTGGGAAAAAACCCAGAATAAAAATGAAAATTATACAAGATACACGTGAAAGAGGGGGTCTTAAAATGCCTAATTTAAGATTATATTATGAAGCAGCGGTTTTATCACAAATTAGTGATTGGTTTAATTTAACTGAGGGGAGAATTTTGAATTTAGAAGGTTATGATTTGTTATATGGATGGCATGCCTATTTGTTATATGACAAAAAAGTGGATAAAGTATTTAAGGCTCATATATTAAGAAATGCTTTGTTGAGGGTTTGGAAAAAATATCAATATAAGTTAAATTATAAGGTACCTGTATGGGCAAATCCTAGACATGCAATAGAAAATATAAGTATAGAACAAAAACAGGAGGTGATTACCTATAAAGAGCTTCTTATTATGGAAAGGGGGGTAATGTATTTGAAATCTTTAGATACACTGAGAGAAGAAGGTATAATTTATACATGGTTTCAGTACGGTCAACTTCAAGCTAGATGGAAGGAAGATCAAAAAACTGGCTTTGTGCAAAATGAGGAGAATTTGGTAAAACAAATTAGAGATCAAAAACAAATGCATATTAAAAGGTTGTATAATGTTTTATTGGAAATAGATTCTGAGATGGAATTGGTTAAAGACTGTATGATTAAATGGGCACAAAATTTTCAAGAGCCAGTAATGATGGAGACTTGGGAAAAGATTTGGATTAGAAATGTGAAATTTAAGAGAAAATTTAAGAGAAAATTTTTATAAAATGTTTTATAGATGGCACTTAGATCCCAAAAAATTATCATGTATGTATCCTAATGTGCAAGCTAAATGTTGGAGATGTGACTGTGATGATGCAACTTATTATCATATATGGTGGACTTGTAGAAAAATCAAAGCATTTTGGATAAAGATTTGGTGGGTGATGCAGAATATTCTTAAAAAGAGACTGAAATTTACTCCACAGTTGTTCTTACTGGGTATAACTACGGACTGTACAGTTGCAGAGACTAAACTGATTTTGAACTTGATAACAGCAGAAAGATTGTTGGTAGCACAACACTGGAAGAAGGACTTTTTGCCTACTATTGATGATTGGATATTGAAAGTAACTAATTTAGCTGAAATGGCTAAAATTTCAGCATATCTGAAGGATCACACACAAGAAAGGTATATACAGGACTGGAGAAGATGGATTGATTATATACAAAATAAGTATCAGACCAAAAAATATCAAATAGCTTATGAATGATCTCTTTTATTTGTATAAGCGCTATATAAGTGATATTAGAAGTAATATGTTTAAGAAATAGGATTTTATATATGGGGGGGTTAAGAATTTTTTTTTTTAGGGGGTGTTAGTTTAATGATTGGTTATGCAATTTAGTTTATTGTTAAAGGTCAATAGAAATACCTTGTGTTCTGCTCTGGGAAGTCGGGGAGGGGGAGGGGGGGTTGGGAGGGAGGGTTGTGGGGAAATTGTGTTTGTTTTAAAACTTTTTCAATAAAAAAAAAGAAATAAGAGCATAAATGATTGAGGAAAAACATGATTTTTGGATGTTCTAATGCCTTTTTAAACTTTTAATTTTTAACTAGCACTACCTACAGATTTAATAATTTGGAAGAAAATGTTTACCTTTAAAGGCGTTGGATGTTAAAAAGAATTATTTATAGAATTAAGAACCATACAAAATTGATCTTAAAGTGTTTCAAAATGTTTCCTATTGAAAATAAGAAATAAGCATGGAGGACTTCCGGCGGTGACGTCATCGTGAAGGGGGTGAGGAAATGGGGCTGCTGTTTCTGGAACTCCAAATCTCTCTATTAGAAGTTTTTGAGAGCTCTCCCGATCCCATAGAGATTGGGAAATAAAAGGGGACATCTTGAAGCCCCCGGGCGCAGCGCTAGTGTCGGAGGGGATACGAGACGAACTTCTTTAAGCTGGTGGAGAGGAAGTCGACCTCAGGGCGGATAGGAGCGATGGTGGACACCTAGAGTGAAGCCAAGAGTGATTGCAGTTTCGAGTGGTTGAGCGGAGGAGCCCCAGACAGAATAGGTGAACTACAAGGAGAAGCGCGGACTGAGGTGGGCGCAAAACTGACGGATTAATTATCGGCAGCGGACTAAATAGAAGCACAATAAAACGTAAAAAACAACAGCATGAGGAAGAAGAAACCCACAAAGTGACTAGGCAATATTGGAGGACTGATAACCATAGGACTCAGAGATGGTGGTGGAGAAAGAGAGACCCGGAGAAGGAGATAAATTGTACAACCGAAATAACAGCGAGGGCTAAGAAGAACTTAAAGGATTTTTGAAGTGCCTGTGGGACTTAAAAATAGAGTGGCGTTAGCAGCGATCGTAGAAAGAAAGACTAAGATTCGGGGGGAAGAAAGACTGATACGAATGGACTACAGGAAATAGTTACAACTACAGCCACTGACGAGATCGGAGAAGAAACGTTAAGTACTACTAAGGAAAAGAAAAAAAAAACTTTTCCCTTACTTTTATATTTAATAAATTGTATTTTTATATATTAGATAGTCACTAAGATAAGGAAAAACATAGGTGGGGAAACAGAAACTATATTATTACCTTGAAATATATTTGTATTGTGAATTCATAAAATTTGAAAAAGGGGAAGGTGAATGAATTATAACCTAGATTGATTGAAAATACCGTAAAGTAAGAAGTGAAAACTTGTAAAATAATAACAAAGTAATGTTAACTGATTAGTAATTAATGATAGTGTGATCAAAGTGTAGAATCTCCATAAGGGAAATTAGTGATTGAGATTTATAAGTTAGTGTGGGAAAGCTTTACACGAGCATTAAAAATGTCAACAATATCTACCATAACGAAAACAGGGAAAAAAACAGCTGTAAATACCACAGCAATGGTGGCATCACCACTACAACAAAAAACATTAGATAGCATGGTAGGAAAAGAAAAGGAGAAAGAAAAACCAGAATTGACATTAAATGCCATGCAAAGCATGTTTTCAATGATCCAGGAAACACTGTTAAAAACACAAGACAAAATAGCAGAAAACCATGAAGAAATGAGAACATTTCATGCAGAGATTAAAAATGAAATCGGAGAAGTTAGGGAGGATATTAAAAACATGGATGACAAAATTGGAGATATCCAACAATCAATAACAGAAAACAAACAAAGAATCGGAAAAGCAGAAACAAAAATAGACCAAGTAGAGACAAAAGTAGAGGCAATGGAGCAAAAAGCCTTTCAATTAAATAAGGAACTGTCTGACTCAATAGCAATGCTCGAGATGGAGAAAGCTTCATATTTTCTCCATTTTCAAAATATAATAGAAGAAAAAGATGAAGACCTGGCGGATATAGTGTCAGAAATAATACAAAAAGATAACTAGAAATAAAAGGACAATTGGATAAAACATACTGCGTACACACAAACTATATAAGAAGGCACCGCCTGGCGAGAGAAGTACATGTCAGATTCTCAAAATGATCAATTAGAGACGAGGTATATAGGAAATCTAGAGAAGAGATGCTGACATATAAAGGAAAAGAAATTACAGTCCTAAAACAAATACCCCGAAGAATCAGAAACCAACGTCAACAATACCAGTTTCTAACAACCCAACTGAACAGATATAAAATAATGTTTAGATGGTTAACTCCGGAAGGGATCTTGGTCACCTGGGAAGACAAAAAATATAAAATAGATACACCAGAAAAAGCGAGGGAATTTTATAACGTGCACTTTAACCAGGAGGAAGAACAGGAAAATAAAGAAGAAACAGAAAGTAGAAGTCAGGAAGAAGAGCAAATAGAAGTGGTGCAAGAGAAAGAAGTAAGGAAAAGCCAAGAGAAAGAAAGGGAGGAAAGAGAAGGTGCAAGAACTAAATCACGGATGGAAACAAGACACACCAAAAAACAACTACACTAGGTAATGGAAGAGGCAATGAAACTTTTTTCTGTAAATATAAATGGACTAAATGCACCGAAGAAAAGATCTCAAACATTTACAAAATTACGAAAATTAGGAGCAGATGTGATATGCCTTCAAGAAGTACACATTAAAAAAGGGTACCAAAAAATATTAGAAAATACAAAATTAGGAAAATTATATACATCCCTGATTCAAAAGAAGAAAAGAGGAGTAGCGGTTTATGTAAAAGAAAGAATAGATTTGAAATTATTATATGCAGACAAGGAAGGCAGAACGGTGATGGTTGAGTTAGTACTAGAAAACAAGAAAATATTATTAGTAGTAATATATGCCCCTAACCAAAGCCAACAGGAATTTTTTAAGGGAATACATAAAAAATAGTAGAATTAGAATACGAAGATATTTGTCTAACTGGAGATTACAATGCGATAGTAGACGTGAAAAAAGATTATAAAAGTGGCAAAAAGAATAAGAGAAAAAAAGAAATACTCCCAAAAGAATTTTTTGATATGGCCATGGAAATAAATTTGAGAGATGTTTGGAGGGAAACACACGAAGATGAGAACCAGTTCACTTTTTATTCTCACCCTCACCAATCCTGGTCCAGGATTGACATGGCCTGGATGACTGTGAATATTAGAACTGGGGTAGAAAAAATAGAAATAGGAGTAAATCAATGGGCAGATCATAACCCAATTCTTGTAAACTGGAAAGGGAAAAAAAGGTTTAGGAGGTGGACAATGAATCAAAGGATATGTAAACAAAAAGAATTCAAACATGTTAGAAAAGGAATTAAAACTATTTTTTAAAATAAATAAAAAAGAGGATACTTCTTTACAGAACACTTGGGATATGGCAAAAGCATATATAAGGGGCTTGACTATCGCATATATAGGGGGAAAAACAAAGAGAGGAAACAACAGTTAGATAAACTATATGAAGAATTAAAAAACACAGAACATAAACTACAACAATATCCCTATAACAAAAAAATAAAAGAGGAATGGAAAACAATTAAACATAACTTAAATCTGATAAATCAAAAAGAACTAGCACAGAAAATAAAAATGGCCAAACAGAATTGTTTTGAGATTGCAAACAAAACAGGAAGATGGCTGGCGTACAGATTGAAAAAAGATAAAGATAAAAGAATGATACATCAACCTAGAGATGAAAAAGGGGAAATTCAATATAGTAGGGAGGCAAAAAAAGAAATTATCCTGACATTTTATGCAAATCTATATAAACAAGAAGAAGTAGAGGAAGAAAAGATAAAACAATATATAAAATCTTTCCCCTTTAAAATGTAAATTTTAATTTGTTTTTAAAATTATTGGGTGTTTTAAGTTTGTCTCGGCCAAATTGTTTAATTTGGTTTTATTCTGTTTTTAAATTTTGTATTTATGTGTTTTATTCTGTGGCTGTTCACCGCCCTGAGTCCTTCGGGAGTAGGGCGGTATACAAATCCAATAAATGAAATGAAATGAATGAATGAAAAAGATCGGATATGCCAGTAATTACAGACGAACAAAGAGAAATGCTAAACAGGCCAGTAACGAAGATGGAATTGGAATCTGCACTGAAAAAGCAAAAAAATGGCTTCCGGTTTGGCTTCCGTCGCCACCAGACGGTCCTTTGAGACCGCCAGCCCCGTCGCCCGTAAAGAGCCACCTTTACAGCTGAAAGGCGGCTCAAAAAACTCCATTTCCTTAAGGAAATGTGAGACAGAGCCGGCGAGGGCAGGTAGAGCCCTCTGCAAAGTCCCCAGAGTTCTTTTTTACCTCTGGGGAGGAAGCAGGATGAGGCTCCCTATTTTCGCTCGCCGCTGCTCCGGGCTTCGGGAGAACTCTGCGTTTTGCAGAGCCAGGTGATGGGACCAGACCAACTAACGAAACTAACAGATCATCTGAACAAGTAGGATGAAATCCGGATCTGAGATCTTAAATTGCAAGTATTTCTAACAACCCTAAGACTGATTTTAAAAGTAAAGAAGAGTGAAAGGGGGAAAAAAGAAAGTTTAAAATGGCGACTAGCTGAGGCTTGAGAAGAAAGCCGAAAGTGAAAGTCCTTCCGTTTGAATAGTTTAATAGGTTACAAAGTAACTGAAACAACAGCGCCGGTTAGAAGTGAAGAGAAAAATTCTTATTTCATGCTTTTTTCTTCTTAGAGACTTGATATTAATATTGTTTGGAGAGAAGTCTTTCTCCATAAAGGGGAAAAAAAATCTGTTTGTGTGGCAGGATGGCGTTAAAACTGACAAAGCCAGACAACCAAGCTGTGGGGGGGGGGCTCCCTCATTTATAAACCACATGAACAAGTTGTGAGCTTGCAGATGCAGAAGAATGGCTTTACAGACCTAAAGGAATTTGTACTGGAGGAGATGGCAAGACATGATAAGATTGTGAATCAGAACCTTGAAAATTTTAGACAGGAAATTAAAGAGTTGGTTCAACAAAAGTATGATATCCTGAAGCAACATTTGAAAAGTTTCTTAGACGCAATTATGAGGATGGATAAAGAGATTAATCTAGAAATAGGGTCTAAAATGAAGGAAGTTGATGATAAAATTGATAATCTGGACAATAAAATACAAAGAATTGAAAATGATTTGATAAATATTCAAGATAATAGCTCAGAAGTAAAATCCAAAATAAAGGAAGCTGATTACAGGACCTATAATGCAGATAATATAAAACAAAGGATTGAAAAAGAAGTTACAATGATGCAATACAGGTCCATGGAATTTGCGGTCAGAATAATGGGACTACAGGAAAATAACAGAGATGATTTGAGAAAGATGTCTGCTCAAGTTCTGGCTGGGATTTTAAAGGTTAGTCCTGAAGAGGTATCCTGCAAGATTGATAAGGCCTACAGAGCTAATTCTTGGGTGGCAAAGCAAAGGCAGCTGCCTAGAGATGTGGTGATTTACTTTACTGATAAAGAAATAAGAAATGATATTGTGCAAAAGTCTTTTAATTCCACTCTTGAAATGCATGGAAGGAAAATTTGGATATTTAAAGAGCTGCCGCCCAAGATGTTAAAAGATAGAAAGGATTTTGGATTTTTGGTGACTGAGCTAAAGAAACAAAACATCCCATTTAGGTGGGATGCTCCAGTTGGTATAATATTGAGATATCAAGGAGAAAGATATCAACTAAATACTGCTGAAAAAGCGGAAGAATTTTACTACAAGGTTCTTAAAATGGATTCAACATCTCCATGTATAATACACGAGGGGAATAAAGAAAAGCAAATTCAACAAGAGATTGAAATTCAGGCTAAGCAGATGGAGGTGGAGGTAATGGAAAAACAACAAGTTACAGAGGCCTTTTTGGACGAGCCGCTTTTGGATTCTCCTTCAGAGGTTATAGTTGGATTACCTATAAATACAAGAGAGGCGGCTTTGGATTCTGATGTGATGATTTATCAAGTTACAGACCAGCATGGAAATCAATCATCTGATATACAAGTCCTAGAAAGGCAACCAGGATGGAGATCTAAGCCACAAAAAGTTAAGAAAAGAAGAAGCAGGTTCTATAAAACTAAAAAAAATTAGACTAAACAACAGTTTAATGCCAGTTACTTAAGAGACGATTAAATACATGAAAATATAGCTGAGGCAAAGTATTGGTTTATACTATTTTGAGGAGAGTGACAGATCTCTGCAGTGCTGTGCTTTTGGGATGTGGAAGATGGCCTTTAATTGAGTGGATTGGAACTTTCTATTTTGGACTCTTTGAAAAATGGATTACGTTTATGCTGAGCTACAAGGCAAGAGAACTATGGGATTGGGGCATGCAGAAGATCTGGTGGTTACCCTAACACAGTGGTTGGAATTAATAATCTAGATGAAAGACATTACAGAAGACACTATATGGAATATAAATATAAAGTCACTCGGGTGGTTTTTTATATACGAAAATATTTATTATTGATGGGGGCAGATGGTAATTGAAGATACTGAACATACTGTTGGAACTAGAATGTGATGTTACCCTAACATGGGTGATCGAATTAACAATCCAGTTGAAAGACATTATAGAAGATATCATATGGAATACAAGCTTAAAGTCATTTGAGGATTTTATTTACATATGGAAATATTTTTTTAGTGGTGTGGGCAGAAGAACAAAAATATTAAAAATATTATGTATGGTAGACCTGTAGGAAAATGGGTGGAGCTGGGTTAGTTTACTGATTGTTTAGTTTAGGAAAAGGGATGTTATGTTATATTAATATATGTAAAAGACTTGAATTAAGAGATATATGTATGGGGGAGGAGGAAATGGGTAGATTATGAGTTGAAATTGCCAAATTAGGATTTATTATATAATTTTACATCTGAATGTTGTTCTGAAATGTATAGTATAGGGGGAATATAATAATATTGTTAGAAAGAAAGGGTCAGTATATGGGGGTGGAGTAAAAGGATGGTAAAGTATTATATAATCTGTTATTAATTTGGGTTTTATTTTGGAGAAGCCACAGAGGGAGGGGAGGGTGAGGGGGGGTTAGGGAGGAGGGGGGAAGAAAAGGGGGGAAAATTTGTATTTGAAAAACTTTTTCAATAAAAAAATTAAAGAAAAAGAAAAAAAAGAAAAAAAAGAAAAAGCAAAAAAATAACAAAACACCGGGGCCAGATGGGCTACCGGTGGAATTATATAAAACTGTACAGGAAACAATAGGAGAAACTATGTTAGAGGTATATAACGAGGCCCTGGAGAAGGCAAAAATCCCGTTAACCTGGACGGAGGCAATAATCACAATTATACCCAAAGGGGACACGGATCATCAATTAATTCAAAATTATAGACCAATATCCTTATTGAACACAGACTACAAAGTATTTGCAATAATTATAGCGGAAAGAATCAAAAAAGTACTGAATAATTATATTCATCTGGACCAAAATGGATTTCTGCCGGGCCGCCAAATTAAGAACAATATGAGAATAATAATAATAATAATAATAATAATAATAATAATAATAATAATAATAATAATAATAAAAATGCACTTGAATATTACGAAGCACATCGTAATATTCACTGGTTTTCCTTGATGCCCAAAAAGCATCTGACAACCTAAATTGGAAATTTTTAAAGGGGCAATTAAAGAGTATGCAATTTGGAACAAAATTTGAAAAAATAATAGGAGAAATTTACACAAAAGAAACAGCAAGAGTAATTTTGAATGATGATACGACAGACCAATTTGATATAACAAAAGGGGTTAGACAAGGCTGCCCACTGTCTCCACTATTGTACATCTTAACATTGGAGATCTTGTTAAAAAAAATTAGGGAAAATCAAGAAATTAAAGGGTTAAAAATAAGACAAGAAGAATACAAGGTTCAGGCTTTTGCCGATGACCTTGTATTTATAGCAGAGGAACCATTAGAAGTAGCACCAAAATTGTTTAAGAAAATAGAGGAATTTGGAGAGGTGGCTGGACTAAAAATAAATAGAAATAAATCGAAATTAATAGCAAAAAATCTAATGAAGAATCAAGTAAAGGAATTGGAGAATAGTACACAAATTCAAATAACGAAGAAAATAAAATACTTAGGGATCTGGCTGTCACCAAGAAGCTCGTCAATAAAAGAAAACAATTACGATAAATTAATAGTACAGATAAAGAAAGATTTGGATAATTGGAGAAATTTACAGATCTCACTAATGGGAAGAATCTCCACTATTAAAATGAACATCCTACCAAAACTACAGTATTATATTTATTTCAGGTTGCTCCAATAAAACTAGAGAAAAAATTATTTGAAACATTGAATAAGATAATTTCTAAATTCATATGGCAGGGGAAGCGACCACGAGTTAAACTTAAGCTACTTCAAGATTCAAAAGATAGAGGAGGAACAGCATTCCCGGATTGGGAACTCTATTATCAAGCGGCGGTGCTATCATGGGTAAAGGATTGGATGGAATTAAAAAACAGCAGGATATTAACAATCGAAGGCCACGAACTACAAGCGGGCTGGCACTCCTTTTTATGGGATGAAAGATATAAAACACATATTTATTTTAAAAGACATACAATTAGGAATACATTACTACTAATTTGGCTAAAAATCAAAAAACAACAGTATACAAAAATTCCGATTTGGCTATCACCATCAGAAGTGGTAAGACACCCAAACTTAACAGAACCTAAAAACATAATTAGATACAAAGACTTAATTGATCATCAAGGGAAACTGAAAACCAAACAACAATTGGAAATAGACCTAAATAGAGAAGTTGACTGGTGGACTTTTACACAGATCCAATTTAAACATAAGGAACATATAAAAATATGTGAAATTTACAGAGAGAAACAAGAACTAGATAAAATTATATTAGACTCAGAAGAGAAATTAATTAGCAAAATTTATAAATTTTTACTGCGATACAAGATGGATGAGGAAATAGTGAAGAGTACGATGATCAAATGGATGCAAAATTTTAAACATACAAATAGACTTGGAGAAGTGGGAAGAATTATGGCAAGTGAATACAAAATTAACATTAGCAGTGGCATATAAGGAAAACCAGTTGAAGATGTTTTATAGGTGGCATATGTCGCCCACAAGATTGGCAAAAATTCATCCGAAAAACAGTTCATTATGTTGGAAATGCAAAAAACCACAGGGTACCTTTTACCATCTATGGTGGACGTGCCCGGCAGCAAAGAAATTTTGGTCTAATATTAAGAAATGGTTGGAACAAATAACAAAGTTACAAATAGAGAAGAAACCAGAAACTTTCCTGCTAGGAATCTTTACAAAAACATATCCTAAAGATATAAAATACCTGATGATACATATCTTAACGGCAGCTTGGATAACGTACGCAAAGAATTGGAAACAGGAAAAAATCCCAACAGAAGAAGAGTTAATAGATAAAATTGCACAGTGCGCTGAAATGGATAGACTAACAAAAGTGATTAAAGAAAAAGAAGAGACAGAGTACTACAGAATATGGGACAAATGGTACCAATGGTACAACGCCTCTACTAAAGATACATAGATATAAAAAGGATAGAATAAAGATGTAAATATGTATATAAATAATTTCCTATGGGCAAATAAACAGGAATAGGGAAATCCAAAAAAATGGTGTAATCCAAATATAAAGATTGTTAAAGGGGTAATCCTAAGGGGGGGGGAAGAAAAGAGGGGGGTGAAAAGGGAAAAGAAAAAACTACTAGGCTAAGAATAAGGGGAATAATTACAACCGCATTAGTTGAAGAACCACTATGAAATATTGCTTTAAAAGGGAAATTTACTTATATGTTGTATGTTTTGTAAATATTTTTATATGTGTTTTAATAAAGTTTATAAATTTTAATTAAAAAAAGAAATAAGCATGGAATGGGAGAAAACTTAAGAGAGAATAGGAGATAAGATATTTATTGAAATATACTTTTATCTTAAATTGGTAAGAGATATGGAGGAGAATAGATTGGAAAACAATATTGGTAACACATTCCGAAGTAATTTGGAGCTAAACAACTAAATAAGAGATAAATGTTATGAATTAGTTAAATATATGAATTTAGGAGTGGAGGAAAGCATGATTCTGGAGATCAGTGAAAGCAAAGCTGTGACCCAGTTTTACAAATAAGGTAGGAGTGGAGGAAAGCATCATACTGGAGAACAGTTAAAGTAAATTGGGAACCAGTTAAAAATAAAAATAAGAGTTAGGAGTGGACGAAAGCATACGCTGGGTAACAGTTAAAGCAAAACTCTGAACTAGCCAAAAATAAAAAGTTAGGAGTGGAGGAGACTATACCTGGGGATCAATTGAAATAAAGTTGTGAACCAGTTAAAAATAGGGGTAGGAGTGGAGGAAAGCATTGCTGGAAAGCAGCTGATTAAGACGCGAACCAGCTAAAAAATAAATTTAGGAGGAAATGGAAGAGATTTTACCAGAGAATAGTAGCTAAACTGTGAACCAGTTTAAATAAATACAGACAGGAGTATTGGAAATAGATATTTAAACTATGAACCAGTTAAAAATTAGATTCAATAAAATATGAGAATAAATTTGAAGTAAATAAAATAAAGTATTGTGGAAGTAACAAACTATAGAAGGAAATGTTGATTGTTTATGAAATGTCTTTAAGAGAGGAGGAAAATACTTTTTGTCAAGATTATGGATATTAGATGTCATTTAAGAGAAGTAAAATATAGATTTGAGGTAATGGGTTTTAGGATTGAGGAATATATATGAAATATTGATTGTTAAAATGATAAAGATTTAGAATGGTGTTTATTGTTTAGAATTTTGGGTGTAATAGTAGAATGATAAATGTTTAGAATAAGATTTTTTCTTTTTTCTTTTTTTTAAAGGTGTAAATGGATAAAATTTGGAACAAAATTGATTGAGGGAATGTGAATAATTGTACTCATTTTATGCCGGACCAAACCCTTGCTCTAAAAAGATGTATTTTATGTTTTATGTTTAAAAAAAAATAAAAACATTTTTTGGGGGGAAAAAAATGATCCGGTTCTGAGGACTTCTGGTTTGGCATTGCGGTGAGACAGTCAGGGAAATAGCGGGCTCTGATGAGCCCCGCGAAAACCCCGGCTGCCGAACCGCCGCTGATGGGTCTTCGTACCAAACCCGTCTTGCAGGGACGGAGGAAGAAGAAGGGCACCTCGGACGACCGAGAGGAACAGGCAAGTTCCTTGGAGGTCAGAGGGAACCCTCTGTGAGTCGGCTGCAGGGGGCGGCAGCCATGGCAGCTGCCATGAAGCTGGGACAACCAGGCAAGAAAAGTGCTGGAGGAAAGTGGAGAAAAACTGAGCTCTTTGAAGCTGGTGAGTGACAACAGCCCAGGCTTGTAACAACGTTTGGAGCATTATTAATAATTAGAAGACCCCTAGCCTAAAACAGTGGCTATGCAACAAAGGGGCTTTGGAAAAAATTTTAAAACTACAACTTTAAAGAGACAAAGACCCGAGAAACAACTAATTTTGGAACAGAACTAAGATAATTAATCTGGAGATATGGTTAAAAGACTAAACACTTTAAAATTTTGAATTGGATTTTAAAAAGAAAAAAGAAAATTTGATACTTTTTTAATTAAAAGAAGAAATAAATTGGATGGTTATATAATAATAAATAAAATGGAGTCTTGCATGACTAATGGAAAATGTGGATTATAGAGAGACACTATCTGGCATAAAGAGGAACTTTGTATATTCCCTTTGTTATGGGAAACTCTGAACTTTACAGATAAAAATTACTGAACTCTGTGGAGGAGGATTTTTCTTTCCTGTATGCAGGTGGTTTGATTATGGTGAAAAGAAAAGAAATCTACAATGGAACTCCTACAGTTGAAATAATAATAATTTAAATGCTGGAGCAGGAATAGAAGAAGGATTAAGCAAAGCCTCAAAAGAAAAAGATTTGATCATCATATCCGGAATAAAAATAAGAAAAGAGGGACTTCCGGTGGTGACGTAGAGTCGTGGCGGCACAGGAGAGAAGCGCTCTCTTTCTGGTGTCGATTTTTCTGAGCTTTGGTGCCTTTTTTGGTGGAGACCGGTCCCGGATAGACCGGGAATAAGGAGGGGAAGCTTCGGGGGAGGCGAGGAGAGGTGCGATCTCCCACCGTACCGAGAAGATCCCTCAATCCAGGCTTGGGAAGAAGCCGGCAGGTGCGGCGAGTGCAGCTGGCCCGGAGACCCGACGATTAAGACCATCGGGAGCAAAGGAGTGAGTACAGTGCAAGATCGTAGAGGCGGAGCAGAAAGCGGAATTAATTTGGATTATCTATTTTGGTGCAAAATCGAGGAGAAAGTATTTTCTGGAGGGGCAGCGTGAAGAAAGAAGAACTCAGAGCATAAAGGGGCAGCAACTGAAAGGGCAAACAAAAAGGAAGGGGGCGAAATACAGAGCAGTGAAGAAAGACTAAAAAAATCAAAACAGTGAAGACGAGGAGAAACAGATTTAAATTGTGGAGATTAAAGGAAGAACGGACATCTCTTGTACCCTCTTTTTGTAGCTGCTCTAACGGAAGGAGAGAGGTAGTTTGGCAAAGTAAGGACTGCATACAGTGACTGGGCAGATTAGAGATCGCCATATTGAAACCGGAAAGGACTCCAGAAGTAATAAAAGAATTTGTCTTTTTCCTTTGCTGAAAATATAACAAACAAGGCTTATAAGAACACTGAAAATATATTGCTCCTACTTGCTTTTCTTATTTGGCATAGATAAATTATTATTGGAATTTATTGGAATTATTGGAATTAATTAAGAATTATAGTGATATTTATTTATTTATTTATTAGCAAGTATTTAACAATTTAGAAAAATATTTAAAATTTATAATATACATAGAGACTTAGAAGTAATTATTGGGATATTTTTCTTCTTTATTTTATATAATAAGTAGGATAGCTACTGATTACTGAATAACCAATAATTAGGCATTAAGAATTGATCAATTGTTTAGTCTTTGATTATATAAGCTATATATTTATATATATTTCAATCTATATTTGTATTTAAATTTATATTTATATTTTTACTATATTTTTACGGAGTATTACATAGAGATAATTAATTATTTAAAGGAATTTACCTAAAGAAAAGAGATCTAGTGATTGAAAGGTTATTGAACTGAACTTTCATAAAAAAAAAAAAAGAAAGGAAAAGAAAGAAAGAAATTATACAGAATTTGGATGGTGATTTGGGAGAAAGTTGATAAAATATTGGGGGAACAATATAGGATTTTGAAAGAAATGACTAGTACCACCACAACAACGTTGAAGACGGGCAAGAAAACAACATCAATCCTAGTGGGAACGGCAGCCTCCCCAGTGACACAGAAAACTCTGGAGGGAATGTTTGCATCAGAAAAGCAACCTAGCACACCCAATATGCCAACAATGCAGGCCACACTCATAACAATTCAGGAAACCATGGCCAAAATGCAAGAATGCATGACCAGAAATCATGAACAATCCAGAAAAGACATGGACGAGGTAAAGAGAGAAGTCAAGAATGATATCCAAAAGATAGATAGGAAAATGGACTTGATACAAGAAATTATCCAAAAAAATGACCAAAGGATAAAAGAAATAGAACAAAAAACTGAATTGACAGAAGAAAAATTAGAAGCATTGGACACAAAAATGACAGGATTAAATAAGGAACTTGAGAATACCGTGGCACAATTAGAAATGGAAAAGGCGGCATTTTATCTGCGTTTCCAGAATGTAGTGGAAGATAGGGAGGAAGATCTGACGACGGTAATGGCGGAGATGATAGCAGAGGCACTTCAAAGAGAAAAGGATGAAATAATTAATGAATTAGATGAAGTCTACCGGGTTCATACAAATTATGCCCGACAAAACAAACTCCCCCGGGAGGTACATATAAGATTTGTAAGAAGGAAGGTGAGGGATATTGTATACAAGATAACAAAGGATGAACCAATGTTCTACAGAAACAAAGAAATAATTACTTTAAAGCAAATACCCAAAAGAATAAGAGACTTGCGAAAAGATTATTGGTTTCTGGCCACATTATTAAACAAAAGATACATACCCTTTGGATGGACAACTCCGGAAGGAATGTTGGTAACGTGGCAGGGAAAGAAAATAAAGGTGGATTCGCAGAGTAAAGCAAGGGAATTATACGATCAAATGACGGGTGTTGAGACAACAAATGGCAGTAAAGAAGAGGAAGGACGGAACACCAAAGGAAAACAGAGAAGAGAACGCAAAAGAATCCCACAACAAGGAGGGAAAGTAGACGAAGGAGAGATTCAGGAAGAAGAAGGAGTGCAAACAAGAGGCAAAAAAAAGGAACAGGAAGAAACAAGGAAGAAACAACAGGAAAGTCAGTAAAAAATGGAACAGACTCTTAAAATCCTATCGGTAAATGTTAATGGCCTCAACTCACCATCTAAACGACACCAAATTTACAAAAAAAAATTGAAACAAAAATCAGATATTGTGTGCCTCCAGGAGGTACATATAAGAAAACAGGATATAAAATATATACAATATAAGAAATTAGGTAAAGAATATGCATCATTGGCAGAGGAAAAAAAAAGAGGAGTAGTGGTATATATTAAGGAAGGAATAGATAGCAATATAAGATATGTGGATACAGAAGGCAGAATAGTGATGATAGAGCTAAAACTTGATTTCAAAAATATATTATTGGTAGTAATATATGCTCGAAACAGTCAACAATTAGAATTCTATAAAAAAGTACATGAGAAAATTATGAATCAAAAAATGGAAAATGTATGTCTGATTGGAGACTTTAATGCTATTCTAGATGTAAGAAAAGATTATAAATGTGGTCAGCAAAATAAAAATAAGAAAAAAGTATTACCCAGAACCTTTACAGATATGGTGGAAGAGTTAAATATGGTAGATAGCTGGAGATTCTTTAACCCCGAAATAAAAAACTTCACATATTATTCTAACCCGCATAAGTCCTGGTCTAGGTTGGATATGGCTTGGGTAACTAAGATGTTAATGATGGAAATTGAAGAAGTAGAAATTTTATCAAACAATTGGGCTGATCACAACCCAATAATGATGACGTGGAAAGGGCAGCAGAGAAAGAAGAATAGATGGACAATGAACATACAGTTATTACAAGAAAAAGAATATAAGAAATACATGGAAAAGGAGTTAGAATGGTTCTATAAGGAAAATACAAAACAACACACCTCTCTACAAAACTTATGGGATACAACTAAGGCATATGTAAGGGGTCTTACAATAGCCTATAATGCAAAAAGGAGGAAAGAAAGAGAAAAAGAATATTTTTTATTTATTTATTTATTATTCATATAATATAATATAATAAATATAATAATATAATATAATATAATAAATTACAAGAAGAAATTCAAAAGTGGGAATGTAAATTGTTAGGAAACCCAGGGGATGAAAAAATAAGGGTAAATTGGATAACAGCAAAACATAAATTGAATATATTAGAACAAAGGAAATATACAATGACTTTGAAATATATAAGGCAAAATTATTTTGAACACGCAAACAAACCAGGGAGGTGGTTGGCGTATAGACTGAGGAAGGAAAGGGAAAAAAGAACAATCCAGAAGTTACGAGATGATGAGGGAAGGATACAACAGGGCTTAGAGAAGAAAAAGGAGATAGCAGTTCAATATTACCAAAAACTGTATGAGAAAGACATAGTAACAGAGGAGGAAATTGAACATTACTTAAAAGGGGAGGGATTGCAAACACTAACACTAACCGCTGGGCGAGATCATCCGTGGCTTTGGGGTGAGATACCATCAATACGCTGATGATACTCAGCTGTACATCTCCACCCCAGGCCACCCCAACGATGCCCTTGAAGTGATGTCCCAGTGCCTGGAGGCTGTACGGATCTGGATGGGGAGGAACAGGCTCAAGCTCAACCCTTCCAAGACTGAGTGGCTGTGGTTCCCGGCATCCCGATATGGTCAGTTGACTCCATCACTGACTATTGGGGGCGAGTCTTTGTCACAAGTAAATGCCTTATTCTCAAATGGGGAAAATGTACATACACAGGGTATCAGGGGTTAATTTATTCTTCCTTCCTTAATATATTCATATGTAACCACTCCCATCCCTTACTCCGCCTCATTGATATAAAAGGGGATGTATGCACCTCCTTCCTTGCTTCTATCTACGATCATTCAGAGAATATAGAATGCCTAATGTAAATAAATAGTGCTTTGTTTAAATACTCTGTTCCTGAATCATTTATTGAGTCTGATCCTCAAAAATACGCAACAATCTGGTAGCAGAGGATGGTTGGACTGACTCAATAAAAATTAGATATGCCTAAGAGAGAAAACTCCAGAAACAAAAGAGAAAGACCCAACACCAGGGCACATAATAAAGAGATGGAAACGGATCAAGAAATGATCGATGAATCCACAACTATAATAACAAAAGAATCTGAAGACTGCGCTACAGACAACGAAGAGATAATCGATGAAACTGATGACCAAGAAGAAAACGAGATAGAAAACAACGAACTCAGATCAGAGATACTGAGACTATTGAAAAGCCAAAAAGATGACGAAAATCTCATCGCGAACCTCCAAGACATCATAAAAAACAGCTCCCAAAAAATTATCATGTATGTATCCTAATGTGCAAGCTAAATGTTGGAGATGTGACTGTGATGATGCAACTTATTATCATATATGGTGGACTTGTAGAAAAATCAAAGCATTTTGGATAAAGATTTGGTGGGTGATGCAGAATATTCTTAAAAAGAGACTGAAATTTACTCCACAGTTGTTCTTACTGGGTATAACTACGGACTGTACAGTTGCAGAGACTAAATTGATTTTGAACTTGATAACAGCAGCAAGATTGCTGGTAGCACAACATTGGAAGAAGGACTTTTTGCCTACTATTGAAGATTGGATATTGAAAGTAACTAATTTAGCTGAAATGGCTAAAATTTCAGCATATCTGAAGGATCACACACAAGAAAGGTACATACAGGACTGGAGAAGATGGATTGATTATATACAAAATAAGTATCAGACCAAAAAATAAAAAGTAAAAAAGAAAAAATCTACTCTTCAGAAGAATCTGATACAGACATCGAAGAAACTTCAATCGAACTACAAATAGAATCAGCAATGAAAACTCTCTTTGCAACATTCGGCCCGAATTTAAAAATCACAAAAGAACCAACGAATGCTGGTGATCAAAGAATAAAGAAAAGGCAAGCAAGCAAGCAAACGTCTCGGAATCTACCCGCTTCTATCCAAATGGCGAGAACACCTACGCCTGAGCCCAGAGAACCCTGTAAATACTCCCCCACGCCGCAGACGATTCCAGGGGCCAGAGACCTCAACAAGAACAACTTCAGCGAAAAGAAGCAAGCACCAGTCGTCACCTGGACACCCAAGATCGAGCCGGAGACCGAGTCATCGGAGGAAGAACACTACGAGGGAGCTACAGCAATGAGAACCTCTCCCGACAGCTTCAGAAGCGAAATGAGCAACGCGCATGCACAAACACACGCAGACAACTACGGAGGACATGAAGAACAGAGAGAACCATTCAGACTCGTTGCAAGCATACCTACACCATTCTGCAACTATCAACATTTACAAGATCATGGACAACCTCCAGTTGTAAGTAATGGAACAAATAATATTGGGAACTTGCCCAATGATTTCCCAAAACTGAGAATAGATGGTATTAATTTACAGGAATGGTGTCAACAACTTCAGGTTGTTTTTCTAAAAGAGAACTTATTATTTTTTATAACTAACCCCCCCAAAAGGCCTTGGACTCTAAAATTGGACTGTCTGCACCACAGAGCATTCTACTTATTAATATCTAGTATATCTCCTGCTATGTATCTTAGTATTAAGCATAACCTGACTGTCTCAGAGATTATTCACTGCATGTTTAAATTGTTTCATAGTGAAAGTGTAGCAACCACTACAAGAATGTCTAAAGATTTCTTCTCAGCTAGGATAAAACCTGGGGTTACTGTAAGTGAACATTTAATATCTCTAAACAAAATCAGAGCAGAGCTACATTTAAGGGGAGAGATAATTTCAGATCAAACAATGAAAAGTGTCATCATTAATTCATTAGACCCATCGTGGGATAATTACATATCACATTTAGACACAATTAATTTGGGATACTTATCCATAGAAAATTTATCGAATAAGCTAATAGCTGAAGATAATTTAAGAAGAAGCCGCTGTAATACACACATAGAACATAGACAAAGTAAGAGAGTGGTATTTCAAGAAAAATATTGAGAATCAATTGAATGTTATAATTGTGGATCCAAAGAACATTGTAGAAGAGATTGTCCTAAATTTCTTAGAGGAAGACAAAAACATGACTATAGAAGCAGATATCATAACAGACAATCGTCTATTGACAGACATAGATATAGAAACTCACCTAATTTTAGAGAGCATAGAGGGGGCAGAGATAATTCAAGAGATAGAAAGTCTGGATCATTAAATGGATTAGATAAACATAATATAACTAACACACAGGATTCAAGGGATAATGCTTGGCTCATTGATTCTGGGGCAACTAATCACACAACACATGACAAAAAAATACTATCTTCCTTTATAGAAGATAAATTTGTAATTAAGGTAGCCAATCAAGAAAAGGTCCAAGTTATTGGAAGAGGAAATGTAAACTTACCCGGTCTAGGGAAAATAGAGGGGGTATTATTAATACCAGAAATACCTCATAACATACTTAGTGCAATAAAACTAAGTAGAGATTCTGACATAAATATAGTATTCTCAAAAGGAAAAGCAACACTAGAGAAAAACAAAACAAATTTGGGTAGTGTGGTTATCAAAGGGGGTCTACCATATTTAGTCACAGAAGAAAAATGGCTACACAATATTGATTCAAACATGGAAGATGACACTAACATAGAGAATGAAGACAATAGCAATAGTGATAATGAGGAACATGAAACAAATCACAATCACAAAAACACATCTATTAATGACACACTCAATAACAAAAAACCTATGATTGGAAAACCAATCCACGATGAATGTGCACACATATTACATAGAAAGTTGGGACATGCTAGTTTTCCTGTAGTACAAAAAATGATGAACATGCTGAAGGTGTTAAAATAAAAAATTGTAAAAATTATTTGGAATGCTCAGTATGTAAGTCCTCAAAACTCAGAACTAATCCCAAGCCAAAAAAGGCAACAAGATCAACTAATCACATTTTTGATCTGGTACATATGGATCTAGTTGGTCCATTAACCCCATCAATCACATATAGAAAACGATATTTTCTAACTATTGTAGATGACTATAGTCGTTATGGATTTGTCTATACTTTGAAACACAAAGATGAAACATTTCAAAAATTTAAAGAGTTTTACAAACGTGTAGAAACACAACATAATATTAAAATAAAACAAATCATGACAGACAGGGGATCTGAATTCATGTCAAAAGAATTCTCCCAATGGCTAAAAAACAAAGGAATGCTACACTTCACATCTAGCCCTTTCTCTGCATTCCAAAATGGAGTGGTAGAAAGAAAGAATTCGACACTACAAACCATGATTAGATGTACATTAGAAGATGCTGGCTTAGGAAAACAATTCTGGTCAGAAGCATTACTATATTCCAATTATACTCAAAACAGAACTTGGTCCAGCATCGTAAACAAAACGCCATATGAACTAATGTATAATAGAAAACCCAAAATAACACACATGCACATTTTTGGAGTCACAGCGGATGTACACATACCAAAACAACTGAGGTGTAAAGGAGAAAACGTATCCAGAAGACTTAGATTCATGGGATACAAAACAGGCACAAAAGGGTACAGATTTATTGATAATAACAACAGATTCATAATTTCTAGAACAGCTGTATTTCATGAACAGGCCAATTGGTCTAAAATACATCTTAATGAGATATTCCCAACTACAAAAACAGACACTGAACATCAAGACAAAATAGATAGAGAAGAACTCAATCACAATGCACATGAAAACAAAAATAAAACATGGACAAATAGTCACCCCAGAATAAAAACAGATTCATTAACAAAAAAGGAGGCAAGATATCTACACGATAATGATAGCAAACCAAAAAAAACAATCAGATGTAACAGAAATCAGGTGCCAAGTAAATATAAGGATTACATAATGCACTTGAATAATGAAACATCAACACCTAACACATACGAGGAAGTATTAAAGCTCCCCATTGAAGAAAGAAAAAAATGGGAATCAGCTATGGCCAAAGAGATGGACAGTTTGCGAGAGTTAAATGTATTTACACCTACTCCTGCACCTAAGGACAAAACTATTATAGGCACCAGGTGGATATTCAAAATTAAAAATCTGGAAGAAGGTAACACATTATATAAAGCTAGATTAGTTGCACAAGGTTATACTCAAAAATATCCTGAGGATTACACAGACACATACTCTCCCACAGTAAGGACTGAGAGTGTTAAAACAACTTTAGTCATAGCATCTGCACTTAATCTTGATGTCTTTCAATATGACATACAGACAGCGTATTTACACGCAAAGCTCGATAAAGAGATATATGTAAGAGCACCTCATAGCCAATACACAAACAAAAATGAAACTTGGTTATTGAATAAAAGTTTGTACGGACTAAAACAATCTGGCAAACGTTGGTATGAATGTTTAGTCAACGTACTCAAAACTATGAATTTCAATGCCACAACTGCTGACAATTGTTTCTTTGTTAAAAAGGAAGGTGACTCATTAGAATTTGTGTTAATTTATGTGGATGACATTTTATATATCGGTAAACATAAAGAGAAAAGAGATACATTTGTAACAAAACTAAATGAACATTTTTCTTTAAAAATATTAGGAAAAGTAAACAAATATCTTGGAGTTCAAATCAGTAAAACTAAAAAAGGATTTAAACTTTCTCAAAAAGATAAAATTATAGAACTCCTGAACAAATGTAATTTGAATGATGCCAAAACTTGTGATACTCCAATGCAAGCTGATTTCTTAAGAAACATGGATGAATCATCCCCTGAATTTAAAGATAATACACTTTACAGATCAGTTATTGGTTCCCTTTTGTATATATCTAATTGGACTAGACCTGATATTGCTTTACCCCTCAATCTTTACATGGTCATGGATTGCTTTTGAGCATGCGCAAGATGGCAGTCGTGAGGTGAGGTGCTGCGGCTGGATGGAGGACTTTCTGGGGCTCGAGGGGGTGCTGCAGGGGAGCTCGACCACCAGCGACCCCTGATTCGGTCGGATGGCTCCGGGGCGAGGGTTTGTGATCTTCCTCGCCCCTGGACGCCCCCGGAGTCGGAGGCGGCAAGGGAGAGTGTGGCCGCGCTGCTCCGACTCCGCCGCCGCCGCTGAGAGCCGAGCCGAGTGGGGAGTGGAGAGCGGTGGCGCTGCTGGGAAGGAGAAGGAGAAGGAGAAGGGAGAGTGGAGCCGAGCCGAGCAGAGAGCGGAGAGTGGAGATATGGAGATGTGGCTTGCTGGCGGTGGGGGGGGGGGTCAGTCAGCGGAGGGGGCGAGGGTTTTTGAGATCTCCCTTGCCCCTGGACATGCCTAAAGGCGCTGGCGAAGAAGTTGGCCGCACTGCTCCAACGCCGCCGAAAGTGGTGCTATGGTGGTTTGTTCGGCGGCAGTCGTTGGCAGCGATAGCAGCAAGGTGAAAGGGGAAGTATGGCTGTGGGGCAGCGAGTGGTGGCAGCCTGTTGAAATTTCATCTGCCCCACTCAGGAACTTCCTCAGCGGCCCCTGGAATCCGGGAATGGTGGCGTGGATATCAGTGGGGGTGGTGAGGCCGGCCCCAACATTAACTGGGCCATGGCACACCCCATGGAAGTACTGGAGCTGTTCTCAGGCCCTATTGCCGGAGAAGGGGGGCTTGCTAGAGGGTGAAAACTGAGAGGAGCATAACGGACTGGAGAAGAAAGACCCCCTCCCGGGATATCTTGGCAGCTGTAGAGGACCTGGAGGCCCCCTGTGACATCCAATGGAGGCTGGGGTTTGGATTTGTTATCCCGGAAGAACTGAACTATCTGAGGAATGTAGAGCTGGGGGCGACGGAGGAGTTTTCCGTCACATAGATACCAGCCCTTTTCTCCTCCCCCTCCCAGGTACTGTGTCTGCCTAAATGGGCTTATTATTCGCCCTAATTGAGGGAATTTTCTCTCTCCCCCCTCCCCTTTTCTTCCCCTCTTCCTTCTTCCCCTTCCCTTCTTTCCCTTTTTCATCGGGACTTACTCGAATATGATCTTGAGTATAAGACTTTGCCAAGGATTTTCCATCTTCGCCCCTGGCGTGACTTATAGACTGACTGATAGACTGATAAATCTTTCTTCCGACCATGGTCAGCCAAACTGATGCAACTGTTGAGGGGTCCTCTATTACATCATGACTCTTGTCTGTGGGAGAACTTTTTCAATCTACGGCCCCGTGGGGTTCCGCCGTGAGAGGGTGGGCCGGAGGTCGCCCCCATTGGAGGAGATAATTTAGGACCCTCCTGCTGTTGTGGGAGGACAGTTGAGATACCAACAGCACATCGATGAACAATTGGCTGTGTTACATCTTTTGTGAAGTCCCCTGTCTGAGCTTTGGGCCTCCATCGCTGCATTTTGGAGATGTATACGACTGCAGATCTTCTTGCGCTGCTGTCAGGTTTCGGTTCTATCTTAAAATAAGTTTCATTTTCAAGCGCAGTCTCTAATGAATCATTTTTTATTAAGAACAGAAATAAGCCGACATCCCTGATTCTAATTGCAGCCAAACTGGCCCCTCCTTCCAACCCCCTCCTCTTCCGCTCTCCAACCCCAATGTCCCATTGGCCAACATGCATATCCATCTCTACATCCCGGCACGTTCTTTTCACAGGAATGTAGCCCCCCCTCCTCGTCTCCCAGGAAACCCTATCTGTACACACACAAAACTAGGTAAAAGTTCATCTCAGCAATAAATCAAGCTCCTGCTTCATCTTGTTATGTCAGCGCTGGAAGAGAGCCTAATTTGGAACGCTGACATCCGGCCCCTCTCCCTTCACTTCTGCGACATCACCTATCCCATAGGGAAAACACAACAAGATTAGTCTCATCAGCCCCTCCCTGACTGTGCACCCCCCCTCCCGGCTTTCCCGGGTGGTCTGCATGGAATCTTGCTATAAGGCGATCAGCTTGGATGTTTGCGCTCTTCACCCAGGAAGCCTCTGACAATGGGTAACCCTTCCATTTAATTAAGTACTGAAGGCGCCCCCTGTGCCATCTTGAATCAAGAATCCGCTGCACTTCGTAGTGCGTTTGGCCCCCAACAACCAGGGGCCCAGGGGGTTCACGTGGTGTCGGCCTTAAAGTAGACCCCACTACAGGTTTTAGAAGGCTACTGTGAAAAACGGGGTGAATTTTCCCCAAAAGCCATGGCAACTGCAATTGCACTGTAACGGGGTTGATTATTTTTATTATAGGAAATGGTCCTATAAATTTTGGGCCCAATTTCCTGCTCGGGAGTCTAAGTCTCAAGTACTTGGTGGAGAGGTAAACTTTCTCTCCCAGCTGAAATGGTCTTTGGGGAGTTCGGTGCTTGTCTGCTTGGTCCTTATAAGATTGAGCCGCCTTTGCCAGCGCCCTCTTAACATTTTCCCAAGTTTGTCTCAACATTGCCATCCAGTCGGTCAAACTGACTGAGGAAGGGGGCTCCCTCGGGTATTCTGGCATGGGAACAAAATCCATGCCACTCACTATTTTGAACGGGGTTAGCCCCGTGCTGCTGTGGACAGCATTATTATATGCAACCTCCGCAAAAGATAGGAGGTCTGCCCAATTGGACTGCTGGTAGTCGACGTAGCATCTTAAATACTGTTCTATCATAGCGTTCAGTCTTTCTGCCCCCCCATTGGTACTCAGGTGAAATGCTGAGATGAGCCCTTGGGATGAACCTATGGATCGTAGAAACTCCCTCCAGAACTTTGCTGTGAACTGGACCCCTCTGTCGGAAATGATTCTCCTGGGGACTCCATGTAGGCGGTAAATGTGTTTCAGGAACAGTTTGGACAACTGACGGGCTGAAGGCAGTCCACTACAAGGAATGAAGTGTGCCTGTTTGGAGAATAAGTCTATTACAGTCCAGATCACTGTATTTCCACTACTCCTCGGTAGGTCTACTATAAAGTCCATTGCAATCTCCTCCCATGGTCTTGTTGGCTCAGCTACTGGTTGCAACAATCCAGGCGGGCACCCTGGCCTTGTCTTCATCGTGGCACAAATGGTGCAGCTTTTTACATAACTGTCTACGTCCTTTCTCATATGTGGCCACCAGAACTGCCTCCGTACTAGGTGCAGAGTCTTTAGGAACCCGAAGTGTCCTGCTGGTTTAACATCGTGGCTCCTCTTGAGAATCAGGATGCGTAAACTCTGTGGGACATAGAGCTTTGTCCCCCTCCATGCTAGTTCATCTCTTTTTGTCAAGAGATGTTGATTGTCCCGATACCAGGGGTCTGTCAGCGTTTCATTTTTTAATTTTGCAGTTAAGTCACTTGCAAGTTGGCCTTGCTGGTCACGTCGTTGCCGTCTGGTGATCACTTGGGCCGCAGCTTGGGTGGAGGGGATGATGGCTTTCACTACCTGCTCCCGCTCACTGTTGTATTGGGGCATCCGGGAGAGGGCATCAGCCAGGAAATTTCTCCCACCTGGGATGTGCTTAAGCTCAAAATTGAAACGATTGAAGTATTGTGCCCACCGCACTTGCCTGGGCGACAGTTTTCGTGGGGTTTTTAGGGCCTCTAGGTTTTTATGATCAGTCCAGACTTCAAATGGTTTCTGGCCTCCCTCTAGAAGGTGCCGCCAGGTCAACAAGGCCCACCTTACTGCAAACGCTTCCTTCTCCCACGCCGCCCATCGCCTCTCCGTATCGGTGAGTTTGCGGGAGGTGTAGGCGCAGGGTTGTAGATCCCCTTGGTTGTTCTTTTGGAGTAACACGGCTCCTACTGCCACATCACTTGCGTCTGCTTGGATGACAAAAGGCTGTTCTGGATCCGGGTGTTTTAAGACAGGTTCTTTCGCGAACAGTCCTTTTAGCGTCTCAAATGCCTGTTGGCAGGTCAGGTCCCACTGTAGGGGTTGTCCCGGGTGAGGTTTCATCGCTGGGCTTCCTGTCTTTAGGAGGTCTGTCAAAGGTTTGGCAATCTTCGCAAACGAGGGGATGAATTGTCTGTAGAAATTCGCAAAACCTAGAAAACTTTGCAGTTGTCTGCGGTTGTGAGGGGGCTGCCATTGTAGAACTGTTTGGACCTTGGCTGGGTCCATCTCTATCCCCTCATTTGATACTCAGTAGCCCAGGTAGTCTAGCCGTGATTGGTGGAAATCGCATTTTGGCAGTTTGACATATAGGTTTGCCCGTAGCAGTTTTTCCAGTACTTGGCGGACGAGGGGTATATGTTCGTCTATGGTCTCCGTGTAGATAAGAATATCGTCCAGGTAGACGAGGACCCCTTTGTAAAGGTGTTCATGTAAGACTTCGTTTATTAACTGCATGAACACTGCCGGGGCTCCTTGCAATCCAAAAGGCATTACTTTAAACTGGAAACTACCCAGGGGGCAGTTGAATGCTGTTTTCCATTCATCTCCTGCCCTTATGCGTACTCGGTAATAAGCTTCTCGAAGGTCTAGTTTGGTGAAAACCTTCCCTTTAGCTAGGTGGGCTAACATGTCTTTCATGAGGGGGAGGGGGTACAAGTTGTGTACGCAAACAGTGTTGATACTTCGAAAGTCGACCACCAGTCTCATGGAGCCGTCCTTTTTCTCTTTAAACATGACCGGCGCCGCTACCCTTGGTTTCACTGGCTCAATAAATCCCCTTTGTAAGTTTTTGTCTATGTAGTCCCGCATTTCCTGCATTTCTCGGGGCGTCATAGCATACATTTTAGGTTTGGGTAGTTTCGCTCCTGGGATAATCTCGATGGCACAATCGGTCTCACGGTGGGGGGGCAGAATGTCACACTCGGCCTCGCTGAATACCCCTGCAAGGTCTTGGTACTCCCTTGGGATCTGGTTTGCGTTACAAGCGGTGGTGGGTGCGGCTGCCAATTGTTTTGCTGCACCTTCTGGGAGGGGCCCTTGTGTTGGTGGTGTTTTCTTCTGTAGTGGAGGGCTGCTTTGGGGTTTCAGCGTGGGAGGGAATTCTTCTGGTCGGGGCGGCAGGGGTTGGGGGCCCCTTTGCTATTCTCAGCCTGCGGGTTCCCTCTTGCCACCAAATGATTGGGCCCCATTTGTCGAGCCATGAGAGTCCCAATATGACTGGTTCTGTCATCTTGGGGGCTATTATGAAGCGGATCGTCTCCCAGTGATCTGCGAGTTCTAGTCTCACGGGTTCAGTCAAATGTGTGGCATATGTTCCTCCCACTAGGGACCCATCAACTTGCTCGAAGCGAATTGGTTGTTTGAGCTGTTTAGCTCGGATTCCCAATTTTAGAACTGTGGGTAGGTTGATTAGGCACCGTGTGCTACCCGAGTCTATTAGGGCTTGGAAAGTCTCTTGGGCCCCTGTTTTGGGGGCTGTTAGGCGTATGGGGAAAAGAAAAGGGTGGACAGGTCCACTCACCATCGGGTCATCCTCGCCTTCGTCTTCCGTGTCATAGGGTTCGGGGAACTGATCTCTCTCATCTGGGATTCCTCTGGTTTCGGTCAGATGAGCGAAGAACTCAGGGATTTGGGGAGCTTCCTGCAGTACGTGGGTGACGCGCTTGGGCCCTCGTTCCGGCCGTGCTTTGGGTGGTGGATCGGGTCCCGGTCTAGGCGTTCCACATCTTGCTGCTATGTGGCCCCTTCCCCCACATCTGTAGCATTTCAGTGGGCTCCGTGGGGCAGTTGGTCTGTAGGAGGGCTGTGATGTTGGGGTTTCTCGTCTATTGAGTGGCCCCTGGTCTGGTCGGCCTCTCTCCTTTCCCTCTGGTGGTTTTGACGTGTCACTCGCCCGCAGCCCTCTGTCGACTTTTATCGCTACCCGGAACCATTCAGCGAGTCGGTTTGGGATGTCACGATAGGCAGTCACTTGGGAAATTCTTTTATCTAGGCTTGTTCTAAAAAAATACACCAGCAATCGCTCTGGTAGGGGAGGCAGTGTCCCAATGACTCTCCTGAATTCACGGATATGCTCTCTGATAGGCTTCCCCCTCTGCATTAGGTTTCTGAGCTCGTCTTCCACATAGGGGTCCTCCTCCTCCTCCTCATAATGGGCTCTCAATAGTTGCAAGAACCCATCCGCATCTTGTAGCTGGGGGGCCCTGTATTTGTAGAGTGATGCTGACCACCTCTTTGCTTCTCCCTCCAGCCCTTCCGAGATAGCATTCACTAGGGCTCTGGGGAAAGGGTAGAGGTGTCCGAACCGCTCTATGTATATCTCAGCTGAATCGAGGAATTGGGCGAGGTTGTCTGGGTCACCATCGAACTTCCCTCTGAACTGGGGTGGTTCCTCCCTCTCTGCCCTCTCCTCTCTGTGCTGAGCTCTGGAGGGCCGGCCTTGGAGTTGGTAGTCCTTTGCCTCGTCTCTCATCCTGGGGTGGGGAGGTGCTGCCTTGTCTGGGCTTCGCTGCCATTCCCATCCCCAGCTCGCCCTTCCCAATTCACTTAGGGGTTTTTCTTTATCTTTTACCTTTGTATTTTCCAAGTTGGCTGGAATCACGACCGCTTCTGCTCCTCCCGTTTCTTGAAGCAGGCTTTCCTCCGAGGGCTTGGCTTCAGCCATAGTCCGTCCGACCAGATGTCTGGGAGGGAACGGGATGATTTAAACTCAGCCAGCCTGGATTTGGAGGAGAGTTTGGCTGTCTGTCAGGTTTCGGTTCTATCTTAAAATAAGTTTCATTTTCAAGCGCAGTCTCTAATGAATCATTTTTTATTAAGAACAGAAATAAGCCGACATCCCTGATTCTAATTGCAGCCAAACTGGCCCCTCCTTCCAACCCCCTCCTCTTCCGCTCTCCAACCCCAATGTCCCATTGGCCAACATGCATATCCATCTCTACATCCCGGCACGTTCTTTTCACAGGAATGTAGCCCCCCCTCCTCGTCTCCCAGGAAACCCTATCTGTACACACACAAAACTAGGTAAAAGTTCATCTCAGCAATAAATCAAGCTCCTGCTTCATCTTGTTATGTCAGCGCTGGAAGAGAGCCTAATTTGGAACGCTGACATCTGCGAGATTCCCCCTTCTCGCAGATGTGGCCCTCCTCACTATCGAGGGCCCACCTCAAGGAAGGGTTTTGGGACCCAGAGAGGTGGCATGTGAAAACGAGGGGATTGAGGGGTTTTCTAACAAAATTTTTAGTCAAATTTTTAAGGGGTCCTAGGGAGGGGGAGGGTCAGATTGGAATTCGGGCTGTGGGTATGGGGGATAACCCACAAGGGGGAGGGTTGGGTCTGGCAGTGAAGCGTGGCGTGGGGGATGGGGGACCCGGGATCGAGGGGGGGGGTTAGAGCTTGTCTGGATAGTTTTTTGAACATCAGTACTGTAGGTGGGAGGGGTAGATATGGCGGGAGCAGGGGGCCATATCGTGTTAGGGGAGTGCGCACTCGCTGTCTACGAGCGGTGGCGTGCTCCGGCCCCCAAGGCTCTACTCGCTCCTCAGGTTGCATAGACCCTCAGGACCCAGGCCTTCGGCTGATGCTGTGCAATGCCAGGTCCGTAGTAAATAAAGCCCCCCTCATCTGTGATCTTGTTCAGGAGGGGTGTGTGGACCTGGCAGGTATTACGGAGACCTGGTTGGGCCAGGAGGGGGGGTTCCCCTCGTTGAAATGTGCCCGCCGGGTTTCCAAGCATTCCATCAGCCGAGGTCACAGGGGAGGGGCGGGGGGGTAGCGGTTATCATTAAAGAAGGTCTGAGACCGAGGGAGGCCACTGTTCCTCAGACGGCCGGCTGTGAATCCCTTTTTGTGAAATGGGGTCATGGGGTTCAGATGGGTTTGCTGATCACGTACCTGGCTCCCTGCCACGTGGCAACAGCCCTGCCCGAGCTACTCAACGTCATCGCCGCGGTGGTGGTTGATACCCCTAAGCTTATGGTCATGGGGGATTTCAACCTGCCGTCCGTGGGTGAGCCGTCAGAGATGGCTCGGGAGTTCACGGCTTCCATGACAGCTATGGACCTGACCCAGTTAATTCATGGCCCTACCCACACAGGGGGAAACACGCTGGATCTGGTTTTTGTCTCTGGACAGTGGTTGTGGGATCTTGATATAGGGGATATAGTTACTGAACCCTTGTCATGGTCAGATCACTCTCTCCTTCGTCTCGACTTTCGAACCGCTGCACCCCGCCACAGGGAGGCGGAGCCGGTAAGATGGTTCCGCCCCAGGCGCTTGATGGAACCTGACAGATTCCAGACGGAGCTTGGGCCATTTCCTGAGGTTCTGGCACACGCCTCGACTGGAGACCTGGTGGCCGCCTGGGATAGGGCGGCTGCTGGTGCTCTGGATCGGGTCGTGCCTTTGCGGCCTCTGACCCGGCGCCGATCTCAATTGGCTCCTTGGTTTACCGAGGAGCTGAGGGAGTTGAAGCGCCGGAAAAGACGCCTAGAGAGTAGTTGGAGGGCCAGTCTTCTTGAATCTGACCGGACACTAGTAAGATCCCACATTAGGAATTACTTAGTGGCGATAAAAGCAGTGAAATGTAGTTATTTTGCTGCTCTTATTGCGTCATCAGATAATCGCTCGGCCGCCCTCTTTAGGGTGACCCGCTCCCTGCTCCACCAGGAAGCGCGGGAGGACCCCTTGGAGGGTAGAGCCGAGGATTTTGTTCAGTATCTGTATGACAAAATCACTCAGATTCGGGAAGATTTGGACTCCGACGGGGTAGTCTCAGGGGGAGAGACAGGGGCAGGTCTTGAGAATGTTATCTGGGATGAGTTTGATCCTGTGACCCCTGAGGACGTGGACAGGATTCTGGGTAGACTGAACGCGACCACTTGTTTATTGGACCCGTGTCCTTCCTGGTTAGTACTGGCTTCCCGGGAAGTGACACGAGGCTGGCTCCAGGGGATTATAAATGCTTCGCTGAGTGAGGGTGACTTTCCTGCCGCCTTGAAAGAGGCGGTGGTGAGGCCTCTCCTCAAGAAGCCTTCCCTGGACCCGGCAATGTTGGTAAATTATTGTCCGGTCTCCAACCTTCGCTTTGTTGTGAAGGTTGTTGAGAGTGTGGTCGCGCAACAGCTCCCCCAGCACCTGGATGAAACGACGTATCTGGATCCGTTCCAGTCGGGCTTCAGGCCCGGGTACAGCACGGAAACGGCATTGGTCGCGTTGGTTGATGATCTCTGGAGGGCTTGGGACAGGGGGTGCTCCTCTGTCCTGGTCCTGTTAGATCTCTCAGCGGCTTTTGATACCATCGACCATGGTATCATGCTGCACCGGTTGGAAGAGTTGGGGGTGGGAGGCACTGTGTTGCGGTGGTTCTCCTCCTTTCTCTCTGACCGGTCGCAGTCTATGTTGACAGGGGGACAGAGGTCGACCCCGAGGCCCCTCATATGTGGGGTGCCGCAAGGGTCGGTCCTCTTGCCTCTCCTGTTCAACATTTATGTGAAGCCGCTGGGCGAGATCATCCGTGGTTTCGGGGTGGAGTACCATCAGTACGCTGACGACACCCAGCTGTACATCTCCACCCCAGATCACCCCAACGATGCCCTTGAAGTGATGTCCCGGTGCCTGGAGGCCGTACGGATCTGGATGGGGAGGAACAGGCTCAGGCTCAACCCATCCAAGACTGAGTGGCTGTGGTTTCCGACGTCCCGATATAGTCAGTTGACGCCATCACTGACTATTGGGGGCGAATCATTGGCCCCCACGGAGAGGGCTCGCAACTTGGGTGTCCTCCTGGATTCACGGCTGTCTTTAGAAGAGCACTTGACGGCCGTGACCGGGAGGATTTTTCATCAGGTTCGCCTGATTCGCCAGTTGCGTCCCTTTCTGGATCGGGACTCGTTACACACGGTCACTCATGCCCTTGTCACCTCCCGCCTGGACTATTGCAACGCTCTCTACATGGGGCTCCCCTTGAGGAGCACCCGGAGGCTCCAACTGGCGCAGAGTGCGGCCGCGAGGGTGGTTATGGGAGCGACATGGCGTTCCCATGTAACACCTCTCCTGCGCGAGCTGCACTGGCTCCCTGTGGTCTTCCGGGTGCGCTTCAAGGTTTTGGTTACCACCTTTAAAGCGCTCCATGGCTTAGGACCCAGGTACTTGCGGGACCGCCTACTACCACCAATAGCCTCCCACCGGCCGGTACGCTCCCATAGAGAGGGGCTCCTCCGGGTGCCATCAGCCAAACAATGCCGACTGGCGGCCCCCAGGGGGAGAGCCTTCTCTGTGGGGGCACCTACTATCTGGAACGAGCTCCCCCCAGAGATACGGAGGATCCCGGATCTGCGCACCTTCCGCCGCGCCTTAAAGACCTTACTATTTCACCAGGCCGGCCTGGCCTAAATTTCCCCTTCTTTTATAAAAGATTTTTAAAATTTTAAATATCTTTTAGTATTTATATATTCAATTTTAAATTGGTTTTAAAAGTTTGGGGTTTTAAATTTGTCGGGGCCAAAATTATTTAATTTGATTTTATTCTATTTTTAAATTTTGTATTGTATATGTTTTTATTGTTTGGCTGTGCACCGCCCTGAGTCCTTCGGGAGTAGGGTGGTATAGAAATCTAATAAAATGAAATGAAATGAATCTGTTATCCAGATATGTTGGTAAACCTTTAATGTATCACTGGGAAGCCATTAAACGAATATTAAGATATTTGAAGCACACCTTAGACTTCTGCCTACTACTGGAACCCAATAATATTAAAGAGCCCATCCTCACTTGTTACGCTGATGCGGATTGGGCAGGTGATACTAAATGCAGAAAAAGTACCTCAGGTTATATATTCTTCCTTAATAATTGTCCAGTCTACTGGTATACTGGAAAACAAGATTTAGTAGCCACATCAACAACCGAGGCAGAATATGTTTGTTTGTCTAAAGCCTCCAATAATCTAGTATGGTTTAATGATTTATTATCAGATGTTTGGAAAAATCCTTCATTACCATTTATCATACATGAAGATAACAAAGCTGCTATTGAGATATCTAGATCTGATGCCATTGGTCAAAGGTCCAGACATATAGATATCAAATTCAAACATGTAAGGCAATTATCTCAAGATGGTTTCATTAAGGCCATTCATTGCGAAATTTCAGAACAAATAGCTGATATATTGACTAAGCCTTTGCAATCTAAACAACATAAATATTTAACTTCAAAACTACAAGTCTTATATTGTTCTGAATCTGAATGTAATTATTGTTGTATATCGAATCGGCATTTAGAGGGGGATTTGTCACAAGTAAATGCCTTATTCTCAAATGGGGAAAATGTACATACACAGGGTATCAGGGGTTAATTTATTCTTCCTTCCTTAATATATTCATATGTAACCACTCCCATCCTTTACTCCGCCTCATTGATATAAAAGGGGATGTATGCACCTCCTTCCTTGCTTCTATCTACGATCATTCAGAGAATATAGAATGCCTAATGTAAATAAATAGTGCTTTGTTTAAATACTCTGTTCCTGAATCATTTATTGAGTCTGATCCTCAAAAATACGCAACAGTCTTTGGCCCCCACAGAGAGGGCTCGCAATCTGGGAGTCCTCCTGGATACGCAGCTGTCCTTGGAGGAACATCTGACGGCTGTAACCAGGGGGACCTTTTATCAGGTTTGCCTGATCTACCAGTTGCGGCCCTTTCTTGATCGGGATTCCCTGTGCACAGTCACTCATGCCCTCGTGACCTCTCGCCTTGATTACTGCAACGCTCTCTACATGGGGCTCCCCTTGAAGAGCACCCGGAGGCTCCAACTGGTTCAGAATGCAGCAGCGCGGGTAGTGACGGGAGCAGCGTGGCGCTCCCATGTAACACCGCTCCTGCGTGAACTGCACTGGCTCCCGGTGATCTTCCGGGTGCGCTTCAAGGTGTTGGTTATCACCTTTAAAGCGCTCCATGGCATAGGGCCTAGCTATTTTCGAGACCACCTACTGCCACCGACGACCTCCCATCGACCCGTGCGCTCCCACAGAGAGGGCCTCCTCGGGGTGCCATCAGCCAAACAATGCAGGCTGGTGACCCCCAGGGGGAGGGCCTTCTCTGTGGGGGCACCCACCCTCTGGAATCAGTTGCCCCCAGAGATAAGGAGAATCCATGACCTCAGTGCCTTCCGCCGTGCCCTTAAAACTTTCTTTTTCCAACAAGCCGGGCTGGCCTAATTCTTTTTAAGGGTTTTTAATTGTTTTGTTTTGTTTATCGTTTTAATTAATGGGGCCAAATCTACATATATTTTTAACTGTATTTTAATATTTGTATTTGATGTTTTTATTTGGCTGTTCACCGCCCTGAGTCCTCAAGGAGAAGGGCGGTATACAAATTCAAAATAAAATAAAATAAAATAAAAACTAACAGAGGAAGAAAAAGAATTATTAGATAAGGAGATCACGATAGGGGAATTAAAAGAAGTACTGAAGAGACAGAAAAATAATAAAACTCTGGGGACCGATGGTCTACCAACGGAGTTTTACAAAACATTTGGGGAATTATTAAATGGAATGCTATTAGAAATATACAATGAAGCGCTGATGGAGGCAAAATTACCAAACACATGGAAAGAAGCGTATATCTCCCTAATACCAAAAGAGGGGGCAGATACCACATTAATAAAAAACTATAGGCCGATTTCTTTGGTGAATACCGATTACAAAATTTTCATGACTATAATTGCCAATAGGTTGAAAAAAATATTACACAACAAAATACATCAGGACCAAAATGGTTTCTTGCCCACAAGACAGATAAGAAATAATTTAAGGATGGTAATGGATGTTTTGGAATATTACGAGGTGCATCCAGAGAGACAGGTGGCTCTGATCTTTCTGGATGCACAAAAAACGTTCGATCAAGTAAATTGGCAATTTATGAAACAACAAATCAAAACTATGAATTTTGGAGAGAAATTTATTAAAATGATAACATCAACATATCAGAACCAAAAAGCATGTATTTTGATAAACGGAGATCCAACAAAAATTTTTGGAATAAATAAAGGAGTAAGGCAGGGATGCCCGCTATCACCCCTACTTTTTATTTTAACCTTGGAAAACCTGCTAATTAGAATTAGGGCAAACAAAGAAATACAAGGATTAAAGATTAAGAGAGAGGAGTACAAGGTCCAAGCTTTCGCTGACGACCTGGTCTTCTTCATAGAAAACCCAACAGAAACAACCCCGAAATTACTAAAAGAGATTGAAAAATTTGGAAAAGTAGCGGGTCTAAAAGTTAATAAAGAAAAGACAAATATGATAACAAAAAATATGACAACAAAAGAGAAATTAGTAAAAGATTCAGGATTACAGGCAGTTAAAAAAGTGAAATATCTGGGGATACATCTGACGGCCAGAACTATAACACTAAAACAAGATAATTATGAACCTTTAGTCCAGAAAATAAAAGAGGATTTAGAGATATGGGGGAAATTAAGACTATCTTTGTTGGGGAGGATAGCAGCAATAAAATCAAATATACTGCCAAGACTCCTTTATTGATTCCAAACAATTCCAATAAAATTGGACAAGAAATTCTTTGATAATTTAGATAAAATAACCACAAAATTTGTGTGGGAAGGGAAAAAATCAAGAATAAAACTAAATATATTGCAAGACGATAAAATTAGAGGCGGATTTGGTTTCCCGGCATGGCAAAAATACTACAAGGCTGCAAGCTTACTTTGGATCAAGGAATGGATAACCTTGGATAATCAAAGGTTGTCAAACTTGGAAGGACATGACCTGATGAAGGGATGGCATGCCTTTATTTGGAACACCGGGAATAAAATATATAAACACTTCAATAACCACACCATTAGGAAATCTTTAATTAATACATGGCAACAAATCCAACACAAACACTACATGAAAATCCCCGGCTGGCTATCGACAATAGAAGCAATAACCCACCCCAATATATTATCAAAACAAAAAATATTAAGATATAGAGAAATACTAGATAGACAGGGGAAACTGAAAACCAGAGAAGAATTAAAGGAACAAGGAATAGCAATAGACTGGTGGCCATACTCACAAATAAAGATAAGATATAGGAAGGATCAGGAGGAGGGAGGAATAGATTTAAAACAAAATCGATTGGACAAATTATTAGAATCCAAAGAAGGGAAATTAATTTCAAAAATTTATAAATATTTACTCGAATATGATTTGGCAGAAGAATTGGTTAAAGGGCAGATGATAGCCTGGGCGAGGAACATTGGGCACAGTATACAACTAGAAGAATGGGAAAGAGCGTGGGAAAATAACTATAGCATGACAAAATCGGTAGCCTACAAAGAAAATCACTATAAAATGTGGTATCGATGGTATCTGGCCCCCGCAAGGTTAGCAAAAATGTACCCAAATGTAAATCCGACCTGTTGGAAGTGTAAAAAAGCACAGGGAACTTTTTATCACGCTTGGTGGCTCTGCCCAGAAATTAAGAAATATTGGAACAAGATAAAAACATGGATAGCAGAAATAACAGATTACGAAATTGAATTAGAACCCGAATTTTTTTTATTAGGTATGATTAAAAAGAACATTAGGAAGGATATAAAATATTTAATACTTCACATAATAACGGCGGCTAGATTAGTGGTAGCACAACTTTGGAAAACAAATAGATTGCCAACCGATCAGGAGCTAATACAAAAGATATACACATGCGCAGAAATGGACAAATTAACTTTAGAGTTACAGGATAAGGAGGACTCAAAATATTTTACAATATGGAATAGATGGTACCAGTGGATAAATCAGAGGAGGGCAAATGGGTAGAGATGAAATTTAGAGGAAATTAATATAATTAAAAACTGCACTGTCAGATAGATAGAAAATGAAATATGTCACTGTAGGTTTGTATATATGTATATATAATAATAGAAATTAGTTAGTAGTTAAAGTTGTTTATTGTATATGTATATGTAAATTTGTTTCTTGATTAAGTTAACTTTTAACTTAATCAAGCTTTTGTATGTTTTAAATGTTTTTAAGAATGAATAAAGTTTTGCTTTTTAAAATTAAAAAAAAATAAGAAAAGAGAATTAACTTGATTTATGGAGAACAAAATTAAAAACTTGGAAAATGGAAGGAAATATATGTTTGCAGGCGAGGAAATGAAGATAAATCTGATTAAAAATAAAATAAAGTAAAGATGGATTGTAATAATAAAAGGGAGGTTTTTATAGAAATCAAGAATGTTAAAATAAATTAATTAATACATGTAAAGATATGCTTGATGCAAGAACTATGTTTTAATGTCAAAATGTTAAGGAAAAGAATAAGGATAAATATGATTAATTGAAAATGTTAAAAGGAATTTATAAATACAGTTAAAGATATGTTTTAAGCAAGAACCATGTCTCAATGTTAAAATGTCATGAATGTCATGAAAAAGGATACAGAAAAATAAGTTTATGTGAAAAAGCAATGCATAGATGGATGGAAACAACAAAGAAAGGTTTAAGTAGAGATTGATAGTTAAAACAACTATGAATATACTGTGTTTAACAGCCAAAAAGTTATAATATGCTGTGCTGAACAGCCAAAACAAAACTGAATATGCCGTGTAATGGCCAAAAAACCAAAAATGAATATGCTGTGTTTAACAGCCAAAAAAAAATGGAATATGCTGTGTAACGGCCAAAAAATAAAAAATAATATGCTGTGTTTAACAGCCAAAACAAATGGTTATGCTGTGTTTAACAGTTAAGAAATAAAAGTGATTGGTTTAACAACAAAGATAAAGACAATAATGCTGGGTTTCTTTAGGAAAATATAAAATGAGGTGGGATAATTAAAGTGAGGAGGTGTATGTTGAGAGTGATAGTTAAGATAAAATGAATCAGTTAGGTTTAATAATAGAAATAAAGAGTATAAATTTTGAGTTTAATAGTTAGAAATAAAATGGGTATGATGAAATTAAATATTTTTGGAATGTTTAATATAATTGTATGATTTATATTGTTAAAATATACCCATCTAAGCAAATAAAAAAGAAAAATGGATTGATAATTGGTTAGGATTTAAGATTTAAGTAACAGGTTTTTGGGGATAATGGCATAGTTACATAGACAGATTTGAGAGAAATACTTGTTTAAAATATTTAGTTGTGTTAACTGAAAAATAAGATTTGTTTTTTTTTTTATTGAAAAAGTTTTCAAATACAATTTTTTTTCCCCTTTTTTTCCCCTCCCCCTCCCCCTCCCTAACCCCCCCCTCCCCACCCGTCCCCCCCGTGACTTCTTCATAACAAAAAACCTAATTCATAACAGATTACTTACCCCCTCCTCTAATTACTGACCTTTACTTACTAAAAATATTATTAATATTATAACATCCCCCTTTATCCATACATTTCAAGAAAGGAAAAAAAAAAAGACATTATACTATAACATTGTATAATAACTTCTAATTTAGCAAAATAGTATTATGACTCCCGATTTGGCAATAATCTACCCTTTTTCTCCTCTCCCAAGCTTATATCTATATATTATTACAACAATTCAAAACCACCTTCCACTTTAAAACTATACAATAAATCCTACTTTAACATTTGATCTATATATATTACTATAGCATTTCAAAGCGGCCCTCCCCGTAAAACCTAATTTAACATTTATTCCACTCTATCCATTTCCTCCACTCCCCTAAACATATCACTTAAAAATCCCTTTTCTTAAACTAATCAGTCTGCAAACTAGCTTATTCACCCACTATCCTGCAAAATTATCATACACAACAATTCTTAATATCTTTAATTCATTGCCCACTCTACTTAAAAATATATGTATATATATTCCATTATATCTAAGTAAAAAAGAAAAGACAATAACTTTAAATTTATAATCCATATGATATCTTCTTTAAAGTCTTTCCACTGGATTATTAAAACCATCATCCATAATAGGGTAACATAGCTTGCAGATGCAACAGTATATTCAAAATCTTCAATCATTTCTACCCCCATCAGTAGTAAATATCCTCTTATATGTATGAAAGTAAAAACAACCACCCGAGTGACATTATAGTTATATTCCATGTAGTGATAATTGTGGCTTTCATCAGGATTATTGATTCCCATCATCGTAGTGGGTAACAACCAGATCTTCTGCATGCCCCAGTATGACTCTTTTGCCTTATAATTCAAGATAATTATAATATAGTTATCAGCACAAAAAGGAGTTCCAAAGTAGATAATTAAAATCCATCAGTTTAAGGCTCTTTTCACATCCCAAAATTACGGCAATGCAGAGGCCTGTCACCATCCTCAGGATAATATTGACCAATACGTCGCCTCCTCTATATTTTCACATACTCATTCATTTTTAAAGTCACTGGCTTCACTGTTGCTTGATTTAGAAATTTCTATTTTTATGCGACCTATTTCTTTTTTTCTTTTCTTTTTGCGGGTTTGATTTCCATCCTGGTTTCCTTTCTACGGATTGTATATCAACTAGTCGGTTTTGATTCTGCTCTGTAGATTGATCTTGTTGGTTTTGTTTTTGTGTCTCATCTTTCTTTTTTGCCCCTTGTATATCCCCTAATTGGTTTCCATGCTTGTCCTTGACTTGATAGGTCATCACATTAAAGTCAGATGCCACTTCTCTCAGATTTGTAAATAATCCAGCTGGGGTATCCAAAAAATCCAAAGGCGGTTTATCTGGTACAGTCTCTGTAGAAAAATAAGATTTGTTAATGATTTGCTTTAATATGTGACCGGAGCAAAAGCTTTGTTTTGAAAAGATGTTTTTTATGTTTTTGTTTTAAAAATAATAAAAAAAAGTATTAATGTATTAAAAAAATGTATTAAATGTATTAATGTATTAAAAAAAAACCAATCCGGTTCTGTGTGCTGTGAGGTTGCACCCTCCTCCCCAAAGGAGCCCAGCAGGAAGATCGATGAAGCCTATCCAAGCGCCCGGCCGGCGTGCCCGAAAAAAGTGGCGTCGTCGAGCTTATATAGTGGCGGGAAAGCAAAGGAAGCAGGAGGAGCGGAGAAGAAAGCCGAAGCTCAGTGCCTGCGATCGAGGGCCGCCACCGCCATTCAGGAACTTCCACGAAAGACGCAGTGGTGGTGATGGAATGCTCCTGAACCACCCCCGCCTTCTACTACAGCCTTCGGCT
Source organism: Pituophis catenifer annectens (assembly GCF_029215685.1). Taxonomy (NCBI): domain Eukaryota; kingdom Metazoa; phylum Chordata; class Lepidosauria; order Squamata; family Colubridae; genus Pituophis; species Pituophis catenifer. The sequence goes on from NW_027256885.1 coordinate 20,953,434, forward strand.
CATGCCTTTCCCGCCCGCCTCCCTACACCTGTCTGATCTTGATGAATATAAATCACCGGGACCTGACAGATTACATCCCAGAGTTCTGTAGGAGTTGGCACAGGGGTGAAATCCAGCAGGTTCTGACAGGTTCTGGAGAACCGGTAGCGGAAAGTTTGAGTTGTTTGGAGAACTGGCAAATACCACCTCTGGCTGGTCCCAGAGTGGGGTGGGAATGGAGATTTTGCAATATCCTTCCCCCAGGAGTGGGGAGGGAATGGAGATTTTGCAGTATCCTTCCCCTGACACGTCCACCAAGCCATGCCCGCAGAACCGGTAGTAAAAAAATTTGAATTTCACCACTGAGCTGGCAGCTGTTATCTCGGAACCATTGTACCATATCTTTCAAAAATCCTGGAACACTGGGGAACTACTGGGAGGACTGGAAAAGAGCTGATGTGGTCCCCATCTTCAAAAAGGAAAAAACAACAAACCCAGACTCAGGAAACTACAGACCAATCAGCCTAACATCAATACCTGGGAAGATACTGGAAAAGATAATCAAAAAACAGATCTGTGAACATCTAGAACAGGGATGTCAAACTCGAGGCCTGCGGGCCAGATCCGGCCCGTGATGTGGTTAGATCTAGCCTGTGAGGCCGCCCTGGAAAAAGTGAAGGACTGGCTCACAGCACCTCAGCCTGGCCGAGGCTGACCGGGCACTGATCTATACCTTACGGTGGCCATCCGGGCTGGAACGTGGTCAGCCTTAGATCCGAGGTGCTGCCCTGGATCCAGAGAGGGGCACACACCATTGGTGGGTTCTAACCGGTTTTAGTACCGGTTCTCTTTGTGTGTGCGGTTCGCGCGCGATCGCCTCTTCGGTCGCGCGCTTTGTGCAAGCACGCTGCGAATCTGCCCAGCTGAGGTGTGGCAATCCGCTCTGCCACACCTCTCAGCTGGGCAAAAAAAGAAGAAATATAAGGTTGGAATAACGCGGGGGCAGGTGGAAGGGCCCAGCTCCCGAAGAAAGAGAACCGGTTCGGTGACATAATAGCATCACCGTTACTGGCTCAGACGAACTGGGCCGAACCGGGAGCAACCCACCACTGGCACACACACAGGAGGCAGTGAGCGTGAGGGGCCTGGTGTCTTGCCCCGCAGGCTGACAGCATTCTGAGTGCTTCCCTTTCACCCAGGACACCAGTGCTCGCCACCTCCTGTGTACACGCCCAGGGGGTGGGGCCAAGAAAGCGGGGAGGCCCCTCGCTGGCTCAAGGGCAACTGCGCAGGTCAGATCTGAGGCTGACTGTGTTCCAGCCCATATGGCCGCCACAAGTTGTAGATGAGTACCGCACCCACCACCAGAGCCTCCATGCCCCACTTGTTGGCCTTGCCTCACAGCCTGCGAGGCTTTCCTTTCATTGGGACCACCCCCGGTCCCATGTGGGAAAGTCACAGCTGCCAGCGGCATGGCCAGCAACTGTGCTGCCAATCTCCCCCCCCGTCCCTTTCTGAGTGTGGAGGAAGGAAGGAGATGGAAATGAGAAGCAGGGAAGGAAGGAAGGAAGGAAGGAAGGAAGGAAGGAAGGAAGGAAGGAAGGAAGGAAGGAAGGAAGGAAGATGGGAATGAGAAGGAGGCAGGCAGGGAGGGAGGGAGGGAGGGAAGGAAGGAAGTGTTGAGGAATTTGCAGAGCAACCCCTGAGTAGCAAGGGTGTGCACATGAAAAGCGATTGAGAGTAGTTAGGAATAACACAGCCAACACACAGATACACTGAGTTGTGTTTACTTTCAGGAAATAGTAATAAGGCACAGTCCAATAAACAGTCCAGGTCATACATAGGACCTAGATATCTTCGAGACCGCCTGCTGCTACCGATGGCCTCCCATCAACCTGTGCGCTCCCACAGAGAGGGCCTCCTCAGGGTGCCATCAGCCAAACAATGTAGGCTGGTGACCTCCAGGGGGAGGGCCTTCTCTGTGGGGGAACCCACCCTCTGGAACCAACTGCCCCCAGAGATAAGGAGAATCCAAGACCTCGGTGCCTTCCACCGTGCCCTTAAAACTTTCTTTTTTCAGCAAGCCGGGCTGGCTTAACACTTTTAAATGTTTTTAACTGGTTTGTCATTGTTTTTTTAATTACAGGGCCAAATTTATATATATCTTTTTAATAGTATTTTAATGTTTGTAGTTTATGTTTTTATTTGGCTGTAGACTGCCCTGAGTCCTCAGGGAGAAGGGCGGTATATAAATTTGATATAAAATAAAATAAAATAAAATAAAATAAAATAAAATAAAATAAAATAAAATAAAATAAAATAAAATAATAAAATAAAATAAAATAAAATAAAATAAAATAAAATAAAATAAAATAAAATAAAATAAAATAAAATAAAATAATAAAATAAAATAAAATAAAATAAAATAAAAAAATAAAATAAAATAAAATAAAATAAAATAAAATAAAATAAAATAATAAAATAAAATAAAATAAAATAAAATAAAATAAAATAAAATAAAATAAAATAAAATAAAATAAAATAAAATAAAATAATAAAATAATAAAATAAAATAAAATACACATATAAAGCAGTAGATGGTTAAACAATAGTCCAGGGATAATCCAATATCAGTCTTCTTACCAGTCGTTGTAGTCATATACATTAACAGTTGCAAACAGTAGCAAACCCAGCAAAAACAGTAAAGATATCAGCAATGAGAAGCAGAGAGTCAGTAAAGGGAAACAAACCATGTTTCTAGCTCTCTCTTAAGGACATTGGCTACAGAGCTAACCAATCAGGACACAGTATGATGCAATACAGCAATACAGCAGTCTTAAAGCTATAATGATGGTTTATATATTGCCAACCCAACAAGTTAGGTAATAATCATTTCCTAACATTCTTCCCTTTGGGTAGGACAATATATAATACCTTACATTCTTAAACCATAATTCTCACAATATGCTTTGTGCTTAATTGTGCCCTGAGCCTTTGTAAAATGATCTGCAATATTATGTTCAGTCAGGCAGTACTCTAACTGAATCAAATTACTTTTTACACACTGTCTAACGTTTAAATATCGCAAATCAGTATGCTTAGACTGTGTTTTTACAGCTAAATTAGTAGCCATATTGATTGCAGATTGATTGTCTTTGTACACTATAAACGGATCATTCACATTTAATCCTATATCAATTAACAATTGTTTATAATATATCAATTCAGTGCATATCAAGGATAAACATGAAAATTCGGCTTTCATAGTTGATAAACTAATATGCTTTTGCCTAATAGATTTCCATTCTATCAAAACATTACCCAACGTTACCACTATACCTGATATTGATTTACGAGTAAGTTGATCAGTTGCAAAACTTGCATCAGCATATGCCTTTAATACTAGGTCACTACTACGCTCCAAATATAACGAATAATAAATTGTTTGCTTCAGATATCTAAGTATTCGCTTAGCAGCTTGCCAGTGCTGTTCAGTAGGTTCAGCATTATATCTAGCCAGTTGGTTCACACTATAAGATATATCTGGCCTAGACCAATTACTCAAATAAGATAGACTGCCTATTAAGGATTGATATATTTCCTTATCGAATACAGGACTTTGAATATCACTGTCAGATCGGCGCTGGAAAGAAACGCGACTCAGCTCTGGTCCATTCAGCACTTTATTAGAATGGTAAAAAACAGACTGCCGGCAGTGGCTCCCGAGCCTCCTTATATTCTGCTCAGGCCAGCCAGCTGGCCAATGACAGCTGTTCAAACTTCCCGCCGGTGGAAGTGACCAATCCCCCAGCAGATGTCCTTATAAGGACATAACACCCCTCCCCTCTTAGTCCTCAGTCAATCATTCCGTGGCGGACGTGAGTCACGTAGTCGCGCAGGTAGGTGGGACGGACAATGGTCCTACCTGACCTGCGTGGTACAGTTCATTCTCCGGTGCTGCTCCCGACGGGTCTGGCTCCTGCTGGTTCTCGTCCCCCCAGTGGGCAGTCCCGGAAATCGGCTGTTGAGTGTGCGGGGCCTCGCCTAGCGCCTCCGGCTGGAGTGGCCAGTTTGCCCCAAGGCTGGTGGATTACCTCGTCGCTGCCGGGATGATGTTGGATCGGTTCCTGTCGTTCGTCGCGGAGTCAGACTGGACAGCTGAATCCTGGTAGGACCCTTGGTTGTTTCTTTTGGTCTCTGGATTGCTTCTGTGGGCTTCCCCGGTCGATGGTGGCAGGGTCCCCCCCTGGCTGGGGACCCCTGCTAGGGTGTTGTAGTCCTCCCCTGCAGGGCTGGTGTTGGGTCCCCTCAGTGTGGTGGCGCCAGTCGACATTGCTGGGGTGGTGGTGGTCGACTCTGCCGGGTTGGTGTGGACGCAGGGGGGTGGATGGTTGATGTCCTACCTCGCTGTGCTGGCGTAGGTCTCCCTCGTCTGGCTGGCTGATGTCGACTCGGTCGGGTTGGTGTTGGTTTTCCGGGTCGGGTTGTCCCCGGTCTACCTCGTCCTGGTACTGGTGATGCCATGTCTCGGAGGGTCGCTGGCCATCGTCGCCGTTGGCTTGGTGCCTCTTCCTGCTGGGTTGGCCCCGGTCTACTGGCTCTGGCTGCGCTGCTGGCGGTCGTCCCCTTCGCCGTGAGGTTGCGGACCTACCCTGTTGGGGTGGGGTAGGCTTACCTCGCAGGGGTGTTGTAGGCCGACCTCGTCTGGGTATGGCAGGCCTACCTCACTGGTGGGTGGTAGGTCTACCTCGACGGGGTGTTGTAGGTCTACCTCATCTGGGTATGGCAGTCCTACCTCGTTAGGGTGGTTTCCTTCGACTCCCCTCACCCTTTTGCGGAGTTGGTCGATGTGCCTTCTGCATGACCGGCCATCGTCCAGCTCCACCTCGTATGATCTTGGGCCCATCACTCTCCTGATCCGACCCTTGATCTACTTCAGCTGGCCCTGAAAGTTGAGCGCGAACACCAAGTCTCCACTAGCGAAGCTTCGCGTTGGTGGTGGGTTGATCAGCTTGTCTTTCAGGTTGTACTGTGGATGGAGTCTATCTAGTGGTGAGCGGAGCCTTCTCCCCATCAGAAGCTCGGCTGGGCTTTTCTTCGATGTGGCGTGCGGTGTGATGTGTTGTGCCAGCAGAAACTTGTCGATTTGTTCCTGCCAGTCTCCTGGGCCCATCCTGGTGAGCGTGTCCTTCGTGAGCCGTACCATTTTTTCTGCTTGTCCATTTCCAGCTGGCCTGTACGGGGTAATGAGGGCATGCCGGATGCCTTGGCTTGCCAGGAAATCCTCCATGGTCTTGGCTGTGAGTTGCGGGCCATTGTCGGAGACCAGGACGTCCGGCAGCCCGTGTGTGGCGAATAGGCGGCAGAGTGCCCTGATGGTGGCCTCTGTCGTGGTGGATGGCATCGCGATGACCTCCAGCCATTTTGAGAACGCGTCCACAACGATGTGGAGAGACTTTCCGTTCATTGGCCCAGCGAAGTCGATATGTATTCTTGACCATGGGCCACTGGGCTGCTCCCACTCTGTCGGCTGGGCTTGAGGGGGTGCTGGTCTCGTTGCTTGGCACGGGTCACACCTAGCGATCCACGCCTCTATGTCTTTGTCCAAGGCGGGCCACCAAACGTAGCTCCGTGCCAGTGCCTTCATGCGAACTATGCCCAGATGGCCGCTATGGAGGGTTTCTAAGGTGCTCTTCTGTAGTGTGGGAGGGATCACAACCCGGTCACCCCAGAGGAGGCAGCCATTCATGGTGGCCAGTTTGTGCTGCCTCCGTATGAATGGGGTGAATTCTTCGCCCACTCTTCCGGTCGGCCAACCCCTCAATGTCCATGAGAGTACCTGTTTGAGGGTCTTGTCCCTCAGTGTGTGGGTCGCCACCATTGCAGATGACACTGGGAACGTCTGGTCATTGTCTATGTGGTGAAGTCTGAGGGTAGGTGCCGGGTCAATGACTGGTTCTCGCAGGGGGCATCTGCTGAGGCCGTCAGCATTGCAGATGTTCTTGCCGGGGCGATGGATGAGTCTTTAGGCGTAGCCGGAGAGGAAGATGGCCCAGCGTGTCATCCTGGGTGACATGTAGGGTGGCGTTGGCTTGTCCCCAGCGAGCAGTCCAAGTAGAGGCTTGTGATCGGTGACAATTGTAAACGACCTTCCATACAGGTATTCATGGAAGCGTTTAATGCCGGCTACGATGGCGAGGGCTTCCTTATCGAGCTGGCTGTAGTTCCGCTCCGCTGATGACATGGTTTTGGAGAAGTAAGCAATGGGGGCTTCGGTGCCATTGGGCAGCTGGTGGCTGAGGACAGCTCTGACTCCATACGGTGAGGCGTCACAGGTCAGGATCAGTGGCAGCGACTCATGGTATTGGATGAGGACGCTGTCGGATGAGAGAAGACTTTTGATTTTCCAGAATGCTGCCTCTTCTTCCTCTTCCCACTTCCAGGGTACCGCCTTCCCTAGCAGGTGGTGGAGCAGTTCAGCAACGGTGGCTTTCTGGTTCAGAAAAACACTATAAAAATTCAGCAGACCCAGAAAAGCCTGAAGCTCCGTTTTTGATTTGGGGGCTGGAGCCTCGTGTATAGCCCTGACCTTGCTTTTGGTGGGGTGGATGCCCTTGCTATTGATTAGATAGCCCAGGAACTCGACCTCCTGGACCCCAACAACGCATTTGTCCCTTCTAACTCTTAGGCCCTTCGCCTAGAACTGCTGTAGGGCAAGCCTGAGCCGTTCCATCAGTTGGGCTTCTGAGTTTCCAGAGATTAGTACATCATCGAAGTAAGGTACCACCCCAGGAATGCCTTGGAGAAGGCGTTCCATCATTGATTGAAAAATTCCTGGGGCGGCGCTGACTCCAAATTGGAGACGGTTGCACTTAAAAGCCCCCCTGTGTGTGACGATTGTTTGTGCCTCCGCAGTCCTTTCGTCTACTGGCAATTGCTGGTAAGCCTGGGCCAGGTCCAGTTTCGCGAAAATGGTCCCGCTGCCAAGCGAATGCAACAGATGTTGCACCACTGGCATGGGATATGCGTTCTGCGGCAGTGCCCGGTTGATGGTACACTTATAGTCGGCACAGATGCGCACAGATCCATCATGCTTCATGGGAGTCACAATGGGGGTCTCCCATGCCGCATGATCAATCGGTTCCAGAATGCCCTGGGCAATTAGTTTATCTAGCTGGGCATCCACCTTAGGCCTGAGGGCAAATGGAACTCTGTGGGGCTTGAGCCGAATAGGTACAATTTTGGGGTCTAAATTGAAAGAAATGGGTTTCCCCAGAAATTTACCTAGGCTCCCATCGAAGACGTCCTTGAAGTCCTCTAAGAGCTGGTCGAGTGCGCTAGCCTGAATTTTGATGATTCCGCCAATTGTGAGCCCTAGGGGCTTGAACCACTCCACGCCTAGTAGGGTTGGACGGGCTTCCTTGACGACGGCGATGGGGAGGCATCCTTCGAAGTCCTTGAACTTCACCCAGATGTTGGTCCGTCCCAGGATGCCGATGGAGTGCCCTCCGAAATCCACCAACTTCGCTTGGAATGGCTCTAGCTGTTTCCTGGATAGCCGCGGTTGAAGTCTTTTTAGCTGGTCCCAGGCTATGATGGAGTACGGTGAGCCTGAGTCTATTTCCATGGGGCATGGGGCCCCTTCCACATAGACGGTCACGTGGAACTTGTCGGACCCCTCTGCTGCAGCGTGTGCAATTGTTGTCTGGTGGATCCCTCTGCTCTTGGGGTGGCCGTCGCTGTCTCGCCGCGGGTACTGGGACCGTTTGGATGTCCTCTGGTATTCACGGTCCGTGGGTCTGGGAGGCTCGAAACTTGGTTCTGCTGCCCTGCAGGCTTCCGCAATGTGGCCCTTCCTCTGGCAGCGTCTGCAAGTTGCATCCCACCAGCGACATCTGGCGCGTGGATGGTCCCCTTTGCAGCAGGCACAACGTTCCTCCCGTAGTGCGCCAGGAAGAGAGCCCTCTTTCTGCTGTCATCTAGGTCTGTGAAGCTGCTTCCCGCCAGGAACTGCCTGAAGCGAACCATGAAGGACTTCCATTTCTCAGTGCTCGGGTTGAATGGAGCCATTGAGATTTGTGGTCCAGACATGGTAGTGACTTAGCTCGTGCTTCAGCTCTTTGCTTGAGGTGGCAGTTGGCTTGCAGCTCTTCGTCGGTTCTTCTCTAGTCCTTCGTCACCAGTGTTAGATCGGCGCTGGAAAGAAATGCGACTCAGCTCTGGTCCGTTCAGCGCTTTATTAGAATGGTAAAAAGCAGACTGCCGGCAGTGGCTCCCAAGCCTCCTTATATTCTGCTCAGGCCAGCCAGCTGGCCAATGACAGCTGTTCAAACTTCCCGCCGGTGGAAGTGACCAATCCCCCAGCGGATGTCCTTATAAGGACATAACAATCACTATGTTTAAAATCCTGACTCATCGGTGTTTTAGCAGACTTACAGAGTTCCATATTATACCGTTTAAGTAATTGGCTTATTTTCTTGGCTTGCGAAATTTTGTAACCTTTACTAGTTTTAACTATATCAAGTCCAAGATAATGCTTAATTTCTTCTAAATTCCTAATTCTGAACCTATTTTGTAACATAGAAACAATTTAGGTTGCTTTGAGTTCAGATTTTGTAATAAGTGCTATATCGTCTGTAAATAGCAGTAATAGAGAAACTAAACCATCTTTCTCTTTCTTGAATAAACATGGATCAGCTTTACCAGCTACAAAACCCATATCTACTAACTCGTTAACTATACATTTATTCCACTCATAACCTGATTGCTTTAAGCCATAAAGACTTTTCTCCAGTCTCCAACAATCAGTCTTCCCATCAGTATTCAAACCTAGTGGCTTCTTCATATAGATTGTAAGTTGTAATGCAGATTACATGCAGATATGCAGTAACTGCATGAAGATATGCAGTTTCGACATCTATATGATTTATCCTTTAATTATTCTTAGCTGCCCACGTTAATGCTGTTCGCAATGTAGTCGCCCTAAGACTCGGTGCAAACACTTCATCATAGTCCTTATCTGACTGAGCAAATCCTTGAGCAACTAATCTTGCCTTATGGGTAACAGTTCCATCTACACCAGTTTTGAGTTTATAAACCCACTTACAACCAATTGCATGCTCACCTGGTGGTAACCTAACATTCTCATACACATCTAATTCCTTCAATGATGTCAGCTCTTTGTCCATCGCTTTCTTCCAAGCTAACTGATCCTTTTCAGGATACAGTTTGATTTCATTAAAGTTAGATGGCTCTTTGTTCACCTGACATACAACACTGGCCTGATACCTATCAGGTGGACGTATCTCTCGAGTTGAACATCTAGGTAACTCAGGACTCTGTATAGGTATTTCCTCTTCTACCTCCCCTATAACCTCTTCTTCCTTTACAGTAATAGAAGTTTCTTCCTCAATTATCTCATTATCAGGGTTATCAGCAAATACTTGAGTATCCACAATAACACTATCATTTACCTTGTCGGATTCCTGCTCAAGCTTACTCCAACCAACATGCTCCAGGAACTTGACACTAGCACTGCAGTACACACTAGTGGTACCTGGCGCCCAAAATCTATATGACCTGTGGTTGGATTCATAACCAATAAAAAACAGCTTCTTTGCTCTATGTTGTCCTTTTCGCCTCAATTGCGAGGGAATATGAACCCATGCTGGGGCTCCAAATGTATGCAAATAACTCAATTCTGGTCTTCTACCATGCCAACGTGTGAATGGTAATTTACCAGTTGTTGAATTAACTACGTTATTCAAGACATGGTTAGCACACATTATTGCCTCACCCCAAAGTGTCTCAGGCAAACCAGAATCAGATAACATGGTTCTAGCCATAGCCTGCAACGTTTGTCCTCTGCGTTCAATATACGCATTACGTTGCAGTCTATAAGGGGCAGAACGCTTGTGTTCAATGCCAGCTTTCTGTAACATAGTTACAAACCTGTTATTGGTAAACTCAGTACCATTGTCAGTTACCAGGCAAAGAACCTTGCGTTTCTTTTTCCTCTCAGCAAACCTCAGCCAGTTTGAAAAATGCTGGAATGTTTCTGCTTTGGTTTTCATAAGGTAACAGAAACCATAACGGGAAAAATGGTCTATTATGCTCAATATATAACAGGCTCCTCCTAAACTAGGTTCTTTAGGACCAATGATATCTGCAAACACTACCTCTAAAGGTTCATTGGTTGTAAACCCATTAACTCTGTTTGCAGAAGTTACCTTACTCTTTTCTTGGCTACAAGCATTACAGTTTAAATATTGTTTACAAGGTTTTAGTTTTATCCCATCAGATAATTCCACAGTTTTCTTTAACATTTGAAAGTTTACATGTCCCAAACGCCTATGAAGCAAGTGAATGCATTCATCATGTGGCTTTGTGTTATCGTAAACTGAGTTAGCATTAGCCATAATTAATGGATCATCATTCAGAACAAACAAATCATTCTCTAACTTTGCAGTAACACTTGTACCATCTTTTTCTATCAAACATTTATCTCCCCTAAATGTTACTACAAACCCAGCTTTTAACAATGCTTTCACAGATAGCAGGTTAAATTTCAGGTTAGGTACATACAACATAGGTAAATGCTCATTTATACATGAACAATATGCAGTACCTTCTCCAGATACTTTCATTTTCCATCCATTTGCTAATGATACATGTTGTTTACTCTTGGTCATGTTAACAAACCTCTCTTTACTATTAGTTATAGACTGCGATGCTCCACTGTCAACTACCCACAAATCATGGTTTACAGTTGTAGTTGAGCTGGATATAGCTAAACTAACATCCTTTTTAGCTCTCTGTTGACTACCAGTATTCAGTTTCTTGCCCTTTTTACAGAATCTAGCTATATGACCCTTAGCCCCACAAGAAAAACACTTTCTAACAGTATAGGCAGTTGAAGACAGGTTTTCTTCCTGTGGTTGTCTCTTTCTCAGTTGGTCTTTATCTTGCCTTCTTCTGGACTCTTGTAACAATCTCCCGGTTATGTCAGTCAATGTCAATTCATCTCTGGTCAAGACTTCCAGTGAAGATACATAATCATCATAACTTTCATCCAAAGAGGAAAGAATGATATAGACCTGATGTAGCTCTGAGAAAATAAGCTCCTTTTCATGTAGCTCTTGTAAAGTCCTTTTCATAAACTCCAGATGAGCTAACATATCACCACCTTTCAGAAGACGAGCTCTAAACAGTTTATGTGTAAGGTGTATGTGTGCACCCACACTATCACGAACATAAGTCCTCTTCTTTTTTTTTTTTTTTATTGAAAAAGTTTTAAAAACAAACATATTTTCCCCACAACCCCCCACAACCCCCCCTCCCCCTCCCCGACTTCCCAGAGCAGAACACAAGGTATTTCTATTGATCTTTAACAATAATCTAAATTGCATAACCAATCATTAAACTAACATCCCTATAAAAAAAATTCTTAACCCCCCATATATAAAATCCTATTTCTTAAACATAATACTTCTAATGTCACTTATATAACGCTTATACAAATAAAAGAAATCATTCATAAGCTATTTGATATTTTTTGGTCTGATACTTATTTTGTATATAATCAATCCATCTTCTCCAGTCCTGTATGTACCTTTCTTGTGTGTGATCCTTCAGATATGCTGAAATTTTAGCCATTTCAGCTAAATTAGTTACTTTCAGTATCCAGTCATCAATAGTAGGCAAAAAGTCCTTCTTCCAGTATTGTGCTACCAGCAATCTTGCTGCTGTTATCAAGTTCAAAATCAATTTAGTCTCTGCAACTGTACAGTCCGTAGTTATACCCAGTAAGAACAACTGTGGAGTAAATTTCAGTCTCTTTTTAAGAATATTCTGCATCTTTCTGGGTATCTAATACCCCATTCCAATCACCCATTAAAAATAAGGATCTATAGTCCCATTGTAGTATTTTGGCATGTAAAAGTTTGTAAAATTTATCTTGTTGTTGATTAGGTGCATATACTCCGATTACAAGCAGCTTCCCACTCTGTGTTGTTAATTCAATTGCGATATATCTACCTTGAGTATCAGCCTCAATTAAATTGGCCACTAAGCCTCTTTTAACATATATTACTAGGCCGTTTTTCTTTTCTGGTGCTGATGCCACAAAATGTGTACCTAATTTCGAATTTATCAAGTACTTTTGATCTGAAGATTTAATATGCGTTTCTTGCAAACAAATAACATCGTTCTGAAATTGCTTCAAATAATGAAATATTTTCTTTCTTTTTTGTGGAGAATTTAAACCGTTAACATTCCAAGATAGAAATTTATTTGCCATCTCTGGGCGTTCCAAGCTTCGAGAGCATCAGCTGAACCTCCTCCGCCATTTTAGACTTCGGCCTAGCTCCTCCCACTGCTTGCGTTTTTTGGGCTTGTTGAGTTGGATCATGAGGCTGTTGTGCCATATGTTGTTTATAGGTAGCCCTTGTCAGTCGTTGATCTTTTGGCAGCTGAATCATCGTTAATGACTCCAAGGTTGGTGGTGGACCCCCAGTCAGTAATGGATCTTCTTCCAGAATAGCTCCTCCAGCTAATACTTGAGCATAGGTTTGTGGTTGCCCTCCATCTTTCTCTTGTTGAGTAATTTCCAATTGCTTTCTAGCACCCCCTGGTGAGGGTGGCCTTCCAGCCTTTAAAACATTGGCATAAAAATCTTTTGCTTTTCCAACTGTGTTTAAACGATGTCTTTGCCCAGCGTATGGCACTATTATCCCAAATGGGACATCCCATCTGTACTGAATTTGCTGGTTTTTTAGTTCATTCACCAAAAAGCCAAACTGCTTTCTATCTCTTAACATTTTAGGAGGAAGCTCTTTCAGGACCACCAGCTCTTGTCCTTCCACTTTAATCTTATTTCTATAAGACGCTTGCAAAATGTCATTTCTAACTCTCCTTGTTGTAAAATAGATCACCACATCTCTTGGTAGCTGCTTTTGTTTTGCCAGCCAGGAATTGACCCTGTAAATTTTGTCCATTTGAATTGCCACATCTTCTGGCCTTTCTGGAATCAGCTCTGCTAAAGCATTGGAGCAAACATCTTTTAAATTTTCACCACTCTTTTCTTTCAAACCTCTCAGCCTCAGGGCAAATTCCATTGACCTGTACTGTAACATAACCATCTCGTCATCCACTTTCTCTGTCTGTATCATAACCTCTCCCAGTTTAGTTGCAATCTCCAAATTAGCATCATCAATTTCCCGCACTCTCTCCTCAATCTTTAACATGTGAGTAGCCAATCCTGAAACTGCATAAACAATGTCATCTCTTATTTCATCATGTTTTTCCTCCACCACACTTGTAAGTTTCTTTAACTCCTCTGAAAATCCTTTCATCATTTCTGTCTGATTATTCAGGGCACCCATTATAAATTCTTTAAGGTCTTGTGACTGTGTATCAGCCGGAAGTTGTTGTTTTTGAGTCACTACAGGGGAACCTCCTCCCCCTTTAGAAGTTGGTGGCTTTAGTTGTTTAGCAGCCATTTTATTTAAAGAAAAGTTTTCCTTTTACAGCCAGAAAATCTTGTAAACAGTCTTAGAAAGTATATTCCAAAGTTTTTCCAAAATAAACAATCCTCTCTTCAAACTATACTCAAAACCCAGTAGTTTTCTCTTCAGGCAGAGGGCTATTAACAAGCAGTTTCCTTTTAACTTTCACTTTCCCTTCCGCCCATAACAAAGGCTTCCTCCCAGCCTCCAGCTCCAGAGAGCTCCATTTGCAACAATGTATTCACAGAGTTAAGTTCTGTTTCTCTTAAAAAGCTTGCACTCTTGCTTCCGCTCTGTCTGCCTTGTTGAAAATCATTAAAACTCACTGTTTGCCGGCAGAATTGGACGCAGACGTCTTGCTCTGAAGACAGAGGCACCAGCGATCCGGAGCGATGGGAGGGGTGAACTGAGGAGCTCTCACCCTCCGAGTCCCTGGAATTAATCCAGTGACTTTCGGGGAGCTCTACCCACCCCCTCCGGCTCTCCTCTCCTTCTTTGCCCGAAGGAGAGTTTTTTCAAACCGCCGGACAGCTGTTTAACGCTGTCAGGGCGGTTTTAACAGATCGGGTGGCTGGCGGTCTATGGAGACCGTCCTCGACGTCTGCGGAGCCACCGGAAGTCTTCCCATAAGTCCTCTTCAAAGTGTCCCAACACTTGGCAGCAGACTCCTCACCACGAATATGGACTAGCTGCTGGTTACTCAGTGTCAGTCCGATTATACAAAGAGCCCTTTCATTATCCCGGTTAAATTTGGCTATTTTCTTTGCATCCTCATCGTCTGCTGGATTCCAAGCAGTTATATTCAGTGGATCATGAACTACAGCCCATAGCCCTTCCTTACGTAGAAGTAGGCTGCACTTCATAGACCAGGAAACGTAGTTTGTTCCATCCAACCGGGTTATCAGAGATATGCTGGTTGACTGTTCTTGTGCCATCTTCACTTAAACAATAAACCCCCAAAACAGCTGTCTGAATATGGTACTGTGTATTCACACTAACTCTCAGTATCCTGGGCCCATAACCAATGTTGAGGAATTTGCAGAGCAACCCTTGAGTATCAAGGGTGTGCACATGAAAAGCAATTGAGAGTAGTTAGGAATAACACAGCCAACACACAGATACACTGAGTTGTGTTTACTTTCAGGAAATAGTAATAAGGCACAGTCCAATAAACAGTCCAGGTCATACACATATAAAGCAGTAGATGGTTAAACAATAGTCCAGGGATAATTCAATATCAGTCTTCTTACCAGTCGTTGTAGTCATATACATTAACAGTTGCAAACAGTAGCAAACCCAGCAAAAACAGTAAAGATATCAGCAATGAGAAGCAGAGAGTCAGTAAAGGGAAACAAACCATGTTTCTAGCTCCCTCTTAAGGACATTGGCTACAGAGCTAACCAATCAGGACACAGTATGATGCAATACAGCAATACAGCAGTCTTAAAGCTATAATGATGGTTTATATATTGCCAACCCAACAAGTTAGGTAATAATCATTTCCTAACAGGAAGGAAGGAAGGAAGGAAGGAAGGAAGGGGATTATGAGAGGGAGGGAGGGTCTGAGGGAAATCCAGTCTTAGTACTTGGCCACCAGCAGCCTTGCTGCCCTTTCGCCATCCCCTTGCCCCCTCCTCTCCTGGTGGTCTCCCATCCTATAGCTGAGGATGCTTTGGTTACAAAGCCGGGTCTCCTCACAAGGAGAGGGAGTTGGCCACACACTTTGCCCTCCCACACATACCATCAGCAACCTGGCCAAGGAGAGTGAACACAACAGCAGCAGCCTCAAGGAGGAGGTAAGCGCAGCCGGGCACCCCCTCAGGGAAGCGGGGCTGGGCTGTGGGGTCCCGGTGCCCTGGGAGCTCGAGGGCCAGGCTGGGCACTTGCCCTCCACTGCCCAGGGTTGTGGGCAGCCTGTGCCGCCATCCAGGGGTCCTCCACGTGGACTGAGAGGGACGGAGAGGCTCCTCTGGTGGACAAGGGTTTAGCGCTCCCCCTGGTCTTACCTTCCTCTGCTGGAGACAATGGATCCCCCCAGCCCCACCTGAGCCACCACAGGCATCCCCCAAGGCGAGCAACGTTGAGCTGGTCACGCCCACCCCAGCTACGCCCACCCAGCCACCGAGGTCAATCACAACCCTGATGCATCCCTCAATGAAATCGAGTTTGACACCCCTATCCTATGTACTTGGGTCCCAGCTTTTTGCAAGGTTGCCCCAAGTTCAAAACCTTCATGGATAGGTACACTCTGTCTCCTACTCTAAACTCCCTCTGGGGTGCCCGCTTCATGTCTACTTGTCTCTTCTGCGCTTCCCTCACTTTTTCTAGTGCCTTTCGCACTGTGACCAATGTAGCTTACAAAGTATCCAGCCACTCGGCCAATGAGGCTGATGAGGGTCTCTCCTGAGGGAGTTCTGGCATAGGCACGAACTCTAACCCAGTGGCCACCTGGAAAAGGGGTAAATCCAGTGCTACTATGCACTGACTTATTATAGGCCACTTCTGCAAACAGCAGAAGCTCAGTCCAATTGGTTTGTTGATAATTCACATACAGTAACATCGTAGCTATTGCTCCAGGACTGAGTTTGTGCATTCACAAGCCCCATTTATTTGAAGATGATGGGTGTAGCTAAATCCCTGAGAGGAGCCTATCAAACTCAGGAATTCCTGCCAAAACATTGACGTGAATTGCACTCCCCAGTCCAAGATGATACGCTTTGTATCATATGATTGCTATTCATGCAGCAATATACATGCTGCATGAATAGCTTAACAAAGGATCAGGCTGAAGAAATCCTGGGGCATGCCACAAAATGAGCTTGTCTGGAAAACAAGTCAGTAATACTCCAGTTCCTAGTGTTCCCAGTGCTTTCTGGCAGCTCCACAATAAAGTCCATAGAGATTTCCTCCCAGGGGTTTGTGGGGTTGGCCACTGGCTGCAATAGTCCTGGGGGCTTGCCAGGCAACCATTTCATTGAAGCACACACATGGGGCATCTGGCTACATAACTCTCTACGTCCTTCTTCATCTTTGGCCACCAGAACTGCCTCTTCACTAGGTGGAGAGTCTTTACAAATCCAAAATGCCCAACTGCCCAAGCATTCTGACTCCACTGTAGGATTAGAATCCTCTGGCTAGCTGGGATGTACACCTTACTGCCCATCCATGACAGTCCCTCCTTCATTGACAGATTGCCTCTATGCTGTTGAAACCACTCATTTCCCACCAAATCATCTCTCAATAGTTGCATTAGATCTTTGGCTAGCTGCAATGGTGGTGCCCTCTGCTGCCTCGTGAGGGCTGGTGCTGTGAACTATCTGGATGGGATGATGGAGTTAATGACCTCCTTTTGGGCACTGTTGTACTGTGGCATCCAGGAAAGAGTGTCCGCCAGGAAATTTTCCCCCCGGTAGATAGTGGAGGGTGAAGTTGAAACATTTGAAGTATTGAGCACACCAGACATGCTTAGGTGACAGTTTCTGGGGGCCCCTCAACACTTCCAGGTTCTTGTGATCTGTCCATACCTCAAATGGAATGTTACCGCCTTCTAGGAACTGCCTCCATGTTAGGAGGGCCCATCAGACTATGTAGGCGTCTTTCTCCCAAATAGCCCATCACATTTCGGTTTCAGAAAATTTGCAGGACGTATAGGCATAGGGTTGCAGATCCCCCTTGACATTATTCTGAAGTAAAACTGCCTACAGCTACATCACTAGCATCTGCCTGTATCACAAAAGGTTCATCTGGGTCGGGGTGTTTTAGGACTGGTTCCACAGCAAGGAGGCACTTTAGCTTCTCGAATGTGGCTTGGCACTCGAGAGACCAGTTCAGAGGTTGACTAGGCTTGGGTTTCACCCCCTCTCATGTTTTCAGCAAGTTGGTAATCAGCAGGGCTATCTGGGCAAATGTAGAGATGAATTGGCAGTAGAAGTTTGCAAAGCTGAGGAAACTTTGCAACTGCTTCTTGGTTTGAGGGGTTCCCATTCTAATATTGCCTTCACTTTACTGGGGTCCATTTCCATCCCCTCTCTCAAAATGCGGTACCCCAGATAGTCCAGGTTGATTTTGTGAAAATCGCACTTAGACAGCTTGGCATAAAGCTGGGCTTTCTGTAGTTTCTTGAGTAGCATCCTGACCAGTTTCATGTGCTCTTCTTCAGTCTTGGTATAATAAAAATTATATTTACTAATATACCAATATATTACATATATTAATATATACCAAGACTCCTTTGTACAGGTGCTCATGGAAAACCTTGTTTACCAGCTGCATGAACACAGCAGGAGTTCTCTGCAATCCAAACGTCATCACTCGAAACTGGTAGCAACCCATGGGGGCAATTAAATGCCATCTTCCACTCATCCCCCTCCTTAATCCTCACTTGGTAGTATGCCTCTCTCAAGTCTAACTTTGTAAAGTTCCTCCCTTTGGCCAGATAGCCTAGCATGTCCCTCATTAGTGGAAGGGGGTATGTGTTTTCCATGCAAATACAGTTCAGCCCCCTATAATCTATGCACAGTCTAACGGACCCATCCTTCTTTTCTTTGAAAAGCACGGGGACAGCCATCCTCAATTTCGCTGGCTGGATAAACCCCCTAGCTAGGTTTTTATCTATAAATCCCCAGAGTTCTTCCATTTCTTTGGGTGTCATCAACTACATATTTGGTTTGGGCAGCTTGGCCCCTGGCACAATCTCAATTGCACAGTCTGTAGGTCAGTGGGGTGGGAGAGCGTCTGATTCCTTTTAGCTAAAAACCTCCACTAGGTCATGGTACTCCTCCAGAATCAGTGGCTCTAGCTCATCCCCTCCTTCCAGTTTATTAGCGGTTTCTGCTTTTGCTTTGTTAACCATGGCCACAGGGCTGGCTTTTAACACTTTCACTAATTCTTGCTGGTTGGCCACTTTTCTCCGTATTTGCCACTTGGTCTTATCCCACTTAACAGAGGGGTTCCATTTTTTCCACCCCGCTAGCCCTAGGACCATGGCTTCTGTCACCCCAGGGGCTACAATGAATAGAATAGTGTCTACATGGGCCCCAGCCTTGAGCTTTATGGGCTCAGTCAGGCAGGTTGCTGGTACTCCGCCTGGTATGGAACCATCCAACTGCAAAAACACCATGGCTTGCCTCAGTCATCTCAGCCTCATCCCTAGTTTCTTTACCTCCTGGGGGCTAACCAAGCACCTGGTGCACCCTGAGTCCACTAGGGCCATGAGGAAACACCCCCCCGCATTACTCCCAAGGAGGACACCAAAACCTCCACCCTGGCTGTCATAGGGATGATGGTGCCACTTACCATCGGGTCGTCTTCCCCCTTGCTGTCGCTTTCGTAGAAGACCAGGCCCGGTTTGTTGGGGGTCAGAGTTCCCTCCTTCATGCTGGATTGAGGAGACAACTCAATGACCTGCTGTCCCATGCGTGTCTTCTCTTTTGGTTTCGCGAGGGGTTTTTTTCTTCGGCTGGCTTGGAGGTGGGGCAGCGGTAGCCAGGTGTGATGCGAGGCACTCGGCCACTCAATGGCCCTCCTTCCTGCAGCAGAAGCAAACCCCTGGGCTTTGGAGAGGCTTCCCTGCTTTGATTGGAGGTGCACCCCCCCTTCCTCCTCTGGGAGCCATTTGCTTCTCAGGCACTCACAAGGCCGGCTTTCCTGCATGGTGAGTTTGTGGTACTCCATTAGGTCAATCTCCACTTCAGTGGCCACTTAGTACCTGTTGTTGCCCACCAGCGGCCAGCAGAGCTGGCAGCAGATACGGACAGTGAGGAGGTTGGGGAGGAACGTGGGCCAGTCCTGGAGTCTGGGGAAGGCTTGGACGATGGCTCTGAGTTGGAGGGAGAGAGGGGGCCAAGGCCATCTGGTAGTTCTTTGCTGCTTCCAGAGTCTCTGGAGTCTGACATCAGCGAGGCAGAAGAACAGCGTGAGCCTGTTCCCAGTGTGCGCATGTGCAGAGCTGCCAGGAGACAGGAACAATTAAGAAAACAGGGTCAACTTGGGAGTAAAGCTTGGAGATGATTGGCCCCTCCCATAAGACATAAAAGAGAAGCGAACGGGATGTGAGCTTTTGCAGGAAGCAATTAGTTCATCTGGTCAGTAAAAGCTGTGGAAAAGTTCTGTTTGACTCTGTGCTAAGTTTGGCTTTGCCCTGCGTGTGGCAGTTAGTTCTCTGGCAGCATTCCAAGGGAGATAAGGTGAGTGTTTGTAAACACTCCCCTGCAAGACTGTTTGATAAGCCTTTCGACTGGGAATGACAATAATTCACAGCCGTCTGAATTAAAGAGGTTTGCTGGGACTAAGTTTGTGCTGTATACTGTCTAAGGAAGCTTAGGTCAGAACAGTACCATGCTCGGTCTCGTGGCACCCCCAGGGTAGGCAGTCGTGGTATAGCTCTTTGTTTAGTCCTTCCTGAAATTGGTAAACCAGCATGCGCTCGGGCCAGTCTCTCAGGTGGCTGGCCAGACTGCAGAAGTCTTGGATGTACTATATCACTGGCTGCTTGCCCTGCTTTAGGGTGCAGATGCAGACTTCCATGCGTCAAGCTGCCATAGGTGGGGTGGTGGGGCCAGCTGCTGCCGCCGCCTGCACCACAACTCCATCCATCCCCTTTGGTATTGGTACAGTTGGCTGCAGGAGAGGGGGAGACGGGGTAGCCACCATTGTTGGCAGCTTCACTTCTCCTGCCCCAATTACTGCTGCCACAGTCCCCGGTAATATAGCTGGCCAAATCTCCAAACTGCCAAACTTCTCTCTCAGCTACTGCATTGATGGGCTGCGGATAGCAACCGGAAGCTTCCACTCAGCTGGTTCATCCTACTCAGCCAGTTGCCTTGTTCTCCAGAAGTATAACTTTACTGATACATCCATATAGGGAAAGTAGAAAGCAAAGCCAGTTCTGACTTTTCATGTGAAAACTGCATAGTTACAATCCCTCTTTTCTCCCCAGGCCACCCACTGTCCACTGTCCAGTGTCCACCAATACACTGCAATCTTTGTTTTGGGAAACAGTGTGCTCAGCTCAGAAGGTTCTCATCATTCAAACGTGAGGTATCAAGATTCTCCCAGGCCACTGACAGTGCACATGGATCCCTCAATTCCCTCCCAGCCACAAATACATTCCAATCATTCCTCCCCCCTCCCTGATTTCTGTTGTCTGGCTGCAAGTGAAAGTGCAGAGTGAATCGGCCTTGACACCTACATCATGTCTGACAAAAGCATGTGGAAAAATGTGTTGTGGCCTGATGAGACCAAGGTTGACCTTTTTGGCCATAATTGTTTCGGATAAGCTTTTATTAACAAAGTTAAACTAGCAAACAACGCTTATAAGCGTCTTCAAAGGGAACACCCAGGAACCGGAAACACCTCATAGAGGCAAATAGAGATACAGATTAAAAGCAACAAAACCCCATAACATCTCCCCTTTTCTAATAACAGCAACACTTTCTACAACGACCCCTGAGGACGTGGACAGGATTCTGGGTAGACTGAACGCGACCACTTGTTTATTGGACCCGTGTCCTTCCTGGTTAGTACTGGCTTCCCGGGAAGTGACACGAGGCTGGCTCCAGGGGATTATAAACGCTTCGCTGAGTGAGGGTGACTTTCCCGCCGCCTTGAAAGAGGCGGTGGTGAGGCCTCTCCTCAAGAAGCCTTCCCTGGACCCGGCAATGTTGGTAAATTATCGTCCGGTCTCCAATCTTCGCTTTGTTGCGAAGGTTGTTGAGAGTGTGGTCGCGCAACAGCTCCCCCAGTACCTGGATGAAACGACGTATCTGGATCCGTTCCAGTCGGGCTTCAGGCCCGGGTACAGCACGGAAACGGCATTGGTCGCGTTGGTTGATGATCTCTGGAGGGCTCGGGACAGGGGGTGCTCCTCTGTCCTGGTCCTGTTAGATCTCTCAGCGGCTTTTGATACCATCGACCATGGTATCATGCTGCACTGGTTGGAAGAGTTGGGGGTGGGAGGCACTGTGTTGCGGTGGTTCTCCTCCTTTCTCTCTGACCGGTCGCAGTCTGTGTTGACAGGGGGACAGAGGTCGACCCCGAGGCCCCTCATATGTGGGGTGCCGCAAGGGTCGGTCCTCTCGCCTCTCCTGTTCAACATTTATGTGAAGCCGCTGGGCGAGATCATCCGTGGTTTCGGGGTGGAGTACCATCAGTACGCTGACGACACTCAGCTGTACATCTCCACCCCGGATCACCCCAACGATGCCCTTGAAGTGATGTCCCGGTGCCTGGAGGCCGTACGGATCTGGATGGGGAGGAACAGGCTCAGGCTCAACCCATCCAAGACTGAGTGGCTGTGGTTTTTGACTTCCCGATATAATCAGTTGACGCCATCACTGACTATTGGGGGCGAATCATTGGCCCCCACGGAGAGGGCTCGCAACTTGGGCGTCCTCCTGGATTCATGGCTGTCTTTAGAAGAGCACTTGACGGCCGTGACCGGGAGGATTTTTCATCAGGTTCGCCTGATTCGCCAGTTGCGTCCCTTTCTGGATCGGGACTCTTTACGCACGGTCACTCATGCCCTTGTCACCTCCCGCCTGGACTATTGCAACGCTCTCTACATGGGGCTCCCCTTGAGGAGCACCCGGAGGCTCCAACTGGCGCAGAGTGCGGCCGCGCGGGTGGTAATGGGAGCGACATGGCATTCCCATGTAACACCTCTCCTGCGCGAGCTGCACTGGCTCCCGGTGGTCTTCCGGGTGCGCTTCAAGGTTTTGGTTACCACCTTTAAAGCGCTCCATGGCTTAGGACCCGGGTACTTGCGGGACCGCCTACTACCACCAATAGCCTCCCACCGGCCGGTACGCTCCCATAGAGAGGGGCTCCTCCGGGTGCCGTCAGCCAAACAATGCCGACTGGCGGCCCCCAGGGGGAGAGCCTTCTCTGTGGGGGCACCTACTATCTGGAACGAGCTCCCCCCAGAGATAAGGAGGATCCCGGATCTGCGCACCTTCCGCCGCGCCTTAAAGACCTTACTATTTCACCAGGCCGGCCTGGCCTAATTTTCCCCCTCTTTTATAAAAGATTTTTAAAATTTTAAATATCTTTTAGTATTTATATATTCAATTTTAAATTGGTTTTAAAAGTTTGGGGTTTTAAATTTGTCAGGGCCAAAATTATGTAATTTGATTTTATTCTATTTTTTAAATTTTGTATTGTATGTGTTTTTATTGTTTGGCTGTGCACCGCCCTGAGTCCTTCGGGAGTAGGGCGGTATAGAAATCTAATAAATAAATAAATAAATAAATAAACTTGAATCTATCAGGGGGGCGTGAGCATCTACCACTCCGAGTAATGACCGGCTCTCTCACACCTGACTCTCTCACGCAGGCCGGATCTCTTCGCTCGCCATTTTCTGAAGCCTCGGATGTTTGGCTATCACCAGACGCACCAACTTGCTCAGGACTGTCATCAATGTCAGACGAGCATTCATTATTATCCTTAAGTAGGTTTGGCTTGGCAACTAGCTCTGACCCACCCACAGAATATGAGGAGTCTGGTTGCTCAGCCACACGCAAGTCTGGTTGCTCAGCCACACGCAAGTCCACACGGTTCCGCCGATATCGGGTTCCTCCAACCTCCACCAAATAGGAGCGAGGTGCCACTTGTTGTAAACAGGTACCCCTTTCCCAACGGCCAGTCCGATCTCCAGGCAGTGGTCTCATCCGAATTCATTCTCCCACCTTTAACTCTGGCAAGTCTCTTGCAGATCTATCATATTTGGCCTTTGCCACTTGCCTCTTCTGCCGTAGCCTTTCCGGGACCCCTTGTATCACCACGGGCTCAAGCAACTTATTTGCCACGGGTAAGGACGTCTTTAATCTCCGTGACATTAATCTTTGTGCTGGGCTACTGTCCATACCTTCAGTTGGAGTATTCCTCCAATGTAAAATAGCCTTCCACGGATTGCTACATTCGCCATGTGTTTTCCTACATAAGTTCTTAGCAATCTTTACAGCTGATTCAGCTTTTCCATTCGCTTGCGGATGACGTGGCGATGAAGTAATATGATCAAACTCCCACTCAGCAGCAAATTTCTTGAATTGCAGACTTACAAATTGAGGACCATTATCAGTAATCACTACATTTGGTTGCCCATAACGTGCAAACTGAGACTTACATCTCTTGATGGTGGTCTCAGCTGACAGGTCTGGAAGGAGGTCAATTTCCCAATAATCCGAATAATGGTCCACTATTATCAAGTGCTCTTTCCCTGCATAATTAAACAAGTCCATACTAATGATCTGCCAGGGTCGGGATGGTATCTCGTGTGACATCATAGTTTCTTTTGTCAGGCTTCGGTGCTATCTTAAATAAACTTCATTCTCAAACACAAAGTCTCTAATGAAACTCTTTTATTTAAGAATAGAAAAAACACGACATGCCTAAACTCTGGTTGCAGCCAAACTGGCCCCTCCTTCCAACACCCTCCCCTTCCGCTCTCTAACCCCAATATCCCATTGGGCATCATGCAGATCCATCTCTTCATCTCGGCACGTTCTTTTCACAGAAATTTGCCCCCACCCTCTGTCACCCAGGTAACACTATCTGTTGCATGCAGAAAACTAGGTAAAAGTTCATCTCAGCAATAAATCACTGCTTCTGCTCTCTGTTTCATTTCATTCATGTCAGCATTGGAAGAGAGCCTAACTTGGAACGCTGACATCTTTCTGTTGCCGATATGCATATTCATTACAGATGGTACAATTACTGACAAAATCCTCAATTTCGCCTCACCTATTCGGCCAGTACAATGTGTCACGGGCTTGTCTATAGCATGCCTCCCCACCAATATGGCTTGAATGGATGCGCAATAACATCTCTGATCTCAATAACTTTGGCACTATAACTCTTGGACCCTTATACAGAATGCCATCTTGTACAGCGATCTCATCTCTAAAGGACCAGTATTCCCTTACAATCATGGGAACTGCTTCTTTCACATCTGGCCACCCACTCAGCACGATATTCTTTAGTGTCTGTAGGGCCACGTCAGCATCCGTATGTTGCCTCAACTGCTGTAACCGCTGATTCGTAACATTAAGATAATCTGCTTGGTTAATTTCAGCAAAACATATTTGTTCCTGTTGCAGCCAACAAATCGTCTGATATTCATGTTCTCCTCCCGTAGCTGTCTGATCTACTGTGGCTCTACTCAGGGTATCGCTGATATACATTTCACATCCTGGCTTAAAAACCACATCAAGATTATAATGCTGTAAACTGAGCATCATGCTTTGCAAACACTTCGGGGCACACAGAAGAGGCTTTTTGAATATAGTTATTAACGGTTTGTGATCAGTTTCAACTGTAATTATATCTCTACCATAAAGGTAATAATGGAAACGCTGGCAAGCAAATACGATACTTAAACATTCTTTCTCGATCTGAGCATAGTTTAGCTCTGCTGGCAAAAGCGCTCTGGACGCGTATGCAACTGGCTGACCTTCTTGTAACAGACAGCATCCCAGACCGTTCTTACTTGAGTCGCTTTGAATAGTAACCATCTTTGTAACATCATAGTATTTTAATACTGGAGCAGTAGTAACCAAGCGTTTTATCTCTTGCACTGCCTGGTCATGCTTAGGGAGCCAGTGCCAAACTGTGTCTCAATGGCTGGCACACCTCAGATAAATGTGGCAAGAATTTTGCTAGATATGTAACAAAGCCAATGAATCTCTGCACTGCTTTAGCATCAGTAGGCCGTGGCATGTTCACAATAGCTCTGATCTTGTCTGGGTCCGCTTTTAACCCTTGTGATGTTAAAATATGTCCATGAAAGCAGACTTCTCGCACCTTAAACTGCAGTTTCTTTATACTGAGCCTCAGCTTCACCTGCTTACACCGCTCCAATAGTGCCATCAATTTCCCGTCATGATCATGCTCCGCTTCATCATCAGTGTCGCCACACCCAACTATAAGGATATCGTCAGCTATAGGCTCAATTCCGCTGAGACCACTCAATAATTCCTGCTGCTTCCTTTGATAGGTCTCTGGTGCTACGGAGACACCAAAGGGCAGTTTAAGCCACCTCTTTCTGCCCCAAGGAGTCCAAAACGTAGTCATATAACTGCTCTCTTTGTCCAGTTTACACTGTAGGAAGGCATCCCTGGCATCAACAAGTGTAAAAACCCGTGCCTTAGGCAGCTTGTGCAAAACATCCTCTAACGTTGGCATTGGGTAATGCGATCGCTTCAAAGCCATATTCAAAAACTTGGGATCGATGCAAATTCGGATCTTTTCCAACTTCCTAATCACCACCATATTACTTATCCAGTCGGTTGGCTCAGCTACTGAAACAATATGTCCCTCTGCTTCATATTTATCCAACTGTGCTTTAACCTGTGCCTTAATGGCTATAGGGACATTGCGCGGGGCACTTTGTACTGGAGGGACAGCAGGATCAAGTTGAAAGTGAACCTCTCCTGGAACGGATGCAATAGGGCCCTCAAACACCTCCCTATAAACTTGGAGGACTTGATGCTTTATCAATGGTCTCCCCAAGGCTTTGGAGGAATCGGTTTCAACATTATGCAACTCCCTCGGAATGGTAAATCGCATCAGTCCCAAATGCTCACACGTTGAGCCTGACAGTAATGGCTTTTGATCTACATCCACAATTTCAAATTCCAATTTGTGAGTAACCCCACGTATGTTACACTTTGTATAAAATACACACACCAGACACACCCCAGCAAAGTGGTTCAGCCTCCCACACACCCTACAGATTTTACCATACGCTGGACACCGATCTTTCCCACGTGCATGCACATTGTCACAGTATTTACACGGTGTGTGGTTGTCTGCTGACAAATTGCGAGGCTTCTGTTTAAACTGCTGCTGTTGCTGATGATTCCTCACATTTGGCTGGTGCCTGGAAGCTACATTAACACAGTTCGTCTGTTTATCTCGCTCCAACGCCATCAGCCGTTTATCTGTAAGTTCAGTAGTCCAACATATTTCTATGGCTAATTGCAAAGTTAAACCATGTTCCCTTAATAAACGGTGGCGTGTACTTTCCTTGACAACACCCAAAACTATTTTGTCTCGGATGAGTTCGTCTCTGAGGGAACCATAATCACAGGTTGCCGCTCGTTCCTTTAAGCGTGTTACAAAGGCGTCTATCGTCTCCCCTTCTTCCTGCGTGCAGCTGCCAAAAAGATATCTTTCATATATAACATTCTTATGCGGTCTGAAGAAAGCTTCCAAAGCATCCAAAATAGCCTTAGTATCAGTCCTCTGCTCTTCTGTAAGAGTTAAACTATGCTTATAAACATGAAGACATTCTGCACCCATCAATCTTCTTAATGTGGCAGCTTGTACTGCTGCTGGCTTATCATTTAAGCCTGTCGCCAAAGAGTAATCTTCAAACTCTGCCCTAAAGTTTTCCCAATTAGTGCTAGCGTCCTCACTTACTTGCATGGGTTGCGGCAGTGGTATATTATCTGCCATGGTGCAATATCTCTTACTTCAAACGCTGAACTTTCAAGGCTGAACCACTTCTGACACCATGTTTCGGATAAGCTTTTATTAACAAAGTTAAACTAGCAAACAACGCTTATAAGCGTCTTCAAAGGGAACACCCAGGAACTGGAAACACCTCATAGAGGCAAATAGAGATACAGATTAAAAGCAACACAACCCCATAACAATAATTCCAAAAAGTATGTCTGGTGCAAAACCAACACTGTACATCAGCAAAAGTATACCATACACCCACAGTGAAGCATGGTGGCTGCAGCAGCATTATGCTTTGGGGCTGCTTTTCTTCATCTGGAAGTATGGCTTTAGTCAAGGAGGAGGGAATTATGAACAGTTCTAAATATCAGTCAATTTTGGCACAAAACCTTCAGGCCTCTGCTACAATGCTGCACATGAAGAGCAATTTCACCTTTCAACATGACAAAGACCCAAAGCATACCTCCAAATCAACAAAAGAATGGCTTCACCAGAAGACCAAAGTTTTGGAATGGCCCAGCCAGAACCCACACCTGAATCCAATTGAAAATCTGTGGGGTGAGCTGAAGAGGGCTGTGCACAGGAGATGCCCTCGTAATCTGACAGATTTGTTGCACTTTTGCAAGGAAGAGTGGGCAAAGATTCCCAAGGAATGATGTGCCATGCTGATAGGCTCCTAACCCAAAAGACTGAATGCTGTCATAAAATCAAAAGGTGCTTCAACAAAGTATTAAGGGTGTGCTTCTTTATGCAACCATGCTATTGTATGTTTTTTGTTATTCTCCCCCCCAAATATTTCAGTTTGTTTTTCAATTGAATTGTACAGCTGACATGTTGTATTAAAGGTGGAAAGAATTCTGAAGTGATTTATCTTTGTCTGATTTTTCTACATCTCAAAAACCTGACATTTTAACAGGGGTGTATAGACATTTTATATCCACTCTATGTCAACCCTGAAGTTACCCAAATTGTGGCCATTTTCTTTTTGGTAGTTTTCTCTAGGGAGGTTTCTCTTCTCACTGCTTCAGGGCTGGCACAGCCTGGAGTGAAGGGGCCAGGGAGGGGTGTGTGCCGATAGCTGGGGTGTTGTAGCCTAAATAAAATTCTTTCCCCTGTTCGAAAGGTGGAGACTGAGGTCACCTAGCAACTGGACTGTATGCTGATTGGACCATGTGACTGGAGACTCGGGGGGGGAGTGACAAAGCTCTACTTTTAATTGGGTGTAAAACCGGCGGGAACTTAGAGCCAGTTTTCCACTAGAAATGTGCCAATTTGATACGTCCCAATAAATTGTTCTTTGAGGAATCTGCCTGCCTCGGAGTTCTTATTGAATGGGATGTATTACTTGGAACAATCACATTAAACTGGGTCTCAAAACTCTAAGGCTGCAAACAGGAGCTGCTGTACAGGGTTCTGAGCTCCGGTCACTTACCTGGACTACCTGGGCAGCAGAAAAGACTCAGGGAAGATGGAGGAAGAAACTGGAGAAGTGCTGGGTGCCGGTGGGGCCTGTGGGGGAATTGAGGAGAGCCTGACATTCCCCTCGACGCCCGAGCAAGCGGCCACGGACACAGCTGAAGTCAAACGCCAACTAGGGGCCCGGGTGAAGGAACAATTCCAACCGTTGATTTCCTTTTTTTTTTCCAAAGAGTTTTTATTTTAATTTCTCATAAACATATTTAAATGTACAATTTTTTATCCATCATTTTTCATTCATCTTATCTTTTAACTTTAGTTTTTTAGTTGTTCGGGGCTGCTCTTTTACCATTTACCCTCCTTTATTTTACCACAACCTTTCCTCTTCTCCTCCCCTTCTCTTCCTTCCTCCGTCTTTTCCTACTTTCTTCATTCTTCCTCTCCTTCTCTTTCCTACTTCCCCTTCCCTTCTCCCACTCCTCTCTTCTTTCTCCCTTTCTAACCCTCTCTCCTACTCCTCTTTCTCCTCCCTTTTCTTCCTCTCCTTTTCCCTCTCTTCTATCTCTCCCTCTCCTTTCCTCTCTTCTCCCTTCCTCTCTCTCTACTCCTTTCCCTCTCTCTTGTTGTTTCCCTTTTCAATTCAATCTAGAATGGTATTTGAGCAGCCCCGATTATCTATTTGTATCCATCTTCATTTCAGTTTCTTATTTTTTTAGTAATTACATCTATTTCATCATTTGTGTACACTTTTATAATAATCTCACTTTTTCCCTTTCCCCCCCTTCCCCCTTTTTCCTTTACCTAGGCATCGTCTGAGTTTATATTCTTCTAATTATTTTTTCTCTTTTTCATCTTTTCCCTATCTATTTTATCTCCATACCTTTATTCACATCTCTTTTCTAACCAATCATAACATTTTCCCCATGTCTTGAAATACATCGACTCCTCTTTTTTTTTTATAACACAATATAACAATACAAGACATACAACATTTATAAACGCACTCTCTTTACAGCTATTGCATGGTGATCTTCTTTGTTATTCACAATTTCCCCTTCTTTCTGTTTGTATTATTCCGATTTACTACTTGTCCCTGACATTTTAATTACTACATATACAATATATTTCTCTCATTCATATCTATTTCCTATTTTTTATACTTTAACATATCCTTTCTGTCTTTTTTAACATTTCTATCTTTCCCCCCTAATTTTCTTCTTCATTTTTCCTTCTCTCCAACCACTAATACCACTTGTGCCAAGTCCTATAGTATTCTGTATCCTCTTTTTCTTTAAGTTCTTTTGTCAGTTTGTTCATCTCGGCACATTCCAAGATTTTTTTTATTAACTTGTCTTCAGATGATACATTTTCTTTCTTCCAATTCTGGGCATAGACTATACAAGCAGCAGTTAAAATATGTAATATTAAATATTTTACTTCCTTCGTAATTTTTTCTGTGAATATCCCTAGTAGGAACATCTCAGGTTTTCCATTTATCGGTTGTTGTATTATTTTCTCTAGCCACTTTTTGATTTTGGCCCAAAAATTTTTTGCCACTGGACACATCCACCAGAGGTGATAATATGTTCCATAATTGTTCTTACACTTCCAACATAATGGGGATTTATTAGGGAACATCTTAGCTATTCTTGCCAGCGGTAAGTGCCATCTGTGAAACATCTTCATCTGGTTTTCCTTGTATGCTGTCGACAGTGTCAATTTAATATTTGTTTGCCACAACTTTTCCCACTTCTCTAATTCTATTGTATGATTAAAATTTTTCGCCCATTTAATCATTGTGTCTTTTACTATTTCCACTTCCATGTTATACCGTAGTAAAAATTTATATATTTTACTAATTAGTTTCTGCGCCGTACCTTGTATAATTTTATCCAATTCATTTTGTTCCAATTGTACCTCATTCAATTTTATGACTTCTTTGTATTTTGACCGAATTTGTATGTATATCCACCAATGTATTTCTCTTTTTAAATCTTGTTCTAATTCTCGTTTTGTTTTTAATTTTCCTTGATCTTTTAGAATATCCTTGTACCTAATTATCTTGTCCCATTCTATTAAATTTGGGTGTATTAATATTTCTGTAGGGGAAATCCAAATTGGTAATTTTGTATAATGGTGTTTTTTAATTTTAGTCCAAATCAATAGCAATGCATTCCTTAATATATGTCTTTTAAAATATCCATGTGTTTTGTATTTATCATCCCACAGGAATGCATGCCATCCCACTTGCAAGTCATGCCCTTCAATTACTAATATTCTTTGATTTTTCAATTCCATCCATTCTTTCAACCATACTAGGCTTGCCGCTTAGTAGTATATCTCCCACTCTGGCAGTGCTAGTCCTCCTCTATCTTTAAAATCTTGCAAGGTTTTTAATCTGATTCTAGGTCTTTTTCCCTGCCATATAAATTTTGTAATTGTTTTGTTTAATGTATCGAAAAAGATTTTATCTAATTTCACCGGTATAACCTGGAAGAGGAGTAAGACTCTGGGCAGGATATTCATTTTAATCGTGGCAATTCTTCCCATGAATGAAATTTGTAATTTTTTCCAATTATCTAGATCTTTTTTAATTTGCAGTAATAATTTATCATAATTGTCATGTTTAATTGAAGAACCTCTTGCAGTGAGCCAGATGCCTAAATATTTTATTCTTTTAATTGTTTGAATCTTTGTTATACAATCCAATTCTTCCTCTTGTTTTTTTGTAAGGTTTTTAGTTAATAATTTAGATTTATTTTTATTTATTTTTAGTCCAGCCACTTCACCAAATTCTTCTATTCTTTTTATAAATTTTGGACCTGATTCTAAGGGTTCTTCCACAATAAAGACCAGATCGTCGGCAAAGGCCTGTAGTTTGTATTCTTGTTGTGGCCCGCCAGTGGCCTGCACGGATCGTGGCTGATCCCGACGATGAGCAGGCTGGTGTGGGGTTGTGCCAGCAGCCGGCGCAGCCGGCGCTCGCGTCGAACAGCGAGGAGGCTGAAGAGGATGTGGTGCCAGAGGCAGAGACTCAGCCAGGGCCTTCAGAACCTCCAGAGGCTCCTTCAAGTGGGGAGAGCGAAATGGAGGAGCCTTTCCTCAATGCTCGAGCACGCAGGGTTGCCAAAAGGCAGGAGTGGCTACTCAGGAGGAGGAGGTCTCCTCGAGAGTAAGGTTTGAGGATAATTGGCCACTCCCTTAGCCTATTTAAGTTGCACTCAGTTAGTAATTTCTTGCTGAAAACAACGTGTAATTATTACAGAGCATTTTTGAAGAGTGAGTGTCTTGTTTTCGAGTGTCTCGTATCTTGTTTTCTGGGCTGTCATCCAGGCCATATCAATCCTGGACCATGATTGGTACGGGTGGGAGTAAAATGTATATTGTTTTTCTTCATTGTGTGTTTCTCTACACGCATCCCGCAGGTTTAATTCTGTTGCCATATTAAAAAATTCTTTGGGTAAGATCTCCTTCTTTTTTTTATTTTTCCTATTACTATTATAGTCTTTTTTACTATCTACTATAGCATTGTAATCCCCTACTAAGCAGATCTTCTCGTGGCCTTGTTCTATGATTTTATATTTTCCCGCCGCCTTGAAGGAGGCGGTGGTTAGGCCCCTCCTTAAGAAACCTGCCATGGATCCAACCATTTTGGGCAACTTTCGTCCGGTCTCCAATCTTCGCTTTTTGGCGAAGGTTGTTGAGAGCATGGTGGCACGTCAGTTTCCAGTGGCCCTGGATGAAGCAGATTACCTCGATCCATGCCAATCAGGTTACAGGCCTGGTTACAGCACAGAGACGGCATTGGTCGCACTGGTGGATGCTCTCTGGAGGGCTCGGGACAGGGGTCATTCCTCGGTCCTGGTCCTATTAGATCTCTTGGCGGCTTTTGATACCATCGACCATGGTATCATGCTGTGACGCCTCGAGGGGTTGGGAGTGGGTGGCACCGTTTTACGGTGGTTCACCTACCTCTCGGGTCGTACGCAAGTGGTGTTGGCAGGGGGGCAGAGGTCGGCCATGAGGCCCCTCACTTGTGGGGTGCCCCAGGGGTCGGTCCTCTCGCCCCTTCTGTTCAACATTTACATGAAGCCGCTGGGAGAGATCATCCGTGGTTTTGGGGGGGGTATCATCAGTATGCTGATGATACCCAGCTTTTTATATCCACCCTGAACCAGCCCAGTGATGCCCTCAACGTGATGTCCCATTGCCTGGAAGCGGTACGGATCTGGATGGGGAGTAACAGGCTTCGACTTAACCCGGCCAAGACCGAGTGGCTGTGGATACCGGCATCTCAGGCCGAGCAAGAGGTTCCAATGCTGTCTATTGGGGGCGAGGTGTTGCCCCCCCGTAGACAGGGCGCACAACTTGGGCATCCTCTTGGACTCATGGCTGAGTCTGGAGGAACATATCACGGCCGTGACCAGGGGGGTGTTTGCCCAGGTTCGCCTGGTGCGCCAGTTGCGCCCATACTTGGACCGAGATGCCCTACACACAGTCACTCATGCGCTAGTCACCTCCCGGATCGACTACTGCAATGCTCTCTACCTGGGGCTGCCCGTGAAGACCACCCGGAGGCTTCAGCTGGTGCAGAATGCAGCCGCGCGGGTTGTTGTGGGAGGGACCCGATACTCCCATATTACACCACTCCTGCGCGGCTTGCATTGGTTGCTGGTTGCCCTCCGGGTGAGATTCAAGGTGCTGGTGTTAACCTATAAAGCCCTTCATGGCTTAGGTCCAGGCTATTTGTCGGACCAACTGCAACCAGCGTCAACTTCCCATCGCCCGGTACGCTCTCACAGAGAGGGCCTACTCAGGGTGCCGTCGGCTAGACAATGTCGGCTGGCAACACCCAGGGCAGAGCCTTCTCTGTGAGCGCCCCCACCCTTTGGAATCAACTTCCCTTGGAGCTCCAGTTGGCCCCTGACCTTCGTACCTTCCGCCGTGAATTAAAAACCTGGCTATTTATGTCCCCCGGCTTGGACTGATGGGGTGGTATTTTTTAATTTTTTAAAATACTTTTTTGATTTTTTATGTATATTTGTTGGTTTTAACAGTCGCTTGGTCGATTGTCGTTGTGAGCCGCCCTGAGACCTCGGAGATAGGGCGGCATACAAATTTTATAAAATAAATAAAATAAATAAATATTATGTAATTTCCTAAAGTATTCATGTTGGTTTTTGTTGGGGGCGTATATGACTAATAATAGTATTTGTTTTTGCTCTGTCTCTAATTCTACCATCAAAGTTCTACCTTCTTTGTCTGAGTATTTTAAGTTTGATTTTATTCTCTCTTTTACATATATAGCGATTCCTCTTTTTTTCTTTTGTGTTAGTGATGTATATAGTCTTCCTAGTTTTGCATTTTCTAATAGCTTCTGAAAACCTTTTTTAATGTGTACCTCTTGGAGGCATATCACATCTGCTTCGAGTTTCTTTAATTTTGTGTAAATTTGTGTTCTTTTTTTGGTGAGTTTAAACTGTTTATGTTCACCAAGAAGAGCTTTAGTGCCTCTTTCATTTCTACTGCAATTGTTTCTTAGTATTTCTTGTCTCTCTTTTTACTCTCCCTCTCGCTCCTTCTTTTTCTTCTCACTCTCTTTCCTGTACTTTTCTTATCTCTCTCTCCCTTTCTGTTTCTTCTGACAGATCTTCCTCTTGACTTTTGCTTTCTGATTCTTCTTTACTCTCTTGCTCTTCTTCCTGTGAGAGATAATTTTTGTAAAATTCTTGTGCCTTCTCTATCGAGTCTACCTTGTACTTCCTATCTTGCCATGTAATAAGGATGCCTTCTGGGATTATCCATCTAAACATCACTTTATACTTGGTAAATTGTGTTGTGAGGAACTGATATTGTTGTCTTTGAGTCCGAATTCTTCGTGGAATTTGTTTCAAAATTATAATTTCTTTACCTCTATATGTTATTGTTTCATCTCTCAATTTCTTGTAGATTTCATCCCTGAATGCTTTTTTTGTGAATCTTATATGGACTTCTCTTGCCAATCGATGCCTTCTTACATAGTTGCTGTGCACGCGATAAATTTCATCTATATATTCTTTCATCTCCATCTTATTTATTTGTGTTAGTTCCGCCAATATTTCAGCCATTTTTTCACCCAGGTCCTCTTCTTTCTCCTCCACAACATTCTGAAATCGTAAGAAGTACAAGGCTTTCTCCATTTCGAGAAATGCAATTGAATCTGAGAGCTCTTTATTCAATTGTACTGATTTCTGTTCCACTGTTTCTACTTTAAGGTCTATTTGATCTATTTTTGTTTCCATTTTCTTAATTCTTTGCTCATTCTCTAGCATTGTTGTATAGTTTCTATCTTATCATTCATATTTTTGATGTCTTCTTTTACCTCTCCTATCTCATTCTTGATTTCTTTGTGATGTTCCTTTGCCTCTTCATGGTTGTTGGCCATTTTCTCTTGTGATTTCATCAGAGTTTCCTGTATCATCTGTAACTTATTCTGCATGCTATTTACTGTCAACCCTGTTCTATCTTTTTCTTTCCTCAACATATTTTCTATTGACCTTTGATTTGATGGGGAGGCCATAGGTAAGGGGTTGTTAGTAGTTTTTTTCCCTATTTTAGCTACAGTTGCCGTGGATGACATTTTTAAACTCCGGGTGAAATTTTTCCACAATAGCATACAAACACAATATTCTATTTACATTTATACTCTTTTTTCTGTATTACTCAATTGGTATCTCCTCTTTCTCCTATAAACCTCTCGATTAATCTCTTTCTTTCTTAGGAAGTTGATTTGTATTCTTTTTCACTTTTTATTTATTTATTTGTTTGTTTAAATTTCTATACCGCCCTTCTCCAAATAGGACTCAGGGCGGTGCACAGCCTAAGTAAAAACAAAGCATACAAAATTTAAAAAACAGTATTAAAATAATTAGATATTCTGGCCGTAAATTAAAACAACCCAATTTAAAATCAATTTAAAATTTAGCTCAAGCCAGCCCAGCTAGTTGAAATAAATAAGTTTTCAGGGCCCGACGAAAAATCCGGAGGTCTGTTATTATACGTAACTCTGGGGGAAGGTTATTCCAGAGGGTGGGCGCCGTCACAGAGAAGGCTCTCCCCCTGGGGGTCGCCAGCCGACATTGTCTGGCAGACGGCACCCTGAGGAGGCCCACTCTGTGCGAGCGTACTGGCCGGTGGGAGGCTATTGGTGGCAGTAGGCGGTCTCGTAAGTACTTTTCATATACTTATTTAATAAAGTAAATTATACCTATTCAATGGAAGAGTTATAATAATATTTTTTCAAGAAAAACTTATAATAATATTCAATCTATATATTTTATCCTCTTAATCTCTATCAATAATTATCTTATTATTTATTCTATATTTATTTTATACCAGTAATACAGATATATAAATTACTTTAGTTCCTTCACCTCCAATCCAAACAATCCTTCTACAATTCGTTAGTCTTTTAAGATTTTTTCAAATTTCTCCTCTTTCAATGTCAATAGACTGATTAATAAATTAAGATAGCTTAACAGAGTTATTTCCCCCTTATTACACAATCAACAATTGTTTTAGAGTCTTTCCAAAGTTTCCTGTTTCTTTTCTGTATCTTTCCTTTTAAGTCCGTATTGCATCAGTCTCTGTCTTCTCCACAGTATTCTCTCTGAGTCCTTCGGTTTTTATTCTCTGCTCAATACAATCTTCCTTTTTTATCCAAAGTTATAAATCTATAGCTATCCGCCAAAATATCCGCCAAAATAACCATGAGTTTATTTGTATTTTCTGTCCTTATTCCGCCCTTAGTCTGTCTTTTCCACAGTCACTAGTCTTTATATTAGTGTCGAGCCGCCCGTTTGCAGCCAACGGCACTCGACAATGATATCTACAGCTACCATGTCTGCGTGTGTGTGGCTGGGAGGCGACTGCGTGGCACGGGTGTTGGTAACGGGATTAGGAAAGCAGTTAAGGCTATAAATACACAGTGTTGGGTGTAGTGGGTTCGCGTTGGGTGCGGGGATCAGGGCTGACGCAGCCGGCTGCAGTGAGACTCTACTATGACATCATCCCGATGCGCCATTGAGAGGAGGAGATGGATGCTGGCTTCCCGGCGTGCTATTTAAACATCGCTTAATGCTGGCGCGGGAACTCTGACTTGATCGCTGTAAGCGTACCGGCGGTGAGTAGTAGCTGTTGGCTGCAAATAAACCACCTTTGTTACACACGCCGTGTGTGCTTCTCTGTGGTTTCGCTCCGGCAGCCTAGCGTTGCCGAGAATTAGTTCTTATAGTTCTTATAGTCTTATTTAAACTGGTAATTTTGAGTCTCTTGCACTATTTCCGCTGAATTCGATGTCTCCTTTCCTTTTTGTGCCCTCTCCACTTTCCTTTTTATGATAAGCCCTTTGCTCCAGTCTCAGTTTATCTCCGTTACTTGTATCCACTTTATGGGATCTTCTTTTCTGTTGCACTAACCTCTCCACCCGATCCTCTCTCCGTCTTGCACTTTTTCCTCTCCGTCGCCACCTTTCCTTCTTCTCCACGTCTCTCTCCTCTTGTGCCTCTGCTCAGCCAGATTCCGCCTTCGTTTTTCTAACTCTTTCACAATCACCACCTGATGCTGATTTCACTTTTCCACTTCCTCACTGTGTGGCCGCCATCGCTCTCGGTCCGCCTTGAAGACAAACTCTTTCCCCGCCGGATTTAAGGGGTTCAGTCTTGTCCTCCAGTACGATAGCAGGTCGTCCGAAGTCTTCTGACCTTCCCCTTTTGTTTTCTGATCTCTCCAGGATTAGAAATGCCCTTAAAGGGCTTCTTATCGGGGATAAATTGGGATTTTCGGGAGCGACAAATTGCACCCTCACCCACTTTTCTCTGACGTCACCGCCGGAAGTCCTACATTGACTCCTCTTTATCTTTTATTCTCAGTGTTAGTCTGTTCATTTCTGCACATTCTAAATTTTTCTTTATAATTTCTCCTTCCAACGGGATTTTATCTGCTTTCCAATTCTGTGCAAATACAATTCTGGCCGCTGTTATTATATGAATAATCAAATGTGTATCTTCTTTACTATATTTCTCCGGTAATGTTCCCAATAAAAATATCTCTGGTCTTAACTCTATACTGTTGCTGCAGCATTCCCTCTAACCATGTCTCTATTTTAACCCAATAATACTTTGCTTCTTTATGTTGTGGCTCCGTCCTCCGAGCCTATCTTATCGGAGGAAAAAGGCTCTGAACATGAAGGAGAGGAGATGGCCAGGCCTCCCTCTCCAGGACCCTCCTCTCTGGCAATGCCTCCGGAGGACACCGAAGGCCAAACGATAGGCTCAGAGCCAAGCACGTCCCCGCAGCCACAGGTGGACAGTGACGAGGAAAATAAGTGCTGGCTGGACCCTCGCCAGAGGCGCAGGGAGAAACGTGCGCAGCAGAGGGGAAGGCGTGCCAGAGATTAGCTGAGTCACTGGACCACACCCCACAGGCTATAAAAGGGAGTGTGGTGGCCATTCCGACTCTGTGACGGACAAAGCTAATCTCTGGCGAAGCACTTTGCACCTTCGGACACAACATCTATTTGCCGTGGATTTAATTCAAACTGTGTGTATTTTTGTCTGTGTTATCGGAGTAAAAGCTCTTGGCAGGCAGCCACGGAGTTGCTGCCAAGTTCCTTATCACTGATGTTGTGTGTTTGAAGAGTTTATTTAACCCTCAGCTGGCTGGTTGGGTGTGTGCGTGATACGGGGACAGAACACTTTAGACGACCACCACATATGATAATATGATCCTGGCAATTGATGACATTTCCTTTAAACATCTTAGCTAATCTTTCTGGTGACATATGCCATCAATAAAACATCTTATACAGGTTTTCTTTATAAACTGTTGCCATTGTTAATTTATAATTTCTTTCCCATAGCTGTTGCCGTTTCTCCAGTTCAATAGTATATCCAAAAAATCTTGCCCATGCTATCTGTCAGCCTCCACTTTTTCATTGTTTGCTTGCTTGGCTACCATTGTAACAGGGGGAGGGGGGAGCTATTGGAATGTCTGGAAGGGGGGAAGTGAGCTGGTGGAGAAGAGAAGAGAAAGTTTTCTTCAGTGTTTTCTTTGAAGCTGATAACTACTCAAGGTCAACCATTGCGGCATAGCAGGAGGATGGCACCATCAGACGCTGCACCCCACATGACCCCTGGGGGAATGTGGATTGGATAATCCGGGCTGGACGGTTGGGGGAAGGGTTTTGGGGATGCTTTCTATATGTAATTTTCGTGCCTATTGCCTCAGACCTTGCTTTTCTTTGGTTGCATTCAGTTCATACTCAGTAAAAGTACCTTTCTCTATGAAAATGGAGTCGGGGTTTTTCTTTCTTGAGTATTGAAAGGAGGCATGCCTGACACTATCATTGTTTCTTTTACTTCTTCATCTTCTAATCTAATCCGCAATAAATAATTATATAATTTCTTAATCATTTTTTCATCTGTTCGTGTCAGTATCTCATCCAATTCTGATTTCCCCAAGTTAAAACCATATTGCCTATGATCTGCTTCAAACCTTGATTGTATTTGCAATCTTGTATACCAATCTGTCTCAATCCCTTGACTCTCTAATTCTTGCCTTTGTTTCAGTTCTCCCTGTTCTGTTAAAATATCCTTGTATCTAACATTATTCCCCATGTTAATAATATTTGGATATGTCAAAGCTTCTATTGTGGAAAGCCACATTGGTAGTTCCACATAATGTTTTTCTTTCACTCTTTCCCACACTGATAACAAACCATTTCTTACATAATGTCTCTGGAAATATCCATGTAGCCTTTGTTTCCCATACCATAGGAAAGCATGCCAACCTAGTTGTAAGTCATGTCCCTCCAGCGTCAATAGTCTTATATTCCTCAATAGAATCCATTATTTAATCCATGTTAATGCTGCCGCTTGGTAATACAATTCCCAGTTTGGTAGTACAAACCCACCTCTAGATCGTGCATCTTGCAGCATTTTTATGTTGATTCTTGCTCTTTTTCCTTGCCACACATATTTCCATGTTATTCTCTTCAAATCTTCAAAGTACTTTTTCTCCAATTTTATTGGTATAGTTTGAAATAGAAATAACAGTTTTGGTAATATGTTCATCTTTATTAATGCTACTCTTCCCATTAGTGATTGTTGCAGATTTCTCAATTTCTCCAAATCTATTTCAAGTTGTTTTTTCAGTTTATAATAATTACCTTCCTTGAGAGTTGCACATCTTGACGTCAGATGAATGCCCAGGTATTTCACTTTCTTCACAATTTGAATGTCCAGTTTCTCCATTATCTCCCTTTTTTGATTTTCTCTCATATTTTTAACTAGTATTTTTGTCTTGTCCTTATTAATTTTCAGTCCTGCTATTTTTCCATATTCTTCTATTTGTTCCAGCAGTTTTGGCACTGTCTCTATTGGATCTTCCATAATAAACACCAAATCATGCGCAAATGCTTGCAATTTATATTCTTATTTTTTAATTTTCATTCCTTTTATATCCTTTTCCTGTCTCACTTTTCTATTTAAAGCATCTAATGTAAATATAAATAATAACGGAGATAAAGGGCATCCTTGCCTTGTTCCTTTTCTAATATCTACTTTTCCTGTCATTTCACCATTGACCATCACCTTTGTCGATTGATTTTTATATATAGTTTTGATCATACTTATAAATCTATCCCCAAAATCCATCATTTTTAACTGTGTTATCATAAATTGCCAATTGACGTTATCAAACGCCTTCTGTGTATCTAAAAACAGCAACACTATTTGCTTCACTGAGTGTGTTTCATAATATTCTAATGTGTTTAATATTATTTACATATTGTCTCTAATTTGCCTTTTTCATTTAAAAGTTTCTTTAATCTTTCAGCCATAATGGATGCAAACATTTTATAATCCGCATTTAATAGGGATATTGGTCTATAGTTCTTTACTTGTTGCAGATCTGCCTCTTCTTTTGGTATCAAGGTTATGTATGCCTCCATCCATGAGTCTGGAATTTTAGTTCATTAAATACTTGCAGCATCACATTGCTTAATGCATCTTGTAATGTTTTGTATACCTCTGCTGGTAATCCATACGGACCCGGTGTCTTCCCATTCTTTTGTCTTTTAATTCCCTCCATTAATTCTATCATTGATATTCTTTCTTCTAATATTTTTTTAAACTTTTCCAGAATTCTGGGTATTTCCACTTTTTCTAAATACTGTTCTATCTTTTCCTCTGCCACTGTCTCTTGTTGATACAGTCCATTATAATATTTCTCAATTATTCTCTTCTTTTCCTCACTTTTATAACATACCTTTCCATCTTGGTCTATTAATTGACTTATTAACTTCTTTTCTTTCTCCTTTTTCATTTTATATGCTAACCATTGTCCTGGTTTATTTGCATTTTCAAAAATAAATTCTTTTGTAGCTTTTACTTTATTCGCCAGCTCTTCATTTTCCATTAAATTTATCTTATGCTTTTTCAAGTCCATCAAATTTTTAATCTTTTTGTC
The DNA here is from genome assembly GCF_029215685.1 of Pituophis catenifer annectens. NCBI lineage: Eukaryota > Metazoa > Chordata > Lepidosauria > Squamata > Colubridae > Pituophis > Pituophis catenifer. Next base: position 20,994,299 of record NW_027256885.1, read on the forward strand.
ATGAGGATTTTTCTGCAATTCAATCTCTAACCTCTTATATTCCTCCTCTAGTTTCTTTTCCATTTGCCTGTTTTGTTTATTTCATTTTCCTAAATATGTCATTGTCAACCCTCTTTCTTTCTTTCTTTCTTTCTTTCTTTCTTTCTTTCTTTCTTTCTTTCTTTCTTTCTTTCTTTTATTAGATTTATATACCGCCCTACTCCTGAAGGACTCAGGGTGGTGAACAGGCACAAAAATAAAATACATACATACAAAAATTTAAAAGCAAAAATAAAACCAGATTAAACAATTTAGCCCGAGACAAATTTAAAACATCCCAATAATTTAAAAACAGATTTAAAATTTTCAATTTAAAAGAAAAGGGGGGAAAAGGTTAGGCCAGGCCAGCTTGCTGGAATAGGAAGGTCTTAAGAGCGCAGCGGAAAGTGCGCAGATCCGGGATCCTCCGTATCTCTAATATATGCTTTGCTAGTGTCCCACACATTTTGTAATGATGTATCTTCTTTCTTATTCTCTTTAAAGAAAAAAGTCAATTATTTTTCCATATATTGTTGAAAATTCATTTCATTTAGTAATTTTTGATTTAATGTCCATCTCATTTTTTCCCTTTCCTTTCCATGTCATTGTTATTGGATTGTGGTCTGCCCATACATTTTTATTATTTTATTATTATTATTTATTAAATTTTTATACCGCCCTTCTCCCGAAGGACTCAGGGCGGTGAACAGCCAAAATTAAAATACATACAATATGAAAATTAAAATAGTATTAAAAAATAATTAAATCAATTTGGCTTCCCCAATTTAAAACCCCTTACCCATAAAATTAACCCATTAAAAAATTTTAAGCCAGCCCGGCTTGCTGAAATAAGAAAGTCTTCAGCGCCCGGCGGAAAGTACGTCTCAGTAGTTCTGTGCAAGACGCAAGCAAAACTCAGCAAACACAGTTCAGCTCTTTGCAAAATGCTGGTTTATTCACGTCGGCTTCCAGACACATGCTGCGATTCGCAAAAACGAACGAAATCAGCGCTATGGATCCCTGACGGTGAGCGTTTAAATAGCCTGCCCGTTCATTACCTCCACTTCCTCCTTAATACCACGGCCTTGTTATTAGTACCACACCCTCCCTCATCAGCGTATCGGGCTTCAGTGTGCTCTGGAGCATTCTTCCGCAGCAACGTTCATGAACCGCCCTACACCCGTCGCACACGACACCTCCACCCCACACCCCGCACACGACCGCCTGCACCCAGTGCCACCATCACCCCGTGTGTATGTATATCTTATGTATGTTCCTTGCTGCTGTCATCGCGTGGTAGCATTGTCGAGCGTGCTGCGAGGCTCAACAGTACGGAGGTCCGGGATCAGTCGTATCCCTGGGGGTAGCTCGTTCCAGAGGGCGGGTGCCCCCACAGAGAAGGCTCTGTTTGTTTCAATGCCCCAGGAACTTTTGTATTTTAGCTATTAATTCTGTTGACATCCACATCATGTCTATTCTTGACCACAACAAATGTCTATTTGAATAATATGTGTACTGCTTTTCTTTTGGGTAACTTCGTCTACAAGCATCTTGTAGATTTAATTCGTCTATCATTGTAAAGAAAGTTTTTGGAAGTGTCTTTCTTAACTTCTTATTCAGTTTTGTGGATTTATGATCCAACTCATTATCTACTATCGCATTAAAATCCCCTTATATACATATCTCTTCATATTCATATTCTATTATTTTTTTTATGCAACTTCACATAGTATTCTTCTTGATTGTCATTCAGGGCATATATTGCCACTAACAATATTTTTTTAAATTCATATTTATTTCAACCATTAATATCCTTCGTTCCTCATCTTCAAAAATTTGTTTAGATTGGATTGGTTTTTTTTAATGTATAGTGCTACCCCTCTTTTACTTTGACTAGCAAGTGTTGTATATAATGTTCCCAATTTCATTTGCTCCAATAAATATTTATGCTGTTTTCTAATATGAACTTCTTGTAGGCATATAATGTCTAATTTTAATTTTTCTAGTTTGCTAAATATTCTTCTTTTTATTGCTGAGTTTAGTCCATTTATATTTACTGATATTACTTTTACTTCTTCCATTTTTACTTATTTGTTTGTTTGGTAGATCTAGTCGTTCTTATTTCTCTTTGTTCTTTTGCCTCTTTTGCTCTTGCTCCCTCTCTTAATGCTCTTTCCTCTTGTTCCTTGGTTCTTTCTTTTAATTGCTCTTTTTTCTTTTCTTGGCAGCTTGTCCCTCCTTCTTCTCTCAATCTCTCTTCTTCTTGGTGTTCTATGTATTTCTGATAAAATAGTTCTGCCTTTTCTACTGTATCCAATCTGTGTCTTTGTTCTTGTAGGTTCACCAAAATTCCTTCTGGTACCAACCATCTAAAACTCACTCCTTTTTTAATCAAATGCTTTGTCAAGAATTGGTATTTTTTTCTTAAGTCTCTCACCCTTCTTGGAACTTGTTTCAACGCTGCTATCTCTCTACCTTTATATTTTATCGTCGTGTTCCTCATAAACTGCAAAATCTCTGTTCTCAATGTTTTTTTGGTGAATCTAATATGCATTTCTCTGGGTAAATTATTTCTCATTGCATATCTTGTATGCACTCTGTAGATTTCATCTATCCCATTTATTATCTTTTCTGTGCTCTCTTTCATGACTTCCGCTAGTATTTCAGCAATTTTTTTCTGGTAGATTCTCTCATTTTTCTTCCTCTATATTTTGAAATCTTAAGTAAAAGTCATCCTTATCCATTTCCAACTGTATAATTGTCTTTTCCTGGTTTTTATCTATAGTTGTGAGTCTATAATCCATCTCCTCCACCTTTTTCTCTGTTGACTCTACTTTCTCTTCCACTGCTATCAATCGTTCATTTCTTCCCATCATCTCTTTCGCCTCCTTTACTTCTTCTTCCACTTTGTTTATTCATTCCTTAAGGTCTTCACGCATTGCCTGCAATATATTTTTTAATTCCATGTTGGTTTTCTCTTGTTGTGTTGCAATATCTGCTTTTTTTTGTGCCGCGGAGGTCAATGCTGTTGTTATTGACGGTGATAATAAATGTGATGTTAATTTCTTCATTTTGGTCTTTATTTTCAAACCACCCAATTTGTAATCCAAATTTTGAAAGTAATTATAATCCACGTTTGTTTTCCTGGCCGCCACAGATCTTCAGGTTCTTGTTACCCTAATCCATATACTTAGAAAATGATAGTAGCAAAAACCAGACAAAAATATTCCACATGGAGGGAAAAAAGGATAGGAAAAAAAAAAACCCACAGGGAACCAGAAGCTGACGCCACAGCAAAACGGATGGGGGATTTCTGAGCTCCAGAAATCCCCGCCAATAGCCCCGCCACGGGACGGTCCATCTCAGACCCCACAGTCTAGGTTTGACTGCGGTAGTGAGGAGCACATCCTGACGGTCTCAGGGGCATCGCAAAGCCTCTGATTGATCCAGGAAAGCTCCTTTTCCAGTGGCAGGGTAGCAGCCATTAAAGCTGCCGAGGCTGGGGTGGTTTCAGGGAGAGAGAAGGAACTGACAGAGGATCAGATCGGTGAGAGTTTTAATTTTTAAACAATACAGAGAACACCCTGAGGGGATAATGGATTTGGAGATTGAGAACAAGAGGAGATAAGTGGCGAATTTAAAGTGGAAAAGTTTTTTTTTCTCTCTTCGCTACTCTATTTGGCTACATAGTGAGAAGGTTTTAATTGTTTTACTTTCACTATTGATTGAGACCGGAACTGACTTGAGAGAGGGAAAGATCAGTAGGACATTTACACTTCGTTTTTTTTAAAATAATTGGTGGATATTGGCTGGTGTATTTGAACTGAAGCTTTCCTTTTTTTCCTTTTCTTTTTTTAAGAAAACTTTTCTTTTTATTTTTTCTTGGCAATTTTCTATCAATTTTACAAGAAAGACAGGAGAGTGTACAACATTGCCACCTGCTGGAAAAGAATTTTTGTCTACATGTTTATTCAAGTAGCAGTTTAGAGTTACACTGTAGTCAGAATAAAGAGGCTGTCCTGCAGGGCTGATAAGACTGGTGAATATCTGAGAAAGTGGCTTATCTGTATTATTTATACAGGTGTTGGTGTTGGCACTATTTGAAGCTGAAGCAGAAGTCTTGAAATACTATAAGAAGACCTTGACTCTTTTTGGAACTGCTACTTGACATCTTTAGCTTTTCCTTTTAATATTGTGGTTAGACCAAAATATCATACTCTCTATGCTTTCTGAATATTAAAAGGACTATATCTTCCTTTTTTCTCTCTCTCTTTTTTTGGCTCTTTCTTTTTATCTTTCTTTTTTAATTATTATATTTCCATTTTATATATTATTATTATTATTATTATTATTATTATTATTATTATTATTATTATTATTATTATTATTATTATTATTTTGCTTCTAAAATTTTGACATAACAGTATTGGATTAAGGCAAACAAGACCCTGAAGATTTGTTGTTTTTTACTTTTTTTTTGTATTTTTACTTTTGGTCTCTTTCTTTTTCTTTTTTTTCTTCCCTTCCCACATTTAAAGGATTAAGGTTTGGAATAAACTGAAGATTTTGAATTGATTGTTTTTCTTTTTTTTTCCTTTTTGAATCTTTTTTCTTTTCTTTTTTTTTCCTCTTTATTGCCTTTCTACTGGATTGGATTACAAAATGAGTAGAAAAGTAGCAACAGTGGGAGCCGCAGCGACTACACCATCTTCTTCACCATCAGGAGGCCAACGCTCCATCCAGGCAATGTTGCAACAAGAGAAAGAGAAAGAATCATCGACACAAATGATCCTACAAACACTTCAAAGAATGGAACAACAACAACAAAGGATGGAGCAGCAACTGTTGAAGACAGATGAAAAAGTTCAGAGGATGGAACAATAACTGCTTAAAACAGACGAAAAGGTGGTCAATATACAACAAACAATGTCTAAATATGAAGAAAGACTGGTTAAGTTAGAGGAAAAAGATGACCAAAAAGAAGAAAAAAGGAAGGAAATTGAGAATAGATTGGGAGAGGTTGAACAAGGAACATCTGACCTAATTGGATGGGAGATGGACAAAGCAGAATTTTACTTAAGATTTCAAAACGTGGAAGAAGAAAAATGGGAGAATTTAGCTGAGATTATGAATATGATGATAGCTGATGTCTTAGAAGTAACTAAAGAGAAGATGATGGAAGGAGTTGATGAAATTTATCGAGTTTACACTGGATATGCAATGCGTAATAAGCTCCCAAGAGAAGTACATATAAGATTTACTAAGAAATCAATCAAGGCACAAATTCTTCAGGCTGTCCGTGATAAGGCCTTGAAATATAAAGGGAAAGAAGTGACAGTTTTGAGACAAATTCCAAGAAAAGTTAGAGAGTTAAGAAGAGGATATCAATTTCTGACCAAAGTTTTGTTGCAAAAGGGGATTAACTATAGATGGCTGTTCCCAGAAGGAGTAGGCCTAACATGGCAATTTCAAAGATACAGATTAAATACACTTGATAAAGCAAGAGCTTTCTATGAGGAAGTCCTTAAAGAGAAAGAAGTAGATATGGAAGTGGAAACTCAAACAACAGTAGTTCCAATAAAGTTCACTGAAGAAGAATTGATAATGCTAGAAACAACAGAAGGAGCCGTTGGCAGAGTTGTGGAACATAAGGAACAACGTGAAGCTAGATTGACTAGAGCAACAAAACCTATTTATAAAGTATGAACATGGAAGAAAGGAAATTAATCTCAATAAATGTAAATGGACTTAATTCAGCCAATGAAAGAAGAATAGTATTTCACAAATTAGAAAAATTAAAATTTGACATAATTTGTTTGCAGGAAGTGCATATTAAAAAACAACATGAACAACTATTGATTCAACCAAAACTTGGCAAAACTTTTTTATCATTGTCAGAAAGTAAAAAAAGAGGAGTTGCTCTATATATTAGAAATGTATTAATGGCAGAGCAGAAATACGTTGACCCAGAAGGTAGAATTCTGATGGTGGAAATAATTGATAATATAAAAATACTTTTACTAGCAATTTACGCTCCTAATAACAATCAAAGTGATTTTTATAGAAAACTACATAATAACATAATTGAAATGGAGTATGAGAATGTTTGCATGATGGGAGACTTTAATGGAATTGTGGATGAGGAACTGGACTACAAAACACACAAAATAACAAGACATAGTAGAAAGGTACTGCCGAGAACCTTTTTTAAAATGACAGAGGAAATAAATTTGAAAGACATCTGGAGGGAGAGAAATGGGAAAAACAGACAATATACTTTCTACTCTGATAGACATTCATCCTGGTCCAGACTAGATATGATATGGACAACAATGGAATTGACCTTGAATATTGAACAAGTGAAAATAGACACTAACTTATGGGCGGACCACAACCTGGTGATTGCTATCTGGAAAGGGCGAAAAGGTAGATCTAGATGGACATTAAATAACACAATACTAAAAGAGAAAGACTTTATACAGAAAATGCAATGAGAGCTGGATTTTTTTCTTTAAGGAAAATAAGAAAGAAACATCGATACAAAATCGTTGGGATACAATGAAGGCCTTTGCCAGAGGACTAATTATAGACTATACAAGGAAAAGAAATATGAAGAAAAGACAAACCCTTAAAATATTGACAGATGATTTGAAAAGATTTGAAAAGGAACTCCAGAAAGATCCATATAAGAAAGATGTAAAATTAAAATGGATATTATAAAGCATAAAATGGATCTACTGGAGAAGGAAGAATTAGCTCAAAAAATAAGAATTGCTAAACAGAATTATGTTGAAAATGCAAACAAACCAAGCAGATGGCTAGCATATAAACTGAAAAAAGAAAGAGAATCAAGGAAAATAATACAATTAACTGACTATCAAGGACAAAGTAGACTTGGAAATAAAGAGATGGGGGAAATAATACAAGAATATTATACACAATTGTATAAGGAAGATACAATAGAGGAGGATAAAGTGGCAAGGTATTTACAAAAAGCCAAATTACCACAGATTCCCAAGGATGTTGAGGAGATGCTGGATGGAAATATAATGATGATGGAACTAACTGAGGCAATTAAGAAACAGAAGAATGGAAAGGCACCAGGACCAGATGGACTGCCAGTTGAATATTATAGGACATTACAAGAATCTTTATCGATCCCACTACTGGAGGTTATGAATGAAGTAACATCTGTACATCTCCACCCCAGACCACCCCAATGATGCCCTTGATGTGATGTCTCGCTGCCTGGAGGCCGTGCGGGTCTGGATGGGGAGAAATAGGCTCAGACTCAACCCTTCCAAGACCGAGTGGCTGTGGCTTCCGGCGTCCCGATATAGTCAGCTGGTGCCATCACTGACTATTGGGGGTGAATCGCTGCCCCCCACAGAGAGGGCTCGCAATCTGGGTGTCCTCCTGGATGCACGGCTGTCTTTTGAAGAGCATATGACGGCCGTGGCCAGGGGGGCTTTTTATCAGGTTTGCCTGATTCGCCAGTTGCAGCCCTTTCTGGACCGGGACACCTTGCACACAGTCACTCATGCCCTTGTCACCTCCCGGCTGGACTGTTGTAATGCTCTCTACATGGGGCTCCCCTTGAAGAGCACTCGGAGGCTCCAACTGGTCCAGAATGCGGCCGCGGGGGTGGTTATGGGCACAACCCATTGTGCCCACGTGACACTCCTCCTGCGCGAGCTGCACTGGCTCCCAGTGGTCTTCCGGGTGCGATTCAAGGTGTTGGTCACCACCTTTAAAGCGCTCCATGGCATAGGACCCGGGTACCTTACTTCTGCCACCAATAGCCTCCCACCGGCCAGTTCGCTCCCACAGAGAGGGTCTCCTCAGGGTGCCATCGGCCAAGTTATGTCAGCTGGCGACACCCAGGGGGAGGGCCTTCTCTGTGGGAGCCCCAGCCCTGTGGAATGAACTGCCCCCGGAAATGCATAAGATCTCCGACCTCCGTGTATTTCACTGTGCCCTTAAGACCCTGCTGTTCTGCCAGGCCGGGCTATCAATGTAATGATTTTAAATTGGATGTTTTAAATTTTTGGCGGTTTTAATATTGAGCCGAAATTATTTAATAATTTTAAATTATTTTAATTGTTGTTTGTCTTTGTGCTTTTAATAGGCTGTACACCACCCTGAGTCCTTCGGGAGAAGGGCGGTATAGAAATAAAATTATTATTATTATTATTATTATTATTATTATTATTATTATTATTATTATTATTATTATTGACAAAAAAGGAAATACCCCAAACATGGACTGAGGCTTATATCACATTGATTCACAAAGAAGAGACAGACCCACAACTAATCAAAAACTATAGGCCTATATCCCTGCTAAACGCAGATTATAAAATCTTTGCTACAATATTGGCAGAAAGATTTAAGAGATATTTGAATAACTTTATTCATCCTGATCAAAATGGTTTTTTGCCAAAAAGACAAATTAGAGACAATATAAGAATAATCTTGGATACCTTAGAATATTATGAAGCACACTCTGAAAAGCAGATGGCTTTGATATTTTTAGATGCACAAAAAGCCTTTGATAATGTGAATTGGCGATTTATGATGTTACAAATGGAAGAGATGGGCTTTGGTAAGAAATTCTTTCAGGCAATTGAAGCTATATACTCTAAACAAAAGGCCAAGATAATGATAAATGGAGAATTGACTGACTTCATTGAAATAGAAAAAGGCACTAGACAAGGATGTCCATTATCCCCATTATTGTTTATATTGACATTGGAAGTCTTAAATAGAAATATTAGAGAAGAAAAAGAAATAAAAGGTATGAAAATTCGGAAAGAAGAATATAAGTTGCAAGCCTTTGCAGATGACCTGGTCTTTATTATTGAAGAACCATTAATGTCAATAAATAAATTGTTAGAAAGCATTGGAGAGTTTGGGAAAGTAGCTGGTTTGAAAATTAATAAAGATAAGACAAAGATAATGACTAAAAATATGTTGAAAAAGCAAAAAGAAGAACTGATGGAGATTTCAAAGATCCAGGTCACGAACAAGGTAAAATATTTGGGGATACAACTGACAGTGAGGTGTACTTCTCTTAAGGAAAATAATTATAATAAGGTTAAGTGACAGATAAGTATAAGTATAATTTTATTTCTATACCGCCCTTCTACCGAAGGACTCGGGGCGGTGTACAGCCTATTTAAAAACACAAGACAAACATCAATTAAAAATTTAAAATTATTAAATAAATTTGGCTCAATTTAAAACCCCAAAAAATTTAAAATACCCCAATTTAAAATATTACGTTGATAGCCCGGCCTGGCGGAACAACAGGGTCTTCAATGCACAGTGAAATACCCGGACGTCGGAGATCTTACGTATTTCTGGGGGCAGTTCATTCCACAGGGCTGGGGCTCCCACAGAGAAGGCCCTCCCTCTGGGTGTCGCCAGCCGACATAACTTGGCCGATGGCACCCTGAGGAGACCCTCTCTGTGGGAGCGAACTGGCCGGTGGGAGGCTATTGGTGGCAGAAGTCGGTCTCGAAGGTACCCGGATCCTATGCCATGGAGCGCTTTAAAGGTGGTGACCAACACCTTGAATCGCACCCGGAAGACCACTGGGAGCCAGTGTAGCTCGCGCAGGAGGGGTGTCACGTGGGCACAACGAGTTGCGCCATAGCCACCCACGCGGCCGCATTCTGGACCAGCTGGAGCCTCCGAGTGCTCTTCAAGGGGAGCCCCATGTAGAGAAACAATGATTGCATGGGGAAAAAATGTGGGTTATGGTATTGATTTAGAGAAATGGCAAAAATTGTGGTCACATAATTATAAAATGACAATGTCTACAGCATATAAGGAGAATTTGTATAAGATGTTTTACAGGTGGCATCTACCCCCGACGAGGATAGCCAGAATGTTCCAGAATAAATCGGAGAAGTGTTGGAAATGTCATCAAACCCCAGGATCTTATTACCACATGTGGTGGTCATGCCCAGAAGCAAGGAGATATTGGACTAAGATACACATGTGGTTGGAAAAAATGATAAAGAGACATATTGACTTTAAACCAGAGATGTTTTTATTAGGGATCGTACCGGAGACATGTAACAAAGAATTGCAATATTTAATGGTGAATCTTTTGACCGCAGCCAGAATTGTATTTGCTAAAAACTGGAAAGGAGAAAAGTTACCTAATGATGAAGAAATTATTAAGAAAATGATGGAATGTGCTGAAATGAGTAAACTGACATTTGAAATAAGAGAGCAGGAAGATAGACAATATTATTTGATATGGGATTTATTTTATCAATGGATAGAGAATAAGAATTGGAGATAATTATGAAATAAATGGATGTTGAAATTTTTGGAAATAAACTAGCATGTTTAGTGATAAATGGAAGAGAGGAGGAGCACAAAAAATGTCACCGACCGATACGCTGTCTGTAACTGTTTGGAATGATAATGTTTTTATGTTTTGTTTTTGTTTTTTTTTAAATAAAAAGAAAACAAACCAAAAAAACCACAAACCACCAAAAATAAAATAAATTTACCAAGCCCCCCAAAAAAAGAAAAAAGAAAAGCACCAAAAACCAGCAAAAGAGAAATCTGATTGAAAAGACAAAAGTAAAAATGCAATAAAAGCAGTAGAAAAAGAAAAAATATGCACCAAAAATACAAAGTGATAAAAAAAGCAAAAACAAGAAAAGAAAGAAAAACAATCTCCAAATTCTTAGCTCCCAACATTTCAAACGTTAAAAGAAAGAAAAATCCAAAAGTCTTAGATCCAAATAACCAAAAAAATAATAATAAAACAGCAGGTGATGTATATAAAGAAAAAATAACAGTCAAACAGAATAGTCTTTAATCTAGGCGATTCAATCCAGGCGATTGTCAATGCTTCATTGAGGGATGGGGTCTTCCCCGCCGCACTTAAGGAGGTGGTAGTTTGACCCCTTCTCAAGAAGCCTGCCCTGGATCCGGCCACCCTGAATAACTTTCGTCCCGTCTCCAACCTTCGCTTTATAGCGAAGGTTGTTGAGTCTGTGGTGGCACACCAACTTCCACAATTCCTGGAGGAAACGGATTATCTAGACCTGTACCAATTGGGTTTCAGGCGTGGACACAGCACGGAAACGGCATTGGTCGCCCTGGTGAATGATCTCTGGCGGGCCCGGAATGAGGGTTATTCCTCTATCCTGGTCCTACTTGACCTCTTAGCAGCTTTTGATACCATCGACCATGGTATCCTACTGCGACGACTTGGGGGGCTGGGGGTGGGGGGCACTGTTCTACAGTGGTTCTCCTCCTACCTCTCGGGCCGTATGCAGTTTGTTTGGGCGGGGGGTCAGAGATCCTCCCCGAGGCCCCTCACCTGTGGGGTGCCTCAGGGGTCGGTTCTCTCCCCCTTGCTCTTTAACATCTACATGAAGCCGCTGGGTGAGATCATTCGCAGTTTCGGGGTGAGATATCAGTATGCTGATGATACCCAGCTTTACATCTCCACCCCGGATCAACCCAGGGATGTCCTTTCCGTGATGTCTAAGTGCCTGGAGGCAGTGCGGGTCTGGATGGGTAGGAACAGGCTCAGACTCAACCCCTCCAAGACTGAGTGGCTGTGGATGCCGGCATCTCATGGTCTAGTACCCCCATCACTCCAGATGTGGGGGGGGAGTTGCTTACTCCCTCTGAAAAGGTTCGCAATCTTGGCGCCCTCCTAGATTCGTGGCTGTCCTTGGTGGACCATCTGACAGCCATGACAAGGGGGGCTTTTGCACAGGTTCGCCTGGTGCGCCAGTTGCGCCCTTTCCTAGACAGGGATGTCCTCTGTACAGTCACTTATGCTCTCATTATCTCGCGTTTGGATTACTGCAATGCCCTCTACACGAGGCTGCCCTTGTGGTGCACCCGGAGGCTCCAGCTGGTCCAGAAAGCGTCCACGCGGATTGTTACGGGAGCTTCCTGCTACTCCTGTGTTACACCACTCCTGCGTGAGCTTTACTGGTTACCGGTGGTCCTTCGGATCCGCTTCAAGGTGCTGGTACTTACCTATAAAGCCCTCCATGGCATGGGCCCGGGGTACTTGCAGGATCACCTCCTACCGGCCTCCCACCGCCCAGTGCGTTCACATAGGACTGCCCTCCTCTGGGTGCCTTCGGCCAGACAATGTCGGCTGCTGGCACCCAGGATGAGGGCGTTCTCTGTGGGTGCACCGACCCTCTGGAATGGGTTACCCACTGAGCTCCGGACGGCCCCCGACCTCCGCTCTTTCTGCGGTGACCTGAAGACATGGCTTTTCCAACAAATTGCCTGATCTGCTGGGAGTCTTAGTTTTAACTCCTTGGGGATTTTAATTGGATTATTTTAGTATTAATTTTATTGTTCCGTTGTTTTATCTTTGTGAGCCGCCCCGAGTTCTTCGGGAGAAGGGCGGCATATAAGTATGAATAAACTAAACTAAACTAAACTATTGTTCAGCTGGTGGCCTTTTTTTCCCCCTTTCTTTTCTTTTACTCCCAGTTTCTTTTACCGCTGGTTTCCGAGGAGTTTTATCGAGTGGAGGAGGACCTGGAGGCCAAGCTAGCCTCTCAGGGCCAGATGTGGGAGAGACCGATCACATCCACAAGGGAAGCAAGAATGACGATACTGGAGTGGAGGTCGACGGGACCCCTAGATTCAAATGAGTCAGGGGAATGGAAGTACCAGGCTCACAGCCAAACCATGGAGGGGCTGCCCAAAGGATCCAAGCAGATGCATCTCAGTAGCGTCAGCCAGCAGCAACGTACGAGTCACCTGATAGCTGTCCTGGACCAACCAACTTTCACATTTCCCATGAAAGGGGACTGATCTACCCAGGGTGCGGTGCCTCAACCCCTGCATATGGGGCAACTGGGGATGCAACTGAGTCTGCTCAGGAAAGACTGGTCAACTCTCCCAGTGACCCGAGCTACCAGCCCTCCACAGCCGCTATCAGCTTGGTCAAGCCCCAGCTCCTATCGGAGCCCGCCTAGCCACAGAAGACCAGCCAACCTGTTAGGGAAGTGCCCCCTGGTTGGGCATATTACCCTGGACAGGGCTGGGTCCAGGTCCAGGCCCAGTGGATCCCAGCCCCACCAGTCGAACCGCAGCCACCAGCTGCGCCGCAACCATGCCGTGACCCCAAGAAGCCCCAACACACTTTAGAGCAGTGTTCAATGGGAGTCAAATTGGCCTTCTTCCTAAATTGAGCGTGGGCGCACATCGACTGCTATGGGGACAGCTACCAAGATGACCAAGAAATTGTTTCCACCCTCAGTGACAACCTGGAGGGGGAAGCGTTGGAAAGGGTGACCCAGCTTCACGATGAGGGGGCTCCTGAGCTAGAAAATGTCAATGACTTCCTACAGGAATTAAGGAGCCAATTTGAGGATGTATCCCACGGGCAAGAGGCAGAGAAAGAAATCAAGAGAATCAGACAGAGAGGCTGCCCGGCTAAGGAATACATCCAGAAATTCCGAAGAGCTGCCGGGAAGCTGAGATGGTGGCCAGAACTGATATTGGTCCATTACTTCAAAGAAGGTCTGGACAAGGAACTGCTCCAAATTTGACTTTGCCAGGGAGTCCCAGATCGCATTCACGACTGGTATCGGACGGCAGTGGCTATTGACTTAGAACTATGGCGGCATCAGAAGGAGACCCCAGAGAGGAAGCTTAAGAGACAACTGGGATGGTGAGCCGGCCCACGCCCGGCAGAGAAGCCACTTAGAGGGGCCTCCATGATGCTCCTAAAATGCTTCTGGTGTGGACAACAAAGCCACCGAGTGTCCAAGTGTCAGGCCCCAGCCCCTGTTCCACAAGCAAGAGGCCAAACCTCTTCCTCAAAGCCAAAAAGACCACAGCGGAAACCTGCAGAAAAGGGTAAGTTTGCCCGGCAAGCCATTGAGGTCTCTCTCCCCAAGAAAGGGAAGAGAGAACTCCAGTCCCTGAGGTCCCGCCACTGACAAGCAGTGACAGCAGTGACAATAGTGAGGATGACCCAGTGGTGAAATCCAGCTGGATCTATCTGGCTCACGCAAACCGGTAGCGGTGGTGGCAGGAGGCTCAACCCACCCACCGGGACGTCATTATGTCCCATTTTTTACCCTCTGCGCATGCGCAGAAGGCTCTGCACATGTACAGAAGAGGTGCATGCATGCATAGCGCACTCCCGTTCATGAACTGGTAGTGAAGGTAAGTGGATTTCACCACTGGGATGACCCGATGGTAAGTGAAGCCATCTGTCCTTTCACAATTGTCAAAATTCGTGGTGCCAGACATGGGACGCCAAGGGGAAGTAGAGGCCATCATAGACACGGGCTGTACCTGCTGCCTCATCAGCCCTTCCACAGTAACTAAGCTGGCTATAAAGATGAGACCCCTAGCAAACCCCATGTGATTTGAGCAGGTCGATGGGTCGCTAATAGGGAGATGCCCAGCTACACATGTCACTGAACCCATCAAACTAGAAATGGGCTGCCACTGGGAGCTAATTTGGTTCGTAGTTGTTGTGACCTAGGCTTCCTGAGTCATTAAAACACACGAGTAGTCCCAAAAACCTCTTTTATTGCAACAGCTGTGAATTACGTTCATTCACAGCTGAGTCCCAATTAGTTGCAAAAAGTCCTTCGGGTGAAGTCCTTCGGGATAATCACCAACCTTTATCTCCCTTGACATGCTGCCAAAGACCTACTTGGCAAAGCCACACGAATTCCAGAATCAAACAGAGATGCCGACTGGGAACAGAATTAACAATGTTGCTTTCCTGCAAAGTGCCCACATGCCTTTGCTCCTCTTTTAAGCCTTATGGGAGGGGCCAATCATCTCCAGGCCTTACTCCCGAGTCGTCCCTTTTGTTTTAACTGTTCGTGCCTTCTGGCAGCTCTGCGCATGTGTGCACTAGGAACAGGCTCCTCCTGTTCCTCTGCCTCTCTGCTGTCTGACTCTGGAGGCTCCAGAGTCCGTGCATCACTCCCAGATGGCCCTGGCCCCATCTCTGCCTCTGACACAGAGCCCTCGTCCAGGCCTTCCCCAGACTCCAGGACTGGCCCATGTTCCTCCCCAGCCTCCTCACTGTCTGACTCCACTGCCAGCTCCGCAGGCTGCTGGCGGATCATAACAGTAGTGGTGCCAAAAATGACCGAGTCCATCATACTGGGACTGGTGTGGCTAGACAAATGGGGCCCAATTATCATCTGGGAAGGGGGTTACTGAATATTGAAATTGGTGCTGGATCCAGACTGGCCCCCAACCCCAACTGAGAGGGAACCCTGCCAGTGGTTGAGCGACTGTAACCAAAAAGAGAAGGCTGCCATAATGGTGGAGCTGCCCCCAGGGACTCCCCAGATCCCAAAAGAATATCGGGACTTAGTAGAGGTGTTCAATGAAGAGGAATGCAATACTTTACCCCACCCCACCCCCCCGACCCACAGACTGCCCAATAGAGTTCGTGCCGGGGGCTAAACTACCAAAACCAAAAATGTGTTCTATGACTCCTAAGGAGATGAAAGAGCTAAGAGACTATATCGATGCCAACCTATCCCGAGGTTTCATACAACCAGCAAAACCTAGGGTGGCCGCCCCCATCTTGTTTAAAGAAAAGAAAGATGGGTCGATGAGGCTCTGCGTGGACTTTAGAGATTTAAACGCTGTTTGCGTGGAAAACACCTACCCACTGCCACTAATGAAAGACATGCTGTCCCACCTGGCCAAGGGGAAGGTGTTCAACAAACTAGACCTACGGGAGGCATACTACCGAGTCCGAATTATAGAATGAGACGAATGGAAAACTGCTTTTTACTGCCCACTGGGCAGCTTCCAATTTAAAGTAATGCTATTTGGGCTACAAGGGGGCCCTGCTATCTTCATGCAATTAATCAGTGAGGTGCTGCATGAGCACCTATACAAGGGAGTCCTCGTATGACATTCTCATATTCAGTGTGTCACTGCATTTTTGTATTTACCAGATGAGCTCATATTTTTGGACATTCAGACTTTCCGTAGCTTGCCAAGTCCTTATCTCTGATCCACTACGCATGTCTGCATTCCTTTCTTTCTACTTCACACTTTCTTTGTTCTCCTGCCAGGAGAGGTCCGGCCGCAGAGAGGTGGCTGGGATCTTTGCCAAAATGTAATTATTTTAGATAGTGAGATGTTTTATTTTCTTTATAACAAATAAATGAGTTTTTCTTAGAAGATATATCTCCGGGTTTATTTTCTTAACGTATACACAAGGAAAATACCACGATCCACGTCTCTAAATCAAGGTGCGATTACCCAAAAGCAGAATGGGATTAATTAGCACTCTGACACAGTGAAACAATGGAGGAACATGTGAAGCTAGTACACCAAGTCCTGAAAAAACTTCTGGCAGCGAAGTTATACATCAAGCTTTCAAAATGCAAGTTCCACAAGACCGCTCTGCACTACCTGGGCTACCAAGTGTCAAATGAGGGAGTTGAAATGGACCCAGCAAAAGTCAGAGCTGTACTAGACTGGCAGCCCCCTTGTACTCACAGACAACTTCAAAGATTCGTAGGTTTGCCAACTTCTATAGGCAATTCATCTGTTCCTTTGCCAAAATAGCCCTGCCCATAACGGAACTATTAAAGACCGGGGGGGTCAGAAACCCCGTCCTGGTCAACCCTTTAACTTGGACTTTGGAATGTCAGTGGGCGTTTGAGACACTAAAAAGACTGTTTGCTGAGGAACCAGCCCTCAAACACCCTGATCCTGACCAACCTTTTGTAGAGCAAGCAGACGCCAGCGACGTCGCTGTCGCTGCAGTCCTACTTCAAAGAAATGCAGGTAGAGACCTGCAACCATGTGCTTACACTTCCAAAAAACTAACTGACACCGAAAGGAGGTGGGCAGTGTGGGAGAAGGAAGCTTATGCAGTCCAGTGGGCACTGCTAACCTGGAAGCACTTTCTGGAGGGCAGTCAAGTGCTGTTTGAAGTCTGGACCGACCACAAAAACTTAGAAGTGGTAAAAAAAACAAACAGAAAACTCTCCCCAAAGCAGGTTCACTGGGCTCAGTACTTTAAGCAGTTTAACTTCAAACTGAAGTACATCCTGGGAGGTTAGAGCCTACTCACTGATGCCCTATCCAGAAAACCACAATTCAATAGCAAGCCGCAGGAAGTAATCCAGGCAATAATCCCCTCCTCCCAAACAGCAGCACAAGCAACCACTCGGTCACAAACCAGACGTCCAAAACTCACAGATGGGGGAGACATGACCCAAAGCCTTAAAAAGGAGCTGCTAACAGACCCCTGGTACAAAGAGAATAATGAGGCACTAACCCTCAAAGACATACTAGTATGGAAGGATCCAAAAATATATGTGCCTCAAAGCCTATGCCTTCAAATGCTTCAAAAAAGCCACGATGCCAAGCCAGCTGGGCACTTTGGCTACTTAAAAACGCTGCATCTCACCAGGAGACAGTTTTGGTGGCCAAAAATGAAGAAAGACATTGAAGACTATATGAAAAGCTGTGCCACTTGTGCAACTATGAAAAAAAGACCAGGGAATACCCCAGGACTCCTCCAGCAAGTGGCAGATCTGTCCCGACCATGGGAGGAAATTGCCATGAATTTTATTGTAGAACTTCCTGATGGCAGGGGGAACATGGTCATTTGGACCGTGGTAGACTTGTTCTCAAAACAAGCCCATTTCATAGCTTTCCCAGGGCTCCCATCAGCAAAAAAGCTGGCTAAACTATTTATCAAACAGATCAGTGGTGGGTTCCTCCCAGTTCGGCCCAGTTCGGCAGAGCCGGTAGCAGTGACAATATGACATCACCAAACCGGTTCTCTTTGTTTGGGAGCTGGGCACTCCCGCCCCCCCGCGTTATTCTTACCTTTTATTTGGCCCCGCCCCCAATCTATTTGCTGCCTCCCGAGTCCCAGCTGATCGGCTAGAAGGAAAAAAACTGTTTAAACTCTTGCCATGGGGCTTCAAAGGGCCGCCCTACAGCTGAACAGTGTTAAAAGGCAGTGTGGTGGTAGACCAGTGCGCTCAAAAAACAAATGGGTAGACCGGTGCCTCCAAAAACAAATGAGTAGACCGGTGCCTTCAAAAACAAATGGGTAGACCGGTGCCTCCAAAAACAAATGAATAGACCGGTGCCTTCAAAAACAAATGGGAGACCGGTGCCTCCAAAAACAAATGGGTAGACCGGTGCCTCCAAAAACAAATGAGTAGACCAGTGCCTCCAAAAACAAACGAGTAGACCGATGCCTCCAAAAACAAATGGGTAAACCGGTGCCTCCAAAAACAAATGAGTAGACCGGAATGCTCCAAGAACAAATGGGTAGACCGGTACAGCTCTGCAAGCAGTTAAAAGCCTGGTAGACCAGTACCTCTGATAAATCCTAAAGAATTGTCACATGACCATCAAGCCACACCCACAAAATAAGCCACGCCCACAGAACCGGTAGTAAAAAAAATTTAGAACCCACCCCTGAAACAGATCTATAGGCTGCATGGGGTACCCTGCAGAATCATATCAAACATGGGAGTCCAATTCACGGCAAAGTTTTGGAGGAAATTTATAAAGTCCATTGGGTCATCGCAGGGGTTCAGCTTGGCCTTTCATCCGAGTACGAATGGGACAATAGAATGAGCCAATGCAATGATACAACAATATTTGAAATGCTATGTAGACTACCAGCAATCCAATTGGGCAGAACTACTGCCATTTGTGGAAGTGGCATATAACAACACAGTACGTAGCAGCACAGGACTGTCACTTTCCAAATCACAACCAGAATGGAATTCGTCCCCATGCCCGAATTACCCAGAAAACCCCGCTCATGCATTTCATTAAATGAATGGATGGAATCCCTGAAAGGATTGTGGGAAAATACTAAGCGCACTTTGAGAGAGGCGGCAGAAACCTATAAAAAACAGACTGACAAACGCCGGTCTCTCCAATCACAATTCTGGGTGGGAGATAGAGTCTACCTATCCACCAAATATCTAAAATTAAAATTAGCCTCTAGGAAATTGGGTCCGAAGTTCATAGGACCATTCCCCATAGTAAAGATAATTAACCCCATCAACGTACAATTGAAAGTTCCCCGGCTGTTGGGGAAAGTGCATCCGGTCTTCCACCGTAGCTTGCTGAAGCCAGCAGTAAATTCACAGCTCAGACCAGTAGATTGGGCAGCCCCAAAACCACTTGTAATTGAAGGGAAAACACACTATGAAATAAAAATGATCTTAGATTCAAGAGTACACAAAGGACAATTGCAGTACTTAGTTTATTGGAAGTGGTACCCCCTAGCTGAAGCTTCCTGGGTGAAAAGTTGGAAGGTAAAGGCAGATAGATTGATTAAGCAACTCCCATAAGCCAAAGGGCCCTCCTGGGGGGGAGAAGAGAGGAGGTTAGGGACCTCCCCAACTAACCTCTCTGTGATCTCTCTCTCTCTCTCTCTTACAGGAAACTTTCTTCAATTGAAGGGGGGCAGCCTGTCAACCCTGAAGTTTGTTTGTTTGTTTATTTATTTATTTATTTATTTATTTATTTATTTATTTATTTATTTAGGCTTATATGCCGCCCTATCTCCAACGGACTCCGGGCAGCTCACAACAATAAAACCACAATCCATAATGCAAGTTAAAATGCCTAATTAAATCAGATACAATTAAAAACCCATAAAAAACCCCATCAGTCCAGGCCGGGGGACTCGAATAACCAAGTTTTTAATTCACGGCGAAAGGTGCGAAGGTCAGGGGCCAGCCGAAGCCCCAAGGGAAGTTGATTCCAGAGGGTGGGCGCACCCACAGAGAAGGCTCTACCCCTGGGGACTGCCAGCTGACATTGTCTCGCCGACGGCACCCTGAGCAGGCCCTCCCTATGGGCGCGAACCAGGCGATGGAATGTTGTTGCTGGCTGCAGGTGGTCCGCCAAATATCCTGGGCCTAAGCCATGTAGGGCTTTGTAGGTCATCACCAGCACCTTGAATCTCACCCAGAGGGCAACCGGTCTGGATGGGGAGGAACAGGCTCAGACTCAACCCGTCCAAGACCGAGTGGCTGTGGCTGCCGGCGTCCCGATATAGTCAGCAGGTGCCATCGCTGACTATTGGGGGTGAATCTTTTCCCCCCACAGAGAGGGCTCGCAATCTGGGTGTCCTCCTGGATGCACAGCTGTCTTTAGAAGAGCATATGACGGCCGTGGCCAGGGGGGCCTTTTATCAGGTTCGCCTGATCCGCCAGTTGCAGCCCTTTCTAGACCGGGACGCCTTGCGCACGGTCACTCACACCCTTGTCACCTCCCGGCTGGACTATTGTAATGCTCTCTACATGGGGCTCCCCTTGAAGAGCACTCGGAGGCTCCAACTGGTCCAGAATGCGGCCACGCGGGTGGTTATGGCTGCAACTCGTGCCCGCGTGACACCCCTCCTGCGCGAGCTGCACTGGCTCCCAGTGGTCTTCCGGGTGCGATTCAAGGTGTTGGTCATCACCTTTAAAGCGCTCCATGGCACAGGACCCGGGTACCTTCGAGACCGACTTCTGCCACCAATAGCCTCCCACCGGCCAGTTTGCTCCCACAGAGAGGGTCTCCTCAGGGTGCCATCAGCCAAGTTATGTCGGCTGGCGACACCCAGGGGGAGGGCCTTCTCTGTGGGAGCCCCAGCTCTGTGGAATGAACTGCCCCCGGAAATACGTAAGATCTCCGACCTCCAGGTGTTTCGCTGCGCACTGAAGACCCTTTTGTTCCGCCAGGCCGGGCTATCAATATAATAATTTTAAATTGGGGTATTTTAAATTTTTGGGGTTTTAAACCGGCCAAATCTATTTAATTATTTTAAATTTTAATCATTGTTGTGTCTTGTGTTTTTAAATTGGCTGTACACCGCCCTGAGTCCTTCGGGAGAAGGGCGGTATAGAAATAAAATTATTATTATTATTATTATTATTATTATTATTATTATTATTATTATTATTATTATTATTATTATTATTATTAATTTTGAGTCCCGCTACTTCACCGAATTCTTCTATCTTTTGTATCAATTTAGAACCCGTTTCTAATGGATCTTCCAAAATAAATACCATGTCATCGGCAAATGCTTGAGTCTTGTATTCTTCCTTCCTAATTTTTAAGCCCCTTATTTCCTGATCTTCCATAATTTTTGTTAGAAGAGTTTCGAATGATATAATAAATAGAAGAGGAGAAAGGGAACACCCTTGCCTAACCCCTTTTGTAATATCAATTTTTTCTGTCAACCCCTCATTTATAACTACCCTGGCTGTTTGTTTGGAATATATTTTCCCCACCATTTTTTCAAATCTTTCTCCCAATTCCATATACTTTAATTGTGTTATAATGAAGTTCCAATTCAAATTGTCAAAGGCCTTTTGGGCATCAAGGAAAACCAGTGCCGCTTGCTCTTCAGATGACTTTCATAATATTTGAGAACATTCATTATTATCCTCATATTATTTTTAATTTGCCGCCCCGTCAGAAAACCATTTTGGTCTGAATGTATATAATTATTCAAACAAATTTTTACTCTCTCCGTTATTATTGTTGCAAATGTTTTATAATCTGTGTTCAGCAAAGAAATTGGCCTATAGTTTTGAATTTGTTGTATATCTGTGCCTTCTTTGGGTATGAGGGTAATGATCCCCTCTGTCCAGGTTGCCGGAATTTTTTTTTTTACATTTTTTTATTTTAAAATTTAAAAAAAACATAAAAACATCATCATTCCAAACAGTTAAAGACAGTATATTTATCGGTTTGCATCCTTTTGTGCTCCCTCCTCTCTTCAAAATATCACTATACATCCCAAGGTTATTTTCATATAAAAAAAGAAAAAAGAAAATTCACTTAATTTGTCTCAGCATCCACATATTTCATATTTATCTCCATTTTTTATTGTCCATCCATTGATAAACTAAATCCCATATCAAATAATATTGTTTATCTTCCTGCTCTCTTATTTCAAATGTCAATTTACTCATTTCAGCACAGTCCATCATTTTCTTAATAATTTCTTCATCAGTAGGTGTCCTTTCTCCTTTCCAATTTTTTGCAAATACAATTCTGGTTGCTGTTAAAAGGTTCACAATTAAATATTGCAATTCTTTATTGTATGTCTCTGGTAAGATCCCTTATAAAAATATCTCTGGTTTATCCTCTCTTTCTATTTCTTCCTGTTGTTCCTCCTCCTGACTTTTATCTTCTATTTCTTCCTTACTTTCTTGTTCTTCTTCTAAGTAATTTTTATAGAACTCCTGTGCTTTTTCTACTGTGTCGATTTTGAATTTTTTGTCTTGCCATGTAATAAGAATTCCTTCCAGCATGATCCAGCGGAACATTACTTTGTGTTGAATTAATTTGGATGTCAGGAAGTAATATAACTGTCTTTGGTCCTGTACTCTTCGTGGGGTTTGCTTTAAGATAATAATCTCTTTCCCATTATACGTTATTTTTCCATCCCTTGATTTTTTATATATTTCATTTCTTATTGTTTTTTTGCAAAATCTGATATGTACTTCCCATGGTAATTGGTGCCTTCTAATGTAGTTATTGTGTACTCGGTATGCTTCATCTATCGAGTCTTTTACTTCTATTTTGTCTTTCTGTATTATTTCCGCTATTATATCACACATTTTCTCTTCCAAATAACTTCTTCTAGTTATTTCTTCAATCATTTTCCTGATTTCCTGCCAATACTGTTGCGCCCTTCTGCAAGACCACCAGATATGATAATATGACCCCTTTTGTGACTTGCATTTCCAGCAAATTGGAGACATATTTGGGAACATTTTAGCCAAACGTGCCGGTGGGAGGTGCCATCTGTAGAACATCTTGTAAAGATTTTCTTTATATGGTATCGATAGTGTCAGCTTGTAGTTTTCTGTCCATAACTTGTCCCATTTATCCAGTTCTATGCTGTGCCCTATATTTCTTGCCCAGGTTATCATATTTTCTTTCACCGTTTCCTCCTCTAATTTATATTTTATTAAATATCTGTAAATTTTAGTTATCATTTTCTCATCTGTACTTTTTAATATTTTATCCAATTCATTTGGTTCCGTTTGGAATCCATATTGTGTCCTGTCTGCCATATATCTCGACTCTATTTGGAGGTAAGGCCACCATTCAATAACTATGCCTCGGTTTTCCAATTCTTGTCTCGTATATAAGTTCCCTTCACTGTTCAGTAATTCTTGGTAGTTCCTCATCTTGTCTATTTCTGTGGTGTTTGGGTAGATTAAAGCTTCCATAGTCGATAGCCATCGCGGGATTTTGCTGTAGTGTTGTTTTCTGATTTCTTGCCACGTTTTGTATAGTGAGCCTCTAATAATGTGTCGCTGGAAATACCTATGTTTCTTATCTGTGCCTTCCCACAAAAAGGCATGCCAGCCTTGATTCAAGTCAAATCCCTCTAGATATAGCGTTCTCTTGTTTTTTAAGTCTATCCATTCTCTAATCCAGTTTAGCGACGCTGCTTTGTAGTATAGCTCCCAGTCCGGTAGACCAAGTCCTCCCTTTTCCCGGGCATCCTGTAAACATTTTATTTTGATTCTAGCCTTCTTTCCTTGCCAGATGTATTTCATTACTATCTTATTAAGGTTCTGAAAGAAATCTTTTCCTGGGCTAATTGGTATCACTTGGAAGAGATAAAGTAATCTTGGTAGTATGTTAATTTTTACTGATGATATTCTACCCAGGAATGACAGTTGTAATTTATTCCATATTTCCAGATCTTTTTTAATCTGTTTCATCAGTTTAATATAATTATCTTCTCTAATCGTTGTTGCTTTTGTAGTGAGCCAAATTCCCAAGTATTTTACTTTCTTTGCAACTTGTATTCCTAATTCTTCTTCCAATTTTGTCTCTTGTGTCTTAGTTAGGTTTTTAGTCAGAACTTTAGTTTTTTGTCTGTTAATTTTAAGCCCCGCCACTTTGCCATACTCTTCTATCTTCACTAATAATATGATTCCTGATGTTTCTGGTTGTTCCACTATAAACACGATGTCATTGGCGAAGGCTTGTAATTTGTATTCCTCTGTCCGTATCCTCAGACCCTTTATTTCTTCTTCCTTCCTTACTTCGTTTAGTAAGACTTCCAGTGCTATTATGAACAGTAGGGGCGATAGTGGGCATCCTTTCCTCACCCCTTTTTGTATTTCTATTTCTTCTGTCATGTCCCCATTAATTGTAATTCTCGCCGTCTGGGAAGAATATACTTTCTTAATCATTTTTAAAAATTTCTCGCCAAAATCCATAAACTCTAGTTGTAATATAAGGAAATTCCAGTTCAGATTATTGAATGCCTTTTGGGCATCGAGAAAGATTAAGGCTACTTTTTTATCAATTCTTTGTTCATAATATTCTAAGACATTTATAATTGTTCTCATGTTATTTTTTATCTGTCTCCGTGGAACAAAGCCATTCTGATCAGAGTGTATAAAATTGTATATAACTGTTTTCAATCTCTGTGCTATAACTATCATGAATAGTTTATGGTCGACGTTTAGTAGTGAAATCGGTCTATAATTTTTAACCTGTGTCAGGTCCGTATCTTCTTTGGGAATAAGTGAGATAATTGTTTCTGCCCAAGATTTAGGAGTTTCTGCTTCCAATAGTGCGTCATTGAAGACTTGGAGTAGTAGCTCATCTATCGGGGACTGACAGTTTTTGTAAAATTCAGCTGGAATTCTATCTGGGCCTGGTACCTTGTTGTTCTTTTGTTTCTTCCGGGCTTCCATTAACTCTATCATTGTGATTGGTTTGTTTAATATATCTCTGTGGGTTTCCTCCAGTTTTGAAATGTTTGTTTTACGCAGATATTCCTTAATGTCTCGGTCCTGGATCTCCTCTTGTGAGTAAAGTTTTTGATAAAATTCTTTAACTATCCGTTTTTTATCCAAATTCATACTATATATTTGTCCTGCTTCATCTTGAAGTTGATATATTATTCTACTCTCCCTCTCTTTCTTCAATCTATACGCTAGCCAGCGACCTGTTTTATTTGTGTGTTCAAAGTATTTCTGCTTTGCCATTTTAATTTAATGATCAGAGGTGAAACCCTTGTTCCCTCCGATAGGGTCCGCAATTTGGGTGTCCTCCTGGATTCTCGGCTGTCCTTAGATGACCATCTGATGGCCGTAACCAGGGGGGCCTTCGCACAGGTCCGTCTTGTGCGCCAGTTGCGCCCGTTCCTAGACCGGGATGCCCTCGCCACGGTCACTCACGCCCTAGTTACCTCTAGGTTGGACTACTGTAACACCCTCTACATGGGGCTGCCCTTGGGATGTGTCCGGAGGCTTCAGCTAGTCCAAAATGCAGCCGTGCAGGTAGTTACGGGGGCGTCTAGATACTCCCGTGTAACACCTCTCCTGCGTGAGCTGCATTGGCTACCGGTGGCACTCCGGATACATTTCAAGGTGGTGGTGCTCACCTATAAAGCCCTTCATGGCTTAGGCCCGGGGTACTTGCAGGACCATCTCCAGCCGTTCTCCCATCGTCCTGTGCGCTCTCACAGAGTCGGCCTCCTCAGGGTGCCGTCGGCCAAACAATGTCGGCTGACGACCCCCAGGGGGAGGGCGTTCTCTGTGGGAGCCCCGACCCTCTGGAATGGATTGCCCACTGAGCTCAGGACAGCCCCCGACCTTCTTTCCTTCCGCCGCGAGCTGAAGACGTGGCTCTTCCGCCAATTAAACTGATCCGTTTGGGGGTACACTGGTATAATTTTAAATCGTTTTTTAACTGGGTTATTGATTTTAATTTTGTATTGTATTGTGATTTGTATTGAAGTTGTCATTTTGTAAGCCGCCTTGAGTCCCTAGGGAGAAAGGCGGCATATAAATCGCAATAAATAAATAAATAAATAAATAAATAAATAAATAAATAAATAAATAAATAAATTTTCTGTGCAACTTCTGTTTGTGTGATTAAGTTCAATTTATGTTTGATCAGATTCAATTTTGCCTTTATTGTTTTATCGTTGGGCTGTCTCTGCAGTTGTGATTCGTATAGTTTGAGTTCTTCCAATAGGTTATTTCTTTTTTGTTGTTTGTCTTTATTTTTTTTGGCTGTATATGCTATGCTGAGGCCTCTTATGTAGGCTTTTGTTGTGTCCCACAGATTCTGTAATTAAGTTTGTTCTTTGGTATTTATTTGATAAAATATCTTGAGCTCCTTCTCCATCATCCATATGTATTCTTTATCTTTTATTATTCCTGCGTCCATCATCCACCTCTTCTGCTTACGATGTCCTTTCCATATTATTTTTATGGGGTTGTGGTCTGCCCAGGTGTTCGGTATGATTTCAACATCTTGTATTTCTTTTCTAAGATCTGGCGTCATCCAGGCCATGTCAATCCTGGACCATGACTGGTGTGGGCTTGAGTAATGTGTATATTGTCTAATTTGTTTATTCGTCTCTCTCCACGCGTCGCATAAGTGTAATTCTTCAACCATATCTTTAAATGTCTCCGGCAAAGTTTTCTTTCTAGTTTTACTTCTTTTATTGCCCTGATAGTCGTCTTGTAAGTTCATAATTGCGTTAAAATCCCCGACAATGCAGATGTTCTCGTATTCCAGGTCTTTGATTATATCATGCAATTTCTTGTAAAAATCTCTCTGATTTCCGTTAGGTGCGTATATAGATGCTAGTAATATTGTTTTTGTTTCTGTTTGTATTTCCAATATTAAAATACGTCCTTCTACATCTGTGTATATCTGTTTGGTTTTTAAATGATTTTTAACATACATTGCCACCCCTCTCTTTTTACAATCTCCTAAGGATGTATATAGTCTTCCTAATTTTTGGTTTTCCAGCAGTTTTTGTTGCTGTCTTTTAATATGCACTTCTTGTAATGTTATGATGTCAATATCAAGCTTTTGAAGTTTTGTAAATATATATTTCCTTTTTGT
This sequence comes from Pituophis catenifer annectens, assembly GCF_029215685.1. Taxonomy (NCBI): domain Eukaryota; kingdom Metazoa; phylum Chordata; class Lepidosauria; order Squamata; family Colubridae; genus Pituophis; species Pituophis catenifer. Next base: position 21,021,209 of record NW_027256885.1, read on the forward strand.
CGGTGAGTTAAGTCTGTTTATATTAATCGAAATGACTTTTAGTTCTCCTTCCATCTCTCTTGGCTTATCTATTTGTTATCTTTAACTTTGTTGTGTTTCTGTTGACTCTTTGTGTCTTTTCCCTCGCCTCCTCTCTCTCCATTCTTTCTCTCTCCGCTCTTCTTTTATCTTCCTGATCTTCTTCTTCTTTTTCTATTCGCTGCACCTCTTGCCTCCTAGGTTCCGTTTCTTCTTTTCTCCCCTGTTCCTCTTCAGATATAAAGTGTTGTTCGAAGAAATCTTGCGCTTTTTCTAAGTTATCAATCCTGTACTTTCTGTCCTCCCAGGAGATGAGTAGGCCTTCCGGTAGTAGCCAGTGAAATTTTATTTTAAATTTGTTCAACTGTGTAGTTAGGAAATTATAATTTCTTCTCTGATCTCTTGTTCTTCTCGGTATTTGTTTGAGGGTTAAAATTTCTCTTCCCTTATACATGGTTGTCTCTTCTCTCATTTTCCTGTAAATCTCTTCTTTTAATGATTTCTTCATGAATCTAATGTGGATTTCTTTGGGTAATTTGTTCCTTCTTGCATAGTTGGTGTAAATTCTGTATATTTCGTCTATTCCGGTTCGTGGATCTTCCTTATCCCTTTGGGTTACCTTTACTAATATTTCCGTCATTATTTCCCCTAGGTCTTCATCTTTTTGCTCTTCTACATTTTGAAATTGTAAATAAAAAGAAGCCTTCTCCATTTCAAGATAGGTTAATGCATCCTCCGTTTCCTTGTTAAGCGCCCCTTGGTCTTGTTCCATCCTTTCCATTCTGTTGATCGTGTACTCCATCTTTTCTTCCGCCTTTTGGATCCTCTGCTCGTTTTCCGCTATGTTCTGTTGGATTTTTTCCATCTTTTCATCCATGTTTTTAATATTGTCTTTTATTTCACCCACATCTAATCTCAGTTCTTCATGATTTTTCCTTGTCTCCTCGTGATTGTGGGCTATTGTTTCTTGCATTCTGTTCATTCCTTCCTGTATCATTGCTAATGCAGAGTGAATATTTTGCATATTAAGAGCGGAACTCATCTTGTCCTTTTCTGTGGTTTCAGCTGATTTCTGTTGGGCCGGGGAAGCCATCAGTATCATTTGGCTGGAGGGTATTTTCTTACTTGATTTGGTTGTTGTCGCTGTACTTGTAGTTGCCATTAGTATTCCCTGTTTTATTGTTTCCCAGTATCTCATATACTAGTCAATATTTATAAATCAATTTCTTAGATTTGGAACCCAAATGGTTTTTCTCTTTTCAATATTCAATATTCTTTCAATATTCTTCAATATTATGAGACAGTAATAAGGAAGGTTAATAAGGAGGGGTTGAGGGAAAAGTGTAGTAATCTAGCAATTCATCAGTTACTTATCCTTAACGTTAAATAATTAAATATTTGCTGTATCTCTTATATTGTTAAATAAATATCAATTACTATTAATTTCTAATATATCTAATATGAGTATATAAATATAATTTATGTTAATATACTGAATATAATGCAATATAATATAAATCTATAAATCTAAGTATATAAAGACAGATTAACAGTCCAATATTTCGCTTAATAGATGCAAGGTTAGGCTATGCAGTCATATATAGAAATAAATTTTTCAAAACAATATATACAAGTTCTTAACTCTTTTGGATTTTCTTCTTTTAGGTCACTCTCTTCTTTTATTCTTCTCTGTCTTCCCGTTAATTGTTCTGTGTATTCAGCGTCCAAGTGCCTTTTGAATTAATGTCCACCGGTCCAATACTATTCTCTAATTGTCCAAGTCTTTAAGTTTCTTTCAAATGTTCCAAAGTCATTCAAAAGAGAAGGGGAAGTAAGAAAGGAAAAAAAAAAGGTATTATAAATCCAACACTCGTCACGTTCTCCTCTTTCTTTAAGTGTCCTATATCCCAAGGTTCTTTACGCTAAATATCCAACTAGAATCCAAAGCGACTTCTTCTCAAGATATCAAAGTCTCCAAACGTCTAAATATTATCCAGATATTCCAATGGGAAAAAGGAGGAAAAGGAAACAACAAAAGAAAAAAGAAAAAGAAAAAGCAATGTTGTAGATCCAATACACTTCTCGATCGCTCCTTCTTTCCTTATTATATCCAATTATATCCAATACACGTTAAGTATCCACCGAAATTGTAACACATCTGCCTATCTCAATTTTTTAATCTGATTGTCCAATTATCTCGTTATCCAATTATCCAAGTGGTAAGAGAGCCAAAATCCAAGCAGTCCAAAAAGCAAGCAGATTTATAAGTCCAATACTCGCCGCTTTCTTTCTGCTTCAAATCGGTTGGCTTCTCCTTCTTTTCTTCTCTGAGTATCCATTAATCTGGTCGTCCTCCCGTCAAGTATTCTCCAAACTCCTGATAGTTTCCGCTCTCCCAGGGTCTCACTGCAAGGTTTTAATATCGTCCAAATGTTCCAGCGCCTAGCTTTTCTCTGAGTTTCTCGATTTCACAGGCTGTCCAATTCTGCGCTGTCACTTTCAAAATGGATTCCCCCTCCGCTCCGTTTTTCAATCACCGCTTCTCTTTCTTATTTCTTAGAGGTTCCTTCCTCCCGCTTTCTTTCGACAGTTTGAAAATGTGCTTGTATCTTTTTCAATTCTTCCTTCTTTCTCTATTTCAGTTTCCACCGATGCTTCTTTTTTTTTTTTTTTTGATTTTCGCTTCCCTCTAAACAGCTGTCAGCATTTCAGGCCAGCCTAATGGCTGGTTCTTCCTCGATCAGAGTTAAGGGGGTTTTCCTGAACCTTCAGGGGGATTGCTGTCCTCCCCGAGGTCCTCAGAAGTTCCCCTTTCTTCTATCGACCTCTCCAAGGTCGATAGCGCCTAAATCGGTGCCCAAATCAAGGATATTAGGGACCTCAAGAGCGGAGACCCGTTCCCGCGTCCCTAACACGTTGACGTCACCGCCGGAAGTCCAATTCTTACTCCTTTCTATAAAGCCTATAATTTTACTCCTTTCTATAAAGCATATAATTTTTGCTCATACGATCAGCAAAACAGATTCCCCCTTTTTCCCAATTACAAAAGTCTTTCAAAAATATTATCTTAATAGTAATTACTTAATAGTTACTTAGGATTACTTAAATCAAATTCGAAGCCAGGAAGAAATAGAAAGAGAGGAAGAACAAAAGAAAGCCCGAGAAAAGGAATGAGAAGAAAGAGAGGGAGCAAAAGGAAGAGTTAAGAGAGAAACAAGAAACAGCAAAAGGCAAGTACAGTAAGAGATGGAAGAAAAAATATCTCTATTCTCAGTGAATATTAACGGCCTAAATGCTCAGAAAAAGAGAACCCAGATATTTACGAAATTAAAAAAATTAGACATGGATGTGATCTGCCTACAAGAGATCCATATAAAGAAAGACTTTCAAAAACTATTGGAAAATAAGAAATTAGGAAAACTATACGTGTCACTCTCCCAACAGAAAAAAAGAGGAATAGCAGTGTACATAAAAGAAAGATTAAAATCAGAATTGAAATATGCAGATGATGAGGGAAGAATTCTGATGATCAAATTAGATACTGAAATGAAACAATTCTTATTAGTAGTGATTTATGCCCCTAATACAAACCAAAAAGATTTTTATAAAAAATTACATGATAAAGTATTAGAACAAGAAATAGAAAATATATGTATAATAGGAGATCACAACGCGATAGTCGACACTAAAAAAGATTACTATAGTGATAATAAGAGTAAAAAAAAGAAAGGAAATATTACCAAAAGAGTTTTTTAATATGATATCTGAATTAGGCTTAAAAGATACGTGGAGAGAAATTAATAGAGAAGAGAGACAATACACATACTATTCCCACCCGCACCAATCGTGGTCCAGGATCGATATGGCCTGGATGACGGCGCAACTGCAATTGGAGATACAAAAAATAGATGTTGGAACAAACGAATGGGCGGACCACAATCCTATAATAATACATTGGAAGGGACAAAAAAAAATAAAATACAAAAGATGGACTCTAAGCCAGTATTTATGTAAGGAGAAAGAATACAAACAACTAGTGGGAAAAGAGATAGAGATCTTCTTAAGTATAAATAAAAAAGAACACAACTCACCCCAAAATTTTTGGGACACTTTGAAAGCTTACATTAGAGGGGTGTCAATTGCATATACTGCAAAGAGGAACAAACAGAAAAGATATCAACAAAATAAATTACAGGAAGAACTCCAAAAAGTAGAGGAAAAACTATATAAAGATCCGCAAAATAAGAAATTTAAAGAGGAATGGAGAATAATTAAACACAAATTAAATTTGATTACACAGGAAGAAATTGCTCTGAAAATAAAGGCAGCGAAACAAAACCATTTTGAGCATGCAAACTAAGTAAGTAGATGGCTATCTTATAAGCTGAAAAAAGCAAAAGAAAAAAGAATGATACAATACTTGAAGAATGAAGAAGGGAAAGTATGTTACAAAACAGAAGAAAAAAAATAGTGCATAACTTCCTCTCTAAACTGTATACTCAGGAACAAAAAAAGGAAACTGAAATACAGAGATATATAGAGGAAATAAATGTTTGCAAGCTGACAGAGGAACAGAAAGAGACATTGAATAGACCAATCTCCAAAACCGAATTTGGAATGGCAATGAAAAAACAAAAAAATTGACTTCCAGTTGGCACCGCAGGCATCGCGGACGGTCTCTTCGGACCGCCAGCCCTGCGATTTCGTAAAAGCTGCTTTGACAGCGCTAATCGGCTGTCTGGCGGCTTAAAAACCTCTCCATCGGGAGAAGAAGGAGAGGAGAGCTGGTGGGTGCGAGTAGAGCTCCCCAAAAGTCCTCTGGAATAATTCCAGAGGCTTGGAGTGTGAGAGCTCCCCGGTCAGCCCACTAAGAAGCTCCGGATCCGGGACAACTCTGCTTTAAACAGAGCCAGACGCCGCGACCAATCCTGCAGGCAAAAGTGAGTTTGATCGAATACAAGCGCAGGCAGAGCCGAAACAGGAGAACAAGCTTTAAAAGTAACTGTGCTTAACTCCGGATTTACATTGTTTCTAATCGAATCCCCTTGAGCTGGAGGCTGAAGATGGCGCCTTTGTTATGGGTGTGAAAGTGAAAGTTAGAAACGAAAGTGTTTATTGAGAACTTTGCACTTTGAGAGTGGATTAAAGCTGCTGGGAATTGAGAGCTTGTGGAGAAAAGACTATTTTGCTTGATAAATTATAGACTATAAATTACAAGCTTTTGAAAATTGTTCAAGGGACTTTGTGGCTGTAAAAAAAAAAAGAAGATGGCTTCTAAACAAGTTAAGCCAGGAGCTTCTAGAGGTGGAGGAGGTTCTCCAGAAGTGTCAGTAGTGACACAGAAAGCCCAACTTCTGGCTGATTCACAGAGTCAGGAGGCTTCTTTTAATGAACTCAAAGAATTTATAAAAGAAGCCATGAATAATCAAGCTGCAGCTATGAATAACCTAACAGTAATTGTGGAAGGGAAATTAAAGAAATTTGAGGAGGATATAAAGTCAATTAAAGAAGTTGTTGAAGCAAAGCATGATGAAATAAGAGATGATATTGTTTTTGCAGTCTCAGGATTGGCAAAACTTGTTATTCAGGTGGATGAGAGAGTGGAAGAAATCAATGAAGCCAATCTGAACTTGGAAAACAAAGTAGGAGACATTATGACTAAAACAGAGAAGGTGGATGATGAATTGGTAATGTTACAATACAGATCTATGGAATTTGCCCTGAGACTGAGAGGGCTAAAAGAAAATAACTAGGAAAACTTAAAGGATATTTGTGCAGAAGCAATTGCAGGGTTAATCAAAGAAAGTCCAGATGATGTGGCAAGTCGAATTGATAAAATCTACAGGGTTAACTCTTGGGTGGCAAGACAAAGGCAGTTGCCAAGAGATGTGGTGATTTATTTTACAACCAGGAGGATCAGAAATGACATCTTACAAGCTTCCTACAAGAATAAGGTTCAAGTGGCTGGACAAGAAGTGGTGGTTCTGAAAGAGATCCCTCCAAAAATGTTAAGAAGCAGAAAGGACTTTGGCTTTTTGGTAAACGAACTGAGAAACCAACAAGTGCAGTACAGATGGGATGTTCCAACTGCTCTAATAGTGAATTATAGTGGAGAAAGATATCGGTTAAACACAGTTTGGAAGGCAAAAGATTTTTATGTCAATGTTCTAAAGGCTGGATATCCACCCTCACGGGGGGGGGGGGGGGATAGAAAGAAAATGGAGATGTTACAACAAAAAAAAGATGGAAAGCAGATACAAACTTATGCTGAAGTTGCAGCTGGAGGAACCACCATGGAAGAAGATCTGGATCTTGGGGGCCCACCCCCAACTCTGGAACCATTTAAGAAGGGAGAGCCAAGAGAACAACAACTGACCCGATCAACTTATAAACGTCAAGAACAACAATTAAAAGTGCAACAATCTCAAGATTCATCTCAAGAAGTCCAAAAAACAGAAGCGGGGGGGGGGGGGGCTAGGCTGAGGAGTAAGGTGGAGGAAGATGTTCAGCTGATGCTCTTGAAGCTTCGAAAGGCCAAAGATGGCAACTAAATTCTTATCCTGGAATGTTAATGGTTTAAACTCACCACAAAAAAGAAAGAAAGTATTTCACTATTTGAAACAATTTAAGAATGATGTTATTTGTTTGCAAGAGACACATATTAGACTATTAGACCAAAAATATTTGATAAATTCAAGATTAGGTACACATTTTGTGGCATCAGCACCAGAGAAGAAAAATGGGCTAGTTGTATATGTAAAGAAAGGACTATTAGCTAAGTTAATTGAGGCAGATACTCAAGGAAGATATATTGCAATTGAATTACTAACTCAGAATGGAAAGATGCTTTTAATTGGAATATATGCACCTAATCAACAACAGGACAAATTTTATAAATTTTTACACACTAAAATAATACAATGGGATTATAAATCTTTTATCCTAATGGATGATTGGAATGGAGTAATAGACACACAGAAAGATAAAAAAAAGTTTATCAAAGATCTCGACACGTGCAAAATTACCTAAATCTTTTTTTGATATGATGGAAGATATGGAGCTGAGAGATATTTGGAGAGAACGGAATGCTGAGGAAAGAGATTTTACATTTTTTTCCGATAGACATCAACCCTTTTCTAGGATTGATTTTATACTAATCACAAATGATTTCTTTTCTAGGGTGAAGAAGACGAAGATATGTCCAAGAATCTTAACTGATCATAGTCCGGTCTGGGTGAAATTGGAACAGGAGAAGGGGGAAAGGAGGTCTTGGAGGTTAAACGAAAATTTATTTAGGTATGAAGAAAATGTGAATGAGCTTAAAAAACAAATGAAAGAATTTTTTGCTATTAATATGCATAAGGGTACCTCTATGGAAATGGTATGGGATGCAAGTAAGGCTTACATGAGGGGAGCTTTAATACATATGAATAATAAACATAGATTAAAACAACAGAAGAAGCGGAAAGAGATAGAGGAAGAAATAAAAAAGAAAGAACAATTACTTATAATTAATCCAGGAGATAAGAAAGTAAAAGAAACAATAAATATATTGTGAGAGCAATTCAATATGGTAATGGCTGATCAAGTGGCAACTAATTTACAATATGCTAAACACAATACATTTTGTAATGCTAATAAACCAGGCAGGTGGTTGGCTTATATGTTGAGGAAAAAACAGAAATCACGAGTTATTGGTAAGATAGAATTTAGAGGTAAGGAAGTTTATCAACAGAATATGATCAAAAAAGCTTTTTTAGAATTTTATACAAAGCTATATGCCAGTGACTCAATACAAGGTATAGATATAGATAGATACTTAACAGAAGAGAATATTCCTGAATTAACGTTAGAACAGAGGGAAGGATTGAATCAGCCAATAACCTCTGAGGAGATCATTGCAGCAATTAAACAGTTAAAAACAGGTAAAGCTCCAGGAACAGATGGAATAACAGCTGTTTATTACAAGAATTTACAGTCTGAAATGGTAGAACCTCTTAGAGCTTTATTTTGTAAAATTCAATTAGGGGGAGGAGTCCCACCCTCATGGAGAACAGCTTTTGTTTCATTGATCCCGAAGGAAGACCAAAACTGTGCCAAACCTAAGAATTTTAGGCCAATATCACTTTTGAACACTGACTACAAAATCTTTGCCAAGATATTAGTGAATAGATTAATGCCAGTCATGCAACAAACAATTCACAATGATCAATCAGGGTTTATAAAAGGGAGGCAAATGAAATATAATGTTAGACAAATTGTAAATCTACTGGAATATTTGGAAAAAAACAACCAAGTCCCTGCAGCGTTCATATTTTTGGATGCAGAGAAGGCATTTGATCGACTGAATTGGCAATTTTTATTTAAGTTAATAGAAAAAATGCATTTTGGACAGTACTTTATACAATCAATCAGAGCAATATATCAGGAACAAACAGCACAAATAATAGTTAATGGAGGTTTAACAGATGCTTTTAAAATTGAGAAAGGAACAAGGCAGGGTTGTCCTTTGTCTCCATTGTTGTTTATTTTAACTTTAGAAGTTTTGTTGAATAAGATACGTGACTCTGATAAAATAAATGGAATTGTAATTAGACAGCAAGATTATAGATTAAGAGCGTTTGCAGATGACTTGGTTGTTACTTTATCTCAACCTATAGAATCAGCTCCATATATGTTGGATATAATAGGTCAATATGGTAGGGTATCTGGATTTAAAGTAAATCAACATAAGACAAAGATGATCACTAAAAATGTGTCTATATCTCAAAAAGAAGACTTAGGAAGAATAACGGGGTTTGAAATAGTCAAAAAGGTTAAATATTTGGGAGTATATATTGCAGCCTCTAATACGAAATTGTTTAAAAACAATTATGAAGTTCTCTGGCAAAAAGTGCAGAAAGAAATGGAGAATTGGAAAAAGTTACAACTATCTCTACTGGGAAGGATAGCAGTAATAAAAATGAATGTATTACCCAGGTTTTTATTTTTGTTTCAAATGATATCAGTGCTTAAGAAAGATGGAAATTTGAGGGAGTGGCAGCAAGAGGTTAATACTTTTATTTGGGGTGGGAAGAAACCAAGAGTGAAATTGAAAATCATACAGGATATACGTGAGAGAGGAGGTCTTAAAATGCCTAACTTAAGATTGTACTATGAAGCAGCTGTTTTATCACAAATTAGCGATTGGTTTAACCTAACTGAAGAGAGAATGTTAAATATAGAAGGTTATGATTTGTTATATGGATGGCATGCTTATTTGTTATATAAAAAAAAGTGGATAAAGTGTTTAAGGGTCATATACTTAGAAATGCGTTGCTGAGGGTTTGGAAAAAGTATCAATATAAGCTAAACTATAAGATACCTATATGGGCAAATCCCAGACATGCAATAGAAAATATAAGTACAGAACAAAAAACGGAGGTGATTACTTATAAAGAACTTCTTTTTATGGAAAGGGGTAAACTGCAATTGAAATCTTTAAATGTATTGAAAGAAGAAGAGATAATCTATACTTGGTTTCAGTATGGTCAGCTTCAAGCTAGATGGAGGGAAGATCAAAAAATTGGTGTCATGCAAAATGAGGAAAACCTGGTAAAACAGATTAGAGATCAAAGTCAGATGCATATTAAAAGGTTGTATAATGCTTTATTGGAAATAGATTCAGAAACGGAATTGGTTAAGGATTGTATGATAAAATGGGCACAAAACTTTCAGGAACCAGTGATGATGGAAACATGGGAAAAGATTTGGGTTAGAAATGTTAAGTTTACGCAAGCGCAAAATTTGAGAGAGAACTTTTATAAAATGTTTTATAGATGGCACTTAGAGCCTAAAAAATTATCATGTATGTACCCGAATTTGCAAGCTAAATGTTGGAGATGTGAATGTGATGATGCAACTTATTATCATATATGGTGGACTTGTAAGAAAATTAAGGCATTTTGGATAAAAATTTGGTGGGTGATGCAGAACATTCTGAAAAAAAGGTTGAAATTTACTCCTCAATTGTTTTTATTGGGTATAACGACGGATTGTACAGCATTAGAGACTAAACTGATTTTGAACTTAATATCAGCAGCTAGGCTGTTGGTAGCGCAATATTGGAAGAAGGACTCTTTGCCTACTATTGAAGAATGGACATTGAAAGTAGCGAATTTAGCTGAAATGGCGAAAATTTCAACATATTTGAAGGACTATACACAAGAAAGATACATATCGGAATGGAGAAGATGGATTGATTATATTCAAAATAAGTATCAGACAAGAAAATATCAAATAGCTTATGAATGAATGTTAAACTTTAGAAGTATTATGTTATCCATAGTGGAGTTAAGGTTTCGGGGGGGATTTGGTAGTTTAAGAATAAGTTAGGTTAATTTAACTTATGATTGTTAATTGAAATGCCCTGTATTTTGCTCTGGGAAGTCTGGGGAGGGAGGGGGGGAATACTGGGGGGGGGGGATTTTCTTTGTAAAACTTTTTAATAAAAAAGAAAAAAACAAAAAAATTATAAATCCCCAGGCCCAGATGGATTACCGATAGAACTATATAAAAATATGATAGAACAGACTGGAGAACTTATGTTAGAAATATTTAATGAAGTATTGCAAGAGACAAAAACACCCAAATCCTGGTCAGAAGCTCTAATTACATTGATTCATAAGGAGGATTCAGATCCACAACTAATACAAAATTACAGACCTATCTCTCTACTGAATTCTGATTATAAATTATTTATGTCAATAATTGCGGGTTTTACTTTTGGGAGGGAGCGGAAGAGACTCCCCGTATCCCCAGCCGATGCTCCGGGCTCTGGGAAATCTCTGCTACACGCAGAGCTAGGGGGCAAAAGCAAGCCTGTAAATCTGTCAAATAAATTAATTAAAGAAGATATGAGCTGGACCTCTGATCCTGAAGCGCAAGTATTCTTTTTATTTTATTTTGCCTAAGAAGTGAAGTGAAGGGAAAAAAGTTTTTTAAAATGGCGATTGCTGCTGCGGCTTGAAGAGAGGCTGAAAGGGAAACTCCTTCCGTTTTCAATTACAAAGTAGCGGAATGAATACTTTTGGCTGTAACTGAAGGCAAAACCTCACTCTCACTTCTGTTTTTTTTTTTTCCTTTTTTTTTTCCTTGGGGATCTGATATTGATCTTGGTTGGAAAAAAGTTTTTTTTTTCTCTTTTCCAGTAAATTTTGTCTGCGTGGAAAAATGGCACTGAGACTTATAAAGCTAGACAAACAGGCAGTGGGGGGGGATTCCCCCATTAATAAATTACATCAACAAGTTTTAACTCTCCAGTCTCAGAAACCTGACTTTAATATAATAGAATTTCTTCTTGATGAGATTGTAAGAAGGGATGAGATTGTGAATCAGCAACTTGAAAAATTTAAGTTGGAAATCAAAGAAATTGGTGAATTGGTGAAATCTAAGTTTGGCTTTTTGGATCGAAAGATTTTAAAAACAGCTAATGGCTTAGCAGACTTTGTGATTCAGTTGGAAGCAAATACTAAATTATCAGAGTCTAAAATGAAAGAAACTGAGGAGAATTTGGATGACAAGATCCAAAAAATTAAAAAGGATTTGGCAAACATTCAGGATAATAGTTCAGAAGACAAACTTAAAATGGAGGCTGATCAAAAGACTGGTAATGAAGAAATTGTACAACAGAGGATTGAAAGAGAAGTTTTAATGATCCAACACAATTTTACAGAATATGCAATTAGACTGAGAGGTCTGCAGGAAAATGACAGAGATGATTTAAGGAAGATATCTTCTGAAATTCTGGCTGGGATTTTAAAGGTTCAACCTGATGAAGTGTTTTGCAGGATTGACAGAATTTATAGAATAAACTCCTGGTTGGCAAAACAAAGGCAATTGCCTAGAGATGTGGTGATTTATTTTACAGACAAAGAAATTAGAAATAATATTGTGCAGAATTCTTATAATTCTACTTTGCAACTTCGTGGAAGAAAGATTTGGATTTTTAAGGAACTCCCGCCCAAGATGTTAATGGAGAGGAAGAAATTTGGTTTTCTAGTGAATGAGTTAAAAAAAAGGAATATTCTATTTAGGTGGGATGTCCCAGTTGGTTTAATATTGAGATACCAAGGAGTAAGATACCAACTGAATACTGTCGAAAAAGCGGAAGAATTTTATCAAAAAATTTTAAAAATAAATTTAACATCTTTAGGCATAACACAGGACAAGCAAAAGGAGCTGGAAATAAAGGGAAAACATCAAATTACAGAGGCTGTGGTAGATAAACTGTCTTCGGACTCCTTGGATACCCCAGCTGGACTGTCTACAAATTTGAGAGCAGTGTCATCTGATTCTAATGTGATGAATTATCAAGTTACAGACAAGTGCGTAAATCAACTAGTTGATATACAAGTGATGGAAAAGACATATGAGATAATAAAACAAAACCAACAAGATCAATTTATAAAGCAGAATGACAACCGATCAGCTGATATACAACTTGTAGGAAGGAAATCTGGATGGAAATGCAACCCGCAAAAGAAAAAGAAAAGAAACAGATCTCGTAGAAATAGTAGTTTCTAAACCAAGCAACAGTGAAGCCAGGGATTTTAAAAAATAAATGAATATGTGAAAAGATATTGGAGGCGAATTATCGTTTAATACTATCTTGAGGAAAGTGGCAGATCTCTGCAATGCCGTGATTTTGGGATGTGGAAAGAGCCTTACATTGTTGGATTTGAACTATCTATTTTGGATTTCTTTTACCGATAAATATATTATAACTATTTTGAGTTACAAGGCAAGAGAGTTATGCTGGGGCATGCAGAAGATCTGGCTGTTACCCACTAAGAGGATGGGAATTTATAATCCTGATGAAAACCACAATTACAACTATATGGAATATAATTATAATGTCACTCGGGTGGTTGTTTTTACTTTTATATATACATGAGGATATTCATTATTGATGGGGGCAGAAGATGACTGAAGATTTTGAATAAACTGTTGCACCAGGATGCTATGTTACCCTATTATGGATGATGGATTTAACAATCTAGTGGAAAGACATCAAAGAAGATACTAAATGGATTTATAAATTTATGAATTATAAATTTAAAGTTATTGTCTTTTCTCTTTTTATAAAATGGAATGTATATATAGACATATGTATATTTTAGCAGAGTGGGCAGTGGATTATATTTAGAATTGTAGTGTATGGTAATCTTGCAGGAAACTGGGTTGAAATAGGCTAGTTTAGTGATTGATTAGTTTAAGAAAAAGGATTTTTAAGTCATATATTTTGGGGAGTGGAAGAATTGGATAGAACTGAATAAATGTTAAATTTGGAGAAGGCTGCTTTGAAATGTTATATTAATATATATAAAAGATTAAAGGTTATGTTGTTGTAATAATAATAATATTTTATAAGTTTGGGGGAGGAGAAAAAGGGTAGATTATTGCGAAAAGCGGAGAAAAGCGGAGTTATAAGAATATTATGCTAAGGGTCAGTACTTTGAGGAGTGAGTAAGGGCATGGTAAAATATTATGTAATTAATTATGAATTAGCTTATTGTTGTGAAGAAGAAGTCACAGGGGGGGATGGGTGGTGAGGGGGGGTTAGGGAAGAGGGGGGGAAAGGGGGAAAAACTTGTATTTGAAAACTTTTTCAATTAAAAAAAATAATAATAATAATTGCGGGTAGGCTAAAAGTGATTCTGAACAAACACATACATTTGGACCAAAGTGGTTTTCTCCCAGGATGGCAAATCAAAAATAATACACGGATGATAGTAGATATACTAGAGTATTATGAGGTACACGCAGAGAAACAATTTTCACTGGTTTTCCTTGATGCGCAAAAGGCCTTTGACAATTTGAACTGGAACTTCATGATACAATTAATACAGAAATTGGACTATGGACAAAAATTCAGACAAATGATTGGGAAAATTTATTTAACACAGACGGCAAAGGCATTGATTAATCAGGATATGACAAAAGGCTTTGAAATAACAAAAGGAGTAAGTCAAGGCTGCCCACTCTCCCCACTTCTTTTTATTCTAGCACTGGAGCCACTTTTAAATAAAATTAGGGAAGATAAGGAAATAAAGGGTCTGAGAATTAAAAGTGAGGAGTACAAAGTCCAGGCATATGCAGACGATATGGTCTTTATAATTGAGGAACCTTTAGAATCTGGCCCCAAACTGATTAGAAAAATAGAAGAATTTGGTGAAGTAGCAGGGTTAAAAATTAATAAAAATAAATCGAAATTACTAACTAAAAATCTCACAAAAAAACAGGAGACAGAATTAGAAAGGATTATGAATATGCAAGCAACAAAAAAATTAAATATTTGGGAATCTGGCTCACGGCAAGAAGTTCCTCAATTAAAAAAGAAAATTATGATAAATTAACTGAGCAAATTAGGAAAGATTTGGAAAACTGGACAAAGTTGCAAATTTCATGGATGGGAAGAGTGGCAGTAATAAAAATGAATATCTTGCCCAAAATTTTATTCCTCTTCCAGACTATTCCGATAAAAATAGGGAAATTTTTTTTCAACTTATTAAATAGATTAACTACAAAATTTATTTGGCAAGGAAAGAAGCCTAGAATTAGGTTAAAAGTATTGCAAGATACCAGAGAGAGAGAAGGAGCCACCCTCCCAGATTGGGAGACCTACTATCAAGCAGCAGGATTAGTTTGGATAAAGGAGTGGATGGAATTGGAAAATAAAAGGCTGCTAACATTAGAAGGACATGATCTAACTATAGGGTGGCACTCATATTTGTGGGGAGGAAAACAAAATATTTATGGATACTTTAGAAGGCACACAATTAGGGATTCTTTACTAATAATTTGGAATAAAATTAAAAAACAGCATTATATACAAATCCCGTCTTGGATTTCCCCAGAGGAAACTTTAACATATCCAAATTTAGTAGACTGGACAAAATTAATTAGATATAGAGACATAATAACTAAGAGGGGAATATTAAAAACTAGAAACGAATTGGAACTGGACTTAGGAAGAGAAGTGCAATGGTGGACATATCTGCAGATAAATTCAAAGTACACAGAGGATATAAAAAAAGATCAAGTTCGATTAGAAGAAACAGAATTAGATAAAATCATACTAGGGAATGATCGAAAACTAATAAGTAGACTATACAAGTTTCTAATTTGGTATAAAATGGAAGAGGAAACGGTGAAAGACACGATGATCAAATGGGCACAAAACTTTAACCATGTGATAGAACTAGAGAAGTGGGAGAGGATGTGGAAAACGAACATGAAACTAACAATTGCAATGGCATACAAGGAAAACCAGATGAAAATGTTTTATAGATGGCACCTCCCACCGGCCAGAATTGCGAAAATGTTCCCTACCAACTCCCCGAAATGTTGGAAGTGCAAGACTGGCTATGGAACATACTATCATCAATGGTGGACCTGCACGATGGCACAAAAATTCTGGAAGAAAATCAAAACTTGGATAGTAGAAATAATTCAGAATCCAATAGAGGGAAAACCGGAACAATTTCTGTTAGGACTCTCAATAGACAATTATACTAAAGAAATACAGTACCTTATATTGCATATATTGACTGCAGCACGTATTGTATACGCACAATATTGGAAGAAGGAAACACTACCAACGGAAGAGGATTTAATTAAAAAAATTCTAGAATGTGCAGAATTAGATAAATTAACTAAAGAAATTAAGGGGAAAGAAGAATCAAAGTATTATAAGGTTTGGAGTAGATGGTATGAATGGTTGAAACATAAGGAAATAAGTTAAAGGAATGAAGAAAGGAGGGGGAAAATTTGTATGATATTTTGTTAGTAAAGAAGAAATGATATAAAGTAGAAAATGAACGTCAAATAAGTTTATACTTAAATATTTGTAAATATTGATGTATAAAAATATCTCTGGTTTAAAATCAATATATCTCTTAGTCATTTTTTCCAACCACGTGTGTATCTTGGTCCAATATCTCTTTGCATCTCTGCATGTCCACCACATGTAGTAATAGGATCCTGGAGTCTGATGACACTTCCAACACTTCTCCGATTTATTCTGGAACATTCTGGCTATCCTCGTCAGGGTAAATGTCACCTGTAAAACATTATACAAATTCTCATTATATGCTGTAGACATTGTCATTTTATAATTATGTGACCACAATTTTTGCCATTTCTCTAAACCAATACCATAACCAAATTTTTCCCCACACGCTATCATTGATTCTTTAACTTGTTCTTCTTCTAGTTTTACTTGTAACAAATCTGCATACAACTTTTTAATTATATGATCATCAGAGCCCATTAAGATCTTGTCTAAATTAGTCAAGACATTATACAAACCTTCTTGTTTGAGATCTTCTCGATATCTAGAAAATATTTGCATATATGAAAACCAGTCCATCTTATATCCCTGATCTTCTAATTCCTGCTTTAATTTAAGTTCACCCTTTTCATCCAACAATTCACTATACCTAATGATTTGTTCCCTTTTAAATATTACTGAATATGAAAAAGCTTCAATTGTAGATACCCAAATTGGAATCTTCAAATAATGATGTTTTTTGACCTTCTCCCAGTTCAACCATAAAGCTTCATGTATCTGATGCCTTCTAAAATACCCTTGTATGTTTATGCCTTTGTACCATAAAAAGGCATGCCACCCCATCAACAAATCATGTCCCTCCAAATTCAATAATCTGGTATTTCTCAGAGTTATCCATTCTTTAATCCACATTAAACTTGCTGCTTCATAATACAATTCAAAATTAGGCAAACCAAAACCACCCCTAGCTTTAGCATCTTGTAATAGTTTTAGTTTTATTCTTGCCTTTTTTCCTTGCCAAATATATTTCAGTATCATTTTATTTAAATCTACGAAAAATTCCTTACCCAACTTGATAGGAATTGTCTGAAATAGGTACATAATTCTAGGTAGAATATTCATCTTGATAGTTGAGATCCTACCAATCAAAGATAACTGCAAATTACCCCATTTCACCAAGTCTTGCCCTATCTGTTGTTTAAGCTTATTTTTTTTTTAAATTTGATTTATATGCCGCCCTTCTCCGGAGACTCAGGGCGGCTTACAATGCGTTAAGCAATAGCCTTCATACTTTTGTATATTTATACAAAGTCAGCTTATTGCCCCCACAAACTAAATATTGTAGTTATTTTCTTTAAGTGCACTACACCTTGGTGTTAAATATATCCCCAAATATTTTACTTTGTTTGTAACCTGCATTTTTGAAACCTCCATCAGTTCTTCTTTTTGCTTTTTCAACATAATTCTAGTCATTATCTTCGTTTTCTTTATTAATTTTCAAGCCAGCTACTTTCCCAAATTCTCCAACAGTTTCTATCAACTTATTTATTGTTGTTAATGGTTCTTCAATGATAAAAACCAAATCATCTGCAAAGCCTTGAAGTTTATATTCTTCTTTTCGGATTTTCATGCCTTTTATCTCTTTTTCTTCTCTGATGCATCTATTTAAAACTTCTAAAGTCATTATAAACAACTATTCAGACAATGTTACAACAAGAAAAAGACAAAGATAAAGAATCGCCAATACAAACAATTCTACAAACAGTACAAAGAATGGAACAACAACTGACTAAAGTGGAACAACTATTTAAGACAGATGAAAAAGTCCAAAGGATGGAACAACAGCTACTTAAGACAGATGAAAAAGTGGACAATATCCAGCAAACAATGGTGAATTATGACGAGAGACTGTCAAAACTAGAGAAGAAGGAAGACCAAAAAGAAGAGAAAATGATAGAAATCGAGAATAGATTGGGAGATGTGGAGCTAGAAGCAACTGGATTAATCGGATGGGAAATAGACAAAGCAGAATTTTATTTAAGATTTCAAAATGTGGAAGAAGAAAAAGGAGAAAACCTTGCAGATGTGATTATTGGGTCGCTGTCTGAAGCCTTAGAAACTACTAAAGAGAAGATGATGGAAGGAGTTGACGAGATTTACCGAGTTTACACTAGATACGCAATACGTAATAAACTCCCAAGAGAGGTACATATAAGATTTACTAAGAAATCGACTAAAGCACAAATTCTTCAGGCAGCAAGAGAAAAAACCTTGAAATACAAAGAAAAAGAAGTGGTGGTTTTGAGACAAATACCAAGAAAAGTTAGAGAGCTGAGAAGAGAGTACCAGTTTTTGATGAAAATTTTGATGCAAAAAGGAATTAATTACAGATGGTTGACCCCAGAAGGACTAACTTTTGTATGGCAACTTCAAAGATACAGACTGAACACAATTGATAAAGCAAGAGCTTTCTATGATCAATTTCTTAGAGAAAAAGAAACGGAAATGCAATTTGAAATCCAACCTGTAGTTCCAATAAAATTTACAGAGGAAGAATTGGCAATGCTCAAGTCGACAGAGGGAGCAGTTGGGGGAGCTATCCAACAAAAGGAACAACGTGAAGTAAGATCTACTAGAGCAATAAAACCTACATATAAAGTATGAATATGGAAGAAAGGAAATTAATTTCAATAAATATAAATGGACTTAATTCGTCTATTAAAAGAAAGAAAGTAAGCTCACAAGACATAAAATAAACTTAATCACAACAACAGAGATAGCAAGGAAAATTAAAATGGCTAAATAGAATCAATTCGAACATGCAAATAAAACTGGCTGGTGGTTGGCTTACAAACTGAAAAAAGAAAAGAGCCTTGGTAGTACAGTGGTCTAAGGCACCCTGTTATTAAGCTGGTTATTAAGACCAGCTGCCTACAATTACTGCAGGTTCGAATCTCGCCAAGGCTCAAGGTTGACTCAGCCTTCCATCCTTTCTAAGGTAGGTAAATTGAGGACCCAGTTGTGGGGGCAATAAGCTGACTTTGTATAAATATACAAAAGGATGAAGGCTATTGCTGAGCACATTGTAAGCCGCCCTGAGTCTCCGGAGAAGGGCGGCATATAAATCAAATTTAAAAAAAAAAAAAGAGAAGAAAATGATACAGCAATTAAAAGACAAAGATGGACAAATATACCATAACAATGAGGATAAAAAACGAATCGCAAGGGAATTCTTTCAAAACCTATATGCAAAAGAAGAATGATAAGATATGGCTGGGCAATGAGAACAAACTATTAGCTAAATTATACTCCTACCTGCTCGAATATGACAGAGAAGGAGAAATACTCAAAGACCAAATGATCGCTTGGGGAAAAAATATTGATTCAAAGATAAATTTAGAAGATTGGGAAGAAATATGGAACAGCAATCTTAAATTGACAAGAGCAATAAGCTATAAGGAGAATCAGTACAAAATGCTGTATAGATGGCATTTAGCACCATCTAGAATTGCAAAGATCTATCCGAATGCAAGCCCCAAGTGCTGGAAATGCGGCCACCATCAAGGTATCTTCTACCATATGTGGTGGACGTGTCCGGAAGCGAGGAAATTCTGGAAAAAAATACAAAAATGGGTCCAAGAAATATTAAATGAGGATATTAATTTTCTACCTGAAATCTATCTCCTGGGAGTGCTAAAACGGAAATTTGTTAAGGAAAAGAAATATTTGATTATTCATATTGTCACAGCTGCCAGACTCTCCTATGCCAGTTGCTGGAAAGAGAAAGGATGCCCGACTGAGGAACAGATAGTCAATAAAGTATTGGACTGTGCAGAAATGTGCAGATTAACGTATGTTTTAAATGGAAAGGAAGACTCAGAATTCTATACGATCTGGGATCTGTGGTATAGGTGGTTGAAAAATAAATGCAAAAGTTAACTCTCATTAGGACAATGTATAATTTTTAATTAATCTATATATTATTGTTGTATTATGTGTTTAATTTTACAAGGTTTACGTATAAACTGTATAATACCTAGATAATTGATTAGATTCCATATATGTAAATATACAAGATGACTACACGTTGCCGAACCATAGAGTTTGAAATGTAATATATTCTTTACTCAATAAAATTTCATATATATAAAAAAAAATAAGCAAAAGAAGAAATTCGTGAGGAAGACACTATAGAATATTTAAGCAAAATGAATATCCCGGAATTTAAAGAAGACCATACCGAATTATTGAATAGACCAATTTCCACTTCAGAACTAATAGAAGCAAGGAAGAAACAAAAAACAACAAAACACCGGGTCCAGATGGCATACCATCCGAATTTTATAAGACATTCCAGCAATCACTAGATGACATTTTAATACAAGTATTTAATGATGCACTTCTAGAAGCTGAAATTCCACAATCATGGAACGAAACAATAATTACGTTAATATCAAAACAAGATTCGGATCCGGTCGAAATTAAGAATTACAGACCAATATCTCTTCTTAATGTGGACTACAAACTATTTACATCTATTATAACACAGAGATTGAAAAATTTCATTAATCATTATATACATACAGACCAAAATGGCTTCATTCCCAGATGACAAATTAAAAATAATACAAGGACAACTATCGATACCCTTGAATACTATGAACAACGACCAGATAAGCAACTAGCATTAATTTTCCTGGACGCACAAAAAGCGTTTGATAACCTTGATTGGACATTTCTAACAACACAATTGGAAATTATGAAATTCGGAGGACCATTCTTAAACATGATCAAAAGGATATATAATACCCAAACAGCCAAAATATTGATTAATGGAGAGACAACAGAACAATTTGATATAAAGAAAGGAGTGAGGCAAGGATGCCCCCTATCCCCCATATTGTTTATAATAACATTGGAAATATTATTGAAAGAAATTAGGGAAGATAAAGAAATAACGGGATTAAAGATAAAGAATCAGGAATATAAACTGCAAGCATTTGCGGATGATATTGTACTCATCCTAGAAAAACCATTACAATCAGGACCTAAAGTATTGACAAAAATAGAACAATATGGGGAAGTAGCGGGCCTGAAAATTAATAAACAAAAAACAAAAATGCTAAAGAAGAACCTCACCAAACATCAAGAGAAAGAATTGGAAAACATACTAGGAATACAAACAGTGAAGAAGGTGAAATACCTAGGAATCTGGCTCACCAATAGAATATCAACACTCAAGGAAGACAATTATATTAAATTGGCCAAACAAATAGAGAAAGATTTAGAATTTTGGACGAAATTACAGTTATCTTTCCTAGGTAAAATCACCTCCATTAAAATGAACATTTTGCCAAGGATGCTGTATCTATTCCAGGTGATACCAATAAACCCAGGAAAAACTTATTTCAAGGATTTAGATAAGATGATATTAAAGTATATCTGGCAGGGGAAAAAGGCAAGAGTGAAATTAAAACATTTACAAGATAAACGAGAAAGAGGAGGAATGGGGCTTCCAGATTGGCAAACTTACTACAAAGCATCAGCACTAACATGGATTAAAGAGTGGATCGAACTAAAAAACAAACGCATACTAACACTAGAAGGCTTTGATTTGATGAAAGGATGGCATGCATATCTATGGGAAGAGAAACCCAAAAAACATGAACAATTCCGAAAACATATTGTGAGAGACACATTGCTAAAGATTTGGACCGACATTAGGAAGAATCACTATGACAGAATCCCCCGGTGGCTTTCAACAATGGAAGCACAAATATACCCAAATACGATGGACACAAATAAAATGAAAACGTATCAAGAACTCTTAAATGAAGAAGGAAAACTAAAAACAAGAGAAGAATTAAGAGAACATGGTGTGGAAATTGACTGGTGGCCATACCTACAATTAAAATCCAGATACAAAACAGACATGGAGAATTATGGAATTCAAAAAGAAACTAATGAAATCGATAAAATACTACTGGGCCCGAATGAGAAATTAATAACTAAAATTTACAATTTTTTACTTGCATACAAATTAGAAGAGGAAATAGTAAAAGAAAATATGATCACATGGGCGAAGAACTTTGGATACAGCATTGAACTAAACAAATGGGGAAAACTATGGAAAGTCAACAGTAAATTGACATTATCAGTACCATATAAAGAAAATGCTTATAAGATGTTTTACAGATGGCATCTTCCCCCAGCACGGATTTCAAAAATGTTTCCCAATACTTCCCCACTTCGTTGGAAATGCAAAATACAAAAAGGGACATACTACCACATGTGGTGGTTATGCCCAAAAGCAAAACAATTTTGGAATAAAATCAAAATCCAACTGGAAGAAATAACAGCACAAAAATACCATTAAAACCGGAAACATATTTACTGGGTATACTTACAAATAAATATGAAAAAGAAACATATATTTGATTACACATATTCTGACCGCAGCAAGAATCATCTTTGCACAAAATTGGAAATTGGAAGAAATCCCAACACAAGATAAAAGAATATCAAAAGTAATGGAATGTGCCGAGATGGACAAACTCACTAAAGAAATCCAAGAAAAGGAAGAATCTGAATATTATCTGGTTTGGCAAAAGTGGCATCAATGGCTAGAGAAAAGGAAAACCAAATAAAAAGATGATCCTAAAAGATTTGAACCAAATCATGTACCAAGGAAATTCAATAGAATTACAACAAAATCTCAAAAAAATATTGTTATATAAGGTGAGATGTGGGAATATATATTGAGAAATACAATTTACCGATGTATTTTCTTAAGAAATAAGATATTATGCTTAAACGTGGTATATGTTGTGTATTGTTTTATTTTGTACTTGTTTGTGTTCTTGTTTTTTTGTTGTTATTTTTTGTTTTTCTTTTTCTGTTCTGTGTGTGTATGTGTTTTTTTAATTCAATAAAAATTAAAAAAGAAAGAAAGTATTTCACAAATTAGAGAAACTAAAAGCTGATATAATTTGCTTACAAGAAGTACATATTAAAAAACAACACGAATACTTATTGACATAACCAAAACTTGGAAAAACCTTTTTATCCCTATCGCAAAGTAAAAAAGAGGAGTCGTATTATATATTAAAAATGCAATAGTGGCAGAACAAAAATATTCAGACTTAGAAGGTAGAATTTTGATGGTTGAAATAATTGATAACAATACGAAAATTCTTTTAATAGCAATATATGCTCCAAATGAAAACCAAAGTGACTTTTATAGAAGATTACATAATAAAATAATTGAAATGGAATATGATAATATATGTATGATGGGGGACTTTAATGGAATTGTGGATGAAAATCTGGATTATAAAACGAATAAGGCAATAAAACATACCAGAAAGATATTACCAAGATCCTTCTTTAAGATGATGGAGGAAATAAATATGAAAGATACATGGAGAGAAAGAAACAGAGAAAATAAACAATATACTTTTTACCCTGACAGACATTTATCTTGGTCTAGATTAGATATGATTTGGACAACAATGGATTTGTTGTTGAATATAGATTATGTGGAAATAGAAACTAATTTATGGGCGGACCAGGTTGCCGGAATTTTTGCTATTTCTATCGCCTCATTATAGGTCTCCAACATTATTGCATTATTGCGTTAACGCTTTATCGCGAAGGTTGTTGAGAGTGTGGTGGCGTGGCAGCTGCCACAGTACCTGGATGAAGCTGTCTATCTAGATCCACTCCAGTCCGGCTTCAGGCCTGGGCACAGCACGGAAACGGCATTGGTCGCATTGGTAGATGATCTCTGGAGGACTCGGGATAGGGGTTGTTCCTCTATCCTGGTCCTATTAGATCTCTCAGCGGCTTTTGATACCATCGACCATGGTATCATGTTGTGCCGATTGGAGGGGTTCGGGGTGGGGGGCACCGTTTTGCGGTGGTTCTCCTCCTACCTCTCTGATCGGTTGCAATCTGTGTTGACAGGGGGGCAGCGGTCGACCCCGAGGCACCTTGCTTGTGGGGTGCCGCAAGGGTCGGTCCTCTCGCCCCTTCTGTTCAACATTTATGTAAAGCCGTTGGGTGAGATCATCCGTGGCTTCGGGGTGGAGTTCCATCAGTACGCTGATGACACCCAGCTGTACATCTCCACCCCAGGCCACCCCAACGATGCCCTTGAAATGATGTCCTAGTGCCTGGAGGCTGTGCGGACCTGGATGGGTAGAAACAGGCTCCGACTCAACCCTTCCAAGACCGAGTGGCTGTGGCTTCCGGCATCCCGATATAGCCAGCTGGCGCCATCGCTGGTTATTGGGGGCGTATCACTGGCCCCCACGGAGAGGGCTCGCAACTTGGGTGTCCTCCTGGATGCACGGCTGTCTTTAGAAGAGCATATGACGGCCGTGGCCAGGGGGGCTTTTTATCAGGTTCGCCTGATACGCCAGTTGTGTCCCTTTCTAGATTGGGACTCCCTACACATGGTCACTCAGGCACTCGTCACCTCCTGCCTGGACTACTGCAATGCTCTCTACATGGGGCTCCCCCTGGGGTGCACCCAGAGGCTCCAGCTGGTCCAGAATGCGGCCACGCGGGGGATTATGGGAGCGACGGGGCGCTCCCATGTGACACCTCTCCTGCACGAGCTGCACTGGCTCCCGGTGGTCTTCCGGGTGTGCTTCAAGGTGTTGGTGACCACCTTTAAAGCGCTCCATGGCTTAGGGCTGGGGTATTGGTGGCCTTCTGCCACCAATAGCCTCCCACCGGCCAGTACGCTCGCACAGAGAGGGCCTCCTCAGGGTGCCGTCTGCCAGACAGTGTTGGCTGGCGACCCCCAGGGGGAGAGCCTTCTCTGTGGCGGCGCCTGCCCTCTGGAACAACCTCCCCCCAGAGATACGTACAATACCAGATTTCTGGACTTTTCGTCGGGCCCTGAAAACTTATTTATTTCACCTAGCCGGGCTGGCTTGATCCCACAGTTTTTGGTTAAATTTAATTGATTTTAATTGGGTAGTTTTAAATTGTGGCCAAAAATATTTAATTATTTTTAAACTGTTTTTAAATTTTGTATGTTCTGTTTTATTCTGGCTGTTCACCACCCTGAGTCCTGTTGGAGAAGGGCGGTATACAAATTAAAACGGCCGCGCGGGTGGTTATGGGAGCGACGTGGCGCTCCCATGTGACCCCCCTCCTGCGCGAGCTGCACTGGCTCCCGGTGGTCTTCCGGGTGCGCTTCAAGGTTTTGGTTACCACCTTTAGAGCGCTCCATGGCATCGGACCGGGGTATCTACGAGACCGCCTTCTGCTACCAATAGCCTCTCACCGACCAGTACGCTCCCATAGAGAGGGGCTCCTCAGGGTGCCGTCGGCCAAACAGTGTCGACTGGCGGCCCCCAGGGGGAGAGCCTTCTCTGTGGGGGCACCTACCATCTGGAACGAGCTCCCCCCAGAGATACGGAAGATCCCGGACCTGCGCACGTTTCGCCGTGCTCTCAAAACTTTTCTATTTCAGCAAGCTGGCCTGGCCTAACTCCCCTCTTTTAAATTCTTAAATTTTAAATTTTTGAATTCGTGATTTTATAAATTGGGTGTTTTAATCTGTGTTTCGGCCGAAATATTTAATAATTTTAAGGGATTTTTAATATTTGTATTGTCTGTATTTTATCTTGGCTGTTCACCGCCCTGAGTCCTTCGGGAGTAGGGCGGTATAGAAATTTGATTAATAATAATAATAATAAAAAATAAATAAATAAATAAATAAATAAATTATCCATTGTTGTACCTCGTGTATTTTTATATAACTCAATCGGAATCCCATCCGGGCCTGGTACTTTATTGTTCTTTTGTTTTTTCAGGGCTATTTCAAATTCATTTATTGTTATTGGTCTATTTAACATTTCTCTTTGTTCATCAGAAATTGTTTCCATTTTGGCTGCTTCTATATATTGTTTAACTTTCCCATCTGCTATGTCTTCCTGCTTGTAAAGCTTTGTAAAGAAGTTTTGTATTATTTCCTTTTTTTCTTCTCTCCTATACTGTATTATACCATTTTCATCTTGTAACTGTTGTATTATTCTCCTTCCTTTTTCTTTTCTTAATTTATATGCTAGCCATCGGCCTGTTTTATTTGCATTCTCAAAATAATTTTGTTTCGCTATCCTAATTTTCTGTGCTATTTCTTTTTGTGTTATCAAATTAATCTTATGTTTCGTAATGTTCCATTTTTCCTTTATCTTTTTATTTTGTGGATCCTTTTGTACTTCATATTCAATTTTTTAAAATTCTTCCCGCAAATTTTCTAGTTGCACTCTCTTTTCTTTATTTTTTTTAGAATTATATGCAATGGTCAATCCCCTTATATAGGCTTTTGTGGTATCCCACAAGTTTTGTATCAAAGTATCTTCTTTTTTATTTATTTGAAAAAATGTTTTCACCTCCCTCTCTAACATCTTTTAGTCATGGGTGATTTCAACTTGCCATCCGTCAGTGAAACGTCTGAGGTGGCTCGGGAGTTCATGGCTTCCATGACGGCCATGGACCTGACCCAGTTAGTTCATGGCCCTACTCACAGGGGAGGTCACACTCTGGATCTGATTTTTGTCTCTGGCCAGTGGTTGAGTGGTCTTGTTATAGGGGATATAGACATGGAACCCTTGTCATGGTCTGACCACTCACTCCTTCGCCTAGATCTTCGAACCGCGACCCCTCGCCGCAGGGAGGCGGATCCAATTAGATGGATCCGCCCCAGGCACCTGATGGATCCTGATAGGTTCCAGACGGAGCTTGGGCCATTTCCTGAGGATCTAGCACATGACTCGGCCGAGGACCTGGTAGCCGCCTGGGATCGGGCGGCTGGTGGGGCCTTGGACCGAGTTGTGCCTTTGCGGCCTCTGACCTGATGCCGATCCCGTGCGGCTCCTTGGTTTACTGAGGAGCTGAGGGAAATGAAGCGCCGGAAAAGACGCCTGGAGAGCGGTTGGAGGGCCAGTCTCGCTGAATCTGATCGAACACTGGTAAGGTCGCATATTAAGGCCTACCTAGTGGCGATAGAGACGGCAAAGTCTAACTACTTTTCCGCCTCTATTGCGTCATCAGGGAATCGTCCGGCCGCCCTGTTTAGGGTGACCCGCGCCCTGCTCCATCCGGGAGTGCGGGAGGATCCCTTAGAAGGCAGGGCGGAGGATTTCGGACAATACCTGTATGACAAAATCGCCCAGATCCGGGGGGATTTGGACTCTGACTGGGTAGATCAGGGCAGGGTGACGAGGAATAGTCTTGAGAATGTTATCTGGGAGGAGTTTGATGCTGTGACTCCTGATGATGTGGACAGGATTTTGGGGAGACTTAGTGCGGCCACATGTTTACTGGACCCGTGTCCCTCCTGGTTGGTACTGGCTTCCCGGGAGGTTACACGAGGCTGGCTTCAGGGTGTTATCAACGCTTCGTTGAGTGAGGGTTACTTCCCCACCGCCTTGAAAGAGGCGGTGGTGAGGCCTCTCCTCAAGAAGCCGTCCCTGGATCCGGCAATATTGGCCAACTATCGTCCTGTCTCCAACCTTCGCTTTATGGCGAAGGTTGTTGAGAGTGTGGTCGCACTACAGTTTCCGCAATTCCTGGAGGAAACATCTTATCTAGATCCGTTCCAGTCGGGTTTCAGGTCTGGGCACAGCACAGAAACGGCATTGGTCGCGTTGGTTGATGATCTCTGGAGGGCTCGGGACAGGGGTTGTTCCTCTGTTCTGGTCCTGTTAGACCTCTCAGCGGCTTTTGATACCATCGACCATGGTATCATGCTGCACCGGCTGGAAGAGTTGGGGGTGGGAGGCACCGTGTTGCGGTGGTTCTCCTCCTTTCTCTCCGACCGGTTGCAGTTTGTGTTGGCAGGGGGGCAGAGGTCGACCTCGAGGCCTCTCATTTGTGGAGTGCCGCAGGGATCGGTCCTCTCGCCTCTCCTGTTCAACATTTATGTGAAGCCGCTGGGTGAGATCATCCGTGGCTTTGGGGTGAGATACCACCAGTACGCTGATGACACCCAGCTGTACATCTCCACCCCAGGCCACCCCAACGATGCCCTTGAAGTGATGTCCCAGTGCCTGGAGGCTGTACGGATCTGGATGGGGAGGAACAGGCTCAAGCTCCACCCTTCCAAGACTGAGTGGCTGTGGCTCCCGGCATCCCGATATAGTCAGTTGACTCCATCACTGACTATTGGGGGCGAGTCATTGGCCCCCACAGAGAGGGCTCGCAATCTGGGAGTCCTCCTGGATATGCAGCTGTCCTTGGAGGAACATCTGACGGCTGTAACCAGGGGGACCTTTTGTCAGGTTCGCCTGATTCGCCAGTTGCGGCCCTTTCTTGATCGGGATTCCCTGTGCACAGTCACTCACGCCCTCGTCACCTCTCGCCTTGACTATTGCAACGCTCTCTACATGGGGCTCCCCTTGAGGAGCACCCGGAGGCTCCAGCTGGTCCAGAACGCAGCAGCGCGGGTAGTGACGGGAGCAGCATGGCGCTCCCATGTAACACCGCTCCTGCGCGAGCTGCACTGGCTCCCAGTTGTCTTCCGGGTGCGCTTCAAGGTGTTGGTTATCACCTTTAAAGCGCTCCATGGCATAGGGCCTAGCTATCTTCGAGACCGCCTGCTGCTACCAACGACCTCCCATCGACCCGTGCGCTCCCACAGAGAGGGCCTCCTCGGGGTGCCATCAGCCAGACAATGTAGGCTGGTGACCCCCAGGGGGAGAGCCTTCTCTGTGGGGGCACCTACCCTCTGGAATCAGCTCCCCCCAGAGATACGGAGAATCCAAGACCTCAGTGCCTTCCGTCGCGCCCTTAAAACCCATTTATTTAAACAAGCCGGGCTGGCTTAAGATGAAATTTTTAACTGTTTTTTAAATGTTTTAAACGTTTTTAATTGGTAATGAGTTTTAATTGGGCCAAATTTATATATCTTTTAATTGTTTTTAATATTTGTTCTGCATGTTTTTTAATCTGGCTGTACACCGCCCTGAGTCCTCAGGGAGAAGGGCGGTATAGAAATCCAATATAAAATAAAATAAATAAATAAAATAAAATCTGTCTATATTTTTTATTTTTACACAAATTCTGGTTCATTGTCCATCGTTTATTTTGTTTTTGGGTTTTCCATTTTAATATAATTGGATTGTGATCGGCCCAATCATTTACTCCTATTTCAATTTCTTCTATTTCATTTTGAATTTCTACTGTTGTCCAGGCCATATCGATCCTGGACCACGATTGATGTGGGTATGAATAAAATGTATATTGCTTATGTGTTCTATGTGTCTCTTTCCATACATCTCGCAGATTGAACTCAGATGCTATATCAAAAAAGGCTCTTGGTAACACACGTTTTTTCTTTTTATTTTTTTTACTACTTTTATAGTCTCTCTCAACTTCCACCACTGAATTAAAGTCACCAATCATACAAATCGTTTCATAGTCCATGTCTACTAATTTCTTGTGTACATTTGTAAAGAATTCTTGTTGATTTTTATTTGGTGCATAAATTATTGTAAGTAGCATTTGTTTCTGTTCTATCTCCAATCCCACCATCAAAATTCTACCTTGGTCGTCTGCATATCTTAGATTTTATTTTATTTTTTCCTTTACATATATGGCAATACCTCCTTTCTTTTTATCTGCTAAAGTTGTGTATAATGTTCCTAATTTTCTATTTTCTAATAATTTTCTATATTCTTTTTGTATATGAACCTCTTGGAGGCATATCACTTCAGCTTCCAATTTCCTTCATTTATTAAATATTATCATCCTTTTCTTTGGGATATTTAATCCATTAATATTTACCGAGAAAAGCTTAATTGCTTCTCCCATCTTCTACTTGATCTGTCTTTTTGTGTTTCTAGTCTCTCTTACTAACCTTCCTTTTGCTCCTTCTCTTCCTACCCTTTCTTTTTCTTGTTTCTTTTGTACGTTTTTCTCTATTTCTAGTTCTTCCGATTTTTCTTCCTCCTGACTTCTAGTCTCTAATTTTTCCCTACTCCCTTGATCATCCCCCTGCACGAAGTGGTGTTCATAAAATTCTTCTCCAGTGAATCGATCCTATACTTTTTTTCTTGCCATGTCACAAGTAACCCCTCAGGTATCAGCCATCGATACAGTACTTTATATTTAATTAATTGCGCTGTTAAAAATTGATATTGGCATCTTTGATCTCTTACCCTTCTTGGTACCTGTTTCAATACTATGATTTCTTTGCCTCTATATGTTAACGGTTCCTCTCTTGTCCTTTTATATACTTCGTCTCTTATTGACCATTTCATGAATTTAATGTGTACCTCCCTCGCCAACCTATGTCTTCATGAGTAGTTTGTGTATACTTGATAGGTTTCATCAATATCTTGTCTTATTTCCTGTTTATCTTTTCCTAATATCTCCGCCACGATTTCTGCCATTTTCTCTCCTAAATCTTCTTTCTCTTCAAAAATATTTTGAAATCTAAGGAGATAAGAAGATTTCTCCATTTCCAGAAATATGATCGATTTGGCCAATTCTCTATTTATTTGCATCGATTTCTGTTCCCACATTTCCATTTGGTTATCAATCTGATCAATTTTTGTTTCCACTTTTTGGATTCTCTGTTCATTTTCTACCATTGTTTGTTGTATATTCCCTATCTTATCATTCATATTTTTATCTCACTTTTCATTTCCCCAATTTCATCTTTAATTTCTTTGTGGTGTACTCTCGTCTCCTCATGGTTATCTGCTATGGCCTCCTGGGTCTTCATCATTGTTTCCTGTATTAATTGTAATGCTATCTGCATACTTTGTGTACTCATTGCCTGTTCTGTTTTTTCTTTTCCTGACATAGTCACTATCAATTTTTGACTTGTAGGAGAATCTGTTGGTGTAATGTTTGTGGCTGCTTTTTTGCCAGTTTGGTTATTGTTGCTGTGCTTGTCATCTTTATCACCTGTAGAATATTCTTCCAACTTAACATATATCAATATACCAGTATTAGGATTTAAGTTCAAGCTGAGGATTACCTCTACTATACTTTAACAGCAATATTTTCCTGTTTTCTCTCTCACCCTTATATATTATATTTTATGATATTCTTATCAGTTTATAACTGCAATATTTATAACTGTACAATTTTCTAAATTTCAATTATCACTCTTATTTAACTTTGTATATTTCTTTACAATACAATAATATTATTCTTCAATCAATTCACTTATTCAGTTATATCTCTATATCTTAATTCAATTCATTCTGACCATTTCATTTACATCAATATCTATAATCACTTTCCTTCTTATCACTTATTATCCGCTCATGTCTGTCTGTTGCAATCTTGCATCAGCCTTCTCTCCAGATTTTCCTTGCCTTCAATATATCCACCACTCCACCAGATGTCTTCTCTTCTTGTCTTCCTTCCAGTATATTCAATGTCTCCAAAATATTCAGTAAACACTGTCCCCTTCTTTGTGTCAGTAATTTCTTGTTTGTAGTTCTCTTTTCCTTCCTCAAAGTTCAGTTTCCTTAGTTAACACTTCGTTCTCCACTGTCCAATTGTCCCTTCAGCTTTTTATAATCCTTCACATCAGTTTCTCAAAATCCTTCAATCGCCATTTTTCATTCAGTCAATACATCCCCAATGGTAACTTCTGTTTCCTCTCCCGTTCACAATCTCTTTAATCTGTTTCTAATCTTTTCTTTTTTATGGGCTCCTCTATTTGGACTCTCCCCTTCTTCACGGTTTTCTTAATCCAATCTGTTTCTCAATTCTCTGCTTTGCTCTCTTTTAGTGGCCGCCTTCTCAACACTTTGTGTCTTTCCTCTTATTCGCTTTACTAATTTCGCACCGTCTCTCGCCAAAACCTCCTCACCTCTTTCTGGGATTCCTCACGTTCTGGAACGAAGCTGTCACTTTAAATTTTCACTTCCCACTCTTGTGGTTGCCAGCACTCCATGCCGATCTTGAAGACCGGCTTCTTCTTCACTAAGTTTTAAGAGTGCCGCTCCAGTCTACTCGGGGGTTTGCCTTCCACCCGATTCTCTGGAACTTCCTCTTTAATTTGCCGTTCTCTACAGGATCGGTAATGCCCTAAACAGGCCATTAGTGAAGATATTTCAAGCTTCAGGAACACAGCCCCATCCCCTTGTCCACTCCACGCTGACGTCACCACTGGAAGCCCCTTCTGATGGTATATTAACCTGTTTCCAATTTTGTGCGAGAGTAATCCTAGCTGCCGTTAATATATGTAGTATATATTGCAGATTTTTTTCCATTTTCGGGTCTAATATTCCTAATAAAAACAACTTTGGTTTAAGTTCTATCTTTTGTTGCGTAATTTCTTCCAGCCATCTTTTAATTTTACACCAGTATTTTTTTGTATTGGGGCACGTCCACCACATATGGTAGTACGTTCCTAGTTTATGGTCACATCTCCAACATTCGGGGGATAAATTTGGAAACATTTTGGCCAATCTCGCTGGGGGCAAATGCCATCAATAAAACATTTTATAAAGATTTTCTTTGTAGGCTACTGCCATCGTAAGTTTGTAGTTCCTTTCCCATAATTTATCCCATTGTTCTAATTCCATATTGTGTCTGAAATTTCTGTCCCAACTAATCATTGTCTCCTTAACTGTCTCCTCTTCCATTTTATTTTTATTTTTTATTTTATTTTTTATTGGGTTTTAACAATTAAACAATTCTTATTCAACTCTTGTGCATGACTGTGACCATTTACATATCATCACACTAATGTTCTCCTATACTCTGTATAATTTTACAAAATCTACTATCTGTTATTTCCCTTTTTTTCTATCTTCAATCCAATTATACCATTTCTCCCATATTATGTAAAAGTCCGAATCCATCAGTCCTTTCAGTTCCAATGTCATTTTATCCATCTTGGCGCAATCTAATATCTTTCTAATTATTAAATCTTCGGAGGGTATGTGTGAACTTCTCCAACATTGCGCAAATGCCAATCTTGCCACCGTTGTCATATGTAGAATAATATATGTTGTTGTTTTTTCATATTTCTTTTTCATTATTCCTAGAAGAAACAATTCTGGTGTATATTCTATCTGGAAGCCTGTTACTTCCTCTATCCAACTATGTGTTTTCATCCAAAAAATTTTTGTTTTGGAGCATAACCACCATGTGTGAAAGAAGGTACCTTGCTTTTGTCCACATTTCCAACAATTGGGGTTTAAATTTGGATATATTTTTGCCAGTCTAGAGGGTGCCAAGTACCAACGGTAAAACATTTTATATTTATTTTCTTTATATTTTGCCGATCTGGTTAATTTATAATTTTTGTTCCAAATTATTTCCCAATCCTCTAGTTCGATATTATGTCCAATATTCTTAGCCCAGGCTATCATAGCTCCTTTTACTATGTCTTCAGCTCTGTCAAATTCTAGTAAATAATTATAAATTTTGGTTATTAATTTTTCATCTGGGCCAATGAATATTTTATCTAATTGTTTTGGTAGAATTTCAATGCCATATTCATGTTTATCTTTTATATATCTTGATTTTAATTGTAGATAAGGCCACCAATCTATATTTATTCCCTGTTCTTCCAATTCTTGCCTACTTTTTAGATTCCCCGGTTATCTAAAATTTTGCTGTATTTTACCATTGTACTTAAATTCAATGTGTTAGGATGGATCATTGCTTCCATCGTCGAAACCCAATTAGGGATTTTCATGTAATTTTTTTTTTTTTAATTTCATGCCATGTTTGCATTAGAGCCATGTTTGCATTGTATTTTATGTTGAAAAAAATTTGAATGAGATTTGTTCTCTCTGTCCCATAGGAAGGCATGCCATCCTTTTTTTAAATCATGTCTTTCCAATGTAAGTAATCTTTTTTTTCTCAAGTTGATCCATTCTTTAATCCAAACTAGAGTTGCTGCCTGATAATAAAGTCGCCAGTCTGGGAGCCCTAAACCACCTCTGCTTCTACTGTCCTGAAGGTCTAATAATTTTATTCTTGCTTTTTTCTTCACCCATATAAATTTTGTTGTAATTTGATTCAGTTCTATTAAAAAAAATTTATCTAATTTTATGGGAATGGTTTGGAAAAAATATAAAAATTTCGGAAGAATATTCATTTTAATCGTTGCAATCCGACCCAGTAAGGATAGATTTAATGCCCCCCATCTTTCCAAATCAATTTTAATTTGTTGCATAAGCTTTACGTAGTTGTCTTCTTTGATTGAAGAGCACCTCGCTGTCAGCCAAATTCCTAGGTATTTAACTTTTCTCACGTTCTGTAATCCTAATTTCCCCTCTAATTCTCTTTCCTGTTGTATTGTTAAACTTTTGACTATCATTTTTGTTTTTGTCTTGTTAATTTTAAGGCCCGCTACTTCCCCATATTTTTCTATTTCCCGTAATAATATTGGTCCTGTTTCCTTTGGGTCTTCCCAAAAAAAAACCCCAAATCATCCGCAAATGCCATTAATTTATATTCTTCCGTTCTAATTTTGGTTCCCTTAATCTCTGGGTTTGCTCTAATTTTCATCAATAGTGATTCTAAAGTCAAAATAAAAAGCAGAGGTGACAGTGGGCATTTCAAATGTTTTTGTAATTTCTCCATTTATTATTATGTTTGCTTTTTGAGACGAATAAATTGCTTCAATCATTTGTTCAAATTTGTCACCGAATTTCATTTCTCTAATTTGACTAATCATATATTTCCAATTTAAATTATCAAATGCTTTTTGCGCATCCAGAAAAACAAGGGCAATTTGTTTCTCTGGATGCGCCTCGTAATATGTTCAATACTATTCTTGTGTTATCTCTAATTTGTCTAGAAGGGAGAAAACCATTTTGGTCAGAGTGAATAATTTCATTCAGTATTTTTTTTTCATCCTTCCTGCTGTGATAGCCATAAAAATCTTGTAGTCTGCATTCAGAAGTGAAATTGGCCTGTAGTTTTGAATTTGATTTGGGTCGATACCTTCTTTCATAATCACTGTGATATATGCTTCTCTCCATGAAACAGGGATTTTTGCTTCTAACAGGACCTCGTTATATGGTTCTAAAAGAATGGGTTCTAATAGCTGCCCCATGTTTTTGTAAAATTCTCCTGGTAAACCATCTGGTCCCGGGGTCTTATTATTTTTTTGTTTTTGAATCGCTTCTTTTAGCTCTGTCGATGTTATTTCCCTATTTAGCAGCGTTCTCTTATCTTCCTCTATGATGGGCATCTTTTTCTCTTTTAAATAGTCATTTATTTTTTCTATCTCAGTTTCCTCCTGTATATATAAGTTCTCAAAATATCTTAATGCAATCCTTTTAATTTCTTCTTCCTTATTTTGTAAATCCCCTACCTCATCCTGCAGTTGGTGTATTATTCTACTTTCCTTTTCTTTTCTTAATTTGTATGATAACCACCTCCCTGGTTTATTTGCATTCTCAAATTGGTATTGTTTCGCGTATTTAATGTTTTTAACATGTTCTGCTTGTTCTATTAGGTTTAATTTATTTTTTACTAATGTTAATTCTTCAATTAGTTGTACATCACCTGGCCTTATTTGAAAAAAAAATTTTTCTAGCTGTTTTAATTTTTTCACTAATGTATCCTGCTGTTTCCGTTTTTCCTTATTTCTTTTTGCCATATATGCTACAGTTATTCCTCTTGTATATGCTTTTATTGTGTCCCATAGGTTCTACAAAGAAGTGTGTTGTTTATTATTTACCTCTAGAAATAAGGTCAATTCCTGATTAATCTTTTGTATGTATTCCTTCTCTTGTAGTATCTGTGGGTTTAATGTCCATCTTCTGATTTTCTTTTTTTGACCTTTCCATATTATTTTCAGGGGGTTATGATCTGCCCAAATGTTTGGGAGAATCTCTACATTTTCTACTTCTTTACTTAGTTCTTTATTTGCCCATATCATATCTATTCTTGAGAAGGATTTATGCAGGTTGGAATAAAAAGTATTTTTTTTATCTTTGGGGTTTAGTGTTCGCCATATATCATTCAAGTTTAATTCTTCCGCCATATCGAAAAAAGTTTTCGGTAATACATTCCTTTTTTTCCCCTTTTTCTTTTTCTTTTTTTTTTCTTTTTCTTTTTGATTTTAAAAACAAACTTTATTGAGTTTAAAAATTTTAAAACACAAAAATATACAAATTTTTCTCAATCATAAAATTACATATACAATACACAACCCCACAAACAAACTAAATATATGTAATTGTATGTACATACATGTATAAACAGTTATTTATTTCTTATTCTATCTACCTGACGGTGCTTATTTGTTACATTTGATTTTTCCTAAATTTAGTCTTTACCCTTTTTTCTTTTGATTTATCCACTTATACCATCTATTCCATACTTCAAAATATTTTGAGTCTTCCTTATCTTTTAATTTTAAAGTTAATTTATCCATTTCTGCACATACGTAAATTTTTTGAATTATCTCCTGGTCTGTTGGCAAGCGATCTGTTTTCCATAATTGTGCTAGTGCCAGTCTTGCCGCCGTAATTATGTGTAATGTTAAGTATTTTATGTCCTGTCTAATGTTCCTTTTAATCATGCCTAATAAAAAGATTTCTGGTTCTAATTCAATTTCTTGGTCTGTTATTTCTCCAATATTTCTTGATTTCTGGGCAAAGCCACCATGAATGGAAGAAACTACCCTGAGCTTGTTTACATTTCCAACAAACCAGATTTACATTCGGGTACATTTTCGCTAGCCTCGAAGGAGCTAGATACCATCTGTACCACATTTTATAATGATTCTCCTTATATGCTACTGATTTTGTCATACTGTAGTTATTTTCCCATGCCCTTTCCCATTCTTCTAGCTGTATACTGTGCCCAATGTTCCTTGCCCAAGCTATCATCTGTCCTTTAACCAGTTCTTCTGCCAAATCAAATTCTAGTAGGTATTTGTAAATTTTTGAAATTGATTTTTCTTCTTTGGATTCTAATAATTTGTCTAATCGATTTGTTTTGGATCTATTCCTCCCTCCTCTTGATCTTTCCTATATCTTGTTTTAATTTGTGAATAGGGCCACCAGTCTATTAATATTCCTTGTTCTTTAAGTTCCTCTCTTGTTTTCAATATTCCTTGTGAATCTAGTATCTCTCTGTATCTTAACAATTTTTGTTTAGATAGTGTGTTGGGGTATGTTATTGCTTCTATTGTTGATAACCAACCTGGTACTTTCATATAATGTTTACTTTTAGTTTCTTGCCATGTACTAATTAATGATTTCCTAATAACATGATTATTGAAATGTTTATATATTTTATTTCTAGGGCTCCATAAAAAGGCATGCCATCCCTTCATTAAATCGTGGCCTTCTAATTGTAATAATCTTTGATTTTCCAATGTTACCCATTCTCTAATCCATGTGAAACTTGAGGCTTTATAATATTTCTCCCATGCCGGAAGTCCGAATCCACCTCTAATTTTATCATCTTGTAATATACTTAATTTAATTCTTGATTTTTTCCCCTCCCACACAAAATTAGTAGTTATTTTATCCAAATTAATAAAGAATTTCTTGTCTAATTTTATTGGAATTGTTTGGAATAAATAACGGAGTCTTGGCAATATATTTGATTTTATCGCTGCAATTCTCCCCAACAATGACAATTTTAATTTCCCCCATTTTACCAAATCCTCTTTTATTTTTTGAACCAAAGGGTCATAGTTATTTTCTTTTATTGTTACACTTCTGGCTGTCAAATGTATCCCTAGGTATTTCACCTTTTTGACTACCTGTAATCCTGAATCTTTTACTAATTTCTCCACTTGTTTTGCTATCATGTTTTTCGTTATCATTTTAGTCTTTTCTTTATTGATTTTTAGGCCCGCTACATTTCCAAATTTCTCTATCTCTTTTATTAATTTTGGTGTTGTTTTTATTGGGTCTTCTATGAAGAAGACAAGGTCATCCGCAAAAGCTTGGACCTTGTATTCTTCTTTTTTTACATGTAATCCTTTTATTTCTTTATTTGACCTAATCCTAATTAGCAGATTTTCCAAAGTCAAAATAAAAAGTAAAGGTGATAGTGGGCAGCCCTGCCGTACTCCTTTATTTATTCCAAAAAATTTTGTTGGGTCCCCATTTACTAAAATATTTGCCTTTTGATTCTTATATATTGACGATATCATTCTTGTAAATTTCTCTCCAAATTTCATATTTTTAATTTGATGTATCATGAACTGCCAATTAACTTGCTCAAATGCTTTTTGTGCATCCAGAAATATCAGTGCTGCCTGTCTCTCTGGATGCATCTCATAGTATTCTAAAACATTAATTACCATTCTTATATTGTTTTTTATTTGTCTTGTTGGCAAGAAACCATTTTGATCCTGATGTATTCTATTGTTTAATATCTTTTTCATCCTGTTTGCAATTATGTTCATAAAAAATTTGTAGCCAGTATTTAATAAGGAGATCGGTCTATAATTTTTTATTAATGTGGTGTCTGCTCCTTCTTTCGGTATCAGGGATATATATGCTTCCCTCTATGTATTTGGTAGCTTTGCCTCCATCAATGCCTCGTTGTATGTTTCTAATAATATCCCATTTAGTGATTCCCCTAAGCTTTTATAAAGCTCCATTGGTAGACCATCCGTCCCCGGCGTTTTATTATTTTTTCATCTCTTCAATGCTTCTTTTAACTCCCCTATGGTAATTTCCTTATCAAGTAGCTCTTTTTCTTCCTCTGTCAATGTTGGCATCCCTTCCCAACTTAAATATTGTTCTATTTCCTCCGCTGTTACTTTATCTTTCTCGTAGAGCTCTTGATAGTATTGAATTATTGTCTCCTTTTTCTTCTCTAAACTCTGTTGGATTATACCCTTTTTATCCTGTAATTTTTTAATTGTTCTTTTTTCCCTTTCTTTCCTCAACCTAAACGCCAACCACCTCCCAGGTTTATTTGCATGCTCAAAATAATTCTGCTTTATGTATTTCAATGCCATTGCGTATTTCCCCTGTTCTAATATATTCAGATTATGTTTCACTGCTGTCCATTTAACTCTAATTTGTTCATCTCCCGGGTTTCCCTGTAATTTTCTTTCCCATTTTTTAATTTCTTCTTGTGCCTTCTTGTATTCTTTTTCCCTCTCTTTTTTTCCATTTTGCATTGTAAGCTATAGTCAGACCTCTCACATATGCCTTAGTTGTGTCCCATAAGTTTTGTAGGGAGGTATGTTGTTTTATGTTCTCCTTATAGAACATTTCTAATTCCTTCTCCATGTACTCCTTATATTCCTTCTTTTTCAATAGTTGTATATTCATTGTCCATCTACTTTTTTTCCTCTGCTGTCCCTTCCATGTCAACATTATTGGATTGTGATCCGCCCACTTATTAGACAATATTTCTACCATTTCTATCTCTGACAGCAATGTATTAGTTACCCATGCCATATCTAATCTGGACCAAGACTTATGTGGGTTAGAATAGTATGTGAAATTTTTAACTTCCGGATTATGAAATCTCCAACTGTCTACCATACTTAATTCGTCTGCCAAATCTATAAAGGTTCTGGGCAATACATTTTTCTTATTTTTATTTCTCTGGGCACTTTTATAATCCTTTCTTACATCCATAATCGCATTAAAATCTCCGATCAAACATACATTTTCCATTTTTTGTTCTATAATTTTCTCATGCACTTTTTTTATAAAATTCTGATTGTCGACTATTTGGAGCATATATAACCACCAATAAGATGTTTTTATAATTGAATTTTACTTCTATCATCACTATTCTCCCTTCCGAATCTACATACTTTAAATTACTATCTATTTGTTCCTTAACATATACCACAACCCCTCTTTTTTTTTCTTCAGCTAATGCTGCATCTGCTTTGCCTAACTTCTTATATCGTACATATTTTTTGTCTTGTTTTCTTATGTGTACCTCCTGGAGGCACACAATATCTGTTTTTTGTTTCCAAATTTTTCTTAGTGTTTGGTGTTGCTTGGATGGTGAATTGAAGCCATTTACATTTAACAATAGAATTTTTAGGTTTTGTTCCATTTCTTATTAGTTTTCCTGTTGTTTCTTTTTTGTTTCTTCCTGCTCCTTTTTCCCCCCCTTGTTTGTATTCCTTCTTCTTCCTGAATCTCTCCTTCCTCCTATTTTTCTCCTTCCTTTGGCGGTCTTTCACATTCTCGTCTCTGTTTTCCTTTAGTGTTCCATCCCAAATCCTCTTTGCTGCTACTTGTTGTTTCAATACCTATCACTTGATCGTGTAACTCCCTTGCTTTACTTTGTGAGTCCACCCTTATTTTCTTTCCCTGCCATGTTACCAGCATTCCTTCTGGTGTTATCCATCTAAATGGTATATATCTCTTGTTTAGTAACGTGGCCAAGAACCAATAATCCTTCTGCAGCTCTCTTATTCTTTTTGGGACTTCCGGCAGTGACGTAGGGTCAAGGCGGCACGGGAAAAGAAGTGCTCTGTTTCCAGTGCTGAATTTCTAAGTTTTTGATGCCCTTTCAGGCGAAGATCAGTCCTGGAGGGACCGGTAATAAGGAGGGGAATCTTCGGAGGAGGTGAGGAGAGGTGCGATCTCCAGCCACACCAAGAAGGACCCTCAGTTCAAGCTTAGAAGAAGCCAGCCAGTGCGGCTGACTCAGAGGCCTGACGCCCCGAGCGAGACCAACGGGAAGCAGAAGAGTGAGTACGGTGCGAAGAAAAGCGGTGTGAGCAGATTAAGAACATTTTAAACTTCTTTATACCTCGGTGGAAAGCTGAAGGGGGAGAGAGTGATTTTTGGAGGGACAGCGAGTAAGAGAAAGACTCAGAGCATAAATGGGCGGCAAACAACGAGGAGAGTAAAACGGAAGAGGACAAACTCCAGACCAGCGGAGAAATATTAAAGGACTGAAACGTTAAAATACAAGAATATTGAACGTGGTGAGATGTGGATCTAG
Source organism: Pituophis catenifer annectens (assembly GCF_029215685.1). Lineage (NCBI taxonomy): Eukaryota > Metazoa > Chordata > Lepidosauria > Squamata > Colubridae > Pituophis > Pituophis catenifer. Next base: position 21,061,962 of record NW_027256885.1, read on the forward strand.
ATAGCTGGACTGAGAAGTGAATTGGACACTAATTCTATCCCCATTTTAGCAGCCCCAATGGAAAGAAAGAGGTGGATTGGCAAAAAAGAAATGCTGATGAGTGACTGTGCAGATTAGAGATCGCCATATTGAATGTTTCTATTTTGGAATGGAAATTAGAAATGTGAAGGAAAAAAGATTATAGCGGAATACACTGGACACTCTTAAAAGTATATAAAATCGGGATATATAGAACTTTTGATAATATATCCTTTGCTCTTTTCTTTTGGACATACCTATATATCTTCTGCGCATGCCCGAAGATGGCGGTTTGCGGCTGAGGCTCCTGATGCCTGGGGTAATGTAGGGCCGTTTTGGATTCCTCGAGGGCCGAATTTCCACCTGTGAGCCCTCGGCCCAGCAAGAGAATAGTGAGGACAGCCTGTTACGATCTTTTCGGCTGTCCTGGGACATGTGTGGGGCCGTCGGGACCCGAAGAGCGCCGCGGGATTATGGCGACGCTGATGGGAGGCTCGGGTACGGCCAGGCAGTACTTCCTGCCTCGGCGTCTCCCCAGTGGTCCCCTTGTGATGGCCGAAATGGGGGTGAGAGTGTGGGGTGATTTGGAGTGTTGCTGTCCCCCCCCTCGAAAAAACTTACAGTCAACCAGCAGCAGTGGTGACGTCGTTGGGGCGGTGTTTTTGCCTCGATGTCCCCCAGCAAGGGCTGGAACGGAGAGGGGGGGTGCGGTGGTGATGGTGGAGCCTCCCCCCCAAAGGGCTGCCAGCAGCGACGGTGACGTAGGGCTGCGGTGGCGACGAGTGAAATGCTACCCGCTGGGGCGACGCCGAGGGAGGATTGCAGGGCCCCGCCTGAATCTCTTTGAATCTAGACCTTTACAAACCAGGTCTATTGTCAGCTGTGGAGGAGAGAGTGCAATCTATCGATTTGGAGCTCGCTGGTTGGAGGCTTATCGAAGATTGGGGAGTTCAAGGAGGGGAAGAAGATCTGGTGGAGACCGGGGGAGCTGGGAAGAGCTGGGAGATGGCGTGGACTGTCCCGCCCCCCTTTTTGGTTTGTCTCCACCCCGCCCCCCTTTTCTTCCCTCTTCTTTTTCCGCCGCGGCCTGGTTTGTGGGCACGGCTTGGATTACTATCTCCCCGACCAGATTTTTCTTGCACCCGGACTTAATAGCTCCTTGTATGCCCACAGCTGACCTCGAGTTTCCGGCAATTCCATCGGCCCTATTGACATTAACATCCACTTGCTGTGAGGAGAGATGTGAGTCTGGGCGGGGGCACCGAGGGAGTCATCTTTGTTGCAGCTGCCACTGTATAAGTCCTGCTGCCACTGGCCACCGTGAGAGGGTGACCGGGTCATTGCCTTCTGGGACAGCTGCCTGAGACTCCTCTCCACTGTCGTGGGAGGACACTGGAGTCCGGTTTGACCCCGGCCGAAATGGTGGACTCTCTCCCCTGGACTTTTTATACCATCATTAAGAATCCTTGGCCTTTTTCCATCTTCCCCAGACAGACTTTTGGAATCTTAAGATGTACTCATCCGCTGATCTCTTCGCACTGCAAGACTCCCCCCTCTCGTGGGCCTGGCCCTCCACGTTATCGAGGGCTTATCTTGATGACGGGCTTTGGAACCCCGAGAGATGGCATGCAGCGAAGAGGGGGTTGAGGGTTTTTTTACGTAAATTCTTAATGAAATTTTTAAGGGGACCCGGGAGAAGGGATAGAAATAATGATTTTTTAAGGGGAACTGGGAGGAAGACCAAGGGGTTTGGGGGGACAAACCCACTAAGGTCAGAGCCGAGCCCGGCACAGGGGGACGGCCTGGAGGGTGCGAGTCGAGGGATTGGGGAGGGGCTGGAGGACCATCCGGAAGAGGAATTTTCCATCAGCACGGTGAATGGGAGGGGCAGATATGGTGGGAGTAGGGGACCACATCATGTGTCGGGGGTGCGCACTCGCTGTTTGAGAGCAATTGCGCGCCCCGGTCCCCAAGACTCCACTCAGATACTAGGTGGCTTAGATACTCAGGACCTGGGCCTCCGGCTGATGTTATGCAATGCCAGGTCCGTGGTTAATAAGGCCCCCCTCATTCATGATCTCATACAGGAGGGGGGAGCGGACCTGGCAGCTATTACTGAGACCTGGTTGTGCCCGGAGGGAGGGGTCCCCCTGGTTGAGATGTGCCCACCGGGCTTCAGAGCATTTCATCAGCCGAGGGCACAGGGGAGGGGCGGGGGGTGGCGGTTATTATTAAAGAAGATCTTGGTTCGAGGGAAACCACTGTGCCACAGATTGCCGGATGTGAAACCCTCTTTGTGAGATGGGGTCATGGGGTTCAGATGGGCCTGTTGCTCACGTACCTGGCTCCCTGCCACGTGGCAACGGCCCTGCCCGAGCTACTCGACGTGATAGCCACGGTGGCAGTTGATACACCCAGGCTTATGGTCATGGGTGATTTCAACTTGCCATCTGTTGGTGAGACGTCTGAGATGGCACGGGAGTTCATGGCTTCCATGACGGCCATGGACCTGACCCAGTTAGTTCATGGCCCCACTTAAAGGGGGTTCACACTCTGGACTTGATTTTCATCTCTGGCCAGTGGTTGAGTGGCCTTGTTATAGAGGATATAGACATGGAACCCTTGTCATGGTCTGACCACTCGCTCCTTTGCCTAGATCTTCGAACCGCTACATCCCGCCGCAGGGAGGCGGAGCCTACAAGATGGGTCCGCCCCAGGTGCCTGATGGATTCTGATAGATTCCAGACGGAGCTTGGTCCATTTCCTGAGGTTCTAGCTCAGGACTCGGTCGGGGACCTGGTGGCGGCCTGGGATTGGGCCGCTAGTGGAGCCTTAGATCGAGTCGTGCCTTTGCGGCCTCTGACCTGGTCCCGATCCCTCGCGGCTCCTTGGTTTACTGAGGAGCTGAGGGAGATGAAGCGCCGGAAAAGAGGCCTGGAGAGTGGTTGGAGGGCCAGTCGCACCAAATCTGACCGAACACTGGTAAGGTCGCATATTAAGACCTACCTAGTGGCGATAAAAGCGGCAAAGTCTAATTACTTTTCCGCTCTTATTGCATCATCAGAGAATCGTCCAGCAGCCCTGTTCAGAGTGACCCGCTCCCTGCTTCAACCGGAAGTGCGGGAGGACCCTCTGGAGGGCAGGGCTGAGGATTTCGGACGGTATCTGTATGACAAAATCGCTCAGATCCGGCAGGATTTGGACTCTGACTGGGTAGATCCGGGCAGGATGACGAGGAATAGTCTTGAGAATGTTATCTGGGAAGAGTTTGACTCTGTGACTCCAGATGACATGGACAGGATTTTGGGGAGACTTAATGCGACCACATGTTTATTGGACCCGTGTCCCTCCTGGTTAGTACTGGCTTCCCGGGAGGTCTCATGAGGCTGGCTCCAGGGAATTATCAACGCTTCGTTGAGTGAGGGTCACTTCCCCGCTACCTTGAAAGAGGCGGTGGTGAGGCCTCTCCTCAAGAAGCCCGCCCTGGATCCGGCAGTATTGGCTAACTATCGTCCTGTTTCCAACCTTCGCTTTGTGGCGAAGGTTGTTGAGAGTGTGGTCGCACGACAGTTCCCACAATTCCTGGAGGAAACGTCCTATCTAGACCCGTTCCAGTCAGGTTTCAGGCCTGGGCACAGCACGGAAACGGCATTGGTCGCGTTGGTGGATGATCTCTGGAGGGCTCGGGACAGGGGTTGCTCCTCTTTTCTGGTCCTATTAGAGCTCTCAGCGGCTTTTGATACCATCGACCATGGTATCATGCTGCACCGGTTGGAAGAGTTGGGGATGGGGGGCACCGTGTTACGGTGGTTCTCCTCCTTTCTCTCAGACCGGTCGCAGTTCATGTTGGCAGGGGGGCAGAGGTCGACCTCGAGGCCTCTCATCTGTGGAGTGCCGCAAGGGTCGGTCCTCTCGCCCCTTCTGTTCAACATTTATGTGAAGCCGCTGGGCGAGATCATCCGTGGCTTTGGGGTGAGATACCACCAGTACGCTGATGACACCCAGCTGTACATCTCCACCCCAGGCCACCCCAGCGATGCGCTTGAAGTGATGGCCCAGTGCCTGGAGGCTGTACGGATCTGGATGGGGAGGAACAAGCTCAAGCTCAACCCTTCCAAGACTGAGTGGCTGTGGTTCCTGGCATCCCGATATAGTCAGCTGACTCCATCGCTGACTATCGGGGGCGAGTCTTTGGCCCCCGTTGAGAGGGCGCGCAATCTGGGAGTCCTCCTGGATACGCAGCTGTCTTTGGAGGAACATCTGACGGCTGTTGCCAGGGCGACCTTTTGTCAAGTTCGCCTGATTTGCCAGTTGCGCCCCTTTCTTGATCGGGATTCCATGTGCACAGTCACTCATGCCCTCGTCACCTCTCGCCTGGACTACTGCAACGCTCTCTACATGGGGCTCCCCTTGAGGAGCACCCGGAGGCTCCAACTGGTCCAGAATGCAGCCGCGCAGGTAATTACGGGAGCTGCATGGCACTCCTGCATAACACCGCTCCTGCGCGAGCTGCACTGGCTCCCAGTGGTCTTCCGGGTGCGCTTCAAGGTGTTGGTTACCACCTTTAAAGCGCTCCATGGCATAGGACCTAGTTATCTCTGAGACCGCCTTCTGCCACCGACGACCTCCCATCCACCCGTGTGCTCCCACAGAGAGGGCCTCCTCGGGGTGCCATCAGCCAAGCAATGCATGCTGGTGACCCCCAGGAGGAGGGCCTTCTCTGTGGGGGCACCTACCCTCTGGAATCAGCTGCCCCCAGAGATAAGGAGAATCCAAGACCTCCATGCCTTCCGCCGTTCCCTTAAAACTTTCCTTTTCCAAGAAGCCGGGCTGGCCTAACAATGCCTTTTAAATGATTTTAAATTTGTATGTTTCTTAAATTTTTGGCCAAATTGAGATATTTCCTTTTAATTTGTTCTTAATGTTTATATTATGTGTTTTTATCTGGCTGTACACTGCCCTGAGTTCCCAGGAAGAAGGGCGGTATATAAATTCGAAGTAAAATAAAAAATAAAATAAAATATTTACTGGAATTTCTAGGCATTTATATTTATACCTATTTATTATAAAGTAAACTATTATTTATATAAACATCTATAGCTTATACTTTATAGATAACTTATAAGTATCTTTTAGAAATATTTAAATCTATTTAAACTCCATATATATATAATTAATTATTGTAATTATTATTAACTGTTTTATAATTAAGTATTGACTACTACTAAGAGTTTAATTTGTTATTATAAGCTAAGTGGTTTTTTTTCTCTCTCCTTTTATAGTACTATTATTTTATAGTAATAATTAATTATTTAAAGTAAATAGACTAGTTAATTGATTGATTAATAGATAGGAATGTGGATTTTGGGAGAAATTTTTTAAGATACTAATGAATTGAATTGAATTGAATTGAATTGAATTGGTTAAAAGAATAATTAGAAATTAATTTAGTAGTGTAAAACAGCAGGAGGATATAGTAGGAGGATAAGGAAGGAAGGAAAAGAAGGAAGCTATATAGAAATTGGATGGTGATTTGGGAGAAGGTAGATAAAATTTTGGTTGAACAATACAAAATACTTAAAGAGATGACTAGTACCACCACAATGACGGTGAAAACAGGGAAGAAAACCGCATCAATACTAACAGGACCATCGGCCTCCCCAGTGACACAAAAGACTTTAGAGGGAATGTTTTCATCACAGAAACAGCCCACTGCATTAAGTATGCCAACAATGCAGGCCACACTCATGACGATACAAGAAACTATGGTTAAAATGCAGGAATGCATGACTAGGAACCATGAAGAAACCAGGAGGGACATGGACGAGGTCAAGAGAGAGGTTAAAAGTGATATCCAGAAGATAGACGAAAAGATGGACTTGATACAAGAAATGATAAAAAAAAGTCCAAAGGATAATAGCAATAGAAAAGAAAACAGAATTGACAGAAGAAAGAATGGAATCCCTAGATTTAAAAATGATGGGACTAAATAAAGAATTAGAAAACAATGTGGCACAATTGGAGATGGAAAGAGCTGCATTGTATTTACGCTTTCAAAATGTGGCGGAAGACAGAGAGGAGGACCTAACGTTAGTAATGGCGGAGATGATAGCAGAGGCCCTCCAAAGAGAGAAGGATGAAATAATAAATGAGCTGGACGAAGTATACAGAGTCCACACAAATTATGCTCGACAAAACAAATTACCCCGGGAGGTACACGTAAGATTCGTGAGAAGGAAGGTTAGAGACATTGTATACAAAATAACAAAAGATGATCCTATGTTTTATAGGAATAAAGAAATAATCACGTTGAAGCAAATCCCCTTTTTCTTCTCACTAATATAATCCTTTTTTCTATCTATTATCCCATTGTAGTCCCCCACAATACATATATTTTTATAACCTGTTTCAATGATTTTTCCATGTATTTTTTTGTATAATTCCCTCTGGTTTTTATTGGGAGCATATATATTAACTAATAACATTTTAACTTCCCCTATTATTAATCCCAATAATAACATTCTTCCCTTCGGATCTTCATATATTACACTTGTTTTTATTTCTTTTCTGACATATGTCACAACCCCTCTTTTTTTTCTCTCTCTGCCAGTGCTGCATATAAATTCCCCAACTTATTATATTCCAAGTATTTCTGATCCTGTTTTTTGATATGTGCCTCTTGGAGGCATATAATATCTACATTCTGTTTTGTTAATTTTGTAAGTATTTTTTTCCTTTTCACCTGGTCATTCAATCCATTTACGTTTATTGACAGTAATTTAGTTTCTTTCTCTATTTTCTTAATTGTCTGCTGGTCTCTGGTTTTTCTTTGCTCTTGTAATTCTTTGTGGTCTGGTACTCGTACTCCTTTCTTCATTTCGATTCCCCTTCTTTGTTTTGGCTCATTCTTCCACATCTTCATCCCTGGATTCTTGTCTTTGTTCTTCTAAGCTGGGTGTTTCCAATCTCTCTTTACTGCTTGAATCTTCCTCCATCCCCATCAGTTGATCATATAGTTCTTGGGCTTTATCTAGATCATCGATTTTAATTCATTTGCCCTGCCAAGTTACTGAAATTCCCTCTGGAATGATCCACCGAAATAATATTTTTCTTCTGTTTAGTAGAGATGTTAAGAACTGGTAATCCTTCCTTTGTTCTCGGATCTGCCTGGGGACTTGCTTCAATGTTATTGTCAGTGTTCCAGAAAAAAAACCCTCTCCAAGTAAAGACACAGAAGCAAGCATTTTCCAAAGTCCTCTTTACTAGAATAGGCAAACTGGCACATCTGGGAAATCCCGAATCTGAAAAACCCGGGCTTTCCTTCAGTAATTCAAAGCTCCCAAAGCCATGTCAAATTGTCGGCTGTCAAATTGTGGTTTGCGGGAGAGAGCGTCAGCCAGAAGGTTCTTACCCCCTGGGATGTATTTCAGGTTAAAGTTAAAGCATTTGAAATATTGAGCCCAACAGACCTGCTTTGGAGAGAGCTTCCTCGGGATCTTCAGAGCCTCGAGATTTTTGTGGTCAGTCCAAACCTCAAAAGGCTCATCCACACCCTCCAGGAAGTGCCTCCAGGACAGGAGAGCCCATCGCACCGCAAACGCTTCTTTTTCCCATACCGCCCATCTGCGCTCAGTGTCTCTTAACTTCCTGGATACATAAGCACATGGCATTAGATTGTTCTGGAGGTCCCTTTGTAGTAGAACAGCCGCCACTGCCACATCACTTGCGGCCGCCTGAACCATGAAGGGTTTAGTTGGGTCAGGATGCTGTAGGATTGGCTCCACTGCAAATAGGCATTTTAATCATTCAAAAGATTTTTGGCAGTCCATTGTCCAAGCTAAGGGCTGGCTAGGTTTTGGCTTGGTGGGAGATGGGCCGGTCTTTAGCAATTCTGTCAAAGGGAGTGCGACCTCAGCGAAGGAAGGAATGAATTGTCTGAAAAAGTTTGCTTTGGAAGCTTTGGAGTTGCTTACGGGTGCGTGGGGGCTGCCAGTCCAGTACTGCCCTCACCTTACCCGGCTCCATTTCGATGCCCTTATTGGACACCCTGTATCCCAGATAGTCCAGGGCCTCCTTGTGAAACTTGCATTTGGACAATTTTGCATAAAGTTTGGCTGCTAGGAGTTTTTTCAGCACTTGTCTGACCAATTTGACGTGGTCTTCCATATTTTTGCTGAATATAAGAATGTCATCGAGATAAACAAGAACCCCCTGATATAAATGCTCATGCAAAATTTTGTTGATCAGTTGCATGAAGACCCCTGGGGCCCTCTGGAATCCGAAAGGCATGACCCAGAATTGGAAGCTGCCCAAGGGGCAGTTAAAAGCAGTCTTCCATTCGTCTCCCTCCTTTATGCGAACTCGGTAGTAGGCTTCTCTTAGATCTAGCTTGGTGAAAATTTTCCCTTTCGATAGGTGGTTCAGTAAGTCTTTCATCAGTGGGAGGGGGTAGGTATTTTGTATGCAAATAGCGTTCACGGATCGAAAATCGATACACAATCTTAAGGTGCCATCTTTCTTTTCTTTAAATAATATTGGGGCAGCCATGGTGGATTTTGCAGGCTCGATGAACCCTCTGGCCAGGTTGGTGTCAATGTACTTCCTCAATTCAGTCATCTCAGCAGGTGTCATGGAGTACATTCTAGGCTTTGGCAATTTAGCCCCCGGTTGTAATTCAATGGCGCAGTCTGTGAGGGGGGAGGAGGTTACATTCCTCTTCGCTGAAAGCTTCAGCTAAGTCTGCATACACCTTAGGGATGTGGTGTTCACCTGGAGGCCCGTCTGAACAAGCCGCTGCTGTTTCTGGCTGCTGGTCATTTTGGGTAGGTTGGTGTTTGGGGGGAGGGGCAGGGGGTGTTGGGCCAACCCCTATCCTGATTTTCCGGTATCCATCTTCCCATGTGATGGTGGGGCCCCATTTGTCTAGCCAAGCCAGGCCTAATATGATAGATTCTGACATCTTTGGGGTTACTATAAATCATATAAGTTCATGATGTTTCCCCATCTCCAATCTAATCAGTTCAGTAATATGAGTGGAAGGGACTCCCCCAAATAGCGTGCCATCCACCTGGTAAAATTTAATTGGTTGTTTTAAGGGTGTTGTTTTGATGCCCAGTTGTTCTACAATCTTAAGACCGATTAGATATCTGGTACAGCCGGTATCTATTACTGCTGGGAGTTCTGGTTTTTTTCCTGTTTCTGGCAGGACTAGTTTTACTTTAATTGAGATTTGGGATAATTATTATTGTTGTGAGCTGCCCTGAGTCCATTGGAGATAGGGCGGCATATAAGCCTAATAAAATAAAATAAATAAATAAAATAAATAATGTCAGCATTCCAGAAAAAAAACCCTCTCCAAGTAAAGACACAGAAGCAAGCATTTTTCAAAGTCCTCTTTACTAGAATAGGCAAACTGGCACATCTGGGAAATCCCGAATCTGAAAAGCCCGGGCTTTCCTTCAGTAATTCAAAGCTCCCAAAGCCATCCCATTTCTCCCCAGTCAGTCACATGCTCCAATCAACGTCCGTTCCACCTTGACTCAGCCCCTGACCTTGACCAATAGGAAGAATGCTATTATGTCTACTAATTCTCCTCTCCTAAATCCCCCCTCCTACTTTCCCACACACGAGGAGATGGCAGCATTGAAGCTTCCGGCCTAATATGGCTTCCAAGGCTGACAGTTATTATCTCTCTTTCATGATATATCATTGGTTCATCTCTTGTGATTTTATAGATAATATCTCGCACATTCTTGCATGCAAATCTGATATGTACTTCACTTGGTAAATGGTGGCACTGTGCATAATTGGTTTGAACTCTGTACACTTCGTCCATCTCGTTTATAATCTCTTTTTTATCTCTCTGGAGGGCTTCCGCAATCAGTCCCGCCATTATCTCTCCTAGATCATCTTCTTTTGTTTCCGCCACATTTTGAAACCTCAGGTAAAATGAGGCTCGATCAATTTCCAAATGCATTAATGAGCTTTCCAAGTCTTCGTTTACCGCCATCATTTTTTGGTCTATGTGCTCTATTTTTTTTTTCAGTTTGTTCAGTTTTTATTTCCACGGACCTAATTTTTTGCTCATCCCTTTGTATCGCCTCTTGAATTGAATCCATTTTGTTGTCTAAGTTATGTATGTCAGATTTCAATTCTCCATGGTTTTTCGTCATCGTCTCCTGAATTTTCATCACAGTTTCCTGAATCATTACGAGAGTAGTCTGCATCGTTTGGGAAGTCAAATTGGAACTTGATTTTTCTGTAGGCAGCATTCCTTCTATTGTTCTCTGGGTTGATGGGGAAGCCATCGCCACCGTTGGGTTTGATGCCGCCTTTTTCCTTGTTCTCAGTGATGTAGTGGTGATACTTGTCATTTCTTTTAGAACGTTACTTTGTTCTCCTAAAATTTTATAAATCTTTTACCAGATTACCATCCACTATTTTTATCACTAATAATAATTTATTTTATCCCTCTAAGTTAATTTTCTTATAGTTATGTTCCTTTTCCCTATGTATGTCAGCGTTCCAAATTAGGTTTTCTTCCAGCGCTGACATAACAAGATGAAGCAGAAATGAAGCAGAAGCTGAGATGAACTTTTACCTAGTTTTGTATGTTATAGATAGTGTTTCCTGGGAGACGAGGATGGGGGCTACATTCCTGTGAAAAGAACGTGCCGGGATGTAGAGATGGATCTGTATGATGGCCAACGGGACATTGGGGTTGGAGAGCGGAAGAGGAGGGGGTTGGAAGGAGGGGCCAGTTTGGCTGCAATTTGAATCAGAAATGTTGGATTCCACTATTCTTAAAATAAAAATGATTCATTAGACAGCTTGCGCTTGAGAATGAAGTTTATTCAAGATAGCACCGAAACCTGACAGACAGCCAAACTCTCCTCCAAATCCAGGCTGGCTGAGTTTAAATCATCCCGTTCCCTCCCAGACATCTGGTCGGACGGACTATGGCTGAAGCCAAGCTCTCGGAGGAAAGCCTGCTTCAAGAAATGGGAGGAGCAGAAGCGGTCGTGATTCCAGCCAACTTGGAAAATACAAAGGTTCAACTTTCTCCGCCTTCCCTCCCCGCAGAACTTCAAGCAAAGAAACGTGAGGCAGATAAGTACCCGGGGACTGTGCCAAAAGCCTTAGAGGCGGAATTTCCTTTTGCAAATGTAAAAGATAAAGAAAAACCCCTAAGTGAATTGGGAAGGGCGAGCTGGGGATGGGAATGGCAGCGAAGCCCAGACAAGGCAGCACCTCCCCACCCCAGGATGAGAGACGAGGCAGAGGACTATCAACACCAAGGCCGGCCCTCCAGAGCTCAGCACAGAGAGGAGAGGGCAGAGAGGGAGGAGCCACCCCAGTTCAGAGGGAAGTTCGATGGTGACTCAGACAACCTCGCCCAATTCCTCGATTCAGCTGAGATATACATAGAGCGGTTCGGACACCTCTACCCTTTCCCCAGAGCCCTAGTGAATGCTATCTCGGAAGGGCTGGAGGGAGAAGCAAAGAGGTGGTCAGCATCACTCTACAAATACAGGGCCCCCCAGCTACAAGATGCGGATGGGTTCTTGCAACTATTGAGAGCCCGTTATGAGGAGGAGGAGGAGGACCCCTATGTGGAAGACGAGCTCAGAAACCTAATGCAGAGGGGGAAGCCCATCAGAGAGCATATCCGTGAATTCAGGAGAGTCATTGGGACACTGCCTCCCCTACCAGATCGATTGCTGGTGTATTTTTTTAGAACAAGCCTAGATAAAAGAATTTCCCAAGTGACTGCCTATCGTGACATCCCAAACCGACTCGCTGAATGGTTCCCGGTAGTGATAAAAGTCGACAGAGGGCTGCGGGCGAGTGACACGTCAAAACCGCCAGAGGGAAAGGAGAGAGGCCGACCAGACCAGGGGCCACTCAACAGATGAGAAACCCCAACATCACAGCCCTCCTACAGACCAACTGCCCCACGGAGCCCACTGAAATGCTACAGATGTGGGGGAAGCGGCCACATAGCAGCAAGATGTGGAATGCCTAGACCGGGACCAGCTCCACCGCCCAAAGCACGACCGGAACGAGGGCCCAAGCGCGTCACCCATGTACCGCGGGAAGCTCCCCAAATCCCTGAGTTTTTCGCTCATCTGACCGAAACCAGAGGAATCCCAGAGGAGGGAGATCAGTCCCCCGAACCCTATGACATGGAAGACGAAGGCGAGGATGACCCGATGGTGAGTGGACCCGTCCATCCTTTTCTTTTCCCCATACGCCTAACAGCCCCCAAAACAGGGGCCCAAGAGACTTTCCAAGCCCTAATAGACTCGGGTAGCACACGGTGCCTAATCAACCTACCTACAGTTCTAAAATTGGGAATCCGAGCTAAACAGCTCAAACAACCAATTCGCTTCGAGCAAGTTGATGGGTCCCTAGTGAGAGGAACGTACGCCACACACTTGACTGAACCCGTGAGACTAGAACTCGCAGATCACTGGGAGACGATCCGCTTCATAATAGCCCCCAAGATGACAGAACCAGTCATATTGGGACTCTCATGGCTCGACAAATGGGGCCCAATCATTTGGTGGCAAGAGGGAACCCGCAGGCTGAGAATAGCAAAGGGGCCCCAACCCCTGCCGCCCCGACCAGAAGAATTCCCTCCCACGCTGAAACCCCAAAGCAGCCCTCCACTACAGAAGAAAATACCACCAACACAAGGGTCCCTCCCAGAAGGTGCAGCAAAGCAATTGGCAGCCGCACCCACCACCGCTTGTAACGCAAACCAGATCCCAAGGGAGTACCAAGACCTTGCGGGGGTATTCAGCGAGGCCGAGTGTGACATTCTGCCCCCCCACCGCAAGACCGATTGTGCCATCGAGATTATCCCAGGAGCGAAACTACCCAAACCTAAAATGTATGCCATGACGCCCCGAGAAATGCAGGAAATGCGGGACTACATAGACAAAAACTTACAAAGGGGATTTATTGAGCCAGTGAAACCAAGGGTAGCGGCGCCGGTCATGTTTAAAGAGAAAAAGGACGGCTCCATGAGACTGGTGGTCGACTTTCGAAGTATCAACACTGTTTGCGTACACAACTTGTACCCCCTCCCCCTCATGAAAGACATGTTAGCCCACCTAGCTAAAGGGAAGGTTTTCACCAAACTAGACCTTCGAGAAGCTTATTACCGAGTACGCATAAGGGCAGGAGATGAATGGAAAACAGCATTCAACTGCCCCCTGGGTAGTTTCCAGTTTAAAGTAATGCCTTTTGGATTGCAAGGAGCCCCGGCAGTGTTCATGCAGTTAATAAACGAAGTCTTACATGAACACCTTTACAAAGGGGTCCTCGTCTACCTGGACGATATTCTTATCTACACGGAGACCATAGACGAACATATACCCCTCGTCCGCCAAGTACTGGAAAAACTGCTACGGGCAAACCTATATGTCAAACTGCCAAAATGCGATTTCCACCAATCATGGCTAGACTACCTGGGCTACCGAGTATCAAATGAGGGGATAGAGATGGACCCAGCCAAGGTCCAATCAGTTCTACAATGGCAGCCCCCTCGCACCCGCAGACAACTGCAAAGTTTTCTAGGCTTTGCGAATTTCTACAGACAATTCATCCCCTCGTTCGCGAAGATTGCCAAACCTTTGACGGACCTCCTAAAGACAGGAAGCCCAGCGATGAAACCTCGCCCGGGACAACCCTTACAGTGGGACCTGACCTGCCAACAGGCGTTCGAGACACTAAAAGGACTGTTCGCGAAAGAACCTGTCTTAAAACACCCGGATCCGGAACAGCCTTTTGTCATCCAAGCAGACGCAAGTGATGTGGCAGTAGGAGCCGTGTTACTCCAAAAGAACAACCAAGGTGATCTACAACCCTGCGCCTACACCTCCCGCAAACTCACCGATACGGAGAGGCGATGGGCGGCGTGGGAGAAGGAAGCGTTTGCAGTAAGGTGGGCCTTGTTGACCTGGCGGCACCTTCTAGAGGGAGGCCAGAAACCATTTGAAGTCTGGACTGATCATAAAAACCTAGAGGCTCTAAAAACCCCACGAAAACTGTCGCCCAGGCAAGTGCGGTGGGCACAATACTTCAATCGTTTCAATTTCGAGCTTAAGCACATCCCAGGAGGGAGAAATTTCCTGGCTGATGCCCTCTCCCGGATGCCCCAATACAACAGTGAGCGGGAGCAGGTAGTGAATGCCATCATCCCCTCCACCCAAGCTGCGGCCCAAGTGATCACCAGACGGCAACGACGTGACCAGCAAGGCCAACTTGCAAGTGACTTAACTGCAAAATTAAAAAATGAAACGCTGACCGACCCCTGGTATCGGGACAATCAACATCTCTTGACAAAAAGAGATGAACTAGCATGGAGGGGGACAAAGCTCTATGTCCCACAGAGTTTACGCATCCTGATTCTCAAGAGGAGCCACAACGTTAAACCAGCAGGACACTTCGGGTTCCTAAAGACTCTGCACCTAGTACGAAGGCAGTTCTGGTGGCCACACATGAGAAAGGACGTAGACAGTTATGTAAAAAGCTGCACCATTTGTGCCACGATGAAGACAAGGCCAGGGTGCCCGCCTGGATTGTTGCAACCAGTAGCTGAGCCAACAAGACCATGGGAGGAGATTGCAATGGACTTTATAGTAGACCTACCGAGGAGCAGTGGAAATACAGTGATCTGGACTGTAATAGACTTATTCTCCAAACAGGCACACTTCATTCCTTGTAGTGGACTGCCTTCAGCCCGTCAGTTATCCAAACTGTTCCTGAAACACATTTACCGCCTACATGGAGTCCCCAGGAGAATCATTTCCGACAGAGGGGTCCAGTTCACAGCAAAGTTCTGGAGGGAGTTCCTACGATCCATAGGTTCATCCCAAGGGCTCAGCTCAGCATTTCACCCGAGCACCAATGGGGGGGCAGAAAGACTGAACGCTATGATAGAACAGTATTTAAGATGCTACGTCGACTACCAGCAGTCCAATTGGGCAGGCCTCCTATCTTTTGCGGAGGTTGCATATAATAATGCTGTCCACAGCAGCACGGGGCTAACCCCGTTCAAAATAGTGAGTGGCATGGATTTTGTTCCCATGCCAGAATACCCGAGGGAGCCCCCTTCCTCAGTCAGTTTGACCGACTGGATGGCAGTGTTGAGACAAACTTGGGAAAATGTTAAGAGGGCGCTGGCAAAGGCGGCTCAATCTTATAAGGAACAAGCAGACAAGCACCGAACTCCCCAAAGACCATTTCAGCTGGGAGAGAAAGTTTACCTCTCCACCAAGTACTTGAGACTTAGACTCCCGAGCAGGAAATTGGGCCCAAAATTTATAGGACCATTTCCTATAATAAAAATAATCAACCCTGTTACAGTGCAATTGCAATTGCCACGGCTTTTGGGGAAAATTCACCCCGTTTTTCACAGTAGCCTTCTAAAACCTGTAGTAGGGTCTACTTTAAGGCCAACGCCACGTGAACCCCCTGGGCCCCTGGTTGTTGGGGGCCAAATGCACTACGAAGTGCAGCGGATTCTTGATTCAAGATGGCACAGGGGGCGCCTTCAGTACTTAATTAAATGGAAGGGTTACCCATTGTCAGAGGCTTCCTGGGTGAAGAGCGCAAACATTCAAGCTGATCGCCTTATAGCAAAATTCCATGCAGACCACCCGGGAAAGCCGGGAGGGGGGGTGCACAGCCAGGGAGTGGCTGATGAGACTAATCTTGCTGTGTTTTCCCTATGGGATAGGTGATGTCGCAGAAGTGAAGGGAGAGGGGCCGGATGTCAGCGTTCCAAATTAGGTTTTCTTCCAGCGCTGACATAACAAGATGAAGCAGAAATGAAGCAGAAGCTGAGATGAACTTTTACCTAGTTTTGTATGTTACAGATAGTGTTTCCTGGGAGACGAGGATGGGGGCTACATTCCTGTGAAAAGAACGTGCCGGGATGTAGAGATGGATCTGTATGATGGCCAACGGGACATTGGGGTTGGAGAGCGGAAGAGGAGGGGGTTGGAAGGAGGGGCCAGTTTGGCTGCAATTTGAATCAGAAATGTCGGATTCCGCTATTCTTAAAATAAAAATGATTCATTAGACAGCTTGCACTTGAGAATGAAGTTTATTCAAGATAGCACCGAAACCTGACAATGTCTATTATTGGCTTGGCCACTTTTATATTACTTTTGGCTTTCTCAATATCTTCTCCCTTTACCTATCAATATTTTAGTGTTTCCTTCTTTCACGTTTTGTTTTTTCTAGGCTCTAGATTTCAGTTTCTATTTTCGTTGGTTACCTACCCAAAAACTTATAAAAGTTTACAACTGTAAGTCAATCATAAAGGCATATAATATAATAAGGTATAATCATATATCACTCCAAATAGATCGTAATATTAACTTAAATATCCTAATTTATAATAAATATTAATTATAAATAGTTCTATGCTAAATATACCTTTAGCACAAACTACAAATATAGTGTCAGGTTTCGGTGTTATCTCAAATAAACTTCATTCTCAAACGCAAAGTCAACGTTCCAATTTGTGATCTCCCCCAGCGCTGACATATAGTTTTACCACAAAAATTATCCTATTGCCAAAATGTTAATCACAGATTATAATGTAACAATATAACAATCTATTTTCTATTTCACTCGAGATACTTCCTCTGCTTTAACTTTTTTTTTTCTTTTAGTTTAGTTTCCAAATGCTCTATTGTATCTGGATTTCTCAGTTTTTACAGGGTTTTTTCCCCTTTCTTCTCCTCGCCGCTCTCTTACCGTCTTCTCACTGTCTCTTTCAAGCGTTTTTAACTTTGTATTGGCTATTTAAATCCGGATCTCACTTTTTGTTATAAATCTCAGTTTTCCTCCACCAGGCACCATTCTCAACTTGTTTATTCACACCTCCATCTAATCTTCTGCTCCTCTCCAAGCTTCCTTCCTTGTCTCTCGTGCTTTCTCTAATCACCCAATCTCCTTCCACCTTATTCGTCTTTTGCCAACCCCCTTTTTTTTTCTTATCAAATTTCAACGTATGGGTTCTCCTTTTTTCTTTTCTCTTACTCTTCCTCCGTTATCTTACACTTGTTCGCTCTCACTCTCCCCTTTACAGTCGGCTTTCGATCTTTCTTTCTGTTTCTCCCCATCCTCTCTCGGCATTTACTTTCACTTAGTCATGGCTCGTCTCTTTGAATTGCCGCTAGTTTCCTACCAGAGCTCTCTGTAATTTGTCAAATACTTTGTTTTGTTCACTTTGACAGTTCCAATTGTTATGCATATGGGAGTCTCTCACCAGTAGGAAATAAGCATAGTCTGCTGATTAAGTTTCCTCTTCCAATTCTATTGTGCGCTGTCACAGCCTCGGGTCCGCCATGTCAAGATGAGATGACAGGACACATTCGTGCCGGGTTAAAGAGGGTTTCCCTCGTTCCAGCGGGCGGTTACACACCACCTTGCTGACCCTCGGGCTTCCCCTTTGCTTTGTGTAGCTCTCTAAGCCTTCAACATGCCATCGAAGGGTCCCCCAACATGAAAGAAACAGAGTCAAAGAGCAGAGCTCACTCTTTTCCCTCTGTGCTGCCCTGACAGCATCACTTCTGGTGATGCTGTCAGGACTTCCTCTTCCATTTTATATCTTAACAGAAAATTGTAAATTTTTGTAATCATTCCCCCCCCCCCCCATTCCTTGAAGTAATTTGTCTATTTCCAATTGTTCCTCATTGATACCATATTGTTCCTGGTCTTTTTTAAATCTTGTTTTGATTTGAAGATAAGGCCACCATTCCATATTTATTCCTTGCGTTTTCAAATCCTGAACCGATTTTAGTTCTCCTTTGGGATGTTTGGGATCCAAGATGGTGCCACTGAAGGCTGCCTTGGTGAAATGCTCTCTAATGGTTTCTTTATTTTTAATTATTCTCTGCAACTCACTATGGATTTCTTATTCACGAGACCATCTGCTAAAAATTAAGCAAGGTTTCTTTAAGGAGCAGCTTTCTGTGATCTCACACACACACACACACACACACACACACACACACACACTGTCTTTACAAATGCGGAGGAGATTCTAACACAGGAAGAAGCAATTTCCCCGGAGCCATGGTTTACCAAAAAAACCAAATGGAGGAAACGAAGAAGGAGAGGTAAAAGGGCGGGAATTTTAAACAGGTTAAGGAATAGGAGAAATAAAACTCCTCTGCCTTCAATTTTCCTAACCAACGTACATTCACTTGCTAATAAAATGGATGAAATACTCCTTTTAAACAGATATAATTCTGATTTTTACAATTCAGCAGCCCTATGCTTCTCTGAAACCTGGTTAAATGAATCAATTGAAGATAGCAGGCTGCATATCCCAGGTTTTCAGATTCAACGATCAGACAGAATTGCAGAAACATCTGGTAAAAAGAAGGGAGGAGGCTTATGCTTATATATCAACAGCTGGTCTCAGGATATAACTATAATATATAAATTCTGTGACGAAAACTTAGAGACATTAATTATCAACTGCAAACCATACTATTCGCCTCGTGAATTTTCCTCATTTCTTCTAATTGCTGTTTATGTCCCACCACAAGCCTATGTAAACAAGGCATTATGAACTCTAGCTGCCCAAATTATGGAAGCTGAAGCCAAATACCCCAATTCACTGGCCATTATTTTGGGAGATCTAAACAAGGCAAACTTAAGGAACGAGCTACCAAAATACTTTCAGCATGTCAATTATCCCACAAGAATACTTTAGACCATTGCTACACAACACTAAAAGATGCTTATCAGTCTTTACCACGAGCAGCTGTAAGACACTCTGATCATTGCATGATTCACCTTGTACCTGCTTACAGGCAAAGACTTAAAACCACAAAACCAACAATTGAATCAGTGAAGCCTTGGACTGAGGAGGGAAAGTTAAAGCTACAGGCTTGCTTTGACTGCACTGATTGGAATATTTTTATTTATTTATTTTTTTATAAAAAGGTTTTTTTTTTTTGAGACAAACAAACATAATACATCAGTCCTTCCGTGTGTCATCTCAGTGTTTCTTCAGTGACTATTTCTTTTTGTTACTCCTCCTCTTCTTATTTCTTCCTTGGTAAATCCCATTTCTCTATTTCAATATTTTCCCCAAAGTACATATATTTAATGTAACTTTCTCCTGTTTGCTTATCAAATTCTTTATATCTCTTTTCTATCCAATCATAAAATTTCCCCCATATCTTAAAATATTTTGTATCCTCTTTCTCTTTAATCATTAAAGTTAATCTATTCATCTCTGCACAGTCCAAAATTTTTCTAATTACTTGCCCTTCTAAAGGGATTTTCTCTGCTTTCCATTTTTGTGTGAATACTATTCTTGCTGCAGTTATTATATGTATAATCAAATATACATTTTCTTTAATAATTTTCCCTGGTAGGATACCCAGTAGGAACAACTCAGGTTTTAAATCAATGTGTTGTTGAGTCATTTCTTCTATCCATGTCTTAATTCTGCTCCAATAATCTCTAGCTTCTGGGCAAGTCCACCACATATGATAATAAGATCCTGGTATCTGGTGGCATTTCCAACATTTAGCTGATTTATCTTTAAACATTTTTGCCAATTTTTCAGGAGGCATATGCCATCTGTAAAACATTTTATATTAATTCTCTTTATATGCAGTCAACATTGTTAATTTATAGTTCCTTTCCCATAACTGTTGCCATCTATCAAGCTCAACTGAGTATCCACAATTTTTGGCCCAGGCAATCATTGTTTCTTTTACTTGCTCTTCTTCTAATTCAATACTAAGCAAAAAGTTATAAACTTTTTAAATTATTTTGTCCTCTGTTCCCATGAGTATCCTTTTTTTTTAATTGAAATTTATTATAATACAATACAATACAATCAGTCAGACAGTGTTATTTTTCTACACAGGTTAGATTGATTCTTCTTTTACATTTCATCGTAATATAACGTAATTTACATATGCATCTTAACATTTATATTAACTTTTATCTATTCTTTATTCTATTGTCAATCCACATGTACCAATCATCCCACACCGTATAATATTCTGAGTCTTCTTTCTCATTTAATTCTGTGAGAGATATAAGAATTATTCCTGTAAAAGCATAACCTGAGTTACGCCATTTTAAGTGCCTTATTTTACCTTGTATAACCTGATTATATAACTAGACAAAAAGAACATAATAAGGATTTTCTGAAATGATTACCTTGAAGGAAATATGTATCATGCAGTTGTTTTGACGGAAGCTGATGTTCTGGGAAAAGTACTGAAATGAGATTGTTTTGAGGTTTGTCTGTTCTAGGAAAAGGGAAGTACGCAATTGATGTTATTGAGGGGTATTTCTGTTGGGAAATTGGGGAATTTCCAGGGTGGATCATGTACTACATATGTTATATAAGATCTGAAACTGATTCCCAAGGGACTTTATTGACGTGTATTCTGATTTATCCTGAAGACTATATAACCCGTGTAATTTGTTGTTTTTTCGTCTTTTCTCTCCTCCAGAGAGAAAGGCCCTTTGCAAAGTGAATAAACAAATAAACTCTATCCTATGCTAATTTTGGTCTCTGTTTCCTCCTTAAAACGGTAATGGGGTTTTCCTGTTTTTCACAAATTCTAACGTTAATTTGTTCATTTCGGCACATTCTAGAACCTTCTGGATAATGTGTTCCTCTGGTGGTGTGTCCTTTCCTTTCCAATATTGGGTGTAGGTTATTCTTGCTGCAGTGAGTATATGTATGATTAAATATCTTTTTTTTTCTGGTATTTCGTCTTTAGTATTCCCGGGAGAAATGTTTCAGGTATCAATTCAATTTTTTAATTGGTTGATTCTTGTAGCCAGTTTTGAATTTTTCTCCAATACCTTATCACTTCGGGACAGGACCACCACATGTGAAAGAAGGTACCTTGGTGACATCCACACTTCCAACATTTGGGGCTTACATTTGGATAAATTTTTGCTAATCTCGCGGGCGCTAGGTGCCATCTGTATAGCATTTTATATTGGTTTTCTTTGTATGTTGCCGCTTTTGTTAATTTATAGTTTCTATTCCAAATCATCTCCCATTCGTCCAAATTTATATTATGTCCAATATTTTTGGCCCACGCTATCATTGGCTCTTTTACTACCTCTTCCGCCCTATCGAATTCTAATAAGTAATTATATAATCTAGATAGTACTTTTTTTCTAGGCCTATCAGTAATTTGTCTAATCTGTTTGTTTCCATCTCAATGCCAAATTCTTCCTTATCTTTTTTGTACCTAGATTTAATCTGTAAGTATGGCCACCAGTCAATATGTATTCCCTGTTCGCCTAGCAATTGATTACTTATAAGATTACCTTGATTATCTAGAAGCTCTTTATAGTTAATCATTTTATTAATCTCTAATGTATTTGGGTATATCATGGCTTCCATCGTCGATAGCCAATTCGGGATTTTCATATATTGTTTTCTTCTGATTTCCTCCCTGTCACGAGTGTTTCCAGGATTGCTGTGGCTATCTGCCTACTCACAAACAGTATGGTTTTAATCAAGCCATCTGCTGTTGGCAATTACCTGCAAGCCTTCCCCGCCCCAGTTAATTGCAGGTTAACTCCCTATATAAGCAAGGACCTTTTGCTTGCTACTCGGGCCTAGTCTTCTAGGCCTAAAAGCACAGCTCCTGCAGGAAGCTTGGTGCCATGCCGCAGATGGGAGAAGAATGCAGATAAGGACTCCAGATGTTACAGAGAGACTCCCACGGATGCTTGCCTTTTGCTGTTTTATAGCACGCAAGCTATCATCGGGACTGCTGTTGCTGGATCTTCTTCCTCCCACAAGCTTCAAGCAATGTTTGCTGTTTGAACTGATTTTATTTCAGGTGACTTTCAGCTGTGAAGCTCGTGCTGCTCCCACCATGATGGCCTATCGACGCCGAAGCTGCTTACCTTCATGCTAGCTTTATTCTTTTGTGAACTGTTTCGGTATTGTGGAGAGGGATCTAGGGAGATAGCCTTGCTTCACATACCCAGATAAGACTTTGTTTTTAATGTGTTTTCTTAAAGACATAGTGCCTTTTAAATGTTTTAAAGTAAATTATATTTTTACACAAGACGCCTCTGTCAGAATCATTTCAGTCTCAGTGTGTTTACTCATGAGCTGGTTCACGGTCCGGGGTACCCCTCAACCCCATTTCGTCACACTCCCATACTTGTATTAATACTTGTCTTATCCTGTGTCAATGGAAATACGTTTTGGTCTTTTTCTTTCTGTCCCACAAGAAGGTGTGCCACCCTTTTTGTAGGCCGTGCCCTTCCAAAATTAGGATTCTTTTGTTTCTTAAATTAACCCATTCCCTTAACCATACTAGGATGGCCGCTTTGTAATATACTTCCCACGCTGGGAGTCTGAAACCTCCCCTGCTTCTGTTGTCTTGTAGTGATCGCAAATTAATTCTTGGTTTTTTCCTGGCCCAAATGAATTTCCTAATACTTTTGTTAATTTCTGTGAAAAAAAATTTGTCTAAGATAACGGGTATCGTTTGGAATAGGTATAGTAATTTGGGCAGAATATTCATCTTTATCGATGCTATCCTGCCCAAAAGTGATAATTGCACTTTCTCCCGTTTTTCCAAATCCTGTTTTATTCTTTTAACCAGAGGTATGTAGTTATCTTCTTTCAGAGCTCAGCATCTAGCTGATATCCATATCCCTAAATATTTAATTTTTTTTTACTATTTGTAGGTCTAATTCCTTTTCTAATTCTTTCTTTTGAGTTTCTGTTAAATTTTTGACTAACAATTTAGTTTTCCCTTTATTCAATTTAAGTCCGGCTACCTCCCCATACCTTCCTATTTCCTCCAAAATTCTCGGACCCATTTCTAACGGTTCCTCTATGATGAGTACTACGTCATCCGCAAAAGCCTGGGTCTTATACTCCTCTCCCCTAATCTTTAATCCTTTTATTTCGCTGTTTTTCCTAATTCTATTTAATAGGGTTTCTAATGTCAAGATGAATAGCAGAGGTGATAACGGGCACCCTTGTCTTACACCTTTCTTGATTTGAAATGAATTTATCATATCCCCATTCATTATTATTCTCGCCCTTTGTAATTTATAAATTGTTTCTATCATTTTCTCAAAATTGGTTCCGAATTTCATTATTTTAATTTGTTCAATCAAGAATTTCCAATTAAGGTTATCAAAAGCTTTTTGGGCATCTAAAAATACAAGAGCCATTTGCTTCTCCGGGTGGGCTTCATAATATTCGAGAGCATCCACAACTATTCTTATGTTATTCTTTATTTGTCTATCAGGTAAGAAGCCGTTCTGAACCAGGTGTATAATGGAATTTAATATTCTTTTCAGTCTTTCCGCAATTATGATCATGAAAATTTTATAATCTGTGATCAGTCGGTAATTTTAAATTTGTTTTTGGTCTGTAACTTCTTTCGGAAGTAGTGTGATATATGCATCCCTCCACAAATGCCTTGTGATCTTGGTAGAGAGAGACAGGATATAAAGCTAACAAATAAACAATAAAATATACTTTGCATCTCCTTTTTATTACAAATATGTGATTAAAGGAATGTGAAACTTAATTTACATTGAATTTAATCTTTCAAAGCTCATGTGACACAGGGAAAATATCAGAGGACTGGAAAAGAGCTTCCAATAGGGCCTCATTACATATCTCCAATAGTTTTGGTGTTATTATTTCATCAAATTTTTTGTAAATTTTTCCTGGGAGACCATCCGGGCCTGATGTTTTGTTATTTTTAAGTTTTGAAATTGCCACTCTTAATTCTTCAATTGTAATTTCTTTGTTTAGCCTTTCTCTCTCCTCCTCTCCTACTTGTAGGGACTCTTCCTCCTGTAAATATTCTTCAATGTTTTCTATTAATACATCCTCCTTATTATAAAGCTCTGTGTAGTATTCTTGAGCAATTTCGATTTTGTTCTCTTCTTTATTCTGCAAGTTTCCTTTCTTGTCTTCCAGTTGTTGGATGATCCGCCTTTCATATTCTTTGTTTAATTTATAGGCCAACCATTTGCTCATCTTGTTTGCGTTCTCGAAATAATATTGTTTGGATTGTCTGAGTTTATTTGACCTTTCCTCCAGGTCTAATATATTCATTTTATGCCTCAGTACTGTTAATTTCTCTTTGACCATTTTGTCTCCAGGGCTTAGTTGGAGTTTCTTTTCCATATTTCCAATTTCTTCTTGGAGAGTGTTATGTGCCTTCTGTTTTTCTTTGTTTTTATGAGCGTTATATGTTATTGTTACCCCCCTTAGGTACGCTTTCATCGTATTCCATAGATTAGTTAGGGAGGTATGTTGCTTTTTATTTTCTTTGAAAAATTATCCCATTATCTTTTCTATATATTCCTTCTCTCTTAAAACTTGTAAATTTAGTCTCCATCTCCTAATCTTTCTTTTTGGGGCCCTCCATTTTACTTCCAGGGGATTATGGTCTGCCCATATATTGGGATTGATTTCTACTGTTTCCAGTTCCAATCCTAATTCTTTATTTGCCCATAACACATCTATTCTGGACCATGATGTTTGGGGGTTAGAGTAAAAAGTGTACTTTCTCTCATTTGGGTGCAAGGTCCTCAAAATGTCTATTAGATTTAATTCTTCTATCATGTTAAAGAAGGATTTAGGTAATTTGTCCCTTTTTTAAAATTGTCTTTGCCACACTTATAATCTTTTTCTGTATCTATTATCCCGTTAAAGTCCCCTACTATACAAATATTCCTGTATCCCATTTTAATTATCTGTTCGTGTAATTTTTTGTAATATTCTCCCTGATTTTTATTGGGAGCATAAATAGCTACTAGTAATATTGGTAAATTTCCTCTCTTTATTTCTATCATTAATGCTCTTCCTTTGGGATCTGCATATTTTTGTTCGGCAACAATCCCTCCCTTAATGTATATTGTTACCCCCCCTTCCCCCCCCCACTAATGCAGTGTATACTTTCCCTAATTTGCTATATTCTAGGTATCTTACATCTTGTTTCCGTATGTGAACCTCCTGAAGGCATATTATGTCAGAGTTTTGTTTGGCTAATTTTGTGAATATCTGTCTCCTCTTTTTAATCTCATTCAATCCATTTACGTTAATCGATAATTTCCAATCATCCATTTTTTGGGCTTCCTAACAGGAGTTAGTATTTATTTGCCCTTGTGACCCTTTGTGTTCTTAGTTTCTTTCCTTTTGTGTCTCTGTTCTCTTTTTCTTCTGTGTCTTTCTTCTCCAAAGGTCCTTCTTTAGGGTCTCATTGGTCGGGAGTTTCTTCTTCCTGAGTTATCGTCTCCAGTTCTACCTTGCTACTCTGTTCTTCTTCCATTCCTATCAGTTGGTCTAGGAAGTCTTGCACTGTCACTAAACTATCTATTTTTATTTTTTTCCCTTGCCACGTGATTAACATTCCTTCCAGCAGTGTCCATCTAAATAGTATATTTCTTTTGTTTAATTGCATGGCAAAGAATCGATAGTCTCTTCGTAGCTCCCTTACTCTCCTGGGGACTTGTTTTAATGTTATAACCTCCTTCCCCTTATAGATCATCGGTTCTTCTCAGGTTATATTATACAGGATGTCACGGACTTTTTTCCTTGCAAATCTAATGTGGACCTCTCTTGGGAGCTTATGCCTTCTAGCATAGTTTGTCTGGACCCGGTATACCTCATCCAATTCTGTAATTATTTATTGCTTGTCCCTCTGTAGGGCCTCTGCAATCATTTTGGCCATTACCTGTCCCAGATCTTCCTCTTTCCCTTCAGTTATGTTCTGAAATCTTAGGTAGAACGCCGTCCGGTCCATCTCCAGTTGTATAATAGAGTCTTCAAGTTCTCTATTCTGACCCATCAGTTTTTGGTCAACCAGTTCCAATTTCCTTTCATTTTGTTCCACTTTGATTTCTACATCCTTTATTTTTTGTTCATTTTTATGAATTGAATCTTGAATGTCATTCACTTTGCCGTCCAAGGACTGGATATCTGTTTTCAATTCATTATGGTTGCTGGACATTTTCTCCTGCATCTTCATCATCGTCTCCTGTATTAGAGTTAAGGTGGATTGCATGGCCTGCATCGTTGGGATTACAATGGATTTTTCCGTCTTCGTCAATCCTTCCGTTGACCGTTGAGTTGAAGGGGATGCCATGGTAATCGTTGGGTTTGATGTGGTTTTCTTTCCGGTTTTTAATGCTGTTGTAAGAAGGCTTGTCATTTCTTTCAATATCCTTCTCTGATCTCTCACAATCCTGTCTATATTTTTCCAAACTATCATCCACTATTGTTATCTATTTGTCTTATTCTTGTTATTCTTATCTTTGCTTGTGTTGGTTTATACTATCCCACTAAAAATCTTCCAGTATTATAATCAGTAAAAACATATCTACTAACTTATACCTTGTATTTCCTTTATCTCTTCTATTCTTATACTTTATATATTCAAAAAGGGTATGCATTCACAAAATAAATTACTCACAGTGATCTTAAAGGTAATCCTAAATTTCTATGCAATAAAGTCTAAATCTAAACATATAAAAAGTAAATTAAGTCAATAACAAAATCTATGTTTCAATTAATATTCAGTTAATATTCTAATAAATTTATAACGTTATCTAATAGATAACAATTTTACTTCTTAAAAATATACAACTTAATTTAATTAATCATTCAACAAATAGTGTAAAAAAGAGGGAGGGGGTTAGAAAAATAGCAAAAGAGAGAATGGTTTATTTTAATAGATATTAATAGCTATATTACAAGATACTATTCAGAGGTTATTTCACGCAGTTATCTTAGAATTTTTTTTTTGTTCCAATACAACAACCTTTTTACACGTCTTCCATTCCTTATGTTGCTCCAGCTACAGTTCTTAAATTTCTAATGTCTTTTTTAGATTATTTTCGATGTCCTTCTGTCACCTCTTTATCCTCCGTTCCAAAAAATAATCCAAGTATGAGTCCAACTGTCTCCTAATAGTTCTTTTTTTTCCCCACAATTCTACTGGTCAATCCTCTTTCACTATTTGTATTCTACAATGGCGACTCTTCCTGCTTCTTTTCTTTTCAGTCCCAACCTTATCTCCTTCTGTCTCTCTGCAAATGCCAACACACCCTCCTCTTTACTATTCACTCACGGATTCCACCACCTTTTCCTCTCTGTGCCTCCGTGCCTGTGCTGTACCAAAAGCATTGATTCTCTTTGATGTCATCCTGTCAGTTAAAGTTATTTTGCTGATTCATTCTCCCTCCGCCCAATCGCCGCTCGGTCTCCTTCCAAGAGTCCTCTGTTCTGACAGGACCGATCTCACTTCTCCAAACTCCTGTGTCTTTACAGTGTTCCGGCAAAACTCCGCTTCTAACGCTATCTGCTCTGATCTTCTTCTCTCCCCGGCTCTTTGTTGGCTTATCACAGCCTCGGGTCTGTCATTTCAAAGTGACAAACGTCTTCGTGCTGAGTTAACAGAGGCGTCCGTTCGAGCAGCAGGCGCTCGCCCCACACTTTGCCGCTCTCCGGATTCCCTCTCTAATTCGCAATGCCCTCCAGGCTCTTGCACCCCTAAGGGTCCCCAAAACACGAAAAAATCTGGGGTTGAAGAGCAGAGATCGCTCTCCTTCCACCGTCTCACCACAAATCACCAACTGGAAGTCTCTCCCATGAGTATCCTCTCCTGATCTGTCGTTTCTAAATAGAAACCATATAATTTTGCATCTTTTTCATATCTTGCTTGTATTTGCATATACATATACCAGTCCATCACAATCCCTTGTTCTATCAATTCTTGTTTCCCTTTCATTTCCCCCTTATCTGTAAGTAAATCTTTATATCTAAAAATATTTTTAAAATTAACCATATTTGGGTGTATTAGTGCTTCCATTATTGATAGCCATATTGGAATTTTCACATAATATTTATCTCTGATCTTCTCCCATACTAATAATGCATTTCTTACATAATGTCTATGAAAATATGTATGCATCTTACTTCTACCATACCATAAAAAAGCATGCCAACCCAATTGTAAATCATGTCCTTCCAAAGTTAATAATCTTGTATTTCTTAATTCTATCCATTCTTTCATCCAAGTCAGTGTTGCTGACTGGTAGTATAATTCCCAGTTTGGCAGTCCAAATCCTCCCCTTATTCTTACATCTTGGAACATCTTTATATTAATTCTCGCCTTTTCCCCCTGCCATATAAACTTCCTCATTATGTTATTAAGGTGTTGAAAATAGGTCTTTTCAATTCTTATTGGAATTGTTTGGAATAAAAACAATAGTCACGGTAGTATATTAATCTTGATTATTGCAATCTTTCTTTCCCATAAGTGATAGTTGCAAAGTTTTCCATTTTTCCAGATCTTTCTCAATTTGTCTTTTTAAGTTATAATAATTATCCTCTTATCGTTGCACATCTTGAAGTTAGTTGTATTCCTAGATATCTCACTTTTTTCACAATTTGTATGTCTAATTTCTCCTTTAATTCTCTTTTTTTGTTTTTCTGTAGTGTTTTTCACCAATATTTTTGTTTTTTCTTCGTTTATTCTTAAACCTGCCACCTCACCATATTCCTCTATTTGTTCTAATAATTTTGGTCCTGTCTTTTGAGGTTCCTCAAGAATAAATACTAAATTATCTGCAAAAGCTTGTAATTTGTATTCCTCTTTTTTTATTTTCATCCCTTTTATTTCTTCATCCCTTCTTACATTTCTATTTAGCATTTTTAAAGTCAATACAAATAGCAATGGGGATAATGGGCATCCTTGTCTTGTTCCTTTTGTTATATTAACTTTTCCCGTCATCTCTCCAGTCATCATTATCTTGGCTGATTGTTGATTATATATTGTTTTTATAATGTTCATAAATCTTTTCCCGAAGTCCATTATCTGTAATTGCTTTGTCATAAACTGCCAGTTCACATTGTCAAAAGCTTTCTGTGCATCTAGGAATATCATTGCCATTTGTTTTTCTGATTGTATCTCATAATACTCCAAAGTATTCAAAATTATCCTCATATTGTCTCTAATTTGCCTTTTAGGTAAAAAACCATTTTGGTCCATATGAATAAATTCATTTAATAGTTTCTTCAATCTGTTCGCCATTATTGAAGCAAAAATCTTATAATCCACATTTAATAATGAAATCGCCCTATAATTTTTTATTAATTGCAGATCTGAATCTTCTTTAGGTATGAGTGTAACATAGGCCTCTATCCACGAGTCTGGCATTTTAGCTTTCAATAAAAGTTCATTAAATAGTTCCAGCATTACATTGCTTAACGCCTCTTGAAATGTCTTATATAGTTCCACTGGAAGTCCATCTGGTTTCCCATTTTTTTGTTTTTTTAATTGCTTCTGTTAGCTCCATCATTGTTATTTTTTCTTCTAACATCCCCTTGTATTGTTCAGGTATTTTAGGTAAATCTGATTTTTCTAAAAAATTTGTTATCTTCTCTTCAGATATCTTCTCTTGATAGTAAAGCTTTTCATAATAATTTTGAGTTCTTTTCTTTTTTTCTTCATTTCTATAATGTATTTTCTCTCTTTCATCTTGTAGATATTTTATTGCTTTGTTCTCTTTCTCTTTTTTTATTTTATATGCTAGCCATCTTCCCAGTTTATTCGCATTTTCAAAAAAATTATGTTTGGATTTATTTGCCAAAAATTCCTGCTCATTCAGATTTATTTCATGCTTTTTTATTTCCATTTGTTTCTTAATTTTGTTGTTTTGTATGTCTTTTTGTAACTCTTTCTCTAATTTCTAATACTCCTCTTCCAATTTCTTTTGTAATTGTCTTTTCTTTTTCTTTTTTCCCCCAAGTATGTTATTGCCAAACCCCTGATATATGCTTTCATTGTGTTCCATAAATTCTGAAGTGATGTACCCTCCTTTTTATTTATTTTTTTAAAAAAACCTAATTCCTTTTCCATAATCTGTTGGAATTCTTTTTCATTTAATATTGTTTGATTCAATGTCCATCTTGTCTTTTTCTTCTGTCCTTTCCAAGTTACTGTTATTGGATTGTGGTCACCCCAAATGTTTGTTTCAATATTTACTTCCTGTATATTGTCTATAAGGTCTGTTGAAGTCCATATCATGTCTATCCTTGACCACGAGAAATGTCTATTTGAATAAAAAATAAATTGTTTTTCTTTCAAGTGTCTCCAAATATCTTGAATACTTAATTCTTCAATCATTGTAAAAAAAGATTTTGGGAGAGTTTTTCTGGGTTTCTTATTTGTCTTTGTTGTTTTATAATCCAACTCAACATCCATTACAGCATTAAAGTCACCCATTATACATATATTTTCATAATCCAATTCTATAATTTTCCTGTGTAACTTCTTATAAAATTCTTCTTGTTTATCATTTGGAGCATAGAGCACTATCAAAAGTATTTGTTTAAAATTCATTTTTATTTCTACCATTAGAATCCTACCTTCTTCATCCTCAAATATTAATTTAGGCTCTAATTTTTCTTTAACATATAAAACTACTCCCCTTTTGCTTTGTTGTATCAATTAAGTGAATACCACTCCTAGTTTTGAATGCTCTAATAATTTTATGTGTTGTTTTCTGATGTGTACTTCTTGTAAACATGTGATATCTGTCTTTAGCCTATTTAATTTGTTAAAAATTCTATTCCTTTTTGTCACTGAATTCAGTCCATTTATATTTATTGATATTGCTTTGATTTCTTCTTCCATATTTTGTTTTACTTGTTACTAGTTTTTAGTTTTATCGCTCTTGTCTCTCTTTGTTCCTTTGGATCCTTTGATCTTGCTCCTTCTCTTATTGCTCTTTCTTCCTGTTCCTTTGTGGTTTCTTTTTTTTCTTTCCTCTTCATCCTTTTGTTTAGTCTCTCTTGCTGCTTCCACTTCAACCTCTAATGGCCCACAAAATTGTTCGTAAAATAACTTTGCTTTTTCGATTGAATCTAATCTGTGTCTTTGTTCTTGCCATGTCACCAAGATTCCTTCTGGTATCAACCATCTAAAATTCACTCCTTTTGTTATTAAGAATTTTGTTAAAAACTGATATTCTCTCCTCAAATCTCTAACTCTTTTAGGTATTTGTCTCAATACTATTATTTCTTTGTCTTTGTATTTCAATGCTGTACTTCTTGTTATTTGTAGTATTTCTGTCTTTAGTGCTTTTTTTGTGAATCTTACATGTACTTCTCTCGACAGTTTATTTCTCATTGCATATCTTGTATATACTCAAAAGACTCTGGTAGGTTTTCTCCTTTTTCCTCTTCTATATTTTGAAATCTTAAATAATAATCAGAATAATCGGTCAGACGGCGCTGGGGATCCCCCCCCTTTTGGAGTAGGAGCCGGGGGGGCAACAAACCAACAGGTCTGGGAGACCTGCAACCACGGTTGGGCGGAAAAGACCCGGAGCAATTTTCTAGGCCTCGGGAGGCCTCAATTTGTGGTTGTGCGGGGGGCGGGGGGGCTTGAGAAAGCCGCCCCATTTCTGCCCCATTTCTCTCTCCTCCAGCGTTCCCTTTTAGAACTGGGCCCACCTGGACCAACTGTCAGCCTGTGGGACTCATTGGCGCTATGCCCTATTATTATTACCATTCTGAATCCCCCTGACTTTGGAGAGGGCTATTTCCATCTGAACGGGAGACCGGTACATGGCTGCATCCCGTCGGCTGAGGGGGCTAGACATTTGCCTGACCACCGTGAGAGGGTGGCCAGGTGTCGGAGCCCCTGGGGGCTGAACCGGGACGCTTTCTACATATATGCACTTTACCAGCTTTCTACACATATGCACTTTATCAGCGAGGGGACTTTACCAGCGAGGGGACTTTACCATCGGTCTTTACCACCGGACAAAACGCCGTGAGAGGGCGATTTTTGGACCTGACCCCCGGACGCTGTCTATATGCATCGGTTCATTGCTGCCACCCCACCACAAGAGGGGGTTGTCCAGCTGACCTAACCACCGTGAGAGGGTGGTTAGATCTATTTCCCCCTTGGAACTGTGGTCGTCCTGGCTTTGGACTATGTCCTCTGTTGTGAGGGGACAGGGGACTTGGTCCTGCAAATATGTCTTTGAGATCCCCCATTCCTTTGTCTTCTCCTCGGTCCTTTATATACACCCTCAGGATATGGTCGTGTTACCCATTATGATTAATGTACTCAGCAGCGGAGCTTCTTGGTCTGCGAGACTCCCCCCTCTCGCAGGCTTGGCCCTCCATTCTATCGAGGGCCTACCTCGATGACGGGCTCTGGAGTCCCGAGAGGTGGCATGCCGCAAAGAGGGGGTTGCGGGGTTTTTTAAAATTGTCCTTGTTTAAACTTTTAAGGGGTTCTGGGAGGGGGGGAGGGGGTGGGATTGGAATTAGGATTGTGGGTTTGGGGGATAACCCACTAGGGGGAGAGTCGGGCTTGGCCAGGACGTTCGGCGGGGGTGGTGGGGGATCCGGAGGGGGTCGAGCTGGTCCAGACTATGCTTTCACCATCGGTACTGTGTGTGGGAGGGGTAGATATGGCGGGAGCAGGGGGCCATATCATGTTAAGGGAGCACGCACCCGCTGTCTTCAAGCGGTAGAGTGCTCCGGCCCCCAAGGCTCCACCCGTTCTCCAGGTAGTACAGACCTTCAGGGCCCGGGCCTTCGTCTGATGTTGTGCAACGCCAGGTCTGTAGTAAATAAAGCCCCCCTCATCTGTGATCTTGTTTACAAGGGGGGAGCGGACCTGGCGGGTATTACGGAGACCTGGTTGGGCCCAGAGGGAGGGGTCCCTCTGGTAGAAATGTGCCCACCAGGTTTCCACGCATTCCATCAGCCAAGGTCACAGGGGAGGGGCGGGGGAGTAGCGGTTATTATTAAAGAAGGCCTTAGGCCGAGGGAGACCACTGTACCTCAGACAGCTGGTTGTGAGTCCCTCCTTGTGAAGTGGGGCCACGGGGTTCAGATGGGTTTGCTGATCACGTACCTGGCTCCCTGCCACGTGGCGGCAGCCCTGCCCGAGCTACTCAACGTTATTGCCGCGGTGGCGGTTGATACCCCCAGACTTATGGTCATGGGGGATTTCAACCTGCCATCCGTGGGTGAGGCGTCTGAGGTGGCTCGGGAGTTCATGGCTTCCATGACGGCCATGGACCTGACCCAACTAATTCATGGCCCTACGCACACTGGGGGAAACACACTGGACTTGGTTTTTGTCTCTGGACAGTGGTTGAGTGATCTTGAGATAGGGGATATAGTCATCGAGCCCTTGTCATGGTCAGATCACTCGCTCCTTCACCTTGACCTTCAAACCGCAGCACCCCGCCGCAGGGAGGCGGAACCGGTAAGATGGTACCGCCCCAGGCGCCTGATGGAACCTGATAGGTTCCAGATGGAGCTTGGGCCAATCCCGGAGGTTCTGGCTCACGCCTCATCTGGGGACCTAGTGGCCGCCTGGGATAGGGCGGCAGCTGGAGCCCTGGATCGAGTCGTGCCTCTGACCCGGCGCCGATCTCGCCTGGCTCCTTGGTTCACCGAGGAGCTGAGGGAGATGAAGCGCTGGAAAAGACGCCTAGAGAGCTGTTGGAGGGCTAGTCTTTCTGAATCTGACCGAACACTGGTAAGATCTCATATTAGGAGTTACCTAGTGGCGATAAAAGCAGCAAAATGTACTCATTTTGCTGCTCTTATTGCGTCATCAGATAATTGCCCGGCCACCCTGTTTAGGGTGACCCGCTCCCTGCTCCACCAGGAAGCGAGGGAGGACCCCTTGGAGGGAAGAGCCGAGGATTTTGTTCAGTATCTGTATGACAAAATCACTCAGATTCGGGCAGGTCTGGACTCTGACGGGATAGATCCAGCGAGGGTGACGGAGACAGGTCTTGAGACTGTTATCTGGGATGAGTTTGATCCTGTGACCCCAGATGACGTGGACAGGATTCTGGGTAGATTGAACGCGACCACATGTTTGTTGGACCCGTGTCCCTCCTGGTTAGTGCTGGCTTCCCGGGAGGTGACGCGAGGCTGGCTCCAGGGGATTATAAATGCTTCGTTGGGTGAGGGTGTCTTTCCTGCCGCCTTGAAAGAGGCGGTGGTAAGGCCTCTCCTCAAGAAGCCTTCCCTGGACCCGGCAGTATTGGCTAATTATCGTCCAGTCTCCAACCTTTGCTTCGTTGCGAAGGTTGTTGAGAGTGTGGTTGCGCGACAGCTACCCCAGTACCTGGATGAAGCGTCGTATCTAGATCCGTTCCAGTCGGGCTTCAGGCCTGGGTACAGCACGGAAACGGCATTGGTCGCGTTGGTTGATGATCTCTGGAGGGCTCGGGACAGGGGTTGTTCCTCTGTCCTGGTCCTGTTAGACCTCTCAGCGGCTTTTGATACCATCAACCATGGTATCATGCTGCACCGGCTGTAAGAGTTGGGGGTGGGAGGCACCATTTTATGGTGGTTCTCCTCCTTTCTCTCTGACCGGTCGCAGTCTGTGTTGACAGGGGGGCAGAGATCGACCCTGAGGCCCCTTATATGTGGGGTGCCGCAGGGATCGGTTCTCTCGCCCCTTCTGTTCAACATTTATGTAAAGCCGCTGGGCGAGATCATCCGTGGTTTCGGGGTGAAGTACCATCTGTACGCTGATGACACCCAGCTGTACATCTCCACCCCGGACCACCCCAACGATGCCCTTGAAGTGATGTCCCAGTGCCTGGAGGCCGTACGGATCTGGATGGGGAGAAACGGGCTCAGGCTCAACCCATCCAAGACCGAGTGGCTGTGGTTTCCGACGTCCCGATATAGTCAGCTGGCGCCATCGCTGGCTATTGGGGGCGAATCATTGGCCCCCACGGAAAGGGCTCGTAACTTGGGCGTCCTCCTGGACTCACGGCTGTCTTTAGAAGAGCACTTGACGGCCGTGACCGGGAGGATTTTTCATCAGGTTCACCTGATTCGCCAGTTGCGTCCCTTTCTAGATCGGGACTCGTTACGCACAGTCACTCATGCCCTCGTCACCTCTCGTCTGGACTATTGTAATGCTCTCTACATGGGGCTCCCCTTGAGGTGCACCCGGAGGCTCCAACTGGCGCAGAGTGCGGCCGCGCGGGTGGTTATGGGAGCAACATGGAGCTCCCATGTAACACCTCTCCTGCGCGAGCTGCACTGGCTCCCGGTGGTCTTCCGGGTGCGCTTCAAGGTTCTGGTTACCACCTTTAAAGCGCTCCATGGCTTGGGACCTGGTTACTTACGGGACCGCCTACTACCATCAACAGCCTCCCACCGACCAGTACGCTCCCACAGAGAGGGGCTCCTCCAGGTGCCGTCGGCCAAACAATGTCGGCTGTCGGCCCCTAGGGGGAGAGCCTTCTCTGTGGGGGCACCGACGATCTGGAATGAGCTCCCCCCAGAGATACGGAGGATTCCGGATCTGCGCACCTTCCGCCGCGAGTTGAAGACGCTTTTATTTCATCAAGCTGGCCTCACCTAAATCTTCTCCCTTTTAAGTGTAAATTCTAAATTTTAATGGATTTTAAAATATGGGTATTTTAAATTATGGGTATTAATTCAGCCAAATTTATTTAATTCATTTTATTCGATTTTAAATTTTGTATATCTATGTGTTTTATTTCATGGCTGTGCACCGCCCTGAGTCCTTCGGGAGTAGGGCGGTATAGAAATTCAATAATAAAAATAAATAAATAAATAATCCATCTCCAATATAATTATTTTTTTCTTGATTTTTGTCAACTGCTATCAACTTTTCTTCTAACTCTTCAACCTTTTTTTCTGTCATTCCCATTTTTTTCCTCTACTTTTTGAATTCTTTCTTCATTTTTCCCAATCATCTCTTTAATTTCTTTTAGATCCTGCTTCAAATCATCATGCAAGGACTGTATAAGATTTTTTAAGTCCAATGTTTCAGAGGTTTTTGTTTCTGTCGATGATGGGCTTGCTGTTGAGTGTAAATGTGCTGTAAATTTCTTCATCTTGAAGTTATAAATTTATAATCCACTTATTCTTTATTTATAATCCAATTATCTAATCCTCCCCGATGGTTAGATTAGAGAAAAAGAAAAAAAAAAGAAAAAAGAGGGGAAAAAATCAATCCCCCCTCCCAAAAAAAAATAAAATGTGAGAGTTATTCCAATAATAAAAAAGAACAATAAGAAAAAAAGAGAAAAATAAAAATAAAAACCACCCATAAAAATAAAAACCACAAGAAAAAATAAAAAACAAAAATTTAATCCCAAACAGAAAATTTTCTTCAGACTCTTCTTGTCTTAATCCACCTTCTCAACAGACCAATTCTTTTAAAATCAAAAACAAAAATAGACAAGAAAGTATTTAAAAACTTTCATATTATCCACTCCTTATTCCTTTTATGAAAAAAGTCCAAGAAAAGCAGAAAAAAATTATATCCAATCCCTATTCAACTCAGCAAAATCCAAATTAAGTATATCAAAGTGTTCAGCAAAAGTAAATAAGGGAATAGGCAAAATAAAAATAAAAATTTAGAAAGTACAAACAAAGTTAACAATCCAGACCTTCTCTCTTAAACATCTGTTTCCTTATCTTCCCAGACAGAGTTGTTAAGGTCAGCTTTAAAGTTAAAATTTATTCAAGATCTTTTCCCCCCATTTTCTTCTGCCACTAGATGGCACTGCAGGCTAATTCAGTCAGTAGAACAAAGCATTTTCAACACTCCTAAGTTTTTACTGTTAATTAGTTCTATTCAAACTTTAAACTCACAATTGTTTAGAACTATTTCATTTCTTTGTAAGAAAAAAAAATTCAGCTTTCTCCATTTAATTAAGCTTAGTTTTCAAAAAAAAGTTCCCAACTTCTTTTTTTTCTCCAGAAAAAAAAGTTTCTTTTGTCTGATACTTTCGCTTTCCTTGCTGCTCAATGCCGGATGTGAGAGCTGAATACACACCCGCTCTCACTCCTCTCTCTTAGTCTCTTTTTTACTCTATTCACCACAAGTGGGTATGAAGGGAAACTTCTTTTTCCCAAAAACATTTTTTTTTTGTCACCTCGATGTCACACGCTGTCTTCTTAAGCTTTCTTCTTCCGTTGTGGCCGCCCCAGCTTTTTAGCAACTTCTAAGGTCGCTTTCTCTGCCGCCCAGTTTGAGGAGCTTCTCCTGACTAGCCAGGGGGTTTGTGACCCCCCCTGTGCCGGTCGGACCATGCTCCTCTTGTTCATCATCCCTACAGGACAACTTAGGTCACTCAGGAGCCCTGGAGAGCGGAGATATCGGCAGATATTCGGGGAGCTCCCAAAGAGTCCGTTGTGTCACCGCAACATTGGCCACGCCTCCCCCTGATTGGAATATTTTTGAAGATACCTCTGCAGACCTGGATGAACTCACAGATACTGTAACATCATATGTCAGCTTCTGTGAAGATCTATGTGTACCAACCAGGAACTTGCGAATATACAGTAACAACAAACCTTGGTTCACAGCTAAACTTAAGCAGCTACGTCGTTCCAAAGAGGAAGCCTACAGAAAAGGTGATAAAATGCTGTACAATCAGGCCAGAAATGTATTAACAAGGGAGATCAGAGCAGCAAGAAGAAGCTACTCTGAAAAGCTAAAGAATCAGTTCTCAACAAATGAACCAGCAAACATGTGGAAAACTCTTAAAAATATCACCAGCTACGGCAAACCTCCTTCCCAGGCTGAAGGAAATCAACAACTGGCAAATGACCTGAACGTGTTTTACTGCAGGTTTGAAAGGAAACTACAGCCACCTATCTCCACAACCCCCATCTCAGACACACCAACAGCCAAGCCTCCTACAACTGACCCCATCCCATTGGGTTCACAACCCCTAGTGATCACAGAAAAGGAAGTGCAAGACCTATTTCACGGACAAAAGCCAGGAAAAGCTCCAGGCCCAGACAAGATAACTCCTTCTTGCTTAAAAGTCTGTGCTGACCAATTGGCCCCCATCTTCATCCGAATCTTCAATAAATCGCTAGAGATGTGCTGTGTTCCTTCTTGCTTCAAACGCTCTACTATCATCCCAGTGCCCACCATCAAGGAACTGAATGACTACAGACCAGTTGCTCTAACATCTGTAGTCATGAAAACCTTTGAAAGGCTAGTGCTGTCCCACTTGAAAACCATCATGGATCCGCTGTTAGACCCCTTGCAATTTGCATACCGAGCAGATAGATCAACAGATGATGCTGTTTATATGGCTCTGTACTATATCCTACAACATCTTGAATCTCCAAAGACCTATGCAAGGGTCCTTTTTGTAGACTTTAGTTCAGCATTCAATACAATCATTCCAGACACTCTTCTAACTAAACTAAACCAGCTACAGGTACCTGAACAAACTTGTAAGTGGATCATAAGCTTCCTAACAAACAGGAAGCAGCAGGTGAAGCTAAGCAGAATCACATCAGATACCTGTACAATTAGCACAGCCCCTCCCCCCCAAGGCTGTGTGCTCTCCCCACTTCTCTTCTCTCTGTATACCAATGACTGCATCGCTAACAATCCATCTGTTAAACTACTGAAGTTCGCAGATGACACAACGGTGATCGGTCTCATTTGAGACAATGATGAATCTGCATACAGATGGTAGGTTGAACAACTAGCCTCATGGTGCAACCAGAACAGGGGTGGGTTCTAAAATTTTTTACTACCGGTTCTGTGGCCGTGGCTTATTTTGTGGGCATGGCTTGATGGTCATGTGACAATTCTTTAGGATTTAGCAGAGGTACTGGTCTACCAGGCTTTTAACTGCTTGCAGAGCTGTACCAATCTACCCATTTATTTTTGCAGGCACTGATCTACTCATGTATTTTGGCAGGCACTGATCTACTCATGTATATTTGCAGGCACCGGTCTACTCATTTGTTTTCTTTTAACACTGATCAGCTGTAGGGAGGCCCTTTGAAGCCCCGTGGCAAGAGTTTAAACAGTTTTTTTTTCCTCCAGCCATCAGCTGGGACTCAGGAGGCAGCAATAGATTGGGGGTGGGGCCAAATAAAAGGTAAGAATAACACGGGGGCGGGGGGGCAGAACCGGTTTGGTGACATCATATCGTCACTGCTACCGGCTCGGGGGAACCGGGCTGAACTGGGAGGAACCCACCACTGGACCAGAACAATCTGGAACTGAACACACTCAAAACCGTAGAAATGGTGGTAGACTTTAGGAGAAACCCTTCCATACTTCCACCTCTTACAATACTAGACAACACAGTATCAACAGTAGAGACCTTCAAATTTCTAGGTTCTACCATATCGCAAGATCTAAAATGGACAGCTAACATCAAAAACGTCATCAAAAAAGCACAACAAAGAATGTTCTTTCTGCGCCAACTCAGAAAGCTCAAACTGCCCAAGGAGCTGCTGATACAGTTCTACAGAGGAATTATTGAGTCTGTCATCTGCACCTCTATAACTGTCTGGTTTGGTTCTGCAACCCAACAAGACAGACAGAGACTTCAGAGGATAATTAGAACTGCAGAAAAAACAATTGCTACCAACCTGCCTTCCACTGAGGACCTGTATACTGCACGAGTCAAAAAGAGGGCTGTGAAAATATTTACAGACCCCTCACATCCTGGACATAAACTGTTTCAACTCCTACCCTCAAAATGATGCTATAGAGCACTGCAACCAGAACAACTAGACACAAAAACAGTTTTTTCCTGAACGCCATCACTCTGCTAAACAAATAATTTCCTCAACACTGTCAAACTATTTACTAAATCTGCACTACTATTAATCTTCTCATCGTTCCCATCACCCATCTCCTTCCACTTATGACTGTATGACTGTAACCTTGTTGCTTGTATCCTTATGATTTTTTTTTATTGAAAAAGTTTTTCAAATACAGATTTTTCCCCCTTTTTTCTCCCCCCTCCTCCCTAACCCCCCCTCACCACCCCTCCCCCTGTGACTTCTTCAAAGTAAAATCCAAATTCATAACAGATTATATAATACTTTAGCATCCCCTTACTCCATCCCCCAAATACTGACCCTTTCTTTCTAATAATATTATTATATCCCCCTTTTACTATACATTTCAAAATAACATTCTACTATAACATTGTGTAATAACTTCTAATTTAGCATAGTAATATTATTATAACACCCAATTTAGCAATAATCTGCCCTTTTTCTCCTCCCCCATACATATATCTCTTAAATCAAACCATTTATGTATATTAATATAACATTTCAAAACAACCTTCCACTTTAAAACTATATAATAAATCCTAATTTAATGTTTAATCTTTTGTGTATATTAATATAACATTTCAAAGCAGCCTTCCACTATAAAACTATATAATAGATCCTAATTTAACATTTATTCAACTCATAGTCTATCCATTTCCTCCACTCCCATAAATAAACAAACAATAAACTAGCCTGTCTCCACCCACTTTCCTACAAAATAACAATTCTTAATATCTTTATTCTTCTGCCCATCCTGCTAAAAAAATATTCCCTTATATAGATAAAATCAATGACTTTAAACTTGTAATCCATATAATGTCTTCTAAAATGTCTTTCAACTGGATTGTTAACTCCATCACCCATATTAGGGTAACATCACATCCTAATTCCAACAGAATGTTCGGAATCCTCAGTTATCATCTGCCCCCATCAGTAATAAATATCTTCATGTATGTATATAAAAAAAAGAAAACAACCACCCGAGTGACATTATAATTGTATTCCATATAGTATCTGTAGTAGTGGCTTTCTTCAAGATTATTAATTCCAACCATCATAATGGGGTAACAACCAGATCTTCTGCATGCCCCAACGTAGCTCTCTTGCCATATAACTCAACATAAACGTAATACATTTATCAAAGAATCCAAAATAGATAATTCCAATCCAACAGTTTAAGGCCCTCTTCACATCCCAAAAATACGGCATTGCAGAGGTCTGTCACTCTCCTCAGGATAATATTAACCAATACTTCGCCTCAACTGTCTTTTCATGTATTCAATCATCCTTTAGATAACTGGCTTTGCTGTTGCCTAGTTTAAAAATTTTTGTTTTTGTGAGACCTATTTCTTTTTTTCTTGACTTTTTGTGGGTTTGATCTCCTTCCTGATTTCCTTTCTATGAGTTGTATATCAACTGTTCGATTTTTGTTCTGATCTATAACTTGATCTTGTTGGTTTTGCTTTTGTAGCTTAGATCGCCATTCAGGTTTCTTTTCTATAAGTTGTATATCAACTGATTGATTTCCATGCTTGTCTGTGACTTGATGAGTCATCACATTAGACTCCAACGCCGCTTCTCTCGTATTTATAAGTAGTCCAACTGAGACATCTAAAGGATCCAAAAGCAATTCATCTACAAAGACCTCTGTAGCTCGATGTTTTTCCATTATTTCCAACTCCTTCTGCTTATCCTGTGTTATGCATGAAGATGTTGAACTCATTTTCAAAATCTTATAATAAAATTCTTCCGCTTTTTCAACAGTATTTAATTGGTATCTTTCTCCTTGATATCTCAATATTATACCCACTGGAACATCCCACCTAAATAAAATATTTTGTTTTTTTAACTCAGTCACCAAAAATGCAAATTTCTTTCTATCTTTTAACATCTTAGGCGGCAATTCTTTATATATCCAGATTTTTCTCCCATACAGTTGTGGAGTAGAATTAAAGGATTTTTGCACAATATCATTTCTTATTTCTTTGTCTGTAAAATAAATCACCACATCTCTAGGCAGTTGCCTTTGCTTTGCAATCCAAGAATTTACTCTGTAGACTCTATCAATCCTGCAAAATACTTCCTCAGGATGAACCTTTAAAATCCCAGCCAGAATTTCAGCAGATATTTTCCTTAAATCATCTCTATTATTTTCCTGTAATCCTCTCATTCTGATCGCAAATTCTGTGAACCTGTGTTGCATCATTAAAACTTCTTTTTCAATCCGTTGTTTTATATTTTCTACATTGCAAGTCTTATGATCAGCTTCCATTTTAAATTTTTCTTCTGAGCTATTGTCTTGAGTATTTATCAAATCATTTTCAATTCTTTGTATTTTATTATCCAAATTATAAATCTTGTCATCAACTTCCTCCATTTTAGACTCTAATAACTTAATATTATTATCCATCTTTATAAATAATTCTGTAAAGGCATCAGCCACTGTTATAATCTTTTGTTTCAAATTGTCATACTTTAATTGTATCAATTCTTTAATTTCCTGCTTGAATTTTTCAAGATTCTGGTTCACAATCTCATCCCTGCTTACCATCTCCTCCAAGAGAAATTCAATTAAGTTAAAATCATTTTTCTGAGTCTGTAAGTTTAAAACTTGTTCACGTAGATTATAAATGGGGGAATCCCCCCCCGCTGCTTGTTTGTCTGGCTTTGTTAATTTAAACGCCATCCTTCCACACAGACAAACTCTTTTTTAAGAAAAGAAAGCTTCTTTCCAAACAAGATCAGTATCAGATCTCCAGGAAAAAAGAAACATAAGAGTAGAACTTTTTCTTCTCAATTGTAGCCAACAGTATTTATTCCGCTACTTTGTGGCTTGTTAAACTATTGAAACGGAAGGACTTTCTCTTTCAGCTTTCCCTTCTCAAGCCTGAGCAGTCGCCATTTTAAATTTCTTTTTTCCTTTCTTCAATATCATTTATAAAGTCAATGAAAATACTTGCGATTTAGGGTCCCAGGTCCAGATCTCATCCTCTTTCAATAAACGATCTGTTAATTTTCTTTAAAAGGCTTGTTCTCGTCGCCTGGCTCTGCAAAAAGGCAGAGGTCTCCCGAAGCCCGGAGCGGCGAGGGAAATAGGGAGCCTCATCTGCTTCGTCCCCTGAGAGTAAAAAAAACTCTGGGGGCTTCGCAGAGAGCTCTACCTGCCCTCACCTGCTCTGTCTCACATTTCCTTATGGAAATGGAGTTTTTCGAGCCGCCTTTCAGCTGTAAAGGCGGCTCTTTACAGGCGACGGGGCTGGCGGTCCTGAGGGACCGTCTGGCAGCGACAGAGAGCAAACAGGAAGTCGATTTATATTGATATGTTTCCTGATTGCTTATTTGTACCCTATGACTATCATTAAGTGTTGTACCTTATGATTCTTGATGAATGTATCTTTCCTTTTATGTACACTGAGAGTATATGCACCAAGACAAATTCCTTGTGTGTCCAAACACACTTGGCCAATAAAAAAATCTATTCTATTCTATTCTATTCTTTTTCATCTAATAATTCTGCATAACTCACCATTTTACTCAAAT
This sequence comes from Pituophis catenifer annectens, assembly GCF_029215685.1. NCBI lineage: Eukaryota > Metazoa > Chordata > Lepidosauria > Squamata > Colubridae > Pituophis > Pituophis catenifer. Next base: position 21,105,181 of record NW_027256885.1, read on the forward strand.
CTGTGGTATTTGGATGTATCATTGCTTCCATCATTGATAACCAAATTGGGACTTTCCTATAATGATCCTTTTTAACTTTTTCCCAGACTTTTAACAGAGTGTCTCTTAATATGTGCCTCTGGAAGTACGTGTGAAATTTATTCTTTTCCTCCCAGAGGAAGCCATGCCAACCAAGTTGGAGGTCATGGCCTTCTATTATTAATATTCATTTGTCTTTTAGTTGAATCCAATCCTTGAGCCATGTTAACGCTGCTGCCTGATAATAAAGCTCCCAATCTGGAAGACCAAAGCCACCCTTCTTTCTACTGTCTTGTAGTAGCTTTAGTTTAATACGTGGTTTTCTCCCTGACCAAATAAATTTCATTATCATTTTGTTTAATTGTTCAAAAAAAAAAATTCTAATTTTATCGGCACTGTTTGGAAAAGATAGAGTAATTTGGGTAATATATTCATTTTGATTGTTGAAATTCTGCCAATTAGTGATATTTGTAGTTTAGTCCAATTGTCCAAATCCTTTTGTATTTGTTGTAATTGTGTATCATAATTGTCTTTTTTTATCATAATACACTTTGTCAATAGCCATATTTCCAATTATTTAACTTTTTTGGCTCTCAAGATTCCCAATTTCTCCTCTAGTTCTTCATTCTTGTCTATTGGTTAGATTTTTAGTCAATATTTTTGTTTTCTCTTTATTTTGAGCCCTGCCACTTTGCCGAATTGGTTTATATCTTGTAGTAATATTTGTCCAGATTCTAAAGGTTCTTCTATAATAAATGCTAAATCGTCCGCAAAGGCCTGGACTTTGTATTCCTGTGTTCTAATTTTTAGTCCTTTTATTTCGCGATTATATCTAATTTGTACCATTAATGTCTTTACAGAGCGAATGAATAAGAGGAGATAAGGGGCATCCCTGTCTTAATCCTTTAGTTATATTAAAACCTTCTGTTTGTTCACCATTTAATACTATTTTTGCCCTCTGATTGGAATATATTGCTCTGATCATTTCAGTGATTTTTTTTCCAAAGTTCATGGCTATTAATTGATTTATCAGAAAGTCCCAATTTAGGTTATCAAAAGCCTTTTGTGCATCTAGGAATATCAATGCTGTCTGTTTTTCCGGGTGTGCCTCATAGTATTCTAATACATTCATTATGGTTCGTATGTTATTTTTAATGTGTCTGTTGGGTAAAAATCCATTTTGGTCCAGGTGTATGATTTCATTTAGTATATTTTTAAGTCTTTCTGCCATTATAGCCATAAATATTTTATAATCAGCATTTAGCAGCGAGATTGGCCTACAGTTTTGAATCTTTTGCTTCTCATTATTGTTTTTAGGAATGAGTGTTATTAGTGCTTACATCCAGGATTTCAGTATCTTAGCTTGTTCTGGTGCTTCATTGTATATTTCTAATAGTAAATTTTCTAATGGTTTTTGGATTTCTTTATAAAATTCTGCTGGAATTCCATCCGGACCTGGAGTTTTCTGCAGTTTAGATTCTAATTTCTCCAGTTTCCCCTGGAGTTCCATATATTGTTTCTTTTTGTTTCTATTTCTTCATATTGTATACGCTATTGTTATGCCCCGCACATAGGCTTTCATTGTATCCCATAAATTTTGGGTGGTCGTTTGTTCATTCCAGTTTTCCTTTAGGAAGAGCACTATTTCTTTTTCTACATATTGGACATAATTCTTTTCTTTCACTACCCTCTGGTTCATGGTCCATCTCCCTTTCCTTCTTACTTCTCCTTTCCACTTAATTATTAATGTATTGTGATCTGCCCAGGTATTTATTGCAATTTCTATTTCTGCTATATCTTTTTCTGTTTCCGGGTCCATTCACACCATGTTGATCCTGGACCATGAATTATGGGGGTTGGAAAAGAAGGTATATTGGTTCTTTTGCGGGTTGATTTCTCTCCATATGTCTTTCAAGTTTAATTCTTGGACCATTTCAAAAAATGCAGTTGGTAATGTTCTCCTTTCATGGTTTTTTTCCCCGTTTTATAATCTTTCTTTGGATCTACCACTGCATTAAAATCTCCTAGTATGCAAATATTTTCCATTTCAAATTCTGCTATCTGTTTGTGTAATTTACTGTAGTACTCTTTCTGATTTGTATTTGGTGCGTATATGACTACAATTAATACTCTTTTTTGTTTTATTGACACTTCTATTATTAATGTTCTTCCTTCTTTGTCTGCGTATACTTGTTTGGGCTTTAGCCATTCCTTTACATACACTGCAATTCCCTCTTTCTTAGTTTCAGCCAAGGCTAGATGTAGTTTCCCTAACTTGGGAGATTCCAAAATACCACCTTTTTCCTTTTTGATATGGGCCTCTTGTAAGCATATGACGTCCAAATTTAATTTTTGAAGTTTAGAGATTGTTTGTCTTCTTTTTATAGATGAATTTAATCCATTTATATTGACTGATATTAATTTCACCTCCTCCTCCATTCTGTTACTTGTTTGTCCCTCTTGTTCGTCACCTTGGTTTTACTTCCCTTTGATATCTTGTCCTCGCTCCTTCTCTTTCCTGGTTCTCTGTGTCTATCCTCTCTCTCACTTCTGGATCTTGTTCTTTTTCCTCCGTCTGTTGCTCCTCTTGGCTCTTGGTTTCTAACTCCTCTCTACTGTCTGATTCTTCCCCTAAACATTGCTCGTAAAATTCCTGGGCTTTATCTATAGTATCCACTCTTACTTTCTTATCCTGCCAGAATATTAGCATGCCTTCGGGTATCAACCAACAGAACATTATCCTGTTTTTTATTAGTTGTGAAGAGAGAAATTGGTAGTTCCTTCGTTGGTCTCAAATTCTTTTTGGTAATTGTTTAAGGATTATAACTTCCTTTCCTTTATAAGACAGTTGGTCATCTCTCATTCTTTTATAGATTTCATCTCTCAAGCATTTCTTTGCAAACATTACATGTATTTCGTGGGGTAGCCTGTGTCGTCACGCATAATTTGTATGTACCCTGTATGCTTCATCAATGTTATTCCATATTTCCTGTTCATCCATTTGCAATGAATCTGCTAGCAATTCCATCATTAGCTTGGGTAGATCCTCTTCTTTGTTTTCTGATATGTTTTGAAATCTTAAATAGAAGGAAGATCTCTCCAATTCTAAGTGGATTATTGTCTCCTCCAAGTCTCTATTCGCTGTTGTCAGTCTTTCCTCCACCGCTTCCAATTTCTTTTCAGTTCGTTCTGGTCTTGCCTCTACTATTTTTATCTTCTGCTCATTTTTAGCTATTGTTTCTTGTATCTTCCCAGATACAAGATATAAGATATAAACATTTCATCTCTCCTCAGACATTTCATCTCTCCTCACACACTCAGTATGTCATCTGAGTACAAATATTACTGTGCAACATCTTTCCACAAATTATATACATTGAACAATTATACATTGTGTAACTCTTCATTTCCTTCATAACATATCTTCTAGTACAAAGACAATTCTAGCTGCTGTTAATACATGAATAATTAAATATATATTATGTCAAAATATTCATGACTGGGAAGACATGGTAACAAGGTCAGCCAATGAATAGGCATAGGAACTAAGTCAGCCAATTGGGAGCTGAGACAGACTGGAGCCAGGGCGTGTCTTAGTCTGCAGCTTCTGAATCAAAAAAGAGAAACTCTGACAGATTATGGGCCCAGAGCACACAGAAGACTGAATTGTAATTAAGCTGAAAGTCTGCCTGTGTGAGAAGCCAGGCAGAGAAGAAACTGCAGGATGCTTGCTGTTGAATTAAAGGAGAGCTCTCTGCCTCGTTTGGGACAGAAGAACTATATTATTTGGGCTGCAAAGATGGAATGTTTTCTGAAGACAAAGGAGCTCTGGGATCTTGTTGTAAATCCACCACAGGCTTTTGCTGTTGCAGATCAGAGGCAGCATGATAAAGCAATGGCTTATTTCATCTTGAGTTTAGAGGATGAACAATTTCTCAATGTAGCTGATTTAAAGGCTGCAAAGGAGGTCTGGCTGAAATTAAGAAATGTGCATGTGAGCAGGAGTTACGCTTGGAGGCCTTAAAGGCTTGTTTGATTGCTGAGGAGAACAAATGCCATTATAGAAAGAGCCACGAGGAGAAATCCCTGAGGTGGGGGCCCAAGGAGCAGTGAGAGAAATGTAACAGACTGGCTGTCTGCAGAGAGCAGAGTAACAGACAAGATATCTGCAAAGAGAAATGTAGCAGCAGAAGAGACCAGATTACAGCCCAGCAACAGAGGTGGTATGTCAACTCACAAAGTATTTCTAGTCAACTCTCGAGTTGCCATGGGCAGAAAGGAGGGAGCACATTCCACACATACCTTCTTCCAACATTGGATCTCAGATTACCAAAGCCGGTTTGTGAGGCGTGTTTCTACAGCCCGCGGGAGTGCCTCATTGGAGAATATGATTTATGACACAAACTGAGAGGAGGGGGGAAACAGGGTCAAAGTTGAGCCATAACTTACGTGGGGCAGAGGAGATGTCACTCGAGTAGATGCCGACATGCTGCTCCTAATAAATAATTGGATTTCTTTTGAAACTTGGCTCGAGACTCATGAGTTAATTAAGGCATCTGTCAGAACCTCATCTGTGGTGAAAAGACACATTTAAAGAAGGACTGTTTGCAAAGGAAAAACTATTTGCAAGGAAGAAAATCAGCAGATGGACAAATTGCTGTTGCAAAAGTTAGCTATTGCAATAGCAGAGACAAATGGCTGATAGACAGTGGGGCAAGTCAAACAATTGTAAATAATTCTAAATTGTTTTACAGGATGGATCCAGCTGCTGGAGATGCAGCAGCCTTGGCAAATGGCCAGAAGGCTAAAGTCATTGGAAGAAGCAGTGTGCAAATTCCATATCTGGAAAAGAGGTTTAGTGATATATTATGTGTGCCTGAAATGGAGCATAATTTATTGAGTTTAGACAAGAAAGGATTTGAGACCACATTTGGAAATGGGAGATGTCTCATAAAGCAAAATGGGAATGTATGTGCACAGGGCATAAAAGAGGATAATCTTTATGTGTTGCAGGGACAAAAGGTTCAATGTACCCAAACATTTGGAAATGTGGCACAGCATGATTCATGTGTTCATCTCTTGCTCAGAAAGCTTGGCCATGCCAGCTTCAGAGTTTTGCAAAGGATGGACCAGTTTGCAGAAGGATTAAACTTAAAGGGATGTAAGGCATATTTGGACTGTGCAGTATGCAAATCATCAAAGTCCAAGGCATTCCCAGTAAGCAAGAGTAGCACAAGGCAGACAACAAGAGTTCTAGAGCTGGTACATGCAGATTTGGTTGGGCCAATGCAAGCCAGTTTGGGAGGAGTTAAGTATGTGCTGGTCATTGTAGATGACTACAGGTTACTAAAGAGTAAAATAGAGGTGCTACAGAAATTTAAGCAATGGGTAAGCTTTGTGGAAAGGAGATAAAAACAACAGGTATGTCGGCTGCAGACTGACAGAGGTTCAGAATTCATGTCAACAAGTTTTCAACAGTGGTTGGGACAGTTAGGAATAAAACACAGACGCACTAATCCATACACAGCAGTTGAGAATGGTGTTGTTAAGAGGCAGAATGGAGTCTTACAAATCATGAAGGACTCACTGCTGGAGGATTCTGGTCAGAGCAGGTCATATTGGGGTAAAGCCATGTTGACTGCTAATTATTTAATTAATAGGCTGTGGATTTCCTCCATTAATGATACTCCATATGCAGTGTTATATGGGAGAAACCCATCTCTGGCACATTTAAGAGTTTTTGGAAGCAATGCATGGGTGCATATTCCAAAGGCAGTTAGAAGAAAGGGACAACCAAAGGCTAGAAAGCTCAGGTTTATGGGCTATGAGCCAGGCTCAAAGATCTATCGCTTTAGCAATGGGAGCAAAAGAATAGTCATTTCCAGGTCTGCTAGCTTTGCAGAGCAAAATTGGAACAGAATTGATGCAAATTTATTGAGTGATGCACTTAGTGACGGTAACTCACCTAGTGATGGTAACTCACTTAGTAACGGTGTCAGCGTTCAGGGAGGAGAAACTGGAGAAGCTGAAAAAGATATGAAGCAAGAGAGGGTTGAAGCACAGGAGCAGTCAATGCCACGCAGGTCAGAGCGATGGAACAAGGGGATTCCACCTGACAGGTATTCTGCTAGTAAAGTTAAAGTGTGCAATGTATGGTATGAGCCAAGAAACTATAAGCAAGTGTTGGCATTACCTAGAATTGAACAAGTAAAGTGGAAAGAAGCCATGGACAAAGAAATGAAATCCATGGATGAACATAAAGTGTTCACATCTATGACTTTGCCACAGGGTAGCAAAGCTGTAGGGTGCAAGTGGGTATACAAGAAAGTACTGCCCAATAATGAGGTCCAGTATAAAGCAAGGTTAGTGGCACAAGGTTTTTCACAAATGAAAAATGTGCACTATGATGAGGTATTCGTGCCAACTGTAAAGAGTGAAAGCATAAGACTTGGATGAGCGTTGGCAGCAGCATATGGCCATAAAATTTGGCATTTTGACATAACCACTGCATTCCTCAATGCAGAACTAGAGGAAGAAATTTACATGGTTCAAGCACCAGGGTATGAAAGTAAAAAGCCTAACACGGTGTATAAATTGAACAAGGCCATTTATGGGCTGGAGCAGTCAGCCAGGAATTGGAATATCTGTCTAGATACTACATTGAAGGGTCTTGGGTTCAAGAGTTGCAAGGCTGATGGTTGTCTATACACTGGAAAGTTACAAGGTGGAATTTGTCAATTATTAGCATTTGTGGATGATCTTTGTTTCATTGCAAAGGATGTATCACAGTAAAAGGATTCTCAGGTATTTGAAGGGAACTGTGAATTTGAGTCTTCAAATACAGGTATCTGAAGAATATTACAGTAATTTGATTTTATGTCTACTCCAGTCATGAAGGGAGGAGTGTCAGAATATTCATGACTGGGAAGACATGGTAACAAGGTCAGCCAATGAATAGGCATAGGAACTAAGTCAGCCAATTGGGAGCAGAGACAGCCTGGAGCCAGGGCGTGTCTTAGTCTGCAGCTTCTGGGTCAAAAAAGAGAAACTGAAACCAGTGTGTGTGTGTGAACTTGTCTGATGATCTGCTCAGCTGAAATTAAACTGTGAATCTGCTGTTGGTATTGTAAATTTACTTCACGTATTATTGTGAATATAAAGAAGTTAATGAATCCTGCTGCATCAGTTTATCTGTGTGTGCTTCTGGATTTGATTTTCGCAAGAAACTCTGACATATTAAATATTAAAAGGGAAAGAATGTATTCAATTCATGAAAAGAGAACTAGATTTTTTTCTTTAAAGAGAATAGAAAAGAAGAAACATCATTACAAACTGTATGGGACACAGATAAGGCATATATTAGAGGTTTAGCTATAACATACAGAGCAAAACTAACAGAAAGAAGAAACAAAACCAGAGGATATTAGAAGAAGAATATAAGAGACTAGAGATAGAACTACAAAAAGATCCACAAAAAAAGGATATAAAGAACCAAATGGATTTAAAACATAATCTGAGCTTGATGGATAAAGAAGACCTAGCAAGGAAAATTAAAAGTGCTAAACAAAACTTTTTTGAAAATGCGAATAAACCAAGAGGATGGTTGGCACATAAACTGAAAAAAGAGAAAGAAAAGAAATTGATAGATAAGTTAATGGACAATGATGGGAAAACTTACTACCAAAACAAGGATAAGAAGAATGTGATCCAAAGTTACTATAAGAATTTATATGATCAGGAGTCAATATCAGAAGATTCACAATATTTAGAAAAAGCAGAGCTACCTAAAATACCTGAATCAGTCAAAGTTAGATGAACATATATCAATGATGGAATTAACAGAAGCAATTAAGAGGCAAAAGAATGGGAAGACACCAGGACCGGATGGTTTACCAGCAGAATTGTATAAAGAACTGCAAGAAACTTTGTGTAATCCAATGTTGGAAGTATTTAATGAACTTTTGTTAGAGGCAAATGTACCGAATTCATGGATGGAAGCATATATTACCCTTATACCGAAAGAAGATGCAGATTTACAACAAATAAAAAACTACTTCAATATCCCTGTTGAATGCGGATTATAAAATATTTGCTTCAATAATGGCAGAAAGACTAAAATTATTTTTAAATCAATTTATAAATCCAGACCAAAATGGTTTTTTACCTAAGAGACAAATTAAAGATAACATGAGAATAATCTTGAATACTTTGGAGTATTATGAAGCACATCCAGAGAAGCAAATGGCGTTGATCTTCTTAGATGCACAGAAAGCATTTGATAATGTGAACTGGCAATTTATGTTAATTCAGATGGACTTTTGGGAGAGATTTGTTAATATGATTAAGGCGATATACCAGGGGTGGGTTCTACTTACCTTTACTACTGGTTTGCAACAGGGCCGCGCACGTGCACGCTGTTCTGCGCAAGCGCAGAAGCGTTTTGATGACATCAGGGTCAGTGGGCGGAGCCTCCCACCGGTTTTACTACCGGTTCTATAGAACCGGTGCGAACCGGGGGCAACCCACCACTGCGATATACCATAAACAAACAGCAAAAATAATGGTAAATGGAGATAAGACTGAGAAAGTTAACATTAAGAAAGGTATAAGACAAGGATGTCCCCTGTCCCCATTGTGAGAGGAATGAACCAGTATCAAAGCTAGGTTGGCCTCAAAATGAATTGCCATATATTAACAGTGCAAGCTAAAGAGATTTCTCAAGGATAAAGCAATATTTGTAATCGGCTGTGCTAGCACAAGTTGCTAAGTAGATAGTTTCAGGAGCTATTTTGAACCAAGCAAATTAAGAAACATTTAGAAATAAGGGAAATGAAAGTAGCAGACGGTAAGAAATTTCACATGTACATGCAAGTATGTGTTAAACTGATGGTCAGTATTTGGAAACACGGAACTGATTCAGCGGAAAATACATCTGCTGAGGACTGTTAGAAGAAAGGTATAAAAGAAGGAGATGTGTTTTAGTTCGTGGCCATTGGCATAGCTGTTCCATGCTGGACCCAGCTATCATCTCTGGATCTCATTGCAATGGGTTGTTAATGTAAATTGTGTTATGTATAATGGCTTCCTCATGTTCTAAATTGCTCATGAAAATAAACCTCTGAATCTTAAAGTAAGAATTTTTGTTTGTGCTGCTGTCTCCTGTTTCTTTATTGGGACTCATTTTAGGACAGGATTCGTTTTATGACACCATTATTATTTATATTGACACTGGAAGTACTAAACAGGAACATTAGACAAGATACGGAGATTAAAGGTATGGAGATTAAAAGGGAACAGTACAAGTTACAGGCATTTACAGATGATCTAGCTTTTATTGTGGAAGATCCACTAGTTGTGACCTAAATTAATAAGAAAATGTTGAGCTCGCCCTTGCGCTCGACACGACTCACCACCGATCCCTCACCCTACAGCTTCGGCGGTGGACGGCCAGCGGGCGCAAATGGTGGCACGCGGGGGTGGGGCTCGGGGCGCTGGGTTAGGCGGCCGGGTGAGGTGGCGGGGTGCGTCGGATGTAGGACTTCTCGTGGCAGCAGTTTCCCACATGCAACGTCGTCCCAGCTGGAGGATTCCGCCGATGATTCGCTGGTTTGGGGGGGCGGATGGGCATGGCGCGGGCTACGCCCCACAGCAGCTGGGTGGAGAGGCATAAAAACGCTACGAGCTACACGCCCGTAGCGCCGTTTTTAAATCGCTTACGACTGCAGTATCCTTTGTTGCTACGAAAGTAAACCATCATCCCAAAGCAAAACGTTGTCTACTGGTGATTTGTTGCGTTTCTTCCGTTTCATGGTCCGAGGATCCTGAGAGGAAAACGGCGCTATTCTTTCTACTTCAGCGGAGGAAACAAACAGACGGATGGCCGAAAGTTTGGATCCTGAGTTGTGCGTGGGGGAGGACTCCGGTGTAGAGCAAGCGGAGGCAAGCGCAGGGGGCTTGGACGAGGCTCCCACCCCTGTCGTTCGGCCGAAGGAACGGACGGGGAGTCAAAGTGGGGGGCCAGGCGAGCCGGAGGGGAAGACAGCTATGGCCTCTGGAGAATGGTGGCATAGCTCAGCCCTTACCGGTCCTAGTAAGGGAGCGCCGACCCCACCCTCCACGGATGAAAGGTTCCTTAAGTGGAGAGAGCGGCGGTGGGTTGATGATGAGGAAGGGGGGGAGTGGAGTTATTCCACCGGACTGGGTCCTTCGACTCTGGATGTCCTAAGGGAGAAGTTTGGGGAGGCCAGCTTTCGGGACGCACAGTCCTGGCAACCATGGGCTACGGGGGGGGGAGTCCTCTGCAGCTTGGCAAGGGGTTTCTACAACTACAACAGATACCCGTTTCCGTCTGGCCAGCCCTAAATTGAGGGCGGACCGGGGGGCCCCTGGACAGAGACGTGAGACCATTCCCCCTACAGATGGCCAGGAGAGGGCAATGAGTCACCCGGATGCCAGGGGTCGGCCTGCACAGGAGGAACGTCGGGCTGAAACAGGGCAGCGGGTACCCTCACAGAGCTTCAGTGGCACACCAGCTGGTCAGCCCAGGTCCATACCACCCTGGACAGTGGCGCCATGGGGGACCCAACCTATGTGGGGCCCTCCTCCTTTCCAAGCAACGTTTGATGGGAGTGCGGACCGAGTGGCAATCTTTCTCAGCCAGGCTATCAGTTATCTGGATCGCTATGGCCGGTTCTACCCATCCCAGTGGTCCATGGTGGTTGCCCTCACCACCGTTATGGCAGGGGAGGCTGCCGACTGGGTGGCGGACCTACACAGCGACCATGCCCGTGAGCTAACCGACATTGGACTTTTTCTGGAGGGCCTTCGGGCCCGGTTCGAGGATGATTCCAGGACACAACAGGCCGAAGGGGAGCTTGTGTCCTTGAGACAAAAAGGCCGTCCTGCCAAGGACTATGTGAAGGAATTCCGTTCCATCGCTGGGCGGTTGTGGGCGTGGCCTGAACGTATGCTTGTGCATCAATTTCATTTGGGACTGGATCGGGACTTGAGACAGGCATGCGTATATCGGGGACTACCACCGCGTCTGTCGGAGTGGTTTCAGGCAGCCATAGACCTGGATATGGCGCTGAAAGAGTTTCGCGGCAGACCCAGTGCAGGACCATCAGCCCAGGTGAGGAGGCTGCCAGAGCGACCTGTGGCCAACCGAGGAAGTGCACCTACAGCGCTCGGAGACTCCGTTCGTCAGCCGACGTTTCGTTGTTTCCGATGCAATCAGATAGGCCACCGTGCTCTGGACTGCCCTCTTCCACCCTCCCAACAACCCGTAAGCCGAACACCCGCGACTGGGGGGAAGGGCTGTGAACGCCAAAGGACAACACCAGAACGGTCCAAGGTCGTGGCTCAGGCTCGACCGTCCGGTAACGACACGTCACCAATCGAGCCTGCAGAACGTTCCAGCACTGGCGAGGCATTCGTTGTAGAGGGGGATAGCGACGAGGAGGACAGCAACCAGGATCCAATGGTGAGTGCTCCCGTTCGTCCTTTTCTGATCCCGGTTACGATGGAGAACACACGACGGGGTCTGGATGTACAACAGGGAGCGCTAATCGACTCTGGCTGTACTCGTTGCTTGATGAGATGAGCATTAGCGATGCAGTTAGGGTTACGGTTATATCGGTTGCACTCACCTATTAAGTTTGAACAGGTGGACGGGTCAACGTTGGGGGGCGCTCCTGCTACGCAGGTAACGGAACTAGTACAATTAAAGATAGGAGAGCATAAAGAGTATCTCCGGTTCATAGTAGTGGATGTCATGATCGAGCCCATTATCCTGGGGTTAGCATGGCTGGACAAATGGAAACCAACTATCTGGTGGGAAGGAGGGTATCGCAAGCTCCGCCTTGAAATAGGTCCTGAACCAAGTGCTCTCGAACCCTCTAGTCGGTTGCTGGAAGAGAACGAACATAGGTCAAGACCCCTGACACCGGGGATTCCAGCAGTGTATACAGATCTAGCAGCTGTGTTTGACGAGGCGGAGTGTGATATATTACCACCTCACCATAGGACAGATTGCGCTATAGAACTTGTACCTGGTGCGAAGTTACCTAAACCCCGAATGTATGCGATGACACCAAGGGAGGTAGATGAATTGCGTAAATATATCGACAAGAACTTAGCCCAGGGGTTTATCGAACCCTGCAGAGCCCATATGGCTGCTCCAGTACTGTTCCGGGAGAAGAAGGATGGGGGCCTTCGCTTATGCGTCGACTTCCGGGATCTAAACGCTGTGAGTGTAGAACCACTGTATCCCCTCCCGTTGATAAAAGACCTTCTGGCCACATTAGTGACGGGGCGATATTTCACTAAGTTAGACCTGCGGGAGGCGTATTACCGGGTTAGAATCAGACAGGGGGATGAGTGGAAAACCATGTTTAATTGCCCCCTAGGAAGTTATAAATTCCGGGTTATGCCATTCGGACTGCAAGGCGCCCCGGCAGTGTTTATGCAATTAATCAACGAGGTTCTCCATGAATACCTCTACCGTGGCGTCTTAGTGTACCTAGACGACATCCTGATCTACACGAGAACAATGAAGGAACATGTACAGTTAGTCCGTCAGGTATTGCGGCGTTTATTGGACGCTAAAGTGTATGTGAAAGTGTCAAAATGTGAATTCCATCGTACTCAGTTGGATTATCTGGGCTATAGGATTTTTACAGACGGTTTGACAATGGATCCGAAGAAGGTCAGTACCATTTTGGAATGGCAAGCCCCAGAAACAAGGAAACAATTGCAAAGTTTCCTCGGGTTTGCCAATTTTATAGGCAATTTATTCCCTCTTTTGCCCAGATAGCATTGCCATTCACTGACCTTTTGCAAACTAGGGGACAGGTGGGAAAGCCACGGCCGGGTCAGAAACTGAATTGGTCGTCGGCTTGTCAGACGGCTTTCGACACCTTGAAAGCTCGGTTTGCACAGGCCCCAGTACTACAGCATCCCGATCAAGAGACTCCGTTCATAGTGCAGGTGGACGCAAGTGATGTGGCCGTGGGGGCTGTGTTGTTGCAACCCAATAGCCAAGGGCAGTTGCAGCCATGCACGTATACGTCCAAAAAATTCAGTACCACGGAACAGGGTTGGGCTATATGGGAGAAGGAGGCTTTTGCTGTCCGCTGGGCTCTCCTTAGTTGGCGACACATTCTAGAGGGGGCCCGTACCCAGTTTGAGGTCTGGACGGACCACAAAAACCTGATAGCCTTACAGACCCCCAGGAAATTATCCCCGAAACAGGTGCGGTGGGCCCACTATTTCCAACGTTTCAACTTTGTCTTGAAATATGTACCGGCAGGAAAGAACTTCCTCGCTGACGCTTTATCACGACTACCCCAATTCCACAGTAAACGGGACGACGTTGTTCAGGCTATCCTCCCTGTTAACGCCCACGGTGGGAGGGCGGCGTCCAGCGCAGAAAACCAACGGTGTTGGGAGGAGTCAGTACGGGAGGCCACAGCCCAGGATAAGTGGGTGGCAGAGAACACACAGCTCGTCACATATAACAATGGACTAGCTTGGAAAGGAGATAAAATGTATATCCCTAGTGTATTGCGGCAAGACGTCCTCAAAAGGTGTCATGATGCCAAAACCGCCGGTCACTTTGGGTTCCTCAAAACATTACACCTGACTCGGCGCCAATTTTGGTGGCCACGTCTGCGATCTGACGTGGATGCGTATGTCACAAGCTGCACTGTTTGTGCTAAATCAAAACCACGGCCAGGGAAGCCCCTCGGTTTACTACAACCAGTCGCAAATCCCATTAGGCCTTGGGATGAGATAGGTATGGATTTTGTGGTCGATCTACCAGACAGTAATGGGCATACAGTCATATGGACGGTGATAGATCTTTTTTCGAAACAGGCCCATTTCATCCCATGCAACGGACTGCCATCAACCAGAAAGTTAGCAAAACTGTTTATTCAACATGTGTACCAGTTACATGGGGTACCTCGGCGTATCATTTCAGACAGGGGGGTGCAATTCACGGCTAGATTTTGGAGGACTTTTATACAAGCCATTGGCTCAATGCAAGGGCTCAGCTCAGCATTCCACCCTAGCACTAATGGAGCAGTTGAGAGAGCCAACGCCATGGTAGAACGCTACCTTCGGTGCTACATCTCGTATCAACAAACCGAGTGGTCCAGTCTCTTGCCATTGGCTGAGGTTGCCTATAACAACGCGGTACATAGCAGTACCGGTTTTACACCTTTTCATATTGTCTCAGGTCGTGAGTTTGTAGCGATACCCGAGTTAGAAGACCTACCCAAAGGCGAGCAGAATCCACAGGAATGGGCGGATAAAATACGCACACTATGGCCACAGGTTAGAGAGGCATTAGATGAGGCCGCTACCATGTATAAAGTGCATGCGGACAAGAAACGGGCCCATATCGATCCACTCAAGGTTGGGGATCTAGTATATTTGTCCACTAAATATATCAAACTGAAGGTACCAAACCGAAAGCTGGGTCCGAAATACCTAGGCCCTTTACATAGAAGAATATGGAGAAGTGGCAGGTCTGAAAATAAATAAAGAGAAAACTAAGATTTTAGTTAATATTACGGATAAGCAAAAAATAGAGTTAACAAAGAGAATAGATATTCAGATTGTAAAGAAAGTTAAGTACCTAGGGATTCAGTTGACAGCAAGATGTGTAACAATTAAAGAAGATAATTATTATAAGTGGTTGAAACAAATTCAAATAGACCTGAAAAAGTGGAAGAACCTACAATTATCACTGGTAGGAAGAGTACCAACAATTAAAATGAACATATTGCCAAGACTATTGTACTTATTCCAAACAATTCTGATAAAATTGGAAAAAAAAATTCTTTGAGGAACTTAATAAAATAATGCACAAATATATCTGGCAAGGGAAAAAAGCAAGAATTGGCTTGAAAATGATGCAAGATATAAGAAGCAGAGGTGGTTTTGGGCTACCAAATTGGGAATTGTATTACCAGGCTGCGGTATTAACATGGATGAAAGAGTGGATTGTATTGAGGAACACAAGATTATTGACTCTGGAAGGACATGATTTACAACTGGGGTGGCATGCTTTTCTGTGGTATGGGAAAAATAAGATATATGGATATTTTCAGAGACATTATATAAGAAATGCACTAATGTTGGCATGGGAGAAAACTAAAGAACAACATTATTTGAGGATACCAGTCTGGCTTTCAACAATGGAAGCATTGATTCACCCAAATGTTATTAATATGGGAAATATTGTTAGGTACAAAGACATTTTGAATGAAAAGGGGGAACTGAAAACGAAAGAGGAAATGAGTGAGCAAGGGATCAATTTAACATGGTATGCACAAGTGCAGATACATTCTAGATATGATAAAGATGTAAAATCACAGGGTTTTTATAAAGAACCAACAGAATTAGATAAAATCCTAACGGGAACAGATGAAAGATTAATAAAGAAACTGTATAATTATTTATTGGGTGAAAAGCTAGCAGAGGAACAAGTAAAGGAGACAATGATAGCATGGGCAAAAAATTTTGGTTATACAATAGAACTAGATAAATGGTTGTGGGACAGGAATTATAAATTAACGATGTCAACTGCATATAAAGAGAATTTATATAAGATGTTTTATAGATGGCATCTTCCAGCGGCGAAGTTGGAAAAGATGGTTAATGACAAATAGATGATAAAACAACATACTAAGTTTAAACCAGAAATATTATTGTTGGGGATCTTACCTGAAACTCTTTCCATTTTTTTATACTTATCTTTTTTGTCTTGTTCCCTCATCTACCTTTTGGATGACGAAGTTGTCATCTAGGTTCATCAGGAATTTGTTTGATCTCCCACTTGACGCTGAGTTTGTCTCCCAATTGATGTCAGGGTAGTTAAAGTCCCCCACTGTGCTGTGCTTCTTGCACATACTACTTAACTCATTAGCAAAAAGTTCATCTATTTCTTCTGCCTGGTTGGGAGGCCTGTTGTATACACCTATGGGAAGTGTGTGATCCTTCATGGCTGACCCTGAGTATGCTTCCTACATCTCCTGCCTTATATCTGAGTTTTTCTTCCTTCCCATCACTCCCTACCTGCTTTTTGATTGGTGGTCTGGGGCAGGGGTGAAATCTGGCCGGTTTGGACCGGTTCGGGCGAACTGGTAGGGACGATTGGCATTGGTTCGCCTAACCAGTAGTAATCACCTGTGGCCGGCCCCACCCATGCCCACCTGCTCGCCTGCTCGCCTGCTCACCTGCTTGCAGCTCACCTCTTCTGGCTTGCTTGCCCCTTCCAGCTCACTCGGTGCTTCTGGCCACTCGGTGCTTCCGGCTGCTTGGACCACACACCCACACCCGCCCTATATAAGTTCCCTTCGCCACGCAGCCCAGCTACTTGCTTCGCTGATGCCCGCTCAGCTCAGCACCTCACTCAGTCGCCTCGCTGACGCCTGCTCAGCGCCTGCTCAGCGCCTTGCTCAGTCGCCTCACGGATGCCCGCTCAAAGGTAAGCATTGCCGGTTGCGGCCTAGCGTGCTGCCCCCCCATCCCCGGAGTCGCGTAGTTCGTGAAGCCACCAGGGATTGGTTGCGGCCTAGCGTGCTGGCCCCCCATCCCCGGCCTTGCGTAGTTCGCAAAGCTGCCAGGGATCGGTTTCAGCCTAGCTGTTCTGTCCCTGTTTCACACATGCACACAAACAGACAGCTGGGGGTTAAATAAACTGGCAGACAACCAATTCTTTCGATAAGAGGATTGGCAGCAACCCAGTAGCTGCTTGCCAAGACTTTACTCATAAACAAAATACACACAGTTCAAGAATTGTCAAGTCCAGTCCGTAATTAAATCCAAGGCAGATAATGTTGTTTCCAAAGATGCAATGTGACTCGATAGTAGTTAGTTTTGTCCGTCACAGAGTCTGAATGGCCACCTCACCCCCTTTTATACCCTGTGGTGTGTGGTCCAGTGACTCAACTTAATCTCTGGCACGCCTCTTCTTCTGTTGCGTGCGCTTATCTCTGCGACGCTGCCGAGGATCCAGCCAAGACTCATCTCCCTCATTACTGTCCACCTGTGGCTGCGTGGACGTGCTTGGCCCCGGGCCTATCTCTTGACCTTTGGTGGACACCGAAGGCATTGCCAGAGAGGAGGGTCCTGGAGAGGGAGGCCTTGCCAACTCCTCTCCTTCACTCTCGGAGTCCTCTCCTGCCGATGACACAGGCTCAGGTAACGGAGCCACAACACTATCCGCCACCGCAGGGCCCTTCCCCCACGGCTGACGGTTGGGATGCGGTCGGGACGGGAACTGGTCATGGAAGGCCCATACCAGGTCAGGGGCATGGACGGAGGAAGCGTCCTCCCAAGAGAAATCCGCGGGCCCGTACCCCTTCCAGGCAATCAGGTACTGGAAACGCCCCTTCAGCCAACGGGAGTCCCGGATGCTGTCCACCTTGTATGTCGTGGAGCCGTCCTCGTTGACTGGGGCTGGGGGGGCAGGCGTCATCAGGCATCAGAGATGGCACGATGGGGCCTCAGGGACCAGGAAGGACCGATGGAAAACAGGGTGGAGCCGCATGGAGCATGGTAGAGTCAACCGGTAGGCCACCGGGCTGATGACCGCCTCAGCGGAGAAGGGACCGATAAAGCGGTGGTCCAGTTTCTTCACCGGCCAGTCCATGGGGAGGTGTTTCGTGGACAGCCACATCCGATCTCCAACTTCCAGTGGTGGCGTTGCCCATTGAGAGCGGTCGGCGACACGTTTATAGTCCTCTTTCACCCAGATCAGCTGCCGACGCACCAGTTGCTGCACTGCCTGCAGTTCCGAGAGGAAGTCCTGGGTCTCGGGAACAGGGGAATCCAAGATCGACAAAGGGAAAAGCTGTGGATGGTATCCTATGTTGGCATGGAACGGGGTCATCTGGGTGGAGGTGTGTTGGGAGTTGTTAAAGGCGAACTCCGCCAGGGGAAGGTACTCGGCCCAGTTGTCCTGCTGCTGGTTGACAAAACAGCGGAGGTACTGTTCTAGGATGCCGATGACCTTCTCCGTTCCCCTGTCAGTCTCTGGATGATGCGCCGACGACAGGCACACCTGCACCTCCAACGCGGCCATCAGGCTTTTCCAGAAGTGGGCCGTGAACTGGGCCCCATGGTCCGAAACGACCCTGTCCGGCAGGCCGTGGAGGCGGAAGATGTGTTGCAGGAACAGATGGGCTGTGGTGCGGGCCGATGGCAGTCCACGGCACGGGATAAAATGTGCCATTTTCGTGAGCATATCCACCACCACGAGGACAGTCGTAAACGTAGCGGACGGTGGCAGGTCCATCAGGAAGTCCATGGAGATGGCTCCCCACGGTCTCTCCGGTGTCGGCAGCGGCTGGCGGAGTCCAGGAGGTGGGCCGGATGCAGCTTTGGCCTGTCGGCACGTCACACAGGACATCACGTACGCGTGCACATTGTGCCGTACCCAGGGCCACCAAAAAGTCCGCGTCACTAGGTTGAGGGTTTTAAAGAACCCGAAGTGCCCCGCCGTGGGGTTGTCATGGCACTGGTTCATGACGAGGGCTCGGAGCGGACTCGTGGGCACGTACAACTGGCCGCGGTGCTTCAGCAAGCCCTCCTCCAAAGTCCATGGGGACGCGGGGCCGACTTCCGCTTTCCGCTGCTGCAACCAGTCATCCCAGCGCTGCGCTTCCAGCACCTGAGCCCGCAAGTCTGTCAGTTCCTGGACCGCGGCCAAGGACTCCGCTGGCAGCACCATCCGTGGGGGAAGGGAGTCCTTAGGGCAAAAGTACTCCGGCTTGCGGGATAGAGCATCTGCTCTCTGGTTGTGGCTACTCGGAATGTAGGTGACGTGGAAGTTGAACCGGGCGAAAAACAACGACCACCGGATCTGCCGCTGGTTCAACTTCCTGGCCGTCATGAGGTGCTCTAGGTTCCGATGGTCCGTCCGCACCTCCACCTGGTGTCGGGCCCCCTCGAGGTGATGCTGCCAAGCCTCAAACGCGGCCTTGATAGCCAGCAACTCCTTTTCCCAGATGGTGTAGTTGCGCTCGGAAGGATTGAGTTTCCGTGAGTAATAAGCACAGGGAAAAAGAGTGTCGCCATCCACCGGGGCCTGTAGCAGCACCGCCCCAATCGCCACATTGGATGCATCCGTCTCGACCACGAATGGACGATGTGGATTGGGGTGCCTCAGGACAGGCTCCGTGACGAATGCTCGCTTGAGAATCTCGAATGCCTGCTGCTGCGGGGACCCCACTGGAATGGGACCTTCTTCCAAAGGAGTTGGGTCAGCGGCAAGGTCAGGGTGGCGAAGCCCGGTATGAAGGTCCGGTAGTAGTTGGCGAACCCCAGCAGATGCTGGACGTCCTTCACCCGAAGAGGGGGTTCCCAACTACACAAGGCCTCTACCTTGCGCAGGTCCATAGCAATGCCTTCGGGGGAGATGATGTGCCCAAGGAACTCTATGGAAGTCTGGAAGAAGAAACATTTCTCCAACTTCGCATAGAGTTGGTGCTCCCGCAGGCACTGCAGGACCTGGCAGACATGCTGGAGGTGGCTTTCCTGGGACCAGGAATAAATCAAAATATCATCCAGGTATATAACCACAAACCGGTCCAACATGTCCCAGAACACGTCATTCATCAGGTGCTGGAAGACTGTGGGGGCGTTGGTCAACCCGAACGGCATGACGGTGTACTCAAAGTGGCCGTATCAGGTGCCAAACGCCGACTTCCACTCGTCCCCCTCTCGCATGCGCACCAGGTTGTAGGCCCCTCAGAGATCGAGCTTGGTGAAGATCGAGGCCTCCCGCAACCTCTCCATCAGCTCTGGGATGAGTGGCAGGGGGTAGCGATTCCGTACTGTGATGGCATTCAAGCGCCGGTAATCGCAGCACAGGCGTAAGTCCCCCGTCTTCTTCTTCACAAAGAGGACCGGGGTCGAGAGAGGGGAGGACGAAGGCCGGATGAACCCTCGGGCCAGGTTCTTGTCCAAAAAGTCCCGTAGGGTGGCCAACTCGGGCTCTGACATGGAATACAGGCGTCCCGCGGGCAGTGGCGCATTGGGGAGCAGATCCACCGGGCAGTCGTAGGGTCGGTGCGGAGGTAGTCGGTCCGCCTCCTTTTCGCTGAACACATCGGCGAAGGGCGTCAGCTCAGGAGGCAAGGAGACGGCCGGGGTGGAGACGTCCTGGCCGGCACAGGTGTGGCGGAGGTGGTTGACGCACTGCAGGCTCGGGAACGAGATGGCGTTTCTCGACCATGCCACCTGAGGATCGTGGGCCCGAAGCCAGGCCATCCCCAGGACCAATGGGAAATGAAGGTCTGCCATTACGTAGAACTGGATTGCCTCCTTGTGTGTCCCAATGGCGAGGCGCAAGGACTGGGTAGCGAATTTGATGGGCCCCGCCACGAGTTCCCGCCCATCGATAGTCTTGACCCTCAACGGGAGTGCCCACCGGAACCAAGGGGACCTTAAAATGGGCCACAAAGGCCTGGTCCATGAAGTTCGTCGTGGCCCCTGAGTCCACCAGCGCATGCGCTTGAAGCCCCTCTGACCGGTTGGCCAACAAAACCCGGGTGTCCAGAATCAGGTGCCAAGGGGGCTCACAGTCCACATCCGCTAAGTCCGGCGGGGCGTTGACACGCGCCCGGCCTAGGGTTTCCCCTAGACCGGGCCTGCCCCATTTCCTGGCTGGTCACACCGAGATTCTGGAACAGGCTTGAGCGCCCCACTTCGCTTCCTGGGACACGAAGCAGCAAAATGTCCAGCCTCTCCGCAATAGAGGCACAATCCCCCTTGGTGTCTCCGCATCCGCTCCTGGGCTGTCAGGTGAGGTCTGGCTGCTCCGAGCTCCATGGGCTCCTCAGCCGTCGCCACAAAACACGGGGTGGGCCGGGGCGCTGTCGGTGCGGGACATGGGGGTGCAGAAGCTGCCGGTGGTTCCTGAAGGGGCCGACGAGGCCATCGCCGTTGGAGGCGGGTGTCGATACGCAGGCATTGGGTCACCAGAGTGTCGAGGGTCTGAGGCACCTCCACCCGAACCAGTTCGTCCTGCAGCTCGTCTGAGAGGCCGTCCTGGAAGGCGTCCATCAGCGCCACCTCATTCCAAGCCGAGTCCTGGCCTAGAAGTCAGAATTCAGCAATATAGTCCTGCAGGGGGCGCTTCCCTTGACGGAGGTCCTTAATGCACCTAGTTGCCGTCTGAATCCGAAGGGGGTCCTCATACATCACGCGCAGGTGTTGCAAAAAGCCCTGATAGTCCAAGAGCAATGGGCTATTTTTTTTTATTGAAAAGTTTTACAAAGAAAATTCCCCCCCCCCAATATTCCCCCCACCCTTTTTCCCTCCCCCCTCCCACCCAGACTTCCCAGAGCAAAATATAGGGTATTTCAATTAACAATCATAAGCTAAATTAGCCTAACTATTCTTAAACTACCTAATCCCCCCCTGAAACCTTAACTCCACTATGGATAACATAATACTTCTAAACTATTTGATATTTTCTTGTCTGATAATTTTTTTCCACTAAGTTCACTACTTTCAATGTCCATTCTTCAATAGTAGGCAAAGAGTCCTTCTTCCAATATTGCGCTACCAACAGCCTAGCTGCTGATATTAAGTTCAAAATCAGTTTAGTCTCTAATACTGTACAATCCGTCGTTATACCCAATAAAAACAATTGAGGAGTAAATTTCAACCTTTTTTTCAGAATGTTCTGCATCACCCACCAAATTTTTATCCAAAATGCCTTGATTTTCTTACAAGTCCACCATATATGATAATAAATTGCATCATCACATTCACATCTCCAACATTTAGCTTGCAAATTCGGATACATACATGATATTTTTTTAGGATCTATGTGCCATCTATAAAACATTTTATAAAAATTCTCTCTCAAATTTTGCGCTTGCGTAAACTTAACATTTCTAACCCAAATCTTTTCCCATGTTTCCATCATCACTGGTTCCTGAAAGTTTTGTGCCCATTTTATCATACAATCCTTAACCAATTCCGTTTCTGAATCTATTTCCAATAAAGCGTTATACAACCTTTTAATATGCATCTGACTTTGATCTCTAATCTGTTTTACCAGGTTTTCCTCATTTTGCATGACACCAATTTTTTGATCTTCCCTCCATCTAGCTTGAAGCTGACCATACTGAAACCAAGTATAAATTATCCCTTCTTCTTTCAATACATTTAAAGATTTCAATTGCAGTTTACCCCTTTCCATAAAAAGAAGTTCTTTATAAGTAATCACCTCCATTTTTTGTTCTGTACTTATATTTTCTATTGCATGTCTGGGATTTGCCCATATAGGTATCTTGTAGTTTAACTTATATTGATATTTTTTCCAAACCCTCAGCAACGCATTTCTAAGTATATGACCCTTAAACACTTTATCCACTTTTTTTTTCATATAACAAATAAGCATGCCATCCATATAACAAATCATAACCTTCCATATTTAACATTCTCTCTTCAGTTAAATTAAACCAATCGCTAATTTGTGATAAAACAGCTGCTTCATAGTACAATCTTAAATTAGGCATTTTAAGACCTCCTCTCTCATGTACATCCTGTATAATTTTCAGTTTCACTCTTGGTTTCTTCCCACCCCAGATGAAAGTATTAACCCCTTTCTGCCATTCCATCAAGTTTCCATCTTTCTTAAGCACTGGTATCATTTGTAACAAAAATAAAAACCTAGGTAATACATTCATTTTTATTGCTGCTATCCTTCCCAATAATGATAGTTGTAGCTTTTTCCAATTTTCCATTTCTTTCTGTACTTTTTGCCAGAGAACTTCATAATTGTTTTTAAACAATTTCTTATTTGAAGCTGCAATATATACTCCTAGATATTTAACCTTTTTAACTATTTCAAACCCCGTTATCCTTCCTAAATCCTCTCTTTGAGATATGGACATATTTTTAGTTATCATCTTTGTCTTATGTTGATTTACTTTAAATCCGGACACCTTACCATATTGGCCTATTATGTCCAACATATGTGGAGCCGATTCTATAGGTTGAGATAAAGTAACAACCAAGTCATCTGCAAACGCTCTTAATCTATAATCTTGCTGTCTAATTACAATTCCTTTTATTTTATCAGAGTCACGTATCTTATTCAACAAAACTTCTAAAGTTAAAATAAACAACAATGGAGACAAAGGACAGCCCTGCCTTGCACCTTTCTCAATTTTAAAAGCATCTATTAAACCTCCATTAACTATTATTTGTGCTGTTTGCTCCTGTTATATTGCTCTAATTGAGTGTATAAAATACTCTCCAAAATGCATTTTTTTTATTATCCTAAGCAAAAATTGCCAATTCAATCGATCAAATGCCTTCTCTGCATCCAAAAATATAAACACTGCAGGGACCTGGTTGTTTTTTTCCAAATATTCCAATAAATTTACAATTTGTCTGACATTATATTTCATTTGCCTCCCTTTTATAAAACCTGATTGGTCATTATGAATTGTTTGTTGCATAACTGGCATTAACCTATTCACTAATATCTTGGCAAAAACTTTGTAGTCAGTGTTCAAAAGTGATATTGGCCTAAAGTTTTCAAGTTTGGTACAGTTTTGATCTTCCTTCGGGATCAGTGACACAAAAGCTGTTCTCCAAGAGGGTGGAACTCCTCCCCCTGATTGAATTTTACAAAATAATGCTCTAAGCGGTTCTACCATTTCAAACTGTAAGTTCTTGTAATAAACAGCTGTTAATCCATCTGTTCCCGGAGCTTTACCTATTTATGC
The DNA here is from genome assembly GCF_029215685.1 of Pituophis catenifer annectens. Taxonomy (NCBI): domain Eukaryota; kingdom Metazoa; phylum Chordata; class Lepidosauria; order Squamata; family Colubridae; genus Pituophis; species Pituophis catenifer. The sequence goes on from NW_027256885.1 coordinate 21,128,961, forward strand.
AGATTCAGAGGGTAGAGTTTTGATAGTGGAGATAATTGATAATAACATGAAGATACTTTTAGTTGCAATATATGCGCCAAATAACAATCAGAGTGACTTCTATCGAAATTTACATATGAAAATAATCGAAATGGACTATGATAATATATGCATGATGGGAGACTTTAATGGAATAGCAGATGAAAAATTGGACTATAAAACAACAAAAACAGGAAAGCATAATAGAAAGACACTGCCAAACTCTTTCTTTAAAATGACAGAGGAAATAAATTTGAAAGATATATGGAGAATTAGAAATGGGAAGAATAGACAATACACTTTCTATTCAAACAGGCACTTATCTTGGTCCAGGTTAGATATGATATGGACAACAATGGACTTAATTCCGAAAATTGAACAGGTGGAAATAGACACTAACTTATGGGCTGACCATAACCCAGTGATAGTAACTTGGAAAGGTCAAAAAAGGAAAGCTAGATGGACTTTGAATAATACAATTTTAAAAGAAAAAGAATTTGTACAGAAAATGCAAAGAGAGTTGGAGTTTTTCTTTAAGGAGAATAAAAAAGAAGATACATCGATACAAAACTGTTGGGATACAATGAAGGCCTATGCTAGAGGTATAATAATAGATTATATAAAGAAAAGGAATGTGAAAAAAAGACAAACTTTTACAAGGTTTGGTACAGTTTTGATCTCCCTTCAGGATCAGTGACACAAAAGCTGTTCTCCAAGAGGGTGGAACTCCTCCCCCTGATTGAATTTTACAAAATAATGCTCTAAGCGGACATTGCAACAGCTGAGAACCTTTCAAGAGAAGTATGAGGGACTGGAAGTTTCAAACAAGAAATTAAAAACGAACAGAGAATCCATAAAGTTGAGGAAAAGGCGGAAGCCACAGCTACCAGGTTGGAACAGATGGAGAACCAACAAGCGACAAGAACTCGAGACACAGAAGATGCCTTGACATTTCTAGAAATGGAAAAGGCATCTTTCTACTTAAGATTTCAAAATATAGAAGAACAGAGAGATGAAGACTTGGGCGAAATTATGGTTGGAATCTTGGCAGAGGCGACACATAAGGATAAAGATGAAATAAGAGGTGGTATCGACGAAATTTACAGGGCCTTCACAAACTATGCCAGAAGAAACAAACTCCCTAAAGAAGTACACATCAGATTTACAAAAAAAACAATGAAAGAAGAAATATACCGAAAGATGAGAGAGGAGACAGTTATGTACAAAGGGAGGGAAGTTCTAACGCTAAAACAAGTACTGAGAAGGGCCAGGAATAGGAGAAGAGAATATAACTTCTTAACCCGACAGTTAAATAAACTCAAGATAAAATTTAGATGGCTTATACCAGAAGGAGTACTCATTTCTTGGGAAGGAAGAAAATTTCGAATCGACACCATAGAAAAAGCCCAGGACTTCGCAGATCAACATTTAGGATATGAAGGAGAACAGGAGAGCAGAGGAGGCAGAGAAGATTCAAACCCCAGTGACCAAGAAGAGCAACCAACAAATAAGGAGGACAAGGAACGGAAGAGGGGAAAGCTGGGGAAGGAGGAAACGACGGGGATCACACAAAGAGTCACAAGAAACACAACAAAACTCAAAATAACAGACAAATAAACAACACCAGGAATGGAAGAAGAACTAAAACTCATTTCTATAAATATAAATGGTCTAAACTCACCAAGCAAAAGACATCAGATATTCACTAAACTGCAAAAATTAGGAGCAGATATAATCACGTTACAAGAGGTACACATAAAAAAACAACAGAAAAAATTACTCGAAAATAAAAAATTAGGAGTAATGTACACATCCTTAGGCGACTGTAAAAAAAGGGGAGTGGTAATATATGTCAGAGACCATATAAGAACAAAGCCAATATATGTGGACAAAGAGGGTCGAGTCTTAATAATAGAAGTAAAACTGGAAACAAAAATAATACTGTTAGTAGCCATCTACGCTCCAAATGGAAACCAAATAGACTTTTATAAAAAATTACACGATAAATTGAAAGAGCTGGATTATGGGGGGACTTCCGGTTTGCTGCTTGTCCCTGCTGGACGCTCCTTCGGGATCGTCGAACCCACTGCCTGTAAGAGCCGCCTTTTTCAGCGGAATGGCAGCTCGAAAAAACTCCGTTTCCATTAGGAAACGGAGATAGAGCCGGCTGGGGTGGGTAGAGTCCTCTGCCTAATCCCAAAAGTTTTTTATTTACTTTTGGGAGGGAGCGGAAGAGACTCCCCGTATTCCCAGCCGATGCTCCGGGCTCTGGGAAATCTCTGCTACACGCAGAGCTAGGGGGCAAAAGCAAGCCTGTAAATCTGTCAAATAAATTAATTAAAGAAGATATGAGCTGGACCTCTGATCCTGAAGTGCAAGTATTCTTTTTATTTTATTTTGCCTAAGAAGTGAAGTGAAGGGAAAAAAGTTTTTTAAAATGGCGATTGCTGCTGCGGCTTGAAGAGAGGCTGAAAGGGAAACTCCTTCCGTTTTCAATTACAAAGTAGCGGAATGAATACTTTTGGCTGTAACTGAAGGCAAAACCTCACTCTCACTTCTGTTTTTTTTTCCTTTTTTTTTCCTTGGGGATCTGATATTGATCTTGGTTGGAAAAAAGTTTTTTTTTTCCTCTTTTCCAGTAAATTTTGTCTGCGTGGAAAAATGGCACTGAGACTTATAAAGCTAGACAAACAGGCAGTGGGGGGGGATTCCCCCATTAATAAATTACATCAACAAGTTTTAACTCTCCAGTCTCAGAAACCTGACTTTAATATAATAGAATTTCTTCTTGAGGAGATTGTAAGAAGGGATGAGATTGTGAATCAGCAACTTGAAAAATTTAAGTTGGAAATCAAAGAAATTGGTGAATTGGTGAAATCTAAGTTTGGCTTTTTGGATCGAAAGATTTTAAAAACAGCTAATGGCTTAGCAGACTTTGTGATTCAGTTGGATGCAAATACTAAATTATTAGAGTCTAAAATGAAAGAAACTGAGGAGAATTTGGATGACAAGATCCAAAAAATTAAAAAGGATTTGGCAAACACTCAGGATAATAGTTCAGAAGACAAACTTAAAATGGAGGCTGATCAAAAGACTGGTAATGAAGAAAATGTACAACAGAGGATTGAAAGAGAAGTTTTAATGATCCAACACAATTTTACAGAATATGCAATTAGACTGAGAGGTCTGCAGGAAAATGACAGAGATGATTTAAGGAAGATATCTTCTGAAATTCTGGCTGGGATTTTAAAGGTTCAACCTGATGAAGTGTTTTGCAGGATTGACAGAATTTATAGAATAAACTCCTGGTTGGCAAAACAAAGGCAATTGCCTAGAGATGTGGTGATTTATTTTACAGACAAAGAAATTAGAAATAATATTGTGCAGAATTCTTATAATTCTACTTTGCAATTTCGTGGAAGAAAGATTTGGATTTTTAAGGAACTCCCGCCCAAGATGTTAATGGAGAGGAAGAAATTTGGTTTTCTAGTGAATGAGTTAAAAAAAAGGAATATTCTATTTAGGTGGGACGTCCCAGTTGGTTTAATATTGAGACACCAAGGAGTAAGATACCAACTGAATACTGTCGAAAAAGCGGAAGAATTTTATCAAAAAATTTTAAAAATAAATTTAACATCTTTAGGCATAACACAGGATAAGCAAAAGGAGCTGGAAATAAAGGGAAAACATCAAATTACAGAGGCTGTGGTAGATAAACTGTCTTCGGACTCCTTGGATACCCCAGCTGGACTGTCTATAAATTTGAGAGCAGTGTCATCTGATTCTAATGTGATGAATTATCAAGTTACAGACAAGTGCGTAAATCAACCAGTTGATATACAAGTGATGGAAAAGACATATGAGATAATAAAACAAAACCAACAAGATCAATTTACAAAGCAGAATGACAACCGATCAGCTGATACACAACTTGTAGGAAGGAAATCTGGATGGAAATGCAACCCGCAAAAGAAAAAGAAAAGAAACAGATCTCGTAGAAATAGTAGTTTCTAAACCAAGCAACAGTGAAGCCAGGGATTTTAAAAAATAAATGAATATGTGAAAAGATATTGGAGGCGAATTATCGTTTAATACTATCTTGAGGAAAGTGGCAGATCTCTGCAATGCCGTGATTTTGGGATGTGGAAAGAGCCTTACATTGTTGGATTTGAACTATCTATTTTGGATTTCTTTTACCGATAAATATATTATAACTATTTTGAGTTACAAGGCAAGAGAGTCATGCTGGGGCATGCAGAAGATCTGGCTGTTACCCACTAAGATGATGGGAATTTATAATCCTGATGAAAACCACAATTACAACTATATGGAATATAATTATAATGTCACTCGGGTGGTTGTTTTTACTTTTATATATACATGAGGATATTCATTATTGATGGGGGCAGAAGATGACTGAAGATTTTGAATAAACTGTTGCACCAGGATGCTATGTTACCCTATTATGGATGATGGATTTAACAATCTAGTGGAAAGACATCAAAGAAGATACTAAATGAATTATAAATTTAAAGTTATTGTCTTTTCTCTTTTTATAAAATGGAATGTATATATAGATATATGTATATTTTAGCAGAGTGGGCAGTGGATTATATTTAGAATTGTAGTGTATGGTAATCTTGCAGGAAACTGGGTTGAAATAGGCTAGTTTAGTGATTGATTAGTTTAAGAAAAAGGATTTTTAAGTCATATATTTTGGGGAGTGGAAGAATTGGATAGAACTGAATAAATGTTAAATTTGGAGAAGGCTGCTTTGAAATGTTATATTAATATATATAAAAGATTAAAGGTTATGTTGTTGTAATAATAATAATATTTTATAAGTTTGGGGGAGGAGAAAAAGGGTAGATTATTGCGAAAAGCGGAGAAAAGCGGAGTTATAAGAATATTATGCTAAGGGTCAGTACTTTGAGGAGTGAGTAAGGGCATGGTAAAATATTATGTAATTAATTATGAATTAGCTTATTGTTGTGAAGAAGAAGTCACGGGGGGGATGGGTGGTGAGGGGGGGTTAGGGAAGAGGGGGGGAAAGGGGGAAAAACTTGTATTTGAAAACTTTTTCAATAAAAAAAAAAGAGCTGGATTATGAAAATATTTGCATTGTCGGAGATTTTAATGCAATTGTCAACACACGAGAAGACTACTATAGTAACAGGAAGAATAAAATCAAAAGGAAGACACTGCCACAAACATTCAAGAATTTGGTACAAGAAATGAGTCTACATGACACTTGGCGAGAATTAAATACTACAACCAAACAGTACACATACTTTTCTGGCCCACATCAATCGTGGTCAAGATTGGATATGGCTTGGATGACACCCCAACTAAGTAAAGAAACACACGACGTAGAAATTATGCCTAACATATGGGCCGACCACAACCCCATTAAAATAATTTGGAAAGGCTCCCGAAAACAAAAAAGATGGAAAATGGACACAAGTATTATAAAGGAAAAAGAGTATCTACAAATGATGGAAAAGGAGATTAAGATATTTTTCCAAATTAACACAAAGGACCAAACGTCGTTACAAAATTTATGGGACACGACGAAAGCATATATTAGGGGCTTAACCATTGCATACGTGGCAAAGAGAAAAAAAGAGAAACAAAGAATCAGGAATGACTTATTGGAAGAAATCAAGATAGAGGAAACTAAATTACAACAGCACCCTAATAATAAGATAGCACAGCAAAAATTTAATTTGGCTAAACACAAATTGAATTTGACTACAAAAGTTGATTTGGCACAAAAAATAAAAATGGCAAAACAGACCAACTTTGAACACACAAACAAAACTGGACGCTGGTTAGCCCATAAATTAAAAAAGCAAACAGACAAAAGAATTATACACCAACTCCAGGACGAATCAGGAACTTTATTCCACACACACGTAGATAAGAAAAACATAGTCAAAACATTCTTTCAGAATCTCTATCGGCAGGAAGATGTCCCGGAAGACCAAATTCGAAAATATCTTAGTAAACTGAATATTACACAACTCGAAGAAGAGCATAGAGAGACCCTGAACCACCCCATAACAATGACTGAACTGACTGAAGCTCGTAAAAAACAAAAGAACAATAAAACTCCAGGACCAGATAGAATTCCTACTGAATTTTATAAACACTCCCAACAAGAAATAGACTAAATATTGCTACAAGTCTTCAACGCAGCATTATTGACAGCTGAAATCCCAAAATCATGGACAGAAACCATTATTACGTTAATACACAAAGAAGATTTAGACCCGACCCAAGTTAGGAATTACAGACCCATTTCATTACTCAATGTAGACTACAAACTATTCATGTCAATATTAGCGCAGAGACTCAAAACAATAATTCATAAATACATACATACAGACCAAAACGGCTTCATACCCAGGAGGCAGATTAAAAATAATTTGAGAACGATCATAGATATACTGGAATACTATGATAAGAAGATAGATAAGGAAATAGCTTTAATATCTCTCGACGCCCAGAAGGCCTTTGATAACTTAAATTGGTCCTTTCTTACATCACAACTTGAATTAATGAATTGCGGAGAGAAATTCCTTAAATTGATAAGAAAGATTTACTCCTGTCAAACAGCCAAAATTGCAATAAATGGTGACATGACACAAACTTTTGACATTCAGAAAGGAGTACGACAAGGTTGCCCCATGTCACCTCTATTATTTATAATCGCACTAGAAGTTTTACTAACGGAAATCAGGAAGGAGGAAGACGTAGAATGCCTTAAGATCCGGGGAGAGGAGTATAAATTACTTGCCTTTGCAGACGATGTGATTTTCATATTGGAAAACCCAATACGATCTGGAATCAAGTTGATGACAATGATAGAGGAATACGGGGAAGTTGCGGGCCTCAAAATAAATTTATTTATTTATTTATTTAATTAATTAATTAAATTTCTATACCGCCCTTCTCCAATAGGACTCAGGGCGGTGCACAGCTTAAGTAAAAACAGAGCATACAAAATTTAAAAACAGTATTAAAATAATTAAATATTTTGGCCGTAATTAAAACAACCCAATTTAAAATCAATTTAAAATTTAGCTCAAGCCAGCCCAGCTAGTTGAAATAAATAAGTTTTCAGGGCCCGACAAAAAATCCGGAGGTCTGTTATTATCCGTAACTCTGGGGGAAGGTTGTTCCAGAGGGTGGGCGCCGTCACAGAGAAGGCTCTCCCCCTGGGGGTCGCCAGCCGACATTGTCTGGCGGACGGCACCCTGAGGAGGCCCACTCTGTGCGAGCGTACTGGCCGGTGGGAGGCTATTGGTGGCAGAAGGCGGTCTCGTAAATACCCCGGCCCTAAGCCATGGAGCGCTTTAAAGGTGGTCACCAACACCTTGAAGCGCACCCGGAAGACCACCGGGAGCCAGTGCAGCTCGCGCAGGAGAGGTGTCACATGGGAGCGCCTCGTCGCCCCCATAATCCCCCGCGCGGCCACGTTCTGGACCAGCTGGAGCCTCCGGGTGCACCCCAGGGGGAGCCCCATGTAGAGAGCATTGCAGTAGTCCAGGCGGGAAGTGACTAGTGCCTGAGTGACTGTGCGTAGAGAGTCCCGATCTAGAAAGGGGCGCAACTGGCGTATCAGGCGAACCTGATAAAAAGCCCCCCTGGCCACGGCCGTCAAATGATCTTCTAGTGACAGCCGTGCGTCCAGGAGGACACCCAAGTTGCGAGCCCTCTCCGTGGGGGCGAGTAATTCGCCCCCAATAGCCAGTGATGGCGTCAGCTGGCTATATCGGGACGCTGGAAGCCACAGCCACTCGGTCTTGGAGGGGTTGAGTCGGAGCCTGTTTCTCCCCATCCAGGCCCGCACGGCCTCCAGGCACTGGGACATCACTTCAAGGGCATCGTTGGGGTGGCCTGGGGTGGAGATGTACAGCTGGGTGTCATCAGCGTACTGATGGAACTCCACCCCGAAGCCACGGATGATCTCACCCAGCGGCTTTACATAAATGTTGAACAGAAGGGGCGAGAGGACCGACCCTTGCAGCACCCCGCATAAATAAGCAGAAGATGAAAGTATTGACGAAAAATATGACCCAAACACAACAGTTGAAATTAGAACAAGAATTAGGACTTCAAATAGTAAAGAAAATAAAATACCTAGGTATTTGGTTGACAGCGAAAGCAACTACAATCAAAGAAGATAATTATACCAAATTGTTAAAACAAATCAAAAAAGACTTGGAAATTTGGAGCAGATTACAACTCTCATTGATGGGCAGAATTGCCTCAATAAAAATGAACATATTACCAAGAGTACTATATTTATATCAAGTGATACCAATACACCCCGGAAGAGATTTCTTTAAGAACCTCAACAAAACAACAATGAATTACATATGGCAGGGAAAGAAGGCCAGAATTAAAATCAAAGCCCTACAGGATTCACGGGACAAAGGAGGCCTAGCAATACCAGACTGGGAACTCTACTATAAGGCATCAGGATTGACCTGGATTAAAGAATGGATGGAACTGGACAACAAAAGAACTTTATATTTAGAAGGCTTTGACTTAATAAGAGGATGGCACGCTTTCCTATGGGACGGATCGGATAAACGACACATGTACTTCCAATGTCATATAATTCGAGCTTCATTATTCAAGATCTGGCAGGATATTAAGAGAACTCACTATACTAAAATACCAAAATGGTGGTCCCCGATGGAAGCATTGATATACCCGAACACTCTCGAAATAGGAAAAATGATGCGGTACCAAGACTTATTGAATCATGAAGGCGAACTTATCTCAAGACAGCAACTCCAAAACTCCGGCATAAATATCGATTGGTGGCCCTATACTCAAATACACTCAAGACACATAGCAGACAAAAAGCAATATGGAATCTCGAATAATTTGAACGAATTGGACAAGATTTTACAAGGCCCAGAACAAAAAATGATAACCAAATTATATAACTACTTGCTTAGATATAAATTATTGGAAGAAACAGTAAAAGAAAATATGATAAGATGGGCCAGGGACATAGGGCACAACATTCAATTGGCAAACTGGGAGAAATTGTGGAAACAGAACATCAAAATGACAAGAGCCATACCCTACAAAGAAAATCTCATAAAAATGTTTTACAGATGGCACCTAGCACCAGCCAGATTAGCTAAAATATACCCGAACACCTCCCCACACTGTTGGAAGTGCAAAACAAAAAAGGGGACATACTACCATGCCTGGTGGAAATGTACAAAGGCCCAACAATACTGGAAGGACACAAAGGAAATTATTGAAGAAATAATAAATCAACAAGTAGAAAACACTCCAGAATTTTTTTTATTTGGAATGATAACAACACAACACAACAAAGAGACAAAATACCTCATCATACACATTTTGACAGCAGCACGGTTACTGTTCGCGCAAAATTGGAAATCAGACCAACTCCCAACCAAAGACAAACTAATCTCAAAGATAACAGAATGTGCCGAAATGGATAGACTGACACTAGAACTCCAAGATAAAGAAGAAAGTGAATTCTATCTTGTGTGGCACCAGTGGTATCAATGGCTGGAAAAGAAAATCAGTATAAATATAGATGAAAGAAAATAGGGTAGAAAAATTAAAATTGGAAATGAATAAAGAAGAGATGCAAGATTATTTCTAATCTAAAACACCTGAATTGACAATGTATCATGTATATATTAACTTATAAAGCAATATATATTCTGAGGATGATCAAAACATATATGTAAAGTATGGTGTGGGTAGGTTGGTGGTGGGAATTCGTTTGTCTTTGTAATGTCTTTGTAGTTTTTGTATTGTCTTCATATCTCTGTTTAAAACTCAATAAAAAAAAAGAATTTTACAAAATAATGCTCTAAGCGGTTCTACCATTTCAAACTGTAAGTTCTTGTAATAAACAGCTGTTAATCCATCTGTTCCCGGAGCTTTACCTATTTTTAACTGTTTAATTGCTGCAATAATCTCCTCAGAGGTTATTGGCTGATTCAGCCCTTCCCTCTGTTCTAACGTTAATTCAGGAATATTCTCTTCCTTTAGGTATCTATCTATATCTATACCTTGTATTGAATCTCTAGCATATAACTTTGTATAAAATTCTAAGAAAGCCTTTTTGATCATATTCTGTTGATAAACTTCCTTACCTCTAAATTCTATTTTAGCAATAACTCGTGATTTCTGTTTTTTCCTTAACACATAGGCCAACCACCTGCCTGGTTTATTAGCATTACAAAATGTATTGTGTTTAGCATATTGTAAACTAGTTGCCACTTGATCAGCTATTAACATATTATATTGCTCTCGTAATATGTTTATTGTTTCTTTTACTTTCTTATCTCCTGGATTAAGTATGAGTCATTGTTCTTTCTGTTTTATTTCCTCCTCTATCTCTTTCCGCTTCTTTTGTTGTTTTAATCTATGTTTATTATTCATATATATTAAAGTTCCCCTCATATAAGCCTTACTTGCATCCCAAACCATTTCCATAGAAGTACCCTTATGCATATTATTGGCAAAAAATTCTTTCATTTGTTTTTTAAGCTCATTCACATTTTCTTCATATCTAAATAAATTTTCATTTAGCCTCCAAGACCTCCTTTCTCCCCTCTCCTGTTCCAGTTCCACCCAAACCGGACTATGATCAGTTAAAGTTCTTGGACATATCTTCGTCTTCTTCACCCTAGAAATAAAATCATTTGTAATTAGTATGAAATCAATCCTAGAAAAGGATTGATGTCTATCGGAAAAAAATGTAAAGTCTCTCTCCTCAACATTGCGTTCTCTCCAAATGTCTCTCAATTCCATATCTTCCATCATATCAAAAAAGGATTTAGGTAATTTTGCACGTGTTGAAATCTTTGATAATTTTTTTTATCTTTCTGTGTATCTATTACTCCATTCCAATCACCCATTAAGATAAAAGACTTATAATCCCATTGTATTATTTTAGTGTGTAAAAATTTATAAAACTTATCTTGTTGTTGATTTGGGGCATATATTCCAATTAAAAGCATTTTTCCAGTCTGAGTCAACAATTCAATTGCAATATATCTTCCTTGAACATCTGCCTCAATTAAATTAGCTGATAATCCTTTCTTTACATATATAACTAGCCCATTTTTCTTCTCTGGCGCTGATGCCACAAAGTGTGTACCTAATCTTGAATTTATCAAATATTTTTGGTCTGATAATCTAATATGTGTTTCTTGCAGACAAATAACATCATTCTTGAATTGTTTCAAATAATGAAAAACTTTCTTTCTTTTTTGTGGTGAATTTAAACCATTAACATTCCAAGATAGGAGTTTAGTTACCATCTTTGGCCTTTCGAAGCTTTAAGAGCATCAGCTGAACATCCTCCTCCACCTTACTCTTCGGCCTAGCCCCCCCCCCCCCACTGCTTCTGTTTTTTTGAACTTCTTGAGGTAAATCTTGAGGTTGTTGCACTTTTAGTTGTTGTTCTTGACGTTTATAAGTTGCTCAGGTCAGTCGTTGTTCTCTTGGCTCTTTCTTCTTAAGTGGTTCCAGAGTTGGGGGTGGGCCCCCAAGATCCAAATCTTCTTCCATGGTGGTTCCTCCAGCTGCAACTTCAGCATAGGTTTGTAACTGCTTTCCATCTTTTTCTTGTTGTAACATCTCCATTTTCTTTCTACCCCCTCCTGGTGATCTTATCCTTGTAAGAAGCTTGTAAAATGTCATTTCTGATACTCCTGGTTGTAAAATAAATCACCACATCTCTTGGTAACTGCCTTTGTCTTGCCACCCAAGAATTAACCCTGTAGATTTTATCAATTCGACTTGCCACATCATCTGGACTTCTTTGATTAGCCCTGCAATTGCTTCTGCACAAATGTCCTTTAGGTTTTCCTGGCTCTTTTCTTTTAACCCTCTCAGTCTCAGAGCAAATTCCATAGATCTGTATTGTAACATTACCAGTTCATCATCCACCTTCTCTGTTTTAGTCATAATGTCTCCTACTTTGTTTTCCAGGTTCAGATTGGCGTCATCTTCCACCTGGATAATAAGTTTTGACAATCCTGAGACTGCAAAAACAATATCATCTCTTATTTCATCATGCTTTACTGCAACAACTTCTTTAATTGACTTTATATCCTCCTCAAATTTCTTTAATTTCCCTTCTATAATTACTGTTAGGTTATTCATAGCTGCAGCTTGGTTATTCATGGCTTCCTTTATAAATTCTTTAAATTCATTAAAAGAAGCCTCCTGGCTCTGTGAATCAGCCGGAAGTTGTGCTTTCTGTGTCACTACTGACACTACTGGGGAACTCCCTCCGCCTCTAGGAGCTCCTGGCTTAACTTGTTTAGAAGCCATCTTTTTTTAAAAAAATCTTTTTTTCCTTTCACAGCCACAAAATCCCTTGAGCAGTTTTCAAAAGCTTGTAATTTATAGCCTATGATTTATCAAGCAAAATAGTCTTTTCTCCACAAGCTCTCAATTCCCAGCAGCTTTAATCCACTCTCAAGGTACAAAGTTCTCAATAAACACTTTCGTTTCTAACTTTCACTTTCACACCCATAACAAAGGCGCCATCTTCAGCCTCCAGCTCAAAGAGATTCAGTTAGAAACAATGTAAATCCGGAGTTAAGCACAGTTACTTTTAAAGCTTGTTCTCCTGTTTCCGCTCTGCCTGCGCTTGAATTCAATCAAACTCACTTTTGACAGCAGGATCGGACGTAGCGTCTGGCTCTGTTTAAGACAGAGTTGTCCCGGATCTGGAGCTTCTTAGTGGGCTGACCGAGGAGCTCTCACCCTCTAAGCCTCTGGAATCCTTCCAGAGGAATTTCGGGGAGCTCTACTCACACCCACTGGCTCTCCTCTCCTTATTCTCCCAATGGAGAGGTTTTTAAGCCATCGGACAGCTGATTAGCGCTGTCAAAATGGCTTTTACGAGATCGCGGGGCTGGCGGTCTGAAGAGACCGTCAACGACACCTGCGGTGCCAACCGGAAGTCAGCAATGGGCTATTTTGAAGCAACAGGGGCGTGGCCCATTGGGCGGCAGAGCCAGAAAGGAAGCTAATCACAAATGCCACTGTCATCCGGAAAATCCTCTGGTCTCATAGTCATAAATAGTTGGCATTGTCCTATGAAGGTCGGGAACATCTCCGGCTGCCCAGAAAACCTATCTGGCACGTTCACTGGGCATCTCCCACTGGTCCATTGTGGTTAAAAGATGGGTTAAATTTCAGGTGACGGACAAGATGTTCTGTCCCCGTCTCACACACACACACAAACAGACAGCCGGGGGGTTAAATAAACTGGCAGACAACCAATTCTTTCGATAAGAGGATTGGCAGCAACCCAGTAGCTGCTTGCCAAGACTTTACTCATAAACAAAATACACACAGTTCAAGAATTGTCAAGTCCAGTCCGTAATTAAATCCAAGGCAGATAATGTTGTTTCCAAAGATGCAATGTGACTCAATAGTAGTTAGTTTTGTCCGTCACAGAGTCTGAATGGCCACCTCACCCCCTTTTATACACTGTGGGGTGTGGTCCAGTGACTCAGCTTAATCTCTGGCATGCCTCTTCTTCTGTTGCACACGCTTATCTCTGCGACGCTGCCAAGGATCCAGCCAAGACTCATCTCCCTCATTACTGTCCACCTGTGGCTGCGTGGACGTGCTTGGCCCCGGGCCTATCTCTTGACCTTCGGCAGACACCGAAGGCATTGCCAGAGAGGAGGGTCCTGGAGAGGGAGGCCTTGCCAACTCCTCTCCTTCACTCTCGGAGTCCTCTCTTGCCAATGACACAGGCTCAGGTAACGGAGCCACAACACTAGCGTGCTGCCCCCCCCCATCCCTGTGCTCGCCTGGCTGGCTAAGCTGCCTCGGCCCCATCTTAGGCAGGCCTAGCTAACTAACCGACCTTCCCCCCAGCCTCCAGCTTGATTAACTTCACTCTTTGGACCGATTCCTGAGCTGCTGGTCACAAACACGCCTGCCTTGCTTCGCCTGCTGAAATCCCATGGCTGCAGCCTGCATCCATCTCATCGGCGAGCAACTGAATCTGCCTGCCTGCCTTGTGCCTTCAATTGGGTAAGTAAGTGGGTTTTTAAAAAAATGGTTAATTGGTTTTTTTTAAAGGATTTTTTTTTTTTTAGGAAATAGCCATATAAAATTTAGGAAATTTTAGCTGCTTTTATATTTTTAGATTTGTGCTGCTTTGTAAGGTGTTGTGTGTTTCTGTAGTGTTTCACACTCACTATACAAACACACAAAATCTCACAAAGCTGTATGTGACATTTTGTGTGTAAAGTGTGATAGTTGGTTTTTGAGCTCTCTGTGACTCTGTGAGGTTCCTGCTTGTTGCAGGGGACATTTTGTGTGCTTTTACATTGTGTATGAGTCAGTTGTGCAGCTTTGTGTTGTTTTGTGTGTAAAGTGTGATAGTTGGTTTCTGAGCTCTCTGTGACTCTGTGAGGTTCCTGCTTGTTGGACCCCAGTCACATCCTGAAAAGAGTGCACATTGTTGGGTGAAAACAGAGATCCCTTCCGTTAACACTAGTCCTCAGCTTACAAAGCACCTTTTTTTCCTTTTGCAGTAGTAGCCTTTAACAGGAAGGATGAAAAGGCAACAGACTTTGGCCGGTTTCTTTGCCAAGAAACCAAAACTGGCACAACAACCATCAGAATTGACCTTGGATGATCCAAAACCGTCCCAAGCACAACAAGCACTACCACTTCCACCACTTGAACTTGGAGAAAGCAGCAAGTCAAGTATTGAGTCACCCGAGCCCGAAATTGAAATTAATCTTCTTGACTGCTGGACATTGCAACAGCTGAGAACCTTTCAAGAGAAGTATGAGGGACTGGAAGTTTCAAACAAGAAATTAGGTTGCAAGCACTGTGCGAAACATGAGTTCGCAATAGAGAGCAGTGTTCATGTGTACAAAGAATGGAAGCATTTCAAGATTGAGGTATCTGGGAAAAATAAAGAAGTGCAGCAGGCATCTCTAAGGAAGAAAATGAGAGAACATTTCACATCAAAAGCTCACACTATTTCTAGAGACAACGTAAAACAAGGGGAGCAGGATGCCATAACAAAAGCAATGGACAAGATGTCTGAAAAACATTTAGGCATCACTTGTAAAATGTTCAAAACAGTTTACAGCCTGGCAAAAGCATGTAGTGTTGTAACCAAGGCTTCCTGAGTCATTAAAACACACGAGTAGTCCCAAAAAACTCTTTTATTGCAACAGCTGTGAATTACATTCATTCACAGCTGAGTCCCAATTAGTTGCAAAAAGTCCTTCGGGAGAAGTCCTTCGGGATAATCACCAACCTTTATCTCCCTTGACACTCTGCCAAAGACCTACTTGGCAAAGCCACACAGATTTCAGAATCAAACAGAGATGCCGACTGGGAACAGAATTAACAACGTTGCTTTCCTGCAAAGTGCCCATGTGCCTTTGCTCCTCTTTTAAGCCTTATGGGAGGGGCCAATCATCTCCAGGCCTTACTCCTGAGTCGTCCCTTTTGTTTTAACTGTTTGTGCCTTCTGGCAGCTCTGCGCATGCGCGCACTAGGAACAGGCTCCTCCTGTTGCTCTGCCTCTCTGCTGTCTGACTCTGGAGGGTCCAGAGTCCACGCGTCACTCCCAGATGGTCCTGGCCCCATCTCTGCTTCTGATGCAGAGCCCTCGTCTGGGCCTTCCCCAGACTGCAGGACTGGCCCATGTTCCTTCCCAGCCTCCTCACTGTCTGACTCTGCTGCCAGCTCCGCAGGCTGCTGGCGGACCACAACATGTAGACCAATTTCGACTTCCGGCGGCTCCGTAGGACGTTGAGGACACTCCCTGGGTGAGCGCTAGCCCCGCGACTTTGTTAGCCGCTAGAACAGCAGAAAATCAGCTGTCTAGCGGTGAAGAACCTTCCCCCCCGGGAGAAGAGGGGGAAGCGAGCAGCCAGGTGCAGGGTAGAGCTCCATAAGAGCCCTAGAATTAATTCTGGGGCTCAAAAGGTGTGAGCTCCCCAAGAACCTGGGAAAGCTCCAAAGCCGGGACGCCTCTGCCAGAAGGCAGAGCAAAACGTCACGTCCGCCCCTGCTACAAATTGATACAAAGTGAAAATTGAAGCAGGCAGAACAAAGACAGGAGACTACATAATTGCAAGTATTTATACTTTAATTCCTCTGAACATCGCTTCTTTTCGAGCCTCTAAGAGCGGAGCTGGAGTGGAAAGGGAGGGGAAGATGGCGCTGGCTCATTAAGACAAAGAGACGAAAGTGAAAGTTAAGAAGAAAGTTCTTACAGACTTGTTAACTCATTAATGCCTATTAGCTAACAACTCCACTTAAAACTTTTTGGATTTAACCTTATATCTTGGACTTTGGGAATCAAAATTTAAAGATTTTAAAGATTTTCTGATTTTTCCTCGCTGGCTATAAGAATTTTAAGAACTGTTTCTGAGACTGTGTGATTTTAAAATGGCTTCAAAGCAGACAAAATTGGTGCTGCCTAAAGCAGGGAGTGCGGGAAGCTCCCCAGCTCAAACTAGCAGGTTGCAAACTTTATTGCCTCCAGCAGATACACAAGCTCAATTACAACCACAATCACAACCACAAGCACAAATGTTAACACTTGAGATGTTTCAGGAAGCTATGAAAGAAATTAAAGAAGGTTTTAAAGAGGACATTGCATTTGCATTTAAAGGAGTCTCAGAACAAATGGAAGAAATGAAGGACATAATTAAGACAAGAAATCAACATATAAGGGAAGATATAGTTCTTGCACTCCAGGGACTGGCAAAACATGTTAGTCATGTAGAAGATAGAATTGATGAGGTTGTTCAAGCCAATGAGATTTTAGATGGTAAAGTTGAGGAATCACAAACTAAGATCGACAAAACAGAAGCTGAAATGTTGTTGACACAATACAAGATGATGGAATTTGCTGTGAGAATAAGAGGCTTGAAAGAAAATTCTAAGGAAAATTTGAAAGAGATTTTTGAAGATGCTCTGGCACAGTTTATAGGACAGCCCAGAGGTGAACTTGAATGGCAAATGGACCGGATCTATCGTGTTAATTCATGGGTAGCTAGACAAAGGAAACTACCAAGAGATGTTGTGATCTACTTTGTCACCAGAAGGATTAGAAATGAGATTTTACAAGCTGCTTATAAAAATAAGTTGCAAGTGGCAGGACAGGAAGTTGCAGTATTTAAAGAAATACCACCCAAAATGCTGAAATCCAAGAAAGAGTATGCTTTTCTGGCAGATGAGCTGAGGAATCGACAGATACAATACAGATGGGAAGTGCCAGTTGGATTATCGGTGGACTATGCAGGAGAGCGATATCGTCTCAATACAACATGCAAAGCAAGAGATTTTTATAGTAACATACTAAAGGCTGGACAACCACCAGTGCCGGGAGTTAAAAAAGCAAGAGAGGCGACAGAGGGGAGGAAAGAGGACCTGCAGAAGCAATTGGAAGGCGGAGCTATGAGTATGCAGGAGGAGGTACTGCAACTTTCAAGTGCTGTCCAAGCATGGGATATAGTTGAAAAACAAGAAGAAGGCAAAGATCAAAGACAAACCAGAGCAGCTACTAAACGTAAAGTTGAAGAGTTAAAAAAGTTACAAGAGCAGGCTTTATCACAAGAAGTGAATACTGGCGCAGAAGCTGTGGGAGGGGCGAGACCCAAAAGAAAATTCCAAGAGGATTATCAAGTGGTTCTCGCCAAGCTTCGAGAGTCTGAGGATGGCTTCTAGGTTTTTAACCTGGAATGTTAATGGTTTAAACTCACCACAAAAAAGGAAGAAAATATTTCACCACTTGAGACAATTTAAAAATGAAATAATATGCCTGCAGGAAACACATATAAGGACAACTGATCAAAAATATTTAATAAATACAAAATTGGGAACACATTTTGTTGCATCAGCCCCAGAAAAAAAGAATGGAATAGTGATCTACTTGAAAAGAGATTTGATGGCTAAATTAGTTGAGGCAGATCAACAAGGAAGATTTCTGGCAATTGAGATAATGATAGAAGGAAAGAAAACACTCTTATTGGGGATATATGCTCCTAACCAACAACAAGAGAAATTTTATAAATTGATACATACAAAATTACTACATTGGGATTATAATTCATGTATATTGATGGGAGATTGGAACGGAGTGATAGACCCTAGTATTGATAAGAAAAGAATAGTACAATCTACTAAATTGCGATCCAGACTGCCTAAGGTTTTTTTCGACATGATGGAGGATATGGAATTAAGAGACATTTGGCGTGAACGGAATTATAGAGAACAAGATTTTACATTTTTTTCAGATACACATCAATCCTTTTCAAGAATTGATTTTATATTAATTACAAATGATTTTTTTTCTAGGGTAAAGAAGATAAAGATTTGTCCCAGAATTTTAATGGATCATAGTCCAGTTTGGATGGAACTGGAGTGTGGGGAAAGATCTAGGAGATCTTGGCGGTTAAATGAAAACCTTTTCAGATATGAGAAAAACGTAATAGAATGTAAAAAACTAATGAAGGAATTTTTTGTTTTTAATATGAACAAGGGAACATCTATGGATATGGTATGGGATGCTAGTAAAGCATACATGAGAGGAGTTTTGATAAATATGAATAATGCATATAGGCGTAGACAGGTGGAAAAAAGGAGGGAATTAGAAGAAGAGATCAAGAAAAAAGAAAGGGTGTTAATTGATAACCCAGGGGATAAGAAAATCAAAGAAGAGATCAGTCTATTATGTGGGCAATTTAACATGATGCTTTCAGACCAAGTGGCAACCAATCTACAATATGCTAAACATAATACTTTTTGTAATGCAAATAAACCAGGTAGATGGTTGGCATACATGCTGAGGAAAAAACAAAAATCTCATACCATAGAGAAAATAGAGTACAAAGGTAAAGAGGTGTATCACCAAAATATGATTAAAAAGGCATTTTTAGAATTTTATGCAAGACTGTATACTGCAAATAAAATACAAGGTGCAGAGATAGAGACATATCTGGATAGACAGAATATTCCTATAGTTACAGAGGAACAAAGAGAACGGTTAAACCAATTAATAACAGAGGAGGAGATCCTCTCAGCAATTAAACAGTTAAAAACTGGTAAGGCTCCTGGCACGGATGGATTAACAGCTGTGTATTATAAATATTTACAACTGGAGATGGTTGTACCTCTTAAAGAATTATTTAATAGAATTCAGTTGGGTGAAGGGGTACCACCTTCATGGAAAACAGCTTTTATTTCGTTAATTCCAAAAGAAGATCAAGATTTGACACATCCCAAAAACTATAGACCCATATCATTATTGAATACAGATTATAAAATATTTGCTAAGATATTGGCAAATAGGTTAATGCTAGTAATGCAAAAAATGATTCATGCTGACCAAACTGGTTTCATACAAGGTAGACAAATGAAAAATAATGTAAGACAAATTGTTGACATATTGGAATATTTGGAAAGGAATAACCAAATCCCTGCGGTGCTTATATTTTTGGATGCGGAAAAAGCTTTTGATCGATTAGATTGGCAATTTTTATTGAGAGTGGTTAATAGGATGCAATTTGGGAATTGCTTTATGCAGTCCATAAAAGCAATATATCAGGAACAGACAGCTCAGATAATTATTAATGGCAGTTTGACAGAAACTTTTAAAATTGAAAAAGGCACGAGGCAGGGATGTCCCTTATCGCCATTATTATTTATATTAACTTTGGAATTGTTGCTAAACAAAATACGTAATATAGATGAGATAAAGGGAATTGAAGTTAGAGACTATGAATACAAGGTACGGGCATTTGCAGATGATTTGGTTATGACCTTAACTCATCCAGTGGAATCAGCAAAGGTTTTGATGGATATAATAAAACAGTATGGTCAAGTATCTGGGTTTAAGATAAACATTGGAAAAACAAAGATGATAGTTAAAAATATGACAACAAATCAAAAAGAGGAGTTACAAAGGGTAACGGGATGTGAAATAGTTAAAAAAGTTAAATACTTAGGAGTTTATATTGCATCTTCTAATGGTAAATTGTAAAAGTATAATTATGAACTGATATGGCATAAAATACAAGCTGAAATGGATAAATGGAAAAAATTACAACTGTCCTTGTTGGGTAGAATAGCAGTTATAAAAATGAATGTTTTACCCAGGTTTTTATTCCTCTTTCAAATGATACCAATACTAAAAAAGGATGCCAACCTGGAAGAATGGCAGAAAGGTATCAATAAGTTCATATGGCAAGGTAAGAAACCAAGGATAAAACTGAAAATAATGCAGGACATATGAGAAAGAGGAGGATTGAAAATGCCAAATTTAAAATTGTACTATGAAGCAGCTGTTTTATCAGCAATTAGTGATTGGATTAATCTAACAAATGGAAGGATATTGAATATTGAAGGGCATGACCTGGTCTATGGTCAGCATGCTTATTTAGTGTATGAAAAAAGGGTGGATAGAGCATTTAAGAGTCATATATTGAGAAATGCTTTATTGCGTGTCTGGAAGAAATATCAATACAAGTTAAATGAAAAGATACCTATATGGACAGCACCCAGGCACGCAATAGAGAATACGAGTATAGAAAGTAGACAGGATGTAATTACATATAAAGATATTCTCATTATGGAGGGAGGTATATTAAAATTAAAACCTGTGAATGTGTTGAAAGAGGAGAAAATAACTCAAACTTGGTTTCAATATGTACAATTACAAGCCAGATGGAGAAAAGACCAGAAAACTGGTGTTATACAAAGTGATGAAAATTTAATTAAACAAATTAGAGACCAAAGCCCAATGCATATAAAAAGATTGTATAATATATTGATAGAGATAGACTCGGAAACAGAGTTAGTTAAGGACTGTATGATAAAATGGGCGCAGAATTTTGAACAGCCAATAATGATGGAAACTTGGGAAAAAATATGGGTGACAAATGTGAAATTTACCAAAGCGCAAAATTTAAGGGAGAACTTTTATAAAATGTTTTATAGATGGCATCTAGACCCAAAAAAGTTATCTCGTATGTATCCGAATGTACAACCAAAATGTTGGAGATGTAATTGTGAGGATGCCACTTATTTTCACATTTGGTGGACATGTAAAAAGGTTAAAGCGTTTTGGATAAAAATTTGGTGGATTTTACAAAATATTCTTAAAAAGAGGTTGAAATTTACACCGCAGCTGTTTCTGCTGGGTATAGTTACGGATTGTACAGTTATAGAGACTAAATTGATTTTGAATTTAATACCTGCAGCAAGACTGTTGGTGGCACAATATTGGAAGAAGCAAGATTTACCTACAATCCAAGAGTGGACAATGAAAGTTACAAACCTAGCGGAAATGGCAAAACTTTCGGCGTATTTGAAGGATCATTCAAATGAAAGATATTTAAGAGACTGGAGAAGATGGATAGATTATATTCAAAACAAGTACCGGAATAAGAAATTGCAGATAGGTTATGAATGACTATATAGATATTTAGTGTGTCTTTAAGTAATCAAGTTAGGCGTGTAATTAGGGAATTGAAGGAACAAGAGATGTGGAATGTTATAATTATTTAGACTAGGATTGATCATGATTGTTGAAGGTTATACCCTGTAATTTGTTCTGGGAAGAGGAGGGGGGGGAGGGGGGAGGCTGGGGTAGGGAAGGGGGGGGAAATATGTAAACTTTTTGTAAAACTTTTTAATAAAAAAAAAACATGTAGACCAATTTCAAGCATAGAAGAATTGATAGAATTGCAAACTGAAAATGGAGTAGATCTGGGAATAGGATTGCATTCAAGGCCAACAGTTGTGAAAATAGTTGAGTGCATTGCAAATGAAATTAAAACCAAAATGTTTACCAGCATTATTGCACAGAATCTGAAAATATGTTTGATCATTGACAAAGCCTCAACGGTATCCTGCAAACCAGTTGTGATAGTTTTCGTAAAAGTTGAGGACTCAGAGAACCCACCAACAATTTTTGTCGAGTTTGTTGAATTGAAGAAACAAGATGCAGAGACAATATGTTCTCCAGTTCTGGAAAGTTTACGTAAGGTTGGGTTTACCCAGAACTACCTACAAAAAAATTTAATAGCGTTTTGCTCTGATGGTTGACTCAGCCTTCCATCCTTTCTAAGGTAGGTAAATTGAGGACCCAGTTTGTGGGGGCAATAAGCTGACTTTGTATAAATATACAAAAGTATAAAGGCTATTGCTTAACGCATTGTAAGCCGCCCTGAGTATTTTTTAAATGATTTGGCATTGATGATCGATATTCTGGAAGAAATCTCACTTCTTTCAACTGCATTGCAAGCAAGCAATACAGACATCATAAAGGCTGAAAAACTGATGAGAAGATCAATGAAAGCATTTGAACTGCTTACAAAGGGAAAGGGTCCATACGAAAGAAAAGTTGATGGATTAATTACTTCAGAAACCTTCAAAAATATAAACTTTCTAGAAAATCATCAATTTGTTGGACTTCATCGGGAAAGACTTTTAGGAAGCATCATAACAAATTTGCAGAAAAGACTGATGGACTGTGAACATTTAAAAACAGGTAGCCAATTGCAAGACCCCACGAATAAATTACAATTTCTACATTTTTTGGTGCCAGAGTACTGGGATTTTGAGGAAATAGTTGTTCCATGGACAGCAGCTGAAGAACAACTGCGCACATTTGGTGACATTTTCAATTACAACATTAACATCAACGACTATAGAGATTTTGTGGAGAATGTGTTAAAAGTTTCGAAGAACTATGCAATTCCTGACAGTATTAAAAAAGCTAAAGATATTGTCAGAACAATTGCTGTAAGTTCTGCAGAAGGGGAAAGGGTTTTTTCGAAAATGAACATATGTTCAGAGAGCAGAAGTCGCCTAACCGTTTCTAATTTAACCGACCTCATGACTATCAATGTTACTGGCCTACCTCTTCCTGCAGTGAAAAAGTGGTTAAGAGGGACTTCCGGTGGCACCGCAGGCGTCGGCAGCAGCTCCCTTGAGAGCGCTAACCCCTGCGATCTCGTAAAGCCGCTAGAGCAACGAAAATCAGCTGTTCTAGTGGCTCGGAACTTTCCCCTCGGGAGAAGAGGGGAAGGTGAGCAGGCAGGTGTGGGTAGAGCTCCCCAAGTCCCCCAGGATTAATCCTGGGGCGCGGAGGGTGAGAGCTCCCCAAGCACCTGAAGAAGCTCCGGATCCGGGATGTTTCTGTTTTTAACAGAACAAGGCGCCGCGACCACCCCTGCGAACTAAATGATTTCACATCGATTGGACTTTAAAGCAGGCAGAGTAAAGACAGGAGAAATCACAACTGCAAGTACTAAACTTTAACTCTAATAAACTACTACTTCCTTCAGAGCTTGAGATGGGAGAAAGCTTAAAAAAGATGGCACTGAGTTGTTTAAGGGCATGAAAATGAAAGTTAAAAGAGAAAGTGCTTGTTAATGCTCATTAACGCTCGTTAACGCTGTCAGTACCTTTTAAAAGACTTTGTTGGGGAATTTTGAGGATTGGAATTAAAGAATACAATATTGATTTATCAATAAGCCATAATAATTATTAAGGACTGAGATTAAAAAGATCTCTTGGTTCTGCTGAGTGGCTGGAGGGAAAGTGCAGTTTGGAGATGGCTGCGAAGCAAATAAAAACTGTTGTGACTAAAAGTGCGGGGACTTCTCCAGCTCAAACATCAAAAATGCAGTCTTTGTTAGCCCCACCAGATACACAAACACTGACACTAGAAGTTCTTCAGGGAGCTTTAAAGAAACTGTCTACTGATTTGGAAGAAAAAAATCACACTCCGTTTTGAGGAAAAAATTAAAGAAGTGTCTGAGGAACTGCTTGAAAGTAAAGAAACAATTCAAACCCAAAATGATGCAATAAGAGAATATATTGTGGAAGCATTTAAGGGACTGGTGGGTCATGTTACATCATTGGAAGAAAGGGTGGATGAAATTGATCAGTTTAATTTGAATGTGGAAGTTAAATTGGGAGAGGCTCAAAACAAGATGGAAAAGGTGGAAGCAGAACTCATAATGACACAATACAGAGCGATGGAATGGGCAGTGAGGGTCAGAGGCTTGAAAGAAAATAACCGGGAAAATCTCAGAGAGATTTTTGCAGAAGCCCTTGCTCAGTTTACTGGAGAGTCTAAAGCAGAGTGTGACTGGCAAATAGACAAAATTTATTGCGTTAATTCATGGATTGCCAGACAGAGACAACTACCAAGAGATATTGTGATCTACTTTGTTACAAGGAGAACAAGAAATGGAGTTTTACAAGTCTCTTATAAGAAGAAACTTCAAGTGGCAGGACAGGAGGTTTCAGTAATAAAGGAAATTCCCCCCAAAATGTTGAGATCTTGAAAGGACTATGCATTTTTAGTTGATGAACTTAGAAGGCGTCAGTTGCAGTACAGATGGGAAGCTCCAGCCAGATTAGTGGTGAATTATTTGGGTGAGAGACATCGTCTCAACTCAGTTTGGAAGGCAAGAGGCTTTTACACTACCATACTAAAGGCTGGAAACCCACCATCTCCAGAAGCCAGAAGAAGGAAAGAACCAGGAGAGGCCAGAAAGGGGGAAAAGGAAATTATGCAGGCACAAGCTCAAGGAGGTGTTTTGGCTACTCAACAAGAATTATTGCAACTTTCAGAGGATGTTCAACTTTTGGATTTATTTGAAAAAATGGAAGACCCCAAGGATCAAAGACAAACTCGAGCAGCAACTAAACGTAAAGAACAAGAATTAAAGAAGCAACAAAGTCAGATAATAACCCAAGAAATTGCAATTACAAATATGGAAGCTGTGGGAGGAGCTAGACCGAAGAGGAAGTTCCAGGAGGACTTCCAGTTGGTGCTCCATAAGCTTTCAGGGGCCAAGGATGGCAAATAAATTTTTGGCCTGGAATGTTAATGGCCTAAACTCACCACAAAAGAGAAAGAAAATATTTCACTATTTGAAACAGTTTAAAAATGATGTAATTTGCTTGCAAGAAACACATATTAGAACAAGTGATCAGAAATACCTAATAAATGCTAGACTGGGCAATCATTTTGTTGCATCAGCTCCTGAGAAGAAAAATGGTATAGTTATATACCTAAGAACAGATTTAATGGCTAAATTAATTGAAGCAGATCCACAAGGAAGATATATAATGATTGAATTATTAATAGAAGGGAAGAAAATACTTTTAGTGGGAGTATATGCACCAAATCAACAAGAGAAATTTTATAAACTTTTGCATAAAAAATTAATACAAATGGATTACAAATCATGTATAATGATGGGTGATTGGAATGGCGTATTGTACACTAAAAAAGACAAAAAGACCCTTTTGCCAAATATTCAAACACGGGCTAAATTGCCTAAATATTTTTTTGACATGATGGATGATATGGAGTTGAGAGATATATGGCGTGAACGAAATTTTAAAGAACAGGATTTTACTTTTTTTTCTGATAGGCACCAATCTTTTTCTAGAATTGATTTTATACTAATTACAAATGATTTTCTTTCCAGGGTAAAGAAGACGAAGATATGTCCAAGAACTTTAACAGACCATAATCCGGTGTGGATGGAATTAGAGTCTGGGGAGGGGTCTAGGAGATCTTGGAGACTGAATGAAAACTTATTTCGATATGAGGCAAATGTGATAGAATGTAAAAAGTTAATGAAAGAATTTTTTGTTTTAAATATGCATAAGGGTACACCTATGGAAATGGTATGGGATGCAAGTAAAGCATATATGAGAGGAGTTTTAATAAATTTGAATAATTCCTACAGACGTAGACAGGGGAAAAAATGGAGGGAATTGGAAGAGTAAATAAAAAAGAAGGAACAGGCGTTAGTGGATAAACCAGATGATAAGAATATAAAAGAAGCCATTACAATATTGCGAGGACAGTTTAATATGTTGATGTTAGATCAAGTTGCAACGAACTTGCAATATGCTAAACATAATACTTTTTGTAATGCAAATAAACCAGGCAGGTGGTTAGCATATATGTTAAGGAAAAAACAAAAATCTCGTACAATAGAAAAAATAGAGTATAAAGGCAAAGAGGTATATCAACAGAATATGATTAAAAAAGCATTTTTAGATTTTTATACGAGGTTATATGCTGGTGATAATATACAAGGTAATGATATAGTGAGATATTTGCAGAAGGAGAATATCCCTGTAATTACTGATGAACAAAGGGAAAGATTGAATGTATTAATAACCACTGAGGAAATTCTTTTGGCAATTAAACAATTAAAAAGTGGAAAGGCTCCTGGCACAGATGGTTTGACAGCAATGTATTATAAAAATTTTCAATTAGAAATGGTAGAACCTCTTAAGGAGTTATTTGTTAAAATACAACGGGGAGGAGAGGTGCCACCATCCTGGAGAACAGCTTTTTTTTTTTTTTAAATAAACTTTATTGAGTTTTAAAAAAAGTTTTTTTTAAAAAATAAAATATCAAATCTCAGGTAACATCTGAGGTATCGTGCGATTACATATATACAGTATATACACAGCAAGTATCTTCAAATCAATCATTATTATTAATCATTTTTAGAAATAGGTATATCCTTATAGTCATATTCTATTATTCCACCATATGTACCACCTTTGCCATACTGCCTTAAATTTTGAATTTTCCTCATCTTTGAGCATACTGGTTAATTTTGCCATTTCTGCACATTCCAAAATTTTATTTATTATTATCACCTCTGGAGGGACTTGTTTATCCTTCCAATATTTTGCGAAGGTTAATCTGGCCGCTGTTATGATATGTATTATTAGTTGTGTCTTGTCCTTAGAGAACCCGTCTCCCGTCATTCCCAATAGGAAAATTTCTGGAGAAAATTCTATATCTTCTTCTACTATTTCCTGCAGCCAGGTTCGTATTTTTGTCCAGAACTTCTTTGTCTCTGAGCAGGACCACCACATATGAAAGAAGGTGCCAATCTCCTTTCCACACTTCCAACAAATTCCTGAGGCATTAGGAAATATTTTTGCTAATCTAGCTGGGGCTAGATACCATCTATGAAATATTTTGTAGTGGTTCTCCCTATAAGTAACAGATTTAGTAAAATTATAATTTCTATTCCAAGCCTCCTCCCAATCATTAAAATTTAGTCTGTGGCCAATATTTTTTTCCCAAATGCTTAGTTGGTTCCTCGCTATCCCTTCTGCTCTGTCTTCGCCTAATAAGAGGTTATAGAATCTGGCTAGCATTTTCTTTTCCATTCCCAGGATAATTTTATCTAAATTGTTGTACTTCATCTCTATCCCAAATTGATCCCTATCTTTTTGATATCTAGAGCTTATCTGCATGTAACTCCACCAGTCCAAATTAAAGCCTTGATTGTTTAAAGTTTCTCGAGGTCTAAGGGCACCATTTCCATCTAGTATGTCTTTGTACGTGCCAAATTTTCCAATATCCCTTTTGTTAGCAGCAAGCAACGCCTCTGTAATTGAGAGCCAAATCGGAATTTTTGGCTTTGTCTAATTTCTTCCCATGTTTGGATCAGAGTCTCCCTTAATTTGTGTCTGTGAAAATGTAATTTCTTTTTATTCTTTGGACCCCATAAATAAGCATGCCAGCCTGCCTGTAGATCGTGGCCTTCTAATGTCAGAATTCTCTTATTTTGTAATGTGACCCAATCTTTGATCCATACTAATTTGGCCGCGTTCTGATATAATTGCCAATCCGGTAATCCGAAGCCGCCCATGTTTCTTTTCCCTTGCAGCGTTTTATATGCAATTCTTGCCTTCTTCCCTTCCCACAAAAAATCTTGCACCTTCCTTTCCAAATCTAGAAAATATTTTTTATCCAGGTTCACCGGAATGGTTTGAAACAGAAATATGATTTTAGGAAGAATATTCATTTTAATTGCTGAGATCTTACCTGTAAAGGATAATTTTAGTTTCTTCCATCTATCTATATCCTGTTTTATTTTTTGTAGTAATGGATTATAATTGTCCTCTTTTAAGGAGGAATACCTTACAGTGATCCAGATTCCCAGATATTTTATCTTCTTTGTTATTTGCAGTTCCAGGGACTTTTCTAACCGCTTCTTGTTCATCTCATCCATATTTCTTACTAAGATTTTGGTTTTAGTTTTGTTAAGTTTAAAGCCAGCGACTTCACCATACTGTTGTATTTCCTGGAGTACCTTGGGACCAGATTTTAAGGGATCTTCCATTATTAAGGCCACGTCATCCGCGAAGGCTTGTATTTTAAAAATTTCTTTCTTAATTTGTAATCCTTTAATTTCTTTGTTGTCTCTAATCTTTCTTAATAGAACAGCTTTTATTTCCCTGATTCCGAAAGAAGATCAAGATCATAGTCAACCCAAAAATTACAGACCCATATCATTGCTTAATACAGATTATAAGATCTTTGCAAAAATTTTGGCAAATAGATTAATGTTAGTTATGCAACAAGTGATTCATAAAGATCAAACTGGATTTATACAAGGGAGACAAATGAAAAGTAATGTAAGACAAATTGTTAATATACTGGAGTATTTGGGGAAGAACAACCAAGTCCCTGCAGTGCTTATGTTTTTGGATGCAGAGAAAGCGTTTGATCGATTGAATTGGCAATTTTTAGTGAAAGTAGCACAAAAGATGCAGTTGGGAGAGCATTTCATACAATCTATTAAGACAATATATCAGAAACAAACAGCACAAATAACAGTTAATGGTAGTCTCACAGAAACTTTTAAAATTGAGAAAGGAACAAGACAGGGATGTCCCTTGTCTCCACTATTGTTTATTTTAACTTTGGAAGTATTGCTGAATAAAATACGGGACTCGGATAACATACAGGGTATTAAGATCAGGCAACATGATTATAGATTACGAGCATTTGCAGATGATTTGGTTGTAACTTTAACCCAACCAGTAAATTCAGTTACAGGTTTGATGGAGATAATTAGGCAATATGGTCAAGTGTCAGGTTTTAAAATAAATATAGGGAAAACAAAGATGATAGCTAAGAATATGAATACAAATCAAAAAGAAGAAATGGAAAGAGTAACAGGATGAGAGATAGTGAAAAAGATTAAGTACTTAGGAATTTTTATTACAACGTCAAATGGGAAATTATACAAGTATAATTATGAATTGTTATGGCATAAAATACAGAGATGGATAAATGGAAAAAATTACAACTGTCTTTGTTGGGAAGAATAGCGGTAGTTAAAATGAATGTTCTGCCCAAGTTTTTATTTCTCTTTCAAATGATACCAATACTTAAAAAGGATGCAAATTTGGAGGAATGGCAGAGAGGCATTAATAACTTTGTTTGGGTAGGGAAGAGACCGAGAGTTAAATTAAAAATAATGCAGGATACACTTGAAAGAGGAGGTTTGAAATTGCCCAATCTAAAATTGTACTATGCAGCAGCTGTTTTGTCAGCAATTAGTGACTGGATTAATTTAACAGATGAAAGAATACTGAATATTGAAGGGTATGATTTGCTATATGGTTGGCATGCCTACTTAGTTTATGAGAAGAAGGTGGATAGGACTTTTAAAAGTCACATATTAAGGAATGCCCTCCTGTGTGTTTGGAAAAAATACCAATATAAATTGAATGGCAAGATACCCATGTGGGTAGTACCCAGACATGCGATAGAAAATATAAGTATAGAACAAAGACAGGATGTAATTACTTATAAAGAACTTCTGATTACAGAAAGGAATGTACTACAGTTAAAGCCTCTGAATGTATTAAGAGATGAAAGGGCAATTCAAACCTGGTTTCAGTATGTACAGCTGCAGAATAGATGGAAAAAAGATCAGAAAATTGGTATTACACAAAGTCAAGAAAATTTGATAAAACAAATTAGGGACCAGAGTAAAATGCACATAAAAAGGTTGTATAATATATTGATAGAAATAGACTCGGAGACAGAGTTAGTTAAAGATTGTATGATAAAATGGGCACAAAATTTTGAGGAACCAATAATGATGGAAACATGGGAAAGGATCTGGGTAAGAAATGTAAAATTTACACAAGCCCAAAATTTGAGAGAAAATTTTTACAAAATGTTTTATAGATGGCATTGGGATCCTAAAAAGTTAGCTTGTATGTACCCAAACCTACAACCCAAATGTTGGAGATGTGATTGTGTTGATGCTACCTATTTTCATGTTTGGTGGACTTGTAAAAAAGTTAAAGCATTTTGGATAAAAATATGGTGGATTATTCAAAATATTTTTTAAAAAAGGATAAAGTTTACTCCACAGTTGTTTTTGTTAGGTATAATTACAGATTGTACGGTTATAGAGACTAATTTGATTCTGAACTTAATAACTGCAGCAAGACTCTTGGTGGCGCAGTACTGGAAGAAGGAAGATTTACCTACCATTCAAGAATGGACATTTAAAGTAGTAAATTTAGCAGAAATGGCGAAAATTTCAGCATATCTAAAGGACCATTTAAATGAGAAATATATGTTAGAATGGAGAAGATGGATTGATTATATTCAAGGCAAATATCGGTCTAAAAAATTTCAAATAGCTTATGAATGATCAAAGAGATTTTATAAAGTACTTAAATTTAGTTTAGTAAAAGGGGAGTTAAAAGTTCAAGATGGGGATAGGAGGCTATAGATAATTAGCTTATGTTAGCTTATGATTGTCAAATGTTATACCCTGTATTTTGCTCTGGGAAGTGGGGGGGGGGGAGGGAGGGGAAGGGAAGGGTTGGAAGGGGAGGAGGGAGGGGGAAGGGGAAACGTCTGTAAAATTTCTTAAAACTTTTCAATAAAAAAAAAAGTGGTTAAGAGCACACCATCACACAGCTGATGATCCGAGAATCAAGAAAAGTGGAAGTGAGGAGAGTGCCAATGAAAAAATGATATGGAAACATCTTAAAGACTACTAACACTTTTATGTAAGTATTTGTGTACCACTTTTATTGTTTTGTGTACTTCTTTTATTCTTATTTAAGTATTAAATGCTTAAATTTGTATAACATGGTATATCTTCTTTTTGTAGGTCATTATTATCATTGGTGCAAAGAAGTGATGTTGAAGACAACACTTTTATTGCTCTTATGTAAGTATTTGTGTACCTCTTTTATTGTTTTGTGTACTTTGTTTATTCTTATTTAAGTATTAAATGCACGAAACAATTGGTACTGTATATCTTCTTTTTGTAGGTCATAAGGGGAAAGAAGTGATTTTGACTTGGCCACACCCACCCGGTCACATGACCACCAAGCCACGCCCACCCAGTCACATGACCACCAAGCCATGCCCACCCAGTCACATGACCAACAAGCCACGCCCACAGAACCGGTAGGGAAAATTCTTGAATTTCACCACTGGTCTGGGGGGGGTTATGCTTGGGAATAGGTCCTAAAGATCCTAAAGATTGGTCACCCTCCCTCTTCAGTTTTAGTTTAAAGCCCTTCAGATAACCTGAACTATTTGTTTTACAAATACATTCTTCCCAGTTCTTGTGAGGTACAGCCCATTCCTTGGCAGAAGACTGTTGTGGTCCACTGGCAGCCTGAGGAGCTGGCAGAAGAGTCAGACAGTGAGGAGGTTGGGGAGGAACACGGGCCAGTCCTGAAGTCTGGGGAAGGCTCAGACGAGGGCTCTGCGTCGGAGGCAGAGAGAGGGCCAGGGCCATCTGGGAGTTATGTGCTGCCTCCAGAGCCTCCAGAGTCAGACATCAGTGAGGCAGAGGAACAGGGGGAGCCTGTTTCCAGTGTGCACATAATTCACAGCCGTTGAAATAAAAAGAGGGTTTTTGGGACTAATCGTGTGCTTTTTACTGTCTCAGGAAGCCTAGGTCAGAACAAAGACCTTCATGTAGGTAATACAGATCATGGTCTAGGAATCTGAAGTTCTCTTGGTGTCACCATCCCTTAAGCCAGTGGTTTATGTCTAAAATCCTTTGTTCTCTCATTGGATGTTGACCTTTCATTGGAAGGACAGATGAAAACACCACCTGTGCTCCTAACTCCTTAACTTTCTTGCCGAGCTGCTTTGAGTCTCTCAATATTGTTTTCAAGTTCACTGTCATGTCATTTGTCCCAACATGAAAGAAAAGGGGATAGTAATCTGTGGGCTTGATTATTTTAATAAGGCTCTCAGCCACATCTTTGATTTTTTTTCTCCAGGGAGACAACATTCCTCCTTAGATTGATTGTCCAGTCTACAGACTGCTGGTTCTGTTTCCCTGAGAAGTGAATCTCCTATCACCAACACTTGCCTTTTTTTCTTGGGAAAGTCTGGGCTACTTCCTGTCACAGGAACACTTGATGATGCCTCTTTTCTAGGTGTCTCCATGCTTTCTTCCAGGGGGAGACTATGAAATTGATTGTTCAGCTCCAATGGGGCTGCACTGGACTGGGCTGCACTAGACAGCAGGGACGTTGTTCTTCATTGTTGTTTTCTTCTATGAGTGACATGTTGCCATCAGTCTGTCTCTAAAGGTTCATGTACAGGTTCATATCTTCTGCTAGTTGTTTGTTCCTTATTGTGTTCAGTTTGGATATAGTCTTCTTCCTTGGGTTCAGAGGTGGTATTCAGCCAGTTCTGACCGGTAGCAGAAATTTTGAGTAGTTCAGAGAACTGGCAAATACCACCTCTGGCTGGCCCCGCCCCCCATCTATTTGCTGCCTCCTAAATCTCATCTGATCGGTTGGGTCTTCTTTTGTTGCCCTGCACAGGAGAACGGAGCTGGAAAGCAGGTTAGTGGGGTGCGGAGGGAATGGGGATTTTGCAGTATCCTTCCCCTGGAGTGGGGTGGGAATGGAAATTTTACAGTATCCTTCCCCTGGAGTGGGGAGGGAATGGGGATTTTGCAGTATTCTTCCCCTGCCATACCCACCAAGCCACGCCACGCCCACATAACCGGTAGTAAAAAAATTTGAATCCCACCACTGCTTGGGTTGTAGTTTTTTGCTTTGTAGGTTGAGTCTTAGAGTGGCTAGAATTGCCTCTAGAGCCTTTACTTTTTCTTCCAGTAATTCATTTAGTTTACATTTGGCACATGTGTAATTTGGGTCTTCTATGGGCATGAATACATACATGGAACATATTTTGCAAATCACAACAGCTTCAGTCTCTTTTTTCATGACTGTTTCATTTCACTACTAGTTCATTTAAAAATTAAAAATTTCAAAAGTTTTCAAAATGTTCAAAAATATAAAAGGTTTTTCCAAAAGTTAAAAAAATTAAATCAAAAATGTAAAAATTCTAAATCATTTCAAAATTTCAAATTGTTTTAAAATTAAATTTATTAAATCTTAAAAATTTTAGTTATTTTTAGTTAAAAATAAAAAAAATCCATTTTCAAAATTCCCAAAAATTTAGATAAAAAAAAATTAAACTAAACATTTCTATTCTTAAATGTTAGTCTTTTAGAATAATAGACTAACAGAATGACAGAGTTGGAAGAGACCTTGGAGGTCAACTAGTCCAACCTGATACTCAAGCAGGTGGCCCTATACCATTCTGGACAAATGGCTGTCCAATCTCTTCTTAAAAACCTCCAGCGATGGAGCACCCAGAACTTCTTAAAGCAAGCCATCCCACTGGTTAATATTTCTCACTGTCAGGAAATTTCTCCTTAGTTCTAGGAGTTCTTAGTTCTCCTTTTAGTCCCTCCTGTGGCTAATGTTGAAGTAGAACTTAAATGCAAAAATGACAGATGAATAAAAGATGAAAAGAAAAATAAAATATCAGCTGAAAAGAAAAAAAATAGTATCTCAGCTGAGAGGAAAAAATGAAATATCAGTTTGTAGCTAGTGTAAAAGATTATAGAGCAGGGCTGTCAAAGTCCCAGCCCATGGGCCGGATGCGTCACACTCTGGCCACGCCCACATCGTTTAGCGAAGGGGAAAAAAGTCCCGATGCATCACGCGACGACATGAGTTTGACACCCCTGTTATAGAGAAATAGTAGTTTGTAATAATACTGAAGAGGTTCTTTCCTTTAAAAATGTTGTAGTCTTTATAATTTGTAATCCACAGAAGAAAGTAGAGTGATAATTGCAGATGAACAGAATCTGCAGTGTCTTATTGCAGTTTAGGGCACAGTTTTACAATCCTTGTAAATCAGTTTATAATCTTCATAAATTTGCAGTCTTGCTTTGTGGTTAGTGTAAACAAGCCTTGCCTTGGAACAGCCGGAGAATCTAAAGTGTAAGCAGAGCATTGTAGTGTAAACAAAGTCTTGAATAAATGATCATTTTTCTCAGGATCATTCAATATATATAAAAAATCATATTCAGTTCATTCAGGATCATTTAGTTCATAGAAAATATAAAGTACAGTTCAGAGATTATAATCCTTATAAATATGCAGCACTTATGGTTGGGGGGAAAAAAAACCATTTGCAAATAGATTTGCACCTAATTCATTAATTATTCATAAAAAAAATGTTCTAATAGAGGGGGGGGGATTCTACTTCTACTTCTACTTCTACTTCATTCAGCCAGCCTACTAAGAGATCCTTGTCCTTCTGCAGTTGTTGGGTGCCAAGACAATCCATCTGCTGAATGCTCAAACTTCCCTGCACCCTGAGAAGGCATTTAGAGGCACTTTGATGTCAGCACATGTCTGTGCTTCAGTGTGTCTGTGTTGGGGGCTAGGCTCCCATAGCCATTTCTGTTCCTTACAGGGAGGGATGTCCACAGGTATGGTAAGAAAAGTCAGTATGGTGTATGTGACCATGAGATCAAATCCTTGCCCCTTTGTTACAAGTAATGTAAGAAAAGAGCAGGACCTCCATTGTGCAGATATGGCCACCATCTTGCCTTTTTTGACCCTGTTGGAAGAAATCTCCTTCTAGGTTCTGTTCCAAGTGGGGAAAAAGACACTGGAAACATGGAGACTGCTTGGAAAGATGGTTTAATGGTGGACAGGATCACATGGCTTGAGTTCCTGAACAGAAAAGGGGCAGATACAGTGAGTCCCCGGGTTTTTATGCTCTCCCTGGCTCTGAACTTCCTGGGGCACAGGAAGAGTATCCTGATTGGTTGTCAGACTCCCAGGGGGTGGGGGTCTTAGCTAGCCTTGCTGGCTGATGGTCACATGTGCTTCCCAGGTCACATGTGGTGAGTTTCTGCTGCTATTGTGTAGAGGGCTAATCCTATCTTTGTTGGATCTTTGGCAATTCCTACTATGGCTCTGCCTGAAGGAGGTAGATCTTTGTTATGTAGAATAGACTGGCCCAAGCCTTAATGGCCCATTGACAAGGGGTGGGGGGCAGGAAGGTGGGAGCTGCTTTGTCTGTAAAATATGCTTCTCCATTTCTTATCCAGGGAAATATAATTTCTGCCTTTTTCATATTTCCTAAAATATTTCACTCTTCCAGGAAAGGGGTGGGTGCTAACTTCCTACAAAACAATGTTGCAATCGTGAACTTAAGTAACCCCATTCATCGAGGAAAGTGGAAGCAATACTGGTCCATTAAGAAAGGCAGGCTAGAGACAATAGATAACAGGATAAAATCAAGAAAGCCAATAACTAAAACCCATCACAAGCAGTTGTGAAACAAGTAAAACCAATCAAATAAAAGCACACAAAGCAAACCTCAAAATTACAAAATACTGTAAACTGTATAAAAATCCTTGCACTCATCAAGCTAATTGATCAGCTGTCCCAGAACTGCATGCTGTTGTTGGTTCTGCTCATCAATAAACCTTCTTTCTTAAAGCAGCCTCCATTTCATTCCCAGCTTGGAACTGGATCTGATTTTTCTTCCTACACTATGGTGGAACAGGTAACAAATAAAATAAAATAAATAAAAAACACGGGTCCAGTTAGATAGTCACTGAAGGGCCCCTCTTTGTTCTTAATATTGTAAGAGAGAAATTGCTTGTAATTATATTCAGAACACAGGATGCTTACTTCAAGGCCTCTCAGTTGTCACAGATAAGAACAGTCTACGTGATTTACACCTTGAGGTTAAAGTGACAGGGATGTCCACTTTGTTATTTCAACAAAAGATAACAGATATGCTTCAGTAATTTACAAAAAGAATTATGACTGTTTTGCAAAGAAATTCTGTAATGTCCATTAAAATTGATAAATGTATAGGACCATATGAACTGCTAACTTCAAAGGATCCTTTGTTTGAAACTGTATAAAACTGGAGTCTCAGGATCATAACGGGGTTCAGATCTTGAGGTATCAATACCTATCTGATCCTTTTATTGCAATAAAATAATTAAACTGATTCTGTCTGCCCTAATTGGGATGTTTTCTTAATTCCTCATCTCCACAAAACATCTCTACAACAAAATTGGCACCCGGCAGAGGGGACTTTGAGAAGCAGAGATTTTTTCCTTCCTAGGCGATCTGCCCCAGCGGGACCGGCCTTTTTGCATCGAAGAAATCAACAGCCGGCACAAGACTCCTTTGAAAGTCTCTAGAATTCTTCGTTGGGAGACGGCCGTATGCTTGCTGGCGAAGCAGCTTCAGCCAAGGACCCACAAGAGGGCAGACAAGACCCAGTAACTCCACAGACGGCCGAAGGAAGACAGCGCCTGCCAGGCAAGTAAATCATTTAAACGGGGAAAGATAGGTCTGTCTATTTTTGAGACAGAAAAGGGGATCTGATCAATCTCCTGAGAGGGGGAAACGGCGTTTTCCAACCCTCTAGATTAGGCTGTGAAGGGAGGTTAAACCAACGCAGTTTCTGCAGGTGGCTGTGAGTGTCCAGGGCCTCAGATCGTTGGTAGTGTATTAGGATGGGTGGAAAAAACAGTGTCCAGCGGACACCGTTACAAGGCATGCTAGCCCACTTTCAAACCGCTTTTTCTGAAACTTACGGAGGTCCTCCATGCAACCCTGACAAGTTACAGCACCTCTGCACCAACGTTTGGACAACTTTAGGTGTAAAATGGCCAGCAGAGGGCTCGCTCGATCCAATAATAATTTCAAAGGTGCATAAAATTATAACACAGAAAAGATTTTGGGAGCAGTTTCCGTACATTGATCAATGGCAGCTTACTCAAATGGCAAACCCCGAATGGCTTAAAAAGTATCAGTCGGAATGTGTGCGTGTGTGTGTGATGGCAGAACAGAATAGGAAAACTAAACAGGAAGCTAAAACTAAGATTTTCAGTCAGGAAGAGGAGGAAGAGACAAACCGCCCCCCTCCCTATGCCCCCCTTCCTGCAGCACAAAGACAAAACATTCATTCAGCGCAGCCTGCCAACATTCCACCTCGGAGACCTAATTTACAAGTCAAAAGAGAAGTTAAGAGTGAAGGAGAACAAGAGGAGACAGAAAACCCTGTTAGTTCCCGGACCAGATCTCAGACAAGTCTTAAAAAGGTAGCGATTGTAGCTCCTTTAAGGGAGATACTGGATCATGGACAGGACCCACAAGGTCAGCCTGTGATTAGGTCCCTTTTACAATATCAGCCCTTCACAACAACGGATCTCTTAAATTGGAAGCATCAATATGGTCCATTTAGCAAAAGACCCTTTGATCTTGTTGACCTTTTCAACACTCTTATGCAAACTCACCGACCCACGTGGGGAGATATCCAATTGCTGTTAAATACATTGCTTTCTATGGAAGACAGAGAGAAATTCAAACTTGCTAAAGGAAAAGTATTAAACCGCATGTTTCCTGATGCAAATCAAGCAGCCGCGAGGATAGCCGCTGCTGCAGAAATAGACCCCAACTGGGATAATAACCATCCCCCACATCAAACGCTGCTAAATAACTACCGCCTCTTATGTGTAGAAAGTTTGAGAGAGGCTGCAAAAGGTCCTGTTAATTATGCAAAGACCGCCACTGTTTTGCAGGAAAAAGATGAATCCCCGGAAGCATTTTTAACTCGTTTGATTGAATCTTATAAAACTCATACAGGCATAAATGTTGAGGATCCTGCAAACAGATTTATGTTGAATGAGAGGTTTATTAGCCAGAGCGCTCCTGATATCAGACGTAAACTTCAGAAGCTAGAGGGCGCTCTTGGCAAGAACACGTCTGAATTGTTAGAAGTTGCTAAGAAGGTTTATCTGAACAGAGAAAAAGAGGAAGAGAAAAGGCAAGTTGCTAAGGACAGAAAGCAGACGGAGATGTTAGCTTTGGCGCTGGGTGGGGTCGTTTTAGGACCTACCCAGTGCGCATTTTGTGGAGAAAATGGTCATTGGAAGAAAGAATGTCCCCATAGAAGAATGGAACCCAGAGAAGTATCCTACGGGCGTGGATTTCAGATGGTGAGAGGAAGTTATAGAGGAGGATTTAACGGAAGGTCTGTGAGAGGGAATATGAGAGGAGTTTTCAGAGGAAGAAGAGGAAATGAGAGGCAATTTATTTCACCCAGCC
The DNA here is from genome assembly GCF_029215685.1 of Pituophis catenifer annectens. Classification (NCBI taxonomy): domain Eukaryota; kingdom Metazoa; phylum Chordata; class Lepidosauria; order Squamata; family Colubridae; genus Pituophis; species Pituophis catenifer. The sequence continues at coordinate 21,167,304 of NW_027256885.1, forward strand.
AGTCAACCCAGAATCCAGAAGTTATCGGCTTAGCTGATATGGACTGGGACGATTGAAGCTGCCTCTGCTCCGCGGCTTCACCCCACCCCCCGGAGCCCTTGATGGATTTATGGGTGGGAAAACATCACGTACGCATGCTGGTTGATACCGGAGCCAGTCGATCAGTAATTAACACACAAGTGGCTCCTTTGTCAGCTAAGAAGATTAGAGTCCAAGGCGTTTCTGGCGATGCAGTTACACACAGTCTCCTGAAACCAGTTAAATGCAAAGTTGGAAACGGCTTAGTAGAGCATCAATTTTTGTACATGCCTAATTGCCCAGTTCCACTGATAGGCAGAGATTTGCTTTCTAAACTACAAGCCACTATCTCTTTCAATGATAATGGACAGTACTTAACAGTAACACACCCAGTGGAAGAAACGTGGCGATTAATGCTAATGCAAGACACACTCATTGAAAGCAATTGGGAGAAATTCAATGTTCCTACCTTATGGGCAGAAGACAATCCCCCTGGGCTTGCTATATTTGCATCTCCAGTTGAAGTTAAGCTGAAACCAGGATGCCAGCCCATTAGAATACCCCAGTATCACATTCCACAGGATGCAGCTACAGCCATCCAAGTCTTAATTGACAAATTCTTAGCTGCAGGCATATTAAGGGAAACTAAATCCCCATGGAACACTGCAATATTACCCATTAAAAAACCAGATGGCGGGTTTAGGCCTGCACAGGATCTAAGACCCATCAATAATAGGACTGTAACGCTTCATACAATTATGTCTAATCCATATATTTTGCTTGGAACTATCCCTCCTTCAGCAACATGGTTTTCAGTCATAGACTTGAAGGATGCTTTTTTCACAATTCCCTTACATCCTGATAGCCAGGATTTATTTGCCTTTGAGTGGAAAGACCCTAACTCACGTCGCCATTCTCAATATACATGGACTAGGTTGCCTCAAGGTTTTAAAAATTCTCCAACTCTTTTTGGTCAAGCCCTTGCTTTGGACTTACAACACTTTCAGCCAATTCAGGAAGGTGATTGTCTCCTTCAATATGTAGATGATGTCTTAGTGACAGGAACCACACAGGAGAATTGTTTTAAAAATACCCAAATGCTTCTGGAATTACTGAGAGACTGTGGTTACAGGGCTTCCAGAAAGAAGGCGCAATTAGTTAAAAAGGAAGTTACATATTTGGGATATAATTTGTCTCAAGGCCAAAGAAACTTGGGCTTACCTAGAAAACAGGCAATTTTACAGCTGCCCCCACCTACAACCCGAAAGGAATTGAGAGGCATTTTGGGAGTCATGGGCTTTTGCCGTTTATGGGTCCCTAATTTTGCTCTCCTGGCCAAGCCTTTGTATTCATCGACTCGAGGCGCTGAAAACGATCCTTTTGAATGGGGCAAAGAGCAAATAAATTCCTTTGAGCAATTAAAGACACTTCTCACTTCTTGCCCTGCTCTCGGCTTGCCAGATCTCACTAAGCCCTTTCGTCTCTATGTAGACGTCCGTCATAATGTGGCTTTAGGGGTGTTGACACAACAGCACGGGCCATGGCAACGGCCTGTAGCTTACTTATCTAAACAACTTGACGCCCCGGCCCAGGGATGGCCGCACTGTCTTAAAATGCTAGCTGCTGTCTCAGAACTTGTGAAAGATACAAACAAACTGACTTTTACTTCAGACGTAGCAGTTTATACATCACATGCTCTGCAAACTATTTTAGAACATAAAGGACATTTGTGGTTGAGTAACCAACGGCTGCATACATATCAAGCACTCTTGCTAGACAATCCTCAAATTACTCTTCATCAATGTGCGACCATTAACCCAGCTACCCTCATGCCAATACCAGATGCATCTCTCCCACTCCATGACTGTTTATATGTTTTAGATCATCAATATTCCTGCAGACCGGACTTAACTGACATCCCTCTTTTACATGCTCAGCTCACTTGGTTTACGGATGGATCCAGTTTTGTAGAACACGGGACTAGATATGCAGGCTATGCAATTGTTAGTATACAAGGGGTCATTGAAAGTTCGTCCCTTCCTGTGGGCACCAGTGCACAAGCAGCAGAATTATGGGCTCTTATCCGTGCATTGGAATTAGCCTCAGGCAAAACTCTTAACGTCTACACTGACAGTAAATATGCCTTTTTGACTATTCAAGCACATGCTGCTATTTATAAAGAAAGGGGCTTCACTGATTCTTCAGGCAAATTAATACAACATGCCTCTTTAATCAAAAGGTTGATCAAAGCTGCAAAGTTTCCCAAGTCTTTAGCTGTTATCCATTGCCCAGGTCATCAGAAAGCAGACACCCTCATTGCCCAAGGCAATCGATTTGCTGATAAGGAAGCTAAACTCGCAGCACATCAGCCTATAGATAAAACAAATTCTCATCTCTATTTGGCACATGAAATTGCATCATACATTGAGAAATCCCATCCAACCTATACACCTGTGGAAAGGGAAAAAGCTGTTGGGGATCTCAAAGCCACTCTTGTGAGAGGATGGTACACACTTCCAGACAATCGCCCAGTGATACCAGTTTCCCTTGCGTGGCCCCTAGTAATGGAAGCACATCAAACATCACACATCGGCAAAACAGCTTTGGCTCAGCAATTACAGGCTGCTTTTTACATTCCTAATTTGCAGAGCCTGGTGGCCAAGGTCACTTCTCAGTGTTCCACTTGTGCTCAAGTAAATGCCAGGCAAGGACCATGTTTACCTGAAGGACAACAGCCCATCTCTTACTTGCCAATGGACTATTTAGTAGTGGATTTCACTGATATGCCCAGATGCAATGGTTATAAAGCTTTGCTCACTTTTATTGACACGTATTCTGGTTGGCTGGAAGCCTTCCCTACTCGAAACAAGTTAGCTATACAAGTTGCACGCTTTCTTTTAAAGGAAATAATTCCAAGATTTGGCTGCCCATCCCACATCAGTTCTGATAATGGCCCTGAATTTGTACAATGTATAAATCGCCACTTAGCTGAAGCAGCAGGTGTAAAGTGGAGATATCATTGTTCTTTTCGTCCTCAATCAGCTGCGAAAATTGAGAGAGCTCATCGCTCATTGAAAGCAATCATTACCAAGTTGTGCCTAGAAACACATTTGCCATGGCTTCAAGTCTTTCCTATGGCCTTGTACATTTTTAGAACTACCCCACGAACCAAATACCAGTTGTCTCCTTTTGAACTTTTATATGGAAGACCCCCGGCTTTGTTCAAACACCATTTTCAAGGTTGGCCTGACTTAGCTCAGAAAGGGGGAGTGGAAGCCAAGAAATTACTTTTGCAGCTACAACAACATAACAATCATGTTAACCAATTAAGGCATTATATGCAGGAGTGCAGACCACCCCCTATTACAACAGCAGGTCATAATTACAAGCCAGGTGATAGAGTGTGGGTGAAACATTGGAAAGATGAACCTTTAAAGCCTAGATGGAAAGGACCGTATACTGTTGTGATGTGTTCACCTCTTGCAGTTAAAACGCTAGAAGGCAAATCCTGGATCCATTGGACGAGGCTGAAACCGGCGAACCAGGCTGATCCAGTGACGTACGAGGTGATACAGACGGAGAAACCCCTAGTGCTGAGATTTAAGAGGAAGAACACGCCCTGCTGAACCCTACCGGCAACAGGCTCTCTACGCACGGTGGTGACCGCCAGCCCTGCTGAATCACTCCGGAAGCTGATTCTCTACGCACGGCGGAAGATTCATCAGGAGGACAACGACTTTCACAGTGCACATATACATTCTCTTAGCTTTCATATAACTCTTTCATACATATGCTAATGTCATTAGCAGTTTGGGAATACGCTTTGTGGGTATTTGTTTTTCTAATCTTACTAGTAATTTTGTTTTACATATATAAGGAACGTTTTTGTGGTAGACCTAGGATTTTTCTTGCTACTGCTATATCCCAAACCACACGCACCACTCACTCTCTCCCTGACCCTGACGTTGTGAGCTACACACCACAGTGATTATGTTTTGCTTATGGCTTTGTACATTATTTGCTCTTGCATTCTCAAGTAACCATGTAGGGAACATTGATTCCCTAGATGACTACACTTTAGGTCAAGTTCATTCACGCCAAAAACGCATTGTATATGCACGAGGTCGTTACCTTAGACCTAAGACAACTCCACCACCTAAGGTTCCTATCTTGACATACGCAGCTGAGGGGGGAGTAGATAAGGAAAATGGGCCTTTGCAACAATTACATAGAGGAGATTATATATCACGAATTCTAAAATTAAACTTGGTGGACATAAAATTAACAAAGGGAATTTTTCCCTCTGCTTACCGCAAATTTCAACAAAGGGTTACTTTCACAGCTCCACCTGAACTGCACTTTAGGAAAGAAAAGTGGGGTGGAGGGAATCTGTCTTTTGAAAGCTGTCCAAGACCATTTCGACCTCCAAGATTTCCCCTTTGGTTCAATTTACAATCCAAATCAGGTTTATGTATCCTTTTTCCACCTGGAAATACTACCTCTCGATATGTTTTTGAAGGTCCAATTCTCAGAGATAAGCAGAAGGACCCTTCACTAGAAATCCCATTACAACCTTTAGCAGGAATGTTTGTAGCAGGTACTCTAGGTGTTTGGACTAATGAAAACAACCGAAGAATCCATGCCTTTTCCATGAACATCGGAATATGCGTGGAAGAAAAAGGAGTGTTTTTTCTGTGTGGAACTAATGCATATTTGTGCATACCAACAAACTGGACTGGAACTTGTACATTGGCCCACCTTTTTCCTAAAATAGGTGTGGTCAGTGCAGAGCATGCTATTCCTGTTCCCCTTTTGGGACATGTCCAGAAGAGGGTCCCTATACTTATCCCACTGTTAGTGCTTATAGGCATGGGTACAGCTGTTGGGACAGGTATAGCCGGAATTACACACTCAGTAATTCAATTCAGACAAATCTCAGAAGAGTTACAAGGAAGTTTGAATCGGATCGCTGGTACTTTGATAGAGGTCCAAAATCAAATAGACTCCTTGGCAGCAGTGGTGTTACAAAACCGACGTGCCTTAGACCTCCTGACAGCAGAAAAAGGAGGAACATGTATATTTTTAGGTGAAGATTGTTGTTTCTACATGAACAAATCAGGTGTGGTCAGAGAAGGTGCTCGGGAGTTACAGGATAGGGCTTCCAAGATAAGTCAGAGGTTACAAGCTTCTGACATGTGGTTTTCTTGGGTGCCTGGGTCCGGCTGGATTAAGCAAATGCTATTTTTGTTCATATGTGCCATTGCTGGTTTAGCATTCATTCCATGTGTCATACCACTCCTCAGACAATTGTCCATAAAAGCAGTAAAGGAACTTAAAGTTGAGAGGGAACTAGCTCTGACAGAGCAATTTCTTAATCAACTTGGTTCCTACCCTATGGAAGGACCTACAGATCCTGCTGTAGATCCATATGTGGAAATGGGACCAATGGAAAGATGGAGAGAATCTTCCTAAGACGTAGAAGAATGGAAACAATCATATATAATCTTTTATATGCCTTTAATTCTTATATTTTGTTAGTATTTTTATATCATAGAATTGTTTATTGGAACTTGTTATACTCAGTAGTTATACTTATAAGTAAGTTGTGAGAGTTTATGCTTAAGACAAACTCTCAGAGGGGGGAGTATGGTGGAACAGGTAACAAATAAAATAAAATAAATAAAAAACACGGGTCCAGTTAGATAGTCACTGAAGGGCCCCTCTTTGTTCTTAATATTGTAAGAGAGAAATTGCTTGTAATTATATTCAGAACACAGGATGCTTACTTCAAGGCCTCTCAGTTGTCACAGATAAGAACAGTCTACGTGATTTACACCTTGAGGTTAAAGTGACAGGGATGTCCACTTTGTTATTTCAACAAAAGATAACAGATATGCTTCAGTAATTTACAAAAAGAATTATGACTGTTTTGCAAAGAAATTCTGTAATGTCCATTAAAATTGATAAATGTATAGGACCATATGAACTGCTAACTTCAAAGGATCCTTTGTTTGAAACTGTATAAAACTGGAGTCTCAGGATCATAACGGGGTTCAGATCTTGAGGTATCAATACCTATCTGATCCTTTTATTGCAATAAAATAATTAAACTGATTCTGTCTGCCCTAATTGGGATGTTTTCTTAATTCCTCATCTCCACAAAACATCTCTACAACAACACTATCAATTCTTTCCAAGTGTGGTCGACAGGTAAACCCCATTCCGTTTTAAAGAGACAGAGACTAAAATAATCCTGGGACAGAGTTTTTATTTACTTTGCAAAGGGCCTTTCTCTCTGGAATAGAGAAAGACGGAAATAAAACAATTTACACGAGTTTTTATAGTCTTCAGGAACATCAGAATACACGTCAATAAAATACCTTGGGAATCAGTTTCAGATCTTACATAACATCTTATATAACATATATAGTACATAATCCACCCTGGAAATTCCCCAATTCCCAACAGAAATACCCCTCAAAAACATCAATTGCGTACTTCCTTTAATTAATGAGGGCAAATTAACCCAAGAGCATATTTCCTGCAAGATAAACATCCTCTAAAAAACACAGGAATTACACACTTCCTTTCTCATTGTAAGGTCCGGCTATACGCTTAAGCTCTCAGTGAACCAAAAAGAAAGACTTAAACGGAGGCTTGAATAAGAATCAACATTTAATCTTTGATCAAAGACAAAAGGCTGGGTAAAACCATTCCAAACACATACAAAGAGATATGTATATGGGAGGGTTCACATCTTCAGAGAAGATGTAACCACATTTTATACCTTTAAAGCATCAGTTAGATCCCCAATTCTGGCCCCTTAATTTATGTTTGTGTATTCTTTATTGCCCTGCAAAGGAATCTAAACTTCCAATTAGTCTTATCTTTGTTTACTTAATTGGCCACTTAGCGCCTGGCTCCTGAAGACCAGATCTTACCCAGATCAGACATAAATTAGGATTGAGATGTAAATTACCCCTTTGTTGATGGCTGGAGTTCCAACAGATACGTACCATGTTTTTAGGTGGCACAGAAAGAGATTGATATGAGCAGGTCAAATGGCAGGGACATACGTTTGACAAATACCAGATACATTTCAGAGGCCTAATGACAATATGTTTGTAACAGGAGATACAAATAGAAAGGAATAATATATGTGATACAAAAGCACAATATATATGTTACAGGAACCTAATGATTACAGAATAACAAGCTTTTACTAAATCTAGTATATCAGTATTTTATATTCTATATTATTGTTTCCCTACATTTCACTCTTTTTATTTAAACGATGGAATGCTTTCCATCATTCTGTAAAAGAGGTACATATTTAGTAGGGATGGTTTTAAGGATCATGTGAGGTTCAGTTGGGGAAGAGTTTGGCTGCGGGTATAAAAGTCCCGAGGATCAAAAACATTGAGACAAGTTGTGGAACCAAAATAAAGAGCAGAGTCATTGTCACCTTTTCCAAAGAATGTGCGGGGAAACCAGCAGCAACAGAGCAGAAAAACAGCAAAGACAACAAAAACAGCAAACCAAATATATTCAATGGGTGTCCAGTCTATCCAGTTCATCAGTGAACAGGTCAGCAGGCGATACTGGGGAGCGGTGAAGTTTCAGCTTGAGTCCTTCCAGCTGTTGGACTTGCCACTGCTCAGGGGGCTCGGGGACGTGCTTGACTCGTGATGCGTGGACCCACACTTTGACGCCATCCACTTTCACAGCCGTGGGGGTGCTCAGAAGAACCTGACGGGGTGTAGACCACTTGGGCTGAGTGCAGGTGGGAGAGAGTTCTTTGATTCTTACCCACTGGCCCGGTTCAGCCAATGGTGGCACGTCAGCAGCTGGAGGTAAAGCGGATTGGACCTGTTTAGAGATAGAGGACAAAACCTGCGCCAGATTATGCAAATATGAGGTGATATTTCTTTCCCCTTCACTAGAATCTGGCAGGGCAGAAGCAACAAAGGGTCTCCCATACATCATTTCAAAGGGTGACAATCCTAATTTCCCTGAAGGCAGGGCTCTAATTCTTGCTAAGGCTAGTGGTAGTACCTTAGGCCAGGGGAGTTGGGTTTCTTGGCATAATTTGGACAAGTGTGTTTTCAGGGTTCTGTTCAAACGTTCCACTTTTGATGAAGCCTGTGGTCTGTAAACAGAGTGGAGGTGCCAAGGGATGCCTAAAAACTTACTGACATCCTGAGTAACCTGTGAGGTGAAATGCCTGCCATTGTCAGACTCAAGACCCTTAGGGACCCCAAATCTTGGGATAATGTGATCAGCTAAGGCATTCACCACCTCTCTGGCTTTTTGGGTGGAGGTAGGGATGGCTTCTGGCCATCCAGTGAATAAATCCACAAATACAAGAAGATTAGATTTTGCTCCCCTTTTTGGGAGTTCAGTAAAGTCTACTTGCCAAGCCTCCCCTGGGTATCGGGCAGTTCGAAGACGACCGAGAGGAAGCGGACTGCCCCCTCGGGGGTTGTTCCTTTGGCAGATGTCACATTGAGAAACAACAGTCTTGCAAAGGCCACGCAAGTTTGGATTGCAATAGCGGGATGTGAGCCACTTCTGGAGTGGGCGAGGACCGCTGTGAGACATGCGATGAGCTCGTTGAACAAGTTTCCACACCATTTGTTGAGGGAGCTGGATTCTGTTTTGAACAACCCACCACCCATCGCACCACTTGCCATCAGGGTGTAGCTGGTCCCTAGTATCATATAGGGCAGGAAGGTGTTGCGTGGGGTCACAGGGAAGCAAAGCTGAGAGATTCCTGGGATTGACAGCAGGGCCTGATTCAGCAGCTTGGTGGGCCCAATAGTCAGCAGCCCGGTTCCCACGAGAGATTTCACTGTGGTCTGTCTGGTGTCCTCGACAATGAATGATAGCTAGCTGGGATGGCTGTCTGACAGCTGTGACAAGTTTTTCTAGCAAGGGCTTCATCTTTAGACTTTTCCCATCTGCACCAGTAAAGCCACGAGCCTTCCATAGAGCAGCATGAGTGTGTGCAGCCAAAAATGCATAACGACTGTCAGTATAGATATTAGTGCGCAGTCCAGCTGACAGATGGCATGCCTCGATCAGGGCTAAAAGCTCGGCTGCTTGAGCGGACCAGTGAGAGGGGAGTTGTCGTAGGAGGAGGGGGCCATCTCTGCAAACTACAGCCAGTCCTGTGTATCTTTTCCCATTTTTTACAAAAGAAGAGCCATCAGTCCAGAGTTGGGACTCAGGATTGTCAAAAGGTTCAGTCCTAAGATCTGCACGAATGCCTACCACGGATTCCAAGACAGCTAAACAGTCATGCTGTGGACCATCCTCGGGGGGCCAAGGCAAAAGGGTAGCTGGATTCAGCCTTTCACATCTATGAAGCTGAACAGAGTCTGATTCTAAAATCTGGCTTGCATACTTAGAAATCCGGCATGAGGTGGCCCATGCTGGGAGTTTCTGTTCGAGGAGAGCTTGAACTGAATGAGGCGTATAAACGTTAAGGGGAGCCCCCAAAGTTATTTTATGAGTCTCCTGGATGAGGATGGCTGTGGCTGCAACAGATCGGAGACAGGCTGGCCAGCCTCTGGCCACTGGATCCAGGATTTTTGAAAGGTAAGCCACAGGAACTCTTTCGGGGCCCAGTTTTTGCAATAAAACGCCCAGGGCACAACCCTTCATTTCAGAAACAAAGAGTTCAAAGCCTTTCATTTGATCGGGTAAAGCCAAGGCAGAGGCACGGCCCAATGCATCTTTCAAGTCCTGCCATGCTTTCTGATGTTCCCCTGTCCACTCCCAGGCCATGTCCTTTTGAGTTAATTGATAAAGGGGTTTAGGCCATAAAGCTGGGGCATCGTTATTAGTTTGAATGCCATGTTCTCTAGCAGCTTTGTAGTGTGCCGTGGTGGCTTTAAGAACTTGTTGTTTTTCCTCAGTAGACAGGAGTGCCGATAAGAGAGTAAAAATATCAGGCACATTAGGTCTATGAGTGGCCATCACACGTTGAACGAGTTCAACATAACTTTGGGGGGATTCCCTGTAAGAGGGAAGTCCTGCTTTCCAATTGAAAAGATCATTGGTAGTAAAAGGTGTGTGAACAAACACCAATTCATCTTTCATAGGAACTTGTCGAAGGGGGGCTAGGACTGAGGGACCCAGTTGATCAGCAGGTGCGTAAGTCTGTCCCGTCCTAGTGTGAGGAGGACTTAAAGCCGTCAGATCTGGATACAGAGCTTGGGCTGCTTGGGATGTTGAACTTTGTGGATTAGCCTGGGACGGCTGTGATGTTGTTGGGAGCACCTGAGCTTGTGGATTAATCTGAGGGGCAGTTGGACGCACCTGATCCTGCACAGCAGATTGTGCTGTTGCCTGTGGTGCCTGAGCCATTAAAGGCACAGCATTTACATCAGGTGAAGGGGGAGCAACATAATATGGTGGGGGAAACTCCTCTTCTTCTTCAGTCACTTTGGATAGCTTTTTCTTTTTTGCAAAAGTGACAATGGGGCAAATTTTAGAAGAGGGTGTTGGAGTGAGCCCACATGCTTTCTGGATGTCTGGGCGACAAAGGAGATTGGAGAAGAAGCTAATGTAAAGCTCCTCTTCAATTCGTCCTATGGAAGCCAGAAATTCAACAAATTTGTTGACAAAATCTAAATCAAGGCTGCCTTCTGGAGGCCAGGTTCCTACGTTAGGACCAATTAAGTAGGTTGGCCAGATGGATGTGCAGAGGGCTTTCAGTTTATTCTTTTTTAGAACAATCTTTTTTTCTGCAATAGGCTTTACTGTGTCCCAATGGGCTAACACGCAGTCCAGAGGGGAACACGGCTTTGTTTTTCTTACAAAGTTACTCATTCCGAATGGACTACCAGCATGGTTGCCCATTTTCCAGGGGATTCCTTTCTGTCAGCTCAAAGCCTGACTAGACTTTCTCTGTCTCCTGAGGAGATTTCTCACACCTTTCCGTCGGTGCGAAGCCTAACCAAACCCTCTCTTTTTCCCTAAGAGATTTCCCAGACCTCCCCTGCAGGTCCGAAGTTTGGTCAGAGCCCTCTCCTGCACTACAGATTCTTATTCCAACAGTCACACTCCTTTCAAAGCGATCGTCTCTGGCTGATCTCCTCTCGGATAATCAGAAACGCAGATTGGATCTCCGCACGTCGCTTCGAGGGCAAACCTCTGAGGAATTTCCCTCGTCTCATTCACACACTCACAAAGCAACACTCCCCTCCCCACCCAAAAGAAAAAGTCTCTACTCACCTAGCAGAGGACAATCTTCCCCAATACCCAATTCAAGCCTCAATTAGGGCGTTCAGGTCCGGCTGGAAACAGAATCTGCCGACGGCCGACCAGGTCGAAGTCACCGGTTTAAACTTGCCGGGAGCGCTCTTGACGTCATCTCTGGTCCTCGCCGGTTTCTTCCGTCCGCCGTTGGTGAAGGCCGCCAAACCACAAGGGGGTTGGCTGTATGGGGGGCCAAATGTGGCAACCTTGAAGGAAAACTTTGCCTTCAAGCCCCACGTTCCTTGGGCGCCAGAAATGTAAGGTCCGGCTATACGCTTAAGCTCTCAGTGAACCAAAAAGAAAGACTTAAACGGAGGCTTGAATAAGAATCAACATTTAATCTTTGATCAAAGACAAAAGGCTGGGTAAAACCATTCCAAACACATACAAAGAGATATGTATATGGGAGGGTTCACATCTTCAGAGAAGATGTAACCACATTTTATACCTTTAAAGCATCAGTTAGATCCCCAATTCTGGCCCCTTAATTTATGTTTGTGTATTCTTTATTGCCCTGCAAAGGAATCTAAACTTCCAATTAGTCTTATCTTTGTTTACTTAATTGGCCACTTAGCGCCTGGCTCCTGAAGACCAGATCTTACCCAGATCAGACATAAATTAGGATTGAGATGTAAATTACCCCTTTGTTGATGGCTGGAGTTCCAACAGATACGTACCATGTTTTTAGGTGGCACAGAAAGAGATTGATATGAGCAGGTCAAATGGCAGGGACATACGTTTGACAAATACCAGATACATTTCAGAGGCCTAATGACAATATGTTTGTAACAGGAGATACAAATAGAAAGGAATAATATATGTGATACAAAAGCACAATATATATGTTACAGGAACCTAATGATTACAGAATAACAAGCTTTTACTAAATCTAGTATATCAGTATTTTATATTCTATATTATTGTTTCCCTACATCATGTTCTTAAATGTCAGCTAAATTATATAATCAGGTTATACAAGGTAAAACAAAGCCTTAACATGATTTTAAAATGGCGTAACTCAGGTTATGCTTTTACAGGAATAATTCTTATTTTTCTCACACCAAGTTAATCAAATATGGTTACTGAATTTTGCTGTCACCCACCCACTCTATTGTTATATCTATTTCAGAATCTTGCTCCTGAAAATAGTTGATCAGGTGACTGTTATTCTTTGCATAAATTCTGGGTCACAGTGTAATTTCTGTACAGGGTGTGAAGTAGAAGTCAGTCCATTTTTGCTTACAAATTATAAACAGAACAAAACAAGATAGTACAATTTAGTGGATGCACGAGACGCAAGGCAACAGCTAGGATTTCAGCTCAACCTGGTTTAATAAAGAATAAGCGATGCAGTGCTCTATTCAATACAGGAAGGAGCCGGATCCTAGGCCTAGGCCATCAATCCGGCATTTTCCTCTGCGTTTGCGCAGAGGCGCGCTCCGACAGTGTTCCTGGGGCTGACAGCTCAACCCGGGATCGCTGACGGTGTCCGCCGGGGGTCATCCTGCTTTGCTGCAGCTACGGCGAGACAAGGAGCGGGAGGCGGAGCCAGGTGGGCTCAGCGAGCGCCTCGGTGAATCAGCCGGCAAAGCAGCTGAGGCAGTGCCGGGAAAGGCTGGTTACCAGCCGGTCGGAGCTCCCGCGCCGTTCTTGGGAGCGGCTGGCCAGTCCAGGGGGCAGCAGTGGGGCGCAAGGACGGGAAGGCAAGCAGGCTTCCTCCGGGTGAACCTTTGTTTGCATTTTCTCGTTTGATTCGGTGGAGCCGTGCTGGGGAGGCCGGAGGGCCTCACACCTGCCCCTCTGCCGCCTCCCCGCAGCCCCCATAGCGCAGCCGGTCCTGTAGGACCGTGGACAGAAGCCACGGTACCCGGAGGGCGCGCACCTGCGATGGGTAGTACTAAGATGGCGCGGCACGAAGTGGGGAGGAGCAGAAGGAGAACAGGCGCCATCGTGTCCTTTGGGGAAGGGGAGGTGGGGGGAATGCAGCAGCATTGCGGCGGGAGGAAGGACATCTGGCGCACGCGCGAAAAAAAAAAAGCTTGGATGAAGAGAAGACAGACTGGAAGAGAAATATTTCTCCTGTTAAAGGTACCATCATTTCTAGATATTTGGTAGCCAGACAGGAAAGAGGGTAGGCGATAAATATGCATGGTGGGCATCTTTAAAAACATGGGTGACTGACTTTTCTGTCTCTCTCTATGCCTGTACGTAGAAACTGAATGCATATGGACGGGAAGATGCCTTTTTAGAAAAATGGAGAAGCATCCGACATCTTTCATGATAACTCTTTGTTTTGCAGAAGCCAACTAATATGGTTCTCGCTCTAGAAAGCATCCCCCAAAGACTTTACACATCCATATACACTTGCCAACATAACATTGGGGCAAGGGTGTCTGTGTAGCCTTCCTCTGTAAAGACATCTAGCTTTTTCCTTCAGCTTTCATGGTGGAATAGCGTTTAGGCCATTTATATAAAAGGAAACAGGCAGGACCTGGGGGGGGGGGCAGGCATCAGAGGTGCCATTTCTACAGGACTATGGACTTGAAATTCAAGGTCTCATCTTGCAGGGCAGTCTCTTTGCACATGTCCAAGCCAGGTGTTAGGTGCACCTCCCCTCCCCACATAAAACAATTTAATCCAGAGTCTAGCATGTCTAATTATACCACTGGTAGGCACCGAATTTTGGTAGGGAGAAATGGAGAAAAGTAATAAATGTAATATTTCATAAATGAATATGGGGTCAGTACTACTGAAAATCAGGAGGCTGTATATCTGGGAGACAACAGACCCCTGCCTGGGCTTATTGGAACTGTTTTTGCCTTTGGCAGGTAACTTCTGAATCCAAGCTATTAAGGCAGTGACAGAAAGGAGAGTGAGCAGGGTTGAAGCAGAGACACCTCTGCCCTGGTGGTGACAGCATCCAGCTTTGTCCACTTTGCTTTGCTCCCAGCTGTCTGTGCACCATGGGCACTGTGTTAAGCCTTTCACCCAGTTATGGAAAAGCCACCCTCTCTGAGGATGGTTTGACCACAGTGGCACATTACACCGCAGTCCAGAACAGTAAGAATGTGAAGGATAAGAGCCTGAAGCGCCACTCTATTATTTCAGTGCTGCCTTGGAAGCGCATTGCAGCTGTATCTGCCAAAAAGAAAAACTCCAAGAAGCTGCAGCCCAATAGCAGTTATCAAAACAACATCACACACCTCAACAATGAGAACCTCAAGAAATCTCTCTCCTGTGCCAATCTTTCCACCTTTGCTCAGAACCAGGGCAATCAGCCTACAGTTCCATGCCGCCAGATTTCCAGCTCCAAGGGCATTCTTTCTTCTGTCAAGAACCGCCCCCACCCCAGCTGCAACTCATCTGGCACCCCCAAGAGGGTTCTTGTCCAAGCTTCAACCAGTGAGCTACTACAATGTTTGGGGGCATTCCTCTGTAGACGCTGCTACAGGCTGAAGCATCTTTCCCCCACTGACCCAGTCTTGTGGCTTAGAAGTGTGGACCGGTCTCTCCTTCTGCAAGGCTGGCAAGACCAAGGCTTCATCACACCAGCCAATGTGGTCTTTCTGTACATGCTTTGCCGGGATGTCATTTCGTCTGAAGTAGCCACGGACCATGATCTTCAGGCTGTCTTACTTACCTGCCTCTATCTCTCCTATTCTTATATGGGCAATGAGATTTCCTACCCTCTCAAGCCCTTCTTAGTGGAGAGCTGTAAAGAGGCATTTTGGGATCGTTGCCTCTCCATCATCAACTTCATGAGTTCCAAAATGTTGCAGGTCAATGCTGACCCACATTATTTCACTCAGGTCTTTGCTGACTTGAAGAACGAGAGCAGCCAAGAAGAGAAGAACAGGCTGCTTATTGGCCTGGATCGGTGAGCTAAAACTCCTTGTCATTCACACGAAAGGGAACTGTCCATTTATCTTGTTTTATGTTTTTTCTTTTTCAAACAAGTCGGGACACATAGGTGGGACTGGACAGGCCTGAAATAAATCAGCCACCCACTAGCTTGGCTTTTATGAATCAAAACTGAGAAGAGATTAATGGGTTTGCCTGTTTGGTTTTCAGTTTTGCTGCATGTGATAGATATGGCTTCTTTTCCAGATTGTAAACCAGGAGAGGGCAAAATAGAGTGGAGAAGCAATTACTGCAAAACAAGATCATGGCATCCTTTCACCTTTTGCTTTGGCCTAAACAGTTTGTGAATTGGGCTGAACAAGCTTGCAGGATGTAGTACTACAAGTGGAAGGCAGTGGAGGAGAATAATATTTACAGTTCTTAAGAAGAAAGAGACCAGATCTAGTGGATGTTCTAGCACCTGGTATTCCAGAAAAGGGATCAAAGAATGGGCTTTTAAAAAATAATTTAAATGTTATTACTTTGTACACCATTTTGAACAAAATTACACCATCACAATATTGGCCTCCAAAATGGACTCTTACTCCATTATAGAGCAATTATATTGAGAAACACAAGAGGGTAAGGAAAAGTCAGAAATATATAGGAGGCATATGTGATTTTGTGTATGTTATCACCTGTTGCACTCATTTCATTGGGGGCCTTTGACCTAGGCCCGTGATGGCGAACCTATGGCACGCGTGCTGGAAGTGGCACACAGAGCCATCTCTCCGGGCACGTGAGCCATCGCCCGTTGCTCTTCCGGGCACACCGGCCAGCTGGTTTTCATGCATGTGGGAGTGCATACACACTGGCCACCTGGTCTTCCGGTTTCTGGTGTGCATGCACGCGCAAAGACCAGCTGGCCGGTGCGCATGCGCGTGCCGGAAACAGGAAGATCATCTTCCCCGTATGTGCATGCGCACTGGGCGGCTGTTCTTCCAGTTTCCGGAACGCACGCGTGCTCCCGTTTCGGCACTCGGTGCCGAAAAGGTTTGCCAACACTGACCTAGGATAGGATTTTCTCTAAACATCAATGTCAAAGGGTGAAGGTGAGATTTGAGAATCCTTTCCTGCTAAGGTGGTTATGAACTATATGAGTTAATATGGACTGGGAGGTGAGATTCAAGATAGCCACAGGGGACAGAATACTAGTCAGCTGGTATTAATTTGCTGGCAAGTGATGTATTTGGTCAGAAATTGTTAATTCTTTGGGGTGTTATATTATCTGCATAATATAACTTTGCTGTTTCAAACAGACTGAATTTGAGTCCCTTGAAGTTTTTCTGAGTAGCTGTTATAAAGTTCCCTAATCCAGTTATTTATTGAAAAATGTTAGGATCATGTTATCACATAAGAATTTGGTGCTGAATTTCAGTGTAGAAATGCTTTTTTTTCCTAAGGGATTTCTTGCAGCCCCACTCAGAAGGGTAAAGTTCATGTGTTCAGCCAACCAACACCCTTCATTCTTTATGAAAACACAGTAACAATCACAATAAATAAGCAGAACAAGGGAATCCACTGAATGATAATAAAAGAACTCCATTCCATTATAGAGTTGAGGACTGTGACTAAAGATAAGATGTAATCTAAATCTGCAGCAGATACAAAATATTCGTATATTTTGTATATTTTCTACAGAAATATTGCAGATGGTTCTTTGGGGCCACAAATCTATTCCCATGCTTGGAGACTTTCTTTTCCACCTTGTAGACTTAGTTATATGCCAACATTTAAGTATTTTTACTCACACTGAACATCTAAATATTTGATTATTACATTTTGATGGTTACTTATTTTGTTTAGTTTTCCAGTTCCTAAACAGTATGTAAGGGTTAAAATATTCTGAACTTCAGGGATAGTGAAAAGTATATAAAAAGGGGTAGTGGGCAGACTGACTTTCCCTCAGTTATTGATAATATATTTTAAATGTTAATAGTTCAGGATTAGGGTTCTGTGGAAGATATGAACTTTTGGTATGTAGGTAATCTTCACTGTTTTAAGTTCTCACAAGCTGGACAGTTAAATACCCTGT
Organism: Pituophis catenifer annectens; assembly: GCF_029215685.1. NCBI lineage: Eukaryota > Metazoa > Chordata > Lepidosauria > Squamata > Colubridae > Pituophis > Pituophis catenifer. The sequence continues at coordinate 21,184,522 of NW_027256885.1, forward strand.
TTCTCTGAAAATAAGACCTATCCTGAAAATAAGCCCTAGCATGTTTTTTTTACATGTGCACCTAATATAAGAGATTTTTACATGTGCACCTAATATAAGAGATGAAGAGCCGGAAAAGACGCCTGGAGAGCGGTTGGAGGGCCAGCCGTTCCGAATCTGACCGAACACTGGTGAGGTCTCATATTAAGACCTACCTAGTGGCGATCAGAGCGGTGAAGTCTAGCTACTTTTCCGCTCTGATTGCGTCTGCAGATAATCGCCCAGACGCCCTGTTCAGGATGACCCGCTCCCTTCTCCATCCGGGAGCACGGGAAGACCCCTTGCAGGGCAGGGCTGAGGATTTTGTGCAATATCTGCATGACAAAATGGCTCAGATTCGGGAGGGTTTGGACTCCGACTGGGTAGATCCAGATGGGGTGATGGAGGTGGGTCTTGAGAATGTTAGCTGGGAGGAGTTTGACCTTGTGACTCCCGAGGACGTGGACAGGGTTCTGGGTAGGTTGAACGCGGCCACATGTTTATTGGACCCGTGTCCCTCCTGGTTGGTGCTGGCTTCCCGGGAGGTTACACGAGGCTGGCTCCAGGGGGTTGTCTATGCCTTGCGGTGGCAGCACCGGCAACCATGTGCAGCAGGAGTCCACGTGCTGCCAGCCCACTTCTGCTTGCTTGCGGTTGCAACAGAGTAGGCGGCCAAGTGGCACGCTGGTGCTGCAGAGGCGAGGCAGGTGTCGGGGCATGGATGGCCTGGCTGCAGGGGCCCTGAGGTAAACCGGTGTGGGGCGCATGGGGCAGTTCCACCCCACCTCACCTCGTGGCCACAGCACAGGAGCATCACTCGGCCTCCTGCTTCGTTGTGGCCACAAGCAAGCAGAAGAAGTGGGCCGGTGACCACGCGGGGTCCTACTGGACAGGGATGACAGGTGTCGGGGCATGGGTGGCCTGGCTGTGGGGGCCCTGAGGTAAGTCAGTGTGGGGCAGCTCCACCACCCCGCCTCACAGCGGCGGTACTGGTGCACCGTGCAGCCTGCCCCACCGCGAGCAAGCAGAAGAAGTGGGCTTCCCTTACATGGAAAAAAAAAAATAATAAGAGTGCTTATTTTGGGGCCCAAAAGAAAATAAGACCCAGTCTTATTTTTGGGGAAACATGGTAGTATACAAGCAATAATGCTCTGGGGTGAAGAAGGCTGTGGATTAAAGGGCAAGTTAGAAATAGAAAGCTCTTCTAATGCTGCTGCTGAGGATGCTGGCATTCTAGCAGAAAGGCAGAGGGAGGGCTATATTGGAGTTTATGGTTTTAAATAGGATAGCTTGCAATTAATTGAAAAAAACAGCAAAGCACTATTAAAAATGCCGAGAACCACAAAAAGGTGTGAAATCTGAAAAGGTCAAAGATAAGAGGCTATGATAGACTAGAACTAAATACATATGTTGTGTTGATTAAGCAGCTGCTGGATTTGTTCAGCAGGTCTTGCCACTGCCTCCAAAGCTAGGCCAGAATCTGAGCCATTAACAAGCAAGATACTGTTAAGCATGCTGTCAAGTTTGTAAAGGAAAACTGAGCCTTAGCATCATAGGAGAGGAAGGGAGGGCTCTTCTACAGTTCTCCACTGCATACCATTTGCTTCTCTGAAATGGGTGGCACATGATACCATCATTTCAGTCTCACCTGGAGACCCCAATTCCTCATTTCAGCATTGTGGTTGACTTCTGGAACACTTTACAGTAGTGCAGGGGTGTCAAACTAGTGTATCGGGACTTTTTCCCCCTTCATTAAACTGGGTGTGGGCGTGGCAAGCGTGTGACACATCCAAGCCGTGAGTTTGACAGCCCTGCAGTAGTGGCTCACACTAAATTCTGGTATGTGTTTGAAGTAGTCATTACCCTTGTTCAAACGATAGTAAATCTTTTTGCCCTTCCTTTCCTTTGAAAGGTAAAACACAGTTCTCATGGGTATGAAAGTATAAAAATGCAATTCTATGCATTTTTACATAGAAATAAATTGCATTCAATGAATCAGACTTAGTTCTGAGTAGGCGTGCTTTAGATTGTACTGCATGGGAAGCAAATGTGACTTGGTGATATAATTGCTGTGCAAAACTATCTTGACCTGATAAAACAGTATTTATTGTTTTATAATAAGAGAAAAAAGATTAGCTGACATACTTGATATACAGTCAGGTCCAGAAATATTGGGACATCGACACAATTCTAACATCTTTGGCTCTATACACCACCACAATGGAATTGGAATGAAACAAACACAATGTGTGTTAACTGCAGACTGTCAGCTTTAATTTGAGGGTATGTACATCCAACTCAGGTGAACGGTGTAGGATTTACAGCAGTTTGTATATATGCCTCCCACTTGTTAAGGGACCAAAAGTAATGGGACAATTGGCTTCTCAGCTGTTCCATGGCCTGGTGTGTGATATTCCCTCATTACCCCAATTACAATGTGCAGATAAAAGGCCCAGAGTTCATTTCAAGTGTGCTATTTGCATTTGGAATCTGTTGCTGTCAACTCTCAAGATGAGATCCAAAGAGCTGTCACTATCAGTGAAGCAAGCCATCATTAGGCTGAAGAAACAAAACAAACCCATCAGAGAGATAGCAAGAACATTAGGCATGGCCAAAACAACTGTTTGAAACATTCTCAAAAAGAAGGAATGCACCGGTGAGCTCAGCAACACCAAAAGACCTGGGAGACCATGGAAAACAAGTGTGGTGGATGACCGAAGAATTCTTTCCCTGGTGAAGAAAACACCCTTCACAACAGTTGGCCAGATCAAGAACACTCTCCAGGAGGTAGATGTATGTGTGTCAAAGTCAACAATCAAGAGAAGACTTCACCAGAGTAAATACAGAGGGTTCACCACAAGATGTAAACCATTGGTGAGCTTCAAAAACAGGAAAGCCAGATTAGAGTTTGCCAAACAACATCTAACAAAGCCTTCACAGTTCTGGAACAAGATCCTATGGACAGATGAGACCAAGATCAACTTGTACCAGAGTGATGGGAAGAGAAGAGTATGGAGAAGGAAAGGAATTGCTCATGATCCTAAGCATACCACCTCATCAGTGAAGCATGGTGGTGGTAGTGTCATGGCGTGGGCATGTATGGCTGCCAATGGAACTGGTTCTCTTGTATTTATTGATGATGTGACTGCTGACAAAAGCAGCAGGATGAATTCTGAAGTGTTTCGGGCAATATTATCTGCTCACATTCAGCCAAATGCTGCAGAACTCATTGGACGGAACTTCACAGTGCAGATGGACAATGACCCAAAGCATACTGCAAAAGCAACCAAAGAGTTTTTGAAGGTACAGAAGTGGAATGTTATGCAATGGCCAAGTCAATCACCTGACCTGAATCCCATTGACCATGCATTTCACTTGCTGAAGACAAAACTGAAGGGAAAATGCCCCAAGAACAAGCAGGAACTGAAGACAGTTTCAGTAGAGGCCTGGCAGAGCATCACCAGGGATGAAACCCAACGTCTGGTGATGTCTATGCGTTCCAGACTTCAGGCTGTGATTGACTGCAAAGGATTTGCAACCAAGTATTAAGAAGGGAAAGTTTGATTTATGATTATTATTCTGTCCCATTACTTTTGGTCCCTTAACAAGTGGGAGGCACATATACAAACTGCTGTAAGGCCTACACCGTTCACCTGAGTTGGATGTACATACCCTCAAATTAAAGCTGACAGTCTGCAGTTAACACACATTGTGTTTGTTTCATTCCAATTCCATTGTGGTGGTGTATAGAGCCAAAGATGTTAGAATTGTGTCGATGTCCCAATATTTCTGGACCTGACTGTAGAAGAGCTATGAGTGAGAGTGTAATAAGCTGCTATATGAAATGAATCTTTTAGAACAAAATCTATGCTTATATCAAGAGGAAAAAGAAAATCCAATCCTTTTCTGTTATTCAATTATTGCTTTAAAGTAATACTATGCATGCCAAAAGCAGCTTTGTGCAAAAAACCCCCCAGCAACACAATAACTCCCTATGCATAAATTTCAAGCAGATCTCCTCCTGCTGACTTTCACCAACACCCTCATTTCTTCAAATCAATGCATTTCATCTCAAGACTTTAGATATTTTCTGATATTAACTACACAGTTCTTAATGTTTTAAATATTTTTTCCTCAAAGAAAAAAAACAGAAAATAGTGTGCCATTTTTTTCACTTGAACATTCTTCAAAATTACATTTTGGAAGTGGGAGAAAAAACAGGATCTGCTAAATTCTATGTGTCTATGTATGTTAAAGTGTTTGGATTTGTTTGTGTGCAATCCCTTCTGTAGATATTTGTTGACCAAAATTGGTATTATTACTTATTATTACTTCATTTATAAATGGTCTTTTGTATGTATGTGTACTCTAGTGTGTTTGTAAGTATGTGAGGTTTATAAATGTGACAAGACTGTAAAAGAGCTGTGTGTGCCTGTAACTTAATGCCCCCCCCCTTTTTATTTTTGTACTGTGCTGATTAAAAATAAAATGCACTGACCATGACACAGATGATTTTCAGAGGATTTTTAAAAAAGCTGCTGTCTGATGATGGGAAGATGATGTTAATGACAAGGAATGCAGTGGTAAATAATGGAGGTTTTGGGAAACAGTTGAATTTAAAACTGGTTGTTACTTTGATTCATAGATGTGGGCTCAGATGCTACACCTTAAACATGAGTACATATTCAGAATCACAACATCTTTATTTTAACCATATGGAGATCTCATGTTTTAAACATATAGTTCAATAGAATCGGATTATATTCAAAAAATAAAAATGGATCGTGTAATATAAGGGGATAGGGAAGAAGGATCCTGAACACTTATATCATACAGAGCATGAACTATCATGTGATTCTTGTATATCTAGCTCATACTGAGCTCTTTATCTTTAATCAGGATGAGCCATTAACAGTGCAAAACCGTTAAGCATACTTAGCTTCTTCAATAGAAAATCATGCTTAAACAGAACAGTTTACCTCTCCAGTAGTTCACAGCTGTTGAAGCTGTATTTTTTGTTGCTATCCTAGGACAATTTAGTTCAGAAAGTCAACAAGAAATGGAAAATATAGCAGTATTTAAGTGCTTTGCTTTCCTTTGTCTGGTGTGGGTATCAGCAACCCGCGGCTCTGGAGCTGCTGTGGCTCCCTGTCGTGGCAGAGGGATAAAAGAGCTGTTGCCCTGTTGCGGTGGTGGCAATGGCCGGAGCCTTAGTGCAGGAGCGAAGCGTCCCTGTACTTGCCTTTGTGCAACAACAGGATTCTGCCTTCGTCGTGATACATTTGCTGTTGCCGCCAGCAAAGAGGGCTGGGAGAGAATGGCAGGGGCGGATATTATGGGGTGGGGGCCATCCCCCAAGCCTGGCCTTCCTCCTCCTTTGTCGGCGGGGCCAAGAGAAAGAAGGGTGGTGTGAGGAAGCACTCCCCTCCCGGCTGAGCACAAAAGCCCAGTGGGGGGGAGGGAGAGGCTGGCCCAGCAGAAACGCCCCCATTGGCAAGTCAGACGATGGAGACGCCTGGCCCGGGTTTCGCAGTGGGACAGTGTTTGACACTTCCAGACGCGAGCTGCCACCTTTGAAACATGCCGTGCCTTTGAGGAAGCCGGGCAGCAATGGCTGGGGCTGGGGGGGCAGTGGAGGCATCAGGGCTGCTCCCCCCCTCCTCAGCAAGCCGGTCCTGGAGAAGCACGGTCTCTCGGATCGGTCTGCTCCAGGCCCGTGCGGCCACACAAAAGACCAGCTGCCAAAGATGGTTTGCAAAGCTTTATTAGCCGCTACACAGCCCAGATTGCAGCACATGACGAGTGGTCGGTTCAAAGTCAGAGCTGAGAGCTGCTGCCTCTCAGTGCTATTTATCTATGTGCTCCCGGCTAGCCACCATCCGGCAGTCTAAACCACCCCCACCCCTCAGCTGTTCATCAGATTCTTGAAGTTTCCGCCTAATGCAGCTCTCCAGTTCTCCATGACGTCATCTGTCAGCGCCCCTCTATGCCTGGAGTCGGAAGCCTCGCTGAGAGCACTGTTTGCCTTCCATCGCCCAAACCGCGTTGACCTGCCATCCGCCACCCGAAACAGCCTCCCCCCACCGTCCTGGGCGTCCTCATCGCTGGCTTCAATGGCTGCATTGCCTGCTCCGGCTGCTGCACTGCCTGCTTCCCCCCCAGGTATGTCAAGCCCCAGACTGGTGCCCGACAGGCTGCTCCCGTCTACCAGGGGTCCACCTATAAGGGAGAAAGCAGAGGGATTAGTGCCATCATTACGGTGTCCCATCCCCCCCCTGGTTTGTGTGGGTGGTTGTGATGGAACTGCCGTAGTAACCGAGCGACATGGACATCAGGTGCCACCACCCAGATAGCATCGGTGAAGGGGTACCCCTTCCAACGTACTAAGTATTGGACCTTTCCCTTGTACAGCCTGGAATCCAGTATCTTACCTATTTCGTAATGGTCTGTGTGCACCGGGCCTGGGGTTCCAGGGAAGGCCCTGGTTTGGTTGGCCTCCACCTGTTTCAGCAGGCTACTGTGAAAGACAGGGTACATCTTGCCCAGTAGTGGTGGTAGCTTCAAGGCTACTGTCACGGGGTTAATCACTCGGGTCACTGTGAATGGACCTAGATACTTCAGACCCAATTTCTTACTGGGTGTCCGGAGCTTTAGGTACTTGGTGGACAGGTAAACTTGATCCTCCACCTGGAAAGGCTTGTGATCCACTCATTTTTTATTGGTCTGCTGTTTATATTCCTCAAGCCTTCTGTAAAGCGGACTTCACTCGAGGCCAAGCCTCCCGTATCTTCTCCGCCCACTCCCTCAGGGTCTCCGTTGGTTGGGGTGCGGGCTCTAGTTCTGGGATGGCAGGGAATTCCATACCGTAGACCACCTGGAAGGGGGAGAGGCCAGTGCTGCGGTGTACCACATTGTTGCAGGCCACCTCCGTGAACGGTAGAAGGACTGACCAGTCCGATTGCTGGTATGACACATAACACCGCAGGTAGCGTTCCACAATGGTATTGGTCCGTTCAGCTGCCCCAGTCGTACTGGGATGGAATGCCGAGCTTAGGCCCTGCGAGGATCCTATCAACTGTAGGAAGTCCCTCCAGAACCTGGCGGTGAATTGCACCCCCCTGTCTGAAATGATGCGGCATGGTACCCCATGTAGGCGGTAGATGTGTTGGAGAAACAGGCTCATTAACCGTCGTGTGGACGGTATACCTCTGCAGGGCACGAAATGAGCCTGTTTTGAGAACAGATCTACCACCGTCCATATTACAGGTGAAACTCGAAAAATTAGAATATTGTGCAAAAGTTCATTTATTTCAGTAATGCAACTTAAAAGGTGAAACTAATATATGAGATAGACTCATTACATGCAAAGCGAGATAGTTCAAGCCTTGATTTGTCATAATTTTGATGATTATGGCTTACAGCTCATGAAAACCCCAAATTCACAATCTCAGAAAATTAGAATATTACATGAAATCAATAAAACAAGGATTGTACATAGAACAATATTGGACCTCTGAAAAGTGTAAGCATGCATATGTACTCAGTACTTGGTTTGGGCTCCTTTTGCATCAATTACTGCCTCAATGCGGCGTGGCATGGATGCTATCAGCCTGTGGCACTGCTGAGGTGTTATGGAAGACCAGGATGCTAAAATAGCAGCCTTCAGCTCTTCTGCATTGTTCGGTCTCATGTCTCTCATCTTTCTCTTGGCAATGCCCCATAGATTCTCTATGGGGTTCAGGTCAGGCGAGTTTGCTGGCCAATCAAGCACAGTAATCCCATGGTCATTGAACCAGGTTTTGGTACTTTTGGCAGTGTGGGCAGGTGCCAAGTCCTGCTGGAAAATGAAGTCAGCATCCCCATAAAGCTCGTCTGCGGAAGGAAGCATGAAGTGCTCCAAAGTCTCCTGGTAGACGGCTGCGTTGACCCTGGACTTAATGAAGCACAGTGGACCAACACCAGCAGATGACATGGCTCCCCAAATCAACACAGACTGTGGAAACTTCACACTGGACTTCAAGCATCTTGCAGTGTGTGCCTCTCCATTCTTCCTCCAGACTCTGGGTCCTTGGTTTCCAAATGAGATGCAAAAGTTGCTCTCATCAGAAAAGAGGACTTTGGACCACTGAGCAACAGACCAGTTCTTTTTTTCTTTAGCCCAGGTAAGACGCTTCTGACGTTGTTTGTTGTTCAGGAGTGGCTTGACAAGAGGAATATGACATTTGAAGCCCATGTCCAGGATCCGTCTGTGTGTGGTGGCTCTTGATGCACTGACTCCAGCCTCTGTCCACTCCTTGTGAAAGTCCCCAACACTTTTGAATGGCCTTTTCCTGACAATCCTCTCCAGGCTGCGGTCATCCCTGCTGCTTGTGCACCTTTTTCTTCCACACTTTTCCCTTCCGCATAACTTTCTATTAATGTGCTTTGATACAGCACTTTGGGAACATCCAACTTCTTTTGCAATTACCTTTTGAGGCTTTCCCTCCTTATGGAGAGTGTCAATGATGGTTTTCTGCACAACTGTCAGGTCAGCAGTCTTTCCCATGATTGTGATTCCTACTGAACCAGACTGAGAGACCATTTAAAGGCTCAGGAACCCTTTTCAGGTGTTATGGCTTAATTAGCTGATTAGAGTGGGACACTTTGAGCCTAGAATATTGAAGCTTTTCACAATATTCTAATTTTCTGAGATTGTGAATTTGGGGTTTTCATGAGCTGTAAGCCATAATCATCAAAAGTATGACAAATCAAGGCTTGAACTATCTCGCTTTGTATGTAATGAGTCTATCTCATATATTGGTTTTACCTTTTAAGTTGCATTACTGAAATAAATGAACTTTTGCACGATATTCTAATTTTTCGAGTTTCACCTGTAATGTATGGCCGTTGCTACTCGGGAGGTCAACGATGAAATCCATAGCAATTTCATCCCATGGCCTACCGGGATCAGCTACTGGTTGTAATAGACCTAGTAGCTTCCCCGTCTTTGGTTAATGTGCACGCCGGACAGCTCTTAACATAATCTTCGATTTCCCCCCGCATCCGGGGCCACCAGAACTGCCGCCTCACAAGATGCAACGTCTTAAGGAAGCCGAAATGACCAGCTGCCTTGACGTCATGACATCATTTCAGCACCACAGGCCGGTGCTGAAGATGCGCGTGCTCAAGATGGCAGCTCCTACCTGAGTCGCTGTTGCTGATGGGATGATTTTTCGGCCTAGTTTGGAGTCTTTGAGGCCAATTGGTCATTTTTGGCCCCTGCCCAGCTAACTGAGCTCTTCGCCAGCCAGCAGAGCGCTTTTCTGCGCTCCGGAACATCCTGGCCATGGAAGGAGTTGATGATTTTACGGGCGCCGTTGGGAGGACGGCGGCAGCGGCCTGGTCTGCGGCGGCCTGACCCCGCTTGCATTGGTGGTGGTGGCCGAGGCAGTGGCAGCGGTGCGGTGGCAGCGGCGACGCTACGGACTTCGTTGGTGCCCTGGTTGCCTTTGGGAGCTCCTGGAGGACCTGGGGAGCTGTGAGGACATTGGCGGCAGCGGCGGCAGCGGTGACTGTGATGATGATGGCGGTAATGGCGGCGGCGGCCTGGCGGCCATCAGCTGATGGCGACGGGGGGTATTTTTATGGCGGCCTGTCATCTTGGAACTGCCTGGGACGCCGGAGGGTGTCTGGCTCAATTTTTGGTGAGCCAGCCCCTATAGCGACCTGGAGGCCTCCATGGAGATCTGGTGGAGGCTAGGGGCGCGAGTTACCTGACCACTGGAAGATCTGGGGGTGGTTTGGAGAGGCTGGAAGACGACTGTGGAGTGGCTATCCCAGTCGCCCTCATGCTGTTTTCCTCCCCCCCCTCTTTTGGCCTGGTGTCAGGCCTATTTTGGTCATTCGCTACCCTGATTCCTGCCTGCTGCAAATTATTTCCCTTTGTTTCCATCTTCATCCTCTCCTTGGTGTTGCCGCTATCCTGTTCCCATGGACCGGCTCTGAATTTCATCTGTGCCTCTTAGCCGTAAGGAGAGTTGGCAGCTTATTTATGCGGGTACTGAAGGAGCCGGTTCTTTGCTGCTGTCTCACCACCGGAGGGGATGGTCCATCAATTTCCACTGCCATTTTTCATTCTTGGCCAGCTGCCGTGAGAGGGCGGCTTTGGATACTTTACTCCCTGGTTGTTTCAAAATGGCGTAAGACTCCTCCCACTGTCGTGAGAGGACAGTGGAGTCCAGTCAATCTGCGCTTAAGTTCTGCACTTTTCCTCACCAGGACTTTTTTTCAGACTATCGTTGTTTGACTCCCTGGTTGTATGTCTTCATCATCCCCGGCCACCGGATGTACTCAGCGGTCGAGCTCCTTGCACTGCGAGATTCCCCCCTCTCGCAGGCCTGGCCCTCCATACTATCAAGGGCCTACCTTGATGATGGGTTTTGGAATCCCGAGAGGTGGCATGCTGCGAAGAGGGGGTTGAGGGGGTTTTTGTTTAATTTTTCAGCCAAAATTTTAAGGGGTTCCAGGAGGGGGGTGGGTTATTCTGCGAAGAATGGACCGGGGGGGGGGGCTTACAGATCAGCAACCTAGCCTGTCGGATGGTTGCAGTGGGGGGGATGGGGAGAGGGGGCTGGACGAGGTACGGTGGGGTGAGGGGCAGAGGTAGTGAGAGCAGAGGGCGTTATGACATCAGTGGAGCGCGTCCCCGCTGCTTACAGGAGGTGGCGCGTTCCGGCCCTCTTAGCTCTTCCTGCTCACCTGGGGGGATGGGAGTGCGGAACCCCGGACTCCGGCTGGTGTATGTAAATGCCAGGTCTGTTGTGAACAAGTCCCACCTCGTGCGTGAGCTTATTGAGGGGGGCGCGTACCTGGCTTGTATCACGGAGACCTGGTTGGGCCCGGAGGGAGGGGTCCCGCTCTCCGATCTATGCCCACCGGGTTTCCGTGCGCTGCACCAGCCGCAACTCCAGGGAAGGGGTGGGGGGGGTGGCGGTTGTTATTAGAGAAAGTCTTAGGCCTAGGGAGGTCACTGTCCCTCAGATAGGCGGGTGTGAATCTCTATTGTTGAAATGGAGCCCTGGAGTACAGTCGGGTCTGTTGATTACGTACCTGTCTCCCAGCTGCGTGTCTTCAGCCCTGCCTGCACTGTTCGAAGTCTTAGCCAAACTGACGGTTGAGCTCCCCAACCTGATGGTAGTGGGAGATTTTAATCTCCCGTCAGCCGGCGAGACATCTGAGCTGGTTCGGGAGTTCACGGCCTCCATGACGGCCATGGACCTGACTCAGTTTGTACAGGGTCCAACTCACAGTGGTGGACACACACTTGACCTGATTTTTATCTCTGGGCAGTGGGTAAATGCTTGGGGTAGGGGGGAACTATCTATTCAACCCCTGTCATGGACCGACCATTACCTCCTTAAGCTGGACTTTCTATCCACTAACCCCCACCGCTGGGAGGCGGGACCAATACGTTGGTTCCGCCCTAGGCGCCTGATGGATCCTGATAGGTTCCTGACGGAGCTTGGGACATTTCCCACGTCCCTATCCTGCGATTCGCCAGAGGCCCTGGTGGATGCCTGGGAACAGGCTGCCGCCAGGGCATTGGATCGAATCGCCCCCTTGCGGCCTGTCCTCCGACAGGGATCCCGGGTAGCTCCATGGTTCTCCGTGGAGGTCAGGGAGATGAAGCATCAGAGGAGACGCCTAGAGGGCTGTTAGAGATCTTCCCATTCCAAGTCTGCTCGAACACAGTTAAGAACCTATATTGGGTCTTATCTTGTGGCGATGGAAGAGGCGAAACATGACTATTTCACCTCTCTCATTGTGTCTGCAGAGAATCGCCCAGCAGCCTTGTTCCAAGTGACCCGCTCTCTTCTTAATCAGGGAGCGAGGGAGGACCCCTTGCAGGGCAGTGCTGAGGATTTTGCTTAATTTCTACAAGACAAAATTGCTCAGATCCGGATGGGTTTAGACTCTGACTGGGCAGGGTCTGACAAGGAGACGGGAGCAAGCCTTGAAGGCAACATCTGGGTTGACTTTGACCCTGTATCCATAGATGAAGTGGACAGGATTGTTGGTAGATTGGGGGCCTCCATGTGTTTGTTGGACCCGTGTCCCTACTGGCTTGTTGCGGCAACCAGAGAGGTGACCAGAGACTGGATCCAGGCAATTGTCAATGCTTCGCTGAGGGATGGGGTCTTCCCCGCCACCCTTAAGGAGGCAGTGGTTCGACCCTTTCTCAAGAAGCCTGCCCTGGAGCCGGCCTCCTTGAACAACTTTCGTCCTGTCTCCAACCTTCGCTTTACAGCGAAGGTTGTTGAGTCCATGGTGGCACACCAACTTCCACAATTCCTGGAGGAAACGGATTATCTAGACCCGTACCAATCGGGTTTCAGGCACGGAAACGGCATTGGTCGCTCTGGTGAATGATCTCTGGCGGGCCCGGGATGGGGGTTATTCCTCCATCCTGGTCCTACTTGACCTCTCAGCGGCTTTCAATACCATCGACCATGGTATCCTACTGCGACGACTCGGGGGGCTGGGGGTGGGGGGCACTGTTTTGCAGTGGTTCTCCTCCTACCTCTAGGGTCGCATGCAGTTTGTCTGGGCAGGGGGACAGAGATCCTCCCCGAAGCCCCTCACCTGTGGGGTGCCTCGGGTCGGTTCTCTCCCCCTTGCTCTTTAACATCTATATGAAGCCGCTGGGTGAGATCATTCACAGTTTTGGGGTGAGGTATCATCAGTATGCTGATGATACCCAGCTTTACATCTCCACCCCGGACCAACCCAGAGATGCCCTTTCTGTGATGTCTAAGTGCCTGGAGGCGGTACAGGTCTGGATGGGTAGGAACAGGCTCAGACTCAACCCCTCCAAGAGGGAGTGGCTGTGGTTGCTGGCATCTCATGGTCTAGTGGCCCCATCACTCTTGATGGGAGGGGAGTTGCTTACTCCCTCTGAAAGGGCTCGCAATCTAGGCGTCATCCTGGATTCGTGGCTGTCCTTAGTGGACCATCTGACGGCCGTGACCAGGGGGGCTTTTGCACAGGTTCGCCTGGTGCGCCAGTTACACCCTTTCCTAGACAGGGATGCCCTCCGTACAGTCACCCAAGCTCTCGTTATCTCTCGTTTGGACTACTGCAATACCCTCTACATGGGGCTGCCCTTGGGGTGTGCCTGGAGGCTCCAGCTGGTCCAGAATGCGTCCGCGCGGGTTGTTACAGGAGCTTCCCGTTACTCCTGTGTTACACCTCTCCTGCGCGAGCTGCACTGGTTACCGGTGGTCCTTCCGATCTGCTTCAAGGTGCTGGTACTTACCTATAAAGCCCTACATGGCATGGGCCCGGGGTACCTGCAGGACCACCTTCTGCCTACCTCCCACCACCCTGTGCGCTCACATAGGATTGCCCTCCTCCGGGTGCCATCGGCCAGACAGTGTCGGCTGGTGGCGCCCAGGATGAGGGCAATCTTTGTGGGTGCACCGACCCTCTGGAATGGGTTACCCACGGGGCTCCGGACGGCCCCCGACCTCCGCTCTTTCCACCGTGACCTGAAGACATGGCTTTTCCAACAAATTTGCTGATCTGATGGGTGATTTTTAATTAGGAGATTTTAATTGATTATTTTAGTAGCTATTTTTATTGTTTTCATTGTTTTAATTTCTGTGAGCCACCCCGAGTCCTTTGGGAGAAGGGTGGCCTATAAGTATAAGAAATAAATAAATAAATAAATTTGTCCCCCTCCAGGCCAAACCCTCCCTGTGGGTCATTAGAGCCCAGTTATCTGCCAGCCAAGGATCGGTGAGTAAAGCGGTACGCAGTTCATCCCAGAAGGGGTTTACTAGGGTTTCATCCATTATCGTTTTCATTGACTGGCTAGGTGGTATAAGGGCCTCCACTACAGTCAGGTCCAGAAATATTGGGACATCGACACAATTCTAACATCTTTGGCTCAATATACCACCACAATGGAGTTGGAATAAAACAAACAAACACAATGTGCTTTAACTGCAGACTGTCAGCTTTCATTTGAGGGTATGTACATCCAACTCAGGTGAACGGTGTAGGATTTACAGCAGTTTGCATATGTGCCTCCCACTTGTTAAGGGACCAAAGGTAATGGGACAGAATAATAATCATAAATCAAGCTTTCCCTTCTTAATACTTGGTTGCAAATCCTTTGCAGTCAATACAGCCCGAAGTCTGGAATGCATAGACATCACCAGACTCTGGGTTTCATCCCTGGTGATGCTCTGCCAGGCCTCTATTGCAACTGTCTTCAGTTCCTGCTTCTTCTTGGGGCATTTTCCCTTCAGTTTTGTCTTCAGCAAGTGAAATGCATGGTCAATGGGATTCAGGTCAGGTGATTGACTTGGCCATTGCATAACATTCCACTTCTGTCCCTTCAAAAACTCTTTGGTTGCTTTTGCAGTATGCTTTGGGTCATTGTCCATCTGCACTGTGAAGTTCCATCCAATGAGTTCTGCAGCATTTGGCTGAATGTAAGCAGATAATGTTGCCCGAAACACTTCAGAATTCATCCTGCTGCTTTTGTCAGCAGTCACATCATCAATAAATACAAGAGAACCAGTTCCATTGGCAGCCATACATGCCCACGCCATGACACTACCACCACCATGCTTCACTGATGAGGTGGTATGCTTAGGATCATGAGCAGTTCCTTTCCTTCTCCATACTTCTCTCTTCCCATCACTCTGGTACAAGTTGATCTTGGTCTCATCTGTCCATAGGATCTTGTTCCAGAACTGTGAAGGCTTTGTTAGATGTTGTTTGGCAAACTCTAATCTGGCCTTCCTGTTTTTGAGGCTCACCAATGGTTTACATCTTGTGGTGAACCCTCTGTATTCACTCTGGTGAAGTCTTCTCTTGATTGTTGACTTTGACACACATACATCTACCTCCTGGAGAGTGTTCTTGATCTGGCCAACTGTTGTGAAGGGTGTTTTCTTCACCAGGGAAAGAATTCTTCGGTCATCCACCACACTTGTTTTCCATGGTCTCCCGTGTCTTTTGGTATTGCTGAGCTCACCGGTGCGTTCCTTCTTTTTGAGAATGTTCCAAACAGTTGTTTTGGCCACGCCTAATGTTCTTGCTATCTCTCTGATGGGTTTGTTTTGTTTCTTCAGCCTAATGATGGCTTGCTTCACTGATAGTGACAGCTCTTTGGATCTCATCTTGAGAATTGACAGCAACAGATTCCAAATGCAAATAGCACACTTGAAATGAACTCTGGGCCTTTTATCTGCACATTGTAATTGGGGTAATGAGGGAATATCACACACCTGGCCATGGAACAGCTGAGAAGCCAATTGTCCCATTACCTTTGGTCCCTTAACAAGTGGGAGGCACATATGCAAACTGCTGTAAGTCCTACACCGTTCACCTGAGTTGGATGTACATACCCTCAAATGAAAGCTGACAGTCTGCAGTTAAAGCACATTGTGTTTGTTTGTTTCATTCCAACTCCATTGTGGTGGTGTATAGAGCCAAAGATGTTAGAATTGTGTCGATGTCCCAATATTTCTGGACCTGACTGTACCTCTTCCCTTTTGCTGTTGTATTGGGGCATACGGGACAGTGCGTGGGCTAGGAAATTTTTCCCAGCCGGGACGTACTTTAGGTGAAACGCAAACCTTTGGAAGTACTGCACCCACCACACTTGTTTCGGAGACAGCTGCCTCTTTTTGGAGGGCTTCCAAGTTCTTGTGGTCCGTCCACACCTCGAAGGGGTGTGTAGCACCCTCAAGAAGATGTCGCCATGTCAGGAGTGCCCACCTCACTGCGAATGCCTCCTTTTCCCAGATCACCCAGCCTCGTTCCGTTGGCGTTAGTTTTCGGGAGGTGCATGCACAGGGTTGTAATTGACCCTGGCTGTTCTTCTGTAAGAGGACGGCTTCCACAGCCACATCGCTGGCGTCCACCTGCACTACAAAGGCCTGTGTTGGATCGGGTTGTTTCAGGACTGGTTCACAGGCGAAGAGGGCTTTCAGTTCCTCGAATGCCCGTTGACATTCAGTCGTCCACTTCAACGACTGCCCTGGTCTTGATTTCATTATGGCAGGTTTGGTATGCAGTAAATCCATTAGGGGCAACGCCACCTGAGCAAACAAGGGAACGAACTGCTGTTAGAAGTTGGCAAACCCGAGGAAGTTGCGGGCCGAGCACCAGAGGGTCAGAAGGCATGCTCCGACGTCGCCCCAACACACGTTTCCAGTGCGCGCTCCTCTGTCCCAAAGTGGGATTGAGTGGGGAGTAGGGGGAAGGGAGCAGGGGGAAGGGTAGGGGGGCTTCTAGGAGGAGAAGCCCGGCTGGCTTTCCTTTTGGCATGCGGTGGGGGGAAGACCCAATAAAAATCATTTTCCCCCAATAAATGGGGAAAATAAATCCAGAAAGGGGGGTGGGGTCTGTTCGTTGGAGGATCGGAGAGGAAATCAGTCGAAATCTGGGCGAGAAGCTATTCAGAGAGGGATCTCTCCTGGGTCTCTTCTTCTCTCCCCCTTAGATTCCCCCCTCCTGGCTTTCTTCCCTAGCCTCATTTTAAGGGGAGAGGGAAGCAAGATGGGACAATAGTAGCTAAAAGGCTGCGAGGGGGGAGAGGATAGAGACCCCCCTCCATGGTATTGACCATCTCTGCCTCCCCACCCGCTTCGGAGCATTTTCCATGGGGAAGCAAAGGGCCTTGGTTGGAGGCAACGGGCATAAAATGCAGCAGCTCCAGACCGCACAAAGTTCTCAGACTGGTAGCCCCCCCGACCCTCTCTCTCTCTCTCTCTCTCCGCTCCCCCAAGTCCAGAGGGGACTCCCCCCTGGGTTTCCTGGTTCACGTTTCTGAATCCTGTTTTTTTTCTGGGTGGGGGGAGGAGAGACACTCCTGTTGTGACTCCGACTCCCGAGCCTGTCCTAACAGAGGAAGAGGACTCAGAAGGTGATGGGGAGGAACTGATAAGGCCTCCCTCTCCAGGACCCTCCTCTCTGGCAATGCCTCAGGTTCCATCTGAAGGCCAAGAGGAACAGCCTGGGATATGCCAGGAGGAAAGCATATCGGAACAACAACAGATAGGGAGCAAGGATGATGAATCCTGGCTTGATTCCAGGTGGCGTCGGAGGGAGAAGCGTGCGCAGCAATGAAAGAGGCGTGGGAGGGCTAGAGATTGAGCTGAGTCACTGAGCCACACCCCACAAGGAATAAAAGTGGGTGTGATTGCTCTTCAGGCTTTGTGACGGTCAACGTTAAAAACCTGAGAGTCACATCGCGTTACCTGAAATCTGGCTTGTGCATATTTGGATTGGACCTTGGCCAATTCTGGCTTCGTGGATTACTTTTTGCTACTGAACCAGACTGAGGAGAAACTCTCTCTTGCTGACTGTGAGTGAAAACTGACTTGGCAGGCATTTCGCAGTTTACTGCCAAAACTCTTATCTGCAAGGGTTTCTAGTCTGATTGCTTAATAAAATCTTGGCAGGCGTGCCTGGTTGTGTGTTTGCCTGTGTGGGGAAGGGGGACAGAACAACTCCGCAAAATGTGTACTTAAATCTCGCGCCAGGGCAAAGTCCTGATTATTAAAGATGGGGATGGGGAAAAGACCCAAGGACCCAGGGAAAGTGGAATAAAAATAGGTAGGTGTGTGTGTAAATAACAGCCTGGGATAGCTTCAGCCACAAACAACAGTTGCTGTTATTTTTGCTGAGAGCTTCTAAGCTACACAGCATTCTTTAATAAATACTAACAACGAACCATAATATACAGGATTAAAGGAAGGAAGGTGAAATCAGAGGAGGGGGGAAGGAAGGAAGGAAGGAAGGAAAGGAAGGAAGGTGAAATCAGGAGGGGGGAAGGAAGGGGGAGGGGGGGGAGAGAGAGGCGGGGCCGGGCTGGGCAGGGCAGGGCAAATAATTTAACAACCGGTTCTCTGCCCTAATGACTGGCTGGGTAGGTGTGGCTTGGGGGGGGTGTCATGTGACTGGGTGGGAGTGAATGATGAATTGGCTCCCGGTGTTTTCTGTGGGAAATGGGTCCAAATGGCTCTTCGAGTGTTTAAGGTTGCTGACCCCTGCCATATACAAAAATAGGAATAAAAAGGATCCTAATAATTATAGACCCATTAGCCTGATCAATATTGTAGCAAAAATATATGCGAGGCTCCTGAACAAAATGGAAATCTGGGCAGAGGAAAATAATATTCTCGTAGAAGAACAAGCAGGCTTTAGACAAAGTCGATCAACCATTGACAACTGCTTTGTTCTGAACCATCTAATTCAGGGGTGGGTTCTAATTTTTTTTTACTACCGGTTCTGTGGGTGTGGCTTATTTTGTGGGTGTGGCTTGGAGGTCATGTGACTGGGTGGGCGTGGCTAGCTGGTCATGTGACCAGGTGGCCATGGCTATGTGTATAGGGACTACTCAGAGGGCTGGAAAAAGTCATTTCTGACAGGTCCTCGCACTTTTGACTGGTCCTCACACTTATGACCATCCTCACATTTATGCCCGTGCAGCATTCTTAACAACCATGTCACTCATTTCACAACTGCTTCTCTTCACCATGGTGACAAGATAGGGCAAAAAATGTAAAATGTGAGGACAGTCGTAAATTCGAGGACTGGTCAAAAGTGCGAGGACCAGTCAAAAATATTTTTTTCAGCCCTCTGAGTAGTCCATATGCACAAAAGGACTACCCAGAGGGCTGAAAAAAGTGATTTCTGACAGTTCCTGGCACTTTTGACCGGTCCTCGCACTTATGACTGGTCCTCGCACTTATGACTGGTCATCATTTATGCCCATTGTAGCATTCTTAACAACCATGTCACTCATTTCACAACAGCTTCTCTTCACCATGGTGACAAGATAGGGCGAAAAACGTAAAATGTGAGGACAGTCGTAAATTCGAGGACTGGTCAAAAGTGCGAGGACCAGTCAAAAATAACTTTTTCAGCCCTCTGAGTAATCCATATGCACAAAAGGATACAGCAATAGAAAGGGATGAAGGAAGGAGAAGAGAGATGGAAGAAGGAAGGAGAGAGAGGGAAGGAAGAGAAGGGAGGAAGGAAGGGAAGGGAAATTAGAGTAGGAGTGAGGGTAAGAGAGGGAGGAAGAGAGGAGGAGAAGGAGAAAGGAAGAGGAAGTAGGGAGGAGAAGAAGAGGGGGGGAAGAGAAAGTAAGAAGGAAAGAAAAGAGAGAGGTAGTACCGTATTTTCCGGCGTATAAGATGACTTTTTAACACATGAAAATCTTCTCAAAAGTCAGGGGTCGTCTTATACGCCGGGTGTCGTTCTCCTGTAACCAGGCAGACCAGCCCGAAAGGCTCTGACGAACCTTAAATGCCTCTGGCGATCCAAGCTCTGACGATCCCAGCTGAGTTGCCTGCTAATCAGGCAACTCAGCTGGGATCGCCAGAGCCATGTAAAAGGAAAAAAGTTTTCCCCCTCCAGCTTGCTTACCTTAGCTGCTAGTCGCAACGCTTGCCTTGCTTCGCTTGCCTGAATCCATTCCATCAGCAAGCCACTCCCTGCCTGCAATCAAGCAAGCAGGGAGTTGTGGACTTCAACTCCCAGAATTCCTCAGCCAGCAAAACAAAGCTGGCTGAGGAATTCTGGGAGTTGAAGTCTACAAGTCTTAAAGTTGCCAAGGTTGGAGACCCCTGTTCTATTGGGTAAGTTTTTTCCCCCTTTGGGAGCTTTAAAAAAAATAGTTAATTGGGGTTTTTTTTAGTTGTTCTTTTTTAGACCTAGCCGTTTAAAGTTTAGGAAGTTTTAAATTTAGCTTTCATATAAAAATAAAATAAAATAAAATAAAATAATGTGTTTGCAGCTTTCTGAGATTTAGTGTGTTTCTGTAGCGTTTCACTCTAACTACACAAACACACAAAATCTCACAAAGCTGTATGTGGAATTTTGTGTGTGTAAAGTGTGAAAGTTGGGTTTTTGGGCTTTTTGTGGCTGTGTGAGGTTCCTGCTTGTTGCAGGGGCCATTTTGGGTCTAGCACAGCTGCTTTTACATTGTGGGTGAGCCAGTTGATGTTTTTTAATTTTTATTTGGTGTGCGTTGGAAGAGGGGTAGTCTTATATGGCGAGTATAGCCCAAACCCTATATTTTAACAGGAAAAGTCGGGGGTCGTCTTATACGCCCAGTCGTCTTATACGCCGGAAAATACGGTAGGTTTGAGGAGAAAGATTGCTGTACAATAAAAAAGATGACACGGAAGAAAGGCAACCCCAAACAAATATAAAGATATTAAGATAAAGAATGAATTGTTAAACTTTAAAGAATAAAATATGAATAAATATGAATAAATAACAATAATTAGAAACACACGTACAAACATACAATGTATTTTCTTTGAACAGAGTATTTGGCCGGTTCACAAATTTAAACTGTTTAGTCATTTCAATTAAATTTACAATTTCTATATTTCCTTTTTGCCATATTTATTCCTCATCTATTTTTTAAAAAAACCAATATTACCCTTCATCCTCATCTCTAATCTTAATCAAATTCAATTTTTCCCTTCTATTCTATATTATACCCCTTCCTGTTGTCATCTATTTTTATATCCATCCTCACATTGGTTAATTATGTAATATTACAGTTGTTTAATACAAATTCAACATTTTAATATAAATCAATTAGTTATATAACTATCTTTTTTGTATATTAATCAATATGAACATGAATATTCCAATTATTTCCATGCAATCCAATTTCTTACAAATCAATTAATTATATTTACCAATAATAATAAACCAAATAATTTCCCCCATATATTCCTCCAAACCACAACTTAACCATTTCTGCTTTCAACACAATATACAATTAATAGTATCTCAATTATTACAATTCCCTAGTTAAATAGAGCTTTTTTTCTTTTGTGGTTTAAAATCTTGAACTCTCCTCTTTTGCCCTAAATTTCCCATTGTTTGCACCTACCTTTTTTGGTGAGGAAAAAGAAAAGAAATCTGCCTCTGCCTAATTTTCCAACGTAACAGCCAACACCCTGCTTTACTTTCAATTTCGTTTTCAGGTTGATTTGCATAAGGAGAAAAAAAAATTTGCTCCAGCAATTTAGCTCTTTGCAGCAAGCAGCTGAGCCCTGCGCAAAACAGCTGAGAGCAAATCAGCTGAGAGTCGGGAGGCAGATCTAATCAACGGGCTAATTAGCCTATGCTGAAGCTGAAAGGAGTTGTTTTTTCTTGCTGTTTGCTTGCAAGGAGGTAACTGCTGTGAGGCACAGGACAAAGGGTGGGGGCCACCCTCCTTGCCACTTAGCGCCCCCCTGTCACCCCCTTTTCCCTCTAGCGCCCCCCTGCCGTCCCCCCCTTGCCTCTTACAGCCCCCCTAAGGCATGGTACCGCCCACTTTGGGAACCACTGGCTTAACTACTTAACAACCGGTTCTACTGAAGTAGAATCCCACCACTGGGTCTATCCATTTATTTTTGCAGACACCGGTCTACTCATTTGTTTTCTTTTAACACTGATCAGCTGTAGGGCGGCCCTTTGAAGCCCCGCGGCAAGAGTTTAAACAGTTTTTTTCCCTCAAGCCATCAGCTGGGACTCAGGAGGCAGCAATAGATTGGGAGTGGGGCCAAATAAAAGGTAAGAATAACGGGGGGTGGGGGTGGGGCGGGCGGGGGGGAGAACCGGTTCGGAGATGTCATCACCGCTACCGGCTCACGGGAACCGGGCCGAACCGGGAGGAACCCACCACTGATCTAATTGCCAAATATGCCTACAAGAGGAGACCCCTATATGCAGCCTTTATAGATCTCACAGCCGCATTTGATATGGTAAGTAGAAATGTACTATGGCGTAAACTGACAGTTTAAAATTGAACCTAGACTACTAATCCTGATTAAAGCCCTATATACAAATACTTGTTTGAAAGTGCGGTATGGGGTTAATAGAGCCCTGACTAACAGGATTCACACAAGCAAAGGGATAAAGCAAGGGTGCATTTTAGCCCCATGACTATTTAATTTATACATCAATGACTTGCCAGGATTAATGAAAGACCCTATGATGCACATGCCAACGATCCTAAATAGAAATTGTAACACCTTGCTCTATGCTGATGATATGATCCTATTATCGTACTCACAAGTAGGATTGCGTAGGCTACTAAAGAGATTTAGCTACTGTCAGGATAACTCTCTAATTATTAGCAAATCCAAATCAAAAATTATGGAGTTTGGTAAACATAACCAGAGACATAAATGGCAACTAGTTGGGGAACCAATTGAACAGGTTAGCACCTTCATATATTTAGGCATAAACTTTTTCCAAGACTAAATCTTGGGCTTGTAACCACGAATGGAGTGCACTTAGAGCAAAAGCTCGCTTGAATCTATTACTTAAATTAAAGAATCACAGTTACCCAGGCTCCCTAGTACAACTAATCAAAGTATATAAAGCTAAGGTAATCCCCAGCTGAGGTTTGGAGTTTACACACTATTACAGCTTTAGAACAAACACAGTCTCAGCACCTAAGATGTATTTTGGGTGTGGACCCAAAGACATCTGCTGCAGCAGTCAGAGCGGAATTGGGAATCTACACAATTCACACACACTCTAAAATTAGAGCTTACAACTACTGGCTCAAAATTAATGAAATGGAGACGGATAGACTCCCTAAGCTATGTCTACTGGAGCAGATAAAATTGCAATCACAAACCCTCTGGATTACTAAATTGACAAATCAAGAACAAAAAAAAAGTTGCCCAAAGAATCATGGATATAGAAGCTCAAAATGACATAGCCACACTTAGTAAGGCTGGTAGCTGTTGTGGCCCGCCAGCGGCCAGCGGAGCTACCAGCAGAGTCAGACAGTGAGGAGGTTGGGGAGGAACATGAGCCAGTCCTGGAGTCTGTGGAAGGCTCTGATAAGGGCTCTGCATCGGAGGCAGAGAGGGGGCCAGGGCCGTATGCCAGTTATCAGCTGCCTTCGGAGTCAGACATCACTGAGGCAGATGAACAGCTGGAGCCTGTTTCCAGTGTGCACATGCAGAGTGTCAGCTTCCTCTGGAACCACCTGTGCTCTGCCGAACAAACACCACACACACACACTCAAAGGTGAAGCTATCCGGTTTAATCGTAGCTTACACGGTCATACAGTAAGCGCTGAAGTTTTCTGATGAAAAAGTCGGAGACGCCCGATTCCTCCGCTTATCCGGCTTTATAGAACGCCCCCAAGCGCCCCGCCCTTGCTCAATTGTGCATTTAAAGTGACTGCGCTATTTACTCCTTCAGGTTCGTTGTGGATTGCCAGTTACTTCCGGATCTCGCTGTCCCTCGTATTGAATGGCGTTTGTTTCCTTTAACATTGTTTTATTGACCCTGTCCCCAGATTCCCTATACCGTCCACCACCTGATATCACCGTGCCCTGCTAAACGCTACAACACCCCCCTTCACCGTGTCTCTGTTCTTCTGGCTTGTCACAGTCCCCGGGATCATGTGTTGAGGGAATGGCTGACACTCGACATGCGCCCCCCCCCTACCAGGTCTCTTCCTGTAGGGACATAAAAACATTCGGTTATTCTCATTAAGTGGGAAAGTGTCCACCTGGTTTGTTTGGATATGTTTCATGAAATTGTTTTATTTTTATTTATTTTATTTTATTAATTAAATTTCTATACCGCCCTTCTCCAAATAGGACTCAGGGCGGTGCACAGCCAAGATAAAAACAAAGCATACAAAATTTAAGAACAGTATTAAAATAATTAAATATTTTGGCCGAAATTAAGATAACCCAATTTAAAATCAATTTAAAATTTAACTCAGGCCAGCCCAGCTTGTTGAAATAAATAGGTTTTCAGGGCCCGACGAAAAATCCGGAGGTCTGTTATTATACGTAACTCTGGGGGAAGGTTGTTCCAGAGGGTGGGCGCCGTCACAGAGAAGGCTCTCCCCCTGGGGGTCGCCAGCCGACATTGTCTGGCGGACGGCACCCTGAGGAGGCCCACTCTGTGCGAGCGTACTGGCCGGTGGGAGGCTATTGGTGGCAGAAGGTGGTCTCGTAAATACCCCGGCCCTAAGCCATGGAGCGCTTTAAAGGTGGTCACCAACACCTTGAAGCGCACCCGGAAGACCACTGGGAGCCAGTGCAGCTCGCGCAGGAGAGGTGTCACATGGGAGCGCCTCGTCGCCCCCATAATCCCCCGCGCGGCCACGTTCTGGACCAGCTGGAGCCTCCGGGTGCACCCCAGGGGGAGCCCCATGTAGAGAGCGTTGCAGTAGTCCAGGCGGGAAATGACTAGTGCCTGAGTGACTGTGCGTAGAGAGTCCCGATCTAGAAAGGGGCGCAGCTGGCGTATCAGGCGAACCTGATAAAAAGCCCCCCTGGCCACGGCCGTCAAATGATCTTCTAGAGACAGCCGTGCGTCCAGGAGGACGCCCAAGTTGCGAGCCCTCTCCGTGGGGGCGAGTGATTCGCCCCCAATAGCCAGCGATGGCGTCAGCTGGCTATATCGGGACGCTGGAAGCCACAGCCACTCGGTCTTGGAGGGGTTGAGTCGGAGCCTGTTTCTCCCCATCCAGGCCCGCACGGCCTCCAGGCACTGGGACATCACTTCAAGGGCATCGTTGGGGTGGCCTGGGGTGGAGATGTACAGCTGGGTGTCATCAGCGTACTGATGGAACTCCACCCCAAAGCCACGGATGATCTCACCCAGCGGCTTTACATAAATGTTGAACAGAAGGGGCGAGAGGACCGACCCTTGTGGCACCCCACAAGCAAGGTGCCTCGGGGTCGACCGCTGCCCCCCCGTCAACACAGATTGCGACCGGTCAGAGAGATAGGAGGAGAACCACTGCAGAACGGTGCCCCCCACCCCCAACCCCGCCAACCGGTGCAACATGATACCATGGTCGATGGTATCAAAAGCCGCTGAGAGGTCTAACAGGACCAGGATAGAGGAGCAGTTTCATCCAGGTACCGGGGGAGCTGTTGCGCCACCACACTCTCAACAACCTTCGCAACAAAGCGAAGGTTGGAGACTGGACGATAGTTAGCCAAAACAGCCGGATCCAGAGAGGGCTTCTTGAGGAGGGGCCTCACAACCGCTTCTTTCAAAGCGGCCGGCAGGACCCCCTCACTCAAAGAAGCGTTAACAATCTTCTGGAGCCAGCCTCGTGTCACCTCCCGGGAAGCCAGTACCAACCAGGAGGGACACGGGTCCAATAAACATGTGGTCGCGTTCAGCCGTCCCAGGACCCTGTCCATGTCCTCGGGAGCCACAGGATCGAACTCCCCCCAGATAACACTCTCAAGACCTGCCTCAGTCATCCCGTCCGGACATACCCAGTCAGAGGCCAGTCCTTCCCGAATCTGAGCGATTTTGTCATACAGATACTGCACAAAGTCCTCGGCTCGGCCCTGCAAGGGGTCATCCCGCGCTTCCAGATGGAGGAGGGAGCGGGTCACCCTAAACAGGGCGGCCGGGCGATTATCTGATGACGCGATAAGAGCGGCAAAATAACTAGATTTCGCCGCTTTTATCGCCACTAGGTAGGTCTTAATATGAGACCTCACCAGTGTTCGGTCGGATTCGGAGCGACTGGTCCTCCAACTACTCTCCAGGCGTCTTTTCCGGCGCTTCATCTCCCTGAGCTCCTCGGAGAACCAAGGAGCTAGGTGAGTTCGGTGCCGGGTCAGAGGCCGCAAAGGCACGACACGGTCCAAGGCCCCGGCAGCCGCACTATCCCAGGCGGCCACCAGGTCCTCAGTCGAGTCATGAGCCAGAGTCTCAGGAAATGGCCCAAGCTCCATCTGGAACCTATCAGGGTCCATCAGGCGCCTGGGGCGGAACCACCTGGTCGGTCCCGCCTCCCTGCGGCGGGGTGCAGCGGTTAGAAAGTCCAGTCGAAGGAGCGAGTGGTCAGACCATGACAAGGGTTCGATGACTATATCCCCTGTATCAAGGCCACTCAACCACTGACCAGAGACAAAAACTAAGTCCAGAGTGTGTCCACCCGTGTGAGTGGGGTCATGAATTAACTGAGTAAGGTCCATGGCTGTCATGGAAGCCATGAACTCTCGAGCCACCTCAGACGTTTCGCCGACAGATGGCAGGTTGAAATCCCCCATGACTAGAAGTCTGGGGGTACCAACCGCCACCTCAGCTATGACGTTGAGCAGCTCGAGCAGGGCCGTTGCCACGCGGCAGGGAGCCAGGTACGTGATCAACAAGCCCATCTGTACTCCACGACCCCACCTCACAAAAAGGGACTCACATCCGGCTATCTGTGGAACAGTGGTCTCCCTCGGATCAAGACTTTCCTTTATAATAACCGCCACCCCCCCCGCCCCTGCCCTGAGCTCTCGGCTGATGGAATGCTCGGAAACCTGGTGGGCACATATCCACGAGGGGAACCCCCCCCTCATGGCCCAACCAGGTCTCCGTAATACCTGCCAGGTCCGCTCCCCCCCTCCTGAATAAGATCGCAAATGAGGGGGGCTTTATTTACCACGGACCTGGCATTGCACGACAGCAGCCGAAGGCTCGGGCCCTGAGAGTCTGAACAGCCTGGGATACGAGAAGGGCTATGGGGACCGGGGCGTGCCACCGCTCGAAGATAGCGAGTGCGCGCCCCCACTACATGATGCGGCCCCCTGCTCCCACCATATCTGCCCCTCCCACTCAACACATTGATAGAAAAGCCCTCGACAGAATGGACTCTGATGTCCCCCTTACCCCCGGAATCTGCACCCTCCGTGGCCCCACTAACAGCTGGGCCGGACCCCTCCCCCCGTGGGTTAACCCCCAAACCCACACAACCCTCCCGCCCCTTAAAATCCCTTAAAAATCTATCAAAAAGTTTTAGTAATCGTGGAGCATCTATATCTTTTGTTTTCACCCATGTTGCTTCTGATATAGGGTATCCCTTCCAATGTACTAAATACCTAAGCTTCCCATGATATATCTTAGAATCGAGGATCTTTTTAATTTCGTATGAGCTTCCTGCCACGGGCCCTGGACGTGTTCCTGACTCTCTTATTTTGGCTACTGGTTTTAGGAGACTACTGTGGAATACTGGGTGTATTCTTTTCAGTAAGGGGGGTAGTTGTAAGGATACCGTTACGGGATTTATTATTTTGGTGATGGTAAAGGGACCTATATACTTTGGACCTAATTTTTTACTGGGCATACGCAGATTGATATATTTTGTGGACAAATACACTTTTTCTCCTATTTTGAAGGGTAGGTTATCTCGTCTCCGTTTGTTTACTTGGGTTTTGTATGCTTCAGAAGCTTTTTCTAATGCATTTTTGATGTGTGGCCAACTCTGTTTAACCTCTGTCCATTCTTTTGGACTATGGGAACTAGTCATTTGTACATCTAGATCGGGGATGGCCGGGAATTCTTTTCCAGAAACTACTAGGAAGGGTGTATAACCTGTACTGCTGTGCACGGTGTTATTATATGCTGATTCTGCGAAAGGTAAGAGTTCGTACCAGTCTGTTTGTTGGTATGACACATAAGAACGTAGATACCTTTCTACCATGGCATTGGCTCTTTCAACGGCTCCGTTGGTATTTGGGTGGAACGCAGAGGTCAGTCCCTGTTCTGTTCCTAATTGTCCTAGGAAATGTCTCCAGAACCGGGCGGTAAATTGGGGACCTCTGTCTGAGATTATACGTTTGGGTGTGCCATGAAGTCGATATACATGTTGGACAAATAGTTTCGCTAGACGCCGTGCGGACGGTAGTCCTTTACAGGGGACAAAATGCGCCTGTTTGGAAAACAGGTCAATAATAGTCCATATTACATTGTGTCCTTTACATAGTCTTTAGCCGCTCGTCCATTTTGTTTTAGTGAAACTAGATCGCTCTCCACAACGGCCTGGGTGCTGGCATCGTCCTCAAATCAACTCCCTAACGCTTCCAGGAACAGTCCCAAATCTGCCAGTTCTCGAGCATGCATGGTGTGTAAACTGGCCACCCAGTCAGCTGCCTCACCCGTCAAAACTGTCGTAACCGCTACTACTCTGGCCCACTGAGAGGAATAATAGTGCCCGTAAGCATCCATGTAGCTGATCACCTGGCTTAGAAAGAGGGCTACACGGTCTGGAATCCCATCGAACGTGGCTTGTAAGGGAGGGAGGCCCCATGGTATTTGCTGTACCCAAGGCCCTGGGATCCATGCAAGCGCTGGATCCCGTTCACGCCTGGACCGCTCTCCACCCCAAGGGGCTCTTCGTTCCCGTGAGCGGGACCGTCTAGCAGCAGGCTCACCCTCCTGGTCCTCACGATGCCCCTGACTGTGTGGCTGTCGTACCATGTATCCCCTCACTTGACGAGGAACACCCCCCCCCGGGGAGCAGGGTCTTCATCCCTTCCACCCCTGTATCGACTATGGTCTACTCGCAGCTTTGGACTGGCCAAACGCACCCTGGATTCGGACATTCCGCCAGTTGACGCTCCCACCCCACTCTGCCACGTATTTGACTGGTCTGCCCCGGGCACCCAGAGCTGCCAAGAGGGGGCAACCCAGAAGCTAGCTTCCCCAAACCTCTCCCTCAACATATCCATGGTGGTTACACCAGGCCCGGAAGAATAACTCCAGCCCCCCTCTTCCTCCTCCTCCGTCCATCGCCTTTCCCGCCACCCTTGGAATTGAGGGGCTAGATGGGGGGTAGCTGACGTCTGAAACCCCAACTTCCCCAGTATGGCGGTACTTTGCCACCAATTCCCAGATGGTTTTCGAGCAGCTTCAGTCCCCAATGAACCCTGTCTTTCCTGCTTGTCTTCTGGCGGCAGCGGCGACACCACTCTCTGTTTGGGGCGTACCACTGGCTGTTCGCAACACTCCTCCATCTCCACGTTCTCCCCCTCCTCTGCCTCCAGTTCCGTCCCCAAATCCAACACTGTGGCATCGTCTGTAACGCCCTCTGCCATCACAGCTGCTCGCAGTCCTCAGACAGAAGAATAAAGCGTCTCCGACTTTCTGTCAGCTTCCTCTGGAACCACCTGTGCTCCGCCGAACAAACACCACACGCACACACTCAAAGGTGAAGCTATCCGGTTTAATCGTAGCTTACACGGTGGTCATACAGTAAGCGCTGAAGTTTTCTGATGAAAAAGTCGGAGACGCCCGATTCCTCCGCTTATCCGGCTTTATAGAACGCCCCCAAGCGCCCTGCCCTTGCTCAATTGTGCATTTAAAGTGACCGCGCTATTTACTCCTTCAGGTTCGTTGTGGATTGCCAGTTACTTCCGGATCTCGCTGTCCCTTGTATTGAATGGCGTTTGTTTCCTTTAACATCGTTTTATTGACCCCTGTCCCCAGATTCCCTATACCGTCCACCACCTGATATCACCGTGCCCTGCTAAACGCTACAACACCCCCCTTCACCGTGTCTCTGTTCTTCTGGCTTGTCACAGTCCCCGGGATCATGTGTTGAGGGAATGGCTGACACTCGACACAGAGTTGCCAGACGAAGGGAACAGCTAAAGAACAAGGGTCGACTTGGGAGTAAGGCCACAGGTGGACAATGAATGGCCCCTCCCAGAGGGAATAAAAGAGGAGCAAAAGGGGAGTGGAGTTTGCAGGAGATAATTAGTTCCCTTAATTGGTTTGTGACTCCTTGCCAAGTTTTGAAGATATTGGCCTGGCAGCTCTCCAAGCCAGATAAGGTCTGTGACTGTAAATTCTCCCTTGAAAGACTTTGCTGGATGTGAATGAGAAGAATTCACAGTAACTTAATAAAAAGGGTTTTTTGTCGGGACAAGGAGTCTGCTTCATGCTCTTGGGAAGCCTAGGTCAGAACAGTAGCCTGAAATGGCTGAGCAAATATAAATGCACCTTCCAAATGGACAACTATTTATCTTTATCTTTTATCTTTATCTTTTATTAGATTTATATACCGCCCTTCTCCTTTCGGACTCAGGGTGGTGAACAGCCAAAATAAAAACATTTGTACACAAAAGTTAAAATAATTTTAAAAATAATTAAATAAAATTTGGCCCATAATTTAAAACATTTCAATTAAAAATCAGTATCAAACTTTAAAACCAACATAGAATCAGGCCAGCCCGGCTAACTGAAAAAAGTAAGTTTTAAGGGCCCGACGAAAAGTCCGGAGGTCTGGGATCACTTGTATCTCTGGGGGTAGATCGTTCCAGAGGGTAGGTGCCACCACAGAGAAGGCTCTCCCCCTGGGGGTTGCCAGCCAACATTGTCTGGCTGACGGCACCCTGAGGAGGCCCTCTCTGTGGGAGCGAACCGGCCGGTGGGAGGCAGTTGGTGGCAGAAGGCGGTCCCATAAGTACCCCGGCCCTAAGCCATGGAGCGCTTTAAAGGTGGTCACCAACACCTTTTTTTTTTGAAAAAAAAGTTTTTATTTTATGATCAAACAAATATAGGCAATCATTCAATATATCATCAATATAAACCCAGCCTTCAACCCCCCCTTCCCACCCCCCCACCCCCGACTTCCCAGAACAAAAACAGGGTATAAATTTTACTAAACATATGCTAAAATATGCTAACTTAATGCAAGACTTAAAACTCCCTAGACCCCTTAACTCCCCTTCTACAGATTATTCATCAGCCTCCCTTCTTTTATAAACTCAAAATAGCATATAATCCTTTAGCCCTAAGAGTTTTAAAAACATTAACAAACACTAATAGATCATTCAAACCCTAAAAATCTCGTAATACATCTGTAAAATATTCTTAGTTCATTTACTTAATCATTTTACTCTTCCTCCTACTTTTAATCATTAATACATCAATAGTTAGACCAGAAAAAGTTAATCTTCCATTCTTCCTTTCTTTCTGTATTTTTTCCAGTCTTTCTTCCTCCCTCCTACTTTTATTTTGAGGAGGTTTTGAATTTTAACTTGAGGTTGATGTATCTTTAAAACTTGTCCCTTTCTTGGAACCATTTCCTCTGATTTAGAGCCCCCATATCGACTCTTCTTGCTTATATAATCAGTCAGTTCATAGAACGAAGAATTGACTCGATAAGATTTATCAGTTTGCAAAGAAAAGTCCAGTTGTTGGTTTTCAATTAATTGTGTGAAAGCCTCTGCCAAATCTTCTTTGTCCTCCAAAACCTCGTAAGGCTGGTCAGTTTCTACTTCTTTCTGCTCCAAATTATATTTTTGAAAAGTTCTGTCAGTTAATTCCAAAAGAGCAGGAAGAAAGTTTGAAGATTCTTGAGAGCCAGCCAGTTCCAGCTTCTCTGTTTTGGACAAAATGTCTCCTGCATTGTCATTGTGCTTTCCTTCAAAAACATCCTCAATTGCTTTTATATCCTCCACCCATTCTGTAAGTTTTCGTTCCATGATTGCTGTTTGGTTATTAATAATTGCAATTTGGTTATTCATGGCTTCCTTTATAAATTCTGTAAGTTCTCTAAATAAATCCTCCTGGCTCTGTGAATCAATTCTCTGTGTCATTTCTGACGCCATTAGAGAGCCTCCACCACTTTCAAGAACTCCTTGCTTGGAAGCCATATTATTTTAAAATAATTTTTCTTTTCACAGCCATAAAGTCTCTTGAACAGCTTTCTCAAATTTATTTGTGATTTATCAAGCAAGATAGTCTTTTCTACACCCAGCTCTCAAATCCCAGCAACTTCAATCCAGTCTCTAAGCACGAATCTGTTAACAAGCACTTTCATTTCTTGCCTTCACTTTTACACCCACAACGAGGACGCCATTTCCACCTCCAGCTCAGAAAAATCAAGTAGAAACAATGTATCCCAGGAGTTAAGCATAATACTTGCAAAAGCTTGTTCTCCTGCTTCCGTTCTGTCTGCTTTTGAATTCAATTAATCTCCTTTTTGAAAGCAGAGTTGGTAGCAACGTCTGGCTCCGTTTAAAACGGAGTCGCCTCAGATCCGGAGCTTCAGTGGGCTGACCGGGGAGCTCTCACCCTCCAAGCCCCTGGAATTGTTCCAGGGGCTTCCGGGGAGCTCTACCCTCGCCCACCGGCTCTCCTTCTTCTCCGGAAGGAGAGATTTTCAAGCCACCTGACAGCTGATTAGCGCTGTCAGAACGGCTCCAACGGAATCGCGGGGCTGGCGGTCCGAAAAGACCGTCCGTGACGCCGGCGGTGCCAACCGGAAGCCCATGGTCACCAACACCTTGAAGCGCACCCAGAAGTCCACCGGAAGCCAATGCAGCTTGCGCAGGAGAGGTGTCACGTGGGAGCGCCCCATCGCTCCCATAATCCTCCGCGCGGCCGCATTTTGCACCAGTTGGACCCTCCGGGTGCACCCCAAGGGTTGCCCCATGTAGAGAGCGTTACAATAGTCCAGACGAGAAGTGACGAGTGCTTGAGTGACCGTGCGTAAGGAGTCCCGATCTAGAAAGGGGCGCAACTGGCGTATCAGGCGAACCTGATAGAAAGCCCCCCTGTCCACGGCCGTCGTATGCTCTTCTAAAGACAGTCGTGCGTCCAGGAGGACGCCCAAGTTGCGGGCCTTTTCCGTGGGGGCCAGTGATTCGCCCCCAATAACCAGCGATGGCACCAGCTGGCTATACCGGGACGCCGGCAGCCACAGCCACTCAGTCTTGGAAGGGTTGAGTCAAAGCCTGTTTCTCCCCATCCAGACCTGCACGGCCTCCAGGCACTGGGACATCACTTCCAAGGCATCGTTGGGATGGTCTGGGGTGGAGATGTACAGCTGAGTGTCATCAGCGTACTGATGGAACTCCACCCCAAAACCACGGATGATCTCACCCAGCGGCTTCACATAAATGTTGAACAGGAGGGGCGAGAGGACCGACCCTTGTGGCACCCCACAAACAAGGCGCCTCGGGGTCGACCGCTGCCCCCCTGTCAACACAGATTGCGACCGGTTGGAGAGATAGGAGGAGAACCACCGCAAAACGGTGCCCCCCACCCCCAATCCCTCCAACCGGTGCAACATGATACCATGGTCGATGGTATCAAAAGCCACTGAGAGATCTAACAGGACCAGGATAGAGGAATAACCCCTACCCCAAGCCCTCCAGAGATCATCCACCAACGCGACCAATGCTGTTTCCGTGCTGTACCCAGGCCTGAAACCGGACTGGAGCGGGTCTAAATAGACAGTTTCATCCAGGTACTGGGGAAGCTGCCGCACCACCACACTCTCAACAACCTTCGCAATAAAACGAAGGTTGGAGACTGGACGATAGTTAGCCAAAACAGCCAGATCCAGAGAGGGCTTCTTGAGGAGGGGCTTTACCACCGCCCCTTTCAAGGCGGCCGGCAGGACACCCTCACTCAAAGAAGCATTAATAATCCCCTGGAGCCAGCCTCGTGTAACCTCCCGGGAAGCCAGCACCAACCAGGAGGGACACGGGTCCAATAAACATGTGGTCGCGTTCAGCTGTCCCAAGATCCTGTCCACGTCCTCGGGAGCCACAAGATCGAACTCCTCCCATATAACACTCTCAAGACCTGCCTCAGTCATCTCGTCTGAACTAACCCAGTCAGCGGCCAAGTCTTCCCGAATCTGAGTTATTTTATCATGCAGATATTGTACAAAATTGATTTAAAATCACAACTGCCAAAACATCTCAGGGAGACATTTACCCGAGCAAGATTCGAACAGCTTGATACAATGGTTAGATTTGGGAGATTCCATTCTATCCCATATAATGAACGTACATCAGGGGTGGGTTCTACTTACCTTTACTACCGGTTTGCAATGGGGCCGC
Organism: Pituophis catenifer annectens; assembly: GCF_029215685.1. Lineage (NCBI taxonomy): Eukaryota > Metazoa > Chordata > Lepidosauria > Squamata > Colubridae > Pituophis > Pituophis catenifer. The sequence continues at coordinate 21,218,187 of NW_027256885.1, forward strand.
AGAAGCATTTTGGTCACGTCAGAGGCGGTGGGTGGGGCCTCCCGACGGTTTTACCACTGGTTCTATAGAACCGGTGCGAACCAGGGGCAACCCACCACTGACGTACATGTATTTGTGGAGCTGAAGAGGTAGAAGATCTGACTCATATATTATTCTATTGCTGTTTGTATAAGGGGGCGAGAGATAAGTACCTTGATCCACATAATTAAACGTATATGGGGACCACTATTGCCATCTTCCAGCCGACTGGAATATGGCAGGTGTTATTTTTATGTGTGAAAAGACCTGCCAATAATGGACTCCACCAATCAGTGAATTTCTTAAATATTTCTGCTGGTAGAAAATCCTCACCTGGGGCTTTATTGCTCTTTAGACATTTAATAATAGATTGTATCTCTTTTACAGAGACTGGTGGCCAAGGGTGAAGGGTATAAGTGGGTGCTTGTTCACTGCTTAGAGGCAGTTTCTCTACATAGAAACTCTACATTGGTAGAGGCAAACAGACTTTGATAGTAGTTCTCCCATTCTTCAGCGGAGATTGGTATATCAAATGCAAATCTCCATTCCTTTAGAACTCCTGCTACTGAATGCCAGAATATTGCCGAGTTATGACTTTTAGCGGCCAATTCAAATTCTGCCCAAATTAAGGTGGCGGAACTTTTTTCTTTAATTTTGTAATTTTTTTATATTCTCTTCTTGTGTGCAACATCCCAGCTTGTATATGAGCAGTAGGATTCCTCTGGGCGAGCCTCATGGCTGCCTTCAATTTCTTTTTCAGCTGCTGGCATTCAGAATCAAACCAATGGGGGTCTACCCACTCGAGCTCTTTTTGTAGCAGGTTTAGTTGTTAGCTGTTTCTTCAGGATATTACAAAGATTAGAGAATTGTTAGAGGATTGTTCTAGCCCACTTAGTAGCATTCTGTTTTAAGGCATTCTAATATTGCCTTAGTATGAACTTTGGCCCAAATTAACCTTTTATTTTGGGTCACCTCTACCTTTTTGGTGAGCCATCTGTCAGCCATGTTATGAGTGGTATGTGTAAGGATACATATAATTCTTATCCTTACCACCCAGAATTTGGAGATTACCCTTAAAAATTAAGGAGACTAGGAGCAGGCCAGCAGCGTTACTTTTGTGGTCTCTCTTGAGCCACTGAGGATGGTTATCAAAAAACTCCCCTGGGACTCCCTTCTTTTGGGCAAACTCATACAAAGAAGGACCCAACCTAGAGTTAAAATCTCCTAGTAATACCACTATGGACTGAAGGTACAATACAGATATGTCATCTAGGATAATTTATCCAATATTCGGAGTTATAATACCGGGATGTGTTTGGAGGAATATACACATTTACCAGTATTAACTCGAACTCTTCATATCCAAATTTAACAGCTAGGAAATATGAATACTTGTCTTCATTGTATAGTTTCTCCCCCTGCCATTGCAATTCTTGCTTTATAAGAATGCTTAACCCACCAGAGGATCTCCCTTTGTTTTTTGGGCTGGGGAGACCCATCCCTGAAAGCCTGGCAGTTGTACTGGTTTGTCCACTTCGGTTAACCTGAATGGCTATTACATCGAATCTAGAGAGAAAGTTCATTAGTCCACTATCAACCATCCCTTTCCAGCCAGCTACATTCCAGGTCAACATCTGTATGGGGTTCCCAGAGGCAAGGTGGTCTGGCTTGGTTGGTTGGCTAGGTAGTAAGAACGCTGGATGTCCACTTGACTTTGGAGCTGGGTCAATATTAACTATGCTTCCTGTATTGACACAGTTATTGTGAGGTTCGGTATTTCTCGTGAGTTGCAATTCTTGTTGTTGCTCCTCTTTATCTTGATTGCCAGTGTTCCTCTGCTTTTGATCTAAGATTGATGTTTCTTCAAGTGGGCGGGGACTCCGGCTTTCCTTCTCCTTGTCTAGTTGTCCTACTGGATGGTTAATTTGGACTTGTACTGTTAAGTCCTGTTGGATGTTCCTTTCCTTTTTGTTTTGGACTGGTACGCCTTCTCTTTTTATTTGTTGGGGCTTGAGTACTTTCAGAAGCCAAACTTGATAGCAATTCCACAGAGGAGCTGCCAGAAGGAAGCAAAACATTAAAGCTTTCTGTTGCACTAGTTGCCAATTTTAACATTAGACTAATTATTTCAATCTTCTTTAGTATCAGCTCTTGGTCTCCTGAGCAAAGGGTGGCAAACTGGTGGATTAGTTCTTCCTCGTCATCCATGAACTGAAACTTATTATTATTTATTATTAGTTTGATTTATATGCCGCCCTTCTCCGGAGACTCAGGGCGGCTTACAATGCTTTTAAGCAATAGCCTTCATACTTTTGTATATACCTGCTTAGTAGGGCTTTTTGGCCCCCCCAAAGTCAGCTTATTGCCCCCACAAACCGGGTCTTCATTTTACCTACCTCCGAAGGATGGAAGGCTGAGTCAACCTTGAGCCTGGTGAGAATTGAACTCGCAGTAATTGCAGGCAGCTGGCAGCTAAGTACTACTTTAACAGTAGTTTAGTCCACTGCGCCACCAGGCTCTTTGTGTAGCAACCTACACAACTTTCCATTGTGTAGGTTTAAATATTCTTTTTTATTGTTCTTATCTTTTTATAACCTTGTTAGTTGAGGGCTTGTTTGTTTGGCTGTTAGTATTTTGGAATTCCCAAGGTTGATGTTGACCTCCTTCACTGTCTTGGCTCTCTGCCCAGACTTTAACAGGGACTGAATTTGGGTGGTATGAAATACCCGTCTTGGCCAAATACAGAGTTTCTTTAGGGAGGTTTCAAGCCTGAATAACATTGATGGCAGAACAATCTGCCCAAAGGTTAGCAATATTCTTTTGCAGCCTTGTCTGTTGGGGAGCCAAGAAATCTCTGTTAGCTCGGAATATACCCTACAGCTATGATGGCGAACCTATGGCACACGTGCCAGAGGTGGCACACAGCGCCCTCTCTGAAGGCACATGAGCCGTCACCCCAGTTCAGCTCCACTGTGCATGTGCATGCCTCCTGCCAGCCAGCTGGTCTTCGGGTCTGTACCGTACATGCGTGTGGCGCGTGGCGCATATGGGGGAACTTCTCAGCATGTGCATGGGGGTGGGGCACATGTGTGGGGCTGTTCACGCATGCGTGGGGGCGGGGCAGTGGGGTGCATGCAGGGGGCTGCACGTGCATGCGTGGGGGGTGGGGCACATGCGCGGCGGCTGCGCTCGCATTGGATTTTGGGGGTTCGGACGTGCACATGCACTTTGGGCACTCGGTCCAGCAAAGGTTAGCCATCACTGCCCTACAGTGTTGGATAGAGAGATCAAAACCACTCTCCTGTTATGCCACCTGCCCTTGTTCAGAGGGGTGTTAGCAACTTGGAGTAAGATCCTGTTTCTCTGTAAGACCAGCCTCTCCACCATATCTTCTCTGTCTTGAGGCCCTCGGTCCACAGAGGGTGGCCAAACATCATGGGTAAGCTTGGAATGTGGGCTTTGCTGTTTACTTCTTCATCTAACTTATTGATATGTTTTCCCATTAGAGACTTTAGTTCTTTAATCCCTCCATTTGCTTCCAGGAGCTAGTCAAATATGGCAGAAACTGTTTGTGCTGTTAGTAGGCAATTCTTGGCGACCAAATCCAAGTCTCCTTTAAAATTGTTCCTAATATTATTCTTGTCCCCCCCCCACCAAACTCCTACTGCAGTTGGAACTCCCACCTCCACAGAGAAGCAGTCGTCCTCTTCCCAATCCAGTAAGGGGCTAGGTTTGGTTGGGGGGGGGGGGGGAGAAAAGAGAAAAGAAGTCTTACTTGCAGTGTCCGTTATCTGGAAAAAGTCTTTTATCTTGGGTTGTCTTGGCATTGTCACAGCCATGTTGTCTCTGAGAGAGGTTTGCCTGTTATAATTTGTTGCCTGACTATCACAGGTCTATTAAAAATACTTAAACAGAAACAGTAAAAGGTCCAAACAATCTTATCAGTCCTGGTTCATTGATAAAACCACAGAAGAGGTGGCGGAGCTTGCCAGAATGGATGACAGACGCTGAATTTCTGCCTCCTCTGGGCCATCACAGAGAATGGTTTTAAAAAATATAACACCCATCTAAAGATTATGAAATTTAAGAGATTATGAAACACGAGTTATTTCCCTTGCTTTTCTCCTGAAGATTGGACTGTATTTGACTTGGAATTGGACATTTTTCAGAGGAGCTTTGAGCTTGGATGTTTGGTTAAGAGATCTGAGAGGCCTTTGAGGGCAGATGGGAGAGGAAGGGCCCTATGACTGAAGATTGAGAAAGGACCTGTAAAGAGTTTAAAGGCATACAGCTGAGAAGATAATAGCTGATTTATGAGTATATAGTGTGAAGGCCCATTACTCCCTTTTTTCAGTGGACGTGTCGAGGCCTGGAGAAGAACTACATATTTTTAAGACAGAGCTTTGATAAGGTGTGTGTGATAAAGTTAACTGTTGCCATTGGATTTATCTAGTTTTACTAAGTTGCATTTACAGAGATAAGTTGATAAGGACGAGACAAAGGAGGAAGTGATGTTTATGGACTATAGACTGTAAAACTCTTAAAAGGTCAAGAGCTCTTTCTGGATGGTAGGATGTCAAAACGCAAGTAAAGTGTTGAAAGTGTTTGGCAAAGACCCAAAGTAGGCCTTAGACCTTCAGAGTTATGCCTGATTCGAGTGGAAAAAGCCTTAGAAATGGAAGCGAGGAAAAAATCGCCTGAGAAATCACTGACTCAATCAGACAAATTTGATGTTCTTTTATAAGAGTTAAGAGAAATGAAGAAAATTATAAAGGAGGATTTGAAGCAAATAAATGATAAAATGGATAGTATGGATGTAAGAATAACAGAATCAGTATATGATACAAAATATTACAGAAGTGAGAACTCAGATTGGAGAACATGATAGGGTGTTAAAAAGCCAGATGACTATGATGCATCAGGTGAAAAAGGATTTGATGGCTATCCGGAGAAAAGTGAAGAAAATGAAGCAAAGTTGATCCAAGAAGTATTGGATTGGGCTACCTTGATCCTCCCAGATGTCCCCTTTACAAGATACAATATTGATGTAATACATGGAGTTGGCCCAAAAAGGTTGGGAAGAAAATTGCCGAGAGACATTGTGATTAGATTCTGGTTTTACGCAAAAAAAGAGCAATTGATGTGTAAATTGCAAAATATGGCGTTGATAGAGTTTGGGGGTCAACAGATACAAGTTTTTCCAGATTTAAGTAGTGAGACTTTACAATGGAGGAGAGAGATGCATCAAGTTTGTCAATTACTGAAGAAAAATAATATTAATTATAGCTGGGGTTATCCAGTTTTTTTGAGATTTCCATATGGTGGAAGATTTTATGGAGTTGAAACAAAGGAGGAGGCGATGTAGAAATTAAGGGAGCTCGAAATCATCAATAAAGAAGAGTTCATGGAGCAAATCCAGAAAATGAATGCGATGTCGAAATTCTCAAGAAGGGAGATGGAGAAGAAGAAAGAAGATCTACGGGAGAAAGGGGGCTGGATGAAGCAACAGGAGTTACAAGTTCACTGTAGAGACAGTATATAAATATTTGTAATAGTTATAGTAAAGGATATGTGTTACAACAGATGTTTGGGTGTTGAAATAGGGTAAAGATGGTTAAGGGAGGTGGAGTGGGTGACTGAAGTCCGTGTATGGATGGCTCCTCTTCTCTCCCCCGGAGGCCTTACGTGGCAGAGAGGAGGAAGATCTCCTGAAGAAGGGAAGGGGGACATTATATATGTTTATGGGTGGGTAAGTGGTTATTTACGTTTTGGGGTAATATGTATACTGTGTAGTTTTAGTTTTGTAAGATTTATCTTAGAGCACATATGGAGACCAAAGGGAATATGTAATATGAGGAATAGATGGGGAAATAGTTGAAGGTAGCTACATGGAATGTACATGGCTTGGGGGGGGGAATATAAATGAGCAAGAATTGAAAAATCAATTAACAAAGAAAAAATAGATATTGTATTTTTACAAGAAACACATCAAAAAAAAGAAGGGGTGAATGAACTTAAGTTATACTGGGCTGATATATATGAAAAAGCATTTGGTACATCAAAAGCAAGAAGGGGTAGCAATCATTGTAGCTAAAATATGTGCATTTATGATAAAAACCATTAAAAGGGATGAAATGGGAAGATTTCATATAGAGTAATTCAAGGCTTGATTTATGGACAAGAGGTTACCTTAGCAAACTTGTACACACCTAATATAAATCAAAGAGTGTTTTATAATAGGGTATATAAAGAAATAGAAGTAAAAAAAGGTTATGTTATAATGCCAGGTGATTTTAATATGGTTATGGATAGCGGAATTGACAAATCCAATCCATCAAAAGTGGAAATAAAGTATAAGAATACAGATTTAAGAAAATTTATTAATAGAAATAGACTGAAAGATGTTTGGAGAGAATTACATGGTAATGAAAAGAGTTATACATATTTTTCTGGTAGACATAAAAATTTTACAAGAATAGATTATATATTTGCAACACCAGAAATACTATCTCAAATAATGAGAGTAGAGATAAAAATAATTAAAATATCTGATCATGCAATGGTAACTATGGATATGGAAATAGATTGTGATTATAAACAGGCAAGTAGATGGAGAATGGATTTGAGGATTTTTAAAAATAGAGATTTTAGAAAAAATGGAAAGGGAATTAAAAGAAATATGGACTATAAATGAAGAGGGAGGTAGTAATACAAGTGTAATATAGGATGCAATGAAAGCAGCAGTGTGAGATTTAGGGATAAAATACTCTTATAATATAAAAAACAAAAAGAGAAATATATAAAATGGTTGAAGGAGGAAATCAGGGAACTAGAGGGTAAATATATAGAAAGTAGAGAGAATAGGATTATGCTAGAACTATTAGCTAAAAGAAAAGAGTTGCAAAATATTGAGATAGAACAGGTACAAAGAAATCTAATATACTTAAATAGGGAATTTTATGAAAACAGAAATAAAAATTCTAGAATGCTGGCTAAAGCCACACAAGCTAAAAAGGCAAAAAGCCTGATTGGAGTAATAAAGAACCACAAGTGGGAAAGATGTAATATGATAGAAAAATTGTGGATATTTCAGAAGTTTTTTGAAAAGCTATATAAGGGAAATGACATAAATGTGAATGAAAGTCAGGCATATATAGAAAAGAATTTAAATTGTAAAATTCAAGAATATGATAAAGAAATAATGGAATCACAAATAGAAGAAAAGGAAATAGTGGAAGTTATTAATAAATTGAAAATAGGTAAGGCACCAGGGTTAGATAGAATAGAATAGAATAGAATAGAATAGAATAGAATAGAATAGAATAGAATAGAATAGAATAGAATAGAATAGAATAGAATAGAATAGAATAGAATAGAATAGAATTTTTATTGGCCAAGTGTGATTGGACAGGTCTAGGACTTTTCGGCTAGGACTCTTCACCTTGCCTGTTTCTCCTTAAGGTTTTCGCCTCTGCATTATTAGCCACAAACTTTTCTCCTCGGCTGATCCACCCCCAGTCTTTCACCCTGGCACATCGGCCATGGCCCCTCTGTCCCAGTCCCTACAGCCCCCCTCCCCCACCCCACCCCCGTGCTGCCCTCGGGAGGCTCTGAACTGACAGGTGAGCGGCTCGTGGCTGGGGGGTGGGGCAGAGCCCCAAGCACTACTAACCAGGGCAGCCCTGGTTGGGGATCCCTTGTCCTTTACAGCCCCCTCCCCTTGTCTTTTGTGGATGGATCCCTCATCCTCTACAGCCTCCCTCCCCTCCCCCCATCCTTTGTGGCAAAGAGATGTGAACCAGCCCTTGTCTCAGGCACATTAGATAAAGGGGGGTGTCTTTCTTTTTCTCTCTCCCCTTTCTTTTCTTTCTTTTTCTTTCTCCCCCCCCCCCCGCTCTTCTCTTCCCATTCGGGGTGATGGATTCCTCATCCTTTACAGCCCCCTCCCCTTGTCTTTTGTGGCTGGATCCCTTGTCCTCTACAGCCCCCCTCCCCCACCCCACCCCCGCGCTGCTCTTGGCAGCCTCGGGAGGCTCCGAACTGACAGGCAAGCAGCTCGTGGCAATGCGAACCAGCCCTACGATTTTGAGTGTGTTCAGTTCCAGATTGTTCTGGTCGCACCACGAGGCTAGTTGTTCAACCTCCCGTCTGTATGTGGATTCATCATTGTCTCGAAAGAAACTGATCACTGTTGTGTCATCTGCAAACTTCAGTAGTTTAACAGATGGATCGTTAGCAATGCAGTCATTGGTATACAGAGAGAAGAGAAGTGGGGAGAGCACACAGCCTTGGGGGCCCCCCTGTGCTAATTGTACAGGTATCTGATGTGATTCTGCTTAGCTTCACCTGCTGCTTCCTCTTTATTAGGAAGTTAAATGGATTAGGTGTAGAATATTATAAAAATTTTAAAGGGCTATTGGTGCTGAAGATGAAGATAATGTTTAATAAAATAATGGAAGGGGAAAATATTCCATGTTCCTGGAAGCAATTGTTGTGGTCCGCCAGCAGCCTGCAGAGCTGGCAGCAGAGTTGGACAGTGAGGAGGCTGGGGAGGAACATGGGCCAGTCCTGGAGTCTGGGGAAGGCTCGGACGAGGGCTCTGCATCAGAGGCAGAAATAGGGCCAGGGCCATCTGGGAGTTATGTGCTGCCTCCAGAGCCTCCAGAGTCGGACATCAGAGAGACAGAGGAACAGGGGGAGCCTGTTCCTAGTGTGCGCATGTGCAGAGCTGCCAGAAGGCAAGAACAGTTAAAACAAAAGGGACGACTCGGGAGTATGGCTTGGAGATGATTGGCCCCTCCCATAAAACATAAGGGAAGATCAAAGGCACGTGGGCCTTTGCAGGAAGCAACATTGTGGATGGTGTCGGTTTGTACTTTGAAGCTCTGTTTTGACTCTGTGTTTCCGTGTCGCCTTGCCAAGATAATTGCCAATTAGTTCTTTGGCAGCGTGTCAAAGAAGATAAAGGTGGGTGTTTACCAGCCTTATCTGAAGGACTGTGGCAGACCTCTGTTGGACTATTTATAAACTCTTGGTGTTTCAGCACGTGCTGTGAATGAAAGGAATTCACAGCCATTAAAATAAAAAAAGGTTTTGGGACTAATTGTGTGCTTTTTACTATATCAGGAACAGTAATCTTTGATAATACTGATAGCGAAACTAGGTAAAGATCATACAAACCCAGAATCAAATAGACCAATATCACTTATTAATCAGGACGCTAAGATTTTTACAGCAATATTGGCAAATAGATTGAATATATTTATAGAGAATTATATTAAAAATGACCAGTGTGGATTTACTTACTTTGATGGAATATGATTAATTTTTGGATATTATAAGAAAAGAAGAGACTAAAATAACTTTACAAGAACCTTTGGAACACTTTGTGAAAGACTGTTGGGGACATTTGTGGGCCTAAGTGGATTACAAATAAACTTTGATAGCCTACTCACCTAAGAGGAAAAGAAGAAGAATCAAAAGCGACCTGTGAGAGATACTTTGGTTTGCCCTATAAAATCTGTGAGAGACATATCTTGGACTTGGTGGACTTCAGGAAACCAATTAGGATTCACATTCTATCTCTATATAACATTGTTGTAAAAAAGAAGAGAGGAAGAGTGGAAAATTATATTTAAAAAGTATTTGTGAATTGATATCTTATAGGCTATTTGGATAGAAGTGGTAAAAAGAGAGATAGAGGAATTTAGTAGCGATAGTTTGGCCATAAAAAGCTCATCAAAGTTGGGAGATAACTGGGAGGGAATAGCGGAATACTTGGGTGTGTGTTGTGAAACTATTGTTTATCTTATGTGCTAAGACTGAAAGATGAAGAAAACTACTTTGGCCCTTTCTTCAGCAGCAGTATCGGCTGCCCCAAGTCCGACAAGCCAGAGATTTTTGGACAATTTTTTATTACAGGAAAGAAAAGCAATGCAAGCGAAAAAAAAAAGTGATGTTCCAATCAATACAGGAGTCAATGGCCAAACTACACGAAAGAATACAGAAAATGGATGACAAAGTGGAAAATATCCAACAAATAATGATAAAGAAAGAAGAAAGAATTTAGCCTCTCACCGACCAGTACGCTCCCATAGAGAGGGGCTCCTCAGGGTGCCGTCGGCCAAACAATGTCGACTGGCGGACCCCAGGGGGAGAGCCTTCTCTGTGGGGGCACCCACCATCTGGAACGAGCTCCCCCCGGAGATATGGAGGATCCCGGACCTGCGCGCTTTTCGCCGTGCCATCAAAAATTTAAATTTAAATTTTCTTTTCCAGCAGGCCGGCCTGGCCTAACCTCTCTTTTAAACTTTTAAACTTTTAAAATTCTTTAATTTTAAATTTGTCTCAAGAATTTGGGGTGTTTTAAGTTTCGTTTTCCAGGCCAATTATTTAATTGTATTTTAATGCTTTTTTAACATTTGTATTATATGTATTTTATCTGGCTGTTCACCGTCCTGAGTCCTTCGGGAGTAGGGCGGTATACAAATTCAATAAATAATAATAATAATAATAATAATAATAATAATAATAATAATAATAATAATAAAAAGTTGAGGAAAAATCAGAACAAACCGAGAAAAAGGTGGATGAAATGGATCAGAGACTAACACAAGTGGACAAGAGCCTGGAAGCCTCGATAATATCCCTGGAGATGGAAAAAGCTGAACACTTCCTAAGATTCCAAAATATAGAAGAAGAGAAGGGAGAAGACCTCCCCAATAAAATGGCAGATTTTTTGGCTGAAGTCTTGGAAGTGAGCAAGCAGGAGGTATTATCAGAGATGAATGAAGCCTTTCGGGTCCATACAGACTATGTAAGGAGGAATAGACTGTCAGGGCATTTATTAATCCCATGTTTGGCTCTGGGACTAATTACCCTGGTTTAATTAGAGGAGATGAATCGTGGCTCCTCCTTGTTTGCAATATTCCGAAAAAGAAACGCGAGAAAGGTTTCTAATAAAACTCATTTATTTGTTATAAAGAAAATAAAACACCTCACTAACTAAGAAAAGTTAATTGTTACATTTTGGCAAGCGAGGTCTCCTGCCGGTCCAAGCCGGACCTTGCTGGCAGGAGAACAAAGGAAAGAGTGGGTGTGAGAGCAAGTGAAGGAATGTGGGTGGATGGACATGCGTAGTAGCTTTTGATAACAATTCTTGGCAAGGTACGGAAAGTCAGATAGTCCAGAAATAATGAGCTCAGCTGGTAAATAAAATAACGCAGTGACATTCCCCTTCTTTGCCAGTTGAGCGAATATCAGTACATCATCAAATAAGGCACATCTTCTTACGCAGATACTCGTGTTGAGCTGCTGGAAGTGGTTTGTTGAGCATATCAGCAATTTGATCATGTGTAGATACATATTGCATTTTGACAAAACCTTTTCTCCATTGTGGGTGGAGACAGCAGCCAGGATGGGGTGTGGTCATCTGTTAGGCCGATAGACTGAGCCCATCAAATTTGCTAAGTCCCGCCCTTGTTACCGGACAAACCCAGCTTTTGGCTCAGTCTGTCAGCCTAGACAGGCGTGTGGGACTGATCCTCTTGATCAATTTCTCCTTTCCTGACTGCTTTCTCAGCTTTTCCTAACTACTTTTCTGGTTTGACTTGGACTGTTTATTGGATATCCTCTGGACTTCGATTTCAACTTGGCAGTAAGCAAATTCCTCAATAACTGGCTTTGCTGACTACTTTGGGGGGGGACTCCTCTGCGCCCCTTCCCTTGCGTTGGGGGGAACCCTGGGAGCATTGTGGAGTGATTGCGCTCCCCTTTTACCTCCACAGCTGGCCGTTTCGGGGCTTGGGGGCATTCCTAGGGTCTGTGGAGCTTCGCGCCCCCTTTTCAAACCTCCCGGCGGCCATTTTGAATTTTAAAAAGCTCCGTTTTTTTTTTTTCCTGTTCGCTGTTTGCCTCATTGTCAGCACTTTTGGCTGCTTCGTGGAGTTTAACTCTCCCAACGGCGTTGAGGGAAGCTCACAGACCTTCCCTGTGACCACTGCTGCCCTTAGTGGCCGATCCTACAGCGCAGTCCCTCCTAACGGCGCAAATCAGCTGGTGGAGCCCATCGGCTTAGGCGCCTCTCCCCACAGCGCTGCTTGAGCGGCTGGAAAGGTTTTTGGCGCGAAAGTTGGTTGAGGGCCTAAACGGAGCTGCACGCCATTCCCTGCTGCCATAGGGGCCCTTACTGACCTAAGTGGAGTATTCCTTGCTGGTGGAGCTTTGCGCCCCCCTCTCCCTTTTAATCCTCCATTTGGTTACTGGACTGCTTGTGCCTGGGCTAAGGGAACTCTCTTGAGTGGGGTCTCGCGCCCCCCCTCCCCCCCGCCTGCCTTGTTCCTCCATTATATGTGGAGTGTCTGCGCTCCCTATTGTGATAACGGGTGCTGAGCCTCATTCACTGTTGGTGCCATCTTGTGCCTAGTTTGGGTCAACTACTGACAGTTTTCCCTCACTGTCATCATGCCTAAAGCTTCCCATAAATCCAAGCACTGTCACAAGGCCAGGAGCTCTGATAGTCATCATCATCATGGAGTCTCTCCTGCTACTAAAGAAGTCCCCTCTGGATCTTCTTCCAGACTAGGCCCTTCTGGCCTTTCTCAGCCGCTCAGCAAGGCACCCTCTCAATTGCTGCCTTCCCGTGCGGAGGCTCACAGGGACAGGGTCCTGAAGAAAATTTGCGCCAAGGCCAGCGGCGCTCAGTCAGTAGACAAGGAGGCTCCTTCGACCTCAACCCAACCCCCTATGGATGCTGATTCCGCATCTCAAGGGGATCGTCTTTCCCTTCAGGACTGTCCTGCGGTCATTGCAGCGACGGATCTGTGGGGCTCAGCTGCACCTACGACCTCTGTTCCTCCTCCGGAAACATCCCCAGCTCAACCTGCTAGTGAGGCCGTTCCAACTGGAACACAACATCACACCTTCCCATCCACGGAACAGATACAGCAGATGATCGCTGCAGCAGTCCAACAGTCGTTGGCCTCACATTTTCAGTCCGCCAGCAGACCGGCTTCAGTGCGTTCCGTAGTCTCCCATTCTCGAGGGGATGGGGATCTGGATGATGCTTTGTCCATCGACGCCCCTGACTCACCCGTGTCTTCTATGGCCAGCAGATCTCCCTCGCATGCGGCTGATGACCCTCATGACCTGGAACTCTCGGAGGATGATGACCTGCCTCCTGAACAACCCGCCTTTACGGGTATTTTTCCCCAGGCCTTGTTCAAATCCCTGCTGCATAAGGCCATTGCTACGGCGCAGCTTAGCTCCCCTTCGCCGCTACCGGCTTCTGATTCTGCATCTAGGGGGCATTTAAGCCCTCTCTTCGCCGAACCAGCTAGGACTGTGGATACCATTTCTACTCCTCCTTTGTTTCTCGATGTTATCAAGAAGCAATGGTCTTCACCGGGCTCTGCTCCAACGCCTACGGCAGCGGATCGACGAAACTTCAGTATCGCTCCGGATCTAGATTCTCTTCTTCAGGTCCCGTCTGTGGACGCTCCCGTGGCGGCCCTCTTACCTCACTCAGCAGTTCCCGGTGACCCCGAGGAAGGCCTTCGTCTGGAGGAGCGCCGGGCTGAACACGTACTTCAACGAGCTCACCAAGGTGCTTCATGGGCCATCTGAGCAGCTTCTACTGCCTCCTTTTTTAATCGGACGACTCTCTTATGGCTTCAACATTTACAAGACTCGTTACCTATGGAGGACGTGCGAGTACGACAGGATTTACACAAGATTATTGCTGCCACACAGTTTTCGGCGGACGCTACTTTGAACGCCGCTCGTTTTGCGGCCAAGTCTCTAGCGTCTTCGGTTACTGCACGTCGATTAGTTTGGTTGCGCCATTGGCAGGCCGACGCCAGGCATAAATGGCGCCTGGCGTCTGTTCCTTTCGCGGGCTCCAAGCTTTTCGGGGATTCTTTGGACCCCTTCCTCTCCGAGACAAAGGACAAGAAGAAATTCCTGCCGGTTGTCTTTCGCAGGGGGGATTCCAGGTTCCGCCCTTACACTCCTCGCCCCCAATCTCGCCCGTATGACGGCTCTTCTTTCTCCCCTTCCCTTCCTAGGTCACAGGGGAATTTCCAACCTAGACAACGGGGCGGTCAAGACAGACCTTCCAGAGGTAGGACCTTTGCGACCAAACGGCCCTTTCGAGGGGGAGGAGGTCGTTTCTCCGGTCGCTGTCGCTAAGTGCATCCCGGACCCTCCCATAGGGGGCAGATTGGCTCTCTTTGCCCCTGTTTGGGAGGGCTCCACATCGGATAAATGGGTCCTGGCCACCTTAAGATCTGGGTTGGCCATTGAATTCCTTTCCCCTCCTCCGAGGTCCTTTGTACGCTGTCCGCTTTCTAATGACTTCCAGAAACGATCCCTTATGGATTCGGCGGTTAAGCACCTTCTATCTATCAGGGCTATTCAGCCAGTGCCCGTGAGTGAATGCGGCACGGGATTTTACTCCCGTGTCTTCCTCGTTCCCAAGTCCTCGGGGGGGTGGAGACCCATTCTGGACCTTAAGCGTCTCAACCGGTATGTCTTATACCGGAAGTTTAAAATGCACTCCCTAAAATCTATCCTAGACGGTGTCAGGAGGGGCGATCTCCTCTCTTCTATAGACCTCACTGAGGCCTACCTCCACATCCCCATCCGTCCCTCCCATAGGAAGTTTTTTAGGTTCTGTTACGGGGGGCGCCATTTTCAGTATCGGGCCATGCCCTTTGGCCTTTCCTCGGCTCCCCGTACCTTTACCAAGGTACTAGCTGCCCTGGCAGCTTCCCTTAGGGCTAAGTCTATTCGTCTACAATGTTATCTAGACGATATTCTGATTTTGTCTTCTACTCCCCAACAAGCTGCCTCCGATCTCCAATTCACCCTCCATGCCCTCGCTGCCCATGGGTTCTCAGTTAATTTGGAGAAAAGCCAGTTAGTTCCTTCTACTAATCTGGTTCACTTGGGGGCCCTGATAGATTCCGTTGAGGGGAGAGTTTTCCTTTCGAGCGAGAGACAGGAGAGTTTAAGATCCCTTGTCTCCAGAGTTGAACGAGCTGCATCCTCCTCTCCCTTGATTCTGTCACAACTCCTGGGCAAGATGATTTCGGCCATTTCAATAGTTCCTTGGGCCCAGTTACACTCGAGGGAACTTCAGTGGTTCCTGTTGCCTCTGCAGAAAGCGGGTAGAGGTACCTCTCCCGTGAAGGTTTCTGTCCCTAGGAAGGTAATTAGGTCCTTACGGTGGTGGCGGTCTCCGGCACTTTCTCGAGGTTGTTTTTTCTTTGATCCGCAGAGATTGGTGGTGACAACGGACGCCAGTCTCCAGGGCTGGGGTGCTCATTGTCGGGGCCACCTGGCTCAAGGTGTCTGGACTGCCGTCGAATCCCATCGCTCCATCAACTGGTTGGAACTACGTGCGATCTACCTGGCACTTCGGGCCTTTCATCATCTTGTGTCCAACTCCCACGTTCTGGTCCTCACAGACAATATCACCGCAAAGGCCCATGTCAACCGTCAGGGAGGCACTCGGTCTCTCTCTCTGATGTCGGAAGCGTTACGGTTGGGTCTCTGGTCGGAAATCCATCTGGCTTCGTTGCGGGCAGAACACATCTCCGGTGTCACCAATCTGCAAGCTGACTGGCTCAGCCGTCAGCGGCTGGACCATGCGGAGTGGCGTCTCAGTCCTCGGCTCTTCCATCAGATCACGATGCGTTTCGGGATGCCGGTGATCGACCTTTTTGCCACGTCGGTCAATGCTCAGCTACCGCGGTTCATCTCACGGTTCCCGTCGGCTCAGGCAGGGCTCCTATACGCCTTTCCTCCAGTTTCTCTGCTTCCCCGGGTAGTTCGCAAGTTGTTGATGGAACAGGCGGAGATCATTCTGGTGGCTCCACATTGGCCACGCAGACCTTGGTTTGCGGACCTCGTGTCTTTGTCGATAGACCAACCTTGGCAACTGCCTCAACCGCAGGACGCTTTAACCCAAGGGACCTTAACGCACCCAGACCTGCAATGGCTCCGTCTGACCGCTTGGCGATTGAGCGGCATGCGCTTGGGAAGGTCAACGTTCCTGCAGACGTGATTTCCATTATTCAAGCGTCGCGAAGGCCGTCCACGGACTGGATTTATTCGGCCACTTGGAAGTCATTCTGTGCCTGGTGTGATCAGGCAGGGGTTTGTCCTCTCCAGGCCTCCATCGTAAATATTCTTGTCTTCTTAACGGAAGGTCTTCGCAAAGGGCTGTCCCCCAACACATTGCGGAGACAAGTGGCGGCAATTTCATCGGTCCTTACTGTTGGGTCTTTATCTTCTTTGTCACAACACCCTTTAATCCGCCGATTCCTGCGAGGGGCTACAAACCTTTCCCCTCCTGTGTTGCACAGATATCCAACTTGGGACCTTTCGGTTGTTCTAAATTCCCTTACGTCAGCTCCATACGAGCCTTTACGCACGACCAGTCTTCGCCTTTTGACGTGCAAAGTCGCCTTTTTGGTTGCAATCACCTCGGCCCGACGCATTTCTGAATTAGCCGCTCTTTCAATTCGGGAGGACCTGTGTGTGTTCCATGCCGACCGTGTGGTTCTCCGCTTGGACCCAACCTTTGTACCTAAAGTGAATACCACCTTCCATCGTATGCAGGAACTTATCCTGCCCAACTTTTGTCCTCATCCAAACCACGGACTTGAACGACGGTGGCACTCCTTGGATGTCCGACGGGCCCTACGGATCTATATTAAGCGGATGGCAGATTTCCATAAAGCGGAGGCCCTATTTGTCTCTTTCTTACCAGTGTCCTAGGGCTCCAAGGTGTCTTCATCGACCATTGGCCGGTGGATCCGGCAGACGATATCCAATGCATACGAGTTACGATCTCTCCCGAGACCATCTCGATTGACGGCACATTCTACCCGCAGCGCTGCGACATCGGCAGCCTGGGCTACTCAGGCCTCATTGCTCGAAATATGCAGAGCAGCTACATGGACATCGCCTTCTCCATTCATTCAACACTATAAAATTGACAAATTTGCTTCAGCAGATGCCGCCTTTGGTCGTAGAGTATTACAACGAGTTGTCTCTGGGGGGGTACTTCGGACCAGACTGGTCCCACCCAACTGTAGGGACGTGGATCTTTGGCATGTCCCATCCTGGCTGCTGTCTCCACCCACAATGGAGAAGGGGCGTTGGTCTTACCTGAGACGCACCTTCTCGTTGGGTGGAGACAGCAGCCAGACCCTCCCTCTCTTTCGCCAGTCTGGCCCTTTTTGGGTTTCTTACCTGTCTCCTTTTTCTCTACCATGTTCTTGGTGTCCCACACGCCGAGCCTGTCTTCTTGTCCTCGCCAAAAGCTGGGTTTGCCCGGTAACAAGGGCGGGACTTAGCAAATTTGATGGGCTCAGTCTATCGGCCTAACAGATGACCACACCCCATCCTGGCTGCTGTCTCCACCCAACGAGAAGGTGCGTCTCAGGTAAGACCAACGCCCCTTTTCACTAAATGTTTTATGTTTTGATAACGGATGTCAATGTGTCTGGACCTGGAACCTGTAAAATGTGATTCAGAAATATAAACCACCGATTCATTGTCTTCCATCACGGTGATCGGTCGGATCGGGTGTGTCCAGATATCTGTGACTAAAGCATCAAACCAAGTTAGAGAATTACATGCATCTGAAACACAAGCATATTCAGCTTCAGTAGATGAACAAGAAACAAAATTCTGTTTACGTACTTGCCAATAAACAGGACATCCATTTAAGAACATCATATAACCTGAAGTACTTTTACGTGATTTCTTATCACTTGCCCAATCAGAATCTGCATAACAACATAATTCTGCATAATCAGTATGTGTTGGTTCTAACAATAACTTCAAATGTTTGGTGTATTTTAGGTATCTCAATAATTTCTTAATGCATGTCCAATGAAACTGTTTTGCCTTACCTACGTGTCGTGATAAGAGATTAACACTAAGTGCAATGTCGGGTCTGGTCCAACTACTAATGTATAACAGTGACCCAATGACTGAACGATAAAGTGTTTGATCCTCGAACTCAGGACTTGCTTCTTGTGTCAAGTTGTGAAAATCTGTTTGCATGGGTGTCTTTGTTGTGTTAGCATTCTTCATGTTGCAATGATGCAAAACTTGTTCAATTTTATCTTCTTGTGAAAGACTAAACCCCTTCTGTGTTTTTTCAATCTGAACACCTAAATAAGTGCTAATGTGACCTAATGATTTCAGTGTGAAGTATCTCTGCAAAGCTTTGGCAAAAATTTCACTCATTTGCTTATTTGGACCAATATAAACAATATCATCAACATAAAGAAGAACTATCTCATATGCATTGTTAGATCTTTTTGTGAACACGCACTCATCAGTTTCGGACTTAATAAAGCCCATTGAATTTAGTTTGTCAGTAAGACATAAATACCACATTAAACCAGATTGTTTCAGACCATAAAGACTTTTGTTTAGGAACCAGGTATCCCCTTCTTGCTGTCGGAATCCTGGAGGACTTCTCACGTAGATCTCTTCGTCTAGGTCTGCATGTAGATAAGCCGTGTCAACATCAAACTGAAAAACTTCTAAACCAAGGATAGTTGCAGTTGCTAAAGCAATTTTTACACTCTCAGTTCTAACTGTCGGTGAGTAGGTATTTGTGTAGTCCTCAGGATAACGTTGAGCGAAACCCTGAGCTACAAGTCTGGCTTTGTACAGTGACTCACCATTTGGTTTCTTTTTGATTCTGTAGACCCATCGTGTGCCAATGACCTTTTTGTTTGCTGGAGGTTTTGCAGGTGTAAATACTTTAAGTTTCTTTAGACTGTCCATTTCAACCTGCATTGCATCATACCATTTATCTTGCTCTGAATCAGGGAGCTGCTTGATTTGTGTGAAATTATCAGGTGGAAGTGTAACATTGCAAATCAAAGGCAAGGGTGCTTTTGTCAGTTGCCAAGAATATCGTTGTGGAGGGATTCCTTTTGTGGCCCTCTTGGAACGTCTCGGAACAACTGTCCAGTCTTCTTCTGGTTCGTCCTCGTCCTCACTTTCGTCGCTAGCGTGAGCATCCGCGGCTTGCGAAGACAGAACATCAAGTTGAGAAGAATCAGTGGAATCTTGATCATCAATCTGCGTAGCATCAGCAGTATCATCTCTAGGAAAATAAACTCCAGGATCATTGGAATGAATCCTGGACCAGTCAATATCTTCTTCAAAATTTGCAGATTGGGAAATCACAATTGCATGTTTAGAGTCAATAAATTTGCTCCACTTTGAATTATCATCAATACCCATAAATCTCAGTCTCTTTGCTGCTGGACTTCCTTTTCTTCTTTGAGCTAAGGGAATGTTCACCATAGCATATGAACCAAAAATATGGATGTTTTTAAGATCGGGCTTGTAGCCATACAACATGAAGAAAGGAGTCTGATTTGTTACACTGCTCCAAGTACGGTTGACAATGTAATTTGCATACTTGATAGCTTCACCCCAGTATATCATATCAAGGTTGGAGTCTTCTAGGAGACAACGCATCATGGTTTGCAGTACCTCTCCGTTGTGAGCCGGTGTATCAGGGGGCGAAGTCTGATGAAGAATTCCATTCTTACGCATCCAGTCCTGGAAACGCTGAGACATGAACTCGGCACCACGATCACTCTGGATTCTGGCGATGCGAACTTGGTGTTGGGTAGAAACAAGGGTTGCAAAGTCTTTAAAGATCTGAAAAGTCTCTGATTTTTCTTTCTTAGGATATACATATCCATATCTAGAGTAATTATCAACAATTGTTAGAAAATATTTTCTACCACCAAATGATGGTGGGAATGGACCAACTATGTCAATGTGAACCAAATCAAAAATGCGTGTTGACAGGCGTGTAGCGCGTTTGGGAATGGCTGCTGCTTTGGATTTGGCCTTCTTGCATACAGCACAATCCAAAAACACCTTACACCCCTTTAGATCCAAACCTTTTGTGAACTCCGGCATCTTCCTAAGAACACGGAAACTGGCATGCCCCAATCTTCTATGCCATTTGTGGATACACCTGGAATGCAAAGGTTTACCAGTTAGTGAATTCTCAACATTAACTTTTTTATGTGGAACCTCAGGCTTGCTCTGAGCAACCTGTTTACCAACTCTCTTTTTGTTGGCTTTAGGAGCCTTTGGAATAGCAACAGGATCTCTCTCTGGAGCATCTCTATCTGGGCCTGTGCTCTCCCTTTTTGGAGTTTGCATACTTGCCTGTGTTTGTGGTTTAGGCTTTGGCTTTAAGTAATAAACACCACCAATTAATATGGTTTCAGCAACAATATCGCCATCTTTAACTATGTAACTTGCTTTTTCAAGGTGGTGAACCTGAAATTTTAATGCTCTAGACAAGTGACACTGACTAAGCAAATTACAGGTTGCTGTTGGTATGTAATAAACATCAGGAATGAATGCATCGAGCTCTTCAACATAAACAGTTCCTTTTCCTTTGACCTGACAAGGATGATTTGAAAAAGAATAAAGTTCACGTAGTTCTGGTTCAGGCTCGTGCATCTCTGTGAAAAGTTCCTTTCTGTAGGTAACATGCAATGCTGCACCACTGTCCAAAGTCCACAGGAGTCGTCTGTCGTACTCTGGTTGAGGTTGTGGATCATTGGTTAAAGCCAATGTGGCGAGTGGAGTTTGTGGATCACGCCGGGGACCACGACGACCTTGTCTTCCGCCTCTGCCTCTGCCTCTGGAGTCTGTTCCTCTGGGCTGGTACGTGACAGGAGCTGGAACTCGTTGGGGACAATCCAACGAGACAATCGGGTGGCATGTCCCACACGATTGCAGGTGTAGCATCTTGGCATCCTTGGAGCGTAGGTCCTTCCTCGGAAGGGGCGCCTAGTTGGAGCTCTTGATGCGGGTGGTCCTCTCAAATGTGGCGTGGCCAACATGAATGCCTCTTCTTCAATTAAAAGCCTACAGACATTGTCCACTGTGCGTTGAGCAATTGGGACTTGGTTAATTTTTGTAACAGCATCTTTCCATTCATAATTCAAAGAGTTAATAATGATGCTGATCATTTGAATATCTTCAATGTTATGGCCTCTTTCTCTCAATTCTGTTCTCAGACCTTTCAGTTTGGTCAAATGTCCTCCAATTTGTTCACCGGGTTTCAATCTCGAACCGTGGAGTTCAGACATGAGTAAACATGAAGATTCAATTGAGATAGGCCTGTAGCAATTTTCCAATTCAGCCCAAATTTGTCGGGCTGTTGTATTTGGTGGAAAAGTGACCTGCAGTTCAGTATCCATGGACATCAATAATGTTGTGCGAGCCCTTATCTCTAAATCTCTTATTGCATAAGTCCAAGGTGGAGCAGGTGGGTTAAATACCATACAGTGAGTACCTTCTCTAAGAAGCAATAGTGTAATCTCACTGACCCAGGCTTTGTAATTGTGTCCTGACATTTTTAGTTTTGACTCACCAGTTAGTGGAGAGACAGAAAATGCCTGGTGAGGAGCCTGCATTTGATATGCTGGCTGTGCTGGCAGAAATGCCTGTGGTATTTGCTGTGCCTGTTGTGGACCTAAAAATGGTCTTGGTTGTGCCATTGGAGGTGGGCCAGGAGGTGGCCCTATTTGCACTTGTGGCTGGGGCACATATGTAGGCATTTGTAGCTGCTGTGGCTGATGCACTGGAATCTGCTGTATTCCAGTTGCCATTTGTGCTTGATCTGCAATATTGGCATGACCTGCTGGAGATGCAGTCATTTGCCTTTGCTGTGTTCCATCTAAAAGGACACCAACACCGCCAGGGGGTGTTTGAGTTTGGGCCTGTGGAAACACTTGTGGCATTTCAGCTTCCTGTAGTAAATTACTTTTGCCAGCAGATGGTGCTGCACCTTTGGGCAGCTTTGCATACGTGGCATTGTATGCTTTAGAGTAGGAGTGGTTATGTAAGACATGTGTAACTTGATCAGGGAGACTTTCATGTGACGTATGCAGTGCTCTTTGCCTTAATTGGCCTGACACAGGATCCACCAGGGGGAGTGTCTTTGGCTCTGAGGAAGAAGACAAGATGGCGCTTTTTGAAAAATTTAAGTCACGGGATTCTTCCTTATCATGCTCAAGCATAAACAAATCTCTCTTAAATCGAGACAGTTCATTTTCATAATATTTTACATGCTCACGATAGGATTTGATGGCCATCTCACGCTGGGTGAGCTCAGGGCTTTGAGAAGAATAATGAATTACTTCTCTCTCTGCGTGGGGGTGAAAAAACTTTGCCGTTTGTGGAAACTTTCTTGGCCTGGCACCAAGCACATCGTAATCTGTGGGCTCTGGTAGAATAGATTCATAGCATGCAAATTGAGAAGAAAAAGCTACCAACCTCAGTCGCAGTTCATTATCTTCAAAAAGCAGCTTCTGTCTTATCTCCCTCCATTTCTGTTCCCACGGCTTCTTCTCGTTCCAGGCGTGTGGCTGTAGTAAGGGGCTGGAAATCTGGAAACCTCCTTTCT
Source organism: Pituophis catenifer annectens (assembly GCF_029215685.1). Classification (NCBI taxonomy): domain Eukaryota; kingdom Metazoa; phylum Chordata; class Lepidosauria; order Squamata; family Colubridae; genus Pituophis; species Pituophis catenifer. Next base: position 21,240,685 of record NW_027256885.1, read on the forward strand.
GCCACCTTCTCAGCAAAATACATTTTGTATTTGTTTTACTTCTGTTTCGGCATCTCAGCAATATAATTAGCGTACCTCAGTAGCTAAAAACTAATTGCCTATGCGCTCTTATCAGAAGTAACAAAAACAAGGAAAAAGCCATAAATCAAACCGTCCTCTGCTACCAGAATGTCAGGGCATTTATTAATCCCATGTTTGGCTCTGGGACTAATTACCCTGGTTTAATTAGAGGAGATGAATCGTGGCTCCTCCTTGTTTGCAATATTCCGAAAAAGAAACGCGAGAAAGGTTTCTAATAAAACTCATTTATTTGTTATAAAGAAAATAAAACACCTCACTAACTAAGAAAAGTTAATTGTTACATTTTGGCAAGCGAGGTCTCCTGCCGGTCCAAGCCGGACCTTGCTGGCAGGAGAACAAAGGAAAGAGTGGGTGTGAGAGCAAGTGAAGGAATGTGGGTGGATGGACATGCGTAGTAGCTTTTGATAACAATTCTTGGCAAGGTACGGAAAGTCAGATAGTCCAGAAATAATGAGCTCAGCTGGTAAATAAAATAACGCAGTGACATAGACTCCCCAGAGAAGTACACATCCGGTTCCTAAAAAAACCCGACCAGAATGGAAATACTTCAAAAAGCTAAAGGAAAGCCAATGGTGTATAAAGGAAAAGAAATAACGATTCTAAAACAGATACAGAGAAGAGTGCGAGACATAAGAAGAGAATACCAATTTTCGGCAAGAAAACTGATCAAATATGACATACATTTTAGGTGGCTGATACCTGAAGGCCTATTGGTGACTTGGCATGAAGAAAGATATAAGTTAGATTCAATAGATAAGGTGATTGATTTTGATGAACAACACTTTGGAATGGAGGAAGAGATGGAGTAGAGAGAGAAAATAGGCAGGGGTGGGATTCTACCAGTTCGGACGTGTTTGGGTGAACCGGTAGCTCCAACGATCAGCTGGGAGTGAACCAGTTTGGTCCGACAATTCTCCCCAAACCAGGGAGAATTTTGATAGTGGAAGTAATGATGAATTATAAATGGACATTGTTGAGGGTAAAACTGCCCTCTGCAAAGTGGTGCAATGGACCAGACAGTGAATAGATATGTTGCTTAGCAAAACACACAGATACTCACAGACTCTGAACGTAGTAAGAAAAATAAACAGTCTTTACTTGTAGTAAAACAAAACAAACTTGGCTTCTCAAAACAAAGATAACACTTCTTCAAATAATCACGGTTCAACACCAAAACATAGTTTGCTTACAATTCCAGTTCTCTGCAGTAACACCGACACAGTTCCTTTCAGCAGTTCAACCTTCTAATAGCAGGAGCAGAAGTGAATGAACTTCCTGCCTTCTTTTATGTCTGCTTAGCACAGCCAATTAGTCATCTTGTTAGCAGTTAAAGCACATAGTTTTCTATATATTATCTACCCAACCGTAGGATAAGCATCCAACAGACATTATTAACAGTAATATATGCACGAAATACTAACCAACAAGCTTTTTATGAACAATTACATTAAAAAAAATACAGAAATAGAATATGATAACATCTGTAATGTGGGAGATTTTAACGCAATTGTTGATGCAAAATTAGACTATAAAAGTAACAAAACAAATCAAAAAGCTAGGAGAACCTTACCAAAGACCTTTTTTAAAATGATGGAGGAACTAGGAATTAAAGATGCTTGGAGGGAATTAAAACCAGAGAAAAAACAATATACTTTCTATTCAAATATGCATAAATCATGGTCGAGAATCGACATGACATGGACGTCACCGGAATTGCAAGAGAATATACAAGAAGTAGATGTGGAGTCAAGTATTTGGGCAGACCATAACCCAATAAAAGTAAAATGGAAAGGTCAAATAAGAAAACCAAGATGGACATTAAAGCAGTCAACATTGGAAGATAAAGAGTTTATGTTAAGGAATTCGCAGAGCAACCCTTGAGTAGCAAGTGTGTGCACATGAAAGCGATTGAGAGTAGTTATGAATAAACACAGCCAACACACAGATACACTGAGTTGTGTTTACTAGGAAATAGTAATAAGGCACAGTCCAATAAACAGTCCAGGTCATACACAGATAAAGCAGTAGATAGTAAAACAATAGTCCAGGGATAATCCAATAACAAAGTCTTCTTACCAGTCGTTGTAGTCATACACAATAATCAGTTCTTCTGTATTTGCAAACAGTAGCAAAACACAGCAAAGAGCAGTAAAGAGCACACAGCAAACAGCAAAGAGCAGTAAGGATCAGCAAAGAGAAACAAACCATGTTTCTAGCTCCCTCTTAAGGACATTGGCTACAGAGCTAACCAATCAGGACACAGTATGATGCAAAACAGCAGTCTTAAAGCTATAATGATGGTTTATATATTGCCAACCCAACAAGTTAGGTAAAAACATTTCCTAACATTCTTCCCTTTGGGTAGGACGATATATAATACCTTACATTCTTAAACCATAGTTATCACAACACTCTTTGTGCTTAACTGCACTCTGAGCCTTGGTGAAATGATCTGCAATATTGTGTTCAGTCATACAGTACTCTAACTGAATCAATTTACTTTTTACACACTGTCTAACATTTAAATATCGCAAATCAGTATACTTAGACCATGTTCTTACAGCTAAGTTAGTAGCCATATTGATTGCAGATTGATTATCTTCGTAAACTATAAACGGATCATTCACATTTAATCCTATATCAATTAACAATTGTTTATAATATACTAATTCCGTACACATCAAGGATAAACATGAAAATTCAGCTTTCATAGTTGATAAACTAATATGCTTTTGCCTAATTGATTTCCATCCTATCAAAACATTATCCAACATTACCACTATACCTGATGTTGATTTACGAGTAGGTAGATCATTTGCAAAACTTGCATCAGCATATGCCGTTAGAACTAGGCTCCAAATATAACGAATAATAAATTGTTTGCTTCAGATATCTAAGTATTCGCTTAGCAGCTTGCCAGTGCCTTTCAGTAGGTTCAGCATTATATCTAGCCAGTTGGTTCACACTATAAGATATATCTGGCCTAGAAACTTCCGGTTGGCACCGCAGGCTTCGTGGACGGTCTCCTTAGACCGCCAGCCCTGTGTCTTCGTAAAAGCCGCTTTGACAGCGTAAATCGGCTGTCTGGCAGCTGAAAAACCTCCCCTTCGGGAAAAGAAGGAGAGGAGAGCCAGTGGGCGAGAGTAGAGCTCCCCGAAAGCCCTCTGGAATATTTCCAGAGGCTTGGAGGGTGAGAGCTCCCCAGTCAGCCCGCCAAGAAGCTCTGAAGCCAGGACAACTCTGTGAAAGCAGAGTGAGAAGCCGCGATCCGATCCTGCTGTCAAAAGTGAGTCTGACTGATTACAAGTGCAGGCAGAGCAGAAACAGGAGAACAAGCCTTAAAAGTACAGAGCTTAACTCCGAAGTTACTTTGTTTCAAACTGAATTTCATTGAGCTGGAGGCTGAAGATGGCGTCTTTGTTATGGTTTTGAAAGTGAAAGCCAGAAACGAAAGTGCTTATTGAGAACTTTGCGCTGGGAGAGTGGATTAGCTGCTTATTAACTGCTGGGAATTGAGAGCTGGTGGAGAAAAAAAACTACCTTGCCTGATAAATTAGAGACTATAAATTACAAACATTTTAAAGTTGTTTAAGGGATTTTGTGGCTTTGGGAAAAAAAAAAAGATCTTTTTAAAAGGGGAAAAAAATGGCTTCTAAACAAGTGAAACCAGGAGTTGTTAAAGGAGGGGGAGGTTCTCCAGTTGTGTCAGTGGTGACACAGAAAGCACAACTTCCGGCTGATTCACAGAGTCAGGAGGCTGCACTTAATGATTTTAAAGAATTTATGAAAGAAGCCATGAATAATCAAGCAACAGCAATGAAAGAAGCTATGAATAATCAAGCCACAGCAATGAATAATTTAACAGTACTTGTGGAAGGAAAATTAAAGAAAGTTGAGGAGGATATAAGATCAATTAAAGAAGTGGTTGCAGAAAAACACGATGAAATAAGAGATGATATTGTTTATGCTGTATCAGGATTGTCAAACCTTGTTATCCAGCTTCATGGGAAAGTGGAAGAAATTAATGAAGCCAATTTAAATTTGGAAAGCAAAATGGGAGATATAATGATCAAAACAGAGAAAGTGGATGATGAACTGGTAATGTTACAATACAGATCCATGGAATTTGCTTTGAGATTGAGAGGCCTGAAAGAAAACAGCAAAGAAAATTTAAAAGATATTTGTGCTCATGCTATTGCAGAGATAATTAAAGAAAGACCAGAAGATGTGGCAAGCCAAATTGATAAAATTTACAGGGTTAATTCCTGGCTGGCAAGACAAAGACAGCTGCCAAGAGATGTGGTGATTTATTTTACAACCAGGAGGATCAGAAATGATATTTTACAAGCTTCCTACAAGAATAAAGTTCAGGTGGCTGGGCAAGAGGTGGTGGTTTTGAAAGAGATTCCTCCAAAGATGTTGAGAAGTAGAAAAGACTTTGGCTTTTTGGCAAATGAGCTGAGAAATCAGCAAGTGGCATACAGATGGGACGTTCCAACTGGTCTAATAGTGACTTATAATGGAGAAAGATACCGGTTAAATACAGTCTGGAAGGCAAAAGATTTTTATGTAAATGTTTTAAAGGCTGGATACCCACCCTCACCAGGGAGGGTGGGGGAAGGAAGAAAATGGAGATGATACAACAAGAAAAAGATGGAAAGCAGATACAAACTTATGCGGAGGTTGCAGCTGGAGGAATTATCATGGAAGAAGATTTGGATCTTGGGGGTTTACCCCCAACTTTGGAACCACCTAAGAAGGGAGAGCCGAAAGCACAACGACTGACCTGATCAACCTATAAACTTCAAGAACAACAATCAAAAAGGCAACAATCCCAAGATTTACCTCAAGAAGTTCAAAAAAGCAGAAGCGGGGGGGGGGGGGGGGCTAGGCCAAACAGTAAGGTGGAGGAGGAGCTTCAGCTGATGCTCATACGGCTTCGAAAGGCTAAAGATGGCAACTAAATTCCTATCTTGGAATGTCAATGGCCTAAATTCACCACAAAAAAGAAAGAAAGTATTTCATTACTTGAAACAATTTAACAATGATGTTATTTGTCTGCAAGAAACACATATTAGATTATTAGACCAAAAATATTTGATAAATTCAAGATTAGGTACACATTTTGTGGCATCAGCGCTAGAGAAGAAAAATGGTCTAGTCATATATGTAAGGAAAGGACTATCAGCTAATTTAATTGAGGCAGATGATCAAGGAAGATATATTGTAATTGAATTATTAACACAGACTGGAAAAATGCTTTTAATTGGAATACATGCCCCTAATCAGCAACAAGACAAGTTTTATAAATTTTTACATACTAAAATAATACAATGGGATTATAAATCCTTTATATTAATGGGTGACTGGAATGGAGTAATAGACACACAGAACGATAAAAAAAGTTTATCAAAGATCTCAACACGTGCAAAATTACCTAAATCTTTTTTTAATATGATGGAAGATATAGAATTGAGAGATATTTGGAGAGAACGTAACGTGGAGGAAAAAGACACTACTTTTTTTTCTGATAGACATCAATCCTTCTCCAGGATTGATTTTATACTAACCACAAATGATTTTATTTTCAGGGTGAAGAAGACGAAGATATGTCCAAGAACTTTAACTGACCACAGTCTGGTTTGGGTGGAATTTGAACAGGAGAGGGGAGAAAGGAGGTCTTGGAGGTTAAATGAAAATTTATTTAGATATGAAGAAAATGTGAAAGAGCTTAAAAAACAAATGAAAGAATTTGTTGTTATTAATATGAATAAGGGTACTTCTATGGAAATGGTCTGGGATGCTAGTAAGGCTTATATGAGGGGTATGTTAATACATATGAATAATAAATATAGACTAAAACAACAAAAGAAGCGGAAAGAGATAAAGGAAGAAATAAAAAAGAAAGAACAATTACTTATATTTAATCCAGGAGACAAGAAAGTAAAAGAAACAATAAATATACTACGAGGGCAATTTAATATGTTAATGGCTGATCAGGTGGCAACTAGCTTACAATATGCTAAACATAATACATTTTGTAATGCCAATAAACCAGGTAGGTGGTTGGCCTACATGTTGAGGAAAAAACAGAAATCACGAATCATTGGTAAGATAGAATTTAGAGGTAAGCAAGTTTACCAACAGAATATGATCAAAAAGGCTTTTTTAGAATTTTATACAAAGTTATATGCTAGTGACTCAATACAAGGTATAGATATAGATAGATACTTAAAGGAAGGGAATATTCCTGAATTAACGTTGGAACAGAGGGAAGGATTGAATCAACCAATAACTTCTGAGGAGATTATTGATGCAATTAAGCAATTAAAAATAGGGAAAGCTCCGGGAACAGATGGATTAACAGCTGTTTATTATAAGAATTTACAGCTTGAAGTGGTAGAACCACTTAGAGCTTTATTTTGTAAAATTCAATTAGGGGGAGGAGTTCCACCCTCTTGGAGAACAGCTTTTGTTTCACTGATCCCGAAGGAAGATCAAAATTGTACTAAACTTGAAAATTTTAGGCCAATTTCACTTTTGAACACGGATTATAAAATTTTTGCTAAGATATTAGCGAATAGACTAATGCCAGTTATGCAACAAACAATTCATAATGATCAATCAGGCTTTATAAAAGGGAGGCAAATGAAATATAATGTTAGACAAATTATAAACTTATTGGAATATTTGGAGAAAAACAACTAGGTCTCTGCAGCGTTCATATTTTTGGATGCAGAGAAAGCATTTGATCGATTGAATTGGCAATTTCTGTTTAAGATAATAGAAAAAATGCATTTTGGGGAGTATTTTATACATTCAATTAGAGCAATATATCAGGAACAAACAGCACAAATAATAGTTAATGGAGGTTTAACAGATGTGTTTAAAATTGAGAAAGGTACTAGGCAGGGTTGCCCTTTGTCGCCATTGTTGTTTATTTTAACTTTAGAAGTTTTGTTGAATAAGTTACGTGACTCTGATAAAATAAAAGGAATTGTAATTAGACAGCAGGATTATAGATTAAGAGCGTTTGCAGATGACCTGGTTGTTACTTTATCTCAACCTATAGAAGTGGCTCCCTATATGTTGGACATAATAGCTCAATATGGTAAAGTATCTGGATTTAAAGTAAATCTACACAAGACAAAGATGATAACTAAAAACATGTCCATAACTCAAAGAAAAGACTTAGGGAGAATAACGGGGTTTGAAATAGTTAAAAAGGTTAAGTATCTAGGAGTAAATATTGCAGCCTCAAATACGAAATTGTTTAAAAACAATTATGAAGTTCTCTGGCAAAAAGTACAGAAAGAAATGGAAAATTGGAAAAAGCTACAACTATCATTATTGGGAAGGATAGCAGCAATAAAAATGAATGTATTACCTAGGTTTTTATTTTTGTTTCAAATGATACCAGTGCTTAAGAAAGATGGAAACTTGATGGAATGGCAGAAAGGGGTTAATACTTTCATCGGGTGGGAAGAAACCAAGAGTGAAACTGAAAATTATACAGGATGTACGTGAGAGAGGAGGTCTTAAAATGCCTAATTTAAGATTGTATTATGAAGCAGCTGCTTTATCACAAATTAGTGATTGGTTTAACTTAACTGAAGAAAGAATGTTAAACATAGAAGGTTATGATTTGTTATATGGACCTGTAAGAAAATCAAGGCATTTTGGATAAAAATTTGGTGGGTGATGCAGAATATTCTGAAAAGAAGGTTGAAATTTACTCCTCAATTGTTCCTATTGGGTATAATGACGGATTGTACAGTATCAGAGACTAAATTGATTTTGAACTTAATATCAGCAGCTAGGCTGTTGGTAGCGCAATATTGGAAGAAGGACTCTTTGCCTACTATTGAAGAGTGGATACTGAAAGTAACGAACTTAGCAGAAATGGCGAAAATCTCAGCGTACTTGAAGGACCATACACAAGAAAGATACGTATCGGAATGGAGAAGATGGATTGATTATATTCAAAATAAGTATCAGACAAGAAAATATCAAATAGCTTATGAATGAACGTTAAGTATTAGAAGTATTATGTTATCTATAGTGGAGTTAAGGTTTCGGGGGGGGGAGTTAGTTTGAGGATAAGTAGGTTAATCTAGTTTATGATTGTTAAATGAAATACCTTGTATTTTGCTCTGGGAAGTCGGGGGGAGGGTGGGATGAGTGGAGGGAAAGGGTGGGGGGAACATGGGGGGGAAGAAAATTCTTTTTTTCTCTGTAAAACTTTTCAATAAAAAAAAAGATATATCTGGCCTAGACCAATTACTCAAATATGATAGACTGCCTATTAAAGATTGATATATTTCCTTATCGAATACAGGACTTTGAATATTAGTATGTTTAAAATCCTGACTCATTGGTGTTTTAGCAGGCTTACAGAGTCCCATGTTGTAACGTTTCAGTAATTAGCTAACTTTCTTGGCTTGTGAAATTTTGTAACCTTTACTAGTTTTAACTATATCAAGACCAAGATAGTGCTTAATTTCTCCTAAATTCCTAATTCTGAACTTCTTTTGCAACATAGAAATAATTTCGGTTGCTTCATTTTCAGATTTTGTAATAAGTGCTATATCGTCAGTAAATAGCAATAATAAAGAAACTAAACCATCTTTATCTTTCTTAAATAAACATGGATCAGCTATACCAGCTACAAAACCCATTGCAACTAACTCATTAACAATACATTTATTCCACTCATAACCTGACTGCTTTAAGCCATAAAGACTTTTCTTCAGTCTCCAGCAATCAGTCTTTCCATCAGTATTCAAGCCTAGTGGCTTCTTCGTATAGATTGTATGTTGTAATGGCGCATGCAGATATGCAGTTTCAACATCTATATGGTTTATCCTGTAATTATTCTTAGCTGCCCATACTAATGCTGCTCGCAACGTAGTTGCCCTCAGACTCAATGCAAACACTTCATCATAGTCCTTATCTGAATGAGCAAATCCTTGAGCAACTAATCTTGCCTTATGGGTAACAGTCCCATCCACACCAGTTTTTAGTTTATAAACCCACTTGCAACCAATTGTATGCTCACCTGGTGGTAACCTAATGTTCTCATAAACATCTAATTCAATGATGTCAGCTCTTTGTCCATCGCTTTCTTCCAAGCTAACTGATCCTTTTCAGGATACAGTTTAATTTCATTAAAGTTAGATGGCTCTATGTTCACCTGACATACAACACTGGCCTGATACCTATCAGGTGGACGTGTCTCTCGAGTTGAACATCTAGGTAACTCAGGACTCGGTATAGGTATTTCTTCTTCTACCTCCCCTATAACCTCCTCCTCCTTTACAGTAATAGAAGGTTCTTCGACTATCTCATTATCAGGGTTATCAGCAAACACTTGAGTATCCACAATAACACTATTATTATTATTGGTTAATCTTTAGTGAGATTCACAGCCTTTGAGGCTGGTTAATAGCTCAGCAGCTCGAGTCCTAACCAAGGACCTAGGAACTGTTAAGGTATCGTCGGAGGATGTAAGCTGTTCCGAGTAAGGTGGTTTTTTGTAGAGTCAAAATGTTCAAGTCCGGCAAATTTAGAATTTCTAAATAGCGGGGTAGCCCTTTGGGTATTGCTCCAAGGGCTCCAATTACAATCGGAACAACACACGTTTTCTTTTTCCACAGTCGCTCAACTTCAATTTGCAAATCCTGGTACTTTGTGATTTTTTTCTTGCTGCTTATCTTCAATCCGTGCATCACCAGGTATTGCAATGTCAATAAACCATATTTTTTTCTTTTCAACTATTGTTATGTCAGGTGTGTTGTGGACCAAGTGCCTGTCAGTCTGAATCCTAAAGTCCCACAAGATCTTGAGTTTCTCATTCTCTAAAACTTTCTCAACCTGATGTTCCCAGTGGTTTTTGCTGTACTCAAATCCAAACTTCTGGCACAATTTCCAGTGAATGATCTTAGCAACACGGTCATGGCGTTGTAGGTAGTCAGTTTGTGAAATTTTGCTGCACCCACTGATCAGGTGGTCGACTGTCTCATCTTTCTCATTGCAGAGGCGGCATTTGCTGTTGGTGGTAACATGTTGAATTTTTGCCTTCATGCAGTTTGTGGCTAGGGCTTGTTCTTGAGCTGCCAAAATAAAGCTTTCTGTTTCTTTTTTCAGTACTCCTGATCTTAACCAGTTCCAAGTTAGTTTCTGGTCAGCTTTGCCTTCAATACTTTTCAAGTATTGACCATGCAGAGCTTTGTGTTTCCAATTTTCAGCTCGCTGCTCAATTACTTCTTTCTTATATTCTGCTTTTGTTTTAGTTGTCTTTAAAAGGCCTCCTTTATTTACTTCCTTAATCATTGGTTCTTCACTTTTCTGGATGTAATCATTCAAGCTGCATTTTTCTTCTTCCACAGTCTGCTTTACTTGTAGGAGTCCTCGACCACCCTCTGCTCTTGGTAAATATCTGGATCTCTTCTGCGCATGCCCAAGATGGCGGATTTGAGCTGAGACGCTCCCGGGAGAAAGGGGTGATTCCTGGCATTTTGGGGACCGCGGGGGCAAATTTGATCATCCTGGCCCCCAGTCCTAGTGAAAGGGGCTTCCTCCCAGCATATAGAGTGATTTCTCGCCCTCCAGGACACCAGGACTGAGGAGATACGGCCGTCAGAAGGCGCCGCGGGGTGGCGGCAGCAACAGCTGTTCAGCGGTGCTTCCCCCCCCCCCACTATGGTCGGCGGCGGTCGGGACGGCGGCGGCAGCTTTGCAGCAGCGGCGGCAGCAAAATGGGGGTCTCCCCGGCTCTCCGGTCTCTCTGGGGTCTTTCTTAAGGCCCCTGGCGTTTCTGGAGCGTGGTGGGAGCCCTGGTGGAGATGGCGGCGGCTGCGGCACTGGTGCCTACGAGGCTTGGACTGCCTTGGACGCTGGTGGAGGCGAGGGGGCAGCAGCCGAATGTGGGGAGAGGCAAATTGCCAACAGCCCGGACCTGTCAGGGGCTGGCTCTACGGACCCATTTCCTGGCCGAATCCGGAGGCCCCCCTGAATTGGGGCTGCAGACTGGGGATAAAAATGACTAAAGACCAGGGAGTGGGAGAGGCTGGAGGATGGCTGAGGGCTGGCCGTGGGCTGCCTCGGGCCATACCCTCCCCCCCTTTTTTGGCTTGTGTAGGCCTCATTATAGTCATTACCCCAGCTGCCTTTTGCCTCGTAAGCCACTTTTTCCATCTTTCTGGGTGTCATCGAACTCTGCCCCTGGTCTTACTATCTTCTTTTGCCTTCTGGACTGGCCTATTCCATCCGCCCCGGACTATATGACAAACGGACAGCTTGAAGTGGGTTCCCAGGGAGTCTGGGTTACTACTACCATCCCTATTAGAGGGGACAGCTTTTGAACTTCTCCATAGCACATTCCATCTGGCCTGACATTGTGAGAGGATGTCTGGGAGGAACATCCCCTAGATTTATCGGAATGGCATGGGACTCCTCCCACTGTCGTGAGAGGACAGTGGAGTCGTTACCCACATTTTTGTTGCTGCCTTTTGTCCTCAGGACCTTTAGACTTTATGGAACCCTGGCCAGACGCCATTTTCACCCTTTCCCATTCTGTGGATGTATTCAACCATTGAGCTTCTTGCGCTGCGAGACTCCCCCCTCTCGCAGGTCTGGCCCTCCACATTATCGAGGGCCTACCTCAATGACGGGCTTTGGAACCCAGAGAGGTGGCGTGCCGCGAAGAGGGGGTTGAGGGGTTTTTTAAGTAAATTGGGTAAATTTTTAAGGGGTCCCGGGGGGGAGGGAAAAATTGGAACTAGGGTTGTGGGTTTGGGGGAAGACCCACCAAGGGGAGGGTCAGGCCTGGCCACTATGCGCGGCGGAGGGGATGGGGGATCCGGAGGTGATGGGGGGGTCGAGCTTGTCCAGATTGTGTTTCTATCATCGGTACTGTGAGTGGGAGGGGTAGATATGGCGGGAGCAGGGGGCCATATCATGTTAAGGGAGCGCGCACCCGCTGTCTCCGAGCGGTAGCGTGCTCCGGCCCCCAAGGCTCCACTCGTTCTCCAGGTTGTACAGACCCTCAGGGCCCGGGCCTTCGACTGATGTTGTGCAACGCCAGGTCCGTAATACATAAAGCCCCCCTCATTTGTGATCTGGTTCAGGAGGGGGGAGCGGACCTGGCAGGTATTACGGAGACCTGGTTGGGCCCGGAGGGAGGGGTCCCTCTGGTAGAAATGTGCCCACCAGGCTTCCTGGCATTCCATCAGCCGAGGTCACAGGGGAGGGGCGGGGGAGTAGCGGTTATTATTAGAGAAGGCCTTAGGCCGAGGGAGGCCACTGTTCCTCAGACGGCCGGTTGTGAGACCCTCCTTGTGAAGTGGGGTCATGGGGTTCAGAGGGGTTTGCTGATCACGTACCTGGCTCCCTGCCACGTGGCAGCAGCCCTGCCCGAGCTACTCAACGTTATCGCCGCGGTGGCGGTTGATACCCCCAGACTTATGGTCATGGGGGATTTCAACCTGCCGTCCGTGGGTGAGATGTCTGAGGTGGCTCGGGAGTTCATGGCTTCCATGACGGCTATGGATCTGACCCAACTAATTCATGGCCCTACGCACATGGGGGGAAACACACTGGACCTGATTTTTGTCTCTGGACAGTGGCTGAGTGATCTCGAGATAGGGGACATAGTCATCGAGCCCTTGTCATGGTCAGATCACTCTCTCCTTCGCCTTGACCTTCGAACCGCTGCACCCCGCCGCAGGGAGGCGGAACCGATGAGATGGTACCGCCCCAGGCGCCTGATGGAACCTGATAGGTTCCAGACGGAGCTTGGGCCAATTCCTGATGTTCTGGCTCACGCCTCGACTGGAGACCTAGTGGCCGCCTGGGATAGGGCGGCCGCTGGAGCTCTGGATCGAGTCGTGCCTTTGCGGCCTCTGACCCGGCGCCGATCTCACCTGGCTCCTTGGTTTACTGAGGAGCTGAGGGAGATGAAGTGCCGGAAAAGACGCCTAGAGAGTAGTTGGAGGGCCAGTCGTACTGAATCTGACCGGACACTGGTAAGATCTCATATTAAGAATTACCTAGTGGCAATAAAAGCAGCAAAATGCACTTATCTTGCTGCTCTTATTGCGTCATCAGATAACCGCCCGGCCGCCCTGTTTAGGGTGACCCGCTCCCTGCTCCACCAGGAAGCGAGGGAGGACCCCTTGGAGGGAAGAGCCGAGGATTTTGTTCAGTATCTGTATGACAAAATCACTCAGATTCGGGAAGATCTGGACTCCGACTGGGTAGATCCAGCGGGGATGACGGGGGCAGGTCCTGAGAATGTTATCTGGGATGAGTTTGATTCTGTGACCCCTGAGGACGTGGACAGGATTCTGGGTAGACTGAATGCGACCACATGTTTGTTGGACCCGTGCCCCTCCTGGTTAGTGCTGGCTTCCCGGGAGGTGACGCGAGGCTGGCTCCAGGGGATTATAAATGCTTCATTGGGCGAGGGTGTCTTTCCCGCCGCCTTGAAAGAGGCGGTGGTGAGACCTCTCCTCAAGAAGCCTTCCCTGGACCCGGCAACATTGGCTAACTATCGTCCAGTCTCCAACCTTCGCTTTGTGGCGAAGGTTGTTGAGAGTGTGGTTGCACGACAGCTTCCCCAGTACCTGGATGAAACGACGTATCTAGATCCGTTCCAGTCGGATTTCAGGCCTGGGTACAGCACGGAAACGGCATTGGTCGCGTTGGTGGATGATCTCTGGAGGGCTCGGGACAGAGGTTGTTCCTCTGTCCTGGTCCTATTAGATCTCTCAGCGGCTTTTGATACCATCGACCATGGTATCATGCTGCACCGGTTGGAAGAGTTGGGGGTGGGAGGCACCGTATTACGGTGGTTCTCCTCCTTTCTCTCCGACCGGTCGCAGTCTGTGTTGACAGGGGGGCAGAGGTCGACCCCGAGGCCCCTTATATGTGGGGTGCCACAAGGATCGGTCCTCTCGCCCCTTCTGTTCAACATTTATGTGAAGCCGCTGGGCGAGATCATCCGTGGTTTCGGGGTGGAGTACCATCAGTACGCTGATGACACCCAGCTGTACATCTCCACCCCAGACCACCCCAACGATGCCCTTGAAGTGATGTCCTGGTGCCTGGAGGCCGTACGGATCTGGATGGGGAGAAACAGGCTCATGCTCAACCCATCCAAGACCGAGTGGCTGTGGTTTCCGACGTCCCGATATAGTCAGCTGGTGCCATCGCTGACTATTGGGGGCGAAGCATTGGCCCCCACGGAGAGGGTTCGCAACTTGGGTGTCCTCCTGGATTCACGGCTGTCTTTAGAAGAGCACTTGACGGCCGTGACCGGGAGAATTTTTCATCAGGTCCGCCTGATTCGCCAGTTGCGTCCCTTTCTGGATCGGGACTCGTTACGCACGGTCACTCATGCCCTCGTCACCTCCCGTCTGGACTATTGTAATGCTCTCTACATGGGGCTCCCCTTGAGGAGCACTCGGAGGCTCCAACTGGCGCAGAGTGCGGCCGCGCAGGTGGTGATGGGAGCAACGTGGCGCTCCCATGTAACGCCTCTCCTGCGCGAGCTGCACTGGCTCCCGGTGGTCTTCCGAGTGCGCTTCAAGGTCTTGGTTATCACCTTCAGAGCGCTCCATGGCTTAGGACCTGGCTATTTACGGGACCGCCTGCTGCCACCAATAGCCTCCCACCGACCAGTACGCTCCCATAGAGAGGGGCTCCTCCGGGTGCCGTCGGCCAAACAATGTCGACTGGCGGCCCCCAGAGGGAGAGCCTTCTCTGTGGGGGCACCTACGATCTGGAACGAGCTCCCCCCGGAGATACGGAGGATTCCGGATCTGCGTACCTTCCGTCGCGCGCTTAAGACGTTTTTATTCCATCAAGCTGGCCTGGCCTAAACTTTTCCTCTTTTTAAATGGAATTTTAAATTTGGTTTTAATTTATTGGGGTTTTAAAATGTCTCAGCCAAATTTATCTAATTAGTTTTATCTCTATTTTAAATTTTGTATCTACATGTTTTATTTTATGGCTGTTCACCGCCCTGAGTCCTTCGGGAGTAGGGTGGTATACAAATTTAATAAAAAAATTATATATATATATATATATATATATATATATATATATATATATATATATTCGGTCAACATCACTTTTAGGGTGCAAGGCATGATTCATTGTCATAAGCTTCCTTGTTTTTCTGTCCAAATTGTCTAACTCCATCTGGGTCCAGTCAATTATTCCTGCAGAGTATCTAATCACAGGTATAGCCCAGGTATTTATGTCTTTTATGATGTTTCCTCCACTCAATTTGGACATTAATATCTTATGAACTTCCGGTTTGCTTCTCGTAGCCACTAGACGGTCCCTTGGGACCGCCAGCCCCTTCGCCTGTAAAGAGCCGCCTTTACAACGGAAAGGCGGCTCGAAAAACTCCATTTCCAGGAGGAAATGTGAGATAGAGCAGGTGAGTGTAGGTAGAGCTTTCCGCGTAGCCCCCAGAGTTTTTTTTTTTACTCCTGGGGGCGAGCGGATGAGGCTCCCTATATCACTTGCCGTTTGCTCCGGGCGTTGGGAGACCTCTGCTTTTTTGCAGAGCAAGGCTACGAAAACAAGCTTTTCAAGATAACTAACAGATTAAGCAAAGAGGATGAGATTTGGACCTGGATTTGTGACCCTAAACTGCAAGTATTTATACTTATTTTGCAAAGGATATTGAACAAAGTAAAAAAGAACTTTTAAAATGGCGACTGCCGAAATTTGAGCAGGGAAGCTGAAAAGGGAAAGTCCTTCCGTTTCTTATTAAGCCACAAAGTAGCGGAATAAATACTCCTGGCTACAATTGAAGAAAAAGCTCCACTTTTGTGTTTTGTGTTTTCTCCTTTCTGGAGACTTGATTTGATATTGATCTCGTTTGGAAAGAAGCTTTGCTTTTTTTTCTTCTTTTTTTTAAAAAAAGTTTGCCTGTGTGGAAATATGGCGTTTAGGCTTTCAAAGCCGGATAAACAAGCAGGGGGGGGGGGATTCCCCCATCCACAAACTATATGAACAAGTTCTTAACTTACAGTCTCAGAAAACTGATTTTAATATAATTGAATTTCTTCTGGAGGAGATTGTGAGAAGGGATGAGATTATGAATCAGAACTTTGAGAAATTTAAGCAGGAAACTAAAGAATTGGTGCAATTAAAGTTTGATATTTTGCATCGAAAGATTATAAAAATGGCTAATGGTTTCTCAGAATTTATCACCAGGTTGGATACAAATATTAATCTATTAGAGTCTAAAATGGAGGAAATTGAGGACAATTTGGAAAATAAAATAGAAAAAATTGAAAATGATTTGATAAACATTCAAGACAATAGTTTAGAAGAAAAACCAAAAATGGAAGTTGATCCAAAGATTTGTAATGTAGAAAATATACAACAACGGATTGAAAAGGAAGTTTTAATGATGCAATATAATTTTACTGAATACGCGATTAGATTGAGAGGATTACAGGAAAATAACAGAGATGACTTAAGGAAAATATCTTCTGAAGTTCTGGCTGGGATTTTAAAGGTTCAACCTGAGGAGGTATTTTGTAGGATCGATAGAGTCTATAGAATAAACTCCTGGATTGCAAAGCAAAGGCAATTGCCTAGAGATGTGGTGATTTATTTTACAGATAAAGAAATAAGAAATAATATTGTGCAGAAATCTTTTAAGTCTACTTTGCAACTGTTTGGAAGAAAGATTTGGATATATAAAGAATTACCGCCTAAGATGTTATTGGAAAGAAAGAAATTTGGTTTTCTGGTGGCTGAGCTTGAAAAAAGAAATATCTTATTCAGATGGAATGCTCCAGTTGGTATAATATTGAGATATCAAGGAGAAAGATATCAATTAAATACTGTTGAAAAAGCGGAAGAATTTTATCAAAAAATTTTAAAAATGAACTTAACATCTTTAAGCACAACACAAGAAAAGCAGAAGGAGTTAGAAATAAAGGAAAAACATCGAGACACAGAGGCCTTTGTAGATGAATTGCCTTTGGATTCTTCAGACACCTCAGCTGGATTATTTATGAATAAGAGAGAAGTGGCATCGGATTCTAACGTGATGATTCATCAAGTCACAGACAACCATGGAAATCAACTAATTGATACACAACTTACAGAAAAGAAATATGAGTCACAAAAGCAAAACCAACAAGATCAAGTTATAAATCAGAATGAAAACCGATCAGTTGATACAAAACCTGCAGAAAGGAAATTAGGATGGAGATCAAACCCACAAAAAGAAAGGAAAAAAAGAAACAGGTCTCACAAAAATAAAAATTTCTAAATTAAGCAACAGCGAAGCCAGTTATTTTTAAAAAATACGTGATTGAATATTTGAGGAGATGGTTGAGGCGAAGTAGTGGTTAATATCATCCTGAGGAGAGTGACGGACCTCTGCAGTGCCGTAATTTTGGGATGTGAAAAGGGCCTTAAACTGTTCGATTGGAATTATCTATTTTTGGTTTTCTTTTCATTGATCAACGTATTATATCTATGCTGAGCTATAAGGCAAGAGAGTTATGTTGGGGCATGCAGAAGATCTGGTTGTTACCCCATTATGACGATGGGAATTAATAATCCTGAAGAAAGCCACTATTACAGATATTATATGGAATACAATTATAAAGTCACTCGGGTGGTTGTTTTCTTTTTTTTATATATATACGAAGATATTCATTATTGATGGGGGCAGATGATAACTGAGGATTTTGAATATTCTGTTGCAACTGGGATGTTATGTTACCCTAATACGGATGATGGAGTCAGCAATCCAGTGGAAAGACATCAAAGAAGATATTATATGGATTATAAGTTTAAAGTTATTGATTTTGTCTATATAAGGGAATATTTTCTAATAGGATGGGCAGAAGAACAAAGATATTAAGAATTGTTGTGTATGGTAATTTTGTAGGAAAGTGGGTGGAGACAGGCTAGTGTATTGATTGTATAGATTAAGAAAAGGGATGCTTAAGAGATATATTTATGGGAGTGGAGGAAATGGATAGAGCAGAACAAATATAAAACTAGAATTCATGGGGAAGGCTGCTTTGAAATGTCATATTAATATACACAAAAGATTAAATGTTAAAGTAGGATTTATTATATAGTTCTAAAGTGGAAGGTTGTTTTGAAATGTTATATTAATATATAGACATAAGTATGGGGGAGGAGGAAAAAAAGGGCAGATTATTGCTAAATTGGGAGTTATAATAATATTACTGTGTTAAATCAGAAGTTATTATATAGTGTTATAATAGAATGTTATTTTGAAGTGCATGGTAAGAGGGGGAAGTAATAATATTAATAATATCATTAGAAGTAAGGGTCAGTATCTGGAGGAGGGAGTAAGGGGATGGTAAAATATTATATAAAATCTGTTATGTATCAGGTTTTTTTTTTGAAGAAGTCACAGGGGGGGGTGGGGAGGTGAGGGGAGGTTAGGGAGGGGGGGAAGGGGGAAAAATTTGTAATTGAAAACTTTTTCAATAAAAAAAAATATCTTATGAATTAGCCAAATGTACTTGGCTGAAGTGAATTCCTTGACTTTATTATGCATTAAGTCAGAGGCTTCTAAAATCCCCAAGTATTATTATTATTATTATTATTATTATTATTATTATTATTATTATTATTATTATTATTATTATTATTATTATTAAAATTTTTATACTGCCCTTCTCCTGAAGGACTCAGGGCAGTGAACAGCCAAAATTAAAATACAATATGAAAATTAAAATAGTTTTAAAAATAATTAAATCAATTTGGCTTCCTCAATTTAAAACACCTTACCCATAAAATTAACCCATTAAAAATTTTAAGCCAGCTCGGCTTGCTGAAATAAAAAAGTCTTCAGCGCCCGGCGGAAAGTACGGAGGTCTGGGATCAGTCATATCCCTGGGGGTAGCTCGTTCCAGAGGGCGGGTGCCCCCACAGAGAAGGCTCTCCCCCTGGGGGTCGCCAGTCGACATTGCTTGACCGACTGCACCCTGAGGAGACCCTCTCTGTGGGAGCGTATTGGCCGGTGGGAGGTTATCGGTGGCAGAAGGTGGTCTCGTAGATACCCAGGCCCTAAGCCATGGAGTGCTTTAAAGATGAGAACCAATACCTTGAAGCGCACCCAGAAGACCACCGGAAGCCAGTGCAGCTCGCACAGGAGAGGTGTTACATGGGAGCGCCATGTCGCCCCCATAATCACCCGCGTGGCCGCTTTCTGGACCAGTTGGAGCCTCCGGGTGCTCCTCAAGGGGAGCCCCATGTAGAGAGCATTACAGTAGTCCAGGCGGGAAGTAACGAGGGCATGAGTGACCGTGCATAAGGAGTCCCGATCCAGAAAGGGGCGCAACTGGCATATCAGGCGAACCTGATAAAAAGCCCCTTTGGCCACGGCCATCATATGCTCTATCATTTACCTTGTCAGATTCCTGCTCAAGCTTACTCCAACCAACATGCTCCAGGAACTTGGCACTAGCATTGCAGTACACACTAGTAGTACCTGGTGCCCAAAATCTATATGACCTGTGGTTGGATTCATAACCAACCAAAAACAGCGTCTTTGCTCTATGTTGCCCCATTCATCTCAATTGCGAGGGAATATGAACCCATGCTGGGGCTCCAAATGTGTGCAAATAACTTAATTCTGGTGGTCTTCCATGCCAACGTGCGAATGGTAATTCACCAGTTGTTGAATTGACTACGTTATTCAAGACATGGTTAGCACACATTATTGCCTCACCCCAAAGTGTCTCAGGCAAACCAGAATCAGATAACATGGTTCGAGCCATAGCCTGCAACGTTTGTCCTCTGCGTTCAATATACGCATTACGTTGCGGTCTATAAGGGGCAGTACGCTTGTGTTCAATGCCAGCTTTCTCTAACATAGTTACAAACCTGTTATTGGTAAGCTCAGTACCATTGTCAGTTACCAGGTAAAGAACCTTGTGTTTCTTTTTCCTCTCAGCAAACCTCAGCCAGTTTGAAAAATGCTGGAATGTGTCTGCTTTGGTTTTCATAAGGTAACAGAAACCATAACGAGAAAAATGGTCTATTATGCTCAATATATAACAGGCTCCTCCTAAACTAGGTTTTTTAGGACCAATGATATCTGCAAACACTACCTCTAAAGGTTCATTGGTTGTAAACCCATTAACTCTGTTTGCAGGGGTTACCTTATTCTTTTCTTGACTGCAAGCATTACAGTTTAAATATTTTTTACAAGGTTTTAATTTTTTCCCATCAGATAATTCCACAGTTTTCTTTAACATTTGAAAGTTTACATGTCCCAAACGCCTATGAAGCAAGTGAATGCATTCATCATGTGGCTTTGTGTTATCGTAAACTGAGTTAGCATTAGCCATGATTAATGGATCATCATTCAGAACAAACAAATCATTCTCTAACTTTGCAGTAACACTTGTACCATCTTTTTCTATCAAACATTTATCTCCCCTAAATGTTACTACAAACCCAACTTTTAACAATGCTTTCACAGATAGCAGGTTAAATTTCAGGTTAGGTACATACAACATAGGTAAATGCTCATTTATACATGAACAATATGCAGTACCTTCTCCAGATACTTTCATTTTCCATCCATTTGCTATTGATACATGTTGTTTACTCTTGGTCATGTTAACAAACCTTTCTTTACTATTAGTTATAGACTGCAATGCTCCACTGTCAACTACCCACAAATCATGGTTTACAGTTGTAGCTGAGCTGGATATAGCTAAACTAACATCCTTTTTAGCTCTCTGTTGACTACCAGTATTCAGTTTCTTGCCCTTTTTACAGAATCTCGCTATATGACCTTTAGCCCCACAAGAAAAACATTTTCTAACAGTATAGGCAGTTGAAGACAGGTTTTCTTCCTGTGGTTGTCTCTTTCTCAGTTGGTCTTTATCTTGCCTTCTTCTGGACTCTTGTAACAATCTCCCGGTTATGTCAGTCAATGTCAGTTCATCTCTGGTCAAGACTTCCAGTGAAGATACATAATCATCATAACTTTCATCCAAAGAGGAAAGAATGATATAAACCTGATGTAGCTCTGAAAAAATCAGCTCCTTTTCATGTAGCTCTTGTAAAGTTCCTTTCATAAACTCCAGATGAGCTAACATATCTCCACCTTTCAGAAGACGAGCTCTAAACAGTTTACGTGTAAGGTGTATGTGTGCACCCACACTATCACGAACATAAATCCTCTTCAGAGTGTCCCAATACTTGGCAGCAGACTCCTCACCACGAATATGGACTAGCTGCTGGTCACTCAGTGTCAGTCCAATTATACAAAGAGCCCTTTCATTATCCAGGTTAAATTTGGCTATTTTCTTTGCATCTTCATCATCTTCTGGATTCCAAGCAGTTACATCCAGTGGATCATGAACTATAGCCCATAACCCTTCCTTACGCAGAAGTAGGCTGCACTTCATAGACCAGGAAACGTAGTTTGTTCCATCCAACCGGGTTATCAGAGATATGCTGGTTGACTGTTCTTGTGCCATCTTCACTTGGACAATAAACCACAAAAACTGCTGTCTGAATATGGTACTGTGTATTCACACTAACTCTCAGTATCCTGGGCCCATAACCAATGTTAAGGAATTCGGAGAGCAACCCTTGAGTAGCAAGGGAGTGCACATGAAAGCGATTGAGAGTAGTTATGAATAAACACAGCCAACACAGAGATACAGTGAGTTGTGTTTACTAGGAAATAGTAATAAGGCACAGTCCAATAAACAGTCCAGGTCATACACAGATAAAGCAGTAGATAGTAAAACAATAGTCTAGGGATAATCCAATAACAAAGTCTTCTTACCAGTCGTTGTAGTCATACACAATAATCAGTTCTTCTGTATTTGCAAACAGTAGCAAAACACAGCAAAGAGCACACAGCAAACAGCAAAAAGCAGTAAGGATCAGCAAAGAGAAACAAACCATGTTTCTAGCTCCCTCTTAAGGACATTGGCTACAGAGCTAATCAATCAGGACACAGTATGATGCAATACAGCAATACAGCAGTCTTAAAGCTATAATGATGGTTTATATATTGCCAACCCAACAAGTTAGGTAAAATAATTTCCTAACAGTTTATAAAAGAAATGGAGAAGGAAATGGAGTTCTTTTTCAAAAAGAATAAAAATGGAGAAATGTCCCTGCAAAATGTGTGGGATACTGCCAAGGCATATTTCAGGGGATTAGTGATCTCCTATATAGGAAGGAAAAACAAGGAGAAGAAAAGACGAAAGGAATTAGAAGAATATAAAAGACTGGAATTGGAATTACAGAGACCCGCAAAAAAGAAATGGCAAAAATCAAATAGAACTAGTAAAACATGAATTAAATATTTTAGAGAAAGAGGAACTGGCAGAAAAAATCAAAGCAGCTAAACAAAACTTCTTTGAAAACGCAAATAAGCCGGGGAGATGGTTGGCATTCAGACTCAAAAAAGAGAAAGAAAAGGACTTCCGGTTTGCGAGCCTCGGCGACGGCGGTGTTTCTTTAAAGACCGCCAGCCCCGCCGCCTGTAGAGCCGCCCCGCGATCGAGGAGCGGCTCGAAAACTCCAAAATCTTGAAGATTGAAGGAGAAGAGATAGCAGGGTACAGGTTGAGCCCCTGTAACCCCCCAGGGAACTGTTTCTGGGGAGGAAACAGGCGTGGCTCCCTTCCAACCTGCTGAAACTCCGGGCGGCGTGGGACGTTTCTGCTAATTAGCAGAACAAGCCGGCAGCAGCAAACTCTTAAAGCGAAAGGAACTAATTTTAACAATCAACGGAAATATCAACTTGAATCCAGAAACTTGAAAACTGCAAGTATCAGTGCTTTGTTGACTTTCTAATTTAAAAGAGAAAGTGAGTGAGTGAAAGTGATTTGAAAAAAAATGGCGCCCAGCATTTGAGTTAACGAGCTAATGAAAGTGGATTTGTGAAGCCTTCCTGCTTTGTTACAAAGTTATAAAGCTGCTACAAAGTTGCTCTATCTAAAGAAAAAAATTCTTTTTCTAAAATTTGACTTTGTTTTACTTCAGCTTCACTTGATTAAATCTGGGGGACTTTTTTAGAAGCTTTTGTGGAAGAGGGAAAGGAAAAAGAACTTCCCTCTTTAGAAAAATTAGCTTACGTGGCACAATGGCTTCAAAGAAGCAGGAAGGGAAGGCATCAGGGGGGGGATCCCCCACACATAAACATCAAACGCAACTTCCCCCTGCTCAACAGTTACAAACTCAGAAAAAAGAAATTGATGTGGGAGATTTAAAAGACTTTATTTCTAAAACTTTGGATGAAAAATTTCAAGAATCTCAACAGGAAATAGATCATAAACTTCAAAAATCACATGAGGAATTTCTGCAGGAAATTAATGAAGTTAAAGATATGGTGAAGCAGAATCAAAATATGGTGACCAAAAAAATATCAGAAGTGGCGTCTGGCCTGGCAAATTTTATTGGGAAAGTTGATTTTAAAGTTGAAGAACTCAAATTAGAAGTTAATGTTAGGATGAAAGATAATGACTATAAAATTGAAGAAGCTGATAATAAAATGCAGAGAATTGAAGATGAGATTGTCATGATACAATTCCGGGCGATGGAATTTGCCATACGGCTTCGGGGAATTCGAGAGGAGGAGAGACAGGACTTGAGACAAGTTTGCTCTGAAGCCTTGGCTAAGATCTTACAAGTTAACCCTGATCTGGTATTTCACAAAATAGATAAAATTTACAGAGTGAACTCTTGGGTGGCCAGACAAAGACAACTGCCTAGAGATGTGGTCATATATTTTACTGAGAGAGAAATTAGAAATGAAATCCTCCAAAAATCTTTTCACACCTCTGTACAAGTGGGGGGCTCACGACTTGTAATTTTTAAAGAATTACCTCCTAAAATGCTGAAAGCTAGAAAAGAATTTGGTTTTCTTGTTAAGGAATTGAAAGACTTACAGATACCCTTCCGGTGGGACGCGCCAGCTGGGATAATTTTTAGATATAAGGGAGAAGGATATCGATTGAATACTGTGGAGAAGGCACAACATTTTTATAGTACTATTCTTAAGGAAAGAACACCATCTCCACGTACATCTACAGTTTTGGAGATTAAGGAGAGTGAAGAGAGGCAATTGGAAGAACAGCCTAAGCAGGAATTAGAAAATGTGCAAGGTGCAGAAGGAGGTTTTCTGAGTGAGCCCTTGCTGGATTCTTCTCCAATTTTGGATTTGATTCAGTTGACTGAAGTTAAAGATCAACGTATAACTAGAGCTCAATCCAAATTACTTAAACAAAAGCAACAACAACAACAGGAAAGACAAGACAAGAAGGCAGCAAAGAGTACCCCACAAGAGAGTGGAGCTATGGGAGGAGCAAGATCGAAGCTCTTGGATGAACTTCAAATATTTTGCTCTGCGCTCCAGAAACAGGCCGATGACCCTTAAGTGTTTATCTTGGAATGTTAATGGGTTGAACTCAGCACAGAAAAGGAAGAAACTATTTACATATTTGAAACAATTTAATAATGATATAATATGTTTACAAGAAACGCATATTACAACTCAAGATCAGAAATATCTGATAAATTCAAAATTAGGAGTACATTATATATCTTCAACTTCGCAGAAAAAGAATGGTGTGGTTATTTATGTAAATAAAAAATTAACAGCAAAAGTTATAGAAGTAGATCAAGATGGTAGGTTTGTAGCAATTGAATTGCTTACAGCAAATGGTCAAATTCTTTTGATTGGAATTTATGCTCCCAACCAACAACAGGATTGTTTTTACAAGATGTTACATACTAAAATAGTGCAATGGGACTATAGATCTATTTTATTTATGGGAGATTGGAATGGAGTAATTGATTCTAAATTAGACAAAAAGAGCTTGGCAAAGTCTAGAATTAGACTACCGCAGACTTTTTTTGATTTGAAAGAAGATATGGAACTAAAAGATGTTTGGAGAATACATAATCCAAATGAATTGGATTACACTTTCTTTTCCGATAGACATAGATCTTTTTCTAGGATTGATTTTATCCTGTTGTCAAATGATCTACTTATTAAGACAAAAAGAACAAAGATTTTTCCAAGAACTTTGACTGACCATAGCCCTGTATGGATAGAAATTGAGATGGATAAGGTTGAGAGACGTTCTTGGAGATTAAATGAGAATTTGTTTAGATATGAAAAAAATACAATAGAACTTAAAAAGCATTTGAAAGAATTTTTTGAGATAAATTTGAATAAAGGTACCCCAATTGAAATTGTTTGGGACGCTAGTAAAGCTTATATGAGAGGGGTACTTATCTACATGAATTCTAAACATAGACTGTTCCGACAAAAGAAAAGATCTGAGTTGGAAATGGAAATAAAGAATAAGGAACAATTACTTATTAAAAACCCAACAGATGAAAGAATACGAAGTGCTATAAAACTTTTGAAAGACCAATTTCAAATGCTTATGGCGGAACAAGTTGCAACAAGTTTACAATACGCGAAGCATAATACATTTTGCAATGCCAATAAACCGGGCAGATGGTTGGCTTACACACTGAGGAAAAAACAAAGTATACGGACTATTGATAGTATTAACATTGGAGGGAAAGAAATTTTTCAACAAAAATTAATTAAAGAAGCTTTTGTGGATTATTATACTAAATTATATGCCAAAGAAGAGGTGCAGAATGGACTTATAGAAAAATATTTAAAGGATAAGAGAGTTACAAAAATTACTGATCAACAAAAGGAAAGAATGAATTATCCTATAACAGAGGAGGAGATAATAGCAGCAATTAAGCAGCTAAAAACAGCCAAAGCTCCTGGCACGGATGGTTTGACTGCAGTGTATTACAAAACTTTACAAGCTGAAATGGTGGAACAACTTAGAGACTTATTTTGCAATATTCAACAAGGGGGTAAAATACCCCCATCTTGGACAACTGCTTATATATCTCTGATACCAAAGGAACAAGTTGGTCCTAAAAAACCAGAGAACTACAGACCAATATCTCTTTTGAACACAGACTATAAAATTTATGCGAAGGTATTAGCCAACAGGTTGATGCCAGTAATCCAAAAAGTAATTCATGAGGACCAAGCGGGATTTATTGAGGGCAGATATATGAAGGATAATGTAAGGCAAGTAATAGACTTATTGGAATATCTTGATAAGAATAAACAGATTTCTGCAGTGCTGGTTTTTTTGGATGCGGAGAAAGCCTTTGATAGAGTGGATTGGAACTTTCTACTAAAGACTTTAAAAAAGATGGGCTTTGGGGACCAATTTATACAGTCGATCTCAGCAATTTATCAAGAGCAAAAAGCACAGATTATTATTAATGGAAGTTTGACGACAGAGTTTAAAATTGAAAAAGGAACAAGACAGGGATGTCCGTTGTCCCCACTTTTATTTATATTAACATTGGAAGTCTTGCTAAATACAATACGGGACTCAAAAATTTTGAAAGGTATAGTGATAAGGCAAGAGGATTATAGAATAAAGGCATTTGCAGATGATCTGGTTGTTACCCTATCACAACCAATGGAATCAATAATCCTGATGAACGACATTATACAAGACTATGGTAGAGTTTCAGGTTTTAAACTGAACTCAAAAAAGACTAAAATGATAGTTAAGAATATGACACAAGATCGTAAACACGAGCTTGAAAGGAGGGCAGGTTTTGAAATTGTACCTAAGGTAAAATATCTTGGAATTCAGGTTGCAGAATCAAATATGAAATTGTTTCAAAATAATTATGAGGTGTTGTGGCGAGAGGTTCAGAAAGACATGGAGACTTGGAAAAAGCTGCAACTGTCTTTACTTGGAAGAATAGCAGCAGTTAAGATGAATATTTTGCCAAGATTTCTGTTTTTGTTCCAAATGATTCCGGTGCTTAAAAGTGACAAACAACTGAAAGTCTGGCAGTCTGGTGTGAATAAGTTTGTCTGGAACGAGAAAAAGCCGAGAGTGAAATTGAAAATTATGCAAGATGTTCCAGAAAGAGGAGGCCTTAAACTCCCAAACCTACAGTTATATTATGATGCAGCAGCTTTAACTTTAACAAGTGACTGGTTTGGAAATAAAAAGGCTGGAATATTGAATGCAGAAAGTTTTGATCTTGAATTTGGATGGCATGCTTACTTATTCTATGAAAATAAAGTGGATAAAGTATTTAAAAGTCATATACTTAGAGACTCCTTGATGAAAGTTTGGAAGAAGCACCGACTCAAATGGGATTATAAAATACCGCTATGGCTGGATCTTGGTCATACCTTGTGGAATACAAATATAATGTCACTCGGGGGGTTTTTATATAAAGAGGTTCTTTTTACAGATGCGGGCAGATGGCAGCTGAAGACATTGCAGACACTGTTGGACGAAGGGATTAATTTAACCTGGTTACAATATAATCAATTACAAATGAGATGGAAAGAGGACCAAAAAACTGGTATTATGTTGC
Source organism: Pituophis catenifer annectens (assembly GCF_029215685.1). Lineage (NCBI taxonomy): Eukaryota > Metazoa > Chordata > Lepidosauria > Squamata > Colubridae > Pituophis > Pituophis catenifer. The sequence continues at coordinate 21,268,221 of NW_027256885.1, forward strand.
ATGAGGAAGAATTGGTTAGACATATAAGAGAGAAAGGTCCAATGCATATTAAAAGGCTTTATAATGTTTTGTTAGAAAGAGATTCAGAAACGGAATTAGTTAAAGATTGTATGATTAAGTGGGCACAGAATTTTGAAGAACCAGTGATGCTGGAAACTTGGGAAAAAATTTGGGTTCAGAATGTTAAATTTACACAGTCGCAAAACCTGAGAGAAAATTTTTATAAAATGTTTTATAGATGGCATTTAGATCCTAAAAAGTTGTCATGTATGTACCCTAATGTTCAGCCAAAATGTTGGAGATGCGAATGTTTGGATGCTACGTATTATCATGTATGGTGGACCTGTAGGAAAGTTAAGGCTTTTTGGATAAAAATTTGGTGGGTCATGCAGAATGTTTTGAAGAAAAAAATTCAATTTTCTCCACAATTGTTTTTATTGGGTATAGTTAAGGGTTTTACACGGGGTGAAATAAAACTAATATTGTATATGATAACAGCAGCAAGATTGTTGATAGGTAAATACTGGAAGAATGAAGCTTTGCCTACTATCGAGGAATGGACTTTGAAGATGGCCAGTTTTGCAGAGATGGCGAAGATTTCAGCGTATTTAAAAGATTGTTCACAAGAGACTTATGAATGGGAATGGAAAAGGTGGATAGAATATGTTCAGAACAAATACCAAACTAGAAAGTATCAAATAGCTTTTATTTGAAAATAATGTATTAGAAATATTTTAATGTAAAGAGACAAAGAGGAAAAATTATATAGGGGGAGGGATGGGTTCAGGTTTATTTATTAGTGTTATTAGTTATGAGTATGTAATAGGGAAGTCTGGGGGGGGAGGGTTGGGGAGGGTTAGGGAGGATGGGAAGTTTGGGGAGGGTGGGAGGGTGGTGGGGGGGTGAAAAAAGGGGTGAAAATGTAATTGTAAAACTTTTGCAATAAAAAAAAAAAAAAAAAAAAGAGAAAGAAAAGAAACTGATACAAAAGTTATGAGACGAGACGTGTACAATCCGACACAAAAATGAGGACAAGAAAAAATAATAAAAGAATTTTATGAAAAACTATATAGCAAAGAAAACATACTAGAAGATAAAATTCAACAATATATGGAAGAAGTCAACCTACCCAACGTGCCGGATGAAGTGAAAACAATGTTGAATGAAAGAATTACAATGATGGAGTTAACAGAAGCAATTAAGAGGCAAAAAAACAAGACACCAGGACCGGATGGCCTACTGGCAGAATTTTATAAACACTTACAAGAGATCTTAGGTCCATCTATGCTTGAAGTTTACAATGAAGTATTGTCTGAAGCAAAAATCCCTAAAACATGGACAGAGACAATTATAACATTGATACCTAAAGAAGATTCTGATTTATTACAAATAAAAAACTATAGACCAATATCACTGTTAAATGTAGATTACAAAATCTATGCCTAAATAATTGTAGAAAGACTGAAAAGATTTTTAAATGACTTCATACATGCAGACCAGAATGGCTTCCTACTTAAGAGGCAAATCAAAAATAACATGTGGATGATTCTGAACACACTGGAATATTATGAGACATTCAGGAAAGCAGATGGCTATGATTTTTCTTGATGCACAGAAAGTGTTTTATAATTTGAGTTGGCAGTTTATGTTTTTACAACTAAAATATATAGACTTCGGAGAGAAATTTACCAACATGATTAAAACGCTATACCATAGACAAACAGCAAAGGTGATCATAAATGGTGATATCATAATGGCCTGGTGGCTCAGCAGAGTGATAGCATTGTGATTAACACCAGCTGTCTGCAATTACTGTAAGTTCGAATCTCACCAGGCTCAAGGTTGACTCAGCCTTCCACCCTTTCTAAGGTAGGTAAATTGAGGACCCAGTCTGTGGGGGCAATAAGCTGACTTTGTATAAATATACAAAAGTATGAAGGCTATTGCTTAATGCATTGTAAGCCGCCCTGAGTCTCCGGAGAAGGGCGGCATATAAATCAATTTTTTTTAAAAAAAAAATATGACTGAGAATTTCAACATAACGAAAGGCACAAGGCAAGGTTGTCCCTTATCCCCACTGTTATTTATACTGACCTTAGAGGTATTAGCCAGAAATGTCAGACAAGACAATGAAATAAAAGGTATGAGAATTAAGAAGGAGGAGTATAAGTTACAGGCCTTTGCTGATGACTTGGTGTTTATTTTAGAAGACCCACAGGAAACAGGACCTATATTAATTTCAATGATAGAAGAATATGGGGGGGAGGGGTTTGCAGGTTTGAAAATAAATAAAGAAAAAAATGAAAATATTGGTTAAAAACTTTACAGATAAACAAAAGAGAGAATTTACAAGAATAATGAACATGGAAATTGTAAAGAAAGTCAAATACCTAGGGGCTCAATTAACAGCAAGATGTGTAACTCTCAAAGAAGATAATTATGACAAACTGAAAGCACAAATTAAAACGGATTTGGAAAACTGGCAAAGCCTACAATTGTCCCTATTGGGTAAAATAACTACAATTAAGATGAATATTCTGCCAAGATTATTATACCTGTTTCAGACAATCCCAATAAAATTGGGGAAAAAATATTTTGAAGACCTAAATAAGATATTAAAATTTGTATGGCAAGGAAAAAAAGCAAGAATAAAATTTAAAATGTTACAAGATGTTAAAAGTAGAGGAGGTTTCGGTCTTCCGGATTGGGAACTATACTACCAAGCATCGGCACTTACATGGGTGAAAGAGTGGGTTAGTCTGAGGAATATAAGGCTATTAACGTTGGAAGGTCATGATCTGCAATTGGGATGGCATGCCTTATGGTACAAGAAGGGCAAGATACACAGCTACTTCCAGAGGCATTATATTAGAAATGCGTTACTGCTAGCATGGACCAAAATCAAAGAACAACACTACTTGAAAGTGCCAGTATGTTTATCTATAATGGAGGCATAGATATATCCTAATGTCATAAATATGGATAAAATTATAAGATATAAGGACATATTAAACGAAAGGGGAGAACTAAAAACAAAACAAGAACTAAAAAGATTAGGGATTGACCTATCATGGCCACAGTTACAGATACAATCCAGGTATGAAAAAGATAGGCAGGAGTATGGGTTTTATAACAAACCAAATGAGCTAGACCAGATTCTAATGGGAACAGATGAAAAATTAATCAAGAGGATATACAATTATTTATTAACTTTCAAATTGGAGGAAGAACAAGTAAAAGAAACTATGATAATTTGGGCTAAGAATTTTGGCTATACAATAGATTTGGACAGGTGGCAGAAATTATGGAATAGAAATCATAAACTCACAATGTCAACAGCGTATAAAGAAAATCTGTATAAAATGTTTTATAGATGGCATTATTCACCTGCAAGATTAGTGAATATGTATAAAAATAAATCTGTTAAATGTTGGAAATGCAACCAAACACCAGGCTCATATTATCATGTGTGGTGGACATGTCCCACAGCAAAAAAATACTGGAAGAAAATACACATATGGCTGGAAACTATGACAAAACAACACATAGATTTGAAACCTGAGACATTTCTGTTGGGCATGCTTCCAGGAAACTATAATAAGGGTAACGCATATTTAATTTTACATATTCTAACAGCAGCCAGGATTGTATATGCACAATACTGGAAAAATCTAGAAACCCCTACAGATGATAATATAATCAAAAAAATTCTGGAATGTGCAGAAATGGATAGGTTAACTCTAAAAATCAAAGGAAAAGAAGACTCGGAATATTTTATAACATGGGAAATATTCTACAAATGGTTAATTGATAGATACTGAGGTTAGAAGAGTGGATTTATGTAAAATATGGACTACATGAGAAAGAAAAACTGATGAGTAAATATTTTGATGGTAATATAATCAATACTATAATGGAAGATAGTATACTTTTCAATAACAATTGATATTATCACATATATGTTTATATGTATACGATTATAATGATTATGATGATGTTTATACAGTGGTGGGATTCAAATAATTTAACAACCAGTTCTTCTTAATGACCGGCTGGGTGGGTCATGTGACTGAGTGGGTGTGGCCAACTCTATGTCACTCATGTGGATGGTGCCAGGCAGGGTTGGGGAGGGAATCCAGGGGTCTCTAGTGGCAGGGGGGGGTGAGAGGGGGGTGGGAGGAAAGAAAGAAAGATCCAACCTCTATGTGTGTGTGTGTGTGTATGTGTGTGAGAGAGAGAGAGATAGCTTTTTTGTTGTTAGTTGCAGGAGGGTTGCAGCCGCCGCCCCCCCACTTGCAGGTTGCATTGCCAAGTGGTGGCCTAGGCGGTCTTCCCATCCCGCCTCGGAGGCGCCCTGCTCACCAGCTGCTGGTGGGTGTCGCCGGTGATCTGGTCGGTGAGCTTGACCACCCGGCTGACGGCGAAGAAAAGGCCCAGCAGTATGCGAAGGGCGGAGAAGAGCAGCGCTGGAAAAAGGAGGCTGGGAAAGCCACCCCGGACAAAGCAAGCATGCGCCTCCCAGTCTCCTGCCTGCCTGCCTGCTAACCATCTGTGCATAATGCGCTCGGCCTGCCCGGTCAGGTTGTGGGAGAGCTGGGCCCAAAATATGGCTGAGCCTCGCCATGCCCACTCCCCCCAAGGCAGCCCTTTGGCTGAGTGCCACGGGCCCAGAGCTGCTGGTTTCCCTCCCCCGCCATCGGCCTTACTTTCTCAGGCCAGGTGAGGAGTGCCTTGGAGGGGAGGGGGGAGGGGCGCCCACCTGCAGGCCATCGCCCATGAAGAGGCCGCCTGGGTAGCCGTGCAGTGCCAGCAGCAGTTCTTGGATCATGGTGCCGCATGGGGACTGGGCCTGAGCCCTTCTTTGCAGGAGCACCAACGACTCCCCTGGCCTCTTTAGGGCAGAGCAGGCTCCGGGCACTATATTGCCCCCCTGAGAAGACTGTTGTCTGCTGAGGAGCCCAGCCGATGTCTCGCTCGCTGCCCGCTGAGGTGCCTGGACTCCTGCTGACGGATGGGGTCTTTCAGACACTTAGCTTGGTCGCCTGTTTAGTAGCTCCAGCCCCTCCCTCTGGGCACTTCGTCAGAGCTGCCTTGGGTTTTTGCCTGTACCAACGTCACTTGCTTGGAGGGGGGTGGGGGAGGGGCGGTTAGAGGAGCACCGAGATGCCAAAATGGTCTCACTAGAGGCTGGCTGAGGCAAGGAGTGCCTGGGAGCGGAGCCAGCCAGTGGTGGGATCAGCCAATTCTCCGAACTGCACACCAAGTTAACAACTGGTTTGGCCGAACTGGGAGAAACCGGCTGAATCCCACCTCTGTGTTTATATGTTAACACTTTGGACACCTAGAAAACACACTGTTCAACATAGAAATGGAATATGTGATACAAAACAATAAAAAAATATTTATACATTTTTTCTCATGATAGCAATGGGAGGGAGAGTCAATTGTTACTGGGCACTTGGCCTTTGTAGGAGGTTTATTTTTGCTTTGAGAAGTTTGGATGGATTTTGAGAAGGTCTACATTGCACTGAATTTCAGGAGCAAAGTAAAGTTGAATTGGCAGCGGAGGAGGGGCAAAGAGATGAACTGACAGCCTTCCAATGACACAGAGCCTGGAGGGATTTTGGTGGACTTTGAGGCATTTTCATTGGTATCAGGGAGTGGATCCCTGATCATGTGATCTGTTCAAGGCTGGAATAGCATTGATCTGGAACATCAGATTGCCATGAACCACAAGCATTTAGACATTCTTTCTAAATGTTTTTTTTCCTACAGATTCTGGAATAGAATTAGTGATGTGGCCACTTGGTATTCATTATTGGTTGTTACATGATGCCATTTTTTGTTTACAGTATTTGATTTGGTTTTTTAAGTACTGTATTGTACTGTCTTACTTGAAGGTACCCCAAGGTCAATTTTGAGTTAGGGGAGCAGTCTTATCAATGGAAATTATAAATACAGAGTCACAAATTCTACCTCCTCCTCCTTCCTAACCTTCCATTCCTATAGCTCCTAGTTCTCCCTTTCACAAGCCAGCCTTTCTCCCTCACTGCAACCTGCAAGGTTGTGCTGAAAAACCTAAAAAAAGCCCCAGTACAGTAAAGGAATTTAGCTAAGAGCCATTTCCTACACACACACAGGGTGTGTGTGTATTTGTTTTGTGCAGCCTCCTTTCTAACAGCCATTTTTCTTCCCAGAGGCACACTACACGGCAAAATTCAAAGAGGTGTGATTTTCAAAGTGTTAGATAGGTGAATTGAAGAGACTGGAGACAGGCTTCAGACAACAGCTCTTTATTCAGCAACTATTTACAATCCAGCAGCTAGCCTCTCTGACAGCCGGCCCTTTTATAGGGAGCTGTCAGGGAACCCAGCCAATCACATTTAAGCATTCTTCCCGCTCAAACAGCAGACCAGAGGGAAAATTATCCTGTCAATATCTAACACCAAGGACACCTGCATTTTGATTGGTTCAAAAATGCTCACAGATAAGAACTCAGTGTATCCCCCTCCCCTCCCCCAGCTCACCTAAACTACTTCTGCCCTGCTTTCATCAGCCATAGAGGAGGGTGGGTTTGGGGGCAACCCTCCTCCATCGCAGTTTGGACTCTTACAAGAACCCCTGAATTGGGGGGGGGGACGACACACGCTGGCTGCCTCCCCTTGGCGATCAACTTCTTCAGAAACTCCCCCTCCTTGCCCCCTTCCCTCCACCCCTCTCGGCCCAGAGCAGCCACTTAGCTCGGCTTGGAAAGCTGCGGGCCACTGGCAAGGTCAGGAGCATTTATTATTTTTAATGATGCTCAGCCGCGGGGCTGGAGGACGAGGACAGCCTCCTGCAGAACTCTGCCAGCCAAAACGGGGCACAGAGGGAGCCACTGCCCTCCCCGTCCCACCTCAATAGCCCCAGTGATGGGAAAGGTGGGGAGCAGGCTCGCTGGAGGATGAGGTTTGAGGGAGGGGGGCGAGCATGCAGGGGCTGCAGCATGGCAGTGACCGGCTGGGCTGCCTCAATGCAACCCCACAATCTGTGTTTGCCTGCGGCTGCCGCAGCTCAAATAGAGCAGGCAGCTGCGCATCTGACAGGCTGCGTGGCCGCTTGGGCATCTGGCAGGTCTGATCACGTGCCTCCGTGTGCTGCTTGGAGCGTTAGCCCGGCGGTCGCAGGGTTTGGAGCCACCTGCGCTGTGCAGACTGCAGACTCCCAGCTGCCTCTTGGGCATGGGAGCTCCCTGCCTTTCCCATTTGCTGGGGCCTTCATGAGTGGGGCGGCGGGCATAAGTCTCATCCTGCATGTGTAGCACAGTTAGAAGATGAAATTGGACAGCTCCACCCCCGCCCTGCCACCTGCGTCCCCTCGCCTCGTGGCAGCAGCACTGGCAGCAGGCAAAGGTAGAGGCATGGGAGGGAGGCACGCAATCCAGTTCGCCAGATGTGCCGGGCAGCTGCCCAGCCTCCTGCCCCAACCCAGCCATGGTGGCCTTGGGCAAGGAAAGGCATACTATGGGATGGAGCATGCAGGTGGGTGGGCGGGCAGCTGCCCAGCATTTCCAACGGGCTGGATAATGTGCCACCTCCCCTGTGCAACTGCCTGCTGCTTAGGGCCAGCCTAGCAGTCACAGCGCCCCAGACCCACCTGCGCTGTACATGCTGTGGAGCCCCTCAGCTGGCGGGATGCTGCCAGACACCGTCTGCCCCTGCATGCTCACTGCCTCCTGTGCGCGCTCCAGGGGAGTGTCCAGCAGGGGCAGCCAGTTCCTCACTGTCTCCGGGGTGGCCTTGTGGGCCAAATCTCGTTCCTGCCCTCAATAAGGCTGATGCACGTGAGCGAGTAGCGAACCCGGGCCACGGACAGTATTGTTTCCTGCATCCAGCCTTAGATCTGACCTGCGGGGCTGCCTTGCCACCTTGGTCCCACCCCCTGTGTGCATGCCCAGGGGGCAGGGCTGGGGCAGCCCCTAGCGGGCTCTAGGGCAGCCCTACGGATCTAAGGCTGGCCATGTTCCGGCCCGGATGGCTGCCAGCAGGTTGTAAATCAGCACCCGGTTGGCCTGGACCAGGCTGAGGCACCTCGGGCCACTCCTTCTCTGCTACCAGGGCAGCTCCACGGGCCAGATCTAACCACCTCATGGGCCGAATCCGGCCCACGGGCCTTGAGTTTGACACCCCTTATCTATAGTATCTATCTTTCAAGACTACAGGTAGTCCTTGCTTACTGATTACTCATTCAGCAACCATTCAAAGTTATGATGGTGCTGAAAAAATAACTTTACAGCCCATTTATGACATTCGCAATATCCCTCAGTCATGTGATTGCCATTACAGTCAATGCTATTCAAACAGCTTACAGCATTCTTTTGAAATTTCTGTGGGCGGAAAAGGGAAAAAAGCAAGTGATTTTTGTAGGCAATCTCTCCTTTGCCTGACCCTTCTTGCTTTGCAGAGCAGAGAGATTGGAGATAAAGGGATTGCAAGAGAGTAAGCTGTTTGCTCTTATACACACTTAAACCAATGTGATTGTACTGGCAGTGGGAAAGAGTCAGGCAAAGGAGAGATTGCCTTCAGAAATCACTTGCCTTTTTTCTCTTCCCACTCCCCACAGAAAAGAGAGATTGGAGAGGAAGAGATTTCAAGAGACTACTGTAAACTGTTTGCTCAATATGATCGCAGTTCCCTATCCAGGGCTGTCAGCAAGGTCACATTGCTTTTTTTTTTCAATCATTTTTTTATTTTAAAACAAAAATAAAACATAAAAACATCATCATTCCAAACAGTTACAGACAGTGTATCGATCGGTTTGCATCCCTTTGTGCTCCCTCCTCTCTTCAAAATATCACTATACATCCCAAAGTTATTTTCATATAAAAAAAAAGAAAAATCCACTTAATTTATCTCAGCATCCACATATTTCATATTTATCTCCATTTTTTATTGTCCATCCATTGATAAAATAAATCCCATATCAAATAATATTGTTTATCTTCCTGTTCTCTTATTCCAAATGTCAATTTACTCATTTCAGCACAGTCCATCATTTTCTTAATAATTTCTTCATCAGTAAGTGTCTTTTCTCCTTTCCAGTTTTTTGCAAATACAATTCTAGCTGCTGTTAAAAGGTTCACAATTAAATATTGTAGTTCTTTATTGTATATCTCTGGTAAGATCCCCAATAAAAATATCTCTGGTTTAAAGTCAATATGTCTCTTAGTCATTTTTTCCAACCACGTGTGTATCTTGGTCCAATATCTCTTTGCATCTCTGCATGTCCACCACATGTGGTAATAGGATCCTGGAGTCTGATGACACTTCCAACACTTCTCCGATTTATTCTGGAACATTCTGGCTATCCTCGTCAGGGTAAATGCCACCTGTAAAACATCTTATACAAATTCTCGTTATATGCTGTAGACATTGTCATTTTATAATTATGTGACCACAATTTTTGCCATTTCTCTAAATCAATACCATAACCAAAATTTTTCCCCCACGCTATCATTGATTCTTTAACTTGTTCTTCTTCCAGTTTTACTTCTAACAAATATCCATACAACTTTTTAATTATATGATCATCAGAGCCCATTAAAATCTTATCTAAATTGATCAAGACATTATAAAAACCTTCTTGTTTGAGATCTTCTCGATATCTAGAAAATATTTGCATATATGAAAACCAGTCCATCTTATATCCCTGATCTTCTAATTCCTGCTTTAATTTAAGTTCACCCTTTTCATCCAACAATTCACTATACCTAATAGTTTGTTCCCTTTTGAATATTACTGAATATGAAAAAGCTTCAATTGTAGATATCCAGGTTGGAATCTTCAAATAATGATATTTTTTGACCTTCTCCCAGTTCAACCATAAAGCTTCATGTATCTGATGTCTTCTAAAATACCCTTGTGTTTTTGTGCCTTTGTACCATAAAAAGGCGTGCCACCCCATCAACAAATCATGTCCTTCCAAATTCAATAATCTGGAATTTCTCAGAGTTATCCATTCTTTAGTCCACATTAAGCTTGCTGCTTCATAATACAATTCAAAATTAGGCAAACCAAAACCACCCCTAGCTTTAGCATCTTGTAACAGTTTTAATTTTATTCTTGCCTTTTTTCCTTGCCAAATATATTTCAATATCATTTTGTTTAAATCTACAAAAAATTCCTTACCCAACTTGATTGGAATTGTCTGAAATAGGTACAAAATTCTAGGTAGAATATTCATCTTAATAGTTGAGATCCTACCAATCAAAGATAACTGCAAATTACCCCATTTCACCAAGTCTTGCCCTATCTGTTGTTTAAGCTTATTGTAGTTATTTTCTTTAAGTGCACTACACCTTGGTGTTAAATATATCCCCAAATATTTTACTTTGTTTGTAACCTGCATTTTTGAAACCTGCATCAGTTCTTCTTTTTGCTTTTTCAACATATTTCTAGTCATTATCTTTGTTTTATCTTTATTAATTTTCAAGCCAGCTACTTTGCCAAATTCTCCAACAGTTTCTATCAATTTATTTATTGTTGTTAATGGTTCTTCAATGATAAAGACCAGATCATCTGCAAAGGCTTGGAGTTTATATTCTTCTTTTCAAATTTTCATGCCTTTTATCTCTTTTTCTTCTCTGATACCTCTATTTAAAACTTCTAAAGTTAATATAAACAACAATGGGGACAGCGGGCATCCTTGTCTAGTGCCTTTTTCTATTTCAATGGGGTCAGTCAGTTCTCCATTTATTTATTTATTTATTTATTTATTTATTTATTTATTTATTTATTTATTTATTTTATTCAATTTTTATACCACCCTTCTCCTGCTGGACTCAGGGCGGTGCACAGCCAAAGATAAAAACAGCGCATACAAAATTTAAAATTTTGAAAGAATTAAAGTAGTATTGGCCCAATAAAATTTAAAATTATCCCAACTAAAACCAATTTAACAATTAAAAATATTTAAGGGGGGGGGGTCAAGCCAGCCCAGCTTGATGAAATAAAAAAGTTTTAAGGGCACGGTGAAAAGCACGGAGATCTGGGATCCTACGTATCTCCGGGGGCAGGTCGTTCAAAAGGACCGGTGCTGCCACAGAGAAGGCCCTCCCCCTGGGGGTCGCCAGCTGACATTGTCTGGCCGACGGCACCCTGAGGAGTCCCTCTCTGTGGGAGCGTACTGGCCGGTGGGAGGCTACCGGTGGCAGAAGGCGGTCCCGTAAGTACCTAGGCCCTAAGCCATGGAGCGCTTTAAAGGTGGTAACCAACACCTTGAAGTGCACCCGGAAGACCACTGGGACCCAATGCAGCTCGTGCAGGAGAGGTGTCACATGGGAGTGCCCCATCGCTCCCATAATCCCCCGCGCAGCCGCATTCTGCACCAGTTGGAGCTTCCGGGTGCTCCTCAAGGGATTTATCATTTATCATTATTTTTGCCGTCTGTTTAAAATAGATAGATTCAATTGCCTGTATAAATTTCCTCCCAAAGCCCATCTTTTCCATTTGAAGTATCATAAATTGCCAATTGACATTATCAAAAGCTTTTTGTGCATCTAGAAATACCAAAGCCATCTGTTTTTCAGGATGTGCTTCATAAGGAATGTCCCTGGAGAGGGACATTCTATATCTGTGATGGTGGGGAGGAGCAGAGGGAATGGAAGCAGGGGACGGGGACTTCGCATCCGCTGTATTCAGGTGGTGGCACATTCCCGCTCCCACTGCTCATCCTGCCTCCCTGGGGGTGCGAGAGTGGGGGACCCTGGACTCAGACTGGTGTATGTGAATGCCTGGTCCATTGTGAATAAGGCCCTCCTCGTACGAGATCTTATTGAAGAGGGCGCGTACCTGGCTTGCATTACGGAAACCTGGTTGGGGCAGGAGGGGGGAGTCCCTCTCTCTGATTTATGCCCCCCAGGCTTTTGTGTGCTGCACCGGCCGTGACTCCAGGGAAGGGGTGGGGGGGGGTGGCAGTGGTTATTAGGGAAAGTCTTAGTCCTAGAGAGGCCACTGTCCCTCAGATTGGTGGGTGTGAGTCTCTCCTATTGAAGTGGGACCCTGGAGTCCAGTCGGGCTTGTTGGTCACGTACCTATCTCCCAGCTGCGTGGCCACAGCCCTGCCCGCACTGCTCGATGTGCTGGCCAAAGTAGCAGTTGAACTCCCCAGCCTTTGGGTTGTGGGAGATTTCAACTTGCCTTCGATCGGCGAGACATCTGAGACAGTCCAGGAGTTCATGGCCTCCATGTTGGCCATGGACCTGACTCAGGTTATTCAGGGCCCAACTCATAGGGGAGGAAACACACTTGACCTGGTTTTTCTCTCTGGGCAGTGGATAAATGGCCGGGGTAAGGGGGAACTTTCTATTGCCCCCTTGTCATGGACAGACCATTCCCTCCTTAGACTGGACTTTCAATCCACCAACCCTCACCACTGGGAGGCGGAACCGGTAAAATGGTTTCGCCCCAGGCACCTGATGGACCCTGAGAGGTTCCTGACGGAGCTTGGGACATTCCCCGTGTCACTGCGTTTTTTTATTTACTAGCTGAGCTCTCATTTCTGGACTATCAGACTTTCCGTAGCTTGCCAAGAATTCTTATCAGTAAGCTAAACTGCGCATGTCCTCCACCCACATTCCTTCTTCACACTCCTTTGTTCTCCTGCCAAGAGGTCCGGCTGGTCCGGCAGGAACGTTCTAAAAGTGTAACTATTAGATTAGTGAGATGTTTTATTTTCTTTATAACAAATAAATGACTTTTCTTAGAAGATATATCTTCTGGTTTGTTTTCTTAAATTATGCTGGCAAGGAAAGGTCTCGATCCACCCCTCTTAATCAAGGTGCGATTATCCCAAAGGCAGAATGGGATTAATCAGCGCCCTGACACCCCGCTTCTCAATCCTGCGACTCGGCCAAGGCACTGGTGGCATCCTGGGAGCGGGCGGCTGCCGGGGCCTTGGACCGAATCGCACCTTTGCGGCCTCTGACCCGATGCAGATCCCGGGTGGCTCCTTGGTTCTCCATGGAGCTCCGGGAAATGAAGCGCCAGAAAAGATGCCTAGAGGAGTTTTGGAGATCCTCCCGGTCTGAATCTGATCGAACACAGTTAAGAACCCATATTAGGGCTTATCTTGTGGTGATGGAAGTGGCGAGGCGGAATTACTTTGCCACTCTCATTGCATCTGCAGAAAACCACCCAGCGGCCCTGTTTAGGGTGACCCGCTCCCTCCTTAATCAGGGGGTGGGGGTAGACCCCTTACAGGGCAGGGCTGAGGATTTTGTTCAGTTTCTGCAAGATAAAATCGCTCAGATCCGGACTGGTTTGGACTCTGACTGGGCAGAATCCATCCGGGAGACTGGGGAATGTCTTGGGAGTAACATCTGGGTTGAGTTTGACCCTGTTTCCATCGATGAAGTGGACAGGATTGTGGGTAGACTGGGTGCCTCCACTTGTTTGCTGGATCCGTGTCCCTCCTGGCTTGTTTCGGCTGCCCGGGAGGTGACTGGAGACTGGATCCAGGCAATTGTCAACTCTTCTTTGAGGGAGGGGGTCTTCCCCGCCTCTCTTAAGGAGGCGATGGTTCGACCCCTCCTCCAGAAGCCTGCCCTGGCACTGTTTTACAGTGGTTCTCCTACCTCTCAGTTTGCTCACAGTTTGTTTGGACAGAGGTCCACCCCGAGGCCCCTAACTTGTGGGGTGCCTCAGGGGTCGGTTCTCTCCCTCCTACTCTTTAACATCTATATGAAGCCGCTGGGTGAGATCATTCGTGGTTTCGGGGTGAGGTATCATCAGTATGCCGATGATACTCAATTTTACATCACCACCCCGGGGATGCCCTTTCCGTGATGTCCCGATGCCTGGAGGCGGTGTGGGTCTGGATGGGTAGGAACAGACTCAGACTCAACCCTTCCAAGACTGAGTGGCTGTGGTTGCCGGCATCACGCGCTCTAGAGGTCCCGTCACTTTTGATTGGGGAGAAGGTACTTGCCCCCGTTGAAAGGGCCTGCAACTTGGGTGTCCTCCTGGATTCCCGGCTGTCTTTAGAACACTTGATGGCCGTGACCAGGGGGGCTTTCGCACAGGTACGCCTGGTGCACCAGGTGCGCCCTTTCCTAGACCGTGATGCCCTTCGCACGGTCACTCATGCCCTGGTTACATCCAGCTTGGATTACTGCAATTTCCTCTACATGGGGCTGCCCTTGAGGTGCACCCGGGGGCTCCAGCTGGTCCAGAATGCAGCCGCGCGGGTGGTTACAGGAGCTCCTCATTACTCCCGTGTAACACCTCTCCTGCGCGAGCTGCACTGGTTACCAGTGGTCCACCGGATTCACTTCAAGGTGCTGGTATTGACCTATAAAGCCCTACATGGTTTAGGCCCGGGGTACTTGCAGGACCATCTCCTGCCTGCTTCCCACCGTCCTGTCTGCTGTCACAGAGCCGCTCTCCTGGAAGGGTCAAGGATTCTTTTTTTTTTTTTTTATTGAGAAGTTTTACAAAAAGTTTACATATTTCCCCCCCCCTTCCCTACCTCAACCTCCCCCCTCCCCCCCTCCCCTTCCCAGAACAAATTACAGGGTATAACCTTCAACAATCATAATCAATCCTAGTCTAAACAATTATGACATTCCACATCTCTTGTTCCTTCAATTCCCTAATTACCCGCCTAGCTTTATTACTTAAAGACACACTAAATATCTATATAATCATTCATAACCTATCTGCAATTTCTTATTCCGGTATTTATTTTGAATATAATCTATCCATCTTCTCCAGTCTCTTAAATATCTTTCATTTGAATGATCCTTCGAGTACGCTGAGATTTTTGCCATTTCCGCTAGATTTGTAACTTTCATTGTCCACTCTTGGATTGTAGGTAAATCTTGCTTCTTCCAATATTGTGCCACCAACAGTCTTGCTGCAGTTATTAAATTCAAAATCAGTTTGGTCTCTATAACTGTACAATCCGTAACTATACCCAGCAGAAACAGCTGCGGTGTAAATTTCAACCTCTTTTTAAGAATATTTTGTAAAATCCACCAGATTTTAATCCAAAACGCTTTAACCTTTTTACATGTCCACCAAATGTGAAAATAAGTGGCATCCTCACAATTACATCTCCAACATTTTGGTTGTACATTCGGATACATACGAGATAACTTTTTTGGGTCTAGATGCCATCTATAAAACATTTTATAAAAGTTCTCCCTTAAATTTTGCGCTTTAGTAAATTTCACATTTGTCACCCATATTTTCTCCCACGTTTCCATCATTATTGGCTGTTCAAAATTCTGCGCCCATTTTATCATACAGTCCTTAACTAGCTCTGTTTCCGAGTCCATCTCTATCAATATATTATACAATCTTTTTATGTGCATTGGGCTTTGGTCTCTAATTTGTTTAATTAAATTTTCATCACTTTGTATAACACCAGTTTTCTGGTCTTTTCTCCATCTGGCTTGTAATTGTACATATTGAAACCATGTTTGAGTTATTTTCTCCTCTTTCAACACATTCACAGATTTTAATTTTAATATACCTCCCTCCATAATGAGAATATCTTTATACGTAATTACATCCTGTCTACTTTCTATACTCGTATTCTCTATTGCGTGCCTGGGTGCTGTCCATATAGGTATCTTTTCATTTAACTTGTATTGATATTTCTTCCAGACACGCAATAAAGCATTTCTCAGTATATGACTCTTAAATGCTCTATCCACCCTTTTTTCATACACTAAATAAGCATGCCAACCATAGACCAGATCATGCCCTTCAATATTCAATATCCTTCCATTTGTTAAATTAATCCAATCACTAATTGCTGATAGAACAGCTGCTTCATAGTACAATTTTAAATTTGGCATTTTCAATCCTCCTCTTTCTCGTATGTCCTGCATTATTTTCAATTTTATCCTTGGTTTCTTACCTTGCCATACGAACTTATTAATACCTTTCTGCCACTCTTCCAGGTTGGCATCCTTTTTTAGTATTGGTATCATTTGAAAGAGGAACAAAAACCTAGGTAACACATTCATTTTTATAACTGCTATTCTACCCAACAAGGACAGTTGTAATTTTTTCCATTTATCCATTTCAGCTTGTATTTTATGCCATATCAGTTCATAATTATACTTATACAATTTACCATTAGAAGATGCAATATAAACTCCTAAATACTTGACTTTTTTAACTATTTCACATCCCGTTACCCTTTGTAACTCCTCTTTTTGATTAGCTGTCATATTTTTAACTATCATCTTTGTTTTTCCAATGTTTATCTTAAACCCAGATACTTGACCATACTGTTTTATTATATCAATCAAAACCTTTGCTGATTCCACTGGATGAGTTAAGGTCATAACCAAATCATCTGCAAATGCCCGTATCTTATATTCATAATCTCTAACTTTGATTCCCTTTATCCCATCTACCTTACGTATTTTATTTAACAGCAACTCCAAAGTTAATATAAATAATAATGGCGATAAGGGACATCCCTGCCTCGTGCCTTTTTCAATTTTAAAAGTTTCTGTCAAACTGCCATTAATAATTATCTGAGCTGTCTGTTCCTGATATATTGCTTTTATGGACTGCATAAAGCAATTCCCAAATTGCATCCTATTAACCACTCTCAATAAAAATTGCCAATCTAATCGATCAAAAGCTTTTTCCGCATCCAGAAATATAAGCACCGCAGGGATTTGGTTATTCCTTTCCAAATATTCCAATATGTCAACAATTTGTCTTACATTATTTTTCATTTGTCTACCTTGTATAAAACCAGTTTGGTCAGCATGAATCATTTTTTGCATTACTAGCATTAACCTATTTGCCAATATCTTAGCAAATATTTTATAATCTGTATTCAATAAGGATATGGGTCTATAGTTTTTGGGTTGTGTCAAATCTTGATCTTCTTTTGGAATTAACGAAATAAAAGCTGTTTTCCATGAAGGTGGTACCCCTTCACCCAACTGAATTCTATTAAATAATTCTTTAAGAGGTACAACCATCTCCAGTTGTAAATATTTATAATACACAGCTGTTAATCCATCCGTGCCAGGAGCCTTACCAGTTTTTAACTGTTTAATTGCTGAGAGGATCTCCTCCTCTGTTATTAATTGGTTTAACCGTTCTCTTTGTTCCTCTGTAACTATTGGAATATTCTGTCTATCCAGATATGTCTCTACCTCTGCACCTTGTATTTTGTCTGCAGTATACAGTCTTGCATAAAATTCTAAAAATGCCTTTTTAATCATATTTTGGTGATACAGCTCTTTACCTTTATACTCTATTTTCTCTATGGTACGAGATTTTTGTTTTTTCCTCAGCATGTATGCCAACCATCTACCTGGTTTATTTGCATTACAAAAAGTATTATGTTTAGCATATTGTAGATTGGTTGCCACTTGGTCTGAAAGCATCATATTAAATTGCCCACATAATAAACTGATCTCTTCTTTGATTTTCTTATCCCCTGGGTTATCAATTAACACCCTTTCTTTTTTCTTAATCTCTTCTTCTAATTCCCTCCTTTTCTCCACTTGTTTACGCCTATAAGCATTATTCATATTTATCAAAACTCCTCTCATATATGCTTTACTAGCATCCCATACCATGTCCATAGATGTTCCCTTGTTCATATTGAAAACAAAAAATTCCTTCATTAGTTTTTTACATTCTATTACATTTTTCTCGTATCTGAAAAGGTTTTCATTTAACCGCCAAGATCTCCTAGCTCTTTCCCCACACTCCAGTTCCATCCAAACTGGGCTATGATCAGTTAAAATTCTGGGACAAATCTTTATCTTCTTTACCCTGGAAAAAAATCATTTGTAATTAATATAAAATCAATTCTTGAAAAGGATTGATGTCTATCTGAAAAAAATGTAAAATCTTGTTCTCTATAATTCCTTTCACGCCAAATGTCTCTTAATTCCATATCCTCCATCATATCAAAAAAAGTCTTAGGCAGTCTAGATCGCAATTTGGTAGATTGTACTATTCTTTTCTTATCAATACTAGGGTCTAACACTCCGTTCCAATCTCCCATCAATATACATGAATTATAATCCCAATGTAATAATTTTGTATGTATCAATTTATAAAATTTCTCTTGCTGTTGGTTGGGAGCATATATCCCCAATAAAAGTGTTTTCTTTCCTTCTATCATTATCTCAATTGCCAGAAATCTTCCTTGTTGATCTGCCTCAACTAATTTAGCCATCAAATCTCTTTTCAAGTAAATCACTATTCCATTCTTTTTTTCCGGGGCTGATGCAACAAAATGTGTTCCCAATTTTGTATTTATTAAATATTTTTGATCAGTTGTCCTTATATGTGTTTCCTGCAGGCATATTATTTCATTTTTAAATTGTCTCAAGTGGTGAAATCTTTTCTTCCTTTTTTGTGGTGAATTTAAACCATTTACATTCCAGGTTAAGAACCTAGAAGCCATCCTCAGACTCTCGAAGCTTGGCGAGAACCGCTTGATAATCCTCTTGGAATTTTCTTTTGGGTCTCACCCCTCCCACAGCTTCTGCGCCAGTATTCACTTCTTGTGATAAAGCCTGCTCTTGTAACTTTTTTAACTCTTCAACTTTACGTTTAGTAGCTGCTCTGGTTTGTCTTTGATCTTTGCCTTCTTCTTGTTTTTCAACTATATCCCATGCTTGGACAGCACTTGAAAGTTGCAGAACCTCCTCCTGCATACTCATAGCTCCACCTTCCAATTGTTTCTGCAGATCCTCTTTTCTTCCCTCTGTCGCCTCTCTTACTTTTCTACCTCCTGGCACTGGTGGTTGTCCAGCCTTTAGTATATTACTATAAAAATCTCTTGCTTTGCATATTGTATTAAGGCGCTCTCCTGCATAATCCACTGATAATCCGACTGGGACTTCCCATCTGTATTGTACCTGTCGATTCCTCAGCTCATCTGCCAGAAAAGCATACTCTTTCTTGGATTTCAGCATTTTGGGTGGTATTTCTTTAAATACTGCAACTTCTTGTCCTGCCACTTGCAACTTATTTTTATAGGCAGCTTGTAAAATCTCATTTCTAATCCTTCTAGTGACAAAGTAAATCACAACATCTCTTGGTAGTTTCCTTTGTCTAGCTACCCATGAGTTAACACAATAGATCCGATCCATTTGCCATTTGAGTTCACCTCTGGGCACTCCTATAAATTGTGCCAGAGCATCTTCAAAGATCTCTTTCAAATTTTCCTTCGGATTTTCTTTCAAGCCTCTTATTCTCACGGCAAATTCCATCATCTTATATTGTGTCAACAACATTTCAGCTTCTGCTTTGTCAATCTTAGTTTGTGATTCCTCAACTTTACCATCTAAAATCTCATTAGCTTGAGCAACCTCATCAATTCTATCTTCTACATGACTAACATGTTTTGCCAGTCCCTGGAGTGCAAAGACTATATCTTCCCTTATGTGTTGATTTCTTGTCTTAATTATGTCCTTCATTTCTTCCATTTGATCTGAGACTCTTTTAAATGCAAATGCAATGTCCTCTTTAAAACCTTCTTTAATTTCTTTCATGGCTTCCTGAAACATCTCAAGTGTTAACATTTGTGCTTGTGGTTGTAATTGTGGTTTTAATTGAGCTTGTGTATCTGCCGGAGGCAATAAAGTTTGCAACCTGCTAGTTTGAGCTGGGGAACTTCCCGCACTCCCTGCTTTAGGCAACACCAATTTTGTCTGCTTTGAAGCCATTTTAAAATTACACAGTCTCAGAAACAGTTCTTATAGCCAGCGAGGAAAAATCAGAAAGTCTTTAAAATCTTTAAATTTTAATTCCCAAAGTCCAGAATATAAGGTTAAATCGAAAAATTTTTTTTAAGCGGAGTTGTTAACTGATAGGCATTAATGAGTTAACAAGCCTGTAACAACTTTCTTCTTAACTTTCACTTTTGTCTCTTTGTCTTAACGAGCCAGCGCCATCTTCCCCTCCCTTTCCACTCCAGCTCCGCTCTTATAGGCTCGAAAAGAAGCGATGTTCAAAGGAATTAAAGTATAAGTACTTGCAATTATGTAGTCTCCTGTTTTTGTTCTGCCTGCTTCAATTTTCTCTTTGTATCAATTGGAAGCAGGGGCGGACGTGGCGTTTTGCTCTGCCTTCTGGCAGAGGCGTCCCGGCTTTGGAGCTTTTCCCAGGTTCTTGGGGAGCTCACACCTTTCGAGCCCTAGAATTAATTCTAGGGCTCTTATGGAGCTCTACCCTGCGCCTGGCTGCTCTCTTCCCCCTCTTCTCCCGGGGGGGAAGGTTCTTCGCCGCTAGACAGCTGATTTTTTGCTGTTCTAGCGGCTAACAAAGTCACGGGGCTAGCGCTCACCCAGGGAGCGTCCTCAACGTCCTACGGAGCCGCCGGAAGTCCAAGGGTCAAGGATTCTTGTAGTGTCCTGTAGTATTCAGCTGGTAGACCGTCTGGCCCTGGCACCTTTCCATTCTTTTCCTTCTTGATTGCTTCTGTTAACTCCATCATCGTTATGTTTCTTTCCAACATCTCCTCCACATCTTTACAAATCCGAGGTAGTTTTGCTTCTTGTAGATACTTTAGCACTTTTTCCTCCTCTATTGTCTCTCTTTTATATAGTTATCTATAAAAGTCTTGTATTATCTTCCCCATCTCCTTATTTCCAAATTTACTTTGCCCTTGTGCATTGACTAAGTGTGTTATTTTTCTTGATTCTCTGTCCTTTTTCAATTTATAAGCTAACCATCTGCCTGGTTTATTCAGTCAGCTGACGTCGCGGCAACACGGACAGGGATTTCTGAGCTCCAGAAACTCCCGCCGACAGCCCTGATCCCAGACGGTCCCTTTGGGACCCCACAGTCTAGTTTTGACTGCGGTAGTGAAGAGCACATCCCTGCGATCTCAGGGGAACCACAAACCCCCTGATAGATCCAGGGAAAGCTCTTTTTCCGGTGTCGGGGTAGCAGCCATTAATGGCTGCCAAGGCTGGGGCAGCTTGAAGAGCGAGAGAAAGTGACACCGTATCAGATCGGTGAGAGCTTTTAATTTTTAAAAATACAGAGAACACCCTGAGGGCAAATGGTTTTGAAGATTGCATCTAAGATGAGATAAGCGGAGAACTTAAAAAAAGAAAAAAAATTCTTTTTACCCTATTCGGCTACTTAACTAAAGGACTTAATTGCTTAATTGCTTCACTTTCACTATTGACTGAGACCGGGACTGAATTGAAAGAGAGAAGCTTAGCTGAACTTGTAATCTTTGTCTGTTTTTTTTTTTTTAAAGAAGAATTGGTGGATATTGGCTGGAGTATTTGATTGGATTTGAAGTTTTTTCTTTCTTTTTATTCCTTTTATTCCTTTTAAAACTTTTTTTTTTTTTTTGGTAATCTTTGTTAGTAGAAAGACAGGAGAGTGTACTGCCATCTGCTGGAGAAAATTGTTTTTATGTTTATTCAAGTTGACAGCTAAGAGCTACAGTGTAGACAAAACAAAGAGGTTGTATGTGAAGTTGATAAGACCTGTGAATAGTTGGAGAATGTGGTTTATCTGCACTGTTTAAACAGGTGCTTTGGCTGGTTCTTATGGAAACAGAAGCCTCGAAATAATATACAAGGTCACTGTGCTCTGTAGAGCTCTTACTTGCTATTTTTTTTCCCCTGAATTATTGCTCTCAATATTGTGGCTTGACTAAAGTATCACTCTCTGAATGGTTTCTCTTTTTTCCCTTTGATTTTCATATTTTTGAGCTTTCTCTCTTCTTTTTTTTTTCTGCCCCTTCTCACAATTTGGATATAATCGTATTGGATTAAGGTAATCAAGTGCCTGAAGAACTACTGGTTTTTGTTTTTGGTTTTGTAATTGGTACCCTTATTTTTATTTTTATTTTTTTTTCTTTTGGCTTTTCATGGTTTATTTTTCTTTTTTACCTCTTTTTGCTGGATCCCTTTTTTTTTCTTTTTTCTTTGCCTCTTTTCCTCTTTTCCTTTTTAATAACTAAAGGATTATGGTTTGGAAGAACCAGAAGAGTTTGATTTGATCAATTTTTTGTTTTTTTTTTCTGTTCCTGTTTTTTCCTCCTTTATTTTTTCTCCCCTTTTTTCTCCCTTTTTTTTTGGATTTTTTTTCTTTTCTTTTCTTTTCTTTTTCCTTTTTCCCTTTTTTCTCCATTTGATTGGATTACAAAATGAGCAGAAAAGTAGCAACAGTGGGATCTGCTGCAACTACTCCTGCATCATCACCATCTGGTGGGCAAAGATCTATCCAGACAATGTTGCAACAAGAAAAAGACAAAGATAAAGAATCGCCAATACAAACAATTCTACAAACAGTACAAAGAATGGAACAACAACTGACTAAAGTGGAACAACAACTATCTAAGACGGATGAAAAAGTCCAAAGGATGGAACAACAGCTACTTAAGACAGATGAAAAAGTGGACAATATTCAGCAAACAATGGTGAATTATGAAGAAAGACTGTCAAAATTAGAGAAGAAGGAAGACCAAAAGGAAGAGAAAATAAAAGAAATTGAGAATAGATTGGGAGACGTGGAATTAGAAGCAAGTGGATTAATCAGATGGGAAATAGAAAAAGCAGAATTTTATTTAAGATTTCAAAACGTGGAAGAAGAAAACGGAGAAAATCTTGTGGATGTGATGATTGGGTTGCTGTCTGAAGCCTTAGAAACTACTAAAGAGAAGATGATGGAAGGAGTTGACGAGATTTACCGAGTTTACACTAGATACGCAATACGTAATAAACTCCCAAGAGAGGTACATATAAGATTTACTAAGAAATCGATTAAAGCACAAATTCTTCAAGCAGCAAGAGAAAAAACCTTGAAATATAAAGAAAAAGAAGTGGTGGTTTTGAGACAAATACCGAGGAAAGTAAGAGAGCTGAGAAGAGAGTACCAGTTTTTGATGAAAATCTTGATGCAAAAAGGAATTAACTACAGATGGTTGACCCCAGAAGGACTAACTTTTGTATGGCAACTTCAAAGATACAGACTGAACACAATTGATAAAGCAAGAGCTTTCTATGATCAATTTCTTAGAGAAAAAGAAAAGGAAATGCAATTTGAAATCCAACCTGTAGTCCCAATAAAATTTACAGAGGAAGAATTGGCAATGCTCGAGTCGACAGAGGGAGCAGTTGGGGGAGCTATCCAACAAAGGGAACAACGTGAAGTAAGATCTACTAGAGCAATAAAACCTATATATAAAGTATGAATATGGAAGAAAGGAAACTAATTTCAATAAATATAAATGGACTTAATTCAGCTATTAAAAGAAAGAAAGTATTCCACAAATTAGAGAAACTAAAAGCTGATATAATTTGCTTACAAGAAGTACATATTAAAAAACAACACGGACACAACCAAAACTTGGGAAAACCTTTTTATCCCTATCGCAAAGTAAAAAAAGAGGAGTCGTATTATATATTAAAAATGCAATAGTGGCGGAACAAAAATATTCAGACTTAGAAGGTAGAATTTTGATGGTTGAAATAATTGATAACAATACGAAAATTCTTTTAATATGCTCCCAATGAAAATCAAAGTGACTTTTATAGAAGATTACATAATAAAATAATAGAAATGGAATATGATAATATATGTATGATGGGGGACTTTAATGGAATTGTGGATGAAAATTTGGATTATAAAACGAATAAGGCAACAAAACATACTAGAAAGATATTACCAAGATCCTTCTTTAAGATGATGGAGGAAATAAATATGAAAGATACATGGAGAGAAAGAAATAGAGAAAATAAACAATATACCTTCTGCTGTTACAGGAAAAATGACGGACTAGAACAAGCTCTTCAGTGCAGGAAAGAGTTTATTTGCGCAAGGTTCAAACAGTCCAAAAGGTCTGAACAGTGATGGCTGATTTCAACCAGATATTTATACAGTATAAAGACAAAGTTATTACGAAGAGTGCAACATTTCACACGTAGAAGTTACCCTTTAATCTATCTCTAGGAAAGACATAACAGCCTGGTTCCCACAGGCTCAGGTTCTCAGCTCCGGAGCTCAAGACATAATAAAAGAGGAGATAAGGGGCTCAAAGGCGCCTTAAGAGCCGTAAAGAGGACAGTAAGGGAAGCAGTTTTTCATCTCTAGGATATACATGACATTTGGGGTGTAATAAACAGTAAACAACAGGATGTATCTGTTTAGGGTCAGTTTGCCCTTTTACAATGCTGTACCTACGTCAAATACCTTTTGTCAATTCAGCACCTTGGCACGGAAGAGGCACTTCTGCCTTGACCAAAGATTTGGATTTCTAATATTTGAGTTTTATCCCAATATCGAATCCTAGCCTGGCTCATACCCCCCCTTTGTGACTCATCTGAGATAACCAGACGAGTCACACCTCTAAGTCCTCTTCCTGCTGGAGCCTTTTATAATCCCACATAGCCATCATCTGAGCAGTAGTCTTACGTTCCACCAGCAAGGATAGACTTTTAGAGATAGTTTTAACAAACAGAGGTAAAATGGCCTGCAGGCCAGGTAACTTTGGCCACCATCCTGAAAACATATCCTGTAAATTAAGGCCTTTCCACGTCTGGACTGGCACATGAGCTATTTTAACCATTTTGTCTGTTATTTCCTTAATAACTTTTCCGCTTTCATCAACTTCTATACAGCAGTTAGTCAAATTAAACTTTCAACATACCCCTCCTTCCTTAGCTAACAAATAATCTAAAGCTAATCTATTCTGCATAATATACAGGTGAAACTTGAAAAATTAGAATATCATGCAAAAGTTCATTTTTTTCAGTAATGCAACTTAAAAGGTGAAACTAATATATGAGATAGACTCATTACATACAAAGCGAGATAGTTCAAGCCTTGATTTGTCATACTTTTGATGATTATGGCTTACAGCTCATGAAAACCCCAAATTCACAATCTCAGAAAATTAGAATATTACATGAAATCAATAAAACAAGGATTGTACATAGAACAATATCGGACCTCTGAAAAGTATAAGCATGCATATGTACTCAGTACTTGGTTTGGGCCCCTTTTGCATCAATTACTGCCTCAATGCGGCGTGGCATGGATGCTATCAGCCTGTGGCACTGCTGAGGTGTTATGGAAGACCAGGATGCTTCAATAGCGGCCTTCAGCTCTTCTGCAGTGTTCGGTCTCATGTCTCTCATCTTTCTCTTGGCAATGCCCCATAGATTCTCTATGGGGTTCAGGTCAGGCGAGTTTGCTGGCCAATCAAGCACAGTAATCCCATGGTCATTGAACCAGGTTTTGGTACTTTTGGCAGTGTGGGCAGGTGCCAAGTCCTGCTGGAAAGTGAAGTCAGCATCCCCATAAAGCTCGTCTGCGGAAGGAAGCATGAAGTGCTCCAAAATCTCCTGGTAGACGGCTGCGTTGACCCTGGACTTAATGAAGCACAGTGGACCAACACCAGCAGATGACATGGCTCCCCAAATCAACACAGACTGTGGAAACTTCACACTGGACTTCAAGCATCTTGCAGTGTGTGCCTCTCCATTCTTCCTCCAGACTCTGGGTCCTTGGTTTCCAAATGAGATGCAAAAGTTGCTCTCATCAGAAAATAGGACTTTGGACCACTGAGCAACAGACCAGTTCTTTTTTTCTTTAGCCCAGGTAAGATGCTTCTGACGTTGTTTGTTGTTCAGGAGGGCTTGACAAGAGGAATACGACATTTGAAGCCCATGTCCAGGATCCATCTGTGTGTGGTGGCTCTTGATGCACTGACTCCAGCCTCAGTCCACTCCTTGTGAAAGTCCCCAACACTTTTGAATGGCCTTTTCCTGACAATCCTCTCCAGGCTGCGGTCATCCCTGCTGCTTGTGCACCTTTTTCTTCCACACTTTTCCCTTCCACATAACTTTCTATTAATGTGCTTTGATACAGCACTTTGGGAACATCCAACTTCTTTTGCAATTACCTTTTGAGGCTTTCCCTCCTTATGGAGAGTGTCAATGATGGTTTTCTGCACAACTGTCAGGTCAGCAGTCTTTCCCATGATTGTGATTCCTACTGAACCAGACTGAGAGACCATTTAAAGGCTCAGGAACCCTTTGCAGGTGTTATGGCTTAATTAGCTGATTAGAGTGGGACCCTTTGAGCCTAGAATATTGAACCTTTTCACAATATTCTAATTTTCTGAGATTGTGAATTTGGGGTTTTCATGAGCTGTAAGCCATAATCATCAAAAGTATGACAAATCAAGGCTTGAACTATCTTGCTTTGCATGTAATGAGTCTATCTCATATATTAGTTTCACCTTTTAAGTTGCATTACTGAAATAAATGAACTTTTGCACGATATTCTAATTTTTCGAGTTTCACCTGTATGTCCTTGATTTGACACTTTCCCTAGCTAATTGAGTAAGACCTTTTACAGTTTCGTTGGTAATGATTTCAACCACCGCTTGCAGACGAATTAAACGGTTCAGAATGTATATAGGGGTCCGATAGCCATACATGCCATCTTCCGCCCATGTAGCCGGTCCATAAACCTCAATAATTCGCTCTGCAGGCCATTCTTCACTCCCCCAACTACGCTGGTTACCTCCAACCCTAACTCTTCCTATTGCTGATGTATCTACATGCCTTCTTTGTCTCAAGTTTCCCACCTCATCATATACCAGGACACCTAACACCTGTCGGGTTTTAAGGGGCAGCAAAAAGAATCCAGGCCTGATTAATCCCAAGACACAGGCTCCACACCAGGATTTAGGTAGGACCCCATATGCCATCTTACCACATATCCAGTATAGCCCATCAGGAGCCAGCCATTCAAGGGTCTGATTATCTGGATCCTTTAAAAAGGATAACCCGTTTACTTTAAACAAGGCCATTTCATCAGTTCCCTCTGTGGCATTTGCTCCTGACCACCATACCTTACTTTCCCATTTTCCGGTACATATGAGGTTTCCTACCTGATAACAGCCTGGCACAATTTTCCTCTGAAAACAAACATTCCCTACCAAACTAGTAGTCAAGGTCCAGTCTCCATCCTTGCCCTTATTATAGGACAGATTACCCTTATAATCCATTTCTAAGACTTTGGAATAATTTAATTCCTGGGCTTCCCATGGCCATTTTTCTCCCATGTTAGTTCCTCCACAAACAAAACAATTTGATACATTCAGGGTATGGGCTATATCTTCGGCTAATTTGACAAAGGTATTTGTTACATGACTAGGAATTTCAGGTACATTCAACTTCTCCATTTCCAAATAATATGACCAGAACAATCCTTTCGTATCCTGTGTCGCTCTGGTAACTTTAGTGACATACCATCGAAGGGTTACAAGAGGATCTTTTCCCTTTGCATAGATTCCTAATCCATAGTCCTCCTTCCATAATTTTGTCGGGGTACATATAATCTTTATAGGGTTACTGTGGAAATTGGGATCGTAGAAACACCCAGGAGCATAGAAGAGTCCAAAGGCAGATGCATGAATAAATGTGATAAATGTATTTATTCATATAACAAAACATATTAACTATATACAAAGGCTGTCTTAATATCCATTAGGATAGGGGGCACACAGCGTGTGTGACTACCCCTATCAAAGATCATGTCTCATGGAGAACAAACGTAAAAGAGAGCATGGTGGAAAGGTTAGAGGGGGTTTTATACTCAGTGTAAGCCCCTCCTCTCCACATAGGGGTGGGGGCACTTTCTGCCTCCACTAGTGTCTGTATGATATATGTGCCAATGGCTTGCAAATACTTGACAGTTCCCCTCCTTGCGAGCCAATGGCATGCAAACATACAAATGCAATGCACAACAGATTTTACCCTGTGAGACATAACTTTTTACACAGATCTTTGTGCCTATCTGCTGATAGAGGTTTTGTGAAAATATCAGCTGTTTGATATTTGGTCTGACAATGTGATAAAGATATAAACCCCATCTCTACTAGTTGCCTAACATTTTGATAGCGGATATCGATATGTCTGGACCTTTTTCCCACTGCATAGGCTTTGGCAATGCCTATGGCCCCGGTGTTGTCTTCTATAATTTGGATGGGCAAAGTCGGTGGTGTCCAGATGCTAGAAATTAAGGCATCAAACCATATCAGATCGTTCCCTGCCTCTGATAAGCATGCATATTCGGCCTCAGCGGTGGAGCACGAAACAAATTTCTGTTGCCCCACATGCCAATGGATGGGTGCCTCATTTAATAGTACCAAGAAGCCTGAAGTACTCCTACGCGTCTTGGTATCTCCGGCCCAGTCCGCATCCGCAAAGCATTTTAATTGGGCCTTGTCTCTATTCTCAGGTTCCAAGCGAAGCACGTAATCTGCTGTGGTCTTGAGATACCTTAATAGCTTTTTAATGGCCAACCAGTGGAACTGGGTAGGATGTTCCACTTGTCTAGATAGCAGGTTTACGGCCAGGGCAATATCTGGACGGCTCCAGTTACTTATATATAGTAATGAGCCGATCACTGACCTAAATAGAGTATTATTTTGGAACTCTGGGCTATCCTTGTGTGCCAATCCATAATAGTCGGTCTGCATTGGGATAGCCGTTGGCTTGCTATCTTCCATTTTACATTTCACCGAGTTCCTCTATCTTTTCCTTTTGGGAGAGAGCAAAACCTTTTGGTGTAGTGATGATTTGTACGCCTAGGTACTTGTCCACATATCCTAAAGACTTTAGAGTGAACTTTTTTTGTAGGGTCCTGGCAAATATAATACTTCCCCCCTTGTCAGGCCCTATATATAAAAGATCATCGACATACACTAGGACTTTCTCCAGCCCCCCTTTGGTATCCCTTGTGAAGGTACATTTATCAGCTGGAGATGGATGGAAACCCAGTGATTTGAGAGTTTTAGTCAGGCATTTGTACCACAGTCTGCCTGATTGTTTGAGGCCGTACAAACTTTTCTTCAGAAGCCAGGTGTGGCCTTCCTGCCGTTGAAATCCAGGGGCACCTCTGACGTAAATTTCTTGTTTTAGATGTGCATGTAAATAAGCAGTTTGCACATCAAATTGAAAAATGTGTTCCCCATGTGCTGCTGCGGTGACCAAAGCAGCCCTCACATTTTCCGCTCTCACGGTGGGGGAGTATGTTTCATCAAAGTCCTGCAAGTAGCGCTGTGCGTAGCCTTGTGCTACTAGCCGGGCCTTATAGAGGAGTTGGTTGTTGGGCATTGGCTTGACCTTGTAGACCCAATGGGTGCCAACTGCTTTCCTCTTTTTGGGGACTTCCATGGGGATGAAGACTTTCAATTTTTTTGAGACTGTCCATTTCCCGCTCCATTGCCACCCTCCACCTGTGCTGTTCTTCCTCGGGAAGCTGGAGGACATCTGAGTACGTTTTAGGGGCCATGGTAACGCTGTTGACCGAGGCAACACAGCCAATGTCCAACCTTTTGGGTGGCACCCCTTTATTGGAGCGTTTTGACCGTCTGGGAAATTGCCACTCACCATCATCATTGTCATCCGGAGCATCGGTGTCAGAATTGGAGCTGCCGGAGGTATCTTTCCAATCAAAATGGGGCGGGCCTCTGTCCCAGGCGCTGCGAAGATATGGTCGTTTAGGTGAGGCAGGAGGTGTGAAGTCACCCAGGGATTCCTTGTCTGAATCGTCAGAGTCAGGTAGGGATTCATCACCATCTGGATCTTCGCTGGTCAGTTGCTTGGAGTTTGTTGGTTCATCCTCTTCAGGTGGTGCTGCTTGTTCAGTGTCGCTTCTAATAGGGGAATAACCGGGTTCATTGGAATGAATTTTTGACCAATTTGACCCCTCCTCAAAGGAAGCTGATCTAGAGACAATGACAAGGTTATTTTTGTCTACAAACCTAGAGGCCTTGCTGCCGGTTGCATAACCTATAAATCTGAGCCTCCTTGATGCTTTGCCCCCCTTTCTTCTGAGGTGCTTGGGAATATGGACCCAGGCATAGGAACCAAAAATTCTCAGGTGTGAGAGGCTAGGTTTCCTTCCATGGACCAGGAAGTATGGGGTTTGGTTAATGGCACTACTCCACGTCCTGTTGACTAGATCAGTGGTCCCCAACCTTTTTATCGCCGCGGACCAATCAGCCTTTGATAATTTTACCATGGCCCGCTGAGCGCGCGCAGGGGTGGGGGCTTTGGGCCACACGTGCGTACCTGCGCGGGGCTCTCTTCCCTGGAGCCTTTGCGCACGGCCCAGGAGCTTTTGCGCACGGCCCAGGAGCTTTTGCGCACGGCCCAGGAGCCTTTGCGCTGCAGCGTTCATGTCCCCCGGCCGCTGCGCGGCCCGGTGCCAGGTACTCCACGGCCCGGCACCGGTCCACGGACCGGGGGTTGGGGACCACTGGACTAGATAATTAGCCATTTTGACCGCTTCTGCCCAAAAAACTTGGCTCATGTCAGCATCTGCAAGTAGGCAGTTCATGACATTCTGCAGCACGCCATTTCTCCTTTCTGCAATACCATTCTCGGACGGAGTTCGAGGGGATGATTTAAAATGGAGGATACCTCTCTCCTTCATCCACTTTTCAAAAGTCTTGGATGTAAACTCAGTCCCCCTATCACTCTGCACCTGAGCGATGCACACCTTGTGTTGCGTTTGGATCTGGTTGTAAAGATATTTGAAGTTGGTAAAGACTTCAGTTTTGTCCTTTAAAATAAATACATGGCCATAACGAGAGTAATCATCTACTACCGTTAAAAAATAACGCCCCCTACCAAGGGAGGGTCTAAAAGGACCAACCAAATCCATGTGTACCAGCTGATAAGGGTACCTTGCACGACGGGAAGAGACCTTAGGTATAGCAGCAGTTTTAGATTTTGCTGCCTTACAGATGGCACATTCCAAATAGGTATTACAATTCTTTATCTTAAGCCCATCAGAAAAATCTTGCATTTTCTTAATAACCGGGAAGCTGGCATGGCCGAGCCTGCGGTGTAATATATGAGCACAATCCAAATGTAAAGGTTTACCCATGCATACTTTGTCAACCTTATGTATCTTACCATTACAAGTCTTGGTCTGTTCATTAATGAGAGTAGGCACTGGATTAATGGTCACCTTAGAGTTCCTCAGGGTTGGCTGAGGAGTTGTGACCTTAATGGGCTCAGCCTTAATGGCTTTGGATGTCCTAGGAGCTGGTTTAAAAGCTTCATTTGTTTTAGGTCCAGGGTCCTTGAGTTTGGACGACCTGGGGGCTGGCACAGAACCTTTCTGCTCTATCTGGGCATTAGCTCCCTGAGCCCTCTTGTTAGGTTTCTTGTGCCTTTTGACCTGTGCTTTTGGGGAAAAATAAGGCAAATTGTTGATTTTTACAATATCGCCAACAACACCCCCATTTTCGAAAACATAACCTCCACCCTTCTCAAAAACCAGTTTTACATTTTTATCCTCAGTCAATTTTAAGATGCTTAAAAGGTTGTTCTTGATTGAGGGAACATACAGTGCCCCTGTGACATCTCCTATACCAGGCACATTGATCACGCCTTCCCCAGTTACCTCTGCCTTGTCCCCAGTGGCAACTTTTACTGAGGACTTGAGTGGGTGTAAAACCTTAAATCGTTGGTTCGTGTTGGCTATATGCGTTGATGCACCTGAATCAAGAAGCCACAGCTCCTCAGCATCCTTTACCTGGGAGGTGTGATTGTCACTAGTGACACTACAGAATTGGTATCCTTTATGACCACCTCCCCCTCTTCCACGGCCTCTTTTATTTTTATTGTGCTTAAGTCCAGCCGTGTTGGCCCTAGAGCGAGGGCACTCCCTTTTAAAGTGACCTTGTATGCCACAGTCAAAACAGGTGGGAAGGGTATTAATCCTTTCACATGTGTCCTGGCGCCTCCTCTGAGGCCTAGGTCTGTGATATGCCTCCTTCATTTCTTGTTGTTCCTCATCTCTGCGCCTT
The DNA here is from genome assembly GCF_029215685.1 of Pituophis catenifer annectens. Lineage (NCBI taxonomy): Eukaryota > Metazoa > Chordata > Lepidosauria > Squamata > Colubridae > Pituophis > Pituophis catenifer. Next base: position 21,300,060 of record NW_027256885.1, read on the forward strand.
AAGTCTTCCTCAATAAAGCGGCCAGAAAAGTATTCTATATTTCTTTGTTCCCTAGAAACCCCTTCTAGAGAAATAATAAAGGGACTCCAGGATTTGTCTAGGGAGTTCAACATCACACTAATTAAAGTGGATTCAGAAACAGGCTCCCCCCTCTGTATAAGCTCATCCCTCATGGCTTTAAGCGTTGCCAAATGTTCCCCCATTTTGACACCAGGTTTGAGTTTATAGTTGTGGAAAATTCTTGACAATCTGCTGGTTGCAGCCATATTGTCACTATGGAACAAATTATATAGGGCAGTCCAAACTTCCTGAGCTGTGAGGCCGTCTGAAAGACTGGCATACAGAGCTGTGTCTATAGAACTTAACAGGGTTGTGTAAGCTCTTTTATGCAGGAACTCAATTTCAGGGCTCCAAGGTAAAGGGGGTGGTCTTTTGATTATGTCCAGAGTATTTTCTCTTAAGAGAATTATCTGAATCTCTTTACACCATTTTTTAAAATTCTGACCACTTAAATGTAATTTTTCAAAATTATTTGGCAAAGTTACAAAATTATTGCCATTAAACTGCATGGGGAGTTGTTCAAATGGCTGAAAAGAGCCTGTTGTGAATGGCATTGGGATCCCTAAGCCTGGGATCGATTGCTTAGGTCTGGCTCCTTTTTGTAGTCCTTCTGTAGTTTGAAGCAACTGGGCACGTGCAGGAAATAGAGCATGCTCCAAAGCCTTTTCTTGTTGGAGCTCCAATCTCCCTCTCTGAGCTCTGAAGTCAGGTCTGGCTGGAGCTTCAGTATAGGCCCGGACATCATCTGGGTGGCGGGGAAACCTTGGAGGAGTGGGAAGAAGGCCTGGAGATCTTTCTGGAGACTGGAGGCCCATCAGATGAGGTCCATGGGCTGGGTAGGCCTGGAAATGTCTCTGGATCTCCTCTTCTCCATCAGAGGAGCAGGATTGCAGCTCCGGATCATCCCAGCAGGGCCGGAAAGGTGCGGAGGCCTCAGCCTGGGCCTCCCTGGAGCATTCAGTGAATGGTGAGCGCCTCTGCAGTGGGGGGTGGGAGGCTGCAGGTCCATCTGGGTTCCTCCGGGGGTGGGAGGTTGGATTTGGGGCCCTCCTTGAGTGGGCAGCTGGGTCTGGGACCTCGGGGGGGCCAGTGGGTGGTTGCTCCATAAGTTGCAGGGCAGCGACCAGGGCCTCTATGGCCTCTTTGATGTTTGCCATGGCAGGCGGGGCCTGGCAAGGGGCTTGTGGGTTCGGAGTGGTCCTCTGGGCCGCTGGAAGGCTGAACTGACTGGCTGGCGTTGTAGGCCTGGGCTGTGGAGCTGGGGAGGGCCTGGCTCGTGGTGCTGGCAAAGTGCCCAGGGGAGCAGCCATCTTGGAGGAAGTTGCCTCCGGAAGTGGCCTGGTGGCCATTTTGTTTGGCGGGAAACTGGGTGGGGGGGCAGTCTCTCTGGCGGCAGGCGCCATCTTGGAGAGATCAGGCAGGGGAGTCCTTACCGGGATGGCAGGCATCTCTGGTGCTGCCTCCTCAGGCCTCTCTCTGGCTGCTGCCCTTGTCTTCAGGAGAGAGGCGAGCGCTGCTCTGCACTCCTCTTCTGACATCTCAGCCACTTGCCTGTCCAGGCTTTCAGCTGGTCCTTCTGCCCCCTCTTCGTCAGTGCTGAAGAAGCCTTCTCCAACATTGCCTGGCTCGGCCCCTGGGATCTCTTGCTGCATCTGGGTGGCCTCTGGCTGCCAGGGTGTAGCTGGATGGAAACCCCCTTCAATGTTTTCCATCGTTGATTCAGACTGGGGCTGCTGTGAAGTTCTCCTCCGTTGAAGGCCTCTGGTCACAACAGGGGAGCTTCTCTCACAGGTTATTTTGGAGGGCATCTCGCCTTTTCAACAGCTCCTGGAGTGGAGTTCTGCTACCATTCCCTCTGCTACCATTCTGTGGAAATTGGGATCGTAGAAACACCCAGGAGCATAGAAGAGTCCAAAGGCAGATGCATGAATAAATGTGATAAATGTATTTATTCATATAACAAAACATATTAACTATATACAAAGGCTGTCTTAATATCCATTAGGATAGGGGGCACACAGCATGTGTGACTACCCCTATCAAAGATCATGTCTCATGGAGAACAAACGTAAAAGAGAGCATGGTGGAAAGGTTAGAGGGGGTTTTATACTCAGTGTAAGCCCCTCCTCTCCACATAGGGGTGGGGGCACTTTCTGCCTCCACTAGTGTCTGTATGATATATGTGCCAATGGCTTGCAAATACTTGACAGTTACATTGGTTTCGTTGACAGTTACTACTAGCTACCCCGTTTTCCAGCTTACATCTTTGAGAGCCCCCTGGCTGATCTCCCGTCCACATAACTGCACAAGCCCAGTATGGACAATAACTATATGTGTCCCGATCACTACATTCTCCCTGCTTTCGGCACATATATTTTTTGTCCAACATATAACTTCTTTCCCATTCTAATGTCCCACATGTTGACTTCCACACATCACAGTTATGATTGATAGCTAAACAGGCATCAAATGTTATCTCTACTGACTTTCCTAATTGTCTAAACTCCGTCTTATTTAAAAGTTCTTCTCTCCCACATTCAGTTGTGTATATTGACATCTCATAAGTGGTGATTTGCTTAGCTTCTGCCGGGTTGTAACATTGTACCTTATCCTTCAACACACACATGTGATATATGGTATTATTTACCTGACAGGTTTGGGGTTTATACTCCCCACACCCGTCAGGCTTCTGAGTGTGATAGATCAAAGTTTTAGAAACCCGTGTTCCCTGCAATGTTGTGCATATGCATGGGTCACAGTTCTCCTCACTCACCGCTTCTGTTATGGGAATGTCTAGCTCACTTCGTAGTCTCATTACCCATCCGCTCATCCATAATCCCAGTCCAATGATTACCATATTCTGCATCCTCCCGGTCCTTTTTGTTCAGATCCCTCAATGCTCTCTCAACGGTGGGGGTAACCTTAAGTGTGTAATAAGGTGTCTTTACCCCTATCACCAAATAGTATTCTAGTACTTCTTCTATGATTTTTATGTCACACTCAATCAAACACCCTGTACATAAAACACAGTCTATACAATGAGCGCAACAACAGCACTCACATCCACAATTACAGAACCAACACATTGGAAAAAAAATCTTAATACATTCAGAAATCGCCCCTTTGCTTATTACAATCAAGATTTCTTTAATAACCAAACAGTTTATACTGAGTGGGTGTTCAGGAGCAGATCCGGGCAGTTAGGAATTGGAGTAGCTGGTACCGTGATGTTCCTTGGTCGTCCACAAAACCACTGTTTATACCTGTAAAACACAATAATCGACAGAACCAATACCCCCAATCCCCAACACACCCACATCCAATTCTCCTCCCACATGGATCCTTTGTTCTTCAGTCACTTGTCGTTAATCAGTTTCCAAAAGAATACGACAACCCGGGTATGTAGTTCACTCTTATGATCCGTTGAGGATCCCCACAATCGACCACACCTCCAAGTATCCTATATAAAATAGAAAAAAAAACTATTTTTGAGCACGCTTGAATATTAACTTAGTAGGGTTTTGTTTATCCACAATCACTTTCCAGCCAGTTTCTGCTGCCGCCTTGACTCGTGTCCAGTGGATCCATGACTTTGATTCTGCAATCTTAATAGCAAGGGGGGAAGTCATAATAACAGTAAAAGGTCCCTTCCACCGTCCTTCCAGTGGCTCTTTCTTCCAATGTTTGACCCACACTTGATCCCCTGGTTTGAACGGATGACAATGGGTTATTAACCGGGGGGGTACTTGTTCCATCACGTATCGCTGAAGCCTCTCAACTTGCTTATTAAGTTCTTGTACCATTTCCATATTCCAGACCCCCCCTTTATGCCCCAAATCTGGCCATCCTGCCAAGTTTCTTCTTAACAACCCTGGCGGTCGTCCATACATTAACTCATATGGCGATAACTTGTGCTGGCCCCTTGGTGAGCTTCGAATGGCATACAAGGCTAGTGGTAGAGCATCTGGCCATTTTAAATGACTATCTGTACAAATCTTAGTAATCCTTTCCTTCAGAGTCCTGTTCATGCGTTCCACACATCTACCTGCTTCTGGCCGAAAAGAACTGTGAAACCGCCACTTTATTCCTACTGCCTTTGCAACTGCCTGGTTAATATGATGGACAAACTCGGGACCATTATCCGATGAGATATGACTAGGGATTCCAAATCTGGGAATGATCTCTTTCAATAATAGTCTTGCCACTTCCCGTGCCTGTTTGGTCTTTGTTGGAAAAGCCTCCGGCCACCCTGTATACATATCCACCATAACTAACAGAGCTCTGAACAATCCACATCTAGGCATATCAGTAAAGTCTATCATAATATAATCCATGGGGATGTATGACTGGGGTATGGCACCAGGGGGCAGTAATGGCCCTTGTCTTGGATTAACCTTAGCACATGTAACACACTTTGCAACAGTTCCAGCAGCGACTCCGGCCAGCCCATTGATGTAATAGTCTCTTCCTAATGCCAATTCTAAAGCCGTTTTTCCCATGTGTGTTGTTTCATGGGCTAGGCGTACTAGTGTCCATGCCATTGAGGCTGGTACGAAAATCCTCCTGTCTGGTAATACATACCACCCATCTTCAACCTGAGCTTTCAAGTCTGTCACTGCTTTCACACTTTCCTGTTGCGTATATGTTGGTTTGATTTCAGGGGGGATAACCCCTAAATCCATTGCTACACAGACAGATAAGTCAGGCAAAGGCCCCTCTTGCTTCGCCGCTTCCCTTGCTTCCACATCCGCTGCTCTATTCCCTATAGCTACCTTATCATCTCCTCTTTGATGTCCTTTACAATGCATCACTGCTACTTTCTTTGGTTTATTTACAGCTTCAATCAGGCGGCTAATAAGATGTCCATGCAAAATACTTTTCCCTGCTGAATCTCTAAACCCTCGTTCCTTATAAACAGCCCCATGTGCATGTAAAGTAAGGAATGCATATTTACTATCGGTCCACACATTCAATGTTTCTCCCTTGGCCCTTTCTAAGGCACGTATCAATGCCCACAACTCAGCCACCTGTGCACTATGTCCACTTCCTAAAGGTCCGCTTTCCACCACTCCTTCATCATCTACAATGGCATATCCAGACACCCGATATCCATCTACAATATAACTGGATCCGTCCGTATACCAATTAAACTGTGCATTGGGTAACGGGATGTCCGTTAAATCAGGGCGGGTGGAATAAACTTTGTCTAATACCTGTAAACAATTGTGTTGGGTATCCACTTCCGTCGGCAATAACGTAGCCGGATTCAACCTATTGGACATTACCAAACGCACCTGGGGGTTCTCAATCATGATTGCCTGATATTTTGCCAATCTCTGCCCACTAATCCATAAATGTCCTTTAGCATCCAAAACGGACTGTACCGCATGGGGAGAGTGCACATTTATTGGACAGGAAAAAGTAAGTTTATTACAATCCTGAATTAATTCTGCAATTGCAGCCAACACTTTCAAACAATGCGGCCAGCCTCGCGCCACTCCATCCAACTGTTTTGATAAGTATGCTACTGGTTGTTGCCAGCTTCCCAACGGTTGAGTAAGCACCCCCACTGCAATATTTCTACTAGTGTCTACATACAAATTAAAAGGCTTCTGCAAATTCGGTAAGGCTAACGCCGGCGCCTGAGTCAGCGCAAGTTTTATATCTTTAAAGGCTTTTTTCTGTTCTCCCCCCCCACTCAAGGGGTTCTGTATTAGCGCCCCTGGTGGCTGCATACAAGGGTGCTGCCATCAAAGCAAAGTTGGGGATCCAAATACGACAAAAGCCAGCCAACCCTAAAAAGCTTCTCAGTTGTCTCTTTGTTCTAGGTTCGGCCAGCATCAAAACTGCCTGTTTCCGCTCCGGTCCTAAAGCCCTGTGTCCTTTCTCAATATCATAACCCAAGTACCTCACCCTCTCTTTCACCAATTGAGCTTTCTTCCTTGATACCCGATACCCACACTCGAGCAACAAGTCTAATAACATTTTAGTATTGTCCCAGCATAAATCCTCTGTCTGTCCTGTCACTAAAACATCATCAACATATTGTAAAATTGTATCCCCCGGTTGCTGAGGCATGTAGTACTGCAGGTCCCTAGCCAGCGCTGTTCCAAACAATGTCGGGGAATTTTTAAACCCCTGTGGCAACCTAGTCCATGTATATTGCATTTTTGTGCCCGTATGAGGGTTCTCCCACTCAAAGGCGAACAGCGGCTGGCTTAATGGATGAATAGGAATTGTAAAGAAGGCATCCTTCAAATCAACTACAGAAAACCACCCCGCCTGGGGTGGGATTAAACTTAACAAAGTATATGGATTAGACACGGCCGGGTGTAAGGTAACTGTTCGGCTATTCACAAATCTCAAATCCTGGGCCGGGCGAAAGGACCCATCTGCCTTTTTAATCGGGATAATTGGGGTATTCCATGGGGATTAAGTAGGCACCAAAACACCCGCTTCCAAATATTTCTGTATACTCTCATAGATAGCATAGATCGCTTCCCATGAAACGGGACGTTGCCTTATTCTGACTGGCATTGCTCCCGGTTTTAGCTCAACCACCACTGGAGGGTGGTGTGCTGCAAAACCTGGTGGATTATCCTCTGCCCACAAACCCGGCACATCAAACATCCTCCACTTTTCCTCCTTTTCCTTCTCACCGACCTGTCTCTCTATCATCAACCTCCAAATTTCCTCCGGAGAATGCCTTATGGTCATCTTCTGACTGCCTTCATCAAAAGAAATTGTTGCCCCTAATTTGCTCAGCAGATCCCTGCCTAGCAATGGAATAGGGCACTCAGGGATGTACAAAAATTCATGTTGGATTTCAGCTCCTTTTAAAATCACACATCACAGGCTTTAGGACCTGCCGTCCCATAATCTGTCCTGATACCCCCTGAACCTGGATTTTACGTGATCCAGGGGCTGCAATTTGCTTATTTACAACTGATCTACCTGCTCCTGTATCCACTAAAAATGTTGTCTGCTGGCCCCCTATCCTCATTGTAACCAACGGCTCAGGCGGGGGTTCTTCCAAGCCTGGTCCCCGTCAATCTGACCACACCATATCTGCCAATCCAATACTTTCTGCTTCTCTTGGTCCAGCGCCTCCTCTAGCTCCTCTACCAAAGCCTCGTCCCAAGCCTCTTTGTCCAAATCCTCTATTCAAGCCCCCTCTCATTCCTCGTTCTCCCCTTCTCCCTGCAAACTGCCCCCTCATTCCTGCTCCAAATTCAGGTCTTCTCATCATCCCTCTACCTCTCATCATCCGTCTGGGGCATTCTCTTTGCCAATGGCCTTCTCCTTTACAATAGGCGCATTGGTTAGGACCCAGGGGTGTCCCCGGGTTGGGGTCGAAACTCATTCCTCCCTGTAGTGCTACTGCCAATAACTCAGCCTTCTTTTGCATTCTGGCATCTCTCTCCTTCTTTTCCACCTTATCCCTATTGACATACACCTTCCGTGCCAATTCCAACAATTCCGTCGTGTTCTTCCCTAGTGCTCCTTCTACCCGCTGCAATTTTTGCCGTATATCCTCATAACTTTGAGCTATAAACCTTTCATTCAACATCCGCACATTATCCCCCTGCCTTGGATCCACCTGTGTATATAACTCATACGCTTCAATCAATCTTTGCAGGAAACTCTCCGGGCTTTCATCCGCACCCTGCATCACTAGAGATGGCTTGGACATATTTACTGGGGGCTTCCCTGCTCTTCTAAGACTTTGCACCACCAAATTCTGATATTCCCTCAAACGTGTCCGGTCCTGTTCCTCCTTAGGGTCCCAGCCCGGATCTATTTCGGGCGCCCGGACCAACACCTCCGGCTGCACATCCGCATCATTTGGCAACATCTCTTTCACACACTGCCTAACTGCCGCTTTCCACTTTTCTCGTTCTTCCGGAGTTAACAGAGTGCGTAACAACTGTTGTACATCCTGCCACGTTGGGTTATGTGTTAACATAATAGTTTGAAACAGGTCCGCCATCTCAGTGGGCTTAGTAGTCAGCGGCCCATAATGTTGCTTCCAATTTAAAAGATCAGTAGTAGTAAACGGCACGTATTGAAAAAGGGGCTGACGTTCCACCTGCCCCTGCTGGTTTACTATTATCTGATCCACCTGGCGCAAAGGCGCTGTAACTTCTTGCTTGCTAGCCTTCAGCTTCGCTGTTACCGCGCAAGTTTGCACCCCCACCTGCTCTCCTCCTGTTGCTTCCTTCAACCCCTTATCATCCTGATCTTCTCCTTCACTCCGACTACCTTCTTCCACCGGGGGACTTTTCCTTATTTTCGGTCTCGCCCCAGGATCGCTCATGCGTCTCTGATTTCCACCTCCCTCTCCTCCTACAGCTCCCGGCAATTGCTGCTGTTGGTCTGGGGGCTGCGCTGGGGGCTGCTGCTGCACTGGGGGCTGCTGCTGCACTGGGGGCTGCTGCTGCCACAATGGAGCATACGGTGGGGGTCTAACTAACTCCTCCTCATCTTCTGTCAATACTTTTCTCCTCCTTGAATATTCCTCTCCTCTTTTTGCCTGGTTTTTTTCTTGCTCACTTCTCCCCCCTTCTCTCCCCCCTTTACTCTTTCCACCAGATCTGGATACACACAGCCTGACCATTTCAGCCTGACACTGCAGCAAATCCTCAGCTTTTTCTGTTAGGGCTCTCGCCCATTGATCAATGTATTGAAATTGATCAGGATATTTATCCTGATTCACTACAATCACCCCCCACAACTTATCCACCGTTTCGTCCCTTAATGATCCCTGCGGGGGCCACCCTGTCCCCAATAATGGCCACACATGCTTACATAAAAATTTTAATCGCTCCTTTGATCCTTTCGGATAGGAAGGATTGCTGAAATACTTGTCAAAACCTTTTAGCATGCATGCCAAAGGAGTATTTGGCACGCTCTGAGCCCCCCCCCCATCTTATCACACTGCCGTCGACTCGTAGCCCCGGAAACTCACGGCCGCTAGCGAGAAATGCGACGACTTAACCACCCACACAACCTGACACGGACTTCGTTAGGGTAGCCTACCCCGAGCCCAAGGGAGTGATCAAATCCCTTCTTCTGCCTTCAAGAGAGGCAGGTACAATACTCCTTTACAATATACTCACTTAAAAACGCTCCCACTCCATAGATTCCCGGCCAGGAATTTGTTCAGACCACCTTTCCTGCACCGCAGGGTTCTTGGACTCGATCAGAGCACCGTCGGGCCCACCGGGTTATCGCGGCTGTCTCCCGGAGATGTATCTCCGTGGCGCCTGGAGAATGTTCAGGAGCGACCTCCCGATGGTCCCGAGGGGTCGAAATGGTCCTCAGCGAAATATCGCCTTGCACCTAGTCCTGCCGCGGTCGCCAGCTGTTACAGGAAAAATGACGGACTAGAACAAGCTCTTCAGTGCAGGAAAGAGTTTATTTGCGCAAGGTTCAAACAGTCCAAAAGGTCTGAACAGTGATGGCTGATTTCAACCAGATATTTATACAGTATAAAGACAAAGTTATTACGAAGAGTGCAACATTTCACACGTAGAAGTTACCCTTTAATCTATCTCTAGGAAAGACATAACAGCCTGGTTCCCACAGGCTCAGGTTCTCAGCTCCGGAGCTCAAGACATAATAAAAGAGGAGATAAGGGGCTCAAAGGCGCCTTAAGAGCCGTAAAGAGGACAGTAAGGGAAGCAGTTTTTCATCTCTAGGATATACATGACATTTGGGGTGTAATAAACAGTAAACAACAGGATGTATCTGTTTAGGGTCAGTTTGCCCTTTTACAATGCTGTACCTACGTCAAATACCTTTTGTCAATTCAGCACCTTGGCACGGAAGAGGCACTTCTGCCTTGACCAAAGATTTGGATTTCTAATATTTGAGTTTTATCCCAATATTGAATCCTAGCCTGGCTCACTACTCTGACAGACATTTATCTTGGTCCAGATTAGATATGATATGGACAACAATGGATTTGTTGTTGAATATAGATTATGTGGAAATAGAAACCAATTTATGGGCGGACCATAATCCTGTGATAATAACCTGGAAAGGACGAACAAGAAGAGCTAGATGGACTTTTAATAATACAATATTAAAAGAGCAAGATTTTGTGCAGAAAATGGAAAGAGATCTGGCTTTCTTTTTTAAAGAGAATAAGAAAGAAGAGACATTGATACAAAACCGCTGGGATACAATGAAGGCATATGCCAGAGGAATTATTATAGATTACACAAGGAAAAGGAATGCAAAAAAAAAGGCTAACTTCGAAATTATTAACAGATGATTATAAACGGTTTGAAAAGGAACTCCAGAAAGATCCACATAAGAAGGATATTAAAATCAAAATGGATACAATAAAGCATAAAATGGATCTACTGGAGAAAGAAGAATTAGCTCAAAAAATAAGAAGTGCCAAACAAAACTACTTCGAAAAAGCAAGGTCACATTGCTTTTGATGTCTACAAGACAGGGAGCAGGCATTCAAGCATTCTAAATGGCAGGAGAACAGTTAGGAGGCAAGCAAAAGCCAAAGGTGTAAAACTGAGTATTGTAGTCTTGTCTCTTTCCAGTTGGAAAGAACAGTTGCAGTTACATGATTTCCCACTTTGCAACAGCTTTACTTAGTGGCAGAGTTGCCAGTCCCAATTAGGGTTGTTAAGTGAGGACTATTTGCACCTATTTCTCAAGTACTCTGGCTGGCTAGAAACAAAATTCTCCTTACAAAAGGACAGTAGGTCAGCTGATTAAATATATAGGTAGTCCTCGATTTACAACAGTTTGTTTAGTGACCAAAGTTACAACGGCACTGAAAAAAGTGACTTATGACCAGTTTTCACACTTACGACTGTTGTAGAATCCCCATGATCATGTGAACAAAATTCAGATGCTTGGCAATTGACTCATATTTATGATGGCTGCTGTGTCCTGGGGTCACGTGATCCCCTTTTCTGACCTTCTGACAAACAAAGTCAATGGGGAAGCCAGATTCACTTAACAACAGTTTGACTAATTTAACAACTGCGGTGATTCACTTAACAACTGTGGCAAGAAAGGTCATAAATGGGGCAAACTCACTTAACAAATGTTTCACTTAGCAACAGAAATGTTGGGCTTAACTGTGGTTGTAAATCAAGGACTACCTGTGCTCAATAACTTTTAAAAGCTGTTCTATAATTTCTTGAAAATATAGATTATATTTAGGGAAAATTGGTACATTCCTGTTTTTCATTTTTTAAATTAGTATATTACCCCGATGTTGATTGTCAAAATAGGTAATTAATGTTCAAAAATGCAGGAAATATAATAATCACCTTTCCACTTTTAGCAGCAATGTCATAAACTCAACAATTTTGGAAGATAATTTAGCATAGAAAGAAACAAATTTTAAATAGCAACTTCTGACCAGCTATTTTCTGTTGTTGTTGTTAGTTGCCAAGTCATGTCCGACCCATCACGACCTCATGGACAACGTTCCTCCAGGCCTTCCTGTCCTCTACCATCCTCTGGAGTCCATTTAAGGTCACGCCTACTGCTTCAGTGACTCCATCCAGCCACCTCATTCTCTGTTGTCCCCTTCTTCTTTTACCCTCAGTCTTTCCCAGCATTAGGCACTTCTCCAATGAGTCCTTCCTTCTCATTAGGTGGCCAAAGTATTTGAGTTTCATCTTCAGGATCTGGCCTTCTAAAGAGCAGTCAGGGTTGATCTCCTGTAGGACTGACCAGTTTGATCACCTTGCAGTCCAAGGGACTTGCAGGAGTCTTCTCCAGCACCATAGTTCAAAGGCCTCAATTCTTTGGCGCTCAGCCTTTCTTATGGTCCAACTTTCACAGCCATGCATTGCAACTGGGAAAACCATAGCCTTGACTATACGCACTTTTGTTGGCAGGGTGATGTCTCTGCTTTTCAGTACGCTGTCTAGATTTGCCATAGCTTTCCTCCCCAGGAGCAAGCGTCTTTTAATTTCTTGGCTGCAGTCCCCATCTGTTTTCTGTTAAGCAGAACTAACTCTTAGTGTTAGGTTGGGTGAATGAGGACACAGCAAGCCAGGCAGTGAGTGACAATAGCTCTTTAATGCAGAGTGAGAATCCAGCAACTGACCTGGGGAAACAGCTCCCCTTATATACCTTGCAGCTGTGGTGGTCAGCCAATCAGCTGATGGCTAGTTTATTCAAACTTCCCGCCAAAACCTATATACATAACACTCCTCCCCTCCCAGAAGTCACTTGGGGTGGACATTAGCATACATAGTCCCGCAGGTGACCGGGGCGTGTCCGCACCCTAGTTGACCTGCGCAGTTCAGTCGGAGGTGTGGCGTCGAGCGGGTCGGAGGAACTCCCTGTTTCTCCCTGCTCCACCAATGGAACCTCTGAGAATTCGTTGTGGGCGACGACTTCTTCGGCTGATCGATCTTCCGCGATGGGGCATCGCTGGATCTCGGGGCCGACAGCTAAGTCCTCCGTTTGAATCGGGCTTGAGTTAGCTCTGGAGTTCTGTTGGTAGCTAGAGAGCGGTTCATCAAGGATGTCTTCTGTGTCGGCGGCTAATCGCCTCCGTAACTGATTGATGTGCTGGCGCCAAATCCTCCCATCTCCCATGTCTACCCTATAAGACTTGGGCCCGGTTACCTCCGTAATTATCCCGGTTTCCCATAGGGGCCCATTCCCGTAATTTCTTGCGTGTACTGGAGTCCCTATAGTGAACTCTCTAAGCTTCCTATCTGTCCCTCTGAAGTTGTCAGGGGAATAGCTGGGGTATAGCCTGTCCAGGACTCCTCGGAGCTTTCTCCCCATTAGAAGTTCCGCCAGGCTTCAGCCTGTGGCGGTACATGGTGTGGCGTGTTGGGCCATTAAGAATCTGTCTATTCTTTCCTGCCAGTCTCCGGGGCCTAGCCGTGAGATGGCTTCCTTAGCCGTTCTCACAAATCTCTCCGCCAATCCATTGCTAGCCGGATGAAACGGGGCGGAGAGTACGTGCCTGATCCCCAACTCCGCCAAATACCCCTCAAACTGCGTGGCTGTGAACTGGGGCCCATTGTCTGAAACTAAGGTGTCCAGTAGGCCACGGGTGGTGAACAACTGCCTTAGCTCCCTGATGACTGCGTCGGTGGTAGTGGTTTTCATAAATCTAATCTCCAGCCACTTTGAGAAGGCGTCCACGATGACCATAAATACCTGCCCATGGAATGGTCCAGCAAAATCTATATGGATCCTAGACCAGGGACCCTGAGGCCACTCCCATTCCCTTACCGGTGCCGTAGTGGGGTCTGGCCTAGAGTCTTGGCAGGGCTGGCACTTCCCCACCCACTCAGTGATGTCCTTATCCATTTGGGGCCACCAAATGTAGCTCCTAGCTAACCCCTTCATCCTCACAATCCCGGGGTGCCCCTCATGCAACAGATTCAAAACTTTTTCCCTTAGGCACAAGGGAACAATGACCCGATCGCCCCACAATAGACAACCCCCTTGCATTGTCAGCTCGCCTCTTTTGTTAGCGAAGTGTTTGAATTCCCCACCCTCAGTCTTTTCCGGCCACCCCCTCGTGACCCAACTCATGATTTTCCGAAGCACGTGGTCTTTGGTTGAAGCCCTCGCCACCTCTGCTGACGTGATGGGTCCCGAGTCCAAGATGTCAATCAGCAGGACTGGGATTCCGGGTGTGGGGTCTTCTATCTTGTCTGGTAATGGACAACAGCTGAGGGCATCGGCGTTACCCATGCTCACCCCTGGTCGATGTACCAGGCGATAGGAGTATGCTGCCAGGAAGATGGCCCAGCGTGTCATCCTGGGAGACAGGGCTGCTGGGGTGGGTCAGTCCCCTGCTATGAGACCCAGAAGGGGGCGATGGTCCGTGATGAGGTCAAAGTCTCTGCCGAACACGTACTCATGGAACTTCTTGACTCCTGAGACGGCTGCAAGGGCCTCCTTGTCAAGTTGACTGTAGTTCTGCTTGGCGCTTGAAAGAGTCCAGGAGTAGTAGGCGATGGGTGCCTCTAGACTGTTCGGTAGTCTATGGCTCAGGACGGCCCCCACGCCAAATGGGGACGCGTCACAGACTAGAACAAGGGGAAGCGTAGAGTTGTACTGGATTAGAAAACTCTCGGCCGACAGGAATTTCTTTACGGCGGCAAATGCGATAGCCTCAGCCTTCCCCCAAACCCATGTGGACTTCTTGGCCAACAGTCTGTGCAGGGGCTCCATTACTGTTGCCTTGTCCTTTAGGAAAATTGCGTAGAAATTCAACAGTCCCAGGAACGCTTGTAATTCCGCCTTGTCTTTGGGGGTTGGGGCCTCTTGGATCGCTCTAATCTTGCTCTCGGTGGGGTGTATGCCGGTTCCGTCTACCCAATACCCCAGGAATTCCACAGAAGGGACTGCGATCATGCACTTGTTGCGTTTGACCCTGAGTCCTGCACTTCTGAACTTCCCTAGAACTTGTCTAAGTCTCCCCCCTAGCTGTTGTTCGTCCTCTGCGGTGACGAGCACATCAAAATACGGAACCACCCCGGGGATCCCCTGTAACAGTCGCTCCATGGTATTCTGGAACAGTCCGGGAGCTATGCTGACTCCGAATTGGAGTCTGGTACACTTGAAGGCACCTCTGTGTGTAACTATAGTCTGCGCCTCTGCGGTAGCGCCATCTACAGGCAACTGCTGATACGCCTGCACAAGATCTAGTTTTGTGAAGATCTTGCCGGGCCCTAGGGAATGCAGCAGATGGTGTACGATCGGGACCGGGTAAGCACTCTGCTGGAGAGCCTTATTGATCATACATTTGTAATCAGCGCAGATGCGCACAGACTCGTCAGGCTTAACGGGGGTCATGATTGGGGTCTCCCACCGGGCATGATCGACTGGCACTAGCACTCCTTGCTTAATTAATTTGTCCAGTTCGACATCAATCTTCGGCTTTAGGGCAAATGGCACCCGTTTGGGCTTCAACCTGATGGGGGCAATATTGGGGTCGAGGTTGAACGAGATAGGGGTCCCCACATACTTGCCGAGCCGCTCGTCGAACACGTCCTGGAACTCCTGCATCAGGTCGTCTTTCAGGGTGCTTCGCATGTTGCGGACTCCGGTGAATCCCATGCCCAGGGCCCTGAACCAGTCCATGCCCAGGAGGCTTGGGACCTTTCCGCTGACCACGGTGATGGGAAGCTTCTCCCGGAATTCCCCGTACTCCACCTGGAACTCGCCGATTCCTTCCACGGGGATGCGGTTCCCCTGGTAATCGCACAGTCCGAGCCGCTGGTGTCGTAGGTGCCATTTCTGGACACTGGGGACAGCCTTCTTTAGCTTGTCCCAGGACATGATGGTTATTGGGGATCCGGTGTCGATCTCCATTACGCACTCATGTCCCTCGATTTTGACCGTCGTGTAGGTCTTCTCTTCGGGGGATGTGCAGGTCCGGCCGATTCGAATGGTGCAGGCTTCGAGGTCCTCGGATTTCACGCCCCTCCTGTGGCCACCCTTCTGATTGGTCTTCTTCCGCTGCACCGTCTCTGATTGGCTAGTGTTGCTCCACGGCTTGTAATTGGGAGTCTGCTTGGATCTGCAGACTCTAGCGATGTGACCCTTCCGATCGCATTGCCGGCAAATGGCGTCCCGGAACTTGCAGGTCTGGCGCGGATGGGGTCCCCCACAGCTGGCACAGGTGTCTCGGTGACCTCGCTGGTCCTGCTGGTCCTGTTCGGTTCGGCAGACCTCTTCATCCGACTCCTCCTCGCTCTCCGTGCATACGGTCTCCTGATGAGCCGGGGCTGACTTCTATGCCGTTCTGACCTGTGTTGTCCCCTGTAGTCTCTCGGCTGCTTTGGTAGAGGATTCTTGAGCCCTTGCCTCATCTAGTGCGATTTTCAATGTTAGATTCGTCTTTGCGAGCAACCTCCTTTGCAAGCGAATATCTCTCACTCCGCAGATTAGTTGCTCTAGGAGCATCTCATCTAAATCTCGGTACTCGCACTGGTTTGCAGCCTTGTGCAGGGCAGCGGCATACTCGCTGATCGATTCTCCCTCCTGCTGCATTCGTTGCCGGAACTTGTACCGCTGGACGTATTTTGACGGCGTCGGGGTGTAGTGGTCCTTCAACAGCATCTGGAGCATTTGCCACGAGATGGTGTGGACTGAGTTTGGTTCTGACAGGGCTTCGGCCATGTCGAACACCTTGGGTCCACAATGGCTCAGGAACAGGGCTTTCTTTCGCACGTCGGGCAGCCCCTGTAGATCGCTGGCCACCAGGAAGCATTCGAAGCGGGACATGTAGGATCCCCACTTCTCTTCCATTGGGTTGAAAGGCGCTGGCAGTACGTAGGCAGACATCGTCGGTAGATTCTCCAGGTACTCCACTCGCTTGCCTGGCTGGATTCGGGGTTTCAGCTCTCTTGTCGGCTCGTGGCTTCAGCTCTTTCCGTGGCTTCTGGCCTCAAGATCCCACCTTCGTCACCAATGTTAGGTTGGGTGAATGAGGACACAGCAGGCCAGGCAGTGAGTGACAATAGCTCTTTAATGCAGAGTGAGAATCCAGCAACTGACCTGGGGAAACAGCTCCCCTTATATACCTTGCAGCTGTGGTGGTCAGCCAATCAGCTGATGGCTAGTTTATTCAAACTTCCCGCCAAAACCTATATACATAACACTTAGATTCCTACCAAGTATGCAGAGCTGATCCTGTTCATGATAATAGCTGCTAGGATAGTTTATCTTCCTTTCTGAGAATTTCACATAATTCATACTGTTGGAAGAAATATCCACCTGGTTCAGTTCCAAGCAGGGAGAAAGATACTGGAAACATGGAGGCTGATTGGAAATATGGTTTATTGATGGACAGGACCACATGGGTTTGAGGTCCTGGGCAGCTGACCACATGGAGTGGAGACTGAGGGTTATTTATACCTTCTCTTGGGCCTTGCCCTTGAGCTTCCTGTTCCTGTGCAAGAAATGAATTCTATTGGCTGTAGTCAGACTCCCATGCTAGGAGTTTGTCTGAGGTAAGTTTGGTTGAAGCCTGGAGGGTGATGCAATGTCCCCAGGTGATTTTGCAATGCAGTGAGCCCTGCTGCTAGATAATCCTATTATGTCCTGGAGGGTCATGTCTTAATCCCATTACCCTGGACCTGAAGGTCTTTTCTTTTGTAGATAGGCTGGCCCAGTCTTTCTTAATGGGCACCAAATATCTGCTCGGGGCAGGGAGCTGAAGCTCTGAGTTTCTGTCTCCCTTAATATACTGCTCAAAAAAATAAAGGGAACACAAGCAGAAGACATCCGAGATCTGAATGAATGAAATAGCCTTATTAAATACTTTGTTCTTTACATACAGTAGTTTATACACTGCTCAAACAACTAAAGGGAACACAAAACTACTGTATGTTATGAACAAAGTATTTAATAAGGCTATTTCATTCATTCAGATCTCGGATGTCTTCTGCTTGTGTTCCCTTTATTTTTTTGAGCGGTGTATTTCTATTTCTCTTTTAGGGGAAATATAATATTCTGCCTTTTTAATATTTCCTAAAATATTTCATTCTTCTAGGAGGGGTGGGTGCTAATTTTCTACAATACATACATCTTTCTTTCAAAACATATGTGCCAGCTTGCAGGTGACTAAGCAGTTTAAACTTTTTTTCCTTTCTCCATACTGCCTATCTGCCTAAACTATGCATCGGATAGTCAAACCAGTACAGAGAAAAGAAAGAAAGAAAGAAAGAAAGAAAGAAAGAAAGAAAGAAAGAAAGAAAGAAAGAAAGAAAGAAAGAAAGAAAGAAAGAAAGAAAACTTGACAGTCGCATGTAACATTTTCTTGTTTCAGGACAATTCATTTTTCCACAATGCATTTTTTTCCAAAGAGATTTCCATTATTCACAAGTTATGATAAGGTAATGTACATGTACAAGTCATTTCTCTATGTTGGGTTTAGCATCAACATATTTAGACAAATTAGAACTGAAAGTAGATAGGCAATATGTTTTGAAATCTCAGAAACCAGAGATGATGTGGAAGAACATGCCCAACATTTGGGGCAGCGGTTTTAGCACTATGTGCATCACTTTTCCCCTTCTCATGACTCCTTTATAAAGGCAATAAAAGCAAAATCATAATTATGCTGAATGTGAAAAATACACACCATGGGATGCCTTGTACAAAACTATGTATTTTTGCATGTAGACTACTGTATACTCAATTTTCAGAACAAAGAACAAACAAGGTACACAATTTGATCACAATTTTGTTGAATCATTTGCAGACAGCCACATATTCATAGACCAGGGCTGTCAAACTAGCGCTGGCCACACCCACACCTGGTTTAGCGAAGGTGAAAAAAGTCCCGATACGTCACGTGAAAACGCCGTGATGACGCAAGTTTGACACCCCAGCCCTGCCATAGACAAATTAGTAACCTCTGACCCTGAGAGATTTCAGAAGTAAATCATCCAATGTACATAAAAGGGAAGGTAACTTTCTATCTCCCACTATTGCTAGAGCTTGGGTCAACCTGTTTCTCTGTTTATCAAAACAAGTGAAGAGGCTTGAAGTAAAAATGAAAAATAAGCGTTCGCTTTTCTAGTTTATGCATTTGGTTCCAATTTAAAAACACATTGTAAAGCCTGTTAAATCCATGTATATTACTGAGGTCACAATTTGCAAGAAAGGAAAAGAACTGTAGCAACAATAAGCATAACCGCAAAGGGCTTTCAACATCTGGCATTTGAAATATTGGTTCATTCCAGATGATGGTAGTGGATGTTTCATAAATGAAATTCAAGGATAGACAGAGCAAGTGAAGATTCAAAAGGCTGTTTGCTTTACAATAGTCTTCCCTATGTAGTGCTTTTCAGATGAACTATTGCTCTTGTTGTGGGCCACTGGCAGCCAGCAGAGCTGGCAGCAGAGTCAGACAGTGAGGAGATTGGGGAGGAGCATGGCCCAGTCCTGGGGGCTGGGGAAAACTTGGATGAGGGCTCTGCGTCAGAGGCAGAGAGGGAGATAGACAGCAGTGAAGCAGAGGAACAGCTGGAGCTCGTTCCCAGTGTGCGCATGCGCAGAGCTGCCAGAAGACAAGAACAACTCAGAAAGCAGGGTCAACTTGGGAGTAAAGCCACACCTTGGAGATGATTGGCCCCTCCCATAGGAAACAAAAGATGAGCGAATGGGGAGGGGGCTTTTGCAGGAAACCATTCATTCGGTAGTTTCAAGAGTGAAAAGTTCTGTTCATGAGCCTAAGAGACTCTGTGCCAAGTTTTGCCTTACTGTGCGGTTGGAAACAAGTTATGTAGCAGCTTGCCAAGCGAGATAAGGTGTGTTGAGAAATTCCTTTGAAAAACTGCTTGGACAAACCTTGCTGACTGTGAATGAAAGTTATTCACAGTCGTGTAAATAAAAGAGGTTTTCCTGGGACCAATTCCTGCTTCCTGCTTTTTAAGGGAGCCTAGGTCAGAACAGCTCTCATCATCCCCAGCCATACCTTTCAGAGATGATTATATGGTTTGCATTTTCACTAATTATCTTCAGGTATACATATTACAAATTCTGCTACCAGGTATTTGCTTTTGCCTTTTGGCATAGTGAAATTATAGCAACAAGCAAGACAGATGACTAAGAGTACAGTATGCTCTCATGATGGGAGGGAAAGATAGGACACCTAAACTGGTTTGTTCTGGTACAGCTTACTGACCTACTATAATATTTGCTTGTTACTAGCATAACCAATTCTAATCCCAAACACAGAATGGGACAACTTGCCATAGCCAACTCGCTGTGGCAAACTTGCTACAGCCAACTTACCATGGGACAGCTTGCTGTGGGACAATTTAACAATTCTAATTATTTAAAATAAATGAAAAAATATTTTAACTTTTGCCATTCACATTTCATTCTGTCCCTCCTTTTGCATCCTTTCTTTAATGATTCTGTTCCACTATTACTTTGATATTAGTGTACTGTAACTCTCGTCCTGCACCAAGTTGTCCTACGACAAATTGGCCATGGCAAATTGTCACAAGACCTTCCCAAACACTTAAATTACATTATACCGGTTTCATAATACTCATCATAAAAGCCCACTATGCTCTATATTATTCCCCACGTGAGTTTCTCCTTATTGCTGTGTATGTTCCTCCACAAGCTTGTGTAAACAACGCATTACGAACTCTAGCTGACCAGATTATGTGGGCTGAAGTTAAATACCCAGACTTTCTTCCAATTATTTTGGGAGATGTAAACAAAGCAGACTTAAGGAAAGAGCTACCAATCAGTTCCAAAGGGGAAGCCTACAGAAAAGGTGATAGAATGCTGTAGGCCAGAAGGCCAGAAACGTATTATCAAGGGAGTTCAGAGCAGCGAAAAAAAACGCTACTCTGAAAAGCTAAGGAATCAGTTCTCAACAAATGAACCAGCAAACATGTGGAAAACTCTTTAAAATATCACCGGTTACAACAAACTTTCTTCCCAAGCTGAAGGAAATCAACAACTGGCAGATGACCTGAACGTGTTTTACTGCAGGTTTGAAAGGAAACTACAGCCACCTATCTCCACAACCCCCATCTCAGACACACCAACAACAGCTAAGCCTCCTACAATCTACCCTATCCCATTGGGTCCACCACCTCTGGTGATTACAGAGAATGAGGTGCAAAGCCTATTTCACAGACAAAAGCCAGGAAAAGCACCAGGTCCAGACAAGATAACTCATTCTTGCTTAAAAACTTGTGCTGACCAACTGGCCCCCATCTTCACCCGCATCTTTAATAAATCACTATAGATGTGCTATGTTCCTTCTTGCTTCAAATGCTCTACTATCATCCCAGTGACAAACTCTCCATCAAGGAACTGAATGACTTCAGACCAGTTGCTCTAACATCTGTAGTTATGAAGACCTTTGAAAGACTAGTGATCGGCCACCTGAGAACAATCACTGATCCGCTGTTAGACCCCTTGCAATTTGCCTACTGAGCAAATAGATCGACAGATGATGCTGTTAATATGACTCTGCACTACATCCTACAACATCTTGAATCTCCAAAGACCTATGCAAGGGTCCTCTTTGTAGACTTCAGCTCAGCATACAATACCATCATTCCAGATATTCTTCTAACTAAACTAAATCAGGTAGCTGTACCTGACCACACTTGTAAATGGATCATAAGCTTCCTAACAGACAGGAAGCAGCAGGTGAAGCTAGGCAAAATCACATCAGATACCTGCACAATTAGCACAGGAGCCCTCAGGGCTGTGTGCTCTCTCCACTACTCTTCTCTCTATACACCAATGACTGCATCTCAAAAGATCCCTCTGTTAAAATACTAAAGTTTGCAGATGATACAACAGTGATTGGTCTCATTCAAGACAATGATGAATCTGCATACAGACGGGAGGTTGAACAACTAGCCTTGTGGTGCAACCAGAACAATCTTGAACTAAATACACTCAAAACTGTAGAAATGGTGGTGGATTTTAGAAGAAAACCCCCTATACTACCACCTCTTACAATACTAGACAACACAGTATCAACAGTAGAGTCCTTCAAGTTTCTAGGTTCTATCATATCTCAAGACTTAAAATGGACACCTAACATCAAAAAAGTCATCAACAAAGCTCAACAAAGAAGATAAGTTTGTTGTGAACATCTTATATGTATATAAATACCACTAAATATAATAGAGCAGCACATAGGATTTGTTTCATTTAATTTATATTGTAGACTTTCATGTGATATTTACATAAAAACTGTTGGAAAAATCACATTTTTCTTTGGAAGTGCAATATTCCCTAGCAAATCGTCTGGTTTCCAAAGTAGTAATCTGCACTCATTGGCAAAATTAACATCACAGCATACCACTCTGAACCATAATTTTAATATATAGATTGGGACTGCAAAAAAAGCTAAATTAAGAAGTGATTGGCTAGTATGTAGTTCAGTGTATTATGGCAATCATGAGTAGCATTAGTTTTAAACAATCTACACTGATCAGGAGGCAACAGTGAGAACACTTTATGGCAGGGGTGTCAAACTTGCGTCGTCACGTGATGTATCATGACTTCCCCCCCTTCACTAAACCTGGTGTGGGCGTGGCCAGTGCGTGACGCATCTGGCCCACGGGCCACGAGTTTGACATCCCTGCTTTATGGCAACACAGACTGGTTCAGGATCAGTAAGGGAGTTAGAAAGTGACGTATTTTATCACCTTTTTTGTTCAATCTGTATGCTGAAGTGATAATGCAAATATTAGATCTGGAACTGTTTGATGTTGGAGTGAAGTTCAGGGGAAGAACCATAAATAATTTGAGGTACACAGATGATACAACACTATTGGCTGAAAATAAGGAAAACCTGGAAAAAATGATCTGGAAAATCAAGGACGAAAGTGAAAAAGTAGGATTGAGTCTTAACATCAAAGCTAATGACAACAGCTGTAGATGGATATGAGACGTTTAAAATCAACAAGGAGGAAATTAAATTAGTTTGAAAATTTATCTTCCTTGGATCCAAAATTGTTCACAAAGGCAGTTCTACTCCTGAAATCAAACACAGAATAACCTTAGGCTGCACTGCAATGGTTAACATGAATAAGATCTGGAAAACCAGAAATATTGATATAAATGCAAAAATCAGGCTAGTTAGAGCAATAGTCTTTCCTATAATGATGTATGGGTGTGAGAGTTGGACACTAAGAATGGCTGATTGAAGAAGAATTGACACCTTTGAACTGTGGTGCTGGTGTAAATCACTGTGTATACCAATACCATGGACAGCCAGAGTAACTAACAGAAAGGTGTTAAATCATATAAAACCAGACCCATCACTGGAAGCTAAAATCATAAGACTGTCTGATTTACTTTGGCCATGTTATGTGTGCAAATTCATTGGAGAAGGCAATGATGCTAAGAATGGTTACTGGACAAAGAAGAAGGGGCAAGCAAAGAACACACTGGCTTGATAACATCAAATCTGATGCAAAGTTGAACATTAAACAATTGAAAGAAGCTGTGCTTGACAGGGTAGCATGGAGAGAACTTGCCTATAAAGTCATGAAGAGTTGGTTAAAAACAATAAACAGCTTATGGTTTGGTCTTTTAGCTGCAGTCATATAATCTTGATTCAACATTCAGTACTAGTATTGAGGGGTTTTTTTCATTCATGGACTGGATCAGGCAAGTCAAGTATTCAGTCACACATAGAATCTACCAGATTGTGCTTTGGTAGGATGGAAGCATCTCTGTTCAGAGGGGGGAGGGGGAAATTTTTTTCATTCTTGTATTACAATGCTTAGGATTGAGGTTCAAAGTGGGGAGGCTGGTGGAGAGGGGAGGCCAATCTCTGCTCTGCAACAATAGAAGTTGGTTATTGCTAGCTAAGATAAAAGAAAAACAGTATTGATGAAAGCAGAGTAGGGAGAACAGAAAATTTGAAATGTAGCCAGATGCAGTTTGTAAACATGCTGATTAAAACAATGCTTAATTTTCATAACAGGTATGGTAGGGTTTTCAAAGGGAAGCTTCTGGAGGTCAGCTGGTCAACAATTCAAAACCAACAATACAGCTAATGTCTCAGTTCACCCAGCAACAAGGACTCTGTGTATGGTGCAGGAGAATGAAGCAGAAAACCGTCTAGTGCAGAGATGGCTAACCTTTTTGCCATCACGTGCCAGAAAGGGGGGGCCGGGGGGCGCCCGTACCCACACCCATAATTCTAGGCACCCTGCCCCTGTGCATGCAACCCCCCCTATGCTCCCCACGCTCCTGGCATGCAATGGCCCAGTAGGCCCGTTTTTCTCTCTCACCTGGCTCCAGGGCCTTTCTAGGAGTCTAGGGAGGGTGAAAATGGCCTTCCCCAACCCCCAGAGGCCAGAAACGGTCCGTTTGCCAACTTCCGGTGGGACCGGAAGGCCCGTTTTTTGCTGTCCCCAGCCTCCAGAGCCTCTCTTGGAGTCTGGGGAGGGCAAAAACGGCCTTCCCCACCCTCCCAGAGTCCCTTCAGAGGCCAAAAACGGCCCGTTTGCCAACTTCTGGTGGAAGTTCTCCCTCAGGCTGGCCCCATAGATCCTCTCCTATCCCCTTCTCTCCCTTCATGCCTGCCCCATAGAAGCCTCTCCCCTTCTCTCCCTCAGGCTGGCCCCACAGAAACATCTCCTATCCTATCCCCTTCTCTCCCTCAGGCTTTCTAGCCCCTTTTCTCCATGAGGCTTGCCCCACAGAAGTCTGTCCTATGCTATCCCATTCTCTCCAGAGTTATTTTCAAGCTGGGAGGGGGAGTAGAACGTCTAACTAATTAGCATCAGAGCGTGTTATAATAATATAGGAAATACTAATGCTCTGATGGTCATTTCGAAAAATCCTTTCTTAATGAGCACCTAGAAGCCAAGAGGAACATACGTGGCAAATTTCAAGTTTGTAGGCTTTACGGTTCTGGAGATTTCATGATTAATGTGTGAGTGGTTTTCGCTTTTATATATATAGATTTTTAACTGCCCATATCCCTTCCTTCCCTACAAGCCCAATAGGAACATGCATGTTGTTTTCATCTTCTGTTTGGCTGGCAATCAATTGCACTCACAGGAAAATGAGTGAATGGAGAAAAGACTGAGTTGGATGCTTATCCTACGGTTGGGTAAGTAATATATCGAAAACTATGTTCTATAACTTTAACTACACTCTTAAACAACACCATAAATACAACCACTAACAAAATTCCATATACCGTATGGCATGGAAGGAAGCCGGATTTGAGCTACATACACACATTTGGATCACCTGCATGGGTACATATTCCATCGCAGTTAAGGCGTAAGGGCCAGAGTAGGGCACAACAATTAATATTTGTTGGTTATAATTCAAACCACAGGTCCTACAGATTTTGGGTAAAAGGAACAGCAACGGTAGTTAACAGTGCAAATGCCAGGTTTATGGAGCATGTAGGGTGGAATAAATTAGGTACTGAAAATGAGGTTATCATTGAAACTCAGACTGAAGCTACCAATGAAATGCCAGAGATCCAGAGCAAAGAGGTAGAGAAAGACATAGTACAGGAAGAGGTAAAGGTGGAGAGGCAATCTGTAAGTCCTGAACTCCCAAGAAGGTCGAGTAGAGTAACAAGACCACCTGATAGGTATCAGGCAACTACAGTCTATCAAGTAAATAAAGTCCCTACTACATTTAATGAGTTGACCACGTTTCCACCTGAAGACCAGAAAGTGTGGAGAGGTGCAATGACTAAAGAACTACAATCTTTGCAGAATTTGAAAGTGTATGAGTCTGTAACAATTCCAAAAGGGAAAACTATACTCGGTAGTAAGTGGGTATATAAATTAAAGACTGGGATAGATGGGATACCAATATATAAAGCTAGGCTGGTAGCTCAAGGATTTAATCAGTCTCCTAATGATTATGATGAAGTATTTGCTCCAACCTTAAAAGCCATTACATTAAGAGCAGCGTTGGTATGGGCAGCTAGAAATAAATATATTGTTAACCATTTAGATGTAGAGACCGCATATCTGCATGCACCATTACAGCATGAAATTTATTTAAAGAAACCCTCAGGATTTGAGGAAAATGGGAAGGCTGACTGTTGGTTATTAAAGAAAAGTCTGTATGGGCTAAAACAGTCAGGTTATGAATGGAACCAGTGCATTGTCAAAACATTGAAGAATATCGGATTTAAAGCAGGATTAGCAGATCCATGTTTATTTAAAATGGAAAGGGATGGTATAGTATCATTATTACTTCTTTTTATGGATGATATAGCTCTGATTACAAAGAATGAGCAAGAGGCCAACAGGATTGTTGATGAATTAAAAGCTCATGTCAGGATTAAAAATCTAGGGGAGATACAACAATACCTAGGTGTAAGGATCGAAAAAACTAGGGGAGGATTTAAATGATCCCAAACTGATAAAATTAATAATCTATTAAAACAGTTCAGAATGGAATTGTGTAAACCATCAAAGACACCTATGGTTCAAGATTATTGCAATACTGATGAGAAAAGTCCGTTGTTTGATAAAGGGATATACCAATCGTTGATTGGCAGTTTATCATACATTAGTAATTGGTCTAGACCCGATATTGCTTATAGCATGAACCAATTAGCTAGATTCAACACAGAACCTACAGAAAGACACTGGCAAGGAGCAAAACGTATTCTTAGATATCTGAAATATACCATGCATCATGCATTATATCTACAACCATCAGAAGAATTGCATGTAACTGCTTATGCAGATGCTAGTTTCGCAACAGATGTGAATACAAGAAAATCAACCTCAGGAATCGCTGTATTTCTGGGAAAATCTTTGATATGGTGGCGTTCAATAAGACAAAAGCATTTAAGTATGTCTACAATGGAAGCAGAGTTTTCTTGTTTATCTTTGTTATGTACGGATTTGATTAGTATTAAGCAGCTGATGCTAGATTTAGGAATAGATATACAAGATCCTATAATAGTATATGAAGATAATCAGGCAGCGATAACAATGGCGACAAATATAGCTGTAAAGACTAGAACAAAACATACAGAACTTCGGTATCTCAATGTAAGAGAATGTATAATGAACAAGATGATAGAACTTGTATATTGTGCATCAGAAGACAATGTGGCTGATCATTTCACAAAAGCACAGGGAAGTAGGAAGCATATAGATACATGTGAACAGTATGGTTTAAGATTGTAAATATATTAGTCTACCCAAAGGGGAGAATGTTGGATGCTTATCCTACGGTTGGGTAGGTAATATATAGAAAACTATTTTCTGTAACTTTAACTGCTACAAGATGACTAATTGGCTGTGCTAAGCAGTCATAACAGAAGGCAGGAAGTTCATTCACTTCTGCTCCTGCTATTAGAAGGTTGAACTTCTGAAAGGAACTGTGTCTGTGTTACTGAAGAGAACTGGAATTGTAAGCAAACTATGTTTTTGTGTTGAACCGTGATTATTTGAAGAAGTGTTATCTTTGTTTTGAGAAGCCAAGTTTGTTTTTTTTTACTACAAGTAAAGACTGTTTATTTTTCTTTAAACGTTCAGAGTCTGTGAGTATCTGTGTGTTTTGCTAAGCAATGTATCTATTTGCTGTCTGGTCTGTTGCACCACTTTGCAGAGGGCAGTTTTACCCTCAACAGAGAGAGAGAGAGAGAGAGAGAGAGAGAGAGAGAGAACGAGAACGCATAGGTTTTGTTGGAAGAAAAACTCCTGGGTTTGTTCTCCAGCTGGGACACGCCACAGAGCAAGAACCAACCTAGGAAAAGCTTTGTGTGGAGGTAGGTGAAGGAGATAGCCTCAGTCTGTTTCTGAGTGGTGTGTGTGTGTGTGTGTGTGTGTGTGTGTAGCTACTTCTACAAGACAGACAATACAAACATGCTGGACAAATTTTCCTCCCATCAGACAGAAGTCCAAGGTGTTCAGAACTTGCTGTGCCAACCACTCCCAAATGCCATCCCTCCATGAGTCCATTTAACTGATCAGTTACAATTGTGAATGAAGCAAGGAAAGAAAACCTTACAATGAATCGCCCTCCCCCCCCCCCCATTGTCTTTCCAGCTGTCTTCTGGGGATTGAAAAGAAATATGGAGAAGAAAAAGAAAATTACACAAGAATTCTTTAAAAGGCTTTATAGACAGGAAGAAACAGTACAGGGGAAAATAAGTGATTATTTGAAGGAAGAAATTGTGTTCTCATTGAGAGAAGAAGAAAGGGAAGTACTAAATAAGGAAATAACATTATTTGAACTTAAAGAAGCAATTCGGAAGCAAAAAAGTAATAAGACCCCAGGACCAGATGGATTGCCAGGGGAAATTTATAAACACTTAGGCGATTCGATAGAATTATTACTATTGGAAATATGTAATGAAGTCTTGAGGGAAGCAAAGTTATCAGAATCATGGAAAGAGGCATACATTACCCTGATCCCTAAAGAAGGCACAGACAATAAACAAATTAAGAATTATAGACCAATCTCACTGTTAAATCTGGATTATAAAATTTTTATGAATATTATGGCAGAACAGATAAAAAAAATACTAAATGAGAAGATACATACAGACCAAAACGGATTTTCCCTATGAGACAAATTAGAAATAATACTAGAATAATAATTAATATACTGGAATATTACGAGGCGCACCCAGAGAGACAAGCGGCCCTTGTCTTCCTGGATGCTCAAAAAGCTTTTGATAACGTGAATTGGGAATTAATGGTCCAACAAATTAAAGCCATGAAATTCAGAAATAAATTTGAAAAGATGATTGAATTGAATTACTCTATGCAAAAGGCAAGGGTAATAATAAATGGGGAGACCACAAACCTATTTAAGATAACAAAAGGAGTTAGGCAGGGCTGTCCAATGTCACCTCTGCTCTTTATCCTGATCCTAGAGACACTACTACAAAGAATTAGACTAAATGTGGAAATAAAAGGAACTAAAATTAAACAGGAAATATTCAAATTGCAGGCATTCACAGATGATATGGTATTTGTCCATTGGAATCTGGACTGATATTATTGCAAGAGATAGAGAAATATGGGGTGGTCGCAGGTCTCAAAATTAACAAAGAAAAAACTAAAATGTTAGTCAAGAAGTTATCGGAGAAACAAAAGGGAGAACTCGAGAAAAGAATGGAGTTTCAAATTGTAAAAAAAAGTGAAATATCTAGGTGTTTGGCTAAGAGCAAGATGCTCAGCATTAAAAAAGGATAACTACACAAAATTAATACAACAAATAGGGAAAGATTTGGAAAGATTTGGGAAGTTACAACTGTCATTATTAGGGAAAATTGCAACAATTAAAATGAATATTTTGCCAAAATTGCTCTATCTATTTCAAATGATCCCCATAAAGCTAGACAAGAATTTTTTTAAAGAATTAAATAAGATGACTATGAAGTTTGTATGGGCAGGAAAAAAGGCGAGGATAAAATTAATTTCACTTCAGGATAATAGAAGTAGAGGTGGCTTTGAACTCCCTGCGTGGGAGACTTATTATAAAGCAGCAAGTTTGGTTTAGGTCAGGGAATGGATAAATTTAAAGAACAGGAGAATTTTAACATTGGAAGGACACGATCTTCAGATGAGGTGGCATGCTTTCATATGGAATGCCAGAAACAAGAAACATTTATATTTCTATAGACATACATTGCGAGTTTCGTTGATACAGACCTGGGAGGGAATTGGGAAGAAGCACTATTTTAAAATACCGGGCTGGCTATCCACTATGGAGGCAATGATTCACCCTAACACATTAGACATTGGTAAAATGGTAAAATATAATGAAACTTTGGATAACGGGAGAAGATTAAAATCTAACCAAGAATTAAACGAGCAGGGAATAATTAAAGATTGGTGGCCTTATCTCCAGCTACAATCGAGATACAAAAAAGATTTAGAGGAATTTGGATTTGAACCGAATTTAACGCAACTAGACAAATTATTAACAGGCCCAGAAGAGAAATTACTATCTAAAATATATAATGATTTATTAAATTTTGATTTGGAAGAGGAAATCGTAAAGGGGCCAATGATAGCTTGGGCTAAAAATGTGGGACATAATATTGAGTTAGAAGTTTGGGAAAAAATTTGGAAGAAAAATTATACATTAACAAAATCCACCGCATATAAAGAAAATCAGTATAAAATGTTCTATCGGTGGCACTTAGCACCAACAAGACTTGCAAAAATGTACCCCAATCTAAATTCTAACTGCTGGAAATGGACAAACTTACTATAGAATTAAATAACAAGGAAGACTCGGAATATTACTCAACCTGGGAAAACTGGTATCAATGGATAGAAAATAAAAATAGGAAATATATAGATAAAAATAAGACATAAATTGTGTTTACATGTATTTGATCAAGAAGGAATATCTGAGAATATATGAATAGAGATAAGATTTGTGTACTGTTGGAACGACATTGAATTGTACAACTATCATGAAAATATTTTTGTTACAGATGTATTTGTATTAGTATTTTAATATTTTAATATTTTAAATTTTAATAAAGGTTTTTTGAAAATTAAAAAAAAAAAGAGAGAGAGATGGAGCCAGGGCCGTCTGGCATTTCCCAGCCAGAGAGGCAGCTGCCTTTGGAGTCAGAGATGAGTGAGGAGGAGGAACAGCTGGGGCCTGTTCCAGATGCATGTGTGCGCAGAGCAGATAGGAGAGGTGAACAACGGAGGACAATGAGCTGGCTCGGGAAGCAAAACAAACGTGGACGCTGAATGGCCCCTCCTTGGCTGGGGCATAAATAGGAGGAAAGCGGAGTGGTTTGGTTGTCACAGACAACCGTTCCAATTTCTGGAAAGTTTGCTCCCTGTGTGTTTCGTGCGACAAAGACTGCCTTGCCAGAACTGAGGTTTGTCTATTTCTCTGTTTGAACTGACTTAATTTGCAGCCTCCCGGCTGGGAGCTCACAGCCTTGCATTTATCATAACGAGCTGATAAGAACTATTGTTTCAGTTAACTTCTTGCAGGACTCTTGCCTGGACTTTCTGTTGGTGAATGCAGTTAATTCCCAATGTGTAAATAAAGAGGGGTTTTTCTTTGCAAGGAGTCTGTTTCTTGCTTCTGCGAAGGCCGGGTCAGAACAGTTCCTGACAAAGTAAGGGCACCCCCTCTCTCTCTAGCCTACCAGTTCACGGACCACTTAGATCCGGGAGGACTCTACATTCCCCTTAGCAGAGTACAGCCACCTCCTCAGAATGGGCTCAGTTCAATCACAGTTTAACCAAGGTTCCCTTTCTCTTTCACACCATTCTGCCATCGGCTTCCTTTCTCTTCTTGCAGAAGGTCCCATGCTTCACTTCTCCCCCCTTGCTTTCCTGGGTCCTGC
This sequence comes from Pituophis catenifer annectens, assembly GCF_029215685.1. Classification (NCBI taxonomy): domain Eukaryota; kingdom Metazoa; phylum Chordata; class Lepidosauria; order Squamata; family Colubridae; genus Pituophis; species Pituophis catenifer. The sequence goes on from NW_027256885.1 coordinate 21,330,925, forward strand.
CAGCTAACAGCAGGCTGAGGGGCGGCTAGGGAGTACATGAAGGGAGTGGGATGCAGCTGTTGTCAGAGGAGGAAGCCCCATGCACACACACACTCACACACTCTTTCGTTCTCTAGGTTTCTACATTTAAAGAGATGGTACTTACCCTCTTTTTGACAGCTGTTGAGCACAAAACTCAAAAACTCCCTTTATTACCCATTAGCTCCAGGCAGGGTCCATGGGCTTCTACCCTCAGACAAAGATGGTCTGTGCCGGCTGGGTAGTGGTCCTCCAGGCCCTGTCTGGTAGCTGGGTTGGCTGGGAGTCCCTTTGTGGTCGCCAAATTATTGGAAGAAAAACTCCTGGGTTTGTTCTCTAGCTGGGACATGCCACAGACAAAGAGAAGAAATGGATTCAGAAGCCAGCTGCCAGAAAGCAGAATTCTTTTAATGTAGGAAGGCAAGAAGCAAAAGTGACATAGCTCGAGCGTTCCTGGTTTGCAAGCAGATTGGGGAGGCAAACCCATGCCTTCTTATACTTGATTTTCCTTTGAAGCTCCTACAGTTTGATGGGGTTATCTGTGTGCCTCTAGTTAAAGTGATTGCCCTGAGTTCTGTCTTCCTGCCTTAATGGGTTAATCCTGTCCCTGGAACTTTGTCTTTCCTATCCTGGGGGTTAATCCTGTCAGAGAAGAGGAAAAGATGAGTTCTTGGTGAGTTATTTTTAGCTGGTTTTGAGTATTTTCCAGATCTCCTTTGTTATTTCTGATAATAGCTTTTGGCACTCTGCCCTGACTTGCAATTATCCTTTGAGTGCTTGCCTCTGGGTCTTTACTTTGCTAAGGGTAAAAGGCTGTTTTTATTTTCTGCACTGTTTCAGGGGTTCCTGGCACTGTCTTGTTTGGGGTGCACTTCCCACAGTTTTTTCCATTAACTGTGCATACTTTCAAGGATTATTTGTAAAATGAATTGGATGGAAAGAATTGGATGCACCTCTGTTTTCTTTCTCTCCAACCATGAGTGCTGCATAATTATAAGGATTATAGACTCTGAACTGAATTTATAGGAACTAAAAGATTCTGAATGAATTGAATATTAGCAATAGCAATAGCACTTAGTCTTTTTTTTTATTGAAAAAGTTTTCAAATACAAGTTTTTCCCCCTTTTTTCCCCCCCTCCCCCTCCCTAACCTCCCTCCCCCCTGTGACTTCTTCATAACAAAAAACCTAATTCATAACAGATTACTTACTCCCTCCTCTAAATACTGACCTTTACTTACTAGAAATATTATTAATATTATAACCTCCCCTTTTAACCATACATTTCAAAAAAAAAAAAAAGGAAAAAAAAGGGAAAAAGAGAAAGAGAAAAGATTCTACTATGACATTATATGATGACTTCTAATTTAACATATTTTTATAACCCCCAATTTAACAATAATCTGCCCCTTTTCTCCTCTTTCAAACTTTTATCTATATATTATTTTACAACATTTCAAAACCACCTTCCGCTTTAAAAATATATAGTAAATCCTGCTTTAACATTTAATCTTTTGTGTATATTAATATAACATTTTAAAGCAGCCTGCCCCATAAATCCTAATTTAACATTTATTCAACTCTGTCCATTTCCTCCACTCCCCTAAATATATCACTTAAACATCCCTTTTCTTAAACTAATCAGTCTGTAAACTAGCTTATTCACCCACTTTCCTACAAAATTGCCATACACAACAATTCTTAATATCTTTGAATCACTACCCACTCTGCTTATATATATATATATATATATATATATATATATATATATATATATATATATATATATATATATATATATATATATATATATACATATATATTCCAATATATCTAAATAGAAAAGAAAAGACAATAACTTTAAGTTTATAGTCCATATAATATCTTCTCTGAAGTCTTTCCGCTGGATTATTAAGACCATCATCCATAATAGGGTAACATAGCTTCCTGATGCAACAGTTTGTTCAAAATCTTCAATCATATCTGCCCCCATCAGTAGTAAATATCCTCATATATATATAAAAGTAAAAGCAACCACCCGAGTGACATTATAGTTATATTCCATATAGTTGTAATTGTGGCTTTCATCAGGATTATTGATTCCCATCATCCTAGTGGGTAACAACCAGATCTTCTGCATGCCCCAACGTAACTCTCTTGCCTTGTAACTCAAGATAATTATAATGTATTTATCGGTACAAAAAAAAAAAAAAATCCAAAGTAAATGATTCAAATCCAACAGTTTAAGGCTCTTTTCACATCCCAGAATTACGGCAATGCAGAGGTCTGTCACTGTCCTCAGGATAATATTAACCAATACTTCGCCTCCATTATCTTTTCACATATTCATACATTTTTTAAAGTCACTGGCTTCACTGTTGCTTGGTTTAGAAATTTCTATTTTTGTACGACCTATTTCTTTTTTTCTTTTCTTTTTGTGGGTTTAATTTCCATCCTGGTTTCCTTTCTACAGATTGTATATCAACTAATCGGTTTTCATTCTGCTTTATAGGTTGATCTTGTTGGTTTTGTTTTTGTATCTCGTGTTTCTTTTTTGCCCCTTGTATATCATCTGGTTGGTATCCATACTTGTCTTTGACTTGATAAGTCATCACGTTAGAGTCAGATGGCACTTCTCTCAAATTTGTAAATAATCTGGCTGGGGTATCCAAAAAATCCAAAGGCAATTTATCTGGTACAGTCTCTGTAATTCGATATTTTCCCTTTATTTCCAACTCCTTCTGCTTATCCTGTATTGTGCCTAAATATGTTAAATTCATTTTCAAAATGTTTTGATAAAATTCTTCCGCTCTTTCAACAGTATTTAACTGATATCTTTCTCCTTGATATCTCAATATAATACCAACTGGGACGTCCCACCTAAATGGAATATTTCTTTTTTTTAACTCAGTCACCAAAAAACCAAATTTCTTCCTTTCCATTAATATCTTAGGTGGGAGTTCTTTGTAAATCCAAATCTTTCTTCCATACAATTGCAAATTAGAATTGAAGGAATTTTGCACAATGTTATTCCTAATTTCTTTATCTGTAAAATAAATCACCACATCTCTAGGCAATTGCCTTTGCTTTGCAATCCAGGAGTTTATTCTGTAAACTCTGTCAATCCTACAAAACACTTCCTCAGGTTGAACCTTTAAAATCCCAGCTAGAATTTCAGAAGATATTTTCCTTAAATCATCTCTGTTATTTTCCTGCAAACCACTCAGTCTTATCGCATATTCAGTGAAATTATATTGTACCATTAAAACCTCTCTTTCAATCCTCTGTTGCAAATTTTCTACATTGCCAGTCTTTTGATCAGCCTCCATTTTAGGTTTTTCTTCTGAGCTATTATCTTGAATATTTATCAAATCATTTTCAATTTTTTGAATTCTATTGTCCAAATTATCTTGAGTTTCTTCCATTTTAGACTCTAGTAACTTAGTATTTGCATCCAACTGTATCATAAATTCTGAAAAGCCATTAGCCATTTTTAAAATTTTTCGCTCCAAAAAATCAAACTTAGATTTCACCAATTCTTTAATTTCCTGCTTAAATTTTTCAAGGTGCTGATTCACAATCTCATCCCTTCTTACAATCTCCTCTAAGAGAAATTCTATTATATTAAAATCAGGTTTCTGAGACTGGAGACTTAAAACTTGTTCCTTTAGCTTGTTAGTGGGGGAATCCCCCCCCCCACTACTTGTTTGTCTGACTTTATAAGTCTCAGTGCCATGTTTCCGCCCAGGCAAGCTTTGTAAAAAAAAAAAAAAAAAGACTTCTTTCCAACCAGAAGCAATATCCGATCCCCAGGAAAAAAAGAGAGAGAAAAAGAACACGGGAGCGAAGTTTTGTCTACAATTGTAGCCAGTGGTATTTATTCCGCTACATTGTAATAATAGAGAACGGAAGGACTTTCCCTTTCAGCCTCTTCTCAAGCCTCGGCAGACGCCATTTTAAAAGTCCTTTTTTTTTTCCTCTTTCCTTTCCCCTTTTCTCTTGAATAGTTTTTATAAAATAAGTAAAATACTTGCGACTCTGTATCACAGGTCCAGCTCACATTTTCTTTAATCAATCTGTTAAATTCGCAGGCTTGCTCTTGTCGCCTGGCTCTGCATATAGCAGAGGTCTCCCAAAGCCCGGAGCAGCGGCTGGGGATATGGGGAAGCTCATCCGCTCCGTCCCAAAAGTAAAAGAAAAACTTTTGGGACTATGCAGAGAGTTCTACCCACCCCAGCCGGCTCTATCTCCGTTTCCTCATGGAAACGGAGTTTTTTCAAGCCACCATTCCGTTGTGAAGGCGGCTCTAACAGGCAGTGGAAGCTGACGATCCCGAAGGAACATCTGGCAGCGGCCAGCAGCAAACCGGAAGTCCCAGCACTTAGTCTTATATACCGCTTCATAGTGCTTTTACAGCCCTCTCTAAGCAGTTTACAGAGTCAGCATATTGCCCCCAACAAACTGGGTCCTCATTTTACCCACCTTGCAAGGATGGTAAGCTGAGTCAACCTTGAGCCGGTGAGATTCGATCTGCTGAACTGCAGCTAGCAGTCAGCTGAAGTAGCCTGCAGTACTGCACTGTAACCGCTGTGCCACCTCGGCTCAATATTAATTTAATGTATTGAATTATCCTGAAAAAACAATGATCATGTCAGCCTTGGAAGCCATATTAGGCCGGAAGCTCCAATGCTGCCACCTTCTCGTGTGTGGGAAAGTAGGAGGGGGGATTAAGGAGAGGGGTTGTTAGTAGACATAATAGCATTCTTCATGTCGGCCAAGGTCAGGGCGATCCAGCATCTGGAGAAGGAGTGGTCAGGGGGCTGGATCGAGATGGAGCAGACGTTGATTGGAACATGTGACCGACTGGCGGGAAAAAGGGATGATTTTGGGAGCTTTGACTTACTGAAGGAAAACCCGGGCTTTTCAGATTCGGGTTTTCCCAGATGTTCCAGTTTGCCTATTCTAGTAAAGAGGACTTTTGGAAAATGTTTGCTTCCGCATCTTTACTTGGAGTTGGGGTTTTTCTGGAACACTGACATTAACCCAAATCTCAGGAAAACCTAACAGCACCCCGTAAGGGGGCTGTCGGGGGTACTAAGCCCCAGCATCTACCTAAACCCCGGGTGGTGCGAAGACTCAGTGAAGATGGAGGAGAAAGGAGAAATTGGAGAGGGGCCTGCCTGGAGGCCGGATGCTCAAGGAATTGCTGACCCCTTGCTTTCTCCTTCTGAAGAAATGGGACAAGCCATGGAGGCTGCAGAGGAAGTCCTTCGGCTGGGGACTTGGCCCAAGGCGTCAGATTCCTGGAAGAGTTGCCAGTCCGACCCAGCTCCAGAAGGGGAAATGAAGTCGCCCCATGAGCCAGACTGGAGGATGGGGGCTGCTGTGGGATCTGGAGACTCCCAGGACTGGGACCGGCTGCAGCCAATTCGAAGCCAGTCCTTAACTGGGCTCCCTGAGTGTTTTGAGCAGATGGAAGTGGGGAGTTACGCCCCCTCTTCCCAACCCCTTGAGGTGAGATGGTGGCTAGCACAACCTACATTCACCTTCCCTGATCCAGGACATGGAGGGGGGATTAGTAGGGCGCAGAACCCCCTTACCCGGCCAGGGGCAAAACGAGAGGATTAGCACAGCATGGCCATCCTGCAGCAGTGGGGCACCAGGCGCAGCTGGCATATGGAATGCGAAACCCCCCTTTCGGGGGCCCTCGCCAGCCTGCCTTTGTGCTACCTCCTGCTGAGAGTATACCGCCCGGAAGGGGGTTTTATCCTGGCCAGGGATGGGTCCAGTGCCAGTGGTATCCTGCGCCCTCTGTTCCAAGCTTCCAGGGATCCCCATGGCCCCCCTCCTATGGCCCAATGATCCTGGCACCACAGGGGGGACTATTCCAGCAGCTGGCTGGAATGCCCCCCTCCCTCCAGCACAGCAAGCAGCTCAACAGCCGGGCCCCCTCCCCCAGCAGCCGACGACGTTGCTCCCCCCCCAGCCCAGCAAGTCCCACAGCAGCCGGCTGGAATGCAGCAACCAGGAGCAGCCCTGCAGCAAGTTCCATCCCAGCCAGCCATGGCCGGGGCCCCTCCACCTGCGAGGCCAATGCCACCCCGCTTCAGAGCAAGCTTTGACGGGATGCCAGCCAAACTAGCTTATTTCCTCAGTAGGGTCTGAGCTCACGTAGATCAGTACGGGGACCAATACGAAACAGAACGGGACTTGGTGTCAGCAATCTCAGATGGGATGAATGAGGGAGAGGCTTCTGAATGGATAGCCCAGCTGCACAATGAGGGCGCTGCAGAACTGAATGATGCCGATGGGTTTATTACACTGCTCCATTCCCGATTTGAGGACCCAGACCGCATAAATGAAAGCGAAGCCACGCTAAAGGTCATTGTTGTGACTCCGACCCCTGAGCCCATCTTATCAGAGGGAGAAGACTCTGAAAGTGAAGGAGAGGAGTTGGCAAGGCCTCCCTCTCCAGGACCCTCCTCTCTGGCAATGCCTCAGGTGTCCTCCGAAGGCCAAGAGATAGGCCAGGAGCCAGGCACTTCCAAGCAGCCGCAGTTAGACAGCGATGGAGATGAGTCTTGGCTGGATCCCCGACAGTGTCGGAAAGACAAGCGCGCGCAGCAGAGAAGGAGGCATGCCAGAGATTAAGCTGAGTCACTGGACCACACCCCACAGGGGATAAAAGGGGGTGTGGTGGCCATTCAGGCCTTGTGATGGACAAAACTGAAAAGCTAGCAAGTCATACTGCGTTTCTGGAACTTTGTTATATGCCCTCCTTGGATTTATTATGGACTGGACTTGACAATTCTTTGGCTTTGTGGACTTATTTTGGTTTATCAGACGGAGGAGAAAAACCTCCCTTTGTGAGTAAAGTTTTCGGCAGGCAGCTACTGGGTTGCTGCCAATTCTGTTATCTCAAAGGAATTCCTGACTGCTGGTTTTATTAATTCCTGGCTGACTGTTTGTATGCGTGTTTGAGACGGGGACAGAACAGTCATGAAGCAAGGTAATCGACCTATAAAAGACTTTGTATGGGACTTTAGACAAGTTGCAAGTAATTTAGGGCATTAGCCTGACCGCATACTCCTACACTACTTTAAAGAAGCTATTGACCCAGAAGTCAGAAAAGCCTCTGGGATTCGGGGGGTGCCTGAGCATCTCCACGACTGGTATACCATGTCCATAGCTCTAGACAGAGAAGTCCACCCCCACAGCAAAACCCCAGCAGAGCAGCCACCTCGGAGAGCGTTATCCAGAAGGCCCATTCCAAAGGCTACAAATGTCACCTCCCCCTCAACCGGGGAGGGTGATTAAGTGCTATCGGTGTGGACAAACTGGACATCGAGCATCTGAGTGCCTGGCCCCTGCCCCAGTTCCACAACAAAGTCCTACCACAGCTGCACGAGGCAGGAAATTCCCCTCCCCACTGAAGAGAGCGAGGACCCTCCGGCTAAAGAAGTCCCTCCCAGCATGGCTAGTGGAGATGAAGACCCAATGGTGAGTGTACCCATCCCCCCTTCTTAATTAAAGTAAAACTGGTGCTGCCAGACACAGGGAAACAAGCAGAACTGCCAGCAATAATAGATACTGGCTGCACCAGATGTCTAATTGGGCTTAAAGTTGTAGAACAACTGGGGATCAGGACAACACCCTTAACGCACCCAATTAAATTTCACCAGGTGGCTGGAACGTTAATTGGGGGAGTCCCTGCCACCCATATTACTGAACTGATTAAATTAGAGATGGGGAAACATCATGAACTTATACGATTTATAGTAACCCCAAAAATGTCAGAATCTATCATACTAGGCCTGGCTTGGCTGGACAAATGGGCCCCCACCATCAAATGGGAAGATGGATACCGAAAAATCAGAATAGGGGTTGGCCCATCACCCCCTGCCCTTCCCCCCAAAGAGCAACCTACCCATAACAGCCAGTGGCCAGAAACAGCAGCGGTTTGTTCAGACGGGCCTCCAGGCGAACACCAGATTCCTAAGGTGTATGCAGACTTAGCCGAAGCTTTCAGTGAGAAAGAATGTAACCTCCTCCCCCCTCATTGGCCCATGGACTGTGCCATCGAATTACAACTGGGAGCCAAATTGCCAAAACCCAGAATGTACTTCATGACACCTGCTGAAATGACCGAGTTGAGGAAGTACATTGACAACAACCTAGCCAGAGGGTTCATCGAGCCTGCGAAATCCAGGGTGGCTGCCCCAGTATTGTTCAAAGAAAAAAAAGATGGTACATTGAGATTATGCGTTGATTTTAGAGGCGTGAACAGCATTTGCATACAAAATACCTACCCCTCCCACTGATGAAGGACTTGCTGAACCACCTATCAAAAAGCAAGATTTTCACCAAGCTAGATCTAAGAGAAGCCTACTACCGAGTTCGCATAAAGGAGGGAGACGAATGGAAGACTGCTTTTAACTGCCCCTTGGGCAGCTTCCAATTCTGGGTCATGTCTTTTGGACCCCAAGGGACCCCCGCAGTCTTCATGCAACTGATGAACAAAATTTTGCATCAGCACCTATATCAGGGGGTTCTTGTTTATCTTGATGACATTCTTATATTCAGTGAAAATATGGAAGAACATGTCAAATTGGTCAGAAAAGTGCTGAAAAAGCTCCTAGCGGCCAAACTTTATGCAAAGTTGTCCAAATGTGAGTTCCATAAGGAGTCCTTGGACTACCTGGGATACAGGGTGTCGAGTCAGGGAATCGAAATGGACCCAGGGAAGGTGAGGGCAGTGCTGGACTGGCAGCCCCCACGTACCCGTAAACAACTCCAAAGCTTCCTGGGGTTTGCAAACTTTTACAGACAATTCATCCCTTCCTTTGCTGAGGTCGCACTCCCTTTGACAGAATTGCTAAAAACCGTCCTGTCTCCCACCAAGCCAAAATCTAGCCAACCCCTAGCTTGGACAATGGACTGTCAAAAATCCTTTGAATGGTTAAAACGCCTATTTGCAGTGGAGCCGATCCTACAGCATCCTGACCCAAATAAGCCCTTCGTGGTTCAGGCGGATGCAAGTGACGTGGCGGTGGCTGCTGTTCTACTGCAAAGGGACACCCAAAACAATCTAATGCCATGTGCTTACGTATCGAGAAAGTTAACAGAAACTGAGCGCAGATGGGCAGTATGGGAGAAAGAGGCATTTGCGGTGCGATGGGCTCTCCTATCTTGGAGACACTTCCTAGAGGGAGTTAATGAGCCTTTTTAGGTGTGGACTGACCACAAGAATCTCGAGGCGCTGAAGACCCCGAGGAAACTTTCTCCCAAGAAGGTTCATTGGGCTCAATATTTCAAACACTTTAACTTTAACCTGAAATACATCCCGGGGGATAAAAACCTTTTAGCTGACGCTTTCTCCCGTAAACCCCAGTTTGACAGCTGATGGGAAGAGATAATTCATGCCATGATCTCGGAGACTCAACCAGCCATCCAAGCCCACACCAAACGTGCCAGGGTTCCAACCTACCCAAAGACAAGTTGACAGCGGAGCTAAAAGTGGCGCTCTCTACTGATTCCTGGTTCAAGGAGAACCAGGCGGACCTAACCCTAAGAGACGGGTTTGCATGGAAGGGGAGTAAACTTTACGTGCCCCGCAGCCTGCAACTCCTGGTGCTAAAGAGGAGTAATGATTCTCGACTAGGGGGCCTCTTTGGATTTTTAAAAACCCTCCATTTGACTAGGAGACAATTTTGGTGTCCTAAGATGAAAGCTGATGTGGAAGACTATGTGAGGAGCTGCGCCACCTGCGCCACCATGAAATCCCAACCAGGGAAGCCCCCTGGACTACTCCAGGCTGTGGCCGAACCCACCAAGCCCTGGGAGGAGATTGCGATGGACTTCATAGTCAAACTCCCTGACAGTGGGGGTAACAGGGTTATTTGGACTGTCATTGATTTATTCTCCAAACAAGCACACTTCACTGCCTGCAACGGACTACCCTCGGCCAAGAAGCTGGCAAAACTGTTTGTGAAACACATCTACAGGCTACATGGAGTCCCAAGGAGAATAATATCGGACCGTGGGGTCCAGTTTACCGCTAAATTCTGGAGAGAGTTTCTATGATCCATTGGGTTGTCCCAGGGGCTTAGCTCAGCTTTTCACCCATCGACTAACGGATCGGCTGAAAAATTGAACTCAGTGGTGGAGCAATACATTAGGTGTTATGTAAATTATCAACAGGAAAACTGGGTGGACTTGCTACCGTTCGCAGAAGTGGCTTATAATAATGCAGTGCACTGGGTTGACTCCTTTTCAGATAAATACGGGCATGGAGTTTGTGCCGATGCCTGAGTTGCCTAGAGAGCCGCCCACTTCTATGTCCCTAACAGAATGGATGACCTCATTGAAAAAGGGTTGGGAGAATACTAAGAAAGCTTTAGCGGAGTCAGCGGAAAGATATAAGGCCCAGGCCGACAAACACCGGTCTCTCCAACCACCTTTCCAAATAGGAGATAAGGTGTATTTGTCAACCAAGTACCTAAGATTGAGGTTACCCAGCAAGAAGTTTGGACCCAAATTCATAGGTCCCTTCCCTATAGTGAAAGTTATTAACCCGGTGACTGTCCAACTTAGACTCCCTCGCATATTAGGGAAAGTACACCCCGTTTTCCACAGTAGCTTATTGAGACCGGCCAGAGAATCTAACCTAAGACCTTTGCCAGCTGCTCTGCACCCTCCTTTAGTAGTACAAGGGGAGATTTATTATGAGGTGAAGAAAATCCTGGACTCTAGACTCTACAGGGGTCGCTTACAATATTTGGTACATTGGAAAGGTTACCCTTTGGCTGAAGCTACCTGGGTGAAGAGTTGGGATGTAAATGCTGATGCTCTAGTGAAACAATTTCATGATAAGTTTCCTGAGAAACCAAAAAGTCCCCCGGGGGGGGGAGAGGGGGTTAAGGGGTCTGGTGCATGGTGTTAACCCCTTCTTTTGTGTTTTTTCTGCTTTGTTTTTCAGGAGGTGGTTGTTTTTGCAGGGGGGGGGGAACGCCTGTCAGCCTTGGAAGCCATATTAGGCCGTTAGCTCCAATGCTGCCACCTTCTCGTGTGTGGGAAAGTAGGAGGGGGGATTAAGGAGAGGGGTTGTTAGTAGACATAATAGCATTCTTCATGTCGGCCAAGGTCAGGGCGATCCAGCATCTGGAGAAGGAGTGGTCAGGGGGCTGGATCGAGATGGAGCGGACGTTGATTGGAGCATATGACCGACTGGGGGGGGGGGAAGGGGATGGTTTTGGGAGCTTTGACTTACTGAAGGAAAACCCAGGCTTTTCAGATTCAGGTTTTCCCAGATGTGCCAGTTTGCCTATTCTAGTAAAGAGGACTTTGGAAAATGTTTGCTTCCGCGTCTGTTGTGGCCCCGCCCTCTGAGCCTGTCCCATCGGAGGAAGAAAGCTCCGAGCATGAGGAAGAGGAGTCAGCCAGGCCTCCCTCTCCAGGCCCCTCCCCTCTGGCATTGTTTCAAGTGCCGGCCGAGGGAGAGGAAACAGCTGCTTCGGATCAGAGTGATAATGACACATCATTCCTGGACGCACGCCTCCGAAGGCATGATAAACGTTTGCAGCAGCTTGGGAGGCGTGCTAGGGATTAGAACTGAGTCACTGGACCACACCCCAGAGACCACACCCCAGAGACTATATAATAGAGAGTGGTGGTCAAGGATCTTTTGTGACGAACAAAGCAAAACCTTGGACAGTCACTAAAGCCTCGTCCGGAAATGCTGGGAGGAATATTATTTCTGTTTGGACTTTCTTGAACGTTCGTATCTTATCTGTCTGTTTGTGAAAATAAAGTAACTTGGCAGACGGTGTGTCTATCGCTGCCAAGTCGGAGATAAGAACTGGGTGCGTTCCAAAGTGTTTCCTTAACCCTCGACTGGCTGTGTGTGTGTGTGTGTGGGGACGGGGACAGATCAGCGTCTTTACTTGGAGTTGGGGTTTTTCTGGAACGCTGACAGATCATTTATTCAAAGCTTTGTTTACACTACAAGGCTCTGTTTACAATATAGATTCTCTGGATGTTACAAGGCTTGTTTACACTAACCACAAAGCAAGACTGCAAATTTATGAAGGTTTTAAACTGATTTACAAGGATTGTAAAGCTGTGTCCTAAACTGCAATAAGACACTGCAGATTCTATTCATCTGCAAATTATCACTCTACTTTCTTCTGTGGATTATAAACTATAAAGACTACAACATTTTTGAAGGAAAGAACCTCTCCAGTATTATTACAAACTAACATTTTTCTATAACATTTTAAACTAATTACAAGCTGATATTTTTTTTTCAGCTGAGATTTTATTTTTCTTTTCATTTTTTATTCATCTGTCATTTTTTTATGCATGAATGGATTACAAACCATATCTACAGGGCAACCTCACTTGCATTTCAATTCTACTTCAACATTAGCCACAGGAGGGACCAAAAGACTAACATTTAAGAATAGAAAATTTTAGTTTAATTTTTTAAAAACATTCTAAATTTGGGGGAATTTTGAAAACATTTGAACATTTTAATTTTTACAAGAACATCTATAATTTTTATTTTTCCCCAAAGAATCCTTTTAAATGTTTAAATAATTGTTTTAAATGAAATTTTTGAAGTTTTTTAATTTTTAAATTATCTTTTACAATTTTTAAATTTTTGAGGTAGATTTTTTTAAAATTTTGGAAAAAATCATTTACAATTTTTGAACATTTTAAAAACTTTTGAAAATTTTAAATGAACTAGTCATGGAAAAAAAACAGTCATGGAAAAAGACTGATGCTTTTGTGATTTGCAAAATATGTTCCATGTATGTACTCATACCCATAGAAGACCCAAATTATACATGTGCCAAATGTAAATTAAATTAATTACTTCAAGAAAAAGTAAAGGGTCTAGAGGCAATTCTAGCCACTTTAAGACTCAACCTACAAAATGAGAAACACCAACCAATGGAAGAAAACTCTATGCAAACTGAACATTAAAAGGAATAAACAACTGCCAGAAGAAATGAACCTGTACATGAACCTTTAGAGACAAACCGATGGCAACATGTGACTCATAAAAGAAAACAACAACCAAGAGCAATGTCCCTGTTGTCTAGTACAGCCCAGTCCAGTGCAGCCCTACTGGAGCTGAGCAATTTATTTCATTTCCTCCCGCTGGAAGAAAGCGTGTAGACACTTGGAGAAGGGCCATCATCAAGTGTTCCTGTGACAGAAAGAAAAGTAGTCCAGACTTTCCCAAGAAAAAAAAAGGCGAGTGTTGGTGATAGGAGATTCACTTCTCAGGGAAATGGACTCAGCCATCTGTAGACTGGACAATCAATCTAGAGAGCAATGTTGTCTCCCTGGAAAAAAAAAATCAAAGATGTGGCTGAGAGCCTTACTAAATAATCAAGCCCACAGATTATTATCCCCTTCTTCTCTTTCATGACATGAAAATGAACCTGAAACCAATATCACAGGATGGTGCCACTAAGAGAACTTCAGACTCCTAGACTATGGTCTACATTACCTACACGAAGGGCTTCTGGCAACGGATGGGCTGTACTTCACAAGAACAGGGAAGAATATATTCAGAAAATGACTGACTCAGCATATCTGAAGGTCTTTAAACTAAAACTGAGGGGGGAGGGTTGTTAAGGATATTCTTGTCTCATAACCGATGTTGTGGGTTATTGAGCAGAGTACCCTTTGAGTTTACGCACGAAAGCGACTGAGAATGATTGTGGATAATAACAGTTAACATACAAACAAACTGGGTTTTGATAATATTTTACTTTTAGGAAAAAAGCAAAATCATAGTCCAAAAACAATCCAAGTCATACACATTTAAAGTGAGATAAAGATCAGTCCAGGGATATTTTCCAATATAAAGTCTTCTTACCAGTTGTAGAAAAATACAATAAAACAGATCTTCTTTAGTTTCAATCAGGAACACAGTTCAATATAAAAACAGTCAATAAATATTAGAAAAGCAATAAATAGCAATGATCAAGCAATGATCATGCAGAGAGATCAAATATAGAGTTACAGCATATCAGCAGGTAAAATGGTGTACAGGTGAAACTTGAAAAATTAGAATATCATGCAAAAGTTCATTTTTTTCAGTAATGCAACTTAAAAGGTGAAACTAATATATGAGATAGACTCATTACATGCAAAGCGAGATAGTTCAAGCCTTGATTTGTCATACTTTTGATGATTATGGCTTACAGCTCATGAAAACCCCAAATTCACAATCTCAGAAAATTAGAATATTACATGAAATCAATAAAACAAGGATTGTACATAGAACAATATCGGACCTCTGAAAAGTATAAGCATGCATATGTACTCAGTACTTGGTTTGGGCCCCTTTTGCATCAATTACTGCCTCAATGCGGCGTGGCATGGATGCTATCAGCCTGTGGCACTGCTGAGGTGTTATGGAAGACCAGGATGCTTCAATAGCGGCCTTCAGCTCTTCTGCAGTGTTCGGTCTCATGTCTCTCATCTTTCTCTTGGCAATGCCCCATAGATTCTCTATGGGGTTCAGGTCAGGCGAGTTTGCTGGCCAATCAAGCACAGTAATCCCATGGTCATTGAACCAGGTTTTGGTACTTTTGGCAGTGTGGGCAGGTGCCAAGTCCTGCTGGAAAGTGAAGTCAGCATCCCCATAAAGCTCGTCTGCGGAAGGAAGCATGAAGTGCTCCAAAATCTCCTGGTAGACGGCTGCGTTGACCCTGGACTTAATGAAGCACAGTGGACCAACACCAGCAGATGACATGGCTCCCCAAATCAACACAGACTGTGGAAACTTCACACTGGACTTCAAGCATCTTGCAGTGTGTGCCTCTCCATTCTTCCTCCGGACTCTGGGTCCTTGGTTTCCAAATGAGATGCAAAAGTTGCTCTCATCAGAAAATAGGACTTTGGACCACTGAGCAACAGACCAGTTCTTTTTTTCTTTAGCCCAGGTAAGATGCTTCTGACGTTGTTTGTTGTTCAGGAGGGCTTGACAAGAGGAATACGACATTTGAAGCCCATGTCCAGGATCCATCTGTGTGTGGTGGCTCTTGATGCACTGACTCCAGCCTCAGTCCACTCCTTGTGAAAGTCCCCAACACTTTTGAATGGCCTTTTCCTGACAATCCTCTCCAGGCTGCGGTCATCCCTGCTGCTTGTGCACCTTTTTCTTCCACACTTTTCCCTTCCACATAACTTTCTATTAATGTGCTTTGATACAGCACTTTGGGAACATCCAACTTCTTTTGCAATTACCTTTTGAGGCTTTCCCTCCTTATGGAGAGTGTCAATGATGGTTTTCTGCACAACTGTCAGGTCAGCAGTCTTTCCCATGATTGTGATTCCTACTGAACCAGACTGAGAGACCATTTAAAGGCTCAGGAACCCTTTGCAGGTGTTATGGCTTAATTAGCTGATTAGAGTGGGACCCTTTGAGCCTAGAATATTGAACCTTTTCACAATATTCTAATTTTCTGAGATTGTGAATTTGGGGTTTTCATGAGCTGTAAGCCATAATCATCAAAAGTATGACAAATCAAGGCTTGAACTATCTCGCTTTGCATGTAATGAGTCTATCTCATATATTAGTTTCACCTTTTAAGTTGCATTACTGAAATAAATGAACTTTTGCACGATATTCTAATTTTTCGAGTTTCACCTGTATATTAAAGAATCAATGGACTCTAAACAGGTGTATTCAGATGAAGAAGGAAGAATCTTGATGGTGGAAACAATGATTAACCAAAAAAAGAGATTGATAAT
This sequence comes from Pituophis catenifer annectens, assembly GCF_029215685.1. Lineage (NCBI taxonomy): Eukaryota > Metazoa > Chordata > Lepidosauria > Squamata > Colubridae > Pituophis > Pituophis catenifer. Next base: position 21,346,715 of record NW_027256885.1, read on the forward strand.
AGCAATATATGCACCAAACAACAAGCAAGAAAAATTATATCAAGCACTACACAAGAAAATATTGGAAATGGAATATCAAAATGTTTGTCTCGTAGGAGACTTTAATGCAATTGTGGATGAAAAGCTAGACTATAAAAGCAACAAAATAGGGGAAAAAGCAGGGGTGAAAGGCTCCCGGTTCGGACTGGATCGGCCGATCCGTTAGCGATGGCGACGGTTAGTTTGGAGAACTGGTAGCAAAAATCTCTGGGGGGGCCCGCCCATGCCCACCCAATCGCCCAGTCGCCCAGTTGCTCACTTGGCCACTTGCTGCTTCTTTCCGGCTCACTCGCTTTTCTGGCCTTGCTTCGCCTGCTGCAATCCCTGCAATCAATTGCATCAGCTAGCAACTGAATCTGCCTGCCTGCAATCAATCTCATCGGTGAACAACTGTATCTGCCTGCTTTGTACCTTCAATTGGGTAAGTAACGGGGGGGTTTTTTTTGGGGGGGAGCTTTAAAAAAATAGTTAATTGGGGTTTTTTTAAAGGAGTTTTATTTTTTTTAGACATAGCAATTTAAAGTTAAGGAAGTTTTAAATTTAGCTGCTTTTATCTAAAAATATAAATAAAATGAAATAATAAAATAAAATATTTGTGCAGCTTTCTGAGATTTGGTGTGTTTCTGTAGTGTTTCACTCTAAGTACACAAACACACAAAATCTCACAAAGCTGTATGTGGCATTTTGTGTGGAAAAAGTGTGAAACTTGGTTTTTGAGCTTTTTGTGGCTGTGTGATGTTCCTGCTTGTTACAGGGGCCATTTTGGGTCAAGTGCAGCTGCTTTTACATTGTGTGTGAGTCAGTTGTGTTGTGTGTGTGTAAAGTGTAAAAGTTGGTTTTTGAGCTTTTTGTGGCTGTGTGAGGTTCCTGCTTGTTGCAGGGGCCATTTTGGGTCAAGTGCAGTTGCTTTTACATTGTGTGTGAGTCAGTTGTGTTGTGGTGTGGTGTGGTGTGGTGTGGTGTGTGTGTGTAAAGTGTGAAAGTTGGTTTTTGGTACCTCTTATTGTTATGTGTACTTTGTTTATTATTTTTATCATTTATTATTATTGGCCATGCCCACCCAGTCACCTGACCACCAAGCCATGCCCACCAATTAAGCCACACCCACAGAACCGGTAGGGAAAATTTTTAGATTTCACCCCTGGAAAAAGGAAGAAAGAGACTACCTAAGACGTTTTTTTAAATGACAGAAGAAATTTGTATACAGGATGTCTGGAGAGAAATAAATTTGAAAAAGTCTCAGTACACATTTTATTCAAACAGACACAAATCATGGTCCAGAATTGATATGATATGGATGTCCCCTGAATTAAGAACTAATATACCTTTTTTTAAAAAAAAAAAATTAAGACAGACAAACATTTAGTACATCAATCATCCCTCCCCTGTGACATCTCAATGTTATCTTCTTCACTTCTTTTTATTCTTCTTCTTCCAAAAGTTTCTTCTATCTTGATCTTCATCCAAACCACTATGACAATTCATTCCTATAACCATATTCTCGTCATCAAGTTTTTATACATAATTATAAAATTAATCATTTGTATCTTTTCCAACCAACAATAAAAATAATTCCATATCTTAAAATATTCTGACTCTCCCCTATCTTTAATCATCAAAGTTAATCTATTCATTTCTGCACAATCTAAAAAAAATTTTATTACTTCTTCTTCCAAAGGTATTTTCTCTGCTTTCCAATTTTGAGCATAAACAATTCTTGCAGCTGTTATTACATGTATAATCAAGTAAGTATTTTCCTTACTATTTTTTTCAGGCAGGATACCCAATAGGAACAACTCTGGTTTAAGCTCAATACGTAGCTGTATCATTTCTTCCAACCAGGTTTTAATTTTATTCCAATAGTTTTTTGCTTCAGGGCATGTCCACCACATATGATAATAGGATCCTGGTAGTTGGTGACATTTCCAACATTTGGTTCATTTATCTTTAAACATCTTTGCTAACTTCTCCGGTGGCATATGCCATCTATAAAACATTTTATATTGATTTTCCTTATATGCTGTGGACATTGTTAATTTATAGTTCCTTTCCCATAGTTGTTGCCATTTTTCAAGGTCAATTGAATATCCAAAATTTCTTCCCCATGCTATCATTGTTTCTTTTACTTGTTCCTCCTCCAGTTCAATATACAGCAAAAAATTATAATTTTTTAAAATTAAGTTTTCCTCCGTTCCTGTGAATATCCTGTCCAATTCAGTCTTTTCCAAATAAAAACCATGTAACTTAGCATCTTTTTCATATCTTGTTTTTATCTGCATATACATATACCAATCTGTCTCAATCCCCCGTTCTTCCAGTTCTCGTTTCTCTTTCAATTCCCCCTTATCTGTTAATAAATCCTTATATCTAACAATATTTCCAAAATTAAAAATATTTGGGTGTATTAAAGCTTGTTGATTATTATTGTTGATAACCATATCGGTATTTTCACATAGTATTTATCTCTAACCTTCTCCCATACCAATAATAATACATTTCTTATATAATGTCTATGAAAGTATGTGTGTATCTTATTTCTACCATACCACAAAAAAGCATGCCAACCCAGTTGTAAATCATGCCCTTCCAGTGTTAACAACCTTGTATTTCTTAATTCAATCCATTCCTTCAACCATGTCAATGTTGCTGCTTGATAATATAATTCCCAATTTGGTAAACCAAATCCCTCTCATAGTCTCGTGTCTTGCAGCATTTTCATACTTATTCTTGCTTTTTTCCCTTGCCATATAAATCTCCTTGTTATTTTATTAAGATATTGAAAAAATGTCTTTTCAATTTTTATTGGCACAGTTTGAAATAGAAATAGCAATCTTGGTAATATGTTCATCTTTATCAATGCAATCCGTCCCATGAGTGATAGCTGGAGATTCTTCCATTTTTCCAAGTCTTTTTCAATTTGTTGTTTTAATTTGTAATAGTTTTCTTTTTTTATTGTTGCACATCTTGAGGTTAAATATACTCCCAGGTATTTGACTTTCTTCACCACTTGTATGTCTAACTTTTCTTTTATCTCTCTATTTTTTTTTCTGTTGTATTTTTCACCAAGATTTTTGTTTTGTCTTTATTTATTTTCAAGCCAGAAACTTTTCCATATCCTTCTATCTGTTCTAGTAATTTGAGGCCTGTTATTTGCGGTTCCTCTATAATAAATACCAAATCATCTGCAAACGCTTGCAATTTGTACTCCTCTTTTTTAATTTTCATCCCTTTTATCTCATCATTTCATCTAATATTTCTATTTAAAACTTCTAGAGTCAGGATAAACAGTAGTGGTGATAACGGACAACCTTGTCGAGTCCCTTTCATTATATTAATCTTTTCCATCATTTCTCCATTCATCATTATCTTGGCAAATTGTTTGTCATATATTGTTTTTATAGTATTTATAAATCTCTCCCCAAAATCCATTTTCTGTAATTGTTTTATCATAAACTGCCAGTTCACGTTATCAAAAGCTTTCTGTGTATCTAAAAACATCAGCGCCATTTGTTTTTCTGGCTGAGTCTCATAATATTCCAAAGTGTTCAAAATCATCCTCATATTGTCTCTAATTTGTCTTTTTGGTAAAAATCCATTTTGATCAATATGAATATATTGATTTAGCGGTTTTTTCAACCTGTTTGGCATTATCGAAGCAAAAATCTTATAATCTACATTTAATAACGAGATCGGTCTATAGTTTTTAACCAATTGCAAATCTGTATCTTCTTTAGGTATGAGTGTCACATATGCCTCTTTCCATGAATCTGGCATCTTAGCCTTCAATAATAAGTCATTAAATAAGTCCAACATTATATTACTAATCGTTTCTTGTAGTCTTTTATACAATTCAGCTGGTAAACCATCTGGTCCTGGTGCCTTTCCACTTTTTTGTCTTTTTATAGCTTCTGTTAGTTCCATCATTGTTATTCTTTCTTCTAACATTTCTTTATAATGTTCTGATATTTTAATTAAGTCTGATTTCTCCAGATAACTTTGTATCTCCTCCTCTGAAATCTTTTCTTGAGAATAGAGTTTTTCATAAAATTCTTGGATTACTTTCTTTTTTTCTTCAGTTCTTTATTGTAATTTCCCTTCTCCATCTTGCAAATATTTTATGGTTTTTTTCTCCTTCTCTTTTCTTAATTTATATGCTAGCCATCTTCCTGGTTTATTTGCATTTTCAAAAAAGTTCTGCTTCAATGCTCTCAGTTGGTTTACTAGTGATTTTTGTTCATTTAAAGTTATTTCATGCTTCTTCAATTCCATCAATTTCTTATTTTTTTTTTATTTTGACCATCTTTCTGGAACTCTTTTTCCAGGCTTTTATACTCTTCTTCCAATCTTGCTTGTTTCTGTTGTTTCTTTTTGTTCTTTTTTCCCAAATATTAGAGGCCAGACCTCTAATATACACTTTCATTGTATCCCATACATTCTGAAGTGATGTATCCTCCTTTTTGTTTATTTTAAAAAAAATCCAATTCTTTTTCCACATATTTCTGAAATTCTTTTTCATTTAATATTGTTGCATTCAAAGTCCATCTTATCTTTTTCTTTTGCCCTTTCCATATTATTGTTATTGGGCTATGGTCTGCCCAGATATTAGAGCCAATATTTACTTCTTGCACCGCTTCTATAAGTCCAGTTGACATCCATATCATATCTATCCTTGTCCACGATAAATGTCTATTTGAGTAAAAAGTATATTGACTCTCTTTCAGAAGAACTAATATACTTGAGGTGGAGATAGAACCTAGCATTTGGGCTGATCATAACCCAGTAAAATTGACTTGGAGGAGAGTAAAGAAGAATTTCGGGTGGACATTGAACCAATCCATATTAAATGAGAAAGAATTTACAGAATCTGTCATGACCATGGGGATGCTGCAATGGTCGTAAGTGTGAAAAACGGTCATAAATCACTTTTTTCAGTGCCATTGTAACTTTGAATGGTCACTAAATCAACTGTTGTAAATCAAGGATTACCTGTACAAAAAATACAAAAAGCTTCTTTGCTTGCAAAAAGCTGCCCTAAATACCAATCATTATATTAGAAATGGGGGAATACACACTGAAGATCAATGATAGTCACAGCCATCATGGAAATCTAAAACATTCTATCCAAATACCTACCTTTTCATCAGCAATACCTGCAACCCAGAGTTACAAATCAGGCAGCGTGCCAGAGCACCTTGGGGAATTAAAATAGTTAAAATGCAACAATAACTATCAGCAGCCAACTCTTGTTCATAAGGTGAAACCCTTTAGGAGAGAGTTCATTTAAGCTCTCCAGAAAGTGGGTGGGCACACTTGGGCTACAAAATGCTGAGCTAAAGAGACAAATTAACAAAGTATATAGGGGACCCAGGTTCACGTCTCTGCAACAGCTGGAGGGAGTGACTTCTACGACCCGTGAAATTGCTTCGTTGGGGAATGTGACTGGTGACACACTCTGGGGGGGAGGGGGAAACAGGGTCAGAGGCAAGGCGCAAATTGGGTGAAGCCAGAGCTGGCCTCACCTAGGTAGTGCCGACATGGCACTCCTAATAAACAACTGGATTTTTCTTGCTAAATGGCTTGAGACTCTTAATTTTATTAGGGCATTGGTCGGAACCCTGATATCAAGCCAACTCTCCCAAAACTAACAAAAAATGACCGGGATTTCTGAGCCCGGGACTCTCCACTTGCTCTCTGATACCTGGGCTGTGTGGAGGGCGGAATCTCCGAAGAAAGCCTGCCCCTGGCAACCCAGAAGGACCCTACTCCCATCCAGGGAACTCCAGGAACCAGCAGCCCAGTCGGAACCCAAGTGCAGCTGTCTCTGACCATGGAAACCGAGATGCCTGCAGTACCCGCCTCAGCGACTGAAGCGGAAAGAGATGAGTATTGGTGGAAAAAAAATCCCCAAAGCAGCCGAGGTCGAATTTCCCCACCCTAACTCCCATCATTTATTTATTTTATTTATTTTATTATTAGACTTCTATACCGCCCTTCTCCCGAAGGACTCAGGGCGGTGTACAACCATATTAAAACACATATAAATTTACAAAATTTAAAAACAATTTAAAATCGAATATATAAAAAAATTGGCCCACAAATTAAAAACTAACATACACCCATTATAAAATTCATATTAGGCCAGCCCGGCTTGTTGGAACAGAAGGGTCTTCAGGGCGCGGTGAAAGGTACGCAGGTCGGGGATCATACGACCCTCTAGGGGGAGCTCATTCCAGAGGGCTGGTGCCCCCACAGAGAAGGCTCTCCCCCTGGGTGTCGCCAGTCGGCATTTGGGGCAACCTATAAGTGAAATAGGAAGACTGGAGTGGATGAAGGATTGGGACGAGGCCAGAACCCCAAAATCCCTACTTGGGACCCTAGGTGAATTCTTGAAGAAATTGAGGGAGGATTTCAACTGAGCCACCCTTCGCAACAAGGGGCAGTCGTGCTGCCCAAAAGAAAGAGGGAGGAGAAGCCAAATCCAACCCGCTAAGCTCCAATTAGCCAGCCCTAAATTTAAGCTGGAGCTAACTGCAGAGCAGCCCTGGGGCGCCCACGCACACCTAACTGCCCAGAAATGGGGAAGCAGATGAGAATGCAGCCCCCCCCTTTCCAGAAGGAAACTGAGCCCAAGGCTGCCGCCAGTGGCTCCCCCACACTACAAGCTAACCGCCCAAGGGTGTGTGTGTGAACCCCCCTCCATGGGCTAGAGCTGATGGAGACCGCCAAGTGCACCAAGTGCAGGCAGATGGGGGCCAACAAGACGAGGGAGGGGCAGTGTTGAACGAGCCACCCAGATTCAGGGGGGAGTTCGATGGGGACCCAGATCAGCTAGCCCTATTCCTTGACTCTGCGGGAGTCCATTTAGATCATTATGGACACCTCTACCCATCGCATAGAGCCATGGCAAACGCCATAGCCATGGGATTAGAGGGAGAAGCAAATGAATGGCTAGCAGCCCTCCATAGAAGGAGACCCCCCAACTGCAGGACATCGATGAATTCCTGCAAGAGCTAGAAACCAGATTCGAGGATGTGGGGGAGGATCAATATGCAGAGGATGAGTTTCAGAATTTAAAGCAGAGAGGGCGACCCATTAAAGAACACATCCGTGAGTTCAGAAGGTCATGGGAAAGCGACCACCCTGGCTGGAGGAGCTACTAGTCCATTTCTTTAGAGAAAGTCTAGACAAGCAAATTAGTCAAGCCACATTCTATCGGGACATTCCCAACCAACTCTCTGACTGGTTTCGAGTGGCTATAAAGATTGACTGTGGTTTGCAACCGAGTCCTAAAGAGAGAGGACAACCATATCGCAGACCACCTGGCTGACGGGACGCCGCTGCAACCCAGCTGGCCCCAAGACCAACCCTCTCCCAAGGCCTGTTGAAATGATACAGATGCGGAGGGATAGGCCACTTTGCATCGGCTTGTGCAACTCCAGCCCCGAAACCTAAGCCAGGACCACCACTCAGGGCGAGGCCCCAGGCGTGCCGCCAACAAGTTCTGAAAAGCCTTCCAGGCTGTAGAGGCCCCTCCCTACCCAGCCAAAGGGTGGGGAACTCCAGCGGACGACAACCAATCATTGGAACATGAAGTTCTGCATGAACACCTGTATAAGGGGGTCCTTGTTTACCTGGTCGACATTCTTATATTCAGTGAAAGTATGGAAGAACATATCAAATTAGTCAGGCAAGTGCTGAAAAAACTCCTAGCAGCCAGTAGTATGGACCATAATATGGACCGTAATAGACCTATTTTCCAAACAGGCACATTTTATACCATGTAGCGGGCTGCCTTCAGCTAGACGATTAGCGAAAATGTTCATTCAACATATCTATTGTCTACATGGAGTACCTCGGCAAATTATATCAGACAGAGGGGTACAATTTACGGCTAGGTTTTGGCGCAACTTTATTCAAGCCATAGGAGTGACACAGGGATTAAGTTCAGCCTTTCACCATAGCACCAACGTGGCAGCTGAGAGAGCTAATGCTATGGTGGAACGCTACCTAAGATGTTATGTCTCCTACCAGCAATTGGACTGGTCTCCCCTCTTGCCATTCACCAAGGTAGCGTATAACAATGCGGTACATCGCAGTACAGGGCTTACCCCTTTCCAGGTTGTTACTGGAAAGGAATTCCTTCCTATCCCAGAACTGGAAATGTCACACAATGAAGGGACATTACCAAGTGAGTGGGCTGACCAGATACGGACACTATGGCCATGAGTCAAGATAGCATTAGAGAAAGCATCTAGGGAATATAAACAGCAAGCAGATAAAAAAAAAAGGGCAGAACATAAACCGTTCCGGGTGGGGGATCAAGTATACCTATCTACGAAGTATATCAAACTGAGGATACCAAATAAAAAATTAGGTCCTAAATATTTAGGTCCATTTAAAATAATCAGAGTGATTAACCCAGTAACAGTAGCTCTGAAGCTCCCACCCCTACTGGGTAAGATCCACCCAGTATTTCATATACTGCTATTTCATATTTCATAGCAGTCTATTAAAGCCGGTGGATGCTTTCAGAGATCCCTCAGAATACCCTGGACCACTGAAGGGTGACCAGTATGAGATAGACGAAATATTGGATTCTAGGATACACAGGGGTAAAGTCAGATACCTAGTACGGTAGAAGGGATATCCCTATGAGGACGCCTCCTGGGTGGCTGCAGAAAAGATCAATGCTGACTGGCTATTACCACAGACCAGGGAAGCCCCCTGGGCTTCTCCAGACCGTGGCCGAACCCACAAAACCCTGGGAGGAGATTGCAATGGACTTCATAGTCGAACTCCCTGACAGCGGAGGGAACAAGGTGATTTGGACTGTCATTGATTTATTCTCCAAACAAGCACACTTCACTGCCTGCAACGGACTACCCTCGGCCAAGAAGCTGGCAAAACTTTTTGTGAAGCATATCTACAGACTACATGGGGTTCCAAGGAGAATAATATCAGATTGCGGGGTCCAGTTTACTGCTAAGTTCTGGAAGGAGTTCCTGCGGTCCATTGGGTCATCCCAGGGGCTTAGCTCAGCTTTCCACCCATCGACTAACGGATCCGCTGAAAAATTGAATGCAATGGTGGAACAATACATTAGATGTTATATAAATTATCAACAAGAAAACTGGGCGGAGTTATCACCGTTCACAGAAGTGGCTTATAATAATGCAGTACACAGTAGTACTGGGTTGACTCCTTTTCAAATAACTACGGGCATGGATTTTGTGCTGATGCCCGAGTTGCCTAGAGAGCCACCCACTTCCATGTCCCTAAAAGAATGGATGACTTCATTAAAAAAGGGTTGGGAGAATACTAAGAAGGCTTTAGCTGAATCAGCGGAAAAATATAAGGCCCAGGCCGACAAACGCCAGTCTCTCCAACCACCTTTCCAAATAGGAGATAAGGTGTATTTGTCAACCAAATACCTAAGATTGAGGTTACCTTGCAAGAAGTTTGGACCCACATTCATAGGTCCCTTCCCTATAGTGAAAGTGATTAACCCAGTGACTGTCCAACTTAGCCTCCCTCGCATATTAGGGAAAGTGCACCCAGTTTTTCACAGTAGCTTATTGAAACCAGCAAGAGGATCTAACTTAAGGCCCTTACCAGCTGCTCCCCCCCCCATTCCTTTAGTTGTGCAAGGGGAGGCATATTATGAAGTTAAGAAGATCCTTGACTCTAGACTATACAGGGGTCGGTTACAGTATTTGGTACACTGGAAAGGGTATCCGTTGTCGGAAGCTACTTGGGTGAAAAGTTGGGATGTGAATGCTGATACTCTAGTAAAGGAAGAGGGAACAACTTAGTTCACTCTCATTCACGTCTGGATCTTAGTTTGTTTGTTTGTTTGTTTGTTTATTTATTTATTTATTTATTTTGTCACATTTCTATGCCGCCCAACTCCCAAGGGATTCTTTTATCAGTGTCCTGCAAATTGCTTCTGGGCTTTCTGCCAATCCTATGTTGGAGCATTTACCACAGGAAGATCATTGCTGAGAAGCCAGGAAAACTTTTGAACTGGAAAAACGGCCGAGGGCGTGGGGCAATGGACAACGGCGGACAGCGAAGTATCCAGCTTTTTGCCATCATCGTCATCTGTCCAACATCATCATTCACCCTCTCCATGACCATTGCCGCTGAGTTCCGAGACTACCTAGGAAACTACCTGGGAGACTTTGTCGAGTACTGCGCCCAGTTGGGGCCCAGCAGTCCCAGGCAGCTGGCTCGGGCTTCCCCGGGCGGCGAGGATGGAGGAGGAGGTGGAGGCGTCGGAGGGTCTCGCCGAGCTTTGAAGAACCAATTCCTGGTGCGGGGGAACCGCAAATATTACCTGGACCTGGAGGAGAACCAGTGGGGCCGCTTCCTCCGCATCTGGCAAACCATCAACCGAGGGCCCGGAGGCAGCGGAGGCGGCAGGGCCGGTCTCTCTGGGGGGCTTCTGGGCCTCCAAGGCGGCCAAACCATCACTTTGCCAGCTCAGGGCCTCATTGAGTTCCGCGATGCTTTGGCTGGGCTGATTGACAACTACGACGCCGACGTAGACGAGCTGGGCGGTGGCGGCGGGGGTCCCGGAGGAGGTCCCGGTGGAGGAGGAGGCAGCAGAGGAGGAGGCCTTTACGATGAGTTTCCCGAAGGCACCTCCATCGCGGTGGACTCCAAGCGCTTCTTCTCTGGCGTGGGCTGCAACAAGCACGGCGTCTTCCTGCGAGTCGGCGAGGTGAAGCCGTCTTACCACAACGCCATTACCGTCCCTTACAAAGCCTGGGCAAACTCGGAGGAGCTTTCTCCCGTTACGCCGATGAGATGTGAGACGTCCATTTGTTGCGGGATATACTATTTTTTTTTTTTAGTTTTTATTAAATTACATAGTTGTACATTTCAACAGTTTTCGTTTAGGCTGCGTTTTTTACATTTATACAGATTTATATACATGGTGTCTCTTGAATTACTCAATTGATTTAATATTTACACTCTCTCTCCTTTCACTTTTTGCGTTTACCTTCCAACCACTTATACCACATTTCCCACACCGTATAAAATTCTGAATTCTCTTTCTCGTTTATTACGTGAGTTAGTTTACACATCTCTGAGCATTCTAATATTTTTCCAATTATGTGCTCCTCCGGTGGCTGTCCTTTCTCTTTCCAGTACTTTGCATACATTATTCTAGCAGCTGTGATAATATGCATAATTAAATATTTCTTTTCTTTCCGGTAGGTCCTTTTTGGTATTCCCAGGAGAAAAGTTTCTGGTTCCAAATCAACTGTTTCTTCTATTATTTATTGAGTCCATCTTCATATCTTTTTCCAGAATTTCTTCGCTTTCGGGCATGACCACCACATGTGGTAGGAGGAACCTTGGTTGTGGCCACATTTCCAACACTTTGGACTCGCGTTTGGATAGATTTTCGCTAGTCTGGTAGGGGCTAGGTGCCATCTATATATCATCTTACACTGGCTCTCTTTATATGCTACCGCTCTTGTCAATTTAAGATTGTAATTCCAAATTGTTTCCAAATCGTCTAAATTTATATTACGCCCTATATTTTTTCCCCATGCGGTCATCTGTTTTTTAACTACCTCCTCTTCCCTCTGATATTCAAGTAGATATGTGTATAATTTAGCTAGTAATTTATTTTCTGTGCCCATCTAAATCTTATCTAGTCCGTTAATTCCTAGTTCTATGCCAAATTCCTTCTTGTCTTTCTGGTATCTCGACTTAATTAGTAAATAAGGCCACCAGTCAATATGGATACCTTGCTCCTTCAAGGCTTCATTCGTTTTAAGATTCCCGCTACTATCAAGAATATCTTCATACCTGAACATTTTTTCCATTCCTAACATATTAGGATATATCATGGCTTCCATTGTAGATATCCATTTTGGGACCTTTGTATAATGTGCATGTCTAATTTCTTTCCAGGTCTGCATTAATGCGTCCCTTGTTTTATGCCTGTTGCTGCTTTGTGATAAACTTCCCATGCTGGGAGTCCAAAACCTCCCCTATTCCTTTTATCCTGTAATGTTTGTAAGGCAATCCTCGTTTTTTTCCCTCCCCAGATAAATTTCCTGGTGATGCTGTTCAATTCTAAGAAAAAATTTTTATCTAGATGAACTGGGGTGGTTTGGAAGAGATATAATAGTTTAGGCAGGACGCTCATCTTTATTGAGGCTATCCTGCCTAAGAGTGATAGTTGTAATTTCCCCCACCTTTCCAGATCTTGTTTAACTTTATTAATTAAGGGTTTGTAATTGTCTTCTTTTAGGGTCGAGCATCTTGCCGTTATCCAGATGCCAAGGTATTTTATTTTTTTAACTATTTGCAAGCCCAGGGTTTCTTCTAATGTTTTCTTTTGGTCCTCTGACAAATTTTTGGTTAACATTTTAGTTTTTGTTTTGTTCAATTTAAATCCAGATACTTCTCCATAACTATCCAATGTTTCCAAAAAAATTTTCCCTGTCTCTAATGGTTCTTCCACAATTAAGGCGACGTCATCAGCAAATGCCTGTATTTTGTAAATCTCTTTCCTAATTTTTAATCCTTTTATTTCATTATTGTTCCTAATTCTTCTTAATAGGCTTTCTAAAGCCATTATGAACAATAACGGTGACAATGGGCATCCTTGCCTCACCCCCTTCCTAATTTGAAAAGTTTCTGTCATATCTCCATTTAATAAGATATTTGCTCTTTGCTTATCATAGATTGTAGTTATCATCTTCTCAAAGTTTTCTCCAAATTTCATCATTTTGATTTGCTGAATCATAAATTCCCAATTCAAATTATCGAATGCTTTCTGGGCGTCCAAGAATATCAGCGCCATTTGCTTCTCTGAATGTGTTTCATAGTATTCTAAGGCATTGGTCACTATTCTCAAATTGTTCCTTATATGCCTTCCGGGAAGGAATCCATTTTGATTTGTGTGTATTATGTTATTTAAATTTTTTTTTAATCTTTCCGCTATCACACTCATAAAAATTTTATAGTCCGTGTTTAGGAAGGAAATTGGCCTATAGTTTTTTATTGATTTTACGTCAGTACCTTCTTTTGGCAAAAGGGTGATATATGCCTCCCTCCACGAGTCCGGAATTCTGGATCCCATCAAAGCCTCATCGCATATATCTAGTAATTTTGGTAAAAGTATTTCCTCCAAATCTAAATTTTTTATACAATTCTCCTGGGAACCCGTCTGGGCCTGGTGATTTATTGTTTTTGAGTTTAGATATTGCTGTCTTTAGCTCTCCTATTGTGACTTCCCTGTTCAGCATTTCTTTTTCCTCCTCTCCTATCCATGGGAGTTTTTCCTCTATCAGATATTGTTCAATTTTTCCCTTCGGGATTACCTCCTCCTTATACAATGTTGCGTAGTATTCCCTTGCTATTTCGAGTTTATCTTCCTCTTTGTTTCATATATTCCTGCTCTTATCTTCTAATAGGTAGATAATCCCTTTTTCATTCTCCTTTTTCAATTTGTACGATAGCCATCTGCCCGGTTTGTTGGCGTTTTCGAAGTAGTATTGTTTGGAGCGTTTTATTTTATATGCCAGTTCTTCTTGATCCAGAATGTTCAGTTTATGTCTGGTTAACATCCAATTTTCTTTTGCCTCATCTCCAGGGTTTTGCTGTAGGATCCTTTCTGCTTCTCCCAGCCTCTCTACAAGTTCTTTCTGTGTCTTCCTTTTTTCTTTATTTTTATATATACTGTGGGATATTACCAGCCCTCTTAGATATGCCTTCATTGTGTCCCATATGGTTGTTTGGGGGGTATCTTGATTTTCATTTTCTTCAAAGAATAATTTTAAAGCTTCCGTGATTTTTTTGGTATATTCCTTATCCCTCAAGAATTGGGTGTTTAATCTCCATCTCTTCTGCCTCTTCCTCTGTAAATTTTTCCATATTGTCTCTAGAGGGTTATGGTCCGCCCATATATTCGGTGCTATCTCTACCAAGTCAATTTCCATCGCCATGTTCCTACTGACCCACATCATGTTGATCCTCGACCAAGATTTTTGAGGATTTGAGTAAAAAGTATACTGTTTCTTATTTGGATGTAGGGTCCGCCATATGTCTACTAAGTTTAGTTCATCCATTGATTCAAAAAAAGTTCTTGGTAATTTATCTCTCTTCTTCTTTTGGACCTTGTTACTCTTATAGTCTTTATCTGGATCTACAATTCCATTAAAATCATCAATTATACAAATCTTGCTGTAATCCATTTTAATTATTTTCTCACCTAATTTTTTATAATAGTCTCCCAGATTTTTGTTTGGGACATAAATTGCTATTAATAGTATTGGTGAATTCCCACTCTTAATCTCAACTGCTAATGTTCTTCCCTTGGTGTCAGTATGTTTTAACTCAGCTGGTATCCCTTTCTTAACATATAGTGCTACTTCCCTCTTTTTTCCCTCCGCTAAGGATGTGAAGGTTTTTCCAAATTTATTGTAATCTAGACAATTCTAGTCGCTTCTGCCGCCGTGCCGTTGGGTTGTTGCGCGTTTACAGGCGGGATGATCTATATCTTGAGCATGCGCAAGATGGCGGCCGCTCCCTAAAGTGCTGCGGTTTGATGGAGGTGACTTTGACTTTTAGGGGGTACCAAAGGGGCGCTCAATTATCAGCGACCCCCTGCCTGGCTGGATGAGTTCTGGGCGAGTGTTTTGAGACCTCTCTCGCCCCCCGGGGTGCACCTGGAGTCGGCAAATGGAGGATTGTAGCTGCGTCGCTGTGACGCGGTTGGGGCAGGAGAATGGTGGTTTATCGGCAGCGAAGACGGCGGTGTTGGCGTTAGCGGTGAATGGAAGGCGGCCTGTTGTAAGTCCACCTGCCCCACTCGGTAGCTGCTTGCTAGCATTACCCTGGAGCCAGGGATGGCGGAGACGGTATCAGCGGGGGTGGCGAAGTCAGCCCTGATATTAAATGGGGGCGTGGTGCACCCCATTGAAGTTCTGGACGCTATTATCCGACGCTATCACTGGCATAAAGGGGACTGCTGGAGCGCTGCCGAAAAGGGGTACAAACGGCCTGTCTTTGGATTTGGTGGTGAAAGACCACTTCAGGAAAGATCTTCACTCTGGCAGCTGTAGCAGACCTGGAGGCTGTAAAAGACCTGGAGGCCTTCTATGGAATCTTAAAGGAGGCTGGGGTTTGGTAATTTGTATGTTACCCTGGAAAAACTGGGGAAGATAGGGCTGGTGGGGCGATGGAGGGTTTTTTCCCCCATTGCATGGATACCAGCCCTTTCCCCCCCCTTCCAGGTCTGTCTAAGCTGTGAAATGGGCTTTACTATCTGCCCTGGACTGAAGGGGTTTCTCCCCCCCTCCCCTTCCTACCCCCCTCCCCTTTTTATCAGGACCATCGCACTGGTACGACCATTGAGTGCGGGGATTGCTCCAAGGATTGTTCCATCTTTAGCCCCTGGATTGACTGATTGATAAGACACTTCTCTCTGGCCATGGGACACCCAGTGAGGCAACTTCTGAGGGGGTCTTTTGTCATACTGCGATTTCGCCACCGGGTGGAGCGTTTTTGATCTTTGGCCGATTGAGGGCCTCAATTGGTAGAGGGGACTTAGACATTAAACCCTTGTCATGGACAGATCATTCGCTCCTTCACTTGGACTTTCCAGCTGCTTCCCCCCGCCGCAGGGAGATGGAAACGACCAGGTGGTTCCGTCCCAGGTGCCTGATGGACCCTGAAAGGTTCCTGACGGAGCTTGGGCCGTTTCCTGAGACTCTGGCACATGACTCGACTGAAGAGCTGGTGGCCACCTGGGATAGTGCGGCCACCGGAGCTTTGGACCGCGTTGTGCCTTTGTGGCCTCTGACCTGATGCCGATTTCAATTGGCACCTTGGTTCTCCGAGGAGCTGAGAGAGAGGAAGCATCGGAAAAGATGCCTAGAGAGCATCTGGAGGACCAGTCAATCCGATTCTGACCGAACACTGGTGAGGTCTTATATCAAGACCTACCTAGTGGCAATAAAAGCGGCAAAGTTTAATTACTTTTCCGCTCTTATCGCATCTGCAGAGAACCGCCCAGCTGCTCTGTTCAGGGTGACCCACTCCCTTGTTCAGGGGGGAGTGCGGGAAGATCCCTTGCAGGGTCGAGCTGAGGATTTTGTGCAATTCCTGCATGATAAAGTCGCTCAGATTCGGGAAGGCTTGGACTCCGACTGGGTGAGTCCAGGGGAGGAGACGGGGGTAGGTCTTGAGAATATTATCTGGGAAGAGTTTGATCCTGTGGCTCCCGAGGACGTGGACAGGATTCTAGGTAGGATTAGTGCTGCCACATGTTTATTGGACCCATGTCCCTCCTGGTTGGTACTGGCCTCCCGGGAGGTTACACGAGGCTGGCTCCAGGGGATTATAAATGCTTCTTTGAATGAGGGTACCTTTCCCACTGCCTTGAAAGAGGCGGTGGTGAGGCCCCTCCTCAAGAAGCCATCCCTGGACCCGGCTATATTAGCTAACTACCGTCCGGTCTCCAACCTTCGCTTTGTGGCGAAGGTTGTTGAGAGTGTGGTGGCACGACAACTTCCCCAGTACCTGGATGAAGCTATCTATCTGGACCCATACAAGTCGGCCTTCAGGCAGGGGTACAGCACAGAAACAGCATTGGTCGCATTGCTGGATGATCTCTGGAGGGCTCGGGACAGGGGTTGCTCCTCTGTCCTGGTCCTATTAGATCTCTCAACGGCTTTTGATACCATCGACCATGGTATCATGCTGCAGCGGTTGAGGGGGTTAGGAATAGGAGGCACCGTGCTACGGTGGTTCTCCTCCTTCCTCTCCGACCGTTTGCAGTTTGTGTTGGCAGGGGGGCAGAGGTCGACCTCGAGGCACCACGCATGGGGGGTGCCGCAAGGGTCGGTCCTCTCGCCCCTTCTGTTCAACATCTATGTGAAGCTGCTGGATGAGCTCATCTGTGGTTTTCGGGTGAGAGTCCATCAGTACGCTGATGACACTCAGTTGTACATCTCCACCCCAGACCACCCCAATGATGCCTTTGATGTGATGTCCTGCTGCCTGGAGGGCGTATGGGTCTGGATGGGGAGAAATAGGCTCAGACTCAACCCTTCCAAGACTGAGTGGCTGTGGCTTCCGGCATCCTGATATAGTCAGCTGGTGCCATCGCTGACTATTGGGGGTGAATCTTTACCCCCCACAGAGAGGGCTCGCAATCTGGGTGTCCTTCTGGATGCATGGCTGTCTTTAGAAGAACATATGACGGCCGTGGCCAGGGGGGCTTTTTATCAGGTTTGCCTGATCCGCCAGTTGCGGCCCTTTTTGGACCGGAACGGTTTACGCACAGTCACTCATGCCCTTGTCACCTCCCGGCTGGACTACTGTAATGCTCTCTACATGGGGCTCCCCTTGAAGAGCACTCGGAGGCTCCAACTGGTCCAGAATGCGGCTGCGCGGGTGGTTATGGCTGCAACTCGTTGCGCCCACGTGACACCTCTCCTGTGCGAGCTGCACTGGCTCCCAGTGGCCTTCTGAGTGCGATTCAAGGTGTTGGTTACCACCTTTAAAGCGCTCCATGGCTTAGGACCTGGATACTTTCGAGACCGACTTCTGCCACCAGTAGCCTCCCACCGGCCAATTTGCTCCCACAGAGAGTGACTCCTCAGGGTGCCATCGGCCAAGTTATGTCAGCTGGCGACACCCAGGAGAAGGACCTTCTCTGTGGGAGCTCCTGCCCTGTGGAACGAACTGCCCCCGGAAATACGCAAGATCTCCGACCTCCGTGTGTTTCGCTGTGCCCTTAAGACCCTGCTGTTCCGCCAGGCAGGGCTATCTATGTAAATGATTTTAAATTGGGTGTTTTAAATGTTGGGTTTTAAATTCGGGCCAAAATTGTTTAATATTTTTAACTATTTTAAAACTGTTGTTTGTATTTTGTGTTTTTAATTGGCTGTACACCGCCCTGGGTCCTTTGGGAGAAGGGCGGTATATAAATTAAATTATAAATAAATAAATAAATAAATAAATTCCCCTCTTCTTTTCTTATGTGGACCTCCTGGAGGCATATTATATCTGCATTTTGTTTTGCTAATTTTATAAACAGCTGTTTTCTCTTTCTATTGTCGTTTAGTCCGTTGACATTGACTGATAATATTTTCCATCCCTCCAGTTTTTAGTTCCTATACGCTACTTTAGTTCTTGTTTGCACGTGTAGTTCTTTGCGGTCTTTGTTTTTTCCCTTTTGTCTCTTTAAGATCCTTTTCTTCCGTCTCCTTTTCCTCCGGTGTTCCCTCTTTGGATTTCCATTGGTATGTCTTTTCTTCTTCTTGTACTATTACTTCTAACTCTTCCTTGCTACTTTGATCTTCCTCCGCTCCTCTCAATTGGTCCAGGAAGTCTTGTGCTGTAATAAGGCTGTCTATTTTAATTTTTTTCCCTTGCCAGGTGATCAACATCCCTTCTGGCAGAATCCACCTAAAGAGGATATTCCTCTTCTTCAATTGTATCGCTAGGAACCTGTAGTCCCTTCTCAGTTCTCTCACTCTCCTGGGAACCTGCTTTAAAATTATCACCTCCTTTCCTTTGTAGGTCACTGGTTCTTCTCTTGCCATATTATAAAGTATGTCCTTGACCTTTTTCCTCGCAAACCTGACATGTACTTCTCTGGGCAATTTGTTCCTCCTTGCATAGTTGGTCTGAACTCTATATACGTCATCCAGCTCTTTTATTATCTCTTGTTTGTCTTGTTGTAATATTTCCGCTATTATCTCCGTCATCACTTGGCCTAGGTCCTCTTCCTTATCTTCCGCTATATTTTGGAAGCGTAAATAAAAGGATGCTCTATCCATTTCCAACTGGATTATTGAATCTTCCAATTCTCTGTTTTGTGCCATCAACTTCTGGTCAATTGAATCTAAGTGTTTTTCGTTTTGTTCCATCCTGGTCTCCACCTTTATTATTTTTTGTTCGTTGTTGTGTATTGACACTTGGATCTCGTTCATTTTTTGGTCAATGACTTGGATATCCATCTTCAGTTCTGCGTGATTGTTTGTCATCTTCTCCTGCATCTTTAGCATGGTGTCTTGAATCGCTGTTAGTGTCGATTGTATGGCCTGCATGGTCAGAATTACAATCGATTTTTCTGTTTTCGTTAGACCTTCTGTTGATTTTTGCATGGCTGGTGAGGACATTGTTATTGTAGGATTGGAAGAGGTCTTCTTTCCCATTTTGAGTATAGTTGATGAGAGACTTGTCATTTCTCTCAGAACCTTCTTCTGCTCTCTCGCAATTCTTTCGATGTTCCTCCAAATTATCATCCACTAATTATTTCTATTAAGCTATAAATGTATTGCCAATGCTTATTATTCTCACCAGAGCAGAGGAAAAATATTAGCGCAGGTACTTATTAATCTATCTCAATTGGTCATTACCAATAATAAAATATAGTTAATTCACAATTAATTCAATTATCTCAAAGAAGCTTAATTCTATTCTTGTACTTAATCAGAAGTTCTCACATTAATAAATTACTAATTATGTTAATAAATTGATTAGGTAATAATTATTAATTAATTTAGACTCTATTTCCTATTTATATCACAATTCTAAGCTGTTTATAATCTTATACTTTATGTCCTTCAGGCTAATTAATCACAAAGAGATAACAGAAGAATAATAGGTTAATGAGAAAAAAAAATATCGCTAATCTTACTTTTTAAACTTCAAGTTCTTTAAATATTTAAATATTTAGTTATATATATATGTATCAATAAATTTAATAAAATATCCTATAGAAATTATAACTACTGTAGATCTAGATTTGTAAATATATAATTGTAAAATGTGTATGTATTTCAAAATATCTATGAGTTACTGTAAAGTTCAAATGCTTTTCTCCTGTTGTTAGTTCGTAGGATTTGTTGCAGATCTGTCACCAACAGTTTCAACAATTTCAATGTCCTCTCAATTCCCAAAGCTCCCAAAGTTCTTTAACTTCTCCATTGGTCTCCACAGCCTCGCCTCCTCTATCTTACTGTCAGTTCCAACTTATGGCTGCACTTCCGGTTTCTTCTCCTCCTGGTTCATCCGGTTCTCTGCTTGACAGCTCGTGATTCAAACTCAGTCAAATCTATTTATATCTGTAGTCAAAGCTCTCTCTTCTCGTTACAATCAAAGGTGTCTCACCGGTTCTCCTCCGTCTGCGCTGCCTCTCCACCTCTCCACCTCAATAGTCTCCTTCTTTTTTCTTGCCGATTGCCAGTTATCCAATCGGTTCCAGTCTGCTCTTTTCCTTTCAGTCGCCGCTTTTCTCTCTCTCCCTACAAGATCTTCCACCTGACGCAACCGACCACACTTTTTTACGATCGATCCCATGGTGTCAGGGAAATTAGCGTATAAGTCCTCTTCTCCGCCAGCTTCTCCAAAATTCTCTTTTGCTTCCCGTCTCTTGTTGGTTGTCACGGCCTTGGGTCTGCCATTAAAATGCAGACGCATGTGTTCTGGTTAGATCGAGGTGTCCGATCGAGCGGAGAGTGCTTGCCCCTCGCTTCTCTGCTCTCCAAAATCCCTCCGTTGTCCGGGAGGCTCTCCTGGCCTCTCGCCTCAAAAAGGACCCCCAAAACACGGTGATTAGCGGTGTTGGAGAGCAGCAATCACTCTCTCAGTGCCATGTCACCGTGAGTCCCCAACCGGAAGTTGGGATATACTAATTTTATCTTGAGAGGGTGCACGTGCTTGTGGGTGTGAGTGGGTTTGGGATAGATTGGAATTTAAATTATTAGAATGGAAGGAGTTGGTTTGGAGTGGCTGGAATCAGGCAGAATGAGGGAGTTGGGGGCAGGGAATGGAGTCCTCTCTGCTGAGTGTACAAGCAGAAGCAGATGGGGGCTGTGACGGGACCCCCGGTTCGGTATGAGTGGGATGCCTTGCTTGTCGGGGAGGGGGGGCGCTGAGGTGGGGAATGGGATCTCTAGGGGGATGGAGAGCCGGATTATTATGGTCATGACTGGGAGAGGTAGATATGGCGGGAGCCAAGGGGTAGGCCACTCTCGGGGAACTAGGACTCACTGCCTCAAAGTGATTACTTGTTGCAGCCCCTTTGGTTTTGGTTCACTGGGCTCACCTCGTATACCTGGTGACTTGGGATGTCAGGGCCCTGGCCTCAGGCTGCTGCTATTTAATGCCAGGTCTGTTGTCAACAAGGCTCCCCTCATTCAGGATTTAATCCTGGAGGAGGGGGCCGACCTGGCATGTATAACTGAGACATGGCTGGGCCAGGAGTAGGGTGTGCCCCTCTCAGAGATGTGCCCAGATGGGTTTCAGATATTGCATCAGCCACGACTCCAGGGAAGGGGTGGAGGAGTGGCAGCTATTGTCCGGAAGAGTCTTTGTCCTCACAGGAT
This sequence comes from Pituophis catenifer annectens, assembly GCF_029215685.1. NCBI lineage: Eukaryota > Metazoa > Chordata > Lepidosauria > Squamata > Colubridae > Pituophis > Pituophis catenifer. The sequence continues at coordinate 21,368,122 of NW_027256885.1, forward strand.
CCCTGCCCCAGAGATCGTTGGGTGTGAGTCTCTCCTCTTGAGGTTGGACTCAAGGGTTCAGTTGGGCTTGTTGTTGGCATACCTGCCTCCCAGCTGCGTGACAACAGCCCTGCCTGCGCTGCTAGAGGCAACAGCCAGGTTCCCCAGGCTTATGGTACTGGGGGACTTCAACCTACCGTCACTTGGCGAATCCTCAGATGTGGCTCAGGAGTTCATGGCTTCCATGACAACCATGGACCTGACCCAAGTAGTCCAGGGTCCGACTCATGAGGGGGGACACACGCTCAACCTGGCATTTCTCTTGGGGCAGTGGAGACAGGATCTGGAATTAAAGGGTATAGAGGTCTTTCCCTTGTCGTGGTCAGATCATTTCCTGTTGAGGTTGGACTTTAAGATGCCACTCCTCCACCGCAAGGAGGCGGAGCCGATTAAGTGGTTCCGCCCCAGACGCCTAATGGACCCTGAAGGGTTCCAGAAGGAGCTTGGGGAGATACCTGACTCCCTTGTCCACAGTCCGGCTGAGACCCTAGTGGCTGCCTGGAATAGGGTGGCGTCTGGGGCAGTGGATCCAGGAAAGCTCCCTGGTTTTGAGATGAAGCGCCAGAAGAGACATCTAGAGCGATGCTGGAGGACCAGTAAATCCGAATCCAACCGAACACTTTTGAGAGCCTTTATTAGGACTTATTTAGTGGCGATACGGGCGGCAAAATGTTCACATTTTTCCACACTTATTGCATCTGCTGATTCTCGCCCAGCCACCCTATTTAGGGTGACTCACTCCCTCCTTAAGGTAGGGGGAACGGAGGAGCCCTTGCAAGGTAGAGCTGAGGAATTTGTGCAGTTTCTGTCGGATAAAGTCGCTCAGATTTGGATGGACCTGGACTCTGATTGGGTAATACCGACTGAGATGACAGGGGCGGGTCTTAGTCCTATTGTGTGGGAGGAGTTTGAGCCAGTGACTCCTGAGGAAGTGGACAAGGCTGTAGGGGCAATGAGTTCCTCCACTTGTTTGTTGGACCCGTGCCCCTCCTGGCTGGTTTCGGCCAGCAGGGAGATGACACGAGGCTGGCTCCAGGCTTTAGTTAACGCGTCCTTGAGGGAGGCGTCCTTCCCACAACCATTAAAGGAAGCTGTTGTAAGGCCCCTCCTCAAGAAGCCTTCCCTGGATCCAGCAGAATTAAAGAACTTTCGTCCAGTCTCCAACCTACCCTTTGTGGGAAAGGTTGTAGAGAAAGTGGTGGCACTTCAGCTCCTGCGGTCATTGGATGAAACGGATTATCTGGACCCTTTTCAGTCTGGTTTCAGGCCTGGCTACAGCATGGAAATTGCCTTGGTCATGCTGATGGATGATTTCTGGCGAGCCCGAGATGGAGGTCATTCCTCTATCTTGGTTCTACTTGACCTCTCAGCGGCTTTCGATACCATTGACCATGGTATCCTTCTGGGGTGACTAAGGGAGTTGGGAGTGGGACGCACCGTGTTGCGGTGGTTCTCCTCCTATCTCTCTGGTCGATCACAGTCGGTGTTGGTAGGAGGACAGAGGTCGACCCCTAGGCCCCTCGTCTGTGGGGTGCCTCAGGGCTCAGTCCTCTCTCCCCTCCTATTTAACATCTACATGAAACTGCTGGGTGAAATCATCCGACGACACGGGGTGGGATATCAGCAATATGCTGATGATACCCAGCTGTATATCTCCACCCCTCGTCAGTTCAGTGAGGCAGTGGATGTGATGTGCTGGTGCCTGGAGGCTGTGAGGATCTGGATGGGAGTCAACAGGCTCAGACTTAACCCAGACAAGACCGACTGGCTGTGGGTATTGCCCCCTAAAGACTATGTCGATTGTCCATCCTTGGTTCGGGGGGGGGATAAAGTGCCCCCCTCAGAACAGGCTCGCAATTTGGGTGTCCTCCTAGACTCACAGCTGAGATTGGAACAACATCTGATGGCTGTAGCTAGGGGGACCTTTGCACAGGTTCATCTGGTGCACCAATTGTGACCCTACTTGGATCAGGAGGCTCTCCTCACAGTCACTCATGCCCTTGTCACCTCACGGTTGGATTATTGCAACGCGCTCTACATGGGGCTACCCTTGAAAAGTGTTCGGAGACTACAGTTGGTCCAGAATGCAGCCGCGCGAGCTACTGTGGGTGCACCTAGATACACCCACATTACACCAATTCTCCGCGAGCTGCACTGGCTCCCTATCAGTCTCCGGGCGCAATTCAAGGTGTTGGTTATTACCTTTAAACCCTACATGGCTCAGGGCCAGGCTATCTTCGAGACCGCCTTCTACCGCATAGCTCCCAGCGACCGGTAAGATCCCACAGAGTCAGTCTCCTCCGGGTCCCATCAGCTAAATAATGTCGGCTGGCGGGCCCACGGGGGAGGACCTTCTCTGTGGCTGCCCCGGCTCTCTGGAACCAATTACCCCCTGAAGTCCGGACTGCCCCCACCCTACTGGCCTTCCGGAAAGTGGTGAAGACCTGGCTCTTCCGGCAGGCCTGGTCCCATTGATCTCGCTACGGTGATCTTGCGAGACCCGGCCACAAATTGGAGTGTATGGATTTTAATGTTTTCTTTTAAACTTTTGTATGGGATATTGTTCGCATTGTTTTATTCTCTGTTGTAAGCCGCCCAGAGTCCCTCAGGAGTTGGGCAGCATGAAAATGCGACTAATAAATAAATAATAAAAATAATAAAGCAATTTCATGATAAATTCCCTGAGAAACCAAAGGGTCCTCCTGGAGGGGGGAGAGGGGGTTAAGAGGTTATGTACAAGGTGTTAACCCCATCTTTTGTGTTTTGTCTGTTTTATTTTTTAGGGTGTGTTTTTTTCTGCAGGGGGGGATGCCTGTCAGCTTTGGAAGCCATATTAAGCCAGAAGCTTCCATGCTGCCACCTTCTCATGTGTGGGAAAGTAGGAGGGGGGATATAGTAGAGGGGTTGTCTTTAGACATAATAGCATTCTTCCTGTTGGTCAAGGTCAGGACGATCCTGCATCTGGAGAAGGAGTGGTCAGAGTGCTGTCTCAAGATGGGATGGATGGTGATTGGAGCATGTGATTGACTGAGGAGTGAGGGGATGGTTTTGGGGGTTTTGATTTACTGAGGAAAAACCTGGACCTCTCAGATTCAGGTTTTCCCAGATGTGCCAGTTTACGTATTCCAGTAAATAGAACTTTGAAAAATGCTTGCTTCAGAGTTTTTACTTGGAGTTGGGTTTTTTTCTGGAACGCTGACAGAGTGATCCTATTCACCCTTTCACCTTCCCAATACACCTCACAGCCCCAAAAACAGGGACCCACGGCACTTTTGAAGCCCTAATAGACTGCACCAGATGTTTGATTAACTTGCCACGGTCCTGAAATTAGGGATCAGAGCGAAGAAATTGGCCCACCCAAGTTTGAGCAAGTCGATGGGTCCCTATTGGGGGGGGAGCCCATGCCACCCACCTGACCAAAGCAGTGAGGCTAGAGCTAGTGGACCACTGGTAATCAATTCGATTCAGCTGTGCATTGGGGTGCTGGCAGCAAGCCACCATCACCCCTGGGCCATCCCCTCTCGTGTTCTGCCTGTCTTCATTCAATTCCTCCAGACCAGCCTTCAACGTCACAATCAGAGCAGTCTGTTTGAGAGTTGCGAGAGGGTTGCCGGCCACCCGATTACGTCATCGGCCGGTGCCTGACAGAGCGCCTCTCAGATGTTCTGCGGAGCAGTGGCGTGGCCCTGTCACAAGAGAGGCAGGCGCTGGTGCAGCTTGTGGAGCACTCTGGGCCAACGAGGACCAGCGCTCTGGTTCAGAGCAGACACGGGCAGCATCAGGAGGTAGTAGCTGCGCTGGGGAAAGGAAACGGGTGAGTGGCTGTCCTGCCTGCTGGAATGGCAGCCCTGAGGCAGCAGCCGCGCTGGGGCTGACAACGGTCATACTGGGGCTCTCTTGGCTAAACAAGTGGGGCCTGACTATCTGGTGGAAAGGAGGCAGCCGAAGGCTAAGAATAGCAAGAGGCCCCCAACCCCCTCCGCACCAGCAAATAGAGGCACCGCCCAAATAGGAAACTCCCACCAGGGCCCTACTAGAACAACTGGCAGCCACCTCTGAACAAACCCCAGAAGCTGAATGGATCCCTAGAGAATACCAGGACCTCGCCAAAGTGTTCAGTGAAACTAAGTGCAATGTCCTACCCACCCACCATGCAACGGACTGCACCATCAAAAACATCCCCAGGGCCAAGCTTCCCAAACCCAAACTGTGCACCATGGCACCCCAAGAAATGCATGAAATGTGCAAATACATAGACAAAAACTTAGCAAGAAGGTTCATCGAGCTGACCAAGCCACGAGTCGCAGCCCCAGTCCTATTTAAAGAGAAAAAAAGATGGGACTATGAGATTTATGCATGGACTTCCATGGGATAAACAGCGTGTGTGTGCACAACTTATATCCCTTCCCCTCATGAAGGACATGCTGTCCCACTCAGCCAAAGGCAAGGTCTTCACTAAACTAGACCTCAGAGAAGCATATTACTGAGTCCAAATCAGGGAGGGAGACGAATGGAAAACAGCTTTCAACTGCCCCCTAGGAAACTTCCAATTCAAAGTAATGCCTTTCGGGTTGCAGGGGCCCCCGGTGGTGTTTATGCAATTGATAAACAAAGTCCTGCATGAGCACCTCTACAAGGGGGTCCTCGTCTACCTGGGTGACATCCTCATCTTTACTGAGACCATAGAGGACCACATACCCCTAGTCCGCCAGGTACTTGAAAAGCTTTTGGTGGCAATTTTACATGTCAAGCTGTCAAAATGTGAATTTCATCGCTTGCGGCTAGACTACCTGGGCTACCAAGTGTCAAACGAGGGGATAGAGATGGACCCAGCCAAAGTACAAGCCATCCTAGAGTGGCAGCCCCTTCACACCTGCAGACAACTACAAAGCTTCAAGGGATTCGCAAACTTCTACAGGCAATTCATCCCCTCCTTTGCGAAAATTGCCAAACCCATGACAGACCTTCTAAAAACAGGGAGTCCAGGGACGAAGCCAGTGGTGAGATTCTACCGGTTCGCACCGGTTCGGTAGAACTGGTTAAGTAGTTAAGCAATTCGGAGAACCGGTTGTTAGAAAAAATCTCATTTTGTTTTTTCTACTTTACAGGGTTAATCCTGTAAGGATTTTTTGTTTCCTAGCCTAATCTTTATTGTCCTGCTTAAAGAAACTGCCTCTCCGTTAACCCTTATTACATTCTTGGCAATACGCCTAGACTTACTGTCGCTTCTGGTTCCGGAGGTTCTCAGAGGGGTTTTTTTTGCTTGACTTTCTTAAAGGGGAAGGGTTGTTTTAAGCTTTTTACACCACTGTTGGGAGGAAATACTCCTCTGTTGGAGTTCTTCCAGCCAGAGTGCAATGATCAGCACTTTAATAATTCAAAAGAAATAATTGAATAACGAAGCAGAAGCTTTTAATGACAAGGAACCAAGATGAGAAGTCACTGTTTTCAGCCCTCTGGGTAGTCCCTATGTGCATAGGGACTACTCAGAGGGCTGAAAAAGTTATTTTTGACAGGTCCTCACACTTTTGACCGGTCCTCACATTTTACATTTTTGCCCTATCTTTTTATTAAAAAGTTTTGCACCCTATTTTGTCACTGTGGTGAAGAGAAGCAGTTGTGAAATGAGTGACATGGTTGTTAAGAATGCTGCAATGGGCATAAATGTGAGGATGGTCATAAGTGTGAGGACTGGTCAAAAGTGCAAGGATCAGTCAGAAATGACTTTTTTCAGCCCTCTGAGTAGTCCCTATGCACATAGCCACGCCCACCCAGTAACATGACCAGCTAGCCATGCCCACCCAATCACATGACCACCAAGCCACGCCCACCCAGTCACATGACCACCAAGCCACACCTCCAAATAAGCCACGCCCACAGAACCAGTTGTTAAAAAAATTGAATCCCACCACTGGACGAAGCCCCACTCTGGGCAACCCCTACAGTGGGACCTCACTAGCCAAGAGGCATTTGAAACACTAAAAAAGCTTTTTGCAAAAGAACCTGTACTGAAACATCCCGACCCCAAACAACCCTTCATCATCCAAGTTGATGCCAGCGACGTGGCAGTAGGAGCCATTTTACTCCAAAGAAATTGCCAGGGAAAACTACAGCCTTGTGCCTATACCTCCCGTAAACTCACTGACATGGAAAAATGGGCAGTGTGGGAAAAGGAGGCTTTTGCAGTAAGATGGGCACTACTAAATTGGCACCACCTTTTGGAAGGGGGGGAGAAACCATTTGAAATCTGGACTGACCATAAGAATCTGGAGGCCCTTAGGACACAGCGGAAACTATCTCCCAAACAAGTCCGTTGGGCTCAATACTTCAACCAATTCAACTTTGTGCTAAAACACATCCCAGGGGGGAGGAATTTCCTAGCTGATGCCCTCTCCTGCATGCCCCAATACAAATGCGAGCGGGAGGAGGTAGTAGATGCCATCATCCCCCTTACCCAAACTGCAGCCCAAGTGACCACCCACCAACAATGCTGCAACCGGCAACACCGATTTGTAAGTGATTTAATTTCGAAACTCAAAACCATACTGGAAGCAGACCCCTGGTTCCATGACAACCAACACATCTTAACAAAAAGGGAGGACCTAGCATGGAAGGGGGTGATACTCTATGTCCCCGAGTCCCTACACAACTCAATCCTCCTGCGAAGCCATGATGTCAAATCGGTGAGCCACTTTGGATTCCTAAAAACTTTACACTTAGTGAGGAGACAATTCTGGTGGCCTGGCATGAAGAAAGACGTGGACAGTTATGTAAAAAGCTGCACCATCTGTGCCACTATGAAAAGGAGACCAGGAAGACCCCCCAGGTTGCTGCAACAGGTAGCAGAGCCAATGAGACCATGGGAGGAAATAGCAATGGACTTTATAGTTGAGCTGCCAAAGAGCGGGGAGAACACAGTGATTTGGACCATGATTGACTTATTCTCCAAGCAGGCACACTTCATACCCTGCAGCGGACTACCGTCAGCCCATCAGCTAGCCAAACTCTTCCTGAAGCACATCTACTGCCTGCATGGAGTACCATGCAGAATCATCTTGGACAGAGGAGTCCAATTCACGGCTACATTCTGGAGGGAGTTCTTGCAGTCCATTGGGTTGTCCCAGGGCCTTAGCTCAGCTTTTCATCCAAGCACCAATGGCTGGGTGGAGAGGCTTAATGCCATGGTAGAACAGTACCTGAGGTGCTATGTGAACTACCAACAGTCCAATTGGGTGGACCTTCTGCCATTCACAGAGGTTGCTTACAATAATGTGGTTCACAGTAGCATGGGGTTAACCCCTTTCAAGGTAGTAAGCAGTATGGACTTTGTCCCAATGCCGGAATACCCAAGGGAACACACAGAGCCCTCAATTAGCTTGACAGACTGGCTGTCAACGCTAAAAGTGGCATGGGAAAATGTCAAGAAAGCTAAAACAGTGCAGACATATAAGCAACAGGCAGACAAACACTGGGCCCCACAACACCTGTTCCAAGTGGGGGAGAATGTTTACCTATCCACAAAATACTTAAAGATAAAGCTTCCCAGCAAGAAGCTGGGACCTAAGTTCATGGGGCCATTCCCCATAGTAAAGATTATCAACCTGGTCACGGTGCAACTGAAGCTGCCCTGACTGCTGAGGAGAATACACCTGGTATTCCACAGCAGCCTCTAAAAACATGTGGTCGGGTCGACCCTGAGACCACCAGCCCATGAGCCCCTGGATCCAGTGGTCATGGGGGGAAAACCCATTACAAGGTGCAATGCATCCTTGATTCTAGGTTGCACAGCGGGCAACTCCAATACCTAATCAAGTGGAAGGGCTACCCTCTATCAGAGGCATCCTGGGTAAAGAGCAGAAATATCCAAGGTGACCACCTCATAGCCAGATTCCATGAACAGAACCCAACCAAACCTGGGGTGGGGGGGAATCACACCCTTAAGTGATACACCTGTACTCAAATTGTTTTTGCTTCACACAGTTTGCCTTCCAGAAGTGAGGGAAGCCAAATGTCAACTCACGAAGCTTTCCTGACCTGCTCTCGAGTTGCCATAGGCAGCGGGATGGGAATTGTACCTCGCAGCTGCATCAAGGAATTCACACCTCAGTCAAAACAAGACACAGCCTAGCCGGCTGAAGTCAAAGCCATCTCCATGGAGACCCGCAACGGCTGGAAGGAGTGACTTCTACGACCCGTGAAATTGCTTCGTTGGAGAATGTGACTGATGACACACTCTGGAGGGGAGGGGAAAACAGGGTCAGAGGCAAGGCGCAAATTGGGTGAAGCCAGAGCTGGCTTCACCTAGGTACTGCCAACATGGTGCTCCTAGCAAACAACTGGATTTTTCTTGCTAAATGGCTTGAGACTCTTAATTTTATTAGGGCATTGTTTGGAACCCTGACACTATCTATCTCTTCATCTCTTAAGTGCTGACATCTGCTGTGAGCTATTAAGGAAGGTGGGGGCTACTTTCTCCCTCTAAGAAAACATGTTTCTCTATTTCTCATCCAGGGAAATATATTCTTCCTTTTTAATATTTCTCAAAATATTTCATTCTTCTAGGAGAGAGGTGGGTGCTAAATTTCTACAATTGGTGCCATGTAACTAAGCCTTATTATTATGAGAGAAAACTAAAATGAATTGGAAGGAGGATCCACTTACTATCAGTGAGCAGTCATGTGCCTTGGCCACTCCGAAGCAATGCAAGAGACTCCTGTCCCAAAGGTGCTTTTTCAAGAGGCAACTGGACTTTCTGGAAACCAAAAAAGTCCAGTTGCCTCTTGAAAAAAGAACCTTTGGGACAACCATGACCTGGATGACTGAAGAATCCCCATAGACAAGAGACTCCTGTGCTCAGTGAACTGACAAAACACCCAGGAGAAGCAATCATTAGATCCATTTGTACCACTTAAAGATACCATCTGGTCTCACTCACCTCACAAGATATCCTAAGCAAATCATCCAGATTTAAGAAAAGATCACATGCCCCCAGAAAGGCAGTAAAAAAATCAGACAGAGTGCCAAACTTGCATCCTGCCTCTCTGCCATTTCTTCTATGGCTATGCCAACACTTATGTAAATAGCTGTTAATCCAACCAGTCCCTCCTCCAAAGCCCTGGAATAAAAGTACCAGCAAAGGAAAAAAAAATCCAGAGAAGCCAATCAGGCTACAGAAAGTCTGGGCGTACTGCCAAGAACCGTTAACAGCTGTTACAATGTAACAAGGCTTAACCACAAAGGCAGTTTCGGAAAACACTTAAGCAGGGCAATAATAAAGATAAGGATTAGGCTAGAAACAACACACAGAAGCACACCAGAAAGCCTCCTTCCTGCCTTCCTGACAGAATTAACCCTGCAAGGTGGGAATAACAAAAGGTGGGAATAACCCCGCAAGGTGGGAAGGAGATTTCCTCCAACAGCCAGTTCGCCGAACTGCTCAGAAAGTTTGCTAATGGTTATCCCGAACTGGTGCGAACCAGCTGAATCCCACCACTGCGATATACCATAAACAAATAACAAAAGTAATTGTAAATGGGGACTATACAGAGAATTTTAATATAAAGAAAGGCACAAGACAAGGATGTCCACTGTCGCCTTTACTATTTATATTGACTTTGGAAGTCTTGAACAGGAACATCAGACAAGATCCAGAAATCAAAGGAATGGAGATAAGAGAGGAAAGATATAAACTACAAGCATTTGCAGACGATTTGGTAATCATTACAGAAGAACCTTTGGAGACAATTCCTAAAACTATTAAAAAAGATAGAGGAGTTTGGAGAAGTAGCAGGACTAAAGATAAACAGAAAAAAAAACTAAAGTTCTAGTCAAAAACCTCACACAGAAACAAAAAGAACAATTGGCAGAAAAAGTGGACTTTCAAATAGTTAAGAAAGTTAAATATCTGGGAATATATTTAACAGCAAAATGTGCAACTATAAAGGAAGATAATTATATAAAAATATTCAACTAAATTAAATTAGATTTGGAAAAATGGAAAAATCTACATCTATCAATGTTGGGAAGGATTGCTACTGTAAAAATGAATATCCTACCAAAACTTCTTTTCCTGTTCCAAACAGTACCTATAAAATTGAAAAGAAATTCTTTGATGATATTGAATACATTGATCTTGAAATTTATTTGGCAAGGAAAAAAAGGTAGAATTAGATTGAAAATGTTACAAGAATCTAAAGAAAATGGAGGATTTGGACTACCAGATTGGCTTTTATATTACTAAGCATGTGTTATAACATGGCTAAAAGAATGGATAACCCTCAGACACAAGAGACTGTTATATTTAGAAGGACATGATTTACAACTGGGATGGCATGCCTTCTTATGGTATGAGAAGAATAAAATTCAAAGATACTTTCAAAATCACTACATAAGAAACTCACTATTATCTGTATAAGAAAAAAAAAGCTAAGATCTATTTGAGAATCCCAGAATGGCTCTCAATGATGGAAGCATTTACATATCCAAATCTGGTGAAGTTTGAAAAAATTGTGACATATAAAGACATTTTGGACACTGACGGGAAATTAAAATCTAAACAAGAGCTTGAAGACCAGGGTATTAAGTTATCATGGTGGCCTCAATTGTAAATACAATCTAGATATGATAAAGACATGAAAATGTATGGCTTTTATAAAGGACAGACAGCCTTTGATCAGATACTGTTGAATTCTGATGAAAAATTAAGAATATATATATATTTTTTACTAAATTTGAAAATGGAGGATGAACAAGTAAAAGACACAATGATACAGTGGGCAAAAAACTTTAGATATAATATAGAATTAGAGAAATGGCAAACCTTATGGGAAAGAAACTATAAATTAACAATGGCAACTTATTATAAAGAAAACATATATACAGTAAAATGTTTTATAGATGGCACTTACCACCTGCTAGGTTAGCTAAAATGTTTAAAAATATGTCTAGCAAATGTTGGAAATGTAACCAAAAAATGGGCACATATTACCATATGTGGTGGACTTGTGTTAAAGCAAAAACTTTTTGGCCAAAAATACATAAGTGGTTAGAAAAGATGATAGGAAAACATGTAGTTTTTAAGCCTGAACTTTTTCTTTTCTTTTTTTTAAAGGTTTTTTATTTATAAATACAAACTAAACAAAACAGTAAAACATACAAAACATATAAACATATAAACATAAATTTACCTACATGTCCAGTTTATCGCAACTGTAGTATATAATTTCATTTGCAATTTGACTCCTCCCTGTTTGGTCTATCTTTTCTGCCTATCTTTGTAGTTCTTGATTGACCTATATATGTGGTTTACATTCCTCTTTCTATATTTGGTCATTTCCTTTATTTCCTAATCTTTTGTCCCTTTCCTATTTTCCAACCAGACATACCACTTTTCCCATACTAAATAATAGTCATGTTCCTCTCTGTTTTGTAGTTCCTTTGTGAGTCTATCTAGTTCTGCACATTCCATGATTTTACTAATTACCCTATCTTCTGTTGGTATATCATTGCTTTTCCAATATTGTGCGTATATTATTTGTGCTGCTGTTATCATGTGTATGATTAAGTATGTTGTTTCTTTTCCATGTTGTCCATGTACTATACCAAGTAGGAAGGTTTCTGGTCTTAATTCTATCTTTTGGTGTGTTATTTCCTCTATTTGTGTTTTAATCATTTGCCAATATTGTTTTGCCATTGGGCAGGTCCACCACATATGATAATAAGTGCCTTTATGATGTTTGCATTTTCAACATGTTGATGGCGTGTTAGGGAACATTCTTGCCAATCTGGCAGGTGGCAAGTGCCACCTATAAAACATTTTATAAAGATTTTCTTTGTAGGGTACAGACATTGTCAATTTATAATTTATTGTCCACAATTTTTTCCATTTGTCTAAATCAATATTATAGCCGAAATTTTCTGCCCACGTTATCATATTTTCTTTCACTACCTCTTCTTCTAATTTGTATCCTCTTAAGTAATTGTAAATTTTTTTGATCAGTTTATCCTGTGTCCCTTGCAAAATTTTATCTAATTCAGTTTGACCTTTTTGGAATTCGAATTGAGCTGAATCTTTCTTGTATCTTGATTTTATTTGTGCATAGGGCCACCAGTCAATGTCTGTACCCATCTCCTTCAATTCTTGCCTCGTTCTTAGTTCCCCCAGGTTATTTAGTAGGTCTTTGTAGGTTTTCGTTTTGTTATAGTCCATGGCGTTTGGGTAAATCTGGGCTTCCATTGTTGACAACCATTCCGGAATTTTATTGTAGTGTGCCTTTTTAATACTCTGCCATGTTTGATATAGTGCGTGTCTAATTGTATGTCTCTGGAAATATTCGTGTCTTTTGTCTGTCCCCTCCCATAGGAAGGCATGCCATCCTCACTGGAGATCGAATCCTTCCAAATTCAATAGTCTTTGGTTTTTGAGTTCCATCCAGTCCTTAATCCAAATTAATGCAGATGCCTTATAATATGTTTCTCAATCGGGTAGTGCCAAACCTCCTCTTTCTCTTGTGTCCTGCAAGTGCTTTAATTTACTTCTTGCCTTCTTCCCCTGCCATATATAATCTGCTATTAATTTACTGAAGTCCTTGAAAAAATTCTTCCCTGGTTTTATTGGGATCACTTGAAACAAGAATAGTATTCTAGGTAACACATTCATTTTAATTGAGGCAATCCTTCCCAAAAGTGATAGCTGTAATTTTTTCCAAATTTCTAAGTCTTTCTTGATTTGTTTTATTAATTTATCGTAATTATCTTCTGTAATTGACGAACTTTTATTTGTCAGCCATATTCCTAAGTATTTTACTTTTTCCGTCGTTTGTATGCCCAATTCATCTTCTAATTGTTTTTCTTGTTGATTGGTAAGGTTCTTGGTTAATATCTTTGTTTTCTGTTTATTAATTTTGAGCCCAGCTACTCTCCCGTATTTCTCTATTTTATCTAGTAGTTTGGTGCCAGTTATTATTGGTTGTTCTATAATGAATACAATATCATCAGTGAATGCTTGGAGTTTATATTCTTCCCGTTTAATTTTTAGGCCTTTTATTTCCTTGTCTCTTCTAATTTCATTTAAAAGGGTTTCCAGGGCTAGTATAAATAGTAGGGGAGACAGGGGGCATCCCTGTCTCACCCCTTTCGATATTGGAAATTGTTCTGTCAAATCACCGTTAATTGTTATTTTCGCTGTCTGGAAAGAATAGATTCTCTTTATCATATTTATGAATTTATCCCCAAATTTCATAGTTTCCAGTTGTAGATTAAGAAATTTCCAATTGAGATTGTCAAATGCCTTCTGCGCATCTAAAAAAATTAAGGCCGGTTGTTTGTCTATATTCATTTCGTAGTATTCCAGTACGTCAATTATTAATCTCATATTATTTTTTAACTGTCGTTTCGGGATGAAGCCATTTTGATCTGTGTGTATATAATCTTTAATTATTTTTTTAAATCTTTCTGTAATAATTGCTGTAAATAATTTGTAATCCACATTCAACAAAGATATCGGTCTATAATTTTGAATATGTGTATGGTCTGCTTCTTCTTTAGGTATTAATGTAATGATAGCTTCTGTCCAGGAATTTGGAATTTTGGCTTCCATAATTGCATCATTGAATACTTCAAGCAGGGTTTCATCTATTGAGTGTTGGCAGTTCTCGTAGAACTCTGCTGGTATTCCATCTGGTCCCGGGGTTTTATTTATCTTCTGTTTTTTCCTCGCCTCAATAAGTTCTGTCATTGTAATTGGCCTGTCCAATAAATCTCTGTGTGTCTCTGTTAGTTCTTTAATCTCGGCTTCTTTTAAGTATTGTCTGATGTCTTCTTCTGGGGGTTCTTCCTGTTCATATAGTTTTTGGAAGAATGCTCTTGCTATATTCTTTTTGTCTTTATTCCTGTATTGTATCTCTCCAGTATTGTCCTGTAGTTGGTGTATGGTCCATTTTTCTTTTTCTTTCTTCAGTTTGTATGCCAGCCATCTCCCTGTTTTGTTGGCATGTTCAAAATAATTCTGTTTCACTAGTTTAATCTTCCTAGCTATTTCTATTTGCGTGATCAAATTTATTTTGTGTTTTATCAGACTTATTTTTTCTTTGATTCTTTTATTTTGGGGTTCATTCTGTAATTCATGTTCATACTCCTTGAGTTCTTCTAACAATTTGTCTCTTTTCTGCTGTTTTTCTTTATTTTTCTTCGCCAGATATGCTATTGTCAGGCCTCTTATGTATGCTTTCGCCATGTCCCACAGATTTTGGAGGGAGGTTTGCTCTTTGCTATTAATCTCGAAAAAAATCTGCATTTCTTTTTCTATCATTTGTATATATTCTTTCTCTTTTAGAATTTCGGTGTTCATCATCCATCTCTTTTTTTTTCGATATCCTTTCCAAGTTATTTTAGGTGGACTATGATCTGCCCATATGTTTGTCGATATTTCTATTTCTTCTAGATCTTTCCTGAGGTCTGTTGTCATCCAGGCCATGTCTATCCTAGACCAGGATAGATGTGGATTAGAGTAGAACGTGTACTGTTTTCTTTCTTTGTTTATTTCCCTCCATGCGTCCTGTAAGCATAGTTCTTGGGCCATTTCCATAAAAGTATCTGGCAAAGTTTTTTTCCTGGTTTTATTTTTCTTGATACTCTTATAGTCTTTTTCTGTATCCGAAATCGCATTAAAATCACCTACAAGGCAGATATTTTCCTAATCCAAATCTTTTACTTTATTATGTATATTTTTATAGAAGGCCCGTTGGTTTTCATTCGGTGCATAGATTGAGATCAGTAATATTGTTTTTAACTCTGTCTGTATTTCGATCATTAAAACTCTTCCCTCATCGTCTGTATATATCTGCTTTGTTTTTAGGTGGTTCTTAATGTAAACTGCAATACCTCTTTTTTTGGGGGGCTGATAGTGAAGTGTAAAGATTTCCTAATCTTGTGTTTTCTAATATTTTTTGATGGCATTTTTTAATATGAACTTCTTGTAAATTAATTATATACATCTCCATTTTGTATAATTTAGCAAATGTCCGGGTTCTTTTAGTTGGGGCATTCAATCCATTTATATTGATCGAAATCATCTTTATTTCCTGTTCCATCTTCCTTCTTATTTATTGGTTGTCTTTTGTTTGCTTGTGTTCCTTGTTATTCGTTGTGTTTTTCCCCTTGCTCCTTCTCTCTCCAATTTTTCTCTTTCCAGTTTCTCCTTCTCCTCTTGTTCATCTTCTGTTCCTTCTATGGATTGTTCTTCTTGGCTCTTATTTTCCAATTCCTCTCTGATTTCTTGTTCTTCTTCCATGACAAAATATTGGTCGAAAAATTTCTGGGCTCCTTCTAGGTTATCTATCTTCACTTTTTTGTCCTGCCACGAGATCAAAATGTCGTCTGGTATTAGCCAATGGAACATCACTTTATGTTTATTTAGTTGGGATGTGAGGAAGCTGTAGTTTTTCCTCTGGTCTCTCACACATCTCAGGATTTGCTTCAATGTTATTATTTCCTTTCCTTTATGGTACATCGCTTCCTCTCTCATCTTTCTGTATATCTCCTCTTTTATTGTTTTCTTTGTGAAACGAACGTGTACCTCTTTTGGGAGCTTGTTCCTACGTGCATAATTGGTGTGCACCCTGTAAATTTCATCAATATCTCTTCTTATATCGTTTTTATCCCTCTGCAATGCTTTGGCAAAGATCTCCGTCATAGTCTCTCCCAGGTCTTCTTCTTTAGTTTCCGTTATATTCTGGAATCTTAAATATAGTGATGCTTTTTCCATTTCCAGAAGTGTGAGTGAATCTTCCATCTCTTGATTGCTTGCCAGCTGTTGATGTTCCAACATTTCTACTTTTTTCATCATTTGTTCCATTTTAAGTTCCGTTTTTTGGATCCTTTGTTCGTTTTTGGCAATGTTCTGTTGGATCTTTTCTATCTTATCATCCATTTTCTGTATGTTGTCGTTTATCTTTCCCACATCAGATTTCAAATCGTCATGGTTTCGACTTGTCTCTTCATGATTATTAGCAATCATTTCCTGAGTTTTGCTCATCGTTTCCTGTATCATTGCCAAAGCTAGTTGAATATTTTGCATGCTGGAAATGGAGGCTGCCTTTTCTTTTTCTGTTCCTAACATCGTTTCTATAGATCTCTGTTGGGCAGGAGATGCCGTAATAGAGGCCTGGCTTGGCGTTATTTTTTTAGTTGTTTTAGTTATGGTGGTTATGCCGGTGCTTGTCATATTAATTCTTTTTAGTAAGTTCTCCCAAAATCTCATAAAATTAAGTACTCTTTTTGCTCTTCAGTTTTGTTACTTATGATGATATGTTTATCAGTAATAATATTTAGAGTTTGTGTTATATAAATCTTCCAATATTAATTAAACATATAGTTTCTATAAGTATTTTTGACACTTAGCACTCTAATAGGTGATTAAATATGTAAATATATCAATGTAATTTATATATTCTAATGAGGAAAGGGAGGTATAGAATAGAGGAGGTATGGGGAAAAACTTAGAATTCTAACACTTCATTGAATCTTAATATAAATAATACCGTAAAATAGTCAATTTGTCAAGTTAAACCTATCAGTTGAAATATCACTAATGTAGATATATAAATAAGGATTAAATATTATTAAATATTAAATATTACTTAAACTCTATTATTGTTAATTAATTCCTAAACAATCATCAACAACCATATAATTAAGTAGATATAAATTATTCAGAATCACACAGTCACAAAATAGTTAATCAAGCTTTGTACTTACTAGGAAAAATAATCAAGTATGGATATAAGGTTATTTAACAGTTGATATACAGTTCTTTTCGACTCTTACGTGCAAAAGTTCTTATGGCAAGCTTTTATATTTTTTAGTCTTTAATGTCTCTCGGGCTTCTCAAATCACCAAAGGTTCAGTGTCCCAATTTCGTCTCCTTAATGCAATCCATTCACTAATAATTGTCAATTAATTAACATATTAATTCCTCTGTTATTGTCTTAAATCACCACTTTTCCGCTTGCCGTCCTATTGCGCCACTTTTGTTTACTCTCGCCGCTTCAATGGCGCCGCCACTCTCACTTTCACTCTCGTTGTTTCTTCGTCTTCCTGGTATTTTCTATCTGGATACTTTCGTCTGTCACTCTACGATTCTTTATTTAAGTCCAAATGCCTTCCTTCTCTATTCAGTTCAAATCCAAAGTCTGGTCTCACTCGGTAGTATAAAGAAATTTCTCGTTCTGAGCAGTCTCTCTCCCTTTCGTGCAGTCACCGCCTGTCAGTCTTCTTTTGCCCCTGTTGTCTTTCGTCGCCGCTCTCCGCTTCCTTTGGGGTCTCGAATTCTCCGCTTTCCGCTTTCTGGTATACTTTGTTGCTGTGCTTTACTCACTCGCTTTCGTCTCGATCAGCTTCTAAATTAAAACTGGATACAGTTGCGATTCTTTGGCTTAATCTTCACCTCCCTGCTTTGCGGTTTCAACGCTTCAGGCCAGCCAAAATGGCTGTTTTTTTCCCCTCCGGAATTAGGGGTTTTTTCCTGAACCTTTGGGCTGGTTGCTTTCCCCCCGAGGTCCTTGGAGGTTCCTCCTTGTTCTATTGATCTCTCCAAGATCAATAGTGCCTAAATCGGCTTCCTAGGTGGGAATCTTGGACATTCAAGAACGGAGCCCCGTTCTCTAGTTCCAGATGCGCTGACGTCACCGCCGGAAGAAGCCTGAACTTTTTCTATTAGATATAGTATCAGAAAAATTTGAAAAACAAAATATGTATTTAATGTTGCATGTATTAACTGCAGCAAGGATTATATTTGCACAATATTGGAAAAATGAAGAAATACGAGACGAAGAGATAATTAGGAAAATACTAGATTGTGAAGAAATGGACTGACTCACATTGAAGATTAAATAGAAAGAAGATACAGAATATTATCAAACATGGAATTTATTCTACCAGTGCTTGGAAAAAGGGGGTGGAGATTAAGAACGCAATCTGTACTGCTAAGCAAATAAAATAACCCAGACAACATGATGTTTATTAAGCACTAACAAAATGTAAACAATAGAAAATTAATAAAACTTTATTTAAAAAAAAACCCAGACCACCAATCAAACAATGAGGTAGGGAGTGATGGGAAGGAAGAAAAACTCAGATATAAGGCAGTGTTGTGACCCAGGCCCAAGTAGTTAGTATTAAATGCAAAACAGTTCGACAAAACAAACAGAATTTATTAGAACAGCTGAGAATTAACTCATTCTCAGCGTAGTCCAAACTAAGTTAAAGCAAAGTCCTCAAAACACTATTCTTCAGTTTATCACTGACCTTGGGATAATTAGGCAAACTGCCAAAGGCTTTTCTTGGCAACAGTTCAGAAGCAGCAAACGCTGACAAGAAAGAAATACAGCGAAACAGGAAGCCAATCTCTCAATGTTGTTTTCCGGCAAAGAGGCCAAGAGCCATTGCTGGTCTTTTAAGCCTTATGGGAGGGGCCAATCATCCCTTGGCCCTACTCCCGAATCATCCTCTCTGCTTTAGCTGCTCCTGCCTTCTGGCAGCTCTTCTCATACATGCACTAGGAACAGGCTCCTCCTGTTCCTCTGCCTCTCTACTTTCAGCCTCTGGAGGCTCCAAAGTCCACACATCACACCCCAATGGCCCTGGCCCCATCTCTGCCGCCGACGCAGAGCCCTCATCCAGGCCTTCCCCAGCCTCCAGGACTGGCCCATGTTCTTCCTCAGCCTCATCGCTGTCCGACTCCGTTGCCAGCTCCACAGGCTGCTGGTGGACCACAACAGGCAGGAGATGTAGGAAGCATACCCAGGGTCAGCCATAAAGGACTCAGATGCCTATATACCACGGGTGTCAAACTCACGATGACACGTCGTCATGTGACATATCACAACTTCCCCCCCTTTGCTAAACTGGGGTGGGCGTGGCCAGTGCGTGACACATCCAGCCCGTGGGCCACAAATTTGACACCCCTGCTATATACTAATGCTCAAAGTTTGAGGAACATGGTGAACTTGAAGTACTAGTACATGAGGGCAGGTATGATATAGTTGCCATTACCGAAATCTGGTGGAATGAAATTCATGACTGAAATATACCATTGGAAGGATATAAACTGTTCAAAAGAAACAGACCTAACAAAAGAGGAGATGGAGTTGCATTATATGTAAAAAATCACTGCACCTCTACAGAAATGCATGAATAGAATAGAATAGAATAGAATAGAATAGAATAGAATAGAATAGAATAGAATAGAATAGAATAGAATAGAATAGAATAGAATAGAATAGAATAGAATAGAATAGAATAGAATTCTTTATTGGCCAAGTGTGATTGGACACACAAGGAATTTGTCTTTGGTGCATATGCTCTCAGTGTACATAAAGAAAAATAAAATACATTCATCATGAATCATAAGATACAACAGTTAGTGATAGTCATAGGTTACTAATAAGCAATCAAATCATACTAGGAAACAAATAAAACAATATAAATTGTAAAGATACAAGCAACATGGTTATAGTCATAAGTGGGAAGAGATCAGTGGTGGGTTCCTCCCGGTTCCGCCGAGCCGGTAGCGGTGACGATATGATGTCACCAAACTGGTTCTTCCCCCCCCGCCCCCCACCCCCCCCACATTATTCTTACCTTTTATTTGGCCCCACCCCCAATCTATTGCTGCCTCCTGAGTCCCAGCTGATGGGCTATAAGGAAAAAAACTGTTTAAACTCTTGCCATGGGGCTTCAAAGGGCCACCCTACAGCTGATCAGTGGTAAAAGGCAGTTTGGTGGTAGAGCGGTGCCTGCAAAAATAAATGGGTAGACCAGTGCCTGCAAAAATAAATGAGTAGACCAGTACAGCTCTGCAAGCAGTTAAAAGCCTGGTAGACCAGTACCTCTGCTAAATCCTAAAGAATTGTCACATGACCATCAAGCCACGCCCACAAAATAAGCCACACCCACAGAACCGGTAGTAAAAAAATTTAGAACCCACCCCTGGAAGAGATAGGTACTAGGAAGGATGAAAAGAATAATAGTAATAAAGTCTTAGTAAATAATTTGACAGTATTGTGGGAATTAGTTGTTTAGCAGAGTGATGGCATTCGGGAAAAAACTGTCCTTGTGTCTAGTTGTTCTAGTGCGCAGTGCCCTATAACGTCGTTTTGAGGGTAGAAGTTGAAACAATTTATGTCCAGGATGTGAGGGGTCTGTATTTTCACAGCCCTCTTTTTGACTCACGCAGTATACAGGTCTTCAATGGAAGGCAGGTTGGTAGCAATTGTTTTTTCTGCAGTTCTAATTATCCGTTGAAGTCTGTGTCTGTCTTGTTTGGTTGCAGAGCCAGACTCAATAATTCCTCTGTAGAACTGAATCAGCAGCTCTTTGGGCAGTTTGAGCTTTCTGAGTTGGCGCAGAAAGAACATTCTTTGTTCTGCTTGTTTGATGACATTTTTGATGTTAGGTGTCCATTTTAAGTCTTGAGATATGATAGAACCTAGAAACTTAAAACCAAGCATTTGACAAAATAGACCACAACCTATTTCTTGGTAAGCTAGAAGAATGTGAGATAGACAGCATCACCACCAGATGGTTTCATAACTGGCTGACAAACCTCATTCAACAGGCCTTTAATGGAACTACATGTGCTTTTTTGCTCCCCCTCCCCCCCCCCCCCCCCCCCCCGCACAGCACAGTAAGATTCACTGGGTAGCTGAGTCCAACAGGCACACACAGAGTCCAGGAAAGCAGTCCATGAGTCAAACAGGTCAGGATACACAGCACAAGCACACAAGGCACAGAACTGGGCACATTGCTCAACACTTAAATCCTCTAGGTGGGATTAAGTAGACAACACCAGTGCAGCCCTTCATGAAAGGCAAGGTTGTCTCCTGAAGTAGTCTAGCTGACCACCGTTGGGCCTGTCTCCTCTCTGCTCCACCTCCTCCTCATTGCTAATGGGTGGCAGCTGCTCCCAGTCCTTGCCTGGAGCCTCCTAGACAGCTTGCTGCAGCTGTGGCTCGCTTCACTCACCCTCAGCCTGTTGCTTGTTCCATTGACCCAGCTGAGGTTGCTCTGTCAGGCTAGGAGTCTCTGAGCCCGATCCTGACCAAAACTTGGCTCCACACTTTCCTCTGCAGACTCAAACTCACACTCCACCTCTGAACTCGCGTCCAGAGAGTGGTCTGGGGGCAGATCCATGACACTACATCTACATGGACGAAAGTAAGCAGTGGGGTACCCCAAGGTTCCATTTTAGGCCCAGTACTCTTCAATATCTTCATAAATGACTTAGATGACAGAATAGAAGGGGAACTCATCAAATTTGCATATGACACCAAGCTGTCAATGGTGAGAAAAGTAATGTTTTTGCAACCTAGAACTAAAGAGAAATTTCTTAACAGTGAGAACAATTAACCAGTGGAACAGCTTGTCTTCAGAAGTTGTGGGTGCTCCATCACTGGAGGTTTTTAAGAAGAGATTGGACAGCCACTTGCCTGAAATGGTATAGGGTCTCCTGCTTCATCAGGGGGTTGGACTAGAAGACCTCCAAGGTCCCTTCCAACTCTGTTATTCTGTATTCTATTTTCTATCAGACTGAATGCTAAAATCAAGGTTACTATGGTGACTGAGACTGAAAGCTGTAGTATTTGAAAACAATGTTTTTTTCTCTCCAACCTTCACCACCATTTTCTCTACTTTCTTCTTACACATATGGTTCCTTTTCTCTCACTGTTTGATTAGAGCTGGGTTTTTTTTTTTCAGTTGTAACCATCTCTAGCTTATTAAATTTCTTCCAATCTAATCTAAATCAGACATGTCAAACTCAAGGCCCGCACGCCAGATCTGGCCCGCGTGGTGTTTAAATCTGGCCCGTGGGGCTGCCCTGGAGACAGCAAGGGGCCAGCCCCCAACTCCTCGGTGCCAGCCCACCCCAACCCAGCCAGGTGCTCCCCCTGGGTGCACACACAGTTGTCAAGCCTAGTATAGAGCTAGAACTGACTGGTAAGGTCTCTGACCGACATTTCAACCGGGAGCAGTAGGAAATCAATTCCTCTGGACCTAGTGGGTTTTATTTCCTAACGAATGATCTTTTCCCCAGTCCATGAATAAGAGGATCTTGTGTCATCATTAGTTCTACTGCTATTCAAGTACAGTGCATTTACTTGTAAGGGGGGACACAGATACAGTGCATTCGGAAAGTATTCAGACCCCCTTCACTTTTGTCAATTTTGTTATGTTGCAGCCTGATTCTACAGTTGTTGAAATTCATTTTTTTCTCATTCTACACTCAGTGCCCCATAATGACAAAGTGAAAACAGAATTTTAGAAATGTCTGTAAATTTATTAAAAAGAAAAAACTGAAATATCACATTGGCATAAATATTCAGACCCTTCACTCAGTACTTTGTTGAACCACCTTTGGCAGCAATTACAACCTTGAGTCTTTTGGGGTAAGAAGCGACAAGCTTTGCATACCTGGATTGGGGGATTTTCTGCCATTCTTCCTTGCAAATCCTCTCAAACTCAGTCAGGTTGGATGGTGACCGTCGGTGGACAGCCGTTTTTAGGTCCCTCAATCTTGGTTTCATCAGACCAAAGAATCTTGTTCCTCACAGTCTGAGAGTACTTCAGGTGCTTTTTTGCAAACTCCAAGTGGGCTTTCATGTGTTTTGCACTGAGGAGAGGCTTCCATCTAGCCACTCTTCCATAAAGCCCAGATCAGTGGACGGCTGCAGTGATGGTTGTCCTTCTGGAACTCTGTCCCATCTCCACACTGGACCTCTGGAGCTCAGTCAGGTTCTTGGTCACTTCTCTTACTAAGGCCCTTCTCCGATTGCTCTGTTTGACTAGGAAACCAGCTCTTGGAAGAGTCCTGGTTGTGCCAAACTTCCTCCTTTTGAAAATTGTGAGGGGGCACTGTGCTCTTAGGAACCTTCAGTGCAGCAGAAATTTTATTGTAGCCTTCTCCAGATCTGTGCCTTGCAATAATCCTGTCTCTGAGCTCTGCAGACAGTTCCTTTGACCTCATGGCTTTTGCTTTGCTACAGTATGCATTGTCAGTTGTGAGGCCTTCTATAGCAGACATGTCAAACTCAAGGTCCGCGGGCACAACCAGGACTCTTACAAGAGGTGTTTGGATCTGGGCCACGAAGCCGCCCTGGAGACAGCAAGGGGCCGCCCTGCCTCCTCAGCCCCAGCCCACCCCAACCCGGCCAGGCACTCCCCCTGGGTGCACACATAGTCATCAAGCCTAGCATAGAGCTAGAACTGACTGGTAAGGATTCTGACCAACATTTCAACCAGGAGCAGTAGGAAATAAATTCCTCTGGACCTAGTGGGTTTTATTTCCTAATGAATGATCTTTAGGATTTGGTTCCAACCTTTTTCCCTCTCCCTAGAGTGAGAGTTGTACCAAGATAAAGCATTTCTCCCCGCGGGGAAATTCTAACCCTATGTATATAATCAGCTAATAGCAGGATGGGAATAAATGAGAAAGAGAGAGAGAAAGAAGGAGCAGGAGAAAGCAAGCAGTGAAGTCTCCCACAAGGCAGCCATCTGACCAATGGCTCAGCCGCCCATCCAACTTACTCAAGAAGTAGGGCAATTGGTCCTGCATCAATGCTGCAAGTTCCCTTTTGGCCAAGCAGGAACAAACTACCAGCATGGAGCAAGCAAGGAGGAACATCACCCCAAGTATTTTCCATGGGATTTAAAGGCTCTTGACCAGGTTTTCATGAACCCCTCTTGGTGATCAGGGCGGTAGAGTACAGATGTGAAGCTCCACAGAGGAGCTGAAAGATATGAAGTATTAGCCTATAGCCTTGCATCCCAAGAAGCCCTTGCAGGGCTGTAGTCATGTAAGGCACACAGCAACCATGATGTTTGTCATTTTCACAGAGGTATGCAGTTCTAGGAAAGATTGCAGGGGGCTGAATATGGCATATTGTTTTTCATTTCACATTTTTGAACCAGTAGGGAAGTGTAGGGAAACAATAATAAAGATAGAATATAAAATACTGATATCCTAGATTTAGTAAAAGCTTGTTATTCTGTAACCATTAGGTTCCTGTAACATATATATTGTGCCTTTGTATTTGTATCACATATATTATTCCTTTCTATTTGTATCTCCTGTTACAAACATATTGTTATTAGGCCTCTGTAATGTATCTGGTCGACCATGGTATCATGCTGCACCGGTTGGAAGGGTTGGGGGTGGGAGGCACCGTGTTGCGGTGGTTCTCCTCCTTTCTCTCCAACCGGTCACAGTCTGTGTTGACAGGGGGGCAGAGGTCGACCCTGAGGCCCCTTGTATGTGGGGTGCCACAAGGATCGGTCCTCTCGCCCCTTCTGTTCAACATTTATGTGAAGCCGCTGGGCGAGATCATCCGTGGTTTCGGGGTGAAGTACCACCAGTACGCTGATGACACTCAGCTGTACATCTCCACCCCGGATCACCCCAATGATGCCCTTGAAGTGATGTCCCGGTGCCTGGAGGCCGTGCGGATCTGGATGGGGAGAAACAGACTCAGACTCAACCCATCCAAGACCGAGTGGCTGTGGTTTCCGATGTCCCGATATAGTCAGTTGGTGCCATCACTGACTATTGGGGGCGAGTCGTTGGCCCCCACGGATAGGGCTCGCAACTTGGGTGTCCTCCTGGACTCATGGCTGTCTTTAGAAGAGCATTTGACAGCTGTGGCCGGGAGGACTTTTTATCAGGTCTGCCTGATTCTCCAGTTGCGTCCCTTTCTGGATCGGGACTTGTTACGTACGGTCACTCATGCCCTCGTCACCTCACGCCTGGACTACTGTAATGCTCTCTACATGGGGCTCCCCTTGAGGAGCACCCAGAGGCTCCAGCTGGTCCAGAATGCAGCCGCGCGGGTGGTTATGGGAGCAACGTGGTGCTCCCATGTAACTCCCCTCCTGCGCGAGCTGCACTGGCTCCCGGTGGTCTTCTGGATGCGCTTCAAGGTTTTGGTCACCACCTTTAGAGCGCTCCATGGCTTAGGACCAGAGTACTTATGAGACCGCCTTCTGCCACAAGTAGCCTCTCACTGACCAGTACGCTCCCATAGAGAGAGGCTCCTCAGGGTGCCGTCGGCCAAACAGTGTCGACTGGCGGCCCCCAGGGGGAGAGCCTTCTCTTTTTTTTTTTTAAATATTTTTATTAATAATAAAAAAAACAAACCAACATAGATACATTAAAACAACATACAAAACAGACAAACATCAATTCAGTCCAATGACTGACTCTTAGAAGTTACTACAACGGTGGGTTATTTTCATATTTCTATTTGTATCTATATCTACATTCACATATTTACATGGTTATATATGTATATATATAATTGACTCCTTGTTTACTTCTATGCATTTCTATTGAATAGTCAAAAATTATCTTTATATTCCTATTTTTGCCTCCAGCCAGCTGTACCATCTTTGCCATACTAAATAGTAATCAGTATCGTCTTTCTCTTGTATTTCTTTTGTGAGCTTATCCAATTCTGCACATTCTGTAATTTTAGCTATTATTTTGTCCTCTGTGGGTAACTGTTTAGATTTCCAATGTTGGGCAAAGAGTATACGTGCTGCTGTGAGGATATGGATGATCAGATATTTTATTTCTTTGGTGTATTGTGCTGTGATTATTCCCAATAAAAAGATTTCCGGCCTCATTTCCAGTTTTTGTTTTGTGATTTCTTCAATCATTATTTTAATTTGTTGCCAGTATTGTTTTGCCCTTCGGCATGACCACCAGAGATGATAATATGTCCCTTTCTGTGATTTACATTTCCAACACATTGGAGACGTGTTTGGGAACATCTTGGCCAGGCGCGCCGGTGGGAGGTGCCATCGGTAGAAAATTTTGTAAAGGTTTTCCTTATAGGGTATAGACAATGTCATCTTATAATTTATCTTCCACAAATTTTCCCACTTATCCAGTTCAATAGTATATCCTATATTTTTGGCCCATGTTATCATATTCTCTTTGACGACCTCCTCTTCTAATTTGTATTTTAGTAGGTACTTATAAATTTTGGTAATCATTTTCTCATCTGTACTTTGTAATATTTTATCCAGTTCATTTGGTTCATTTTGGAATCCAAATTGTGCCTGATCAGTTTTGTATCTTGATTCTATTTGCATGTATGGCCACCAATCAATGTCTATACCCTGATTTTGTAATTCTTGTCTTGTTTGTAATTCTCCTTCACTGTTCAGTAATTCTTTATAACTCCTCATTTTCTCTATATCCATGGCGTTGGGATATATTAGTGCTTCCATTGTCGATAACCATCGTGGAATTTTGGTACAGTGCTTTCTAATCTCTTGCCATGTTTTGTACAGTGATTCTCTGATAATATGTTGCTGGAAATATCCATGGTGCTTGTCCTTTCCCTCCCACAAAAAGGCATGCCATCCGCGTTGTAATTCAAAGCCCTCTAGTAGTAGCATTCTTTTATTCTTGAGATCTATCCAATCCCTTATCCAGTTTAGCAATGCTGCTTTGGAATATAACTCCCAGTCCGGTAGGCCTAAACCTCCTTTTTCCCGAATATCTTGCATACACTTTATTTTGATTCTGGCCCTTTTCCCATTCCAAATAAATTTTGTTATTATTTTATTAAGATCCTTAAAAAAGTTCTTTCCTGGCCAGATTGGGGTTACTTGAAAGAGGTAGAGTAATCTAGGCAGTATATTCATTTTTATAGATGCGATTTTCCCTAGAAATGACAGTTGTAATTTGTTCCACGTTTCCAGATCTTTTTTAATTTGTTTCATTAATTTGTTATAATTGTCTTCTCTAATTGTTATTGCTTTAGCAGTAAGCCAGATTCCTAAATACTTTATTCTCTTTACAATTTGTATTCCTAATTTATCTTCTAGTTTTGTCTCCTGTACCTTTGTCAAATTCTTTGTTAATGCTTTAGTTTTTTGTTTGTTAATTTTAAGCCCTGCGACTCTTCCATATTCCTCTATCTTCGCTAAAAGTTTGGTTCCTGTTATTTCCGGTTGCTCCATTATAAATACCACATCGTCAGCGAAGGCTTGCAATTTGTACTCTTCTTTCCGTGTTCTCAAACTTTTTATTTCCGCATCTTTCCTAACTTCATTTAGTAATATTTCCAATGAAATTATGAACAGTAGTGGGGATAAAGGGCAACCCTGTCTCACACCCTTTTGTATATCCAGATTTTCAGTCATATCTCCATTAATCATAATTTTGGCCATTTGGAAGGAGTATACTTTTCTAATCATATGTAAAAATTTGACACCGAAATCCATGGCTTCTAGTTGCAATATGAGGAAATTCCAATTTAGATTGTCAAATGCCTTTTGTGCATCTAAAAAGATTAAGGCTACTTGTTTGTCAACTCTTTTCTCGTAATATTCCAGGACGTTGATAATTGTTCTTATGTTGTTTTTGATCTGTCTTCTTGGGACAAAACCATTCTGATCTGTATGTATGTATTTATAAATAATTATTTTCAGTCTTTGCGTTATAACCAACATGAAGAGTTTGTAGTCTACATTGAGCAATGAGATTGGCCTATAATTTTTAACTTGTGTGGGGTCCGTATCTTCTTTGGGGATGAGTGTAATAATGGTTTCGGTCCAGGATTTGGGAATTTCTGCTTCTAATAATGCATCATTGAGAACTTGGAGTAACAGTTCATCCATTGCATTTTGACAGTTTTTGTAAAACTCAGTTGGTATTCCGTCCGGGCCTGGAACCTTGTTATTTTTCTGCTTTTTCCTTGCTTCCACCAGCTCGGACATCGTAATTGGTCTATTTAATGCTTCTCTATGGGACTCCTCTAATTTTGTAATGTTTGTTTTACATAAGTATTCCTTAATGTCTTCATCCCGGATCTCTTCTTTCTTGTAGAGACTTTGAAAAAAATCTTTGACTATACATTTTTTGTCTAGATTGGTATGGTATATTTGTCCTGTTTCGTCCTGCAATTGAAATATTGTTCTCCTTTCTTTTTCTTTTTTCAGTTTATACGCTAACCACCGCCCCGTTTTGTTTGCATGCTCAAAATGTTTCTGTTTTGCTAGCTTGATTTTCTGTGCAATTTCTGTCTGGGTAATCAGATTGATTTTATGTTTAGTAAGATTTAATTTTTCTTTTATTGTTTTGTTGTGGGGTTCCTTCTGCAATTCTAGTTTGTATATTCTGAGTTGTTCTAACAATTTATTCCTTGACTGTTGTTTCTCTTTATTTTTTTTTGCCATATACGCAATTGTAAGACCTCTTATGTATGCTTTAATTGTGTCCCAAAGGTTTTGAAGCGATGTCTGTTCTTTAGTATTTATTTGTAGGAACATTTTAACCTCTTTCTCAATCATCTGTATATATTCCTTATCTTTTATTATTCCCGTGTCCATCATCCACCTCCTTTGCTTTCGATGTCCTTTCCATACTATTTTATTTATTTATTTATTTATTTATTTATTTATTTAAATTTCTATACCGCCCTTCTCCAGAATAGGACTCAGGGCGGTGAACAGCCAAAGTAAAAACAATACATACAAAATTTAAAAACAATTTAAAATAATTAAATATTATTGGCCGAAAATTAAAATAACCCAATTTAAAATCAATTTAAAATTAACTCAGGCCAGCCCCGCTAATTGAAATAAATGGGTTTTCAGGGCCCGACGAAAAATCCGGAGGTCTGTTATTGTACGTATCTCTGGGGGGAGGTTGTTCCAGAGGGTGGGCGCCGCCACAGAGAAGGCTCTCCCCCTGGGGGTCGTCAGCCGACATTGTCTGGCGGACGGCACCCTGAGGAGGCCCACTCTGTGCGAGCGTACTGGCCGGTGGGAGGCTATTGGTGGCAGAAGGCGGTCTCGTAAGTACCCCGGCCCTAAGCCATGGAGCGCTTTAAAGGTGGTCACCAACACCTTGAAGCGCACCCGGAAGACCACTGGGAGCCAGTGCAGCTCGCGCAGGAGAGGTGTTATGTGGGAGCGCCTCGTCGCCCCCATAATCCCCCGCGCGGCCGCGTTCTGGACCAGCTGGAGCCTCCGGGTGCACCCCAGGGGGAGCCCCATGTAGAGAGCGTTGCAGTAGTCCAGGCGGGAAGTGACGAGTGCCTGAGTGACTGTGCGTAGGGAGTCCCGATCTAGAAAGGGGCGCAACTGGCGTATCAGGCGGACCTGATAAAAAGCTCCCCTGGCCACGGCCGTCAAATGATCTTCTAACGACAGCCGTGCATCCAGGAGGACGCCCAAGTTACGAGCCCTCTCCGTGGGGGCGAGTAATTCGCCCCCAATAGCCAGCGATGGCGTCAGCTGGCTATATCGGGACGCCGGAAGCCACAGCCACTCGGTCTTGGAGGGGTTGAGTCGGAGCCTGTTTCTCCCCATCCAGGCCCGCACGGCCTCCAGGCACTGGGACATCACTTCAAGGGCATCGTTGGGGTGGCCTGGGGTGGAGATGTACAGCTGGGTGTCATCAGCGTACTGATGGAACTCCACCCCAAAGCCACGGATGATCTCACCCAGCGGCTTTACATAAATGTTGAACAGAAGGGGCGAGAGGACCGACCCTTGTGGCACCCCACAAACAAGGTGCCTCGGGGTCGACCGCTGCCCCCCTGTCAACACAGATTGCGACCGGTCAGAGAGGTAGGAGGAGAACCACCGCAAAACGGTGCCCCCCACCCCCAACCCCGCCAACCGGTGCAACATGATACCATGGTCGATGGTATCAAAAGCCGCTGAGAGGTCTAACAGGACCAGGATAGAGGAGCAACCCCTATCCCGAGCCCTCCAGAGATCATCCACCAACGCGACCAATGCCGTTTCCGTGCTGTGCCCAGGCCGGAAGCCGGACTGGAGCGGGTCTAGATAGACAGCTTCATCCAGGTACCGGGGAAGCTGTTGCGCCACCACACTCTCAACAACCTTCGCAACAAAGCGAAGGTTGGAGACTGGACGATAGTTAGCCAAAACAGCCGGATCCAGAGAGGGCTTCTTGAGGAGGGGCCTCACAACCGCTTCTTTCAAAGCGGCCGGCAGGACCCCCTCACTCAAAGAAGCGTTAACAATCTTCTGGAGCCAGCCTCGTGTCACCTCCCGGGAAGCCAGTACCAACCAGGAGGGGCACGGGTCCAATAAACATGTGGTTGCGTTCAGCCGTCCCAGGACCCTGTCCATGTCCTCGGGAGCCACAGGATCGAACTCCCCCCAGATAACACTCTCAAGACCTGTCTCAGTCATCCCGTCCGGACATACCCAGTCAGAGGCCAGCCCTTCCCGAATCTGAGCGATTTTGTCATACAGATACTGCACAAAGTCCTCAGCTCGGCCCTGCAAGGGGTCATCCCGCACTTCCAGATGGAGGAGGGAGCGGGTCACCCTAAACAGGGCGGCTGGGCGATTATCTGATGACGCGATAAGAGTGGCAAAATAGCTAGATTTCGCCGCTTTTATCGCCACTAGGTAGGTCTTAATATGAGACCTCACCAGTGTTCGGTCGGATTCGGAGCGGCTGGTCCTCCAATTACTCTCCAGGCGTCTTTTCCGGCGCTTCATCTCCCTAAGCTCCTCGGAGAACCAAGGAGCTAGGTGAGTTCGGTGCCGGGTCAGAGGCCGCAAAGGCACGACACGGTCCAAGGCCCCGGCAGCCGCACTATCCCAGGCGGCCACCAGGTCTTCAGCCGAGTCATGAGCCAGAGTCTCAGGAAATGGCCCAAGCTCCATCTGGAACCTATCAGGGTTCATCAGGCACCTGGGGCGGAACCACCTGGTCGGTTCCGCCTCCCTGCGGCGGGGTGCAGCGGTTAGAAAGTCCAGTCGAAGGAGCGAGTGGTCAGACCATGACAAGGGTTCGATGGCTATATCCCCTATATCAAGGCCACTCAATCACTGACCAGAGACAAAAACTAAGTCCAGAGTGTGTCCCCCTGTGTGAGTGGGGCCATGAATTAACTGAGTAAGGTCCATGGCCGTCATGGAAGCCATGAACTCTCGAGCCACCTCAGACGTTTCACCGATAGATGGCAGGTTGAAATCCCCCATAATAACAAGTCTGGGGGTGTCCACCGCCACCTCGGCTATAACGTTAAGCAGCTCGGGCAGGGCCGTTGCCACGTGGCAGGGAGCCAGGTACGTGACCAACAAGCCCATCTGTACTCCACGACCCCACTTTACAAAGAGGGACTCACATCCGGCTATCTGTGGAACAGTGGTCTCCCTTGGATCCAGACCTTCCTTTACAATAACCGCCACCCCCCCCGCCCCTGCCCTGAGCCCTCGGCTGATGAAATGCACGGAAGCCTGGTGGGCATATATCCACGAGGGGAACTCCCCCCTCCTGGCCCAACCAGGTCTCCGTAATTCCCGCCAGGTCCGCCTCCCCCTCCTGAATAAGATCGTGAATGAGGGGGGCTTTATTAACTACGGACCTGGCGTTGCATAACATCAGCCGAAGGCTCTGGCCCTGAGAATCTGGACAGCCTGGGGAACGAGAAAAGCATTGGGGACCGGAGTGCGCAATCGCTCTAAAATAGCGAGTGCGCATTCCCCGAACATGATGTGGTCCCCAGCTTCCGCCATATCTGCCCCTCCCACTCACTATGTTGATGGAACAGCCCTCTTCAAATCGAACCCCAACCCCCTCCCCGACCTCCGGTTCTACGTCCCTAGTGTCGCAGCCCTTCGCTAAGGCTGGTCTTGAACCCGGTGGATTTCCCCCAAAACCCACCCTAATCCCCCCCGAACCCCGTAAAATGTTTCTTAAAAACCTACTAAAAAACCCACTTAAAAAAACCCTCAGACTCTTCTTTGCTGCATGCCATCTCTCGGGGCTCCAACGCCCGTCATCAAGATAGGCCCTCGATAACGAAGAGGGCCAAACCTGCGAGAGGGGGGAATCTCGCAGGGCACGAAGGTCATTCACCGAGTACATCTGGACATCAAGGGGAGGTGATAATCCATGGCCAGTAGCCAGGGGACAATTTGATGTTATCACAGTCAAGAGTAAATGTCAGGCTTCAATAGAATTCCAATGGGACACATAGGATCTCATTGCCCTCTCACGGCAATGGCAGGAGTAAGAATGCTGTTTCGGACCGGTGAGGGGTGACCCAGCCCCCCTCTCACGGCGGCTGGTCAACCACGATCGTCCAAAGAACCGGAAGTGAGACAGCAGCTGTAGACCCACTCCACCAAGACTTGAATCACCAGATGTAAACCTCCATTCAATGGAGGGAAAGAATGGGATCAGGTCAGTCCACATAGTCCAGGGCAGGCTCAGCGGTGGAGATCGTAGCCATCAAAAAAAAAACTATAGGGAGGTCAAGATGACACCTAGTCCAGGAGATGATGATGGGGGGGAAAAGAGGAGAGCCAAGGCAAACAAACGCCAGAGGGGGGAAAAACCCTCAGTCATGGTCCAGCTCTCCCCCATCCCTCCAGATCTGCCTTATAATCATGCTGCTCATCTCGCCCAGCCTTCATAGATCAACATGAAGGCCTCTGGGACGACCAAGGGCCAAACAGTGCCCCACAATCACCCAGGAGATCTAATGCCACGAGTAAGCAGCTACCATCATCTCCAACACTCCCACAAACCAAAACTGCGGCGGCCCCTTCCCTGAGCCGGCGGCCGCCATTTCCACGCCGCCAGCATCGCTGCCGCCGCCGTTGCCAGCCTCCCCGTCCTCACCTCGCCCCCCTCACCGCCCTAGCACATGTCCAGAGGGCGGATTGGGCTGGCGAGGATCCCGACAAGGATGCCGCACTGCCGCCATCGCCGCGGCGCTGACGCCGTCTTCCTGGCTCTGCCGCCTTTGCCATGGGAGGTCTGCCGCCGCCCCCTTCTCCTTCGGGCCGCTCTCGCCGTCCTGTAATCTCCACAAGCCGCGAGCCTCCGCGAGCCTCCGCGAGCCTCCAGGACGTTCTAAGAAGCCGGAGACCCCTCAGCAGAGAGCCCCGACACTCCTCCAGCTGGGCCAGGGCTGCAGCAATCGAAATTCAGCCCTTCAAGGCCCCCCTGAGGCCATAATCACCCCCCCGAAATACCGGAGTCACAGGGAAGTCGCCATCTTGCGCATGCGCAGTATAATGGGGTTATGGTCTGCCCAGGTGTTCGCTGCTATTTCGATATCTTTTACTTCCTCTCTGAGGTCCGAAGTCATCCAGGCCATGTCGATCCTAGACCATGACTGGTGTGGGTTCGAGTAATATGTATACTGTTTTGTTTGTGTGTTTGCCTCTCTCCATACGTTGTGTAAGTGCAGTTCGTTGATCATGTCTTTGAAAGATTCCGGTAGAATTTTCTTTCTAGTTTTACTTTGTTTGTTACTCCGATAGTCTTTTTCTATGTCCATGATTGCATTGAAGTCTCCTACCATGCAGATAGTTTCGTATTCCAGGTCTTTGATTATATTATGTAGCTTTTTAAAAAAGTCATTTTGGTTTCCGTTGGGTGCATATATAGATATTAATAATATTGTTTTGGATCCTGTTTGTATTTCTATTATTAAGATACGTCCTTCTGTGTCTGCATATATTTGTTTTGTTTTTAGGTGTTTCTTTACATATATTACGACTCCTCTCTTTTTTTGGTCTCCTAGAGATGCATATAGTCTTCCTAATCTTTGATTGTCCAATAATTTTTGATGCTGTCTTTTGATATGTACTTCTTGGAGTGTTATGATATCTATTTCTAGTTTTTGAAGTTTTGTAAATATCTGTTTTCTTTTGGCTGGTGAATTAAGTCCGTTTATATTGATTGAAATAAGTTTTAGCTCTCTTTCCATCTCTCTTTATTTATCTATTCGTTGTTTTCAGTCTTTTTGTGTTTCTAGTAATTCTTTGCGTCTTTTCCCTCACTCCCTCTCTCTCCGTTCTTTCTCTTTCCAATCTTCTCCCCTCTTCTTGATCTCTTTCTTCTTTCTCTGTCCGCTGTTCCTCTTGCCTCTTAAGTTCCTCTTCTTCTCTGCTCTCCTGCTCCTCCTCCAGTACAAAGTGTTGGTCGAAAAAGTCCTGTGCTTTTTCTAAGTTATCAATTCTATATTTTTTGTCTTCCCAGGAGATTAATAGACCCTCCGGTATTAGCCAGCGGAACTTTATTTTAAATTTATTCAACTGTGCCGTTAGAAAGTTGTAGTTCCTTCTTTGGTCCCTTGTCCTTTTTGGTATCTGTTTGAGGGTTAAAATTTCTTTTCCCCTATACATAGTTGTATAGCTGCACTGGCTCCCGGTGGTCTTCTGGGTGCGCTTCAAGGTTTTGGTCACCACCTTTAGAGCGCTCCATGGCTTAGGACCAGGGTACTTATGAGACCGCCTTCTGCCACAAGTAGCCTCTCACCGACCAGTACGCTCCCATAGAGAGAGGCTCCTCAGGGTGCCGTCGGCCAAACAGTGTCGACTGGCAGCCCCCAGGGGGAGAGCCTTTTCTGTGGGGGCACCTGCCATCTGGAATGAGCTCCCCACGGAGATACGGAGGATCCCAGATTTACGCACTTTCCGTCGCGCCCTCAAATCATTTTTATTCCAGCAGGCTGGTCTGGCTTGACTCTCCCTTTTAATTTGCTTTTAAGTTTTATACAAATTGGGTGTTTTTAAATTTGTTTTTTTGGGGCCAAAATTATTTAATGTACTTTTAAATGGTTTTTAACTTTTGTATGATGTATTTTTATCTTGTGGCTGTTCACTGCCCTGAGTCCTTCGGGAGTAGGGCGGTATATAAATTAAATAAAATAAAAATAAAATAAATAAATAAATAAATAAATAAATAAATAAATAAATAAAATAAAATAAATTTGTCAAACGTATGTCCCTGCCATTTGACCTGAACTTATATCAATCTTCTTTCTGTTTTTCTTGTGCTATCTAAAAGCATGGTATGTATCTCAGTTGGAACTACAGCCATCAACAAAGGGATAATTTACACCTCAGCCCTAATTTATGTTTGATCTGGATAAACTCCTGTCTTGCAAAACCAGGGGGCCAAATGGCCAATTGAGAAAACAAAGGAATGCTCAAGGATGACTAATTGGGAAGTTTCTATTCCCCCTTGCAGGGCAACAAGGAATACACAAACCTAAATTAGGAGGCCAGAATTGGGTACTAAGCTGACATCTCTGAGGGTATAAAAGGACGCCATACCTTCCCCAAGGTGTGGCTATCTCCTCACATGCATTGTATCTGTATGTTCTGGATATAGTTCCACCCAGTATTTTGTTTTTGGCCATAAATAAAATCTGCTTTTTTGCAAGCCTCATCTTGAGTCTCTCTCTTTGGCATTCTGGTGACTCAAGTATATTTTGGGAGCTTACAGAAGGTAAGTGAATCCCACCTCTGATCCTTACCATGAACAATTGAAAATGGGGATTACCTTTCAAGAAGGTCCAGCCTCCCTCGTGCAGGACCAGGGAGTGCTGCTCCCCTGCCTCCTCCTCCTGCTCTCCAGAGATCTGTCAAGGCAAGAAGTTGGACTCGGAGGAAACTGCTTCCTGCAACCTTTCTCCTCCGTGCTTCCACATGCAGCAGTGTCGTCCTCTGCCTCCTGCTTTGCTGGGAGGGGGCACTGGACAGGGAAATGCCAATGATGTCTGGGATTGGGAGAAGAACATCTCCTTTGGTGTGCTGTACACACACATGCACACACCATTCCAAGCTTGAAGACTTTGGACAATTGCTTTGTGATACACTTTACATTGGTCCACATTTTCAATATACCAAGTTGACTGCAGTAATTGGTCCAGGCTCATTCTAACAAAAATTGTGTGAAGCAATACTGTTAGGTTCAGCTTGCAGCTTACTCCTAACTTGTTGGTCAGGCAATATATCTGTTTCTTTAAGAAACAACTGAGCCACGTAATCAGGGTTTGCTGAACCCTGTAATTAGGCTACAGTGCATAAATAAGCAGCACAGAGAAGCGTTCGTTCTTCCTGCTTCTTCCGGATTGATACCTGATTGTATCCTGTTGCTTACTGCGTCTGTTATATGGTACTGTATACCAAGAGTTACTAAAGTCTGTTTGCTTTGGTAAGGGAAGATACTTACTGGACTGATATTACTGTTTATGACCTTGGACTGTTTTACTTACACCGAGACTGCTTGTTATCTATAAAGTATTTTTCTCACACGAGCCGCACGTTTATCTCCTTCCCTGTGTGTTTCTGCTCTGCTCGTTGCACAAGCAACAAATACTTTTTACACACACCCTAACATTGGTTATGGGCCCAGAATGTTCCAGGGCTCTTTAAATTTGTTTTTGTGGAAGTGAGAAGTGCAGGCAGTGGGTGTAGTAGTCAAGATGATGGCTTTTGAGCAAGGTACAAGTTATTCTACTATAACCCGGTTGGATGGTACAAACTATGTTACCTGGTCCACAAAATGCTGTCTACTTTTGCGAAAAGAAGGACTGTGGGACATGGTTAATAATCCACCGGACATAACTGCACTGAATGCTGATGACGAAGAAGATGCCAAAAAGATAGCGAAGTTTCACAGGGACAACGAGTGTGCTTTATGCATCATTGGCCTGACACTGGGAGACCAGCAACTTGTCCATTTCCGGGGTGAAGAGTCTGCTGCGAGGTGTTGGTCAAAGCTAAAGAAGCTCTACGTTCGTGACTCTGTGGGTGTCCATATCTACTTGACACGGAAATTATTTCGTTTACATCTTCAGAAAGGAGGAGACATGATGGCTCACCTGGACTCCATGACAGAGCTTTTCCAGGAGCTACATGAGAAAGACCTTGTGTTTACTGAACTGCAGCAAGTTTATATTATTCTTTCATCGTTGGATGACAGTTATGACTCTTTTGTTTCATCATTAGAAGTATTGTCTAGAGATGAACTAACATTGGCCAGTATAACTGGTAGGTTACTGGATGAGGCCAAACGTAGGCAAGAACGAGACCAGTTAAGGATGCAACAGCAACCAAAAGTGGAAGCTGTATATGAGAATGTCAATATTGTTAAACGCTGTTATGCATGTGGGGCTAAGGGGCACATTGCAAAATATTGTAAAAATAAGAAAGTGTCTGCGAGAAACTCTGCTAAACCCAGGAAAGGGTGTAATTTAGCAACCAGTTCATCTATTAATATAAGAGATGATTGGTGGGTGATTGATAGCGGTGCCTCTCAATCAATAACAAAAAACAGAAAACTGTTTCTAAACATGAAGAAAAGTACTAAAAAGGTCAAATTAGCTAATGGCTGGAATGTGACTGTAGCTGGGGAGGGACTTGTTCAATGTTCTATTAGTAAGCACCCTTTACCCATGCTTTATATCCCTAGTTTGAAATATAACCTTTTATCTGTAAAGTCATTACTACATTCTGGGTTTACAGTAACTTTTAAAAACAACAAATGTTTGCTGGAATGTGAAGGCACTGTAGTTACTGCAGAATTAGAAAACGACTTATTTGTCATTAGGGATAAGTCATTACTGTTAGTTCAGTCAAAAACTAAATTTGGAAATGTAAAGCCTCATGATGAATGCGTACATTTACTACATAGAAGGCTTGGTCATCTGAATTTCAGGTTGTTGCATTCGACTGTTAAGCAGTCTAAAGGCATAAAGTTAAGGGCTTGCAGCAAATACCTGAACTGTAATACTTGTAACCAGCATAAAAGTAAAGTTACACCTGCAAACCGCTGCAATGGGTTTAAAACAACTAAACCTTTGGAGGTAGTCTTTTTAGACTTAATAGGGCCAAAGAAACCCAGTTTAGGGGGAGCATGCTATATTTTAAGTATAGTTGATCACTTTACCAGATATGGTTTTTGCTACCTTATGAAGTCCAAAAGTGATATGTTTCAATGTATCACAAATTGGCTTCGTTTTGTTGAAAGGAAGCAGAGGTTTAAGGTGAAATGCATTGTTACTGACAATGGAACTGAGTTTACTAACCATCAGTTGGCTAAGTTTTTGAAGGATGCTGGGATACAGCATAAACGTTCTGCCCCTTTTCGGCCAGAACATAATGCATATATTGAACGAAGAGGCCAGACCCTACAAGCTATGACTAGGACTATGCTGGCTGATGCTTGTTTACCTGATAAATTGTGGGGAGAAGCAATACTATGTGCCAATCATATTTTAAATAATGTGGTGCACTCCTCTACAGGAAAAATACCTTTTACTTTATGGCACGGCAGGAAGCCGGATTTAAGTTACATACATACTTTTGGTGCACCAGCCTGGGTGCATATACCAGTTAGTCAGAGAAGGACCAACAGAGAGCAAAGAAAATGATTTTTGTTGGCTATGAGGCTAACCATAGGTCCTATAGGTTCTGGGAAAAAGGAACAACAAAAGTTTTGTGTAGCACTAGTGCTAAATTCCTAGAACATGAAGGCTGGGACAGGTTAGAAAAAGCAGACTATGGTTTTACAGATATTGATGTTAAGGTAGACCATATTCCTGATGATAGTTCATCTGAGATGGATGATAAACCATCTATTAAGGTGGAAGAACAGGAACAGGAATTAGGGTTAGGGGAGGATGAACCCAATATACCTGATGTTAGTCCTGTTATGCCTAGACGATCTTCCAGGGACCGGCATCCACCAGATCGCTATAAAGCCACAGTGGTTTGTCAAGTAGATATCGAACCATCCAGTTATCATGATATAAAATTATATCCAGAAAAGGAGCAAAAAGCCTGGCAAGAGGCAATGGATAGAGAAATTAATTCATTGAAGAGGCTTGGTGTCTATGAAGTTGTAAGAATACCACCAAATGAGAAACTTATAGGCTGTAGGTGGGTCTATAAGGTAAAGAAAAGTGTAGATGGGGTAGTAACCCATAAAGCTCGGCTTGTTGCACAAGGGTTCTCACAGACAGATAGAGACTATGATGAGGTTTTTGCTCCAAGTTTACGAGCGAGCACTTTGAGAACGATGCTTGTTTGGGCAGCTAGAAATAAATGCTCTATTACTCATATAGATGTCGAGACAGCTTATTTGAACGCTCCGTTAAGGCATACAATATATATGAAGAAACCTCCTGGTTATGATACACAGGATAGCACTGAGTGTTGGAGGCTACAAAAAAGCCTATATGGTTTAAGGCAATCAGGTTACGAGTGGAACCAATGTATAGTGCAGGAATTACATAACATTGGGTTCTATGAGGGCGTAGCAGATAAATGTCTGTTTAAAAAAGAACAGGATGGATATGTTTCATTCTTGTTACTCTTTACAGACGACATTGCCATAATTACCAGAACTGACGCTGAGGCCAGAGAGATTATCGGTCAGTTGCAAACAAAATTTAAACTTAGAAATCTAGGACATATACGGCATTATCTAGGGCTGGATATCCTGAAAACATCTAGAGGATTTAAAATATCACAATCCAATAAGATCTGCAAATTGTTGACAAAATATGGGATGGAATTATGTAAACCTGCCAAGACTCCTATGGCACAGGAATTCCAGCAGGATAGTTTGCAGAGTCCACAGTTCAGTAAAGAACTGTATCAATCATTAATAGGCAGTTTGTCGTATTTGAGCAACTGGACACGGCCTGATATAGCTTTTAGTGTTAATCAATTAGCACAATATAGTTCAGAGCCTACTGATAGGCATTGGCAGGCTGCTAAACGTGTTCTTAGGTATCTTAAAAGAACATTGCATTTTGCTATGTATTTAGAACCAAATGCCAATATGATGTTAAAGGCATATGCTGATGCCAGTTTTGCCAGAAAATCTACGTCTGGAATAGCAATCATGTTGGATAACTGCCTGATT
Source organism: Pituophis catenifer annectens (assembly GCF_029215685.1). Classification (NCBI taxonomy): domain Eukaryota; kingdom Metazoa; phylum Chordata; class Lepidosauria; order Squamata; family Colubridae; genus Pituophis; species Pituophis catenifer. The sequence continues at coordinate 21,407,891 of NW_027256885.1, forward strand.
GGATGGAAATCAATTCGCCAGAAACACATCAGTTTGTCTACCATGGAAGCGGAGTTTTCTTGTCTATCACTTACATGTACTGAACTGATTTATTATAAACAGTTGATGGAAGATATTGGATTCAAAATGGATTATCCTATTACGGTTTATGAGGATAACCAGGCAGCCATTAAAATGGCAACGAATCTTGCTGTAAAGACAAGAACTAAATACACTGATATACGTTATCTGAATGTTCGGCAATGTGTTAAGCATAACATGATTACATTGGAATATTGCGCATCAGAGGACAATATTGCCGATAATTTTACCAAAGCGCAAGGTGCCATTAAACACACCAATTGTTGTGAAAGATTTGGATTAAGAATCTGAAATGTAACTGATACCACTGTATAATGTATGATTTGGATGTGTATTTTTGTTTCTGTATCGATTGTGTATATTGTCCTGCCCAATGGGGAGAATGTTAGGTTCAGCTTGCAGCTTACTCCTAACTTGTTGGTCAGGCAATATATCTGTTTCTTTAAGAAACAACTGAGCCACATAATCAGGGTTTGCTGAACCCTGTAATTAGGCTACAGTGCATAATAAGCAGCACAGAGAAGCGTTCGTTCTTCCTGCTTCTTCCGGATTGATACCTGATTGTATCCTGTTGCTTACTGCGTCTGTTATATGGTACTGTATACCAAGAGTTACTAAAGTCTGTTTGCTTTGGTAAGGGAAGATACTTACTGGACTGATATTACTGTTTATGACCTTGGACTGTTTTACTTACACCGAGACTGCTTGTTATCTATAAAGTATTTTTCTCACACGAGCCGCACGTTTATCTCCTTCCCTGTGTGTTTCTGCTCTGCTCGTTGCACAAGCAACAAATACTTTTTACACACACCCTAACAAATACTATATACAACTTTCCTTTTTAGTAAAATTAGTAAATTATAAATTAACAAATGAAACACTTTTAAATACAGCATACCCTTGCCAAATATAAAGTGAATATATTTCTTCCATATTTCAAAATGTGTAATTTTTCTATATATCTTATCCTGGTTTTATTTCCTCCATTCTGGAACTTGTTTCTTGTAATAACAACAATATCATTGTCATCATCCAAAAATAATTGTTTCTACTTCTAAAAATTAAAGACACTCCAAGAGATAGTCCTACTTGGTGATACCCCTTTTTTAAAGGTTAGAAGGGACACATATAGCTTCCTAAACTAGAAAACAAGCTGCAGGGGAACCAGACATCAGCTGATGCCTGCTATGGCAACAGGTTCCATGGGAATATTGCTATGTTGACAAGGCAGCTTTGGAAACAATGATGGTGAACATGGGTTGGTAGACAAATGCAGCTAAGCAAGGCTAGTTACAGTAGAGACATTGTATTGAAAAAGGCAGAATCATTTTTTTCAAATGAGATGTATAAGAGGAAGAATTATATAAACATCAAGATTTCAAAATTATTCTCTCCACAAAATTTCTAAGGAAACTAATTTCCCTTTTTCACTACATCTACAAATATTTCAAAACAAAACCTGTAGACAAAGATCAGCAGAGGGAGAAAAAGTATTTTCCCCTATGCTGATATTTGTCTATAAGCTTTGTTTTGAAGTATTTGTATATATGTAATAAAGGAGGGGAGCCCTGGAAATTAGTTTCCTTAGAAATTTTGTGGAGAGAATAATATTTAAATCCTACTCACGCACAGTTATATGACATGAGTACTTTGGTGACCATACAGAGCTTTTGGATAGGGTGAGTGTTTGACAATTGGTTTATTAATATAATATAATATAATATAATATAATATAATATAATATAATATAATATAATATAATATAATATAATATAATATAATATAATATAATATAATATAATATAATATAATATACTGTAATTAACTACTTATACTATGAAATAGGTTGGATAGTAAATAAATGTAAGTTGCTCAACGTTCCTTAATTGTACAGGATTTTAAAACCTTGAAGCTGGTGGTTTGTTTGTTTTTTAAATGCATTTTAATATAATAAGAAATAAAAAAAAATACTCTATTGGGCAAAATCAGCCACTTACGGCCAGCATGCCAACAGTAAGTGTTGCTTAAACATGTTGGAACTGTCCCACTGATGCTAAGGGACTAGACTAGCTACACCACTGAGTACAATAGGAGCCATTATTAACCAACTAGGGAAGAATAACCAGCTGGGGAAGAAGAAGAGGGGTTTTATTTGACTATGCTAACCATTTCATTTCTTCCTCTCAATTGTTTTATACAAAGTACAATGAAGTTGTACCTGGATCTGTTATGGTATGCATTCTTACACATTATTAAAACTGATTCCAGCACTTGTTAAAATATGTGTTTAGCGGGAGGTTTTAAGCTTCAGGAAGAAGCTAGGGGAACCTGTCCACCCAAAATGCATTTCTAAATATTTTAAATGCCATCATTTCCTCCCTTAGAAATCTAAATTGTTCTTATTAATTATTATTATGGTTCATTGCACAGTCAGCCAGACGTTCAGACTGGATTTGGCATTTTTATCAACCTATCAAGTCCTTCCCAAGGACCTAGGATAGGCAGATGTTGTTATTTGATGTTTTTCCCCCCATACTTTTTATTTTATTCAAAAGAAAGTTAAAATGCAAAACTCCAAAAAAAATTAAAAAAGAACAAAAAAAAGAAGAAACCTCCCCCCAAAAAACAATCAACATTTGAAAACTGCATCAAAAAGAAAAGAAAAAAAACCCCAACACATACTGTATACACATATTATCCCCCTAATTCAGGGGTGAGATGCTACCGGTTTGGGCCGGTTTGCCTGAACTGGTTGTAAAAATGCTACCGGTTCACCGAACCGGTAGTAAAAAATGTAAAAATAAAAGTTCCGACGATCAGCTGAATAACGTGCGATGATCGGAACTGTTTTTAAAAACTTTTTTAGCATTTAGCAAAAAAAAGTTCCGATGATCACGCATCGCTCAGCTGATCGTTGGAAATTTTTTATTTTACTTTTTAGGCATTTTTTTTACTACCGGTTCGGGCAAATAGGTAGTAAAAAATACTTTTAAAAAGTAAAAAAAAGAGGCTCCGAGGATCACAGCTGTGCCGCGCGAGCCTTTTTTTTACTTTTTAAAAGCATTTTTTTACTACCTATTCACCCAAGCTGGTAGTAAAAAAATGCTTTTAAAAGGTTAAAAAAAGGTTCTGATGATCGCGCGGCACAGCTGTGATCGTTGGAGCCTTATTTTTACTTTTTAAAACCATTTTTTTACTACCAGCTCAGGCGAATAGGTAGTAAAAAAATGCTTTAAAAAAGTAAAAAAAAAAAAACGTTCCGACGATCACAGCTGTGTCGCGGGATGGTCAGAACCTTTTTTTACTTTTTTAAAGCATTTTTTTACTACCTATTCGCCCGAGCCGGTAGTAAAAAAATGCTTTTAAAAAGTTTTTTAAAAGGTTCCCACGCACGCCACAGCTGATCACACCCCCCCATGCTGTTCTACTTACCTTCCCAAGTCTCCTTTTGGTGCGCACTGCACGTGCACTCAGCTTGCGTTTTGTGTGCATTGTGTATGCGCATGTACAGTGTGCATTTGGCGCACGGCGCACATGCGCAGCCAGCGAACCAGTAGTAAACTGGTTCAGATTTCACCACTGCCCTAATTAAATACTGATTCATACATTACTAAAATGTTGGTTCCCACCCCTTGAGAAGCAGGCCTCCCCAAACATTTTAAACTAGTGTTGGAAGGAAAATCCATCTGGTTCAGTTCCAAGCTGGGAGAAAGATGTTGGGAGAAAGATGCTGGAAATAAAATGGAGGCTGGAGGCTGATTGGAAAGAAGGTCTTCTATATACTATATTAATGACAAGATAGTTAACAGGAAGAAGAATAGAATAAAAAAGACAAAATTATGATTTCAAAACTGTTAACAAACTATTATTGTAATCCACTTGTAGACAGTATACCACAGCATCCTGCCTAACCAAAATTGTCCCAAAAGTTAAAAGTAATTCGTCCTAGATCAAATATCCCTGTTTGTTTCTTAATGTCATCTCTTATCAATTGTTGTCTAATTGAAATAATAAAGTCAGGCTCCACAGTGGATCTATCTTCCCAACAAAGTCCAAATAGAAGTGGTTTCCAGTTAGATGTAATAAATCCATTCTCGACTCTCCCTCAGTCTTGCTAGGAAAAAAGAATTTGTCACTTCCTCATTCTGTCAAGCTCCTAGTATTGCAAGGATATGCAGGCTTGAACTTCAGAGAAGTACATGGGATCAACTCAGTTAGTTCTCCGGCTGTGGGGATATCTCTTTGGTTTGCAACTGTCAGATCAAGGTTCTTTTGTAAGTCTTTATCCAAAACTATATGCCTCTGCATATTTTCCATGACCATTATAATCTCATCAAACTTTATTACTGTTATGTAAATAGGTTTGTTTGGCGGGAAGTTCGAATTAACTGACCCTCAGCTGATTGGCTGACCACCACAGCTGCAAGGTATATAAAGGGAGCTGGCTCCCCTGGTCAGTTGCTGGATTCTCACCATATAATAAAGAGCTGTTGTCACTAACTACTCTGGCTTGCTGCGTCCTCATTCACCCCACTTAACATTGGCGACGAAGGTGGGATCTTGAGGCCAGAAGCAGAGGAGAGCTGAAGCCACGTTCAGAGAAGGGACCGGAGACCGCAACCGAATCCAGCCAGGCGAGCGAGCGGAGCACAGGAGAATCCCCGAAACGATGTCTGCCTACACCCCGCCAGCGCCTTTCGACCCCAAGGAAGAGAAGTGGGGATCCTACATGTCTCGGTTCGAGTGCTTCATGGTGGCAAACGACATGCAAGGGCTACCGGACGTTCGGAAGAAAGCCCTGTTCCTGAGCCACTGCGGGCCAAGGGTCTTCGACACAGCCGAAGCATTGTCGGAGCCGAATTCGGTCCACAACATTTCCTGGTCGACGCTACAGACCCTGCTGAAAGACCACTATGCACCAACGCCATCGAAGTACGTTCAACGCTATGATTTCCGGCAACGGCTACAGCAGGAGGGCGAATCGATCAGCGAGTACGTCACCGCCCTGCGTAAGGCCGCAACCCAATGTGAGTACCGAGACCTGGATGAGATGCTCCTAGAGCAACTAATTTGCGGAGTGAGAGATAGCCGGCTCCAGAGAAGGCTGCTTGCGAGGTCAAACCTAACCCTACTCATCGCGCTAGACGAGGCCAGGGCGCAAGAGTCGTCAGTAAAGGCCGCCGAGAGACTAAAGAGCTCCCACCTAACTAAAACAACGCAGAAGCCGGCGCCAGTGCATCGAGAGGTCGTAAGCACCGCGAGCGAGGGGGAGTCTGAAGAGGAGGTCTACCGCACCGAGCAGTTCCGCACAGCCCGGAGGGAGCCCAGAGACGGATGTGCCAGCTGCGGAGGGTTCCACTCACGACAAAACTGTAAGTTCAGGGACGCCGTTTGCCGTTCCTGTGAGAAGAGGGGCCACATCGCTAGAGTCTGCAGATCGAAGTCACACCAGAGCTACAGACCACGTGGCCAAACTGCCCAATCCGAGACGGCGCCACACCGAAAGCCCAACAGGGATGGCGGAAACCGGAAGGGCGCGAAATTTGAAGACGCTGGGGCCTACACCATACGCATCGCACAGACCTGCACCTTGCCCGGAGAAAAGACCTACACCACGGTCGAGATCGAGGGACGGGAGTGCCAGATGGAGATAGACACGGGGTCACCAATATCCATCATGTCTTGGGAGAACCTGAAGAAAGTCATCCCCAGCGTACACAAGCGACAGCGACAGCCACAGCAACGCAGACTGAAGGATTACCAAGGGAACCGCATACCCGTCGAAGGCAGAGGCGAGTTCCAAGTCCAGTACGGGGAGTTTACCGAGAAACTGCCCCTCACCATCGTCAGCGACAACCTCCCCAGCCTCCTGGGCATGGACTGGTTCAGGGCCCTAGGCATGGGATTCACCGGAGTAAGGAACGTTCGAAGCACCCTGAAGGAAGACCTGATGCAGGAGTTCCAGGACGTGTTCGACGAAAGGCTTGGCAAGTATGTGGGGACCCCGATTTCGTTTAATCTAGACCCCAATATTGCACCCATCCGTTTAAAGCCTAGGCGGGTACCATTTGCCCTGAAGCCCAAAATAGACATTGAACTGGACAAATTAATCAAGCAAGGGGTGCTCGTTCCAGTCGACCACGCCAAATGGGAGACCCCAATTGTTACACCGGTCAAGCCGGATGGGTCAGTGCGCATATGCGCTGATTATAAATGCACAATTAATAAGGCCCTGCAGCAGAGCGCCTATCCAGTGCCCGTCGTTCACCACCTATTGCATTCCCTGGGCCCCGGCAAGATTTTTGCAAAACTCGATCTTGCGCAGGCGTACCAGCAGCTGCCGGTAGATGGCGCTACCGCAGAAGCACAGACTATCGTAACCCACAGAGGGGCCTTCAAGTGCACCCGCCTGCAATTCGGAGTAAGCGTGGCCCCCGGACTGTTCCAAAGTACCATGGAGCGGCTACTACAGGGGATCCCCGGGGTGGTGCCCTATTTCGATGACGTGCTCATTACAGCCGACAATGAGCACCAGCTAAGAGAAAGACTGAGGGAGGTATTAAGGAAATTCAGGGACGCAGGACTCAGAGTGAAACGCAACAAATGCATGATCGCAGTCCCCTCAGTCGAATTCCTAGGGTACAGGGTAGATGGCACCGGCATTCACCCCACAGAAAGCAAGATCAGGGCAATCCGAGAAGCACCCACCCCCAAAGACAAGGCAGAATTACAGGCCTTCCTGGGACTATTAAACTTTTACGCCATTTTCCTTAAAGACAAGGCAACAGTGGCAGAACCCCTACATAGACTGTTAACCAAAAAAGCCACTTGGAAATGGGGGAAGGCGGAAGACAGGGCATTCGCCGGCATAAAAAAACTGCTGTCAGCCGAGAGTTTTCTAATCCAGTACAACGCAACGCTTCCCCTTGTTCTAGCTTGTGATGCGTCCCCGTTCGGGGTGGGAGCCGTCCTGAGCCACAGACTCCCGAATGGCCTAGAGGCGCCCATCGCATATTACTCCCGAACTCTATCAAGTGCCGAGCGAAATTATAGCCAGCTCGACAAAGAGGCCCTAGCTGCCGTTTCGGGAGTGAAGAAATTCCACGAGTACTTGTTCGGGAGGGACTTTGAGTTAATCACAGACCATCGCCCGCTCCTGGGTCTCCTCGCGGGAGATCGACCAACCCCGGCAGCACTTTCGCCCAGGATGACACGCTGGGCCATCTTCCTCGCAGCATACTCCTATCGCCTGGTACACCGACCAGGGGCGGACATGGGCAACGCGGACGCACTCAGCCGATGCCCACTACCCGACAGTTTAGAAGACCCCACACCCGGCATCCCCATCCTGCTGATAGACGTTTTGGACTCTGGGCCCATCACATCAGCCGAGGTTGCGAGAGCCTCAACCAAAGACCACGTGATCCGGACATTCGCAAGTTGGGTTATGAGGGGGTGGCCGGAAAGGATTGGGAGCGGGGAATTTAAACCATTCGTGGGAAAACGGGACGAGTTGACAATGCAGGGGGGTTGTTTACTATGGGGCGATCGGGTTGTTATTCCCTCACGTTTAAGGGAAAAAGTTTTATCGTTGTTGCATGAGGGGCACCCCGGGATTGTAAGAATGAAGGGGCTAGCCAGGAGCTACGTCTGGTGGCCCAGCATGGATGCAGACATTACCGAGTGGGTGGGGAAATGCCAGCCCTGCCAAGAGTCCAGATCAGACCCGCCAACGGCACCCGTGAGAGAGTGGGAAAGGCCCCAGGGCCCCTGGTCCAGGATACATATTGACTTTGCAGGCCCATTCCATGGACAGACCTTCATGGTCGTCGTAGACGCATTCTCCAAATGGTTGGAGATCAAGCTAATGAAGGCCACTACCACCGAGACAACCATCAGAGAGCTAAGACAATTATTCGCCACACATGGGTTACCGGACATTCTAGTGTCAGATAAGGGGCCACAGTTCACCGCAACACAGTTCGAGGGTTACTTAGCGGGACTTGGGATCAGACATGTCCTTTCTGCCCCGTTTCATCCGGCTAGTAACGGACAGGCTGAGAGATTTGTTAGATCAGCAAAGGAGGCCCTTTCACGCTTAAGCCCCGGGGACTGGCAGGAAAGGGTAGACAAGTTCCTAATAGCCCAGCACTCCACACCCTGTACAGCCACGGGCCGAAGTCCGGCTGAACTATTAATGGGGCGGAAACTCCGGGGAATACTAGATAGACTCAACCCCAATTACTCCCCAGAGGTATTCAAGGGTGGGGGAGAGGAAACTTAGAGAGTTCACCATAGGAACACCGGTACACGCTAGAAACTATGGACAGGGCCCACTCTGGGAGGCCGGAACAATCACAGAAATCACAGGCCCCAAGTCATACCGGGTAGACATGGGGGACGGGAGAGTTTGGCGCAGACACATTGACCAATTAAGAAAACGAGTAACCACAAACACCGACGATACATTAGACGACCCCATCTCCGACCACGACTACCAACCAGAGGCACAAACCACTAGCCCGAGTAGAGCGGAGGACTTAGCTGAGGATTCTGGTATCCAGAGCCGCCCCATCGAGGTAGTCCCAGCAGCCGAAGAAGTCGCCGCCCATGAGGAGGTTCCGGAGGCCTCATTGGCGGAGCAGGGAGAAACAGAAAGTCCCTCCGACCTGCTCAACGCCCCCCCTCCGACTGAACTGCGCAGGTCAACTAGGACTCGTACACGCCCTAGTCACCTGAGAGACTATGTATGCAAATAACACCCCAAGTGACTTCTGGGAGGGGAGGAGTGTTATGTAAATAGGTTTGTTTGGCGGGAAGTTTGAATTAACTGACCCTCAGCTGATTGGCTGACCACCACAGCTGCAAGGTATATAAAGGGAGCTGGCTCCCCTGGTCAGTTGCTGGATTCTCACCATATAATAAAGAGCTGTTGTCACTAACTACTCTGGCTTGCTGCGTCCTCATTCACCCCACTTAACAATTACAAACATCAAACACAAAGCTGCATACTACCCAACAGTCTTTTCTTAGGTTTCAGCCTCTGTTGCTTGCCTGTAATCTGATACATTGTTACTTTGTGTAACTTGATCAGGGAACAAAGAACACTGAAGCAAAAGTAAACAAGATATTTTCTAGATATTTCAATCCAAGGTTAAAAGAAAAATTCAAAAGAGATAAACTCCAAATATTTGCAAATTCAAAAAGTACAAAAATCCTGTGGTAAGAGTCTAATATTAATTTAAATCAAATGAAAACACTACACCATCCAGAAACATAGCCATGCTTCCATACGGAAAGAACAAAGGTTACTGAGAGCAGCATAAATCAAAGGGAAAGAAAAAGAAAAAAGACAGAGTCCAGCAAGGGTTTGAAATAAATCAGCATTCAACCTCTGGTCAACTTTTAAGAACAAAAAACAAAATAAAACAATAAATTCAAAAAGTTAAAGTTAAAAGCCCAGTGATGCTTAAGAAAATGAAATTGCTGACAGGAAGATGATACACCCACTGACTGGGAACTGGAAGGGAAGTGGAATGTTCAAGACCCTCCCTTCCCAAATGGATCCACAGCCATCCCAAAGTCATCTTGGGTCATTCCTGAGTGCTCCCATTCAAATCCAGGGAGCAGCACTACCAGAGAGCCAACTCTGGCAGCAGAATCAGCAGATCATCAGCAAGGAAGGGAAAAATTCCTACCATTCAGTAGCCATCTTGGGGGGTTTATTTGAAGTTTTAAACATATCCTTGCAGGATGTAAGCTGTTCTGAGTAAAGTTGACTTTTGCAATTGACTGATGGTGATTTTTGTCAATGTTGATGGTGTTCAAGTGGTGCTCCAGTTGTTTTGGGATGGCACCAAAGGCACCTATTACTATTGGTACTGCCTTTGCTTTCTTTTGCCATGGTCATTCTATTTGCAGGTCTTTGTATTTTGTTATCTTCTCCAGTTCTTTCTCATCTATTCTGCTGTCTCCAGGCACTGCCACATTTATTTTATTTTTATTTTACTTCAAATTTATATACCGCCCTTCTCCCTAGGGACTCAGGGCGGTGTACAGCCAAATAAAAACACATAATAAATACATTAAGAACAGATTAAAAGGAAATATCTCAATTTGGCCCAAAATTTAAAAAGACAAACAAATTTAAAATCATTTAAAAAATTTGTTAGGCCAGCCCGGCTTGTTGGAAAAGGTAAGTTTTAAGGGCACGGCGGAAGGCACGGAGGTCTTGGATTCTCCTTATCTCTGGGGGCAGCTGATTCCAGAGGGTGGGAGCCCCCACAGAGAAGGCCCTCCCCCTGGGGGTCACCGGCCTGCATTGCTTGGCTGATGGCACCCTGAGGAGGCCCTCTCTGTGGGAGCGCACGGGTCGATGGGAGGTTGTCGGTGGCAGAAGGCGGTCTCGAAGATAACTAGGTCCTATGCCATGGAGCGCTTTAAAGGTGGTAACCAACACCTTGAAGTGCACCCGGAAGACCACTGGGAGCCATTGCAGCTCGCGCAGGAGCGGTGTTATGCGGGAGCGCCATGCAGCTCCCATAATTACCCGCGCGGCCGCATTCTGGACCAGTTGGAGCCTCCGGGTGCTCCTCAAGGGGAGCCCCATGTAGAGAGCGTTGCAGTAATCCAGGCGAGAGGTGACGAGGGCATGAGTGACTGTGCGCACGGAATCCCGATCAAGAAAGGGGCGCAACTGGCGGATCAGGCGAACCTGACAAAAGGTCCCCCTGGCAACAGCCATCAGATGTTCCTCCAAGGACAGCTGCGTATCCAGGAGGACACCCAGATTGCGCGCCCTCTCCACGGGGGCCAAAGACTCGCCCCCAATAGTCAGCGATGGAGTCAACTGACTATATCGGGATGCCGGGAACCACAGCCACTCAATCTTGGAAGGGTTGAGCTTGAGCTTGTTCCTCCCCATCCAGATCCCTACAGTCTCCAGGCACTGGGCCATCACTTCAAGGGCATCACTGGGGTGGCCTGGGGTGGAGATGTACAGCTGGGTGTCATCAGCGTACTGGTGGTATCTCACCCCAAAGCCACGGATGATCTCGCCCAGCGGCTTCACATAAATGTTGAACAGAAGGGGCGAGAGGACCGACCCTTGCGGCACTCCACAAATGAGAGGCCTCGAGGTCGACCTCTGCCCCCCTGTCAACACAAACTGCGACCGGTCAGAGAGAAAGGAGGAGAACCACCGTAACACGGTGCCCCCCATCCCCAACTCTTCCAACCGGTGCAGCATGATACCATGGTCGATGGTATCAAAAGCCGCTGAGAGCTCTAATAGGACCAGAACAGAGGAGCAACCCCTGTCCCGAGCCCTCCAGAGATCATCAACCAACGCAACCAATGCCGTTTCTGTGCTGTGCCCAGGCCTGAAACCTGACTGGAACAGATCCAGATAGGACATTTCCTCCAGGAATTGTGGGAACTGTCGTGCAACCACACTCTCAACAACCTTCGCCACGATAGTTAGCCAATACTGCCGGGTCCAGGGAGGGCTTCTTGGGGAGAGGCCTCACCACCGCCTCTTTCAAGGTAGCGGGGAAGTAACCCTCACTCAACGAAGCGTTGATAATTCCCTGGAGCCAGCCTCGTGTGACCTCCCGGGAAGCCAGTACTAACCAGGAGGGACACGGGTCCAGTAAACATGTGGTCGCATTAAGTCTCCCCAAAATCCTGTCCACGTCATCCGGAGTCACAAAGTCAAACTCTTCCCAGATAACATTCTCAAGACTATTCCTTGTCATCCTGCCCGGATCTACCCAGTCAGAGTCCAAATCCCGCTGGATCTGAGCGATTTTGTCATACAGATATCGTCCGAAATCCTCAGCCCTGCCCTCCAGAGGGTCCTCCCGCACTCCCGGTTGAAGCAGGGAGCGGGTCACTCTGAACAGGGCCGCTGGACGATTCTCTGATGACACAATAAGAGTGGAGAAGTAATTGGACTTCGCCGCTTTTATCGCCACTAGGTAGGTCTTAATATGCGACCTTACCAGTGTTCGATCAGATTCAGCGAGACTGGCCCTCCAACCACTCTCCAGGCGTCTTTTCCAGCGCTTCATCTCCCTCAGCTCCTCAGTGAACCAAGGAGCCGCGAGGGATCGGCACCGGGTCAGAGGCCGCAAAGGCACGACTCAATCTAAGGCTCCGCTAGCGGCCTGATCCCAGGCCGCCACTAGGTCCCCGACCGAGTCATGGGCTAGAACCTCAGGAAATGGCCCAAGCTCCATCTGGAATCTATCAGAATCCATCAGGTGCCTGGGGTGGACCCATCTTGTAGGCTCCGCCTCCCTGCGGCAGGGTGTAGCAGTTCGAAGATCTAGACGAAGGAGCGAGTCCACTATCCAGACTTTTTTCTCTCTCTTATTGACAATTGTTAAGCCATTATTATTGTTATGGTTCACTGCACAGTCAGCCAGAGGTTTGGACTGAATTTGGCATTTTTGTCCACCTATTGAGTCTGTAGAGATTCTCAGTCATCCAGGTCATGGTTGTCCCAAAGGTGCTTTTTCAGGAGGCAACTGGACTTTCTTGTTCTTTGAAGCGAAATGTCTTCAAAGAAAAAACAAGAAAGTCCAATTGCCTCCTGAAAAAGCACCTTTGGGACACCTATTGAGTCCTTCCCAAGGACCTGGGATAGACAGATGTGGATGTTTTATGGTGTTACAGATATAGTCACAGGATGTAAGCTGTTCTGAGCAAAGTTGATTTTTGCAATTGACTGATGGTGATTTTGTCAACAATTATAAATATAAAAACAGATTAAAATTACAAAAATTAAAACCAGCTAAAAAGCAAGGGTTTGGAGGGGAGAGGTGGGGATGCCTTCTCTGTTAGTGCATCAACCACCTCCAGTCAACAGCTTCTCCTTCAGTACCCCATGGAAGCCAGCATAGCCAGGTTTTAAGGTTTTTCTTGAAGGCTAAAAGAGAGTTTAAATTCCAGACTTCCTTGGGGGAAGCCATGCCTATTGTTAGATAGGAAGGAGTAGCACATAAACTAAATTAATTATAAATTGGTTGGAAGTAAACTTGATGGAGCATTGACTTCACACATCTGCTTTAAAGCAATGAACATATGCTAAAGGAAAAAAAATAAGTCTGCTTTTTTTAAAAAGCCACTAAGATGATTTCATTAAACCTTTCACTATAAGATGTTTGTCAATGTAGCATACAGAAAAACTACTTCGCTTTTGGTCCTCTCTAAGCCATAATAATTAACTGCTGGGGGGGAAGAAAGTTTCTCATGGCAACTAAAGTAATCTACCTATTGGCAGCTTCTAAGAGAAATCTCATAAACACTGAGTTTTTGGTCCTATCATGAGATACACATTTTGAGAATTGAAAATGGGCCATCCTATTTATCCAAAAAATGTAAAGTAAATATTTTGTGCTCTCTCTTGTTCTCTCTCTCTCTCTCTCTCTCTCTCTCTCTCTCTCTCTGTATTCCAATTACTTAGTACTTTCACTCTTTACAGCATCAAAAGACCAAGTCATTTTAATATTATTTGTTATATTTTAATTACTATTCAAGACAAGCCATTCTCAAAAATTTTGCACTGTATCAGACAAAACTTCAACTATAAATTATAATTAGGACAGCACCCTGACAAGCTTCACTTCCTATAGGGCTCTTGCTGAAGAGCCTCTACACCAGAATTATTCTTAACCAGTGTGTCTGAGACATCAGTCTTCAAATCAAACAAGACTGGTTCCCAGCCTCATAGCATATGAGAGCTTTTCAAATGGGTATATTCCAGTTTTCCATCTCTCCATCACAGCTCTGAAATTTTGCTAGGTCTTGAATTTGACCAGGCCAAATGCACTACCTTTTCTGCTGGGCATCACAAGAATACTCTCTTATGGTAGTTCTCAACTTATGACCAATTGTTAATGACTGTCGGAAGTTACAACAATGTGGAAAAGTGACTTACAACCAGTCCTCACACTCTTGACCATCACAGCATCCCTGCAGTCATATGATCAAATTTCAGGCACCTGGCAACCAGCAGATATTCACAATGGTCGCAGTGTCCTTACCACCAAGAGCCTTGGTAGTACAGTGGTCTAAGGCACCCTGTTATTAAGCTGGTTATTAAGACCAGCTGCCTGCAATTACTGCAGGTTCGAATCTCGCCAAGGCTCAAGGTTGACTCAGCCTTCCATCCTTTCTAAGGTAGGTAAATTGAGGACCCAGTTGTGGGGGCAATAAGCTGACTTTGTATAAATATACAAAATAATGAAGGCTATTGCTTAGCGCATTGTAAGCCGCCCTGAGTCTCCGGAGAAGGGCGGCATATAAATCAAATTAAAAAAAAAAAAAACATGATCGCCATTTGCAATCTTCCCAGGGGGTTTCTGACAAGCAAAGTAAATGAGGGAAACCAGATTCACTTAATGACCACATGATTTGCTTAACAACTGTGGTGATTCAAGATTTTTATACATTGTGTTCTGAAAAAATTCCCTTGCAGAGAGCATGACTCATCTGTCGTTTCTCCTGTCTGAACAGTATCTGTTGCTTCTCCTGTCTGTAACAGTATCATCCTGAGTTGCCTGGTTTTATACTGCTATATAGTATGTACCAACTCTTTCGCCTTATGTTTGAAAAAGTATATTCATTTTTTTCTTTAAAAAAGAAATCCCTTCTCACCCCAATTGGTGCTATGTGTCTCCCTCAATCTTGGGTCCTCTACCAGAGCCCTGGGAGTTTGAGGGCTCTGTGTAGGATCTTAGCTGTTCCTAGCACTGCACTCTTCTGGACAGAGAGCTCCAATGTTGTTCCTGGCATCTGCTGGAACCACTCTCCCAGCTTAGGAGTCACAGCTCCTTGTGCTCCTATCACCAGTGGAACCACTTTAGCCTTTACTTTCCACATCCTCTCTAGTTCCTCCTTCAGGCCCTGGTACTTCCCCAGCTTTTCATACTCCTTCCTGGTATTGCTGTCACATGGCACCACAACATCTATCACCACCACTGTCTTCTAGTCTTTGTCTGCTATCACAATGTCTGGTTGATTGGCCAGTACCTGCCTGTCTGTCTGTATTTGGAAGTCCCACAGAATCTTAGCCCTGTTAATCAATCATAAAATTTATCCCATGTCTTGAAATACATCGACTCCTCTTTATCTTTTATTCTCAATGTTAATCTATTCATTTCTGCACATTCTAAAATTTTCTTTATAATTTCTCCTTCCAACGGGATTATATCTGCTTTCCAGTTTTGTGCAAATACAATTCTAGCCGCTGTTATTATATGAATAATCAAATATGTATCTTCTTTACTATATTTCTCTGGTACAATTCCCAATAAGAATATCTCTGGTTTTAACTCTATATGTTGCTGCAGCATTCCCTCTAATCATGTTTGTATTTTCACCCAATATTGTTTTGCTTCTTTACGCAACCACCACATATGATCGTATGATCCCGGCAATTGGTGACATTTCCAACACTTAGCTGATTTATCTTTAAACATCTTAGCTAATCTTTCTGGTGGCATGATTGGTTAGAAAAGAAATATGAATAAGGATATAGAAATAAAATAGATAGAGAATAGATGGGAGAAAACAATTAGAAAAATAAATAGCCAGATGAGAATAAAGATAATTAGAAAAGCGGGGCTGCTCGAATACCATTTTAGATTGAACTGAAAAGGGAAACAACAGGAGAGAGGAGAAGGAGTAGAGAGAGAGGAAGGGAGAAGTCTACAGGTAATCCCTGGGTTACGAGCATTCCCTTACCAAACGTTCGAAGTTACGTGATAAGCGTCCCCTAGCGTTTATGAACAAGTCCCGAAACTACGAATCTTGCAGCACCACGGCAGTTATTTGCCCTTACGAACAACCACAGAGGCTCTGCAACATTCATTTTGGCACATTGCCAGCCAAAATGGAGCTTCTGAGGGGTGGATTCGTCCCTCCGTTCGGGCATCCAGAGGCCTCGCCTGGAACATTGCCGGTGGAAATGGAGCTTCTGAGGGGCGGATTTGTCCCTCAGAAGGTCCATTTCGGCTGGCAATGTGCCAGACAAGGCCTGCAGAGGCGCGAATGGAGAGTCGGAGGGGCGCATGCAGCTGAGAAGCTGGAGAGGAGACTGCTTGCTAGATCTTCACAAGGTAAGTGACCCAGCGCGGCAGGTTGGGTGTGGGGGAAAGCAATTGTAGGGAGAATGAGGTATTTCAGTGGGTTGGGGAGGCCTTGGGTGGTCTTAGGCAGGTGGGCTGTTTTATCACTAGTGTTCTGACCTAAGCTTCCTGAGAAAGCATAAATCACAATCTTAGTCCCAAAAAACCTCTTTTATTGAGACGGCTGTGAACTATGGTCATTCACAGCCCGTAATGATTCACAGTCTGTGAAGATTCAGACAGATGTCTGCTCGAGTTGACACAGTCTTTCAGGGTAATGTTGATAAGCACCCACCTTTATCTCCCTTGAAATGCTGCCAGAGACCTAATTGTCAATTAGTTTTGCAAGGCCAAATGGAGCACAAAGTCAAACAGACTTCTCAGAGCTTGAATTGACGACTCGACTGAAGAACTGGTGGCCACCTGGGAGAGGGCGGCCGCTGGAGCTTTAGACCGCGTCGTGCCTTTGTGGCCTCTGACCCGGTGCCGATCCCAATTGGCTCCCTGGTTTTCTGAGGAGCTGAGGGAGATGAAGCGCCAGAAAAGACGCCTGGAGAGTGATTGGAAGGCCAGCTGTTCCGAATCTGACCGAACACTGGTGAGGTCTCACATTAAGATCTACCTAGTGGCGATAAGAGTGGCAAAATCTAATTATTTTTCCGCTCTTGTTGCGTCTGCAGAGAAGTGCCCAGCCACCCTGTTTAGGGTGACCTGCTCCCTACTTCATTTGGGAGCGCGGGAAGACCCCTTGCAGGGTAGGGCTGAGGATTTTGTGCAATACCTGCATGACAAAATCGCTCAGATTCGGGAAGGCTTGGACTCCGACTGGGTAGGTTCAGATGGGGTGACGGAGGTGGGTCTTGAGAGTGTTATCTGGAAGGAGTTTGACCATGTGACTCCCGAGGATGTGGACAGGATTCTGGGTAGACTTAGCGCTGCCACATGTTTATTGGACCCGTGTCCCTCCTGGTTGGTGCTGGCCTCCCGAGCGGTCACACGGGGCTGGCTCCAGGTGATTATTAACGCTTCTTTGAGTGAGGGTTTCTTCCCCTCCACCCTGAAAGAGGCAGTGGTGAGGCCCCTCCTCAAGAAGCCTTCCCTGGACCCGGCTGAATTAGCTAACTATCGTCCAGTCTCCAACCTTCACTTTGTGGCGAAGGTTGTTGAGAGTGTGGTGGTGCGACAACTTCCCCAGTACCTGGATGAAGCTGTCTATCTAGATCTGTACCAGTCGGGCTTCAGGCCGGGGTACAGCACGGAAACGGCATTGGTCACATTGGTTGATGATCTCTGGAGGGCTCGGGACAGGGGTTGTTCCTCTGTCCTGGTCCTATTAGAGCTCTCAGCGGCTTTTGATACCATCAACCATGGTATCATGCTGTGCCGGTTGGTGGGGTTGGGGGTGGGGGGCACCGTTCTGTGGTGGTTCTCCTCCTACCTCTCTGACCGGTCGCAATCTGTGTTGACAGGGGGGCAGCGGTCGACCCCGAGGCACCTTGCTTGTGGGGTGCCACAAGGGTCGGTCCTCTCGCCCCTTCTGTTCAACATTTATGTAAAGCCGCTGGGTGAGATCATCCGTGGCTTCGGGGTGGAGTTCCATCAGTACGCTGATGACACCCAGCTGTACATCTCCACCCCAGGCCACCCCAACGATGCCCTTGAAGTGATGTCCCAGTGCCTGGAGGCCGTGCGGGCCTGGATGGGGAGAAACAGGCTCCGACTCAACCCCTCCAAGACCGAGTGGCTGTGGCTTCCAGCGTCCCAATATAGCCAGCTGACGCCATCGCTGGCTATTGGGGGCAAATCACTCGTAACTTGGGCGTCCTCCTGGATGCACGGCTGTCTTTAGAAGATCATTTGACGGCCGTGGCCAGGGGGGCTTTTTATCAGGTCCGCCTGATACGCCAGTTACGCCCCTTTCTAGATTGGGACTCCCTATGCACAGTCACTCAGGCACTCGTCACTTCCCGCCTGGACTACTGCAACGCTCTCTACATGGGGCTCCCCCTGGGGTGCACCCGGAGGCTCCAGCTGGTCCAGAACGCGGCCACGTGGGGGATTATGGGGGTGACGAGGCGCTCCCATGTGACACCTCTCCTGCGCGAGCTGCACTGGCTCCCGGTGGTCTTCCAGGTGCGCTTCAAGGTGTTGGTGACCACCTTTAAAGCGCTCCATGGCTTAGGGCCGGGGTACTTACGAGACCGCCTTCTGCCACCAATAGCCTCCCACCGGCCAGTACGCTCGCACAGAGTGTGCCTCCTCAGGGTGCCGTCCGCCAGACAATGTCGGCTGGCGACTCCCAGGGGGAGAGCCTTCTCTGTGGCGGCGCCCACCCTCTGGAACAACCTCCCCCCAGAGATACGTACAATAACAGACCTCCGGATTTTTCGTCGGGCCCTGAAAACCTATTTATTTCAACTAGCTGGGCTGGCTTGAGTTAAATTTTAAATTGATTTTAAATTGGGTTGTTTTAATTTACAGCCAAAATATTTAATTATTTTAAACTGCTTTTAAATTTTGTATGTTCTGTTTTTTACTTTGGCTGTTCACCGCCCTGAGTCCTATTTGGAGAAGAGCGGTATAGAAATAGGAACAAATAAATAAATAAATAGATAAATTATGGGAGCGACACGGCGCACCCATGTAACACCTCTCCTGTGCAAGCTGCACTGGCTCCCGGTGGTCTTCCGGGTGTGATTCAAGGTGCTGGTTACCATCTTTAAAGCGCTCCATGGCTTAGGACCTGGGTACTTACGAGATCGCCTTCTGCCACCGATAGCCTCCCACCGGCCAATACGCTCCCACAGAGAGGGACTCCTCAGGGTGCCATCGGTCAAACAATGTCGACTGGCGACCCCCAGGGGGAGAGCCTTCTCTGGGGGGGCACCTGCCCTCTGGAATGAATTGCCCCCGGAGATATGTATGATCCCTGACCTACGTACCTTTCGTTGTGCCCTTAAGACTTTACTGTTTCAACAGGCTGTGCTGGCTTAAATAACGAATTTTAATGGGTGTTTTAGTTTTTTAATATAAGGGCCAAATTATTTAATATGTTTTAAACTGTTTTTAAATTTTATGGATATATGTGTTTTATTGTGGCTGTGCACCGCCCTGAGTCCCTCGGGAGAAGGGCGGTATAAAAATTTAAATAATAAATAATAAATAAATAAATATGAACTAATTGCTTCCTGCAAAGGCTCATGTCCATTTGCTCCTCTTTTATGTCTTATGGGAGGGGCCAATCATCTCCAAGCCTTACTCCTGAGTCGCCTTTTTCTTAATTGTTCTTGCCTTCTGGCAGCTCTGCACATGCGCACACTGGGAACAGGCTCACACTGTTCTTCTGCCTTGCTGATGTCAGATTCCGGAGGCTCTCGAGGCAACACATAACTACCAGATGGCCCTGGCCCCCTCTCTTCCTCCGACGCAGAGCCCTCATCTGAGCCTTCCCCAGACTCCAGGACTGGCCCACGTTCCTCCCCAGCCTCCTCACTGTCCAATCTGCTGGCGGGCCACAACTACTAGGCCCCCTATGGCCTTCCCCACCCTGAAATACCTTGTGTGCACTTAACGAGCCTCGCATTCGATTAGCGAATGTGTGGGCGAAAGGAGGGAGTGATCCCATTCAATGTACGAGATTCACTGCCACGAATCCTCGAGTTATGAATGGAATGGGCAGGCTCCATTGCATTCATAACTTGAGCACTACGTGTATGTCCACAGCATTTTGCCAAATTTTGTCAAAGAATGAAATAAGATTGGTTTGGCATGATCTGTTTTTAACAAACATGTGATGGCTTCTAGTTATAACTTTATTTGTTTCTAGATGTTCACAGATCTCTTGCTTGATTATCTTTTCCAGTATCTTCCCAAGTATTGATGTTAGGCTGATTGGTCTGCAAATTCCTGGGTCTGATTTTTTTCTTTTTTTAAAGTTGGGAACCACATCAGCTCTTCTCTAATACTCCAGTAGTTCCCCAGTGCTCCAGGATTTTTGAAAGATATGGTACAATGGTTCTGAGATCACATTTGCCAGCTCCTTCAGAACTCTGGGATGTAATCAATCACCTGGTGATTTATATTCATCAAGGTCAGACAGGTATTCTCTTACCATTTTCTTGCTTATTTTAATTTTTATTTCTAGTATGTCTTTTACAGTTATGTTTTTGGTAGGTTGGGCTATAGTTTCTTTTTGCGTGAAGACTGATGCAAAGAATGAGGTAAGCAGCTCTGCTCACTTTTTGCTGCCTGTTACTTCCTTGCCATCTTCTCTCTTTAGTGGACCGACTGTTTCCTTGACATTTTTCTTGTTATTTATATGTTGAAAGAAACTCTTTTTATTATCTTGACTTTTGTTGCAAGTCTTTGTTCATTCTGAGCCTTTGCTTTCCTGACTTCATCTTTGCAGATTCGGGCTATCTGTGGATACTCTGCCTTAGTTATGTATCCCTTTCATTTTTTGTACTTATCCTTTTTGTCTTTGTTTAACAGAGAGATCTTTGTGCAACCATGCTGGTTTCTTCTTGGATTTCTTGTTTTTCTTTTTCAGTGGTATTGTGCTGGACTGGGCTTTTATGATCAGGTAAATAATTACATAATGTCCATCCATATTTTTCTTGAATTGCAGCACCATGCCTTGGATTTATCTTGTTATAGTTTTTGCAAGTGTCTTCCACTTGTCTGTAGGACTCTTGCCTAAGACCAGAGCCTTGCAGAGACCATTGCCTTCCTTTAGGTAATCACCTGCTGAGGCTACTTGGACCCAGATTTTGCATCTTCAGAATGCAATATATTCATCCCCTAGCAGAGCTCATGTTGACCTTTATGGTATCAATGCTATATTTGCTGTCTCCATTTATTAACTGATTATGTACCATAAAGTCAGTGTCAACTCTTAATAACCATATATAGATTTTCTCCATGATGATCTGTCCCTAACTTGGTGTTTCAACAGTGCATCATTGTCACTGTAAATGAATCCATCCACCTCGCTGCTGGTCACCCTCTCTTCCTTTTTGTTTCCACCTTTCCCAGCATTGGGGTTTCTCCAGAGAGCTGTCTTTGCATAATATACCTGACGTAGTATAATTTGAGCCTGGTAATTTGTGCCTCAAGTAAGAACTCTCTTGATTTATTTGATGATCCATGTGTTTGCTTTCTTGGCTGTTCATAGTATTCTCAGGAGTCTTTTCCAACACCAAAGTTCAAAATTACCTTTTTATCCTTATTCTTTCTAATTCCAACATTCACCACCTACCTTTGTTATAGTGGAGGCATCACAATCACACTACCACTGTCAATATCATTCTGTACCCAAATTTGATACCTTGGATGTAAATTCAACTGGGGGGAGCAGTTCCCTCCCTCTGTATTGCCATTTATCAAGTGTGCTGCTTATTTGTGGAAGAAAATATCCCATTTTTAATTCCTCTGCCAGAGAATAAGAGGTAAATAGTCAGGTTTTTCATGTGGAAACATGACACTTTGCCAAACAGGAATTATATATGGCTCATCATGCAGCTGACCCACAGCCAGTTACAGAATCTTCTATCATTGTGCATTGCCATGCATGGCTGTGCTCCATTGGATTGACAATGGAATCTAAGGCTAAAATTGAGGACCGTCTCTTCAATGAGGATGGATTACTTAGCTGTAATACTAATGACACCCTGGACATAGTTCAAAAGCTTTGAAAAGCTTTCAATAGTAAGCAACCATCCTTGTTTCAACTCCTCAGACACCATTCTTTGTCCAATTCACAACTCAACCAAATGATACCAGTTTTTCAAATAAAAAAAGCATAGTTTTATATGGCCAAGTCCTCACCAGATGTTGACAATGTCTACATGCTCAATAAGCAGAGTCACAGCCTAAAGCAGGGGTGTCAAACTGGTGGCCCACGGGCTGGATGTGTCACGCGCAGGCCACACCCACCCCCACTCCACAAAGGCAAAAAATGTCGCAATACGTCATGTGACACAATCGAGTTTGACACCCGTTGCCTGAAGACTATACGCAGCTGCTTTGACTTGATGTTCCCCATACATTCCAAAGTACATGGACTTCTATAACTAATGACTTTGGGTTCCTATTAAACATTTCACAGATTCCATATAATAAATCCCAAAATAAACCATTCTGTCTCTTCTAAGAACTCCAGAGGATGCTGGTGATGAGTTGAATCTTTTATTCTGGTCACAGACCAGAATAAAAATTAAAACATTAATTCTTACACTAGGCATTGAGGGGGTCAGTTCCAAAAGGGTTCAGTACCAGAACACAAAATGGGCCTATATAGGAGAGTATTGGGGATATTAAGGATTAAGGCATCTAGTCTGTTCAGACACCCCTATTCTCTCCTAAAAAAACCTGGGCCTCTGCCACATGGGGGACTGCAGGTAGGACACACATAATCCACAGGCTGCACATTTTGCACCTTTCTCCTCTGTATATTCAAAACTAGGAAGTCAACTGTGAGGGATCTCACGAAGAACGATGGTTCGTTGAGGGCGCTTCCAAGAAAAGGTCAGCACACAAAGGTGCAATCAAATTAAGTCTTTATTTAGAAGTAAAAGTGGAGTAAAATAGGTTCCCAGGCATGGAGGCATCCATGCCTGGATTGAGCCCATGGGTCAGTCCCATAGGAGACTAGAACAAGAACAGGGAAAAAGGGAAAAGCAAAAGGGTAAAAGCAAAAAAGGGGCAAAAGGGAGGGAGCAGCCCCTGTGCAGGGGTTCTTATAGGGGCCCCTGGCCCCTCCCTTACAAGGTGTGTGAGGGGGCTGGAGGGCCATTAACTCTCCCCAATGGGGTTGCAGGGGCTGGAGCCCCTTGACTCACCAGTGGGATCAAAGGTGCCTCTTTGCCCCCATCTGGTGGCCTTTGAAGAGACTGCCATGGCTGGCACAAAACACCTAACATCAACAATGGACATTCTTTCTTGACTACCAGCCCTCTGCTCAATGCCCAGATCCAACCAAAGCAACACCCAAGAATCATTATTTTTTTAGCCTATGAGAAATGTTCCCATCTGTCTTTGTGCCATCTTCCATAGAAAGTAAAAGCTAGATGGCACCTTATTAGAACAATGTGCAAATGGGGTTCTGGGGACTGAAGAAAAAAAAGGGTGGGAATCAGCTTCAGCATACACTGCCATTAACTTCTGTGGCAGAGCAATAGCATTAGAAAGAGAATTGCCCTGAATTGTTCTGAAACTGCTCTTCCCTTTGCCTGCAGTGCTCTTGCAGCTAGGTAGCTGTACCTTAATTGTTTCTATCAGCATAATATATTGATCCTTGCTCATTTCTCCAAGCCACACCATTTGCATCTGTTTATAAACTCAGAAATCCTCCATGTTTTCAACCTCTTCCCAGAGTCAGAAATAGTCAAAGAATATTTAAAGAAGCAACTTCTTAGTCTTCATGTTTGGGGAAGACATAAGATTTTCAATTTTTAGGAGTGTTTTTACTGAGGATTTGATTATATGCCCATATATAATTTCCAATCCTGAAAACAGAAATTGAAACTACCGTACTGCAGAAATATACCCTTTGGCATCAATAGAGAGATTTGCAATGTACTGTAATCATTTAGGAATGAACCCACCCTGGATTTAGAATGAGACTAATACATTCCCTCCCACTCATCACACACATAAAAATATTAGCAGGTCTTTTATTTTATAACCCCCAAACTAGCCTTTCTCCCACAGGTCAAACTAAGAGGGCCCCATTATTTTCTTCCAATAATGTTTATTTATACTGTTGCTTCCCTCCTTGCCTCCCCTCCCCCAGCACTGCCTCCATTGCCCCCTCCTTGCCCCCCTGTGTCAGGGGTTCCAGACATCATAAGGAAATCACAATAGAAATAATGTACATCCACTGTAGGAGAGAAAGAAATATATACAGGTTATATAAAAAAATAAAGTATGGCTTCATTATGTGCAATAATCCATCTCATTCTTTTCCTTCTGGGAAGTGATCATGGCTTCTCACAAACCTCAATCTTCCCCATTAATGGTAATTTTCTAAGGACTAGCATGGTATCAGTTTCTATTTTGTGCTATCATCCCTCCCTGCATCCTGTTACTCCCCCTCTGTTGTGGCCTGTCGGCTGCCAGCAGAGCTAGCTGCAAAGTCAGACAAGGAGGAGGTTGAGGGAGAGCCTGGGCCAGCTTCGGGGCCTTTGGAAGGGTCTGATAAGGAAACAGCATCAGAGAGGACTTCTGGGTTGGCGTCGCAGTGAGACGGTTGTTGCTAGAGGAGCTCCGCAAAACCCAGCTGATTCTTCTTCGTACGGCGGCCTTAAGGGGCCAAAGTCACCCTGGAGGGGTGACGAAGATAGAGGGGATCCCTTGTAGATCCCAGGAGGGTGGCAGTCTTCCAAGGACACTCTCTGGACCGGTGAGAGAGCAGACGGCCATTACGGCCCGACCAAAGCTGTGACAACCCGAAGAAAAGGCATTTGTTGCTGATTGCCAAGCAGCGTACTGGAACTCGGTGAGGACTTTCCTGATTTCTACTTTTGAGATTTATGCCCAAATCAAGAGATTACTTGAAATAAGACTCTTTAAAGATAAGAGGAAGGGGATTTACCCCCACCTCTAAAGGAAGCGGCAAGCTGCTATTTAAAGAGGAAAATCCAGAAAAGAATTAGAACTTTAATGGGAGATTTTTAAAGTTAATCATAAAGAAAGGACTGGACTGGAAGTTAAAACAAACTGAAAAGCAATTTAAAATACTGAAAATACTTTTTTTTTCTACTGGAATATATGGAAAAAATGAAATACCTGAAAAGGGAAATTATGCTTTTGCTGTATTAGCTGGAAGCTGAAAGATAGAGCTGGGATGACAACTACTGGTGGGAAAAGATATTACACTGAAAATTAACTTGTGACCTTAAAAGTGGAAAATATTTTTGAATGGATTGGAGATAAGAACAGCTGCAAGATTATTTTACTGGTGGACTGGGGAGAGACGGAGAGCCCTTTGCAGTATTTTGAACCGTTGGAGATTATAAATATTGTCGACTTCATGGAATTGTTTTGAACCTGTTTGGAGCTTGAACGAAGAGGCCTTTATGGCTTTGATGGTTTATTTGGTCTATTGAGACAGTGGGGAATTTGGTGGGCCTTTGTGGATTACAAACATCATTTGATGGACTTTTTGGAAGGTGAAAGAAGAAAAGTGAAACAATAGATATAGATCTGGGCAAGAGGGTGACAAGGAAAGCTGGATTGGGGGGCGGGGCCAGCTGCCAAGCCGAACGGGTATGTGAAATGGCTCTCCGTGGAAGAACTGCCACTTCCAGCTGTCAGATAGGCTTTTTGGAGCCATAGGTTCCTTGGAGGGAGACCGGAAGAGTGAGGTGTCCTGGCAGCTGATTCCTGGATGGCTGTCCAGATTGGGAAAACAGGAGAAGCCTTTGAGAGATCAGACGAGGAAGAAGACGGCCTGCAATGGAGGCTGTGAAGAGCTGACATCTGGACGAGACAGGCAAAGAAACTAGCAGGACAATGGAGTGACAAATCCTGGTGAAAATTGACTTCAATGACCTGAAGTAAGTGATTTTGGGAGAAGAACCTCATTAAGAAGATCTCTGGTGGCAGAATAAAAGAGAAAGGGGGCCCCAGATGGAAGGAGGGTGGAAAGTTTTCCCCTTCCATGCTACAAAGCGGCGAGGGAAAGTGTGGGTGGACAAGGGAGAACTGCACAAAGAAAAGGAGATTGTTAAAACAAAATAAAAAGAAATTGAGGTGGAACACCTGAAGAAAGCACAAAAGTAGACTGTCTCAACTCGGGAAGTTAAAAAAGAGCTGACTAACTCATGGAAGCTGACATTTTAAATAGAGATAGTGTCTGTGCTAGCAACCTAAAAAGAGGCAAGAAGGACACCTACTGGCTGAAGAGAAGATTGACGTTTGTAAAAGCTGAAAATTTGAAAGATTGAGAAAGTGGGGAAAAGCCTTGTTTTTGAAAGACTAATTGTGCTTATAGACTCTGTTGCTTAAGACCTTTTTGGGAGAACTGTTAGGATACAGTTGTGACTGAAAGGAAAGATATATTGGAGATCTTAAAGAAAATAGTAAATAATGAATAATAAACTGTTATAAAAAATATTCTTCAGGAGAAAATTACATCAACGTATATTTGTGTACATAATAATATGTTTAAGTGATTGTCATTATTAAGTGTTAGTATTAATATTCTCCCTCTCTGATTATAGTATGATATAGACATCTAAGATTATAAGAACTTCCCCTGATTACTATTGTATTAATGATATTAGCCTTATAGATCCTGAGATAATGTAGATAAGCCAACAGTAGTTGAGCAGTGGAGGGAGACATAAGAGGGGAAGGAAAGTGGGAGTGTTGGTTTAAGAGGTGGTTAAAGATGACAAGCATCACAAACCTAACAAGGATTGGGACAGGGAGGAAACAGGCAGTCCAGTCCACATTGGCTATTCTGAGTCCTTCCGGCCAAAGATCCATTGAAGAAATGGTGTCCAGATAAAGATCTAACTCGCTTAAAGACCTACAAGTCATGCTGCAATCAATGCAAGACGCTATGGCAAAAAATCATGAGGGCCTAAAGAAGGAGATAGGAGAAATAAGCGATACAGGGGAGCTCAAAGAAAAAATGCAATCAATGGATGGAAAATTTGAAACCTTCCAACAACAAATTATGAGAAATGAACAAAAACTTCAAGAGATGGAAGAGAGAATGGGGAAAGAGGAAAAAAGAGTGGACGAAATGAATGAGAAACTAATGCAAGCAAACAAAGAACTGGAGACGACTGTTATATTTCTCGAAACAGAGAAGGCAGCACACTACCTACACTTCCAAAACATAAGAGAAAAAAAAGGAGAGGATCTACCAGAAATGATGGCAGATATATTGGCGAAAGCTCTTGGAATTGGAAAAGAAGAGATGCTAATCGAAATGGACGAGATTTATAGAATACATACTAATTACGCAAAACGACACAACCTTCCGAAAGAGGTACACATTAGATTTGTAAAAAAATAAATTCGAGATGAAATTCTCCATAGAACCAGAGACGACCCCATAGAACATAGAGGAAGACAGCTGGTGGTGCTTAAACAAGTGCCGAGGAGAGTGAGAGAGCTAAGAAGGCCATATCAATTCTTGACTTCAAAATTGACTAGACATAACATTAATTTTAGATGGTTGATGCCAGAGGGGATAATGATCTCACGGCAGGAAAAAAGATTTAGAATAGACAAGATAGACAAAGCGGAGGAATTTTATAATAGGAATTTTAGTAGGGAGGAAGAACTAGAAGAGAGAGAAGTAAGAGAAGAAGGAGAACTAAAACAAATAGACACAGAAGAGAAAGAACTGCAGATCAAAGAGAGAGATAGAGGGAAAGGAGAAAAAAAGGGAAATAATGAAGGAAGACTTAATGAACCAAGAGAAACAAGACAAACAAGGGCGACAAGATCCAGATATAAGTAGAGAAAGGCAGGAAGAGACTAAGATCCTATCCTTGAATATCAATGAAATGAACTCCCCTCCAAAAAGGAATTTTTTTAAAACAAACTTAATAAAATTAATTTAGATATAATAGCGGTACAAGAAAAACATATAAAGTGCGGTTTGGCTTCCATCGCCGCCAGACGGTCTTTCGGGACCGCCAGCCTCGTCGCCCGTAAGAGCCGTCTCTACAGCTGAGAGACGGCTCAAAAAACTCCGTCTCATTGAGGAGACGTGAGAGAGAGCCGGCGAGAGCAGGTAGAGCCCTCTGCGAACTCCCCAGAGTTTTATTTTTTACTCTTGGGGAGGAAGCAAAATGTGTCTCCCTATCCAGCTCGCCGCTGCTCCGGGCTTCGGGGGAACTCTGCGCCTTGCAGAGCCAGGCGATGGGACCAATCCAATCAACAAAAACTAACAGATTGCCTGAACAAGCAGGATGAAATTTGGATTTGGGACTCTAAATTGCAAGTATTTCTAACAACCCTATGAGTGATTTTAAAACTGAAGAAAGAGTGAAAGGGGGAAGAAAGAAAGTTTAAAATGGTGACTGGCTGAGGCTTGAGAAGAAAGCTGAAAGCGAAAGTCCTTCCGTTTGAATAGTTTAGTACGTTACAAAGTATCTGAAGCAATAGTGCTGGCTAGAAGTGAAGAGAAAAATTCCTATTTCATGCTTCTTCCTTCTTAGAGACTTGATATTGATATTGTTTGGAGAGAAGTCTTTTTCTTTAAAAAGAGTCTGTTTGTGTGGCAGGATGGCATTAAAACTGATAAAACCAGACAACCAAGCTGCGGGGGGGGGGGGGGGCTCCCCCATTTACAAATCGCATGAACAAGTTTTGAGCTTGCAGATGCAGAAGAATGGCTTTAAAGACCTAAAGGAATTTGTTTTGGAGGAGATGGCAAGACATGATGAGATTGTGAACCAGAATCTTGAAAAATTTAGACAGGAAATTAAAGAGTTGGTACAACAAAAGTATGATAACCTGAAACGATATATTGTAACAGCTTTGAAAAGCTTTTCAGAAATAATTATAAAGATGGATAAAGATATCAACTCAGAAATAGAGTCTAAAATGAAGGAAGCTGATTATAAGATTCATAATCTGGATAATAAGATATAAAGAATTGAAAAGGATTTGATAAATATTCAAGAAAATAGCTCAGAAGTAGAGTCCAAAATAAAGGAAGCTGATCACAAGACTTATAATGCAGATAATATAAAACAAAGGATTGAAAATGAAGTCACAATGATGCAATTTAGATCCATGCAATTTGCGGTCAGAATAAGGGGATTACAGGAAAATAACAGAGATGACTTGAGAAAGATGTCTGCTGAAGTTCTGGCTGTGATTTTAAAGGTTAGTCCTGAAGAGGTATCCTGTAAGATTGATAAGGCCTACAGAGTAAATTCTTGGGTGGCAAAGCAAAGGCAGTTGCCTAGAGATGTGGTGATTTACTTTACTGATAAAGGAATAAGAAATGATATTGTGCAAAAGTCCTTTAACTCCACTCTAGAAATGAAGGAAGATTTGGATATACAAAGAGCTGCCGTCCAAGATGTTAAAAGATAGAAAAGACTTTGGATTTTTGGTGACTGAGTTAAAGAAACAAAAGATACTTGAACAACTTTATTCACGTAGACCAAAATGGTTTTTTTTTTTTTTTTTACCAAAAAGACAAATAAGAAACAATATGAGAACAATTCTGGATGTGTTAGAATACTACAAAGTGCACAGTGAGACACAAGTGGCATTGATATTTTTAGATGCTCAAAAAGCTTTTGATAATGTGAATTGGGATTTTATATTGAGAAAGCTAAAATATATGGAATTTGGGGAAAATTTTATAAATGTGTTTAAAGCAATATACTCCAACCAAGAGGCCAGAGTCATAGTAAATGAGGAAATGACACAAAGTTTTAAGATTCAGAAAGGTATGAGACAAGGGTGCCCACTATCGCCACTATTGTTTATATTAACTCTAGAGGTATTAACAAGAATAATTCGGAAAGACAAGCAAATTAAGGGACTGGAAATAAAGAAGGAAGTTTATAAATTGCAAGCTTTTGCAGACGACCTTGTATTCATCATAGAAGAGCCACACTACAATCTGGTTTGCGGCTTATGGAAGTACTGGGTGAATATGGGGAAGTAGCTGGATTGAAGGTAAATAAGGAAAAAACCAAAATGATAGTTAAAAACATGTCCAAAACACAGAAAAAGGAACTGAACATTTCAGAACATACCCATAAAATTAGATAAAGAATATTTTAGAAATCTGGATAAAATAATGTCTAAGTTTATTTGGCAGGAGAAAAGGCCTAGAATTAAACTGAAATTATTACAAGAAGCCAAAAAAAAGAGGAGGATTCGGACTACCAGATTGGGAAAGATAGTATCAAGCTGCCGCACTCACATGGGCGAAAGAATGGATAAATTTAAAGAATAGGAGGTTACTAACGTTGGAAGGATATGATATGCAAATAGGATGGCATGCATTCTTGTGGGATGGAAGACAAAAAACACACCAGTACTTCCAAAGGCATCAAGTCAGACGAGCTATTCTTGAAGTTTAGACAAAAGTAAAGCAACAAAACTATTTGGAAATTCCTGTCTGGCTCTCTACATTAGAGGTGCTAGTACACCCAAACTTTTTCAACCTGGGAAAAGTCACATACAAGGAGATTTTAAATGAAGGAGGGGAACTAAAACCTAGAAAAGAACTACAAGATGAAGGGGTAGAACTGGAATGGTGGGCATATCTACAGATCAAATCACGCTATATGAAATTAAATTATTAGGAACGGATGAAAAGGCGATAAAGAAAATTTATCAATATCTATTGGAATATAAAATGGCGGAAGAACAAGTGAAGGAAACTATAGTAATGTGGGCCCAAACTTTTGGTTATAATATTAATATGGATAATTGGCAGGATCTATGGGAGAGAAACAGGAAACTAATGTTAGCCACTGCGCACAAAGAAAATTTGTATAAAATGTTCTACAGGTGGCATCTCCCACCCACAAAATTAGCGAAAATGAACAGGAAATTATCACCACAATGTTGGCAATGCAATTTAGTGTCAGGATCTTTCTATCACATGTGGTGGTTATGTAAAAAAGCCAGGGAGTTTTGGCGCCAGATTACGGCATAGTTGGAGGAGATATTAGAACAAAACATAGACCTGAAACCAGAATTATTCCTATTAGGAATTACAAAAGAGAAATATAGCAAAGAATTGATATACGTAATGCTGCATGTGATAACAGCAGCAAGGCTGGTTTATGCGCAATACTGGAAAAAGGAAGAAATCCCCCTGGAAGAAGAAACAATAAAGAAGATCTTGACATGTGCAGAAATGGACAGGCTGACACTAGAACTCAAAAACAAGGATGAGACAGAATACTATAAAATCTGGAATAAAGTGTACCAATGGTTGGAAAAGAGAAAAGGAGTTGGAACAAAAAAGATTTAGGGTTTGTAGAATTAATACTGGATAATATTTAGACAAATATGTAAATGAGGACAAGGGATATGTATATAAGAACAAAGTAGCAATGTATGTTAAATAGTAATACTATTTGTTGTTATGTTAAATATGTATGGATATGACAAGACCAGGATGGTCACACTGTGTCCAATGTTTTTAATGTTTATTTAATAAAAAATTTTTTTTTAAAAAAGAAAGAAAGCTGGATTATAAACTTGTGACCTTAAAGCAATTGTTCTTTTTCTTTTCTTTTCTTTTCTTTTCTTTTCTTTTCTTTTCTTTTCTTTTCTTTTCTTTTCTTTTCTTTTCTTTTCTTTTCTTTTCTTTTCTCTCCCTAGTAAGACTTAATATACTAAAATTGGTACTGACACTGCATCTATTCTAAAATTAATTGCAAAATGGTATTGATGGAGTAATTAGGTCCAGATTGTTATTGTAGACAAATAGAAAAGAAGAAGGGAGGGGGAAAAGGGGGGGTGAGTGCTCCAAAGCTAACTAAAATTGGAAAGAAAGCATCTTCTACACCAACATCTGCAGCATCCAGCCCATCAAGTCAAAGATCAATAGATATAATGATACAACAAGGAAAAACTAATACTTTCCAAAAAGAAATACAAGTGATGTTCCAATCTATTCAAGAAGCTATTGCTGCACAGAAAGTAGAAATAAGAATGAATCGTAGCGAGGTGAAAGGTGACCTGGGAGAAATGAAAGAACAGATTCAGAATATGGATGGGAGATTAGAGAATTTTCAGCAAATGATAACAAAAAATGAACAAAGGATCCAGAAAATAGAGGATAAATCAGAAGAAACTGAAAAAAGAATGGAGGACCTGACACAAGCAATAAGAACCTCGAGGAGACAGTTATCATACTGGAAATGGAAAAAGCAGACCACTTCTTAAGATTTCAAAATATAGGGGAGGATAAAGAAGAAGACCTCCCTGAAGTGATGACAGAGCTACTGGCAAACGCTCTAGGGATAGAAAAGAAAGAGATGGAGGGAGAGATTGATAAAATATTTAGAATAAACACAAGTTATGCAAGGAGACACAAGGTCCCGAGAGAGGTACATGTGAGATTTGTTAAAAAAATCAATAAGAGCTGAAATACTAAAAAGAGCAAGGGAGGATCCATTGAACTACAGAGGGAAAGAAATTATGGTTTTGAAGCAGATTCCCAGGTGGGTAAGAGACATATGTAAGCAATATCAATTCTTGACCGTAAAACTGATCAAAAGGGAGGCAAACTTTAGATGGTTGGTACCAGAAGGAGTACTAGTAAATTGGGAGGGGAAAAGATATAGACTGGATTCAATAGATAAAGTGTTAGAATTCGATGATAGATACTTTGCTGCAAATGAGGGACAAGAAATAAGAGAAGAGTTAGAATGCCAAGGGCAAGAGGAAGCAACAGGAGAAGAGAGGAGAACACAACAAGAACAAGAGAAAATAGAGAGAGTAGAATGAGAAGGAGCAAGGGCAAAAGAACAGAGACAAACAAGAACAACTAGGACTGTAAGACCTATATATAAATAACAGAGATGGAGGGGGAAAGTGAGATGTGGTTGATAAATATAAATGGACTGAATTCACCTACAAAAAGGAAAAAAATCTTTACACGATTACAAAAATTAAAAGTAGATATAATTTTAAATATAAACAGTCTAAACTCACCAGCTAAAAGAACGCAGACATTCACGAAGCTACAAAGATTGGATATGGACATTATAAATTTGCAGGAAATACATATTAAGAAAAAGCACAGAAAATTACTAGAATACCCAAGATTAGGCAAACTGTATACATCATTAGCAAAACAAAAAAAATGAGAAATAGCAATATACATTAAAAAACAATTAAAATCAAAACAAATATACACAGATGAGGAGGGAAGAATTTTAATGATTGAAATAAAAACAGAACAAAAAATATTATTGATCTCAATCTATGCACCAAATAACAACCAAAATGAATTCTATAGAAAGATACACAATAAAGCAAAAGAATTAGAATATGAACATATTTGCCTAATTGGAGACTTTAATGCGATTATAGATGTGAAAAAAGATTATCAAGCAATAAGAAAAATAAAACAAAGAAAAAGTCACTACCTGACACATTTCATGAGATGATGCACGAATTATGTCTACAAGACACATGGAAGGAAATAAATAAAGAAAAAAAACAATATACGTTCTATTCTAGTCCACATCAATCATGGTCTAGGATAGATATGGTATGGATGACGACAGAACTTAGAAAGGAAATAGAAGAAGTGGAAATAATGACCAATACATGGGCGGATCATAATCCATTAAGAGTAATATGGAAAGGCCAGAAGAAAAGAAAAAGATGGATGTTGAACAAAGAAATATTAAAAGATAAAGAATATATTCAAATGATTGAAAAAGAAATGAACATATTTTTTTAGGATAAACACAAAAGAAGAAACATCCCTCCAAAACCTGTGGGACACCACAAAAGCATATATATAAGGCCTAACAATTGCTTACACAGCGAAGAAAAACAAAAATAAAAAACAAGAATGAGATAATTTGTTAAAAGAACTTAAAAAATGGGAGCTAGATTTACAGAAGGAACCCCAGAACAAAAGAACTAAGGAAAAAATAGATTTGATAAAACATAAGATTAATTATGTTAAACATAAGATTAATTATGTTAACATAAATTATGTTAAGTAGTTGGAGGGCCAGTCGTGCTGAATCTGACCGGACACTGGTAAGATCTCATATTAAGAATTACCTAGTGGCGATAAAAGCAGCAAAATGTACCCATTTTGCTGCTCTTATTGCGTCATCAGATAATCGCCCGGCTGCCCTGTTTAGGGTGACCCGCTCCCTGCTCCACCAGGAAGCGTGGGAGGACCCCTTGGAGGGAAGAGCCGAGGATTTTGTTCAGTATCTGTATGACAAAATCACTCAGATTCGGGAAGATCTGGACTCCGACTGGGTAGATCCAGCGGGGATGACGGAGGCAGGTCCTGAGAATGTTATCTGGGATGAATTTGATCCTGTGACCCCTGAGGACGTGGACAGGATTCTGGGTAGACTGAATGCAACCACATGTTTGCTGGACCCGTGCCCCTCCTGGTTAGTGCTGGCTTCCAGGGAGGTGACGCGAGGCTGGCTCCAGGGGATTATAAATGCTTCATTGGGCAAGGGTGTCTTTCCCACCGCCTTGAAAGAGGCGCTGGTGAGACCTCTCCTCAAGAAGCCTTCCCTGGACCCGGCAGTATTGGCTAATTATCATCCAGTCTCCAACCTTCGCTTGAGAGTGTGGTTGCGCGACAGCTCCCCCAGTACCTGGATGAAACGACGTATCTAGATCCATTCCAGTCGGGCTTCAGGCCTGGGTACAGCACAGAAACGGCATTGGTCGCGTTAGTTGATGATCTCTGGAGGGCTCGGGACAGGGGGTGCTCCTCTGTCCTGGTCCTGTTAGATCTCTCAGCGGCTTTTGATACCATCGACCATGGTATCATGCTGCACCGGTTGGAAGAGTTGGGGGTGGGAGGCACCGTACTACGGTAGTTCTCCTCCTTTCTCTCCGACTGGTCGCAGTCTGTGTTGACAGGGGGGCAGAGGTCGACCCCGAGGCCCCTTATATGTGGGGTGCCACAAGGATCGGTCCTCTCGCCCCTTTTGTTCAACATTTATGTAAAGCCGCTGGGCGAGATCATCCGTGGTTTCGGGGTGAAGTACCACCAGTACGCTGAAGACACCCAGCTGTACATCTCCACCCCAGACCACCCCAACGATGCCCTTGAAGTGATGTCCCGGTGCCTGGAGGCCGTACGGATCTGGATGGGGAGAAACAGGCTCAGGCTCAACCCATCCAAGACCGAGTGGCTGTGGTTGAGTCGCTGACTATTGGGGGCAAATCATTGGCCCCCACGGAAAGGGCTCGCAACTTGGGTGTCCTCCTGGATTCACGGCTGCCTTTAGAAGAGCACTTGACGGCCGTGACCGGGAGGATTTTTCATCAGGTTCGCCTGATCCACCAGTTGCGTCCCTTTCTAGATCGGGACTCTTTACGCACGGTCACTCATGCCCTCATCACCTCCCGTCTGGACTATTGTAATGCTCTCTACATGGGGCTCTCCTTGAGGAACACTCGGAGGCTTCAACTGGCACAGAGTGCGGCTGCACGGGTGGTGATGGGAGCAACGTGGCACTCCCATGTAACACCTCTCCTGCGCGAGCTGCACTGGCTCCTGGTGGTCTTCCAAGTGAGCTTCAAGGTTTTGGTTATCACCTTTAGAGCGCTCCATGGCTTAGGACCTGGTTATCTACGGGACCGCCTGCTACCACCAATAGCCTCCCACCGACCAGTATGCTCCCATAGAGAGGGGCTCCTCTGGGTGCCGTCGGCCAAACAATGTCGACTGGCGGCCCCCAAGGGGAGAGCCTTCTCTGTGGGGTCACCTACTATCTGGAACGAGCTCCCCCCAGAGATACGGAGGATCCCGGTTCTGCGTACCTTCCATCGCGTGCTCAAGACTTCCTTATTTCATCAAGATGGCCTGACCTAAGTCTTTCCCCTTTTTAAATGGAAATTTTAAATTTGTTTTTAAATAATTGGGGTTTTAAATTTGTTCAGCCAAATTATTTAATTCCTTTTATTTTATTTTAAATTTTGTATTTATATGTTTTATTCTATGGCTGTTCACCGCCCTGAGTCCTTCGGGAGTAGGGCGGTATATAAATTCAACAAAAACAAAAACAAAAAAAAAATTGACTACACAAGCAGAGATGGCACGGAAAATTAAATCAGCAAAGCAAAATTACTTTGAACATGCCAATAAAACGGGTCGATGGTTTGCATACAAATTGAAAAAAGATAAAGAGAAAAAAACGATACACCAGTTACAGGATGAGAAAGGGGAGATACACTTCAAAAAAGAGGAAAATATATATATATAGCAAAAAACTATTTTCAAAACCTATATACACAAGAGAATATATCCGAAGAAGATATTAAATGATATTTAGAAAAGATGAATTTAGTCAAATTGGAGGAGACACAGAGGGAGATATTAAATGGGACAATTAGTATGACAGAATTAATGGAGGCAAGAAAAAAACAAAAGAACAACAAAACACCAGGTCCAGACAGACTTCCAGCAGAATTATATATGATATGTCAACAACCATTATTTATTTATTTATTTATTGGTTCGATTTATATGCCGCCCTTCTTCGGAGACTCAGGGTGGCTTACAATGCATTAAGCAATAGCCTTCATACTTTTGTATATACCTGCTTAGTAGGTCTTTCGGCCCCCCACAAGCGGTGTTCTTTTTTATACAAAGTCAGCTTATTGCCCCCACAATCCGGGTCCTCATTTTACCTTATGAGGACCCGGATTGTATTAGATATTAGATGAAATACTATGTCAGGGTTCCAAGGAACACCTCCAACAAAATAAAGTTCTGAGGCCTGAGGTTCCTCGAAGTTCCAATTTATTAGAGATGTCATGTTGGCACATCTGAGAAAACCCGAATCTGAAAGCTTCCAGGTTTTCTCCACCCAGCTAACAATTCACAGCCCTGTCCCACACCCACAAGTTCATCACATTGTCCAATCAACTCTTCACACTCAACTGGATACAATCTTCCTGCAGTCTCCATCAGACGCAGGCAAAAGTCCTTGAATATGGAATGTTGTTGTGACTAACTTTCTACCGCTCCAACAACAACCCCCTCCCAACTTCCCCAGCTAAAATATGTGGCAGTTAAGAAGCAAAAAAGAAAACTGACAGGCTTCCCCCCCTCAGGAAAGGAATGCATCCTGGGACAAGACTGAAGTCAGGGGTTAACACAATTAGCACATTAACCACCTCTCCCCCCACCAGGAGGACCCTTAGGCTTATCAGGGAATTTATCATGAAATTGCCTAACTAAGGTGTCTGCCTGAACATCCCAACACTTCACCCATGTGGCTTCAGACAAGGGGTATCCCTTCCAATGAACCAAATATTGCAAATGTCCCCTCTGCAATCTAGAGTCCAAAATCTTCTTCACCTCATAATGAGTCTCACCCTGCACCACAATCAGCTTTGGGGGAGCAGCAGGTTGAGGTCTCAATTTAGATCCCACAGCAGGCTTTAACAGGCTGCAATGGAAAACAGGATGAATTTTTCCCAGTATGCGGGGGAGATTTAACTGTACAGTCACTGGGTTAATCACTTTCACTATGGGGAAGGGACCTAAATATTTCGGTCCTAACTTCTTACTCTTCAAATTCAAACGTATGTACTTGGTGGAAAGATACACATGATCTCAATGGAGGACACAAAGGAGAAGGGAGGCCTAGGTCTACCAGACTGGGAGCTATATTACAAGGCGGCGGCGGCGTTGAATTGGATCAGAGAATGGATAGATCTATCAAATAGGAGAACGCTATACTTGGAGGGATTTGATCTGAGTCGAGGTTGGCATGCCTTTCTGTGGGAGACATGTAATAAGAGGTGCACTATATAAAACATGGCAAGATATCAGAAGGCAACACTATAGTAAAATCCCACGATGGTTGTCGCCTATGGAGGCGCTAATTTATCCAAACACTATAGAAATAGGAAAGATGCGGAAATATCAAGAATTGTTGAGTAGTGAGGGAGACCTACTTACGAGACAAGAACTGGAAAGACGAGGCATTATGATTGATTGGTGGCCATATCTTCAAATTGAGTCAAAATATACAGCAGACCGGAGACATTATGATTTTCAAAGCCAACCAAGTGAACTAGATAAAATTTTAAAAGGCACAGATGAGAAAATAATATCTAAAATTTATGGATATTTAATAAGGTATAAATTAGAGGAGGAAACAGTGAAAGAAAACATGGTAAGCTGGGCAAGAAATATAGGTCACAATATAGAGTTGGATAGATGGGACAAGCTATGGGCAGAAAATTATAAGATGACACTGTCGATTCCATACAAAGAAAATTTATACAAGATATTTTATAGATGGCACCTTCCTCCGGCACGTTTGGCTAAAATGTTTCCAAACACATCACCAATGTGTTGGAAGTGCAAGACACAAATGGGGACATATTACCATCTCTGGTGGTCTTGCAGAAAGGCACAACGCTACTGGCAAGAGATTAAGAGAATAATCGAAGAAACAACGAGGCAAAGTGTAGAAATGAAACCAGAATTCTTTCTATTTGGAATGACTACACCACAGTGTACCAAGGAGATAAAATATCTTACCATCCACATATTGACAGCGGCACGTATAGTGTACGCTCAGAATTGGAAATCCGAGATAATACCAACAGAAGAAAAAATAATAACAAAAATAAATGAATGCGCAGAGATGGATAGGCTCACAAAAGAGCTCCAATATAAAGAGAACACTGACTTTTATTTAGTTTGGCAAAAATGGTACACATGGTTAGAAAGAAGGATAGGGCCAACAACATAGGACATTAGGAGAACATAACTCAAGAATTGTAGAAATAGATACATGAGATGAGCCGTAGGATTGTATAAATAAATGGTTAATATGTTTGTAGAAAGATACTGCTGAACTTCAATGAATATATTAAGGTATAAGCAAGTGAATTTGTAAATAGTATGATTAAGGAAAATTGGTTAAATGGACATTAATCACCGATGCGAAGGTTTTCTAGAAGTTAGTCGATTGACTCTTTGTTAATGTATAAGTGTTTACATGTATTTGTGTTTTATGTTTGTTTATGTTAATTAAAAAAAAAAGAAAAAAAAAGAAAAAGATACACATGATCTCCCACCCAAAAGGGGGGTTGGAGAGATCGGTGTTTGTCTGCTTGCTTTTTGTATGCTTCGGCTGCTTCATTCAGGGCTTTTTTGTTATTCTCCCAGCCTTTCTTTAATGACTCCATCCATTCATTCAGAGTCATGGAAAAAGGCTGTTCTCTCGGCAGTTCTGGCATAGGGACAAATTCCATGCCGCTTTTAATCTGAAAAGGCGTCAGTCCCGTACTACTATGCACCGCATTATTGTAAGCCACTTCTGCGAAAGGAAGCAAGTCAGCCCAATTATCTTGCTGGTAATCCACATAACATCTGCTGTATTGTTCCACCATGACATTAGCACATTCTACGGCTCCGTTCATACTCGGGTGGAAAGCTGAGCTAAGAGAGCGTAGAGCACAGGGAAACGGTGCTGAGAGCAATGAATAAAATACATACAAACTGGTTTATCAAAGTTTTTACTTTGTAGTGGAAAACAATCTCATAGTCTTTAATCAATCCAAGTCTTTGCCAGTCAAATCAGTCCAGTGATACACAAGTCTTCTTACCATACAAAACAGCAGTAGATAATAAATAGCAGCACATTCACGCTGGTAACAGATCACGATGGTAGCATATCCACCCACGATGGTAGCATATCCACCCACGATGATAGCATCTCCACATACGATGGTAGCATATCCACACACGATGGTAGCATATCATCAATGACTACATTTCAGCTCCCTTCTTAAATACAGTTACAACAGAGCTTATCCAATTAGGATACAATGACTCAGCATTACAATGATTTAGCAGTACTTCTTAAAGTCATAGAACACATATATTGTCCATATATTGCCTGGACAACCTGTTAGGCATACACCATATCCTAACAAACTCCATGCAGCCAGTAGATCTGTTTGACAAACATCTCGGCTAATCTCTTAGCCGAGGGAAGTCCAGAACAAGGAATAAAATGGGCCTGTTTGGAGAACAGGTCTATCACAGTCCATATTACAGTATTTCCGCCACTTTCCGGGAGCTCTACTATAAAGTCCATAGCTATTTCTTCCTATGAGCGGCTGGGCTCAGCTACCTGTTGTAGCAAACCGGGAGGCTTCCCTGGTCTTGTCTTATTGCTGGCACATGTGGCACAACTTTTTACATAGTCCACATCAGCTTTCATCTTTGGCCACCAAAACTGCCATCTAATCAGATGAAGGGTCTTTAGAAATCCAAAGTGACCAGCCAATCAAGAATCATGGCTACGCTGGAGCACCAGGAATCTCATGCTGTTGGAGACGTAAATTTTCGAACCTTTCCAAGCTAGTCCATCACGGGTGGTCAAAGTGTCTTGATTGTCGGCTAGCCTTGGATCAGTAGATAGTGCTGCCTTCAAGTCG
This sequence comes from Pituophis catenifer annectens, assembly GCF_029215685.1. NCBI lineage: Eukaryota > Metazoa > Chordata > Lepidosauria > Squamata > Colubridae > Pituophis > Pituophis catenifer. The sequence continues at coordinate 21,448,243 of NW_027256885.1, forward strand.
GCAATTAGCTTCCCATCGATGGGATCAGTCCGCCTGCTGGCCTGACTCCAGGTAGTGACTTGCGCCGCACTCTGCGTGTCCGGGATGATGGCATGGATGACATCCTCCCTCTGGCTGTCATATTGGGGTTTCCTTGAGAGGGCGTCTGCAAGCAGGTTCTTCCCCCCGGGATGTATTTCAGCTTGAAATCAAACTGCTTGAAGTACTGCGCCCAGTGGACCTGTTTGGGGGAAAGCCTTAGTGGGGTCTTTAAGGCTTCGAGGTTTTTATGGTCTGACCATACCTCAAAGGGGATCTTGGCTCCCTCTAAGAAGTGCCGCCACGATAGAAGAGCCCAACAAACAGCAAAGGCTTCCTTCTCCCAAACTGCCCATCTCCGCTCGGTGTCTGAGTTTTTTGGACACATATGTGCAAGGAAGCAGCCGTCCTTGGGGGGTCTTCCTGGAGGAGCACTGCTGCCACTGCAATGTCGCTGGCGTTAGCCTGGACAATGAACTGCCTATCTGGGTCTGGGTGCTGAAGGAAGGGCTCCTCTGCAAACAGCTGTTTCAAGCTTTCAAACGCTTTTTGACAGCTTAGCGTCCAGGCTAACGGCTTTGTTGGCCATGGCTTTGCGGGGGAGGGTCCTGTCTTTAGCAATTTGGTAAGCGGCAGAGCCACTTCTGCGAAGGCTGGGATGCATTGCCGGTAGAAGTTAGCAAACCCCAGGAAACTTTGCAGCTGTTTCCTGGTGTGAGGGGGCTGCCAGTCAAGTACGGCTCGCACTTTCCCGGGATCCACCTCTATGCCTTTGTTCGACACTCGGTAGCCCAGGTAGTCCAGAGAAGTTTTGTGAAACTCACATTTGGATAGTTTCGCATAAAGTTTTGCGGCTAACTGTTTCTTTAGTACTTGTTTGACTAGTTTCATATGTTCTTCTAATGTCAAACTGAATATGAGGATGTCATCCAAGTAGACTAGAACCCCCTTGTATAAATGTTCGTGCAACACTTCATTAATCAATTGCATGAATACAGCAGGGGCTCCTTGGAGACCAAAGGACATGACTTTGAATTGGAAGCTACCTAATGGGCAGTTGAAAGCAGTTTTCCATTCATCCCCTTTCTTTATGCGCACCCTGTAGTAGGCTTCTCTCAAGTCAAGTTTAGTAAACACTTTGCCTTTTGAAAGGTAGCTCAGTAGGTCTTTCATGAGGGGAAGGGGGTAGGTGCTTTCCACGCACACTGCATTTATTTCACGAAAATCCACACAGAGCCTCATCCCCCCATCTTTCTTTTCCTTAAACAGCATCAGGGCAGCTACTCTGGATTTTGCAGGTTGGATGAACCCTCAGGCTAGGTTAGTATTGATGTAATTCCTCAGCTCAGCCATCTCTTTTGGAGTCATTGACCGACCCTTGAGGCACCCCACAAACAAGGCGCCTTGGGGTCGACCGCTGCCCCCCTGTCAACACGGATTGCGACCGGTCAGAGAGATAGGAGGAGAACCACCGCAAAACGGTGCCCCCCACTCCCAGTCCCTCCAGCCGGCGCAACATGATACCATGGTCGATGGTATCAAAAGCCGCTGAGAGGTCTAATAGGACCAGGATAGAGGAATAACCCCTATCCCGGGCCCTCCAGAGATCATCCACCAACGCGACCAATGCCGTTTCCGTGCTGTACCCAGGTCTGAAGCCGGACTGGAGCGGATCCAGATAGACAGCTTCACCCAGGTACTGGGGAAGCTGTCGTGCCACCACACTCTCAACAACCTTCGCAATAAAGCGAAGGTTGGAGACTGGACGATAGTTAGCCAAAACAGCCGGATCCAGGGATGGCTTCTTGAGGAGAGGCCTCACCACCGCCTCTTTCAAGGCGGCCGGCAGGACACCCTCGCTCAAAGAAGCGTTGATAATCCCCTGGAGCCAGCCTCGTGTAACCTCCCGGGAAGCCAGCACCAACCAGGAGGGACACGGGTCCAATAAACATGTGGTCGCGTTCAGCCGTCCCAAGATCCTGTCCACGTCCTCGGGAGCCATGGGATCGAACTCCTCCCAGATAACACTCTCAAGGCCTGCCTCAGTCATCTCGTCTGAACTAACCCAGTCGGCGGCCAAGTCTTCCCGAATCTGAGTTATTTTATCATCCAGATACTGTACAAAATCCTCAGCTCGGCCTTGCAAGGGGTCCTCCCGCGCTCCCAGATGGAGAAGGGAGTGGGTCACCCTAAACAGGGCGGCTGGGCGCTTATCTGATGACGCGATAAGAGCGGCAAAATAGCTAGATTTCACCGCTTTTATCGCCACTAGGTAGGTCTTAATATGAGACCTTACCAGTGTCAAGTCAGATTCGGAACGACTGGCCCTCCAACCGCTCTCTAGGCGTCTTTTCCGGCGCTTCATCTCCCTCAGCTCCTTGGAGAACCAAGGAGCTAAGTGAGTTCGGTGCCGGGTCAGAGGCCGCAAAGGCACGACCCGGTCCAAAGCCCCGGCAGCCACCCTATCCCAGGTGGCCGCCAGGTCATCAGCCGAGTCATGAGCTAGAGTCTCAGGAAATGGCCCAAGCTCCATCTGGAACCTATCAGGGTCCATCAGGTGCCTGGGGCGGAACCACCTGGTTGGCTCTGCCTCCCTGCGACGGGGTACGGCGGTCAGAAAGTCAAGTCGAAGGAGCGAGTGGTCAGACCATGACAAGCGTTCAATATCTACATCCCCTATATCAAGGCCACTCAACCACTGACCAGAGATAAAAGTCCAGAGTGTGTCCCCCCATATGAGTAGGGCCGTGAATTACTTGGGTCAGGTCCATGGCCGTCATGGAAGCCATGAACTCCCGAGCTACCTCAGATGTTTCACCGATGGATGGCAGGTTGAAATCCCCCATGACCACAAGTCTGGGGGTATCAGCCGCCACCTCGGCTATAACATTGAGGAGTTCGGGCAGGGTCATTGCCACGTGGCAGGGAGCCAGGTACGTGATCAACAGACCCATCTGCACCCCACGACCCCACTTCACAAAAAGGGACTCACATCTGGCTATCTGAGGTACAGTGGTCTCCCTCAGATCAAGACCTTCTCTTAGAATGACCGCCACCCCCCCCGCCCCTGCCCTGAGCTCTCGGCTGATGAAATGCACGGAAGCCTGATGGGCACATCTCCATGAGGGGAACTCCCCCCTCATGGCCCAACCAGGTCTCCGTGATACCTGCCAGGTCCGCTCCCCCCTCCTGAATAAGATCACAAATGAGGGGGGCTTTATTTACTACGGACCTGGCATTACACAACATCAGCCGGAGACTCGGGCCCTGAGACTCTAAGCAGCCTGGGGAACGGGAAGAGCTAAGGGGACCGGGGCACGCAATCGCTCGGAGATAGCGAGCACGTGCCCCCACCACATGATATGGCCCCCTGCTCCCGCCATACCTGCCCCTCCCACTCAGCGTATTAATAGAGAAGCCCTCACTAGAGGGCATTCTAACAGTCCCCTTTCCCCCAGAGTCCGCACCCCCTATGGCACCATTAATAGCAGCCGGACTAGTCTCCAACCCCCGTGGGTTTTCCCCCAAACCCACATAACCTCCCCCCCTCAGAACCCCTTAAAAGTCCCTGTAGATTGAGCAGGAGGGGTTTCAGTGGGGTTTGTTGGAGGATGTCTAGCCAAAGTTCTCCCTGGGGACCTCTCAGCTGAGGGGTTGTGGCGTGGGTGAACTTCTCTATCAAGAGCTATTGACATGGTATACCAGTCTTGCAGTCGCTCTGGCACCCCCCGGATTCCACAGGCGGTTCTGACTTCTTGATCAATGGCTTCTTTAAAATAATGCAGAAGTATTCTGTCCGGCCAATGTCCCAGGTTCCCCGCAACCCTTCTAAAGTCCCATACAAAGTTCTTTATGGGTCGATTTCCTTGACTCATCACCTTTATCTCTGCTCCACTCTCGTTGATTCAGTCTCAGTCTTCGAATCTGGCCCGGAGCAGCTCAACAAAACCTTCCGCATCATTTAATTCAGTAACCCCCTCATTATGCAGCTGGGCCATCCAGTCAGCAGCATCTCCCTCATTCATCCCCTCCGAGATCGCAGATACCAAGTCGCGATCTGTTTCATATTGCTTTCCATACTGATCTATATGAGCCCATACTCAGCTGAGGAAATAGGCCAGTTTGGTAGGCTTACCGTCAAACGTCGCTCTAAACCGTGGTGGCAGGGCCCTTGCTGGTGGAATCGCCATGGCGACTGGAGGCGGGGCAGGGACCTGTTGGGGTGCTGTGGCAGGTGGCAGGATGAATGCCAGCAGCTGAACTGGAACCTGTGGCGGCGGTGCTGCTGGTTGCTGGATCAGACCCCACGGCAGTGCTGGGATCGTCAGGGCAAATTGGGCCCATGGTGATCCCGTAAGAGGGGGTGCAGATGGTGCTGGTATCCACTGGCACTGGACCCACCCCTGGCCGGGATAGTATCCTCAGCCTGGGGGGATAAATTCTGCAGGGGGTAGCATGAAGGCAGGTTGATGAGGGCTGGATACAGGACGACATCCAGGTGATCGTACTTTCGGTCCCATCTCTGGAATTGGATCAGGCTGTTAACTTTTCCCAGAATCCATCTCCTTGGACCGAGCGCCTAGGCTTTGTATCACCTCTGCAGCTTCAAGGGCTTGTACCATGCCTTCAGAAGGAGAATACCGGGTCTCGATAAACCTTCCAGGATGTGCTCCCATGGCTCCCTCTGCAATCGCCTCTCTCCCTTCCATCTTTGCTGAGTCTTCACACCACCCAAGCTTTAGGTTGGTGCTGGGGCTCAGCACCCCATTCAGCCCCCTTTTGGGGTGCTGCTTAGTTATTTAGGGGATTCGGGTTAATGTCAGGGTTCCAAGGAACACCCCCAACGAAATAAAGCTCTGAGGCCTGAGGTTCCTCAAAGTTCCAATTTATTAGAGATGTCATGTTGGCACATCTGAGAAAACCCGAATCTGAAAGCTTCCAGGTTTTCTCCACCCAGCTAACAGTTCACAGCCCTGTCCCACACCCACAAGTTCATCACATTGTCCAATCAACTCTTCACACTCAACTGGATACAATCTTCCGGCAGTCTCCATCAGACGCAGGCAAAAGTCCTTGAATATGGAATGTTGTTGTGACTAACTTTCTACCGCTCCAACAACAACCCCCTCCCAACTTCCCCAGCTAAAATATGTGGCAGTTAAGAAGCAAAAAAGAAAATTGTCTTCCAAAACTGACATACTGCTAGAAATTTTTTAATGAAGCACTCCTGAAGGCCAGAATACCTAACTCATGGATGGAAGCCACCATAACGCTTATCCCAAAAGAAGATACAGACAAACAACAAATCAAAAACTATAGACCCATTTCATTGTTAAATGCAGACTACAAACTATTTCCATTGATAATTTCGGAAAGATTTTAAAAAGTAATAAATGAATACATCCACCCTGACCAAAATGGCTTTATGCCAAAAAGGCAAATAAAAAACAATATGAGAATTATAATTGATGTATTAGAATATTATGAAACAAATCCAGACAAACAATTGGCATTAATATTTTTGGATGCACAAAAAGCCTTCGATAACTTAAATTGGAGATTACTTATTCTACAATTAGAAAATATGAAATTCGGAGATAAATTTGTAAAGATGGTAGAAAAAATATACTCAACTCAAACGGCAAGCATAGCAATAAATGGAGGCACTACTGAACAATTCACAATAGCAAAAGGAGTGAGACAGGGTTGTCCTCTATCCCCCTTACTATTTATTTTAACACTAGAGATACTGTTAAACAAAATTAGAAGTGAAAATGAAATAAAAGGATTGAAAATAAAAAAAGAGGAAGTCCAAGCCTTTGCTGATGACCTGGTCTTCATCTTAGACCAACCAATACTGTCAGGACCCAAATTAATAACGCAAATAGAGGAATATGGAAAAGTAGCGGGACTTAAAATTAATAAACTCAAAACAAAGGCACTAACAAAAAACCTTACCAAGCAGCAGGAGAAAGAATTAGAAGACAAAATGGGTATCCAAACGACAAAGAAAATAAAATATTTAGGAATATGGTTAACAAATAAAGGTTCATCGATCAAAGAAGACAACTATAATAAATTAATACTACAGATAAGAAAGACTTGGAAATTTGGAGCAAATTACAATTATCCCTTTTAGGAAAAATAGCATCGATTAAAATGAACGTGCTACCACGATTACTATTCTTATTCCAAGTAGTTCCCATAAAATTAGGAAAAAACTTTTTTAAAGATCTAAATAAATTAATAGCGAACTATATTTGGCAGGGAAAAAAATCAAGAATCAAAATACAATTACTGCAAGATAGTAGAGAAAGAGGAGGATTTGGACTCCCAGATTGGGAAACCTACTATAAAGCAACATCACTTATATGGATCAAAGACTGGATGGAATTACGAAATAAAAGAATTTTAACATTAGAGGGATATGATTTACAGATAGGGTGGCACGCCTTTTTATGGTAAGGAAAAAATAGACAGCATAACTATTTTCAATGACGCTTAATCAGAGATGCACTACTACAAACATGGCAAGGGATAAAAAAGAATCATTATGAGAAAATTCCAGAATGGTTATCCACAATGGAGGCACAAATCTACCCAAATGCATTAGACATTGACAAAATGAAAAGATATAAAGATTTGTTAAATAGTCAAGGGGAATTGAAAACAAGGCAGGAATTAAAAGAACAGGGTACAGACATTGATTGGTGGCCTTACATGCAAATAAAATCTAGATATAAGACAGATTTGACACAATATGGATTCCAAAGAGAAGTACATGAATTAGACAAAATCCTCCAAGGCACAGAAGATAAATTAATAAAAAAAATTACAATTATCTATTAAGATACAAATTGGAAGAGGAGGTAGTTAAGGAAAATGTGATAATTTGGGTGAAAAATTTCGGATATAACATTGAATTGAATCCTAGGGATCCTATATCCCTACGCACGGTCACTCAAGCACTCGTCACTTCCCGCCTGGACTACTGCAATGCTCTCTACATGGGGCTCCCCTTGGGGTGCACCCGGAGGCTACAGTTAGTCCAGAATGCGGCCGCGCGGGGGATTATGGGAGCGACGGGGCGCTCACATATGACACCTCTCCTGCGCGAGCTGCACTGGCTTCCTGTGGTCTTCTGGGTGCGTTTCAAGGTGTTGGTGACCACCTTTAAAGCGCTCCATGGCTTAGGGCCAGGGTATCTGCAAGACCGCCTTCTGCCGCCAATAGCCTCCCACCGACCGGTTCACTCGCACAGAGAGGGCCTCCTCAGGGTGCCGTCGGCCAGACAGTGTCAGCTGGCGACCCCCAGGGGGAGAGCCTTCTCTGTGGCAGCACCCACCCTCTGGAATGACCTACCCCCTGAGATACGCACGATATCAGACCTCCGGACTTTTCGTCGGGCCCTGAAAACACACCTATTCCATCTAGCTGGGCTGGCTTGATCCCATCCTCTCAGTTTTAATTGAATTTGGTTTTAATTGGGTTGTTTTTAATATTCTTGGGCCTAAATTATTTAATTGTTTTTTAAATTGTTTTTAAATTTTATATGCAATGTTTTATCTTGGCTGTACACTGCCCTGAGTCCCGTAGGAGAAGGGGGGTATAGAAATAAAATAAAATAAAATGAAATAAAATAAAATAATAAAATAAAATAAAATAAAATAAAATAAAATAAAATAAAATAAAATAAAATAAAATAAAATAAAATAAAATAAAATAAAATAAAATAAAATAAAATAAAATAAAATAAAATAAATAAATAAATAAAATCTGTATAAAATGTTTTACAGGTGGCACTTGCCACCAGCCAGATTGGCAAAGATGTTTCCCAATACCTCACCAACGTGTTGGAAATGCAAATAGCAAAAGGGAACGTATTACCACATGTGGCGGCCCTGCCATAAAGCGAAACAATATTGGAGTAGAATCAGATCACAATTAGAAGAAATAACCAAACAACAGATAGAGATGAGGCCAGAAACATTTTTTACTAGGAATGCTAGTAAAAATAATAGTAAAATAATAATTTTACAATAGTAAAATACTATTGTATTGTAGAAATACAATATTTAATTATCCATATTATCACAGCAGCAAGAATAATCTACGCTCAGAATTGGAAAAATAATAATATACCATCTGAAGATAATCTGATCAGAAAAGTTTTGGAATGTGCGGAGATGGACAAATTAACAAAGGAGATACAAGAAAAAGAGGAAACAGAATATTACTTAGTGTGGGAGAAATGGTATGAATGGCTGGAGGAGAGAGATAAAAGGCAAGGAAAAATTAAATAATGGTCGAAATAGGAGTAGAAGTATAATTGCAAATATGAGGAAACAAAAATTGTAGAAATGAAAGTGTGTACACGGGTATTTATATGTATATAGGTAAATAAATTAATATTAGAAGTATATGTACAAAAGATATAGTAGAATAAGGGAGAAAAAAATGTATAAGTAAGAAATTCTTGACTGATGTGAAACTGTTGAAAAGGAAAAAGTGTTAAAGCTTTCTTTTTGTTTTAAAAAAATGTTGTATAATTTTTTTTTAAAGTAGATATAATTTGTCTTCAAGAGACCAGCATAAAAAAACAGCACAGTAAACTACTGGAATACCCCAAAATTGGGGAACTATATTTTTCATCAGCACAGCAAAAGAAAAGAAGGGTAGCTTTATATATCAAGGAAACCATACATTCTAAACAAATTTATACTGATGATGAAGGAAGAATTCTAATGGTGGAGATAGTAATAAGCCAAAAAAAATATACTATTAATAGCAATATATGCACCAAATAATAAGCAAGAAGAATTCTATCAAAAGCTGCATAGAAAGATACTAGAATTGGAATATGAAAATATTTGTGTTGTAGGAGATTTTAATGCAATTGTAGATGCAAGATTAGATTTCAGAAGTAGCACGATTGGAATGAAGGCAAGGAAGATACTCCCAAAGGCTTTTTTTTAAAATGGTACAAGAAATCTCTATGCAGGATGTATGGAGAGAAATGAATCCGGGGAAAAATCAATACACATTCTATTCACATTGGCACAAGTCATGGTCTAGAATTGACATGATTTGGAGTACACCTGAATTAAGACCTAATGTGCAAGAGATAGAGATAGAAACTAATTTATGGGCTGACCATAACCCAATAAAAATAAAATGGAAAGGAGAAAAGAAAAGGTGGAGATGGACATTGAACCAATCTATATTAAAAGAGAAAGAGTTTATGCAAACAGTAAGAGAAATGGAATGTTTCTTTAAAGAAAACAAAAAAGAAGATACTTCACTACAAAACCTATAGGATACAACTAAAGCATATATTAGAGGTTTAGCGATAACTTATATAACGAGAAAAAATAGAAATCAAAAACAACACCAAAAGACATTAGAAGGAGAATATAAAAAATTGGAATTAGAACTGCAAAAAGATCCAAAAAAGTAAACCTTAAAAAAACAAATGGAAATAACAAAACACAAATTAAGTTTAATAGAAAAAGAATTGGTGCAGCGAATTAAAAGAGCAAGACAAAACTTTTTTGAAAATGTGAAAAAACCAGGAAGATGGTTAGCCTTCAAACTGAAAAAAGAGAGAGAGAAGAAATCAATAAGCAAATCACAAGATGAAAAAGGAAAGTTACCGTTTCAAAATGAGATTAAAAAGAAAATAATTCAGGAATACTACGAAAAATTATATGACAAAGAAGGAAGGATAACACAATACCTGGAAAAAGCTAAATTACCGAAAGTGACTGGAAATATTAAAAATATGTTAAATGAAAAAATAACGATGATGGAACTGACAAAGGCAATAAAGAGACAAAAAAATAATAAAACCCCAGGACCAGATGGATTACCAGCTGAAGTATATAAACATTTACAGCAGTGGTGGGTTGCTCCCGGTTTGGTCCGGTTCTATAGAACCGGTAGTAAAACCGGTGGGAGACTCCGCCCACCTGCCACGACGTCATCATGGGTGATCTGCGCATACGCAGGAAATGATTTTACCTAACTTGTTGGGTTGGCAATATATAAACCATGAATATAGCTTTAAGACTGCTGTATTGCTGTATTGCATCATACTGTGTCCTGATTGGTTAGCTCTGTAGCCAATGTCCTTAAGAGGGAGCTAGAAACATCGTTTGTTTCTCTCTTCAATCCCCTTTACTGACTCTTTGCTGTTTGCTCTGTTTGCTACTGTTTGCAAATACAGAAGAACTATTTACAACGACTGGTAAGAAGACTTTGTTATTGGATTATCCCTGGACTATTGTTTTACTATCTACTGCTTTATATGTGAATGACCTGGACTGTTTATTGGACTGTGCCTTATTACTATTTCCTGAAAGTAAACACAACTCAGTGTATCTCTGTGTTGGCTGTGTTTCTCCTAACTACTCTCAATCGCTTTCATGTGCACACCCTTGCTACTCAAGGGTTGCTCTGCGAATTCCTTAACACAGAAGCACACCAGCGAGCAAAGCGACCGCGCACGCGCACTCCCACTGCCAACCGGTAGTAAAGGTAAGTAGAACCCACCCCTGAATTACAGGATATGTTGAGTTTGTCAATGTTAGAGGTTTATAATGAGGTTTTGTTAGAAGCTAAAATACCAAACACCTGGATAGATGCTAATATCACTTTAATTCCGAAACAAGACTCAGACTTGACACAGATAAAGAACTATAGGCCTATATCATTATTAAATGCAGATTCCAAAATCTTTGCATCAATAATGGCAGAGACTAAAAAGATTTCTGAATGAATTTATCCACCCAGATCAAAATGGGTTCCTTCCAAAAAGACAAATTAAAAACAATGTAAGATTTATACTACATACATTGGAATATTATGAAGTACACTTGGAAAAACAAATGGCGCTGATCTTTTTAGATGCACAGAAAGCCTTTAACAATGTAAATTGGCATTTTATTATACAACAGTTAGAATATATGAATTTTGGCAAGAAGTTTATAAACATGATTAAGGCAATATATTGTAATCAAATGGCAAAAGTAATAGTTAATGGGGACCTAACGGAGCATTTTAATATTAAAAAAGGCACAAGACAAGGATGCCCATTGTCCCCATTGCTATTTATACTATAACGTTGGAAGTGTTAAATAGAAATATCAGAAAAGACTGAGAAATAAAAGGTATAGAAATAAAAAGGGAAAAATATAAATTTACAAGCATTCGCAGATGACTTAGTATTAATTTTAGAAGAACAATTGGAAATGGGCCCTAAATTAATGGGAATAATAGAAGAATATGGGAAAATTGCAGGATTGAAAATAAATAAAGATAAAACTAAAATTTTAATTAAAAATCTCACAGAAAAACAGAAGAAAGAATTGACAGAGAAATTAGATTTACAGACAGTTAAGAAAGTTACCGTAAATACTTGGGAATATACTTAACAGCAAGATGTGTTACAATTAAGGAAGATAATTATATAAAACTGTTACAACAAATTAAAACAGACTTAGATAAATGGAAAAATTTGCAGCTATCAATGGTAGGGAGAATAGCAAGTATAAAAATGAACTTTTTGCCAAAGCTACTTTTCCTGTTCCAAACGGTCCCAATAAAACTAGAAAAAAAAATACTTTGATGAATTGAATGCTATAATTTTGAAATATGTTTGGCAGGGAAAAAAGCAAGAATAAGATTGAAAATGTTGCAAGAGTCCAAAAACAATGGGGGCTTTGGACTACCAGATTGGGAGCTCTATCACCATTCAGCTGTATTAATATGGGTGAGGGAATGGATAACTCTTAGACATAACAGATTACTGCTTTTAGAAGGCCATGCTCTCCAATTAGAATGGCATGCTTTTTTATGGTATAACAAAAACAAAACTCATAGATATTTTCAAAGACACCATATAAGAAATGCTCTACTTTCAGTATGGGAAAAGGTGAAAGCAAAAATTTACATTAGAATTCCAGTTTGGCTCTCAACAATGGAATACATCCAAATCAGGGGTGAAATGCTTCTGATTCGGACTGGTTCAACTGATCCGGTAGCGATGACAGCCGGTGGTTCGGAGAACCGGTAGCAATGACAGCTCAAGGCTCCACCCACCCGCCTGGTTGTCGTTACTTCCTGGTTTTACTTCTGGAGAACCGGTAGTAAAAAAATGCTTAAAAAGTAAAAGAAAAGTTCTTACGATCAGCTGAGTGATGCGGGATCGTGGGAACTTTTTTTTTTTTTACTTTTTAAGCATTTTTTTACTACCGGTTCCAGAGAACCAAAGTGCTCGGCTGCTCCCCCTTTTCACTCACACCAAGCTTCCTGCTGTGGATTTTCACACCTTGCTTCATGCGCCCTCGTCTTCTTCTTCTTCCTCCTCTCCATCTTCCAAGTGGAAAAACACCAGGAGCAAGCGCAAAAAGAAGCGTGTGCTTGCTCCTGGCGTTTCTCCATTTGTAGGAAGCTTTCGTACCTGTGAAGGCAAGTCTGGCTTCCTGTGCTGCTTGCTAAAAACCTCACCAGTACTGCTGTGCACGCAGCTTGTGTGTGTGTGTGTGTGTGTGTGTGTGTGTGTGTGTGTGTCTTTGCTCCTGGTTTTTCGCAACAGCCCGTGCCTGATGTCCCATCCACGGCTGGCTGAACCGGAGTTGGGGAATTCATTCACCCCTTTTGGTCTTGCCCAGGCCGGGCTGGCCGAAACCGCCCCCAGATCACCTTGGGGGTCGTGCGGCGTGACGGCCGATTTCTGCTGCTCTTAAAGACCCTGGAGGGGATCCGGGCGCAGCAGCCCATGCCCGACATCCCAACATCCCATCCCAGGCCTCTCGTCTTAAAGGCACCTCGCCCAGCTCCCGCCGCCCCGGGAAGTGGAGGAGGTGCCTTGGCTGCTCCAGCCACCCTGGGAGGCACAACAGGTGAGGCAGTGGTTGCCCCCGGCAGGCTCGGAATGGCAGCGCCTGGATCCTCTCCAGGGACTTTAAGAGCAGCGGAAATCAGCCAGGGATGGGACGTCAGGCGCGTTTCTTTTTGCGCTTGCTCCCAGCGTTTTTCCACTTAGAAGATGGAGAGGAGGAGGTGGAAGAAGACGAGGGAAACAATCCCGGGCACGTGAAGCAAGGCGTGAAAATCCGCAGCAGGAAGCTCAGGGTGAGTGAAAAGGGGGAGCAGCCGAGCGCTTTGTTTCTCTCTCTCCCCCCCCCGTCATCTCCTGGACTGGGTGGCCAAGGTAGAAAGGCGGGCAATCTTTGGGGCTAGGAGGCATTGGACCTGGCTTGGTGAGGGGGGTCAGGCTGGTCAGGTGCTGATCATCAGAACCTTTTTCTTACTTTTTAAAGCATTTTTACTAGTTAAAAATGCTTTAAAAAGTAAAAAAATGTTGGCCATGCCCACCCAGTCACATGACCACCACCAAGCCACGCCCACCAAGCCACGCCCACAGAACCGGTGGCAAAAAAAATTAGATTTCACCACTGATCCAAAAGTAGTAAATCTGGGAAAAAATGTAACATATAAAGATATTTTAAATGTGAAAGGGGAACTTAAAACCAAGAGTTTTAGACTCAAGGTGTGGACTTATCATGGTGGCCACATATGCAAATGAAATCGAGATATGAGAAAGATATTAAGGACTATGGTTTTTATAAAGTGCTTACAATATTTGACCAAATAATGTTAGGAGTAGATGAAAAAATTGATAAAGAAAATATACAATTTCTTGTTAAGCTTAAAAATGGAAGATGAACAGGTAAAAGAGAGTGTTGAGGGTAAAACTGCCCTCTGCAAAGTGGTGCAACGGACCAAACAGCGAATAGATACGTTGCTTAGCAAAACACACAGATACTCACAGACTCTGAATGTTTAAAGAAAAATAAACAGTCTTTACTTGTAGTAAAAACAAACAAACTTGGCTTCTCAAAACAAAGATAACACTTCTTCAAATAATCACGGTTCAACACAAAAACATAGTTTGCTTACAATTCCAGTTCTCTTCAGTAACACAGACACAGTTCCTTTCAGCAGTTCAACCTTCTAATAGCAGGAGCAGAAGTGAATGAACTTCCTGCCTTCTTGTATGTCTGCTTAGCACAGCCAATTAGTCATCTTGTAGCAGTTAAAGTTACAGAACATAGTTTTCTATATATTACCTACCTAACTGTAGGATAAGCATCCAACAAAGACAATGATAGTATAGGCAAAAAACTTTGGATATACTATAGATTTAGACAAATGGCAAAAGTTTTGGGAAAGAAATTGTAAGCTGACAATAGCAACTACATATAAGGAAAAATTATATAAAATGTTTTATAGGTGGCATTTACCACTGGCAAGATTAGCAAAGATGTTTAAAAGCATGTCCATCAGATGTTGGAAATGTAACCAGACACCAGGGACATATTATCATATGTGGTGGACATGCGTAAAAGCAAAGCAATATTGGACAAAAATACATACATGGTTGGAGAAAATGATAAAATAACATAGATTTTAAGTCAGAAATATTTCTGCTAGGCATAATACCTGAAAAGTATGATAAAGGGAACCTATACTTAATATTATATGTTTTGACATCAGCAAGAATTGTATTTGAACAGTATTGGAAAAATGAGGAAACACCTACAGAGGATGATGTAATTAAAAAATTTTTAGATTGTGTAGAAATGGATAGATTGACACTAAAAATAAAAGAAAAAGAAGATACAGAATATTTTCGAACATGGGACTTGTTTTATAAATGTTTGGATAGCAGAGGTAGAAATTAGGAGTGGGAAAAATATTATTGTATAAAAATAAATTGATCCAGACAATACGCAGTTCATTAAGCACTTATGTATGTAATATGAAAATATATAAATAAACTGTTTTTTTTAAAAAAAGGAAACAGCATCAGAGACAGAGGCAGAGCTGGGGCCTTCCGTCCTCCCCCAGGTGGAGAGGCAGCTGTATTAAGGGCCTGAGCTGAGTGAGGGGGAGGAACAGATGGGGCCCATCTCAGATGCGCTTATGCGCAGAGAGGAAAAGAGACGAGAGCAAAGGAAAACAATAAGCCGGCTCTCAAGGAAAAGCAGACGTGGATGCTAGCCAGCCCCTCCCTGGCTGGGAAATAAATAGTAGGGGTTTGGGAGTGGCTGGTTGTTGCAGACAACCATTTGCTTTTAGGATACAGCAAGCAATTTGGATTTTTTGGACAGGTCTGTTGGAAATAATTATGTTCAATTTTTGTTTATCCACGTGAATAAAAGACTGTTCCTACCCTGTTTGAAAAGGGGTTTGTTTGTACTTGCGAGTAAGTGACTTATCATTACTTGCTAAGGCTGGGTCAGAACACCCTCCTTCAAATCCCAATTTATTTATTATTTATTTGTTTATAAAATTTATTGGCCAAGGGAGGCAGAGCTGACGTTGCGACGGCACGATGGAAGATCCTGGGCTCTAGGATCACCGTGGATATCCCCGCCTCTGGATGGTTCTTTTTGGACCTCACCGTCCTGTTGAGATGATGATAGTGGAGGGCACATTCTGTCGATCCCAGGGACACTGCAAAGTCCCTGGTTGATCCAGGAGAAGCCCTTTTTCTGGTGGCGGGGTGGCAGCCATTGTAGCTGCTGAAGTTGGGACAGCTCCGGAACGGAAGAGCTCGGAAGGAAGTGTGTCGACTTGGTGAGAGACTTTCTAATATAGTCTATATGAGAGAACACCCTGAGAGTGAAAGTAATATCAAATTGAAGACAGAAGAAAATTAAGCGGTGGAATTAAACTTGAGTCTAAGGTAGTTTTTTTTACTTTCAATTTACTTGCATTTGTGGATGTCTATACGTTTTTTGCTTTTTAACCCGGACTGGACTGGATTGGACGGAAGATTTCCAATTTACTTATTTAATCTTTAAACTTTTGGTGCCTTTTTAGAATAAATTCTCTCTGATTCTATTTTTCTCTATTTTTTCCCCTCTTCGGCTATTTTTATTTTATTGCGTATTGAATATAGCAGGGGAAAGTGAAGGAAATAAGTAACACTGCCATCTAGTGGATTGGAAATTTTGTTTCTTTTTCTTTGGTTTAAAGCAACAATTGTGTTACAATTCAAGGACTCTGAGCCTATTCATAGATAAGATAGTGGGGAGAACATCAAAAGGACATAGACTGTTTGCAGGATTGTTTATGCAGGTGTTCTTCTGGGAACTATCAGAGGCAGGAGCCTGAGATTGAATAAGAAGACATTTGCAGTGACTCTGAAAGAGAACTGTAAATACTATTTGGTACTTAGAATTCTTGGATTTCGTACAGAAGTGATTTTTATTTGGACAGAAAGTCTTCTTTTTTCCCCTTTTTTTTTCTCTTTTTCATTTTTATGTGGTAGTTACTTCAACTTTCCCCTGTGTAAGTATTTTTAATTGGACTGTGAGTTGACGGAGGATCTTTAATTTTTCTTTTTTAATTTTTAACTTTTTTACACATATATAGAACTTTCTAGTGCTTCTTTTTTTCCCTCTTTCCTCTTTTCTCTTTTGGCTTTCTTTTTGCTTTTTTCCTCTCTTTTTTGGAGTGGAGATTGCCAAGGTGGTCAATATTTTTCATTGAATTGAATTGGATTAAGGCATACAAGAGCCTGAAGATTGCCTCATTGCTTTTTGTTGCTTTTTTCTTTCTTTCTTTCTTTCTTTCTTTCTTTCTTTCTTTCTTTCTTTCTTTCTTTCTTTCTTTCTTTCTTTCTTTCTTTTTCTTATCTTATTGATATTTGGGGTAATATTTGCTCCATCCATAAACGGATTAAGGTATAGAAGAACCTGAAGAATTTTTTATTTGTTTAAACCTTTTGCAACTATTTCACAGAATGAGTAGAAAAGCAACAGCTATTGGCTCTTCCACATCGACACCCTCTTCATCACCATCTGGAGGACAGCGATCAATACAGACAATGCTACAACAGGATAAGGAGAAGGAATGAGAGAAGGAAAAGGAGGCGACATTACAGATGACTTGGCAAGGAATCCAAAATATACAAACAAGAGTAGAGAATATTGAACAAAGAACAGAAAAGACTGATGAGAAAGTGGAGAGCATACAGCAAATGATGATGAAATATGAAGATAGACTCAAAAAAATTGAGGAAAAGGAAGAGCAAAGAGATAAAAAAAATCAGAGACATTGACACTAGATTGGATGAGGTTGAATGAGGTAAGAGTGGATTAGTGGGATGGGAGATGGACAGATCAGAATTTTATCTCAGATTTCAAATTATAGAAGAAGAAAAGGGAGAAAACCTGGCAGAAAAAATGATAGAAATTTTAGCAGAAGCATTAGAAATTACCAAAGAAAAGATGATGGATGGCATCGATGAGATATTTTGAGTCTATACAAGGTATGCCATGCGAAACAAGTTACCACGAGAAGTACATATAAGATTTACCAAGAAATCAATTAAAACACAAATACTGCAGATTGCAAGAGAAAAAACACTGAAGTACAAGGAGAAAGAAATTGTGGTTCTGAAGTAAATACCAAGAAGAGTGAGGGAGATGAGGAAAGAATATCAATTCCTGACTAAAATACTACTTCAAAAAGGTGTGAATTACAGATGGCTGATACCAGAAGGATTAGTGCTTACATGGCAACAGCAAAAATATAGAATAGATTCAATTGATAAAGCTAAAGTCCCGGAAGTTGGCGCCGCGGCAAGATGCACAGGCTTTCTAGGGCTCCTGGAACTCTGCCAAGAAACTCCGCTCCTGGACGGTCCGAACTGGACCACACAGTCTTGTTTTGACTGTGATAGCAGAGGGCACGTCCTGAGGCTCCCAGGGATATCGCTAAGTCCCTGGTTGAGCCGGGAAAGCCCTTTTTCCAGCAGTGGAGCAGCAGCCATTGGCTGCAGAAGCTGTGGCAACTTCAGGAAGGAAGATCGGAATGACAGTGATTAGATCGGTGAGAAACTTTTACTTTTTTTTTCTCTACTAAGAACACCCTTATTAGTGCATGGGACTATGATGGGCAGTAAATGAAGAGGAGCAGCGAACCTATTTTGGATTGATTTTATTCTTCCCAAGTATATAGTTTAAAAGACTTGAAATTACTTAATTGGCTTATTTCTATTTTGGATAACTGGACTGGATTGAAAGCAGGAAAGCAGTATTGGGACACTTCTGAAATCTTTGGAACTTGTGGATCCTGGTTTGTAATACCTCCTGAGTTGAAATTTGGATTGGGACCTTTTTTTTTACTTTTACTTTTGGGCTATTTAAAAGAAAGTTTTTTCTCTCTTTCCCTTTTTTTTCCCCCTTCCCTTATAAGGATAGGAGAATTAGGGGAGTGTGTAGTGCTGCCACCCACTGGAAGAGAAATTTTGTAGCAGAACAAAGGATATATTGTAGTCAAAACAAATACAGAGACTGAAGAGTTACTGAACACTGTTTACACAGGTGCTCTTCTTTTAAGCTGTTAAAGCCTGGGAATATACTGGAAGGCCCTGAATTTGTTTTTTATTGTCTTTTTACTTCTTTGTTGAGTAACTATCTTAACTCCAGTGAGATGTGTGGCTTGGAAAGAGGCAAAAGGAAAAACCACTCCCTGTAGATTCTCTGGACATAAAGGATTTAAAGAACTATTTTTTTTCTCTCTTTGTTGCTATTGTTTTTTTTCTTTTTTCCCTTTTTTTTTTGATTTATACACAAATATTGGATTAAGGCACTCAAGAGCCTGAAGAATTATTGTTAATTTTTAACTTTAATTTTGATTTTAAATTTTTTTACTTTTTTTTTCTTCTTTTATTATTTTTTTTTTTGCTTTTTATTTGGAGGAGCATTTCAATTTTTTGTCTCTTCCTATACATGTGTGTGTGTGTGTGTGTGTGTGTGTGTGTGCATATACATACATACATACATATATATATATATATATATATATATATATATATATATATATATGTACACACACATACATATATTCTTTTTCCCTTCTTTTGGATTAGGGTCTTTGGAAGAACCTGAAGAATTGGATTATTTTTTTTCCCTTTTTATTATTTGTTTCCTCTTTCCTCTTTTCCCCCCTTTTCTACCCTAGTTTTTTCTATTCTTTTTTTTCTTTTCCCGCCCCATTGCTTAGTGGGACCCTTTAAATATTTTTTGAACTCAAAGCAAATTTAGCCAACTCCAAAATGAGCAAGAAAGTAGCGATGGTGGGAGCTGCAGCGACTACACCATCTTCATCACCATCTGGAGGCCAACGCTCCATTCAGACAATGATACAGCAAGAGAAAGAGACAACACAAATGATTCTACAAACACTTCAAAGAATGGAAAAACAACAACAAAGAATGGAGCAACAGTTACTTAAAACTGATGAAAAGGTGGTTAGCATACAACAAACAATGATGAAATACGAAGAAAGACTGGTTAAATTGGAGGGAAAAGATGGCCAAAAAGAAGAAAAAATGAAGGAAATTGAGAATAGACTCGGAGAGGTCGAACAAGGAACATCTGGCTTAATTGGATGGGAAATGGACAAAGCAGAATTCTACTTAAGATTTCAAAATGTTGCAGAAGAAAAAGGGGAGGATCTTGCTGAGATTATGAATACAATCTTAGCTGAGGCCTTAGAAGTAACTAAAGAGAAGATGATGGACAGAATTGATGAAATTTATCGAGTTTACACTGGATACGCATGCGCAATAAGCTTCCAAGAGAAGTACATATAAGATTTACTAAGAAATCAATTAAGACACAGATTTTACAGGCTGTTCGTGACAAGGCTTTGGAATACAAAGGGAAGGAAGTTACAGTTTTGAGACAAATTCCAAGGAAAGTGAGAGAGATAAGAAGGAAATATCAATTCTTGACTAAAGTTTTGTTGCAAAAAGGGATTAATTACAGATGGCTGTTCCCAGAGGGAGTAGGCTTAACATGGAACTCTCAAAGATACAGACTGAATACAATTGATAAGGCAAGAGCCTTCTACGAGGAAGCTCTTAAAGAGACAGACGCTGATATGGAAGTTGAAGCTCAAGCAACGCTAGCCCCAATAAAACCTGCGGAAGAGGAATTGATAACGCTGGAAGAAACAGAAGGAGCTGTGGGCGGAGTCATAGAATACAAAGAGCAATGTGAAGCCAGAACAACTAGAGCAACAAAACCTAATTATAAAGTATGAATATGGATGAAAGGAAATTAATCTCAATAAATATAAATGGACTTAATTCAGCCAATGAAAGAAGAATAGTATTTCACAAATTAGAAAAATTAAAATTTGACATAATTTGTTTGCAGGAAGTGCATATTAAAAAACAACATGAACAACTATTGATTCAACCAAAACTTGGCAAAACTTTTTTATCATTGTCAGAAAGTAAAAAAAGAGGAGTTGCTCTATATATTAGAAATGTATTAATGGCAGAGCAGAAATACGTTGACCCAGAAGGTAGAATTCTGATGGTGGAAATAATTGATAATATAAAAATACTTTTACTAGCAATTTACGCTCCTAATAACAATCAAAGTGATTTTTATAGAAAACTACATAATAACATAATTGAAATGGAGTATGAGAATGTTTGCATGATGGGAGACTTTAATGGAATTGTGGATGAGGAACTGGACTACAAAACACACAAAATAACAAGACATAGTAGAAAGGTACTGCCGAGAACCTTTTTTAAAATGACAGAGGAAATAAATTTGAAAGACATCTGGAGGGAGAGAAATGGGAAAAACAGACAATATACTTTCTACTCTGATAGACATTCATCCTGGTCCAGACTAGATATGATATGGACAACAATGGAATTGACCTTGAATATTGAACAAGTGAAAATAGACACTAACTTATGGGCGGACCACAACCTGGTGATTGCTATCTGGAAAGGGCGAAAAGGTAGATCTAGATGGACATTAAATAACACAATACTAAAAGAGAAAGACTTTATACAGAAAATGCAACGAGAGCTGGATTTTTTTCTTTAAGGAAAATAAGAAAGAAACATCGATACAAAATCGTTGGGATACAATGAAAGCTTTTGCCAGAGGATTAATCATTGATTATACAAGGAAAAGAAATGTGAAGAAAAAACAAAGCCTTAAAGCTTTGAGAGATGATCATAAAAGACTTGAAAAAGAACTCCAGAAAGATCCATATAAGATGTAAAAATTAAAATGAATATTATAAAGCACAAAATGGATCTACTGGAGAAGGAAGAATTAGCGCAAAAAATAAGAATTGCTAAACAGAATTATTTTGAAAACGCAAATAAACCTGGTAGATGGTTAGCTTATAAATTGAAAAAAGAAAGAGAATCAAGGAAAATAATGCAATTAATTGATCATCAAGGACAAAGTAGATTTGGAAACAAAGAGATGGGGGAAATAATACAGGAATACTATACACAACTATATAAGAAAGATGAGATAGAAGAGGATAAAGTGGCAAGGTATTTACAAAAAGCTAAATTACCAAAAATTCCCAAAGAGGTTGAGGAGTTATTGGATGGAAATATAACGATGATGGAGCTAACAGAGGCAATTAAGAAACAAAAGAATGGAAATGCACCAGGCCCAGATGGACTGCCAGCCGAATATTATAGAACTCTACAAGATTCACTATTGATCCCAATGCTGGAGGTTATGAATGAAGTAATGATAAAAAAAGAAATACCAAAGACATGGACTGAGGCATACATCACTTTGATTCATAAGGAAGAGACAGACCCACAACAAATCAAAAACTATAGGCCGATATCCCTGCTAAATGCAGATTATAAAATCTTTGCTACGATATTGGCAGAAAGACTTAAGAGATACCTGAATAATTTTATACACTCCGATCAAAATGGATTTTTACCTAAAAGACAAATCCGAGACAATATAAGAATAATCTTGGACACTTTAGAATACTACGAAGCGCACCCTGAAAAGCAGATGGCCTTGATATTCTTAGATGCACAAATAGCCTTTGACAATGTCAATTGGCGGTTTATGATGTTACAGATGGAGGAGATGGGCTTTGGGAAAAAATTTCTTCAAGCAATTGAAGCTATATACACAAAACAAAAGGCTAAGGTAATGATAAATGGAGAATTGTCTGAATATATTGAAATAGAGAAAGGCACTAGACAAGGATGCCCACTGTCCCCATTATTGTTTATATTGACATTGGAAGTGCTAAGCAGAAATACTAGAGAAGAAAAGGAGATAAAAGGTATGAAAATTCGGAAAAAGGAATATAAATTACAAGCTTTTGCAGATGATTTGGTTTTTATTATGGAAGAACCCTTAACATCTATAAATAAATTGCTAGAAAAAATTGGAGAGTTCGGAGAAGTGGCTGGTCTAAAAATTAATAAAGAAAAGACAAAGATAATGACTAAAAATATGTTGAAAAAGCAAAGAGAAGAATTGATGGAGATTTCAAATGTACAGGTTACGAATAAGGTAAAATATTTGGGGATAAAATTGACAGCAAGGTGTAGTTTTCTTAAGGAAAATAATTATAATAAGGTTAAACGACAGATAGGACAAGATTTGGAAAAATGGCGTAACTTGCAACTATCTTTAATTGGGAGAATTGCAACTATTAAGATGAATATTTTGCCTAGAATGTTGTACTGTATTTGTTTCAGACAATTCCGATAAAGTTGGATAAGGATTTTTTTACAGATTTGAATAAAATGATATTGAAATACATTTGGCAAGGGAAAATGGCAAGAATAAAAATTAAGTTGTTACAAGATGCTAAAGTGAGGGGTGGCTTTGGTTTACCTAACTTTGAATTATATTATCAAGCAGCTAGTTTAATGTGGATCAAAGAATGGGTAACACTGAAAAATACTAGACTTTTGAATTTGGAGGGACATGATTTGTTGATGGGGTGGCACGCCTTTTTATGGTACAAAGGAACCAAAATACAGGGGTATTTTAGAAGACATCAGATACATGAAGCGTTGCTTTTGAATTGGGAGAGGATTAAAAAATATCATTATTTGAAGATTCCAGTCTGGGTATCTACAATTGAAGCTTTTTCATATCCAGTGATATTCAAAAGGGAACAAATTGTTAGATATAGTGAATTATTGGATGAAAAGGGTGAACTTAAATTAAAGCAAGACTTAGAAGATCAGGGATTTAAGATGGATTGGTTTTCTTTTCTTTTCTTTTCTTTTTTTTTTGTAAATATTTTTTATTATTTTTCAAACATAAGCATAAAATATAACTTTCAAGAGCAAAAACTCGATCCGGTCATAGATGGTTACCACGCTTACATTCCTTTAACAGACTCCATTCACAATCTCCCATTACATCTTTAAAAGGTAAATAGTCAAAACATAAGAAGAATAAATTTTAACATAGATTCTAACATCCTTATCTATATATATCTATTGTATCAATACAATTTTAATTTCATATTTACTTTAGCTCATTTGTGTCTAAGTATCAATCCTGCTTATATCTGGTTCTTCTCCACATTGTCTTTATCATCTCTTTTACCATCAGTTGCAAAATACTTTTTAACAATATTCTAATCTCTTATTCTAATTATTAACCACAATTTTATCACCTCAAATCTTAATTTCAAACTCAATACATTTCCATTTTTCTTACCATTTATACAACAAAATTCTAACTACATTTCTTAGACTCTTGACCCATTCCATCAAATCTTGATATCTTAAATTTTATCATTGCTTTTACACATTTCAAATTACACAGATTCATCCCAAAAATTTTATTTAAACTAATTACTAGCATGTTCTCCTCCATACCTCCTTCTATTGTTTGGCTAATTTCCAGCATGTTGTGTTTGGTTGATTTCCAGCCTTGGCTAATTTCCATCATATTCTCCTCTGAGCCTCCCACCATTATTGGCTGATTTCCAGCATATCTCCTCCAACTCTCCTCCTGTTGCTTGGCTGATTTCCAGCATTTTATTGGCTGATTTCCAGCATAGTCTCCTCTAGAACTCCCACCATTGTTTGGCTGATTTCCAGCATATCTCCTCCAACTCACCTCCTGTTGCTTGGCTGATTTCTAGCATTTTATTGGCTGATTTCCAGCATATTCTCCTCTAACTCTCCTACCATTGTTTAGCTGATTTCCAGCATTTTAACTAGTTTCCAACATATTTCCCGAGTTTCAAACTCTTAACTAATTGGTGCCCATCACCTCTTCTTTTAATTCCCTTGCAATATAATTATCTATTTCATGTCAGTTTCCCAACATACTTTTTCGAATTAGTTCTCAATATGTTTCATAATAATCATTTTCAGCATATTTTAAATTAGATCACACTTTGTTACTAAGATCTGTGTATCTTCTTGTTTCATTCAATAAAACCATAATTAAACATATTTACCAATCTAACATTGCTTACAAGTTAAAGTCAAAACATATTACATCAAACATTAATTTTTCTTAAAGTTATCTCATATTTATACATACTCTTCTTTAATATTTTAGCCACCTTTATCTCAATCCTCTATTTTAATTACCATCTCTTATTTTCTATTTTTATTACTCCAAAACCCCTCCAGTTTTTATCTAAAAATCATTTATACCTTTAAGCTTTAAAACATTACATTTCAATTTAATTACATTTGATTTTATCTTCTTTTTCCTTCCTTCTCCTTTCTGTCCAGCTGTTCCACTTCAAAAGTCTATCTGCTCAATTTAAAAAATTATGTGTGTCACTTTAATGCTTTTGAAATGTCTGGTCCATGTGTGATGCATCAACTTCCTGTCTTTGTTCCTATGCCGCACCCAGTTTTTTGCTAGGCTTGTTAAATTCCATTGTGAAAAATCCAAATTATTTTTTCTTTCTTCATAGAATCACCCAGGGACAGAGTAGGAATCTCCAAAATCCATAAATTTAATGTTAATTTCAAAATAGTCCAAGGTATAAAGCCATTTACAATGTTTCTTTTCCAAACGAAAAGGAAATCACTTTAATCCACTCTCCTGCTTAGTCACCGCAGACTCCATGGCAATTATGTAGCCACCCGTCTGTCACTCTTCATTAGCCTCATTAACTTTCTAAAGGTATAAATTCCCAGAAAAACATTTCTCCAATCAACTCCAAATAAGTAAAAAAAGGAAAGAATCCAATTTTAAAATTATTAAATGCCAATTATTCCAAATCAAATTTCAAAGTCTGTCATGGGTCTTTGTCTCCAGAAGTTTTTTTTTTCTTTCCTTAATCTTCAAGCCCCGTAAATCTTCAGCCGCTGTTTAAGGCTTGGGGTCTTATTTTTCAATCCATTTAATTCTGTTGCTTTGCCTGGGTTGGTGTCACTCACCCGGCTTCAAGATATTGCTCTCTCCTCTTCTCTCCAGCACGATCTTTTTCCCGGTCCGCCGGGAAACAAGGTTTATTTATTTATTTATTTTATTTATTTTATTTAATTTGTATACCGCCCTTCTCCAACAGGACTCAGGGCAGTGAACAGCCACAGTAAAACACAACATATAAAATTTAAAAGCAGTTTAAAAGACATTAAATAATTTTGGCCATCAATTTAAAACAACCCAGTTAAAACCAATTACAAATTAAAACCGCAAGGATGGGATCAAGCCAGCCTGGCTAGATGGAATAGATGTGTTTTCAGGGCCCAACGAAAAGTCCAGAGGTCTGGTATCATGCGTATCTCTGGGGGTAGGCCGTTCCAGAGGGCAGGTGCCGCCACAGAGAAGGCTCTCCCCCTGGGGGTCGTTTAAAGATGAACTGGTTTTCTTATATGCAAATACATTCTAGATATGACAAAGATTGTAAGACAGAAGGTTTTTATAATAATTTGATTAACTTAGATAAAATTTTAACACATTCTGATGACTATGTAATTAAAAATTTGTATGGTTATTTATTAGAGGTAAAATTGGAAGAAGAACAAGTTAAAGAAACAATGATTGCATGGGGGGAAAATTTTGGTTATGGAATTGATTTAGAGAAATGGCAAAAACTGTGGTTGCAAAATTACAAAATGACAACGTCAACAGCATATAAGGAAAATTTGTATAAGTTGTTTTACAGGTGGCATCTACCCCCGACGAGAATAGCCAGAATGTTCAAGAACAAATCTGAAAAGTGTTGGAAATGTCATCAGACACCGGGCTCATATTACCATATGTGGTGGACATGTGTAGAAGCTAAAAGATACTGGACTAAAATCCACACATGGTTGGAAAAAATGACAAAAAAACACATAGACTTTAAATCAGAGATTTTTTTATTAGGGATTGTGCCAGAAATATACAATAGAGAATTGAGATATTTGATTGTGAATGTATTAACAGCGGCTAAAATTGTGTTTGCTAAAAACTGGAAAAACGAGATGAAGTTATTAAGAAAATCGCTTCCTGTGATGTCACAGCAACTGGAGGAAGCAAGAGATTCTCTCCCGAAGCTGACAGCTCCGTTTGATGTATCTGGCGGCAGATCAAAGCCACCCCCAAATGGGAAAAGTGAGGGGAAAGTGAGGGGAACATTCCAGCTCCGAAGTAGAGTAGTGCAACCTACCGGAAGAAGCTGAGGAACTCCCCGGGATCGATGCATCAAGAAGATGCCTGGAATGGCGTCCCAAAGCTGTGACTTCATCTAAGCAGGAAACCAAGACATCCCGGTAATCGCATTTAACTTGATTTGGTTTTGAAGAAAAATAAAAATAAAGGAACTTTGAAAGGCATTTCTACTACAACTTTTGATTTTGCCCATTGTATTTAAGCCAGAACTAAGAAGGGTGGCAAAAGGGTTGTGAAGGCGAAAAGAAAGAGAGAGTGACATTGCTTTGGATAAGATCGTAAAAGATTGTAAAAAGATCGTAAAAGAGGAAAGCTGGACGTTGTTATTCTCAATAAAAAAATCTCCCTGCTGCTTGTAAAATTGGGTTCTTTGAAGATCAGGTGAAGGAGAATACTGATTTGTTCAAGCTGTTTTGGACATTCACCCTGGAAGCTACAAGTAGGACGCCATTTGCATGAGCTGTCAATTTGGAACAATCTTCTGAATGCGAAAGTCAACGTACATTGCTCTTTGATTGCCATCTAGTGGTTAACTCTGGGATTTAATCCACAACTTGCCTGATCCTCTTTTCTCTTTGAGAAATTATTTATTGTGTTTGGTCTGATAATTATTATTATCCACGGGTTGTTATTATTATTGAGCATTTGATAGATATTAAATGAGAATTGTTAATTATTAATTGATTATTTACCTCTTAATTGTAAAACTAAAACTACAGCTTATTTGCCTTAACTAATTGGGTTACTTATTATTTTGAAGATTATATCAAAGATAGATAGAAAGATAGACTTGTAAAGTTATTAATTGCTTATCCACCAATTGATTGTAAAACTACAGCTTATTTGTCCTAAGTAATTGCTCTTCATATTTACTATACTAAAGATAGATAGACTTTAGAGTTATTTATTTCAATTCATTTTCTAATTGAAGGATTGGTTAAGTAGTGATTATTGTTAGAGAAAATTATTTGGTTGATTAATCCATACTTTAGTAGGAAAATTTTTGAGATAAAGTAGTTTTATTACTACGAAACTGAACGATATTGACAAAGAAACGTGGCAGTGCATGATTGATTGGAGAGATCTGTTAGGCCTATCCAAAATGGCTACGGGCTGGCTTAACATATTTTTAAATATTTTTAATTAGTTTATCATTTTAAATTGGGGCCAAATTAATATATATTCTTTTAATTGTTTTTAATGTTTGTATTGTATGTTTTTATCTGGCTGTACACCGCCCTGAGTCCCTCGGGAGAAGGTGCGGTATATAAATTCGAAATAAAATAAAATAAAATAAATAAATAAATCATGAAGAGTGACTACAAACTATTGAGGTGAAAACAGCCAAAATGGATAATAGATTAGAAAAAATGGATTCTCACTACACTATGATCAATAAAAAGATGGAAAATGAGATAGTGCTGCTTGAGATGGACAGATCTGGGTATTTTCTATGTTTCCAGAATGTGGTGGAGGAAAAGGAAGAATGTCTCAATAAAGTGATGGGAGAAATAATTGCGGGAATTTTAGGACGGGATCAACTT
The DNA here is from genome assembly GCF_029215685.1 of Pituophis catenifer annectens. Taxonomy (NCBI): domain Eukaryota; kingdom Metazoa; phylum Chordata; class Lepidosauria; order Squamata; family Colubridae; genus Pituophis; species Pituophis catenifer. The sequence continues at coordinate 21,476,282 of NW_027256885.1, forward strand.
GACGTAATGAGGGATGTTGATGAAATTTACTGTATTTACACCAGTTACGCCAGGCGTCATAACCTCCCAAGAGAGATCCATATTCGTTTCTCTAAGAAGACAGTTCGGGAGGAAGTACTACAGAAAACCAGGGACCAGGCATTCACTTACAGAGGGAAGCATATTATAGTACTACCACAACTACCAAGATGTGTGCGGGACTCTAGAAGACAATTCAACTTTCTTACAACAAATTTAAGAAAATACGGAATTCGGTATCGCTGGTTACTGCCAGAGGGGTTATCATTTACATGGCAGAGTCAGAGGATTAGACTTGAGACCCCACAAGACGCACAGGAATTTTACAAATCTCAATTCACTCTTTTTGATCGAGAGAGTGAAGGGGAACCAGAGAGTAGGAGTGCGGAGGATATTATACAGGAGACAAGGATGGAAAGCCAGGACGAACAGGAGAAGAAGACGAACGGAAAGGAAAAGGTTGGGGATGGACATGGATTGCAAGTGGAAACTAGATCACAAAAAAAGAAAGCCACAGGTAAGTGAGGATATGGAAGAGGGGCTGCACCTGTTTTTGGTGAATATTAATGGTCTAAACGCCCCAAATAAAAGAAAGAAAGTTTGGCTCAATCTACAAAAACAAAATTACGATTTAATTTGTCTACAAGAAACCCACATATGTAAAAACCAGCAGAGGGTGTTAGTTTGTCCCAAACTTGGGAAACTGTATGTATCCCTGGCCGACCAGAAAAAACGAGGTGAGCCAGGCTAGGATTCGATATTGGGATAAAACTCAAATATTAGAAATCCAAATCTTTGGTCAAGGCAGAAGTGCCTCTTCCGTGCCAAGGTGTTGAATTGACAAACGGTATTTGACGTAGGTACAGCATTGTAAAAGGGCAAACTGACCCTAAACAGATACATCCTGTTGTTTACTGTTTATTACACCCCAAATGTCATGTATATCCTAGAGATGAAAAACTGCTTCCCTTACTGTCCTCTTTACGGCTCTTAAGGCGCCTTTGAGCCCCTTATCTCCTCTTTTATTATGTCTTGAGCTCCGGAGCTGAGAACCTGAGCCTGTGGGAACCAGGCTGTTATGTCTTTCCTAGAGATAGATTAAAGGGTAACTTCTACGTGTGAAATGTTGCACTCTTCGTAATAACTTTGTCTTTATACTGTATAAATATCTGGTTGAAATCAGCCATCACTGTTCAGACCTTTTGGACTGTTTGAACCTTGCGCAAATAAACTCTTTCCTGCACTGAAGAGCTTGTTCTAGTCCGTCATTTTTCCTGTAACAGCTGGCGACCGCGGCAGGACTAGGTGCAAGGCGATATTTCGCTGAGGACCGTTTCGACCCCTCGGGACCATCGGGAGGTCGCTCCTGAACATTCTCCAGGCGCCATGGAGATACATCTCCGGGAGACAGCCGCGATAACCCGGTGGGCCCGACGGTGCTCTGATCGAGTCCAAGAACCCTGCGGTGCAGGAAAGGTGGTCTGAACAAATTCCTGGCCGGGAATCTATGGAGTGGGAGTGTTTTTAAGTGAGTATATTGTAAAGGAGTATTGTACCTGCCTCTCTTGAAGGCAGAAGAAGGGATTTGATCACTCCCTTGGGCTCGGGGTAGGCTACCCTAACGAAGTCCGTGTCAGGTTGTGTGGGTGGTTAAGTCGTCGCATTTCTCGCTAGCGGCCGTGAGTTTCCGGGGCTACGAGTCGACGGCAGTGTGATAAGATGGGGGGGGGGGCTCAGAGCGTGCCAAATACTCCTTTGGCATGCATGCTAAAAGGTTTTGACAAGTATTTCAGCAATCCTTCCTATCCGAAAGGATCAAAGGAGCGATTAAAATTTTTATGTAAGCATGTGTGGCCATTATTGGGGACAGGGTGGCCCCCGCAGGGATCATTAAGGGACGAAACGGTGGATAAGTTGTGGGGGGTGATTGTAGTGAATCAGGATAAATATCCTGATCAATTTCAATACATTGATCAATGGGCGAGAGCCCTAACAGAAAAAGCTGAGGATTTGCTGCAGTGTCAGGCTGAAATGGTCAGGCTGTGTGTATCCAGATCTGGTGGAAAGAGTAAAGGGGGGAGAGAAGGGGGGAGAAGTGAGCAAGAAAAAACCCAGGCAAAAAGAGGAGAGGAATATTCAAGGAGGAGAAAAGTATTGACAGAAGATGAGGAGGAGTTAGTTAGACCCCCACCGTATGCTCCATTGTGGCAGCAGCAGCCCCCAGTGCAGCAGCAGCCCCCAGTGCAGCAGCAGCCCCCAGCGCAGCCCCCAGACCAACAGCAGCAATTGCCGGGAGCTGTAGGAGGAGAGGGAGGTGGAAATCAGAGATGCATGAGCGATCCTGGGGCGAGACCGAAAATAAGGAAAAGTCCCCCGGTGGAAGAAGGTAGTCGGAGTGAAGGAGAAGATCAGGATGATAAGGGGTTGAAGGAAGCAACAGGAGGAGAGCAGGTGGGGGTGCAAACTCGCGCGGTAACAGCGAAGCTGAAGGCTAGCAAGCAAGAAGTTACAGCGCCTTTGTGCCAGGTGGATCAGATAATAGTAAACCAGCAGGGGCAGGTGGAACGTCAGCCCCTTTTTCAATACGTGCCGTTTACTACTACTGATCTTTTAAATTGGAAGCAACATTATGGGCCGCTGACTACTAAGCCCACTGAGATGGCGGACCTGTTTCAAACTATTATGTTAACACATAACCCAACGTGGCAGGATGTACAACAGTTGTTACGCACTCTGTTAACTCCGGAAGAACGAGAAAAGTGGAAAGCGGCAGTTAGGCAGTGTGTGAAAGAGATGTTGCCAAATGATGCGGATGTGCAGCCGGAGGTGTTGGTCCGGGCGCCCGAAATAGATCCGGGCTGGGACCCTAAGGAGGAACAGGACCGGACACGTTTGAGGGAATATCAGAATTTGGTGGTGCAAAGTCTTAGAAGAGCAGGGAAGCCCCCAGTAAATATGTCCAAGCCATCTCTAGTGATGCAGGGTGCGGATGAAAGCCCGGAGAGTTTCCTGCAAAGATTGATTGAAGCGTATGAGTTATATACACAGGTGGATCCAAGGCAGGGGGATAATGTGCGGATGTTGAATGAAAGGTTTATAGCTCAAAGTTATGAGGATATACGGCGAAAATTGCAGCGGGTAGAAGGAGCACTAGGGAAGAACACGACGGAATTGTTGGAATTGGCACGGAAGGTGTATGTCAATAGGGATAAGGTGGAAAAGAAGGAGAGAGATGCCAGAATGCAAAAGAAGGCTGAGTTATTGGCAGTAGCACTACAGGGAGGAATGAGTTTCGACCCCAACCCGGGGACACCCCTGGGTCCTAACCAATGCGCCTATTGTAAAGGAGAAGGCCATTGGCAAAGAGAATGCCCCAGATGGATGATGAGAGGTAGAGGGATGATGAGAAGACCTGAATTTGGAGCAGGAATGAGGGGGCAGTTTGCAGGGAGAAGGGGAGAACGAGGAATGAGAGGGGGCTTGAATAGAGGATTTGGACAAAGAGGCTTGGGACGAGGCTTTGGTAGAGGAGCTAGAGGAGGCGCCGGACCAAGAGAAGCAGAAAGTATTGGATTGGCAGATATGGTGTGGTCAGATTGACGGGGACCAGGCTTGGAAGAACCCCCGCCTGAGCCGTTGGTTACAATGAGGATAGGGGGCCAGCAGACAACATTTTTAGTGGATACAGGAGCAGGTAGATCAGTTGTAAATAAGCAAATTGCAGCCCCTGGATCACGTAAAATCCAGGTTCAGGGGGTATCAGGACAGATTATGGGACGGCAGGTCCTAAAGCCTGTGATGTGTGATTTTAAAAGGAGCTGAAATCCAACATGAATTTTTGTACATCCCTGAGTGCCCTATTCCATTGCTAGGCAGGGATCTGCTGAGCAAATTAGGGGCAACAATTTCTTTTGATGAAGGCAGTCAGAAGATGACCATAAGGCATTCTCCGGAGGAAATTTGGAGGTTAATGATAGGGAGACAGGTCGGTGAGAAGGAAAAGGAGGAAAAGTGGAGGATGTTTGATGTGCCGGGTTTGTGGGCAGAGGATAATCCACCAGGTTTTGCAGCACACCACCCTCCAGTGGTGGTTGAGCTAAAACCGGGAGCAATGCCAGTCAGAATAAGGCAACGTCCCGTTTCATGGGAAGCGATCTATGCTATCTATGAGAGTATACAGAAATATTTGGAAGCGGGTGTTTTGGTGCCTACTCAATCCCCATGGAATACCCCAATTATCCCGATTAAAAAGGCAGATGGGTCCTTTCGCCCGGTCCAGGATTTGAGATTTGTGAATAGCCGAACAGTTACCTTACACCCGGCCGTGTCTAATCCATATACTTTGTTAAATTTAATCCCACCCCAGGCGGGGTGGTTTTCTGTAGTTGATTTGAAGGATGCCTTCTTTACAATTCCTATTCATCCATCAAGCCAGCCGCTGTTCGCCTTTGAGTGGGAGAATCCTCATACGGGCACAAAAATGCAATATACATGGACTAGGTTGCCACAGGGGTTTAAAAATTCCCCGACATTGTTTGGAACAGCGCTGGCTAGGGACCTGCAGTACTATATGCCTCAGCAACCGGGGGATACAATTTTACAATATGTTGATGATGTTTTAGTGACAGGACAGACAGAGGATTTATGCTGGGACAATACTAAAATGTTATTAGACTTGTTGCTCGAGTGTGGGTATCGGGTATCAAGGAAGAAAGCTCAATTGGTGAAAGAGAGGGTGAGGTACTTGGGTTATGATATTGAGAAAGGACACAGGGCTTTAGGACCGGAGCGGAAACAGGCAGTTTTGATGCTGGCCGAACCTAGAACAAAGAGACAACTGAGAAGCTTTTTAGGGTTGGCTGGCTTTTGTCGTATTTGGATCCCCAACTTTGCTTTGATGGCAGCACCCTTGTATGCAGCCACCAGGGGCGCTAATACAGAACCCCTTGAGTGGGGGGGAGAACAGAAAAAAGCCTTTAAAGATATAAAACTTGCGCTGACTCAGGCGCCGGCGTTAGCCTTACCGAATTTGCAGAAGCCTTTTAATTTGTATGTAGACACAAGTAGAAATATTGCAGTGGGGGTGCTTACTCAACCGTTGGGAAGCTGGCAACAACCAGTAGCATACTTATCAAAACAGTTGGATGGAGTGGTGCGAGGCTGGCCGCATTGTTTGAAAGTGTTGGCTGCAATTGCAGAATTAATTCAGGATTGTAATAAACTTACTTTTTCCTGTCCAATAAATGTGCACTCTCCCCATGCGGTACAGTCCGTTTTGGATGCTAAAGGACATTTATGGATTAGTGGGCAGAGATTGGCAAAATATCAGGCAATCATGATTGAGAACCCCCAGGTGCATTTGGTAATGTCCAATAGGTTGAATCCGGCTACGTTATTGCCGACGGAAGTGGATACCCAACACAATTGTTTGCAGGTATTAGACAAAGTTTATTCCACCCGCCCTGATTTAACGGACATCCCGTTACCCAATGCACAGTTTAATTGGTATACGGACGGATCCAGTTATATTGTAGATGGATATCGGGTGTCTGGATATGCCATTGTAGATGATGAAGGAGTGGTGGAAAGCGGACCTTTAGGAAGTGGACATAGTGCACAGGTGGCTGAGTTGTGGGCATTGATACGTGCCTTAGAAAGGGCCAAGGGAGAAACATTGAATGTGTGGACCGATAGTAAATATGCATTCCTTACTTTACATGCACATGGGGCTGTTTATAAGGAACGAGGGTTTAGAGATTCAGCAGGGAAAAGTATTTTGCATGGACATCTTATTAGCCGCCTGATTGAAGCTGTAAATAAACCAAAGAAAGTAGCAGTGATGCATTGTAAAGGACATCAAAGAGGAGATGATAAGGTAGCTATAGGGAATAGAGCAGCGGATGTGGAAGCAAGGGAAGCGGCGAAGCAAGAGGGGCCTTTGCCTGACTTATCTGTCTGTGTAGCAATGGATTTAGGGGTTATCCCCCCTGAAATCAAACCAACATATACGCAACAGGAAAGTGTGAAAGCAGTGACAGACTTGAAAGCTCAGGTTGAAGATGGGTGGTATGTATTACCAGACAGGAGGATTTTCGTACCAGCCTCAATGGCATGGACACTAGTACGCCTAGCCCATGAAACAACACACATGGGGAAAACGGCTTTAGAATTGGCATTAGGAAGAGACTATTACATCAATGGGCTGGCCGGAGTCGCTGCTGGAACTGTTGCAAAGTGTGTTACATGTGCTAAGGTTAATCCAAGACAAGGGCCATTACTGCCCCCTGGTGCCATACCCCGGTCATACATCCCCATGGATTATATTATGATAGACTTTACTGATATGCCTAGATGTGGATTGTTCAGAGCTCTGTTAGTTATGGTGGATATGTATACAGGGTGGCCGGAGGCTTTTCCAACAAAGACCAAACAGGCGCAGGAAGTGGCAAGACTATTATTGAAAGAGATCATTCCCAGATTTGGAATCCCTAGTTATATCTCATCGGATAATGGTCCCGAGTTTGTCCATCATATTAACCAGGCAGTTGCAAAGGCGGTAGGAATAAAGTGGCGGTTTCACAGTTCTTTTCGGCCAGAAGCAGGTAGATGTGTGGAACGCATGAACAGGACTCTGAAGGAAAGGATTACTAAGATTTGTACAGATAGTCATTTAAAATGGCCAGATGCTCTACCACTAGCCTTGTATGCCATTCGAAGCTCACCAAGGGGCCAGCACAAGTTATCGCCATATGAGTTAATGTATGGACGACCGCCAGGGTTGTTAAGAAGAAACTTGGCAGGGTGGCCAGATTTGGGGCATAAAGGGGGGGGGGGGTCTGGAATATGGAAATGGTACAAGAACTTAATAAGCAAGTTGAGAGGCTTCAGCGATACGTGATGGAACAAGTGCCCCCCCCGGTTAATAACCCATTGTCATCCGTTCAAACCAGGGGATCAAGTGTGGGTCAAACATTGGAAGAAAGAGCCACTGGAAGGACGGTGGAAGGGACCTTTTACTGTTATTATGACTTCCCCCCTTGCTATTAAGATTGCAGAATCAAAGTCATGGATCCACTGGACACGAGTCAAGGCGGCAGCAGAAACTGGCTGGAAAGTGATTGTGGATAAACAAAACCCTACTAAGTTAACATTCAAGCGTGCTCAAAAATAGTTTTTTTTTTTTCTATTTTATATAGGATACTTGGAGGTGTGGTCGATTGTGGGGATCCTCAACGGATCATAAGAGTGAACTACATACCCGGGTTGTCGTATTCTTTTGGAAACTGATTAACGACAAGTGACTGAAGAACAAAGGATCCATGTGGGAGGAGAATTGGATGTGGGTGTGTTGGGGATTGGGGGTATTGGTTCTGTCGATTATTGTGTTTTACAGGTATAAACAGTGGTTTTGTGGACGACCAAGGAACATCACGGTACCAGCTACTCCAATTCCTAACTGCCCGGATCTGCTCCTGAACACCCACTCAGTATAAACTGTTTGGTTATTAAAGAAATCTTGATTGTAATAAGCAAAGGGGCGATTTCTGAATGTATTAAGATTTTTTTCCAATGTGTTGGTTCTGTAATTGTGGATGTGAGTGCTGTTGTTGCGCTCATTGTATAGACTGTGTTTTATGTACAGGGTGTTTGATTGAGTGTGACATAAAAATCATAGAAGAAGTACTAGAATACTATTTGGTGATAGGGATAAAAACACCTTATTACACACTTAAGGTTACCCCCACCGTTGAGAGAGCATTAAGGGATCTGAACAAAAAGGACCGGGAGGATGCAGAATATGGTAATCATTGGACTGGGATTATGGATGAGCGGATGGGTAATGAGACTACGAAGTGAGCTAGACATTCCCATAACAGAAGCGGTGAGTGAGGAGAACTGTGACCCATGCATACGCACAACATTGCAGGGAACACGGGTTTCTAAAACTTTGATCTATCACACCCCAAACCTGTCAGGTAAATAATACCATATATCACATGTGTGTGTTGAAGGATAAGGTACAATGTTACAACCCGGCAGAAGCTAAGCAAATCACCACTTATGAGATGTCAATATACACAACTGAATGTGGGAGAGAAGAACTTTTAAATAAGACGGAGTTTAGACAATTAGGAAAGTCAGTAGAGATAACATTTGATGCTTGTTTAGCTATCAATCGTAACTGTGATGTGTGGAAGTCAACATGTGGGACATTAGAATGGGAAAGAAGTTATATGTTGGACAAAAAATATATGTGCCGAAAGCAGGGAGAATGTAGTGATCGGGACACATATAGTTATTGTCCATACTGGGCTTGTGCAGTTATGTGGACGGGAGATCAGCCAGGGGGCTCTCAAAGATGTAAGCTGGAAAACGGGGTAGCTAGTAGTAACTGTCAACGAAACCAATGTAACCCTATAAAGATTACATGTACCCCGACAAAATTATGGAAGGAGGACTATGGATTAGGAATCTATGCGAAGGGAAAAGATCCTCTTGTAACCCTTCGATGGTATGTCACTAAAGTTACCAGAGCGACACAGGATACGAAAGGATTGTTCTGGTCATATTATTTGGAAATGGAGAAGTTGAATGTACCTGAAATTCCTAGTCATGTAACAAATACCTTTGTCAAATTAGCCGAAGATATAGCCCATACCCTGAATGTATCAAATTGTTTTGTTTGTGGAGGAACTAACATGGGAGAAAAATGGCCATGGGAAGCCCAGGAATTAAATTATTCCAAAGTCTTAGAAATGGATTATAAGGGTAATCTGTCCTATAATAAGGGCAAGGATGGAGACTGGATCTTGACTACTAGTTTGGTAGGGAATGTTTGTTTTCAGAGGAAAATTGTGCCAGGCTGTTATCAGGTAGGAAACCTCATATGTACCGGAAAATGGGAAAGTAAGGTATGGTGGTCAGGAGCAAATGCCACAGAGGGAACTGATGAAATGGCCTTGTTTAAAGTACACGGGTTATCCTTTTTAAAGGATCCAGATAATCAGACCCTTGAATGGCTGGCTCCTGATGGGCTATACTGGATATGTGGTAAGATGGCATATGGGGTCCTACCTAAATCCTGGTGTGGAGCCTGTGTCTTGGGATTAATTAGGCCTGGATTCTTTTTGCTGCCCCTTAAAACCCGACAGGTGTTAGGTGTCCCGGTATATGATGAGGTGGGAAACTTGAGACAAAGAAGGCATGTAGATACATCAGCAATAGGAAGAGTTAGGGTTGGAGGTAACCAGCGTAGTTGGGGGAGTGAAGAATGGCCTGCAGAGCGAATTATTGAGGTTTATGGACCGGCTACATGGGCGGAAGATGGCATGTATGGCTATCGGACCCCTATATACATTCTGAACCGTTTAATTCGTCTGCAAGCAGTGGTTGAAATCATTACCAACGAAACTGTAAAAGGTCTTACTCAATTAGCTAGGGAAAGTGTCAAATCAAGGACATATATTATGCAGAATAGATTAGCTTTAGATTATTTGTTAGCTAAGGAAGGAGGGGTATGTGGAAAGTTTAATTTGACTAACTGCTGTATAGAAGTTGATGAAAGCGGAAAAGTTATTAAGGAAATAACAGACAAAATGGTTAAAATAGCTCATGTGCCAGTCCAGACGTGGAAAGGCCTTAATTTACAGGATATGTTTTCAGGATGGTGGCCAAAGTTACCTGGCCTGCAGGCCATTTTTGGCCTGGTAGGACTGATAGCTGCAGGGTGTATTTTTCTCCCATGTATTTTACCTCTGTTTGTTAAAACTATCTCTAAAAGTCTATCCTTGCTGGTGGAACGTAAGACTACTGCTCAGGTGATGGCTATGTGGGATTATAAAAGGCTCCAGCAGGAAGAGGACTTAGAGGTGTGACTCGTCTGGTTATCTCAGATGAGTCACAAAGGGGGGGTATGAGCCAGGCTAGGATTCGATATTGGGATAAAACTCAAATATTAGAAATCCAAATCTAGTGCCTCTTCCGTGCCAAGGTGTTGAATTGACAAACGGTATTTGACGTAGGTACAGCATTGTAAAAGGGCAAACTGACCCTAAACAGATACATCCTATTGTTTACTGTTTATTACACCCCAAATGTCATGTATATCCTAGAGATGAAAAACTGCTTCCCTTACTGTCCTCTTTACGGCTCTTAAGGCGCCTTTGAGCCCCTTATCTCCTCTTTTATTATGTCTTGAGCTCCGGAGCTGAGAACCTGAGCCTGTGGGAACCAGGCTGTTATGTCTTTCCTAGAGATAGATTAAAGGGTAACTTCTACGTGTGAAATGTTGCACTCTTCGTAATAACTTTGTCTTTATACTGTATAAATATCTGGTTGAAATCAGCCATCACTGTTCAGACCTTTTGGACTGTTTGAACCTTGCGCAAATAAACTCTTTCCTGCACTGAAGAGCTTGTTCTAGTCCGTCATTTTTCCTGTAACAGAGGTATTGTGGTGTATGACCGCAAAGGATTATTGACTCAACAATTATACGCAGACGAAGAGGGAAGAATATTGTGTTTGGAGATTAAAATAGGTCTAAAACTGGCTCTACTAGTAATTATCTACACCCCCAATACTGATCAAATTTTTTTTAAAAAAAAATTGTATAAGCAGATAGCTGATCTCGACTATGAAAATGTATGTATTTTGGGAGATTTTAATGCAATCTCCGACATAGGTAAGGATTATGAACCAGGGAGGGGATCCCAAAAATATGCAAAAGGACAGAGAAAAACACTACCAAAAACTTGGGACAAATTGGCAACTGAAGTAGGACTGTCAAATGTATGGCGAGATCTACATCCTAAAGAAAAACAATATACTTACTTCTCCCCCAGGCATCGGTCGTGGTCACGGATTGACATGTTTTGGTCAACATCAGAGATTAAAGAAATGATTAAAGAATTGGAGATAGGTACGAATGTATGGGCAGACCACCATCCTATAATAATCAAATGGGCAGGGGAAAAAAAAAAGACCAAGATGGTCCATGAGAGCTGAATTAATGAAGGATGAGGATTTTGTTAATATGATAAAAATGGAATTACATTTTTTTTTATGGAAAACAAAAGAGAGGATACTTCTTTACAAAACACTTGGGACACTGCTAAGGCCGTAGTGCGAGGATTGGCAATAAAATACTCAGCCCGCAAGTGGAAAGAAGAAAGGTCAAAGAGGGTGGAGCTAATATCAGAGTTAGAAAAAGTGGAAGAGGTGTTGAGATTAGACCCACGAAATCTTAAATCCAAAGAGAAAATAGAATTAATTAGACACGAGATATCATTAATAGACCAAAAGGAGTTGGCAGACAAAATTAGGAAAAGCAAACAAAGACAATTTGAACATGCAAACAAAGCTGGGAAATGGTTAAGTTATAGACTAAAGAAAGAGGCAGAAGCAAGAAAAATAGAATACCTACAGGATAAAAATAGAAATTTGGCAGTTAATAGGGATCAAAAAGTAAAAATAGCCCAGGAATTTTACGGTGCCCTATATGGAGAAGAAAGATGTCAAGAAAATAAACTTGGGGAATATCTCCAGAAACTTCAGTTGGAACTGATTCCCGACTCTTTTAAACACACTTTAAATAAAGAGATTACTATTGGCGAAATTGAAAGAGCTATTAAGAAGCAAGCGGGGGGGAAAGACCCCTGGGCCTGATGGTCTCCCAAGTGAACTATACAAAAGTATTATTGACTTGCTGAGCCCTCAACTAAAGGAGGTATTCAACGAGGCCTTAACAGATGCCAAGATGCCTCAATCCTGGAGGGAAGCTTATATTTCATTGATCTCAAAGCCCAACTCGGACCGATCACTAATTCAGAACTACAGACCAATCTCGCTCTTAAATGTCGATTATAAGATCTTTACGACAGTACTAGCAGAAAGACTCAAAATATTTCTTTCCCACTTCATCCATCAGGACCAAAATGGCTTTCTACCTTATAGACAACTTCGAGATAATGTAACAGTAATTTTAAATGCAATGGAGGAGCCTGGTGACGCAGCAGACTAATAGCCTGTTATTAACATTCAGCTGCCTGCAATTACTGCAAGTTCGAATCTCCCCAGGCTCAAGGTTGACTCAGCCTTCCATCCTTTCTAAGGTAGGTAAATTGAGGACCCAGTTTGTGAGGGCAATAAGCTGACTTTGTATAAATATACAAAAGTATGAAGGCTATTGCTTAACACATTGTAAGCCGCCCTGAGTCTCCGGAGAAGGGCGGCATATAAATCAAATTAAAATAAATAAATAAATAAAATAAAATAAAATTATGAAAGGTATTCAGACAAAGATATGGCAATGGTATTTGTAGACGCCCCAAAGGCCTTTGATAGGGTCAACTGGAGTTTTATTACACAACAATTAAAAATTATGGAATTTGGCTTTAAATTTATAAATGCAATTCAGGCTATATATACTAAACAGTTGGCTAGGTTGCTATTTAATGGAACAATCTCCGATGAGATTAAAATCACCAAAGGTACTAGACAGGGTTGCCCTCTCTCACCGTTCTTATTTGTTTTAACTTTGGAACCACTTCTCAATATAATCAGGCAAGATAAGGATATTAGAGGTCTGAGGATTAAGGGAGAAGAATACAAGCTCCAAGCATTCGCTGATGATCTTGTATTCATCTTGGAAGACCCCCTAACTTCAGGTCCGATACTGCTAAGGAGAATTGAAGAATATGGAGAAGTTGCGGGATTAAAAATTAACAAAGATAAAACTAAAATGATATCCAAAAACTTAACAGAGGATCAAAAAAATAAGGTGCAGGAAGCTATGGGACTTAAATTTACTAAGAAGGTAAAATATCTAGGGATTTGGATGACAAACAAATGCTCTAATATTAAAGAGACCAATTACTTCAATTTTTCTATTCCAAACGGCTCCTGTAAATTTGGATAAAAATTTCTTTAGGAAATTGGATCAGGCAATAAGCAAATTTATCTGGCAAGGGAAAAAACCATGAATTAAGAGAAAAATGTTACAATGTTACAAAACGAGGGGGGGCTTGGGGCTCCCAAATTGGGAGTTATATTACCAAGCCTCGTCCCTTCTTTAGATAAGAGACTGGGTATCCCTTTCGAGAAAATGCATATTAACGATTGAGGGATTTGATCTTCACCAAGGCTGGCACTCAGCTTTGTGGGCACAACAAGGAAAACAATCCAAATATTTTACTAACCACTATATTAGAAGAATTTTAATAAAAATATGGGAAAAGGTGAAGAAACAAACTTATACCCAAGTTCCTAAATGGGTGGTCCCACTGGAGATAGCAACCTACCCGACGGTTTATAATATAAAAAGAAATTGGACCTACAACATCCTGATGGATGGAGGAGGGAACTTAATATCAAGAAAGGAACTCCAAGTAAAAGGAATAGATATAAATTGGTGGTCATATGCCCAAATTCAAGCTAGATTCAGAAAAGACAAACAAGAGTATGGTATTTACCAAACGACACAACCGTTAGATAGACTCCTTCTGGGTGTTGAAACAAAATTTATATCTAAGACCTATAATCTTTTGTTATCAAGTTATACAGCTGAGGAGATAGTAAAAGATACGATGATTGCCTGGGGAAGAAATTTAGGAAGATCGATACAACTTGAAGAATGGCAGGGAATATGGAATAGATCAATGAAATTGACATTATCAGCGGCATTTAAGGAGAACTTTTATAAAATGATCTATAGGTGGTACCTCCCACCAGATAGGATAGCTAAAATGTTCCCTGGATCCTCAGATAAATGTTGGAAGTGCAATTCGGCCAGGGGTACTTTCATCAGTGGTGGACCTGCCCTAAGATCAGGAAATTTTGGGAAAAGATTCAAAAATGGTTGAATGAGATAATAGGTGCAAGTTTCCCCCTAACTCCAGATTCTTACTTACTTGGAATCAAACTAAAAGACGTGGGCAAACAAGACTGGCATTTATTCATCCATATAACAACAGAATGGCACTTGCCCAACATTGGAAAAATGTAAATACACCATCAGATCAATTTATAATAAACAAGATATTGAATTGTGCCGAACTGGACAAATTAACGTATATCCTAAGAGACAAAAAAGAATCCATCTATTACAGCAATTGGGAATGCTGGTATTTATGGTTAAGTAAGAAGACAAATATAGAATAAATAACATAGTATTAAATATATACTTAATTATAATGAGATAGCGTTTAGTATTTAAAATAGTCAACGCTAATTGAACAAAAGGATTTACCGGGATGTAACTATGAATAAGTATTTGGGGGTTCGATACGACCCCCGGTTTGTCCTTCTCTGTGGTTGTTGTGTTGTATACCTATATATAACTTATATTTGTTCAAAAATTACACTATATGTTTTTTTATCTGTAAATAATTAATAAAGATTTAAAAAAAAAGAAAATCATGGAATGTGCTGAAATGAGCAAATTGACATTTGAAATCAGAGAAGAAGAAGATAAACAATATTATAAGATATGGGATTTATTTTATCAATGGCTAGATAATAAAACATGGAAATGAAATATGAAACATTAAATGAATGTTATAATATTTGAAAATAATTTTTATGAAACGATAAAGCCATAGTTAAATAAATGATAAATGAGGATACTTATCTGTTTGATAATATGAGAAATTAGATAATTAGTTAATTATGAATATGGGGATGAAGCACAAAAGAGTTGTAACCGACCGACACACTGTTTGCAATTGTAATGGATGATGGATTTATGTTTTATGTTTTGTTTAAAAATTAAAAATTAAAAAAAAAGTTATTGGCCACCCATCTTACCATAGGGTAACTCTGGGCAGCTTACACTTACATATACAGTTAAAACATAAAAAGTTAAAATCAGACATTAAAACCAAGGCCACATGGGGATGGCGGGGGCGGAGGGGGGGGGAGGGGGGATCTGTTATTACTCAATCAACCACCTCCACTGAACTGTTCCCCCACTGGGGCCACAAGCTGACTGGCAGAGCCATATCTTTAGGCCCTTATGAAAAGATAGGAGGGTTGGGGCCAACCTCACATCTGGGGGCAAGATGTTCCCAAGGGCAGGAGCAACAGCAGAGAGGCCCTCCTCCTGGACCCCGCCATCCAGAATAATCTGATTGATGGGACCTGCAGCATGTCTCCTTTGCCAGCATGAGTGGTACTGGCCAATCCCAGTGGGGTGAGATGGTGCCTCAAGTAACTTGGACCCATGCCATGAAGGGCTTTAAAGGTGATCACCAACACGTTGAATTGCACCTGGAAGTAGACTGGTAACCAAAGCAGCTTGCGGAGCAGTGGTGTTACAGGGGCCATTCTTGGGGCCCCCAAAACTACCTGTCCTGCTGTACTCTGCACCATCTGAATGAAAGGGTTCCAGATAATCTGTTTCATTCAGGACCCTTTGCAGCTGCCAGGCATCACCTTTTCTATCACCTTCCCTAAGAACGGGAGGTTGGAAACTGGATGAAAATTGTCCACGCAGGTGGGAACCAGTGATGATTTTTTTAAAGAGGGGTTGAACCAGGGGTTGCTTAAAAACATCTGGAAATGTCCCCTCCTCTATTGATGTATTAATCAGTGTCTGGACCCACCCACTAGTCACCATCCAGGAGGGACAAGGATCTAACTGACAGATGGTGGCACTGACAGCATCAAGGGCCCTGTCCACTTCATCAGGGCCAACCGGATCAAACCGTTCCCAGATAACAGGGCAAGACCGCTCTCCAAGCATCTCACACGGACTATCTCCATGCATGGGGTCCAACTGGGAATGAATCTGAGCGACTTTGTGCATCAGATGCTGAACAAACTCCAATGCCTGGCCCTACAAAAGATTGCCTGAGCCCCCCTGACCTAGGAGGGAATGGGTGATCTGAAACAGGGCCTCTGGGTGGCCCTCTGAGGACGCAATAAGAGCAGAGAAATAAGATAAGAGAACCTTTATTGTCATTTTTTACTGTGAGCACACTGGCCCAATTAAAAATGAAATTCTGTTGTCTGCTCTTAAAACACATACATAACACACATATACACATGCTATATACAATATCTATCTATCTATCATCTATCTATCTCTATCTATCTATCTATCTATCTATCTATCTATCTATCTATCTATATCTATATATCTCTACATATCTAGACACATATATACATATACATATATATATATAAATCTCTGTCCATTTTGAATACATAGCAGAAAGAGGAAATTTCAGAGTTCATAAGGTTGATGCTATATGAAACAAAACTGTGACTGAATCTAGATCAGTGGTTCTCAACCTGGGGGTCGTGACCTCTTTGGGGGTCGAACGGCCATTTCACAGAGGTCGCCAAAGCCCTCTCTCGCCCCCCCCCCCACGCCTTCACTCACCCTCACCCTCTGCCTCTGTTGGATCGCCGTTCGCTTACCCCGCCCACTCCCAATCTATTTCTGCCTCCTGAGTCCCAGCTGATGGCTAGAGGGAAAAAAAAACCATTTAAATTCTTGCCGCGGGGCTTCAAAGGGCCGCCCTACAGCTGATCAGTGTTAAAAGAAAACAAATGAGTAGACCGGTGCCTGAAAAAATAGAAAAAAAAGCCCCTTGCAGCTTCACCATAGGTTAATTACCATAAGTTGATTTGATCAGCCTCCTGACTCTCAGCTGATTTGCTCTCAGCTGTTTTGCGGAGGGCTCTGTTCAAAGAGGTAAATTGCTGGAGCAGATTTTTTTCCCTAGCTATGCTGAAAAAGTGAAACTGAAAGTAAAGCAGGGTCTTTGCTGCAACGTGACAAAATGAGGCAGAGAGAGATTTCTTTTTCTTTTTCTTTTTCCTCACCAAAAAAGGTAGGTGCAAACTGCAAACAATGGGAAATTTAGGGCAAAAGAGGAGGTTCAAGATTTTAAAACACAAAAGAAAAAAGCTCCATTTAACTAGGGAATTGTAATAATTGAGATACTATTAATTGTATATTGTGTTGAAAGCAGAAATGGTTAAGTTGTGGTTTGGAGGAATATATGGGGGAAATTATTTGGTTTCTTATTATTGGTAAATATAATTAATTGATTTGTAAGAAATTGGATTGCATGGAAATAATTTGAATATTCATGTTCATATTGATTAATATACAAAAAAAGATAGTTATATAACTAATTGATTTATATTAAAATGCTGAATTTGTATTAAACAACTGTATTACATAATTACATAATTAACCAATGTGAGGATGGATATAAAAATAGATGACAATGCGAAGGGGTATAATATAGAATAGAAGGGAAAAATTGAATTTGATTAAGATTAGAGATGAGGATGAAGGGTAATATTGGTTTTTTAAAAAAATAGATGAGGAATAAATATGGTAAAAAGGAAATATAGAAATTGTAAATTTAATTGAAATGACTAAACACTGTGTTGGAAGAAATATTTCATTTCATTTCATTTCATTTATTCGAATTTCTATACCGCCCTTCTCCTTTCGGACTCAGGGCGGTGAACAGCCAGATAAAAAACATCTATACAAACATCACAGTTAAAAATAAAGTTAAAATAATTTATAAATTTGGCCCATAATTTAAAACTTGTCAATTAAAATAAATATTAAAATTTTAAAACTAACCCTAAAATCAGGACAGACCGGCTAGCTGAAAAAAATGAGTTTTTAGGGCCCGACGAAAAATCCGGAGGTCGGAGATCACTCGTATCTCTGGGGGTAGATTGTTCCATAGGGTAGGTGCCACCACAGAGAAGGCTCTCCTCCTGGGGGTCGTCAGCCGGCATTGTCTGGCCGACGGCACCCTGAGGAGGCCCTCTCTGTGGGAGCGAACCGGCCGGTGGGAGGCTATTGGTGGCAGAAGGCGGTCCCGTAAGTACCCTGGCCCTAAGCCATGGAGCGCTTTAAAGGTGATCACCAACACCTTGAAGCGCACCCGGAAGTCCACCGGAAGCCAATGCAGCTCGCGCAGGAGAGGAGTCACATGGGAGCGCCCCGTCGCTCCCATAATCCCCCGCGCAGCCGCATTCTGCACCAGTTGGAGCCTCCGGGTGCACCCCAAGGGGAGCCCCATGTAGAGAGCGTTACAATAGTCCAGACGAGAAGTGACAAGTGCTTGAGTGACCGTGCGTAGGGAGTCCCGGTCCAGAAAGGGGCGTAACTGGCGTATCAGGCGAACCTGACAAAAAGCCCCCCTGGCCACGGCTGTCATATGCCCTTCTAAGGACAGCCGCGCATCCAGGAGGACACCCAAGTTGCGGGCCCTCTCTGTGGGGGCCAATGATTCGCCCCCAATAACCAGCGATGGCGTCAGCTGGCTATACCGGGACGCCGGCAGCCACAGCCACTCGGTCTTGGAAGGGTTGAGTCGAAGCCTGTTTCTCCCCATCCAGACCCGCACGGCCTCCAGGCACTGGGACATCACTTCCAAGGCATCATTGGGATGGTCTGGGGTGGAAATGTACAGCTGAGTATCATCAGCATACTGATGGAACTCCACCCCAAAACCACGGATGATCTCACCCAGCGGCTTCACATAAATAGATAGATAGATAGATGATAGATAGATAGATAGTCAGATAGACAGACACACAGACAGGCACTTGTCACTTCCCGCCTGGACTACTGTAATGCTCTCTACATGGGGCTCCCCTTGAGGAGTACCCGGAGGCTCCAACTGGTGCAGAATGCGGCCGCGCGGGGGATTATGGGAGCGAGGGGTCGCTCCCATGTGACACCTCTCCTGCGTGAGCTGCATTGGCTTCCAGTGGTCTTCCGGGTGCGCTTCAAGGTGTTGGTTACCACCTTTAAAGCGCTCCATGGCATAGGACCTGGGTACTTGCGGGACCGCCTTCTGCCGCCGATAGCCTCCCACCGTCCAGTACGCTCCCACAGAGAGGGACTCCTCAGGGTGCCGTCGGCCAGGCAATGTCGGCTGGCGACCCCCAGGGGTAGGGCCTTCTCTGTGGCAGCCCCCGCCCTCTGGAACGATCTGCCCCCGGAGATAAGAAGGATATCGGATCTTCGGGTCTTTCGCCGAGCCCTGAAAACTCTTCTTTTCCAGCAAGCAGGGCTGGCGTGAACCCCGCCCCCCTTTTTTAGTTTTTAATGGTTATTAATTGTTTAGTTTTAATTTGTTAATGGGTTTTAATTCGCACTGTTTTAATTCGGGCCAAAGTATATAATTCTTTTAATTAATTTTAAATTTTGTATTGTTATGTATTTTAGTTTTGGCTGTGCACCACCCTGAGTCCACTAGGAGAAGGGCGGTATATAAATTGAATAAATAAATAAATGTTGAACAGGAGGGGCGAGAGGACCGACCCTTGCGGCACCCCACAAACAAGGCGCCTTGGGGTCGACCGCTGCCCCCCTGTCAACACAGATTGCGACCGGTCGGAGAGATAGGAGGAGAACCACCGCAAAACAGTGCCCCCCACTCCCAGTCCCTCCAGCCGGCGCAACATGATACCATGGTCGATGGTATCAAAAGCCGCTGAGAGGTCTAATAGGACCAGGATAGAGGAATAACCCCTATCCCGGGCCCTCCAGAGATCATCCACCAACGCGACCAATGCCGTTTCCGTGCTGTACCCAGGTCTGAAGCCGGACTGGAGCGGATCCAGATAGACAGCTTCATCCAGGTACTGGGGGAGCTGTCGCGCCACCACACTCTCAACAACCTTCGCAATAAAGCGAAGGTTGGAGACTGGACGATAGTTAGCCAAAATAGCCGGATCCAGGGATGGCTTCTTGAGGAGAGGCCTCACCACCGCCTCTTTCAAGGCGGCCGGCAGGACACCCTCGCTCAAAGAAGCGTTAATAATCCCCTGGAGCCAGCCTCGTGTAACCTCCCGGGAAGCCAGCACCAACCAGGAGGGACACGGGTCCAATAAACATGTGGTTGCGTTCAGTCGTCCCAAGATCCTGTCCACGTCCTCGGGAGCCACAGGATCGAACTCCCCCCAGATAACACTCTCAAGGCCTGCCTCAGTCATCTCGTCTGAACTAACCCAGTCGGCGGCCAAGTCTTCCCGAATCTGAGTTATTTTATCATCCAGATACTGTACAAAATCCTCAGCTCGGCCCTGCAAGGGGTCCTCCCGCGCTCCCAGATGGAGGAGGGAGCGGGTCACCCTAAACAGGGTGGCTGGGCGGTTATCTGATGACGCGATAAGAGCGGCAAAATAGCTAGATTTCACCGCTTTTATCGCCACTAGGTAGGTCTTAATATGAGACCTTACCAGTGTCAAGTCAGATTCGGAACGACTGGCCCTCCAACTGCTCTCTAGGCGTCTTTTCCGGCGCTTCATCTCCCTCAGCTCCTCGGAAAACCAAGGAGCTAAGTGAGTTCGGTGCCGGGTCAGAGGCCGCAAAGGCACGACCCGGTCCAAAGCCCCGGCAGCCGCCCTATCCCAGGCGGCCACCAGGTCTTCAGCCGAGTCATGAGCTAGAGTCTCAGGAAATGGCCCAAGATCCATCTGGAACCTATCAGGGTCCATCAGGCGCCTGGGGCGGAACCACCTGGTCGGTTCCGCCTCCCTGCGACGGGGTACGGCGGTCAGAAAGTCAAGTCGAAGGAGCGAGTGGTCAGACCATGACAAGGGTTCGATATCTACATCCCCTATATCAAGGCCACTCAACCACTGACCAGAGATAAAAACTAAGTCCAGAGTGTGTCCCCCCATATGAGTAGGGCCGTGAATTACTTGGGTCAGGTCCATGGCCGTCATGGAAGCCATGAACTCCCGAGCTACCTCAGATGTTTCACCGATGGATGGCAGGTTGAAATCCCCCATGACCACAAGTCTGGGGGTATCAGCCGCCACCTCGGCTATAACATTGAGGAGCTCGGGCAGGGTCGTTGCCACGTGGCAGGGAGCCAGGTACGTGATCAACAGACCCATCTGCGCCCCACGACCCCACTTCACAAAAAGGGACTCACATCCGGCTATCTGAGGTACAGTGGTCTCCCTCGGATCAAGACCTTCTTTTAGAATGACCGCCACCCCCCCCGCCCCTGCCCTGAGCTCTCGGCTGATGAAATGCACGGAAGCCTGATGGGCACATCTCCACGAGGGGAACTCCCCCCTCATGGCCCAACCAGGTCTCCGTGATACCTGCCAGGTCCGCTCCCCCCTCCTGAATAAGATCACAAATGAGGGGGGCTTTATTTACCACGGACCTGGCATTACATAACATCAGCCGGAGACTCGGGCGCTGAGACTCTAAGCAGCCTGGGGAATGGGAAGAGCTAAGGGGGCCGGGGCACGCAATCGCTCGAAGATAGCGAGCACGTGCCCCCACCACATGATATGGCCCCCTGCTCCCGCCATACCTGCCCCTCCCACTCAGCGTATTAATAGAGAAGCCCTCACTAGAGGGCATTCTAACAGTCCCCTTTCCCCCAGAGTCCGCACCCCCTATGGCACCATTAATAGCAGCCGGACTAGTCTCCAACCCCCGTGGGTTTTCCCCCAAACCCACATAACCTGAGGACGTGGACAGGATTCTGGGTAGACTGAATGCGACCACATGTTTGTTGGACCCGTGCCCCTCCTGGTTAGTGCTGGCTTCCCGGGAGGTGACGCGAGGCTGGCTCCAGGGGATTATAAATGCTTCATTGAGTGAGGGTGTCTTTCCCGCCGCCTTGAAAGAGGCGGTGGTGAGACCTCTCCTCAAGAAGCCTTCCCTGGATCCGGCAATATTGGCTAATTATCGTCCAGTCTCCAACCTTCGCTTTGTTGCGAAGGTTGTCGAGAGTGTGGTGGCACGACAGTTTCCCCGGTACCTGGATGAAACGACGTATCTAGATCCGTTCCAGTCGGGCTTCAGGCCTGGGTACAGCACGGAAACGGCATTGGTCGCGTTGGTGGATGATCTTTGGAGGGCTCGGGACAGAGGTTGTTCCTCTGTCCTGGTCCTATTAGATCTCTCAGCGGCTTTTGATACCATCGACCATGGTATCATGCTGCACCGGTTGGAAGGGTTGGGGGTGGGAGGCACCGTACTATGGTGGTTCTCCTCCTTTCTCTCCGACCGGTCGCAATCTGTGTTGACAGGGGGGCAGAGGTCGACCCCGAGGCCCCTTATATGTGGGGTGCCACAAGGATCGGTCCTCTCGCCCCTTTTGTTCAACATTTATGTGAAGCCGCTGGGCGAGATCATCCGTGGTTTCGGGGTGGAGTACCATCAGTACGCTGATGACACCCAGCTGTACATCTCCACCCCAGACCACCCCAACGATGCCCTTGAAGTGATGTCCCGGTGCCTGGAGGCCGTACGGATCTGGATGGGGAGAAACAGGCTCAGACTCAACCCATCCAAGACCGAGTGGCTGTGGTTTCCGACGTCCCGATATAGTCAGCTGGTGCCATCGCTGACTATTGGGGGCGAAGCATTGGCCCCCACGGAGAGGGCTCGCAACTTGGGTGTCCTCCTGGATTCACGGCTGTCTTTAGAAGAGCACTTGACGGCCGTGACCGGGAGGATTTTTCATCAGGTTCGCCTGATCCGCCAGTTGCATCCCTTTCTGGATCGGGACTCGTTACGCACGGTCACTCATGCCCTCGTCACCTCCCGTCTGGACTACTGTAACGCTCTCTACATGGGGCTCCCCTTGAGGAGCACTCGGAGGCTCCAACTGGCGCAGAGTGCAGCTGCGCGGGTGGTGATGGGAGCAACGTGGCGCTCCCATGTAACGCCCCTCCTGCGCGAGCTGCACTGGCTCCCGGTGGTCTTCCGAGTGCGCTTCAAGGTTTTGGTTATCACCTTTAGAGCGCTCCATGGCTTAGGACCTGGTTATCTACGGGACCGCCTGCTACCACCAATAGCCTCCCACCGACCAGTACGCTCCCATAGAGAGGGGCTCCTCCGGGTGCCGTCGGCCAAACAATGTTGACTGGCGGCCCCCAGGGGGAGAGCCTTCTCTGTGGGGGCACCTACTATCTGGAATGAGCTCCCCCCCGAGATACGGAGGATTCCGGATCTGCGTACCTTCCGTCGCACGCTTAAGACGTTCCTATTCCAGCAAGCCGGCCTGACCTAAACTTCTCCGCTTTTAAATGGGAATTTTAAATTTGGTTTTAAATTATTGGGGTTTTAAATATGGTTCAGCCAAATTTATTTAATTTGTTTTATCTCTATTTTAAATTTTGTATTTCCATGTTTTATTTTTATGGCTGTTCACCGCCCTGAGTCCTTCGGGAGTAGGGCGGTATACAAATTCAATAAATACAATAAATACAAATACGTGCCCCCACCACATGATATGGCCCCCTGCTCCCGCCATACCTGCCCCTCCCACTCAGCGTGTTAATAGAGAAGCCCTCACTAGAGGGCATTCTAACAGTCCCCTTCTGGGTTCTGCTCCAAGTGGGGAAAAAGACACTGGAAACATGGAGACTGCTTGGAAAGATGGTTTAATGGTGGACAGGATCACATGGCGTGAGTTCCTGAACAGAAAAGGGGCAGATACAGTAAATCCTCGGGTTTTTATGCTCTCTCTGGCTCTGCATTTCTTGGGGCCCCAAAAGAGTATCCTGATTGGTTGTCAGACTCCCAGGGGGTGGGGGTCTTGCTGGCTGATGCAATCTTCCCAGGTGCCATGTGGTGAGCCTCTGTCTAGATGGGTCCCATTGTGTTAGTTTCTGTTGCTATTGTGTTGCAAATGTCCTTTGACAAAGGATTGGGTTTCTGCCTCTGTCCCATTAACAAAGGGTGGGGGGCAGGAAGGTGGGAGCTGCTTCTCCCAGGGAACATGCTTCTCCCAGGGAAATATAATATTCTGCCTTTTTCATATTTCCTAAAATATTTCACTCTTCCAGGAAAGGGGTGGGTGCTAACTTCCTACAATCCCTTTTTTTTTTTCAAAACGTGAGTTTTGAAACAAGTTCTTGGCAAAAGATTAAAATTGATCAGGTCAAGGAGGCTTGATGGGTGCTTTTAATTGTTCTAATGCAAAGGGGAAGGCATTGATAGAGGCAACAGAAAAGGATTCCTTCAGTGGCTCTTGAAAGCTTTCAACCATGAAGGTCTAGCAGCCAGGAGAAAAGTTCTTTCAGGAGAAAAGAATTTTACAGTATCCAATTTCTATGCCAATTAATTTCAGATTTCAGATATCACTTTCTGTGAGCTTCCAGTCAGGTTTCAAGCAAGCACATGTCCCAAATTTTTTCACAGCCATGGTTTTCCTTTAAATTACAGGCTGCCCATTTCTAAGGGTTGGTTACTGAACCTGCCCTAGCTCTTTATTGCATCCAGGATTTGTGAGTCCAAATTGAGGTTAGCCAGTGTACAATATCCATTCTTTTTTTTTCTTTTTTCTTTTTTTTGGTGTTACACATAATGAGCCCTGGGATTTCTACTCATGAGACCACCAGTGCAATATATCTTCCTTTACTGGGCAACTGGGCAGCATCATTTGTAAGTCACAGTCAGGGCTTGGGTTTTGGATATCACTTTTCTGCTATCTCTTCAAGTGAGGGAATTGCCTGGGGGGGGGGTTGCCCCCTCCCCATGGAATTAGCAGGGAGATATGACACCTTGGGCTTTTAGTGCCACAGAGCAAAAATCAACCTAGGAGAAGCTTTGTGTGGAGGTAAGGGAAGGGAATAGTTGCAAACTAATTCTGAATAGTGTGTCTCTCTGTGTGTGCATGTGTATGCAGCTCCTTTTACAATACAGGCAATACAAACATTTTGGACATATTTCTCCTCCCCACCAGACAGAAATCTAAGGTGTATATAACTTGCTGTGGCAACCACTCCCAAATACAATTCTTACAATAAACTGATTACAATATAAATGAGACAAGAAAGAAAACCTTACAATGAATTTCCACCCTTCCCATAGTCTTTCCAGCTGTCTTCTGGGAATTGAAAAGAGTCTTTTGGTCTTTACTTATACATCTCAAAGTCTTTTCTTTAATGTCTGCTGGGTAGCATGCTTGGTGGTAAGGCTGGTCAGTCAGGCTTGGGAAGGTCTGCTCCACTCTGGTTGCTGTGATGACTTTCAGTGGAGGCTGGATTCAAACCCAATTCCTGGTTCAAACAGATGGAAGGTCTCCTCTGGAGGCAGCATCTGGATCCATGTGCTCTGCTTCCACAGTCGCAGAGTCATCTGTGCAGGGCTGAAAGACATGAGAACAGGGTCCCCTCCCCTCTTTTGTGGGTAATCTTCCCAGGAAAGGCATTGTAACAGGATTAGAGATGGGTGGTGGTGGTGGTAGAAGATAGCTTACAGGCAGAGTTTGAAAAGAAACAACACAACAGTATTGCAGTTACTAAACAGATAATGCAGTTTCAACAAAATGGAGACACAACAGATAAGAAAAAACTGGATTCACATGCTTCAGGAAAGAGATGAACAGGTAAAACCCATTTAAACACATACAGTAAATGCAAGACTGAATTTTTTCCTTGTAAATGAACTTAAAACGTTTTCTCATAAACTTCAGTTGTTACTTTAAGATACAGAGAGTGAAGGAGAAAAAAAAATAGAAATGAAATGAAAAGCTCTCTTTAATCTGTATTTGTTGGCCGGACAAATACAGGGCAAAGGCTCTTTCTTTCTTTTTTCTCTCTCTCCCATTTTTCATTGTTTCAACCTTTTTTTTTCTTTTCTAACAATTTAAAATTCTTGTCTCTAGAGATCAGATACATTTTACAGTTACAATTACCTCGAGGGTGCACAAAGACTTAGACACACACACATAAAACAAGGAAGACAAAGAGAAGAAAACAGAACTCTGAGATTTCACACACACTGATCATTCCCACATAAATCTCAGTTAAATTAGGGAAGGCACAAATCTTAAACATACCACGTGGTTGCATAGAAGACAGAGAAAGAGACAAACAAACAAAACAAAACCAACAAACAAACAAAACAAACAAAACCCCCAACATTCCTATTTATATATCTCCCTTTTCTTTTAAGTACCTTTATTTAGCCAAATAATTTTAGCTAAAATATTTCACTCTTCCAGGAAAGGGGTGGGTGCTAACTTCCTACAGTATTAAGATGGAAGATGAACAAGTAAAAGAGACAATGATAGTATGGGCTAAAAATTTTGGTTATCCGATTGAGTTAGATAAATGGCAGAAACTATGGGATAGAAATTATAATTTAACAATGTCTACTGCATACAAAGTTTTATAGATGTCATTTTTCGCCCTCAAGGTTAGCAAAGATGTTTAAGGATAAGTCTGCAAAATGTTGGAAATGCCACCAGACACCTGGTTCATACTACATATGCGGTGGACATGTCAAAAAGCAAAAAACTATTGGACAAAAATACTGACAAAAACAGGAACTAGAAACAGGGAAATATATGGAAAGGATCAGTGATATAAAGAAGGTATGTTAAATTTGTTAAACAAATATTATTGTTATTATTATTATTAATATTGTTATAACTAATACTAATGTAATGAATACTGTTGTAAACATTTTGATTATTATTTCCTAAAAATATTTGTACCCAGACAACACACTGTTTAATTGAAATTGGAATTTTTATATATTAAAAAATTTAAAAAAACTTGAGAAATAAAAGAAATATTAGTCCCAATTCGCACATACTGGGGCCTGTGCTGACTAGAGGGATATTTAGCTTAGATTGGGAACATATCTCCTTAAGAGATTGATCTCTGGGAAATGTAGTCTTTACGTCATGTGGTCACTGGGAAATGTAGTCTTTGTGACATGTGATAGCATCTGCACAATTTGATTGGCCACTGAGTTATGGCCCTGCTGGGTAAATGTACCATGCAGACAAGCAGTCATTTTGAATCTTTAACAAAGGAACCAGCATCAGCCTCGTAGCATGGGGAAAGATGCACCTCTTTCACAAAGCATGAAGTTAAAACAATCCTGGGACTTCCAATGGATTCCAGAAATTGATGCAAATGCAGCTCACAAATTAAATGTAAAGCACCCACCCTGAAAGCTTTAGTCAACAGTTGGCCAATTACTTAAGAAAACAGTGGCCCCCTCAGTCTATATCCATACATACTGTTACTAAATTGTGTTCATGGGATGAAGTGATTATTACCACCAGCAATAAATTGAAGCAGCAGGTTAAGGTATGTGTTCGGATGAAGGCCAGAGATGGCAATAAATTAAAAATGTCTTGCAAGCCACTCCTGCTTCTTCTACTGTATCTGCCACTGCTGTTATAAAGGACAAAGAATTCTTTTATAAGGGAGATGTGGAAGTCATAGACACCAAACCACCCAATGCTTGGCTACCTTTGAAATATCTTTATGCTAGGAAATCAGGGTATTCTAGTGGTTGGATATGTTCTCATTTGAGTGAGAAAACTATGACGATTCTAATGACAGCAGTTTCTATTAATATTTCACAGATTTTAATGAATACTCCAAATATCCATTATGGAAATTTTATTGTGAAAGAGAAACAGAACAGATACAGAAAAAAGAGATAGTGGGAAGCCTATATGTCCCAGACTGGTGTATCAGAGGAAATTTAACCACTAGAGGTGGCTGGTGTGGAGATACTTTAGTTAATGTTACCATGACTCCTGATTCATAAGGAGCTTATTCCATATGTTCATAAATGACCCTCTGTATGAGGTCTATAAGAATTGGACTAGTGATGATCTGCAACGTCAATGGTTTCATACTTCAGAAATTGTGAATAATGTCATGATGCAGGATCAAAATGGCACTGGAGGGTTGTTAATGCCCAGTGCTGGAAATAACATTTATTACTGTTGTGAAAACAAATGTTTTCAATATATGAACATGAGGAGAGTTGGTTGGTGTTACCTTGCCAAGATGGTGCTGGTAATGGAAGTGCAGGATGGGACACATATATTCACACCAGAACATCCCAGGTATTTGTTAAAAAAAAAAAAAAGACTTATTTGAAGCTGAGGACAGATGGTGGACCTTAGCCCCCTCATTTATGGGATGGAGATGGGAAATGATGAAAATTACACCAACATTATGGATGAAATAATAAACATAACCCAAGGTGATATAATGTGTAAATCAACAAGGTAGTGAAGAGCTATTAAGATAATTTGAAGAAGATTATAGCGCTGAATAGGGTTTAGAAGGCAATATAAAGGAGAAAATTGTGGAATATGAAGTATTGCTTCTAAAATAATGTTTCATTATAGCTTTTGCATAATAAATAAAGAAAATAAGGAACTACAAAGTTAAGGAACTTTTTGAAAAAATAGTTAAAACAGTATTGTTCTTACAGTTAACAATGTGGTTCAGAAAAGTCTAGAAAGAAAGGGGGGTGCTTTGCTTTCTGAACAATAGCTTAACTGACACATTTCAAAATATAACCAATTTATGCAAAAGAGCAACGGAATGTTAGGGCTTATGCAGTGATGCATAATCACACCATGTTATGTTGGTAGGGAGTTTTTGGGGAATATTGTTAATAGGCACTCCGGATAGGTTGTGAGCTTGGTAGTACCCAACCAATGGGAAAACAGGACAATGTTGAGCATTGGGTAAAAGGGTATAAAAACCTGTTGCATGCTTTGATCTTGGTCCACCTCGTGTGCACCCTTATTTGCAAATACGTTAATAACTTTTTGCTACTTTTTGGTACCAGATTGCCTTCGTTGCTTTATTGCTTCATTCCTATTTCTAACAGGAGGAAACTAGAGGGAAAGCTATACTGGACCTAATTCTTACTACCAGAGAAGAAGTGAAAGAGGGAGTTGAAGTTGCAGGAACTTTGGGAGACAGTGACAATGACATACTGGAATTCAGTAGAATGCAGGCACAAGCAATAGAACATAATCAAACCAGTGTCTTAGACTTTAAAAAAGCTGATTTTAAGAAACTTATTCTTAACAGTAACAGAGTTGTAAGGGACCTTGGAGGTCATCTAGTCCAACCCCCTGGTCACGCAAGAGACCTGTACTAGGGATTCGAACTGCCGAACTGCCAACCTTTCTGATCGACAAGCTCAGTGTCTTAACCACTGAGCCACCTAGTCAGGTAAAGAGAGTCTTAGAGAGAGCTTGGGAATGATTCCTTGGATGAAAATCTTAAAAACAACCCAAGAAGCTTGGGAAACTCAGGACTTCTGGCTGTACTTCTGGTGCTATCGGAAGGACCGTGAGCTCTGCGGACCTGTTCTGAACTCTCCCTGTCGGAGGGCTCCAATTGGAGCCATAGCCACCCTGGAGGGGTGGTAAAGTAAAGGGGGATCGCCTGGCAGGTTGAGGAGAGCCACATCTCTCCTCCCTGACTAGGAAAGCCCCCTCATCTGAAGACGAGGAGCAGCGGCAGCAAAATGGCTGCCATGAAGCTGGGGACAGTCTGAATACCCAAGACAGTGCGGGAGCGGAGAAGGTGAATGGTGTGTGAACTGGGTGAGAGAATACTTTTTGTTGAAACTTGACCCCAAGAAATCCAAGGGGAAAGCATATTTAAAACTATTTGTCGAAGCGGCAAACAAGCACTTGGAAAAATACCTGTTCTGCCCTAAAGAATGCAGCACACACAAAGTCCGTTCAAACCTTATTTTACTGAATAAACCAGTCTTTTACAACAACGGCTGTTAATTAATTGCATTAACAGCCACCAAGAATTCAAATAATAATAACTGAAAACTTACTATGGTTGGCAGAATGCCCAGAAGCAATTTGCAGGAAGCTGATAAGATAAGCAAGACAAGACACGAAGGTATGTGAACTAAGTTGTTCCCTGCAAATTGCTTCAGTTGGCGTTCCTCCTTAAATAGGCTAAGGGAGTGGCCAATTGGCCCCAAGCCTTAGTCTCGAGGAGACCTCCTCCTGAGGAGCCACTCCTGCCTTTTGGCAGCTCTGCGCGCCCGTGCATCAAGAAGAGGCTCCTCCTAAGGAGCGAGAAGCGCAGAGCGGAGCAGGGAGTTTGAAAGCCGGGTGAGTTGACTTCTGCCCAGGCGAGAACTGCCCGTAAATGCTGGATTACAAAAAGTGTGCCCCAGCCTTAACAGCAGCTGAGAAACATTGGGGCAAAAAGACTCAAATGAATGGTGGAGAAAAGACCTGTTGACAGATAGCGTTAATTACAGACTTTTTGGAAATGACTTTTTTTCAGATTTGGTTTTCTTTTTTTATTTTTCTGGCTATTTCTTGTGGCTAAACGAGATTGGATTATGTTTGAGAGAGTGGAAGGAGAAGAGGAAATAAATATGCTTTTAAAAGAAAAGATGGCTGCCAGCTGAAAATGAAAGTGTAAATTCCAGACTGCTTGTTACTTGAAAGAGAAACTTTGTTGCTTGTTACTTAAAGTGGATTATTTTGAGAAAAATTTCAAGAGGCTTGACTTTGGACATATAATCTGTGTATTGGAGGATATTGAAGACCAGAAAGAAGAAACTAAATGAAATGATGAAAACTGATTTATTAAGCGTGGCAACAAGAGAAAAAGGGCGTGGCAACAAAAGAAGAATATGATGATACCATAAATGGTATAGTCAATTCAGAATTAACTTTATAGAATTTACAATTTAGAGGACATTGAAATGGAAAATAAATATACTCAGATAGATTGGAGAAGGGAAAAAAATGGAATATAAAGTAACAAGATAACAAAATACTATAGTTTGAATTAAATGGATGTAATGGTTTCTGGGAGTTTGATCGTTGAATAATTTTAGGAGATACCTTCCTTCTTCTCTGGGCTCTCTCTCAATTCTATTTTTTTTCCTTTCCTTTTTCTTTTTTTCTTTTGTCCCTTTCCCCCTCTCTATTTTTTCTAATTCTCTTTTCAATTTCTTTTGTTATATTTCTATTCTCTTTCCTATTTTTATTCTTGTTTTTTTTCTTTTGTTTTTATTTTAACTATTATTAATATTGTTACTATTCTCTCTCTTTTTTCACTATTATTTTTATCTAAGTTGATTTTATGAATATACAACAATTTGACTTGGAAAAAATGAGTATAAATGATTGAAAATTATGATTTTTGGATGTTTTAATACTTTTTTAAACTTGGAATTTTTAAGCCCTATTTACAGACCTAATAATTTAGAAGAAAGTGTTCTCTAAGGTGCTGGATATTAAGAAGAATTAATTACAGACTTAAAAATTGTAGAAAATTGATTTTAAAGTGATTTAAAATGTTGATATTCACTGGAAATAAATATGGCACGGGAGAAAGCCTAGGAGAGAATAGGAGCTAAGATATTTGTTGATATACTTTTTTATTTTTAATCAGTTAAAGACATGGAGGAGAATGGATTTAAAAATGAATATGAGTAATATATTGTGAATTAACTTAAAGTTAAATAATTGAATAAGAGATGTAGAAATGGAGGAAAACATAAAGCTGGACAATAATTAAAATAAAATGTTATGAATTAGTTAAACAAATGAAGTTAGGAGTGGAGGGAAGAATGATTCTGGAGAACAGTGAAAGTAAAGCTGTGATCTAGTCTTACAAATAAGGTAGGAGTGGAGGAAAGCATCATAGTGGAGAACAGTTAAGGTAAAACTGGGAACCAGTTAAAAATAAAAACAAGAGTTAGGAGTGGAGGAAAGCACGGGCTGGAAAACAACCAAAGTAAAGCTGTGAACCAGCCATTAGAGTTAGGAGTGCAGGGAAGCATACGATAGGTAACAGTTAAAGCAAAACTGTGAACTAGCCAAAAAATAAAAAGTTAGGAGTGGAGGAAAATATACCTGGAGAGCAACTGAAATATAGTTGTGAACCAGTTAAAAATAGAGGTTGGAGCGGAGGTGATCTGTCCCCGTCCCCACACACACACACACAGCCAGTCGAGGGTTAAGGAAACACTTTGGAACGCACCCAGTTCTTATCTCCAACTTGGCAGCGATAGACACACCGTCTGCCAAGTTACTTTATTTTCACAAATAGACAGATAAGATACGAATGTTCAAGAAAGTCCAAACAGAAATAATATTCCTCCCAGCAGTTCCGGACGAGGCTTTAGTGACTCCAAGGTTTTGCTTTGTTCGTCACAAAAGATCCTTGACCACCACTCTCTATTATATAGTCTCTGGGGTGTGGTCTCTGGGGTGTGGTCCAGTGACTCAGTTCTAATCCCTAGCACGCCTCCCAAGCTGCTGCAAACGTTTATCACGCCTTCGGAGGCGTGCGTCCAGGAATGATGTGTCATTATCACTTTGACTCGAATCAGCTGTCTCCTCTCCCTCGGCCGGCACTTGAGACAATGCCAGAGGGGAGGGGCCTGGAGAGGGAGGCCTGGCTGACTCCTCTTCCTCATGCTCGGAGCTTTCTTCCTCCGATGGGACAGGCTCAGAGGGCGGGGCCACAACACTATCCCCCACCGCAGGGCCCTTCCCCCGGGTCTGACAGTCGGGATGGGGTCGGGACGGGAACTGTTCGTGGAAAGCCCGCACCAGGTCAGGGGCCTGAACGGCAGACGCGTCCACCCAGGTGAAATCCTCGGGCCCGTACCCCTTCCAGGCGATGAGGTATTGGAAGCGCCCCTTCAGCCAACGGGAGTCCCGGATACTGTCCACCTCGTACGTCGAGGCGTCGTCCTCGTCGGCTGCGGCTGGGGGGGCAGGCGTCGGCGGGCGGCGGAGATGGCTCGCGGGGGCCTCAGGGACCAGGAGGGACCGATGAAAAACAGGGTGGAGCCGCATGGAGCGGGGTAGAGTCAACCGGTAGGCCACCGGATTGATGACCGCCTCGATAGGGAAGGGACCGATAAAGCGTTGGGCCAGTTTCCGTACCGGCCGGTCCGTGGGGAGGTGTTTCGTGGACAACCACACCCGATCTCCTACTTCCAGCGGTGGCGTCGCCCGGCGGGCGCGATCGGCGAACTGTTTATAATCCTCTTTCGCCCGGATCAGCTGCCGCCGCACCAGTTGCTGCACCGCCTGCAGCTCTGAGAGGAAGTCCCGGGTCTCGGGAACAGGGGAGTCCATGATGGTCAACGGGAAAAGCCGTGGATGGTATCCGACGTTGGCATGGAACGGGGTCATCTGGGTGGAGGTGTGTTGGGAGTTATTAAAGGCGAACTCCGCCAGGGGAAGGTACTCGGCCCAGTTGTCCTGCTGCTGGTTGACAAAACAGCGGAGGTACTGCTCCAGTATGCCGATGACCTTCTCCGTGCCCCCGTCAGTCTCCGGATGGTGCGACGACGACAGGCACACCTGCACCTCCAGCGCGGCCATCAGGCTTTTCCAGAAGCGGGCCGTGAACTGGGCCCCGCGGTCCGAAACCACCCGGTCCGGCAGGCCGTGGAGGCGGAAGATATGTTGCAGGAACAGGCGAGCTGTGGTGCGGGCCGAGGGCAGGCCGCGGCACGGGATGAAATGTGCCATCTTCGTGAGCGCATCCACCACCACGAGGACGGTCGTGTACGTAGCGGACAGGGGCAGGTCTGTCAGGAAGTCCATGGAGATGGCTCCCCACGGTCTCTCCGGTGTCGGCAGTGGCTGGAGGAGTCCAGGAGGGGGGCCGGACGCGGCTTTGGCCTGTCGGCACGTCACACAGGACGTCACGTAGGCGTGCACGTCGTGCCGTACCCGAGGCCACCAAAAAGTCCGTGTCACCAGGTTCAAAGTCTTAAAGAAGCCGAAGTGCCCCGCCGCGGGGTTGTCATGACACTGGTTCATGACGAGGGCTCGGAGCGGACTCGTGGGCACGTACAGCCGACCCCGATGTCTGAGCAAGCCCTCCTCCACAGTCCATGGGGACGCGGGGCCGACGTCCGCTCTCCGCTGCTGCGACCAGTCGTCCCGTCGCTGCGCTTCCAGCACCTGAGCCCGCAGGTCCACCGGTTCCTGGACCGCGGCCAAGGAGTCCGCTGGCAGCACCGTCCGGGGGGGAAGGGAGTCCTTGGGGCAAAAGTATTCCGGCTTACGGGATAGCGCGTCCGCCCTCTGGTTGAGGTTGCTCGGAATGTAGGTGACGTGGAAGTTGAACCGGGCGAAAAACAATGACCACCGGATCTGCCGCTGGTTCAACTTCCGTGCCGTGGTGAGGTGCTCCAGGTTCCGATGGTCCGTCCGCACCTCCACCTGGTGTCGGGCCCCCTCGAGGTGATGTCGCCAAGCCTCGAACGCGGCCTTGATGGCCTGCAGTATCTGCTGTAACTGCTGCTGCAGCTGTTGGTCCATCGTGGGTTAACGATGGAGTATGGGGTGACGAACAAGATGATCTGTCCCCGTCCCCACACACACACACACAGCCAGTCGAGGGTTAAGGAAACACTTTGGAACGCACCCAGTTCTTATCTCCAACTTGGCAGCGATAGACACACCGTCTGCCAAGTTACTTTATTTTCACAAATAGACAGATAAGATACGAACGTTCAAGAAAGTCCAAACAGAAATAATATTCCTCCCAGCAGTTCCGGACGAGGCTTTAGTGACTCCAAGGTTTTGCTTTGTTCGTCACAAAAGATCCTTGACCACCACTCTCTATTATATAGTCTCTGGGGTGTGGTCTCTGGGGTGTGGTCCAGTGACTCAGTTCTAATCCCTAGCACGCCTCCCAAGCTGCTGCAAACGTTTATCACGCCTTCGGAGGCGTGCGTCCAGGAATGATGTGTCATTATCACTTTGACTCGAATCAGCTGTCTCCTCTCCCTCGGCCGGCACTTGAGACAATGCCAGAGGGGAGGGGCCTGGAGAGGGAGGCCTGGCTGACTCCTCTTCCTCATGCTCGGAGCTTTCTTCCTCCGATGGGACAGGCTCAGAGGGCGGGGCCACAACAGGAGGGAAGCATTGCTGGGAAGCAACTATTTGAGTTGCGAACCAGTTTCATAATAGATTTAGGAGGATTGAAGGAGATAACGTTGGTATGCAGTTAAAATTATACTGTGAACCAGCTCAAATAAGTAAGGTCAGGAGTGGAGGAAAGCCTCGCTGGAAAGCAACTGATTAAGTTGCGAACCAGCCAAAAAATAAATTCAGGAGGAAGTGGAGGAGACAATACTGGAGAATAGTTAAGCCAAACTGTGAACCAGTTAAATAAATAGAGATAGAAGTGGCGGAGAACACTGTTGGGAAATAGCTATTATGAATCAGTTAAATATTAGACTTTAAAATAAAGTATTTTGGGAGTGACAAATTTTAGATGGAAATGTTGATTGACTTAGAAATAATTAAGAGAGGAGGGAAATACTCTTTGTCAAGATTATGGATATTAATTGCCATTTAAAAGAGGTACAATATAGACTCGATGTAGACTTCCGGTGGCACCGCAGGTGTCAGTGGCAGCTCCCTTCGGAGCGCTAACACCCGCGATTTCGTAAAGCCGCTAGAGCAGTGAAAATCAGCTGTTCTAGTGGCTCGGAACTTTCCCCTCAGGAGAAGAGGGGAAGGCGAGCAGGCAGGTGTGGGTAGAGCTCCCCAAGACCTCCAGGATTAATCCTGGGGTGCAGAGGGTGAGAGCTCCCCAAGCACCTGAAGAAGCTCCGGATCCGGGACGTGTCTGTTTTTTAAAAGAACAAGGCGCTGCGACCACCCCTGTGAACTAAATGACGTGTCTCTCCTGGTTGGTACTGGCCTCCCGGGAGGTTACACGAGGCTGGCTCCAGGGGATTATAACTGCTTCTCTGAGTGAGGGTGCCTTTCCCGCCGCCTTGAAAGAGGCGGTGGTGAGGCCCCTCCTCAAGAAGCCTTCCCTGGACCCGGCTGAATTAGCTAACTACCGTCCGGTCTCCAACCTTCGTTTTGTGGCGAAGGTTGTTGAGAGTGTGGTGGCACGACAACTGCCCAGGCACCTGGATGAAGCTATCTATCTAGACCCGTACCAGTCAGGCTTCAGGCAGGGGCACAGCACAGAAACGGCATTGGTCGCGTTGGTGGATGATCTCTGGAGGGCTCGGGACAGGGGTTGCTCCTCTGTCCTAGTCCTATTAGATCTCTCAGCGGCTTTTGATACAATCGACCATGGTATCATGCTGCAGCGGTTGAGAGGGTTAGGAATAGGGGGCACCGTTCTGCAGTGGTTCTCCTCCTTCCTCTCCGACCGCTCACAGTTCGTGTTGGCAGGGGGGCAGAGGTCGACCTCGAGGCGTCTCGCATGGGGAGTGCCACAAGGGTCGGTCCTCTTGCCTCTTCTGTTCAACATTTATGTGAAGCCGCTGGGTGAGATCATCCGTGGTTTTGGGGTGAAGTGTCATCTGTACGCTGATGATACTCAGCTGTACATCTCCACCCCAGACCACCCCAACGATGCCCTTGATGTGATGTCTCGCTGCCTGGAGGCCGTACGGGTCTGGATGGGGAGGAACAGGCTCAGACTCAACCCATCCAAGACCGAGTGGCTGTGGCTGCTGGTGTCCCGATATAGTCAGCAGGTGCCATCTCTGACTATTGGGGGTGAATCTTTGTCCCCCACAGAGAGGGCTCGCAATCTGGGTGTCCTCCTTATTATTATTATTATTATTATTATTATTATTATTATTATTATTATTATTATTATTATTTACATTGATTGGATTTGAAAGCAGGCAGAGCAAGACAGGAGAAATCACAACTGCAAGTACTAAACTTTAACTCCAATAAATTACCACTTCCTTCAGAGCTTGAGATGGGAGAAAGCTTAAAAAAGATGGCGCTGAGTTGCTTAAGGGCGTGAAATCGAAAGTTAAAAGAGAAAGTGCTTGTTAATGCTCATTAACGCTCGTTAACACTGTCAGTACCTTTTAAAAGACTTTGTTGGGGAATTTTGAGGATTGGAATTAAAGAATACAATATTGACTTATCAATAAGCCATAATAATTATTAAGGACTGAGATTAAGAAGATCTGTTGGTTCTGCTGAGTGGCTGATGGGAAAGTGCAGTTTGGAGATGGCTGCGAAGCAAATAAAAACTGTTGTGACTAAAAGTGCGGGGACTTCTCCAGCTCAAACATCAAAAATGCAGTCTTTGTTAGCCCCACCAGATACACAAACACTGACTCTAGAAGTTCTTCAGGGAGCTTTAAAGAAACTGTCTACTGATTTGTCTACTGATTTGGAAGAAAAAATCACACTCTGTTTTGAGGAAAAAATTAAAGGAGTGTCTGAGGAATTACTTGAAATTAAAGAAACAATTCAAACCCAAAATGATGCAATAAGAGAAGATATTGTGGAAGCATTTAAGGGACTAGTGGGTCATGTTACATCATTGGAAGAAAGGGTGGATGAAATTGATCAGTTTAATTTGAATGTGGAAGCTAAACTGGGAGAGGCTCAAAACAAGATGGAAAAGGCGGAAGCAGAACTTATAATGACACAATACAGAGCAATGGAATGGGCAGTGAGGGTCAGAGGCTTGAAAGAAAATAACCAGGAAAATCTCAGAGAGATTTTTGCAGAAGCCCTTGCTCAGTTTACTGGAGAGTCTAAAGCAGAGTGCGACTGGCAAATAGACAAAATTTATCGCGTTAATTTATGGATTGCCAGACAGAGACAACTACCAAGAGATATTGTGATTTACTTTGTTACAAGGAGAACAAGAAATGGAGTTTTACAAGTCTCTTATAAGAAGAAACTTCAAGTGGCAGGACAGGAGGTTTCAGTAATGAAGGAAATTCCCCCCAAAATGTTGAGATCTCGAAAGGACTATGCATTTTTAATTGATGAACTTAGAAGGTGTCAGTTGCAGTACAGATGGGAAGCCCCAGCCAGATTAGTGGTGAATTATTTGGGTGAGAGACATCGTCTCACTTCAGTTTGGAAGGCAAGAGATTTTTACACTACCATACTAAAGGCTGGAAACCCACCATCCCCAGATGTCAAAAGAAGGAAAGAACCAGGAGAGATCAGAAAGGGGGAAAAGGAAATAATGCAGGCACAAGCTCAAGGAGGTGTTTTGACTACTCAACAAGAATCATTGCAACTTTCAGAGGATCTTCAACTTCTGGATCTATTTGAAAAAATGGAAGACCCCAAGGATCAAAGACAAACTCGAGCAGCAACTAAACGTAAAGAACAAGAATTAAAGAAGCAACAAAGTCAGATAATAACCCAAGAAATTGCAACTACAAATATGGAAGCTGTGGGAGGAGCTAGACCGAAGAGGAAATTCCAGGAGGACTTCCAGTCGGTGCTCCATAAGCTTTCAGGGGCCAAGGATGGCAAATAAATTTTTGACCTGGAATGTTAATGGCCTAAACTCACCACAAAAGAGAAAGAAAATATTTCACTATTTGAAACAGTTTAAAAATGATGTAATTTGTTTGCAAGAAACACACATTAGAACAAGTGATCAGAAATACCTAATAAATGCTAGACTGGGCAAACATTTTGTTGCATCAGCTCCTGAGAAGAAAAATGGTATAGTTATATACCTAAGAACAGATTTAATGGCTAAATTAATTGAAGCAGATCCACAAGGAAGATATATACTGATTGAATTATTAATAGAAGGGAAGAAAATACTTTTAATGGGAGTATATGCACCTAATCAACAACAAGAGAAATTTTACAAACTTTTGCATAAAAAATTAATACAAATGGATTACAAATCATGTATAATGATGGGTGATTGGAATGGTGTATTGGACACTAAAAATGACAAAAAGACCCTTTTGCCAAACATTCAAACGGGCTAAATTGCCTAAATCTTTTTTTGACATGATGGATGATATGGAGTTGAGAGATATATGGCATGAACGAAATTTTAAAGAACAGGATTTTACATTTTTTTCTGATAGGCACCAATCTTTTTCTAGAATTGATTTTATACTAATTACAAATGATTTTCTTTCCAGGGTAAAGAAGACGAAGATATGTCCAAGAACTTTAACAGACCATAATCCGGTGTGGATGGAATTAGAGCTTGGGGAGGGGTCTAGGAGATCTTGGAGACTGAATGAAAACTTATTTCGATATGAGGCAAACGTGATAGAATGTAAAAAGTTAATGAAAGAATTTTTTTGTTTTAAATATGCATAAGGGTACACCTGTGGAAATGGTATGGGATGCAAGTAAAGCATATATGAGAGGAGTTTTAATAAATTTGAATAATTCTTACAGACGTAGACAGGGGAAAAAACGGAGGGAATTGGAAGAGTAAATAAAAAAGAAGGAACAGGCGTTAGTGGATAAACCAGATGACAAGAATATAAAAGAAGCCATTACAATATTGCGAGGACAGTTTAATATGTTGATGTCAGATCAAGTTGCAACGAACTTGCAATATGCTAAACATAATACTTTTTGTAACGCAAATAAACCAGGCAGGTGGTTAGCATATATGTTAAGGAAAAAACAAAAATCTCGTACAATAGAAAAAATAGAGTATAAAGGCAAAGAGGTATATCAATAGAATATGATTAAAAAAGCATTTTTAGATCTTTATACGAGGTTATATGCTGGTGATAATATACAAGGCAATGATATAGAGAGATATTTGCAGAAGGAAAATATTCTTGCAATTACTGATGAACAAAGGGAAAGATTGAATGTATTAATAACCACTGAGGAAATTCTTTTGGCAATTAAACAATTAAAAAGTGGAAAGGCTCCTGGCACAGATGGTTTGACAGCAGTGTATTATAAAAATTTTCAATTAGAAATGGTAGAACCACTTAAGGAGTTATTTGTTAAAATACAATGGGGAGGAGAAGTGCCACCATCCTGGAGAACAGCTTTTATTTCCCTGATCCCGAAAGAAGATCAAGATCATAGTCAACCCAAAAATTACAGACCCATATCATTGCTTAATACAGATTATAAGATCTTTGCAAAAATTTTGGCAAATAGACTAATGTCAGTTATGCAACAAGTGATTCATAAAGATCAAACTGGATTTATACAAGGGAGACAAATGAAAAGCAATGTAAGACAAATTGTTAATATACTGGAGTATTTGGGGAAGAACAACCAAGTCCCTGCAGTGCTTATGTTTTTGGATGCAGAGAAAGCGTTTGATCGATTGAACTGGCAGTTTTTAGTGAAAGTAGCACAAAAGATGCAGCTGGGAGAGCATTTCATACAATCTATTAAGGCAATATATCAGAAACAAACAGCACAAATAATAGTTAATGGTAGTCTCACAGAAATATTTAAAATTGAGAAAGGAACAAGACAGGGATGTCCCTTGTCTCCACTACTGTTTATTTTAACTTTGGAAGTACTGCTGAATAAAATACGGGATGCGGATAACATACAGGGTATTAAGATTAGGCAACATGATTATAGACTACAAGCATTTGCAGATGATTTGGTTGTAACTTTAACCCAACCAGTAAATTCAGTTACAGGTTTGATGGAGATAATTAGGCAATATGGTCAAGTGTCAGGGTTTAAAATAAATATAGGGAAAACAAAGATGATAGCTAAGAATATGAATACAAAACAAAAAGAAGAAATGGAAAGAGTAACAGGATGCGAGATAGTGAAAAAGGTTAAGTACTTAGGAATTTTTATTACAACGTCAAATGGGAAATTATACAAGTATAATTGTGAATTGTTATGGCATAAAATACAGATAGAGATGGATAAATGGAAAAAATTACAACTGTCTTTGTTAGGAAGAATAGCAGTAGTTAAAATGAATGTTCTGCCCAAGTTTCTATTTCTTTTTCAAATGATACCAATACTTAAAAAGGATGCAAATTGGAGGAATGGCAGAGAGACATTAACAACTTTGTTTGGGTAGGGAAGAGACCGAGAGTTAAATTAAAAATAATGCAGGATACACGTGAAAGAGGAGGTTTGAAATTGCCCAATCTAAAATTGTACTATGAAGCAGCTGTTTTGTCAGCAATTAGTGATTGGGTTAATTTAACAGATGAAAGAATACTGAATATTGAAGGGTATGATTTGCTATATGGTTGGCATGCCTACTTAGTTTATGAGAAGAAGGTGGATAGGACTTTTAAAAGTCATATATTAAGGAATGCCTTCCTGCGTGTTTGGAAAAAATACCAATATAAATTGAATGGCAAGATACCCATGTGGGTAGTACCTAGACATGCGATAGAAAATATAAGTATAGAACAAAGACAGGATGTAACTACTTATAAAGAACTTCTGTTTACAGAAAGAAATGCACTACAGTTAAAGCCTCTGAATGTACTAAGAGAGGAAAGGGCAATTCAAACCTGGTTTCAGTATGTACAGCTGCAGAATAGATGGAAAAAAGATCAGAAAATTGGTATTATACAAAGTGAAGAAAATTTGATAAAACAAATTAGGGACCAGAGTAGAATGCATATAAAAAGGTTGTATAATATTTTGATAGAAATAGACTCAGAGACAGAGTTAGTTAAAGATTGTATGATAAAATGGGCACAAAATTTTGAGGAATCAATAATGATGGAAACATGGGAAAGGATCTGGGTAAGAAATGTAAAATTTACACAAGCTCAAAATTTGAGAGAAAATTTTTATAAAATGTCTTATAGATGGCATTTGGATCCTAAAAAGTTAGCTTGTATGTACCCAAATTTACAACCCAAATGTTGGAGATGTGATTGTGTTGATGCTACTTATTTTCATGTTTGGTGGACTTGTAAAAAAGTTAAAGCATTTTGGATAAAAATATGGTGGATTATTCAAAATATTTTTTAAAAAAGGATAAAGTTTACTCCACAGTTGTTTTTGTTAGGTATCATTACAGATTGTACGGCTATAGAGACTAATTTGATTCTGAACTTAATAACTGCAGCAA
This sequence comes from Pituophis catenifer annectens, assembly GCF_029215685.1. Taxonomy (NCBI): domain Eukaryota; kingdom Metazoa; phylum Chordata; class Lepidosauria; order Squamata; family Colubridae; genus Pituophis; species Pituophis catenifer. The sequence goes on from NW_027256885.1 coordinate 21,517,871, forward strand.
GACTTTTGGTGGCGCAGTACTGGAAGAAGGAAGATTTACCTACTATTCGAGAATGGACATTAAAAGTAGTAAATTTAGCAGAAATGGCGAAAATTTCAGCATATCTAAAGGACCATTCAAATGAGAAATATATGTTAGAATGGAAAAGATGGATTGATTATATTCAAGGCAAATATCAGACTAAAAAATTTCAAATAGCTTATGAATGATCAAGAGAGTTTATAAAGTACTTAAATTTAGTTTAGTAAAAGGGGAGTTAAAAGTTCAAGAGGGGGATAGGAGACTATAGATAATTAGCTTATGTTAGCTTATGATTGTCAAATGTTATACCCTGTATTTTGCTCTGGGAAGTGGGGGGGGAGGGAGGGAAAGGGGAGGGTTGGAAGGGGAGCAGGGAGGGGGAAGGGGAAATGTTTGTAAAACTTTTTAAAACTTTTCAATAAAAGAAAATATATATAGACTCGATGTAATGGGTCTTAGAAATGAGGAATATATATGAAATATTGATTGTTAAAATGACAAAGTTTTGGAATGATGTCTATTTGGAAATAATTGTTTAGAATTTAGGGTGACATAGTGGAATGTTCAAAATCTAAATGTTTAGAATAAGATTTCTTTTTCTCTTTTTTTTTTTTTTTTTAAAGAGGTACAGTAAATGGATAAAATTTGGAACAAAATTGGTTGAGGGAATGTGAGTAATTGTATTTACTTTATACCGGATCAAATCCTTGCTCTAAAAAGATGTATTTTATGTTTCATGTTTTAAAAAATAAAAAAAACTTTTCAAAAAAAAAAAAAAAAGAAGAGGCTCCTCCTCTTCGTCCTCTTCACTTAATGGAGCTTCTGGAGGTTCTGAAGGCCCTGGTTGAATCCCCGCCTCTGGCACCACATCTTCTCCAGCCTCCTCATTGTCCGACTCGAGTGCCAGCTGCACAGGCTGCTGGCGCAGCACACCAGCCTCCTCGCTGTCTGAATCAGCTACTAGCTGCACAGGCCGTGCATGAGCCACAACAATACCAGAGAATTTAAGAAGAAAAAATGACTTTTTAAAATAAATAGAAATTTGGATTCTCAAAGTTAAAAGACGTGGTATCAAAAAGACTTTTTAAAAAATGCTGGAATTATAGTCCCAAATTTTTCTGTATTAATATTGCTTACTTACTGGATTTACAATTTAAAATAATTGAAATCGGACTTGTCAACAACATTACAGAGAGGCTGAAGCAGACTGAAGCAAGAGCGCCATCTGCCGATGAAAGGGGAACTATGCAAACTTGGAAATAATCATTTAAAAAGACTGGAAATATTTGCTGGACATGTATCCACTCTAAGACCACTAGAGATTTGAATATTAAATAAGAACTTCAGTTAAGAGACCCCTGAATATTACTGAATATATAAAAGTGACTTGAAGAGGTGTGGATAATCCCCTGGTGTATTTCAGTTGATTGGACTGATTATTGATAAGACATTTAAAATTGTGATCTGGAAGCTTTGTTTTGAATCAACGATTCCTGGACAACTGGCCAAAAAGGAGACCTATTAAATACAGACACAACGCAAGATGGAAGTGAGGGGAAGCTAAACTGAATGGAGCTGTTTCAAAGCATTGAGGAAATATTTGATCGCATAGACCAAAAACTGGAATATATAATACAGATAATGGGCAAAGACCAAGACAATGAGGAAAGAATGGAGCCATCAGAAGGAATGGAGGGGAAAGCAGAACTGAGAAACCAGCAAGAAGAAGACAACAAGGAGGGCTTCCGGTTTGCTCTTCGTAGCCGCCAGACAGTCCCTCGGGACCGCCAGCCCCTTCGCCTGTAAAGAGCCGCCTGTACAATGGAAAGGCGGCTCGAAAAACTCCATTTCCAGGAGGAAATGTGAGAAAGAGCAGGTGAGTGTAGGTAGAGCTCTCCGCGTAGTCCCCAGAGTTTTTTTTTTACTCTTGGGGGCGAGCGGATGCGGCTCCCTATAGCACTTGCCGTTTGCTCCGGGCGTTGGGAGACCTCTGCTTTTTTGCAGAGCAAGGCTACGAAAACAAGCTTTTCAAGATAACTAACAGATTAACCAAAGAGGATGAGATCTGGATCTGGACCTGTGACCCTAAATTGCAAGTATTAATACTTATTTCGCAAAGGATATTCAATAAAGTAAAAAAGATTTTTTAAAATGGCGACTGCCGAAACTGGAGCAGGGAAGCTGAAAAGGGAAAGTCCTTCCGTTTCTTATTAAGCCACAAAGTAGCGGAATAAATGCTCCTGGCTACATTTGAAGAAAAAGCTCCACTTTTGTGTTTTCTCCTTCCTGGAGATTTGATTTGATACTGATCTTGTTTGGAAAGAGGCTTGGTTTTTTTTTTTCTTTTCTAAAAAAGTTTGCCTGTGTGGAAATATGGCGTTTAGGCTTACAAAGCTGGACAAACAAGCAGGGGGGGGGGAATTCCCCCATCCACAAACTATATGAACAAGTTCTTAACTTACAGTCTCAGAAAACTGATTTTAATATAATTGAATTTCTTCTGGAGGAGATTGTAAGAAGGGATGAGATTATGAATCAGAACTTTGAGAAATTTAAGCAGGAAACTAAAGAATTGGTGCAATCAAAGTTTGATATTTTGCATCGAAAGATTATAAAAATGGCTAATGGTTTCTCAGAATTTATGATCAGGCTGGATACAAATACTAATCTATTAGAGTCTAAAGTGGAGGAAATTGAGGACAATTTGGAAAATAAAATAGAAAAAATTGAAAATGATTTGATAAAAATTCAAGACAATAGCTTAGAAGAAAAACCTGAAATGGATTGCAATGTAGAAAATATACAGCAATGTATTGAAAAGGAAGTTCTAACGATGCAATATAATTTTACTGAATATGCGATCAGACTGAGAGGATTACAGGAAAATAACATAGAGGATTTAAGGAAAATATCTTCTGAAGTTCTGGCTGGGATTTTAAAGGTTCAACCTGAGGAGGTATTTTGTAGGATCGATAGAGTTTATAGAATAAACTCCTGGATTGCAAAGCAAAGGCAATTGCCTAGAGATGTGGTGATTTATTTTACAGATAAAGATATAAGAAATAATATTGTGCAGAAATCTTTTAAGTCTACTTTGCAACTGTTTGGAAGAAAGATTTGGATTTATAAAGAGCTCCCGCCTAAGATATTATTGGAAAGAAAGAAATTTGGTTTCTTGGTGGCTGAGCTTAAAAAAAGAAATATCATATTCAGATGGAATGTTCCAGTTGGTATAATATTGAGATATCAAGGAGAAAGATATCAATTAAATACTGTTGAAAGAGCGGAAGAATTTTACCAAATTTTTTTAAAAATGAACTTAACATCTTTATGCACAACACAAGACAAGCAGAAGGAGTTAGAAATAAAGGAAAAATATCGAGTTACAGAGGCCCTTGCAGATGAATTGCCTTTGGATTCTCCAGATACCTCAGCTGGATTATTTATAAATAAGAGAGAAGTGGCATCGGATTCTAACGTGACAACTCGCCAAGTTACAGATAACCATGGAAATCAACTAATTGATATACAACTTACAGAAAAGAAATATGAGTCACAAAAGCAAAACCAACAAGATCAAATTATAAACCAGAATGAAAACCGATCAGTTGATACACAACTTGCAGAAAGGAAATCAGGATGGAGATCAAACCCACAAAAAGAAAGGAAAAAAAGAAATAGGTCTCACAAAAATAAAAAATTTTAAATTAAGCAATAGCGAAGCCAGTTATGTGGTTAATATCATCCTGAGGAGAGTGACAGACCTCTGCAATGCCGTAATTTTGGGATGTGAAAAGGGCCTTGAATTGTTGGATTGGAATTATCTATTTTTGGTTTTCTTTTTATTGATCAACGTATTATATCTATGCTGAGCTATAAGGCAAGAGAGTTATGCTGGGGCATGCAGAAGATCTGGTTGTTACCCCATTATGAGAATGGGAAATAATAATCCTGAAGAAAGCCACTATTACAGATATTATATGGATTACAATTATAAAGTCACTCGGGTGGTTGTTTTCTTTTTATATATATATATGAAGATATTCATTATTGATGGGGGCAGATGACAACTGAGGATTTTGAATATTCTGTTGCAACTGGGATGTTATGTTACCCTAATCCGGATGATGGAGTCAGCAATCCAGTGGAAAGATATCAAAGAAGATATTATATGGATTATAAGTTTAAAGTCATTGATTTTGTTTATATAAGGGAATGTTTTTTTTAGTAGGACGGGCAGAAGAACAAAGATATTAAGAATTGTTATGTATGGTAATTTTGTAGGAAAGTGGGTGGAGACAGGCTAGTGTATTGATTGTATAGATTAAGAAAAGGGATGCTTAAGAGATATATTTATGGGAGTGGAGGAAATGGATAGAGTAGAACAAATGTAAAACTAGAATTCATGGGGCAGGCTGCTTTGAAATGTCATATTAATATACACAAAAGAGGAGAAAAAAGGGCAGATTATTGATAAATTTTATTTATTTTTTATTTTTATTTTAATTTGATTTTTATATGCCGCCCTTCTCCGGAGACTCAGGGCGGCTTACAGTGCGTTAAGCAATAGCCTTCATACTTTTGTATATTTATACAAAGTCAGCTTATTGCCCCCACAAACTGGGTCCTCATTTAACCTACCTTAGAAAGGATGGAAGGCTGAGTCAACCTTGAGCCTTGGAGAGATTCGAATCAGCAGTAAATTGCAGGCAGCTGTGTTAATAACAGGGTGCTTTAAACCACTGTAGTACCAAGGCTCATTGGGAGTTATAATAATGTTACTGTGTTAAATTAGAAGTTGTTACATAGTGTTATAATGGAATGTTAATTTGAAGTGTATGGTAAGAGGGGGAAGTTATAATATTAATAATATTACTAGAAGTAAGGGTCAGTATTTGGAGGAGGGAGTAAGGGTAAAATATTATATAATCTGTTATGTATTAGGTTTTTATTTTGAAGAAGTCACAGGGGGGAGGGGGGTTGGGGTGGTGAGGGTGGATTAGGAAGGAGGGGGGGGAAAGGGGGGGGGAAATTTGTAATTGAAAACTTTTTCAATAAAAAAAAAAGAAGACAACAAGGAGGAGATATTACTAAAATTAATAGTGATTAAGGAACTAGAAGAGGAGGAAAATACTGTAAAAGACTTAAAAAGGGAATGGGAGAAGCAGAAGGAGAATGGGGGGAAAGAGATGGGGCCTGGAACAGATAGTTCTGAAACTAGACAGTGGGAAAGGGTAGAGAGGGGAGAAAAGGTTAGATTGCATAGTCAGAATATAGAAGTAGATGGAGTAAGAGATTTAAAAGAAGAATATCGGCGGCAAGCCAAAAAGAAAATAAGATCAAAAGTTCGGATGTGGGCAAGAGATGATGGATAAGGGGGGGGGGGGGGAATTAGAATTATATATATATAGGTTGGATAATTACTTTATTTTTTTATTTTTTATTTTTATTAATTTTTATTAGATTACGTTATAGTACAATACATAGAATATCGGTTTGACAGTTATAATATAAATACAGATTGAATACATTCTTAGCTTATAGTATCTCCTAACTTGCTCCCTTGTTTGGCTGTTCTAAGCTCTTTCTCTTCCTTTCTTTATTCTATCTTCCAACCATCTATACCATAATCCCCACACCGTATAGTATTCCGATTCCTCTTTCTCGTTAATCTCATATGTTAATTTACTCATCTCAGCGCATTCTAAAATTTTCCGAATTAAGTGGTCTTCTGGTGGTATTCCCTTTTCTTTCCAATGCTGTGCGTATGTTATTCTGGCTGCCGTGATAATGTGTATAATTAAATATCTCTTTCTTTTCTCATATGTCCTCTTTAGTACTCCCAGGAGAAAGGTTTCAGGTGCCAAGTCTATGTTTTCCTCGATTACTTCCTGGATCCATTTTTGAATCTTTTTCCAATATTTGGTCGCCTCAGGGCATGTCCACCACATGTGAAAGAAGGTACCCTGGTGGTGGTTGCATTTCCAACAATTTGGTCTCAAATTTGGGTAAATTTTGGCTAGTCTTGCAGGGGCTAAGTGCCATCTGTACAACTTTTTATACTGATTTTCTTTAAACGCTGCCGCTCTTGTCAATTTATAATTCCTATTCCAAATTATTTCCCAGTCTGCCAAATTAATACTGTGCCCTATGTTTTTTGCCCACACAATCATTTGTTCCTTTACCACCTCCTCCGCTCTGTCGTATTCTAACAGATAGTTGTATAATTTAGATAGTAATTTGTTTTCCGAGCCTGTCAATAATTTGTCAAATCTATTTGATCCCATCTGTATTCCGAATTCCTCCCTATCTTTTTGATACCTAGATTTGATCTGCAGATATGGCCACCAGTCAATGTGGATGCCCTGTTCTTTCAATAATTTCTTGGTTTTAAGATTCCCGCAATTATCTAAAATATCCTTATACCTATACATTTTATCTAATTCTAACACATTAGGGTATATCATAGCTTCCATTACTGAAAGCCAATTCGGGATCTTCATATACTGTTTTTGCCCAATTTCCTTCCAAGTTTGTAATAACGTCTCCCATATCCTGTGTCTATGAAAATATGATTTTCTCCTTTTTTCCTTGTCCCATAGATACGCGTGCCAACCTCTCTGTAGGTCGTGCCCTTCTAGAATCAAAAGTCTTTTATTCTCTAGGGTAACCCATTCCTTTATCCACACTAAATTGGCCGCTTTGTGGTAGATTTCCCATGCTGGGAGTCCAAAGCCTCCCCTACTTCTACTGTCCTGTAATGATTTTAGTGAAATTCTGGGTTTTTTCCCTCTCCAAACAAATTTCCTAGTGATTTTGTTCAACTCTACAAAGAATTTTTATCAAGGTTTACCGGCATAGTCTGAAATAGGTATAATAATTTGGGCAGGGTGTTCATCTTTATTGAGGCTATCCGTCCTAGGAGTGATAATTGTAGGTTCCCCCATCTTTCTAAGTCTTGTTTTATTTTCTTAATCAAAGGTATGTAATTATCCTCTTTCAGGGTTGAACATCTTGATATTATCCATATTCCCAGATATTTGATTTTTTTTACAATTTGTAAATCCATTTTCCTCTCCACCTCTTCCTTTTGCCTTTCTGTCAAATTCTTTACCAACATTTTTGTTTTTACTTTATTTAACTTAAATCCAGACACCTCCCCATATCTGCCTAATTCATCCAGGATTTTTTGACCAGTTTCCAATGGATCCTCCACAATCAACACTACGTCATCGGCGAATGCCTGCATTTTGTATTCCTCGTTCCTGATCTTCAGCCCTTTTATTTCCTTATTATGTCTAATCCTACTTAACAGCACTTCCAAGGCCATGATAAATAATAATGGCGATAAAGGGCATCCTTGTCTTACCCCCTTCTTTATCTGGAATGATTTCGTCATATCTCCATTTAATATTATATTCGCCCTTTGTTTGTTATAAATTGTTTTTATCATTCTCTCAAAGTTGCTTCCAAATTTCATTATTTTAATTTGTTCGATCATGAAATCCCAATTTAAATTATCGAACGCTTTTTGGGTGTCTACAAAAACTAGGGCCATTTGCTTTTCGGGGTGGGCCTCGTAATATTCTAAAGTGTCAATGACTACTCTTATGTTATTCCTTATTTGTCTACTGGGGAGGAAGCCGTTCTGGTCTGTGTGTATTGTAATGTTTAATATTGTTTTCATTCTTGCCGCCATTATACTCATGAAAATTTTATAATCCGAATTTAAAAGTGAAATTGGCCTATAGTTTTTTATTTGTTTTGGGTTGGTACCTTCTTTCGGTAACAGAGTGATGTACACTTCCCTCCACGAGTCAGGGATTTTGGCATCCAGTAGAGCCTCATTGTAGATCTCCAATAATTTGGGTAATAATATATCCTCCAATTTTTTGTATAGGCCTCCTGGGAGCCCGTCTGGACCTGGTGATTTATTATTTTTTAATCTGGAAGTTGCCATCTTTAATTCCTCCATCGTAACCTCTCTATTTAACACTTCCCTTCCCTCTTCTCCTATCAGTACAGGTTCATCTTCTGAGAGATATTGAACAATGCTTTCTCTAGAAACTTCTTCCTCTTTATAGAGTTCAGTGTAATATTCACGAGCAATTTCGAGCTTTTCTTCTTCTTTGTTTTGCAGGTGTCCCTTCTTGTCTTCCAATTGGTGAATATTCCGTTTTTCGTTTTCTTTCTTTAATTTATAAGACAGCCATCTGCCCGGCTTATTGGCGTTTTCAAAATAGTATTGTTTGGCTTGTTTTATTTTATAAGCCAATTCCTCCTGCTCCAATATATTTAATTTATGTCTTAACATTGTCCAATTCTCTTTTATCGCTTTATCTCCTGGGTTTTGCTGCATCTTCTTTTCCACTTTCCCCAGCTCTTCCTGGAGGGCATCTTGCACCTCCCGCTTTTTCCTATTCTTATATACATTGTATGATATTGTTAGTCCTCTTAAATATGCCTTCATTGTGTCTCATACGTTAATTCGGGATGTTTCTTGGTTCTCATTTACTTCAAGGAATAGTTTTAATTCTCTCCTAATTTTTTCTATATAGTCTTTATCTCTCAGGAGTTGCGTATTTAATCTTCATCTCCTCCTCTTTTTTCTCTGTGGGGCCCTCCACTTAATTTCTAGGGGATTGTGGTCTGCCCAAATGTTTGGTGTAATTTCTACGGAATCGATTTCCAGTCCCAATTGTTTGCTAACCCAGATCATATCTATTCTGGACCAGGATATTTGGGGATTCGAATAAAAGGTATATTGTGTCTCATTTGGGTGCAGAGTCCGCCAAATATCTATTAAATTCATTTCCTCCACTAAGTCAAAAAAGGATTTGGGTAACTCATCTCTCTTTTTTTTTCTTTGCCACTCCTGTAATCTTTATCAGAGTCCACTATCCCATTAAAATCGCCCACTATACAGATATTGCTATATTCCAATTTGCTTATTCGTTCATGGAGTTTTTTGTAATATTATCCCTGGTTTTTATTTGGGGCATATATGGTTACCAATAATACTGATAGGTTGCCTCTTTTTATCTCAATCATTAACGTCCTTCCTTTTGAGTCAGCATATTTTTGTTCCGCGATTATCCCTCCCTTAACGTATATTACTACCCCCTCTTTTTTTCCCCGCTAACGAAGTGAAGGCCTTCCCTAATTTACTATATTCTAGGTACCTTTCATCTTGCTGACGTATGTGAACTTCCTGAAGGCATATAATGTCGGCATTTTGTTTAGCTAATTTTGTAAATATTTGTTTTCTCTTTCTGTTCTCATTCAGTCCATTAACATTGATTGATATTAGTTTCCAATCTTCCATATAGAGTTTTCCTGGGCGACCTTAGTTCTTGTTTACTCGTGTGACTCTTTGAGTTCTTGGTTTCTTTTCTTTTGTGTCTTTGCTTTCTTTTTCTTCTGATTCCTTCTTTTCCAGGGATCCTTCCTTAGGTTCTCGTTGGGGGTGTGTTTCCTCTTCTTGGGTTACTGTTTCCATTTCTTCCTTGCTGCTCTGTTCTTCCTCCATCCCTACTAACTGATCAAGGAAGTCTTGCGCGGTTACTAAACTATCAATCTTGATTTTCTTCCCTAGCCATGTAATTATCATACCTTCCGGCAGAATCCATCTAAATAAAATATTTCTCTTGTTTAGCTGCATGGCTAGGAATCGGTAGTCCCTTCTTAGTTCCCTAACCCTTCTGGGAATTTGCTTCAATGTTGTCACTTCCTTCCCCTTATATTTTATTTTTTTTATTTTTTTTTATTTAATTTGATTTATATGCCGCCCTTCTCCAGAGACTCAGGGCGGCTTACAATGCGTTAAGCAATAGCCTTCATTCTTTTGTATATTTTTATACAAAGTCAGCTTATTGCCCCCACAAACTGGGTCCTCATTTCACCTACCTTAGAAAGGATGGAAGGCTGAGTCAACCTTGAGCCTTGGAGAGATTCGAACCAGCAGAAATTGCAGGCAGCTGTGTTAATAACAGGGTGCATTAAACCACTGTACTATCAAGGCTTATATACCATCGGCTCCTCCCTCGTAACATTATACAGTATGTCTCTGACTTTCTTCCTCGCGAACCTGACGTGGACCTCCCTTGGCAACTTATTCCTTCTGGCTTAGTTAGTCTGCACTCTGTAAATTTCATCCAGCTCTTTTATTATTTGCTGCTTATCTTGTTGTAGGGCTTCCGCGATCATCTCTGCCATCACTTGCCCTAGGTCTTCCTCTTTGCCTTCTGTTATATTTTGAAATCGCAAGTAAAAGGCCGCCCGGTCCATCTCTAACTGGATGATCGAATCCTCTAATTCTCTATTTTGCGCCATCAATTTCTGGTCAACTGATTCAAGCTTTTTCTCATTCTGTTCCACCCTTGTTTCCACTTTCTTTATCTTTTGTTCATTATCATGGATCGATTCTTGTATCTAATTCATCTTGCAATCTAGAGCTTGAATATCGGTCTTTAACTCCTCGTGGTTGCTAGACATTTTCTCCTGCATTTTCATCATTGTTTCTTGGATTAATGTCAGGGTAGATTGCATAGCTTGCATTGTTGGAATAACCACGGATTTTTCTGCTTTAGATAGTCCTTCCGTTGATTTTTGGGTTGCAGGCGAAGCCATAGTGATTGTAGGGTTAGAGGTTGTCTTCTTTCCTGTTTTTAATACTGTTGAAGCGAGGCTTGTCATATCTTTCAAGATTTTCTTTTGGTCTCTGACTATCCTATCAATATTTCTCCAAATTAGCATCCACTGGTGTTTCCTATTCTACTTAATTTCTTTGTCTATCGTTGTCACACTTTCTGGTATTACTATAAGTGGTGTTGATCGTGCCCAAAGCAAGTTTAAACTTGAGTTTTGTTTTCCCTACAAAAAGGTGGGCTCACCGTTGGAAATTTTACCAATCACCTTACATTACTATACAATTTTATCTTTTATCAAATCTATAATAAGTATATAAAATATAAATGATATATCTTATCAAAGGTATAACAAATCCTCTAGACAATCTATATCAGTCAACGTCCAAATCTAAATATCCGGTTTCTCTACTTAACGTATGATCAATTTAATTGTAATTATAAATATAGTTAATTAATAAGACTAATTTATTCAATTCATTAAAATGTATAGTTGGTATTGCTTTACTACTACTTAATTTCTAATTGATAAACACTCAACTACTGATTTGTGTCACAAACATATTCTACTTACTAGATTACTAAATAATAATTAATTAATACTCTATCAACAAGGAGAGAAAAAGAGAGAGAGAGAAAAAAAAAGGGGACTTCCGGTCTGGCTTCCGTCGCCACCAGACGGTCCTCCGTGACCGCCAGCCCCGTTGCCTGTAAAGAGCCGCCTTTACATCTGAAAGGCGGCTCGAAAAACTCCATTTCCTGATGGAAATGTGAGTCAGAGCAGGCGAGGGCAGGTAGAGCCCTCTGCGAAGTCCCCAGAGTTTTTTTTTACTCTTGGGGATGAGCAGATTGTGGCTCCCTATTCTCCCTCGCCGCTGCTCCGGGCTTTGGGAGAACTCTGCCTTTTTGCAGAGCCAGGCGCCGGGACCGGACCAACTAATAAAACTAACAGATGGTTTAGCTAAAGAGAGAGAGATTTGAACCTGGGACCCTAAATCGCAAGTATTTTTAATGACTTTATAAGCGTTTCTAACTGAGGGGAAAAAAAGTTTAAAATGGCGACTGCTGAGGCTTGAGAAGAAAGCCGAAAGTGAAAGTCCTTCCGTAATAAGCTACAAAGTAGCGAAATACTCAGTGCCGGCTAGAATCTAGAAGGAAAATATTCATATTAAGTTTTTCTTTTCTTGGAGATTTGCACTTGATCTTGTTTGGGGAAAAGTTTTCTTTAAAAAAAAAAAAAGAGCTCTTTTGTGTGGCAGGATGGCGTTAAAACTAGCGTCTGACAAACAAGCAGTGTGGGGGGGTGCTCCCCCATTTGCAATTATGTGAACAAGCTCTGAGCTTACAGAAGCAGAATGGTTTTAATTTAAAAGAATTTCTTCAGGAGGAAATGGCAAAATATCACGAGACTGTGAATCAGAAATTTGAAAAATTAAGGCAGGAAATTAAAGAAATGATACAACTAAAATATGATAATTTGCAACGAAAGATTGTAACAGTGACTAATGCTTTTTCAGAAGTTGTTATAAAGATGGATACAAATATCAAATTATTAGAGTCCAAAATGGAGGAAGTTGATGATAAGATTTATAATTTGGACAATAAAATACAAAGAATTGAAAATGATTTGATAAATATTCAAGACAATAGTTTAGAAGTAAAGTCTAAAAAGGAAGCTGGTCACGAGACCTACAATGCAGAAGATATAAAGCAAGGGATTGAAAGAGAAGTTGTAATGATGCAATACAGGCTCACAGAATTTGCGGTCAGAATGAGAGGGTTACAGGAAAATAATAGAGATGATCTAAGAAAAATATCTGCTCAAGTTCTGGCTGGGATTTTAAAGGTTCATCCTGAGGAGGTATCTTGCAAAATTGACAAGGCCTATAGAGTAAATTCTTGGATTGCAAAGCAAAGGCAACTGCCTAGAGATGTGGTGATTTACTTTACAGATAAAGAAATAAGAAATGATATTGTGCAAAAATCCTTTAATTCTACTCCACAACTGTATGGAAGAAAGATCTGGATATATAAAGAATTGCCGCCTAAGATGTTAAAAGATAGAAAGAAATTTGGACTTTTGGTGACTGAGCTAAAAAAACAAAATATCTCATTCAGGTGGGACGTTCCAGTTGGTATAATACTGAGATATCAAAGAGAAAGATATCAGCTAGATACTGTTGAAAAAGCGGAAGAATTTTACTACAAGGTTCTTAAAAAGCAAAATCAACAAGAGATAGAAATTCAAGATAAGCAGAAGGAGGTGGAAGTAATGAAGAAACAACAAGTTACAGAGGTCTCTATAGGTGAGCTGCTTCTGGATTCTCCTTCAGAGGTCTCAGCTGGACTACTTAATACAAGAGAGGCGGCTTTGGATTCTAATGTAATGACTTATCAAGTTACAAACCAGCATGGAAATCAATTAGTTTATACACAATTTATAGAACCTGAATGGAGATTTATGCCACAAAAGCAAAACCAACAAGATCAAGTTATAGATCAGCATGAAAACCAAATAGTTGATATACAATTTACAGAAAGGAAATCAGGATTGAGATCCAACCCACAAAAAGTCAAGAAAAGAAGAAGCAGGTCTCATAAAAATAAAAACTTTTAAACTAAACAACAGTGTAATGCCAGTTACTTAAGAGATGATTGAATATATGAAAAGATAATTGGCAAAGTATTGGTTTATATTATCCTGAGGAGAATGACAGACCTCTGCAGTGCTGTACTTTTGGGATGTGAAAAGGGCCTTAAACTGAATGGATTGGAACTATCTTTTTTTGGATTCTTTGATAAATATACTACGTTTATCTTGAGCTACAAGGCAAGAGTGTTATGGAATTGGGGCACGCAGATGATCTGGCTGTTACCCTATTACGGTGGTTGGAATTGATAATTTGGATAAAAGACACCTCTATAGACACTATATGGAATACAAATATAAAGTCACTCGGGTGGTTGTGTTGTTTTTTTTTTTGAAGATATTTGCTATTGATGGGGGCAGATGGTAATGGAAGATACCGAACATACTGTTGGAATCAGGATGTGATGTTACCCTAACATGGGTGATGGAGTTTACTATCCAGCTGAAAGACATTACAGAAGATATTATATGGATTACAAGCCTAAAGTCTTTTCAAGAGGATTTTATTTACATAAGGGAATATTTTTTAGTGGTGTGGGCAGAAGAATAAAGATACTAAGAATTATTAAGTATGGTAGTCTTGTAGGAAAGTGGGTGGAGACAGGTTAGTTTATTGATTTATTGATTGTTTAGTTTAAGAAAAGGGATATTATGTTTAGATATGAATATATGTAAAAGATTTGAGTTAAGAGATATAACGATGGGGGTGAAGGAAATGGGTAGACTATGAATTGAATAAATGTTAAATTAGAATTTATTATATAGTTTTATAGCGGAAGGCTTTGAAATGTTATATTAATATACATAAAAGATTTGATTTAAGAGATATATGTATGGGGGGTTAGAAAAAGGGTAGATTATGAGCAGAAATCGCTAAACTGGGAGATATAATAATATTATTATGCTAAATTAGGAGTTATTATATGATGTTATAATAGAATGTCATTTTGAAATGTATAGTATAAGGGGGATATGATAATATTATTAGAAAGAAAGGGTCAGCATATGGGGATGGAGTATGGGGATGGTAAAGTATTATATAATCTGTTATGAACTTGGGTTTTATTATGAAGAAGTCACAGGGGGAGGGGAGGGGGAGGGGGGGTTAGGGAGGAGGGGGAAAAAAAGGGGGAAAAATTTGTATTTGAAAAACTTTTTCAATTAAAAAAAAAAAAGGAAAAAGGAAAGAAGAAGGGGAGGGGGGATCACAAAGAGATACCGAGGTGAAAGTGAAATGCTTTATCCTTTAAAGTTATATCCAATGTTTTTTGCAATGCTTAATTGGCAGAAATCACCGTTGTTTGAGCTTTCCGGGACTTCCTATCCTCAATCTTCTTCTCCACTCTAGAAGGTCCGTTTCTCCACTTTATCCAAATTAGTTAAAAATCCACTTAAAATGTTTTATTCAGTTCTATTTCTCAGCTCTCAGTTCCATTAGTTTATTATTCCATTCATCACTCTTCCGTTGCTTCTTCCGTCAGTTCCTTACAATGGCTGCGCTTCCTGTCTCCTTCCTCCTCGATCACCACCTGGATTTCTGTCTTTCTGTCTGTCACTCCATTAAGTCCCTCTCTGACAGCAGCGTTCTTTTCCCCTTTGCAACTTTGTTGCCACTTTGTTGCTACTCACGGCGTCCCACCAGTCTTTCTCTTTGCGCCGCGGCACTGCTAAAGCACTCCTCTTATTCTCCTGCGCCGACCTGTCAGTTTTTCGCTTTTTCAATCTGTCTCCTTCCTTCCAATCGTCACTCGGTTCTCTTCAGCAAGACCTTTCGTCCGACACGGTCGACCTCGTTATCTTCCCGATCTGAGTCTTTACGGTGTTCGGGACAGCTAGAAATCCCCTCGTCTCACACTGTCTCCTCCGATCTTCTTCTTTGCTTCCCGTCTCTTTGCTGGCTTATTGTGGCCTCAGGTCCACCATTGAATGACAGACACACTCGTATTAGGATCGGCAGAGGTGTCAGGTCAAGTGAGGAGCGCTTGCCCCATGCTTTCCCACTCGCCTGATTTCCTCTTTTGCTCGCAAAGCTCTCCGGGCTTTGCGCCCCTCGGGGTCTCCCAGAACACGGTGAAAAACGGTGCAGGGGAGCAGAGCTCACTCTCCTGTCACCATGTCACCACGAGTCACCAACCGGAAGTCTGGATAATTACTTTATATGTAGGGTGATAAATATTAGGATAATATTGTAATATAAGCAGATATGAAGAGTGAGATAGGGGAATAAGAATTAAGCACAATTGGAAAATTAGAATTTGAATGACGGTATTATTAAATATGCATAAAAATATGACTAGTAGTGAAATGCTAGAATTAAACAGTGGGCGATTAGGTAATGAAAGAATATATTTTAATGTAAACATGTTTATTAACAGTAGAATTATATGGATTGAAGGATTGGAAAGAATATGAATAGATGCATTTTAAAGGTATAAACGATTGTGATTGGTACTAGAAGTGTATACTGAGACATTGAATAATGAAAGAATGAAGGATGAAATTTTGATATAAATTGATGTGAAGAGTTAATTAAGGGAAATATTAATTTTAAAAAGTCTTTGAATATTATACTGATATGGGAAAGGGGAAAAAAAGTTAAAATAGAGATAGAAATAAGAGGGGAATAATAGTACATATATATATATATATATATATATATATATATATATATATATATATATATATATATATATATATATATATATATATATATATATATTTGTTTTTCTTTCTTTTTTGTAGGTTTTATGTGTATTTCTCTTTAGCCAGGTTCTACCTACGTAAACCAAGATATTATGCAGCCCTAGTTCAGTGAAATCACAATTCACTAGTTTCTGGGCTTTTTTTCTTCTGGCAGCCAGCAGACCCATAATGATGACACTGATGACGCCTTAATAGGCAGAAATAGCTATCTGAGTCTCCCAGAGAGCAACACAGAGTTGCAGTTTGTCAGCAGAAAAAAGGCCCAGAAACTTGTGAATGAGATTTCACAGAACCAGGGCTGTAGAACAACTTAGTTTACGTAGGTAAAACCTGGCTAGAAAGAATATGCACATAAAAGCCTACGAAAAAGGAAAAAAGACACATTGTACCTTTACAGGGAGGATATCTGAGAAGTGGGTGTGGCTCACTGATGACGCCTTAATAGGCAGAAATAGCTATCTGAGTCTCCCAGAGAGCAACACAGAGTTGCAGTTTGTCAGCAGAAAAAAGGCCCAGAAATTTGTGAATGAGATTTCACAGAACCAGGGCTGTAGAACAACTTAGTTTACGTAGGTAAAACCTGGCTAGAAAGAATATGCATATATATATACAATATGAAACAATGAAAATGAAATGTAATAACTAGAAGTAATAATATTATGTTTATTTGTATTGAAATGTACGATACCGAGGTATCACACCATTCACGCATTGGTATGTACAAACAATATAAAATAAAATAAAAACTTGGGAGGGGGGGAAAGAAGCTTGGGAAACTCTGAAAAATATGATTATAAAAGCCCACCCAACTCAATACCACTGAAAAAGAAAAATAAGAAATCCAAGAAGCCAGCATGGCTGTACAAAGAACTCTCTAAACTAAAAGAAAAAAATGATAAGTACAAAAAATGGAAAGAGGTAAGGTAGAATACCAACCAATAGCCCAAACCTGCAAAGATAAAGTCAGGAAAGCTAAGGTTCAAAATGAAGTAAGACTTGCAACAAATGTCAAAAACAATAAAAAATTTCTTTCAACATATAAAAAACAAGTAAAAAGTCAAGAAAACAATTGGTCCACTAATGGGAGAAGATGGCAAGGTGGTAACAGGCAGTAGAAAGAAAGCAGAGGTGCTCAATTCATTCTTTGCATCTGTCTTCTTGCAAAAAGAAAACATAGCCCAACCTACCAAAAACAGAACTATAAAAAACAGACTAGGAATACAAATTAAAATAAGCAAGAAAATGATAAGAGAACACCTGTCCACCCCAGACAAGTTCAAATCACCAGGACCTGACGGATTACATCCCAGAGTTGTGAAGGAGCTGGCAATTGTGATCTCGCAACCATTGAACCATATCTTTCAAAGTTCTTGGAGCATCCCAATCAAGGAACTGCCAAACAAACCAACAGTAAACAGCCCAACCAAAGAACCTCTAAGAGCACCCCCACCAACACTGACAGGGCAAGCCACTAGAATATAAACTGAGAACAAACCCCACTCCTTACTAGTACTGATAATGTTACCTAGTTTGGGTAATGAAACATCTGCAAGAAAACAACCAAGCTCAGAGAGCACCAAGGACCCCTTTCTAGAGTGTCAACATATTTTTTTATATCGTGGCAACCAAAACTGGTTACAATATTCCAAGTATGGTCTTTGTTGCTTTTGTTGTTGTTAGTTGCAAAGTCGTGTCCGACCCATCGCGACCCCATGGACAACGTTCCTCCAGGCCGTCCTGTCCTCTACCATCCCCCGGAGTCCATTTAAGCTCACGCCTACTACTTCAGTGACTCCATCCAGCCACCTCATTCTCTGTCATCCCCTTCTTCTTTTGCCCTCAATCTTTCCCAGCATTAGGCTCTTCTCCAGTGAGTCCTTCCTTCTCATTAGGTGTCCAAAGTATTTGAGTTTCATCTTCAGGATCTGGCCTTCTAAAGAGCAGTCAGGGTTGATCTCCTCTAGGACTGACAGGTTGGATCGCCTTGCAGTCCAAAGGACTCGCAGGAGTCTTCTCCAGCACCATAGTTCAAAGGCCTCAATTCTTTGGCACTCAGTCTTCCTTATGGTCCAACTTTCACAGCCAGTGGTGGGATTCTACCGGTTCGCACTGGTTCGGTAGAACCTGTTGTTAAGTAGTTAAGTAGTTAAGCAGTTCGGAGAACCAGTTGTTAAAAGAAATCTCCTTTTGTGAAATGAGTGACATGGTTGTTAAGAATGCTGCAACGGGCATAAATGTGAGGATGGTCATAAGTGTGAGGACCAGTCAAAAGTGTGAGGACCGGTCAGAAATGACTTTTTTCAGCCCTCTGAGTAGTCCCTATACACATAGCCATGGCCACCCGGTCACATGACCACCAAGCCATGCCCACAGAACCTGTTGTTTAAAAAATTGAATCCCACCACTGAGTATTTCCTCCCAACAGCAGTGTAAAAAGCTTAAAACAACCCTTCCCCTTTAAGAAAGTCAAGCAAAAAAAAAACCTCTGAGAACCTCCGGAACCTGAAGCAACAGTAAGTCTAGGCTTACTGCCGGAGAGGCAGTTTCTGTAAGCAGGGCAATAAAGATTAGGCTAGGAAACAACACCAAATGTTGTAATTCCTTACAGGATTAACCCTGTAAAGTGGAAAAAAACAAAAGGAGATTTCTTTTAACAACTGGTTCTCCGAACTGCTTAACTACTTAACTACTTAACAACCAGTTCTACCATACCGGTGCAAACTGGTAGAATCCTACCACTGAGAAGAGAGGAGAGGATAAAGAAGAAAGGGAAAAGGAGAGGAAGAAAAGGGAGGGGAAAGAGGAGTAGAGGAGAAGATTAGAAGGGGGGAAGAAGAGAGGAGTGGGGGAAGAGAAGGGGAAGTAGGAAAGAGAAGGAGAGAAAGAACAAAGGAAGTAGAAGAGAGAGGAAGGAAGAGAAGGGGAGAAGAAGAAAGGTTGGAGTAAAGGTAAAGGGTAAAAGAGCAGTCCCGAAAAAGTAAAAATTAAAAATGAAAGTTAAAAGAAAAGATGAATGAAAATGATGAAAATGACTGTACATGTAAATTATTATTATTATTATTATTATTTATTAAATTTTTATACTGCCCTTCTCCCAAAGGACTCAGGGCGGTGAACAGCCAAGATTAAAATACATACAATATGAAAATTAAAATAATTTAAAACATGATTAAATTAATTTGGCTTCCCCAATTTAAAACCCCTTACCCATAAAATTAACCAGTTAAAAAAATTTTAAGCCAGCCCGGCTTGCTGAAATATAAAAGTCTTCAGGGCTCGGCGGAAAGTACGGAGGTCCGGGATCAGTCGTATCCCTGGAGGTAGCTCGTTCCAGAGGGCGGGTGCCCCCACCAGGAAGGCTCTCCCCCTGGGGGCCACCAGTCGACATTGCTTGACCGACAGCACCCTGAGGAGACCCTCTCTGTGGGAGCGTATTGGCCGGTGGGAGGTTATCTGTGGCAGAAGGTGGTCTTGTAGATACCCAGGCACTAAGCAATGGAGCGCTTTAAAGGTGAGAACCAATACCTTGAAGCGCACCCGGAAGACCACCGGAAGCCAGTGCAGCTCGCGCAGGAGAGGTGTTACATGGGAGCGCCATGTCGCCCCCACAATCACCTGTGCGGCCGCATTCTGGACCAGTTGGAGCCTCCGGGTGCTCCTCAAGGGGAGCCCCATGTAGAGAGCATTGCAGTAGTCCAGGCGGGAAGTGACGAGGGCGTGAGTGACTGTGCATAAGGAGTCCCGATCCAGAAAGGGGCGCAACTGGCGTATCAGGCAAACCTGATAAAAAGCCCCCCTGGCCATGGCCGTCATATGCTCTTCTAAAGACAGCCGTGCATCCAGGAGGACGCCCAAGTTATGAGCCCTCTCTGTGGGGGCCAGTGACTCGCCCCCAATAGCCAGCGATGGCACCAGCTGGCTATATCGGAACGCTGGCAACCACAGACACTCGGTCTTGGAAGGGTTGTGTCTGAGCCTGTTCCTCCCCATCCAGACCCGCACGGCCTCCAGGCACCAGGATATCACTTCAAGGGCATCATTGGGGTGGTCTGGGGTGGAGATGTACAGCTGAGTGTCATCAGTGTACAGATGGCACTGCACCCCAAAACCACAGATGATCTCACCCAGCGGCTTCACATAAATGTTGAACAGGAGGCGAGAGGACCAACCCTTGCGACACCCCACAAACAAGGCGCCTTGAGGTCGATCTCTGCCCCCCTGCCAACACAGACTGTGACCAGTCGGAGAGATGGGAGGAGAACCACCGTAAAACGGTGCCTCCCACTCCCAACCCCTCCAGCCAGCACAGCATGATACCATGGTCGATGGTATCAAAAGCCGCTGAGAGGTCTAATAGGACCAGAACAGAGGAGCAACCCCTGCCCGAGCCCTCCAGAGATCATCAATCAATGCGACCAATGCTGTTTCCATGCTGTACCCAGGCCTGAAGCCAGACTGGAACGGATCTAGATAGACAGTTTCATCCAGGTATTGCAGGAGTTGTTGCGCCACCACACTCTCAACAACCTTCGCCACAAAGCGAAGGTTGGAGACTGGACGGTAGTTTGCCAAAACAGCCGGGTCCAGAGAGGGCTTCTTGAGGAGGGGCCTCACCACCGCCTCTTTCAAGGCGGGAGGCAGGAAACCTTCACTCAAAGAAGCTTTTTTAATCCTCTGGAGCCAGCCTCGTGTAACCTCCCGGGTAGCCAGCACAGCCAGGAGGGACACGGGTCCAATAAACATGTGGTTGTTCAACCTCCCCAGCATCCTGTCCACGTCCTCAGGAGTCACAGGGTCAAACTCATCCCAGATAACATTCTCAAGACCCACCTCAGACATCCCGCCTGAACCTACCCAGTCAGAGTCCAAGCCTTCCCGAATTTGAGCGATTTTATTGTGCAGATACAGCGCAAAATCCTCAGCTTGCCCTTGCAAATGTGTTTATGAGAAATAAAAATAAAAAATTTATATATATATATATAAAAGAATCTTAGCCCTTTTACTGTCCACAACAGTGGTGGGTTCCTCCCGGTTCAACCTGGTTCCGTCGAGCCAGTAGCGGTGACGATATGATGTCACCAAACCGGTTCGGTGACCGGTTGTCAACCACCATACTTATCTGTCAACCACCATACTTATCTGTCAATAGTACATCCCAGGCAGGATCTTGTCTTGCCATGGCACTTCCTCTGCTTGATCTTCCTGCCATGTCTTCTGCTGCCTCAGGCATTTTCTCAGCAGCTTACCTTTGGGTGCCATCTTACTGATGTACTCCTGGATGCTCTGGGTTTCATCCAGGACAGTAGCTTTGACACTCACAAGTCCCCACCTTGCCCTCTTTCCAGCTAGTGTACAGTCTCCAGGTGTTGGACTTAGGATGGAAACAATCATACATTGTGAGGAGCTTCCAGGTCTTTGCATCAGCAGCCTCCATGACCTCCTTTGGCTAACTCACTATACCAATAGGATATTGATGACTGGCAGGGTGTATGTGTTTATGACATGGATCTTGTTCTTCCTATTGAGCTGGCTCTTCAGAACCTGGGTCATTCCATGTCAAGTGGTCTGGGGCTCCCAGCTCGACCATCACAGATTTTGATGAAATTTGGTGTGAACATGCACACACGTCCCCGATGAACATTGGTAAAGAGTTACATTTGCTGATGCAATTACTTGTGGAGATATAGTCATTTGTATGACCCCATACTGCAGCCTTCGACAATATGACTCTGAGGTTTCAGCAACTGTGAGACATAATATCTCCGGCAGTATTTTGTTGAGAGAAACAAAACTTGGCCATCTTGTACAACATGTTGTGCTCTATTAAAAAAAATAATAAAAACATTCTCATGAGCGACCGCCATCTAGACAATTGGGAGCAAAGTTGGCCAAAAATGACTGTGGTGCGAAAAAAGGGTAAAGTTTGGCTGTTTATATCTCTGGAAGGAAAGGTATGAAAAATGTGAAACTTTGTGTGTAATAACTTAGCAACACAAGGTTGTCGAATATAAAATTTCATTCTCCTACTGCTTTCCAATAGTTCACAAATTGAGTGTAAAGGTGACGTTTTTTGTAAAAATGCCAAAAATAAGGTATTTTCAGCCTGCTTGTACAAAAAGAGAGCTTCTGGAAACTCTGTTAAATCATTCTCATTAGAAAGAGCATGTTTCAAACCCCCTAAAAAAGTAGGGTTGGTGTTTCATCTCTGACATATAAAGCCCTAAAAATAGGGACAAAGTTGAGGACGTTGCTATGGCAGCGTCACATGCATTCTATTATTGTTTCGTCTTGTTTGTTTTATATAGACATCATTACTACTATTATATTGCATTGGTCGATGGTGACATTGTCACTACCAGTTCTGGCACTTGACCCAGCAACCCCATCGACATAGGGGGCACACCTGATAGCCATGCAATACCAGCCACGGGTGGGTTTCTTGGTTCAGGATCTCAAGCCTGTAGTTTGGTCTCTTCCTCGAGGTTCCAAAGCCTTGTGTGGGTATCTGTCTGGTTCCCAAGCCGGCAATTGGGCAGCTTATCCTAGGTTCCCAAGCCTAAAGTGGGTAACTTATATGGTTTCCAAGCCAAAGTCCATACTGTTCATATGAACTGCCAAATTCCAACTGCGCCCGGCAAGTTCCTGGGTGGTGGGCCTGTCCCAGACATCTTCTGCAATGCTGCTGCTTCTTCACTGCCTGGGGAGGTGAGTGCTGGCTTGGCGGCTTGGCGGGTGGCTCCTGGGTGGCGGTGCAGCATACCCTGGCCGAATGGCAGCTCTGCGCCGGCTGGCGTGCCAGAGCTGACATGCAACCCCCCTACCACGGAGACAGCATCTGGAAAACAAAGAGCATGGTGAGTGGAGGGAGGCAAAGGAACATTCCCTCCCAGCTTCCCAGGATGCTTCCAATGAAACCTAGTGACTAGCTGAGGGGCTCATACGTCAGTATTGGGTACCCATGATGCTTCAGAGAGGGGATACCCCTTCCATAGAATGAGGTACTGCAGCCGTCCCCTATGCCACCGGGCATCTAGTACCTCTTTGACCTCATAGTGTTGCTCACCATCCACTATGATCGGTAAGGGTGGCTGAGGGGAAGGTTTCCTGATGTGGGAGGAGTGGGCCAGACGGAGCAGACTGCAGTGGAAAACAGGGTGCGTTTTCCCCAGCAGACGAGGTAGTTGGAGTTGAACCGTAATGGGGTTAATCACCTTCACTACTGAGAATGGCCCGATGAATTTCGGGCCTAATTTCTTACATGGGACTTTTAACTTCAAATATATTTATATTATATATTATATTATATACATATATTAGTCATATATGTAAGGAAAGGACTATCAGCTAATTTAATTGAGGCAGATGATCAAGGAAGATATATTGCAATTGAATTATCAACACAGACTGGAAAAATGCTTTTTATTGGAATATATGCCCCTAATCAGCAACAAGACAAGTTTTATAAATTTTTACACACTAAAATAATACAATGGGATTATAAATCTCTTATATTAATGGGTGACTGGAATGAAGTAATAGACACACAGAAAGATAAAAAAAGTTTATCAAAGTTCTCAACACGTGCAAAATTACCTAAATCTTTTTTTGATATGATGGAAGATATAGAACTAAGAGATATTTGGAGAGAACATAATGTGGAGGAAAAAGACTTTACTTTCTTTCCTGATAGACATCAATCCTTCTCCAGGATTGATTTTATACTAACCACAAATGATTTTATTTCCAGGGTGAAGAAGACGAAGATATGTCCAAGAACTCTAACTGATCACAGTCCGGTTTGGGTGGAATTTGAACAGGAGAGGGGAGAAAGGAGGTCTTGGAGGTTAAATGAAAATTTATTTAGATATGAAGAAAATGTGAAAGAGCTTAAAAAACAAATGAAAGAATTTTTTGTTATTAATATGAATAAGGGTACTTCTATGGAAATGGTCTGGGATGCTAGTAAGGCTTATATGAGGGGTATGTTAATACATATGAATAATAAATATAGACTAAAACAACAAAAGAAGCGGAAAGAGATAAAGGAAGAAATAAAAAAGAAAGAACAATTACTTATATTTAATCCAGGAGACAAGAAAGTAAAAGAAACAATAAACATACTACGAGGGCAATTTAATATGTTAATGGCTGATCAGGTGGCAACTAGCTTACAATATGCTAAACATAATACATTTTGTAATGCCAATAAACCAGGTAGGTGGTTGGCCTACATGTTGAGGAAAAAACAGAAATCACGAATCATTGGTAAAATAGAATTTAGAGGTAAGCAAGTTTACCAACAGAATATGATCAAAAAGGCTTTTTTAGAATTTTATACAAAGTTATATGCTAGTGACTCTATACAAGGTATAGACATAGATAGATACTTAAAGGACGGGAATATTCCTGAATTAACGTTGGAACAGAGGGAAGGATTGAATCAACCAATAACTTCTGATGAGATTATTGATGCAATTAAGCAATTAAAAATAGGGAAAGCTCCGGGAACAGATGGATTAACAGCTGTTTATTATAAGAATTTACAGCTTGAAATGGTAGAACCTCTTAGAGCTTTATTTTGTAAAATTCAATTAGGGGGAGGAGTCCCACCCTCTTGGTGGACAGCTTTTGTTTCACTGATCCCGAAGGAAGATCAAAATTGTACTAAACCTGAAAATTTTAGGCCAATTTCACTTTTGAACACGGATTATAAAATTTTTGCTAAGATATTAGCGAATAGACTAATGCCAGTTATGCAACAAACAATTCATAATGATCAATCAGGCTTTATAAAAGGGAGGCAAATAAAATATAATGTTAGACAAATTATAAACTTATTGGAATATCTGGAAAAAAACAACCAGGTCCCTGCAGCGTTCATATTTTTGGATGCAGAGAAAGCATTTGATCGATTGAATTGGCAATTTCTGTTTAAGATAATAAAAAAAATGCATTTTGGGGAGTATTTTATACATTCAATTAGAGCAATATATCAGGAACAAACAGCACAAATTATAGTTAATGGAGATTTAACAGATGTGTTTAAAATTGAGAAAGGTACTAGGCAGGGTTGTCCCTTGTCGCCATTGTTGTTTATTTTAACTTTAGAAGTTTTGTTGAATAAGTTACGTGACTCTGATAAAATAAAAGGAATTGTAATTAGACAGCAGGATTATAGATTAAGAGCGTTTGCAGATGACCTGGTTGTTACTTTATCTCAACCTATAGAAGCGGCTCCCTATATGTTAGACATAGTAGCTCAATATGGCAAAGTATCTGGATTTAAAGTAAATCTACATAAGACAAAGATGATAACTAAAAATATGTCCATAACTCAAAGAGAAGACTTAGGGAGAATAACGGGGTTTGAAATAGTTAAAAAGGTTAAGTATCTAAGAGTATATATTGCAGCCTCAAACACGAAATTGTTTAAAAATAATTATGAAACTCTTTGGCAAAAAGTACAGAAAGAAATGGAAAATTGGAAAAAGTTACAACTATCATTACTGGGAAGGATAGCAGCAATAAAAATGAATGTACTACCTAGGTTTTTATTTTTGTTTCAAATGATACCAGTGCTTAAGAAAGATGGAAATTTGATGGAATGGCAGAAAGGGGTTAATACTTTCATCTGGGCTGGGAAGAAACAAAGAGTGAAACTGAAAATTATACAGGATATACGTGAGAGAGGAGGTCTTAAAATGCCTAATTTAAGATTGTATTATGAAGCAGCTGCTTTATCACAAATTAGTGATTGGTTTAACTTAACTGAAGAAAGAATGTTAAACATAGAAGGTTATGATTTGTTATATGGATGGCATGCTTATCTGTTATATGAAAAAAAAGTGGATAAAGTGTTTAAGGGTCATATACTTAGAAATGTGTTGTTGAGGGTTTGGAAAAAGTACCAATATAAGCTAAATTATAAGATACCCATATGGGCAAATCCCAGACATGCAATAGAAAATATAAGTATAGAGCAAAAAACAGAGGTGATTACTTATAAAGAGCTTCTTTTTTTGGAAAGGGGTAAATTGCAACTGAAATCTTTAGATGAATTAAAAGAAGAAGGGATAATTTATACTTGGTTTCCGTATGGTCAGCTTCAAGCTAGATGGAGGGAAGATCAAAAAATTGGTGTCATGCAAAATGAGGAAAACCTGGTAAAACAGATTAGAGATCAAAGTCAGATGCATATTAAAAGGTTGTATAATGCATTATTGGAAATAGATTCAGAAACGGAATTGGTTAAGGATTGTATGATAAAATGGGCACAAAACTTTCAGGAACCAGTGATGATGGAAACGTGGGAAAAGATTTGGGTCAGAAATGTTAAATTTACGCAAGCACAAAATTTGAGAGAGAATTTTTATAAAATGTTTTATAGATGGCAATTAGATCCTAAAAAATTATCATGTATGTACTCGAATTTGCAAGTTAAATGTTGGAGATGTGAATGTAATGATGCAACCTATTATCATATATGGTGGACCTGTAAGAAAATCAAGGCATTTTGGATAAAAATTTGGTGGGTGATGCAGAATATTCTGAAAAGAAGGTTGAAATTTACTCCTCAATTGTTCCTATTGGGTATAACGACAGACTGTACAGTATCAGAGACTAAATTGATTTTGAATTTAATATCAGCAGCTAGGCTGTTGGTAGCGCAATATTGGAAGAAGGACTCTTTGCCTACTATTGAAGAGTGGATACTGAAAGTAACGAACCTAGCAGAAATGGTGAAAATCTCAGCGTACTTGAAGGACTATACACAAGAAAGATACGTATCGGAATGGAGAAGATGGATTGATTATATTCAAAATAAGTATCAGACAAGAAAATATCAAATAGCTTATGAATGAACGTTAAGTATTAGAAGTATTATGTTATCTATAGTGGAGTTAAGGTTTCAGGGGGGGAGTTAGTAGTCTGAGGACAAGTAGGTTAATCTAGTTTATGATTGTTAAATGAAATACCTTGTATTTTGCTCTGGGAAGTCTGGGGGGGAGGGTGGGATGAGTGGAGGGAAAGGGTGGGGGGAACATGGGGGGGAAATTTTTGTTTTTTTGTAAAACTTTTCAATAAAAATATATATATATATTTTAAAAAGTTTGTTTATTTTTCAATTACAAACATAAACATTCCATCTGTCCATCTGCAGTGTGTCATCTGGTTACAAACATCTCTGTGCAACATCATTCACCATTTCCCATCTCATTCGCATTCACATAACATTATTTCGCTAAGCTTAATATTATAGTATGTTAAACCAGTGGTGGGATTCAATTTTTTTAACAACAGGTTATGTGGGCGTGGCTTATTTGGGTGGGCGTGGCTTGGTGGTCATGTGACCAGGTGGCCATGGCTATGTGTATAGGGACTGTCGAGTGTCAAGCCAACTCGACACTGAAGTGGGGAGGGGATATCCGGCAGGACCATCAGTGACGGGGCAGCTCTACTGCACAACAACGTTTCTGCTACGTCATGACGACAGGGGGGGAGAGCACTGATTACAGTCTCATACAATGGTGGTGGGGGGTGTTGAATCCGAAGAATAGGCGGTCAGTCACCCCATGGCCGGGACAGGGCTACGTGAGGGGAGGGAGAGCCGTTCCCGGCCGCTGCAAAAGAGGGGTGGGGCAGAGCCCGGAAGTACTGCCGATTGGCTAGAGATGCTCCGGGTTTAATTTGATTATTGTTAAAAGGGCGCTGGGAGGCAGCCGCTCCCAACGCCGACTTTATGTTCCTTGCAACGTTCGTGTATGACTCCACCGGGATATGAGGATTAAACCTGTTAACAACCTCGTGGTTTTTCTGTGAGTCGTGTTTACAGCAGGTCGAACCAGCTTGGTGAGCAGAATACAACGGACTACTCAGAGGGCTGAAAAAAGTCATTTCTGACCGGTCCTCGCACTTTTGACTGGTCCTCACACTTATGGCCATCCTCACATTTATGCCTGTTGCAGCATTCTTAACAACCATCTCACTCATTTCACAACTGCTTCTCTTTTCTCTTCACCATGGTGACAAGATAGGGCGAAAAATGTAAAATCTGAGGACAGTCCTAAGTGTGAGGACCGGTCAAAAATAACTTTTTCAGCCCTCTGAGTAGTCCATATGCACAAAAGGACTACCCAGAGGGCTGAAAAAAGTGATTTCTGACAAGTCCTCGTACTTTTGACTGGTCCTTGCACTTATGACTGGTCATCATTTATGCCTGTTGCAGCATTCTTAACAACCGTGTCACTCATTTCACAACTGTGGTGCTTCATGTGACAGGGTGGCCGTGGCCAGGTGGTCATGTGGCATCGCTTCTTTGCCCTAATGACAGTTTGCTGCAATGGTCATAAGTCACTTTTTCCAGTGCCATTGTAACTGTTGTAAGTCAAGGATTACCTGTACAAAAATACAAAAAGCTTCTTTGCTTGCAAAGCAAAGAATACCAATCCCTAAATACCAATCATTAGATTAGAAATACCTGCAAACTGGAGTTACAAATCAGGCAGCATGCCAGAGCACCTTGAGGAATTAAAATAGTTAAAATGCAATGATAACTATCAGCAGCCAATTCTTGCTCATAAACTGAAACCCTTTAGCAGAGAGGTCATTTAAGCTCTCCAGAATGAAGCAAAGGAGCAGAGTATCTGTTGCTTGTTAAACCAATTACCAGAACAAATAGACACAGAACTAGTCAGATTTCCGAAGCTGCTTCTTTTCAGGAACAGAGATTAACATTTTTCCTTCCAAACAAAGCTGAATAGGGAAAATTATCTCATCACTAAATACAGGATTAAACATCACCAAGCACAGAATTGAACTTCACCAAAAACCAGTTTTAGACCAAAAGTCAGAAAGGGCATGTAAACTCACGTTTGAATGTCAATCTTTCTAGCTAGCCAAGAAGCCTTGCTTGTCACTGCGTTATTTTATTTGCCAGCTGAACTCATCATTTCTGGACTGTCAGACTCTCCGTAGCTTGCCAACTTCTTATCAGTAAGCTACGTGTTTCCGTATCCACCCACATTCCTTCACACTCTTTCCTTTGTTCTCTTTCCAGCAAGGTCCGGCTGAGATAGCTGGCAAGAATTACTTTAAAAAATGTAGCAATTAACTTTTCTTAGTTAGTGAGGTGTTTTATTTTCTTTATAACAAATAAATGAGTTTTATTAGAAACCTTCCTTCGCGTTTCTTTTTCGGAATATTGCAACAAGGAATAAGCCTCGATTCATCTCCTCTAATTAAACCAGGGTAATTAGTCCCAGAGCCAAACATGGGATTAATAAATGCCCTGACATCTGGTAGCTCGGACGGTTTGATTTATGGCTTTTTTTCCTTGTTTTGTTATTTCTGATAAGAGCGCATAGGCAATTAGTTTTTAGCTACTGAGGTACGCTAATTATATTGCTAAGATGCCGAAACAGAAGAAAAAAGGAAAAATGAAGCACAGAGCTTTATCCTCTTTGGAAGAAGAACAGGAGATAGTAACGCCCTCAAGATTCCAGCCTCTTGCTACGGCTACGCAATTGGAACAAGAAGGTGCCATGGGTGAAGAAGATCTGAAAATGCTTTCGGAAACACATCAAAGGACAGATATCAGAACAGCTGCTTTTGAAGATAATGAACTGCGACTGAGGTCGGTAGCTTTTTCTTCTCAATTTGCATGCTATGAATCTATTCTACCAGAGCCCAGAGATTACGATGTGCTTGGTGCCAGGCCAAGAAAGTTTCCACAAACGGCAAAGCTTTTTCACCCCCACGCAGAAAGAGAAGTAATTCATTATTCTTCTCAAAGTCCTGAGCTCACCCAGCGTGAGATGGCCATCAAATCCTATCGTGAGCATGTAAAATATTATGAAAATGAACTGTCTCGATTTAAGAGAGATTTGTTTATGCTTGAGCAAGATAAGGAAGAATCCCGTGACTTAAATTTTTCAAAAAGCACCATCTTGTCTTCTTCCTCGGAGCCAAAGACACTCCCCCTGGTGGATTCTGTGTCAGGCCAATTAAGACAGACGGCACTGCATACGTCACATGAAAGTCTCCCTGATCAAGTTACATATAAACCTGCCACGCAATCATTTCTTGTAACTGGGCTGCCCGAAGCTAAAGGTGCAGCACCATCTGCTGGCGAAAGTAATTTACTACAGGAAGCTGAAAGAGAAAGAAGCTTAGATGAACATTTTAAATTACTACAGCAGACCCTGGCAAACCTGTCTCTAACTCACTCAGAGATTCAAGCTGAAATGCCACAAGTGTCTCCACGGGCTCAAACTCCAACACCCCCTGGTGGTGATGGTGCCTTTTTAGATGGAACACAGGCACGCTTTATGCAGCAAAGGCAAATGATTGCATCTCCAGCAGGTCATGCCAATATTGCAGATCAAGCACAAATGGCAACTGGAATACAGCAGATTCCAGTGCATCAGCCACAGCAGCTACAAATGCCTGCATATGTGCCACAGCCACAAGTGCAAAGAGGGCCACCTCCTGGCCCACCTCCAATGGCACAACCAAGACCATTTTTAGGTCCACAACAGGCACAGCAAATACCACAGGCATTCCTGCCAGCACAGCCAGCATACCAAGTGCAGGCTCCTTACCAGGCATTTTCTGTCTCTCCACTAACTGGTGAGTCAAAACTAAAAATGTCAGGACATAATTACAAAGCCTGGGTCAGTGAGATTACACTATTGCTTCTTAGAGAAGGCACCCACTGTATGGTATTTAACCCTCCTGCACAACCATGGGACTTTGCAATACGAGATCTAGAGATAAGAGCTCGCACAACATTATTGATGTCCATGGATACTGAACTGCAGGTCACTTTTCCACCAAATACAACAGCCCGACAAATTTTGGCTGAATTGGAAAATTGCTACAGGCCTGTCTCAATTGAATCTTCATGTTTACTCATGTCTGAACTCCACGGTTTGAGATTGAAACCTGGTGAACAAATTGGAGGACATTTGACCAAACTGAAAGGTCTGAGAACAGAATTGAGAGAAAGAGGCCATAACATTGAAGATATTCAAATGATCAGCATCATTATTAACTCTTTGAATTATGAATGGAAAGATGCTGTTACAAAAATTAACCAAGTCCCAATTGCTCAACGCACAGTGGACAATGTCTGTAGACTTTTAATTGAAGAAGAGGCATTCATGTTGGCCACGCCACACTTGAGAGGACCACCCGCATCAAGAGCTCCAGCTAGGCGCCCCTTCCGAGGAAGGACCTACGCTCCAAGGATGCCAAGATGCTACACCTGCGATCGTGTGGGACATGCCACCCCGGATTGTCCCCAACGAGTTCCAGCTCCTGTCACATACCAGCCCAGAGGAACAGATTCCAGAGGCAGAGGCAGAGGCGGAAGACAAGGTCGTCGTGGTCCCCGGCGTGATCCACAAACTCCACTCGCCACATTGACTTTAACCAATGATCCACAACCTCAACCAGAGTACGACAGACGACTCCTGTGGACTTTGGACAGTGGTGCAGCATTGCATGTTACCTACAGAAAGGAACTTTTCACAGAAATGCACGAGCCTGAACCAGAACTACGTGAACTTTATTCTTTTTCCAATCATCCTTGTCAGGTCAAAGGAAAAGGAACTGTTTATGTTGAAGAGCTCGATGCATTCATTCCTGATGTTTATTACATACCAACAGCAACCTGTAATTTGCTTAGTCAGTGTCACTTGTCTAGAATGTTAAAGTTCCAAGTTCACCACCTTGAAAAAGCAAGTTACATAGTTAAAGATGGAGATATTGTTGCTGAAACCATATTAATTGGTGGTGTTTATTACTTAAAGCCAAAGCCTAAACCACAAACACAGGCAAGTATGCAAACTCCAAAAAGGGAGAGCACAGGCCCAGATAGAGATGCTCCAGAGAGAGATCCTGTTGCTATTCCAAAGGCTCCTAAAGCCAACAAAAAGAGAGTTGGTAAACAGGTTGCTCAGAGCAAGCCTGAGGTTCCACATAAAAAAGTTAATGTTGAGAATTCACTAACTGGTAAACCTTTGCATTCCAGGTGTATCCACAAATGGCATAGAAGATTGGGGCATGCCAGTTTCCGTGTTCTTAGGAAGATGCCGGAGTTCACAAAAGGTTTGGATCTAAAGGGGTGTAAGGTGTTTTTGGATTGTGCTGTATGCAAGAAGGCCAAATCCAAAGCAGCAGCCATTCCCAAACACGCTACACGCCTGTCAACACGCATTTTTGATTTGGTTCACATTGACATAGTTGGTCCATTCCCGCCATCATTTGGTGGTAGAAAATATTTTCTAACAATTGTTGATAATTACTCTAGATATGGATATGTGTATCCTATGAAAGAAAAATCAGAGACCTTTCAGATCTTTAAAGACTTTGCAACCCTTGTTTCTACCCAACACCAAGTTCGCATCGCCAGAATCCAGAGTGATCGTGGTGCCGAGTTCATGTCTCAGCGCTTCCAGGACTGGATGCGTAAGAATGGAATTGTTCATCAGACGTCGGCCCCTGAGACATCGGCTCACAATCGAGAGGTACTGCAAACCATGATGCGTTGTCTCCTAGAAGACGCCAACCTTGATAAGATATACTGGGGTGAAGCTATAAAATATGCAAATTACATTGTCAATCGTACTTGGAGCAGTGTAACAAATCAGACTCCTTTCTTTATGTTGTATGGCTACAAGCCTGATCTTAAAAACATTCATATTTTTGGTTCATATGCTATGGTGAACATTCCCTTAGCTCAAAGAAGAAAAGGAAGTCCAGCAGTAAAGAGACTGAGATTTATGGGTATTGATGATAACTCAAAATGGAGCAGATTTATTGACTCTAAACATGCAATTGTGATTTCCCAATCTGCTAATTTTGAAGAAGATATTGACTGGTCCAGGATTCATTCCAATGATCCTGGAGTTTATTTTCCCAGAGATGATACTGCTGATGCTACGCAGATTGATGATCAAGATTCCACCACTGATTCTTCTCAACCCGATGTTCCGTCTTCGCAAGCCGCGGATGCTGACGCTAGCGACGAAAGTGAGGACGAGGACGAAGCAGAAGAAGACTGGACAGTTGTTCCGAGACGTTCCAAGAGGGCCACAAAAGGGATCCCTCCACAACGATATTCTTGGCAACTGACAAAAGCACCCTTGCCTTTGATTTGCAATGTTACACTTCCACCTGATAATTTCACACAAATCAAGCAGCTCCCTGATTCAGAGCAAGACAAATGGTATGAAGCAATGCAGGTTGAAATGGACAGTCTAAAGAAACTTAAAGTATTTACACCTGCAAAACCTCCAGCAAACAAAAAGGTCATTGGCACTCGATGGGTTTACAGAATCAAAAAGAAACCAAATGGTGAGTCACTGTACAAGGACAGACTTGTAGCTCAGGGTTTCGCTCAACGTTATCCTGAGGACTACACAAATACTTACTCACCGACAGTTAGAACTGAGAGTGTAAAAATTGCTTTAGCAACTGCAACTATCCTTGGTTTAGAAGTTTTCCAGTTTGATGTTGACACGGCTTATCTACATGCAGACCTAGACGAAGAGATCTATGTGAGAAGTCCTCCAGGATTCCGACAGCAAGAAGGGGATACCTGGTTCCTAAACAAAAGTCTCTATGGTCTGAAACAATCTGGTTTAATGTGGTACTTATGTCTTACTGACAAACTAAATTCAATGGGCTTTATTAAGTCCGAAACTGATGAGTGCGTGTTCACAAAAAGATCTAACAATGCATATGAGATAGTTCTTGTTTATGTTAATGATATTGTTTATATTGGTCCAAATAAGCAAATGAGTGAAATTTTTGCCAAAGCTTTGCAGAGATACTTCACATTGAAATCATTAGGTCACATTAGCACTTATTTAGGTGTTCAGATTGAAAAAACACAGAAGGGGTTTAGTCTTTCACAAGAAGATAAAATTGAACAAATTTTGCATCATTGCAACATGAAAGATGCTAACACAACAAAGACACCCATGCAAACAGATTTTCACAACTTGACACAAGAAGAAAGTCCTGAGTTCGAGGATCAAACACTTTATCGTTCAGTCATTGGGTCACTATTGTACATTAGTAGTTGGACCAGACCCGACATTGCACTTAGTGTTAATCTCTTATCTCGACACGTAGGTAAGGCAAAACAGTTTCATTGGACATGTATTAAGAAATTATTGAGATACCTAAAATACACCAAACATTTGAAGTTATTGTTAGAACCAACACATACTGATTATGCAGAATTATGTTGTTATGCAGATTCTGATTGGGCAAGTGATAAGAAATCACGTAAAAGTACTTCAGGTTATATGATGTTCTTAAATGGATGTCCTGTTTATTGGCAAGTACGTAAACAGAATTTTGTTTCTTGTTCATCTACTGAAGCTGAATATGCTTGTGTTTCAGATGCATGTAATTCCCTAACTTGGTTTGATGCTTTAGTCACAGATATCTGGACACACCCGATCCGACCGATCACCGTGATGGAAGACAATGAATCGGTGGTTTATATTTCTGAATCGCATTTCACAGGTTCTAGGTCCAGACACATTGACATTCGTTACCAAAACATAAAGCATTTAGTGAAAAAAGGTTTTGTCAAAATGCAATATGTATCTACACATGATCAAATTGCTGATATGCTCAACAAACCACTTCCACCAGCTCAACACGAATATCTGCGTAAGAAGATGTGCCTTATTTGATGATGTACTGATATTCGCTCAACTGGCAAAGAAGGGGAATGTCACTGCGTTATTTTATTTGCCAGCTGAACTCATCATTTCTGGACTGTCAGACTCTCCGTAGCTTGCCAACTTCTTATCAGTAAGCTACGTGTTTCCGTATCCACCCACATTCCTTCACACTCTTTCCTTTGTTCTCTTTCCAGCAAGGTCCGGCTGAGATAGCCGGCAAGAATTACTTTAAAAAATGTAGCAATTAACTTTTCTTAGTTAGTGAGGTGTTTTATTTTCTTTATAACAAATAAATGAGTTTTATTAGAAACCTTCCTTCGCGTTTCTTTTTCGGAATATTGCAACAAGGAATAAGCCTCGATTCATCTCCTCTAATTAAACCAGGGTAATTAGTCCCAGAGCCAAACATGGGATTAATAAATGCCCTGACATCGCTGAATGTCACTCATCTTGGTTCCTTGTCATTAAAAGCTTCTGCTCCGTTATTCAATTATTTCTTCAAAGTGCTGATCATTGCATCCCGGCTGGAAGAACTCCAACAGGGGAGTATTTCCTCCCAACAGCGGTGTAAAAAGCTTAAAACAACCCTTCCCCTTTAAGAAAGTCAAGCAAAAAAAAAAAAAACTCCAAGAACTTCCGGAACTGGAAGCGACAGTAAGTCTAGGCATATTGCCAGAGAGGCAGTTTCTGTAAGCAAGGCAATAAAGATTAGGCTAGGAAACAACACCGAATGTTGTAATTCCTTACAGGATTAACCCTGTAAAGTGGAAAAAAACAAAAGGAGATTTCTTTTAACAACTGGTTCTCCGAACTGCTTAACTACTTAACTACTTAACAACCGGTTCTACTGAACCGGTGCGAACCGGTACAATCCCACCACTGGATAAGCAAGAAATTATAACAGAAATAGACGAGATATACCGAATCCAGACAAATTACGCCAGTCAACACAAACTGCCTAGAGAGGTCCATATTAGGTTCGCCAGAAAAAGGGTTCGTGATATAGTATATAACATAACAAGAGAAGAACCTATGATATATAAGGGGTATTTTGCCCCAGCTACGGACCCCAAAGAACGCAGCACACACAAAGTCCGTTCAAACCTTAGTTTACTGAATAAACCAGTCTTTTACAACAACTGGAGGTTCTGAAGGCCCTGGCTGAATCCTTGCCTCTGGCACCACATCTTCTCCAGCCTCCTCATTGTCCGACTCAAGTGCCAGCTTCACAGGCTGCTGGCGCAGCACCACACCAGCCTCCTCGCTGTCTGAATCAGCTACTAGCTGCACAGGCCACGTATGGGCCACAACAAGGGGAAAGAAATCATAACCCTGAAGCAAGTTCCCAGAAGAGTAAGAGAGCTGCATAAAGATTATCGCTTTCTAGCCGTACAGTTGAACAAATGTAATATCATGTTCCGATGGATATTACCAGAAGGGATGCTTATCACTTGGCAAGGCAAAAAACTGAAAATAGATAGTTTAGTGACGGCTCAAGACTTTTTGGACCAACTGACAGGAAATGAAGAGGAGCAGAGCAGCAAAGAGGAAGTGGAGACTACAAGCCAGGAAGAAGAACCATCACAACAATGAGGTGTTAAAGAAGGAGCCCCAGAAAAGAAGAACAAGGAAGGAAGAGATAATCGAGATATAAAGGGTAGTAAAATAAGAACTCAAAGGGTTACAAGGGCAAATAGATATTGAGGTATATTAGGCAGAGAGCCTAAGGAATGGAAAACTGGAATCTTATTTCGATAAACGTGAATGGATTAAATGCAACAACAAAAAGAAGACAGATCTTTACAAAGTTAGTCAAGCAAAAAGTAGATATAATATGCCTTCAGGAGGTTCATATCCGGAAACAGGATGAAAGACATTTAGAGTATAGGAAGTTAGGGAAACTATATACAGCCCTATCTGATAAGAAAAAGAAGGGAGTGGCAATATATGTGAGGGGAGGAATAATAGCTAAAGAAATATACGCGGATCCTAAAGGAAGAACACTTATGGTGGAAATAAAGAGAGGGTTTTTATCAATCTTGTTAGTAGTTAATTATGCACCTAACAAAAATCAGGGGGACTATTATAAAAAACTACATGAAAAGGTAATTACGACAGGCCACAGAAATATCTGTATAGTAGGCAATTACAATGGGATAATAGATATTAAAAATGACTATGTCAGTAGCAAAGACAATAAGAAGAAAAGAAATACATTACCCAAAACTGTCAGGGTAAATGTCTAATCCTCCCAGGCAGGGGCTGGCACCTCCCCATATCCCATCATACCCCCTTACCTCAGACTCCTCCCCTGGTGTATAAAAGAGTCCTACATGTGGGCATCCAGCAGTTCCAGAAGTGTACCTGCAAAGGAAAGACAGAGGTCAGCGACCATTACCCTGAATGGGCCTAGGACCACTCCAGGCCTGAAATAAAGAATTGATGAAGAGATTCCACTGTCTCCTGTGAGTTATTGGGTCAGATCCATTCAGCCTTCACAGACTGGTAGCAGAGGATGGTTGCCCATAACTCTAAATAATGACCGAACAAGCTGCTTACTCTGATAAGAAGAGCAGAGTAAACACCAGGGCATTTACCAAGAGGATGGCTGCTCAACTGACACCAAAAGGTGCCATGCTAAGAGCCACCCCAGCTGAAAGTCGACAGGACATCGAGCCGGAGCCACCCCTCTGCAATGAGAGACCACGAGAGGAAGCAGATGACCATGACAGAGAAGAGCCGCAAGAGAAAAACGAACTAAGAATGGCCCTGCTGAAAGTGATGGAAGCTCCCATCAGCAATGGAGAGCTCAACGTGAAACTCCAAGGCCTCCTAGAAAACCATGGAGCAGCGATGAGCATCCAGGAACAAATCCAAGAAGCCGCCAGTCCGGTAAGGGAAAGGGATTCCCTCGCAGAGGTACTGGACATAGACGGGCTCAGTTTCGCGCCAATTTCCCGGTGGCCATCTTGGAATGGCCAGCAACCAATAGAAGGCCGAGGTTTGAATTTAATGGCGGGAACCAGCCAAGGCCCTGAAACGAACGAGGGGCACCCCGAAAACAGCTATGGGGAACAGACCCAATGCAACAGGAGCTCGCCTACCGAGCTCGAAATAGAAAAAGCCATGGGGACCCTAGCAGCAGCGTTCGGCTCCGCATTCAGGCCTCCCGCACCAGTTGCAGGCCGCAGGGAGGCCTCCAGCGACCAGAGAGATCCCAGGCCTGCCACCGAAACCGCAACACCAGCCCTGCCACCCACCAGAAGAGGGACACACCTACACAATGGACACGGGGCATCAACCACCTACGGACAGACCTCGCGGCAGGATTCGAACCCGCCACCCTTTCTACCGCCGGAACGGGACCCGAGGGAAGAAAATCAACCCAGCTACTTACCGACGCTGCGACATCTGCCGGGCTTCTCTGCACCTCCAAGGACCAGCGCTCACCGATCCGGACCAGCCACCGCTGCTGCCGTCGCCACCGAGCTGCCGATCTTCAGGAGTCCTCGGTTAACGACTGCGAGGCCTCCACATCCTCCATCGACGTCCGCCGGGGATCCAGCCACCCAGCAGCGATCCACGATGCCCAGCGAGGGACCCATGCACGCCAGGGGTGAGTCCAGCACCCACCTGGCCGGTCTAGGCCTGGGCCTAGGAGCCACGACCGCGAGCTCCTCACCCGACAACTTCCAGAGACAAATGAGCCTCGCACATGCCCAGTTTTCACCTACAGAGAGAGAGAGGGAAGAAACATAGAGACACATCAGTACAGAGTGGGAAGAAACATAGAGACACATCAGTACAGGGTAACAGCATGCATACCCGTGCCTTATTGTGAGTTCCCTCACTTACAAAACCATGGACAGCTACCCTCAGTAAGTAACCATTCTAACAATTCTGGGGCTTTACCTGTCAACTTTCCCAAACTACAAATAGACAGAAAAAATCTTCTAGAATGGAGTCAGCAGCTGCAGATAATATTTATGAAAGAAAACTTACTTTTCCTAATCTCAAACCCACCCCAGAAACCTTGGACTTTTGAAATTGACTGTAACCACCACAGGGCTTTTTGTATTTTGTTAACCAGCATTTCTCCCACTATGTACCCAAGCATAGGGAATCACATGACGGTGCATGAGGTGATGCAAAAACTTTATAACCTTTTTTACAGCAGAAGTAGAGCAACCAC
Organism: Pituophis catenifer annectens; assembly: GCF_029215685.1. Lineage (NCBI taxonomy): Eukaryota > Metazoa > Chordata > Lepidosauria > Squamata > Colubridae > Pituophis > Pituophis catenifer. The sequence goes on from NW_027256885.1 coordinate 21,556,787, forward strand.
AACTAGAATTTCCAGGGAATTCCATTCTGCCAGACTTAGACCAGGGGTCCCCATGAGCGAACACCTGTTAAAACTTAACGCAACCAGGACTGAATTAACGCATGGGGTGAAGCAATCACTGAGGAGAGTATGATGAGTATAGTCATAAACTCTTTAGACAATAGCTGGGACAACTTTGTGATGCAGCTGGACAGCCTCAGTCTGGAACACTTAACATTAGACACGCTCACTAACCGCCTCATTGCAGAGGATAATCTAAGGAGAGACTGCCACATATCGAGGAGGGACCCTAGGCCTACCAAAAGGGTTGAGTTCCAGGACAGGGCAAAGGTTACCCCAGAATGTTTTTCCTGTGGATCCAGGAACCATTTAAGGAGGGGTTGCCCCAGAGGCGATAGGGACAGGGGATATAGAGAGAGATGGTCACCAGACCGCAAACATTTCAGGGAACAGGGACATGGGTGGTCACCCAACCCTAGAAAAAACAATGAACACAGGGATGCTTCCAGGGATAGCAACCCAGGGACCATGTACGGCTTCAGGCATGGTAAAGCGGGCCCCAAGCAAGGGACAAATGAGAACATGTGGCTTCTGGATTCAGGAGCCACTAACCACACAACCCACAACCCCAATCTATTCACCTCCCTCGTAGAGACAGACTTCAAGATCAGAATGGCTAACCAGAGCACAGCCAAGGTCATAGGGAGAGGGAATGTACATATACCAGGGGTTGGGAAAATAGAGGGGGTACTGTATGTACCAGAGATACCCCATAATGTCTTAGCCATCACAAAGCTCACAATAGACACAGACACAGAGGTAACATTCAAGGAAGGCAGGGTACAGTTACTCAACCAAGGAAAAAGGGTTGGCAAGGTAACCACACATGATGGACTACCATATTTTACACCCAGTGAGAGCAGCAAGGGAAGTATAAACACAAGCATCACTCATGAGCAGGAGGGAAACACTGAAACAAGAGGGGGACTCCAGAGGGAAACAAACACTGTGTCACCAGGCAAAAACAAGGTATACGTGGGAAAACCCATCCACGAAAATTGTGCCCACCTCCTTCACAGAAGGCTAGGACATATCAGCTTCCTGGTTGTAGAAAAAATGCTAGAATGTACCAAGGGTTTGAAAGCAAAAGACTGCAAAAATTATTTGGAGTGTTCAGTGTGTAAATCTTCAAAAATTAAGGTCAAAGCGAAGCCCAAAAGGTCAGAGCGCACAACTGACTACCCATTTCAGCTAGTACACATGGATTTAGTGGGACCACTGAGGCCCTCCATTGGTCATAGAAAAAGGTTTTTCCTAACCATAGTAGACGACTACAGCAGGTATGGCTATGTATACTCACTCAAGCATAAAAATGAGACATTCCAAAGGTTCAAAGACTTTTATAAAAGGGTGGAACTGCAACATGGGGCGAAAATCAAACAGATAATGACTGACCGGGGTACAGAATTCATGGCCAAGGACTTTGCAAAATGGTTAAGGGAGAAGGGCATATTGCATTTTAGCTCCATCCCTTTTTCCCCATTTCAGAATGGAGTCGTAGAACGACAGAATGGCGTACTCCAAATGATGATGAGGTGTATACTGGAGGACGCTGGAATGAACCAATCATTCTGGTCAGAGGCATTGCACTATTCTAACTACACGCTAAACAGGTTGTGGTCAAGCTCAATCAATAAAACCCCATATGAACTAATGTACAAAAGAAAACCCAACCTAGCCCATCTACATGTATTTGGTGTCCCAGCTGACGTCCACATTCCCCAACAGCTAAGGAAGAAAGGAGAAAAGGTGTCCAAAAGGCTAAAGTTCGTGGGCTATGAGCCTGGGACAAATGGTTTCAGATTTGTGGACTGTAATAACAAATTCATTGTATCCAGGTCTGCAGAATTCCATGAGCATTCGAATTGGTCAAGGCTCCATTGCAATGACATTTTCCTTGGCAGAGATATGCACCCACATAACCAAAGCGACAAAGAACTGACCACCAAAGGACCAGAGGAAACCGAGACAAACAGGCCCAAACACCAAGAACTGAGAGCCGAGGAATGGAAAGAAGGGCACCCCACACTGAACCTAGATAGCCTCACCGAAAAGGAAGCCGAATGCCTGCATTTATTTATTTATTTATTTATTAAATTTTTATACCGCCCCCTCTCCCGAAGGACTCGGGGCGGTGAACAGCCAGAATTAAAAACTCACAATACAAATATTAAAATATATTAAAACAAAATTAAATTATCTTAGGCTTCTGCATGAAGCAGATACGCCTCCTGACAGACCAGCTAGATCCAGTAGGAACAAATTACCAAAGAGACTAGAGGACTATGTCATGTCCATACACACAGGGCATCTCACACCCAGTTCCTACGAAGAAATACTCGGCCTCCCCCAGGAAGAGAGAGTAAAGTGGAGACAAGCCATGGAAAAGGAGATGGAGAGCCTCCGAGACCTACAGGTATACTCACCAGCTCAAGTACCTGAAAACAAAAAACCAATAGGGACCAAGTGGGTGTTCAAGGTCAAGACACTCGAAGACAACAAAGCACTCTACAAAGCAAGGTTGGTCGTGCAAGGCTTCGCCCAAAGGTACCCGGAAGACTACACGGACACCTACTCCCCCACAATCAGGGCTGAGAGTGTCAAGAGCACCCTAGTAATTGCCACCATCCTGGGGCTGGAAGTATTCCAATTCGACGTGCAAACTGCATATCTACACGCAGAATTGGATAAGGAAATCTATGTTAAGGCCCCACCAGGATACAACGAAGGGAAGGACAACACATGGCTTCTGAACAAAAGTTTATATGGACTCAAACAGTCTGGCAAGAGGTGGTACGATTGTCTAGCCAAAGCTCTCAACACCATGGGCTTCAAAGCCACCTCTGCAGACAAATGTTTTTTTCACAAAGAGAGAGGGAGGAGCATTCGAAGGCGTTCTTGTGTATGTGGATGATATATTGTACATAGGGAAGCAAAGGACCAAATGCGAATTAGGAAATCACTTTTCTCTGAAATCACTAGGGAAGATAGACAAGTACCTAGGAGTCCAAGTAATTAAGACTGATAAAGGCTTCCGGATCTCACAAAGAGAGAAAATCATGGAACTGTTATCCAAATGCAACATGTCAGAGGCAAAACCCTGCGAGACACCCATGCAACCGGACTTCATAAGGAGCATGTACAATGAAGCTGAACCCTTCGTCGACAACAAGCTGTACAGGTCAACAATAGGCTCGCTACTCTACATCGCCAATTGGACGAGGCCTGACATCGCTCTGGCTGTCAATCTACTGTCCAGGCACGTGAGCAAGCCCACTGTCCTGCACTGGGATGCCATAAAAAGACTGCTCAGGTACCTGAAACACAGTGCCAACGCCCAGCTGTGCCTCGAACCAGAACTGTCTGTGAAACCCAAGTTAACCTGTTATGCAGACGCTGACTGGGCCGGGGATGCCAAAAGCAGAAAAAGCACTTCCGGGTAAAGTGCTTAAACACTTAAACAATTGCCCTATACATTGGTATACGGGAAAACAGAAGCTGGTGGCCACTTCTACCACCGAAGCTGAATTAGTCTGTTTATCAAAAGCCGCAAATAACCTAGTGTGGTTCGATGATTTACTTACTGACATCTGGGCCGAGCCAACATACCCCATAGTCATACATGAAGACAATAAGGTGGCTATAGAAATATCAAAGGCAGATGCCGTGGGACAGAGATTGAGACACATAGACATAAAATATAAACATGTTAGGCAATTCTCAGAAATGGGTTTCATTAAAGCCATACACTGTGACACTGAGCAACAAACTGCAGACATACTTACAAAACCACTACCTCAAAAGCAACACGCATACCTCACATCAAGAATATGTGTATATATGTAGATCATGTGTTTTATGTACCTAACGTGTATGTTCACAAATATCATATGTCCGCCGTTAATTAGACATTTAGAGGGGGATTTGTCAGGGTAAACGTCTAATCCTCCCAGGCAGGGGCTGGCACCTCCCCATATCCCATCATACCCCCTTACCTCAGACTCCTCCCCTGGTGTATAAATGAGTCCTACACGTGGGCATCCAGCAGTTCCAGAAGTGTACCTGCAAAGGAAAGACAGAGGTCAGTGACCATTACCCTGAATGGGCCTAGGACCACTCCAGGCCTGAAATAAAGAATTGATGAAGAGATTCCACTGTCTCCTGTGAGTTATTGGGTCAGATCCATTCAGCCTTCACAAAAACATTTTTTAACATGGCAGAGGAATTGAATTTAATAGATATATGGAGAACCTTTCATCCCAAAGAAAATAGATATACCTTCTACACTAATCCCCATGCATCTTGGTCTAGAATAGACATGTTATGTGTTAGGATATGGTGTATGCCTAACAGGTTGTCCAGGCAATATATGGACAATATATGTGTTCTAGGACTTTAACATGAATATGTATTCTATGACTTTAAGAAGTACTGCTGAGTCATTGTAATGCTGAGTCATTGTATCCTGATTGGATAAGCTCTGTTGTAACTGTATTTAAGAAGGGAGCTGAAATGTAGTCATTGATGATAAACTACCATCGTGTGTGGAGATGCTATCATTGTGAGTGGATATGCTACCATCGTGATCTGTTACCAGCGTGAATGTGCTGCTATTATTACCTACTGCTGTTTTGTATGGTAAAAAGACTTTTGTATCACTGGACTGATTTGACTGGCAAAGACTTGGATTGATTAAATACTATGAGATTGTTTTTCACTACAAAGTAAAAACTTTGATAAACCAGTTTGTATGTATTTTATTCATTGCTCTCAGCACCGTTTCCCTGTGCTCTATGCTCTGCTGGTTGGTTAACACAACAATATCCTTAACATTGGTTATAGGCCCAGAGCCAACCATAACTAACTAGGATTGCTCAGAGCTAAACAGAGCTATATAGTGAACTGAGAGTTAATGTGAATAATACAGAAAACTGTGTTTGTGATATATAATCCAAGTGAAGATGGCACAAGAGCTAGTATTGAATATTTCCATGATAACCCGGTTGGATGGAACAAACTATGTATCCTGGTCTACCAAATGTAATCTACTTTTACATAGAGAAGGACTGTGGGACGTAGTAAATAATCTACCGGATGTAACAGCATGGGATCCTGATGACGATGAAGATGCGAAGAAATTGGCCAAGTTTACCAGAGACAATGAACGAGCTCTTTGCATAATTGGACTGACACTGAATGACCAGCAGCTTGTCCATATTCATGATGAGGAATCTGCTGTTAGGTGTTGGACCAAGTTGAAGAGACTATATGTTCGTGACAGTGTGGGTGCTCATATGTATCTCACATGGAAATTGTTCAAACAACATCTTCTTAAAGGAGGAGATATGATGGCTCATTTGGAATCCATAACCAGAATTTTCCAGGAGCTGCATGAAAAGGAATTTGTTTTCTTGGAACTACAACAAGTTTATATAATCCTTTCTTCTTTGGACGATAGTTATGACGACTATGTTTCTTCACTGGAGGTTTTGACCAGAGATGAACTCACATTGACTGGCATAACCAGTAGGTTATTAGAAGAGTCCAGAAGAAGACAAGAAAGGGATCAATTGAGAGTGAAACAACCAAAAGAAGAAAACATGTATTCAACTGCCTATTTTGTAAAACGATGTTTTGCTTGTGGGGCTAAAGGGCATATAGCTAAGTATTGTAAGAATAAGAAAATGTCTGTTGGGGACTATAATAGACCCAAGAAGGGTTGTAATTTAGCTATATCCAGTTCTACTACTAAAGTTAACCAGGATTGGTGGGTTGTTGATAGTGGTGCTTCTCAATCTATTACTAGGAATAGAAATTTTTTTGTTGAATTGAATAAGAGTAACCAACATGTTAAATTAGCTAATGGTTGGAAGGTTAAGGTAGCTGGAGAGGGTGTTGCACGTTGGTCATTTAGTAATGAACCGTTGTCAATGTTATACATTCCTGGGTTAAAATTTAATTTGCTATCTGTTAAATCTTTATTGCAAGTTGGGTTTACAGTAACATTTAAAAATGATAAGTGTATAATTGAGAAAGATGGCAATGCTGTTACTGCAATATTAGAAAATGATTTATTCATTTTACATGAGAAACCAGCATTAGTGGCTAATTCTAAGTCAGTTTATAGGAATGATAAACCACATGATGAATGTATTCATCTGTTGCATCAGAGACTAGGGCATATAAATTTCAGGATGTTAAAGAAAACAGTTCAGTTATCTGAAGGGATAAAACTACAATCATGTAGTAAGTATTTGAATCGTAACACCTGTAGTCAGCAAAAAAGCAGGGTAACCCCAGGAAATTGTATCAATGGTTTTAAAACCAAAAAGCCATTAGAGGTAGTGTTTGTAGATCTGATTGGACCCAAAAAAACCAGTATAGGAGGAGCCTGCTATATCCTAAGCATAGTAGACCGTTACTCTAGATACAGTTTCTGTTATCTAATGAAAACGAAATGTGAAACATTCCAGCATATAAATATCTGGCTGCGATTTGTTGAAAGGAAACAGAAGTTTAAAGTAATGTGCTTAGTAACTGATAATGACACAGAATTCACTAACCAAAGGTTAGAGAAATATTTGCAAGAGGCAGGAATACAGCATAAACGGTCTGCACCGTATAGTCCACAACGCAATGCTTATGTTGAAAGAAGGGGTCAAACATTACAAGCCATGACTAGAACAATGTTGGCAGATGCTGGTTTGCCTGAAACCTTATGGGGAGAGGCTGTTATGTGCGCTAAACATGTACTAAATAACGTTGTACATTCATCCATGGGTGAAATACCATTTACATTATGGCATGGGAAGAAACCAAACCTTAGTTACTTACACACATTTGGAGCCCCTGCTTGGGTACATATTCCATCTAATGTGAGGAGGAAGGAACAACAGAGAGCCAGAAAAATGTTTTTTGTTGGCTATGACTCAAATCATTGGTCCTTTAGATTTTGGGCACCAGGAACTACTAGTGTTTACTGTAGTGCAAATGCAAAATTTCTGGAGCACGAAGGATGGGAGAAACTTGAGCGTGCCGATTACAGACAGGATGACAATAATGTTAGTATTGAGCATCAAATGTTTAACAATACCCCTGATGAGGATATAGATAATGTAGAGGACTCTATTAAGGATGAAAAAGTGGAAGTAGGTTTAGGGGAGGAGATACCTGCAATGAGTCCTGTATTGCCTAGGAGATCTAATAGGGAAAGACATCCACCTGATAGGTATAAAGCAAATGTGGTTTGTCAGGTTAACATAGAACCTTCAAATTATGAAGACATCAAGATGTATCCTGAAAAGGAGCAGAATGCTTGGAAGGAAGCAATGAGTAAAGAAATCAACTCATTAACTGAATTAGGAGTTTATGAAAATGTTAAAATACCACCTGGAGAGAAATTGATTGGTTGTAGATGGGTGTATAAATTAAAGAAAGGTATAGATGGGACTGTAACCCATAAAGCTCGCCTTGTAGCTCAAGGTTTTGCTCAAACTGAAAAAGGTTTTGATGAGGTGTTTGCTGCAAGTTTAAGAGCTAGCACATTAAGAACAATGGTAGTGTGGGTGGCAAAGAATAAGTATATATTTAACCATATAGATGTGGAGACAGCATACTTGCATGCTCCATTACGACATACCATTTATATGAGAAAGCCGTTAGGAGTTAAAACAAATAATCAAACTGATTGTTGGAAATTAAAAAGAAGCCTTTATGATTTAAGACAATCAGGGTTTGAATGGAACCAGTGTATAGTTAAAGAGCTTAATAATATTGGATTTCAGAAAGGTGTAGCAGACAAATGTCTCTTTAAAAGAGAGAATGATGGTTTAATGTCATTTTTGCTATTATTTACTGACGATATAGCAATAGTAACTAAAACTGATAAAGAAGCAATGGATATTATTAGAAAGTTGCAAGATAAATTTAAGATCAGGAATTTAGGTCATATTAGGCATTATTTGGGCCTTGATATTGTTCAAACTGCTAGAGGATATAAACTGTCTCAGTCTAGCAAGATAAGTCAGATGTTGAAACACTATAGTATGGAGCTATGTAAGCCAGCTAAAACACCTATGGCACAGGATTTTTAACATGGAGAAATCCAAAGTCCTGGATTTAGTAAGGAGATCTATCAATCCCTAATAGGAAGTCTATCATATATCAGCAATTGGTCAACACCTGATATTTCATATAGTGTAAACCAATTAGGAAGATATAATTCAGAGCCAACAGATCGGCATTGGCAGGCCGCAAAGCGGATAGTGAGATATTTAAAGATGACAATGCATTATGCATTATATTTAGAACCTAACTGTGATCTAATACTGAGCGCATATGCTGATGCCAGTTTCGCTACTGATTTGACCACCAGAAAGTCTACATCAGGTATTGCGATAATGTTTATTTATTTATTTATTTATTTTTAAATTTATATACCGCCCTTCTCCCTGAGGACTCAGGGCGGTGTACAGCCAGAATTAAAAAACATGAAATACAAATATTAAAAACAATTAAAATATATATAAATTTGGCCCAAAATTAAAAATACAAACCAATTAAAACATTTAAAATTTCTTCTTAAGCCAGCCCGGCTTGCTGGAAAAAGTGGGTTTTAAGGGCATGGCGGAAGGCACTAAGGTCTTGGATTCTCCTTATCTCTGGGGGCAACTGATTCCAGAGGGTAGGTGCCCCCACAGAGAAGGCCCTCCCCCTGGGGGTCACCAGCCTACATTGATTGGCTGATGGCACCCTGAGAAGGCCCTCTCTGTGGGAGCGCACGGGACGATGGGAGGTCGTCGGTAGCAGCAGGCGGTCTCGAAGATAGCTAGGCCCGATGCCATGGAGCGCTTTAAAGGTGATAACCAACACATGTTAGGTAACTGTCTAATCGGATGGAAATCAATACAGCAGAAACATATTAGTCTATCTACTATGGAAGCAGAATTTTCATGTTTGACACTAGTATGTACTGATCTGATTTATTATAAACAACTAATGATGGATATCGGCTTGAAGGTAGATTATCCAATTATAATTTACAAAGATAACCAAGCTGCTATAAAAATGGTGACCAATTTAGCGGTTAAGACAAGGTCTAAATATACTGATATTCGTTATTTAAATGTTCGTCAGAGTATTCAAAGCAACATGGTCCAGCTGGAATATTGTATGTCCGAAAATAATATTGCCGATAATTTCACCAAAGTGCAGGGTGCAATCAAACATAAAATGTGTTGCGAAAGCTATGGCTTAAGAATGTGAACTGTTATATATTGGCCTGTCCAAAGGGGAGAATGTTAGGATGTGGTGTATGCCTAACAGGTTGTCCAGGCAATATATGGACAATATATGTGTTCTATGACTTTAACATGAATATGTATTCTATGACTTTAAGAAGTACTGCTGAGTCATTGGATATGCTACCATTGTGATCTGTTACCAGCGTGAATGTGCTGCAGGGGATTATGGGAGCGAGGGGGCGCTCCCATGTGACACCTCTCCTGCGTGAGCTGCATTGGCTTCCAGTGGTCTTCCGGGTGCGCTTCAAGGTGTTGGTCACCACCTTTAAAGCGCTCCATGGCATGGAACCTGGGTATTTGCGGGACCGCCTTCTGCCGCCGATAGCCTCCCACCGACCAGTACACTCCCACAGAGAGGGACTCCTCAGGGTGCCGTCAGCCAAGCAATGAATGAATGAATAAATAAATAAATAAATAAATAAATAAATAAATAAATAATTACCTACTGCTGTTTTGTATGGTAAAAAAAACTTGTATCACTGGACTGATTTGACTTGCAAAGACTTGGTTTGATTAAAGACTATGAGATTGTTTTTCACTACAAAGTAAAAACTTTGATAAACCAATTTGTATGTATTTTATTCATTGCTCTCAGCACCGTTTCCCTGTGCTCTACGCTCTGCTGGTTGGTTAACACAACAATATCCTTAACATTATGGATGAATAAAGAGCTAGGATTAGAGATTAGAGATATGGAAAATTGAGATTTCTCCCAATACATGGGCAGATCATAACCCCCTTGAGGTAACATGGAAAGGCCCAAGAAGAAGAACTAGAAGATGAATGTTAAATCCACGAATATTAAATGAAAAGGAGTATGTAGAAAGGATAATGAAAGAATTGGGATTATTTTTCAAAGAAAATAAAAAACAGCATACTTCCCTAACTAATCCATGGGATACCATGAAAGCCTACATAAGGGGGATAACGATAGCCTATAACGCAAAGAAAAGCAAGGAAAAATGGGAAATGCATTATATTTTTCCTGAAGAAATGGGTAATTTGGAAAAGAAACTTCAATTAAAAACAGGAGATGAGTCAACTAAAGAGAAGCTGACCCTACTGAGGCATAAATTGAACCTATCAGAACAAGAAGAAATTGCAAAAAATCTAAAACATTCCGAACAGTTTTAGTTTGAGCATGCTAATAAGATGGGTAGGTGGTTAGCCTACAAACTGAAAAAAGAAAGAGAAGCACGGATCATTCAACAACTAGAAGATGTGAGGAGAAACATCCAGAATAACGAGGAAGAGAAAAAGAAAATTGCACAAGACTATTATACAGATCTTTATAATAAGAGAGAAATAGTAGTAGAGAAGATTGATAAGTACTTAAGGGAAGAAAAGACTATACTAATAGGGGAAGATGAAAGAGAAATGTTTAACAAAGAAATAACAATAGAAGAGTTGAGAGCGGCAATTTCGAGACTTAAAAATAATAAAACACCGGCCCCGGATGGTCTCCCAGGAGAAATATTTAAAAAATTAGATGAAATTATACAACCAACATTACTGGAGATCTGTAATGAAGCACTATTTGAGGCGAAGATACCGGAATTGTGGAGGGAAGCATATATTACACTACTCCCGAAAGAAGGTACAGATAAAAGTCAGATTAAAAACTATAGACCGATATCCCTGTTAAATGCGGACTACAAAATATTTATGAATATAATTGCAGAGAGGTTGAAAAAAATATTAAACACTATTATACACCCCGATCAAAATGGTTTCCTCCCGGACAGACAAATAAGAAACAATACAAAAATAATTATAGACACCTTGGAGTATTATGAAGCCCATCCAGAGAAACAAGTGGCCCTTGTTTTTCTGGATGCCTAAAAAGCCTTCAACAATTTGAACTGGCAATTTATGATTAGTCAAATTAAATTAATGAAATTTGGAACTAAATTCGAGAAGATGATAGAGGCAATATATAACTCACAAAGGGCAAAAGTAATAGTAAATGGGGATACCACAAACACTTTTCAGATAAAGAAAGGGGTACGACAAGGATGTCCGCTGTCACCATTGTTATTTATTCTAACACTAGAAACCTTATTAAATAGAATTAGAACAAATTGTGAGATAAAAGGATTAAAGATTAGAAGAGAAGAATATAAGGCACAGGCCTTTGCAAATGATGTAGTATTTATTATTGAGGAACCTCTAGATTCTGGCCCAAATTTATTGCAAGAAATTGGAAGGTATGGGGAAGTAGCAGGATTTAAAATTAACAAGGGGAAAACTAAATTGCTGGTTAAAAATTTAACAATAACCCAGAAAAAAGAACTAGAAAAGGAATTAGATTTACAAATTGTTAAAAAAATAAAATATTTAGGGATTTGGCTAACAGCGAGATGTTCGTCATTAAAAGAAGACAACTATGTGGCCTTGGTCCAAAAAATAAAAAGGGATCTGGAAAAATGGGGGAAATTACAAATATCACTTTTAGGCAGGATAGCTTCTATTAAGATGAATGTCCTGCCTAAGATACTATACCTATTTCAAATGATACCTATCCCACTAGATAATTTTTTTTATGGAACTTAATAAAATTACCACCAAATTTGTCTGGGCTGGGAAAAAAGCAAGAATAAAATTACGATCATTACAGGATAGCAGAAATAGGGGTGGTTTTGGTCTTCCAGCATGGGAAATATACTATAAAGCTGCCACTCTAGTCTGGATAAGAGAGTGGGTCAACTTAAGAGATAAAAGAATTTTAACCTTGGAAGGACATGACCTACAAAGAGGGTGACATGCTTTCATGTGGAACAACAAAAATAAGACACAAACATATTTCTTTAAACATAAGATTAGAGAAGCACTAATTCAAGTATGGGAAGAAGTAAGGAGGAAACAGTATATGAAAATTCCGAGCTGGTTATCAACCATGGAAGCCGTGATCCACCCCAATACAGTAGAAATTAGTAAAATGGTCAGATATAAAGAAATTCTAGATAATTATGGAAAACTCAAAAGTAATCAGGTTCTAAAAGAGCAGGGAATATTTATTGATTGGTGGCCATACTTACAAATACAGTCCAGATATAAGAAGGATATGGAAGAATTTGGCATAGAGGTAGAATTAAATCAATTTGATAAATTATTGAGGGGTTCAGAAGGAAAATTAATATCCAGATTATATAACTATTTATTAGAATTCAATAGAGCGGACGAGGTGGTAAAAGAACCAATGATCGCATGGGCCAAAAACATAAGACATAATATAAATTTAGACGAATGAGAATATATTTGGAATAAAAACTATAAATTAACAAAATCGGTAGCATACAAGGAAAATGTAGATGCCCTTGAAGTGATGTCTCAGTGCCTGGAGGCTCTGCGGATCTGGATGGGGAGGAACAGGCTCAAGCTCAACCCTTCCAAGACTGAGTGGCTGTGGTTCCCGGCATCCCGATATAGTCAGCTGACTCCATCGCTGACTATTGGGGGCGAGTCTTTGGCCCCCTCGGAGTGTAATGCGTGTAATCTGGGAGTCCTCCTGGATACGCAGCTGTCCTTGGAGGAACATCTGACGGCTGTAGCCAGGGGGACCTTTTGTCAGGTTCGCCAGTTGCGCCCCTTTCTTGATCGGGATTCCATGTGCACAGTCACTCATGCCCTCGTCACCTCTCGCCTGGACTACTGCAACGCTCTCTACATGGGGCTCCCCTTGAAGAGCACCCGGAGGCTCCAACTGGTACAGAATGCGGCCGCGCGGGTAATTACGGGAGCTGCATGGCGCTCCCACATAACACCGCTCCTGCGCGAGCTGCACTGGCTCCCAGTGGTCTTCCGGGTGTGCTTCAAGGTGTTGGTTACCACCTTTAAAGCGCTCCATGGCATAGGACCTAGTTATCTTTGAGACCGCCTGCTGCTACCGACAACCTCCCATCGACCCGTGCGCTCCCACAGAGAGGGCCTCCTCGGGGTGCCATCAGCCAAACAATGTAGGCTGGTGACCCCCAGGGGGAGGGCCTTCTCTGTGGGGGCACCTACCCTCTGGAATCAGCTGCCCCCAGAGATAAGGAGAATCCAAGACCTCGGTGCCTTCCGCCGTGCCCTTAAAACTTTCTTTTTTCAGCAAGCCGGGCTGGCTTAACATATTTTTAAATATTTTTAATTTTTAATTGGTCTGTCATTTTAAACTGGGGCCAAATTAATATATATTTGTTTAATTGTTTTTAATGTTTGTATTGTATGTTTTTATCTGGCTGTACACCGCCCTGAGTCCCTCGGGAGAAGGTGCGGTATATAAATTTGAAATAAAATAAAATAAAATGAAATAAATAAAATCAATATAAAATGCTATATCGATGGCATCTAGCACCTGCAAGACTGGCGAAGATTTATCCAAATTTAAGCCCTAAATGCTGGAAGTGTAACCACCATCAAGGTACCTTCTTTCATATGTGGTGGCTATGTCCTGAAGCGAACAGGTATTGGAGCAAAATACAACTCTGGTTACAAGAACTAATCAACGATAAAATTGAATTAATCCCCGAAACTTTTCTCCTGGGAGTACTAAAAACCAAATATGACAAAAAAATAAGATACTTGATTTTACACATACTCACAGCTGCGAGAATTACCTATGCACAATATTGGAAAGGAAATAATATACCACCAGAAGGATTAATTATTCAATATTCGAATGTGCCGAAATGAATAAATTAACTTTAGAATTAAAAAAAAAAAGAGGATTCAGAATACTATGTGGTGTGGGATAAATGGTACAGGTGGATTTATATTCGAAATAAGAATAAATAATGTTTAGAAGAAAGTTGAAGATATATATATATATATGATCAAGATGTTGTTACATCTTGATTAGTTGATATATACATCAACTAATCAAGATGTAACAACACAGCCAACCAACCCACCTACAGCACACAAGACAGCAAGACAGACACACACACCAACAAACTCCACAGACTAGAAAAACGCCAGAAGCACAACCCCCCTCCACAGCAACTCATGAAACAAACAGTACATAACATATCAGACAGGACCCTCACCATAGCAGAAACCAATGTCCTTTCCAAAGGATTCAACTTTGCAGTCGCCCCCAAACGCATCCCCACTGAAAACATCATATGCGGAGTTGAAGCTAGCCTAACCAAAATCAACCCAGATGAAGCCAATAAAATCAGACTTGAAGTCACCAATGTCCTATGCTCCAGAAATCCACCCAGAACCAACGTACACAAAGAAGAACAAAAAACACTCACCAACTTGAGGAAAGACAATAACATAATCATTCTCCCAGCAGACAAAGGTAATGCAACAGTGGTGATGAACACATCTGACTACCAAACAAAACTATCCAACCTACTCCAAGACCCCGCTTACAAACCTCTAAACACAGACCCCACCACCTACCTGGAAAAAACCACCAAATCCAAAATAAAAGCCTCTCCCATCAGTGAAGATATCCAGCAAAGAATCATCCCCAGAGAGAAATCATCCAGATCCCCCAAGCTCTATGGCCTCCCCAAGATACACAAAGAAGGAACACCACTCAGACCCATAGTCAGCTCCACAGGCTCACCTCTACAGAATCTTGCCAAATTTCTTGCCAAACAACTCCAGCCCTACGCAGAATTCATCACCTCACACGTACAAAACTCATTCCACTTCATAGAAACAATAAAGAAACAAAACCTACAACCCAGTGACCTACTCGTGAGTTTCGATGTCATATCCTTCTTCACCCAAGTGCCTATTAAAGAAGCCTTGACAGCTATCCAAAACAAATACAACCCCCCCCAAGCACATCCTAGATCTGACCAACCACTGCCTAACCAACACATACTTCATCCACAATGGACAAAGATACAAACAGATAGAAGGAGCACCTATGGGATAACCCCTCTCACCCATCATCGCAAACCTGTACATGGAACACTTTGAAACCAACGCTTTAGATAAATCTGAACACAAACCCAAACTCTGGCTCAGATATGTAGATGACACTTTCATAATTTGGCCACACGGAAAGAAAAAACTGGACAACTTCCTCTCACATCTCAACAACCTACACCCCAAAATACAATTTACTATGGAAATAGAAGCTAACAACCAACTCCCCTTTCTGGACATCCTAGTCTACAGAAAACCCAACGGCTCCCTAGGACACACCATCTACCGAAAAAAACACACACAAACCGCTACTTAAACGCCCAATCACATCACCACCCTGCACAGATCAACTCTGTAGCCAAGACTCTCATCTCCAGAACCAAATGCCTAGGCAACAAAGACCACCTGAAAACTGAATTACACACTCTCATAAACGTATTAATCTCTAACGGATTCCAAAGAAACACAATTACCAACCTAATCCAAAGGGAGACACCCCCCAAGAACCGAGACACAGAACAGGACAACGGCATCACCCTCCTCCCTTACATCAAAGGCACCACAGATAAAATCAGCAAAATTCTCCACAAACACAACATCAGGACAACCTGCCCTGACCAAAAAATAGCCAACATCTTAAGAAACCCCAAAGACAAGCTCCAGCTAGAAAATACAAGAATGCAGTCAGAAAAGAAGAAAAAACTTCCTCCCTTTTCCAGCACCTTAAAACAACAGGACATGAAATTGATTTTGAAGGAACCAAATTAATCTCCAAAACTGAGCACTTCAACAAGAGAATAATTATGGAAGCCATCAAAATAGAGAAACACCCCCATAACATGAATAAACGTGACGATACCTCCCGCCTACCAGACATCTGGAAACTAGCCCTAGTCAACAAATGAGCCCCAGCCACAAACATTGACACCAGACCCAAGATAACACATGACGCCACCACCAATCATCCTCACCAGACTCAAATCCAATCCCATCCCATAGACGAAATGCAACCACCGTCCAGGGGCCGGACCACAGTGGCATCACCAGCTGCTGCGCCCCCACCCGATCCCCACACAAAGCAAACTAACACACGCCATGAGCACATGACAAGACCTCAGACTCGGAGCCAAACCAAAGCCCGGGATGTGGCATCACAGCCATCTGCTCAAGACAATACATCACAGAACTCAGGATGTTACAACATCAAAGCTCAGGTTGTCACAACAAAGCCAACTACCCAGGATGTTGCAGCGCAGGACTCAGGATGTCACAACAATAGAGCTCAGGATGCTACCACACAACCCATTACCCAGGTCATTAAAACACAAAAGACTAATGGGCACACAGCTAGGACCTCACCCACACAGGATGTTACGAAGCAGCTGACTAATCTGCAAACATCAACTCCATCAACTAATCAAGATGTAACAACACAGCCAACCAACCCACCTACAGCAACAGAGCCAGCACTTCACACCTCCCCACCAGTATTTATAGAGAGACGGCATCTCCCATCATGCTTTGCTTGCACAGGCATGAAGCCAAAGACACCAGCCTGAAGATGACGAGTGGGACCTCGTTGAAACGTCACCAAGATACACTCAATCTTACACGGGAAAAGACCCGAATACACCAAGACTTCGTTTCGACGAAGTCTTATTCGTCATCTTCAGGCTGGTGTTTTCAGCTTTGTGCTTCTAGGAGCAATGTGTGATCGCAGCTGTTTCTTCCTTTTAACTGCCAGTGGGGGTGTGAACTGATTGGGTGGGAGCTTGGCTGTGTTCTGATTGGGTGGAGGTGTGTTCTGATTGGTTGGGGGTTTGGCTCTGCTCTGATTGGATGGGGGGAACCAACTTCTTCTCTGGTCCAACACCTCAAAGCCACAGGACATGATATTGACTTTAAAAAGATCAGAACTATCACCAAAACTGAACACTTTAACAACAGAATAATCAGAGAAGCTATCGAGATAGAAAAACGCCCACACAGCATGAATAAACGAGATGATACCTCCCGCCTACCAACCATTTGGAAACCCGCCCTCATTGACAAACGAGTCCCTAACAAAAAGAATGACACCAGACCCACACTCACGAAAACCACACAGGATGTCACCACCACACATCCACGCAAAAAGCAAACCCACACTGATGAAGCACGGCCACAAACCAGAAGCCAGACCACAGCTGCATCATTAGCCA
Organism: Pituophis catenifer annectens; assembly: GCF_029215685.1. Lineage (NCBI taxonomy): Eukaryota > Metazoa > Chordata > Lepidosauria > Squamata > Colubridae > Pituophis > Pituophis catenifer. The sequence goes on from NW_027256885.1 coordinate 21,574,221, forward strand.
CTTTAAATCCCTCCAATCCATACATGAAGCAAACTGACACCCACCATGAAGATGGGGCACGACCACGAACGCAAAGCCAAACAACAGCAATGCAGCTCACCAGCTCAAATCCCCCTGCAACTCAGACTAACATGAGCACAACCAAGCCCCCACCTAAACAGAACACACCCCCATCCAATCAGAGCACAGCCAACCCCCCATCCAATCAGAGCACAGCCAAACCCCCAACCAATCAGAACACACCTTCACCCAATCAGACCACAGCCAAGCTCCCACCCAATCAGTTCACACCCCCACTAGCAGTTAAAAGGAAGAAACAGCTGCGATCTCACATTGCTCCTAGAAGCACGAAGCCGAAAACACCAGCCTGAAGATGACGAATGAGACTTCGTCGAAACGTCGCCAAGACACTTCCAATTTTACGCGGGAGAAAACCCGAATAACCAAAGACCTACACACACACACAGACACACAGACACACACACACACACACACACACACACACACACACACACACACACACACACATATATATATATATATATATATATATATATATATATATATATATATGCATATTCTTTCTAGCCAGGTTTTACCTACGTAAACTAAGTTGTTCTACAGCCCTGGTTCTGTGAAATCTCATTCACAGAACCAGGGCTGTAGAACAACTTAGTTTACGTAGGTAAAACCTGGCTAGAAAGAATATGCACATAAAAGCCTACGAAAAAGAAAAAGACATATATATATATTGGAAGTGTCTTGGCGACGTTTCGACGAAGTCTCATTCGTCATCTTCAGGCTGGTGTTTTCGGCTTCGTGCTTCTAGGAGCAATGTGTGTGATCGCAGCTGTTTCTTCCTTTTAACTGCCAGTGGGGGTGTGAACTGATTGGGTGGGAGCTTGGCTGTGTTCTGATTGGGTGGAGGTGTGTTCTGATTGGTTGGGGGTTTGGCTCTGCTCTGATTGGATGGGGGGTTGGCTGTGCTCTGATTGGATGGGTGTGTGTTCTGTTTAGGTGGGGGCTTGGTTGTGCTCGTGTTAGTCTGAGTAGCAGGGGGATTTGAGCTGGTGAGCTGTGTTGCTGTTGTTTGGCTTCGTGTTCGTGGCCGTGCTATCTCTTCATGGTGGGTGTCAGTCTGCTTCATGTATGGATTGGAGGGGTTTAAAGTGGTTAATGATGCAGCTGTGGTCTGGCTTCTGGTCCGGGGTCGTGCCTCATCATCAGTGTGGGTTCGAGTCTGCTTTCTGCGTGGATGTGTGGTGGCGACATCCTGTGTGGCTCTCGTGAGTGTGGGTCTGGTGTCATTCTTTGTGTTAGGGACTCGTTTGTCAATAAGGGCGGGTTTCCAAATGGTTGGTAGGCGGGAGGTATCATCTCCTTTATTCATGCTGTGTGGACGTTTTTCTATCTCGATGGCTTCTCTGATTATTCTGTTGTTAAAGTGTTCAGTTTTGGCGATAGTTCTGGTCTTTTTAAAGTCAATATCATGTCCTGTGGCTTTGAGGTGTTGGACCAGGGAAGAAGTTGGTTCCTCTTTTCTGACTGAGTTCTTGTGTTCTTCAATGTGTGCACTTATTCTTCTATTGGTTTGTCCGATGTATGTGGTGGGGCAGGCGGTGCATGGGATTTCATATACTCCTTGATTTTCTAACTCAATTTTGTCTTTGGGGTTTCTTAGGATGGTGGATATTTTTCGGTTTGTGCAGAATGCTGTCTTGATGTTGTGTTTGTGGAGGATCTTGCTGATTCTGTCTGTGGTGCCTTTTATGTATGGGAGGAGGGCTTTGCCGTTTTCTTGTTCTCTGTCTTGGATTTTAGTGGGGGTTTCTTTTTGGATTAGGTTGGTAATCTTATTTCTTTGGAATCCATTGGATGTTAGTACGTTAGTGAGAGTGTGTAGTTCGGTTTTTAGGTGTTGTTCGTCAGCTAAGCGTTTTGTTCTGGAGATGAGTGTCTTGGCTACAGAGTTGATCTGTGCTGGGTGGTGGTGTGAGAGTGCGTGCAGATAGTGGTTTGTGTGTGTTTTCTTCTGGTAGATGGTGTGTCTTAGGGAGCCATTGGATTTTTTGTAGACTAAGACATCCAGGAAGGGAAGTTGGTTGTTCTCTTCTGTTTCCATGGTGAACTGTATTTTGGGGTGTAAGCTGTTGAGGTGTGTGAGGAAGTTGTCCATTTTTGGAAATTTTGTGATACACGATATTTAAATTTTCCCAAGAACTCTCAAAACCCTTGCTGTGCAGGGAATACAGCTCCTTCCCCATATATCAACTGATTTGTCATTGGTATTAAGACCAGCTAGTTTTAAAAGGAACAGCTCCAGATCATGTGTGAAACCTAGTTCACAAATGAAAATGCACAGAAAAGCTTTGACATAATATTTAGACTCCTATTGTCAGGCCTGCCTCCATTCAAAACTCAAGAAAGAAAACCCCCAACTCCACTGAATTAGAGAAGAGGAACTTTTACTAAGTTTGAAATGATAGCAGCGAAAGCAAGGCAAGATCTGATTCAAAACGTGCAAAGATTACACATTGAAAGTCACCCCAAATCCCTCCCCCCGGGTCCAGCACTGAGAGTCCAATCAACATCTAGTATGATGTTATGGGAAAGCTCCTCTTCAGGTATTTCTCGCATCTGGAGTCTTAGGATGGTTGGCTTTGATGACATATAAACAACTCCACTCAGCAGCATCATAATTCATGAGTGCAAACCTCCTTTCCAGTTCTCATGGGACAACTACATACCAGCTCGCTTCCCCATCCCAAATGCTCATGCCCCCTCCCTATTTCTATGGCAGCCGATAGCAAGCACGCTGCAGAAACCCATGCTGGAGAGCTGGCTGACACCTATATTCTAATGTGGAACAATATTTGGGAATCACCATCCTCACTGAAGTAACAATATCTTGGTTTTATTTTCATACACTTATCTGTTTCATTCTCTTTTCATAACAGGACAACTGACCTAACCTGATTTTTGATTCATGGGCTAACATTCAACCAAGATGGATAAGCCTTGTGCATTCTTTTCTATTTGCATTACTTTTCCTCTTAGAGGAAAGACTATTTTCTCAGATGTAATGACATACAGTTCCATGAGAGGAAGTAGTGAAAAGTAGCCTTGATTAGCCTTTCTCCCACTCCCCCAGACATCTCTTTACCTTCTGCAGCAGATTGCCCTACTAATCCTGTGAATATAGATCCTTCTGCTCCAAAAGCAGTGGTGGGTTGCTACTGGTTCGCCCTGTATCGGCGGCGGTAGCGGCGGTGGTGGGAGGTGCATGTGCAGAAGCGTTGCGCGCATACGTGAGTGCGCTAGTGCCCACAAGCGAACCGGTAGCAACAGATGATAATCAACAAGAGAATTTAAAGCATGGCTTGGCAACCAGGGCTGTTAACATTAGTCTTGAACTTCCTCCTTGTGGCTATGGAGATACTCAGTCATCCAGGTCATGGTTTTCTCAAAGGTGCTTTTTCAAGAGGCAACTGGACTTTCTGGTTTTTGAAGATGTTTCACTTCTCATCCAAGAAGCTTCTTCAACTCTGGCTGGATTGGGGGGGGGGAATGGCAGGATTTATACTCCTTGCAGACAGCTGGTCATTTGCATTCTTTTAGAGAGTCATTGAGGCCAACTGGAGGTTTATCTGTGTCGTCAGAATCACCCGAGTAGTGCAAATCGGTGTGGAGCCTTCTTGGAACTGTTGAAAGGACTGGCCTTTCTGATGCGCCTACTTTGCATCTATCTTATACATTCTGATTCTGTGAGAAACAATTACGTATCTACAATCAGAACACCAAAATTTAGACAATTTCAGAAATATATTCAGAAAATAAAACACTAGAGTGTGTGGTATTCTAGAAAATGATGAAACTCTAGGTTTCTTTATTAATTCCCAGAATTAACATTGTATGTCCCATTCTGAAGGTCATTGAAGGGGAGTTTGAATGTGTAACAGAACATTTTCTTCAAAACCACACTTTCATAACAATCAAGAATCAAGATTATTATTAAGTTTGTTGAATAGTGGGCGCAGTAAGGACACAGAACACACACACCAGTTACATGAGTTTATTCAGCTCCGGTACAGCAATGGATTGCCTAGCTGCGGCAGCCTCTTTTAAAGGGAGCTGTCCGCGGCTTCAGCCACTGACGTGCTTCTAAAATCTCCCGCTCTATTTGCTTGCTTCTAATTGGTCCGTTTGAATTGTTATTCAATACTTAACACCCCTCCCCTCTAGATCAGCACTGACCAATCCTGGGGTCTCTCAAGCCACGTAGTCACGCAAGTAGGTGGGTCTTTTCGGAGCGCGACTTGACCTGCGCAGTTCAGTTTTTCCAGCGATCTTGGAGCGAGAGGTTGAGTTCTGTGTCTCTCCTGGAGGTGCCTCCAGAACTCTCTCGAACTCCGCCGATGGCGTGGGCCTATTTTGTTGGATGTTTATTCTTTCCTCCCCCAGCTGGAACGGTGGACTGTCGCTGCTATCAAGAACTCTCTCCTGGACCCCAGATAAGTGTCCGCTGTCTCTAGTCGGGTTTGAGTGTTGTCCCTGTTGTTTGTTTGGTGGTGTTTTATGTAGGGCCTGGTCTGTTTCTGTGGTTCCTATGTGAAGTCTCTTTTCTCGCCCCTGGTTTTCCTCTTGTGATTCGTGTTCTCTTCTGACTAATTGGCCTCTGAGCTGATCTATGTGTCTTTTCCACCTCTGGCTGTCCTCCGTTTCTATCCTGTAGGATAGAGGGCCTGTGACTTGAATTATTTCTGCTGGGACCCATAAGGGGTTTCCGCTAAAATTCTTTGCGTACACTTTATCCCCTACTTGGAACTGTCTAATCTTGCTGGTGGAATCTACTGGCTTCTCTGCGCTGTAATGGGGGAGTAGTATGTCTAAACTAGACCTTAGTTTCCTTCCCATTAATAGTTCCACAGGACTTCTGTGTGTGTTGGCGCTTGGTGTTATGTGCTGTATACTTAGCAGTTTATCTATTTTGCCTGTATATCCCCTGGGCCCAGCCGTGTTAAGGTCTCCTTTGATGTCCTCACCATCCTTTCCGCCAATCCATTAGTGGACGGTTTTCCCAGCGCGGATAGTGCATGTCGGATCCCTTGACTGGCTAAGAACATTTCAAATTGGTTAGCTGTGAACTGGGGCCCGTTATCTAACACTACCAAATCGGGCAACCCATGTGTTGTGAACAGTCTCCGGAGGACCCGGATGACTGCTTCTGTTGTTGTAGATGGCATTACATTCACCTCTAACCATTTAGAATAGGCATCTACGATAATTAGAAATGTGTTCCCTTGGCAGGGCCCAGCAAAATCTATGTGTATCCGGGACCAAGGGGTCCCGGGATTTTCCCAGTCGTGTGTGGGTGCTGAGTGTGGTGTTGGGCAAGATTCCTGGCATGGTGTGCAAGTTGCTACCCATGTCTCTATTTCTTTGTCCATTCCCGGCCACCAGACGTAGCTTCTGGCGAGTGCCTTCATCTTCACTATTCCCGGGTGTCCCTCATGTAATAATTCTAATATATCATTCCTTAACAATTTCGGGATTATTACTCTGTCCCCCCACAACAAACACCCTCTCAGTCCTGATAGCTCGGTTTGCCTCGTCTTGAATGGTTGGAAGTCAGTGTCTATGTTTGTCTCTGGCCACCCTTTCCAAACCCAATTCAAAACCTGTGCCAGGGTTGCTGTTGCTCTCGCAATGTCTGTGGCTGAGATTTAGGTGCTCTCCATAGTCTCTATCAGCAACGTGGTTGTGGCTGGTGCTGGGTCTTCCACTGTTTCTGGCAATGGGCATCTGCTGAGTGCATCAGCATGGTCGATGGTCTTCCCTGGTCTGTATATCAGCTGGTAGTCATAAGCGACGAGGAATTCAGCATTCTTGGAGATAAGAGGGGGAGGGGTGTAGGTCTGTCTCCTGCGATGATTCCTAGGAGCGGCTTGTGGTCCGTGATTAGTTCGAATCTTCTTCCATATAGGTACTCATGGAACCTTTTGATGCCAGCCACTGCAGCCAATGCCTCTTTATCGAGCTGGCTGTAGTTTCTTTCTGGTTTTGACAATGTTTGTGAGTAAAAGGCGATGGGGGCTTCTCTGCCATTTGGCATGCAATGGCTTAACACGGCTCCCACACCAAACGGGGATGCGTCACAAGTCAGTCTTAATGGCAACGTTCCGCTATACTGCACCAATACTGTCCAAAGTTAATAGTCTTTTTATGTGTTCAAAAGCGTTTGTCTCCTTTTTCCCCCATGTCCAATCCGTTTTCCTATCCAGTAGCCGGTGTAACGGTTCAGCAATTGTGGCTTTCTGTGGTAGGAAAATATTGTAAAAATTTAATAGTCCCAGAAACGCCTGCAGTTCTGTTTTATTGGTGGGGGTCGGTGCCTCTCTGATTGCTTTCAGTTTGCCCAGGGAGGGTTGTATTCCTGAGCCATCGATCAGATATCCCAAAAATTCTATTTGCCTTTCTGCTAGTTGGCATTTGTCCCTTTTTATCTTTAGCCCCACCTCTTGGAATCTGGTTAGTACTGCCCTTAACCTCTGCTGCAGTTGTTTCTGATCGATGGCTGATATCAGCACATCATCAAAATAGGGAATGACGCCCTCGATTCCCTGTAGGAGGCGTTCCATGAGGCTTTGGAACAATCCTGGGGTTACGCTTACCCCAAACTGCAAGCGATTGCACTTGAACGCTCCCCTGTGCATGACTATTGTTTGTGCCTCTGCTGTGGTGTCATCCACCAGCAACTGTTGGTATGCTTGGGCCAGGTCAAACTTCACAAATATCCTCCCTTGACCCAGTGAATGTAATAGGTGTTGCACGACGGGTACTGGGTACGCGCTCTGTTGTAATGCTTAGTTCAGGGTACTTTTGTAGTCCCCACACAGGTGCACTGACCCATCCGGCTTCTTGGGGGTTACTATCGGTGCCTCCCACTTAGCATGGTCCGCCGGCTCCAATACCCCTTGGGCAACGAGTTTATCCAATTGCTCATCTATTTTGGGCCGTAGAGCAAAAGGAACCCTCCTAGGTTTAATTCTGACAGGGGCAACTTGGGGATCTAGGTTAAATGATATTGGGGACCCCGTGTACTTGCCCAATTTGCCGTTGAAAACATCTGCGAAGTCTCTCATTAGTTCCTCTTCCCAGCTGTCATCTTCGATTTGATTGATTCCAGTCACTGCCAGTCCCAAAGGTTCGAACCACTCCAGACCCAATAGGCTAGGTCTGTCCCGGTCCACTATGGTGAGGGGCAGTTTCCCCTGGAAGTCCTTGAACTTTACATTGAACTTTCTGATGCTTAACACCGGGATCCGGTTCCCCTGATAGTCTTTCAGGGTGAGTCTTTGCTGCTTGAGTGTGCTGGTTGTGAGGCTGGGGATTATCTGCTTGATGGTCGTCCAGGAGACCATGGACAGGCATGACCCTGAGTCGACCTCCATTTTGCATGGTCTCCCCTCGATGTACATGGTCGCCGCCATCTTCTTTGCTCTTCCCGCGCTCACATGACCCACAATTATTGTTTGATGGGTTTCATCCCTTTCCGAACCATGGTCCTCATTTCTACGGCTTCTTCCAAACTGTAGTTTCCTGTTCATTTGGAATTGTCTGGTTCTAGGTGGTGGTGGGATCATTTGTCTGTTTCTGCAGAATGCTGGTTTGGATGCCCTGCAGGCTCTTGCGATGTGTCCCTTCCGATCACACCGCTGGCAGATCGCATCTCGGAACCTGCACTCCGTCCTTGGGTGGTTTCCCTCTCATCCTGCACACCAGAATTCTTTCTTTCCTTTGTCCTGGGGTCTCCCCTTCCGTTCCGAATGGAGGTGATGTACTTTGTCCCCCTCTTCTTCTTCCGATTTGGTTTCCACATCCTCGTAGTGGATTGAAGATTCTTCCTTTCCTTGCGGCCCCTTATTCATTTTCTTCATTGCAGCTGCGGATTTCTGGGATGCCTCAGTCGCCGTTGCCTCTTCCATAGCCTCTTGAAACATTATTCTGGGCTTTATGAGTAATCGGCTTTGTAAAGTGAGGTCCCTCAGCCCCAACATCAAACGATCCGTCATGGCCTCATCCAGATTTGAGAACTCGCAAGTGGTAGCTATTTTGTGCAGTGTTGCTATGAATTCGCTTATCGATTCTCCTTCTCTCTGGTCCCTCCGGTAGAACTCATGCCGTCTTACCGGGGATGAGGCTTGGGGTGCATAGTGCGCTTTCAGGATGCCTTGTAGTGTTGGCCAGGTCATTGTTCTCAATTCTGCTGGTGAGGCTAAAGCTTTTGCCATTTTGAAAACGGTGGCTCCGCAGTGTGTGAGGAAGAGTGCCCTCTTTCTTTGTTCTGATAGGCTTAGCAAATCGTTTGCTTCCAGGAACATGTGGAATCTTTCCATGTACGATTCCCAGTCTTCTCCAGCCGGGTGGAACGGTGCGGGTGGAATGATCGAAGACATCTTGCTTGGCCGTTGAGTTCGATGGCTGCTGATTGCCACGTGGAGGTTCAGTAACCTGGTGTCCGGTTGTCAGAATCACCCGAGTAGTGCAAATGGTTGTGGAGCCTTCTTGGAACTGTTGAAAGGACTGGCCTTTCTGATGCGCCTACTTTGCATCTATCTTATACATTCTGATTCTGTGAGAAACAATTACATATCTACAATCAGAACACCAAAATTTAGACAATTTCAGAAATGTATTCAGAAAATAAAACACTAGAGTGTGTGGTATTCTAGAAAATGATGAAACTCTAGGTTTCTTTATTAATTCCCAGAATTAACATTGTATGTCCCATTCTGAAGGTCATTGAAGGGGAGTTTGAATGTGTAACAGAACATTTTCATCAAAACCACACTTTCATAACAATCAAGAATCAAGATTATTATTAAGTTTGTTGAATAGTGGGCGCAGTAAGGACACAGGACACACACACCAGTTACATGAGTTTATTCAGCTCCGGTACAGCAATGGATTGCCTAGCCGCGGCAGCCTCTTTTAAAGGGAGCTGTCCGCGGCTTCAGCCACTGACGTGCTTCTAAATCTCCCACTCTATTTGCTCGCTTCTAATTGGTCCGTTTGAATTGTCATTCAATACTTAACAAAGTTAACTTAAAATTGTGGAAAATAATAAATTGTGAAAGCATTTAAAGATAATCTAAAGGGATTCAAGCACCACTTTTCCAAAAGCTCTTTCCAGATGTTCTCAGTAAAAGAAAAGAATTTGCCCTGAGTTATTATTATTATTATTATTATTATTATTATTATTATTATTATTATTATTATTATTATTATTTATTGGACTTATATGCCGCCCTCTCTCCGAAGGACTCAGGGCGGTTCACATCAATGAAACAATCCCAATAAATACAAATTAAAACAGACTAAAACAGACTAAAAACCAATTTAAGACAGAAGACCCCATCAGTCCTGGCTAGGGCGTTTAAACAGCCAGGTCTTAAGCTCACGGCGGAAGGTACGAAGGTCAGGGGCCAGCCGAAGACCCACGGGAAGTTGATTCCAAAGGGTGGGCATGGCCACAGAGAAGGCTCTACCCCTGGGGGTCACCAGCCAACATTGTCTAGCCGACGGCACCTTGAGTAGGCCCTCTCTGTGGGAACGCACTGGGCGATGGGAAGTCAATGCTGGTTGCAGGTGGTCTGACAGATATCCTGGGCCTAAGCCATGTTGAGTTGAGAAAGGCATGGATTGGTTACACATGGGATTATCCATTCCAAACAATGGTTTATGTTTCGTGGAATTAAAATGCTGCAGAAAAGTAATGTAAAGCTTTAGACCCCTCCCCCCCTTGATATTTCTCAGTTTTTTCATAGTTCTGAACAAAACTCTGTATAGTACAAAAAAGACACCCTACGGGCCACCCTATTCCAAGGCCAGGGAAACAGGTAAGTTTTCAAAGACTTTTAGAGCGCCATTAATGTGGAAGCTGTGCTCATGATGTTACCTAGTTTGGAGCACTGATGTTATCTAGTTTGGCTAACGAAATGTCTGCAAGAAAACAAAAAAACTCAGAGACCACCAAGGGCCCCTCATTTCAACCCTGAGCTACAAATATCCTCTTTTATTGGTACATGGATCACTGGGGGCAATGCTATTCCATAAGTCAGGCACCTGTAACCGAGACAGAATAATCTGGCTTGGAGGAAGAAAACAAGAGGAAGAGAGGAAGGAAGGAAGGGAGGGAGGGAGGGAGGGAGGGAGGGAGGAAGGGAGGAAGGGAGGAAGGGAGGAAGGAAGGAGGGAGGGAGGGAGGGAGATTGGAATGAGAGGGAGGGAGGGCCTGAGGGAAGTCCTGCCTTAGCACTTGGCCACCAGCAGCCCTGCTGCCCTCTCGCTATCCCCTTGCCCCCTCCTGCTGGCTGCTCCTGGTTGTCTCCCATCCTATTGCTGAGGATGCTTTGTTTACAAATCTGGGTCTCCTCTCATGGAGAGGGAGTGGGCCTCCCTCTGACCCATGCACTTTGCCCTCCCAGACCAGTGGTGGGATTCAAATTTTTTTACTACCGGTTCTGTGGGCGTGGCTTGGTGGCCGTGGCTTGGTGGTCATGTGACTGTGTGGGCATGGCCAACTCGACATCACTCACGTCAAGGGGCGCCTCACCCGGCCCCTCCCCTCCCAGCCACTCCTTGTCATGCCCGGCCTCAACATATCTATAGTTCTGTAAAAATGTTGTTCACCTTTTTTTGACTTTATTATCTGCATCTACATACTATAGATGTACTTTCATGGACCACTGAAAGGAGGAAATGGCTCACATGCTTTGCCCAAGAGTGTGATAGGCAGGTCACAAAAAAGGCTTTTGAGGGGCTGCCACAAAGAAGGGCAGGGGGGGCAATATATTTTCCAAAGAAGCAGAAGGCATAACAAGAAGAAATAGTTGGAAACTGAACAAAGAGAGAAGCAACCTAAAACTAAGGAGAAACTTCCTGACAGTGAGAACAATTAACCAGTGGAACTACTTGTCTCCAGACGTTCTGGGTGCTCGATCACTGGAAGTTTTTAAGAAAAGACTGGACAGCCATTTCTCTGAAATGGCATAGGGTCCCCCCAATGTCCCTTCTAAGTGTTATTCTGTTATTCTGACACCTTTCTCAGGCCCTCCACTCAGATTTTGGCATCCTCAGTTTTCCTGCCTGAGCAGGGGGTTGGACTAGAAGACCTCCAAAGCCCCTTTCAACTCTGTTATTCCATTATTCCTGAGCTAAATAGCTAAGACCCGCATTGGGGCCCTATCTCTTTTGCTCCCTCTGGACTAATGAGTTAAAGAGCTGCCTCTAGACATTCATTTTAATAAGATTTTTAGAAACCTGCAGTTGAAAGTTCTTCATCTCTCCTTACCCTGAAGACCCAATTTCATTTGGAATTTAATCCTAAAGTGATTGACCTTTTAGCATTTCTCTTGATACTTCTCCAAAATGCACCCCCAAAAACCACAGCTCTCCCTCTCCCCCCCCCCCGCCTCACAACACACACACACACAAAATGTAAGCAAATTCCCTTGTTTTGGAGACTTTAGAATCAGAAGGTACCTTGGAGGTCTTATAGTTCAACCTTCTGCTCAAGGCAAAAGACCTCATACATACACACGTTCGCAGACATCCCAGGTTTGGCTGCAAGAACTGCAGGCAGCCTTCCCAACCACACACTTCTTCCTCCTGCCGCCCAATGCGAGGCGGGAGGCCCAAGAGAAAGCTCCCCAGACAGCCCTCCACGACGGAGCCCTTCCCGGGGAGCAAAGCAAGAACTTACTGATAGCGCGTTTCAGAGTGGCAGCGGCAGTGGAAGAAGAGGTCCAGAGCGGCAGCAGTGGCACTCAGGGAGGGCAGCCCTGGGGGCCCTGGGAAAGCGTTTGGCACAGCACAGCGAAATTTAGCAGCCATGAGCCGCGCTTTCCTCTAAGTCTCATCCGGAAAGAGCTGTGGGAGGCAGATGGAAACAGGTGCTTCTCTCTGCACAGCGCTTTCCAGATGAGACTTAGAGGAAAGTGCTGTGCAGAGAGAAGCACCTGTTTCCATCTGCCTCCCACAGCTCTTTCCGGATGAGACTTAGAGGAAAGCGCGGCTCATGGCTGCTAAATTTCGCTGTGCTGTGCCAAACGCTTTCCCAGGGCGGCAGGAGGAAGAAGTGTGTGGTTGGGAAGGCTGCCTGCAGTTCTTGCAGCCAAACCTGGGATGTCTGCGAACGTGTGTATGTATGAGGTCTTTTGCCTTGAGCAGAAGGTTGAACTATAAGATGGCTGCTAAATTTCGCTGTGCTGCGCCAAACACTTTCCCAGCAAGAACAATAAAGGAGAGAAACAGCCAGCAGAAAGCACATGGAGCGGCTCCATGTGTTCTCTGGCTCAGCGGCTGTTTGTCTCCTTCTCTCCCTCGGGGCCCTGGGAAGCTCACAGCGAAATTTACTTTAGCAACCGGGAGCTGCTGCTTTGGGTCCTCCTGTAACTCCCACTCCCATCTGGAAAACGCTGGGGGTGGCAGAGAGAAACAGGTGCTGTGTGCTTCTCTCTGCCGCCCACAGCACTTTCTCGATGGGAGTGAAGTTGGACCCAAAGCTAAATTTCGCTGTGCTGCAAGCGCAGTGGCGGAGAGAAGCAGCAGCTGACCCAGAGAGCACATGGAGCCGCTCCACGTGTTCTCCGGCGACCTGTTTTCTCTCCCCTGATGCTTTTGCTGGGAAAGCGTCTTGTGCAGCACAGCAAAATTTAGCTTTGGGTCTGACTTCACTCCCATCGGGAAAGTGGTGCGGGCAGCAGAGAGAAGCACCCAGCACCTGTTTCTCTCTGCCGCCTGCAGCGTTTTCCGGATGGGAGTGGGAGTTAAAGGAGGACCCAAAGTGGCAACTCCTGGTTGCTAAAGTAAATTTCGCTGTGTGAAAGTCGCTTTCTGAGCAAAAGCAGCAGGGGAGAGAAAACAGGTTGCTGGAGAACACGTGGAGCGGCTCCATGTTCTCTCCAGGTCAGCGGCTGCTTCTCTCCACTGCAGCACTTTACGGATGAATGGTAGGTTTCAAACCACTTCAGCCCACCTGCGCCCATGCCTCCCCCCACCCCCCACCCGCTGCCCCCCACCACGGCCCTTTGGCCAAGTGCGCAGGCTGGGTAAATTGGGGGGGGAACACTGAGGCCAGGGCAAGGTTCTCTAGATGAGTGTGGGCAGCAGGCCTGGCCATGGGCCTGGATGATGGCATGTGGCAAAGAAGAGTTTGAGGGTTTTTTTAAGTGGGTTTTTAAGTGGGTTTTTAATTAAAATTTTAAGGGGTTCGGGGGGGATTAGGGTGGGTTTGGGGGGAAATCCACCGGGTTCAAGACCAGCCTCTGTGGAGGGCTGCGACACTAGGGATGCAGAACTGGAGGTCAGGGAGGGGGTTGGAGTTCAACTTAGGGAGGGCTGTTCTATCAGTATAGTGAGTGGGAGGGGCAGACATGGCGGAAGCAGGGGGCCACATCATGTTTGGGGAGTGCGCACTCGCTACCTTAGAGTGATTGCTCACTCCGGTCCCCAATGCTTTTCTCGTTCCCCAGGCTGTTCAGATTCTCAGGGCCAGAGCCTTCGGCTGATGTTGTGCAATGCCAGGTCCGTTGTTAATAAAGCCCCCCTCATCCACGATCTTATTCAGGAGGGGGAAGCGGACCTAGCGGGAATTACGGAGACCTGGTTGGGCCAGGAGGGGGGAGTTCCCCTCGTGGATATGTGCCCACCAGGCTTCTGTGCATTCCATCAGCTGAGGGCTCAGGCCAGGGGCGGGGGGGTGGCAGTTATTATAAAGGAAGGTCTGGATCCGAGGGAGACCACTGTACCTCAGATAGCCGGATGTGAGTCCCTTTTTGTGAAGTGGGGTCGTGGGGTGCAGATGGGCTTGTTGATCATGTACCTGGCTCCCTGCCACATGGCAACGGCCCTGCCCGAGCTGCTCAACGTCATAGCTGGGGTGGCGGTTGATACCCCCAGGCTTTTGGTCATGGGGATTTTAACCTGCCATCCATCGGCGAAACGTCTGAGGTGGCCCGGGAGTTCATGGCTTCCATGACGGCCATGGACCTGACTCAGTTAATTCATGGCCCCACTCACATAGGCGGGCACACTCTGGACTTAATTTTTATCTCTGGTCAGTGGTTGAGTGGCCTTGATGTAGGGGATATAGTCATCGAACCCTTGTCATGGTCTGACCACTCACTCCTTCGACTAGACTTTCTAACCGCTACACCCCAGGGAGGCGGAACCGACTAGGTGGTTCCGCCCCAGGCGCCTGATGGATCCTGATAGGTTCCAGATGGAGCTTGGGCCAATCCCTGAGACTCTGGCTCATGACTCGGCTGAAGACCTGGTGGCCGCCTGGGATAGTGCGGCCGCCGGGGCCTTGGACCGTGTCGTGCCTTTGCAGCCTCTGACCCAGCACCGAACTCACCTAGCTCCTTGGTTCTCTGAGGAGCTGAGGGAGATGAAGCACCGGAAAAGATGCCTGGAGAGCAGTTGGAGGACCAGCCGTTCCCAATCTGACCGAACACTGGTGAGGTCTCATATTAAGACCTACCTAGTGGTGATAAAAGCGGCAAAATCTAGCTATTTTTCTGCTCTTATTGCGTCATCAGATAATCGCCCAGCCGCCCTGTTTAGGGTGACACGCTCCCTCTTCCATCTGGGAGCGCGGGATGACCCCTTGCAGGGTCGAGCTGAGGATTTTGTGCAGTATCTGCATGATAAAATCGCTCAGATTCGGGAAGGTCTGGCCACTGACTGGGTATGTCCGGACGGGATGATTGAGGCAGGTCTTGAGAGTGTTATCTGGGAGGAGTTTGATCCTGTGGCTCCCGAGGATGTGGACAGGATTCTGGGACGGCTGAACACGACCACATGTTTATTGGACCCTTGTCCCTCCTGGTTGGTGCTGGCTTCCCGGGAGGTTACACGAGGCTGGCTCCAGAGGATTATTAACGCTTCTTTGAGGGAGGGTGTCCTGCCGGCTGCCTTGAAAGAGGCGGTGGTGAGGCCCCTCCTCAAGAAGCCCTCTCTGGATCCGGCTATTTTGGCTAACTATCGTCCAGTCTCCAACCTTCGTTTTATTGCGAAGGTTGTTGAGAGTGTGGTGGCGCGGCAGCTGCCACAGTACCTGGATGAAGCTGTCTATCTAGATCTGCTCCAGTCCGGCTTCAGGCCTGGGCACAGCACGGAAACGGCATTGGTCGCGTTGGTGGATGATCTCTGGAGGGCTCGGGATAGGGGTTGCTCCTCTATCCTGGTCCTATTAGATCTCTCAGTGGCTTTTGATACCATCGACCATGGTATCATGTTGCGCCGATTGGAGAGGTGGGGGGGCACCATTTTGTGGTGGTTCTCCTCCTACCTCTCTGACCGGTCGCAATCTGTGTTGACAGGGGGGCAGCGGTCGACCCCAAGGCGCCTTGTTTGTGGGGTGCCACAAGGGTCGGTACTCTCGCCCCTTCTGTTCAACATTTATGTAACGCCGTTGGGTGAGATCATCCGTGGCTTTGGGGTGGAGTTCCATCAGTACGCTGATGACACCCAGCTGTACATCTCCACCCCAGGCCACCCCAATGATGCCCTTGAAGTGATGTCCCAGTGCCTGGAGGCCGTGCGGATCTGGATGGGGAGAAACAGGCTCCGACTCAACCCTTCCAAGACCGAGTGTCTGTGGCTTCCGGCGTCCCGATATAGCCAGCTGGTGCCATCGCTGGTTATTGGGGGCGAATCACTGGCCCCCATGGAGAGGGCTCGCAACTTGGGCGTCCTCCTGGATGCACGGCTGTCTTTAGAAGAGCATATGACGGCCGTGGCCAGGGGGGTTTTTTATCAGGTTCGCCTGATACGCCAGTTGCGTCCCTTTCTGGATCGGGACTCCCTATGCACGGCCACTCAGGCGCTCGTCACCTCCCACCTGGACTACTGCAATGCTCTCTATATGGGGCTCCCCCTGGGGTGCACCCGGAGGCTCCAGCTGGTCCAGAATGCGGCCGCGCGGAGGATTAGGGGAGCGATGGGGCGCTCCCATGTGACACCTCTCCTGCGCGAGCTGCACTGGCTCCCGGTGGTCTTCCGGGTGCGCTTCAAGGTGTTGGTGACCACCTTTAAAGCGCTCCATGGCTTAGGGCCGGGCTATCTACGAGACCGCCTTCTGCCACCAATAGCCTCCCACCGGCCAGTACGCTCGCACAGAGTGGGCCTCCTCAGGGTGCTGTCCGCCAGACAATGTCGGCTGGCGAACCCCAGGGGGAGAGCCTTCTCGGTGGGGGCACCCGCCCTCTGGAACAACCTCCCCCCAGAGATACGCACAATACCAGACCTCCGGACTTTTCGTTGGGCCATGAAAACTTATTTATTTCACCTAGCCGGGCTGGCTTGATCCCACTGTTTTGGTTAAATTGAATTGATTTTAATTGGGTTGTTTTAAATTGTGGCCAAAAATATTTAATTATTTTTAAACTGTTTTTAAATTTTGTACGTTCTGTTTTATTCTGGCTGTTCACCGCCCTGAGTCCTGCTGGAGAAGGGCGGTATACAAATTAAAACAAATAAAATAAAATAAACAAATAAATGGGGAGTTGGGGACCACCGGGAAGGCCCTGGGCAAGTCAGGGAAGCATGGGGGGGGGGGGCTGTGGGCCGCGTGGAAGGGAGTAGAGAAAAGCAGGTGGGGATGTGGGGGGAAGTTAGCTACGCTGCAGCCAGCACCAGCGCCACCGCCCAGGATGGAGCTGCGCTGGTGGCGAAGCCAGCCAGGCAAGGTCTGGGGATTTGGACAGGGTGGGGGGCTAGCGCAACTCACAGGCTTACCTGTAGGCAGGAGGAGGCAGATCAGGGCCGCGCAGTTGGGGCGCAGCAGGGACGCACCATGTGGGAAGGCAGTTTAGGCAGGCAACTTAGAGCAGAGACTGTGTGCATGCGCAAGTGAGGACCCACACACAGTGAGGAGTGACTGGGCAGGGCGGGGCAAATGGCAACCGGGCGGGTGGGGTGAGCGGCAACCGGGCGACTGGACAGGCGGGGGAGGGGTCAACCAGAGGTGGTATTTGCTGGTTCAGTGAACCAGTCCAAATTTCCACTACCAGCTTGCCCAAACCAGTCCGAATCGGCTGAATACAACCTCTGTCCCAGACCCACCATGAGCAACCTGGCCAAGGAGAGTGAGCACAGCAGCAGCAGCCTCAAGGAGGAGGTAAGCACAGCTGGGCGCCTCCTTGGTGAAGCAGGGCTGGGCTGGGCTGTGGGGTCCTGGTGCCCCAGGAGCTGAAGGGCCAGGCTGGGTGCCTGCCCTCCACTGCCCAGAGCTCTGAGCAGCCCACACCACTGTCCGTGGGTCCTTTGTGTGGCCTGAGAGGGACAGTGAGACTCCTCTGGTGGACAAGGCTTTGGGGCTCGCCCTGGTCTTGCCTTCCTCCACTGGAAACCTCTGGATCCCCCCTCCCAGCCTTGCCTAGCCCCCCACAGGAGGCGGAGGATGGTGCTGCTGCATGTGGAAGTGCGCAGGAAGCAGTTTCCTCTGAGTCCAACTTCTGCCTTGACAAATCTCTGGAGAAGAGGAGGGGGTGGTAGGGGAGCTGCATGAGGGAAGGCTGCCCCAACAAGCCAGCATCCTTACCATGCATCATTGGAGATGGAAACGGGGATTCCCTTTCGAGAAGGGCCAGTCTCCCTTGTGCAGGACCGGGGAGTGCTGTTCCCCTGCCTCCTTCTCTTGCTCTCCAGAGATCTGTCAAGGCAAAAGTTGGACTTGGAGAAAACTACTTCCTGCAAACTTTCTCCTCCGTGCTTCCACACACAGCAGCATTGTCCTCCGCCTCCTGCTTTGCTGGGAGGAGGCACTGGACAGGTCAATGCCAATGATGTCTGGGATTGGGAGAAGAGCATCTCCTTTGGTGTGCTGTTCACAAATGCACACACACCATTCCAAGCTTGGAGACTGAGAATTGTTTTCCAAGGACCTTGCCCAATAACCACAACTACAACTTGTGTTTAATTCAAAGGTATTTATTTACACCATTTCCTTTTCTTTCAGTTGCACATCTGGAACTGGACTGGTGAGTCCCTGTGCACGGGCTTATGTACTACGAAGGTGGAGTCAAAGGGGGTTAACCCATGCACTGCCATATACAATGTTAGGCATTTACTCATAACAGAGACTTTATCCACATCTGAGCTTGCAAACTGCCAATCATGCCTGGGCTTGGGGAGAAGGCCCTCTCCTTCCTCTCTGGATAAAAGTCCCCAAACGTAGAACATCCTTTGTTGTTAGCTAGGTAAAAGGTTGGGTTAGCTCTCCAAATGAGGGAATCCAGGGCTGGCAGAACCCCAAGACTCCTAGGAGTGCTCTCACTTGACGTTTCATGGATGGGGCCTTCATGCAGAGCATGGCCTTTATGTGCTCTGGTGCCATCGTACAAGTCCAAGGTCCACTAACATGACCTAGATAGGTTACTTCTTGTTGCAGGTACTGCAAGTTTGTTGGTGAAGTTTTATGCCACCTTTATGCCAAGCAGGAGAGTAGGTGGTGGATGTTTATGCGACAGTCTTCTTTAGACAGTGAAGCCAGTAATAAAACATCTGTCAGGTTCCAGATTAAGGAGGATAAAGGACACAAACAAACCTGGTCTGTTGCTGCCTTTTTATTTCTGGCACTCACTGACAATCCAAAAGAAACTATTCTTAGGGCTATCAGCCCGTGCTTCCCACTGCCTTTTATACTTTAGTCACCGCCCACCCATTACCCAATCATGCACCCAATCCCTTCCCATGTGATCCGGAAGTATTTACAATATTCAATAGCCAGCATCTGCCTCGCCTATCCCATGTCCCTCAGGCTGCTTGGCCACACCCGCTGGGAAAGGGAGCCAGCCGCTGCGCTGGTCATCAGTCTATGACAGTCAAGGGAAGATGCAGAGTTAGAATTGCTGCCAGGAGAGTCCAAGTAAGATGCAGGGAGATTGGAGGTGTTTCCTCCTGCTTTTGCTGGTCTCCAGGAGACCAGTAAGATGCAGGGAGATGGAGGACAGCTCTGTTTTTAATATTTGTGAGAAAAAAGTGGGAGATTTGGCATACCCGTGGGGAAGTCGAGTTCAGGTATATTGTTGGTCTTCCCATGTGAAGGCAAAAAGGTATTGGGAGGGGGATCTACTGTAATACTAAAGAAGGCAGCACAGAAACCTGTGACTGAAAAATAGGTGGCAGTGACTGGGGTTGCTGTAATGATTGTGGCTGGGTTAGGTACAACCTGACCCAGACTGAGGAATAACATAGGAATTAATAAAGCAAATATCATGGACAAAGCAATAAATGGGGTTCCCTTCTGAGTCCACCTATGGTTTACACACAGGAAAGTTCATGGTGTTGCAGGGAGAAGTACACTTTCGCAATACCCCTTGTGCTAGGTAGGCTTTTATGAGTTTTCTGATGGGTTTGATGGATTCAGCTGGGATTTTATATTGAGGCAAGCATGGGGGTGGTCCCGCCTTTACTTGCACTTTGACTGGGGTTGTGCTCTTTAGGAATACTACTTCTGTAGAGTCCCAATCCCATAAGGATGGGAGGTCTTTCAAATCAGGGTGAAGTTTGCTTGTCTCTGTGGCAAAAAGCATAGGTAAGAAGTGCATGTGTCTGAGGGGAATGTCTAGAATTAGTCTCTCAGGACAACACTTTATGTTGTCCCCAAGTTTACAGAGAAGGTCCTTGCCCATTAGGGATAAGGGTGATAAGGGTGATTGTGGGCAAATGGTGAAGGAATGTTCTAAGGATAATAGACCTACTTCTACTCTTACTTTATTGGTGAATTCAACAAGTATAATTTTCCCTCCAACCCCAATGATGTTATCCTGGGCTCCAGGCATCATAGAATCCTTAAATGGGGGGTGGGTGATTAGAAAAGAGGTTGGTCCTGTATCAATGAGGCAGTCATATGTTCTCCCCCCCCCATGGTAAGGGTTAAAATGGGTTCACCCTTAGGGCCACTCTTTAGGGGAATAGCAAGCCCTGAAAATGATGGGTTTGGCTCAATGGGATTTGGGCTTAGTCATAAAGGGTCTGAGTCGTATTGTATCATCCAGCACAATACCACAGCACAATACCACTGAAAAAGAAAAACAAGAAGTCCAAGAAGAAACCAGTATGGTTGCACAAAGTTCTCTCTGATAAACTGAAAGACAAAAAGGACAAGTACAAAAAATGGAAAGAGGGACACATAACTAAGGCAGAATATCAGCAAATAGCCCAAATCTGCAAAGATGAAGCAAAGGCTCAGAAGGAACAAAGACTTGCAACAAAAGTCAAAAATAAAGATAAAGAGTTTATTTCAACATATCAATAACAAGAAAAAAGTCAAGGAAACAGTTGGTCCACTAAAGAGAGAAGATGGCAAGGAAATAACAGGCAGTAGAGAGAAAGCAGAGATGCTTAACTCATTCTTTGCATCAGTCTTCACACAAAAAGAAACTATAGCCCAACCTACTGAAAACATACAGTAACTGTAAAAGACAGAGTAGAAATAAAAATTAAAATAAGCAAGAAAATTGTAAGAGAACACCTGTCTGATTTTTAATGAATATAAATCACTGGGACCTGATGAATCCATCCCAGAGGTCTGAAGGAGCTGGCAGATGTTATCTCAGAACCATTGTACCATATCTTTCAAAAATCCTGGAGCACCGGGGAAGTACCGGAGGATTGGAAAAGAGCTGATGTGGTTCCCATCTTCAAAAAAGGAAAAAAAAAAAAAAAAAACAACCCAGACCCAAGAAACTACAGACAATCAGCCTAACATCAATGCCTGGGAAGATACTGGAAAAAAATAATAAAAAACAGATCTGTGAACATCTAGAAAGAAATAAAATTATAGCAAGAAGCCAGTACGTGTTTGTTAAAAACAGATCATACCAAACCAATCTTATTTCATTCTTTGACAAAGTCACTAAATTAGTAGACCAGTGAAATGCTGTGGACATAGTATATTTAGTGTCAGGTTCCGAAGGGAATGAAAAAACAGCCAAATGCAAAGTAGGTTTGCAAAGCAGGTTTATCTCCTCCAGCACGAACTGACCAACAAAGCAATTATGCAATGAATGAATTGTCAGAGCTAACATCTGGTGCTCCCCACCACCTTTTAACCACTCCCACCACCCCACCCGCTCTTCCGTGAGCATGTCCAGCACAGTGGTGAAATGTAAGATTTGTTACTACCGGTTCTGGGGGGGGGGGTAATATGACTGAGTGGGCGTGGCCAACTTTTTTTTTTTTTTTTACTTTTAAAAGCATTTTTTCTACAACCTCTTCGGCTGAAGAGGTTGTAAAAGAAATGCTTGTAAAAGCCTCTGATGATCCCAGCTGACTTGCTTGATTGGCAGAGGCTTTTTTTCCTTTTAAAAACATTTTTTCTATAACCTCTTCAGCCGAAGAGGTTGTAGAAAAAATGCTTTTAAAAAATTTAAAAAATTTTTTTAAAAAAGCATGACTTCCGGTGGCACCGCAGGTGCCGAAGATGCTCCTTTTGCGAGCGCCAGCCCCGCGATCTCGTAAAGCCGCTAGAACAGCGCAAATCAGCTGTCTAGCAGCTTGAAAACTTTCTCCCTGGGAAAAGGGGAGGAAGAGAGCAGACGGGCGTAGGTAGAGCTCCCCAAGGAGCCCCAGGAACAATTCTGGGGCTCGAAGGGTGAGAGCTCCCTGGAAGCCCAACAGAGCTCCGGATCCAGGATGTTTCTGCTTTAAGCAGAAGAAGATGCTGCGACCACCCCTGCAAACAACACTTGGAATAAACATCATTCGGAAGCAGGCTGAGCAAACTCAGGAGAGATCATTAAGGGGAGAAAGTGAAACCAAGATGGCGATTGAGCTTTAATGGGGCGTGAAAGTGAAAGTTAAAAAGGAAAGTTTCATTTAGCGCTGGTAGCCCCTGTTCAAAATTAGAGATTTTTGCTTTAAAAAAAAAGATTAAAGGCTAAAAAGACTACAGCAGTGATTTTTTTAAAAAAGGATTGATATTATTTAAAGACTGGGAATTTTTGGATTTGGTGGATTTGTTGTTCTGGCTGCTGAATAAATTCAAATTGGAAACTAAAAATGGCTTCAAAACAAATAAAGACTATTGTCCCCAAAAGTGCTGGGAGCTCGCCAGCTCAAACGTCTAAATTGCAATCTCTCTCTGTTCCAACGGAACCACCAATATTAACACTTGAAATGTTGCAGGAAGCCCTTAAAATACAAGCCTCTGTTACAGAAAAAAAAAATACTGCGGTGTTTGAGGATAAAATTCGAGATGTTGCTGAGGAAATAGTTCAAATTAAAGAGATTATTCAAAAACGAAATCAAGAAATTAGAGAAGATATTATCATGGCAATTCAAGGTCTGGCAGGCCATATTGAAGCAATAGATGAAAAAGTGGAAGAAATTAAGCAGTCTAATGAGAACTTGGAAAATAAAATGGGAGAGGTCCAGAATAAGATGGAAAGAGCTGAGGCTGATGTGATAATGATACAATATAGAGATATGGAATTTGCTTTGAGAATAAGAGGCCTCAAAGAAAATAAGCAAGAGAATTTGAGAGAGATCTTTTCAGAAGCATTTGCACAGATAATGGGAGATCAAAAAGCAAATCTTGAATGGCAAATTGACAAAATTTACCGTGTCAATTCATGGGTTGCCAGACAGAAACATCTACCAAGAGACATTGTAGTATATTTTACAACAAGGAGAATACGTAATGAAATCTTACAAGTCACCTTTAAAAACAAACTTCAAGTGCAGGGGCAGGAGGTTTTAATACTGAAAGAAATCCCCCCCAAAATGTTGAGAGCCAGAAGGGATTATGCCTTTCTGGTGGAAGAACTGAGAAACCGTCAGATACAGTACAGATGGGAGGTTCCAGCTGGACTAGTGGTGAATTATTCAGGAGAAAGATATCGTCTTAACTCAGTGTGGAAGGCAAGAGATTTTTACACCAATATACTAAAGACTGGATGCCAACAGTCCCCAGAAGCTAGAAGGAAGACGGAAGCAGAGGGGGCAAGAAAGGGGGAGAAGGAAGAATCGCTGGCACAGGCCCAAAGGGGAGCTTTGATTACTCAAGAAGATTTAATACAACTTTCAACTACTGCTCAAGCTTTGGAGGTGTTCGACAAAATAGAAGAACCTAAGGAACAAAGACAGACCCGAGTGGCAGCCAAGCGTCAAGAAGAATTAAGACTGCAGCAACTACAGATGATTCAAGAAACTACAAAAACAGAAGCAGTGGGAGGAGCAAGACCAAAAAGTAAAATGCATGGAGATTTCCAGCAGATGCTCCAAAAGCTTCAGGCGGCCAAGAATGGCAACTAGATTTCTGACTTGGAATGTTAATGGCTTAAATTCACCACAAAAGAGGAGAAAAATATTTCATTATTTGAAACAGTTTAAAAATGATGTGTTTACAAGAGACTCATATTAGAAGTAAAGATCAAAAATATTTAATAAATGCAAGGTTAGGTATACATTTTGTTGCATCTGCTCCCGAGAAGAAGAATGGTATAATTATATACCTAAAAAAAGACTTAATTGCCAAATTAATTGAAGCAGATGATCAAGAAAGATTTATAGCAATTGAACTTTTAATAAAAAGGAGAAAAAATACTTTTAATTGGAGTATATGCACCAAACCAACAGCAGGAAAAATTTTATAAGCTTTTACATTCCAAGTTACTACAATGGGATTACAAATCATGCATTTTATTGGGCAATTGGAATGGAGTTTTGGACACTAAAAAGATAAGAAGGGGCTCTTGCAAAATATCTCAACGCGTGCTAGATTGCCAAAATCGTTTTTTGAAATGATGGATGATATGGAGTTGAGAGATATCTGGAGAGAGAGGAACTCTGAAGAAAAAGACTTTACTTTTTTCTCTGATAGACATCAATCTTTCTCTAGGATTGATTTCATATTAATTACTAATGATCTTTTTTCTAGGGTGAAGAAGACGAAGATCTGCCCAAGAGTTTTAACGGATCATAGTCCAGTTTGGATGGAATTAGAGTATGGAATGGGATTTAAGAGGTCTTGGAGGTTAAATGAAAATCTGTTTCATTTAAGGGACTTCCGGCGGGAGGGACTTCTGGCGGTGACGTAGGGTTGTGGCGGCACATGAGAGAAGCGCTCTCTTTCTGGTGTCGGATTTCTGAGCTTTTGGTGCCTTTTTGGTGGAGACCGATCTTGGAGAGATCGGGGATAAGGAGGGGAAACTTCGGGGGAGGCGAGGAGAGGTGCGATCTCCCACCGTACCGCGAAGATCCCTCATTCCAGACTCGGGAGAAGCCAGCGGGTGCGACGAGCACAGCTGGCCCGAGGCCCGACGAGCCGATTGAGACCATCGGGAGCAGAGGAGTGAGTACAGTGCAAGATTGTGGAGGGTGAGCAGAAAACAAGAATCAATAATTTGGAATAATTTGGCGCAAATCGAGGAGAGAGTATTTTTCTGGAGGGGTAGCATGAAAAGAGAAGACCTCAGAGCGTGAAGGGGTGGCAACTGTAGAGGCGAGCAGAAAGGAAGAGGACGGAACATAGATCAGCAGAGAAAGAATAAAAAACACTAAAATACTAAAACAGCGAAAACGAAGGTGAGAAGAAGTGGATTTAAACTGCAGAGATTTGAAGAAGAATAGACATTCTTTGTATCCTGCTTTTTTGGCTGCCCTAACGGAAGGAGAGAGGTAGTTTGACAAAGTAAAAACTGCAGACTGTGACTGTGCAGATTAGAGATCACCATATTGAAATAGGAAAAGACTCCAGTGTAAAAAAAAAGAGACTTGCCTTTTCCTTTGTTGAAAATATAACAAACGAGACTCATAGAACATTTGAAAATACACTGCTCATATATAGTCCTTTTTTATTTAGACGTAGATAACTGTTACTGATTGTTATAGATAAAATAGATAATTGTTACTGATATTTATTGGATATTTATTTATTTATTTACTTATTTATTGGAATTAATTAAGAATTATAGCAAAATTTGCTCATAATTTAAGTACTATAAGCATTATAATTATTAACTAATTATTAATTATTGAATACTAAATATTAAGTATTAAGAATTGATTGATTGAATAAGTCTTTGATTATTTAAGCTGCATATTCATATATATTTATACATATATTAATATTTATATTGCTATTTTATATTATATTTATTCTTACACTTCTGCCACATTTTTACGGAGTATTTTATAGAGATAATTAATTATTTAAAGATTATTTAAAGAAATCTGCGTAAAGGAAAGAGATTAAGTGAGTGAGAGATTATTGAATTGAATTTTTACGAGAGAAAAGAAAAGAGAGAGAAAGAAATTATACAAAATTTGGATGGTGATTTGGGAGAAAGTTGATAAAATATTGGTGGAACAATATAGAATTTTGAAAGAGATGACGAGTAGTACCACAACAACGTTGAAGACAGGGAAGAAGACAACATCAATCTTAGCAGGAGCATCGGCCTCCCCAGTGTCACAGAAAACTTTGGAGGGAATGTTTGCGTCAGAGAAGCAACCCAGCACACCCAATATACCAACAATGCAAGCCACATTAATAACAATTCAAGAAACCATGGCCAAAATGCAAGAATGCATGACCAGGAATCACGAGCAATCCAGAAAAGATATGGACAAGGTAAAGAGAGAAGTAAAGAACGATATCCAAAAGATTGATGAAAAAATGGATTTGATACAAGAAATTATTCAAAAAAAAATGACCAAAGGATAAAAGAAATAGAACAAAAAACTGAATTGACAGAAGAAAAACTGGAAGCACTGGATACAAAAATGACAAGATTAACAAGGAACTTGAGAACACAGTGGTGCAGCTGGAAATGGAAAAAGCGGCATTTTACCTGCGTTTCCAAAATGTAGTGGAAGAGAGGGAGGAAGATTTGACGATGATAATGGCAGAGATGATAGCTGAGTCGCTCCAAAGAGAAAAGGACGAAATAATAAATGAACTTGATGAAGTGTACCGGGTTCATACAAATTACGCCCGACAAAATAAACTTCCCCGGGAGGTACACATAAGATTCGTAAGAAGAAAGGTGAGGGATATCGTATACAAAATAACAAAGGACGAACCTATGTTCTATAGAAATAAAGAAATAATTACTTTGAAACAAATTCCCAAAAGGATAAGAGATCTGCGAAAAGACTACTGGTTCCTGGCCACATTGCTAAATAGGAGATATATACCCTTTAGATGGACGACGCCGGAAGGAATGTTAGTAACATGGCAGGGGAAGAAAATAAAGGTGGATTCGCAGAGTAAGGCAAGGGAACTATACGACCAAATGACGGGCAGTGAGGCAACAAATGGTAGTAAAGAAGAGGGAGGAAGGAATATCAAAGGAAAACAGAGGCGGGAACGTGAAAAAACTCCCCCACAAGGAGGAAAAGAAGACGAAGGAGAGACGCAGGAAGAAGGAGGAATGCAAACAAGAGGCAAAAAAAAGGAACAGGAAGAAACAAAGAAGAAACAACAGGAAAGTCAGTAAAAAATGGAAAGAACTCTAAAAATCCTATCAGTGAACGTAAATGGACTCAACTCGCCATCCAAACAACACCAAATTTTTTAAAAAAATTTGAAACAAAAATCAGATATAGTGTGCCTCCAGGAGGTACACATAAGAAAACAAGATATAAAATATATACAATATAAGAAATTAGGTACAGCATATTCATCATTGGCAGAAGAGAAAAAAAGAGGAGTAGTGGTATATATTAAGGAAGGAATAGATAGCAATATAAGATATGTGGATACTGAAGGTAGAATAGTGATGATAAAGCTAAAACTTTATTTCAAAAATATATTGTTAGTAGCAATATATGCCCCCAACAGTAAACAATTAGAATTCTATAAAAAAGTGCATGAGAAAATTATGGATCAAAAAATGGAAAATGTATGTCTGATTGGAGACTTCAATGCTATTTTAGATGTAAGAAAAGATTATAAATGTGGCCAGCAAAATAAAAATAAGAAAAATGTATTGCGCAGAACTTTTATAGATATGGTCGAAGAGCTAAATATGATAGATAGCTGGAGATTCTATAATCCCGAAATTAAAAATTTTACATATTATTCGAATCCACATAAGTCTTGGTCTAGGTTGGACATGGCATGGGTATCCAGTATGTTAATGATGGAAATAGAAGCGGTAGAAATTCTATCAAATGATTGGGCTGATCACAACCCAATAATGATGACGTGGAAGGGGCAGCAGAAAAGGAAAAATAGATGGACAATGAATATACAGTTGATAAGAGAAAAAGAATATAAGAATTATATGGAAAAGGAGTTAGAATTGTTTTACAAGGAAAATACAAAACAACACACCTCCCTACAAAACTTATGGGACACAACTAAGGCGTATGTAAGAGGCCTTACAATAGCATATAATGCAAAACGGAGAAAAGAGAGAGAGAAAGAATATAATAAAATACGAGAAGAAATTCAAAATTGGGAATGTAAATTGCAAGGAAAACCAGGGGATGAACATATAAGGGTAAAATGGATAGCGGCAAAACACAAGCTGAATATATTAGAACAAGGGAAATACGCAATCACTTTAAGATATATAAGGCAGAACTACTTCAAACACGCAAACAAACCAGGGAGGTGGTTGGCATACAGACTGAGGAAGGAAAGGGAAAAAAAGACAATTCAGAAGCTACAAGATGATGAGGGAAGGATCCATCAGAGCTTAGAGGAAAAAAAAGGAGATAATAGTCCAATATTATCAAAAACTTTATGAGAAGGACATAGTAACAATGGAGGAAATTGAACATTATCTAAAAGGAGAGGGAATGAAAATACTAACAGAGGAAGAAAAAGAACTATTAGATAAGGAGATTACGATAGGGGAATTAAAAGAAGCGCTGAAGAGACAGAAAAATAATAAAACTCCGGGGACCGATGGTCTACCAACGGAGTTTTATAAAACATTTGGAGAATTATTAAACGGAATGCTATTAGAAATATATAACAAAGCGCTGATGGAGGCAAAATTACCAAACACATGGAAAGAAGCGTACATCTCCCTGATACCAAAAGAGGGGGCAGATACCACATTAATAAAAAACTATAGGCCGATTTCTTTGTTGAATACCGATTACAAAGTTTTCGTGAGTATAATTGCCAATAGGTTGAAAAAAATATTACACAACAAAATACATCAGGACCAAAATGGTTTCTTGCCCACAAGACAGATAAAAAATAATTTAAGGATGGTAATGGAAGTTTTGGAATATTATGAGGTGCATCCAGAGAGACAGGTGGCCCTGATCTTTCTGGATGCACAAAAAGCGTTCGATCAAGTAAATTGGCAATTTATGAAACAACAAATTAAAACTATGAATTTTGGAGAGAAATTTACTAAAATGATAACATCAACATATCAGAACCAAAAAGCATGTATTTTGATAAACGGGGATCCAACAAAATTTTTTGGAATAAATAAAGGAGTAAGGCAGGGATGTCCGCTATCACCCCTACTTTTTATTTTAACTTTGGAAAACCTGCTAATTAGAATTAGGGCAAACAAAGAAATACAAGGATTAAAGATTAAGAGAGAGGAGTACAAGGTCCAAGCTTTCGCGGACGACCTGGTCTTCTTCATAGAAGATCCAACAGAAACAACCCCGAAATTACTAAAAGAGATTGAAAAATTTGGAAAAGTAGCAGGCCTAAAAGTTAATAAAGAAAAGACAAATATGATAACAAAAAATATGACAACAAAACAAGTAGAGAAATTAGTAAAAGATTCAGGATTACAGGCAGTTAAAAAAGTGAAATATCTGGGGATAAATCTGACGGATAGAACTACAACAATAAAACAAGATAATTATGAACCTTTAGTCCAGAAAATAAAAGAGGATTTAGAGAAATGGGGGAAATTAAGACTATCTTTGTTGGGGAGGATAGCAGCAATAAAATCAAATATACTGCCAAGACTCCTTTATTTATTCCAAACAATTCCAATAAAATTGGACAAGAAATTCTTTGATAATTTGGATAAAATAACCACAAAATTCATGTGGGAAGGGAAAAAAATCAAGAATAAAACTAAATATATTGCAAGACGATAAAATTAGAGGCGGATTTGGTTTCCCGGCATGGCAAAAATATTATAAGGCTGCAAGCTTATTATGGATCAAGGAATGGATAACCTTGGATAATCAAAGGCTGTTAAACTTGGAAGGACATGACCTGATGAAAGGATGGCATGCCTTTATTTGGAACACCGGGAATAAAATATATAAACACTTCAACAACCACACTATTAGGAAATCTTTAATCAACACATGGCAACAAATCCAACACAAACACTACATGAAAATTCCCGGCTGGCTATCAACAATAGAAGCAATAACCCACCCCAATATATTATCAAAACAAAAAATATTAAGATATAGAGGAACATTGGGCACAGTATACAACTAGAATAATGGGAAAGAGCATGGGAAAACAATTATAGCATGACAAAATTGGTAGCCTACAAAGAAAATCACTATAAGATGTGGTATCGATGGTATATGGCCCCCGCAAGGTTAGCAAAAATGTACCCAAATGTAAATCCGACCTGTTGGAAATGCAAAAAAGCACAGGGAACTTTTTATCACGCTTGGTGGCTCTGCCCAGAAATTAAGAAATATTGGAACAAGATAAAAACATGGATAGCAGAAATAACAGATTACGAAATTGAATTAGAACCCGAAATTTTTTTATTAGGCATGATTAAAAAGAACATTAGAAATGATATAAAATATTTAATACTTCACATAATAACGGCGGCTAGATTAGCGGTAGCACAACTTTGGAAAACAAATCGATTGCCAACTGATCATGAGCTAATACAAAAGATATACACATGCTCAGAAATGGACAAATTAACTTTAGAGTTACAGGATAAGGAGGACTCAAAATATTTTACAATATGGAATGGATGGTACCAGTGGATAAACCAGAGGAGGGCAAATGGGTAGAGATGAAATTTAGAGGAAATTAACATAATTAAAAACTGCACTGTCAGATAGATAGAAAATGAAATATGTCACTGTAGGTTTGTATATATGTATATATAATAATAGAAATTAGTTAGTAGTTGAAGTTGTGTATTGTATATGTAAATTTGTTTCTTGATTAAGAGAAACTTGTATGTTTTAAAGGTTTTTTAAGAATGAATAAAGTTTTGTTTTTAAAACCAAAAAAAAGAAAAGAAGAAAATCTGTTTAGATATGAGGAAAAGAATGCAAAAAATTTATGAAAGAATTTTTTATTATAAATATGCATAAGGGTACATCTATGGAAATGGTTTGGGATGCAAGTAAAGCATATATGAGAGGTATTTTGATATATTTGAATAATAAACATAGACGTAAACAGGAAAAAAAAAGGAAGGACTTAGAAGAGGAAATTTAAAAAAAGAACAAGCTTTGATATTGAACCCAGCAGACAAGAAAATAAAAGAGGCAATTAACTTACTGCGAGGGCAATTTAATATGCTAATGGCAGATCAGGTCGCAACTAATTTGCAATATGCTAAACATAATACTTTTTGCAATGCTAATAAACCAGGGAGATGGTTAGCATATCTGTTAAGGAAAAAACAAAAGTCACGGACCATAGAGAAAATAGAATATAAAGGTAAAGAGGTTTATCAGCAAAACATGATTAAAAAAGCATTTTTAGAATTTTACACGAGGTTGTATGCTAGTGATAAAATTCAAAGTATAGATGTAGATAGATACTTACAGAAAGAGAATATTCCTATAATTACAAGAGAGCAAAGGGATGGTTTAAATCAACCAATAACTTCCGAAGCGATCATGCTTGCAATTAAGCAATTGAAAGTGGGTAAAGCCCCTGGGACGGATGGTTTGACAGCTGCTTATTATAAACACTTGCAGTTAGAAATGGTGGGACCACTTAAAGAGTTATTTACCAACATACAATCTGGAGGAGATGTACCCCCATCCTGGAGGACAGCTTTTATTTCTCTGATTCCAAAGGAGGAGCAAGACCACACTCAGCCAAAAAATTATAGGCCTATATCACTTTTAAATACAGATTACAAGATTTTTGCTACAATACTAGCAAATAGGTTAATGACAGTCATGCAACAAATGATTCATAATGATCAAACTGGTTTTATAAATGGTAGACAAATGAAGAGTAATGTAAGGCAAGTGGTTAACCTATTAGAGTATCTGGGGAAGAACAACCAAATCCCTGCGGTGCTAATATTTCTCAATGCGGAGAAAGCATTTGATCGATTGAATTGGCATTTCTTATTGAAAATAATAGAAAAGATGCAGTTTGGAGAATATTAAGAATAGTAATCTATTAAGGCAATATATCAGAAACAAACAGCGCAAATAATAATTAATGGTAGTTTAACAGATACTTTTAATATAGAAAAAGGAACAAGACAAGGATGTCCCTTGTCTCCATTATTGTTCATCTTGACTTTGGAATTTTTGTTGAGTAAGATACGTGGGTCGGACAAAATAAATGGAATTAAAATTAGGCAGTATGATTACAGAGTACGAGCATTCGCAGATGATTTGGTTGTTACTTTAACCCAACCATTACAGTCGGTTGTAGGTTTAATGGATATAATTAAGCAATATGGGCAAGTATCTGGATTTAAAATAAATGCAGGGAAAACGAAGATAATAACTAAAAACATGACTACAAATCAAAAAGATGAATTAGAAAGATTAACAGGATTTGAAATAGTAAAAAAAGTTAAGTATTTGGGGGTTTATATTATGACATCAAATGCAAAATTATTCACGCATAACTATGATCCGTTGTGGCAAAAAATACAGAGAGAGATGGAAAATTGGAAAAAATTACAGTTATCCTTATTATTGCAAAAGTTTTACAATTACATTTTCACCCCTTTTCCCCCCCCACCACCCTCCCCAAACTTCCCAACCTCCCTAACCCTCCCTAACCCTCCCCACCCCCCAGACTTCCCTATATTATACTCATATCTGGTAAAAAAAATAAAAAAAACCCTTAATATAAAACTTGTGTAAAAACTTGAACCCCTCCCTCCCCTTTATAATTTTTCTTTTTACCCTCATTACATTAAAATATTTCTAATACATTATTTTCAAATAAAAGCTATTTGATACTTTCTAGTTTGATATTTGTTCTGAACATATTCTATCCACTTTTTCCATTCCCATTCATAAGTCTCTTGTGAACAATCTTTTAAGTATGCTGAAATCTTCGCCATCTCTGCAAAACTGGCCATCTTCAAAGTCCATTCCTCAATAGTGGGCAAAACTTCATTTTTCCAATATTTACCTATCAACAATCTTGCTGCTGTTATCATATACAATATCAGTTTTGTTTCACCCAATGTAAAACCCTTAACTATGCCCAATAAAAACAATTGTGGAGAGAATTGAATTTTTTTCTTCAAAACATTCTGCATGACCCACCAAATTTTTATCCAAAAAGCCTTAACTTTCCTACAGGTCCACCAAACATGATAATACGTAGCATCCAAACATTCACATCTCCAACATTTTGGCTGAACATTAGGGTACATACATGACAACTTTTTGGGATCTAAATGCCATCTATAAAACATTTTATAAAAATTTTCCCTCAAATTCTGCGACTGTGTAAATTTAACATTCTGAACCCAAATTTTTTCCCATGTTTCCAACATCACTGGTTCTTCAAAATTTTGTGCCCGCTTAATCATACAATCTTTAACTAATTCAGTTTCTGAATCCCTTTCTAACAAAACATTATAAAGCCTTTTGATATGCATTGGACCTTTCTCTTTTATATGTCTAACCAATTCTTCCTCGTGCAACATGATACCAGTTTTTTGGTCCTCCTTCCATCTCAATTGTAATTGATTATATTGTAACCAAGTTAGATTAATCCCTTCGTCCAACAGTTGGAAAAAATTACAGTTATCCTTGTTAGGAAGAATAGCAGCAGTAAAAATGAATGTTTTGCCTAAGTTTTTGTTTCTTTTTCAAATGATACCAATACTTAAAAAAGATTTGAAGATATGGCAGAAGGGTATTAATAGTTTTGTCTGGGCAGGGAAGAGACCGAGAATAAAACAAAAAATAATGCAGGATATACGTGATAGAGGAGGTTTCAAAATGCCCAATTTAAGACTATATTATGAGGCAGCTGCCCTATCAGCAATGAGTGATTGGATAAACTCAACAGAAGAAAGAATATTGAATATTGAGGGATATGATTTGGTTTACGGGTGGCATGCTTATTTATTATATGATAAGAAAGTGGACAAGACTTTTAAAAGTCATATATTTTATTTTTTATTTTATTTTATTTTAAATTTATATACCGCCCTTCTCCCTGAGGACTCAGGGCGGTGTACAGCCAGAATTAAAAAACATGAAATACAAATATTAAAAACAATTAAAATATATATAAATTTGGCCCAAAATTAAAAATACAAACCAATTAAAACATTTAAAATTTCTTCTTAAGCCAGCCCAGCTTGCTGGAAAAAGTGGGTTTTAAGGGCACGGCGGAAGGTGCTAAGGTCTTGGATTCTCCTTATCTCTGGGGGCAACTGATTCCAGAGGGTAGGTGCCCCCACAGAGAAGGCCCTCCCCCTGGGGGTCACCAGCCTGCATTGATTGGCTGATGGCACCCTGAGGAGGCCCTCTCTGTGGGAGCGCACAGGACGATGGGAGGTCGTTGGTAGCAGCAGGCGGTCTCGAAGATAGATATTAAGGAATGCTCTATTGCGTGTCTGGAAAAAGTACAAGTATAAACTAAACGAGAAGTTACCAATGTGGGCAATACCCAGACACGCGATAGAGAATATAAGTGTAGAGCAAAAACAAGATGTGATTACATACAAAGAGCTTCTTAACAAGGAAAGAGGTATACTATAACTAAAATCTTTGAATCAACTAAGAGAAGAAAGGATAATTCAAACATGGTTTCAATATGTACAGTTGCAAGCTAGATGGAGAGAAGATCAGAAAATTGGTATTTGGCAAAATGAGGAGAATTTAGTAAAACAGATTAGAGATCAAATGCATATAAAAAGGTTGTATAATGCATTGGTAGAAATACAGTAGATTCAGAAACGGAGTTAGTTAAGGACTGTATGATAAAGTGGGCACAAAATATTGAAGAACCAATAATGATGGAAACGTGGGAAAAAATATGGGTTAGAAATGTGAAGTTTACGCAAGCCCAAAACTTAAGAGAGAATTTTTATAAAATGTTTTATAGATGGCATCTAGATCCTAAAAAGTTAGCCTGTATGTATCCAAGTGTGCAACCCAAGTGTTGGAGATGTGAATGTGATGATGCCATGTATTATCATATATGGTGGACATGTAAAAAAATTTGGATAAAAATATGGTGGATTATTCAAAATATTCTCAAAAAGAAGATAAAATTTACCCCACAGTTCTTCTTGTTAGGTATAATTACAGATTGTACTGTTATAGAGACTAAGTTGATTTTAAATTTAATAACAGCAGCCAGACTTTTGGTGGCGCAGTATTGGAAGAAGGAAGACTTGCCTACTATCGAAGAATGGACACTAAAAGTAGTGAACTTAGCAGAGATGGCCAAAATTTCAGCGTATTTGAAGGACCATTCAAATGAAAGATATATATCGGAATGGAGAAGATGGATTGACTATATTCAAAACAAATATCGGACTAAAAAGCTTCAAATAGCTTATGAATGAAGGGGAGGAGGGAAGGGGAGGGAGGAGGGACGGGGAAAAATTGTTGTAATATTTGATAAAACTTTTTAATAAAAAAAATAAAAATTAAAAAAAAGCCTCTGATGATTGTGTGTCTTAGCTAGTCCTAGAGAGGCTCCTACAGACTCCTAGAGAGGCTCCTAGAGACTCCTAGAGAGGTTCTGGAGGCTGGGGACAGCAAAAAATGTCACTTCCTGTCCCACCGGGAGTTGGGAAATGGGCCCTTTCAGCATCCGTAGGGCCTCCAAGGGAGTGGGAAAGGCTGTTTTCGCCGTTCCCAGATACACAGAGAGGATTTGGAACCAGGTAAGAAAGAAAAACGGGCCTACCAGGCCATCATGTGCCAGGAGCGGGGGGAGGGGGAGGGGGTTGCGCACACATGCGCATGGGCACGTGCGCGCGCAACCCTCCCCCGCCCCCCCCTCTCCTGGCACGTGATGGCAAAAAGGTTAGCCATCACTGCACTAGGGAATGCCCCCTCACCTGTTGTTTTTATGTGTGGTACAGTATTCCCCCTTTGCTTAACTGGTCTCGGGGTCTGGAGTTGCCCCTAATGGGGTGGAGGATTAGGCCCAAGTCCTATCTGCAGATGCCGGCAACCACCTCCCCACCATATCATTGGGTCCCATTTATCCAGCCATGCCAACCCCAGTACAATCTCTTCTGTATTCCTCGGAACCACCACAAAACTTAGCACCTCCTGATGTAGGCCTATCTCCAATACCACCCTATCTGTGACACAGATGCCTCTCCTGCCGGGCCAGGTATCACTTCCAGTAAAGTTATATCAGTTGCCACTGCAGATTCTTCCAAGTCTGCAGCCTCAAACCCCAACACTGTACCTTCAGCCATGATGTAGAGCTCTGACAAACTGTCAGGTTCTGAAGGGAATGAAAAAACAGCCAAACGTGAAGTAGGTTTGCAAAGCAGGTTTATCTCCTCCAGCACGAACTGACCAACAAATCAATTACGCAATGAATGACTTGTCAGAGCTAACATCTGGTGCTCCCCACCACCTTTTAACTGTTCCCACCACCCCACCCGCTCTTCTGCGAGCATGTCCAGCACCACGTGATTCCTTGATATTAACGCATCTGTCTCTCAGCTAGGGAGCTTTCCAGCTCCTCCATGATGCAGCGCAGAGCTGTCAGCTGCTCCGGGTTCACCTCACAGGTAGGAGGCTTTCCTGCTCCTCCGTGGTGCTCCACAATGTTGGCAGCTGCTCCAGTCCCATCTGTGGTCACATTTGGTAGTCTGGCAATGCCAGCGGCGTGGTCCTGTTTGTTTAAACGCCCTGGCTGCCGCCGCCACTCAGCTAATGAGTGCGCTCCCAGGCTTTCGGACATGCTTGTGCCATCTCTCCCCCCACCCCCCCCACCCCCCGCCCCAAGAATGGCAGCTCCGGGCCATCAGACATTTAGTCTTCAGTAAGGCATTCAACAAAGTAGATCACAATTATTTCTTGGTAAGCTAGAAAAATGTGGGATAGACAGCATCACCACCAGATGGATTTGTAACTGTCTGACAAACTGTACTCAATGAGTAGTCCTTAATGGTACTACATCTACATGGAGGGAACTAAGCAGCGGGGGTACCACAAGGTTCTGTCTTAGGCCTAGTACTCTTCAATATCTTCATAAATGACTTAGATGAGGGAATAGAAGGGGAACTCATCAAATTTGCAGATGACACTAAACTGACAGGAATAGTCAACACCCCAGAAGACAAGCTCAGGATCCAAATACATCTTGACAGACTTGAACAATGGGCCCTATCCAACAATATGAAATGTAATGTGGAGAAAAGCAAGGTTTTAGACATAGGCAGGAAAAACCAATGGTACAAGTACAGATTAGGTGAAACCTGGCTCAAAAACAGTAACTGTGTGAGGGACCTTGGAGTCCTAGTGGACAATCACTTAAACATGAGCTAACAGTGTGTGGTGGCAGCCAAAAAGCTAATACAATTCTTGGTTGCATAAACAGAGGCATAGAATC
This sequence comes from Pituophis catenifer annectens, assembly GCF_029215685.1. Taxonomy (NCBI): domain Eukaryota; kingdom Metazoa; phylum Chordata; class Lepidosauria; order Squamata; family Colubridae; genus Pituophis; species Pituophis catenifer. The sequence goes on from NW_027256885.1 coordinate 21,610,972, forward strand.
AAAATCACATGAAGTATTAGTACTACCTTATAAATCCTTAGTAAGACCACACCTGGGATACAGCAAAGAAGAGCAACTAAGATTATTAAAGGCCTGGAAACTAAAACATGTGAAAAATGGTTGCAGGAACTAGGTATGGCTAGTCTAGAGAAAAGAAGGACTAGGGGTGACATGATAGCATTATTCCAGTATTTGAGGGGCTGTTATAAAGAAGGGACATGGTGGCTCAGTGGCTAAGATGCTGAGCTTGTTGATCAGAAGGTCAGCAGTTCAGCAGTTCAAATCCCTAGTGCCGCGTAACAGAGTGAGCTCCCGTTACTTGTCCCAGCTTCTGCCAACCTAGAAGTTCGAAAGCACATAAAAAATTATTTATTTTTATTTATTTATTTATTTAGTTTGTCAAACATGTACAAGATAACAGGTATAAGTATAAACATGGACATGAACATAGGAAATGAATACAAATAAATGGGGACAGTAGGACAGGGACAGTAGGCACACTGGTGCGCTTATGCACGCCCCCTTTACAGACATCTTAGGAATGGGGTGAGGTCCACGGTAGACAGTTTAAGGTTGAAGCTGTGGGGGTTTGAGGATGTAACAGCAGAGTCAGGTAGAGCATTCCAGGCATTGACCACTCTGTTGCTCAAGTCGTATTTTCTGAAATCAAGTTTGGAGCAGTTTACCTTGAGTTTGTATCTATTGTTTGCCTGTATATTATTGAGGTTGAAGCTGAAGTAGTCGTTGACAGGTAGGACATTGTAGCAGACAATTTTGTGTACTATGCTTAGGTTAGACCATAGGCAGCGTAGTTCCAGGTTGTCCAAGCCCAAAATTTCGAGCCTGGTGGCATAAGGGATTCTATTGTGAGCAGAGGAGTGGAGTACTCTTCTCGTGAAATACCTCTGGACCTGCTCAATTGTATTAATGTCCGATATACAGTGTGGATTCCAGGCAGATGAGCTGTATTCGAGAATTGGTCTGGCAAAGGTTTTGTATGCCCTAGTTTGCAGTACAATGTTACTGGAGAAGAAGCTACGCAAAATTAGGTTAACAACTCTTAATGCCTTTTTGGCAATGCTGTTACAGTGAGTTCTGTGGTTTAGATCATTTGAGATGAGTACTCCTAGGTCCTTGACAGAGTGAGGGTCCTCTATGAGGTTGTATCCACCCAGCTTGTATTTCGTGTTCTGATTTTTGTTGCCAATGTGTAAGACAGAGCATTTGTTAGCTTAGATTTGGAGTTGCCAATTGCACGACCATTCTGACACATAGTCAAGGTCGCTTTGTAGGGCAGCAGCATTGTCGGTGGTGTTAAATAGTTTTACATCATCAGCGAAGAGGACACAGCTGCTTATAATATGATTGCAAAGGTCATTTATGTAAAGCAGAAAGAGTGTGGGTCCTAAAACGCTGCCTTGGAAGACACCGCTGTTAACTGGTGCTGGGTTTGATAGGGTGCTCCCCATTTTGACTACTTGTTGCCTGTTTGACAGGAACACGGCTATCCACTCGTGCAGGGATCTGGAAATGCTGTAAGAGCTTAGTTTTCACAGTAGTTTGTTGTGTACCACTGAATCAAAGGCTTTGCAGAAGTCTATGTAAATTGCGTCTATTGCTTTACCCTGGTCAAGTTGTGTGGTCCAAATGTTTCTGCAGCATAGGAGTTGCAGATTACAGGACAAATTTTTCCTGAAACCAAACTGCTTGTTAGAAAGCAGGTTGTCTCTAAGTGGAGGGTGATGGATTGGTTTATAATTGATTCCATGACTTTACAGGTGATGCAACACAATGAGATTGGTCTGTAATTTTCTACTAGGCTGGGGTCTCCCTTTTAGAAGATAGGAATGACCATGGCTAAAGACCATAGGTTGGGCAAGGAGCTGGTTCTGAAAGATACCTCATAGATTGTGCTTAGAGGTTTGGCTATGGCAGTGGAAAGCTTTTTCAAGAAGTAGGCACATAATCCATCAGGGCCAGTAGATAGAGATGGCTTTAGGTTGTGTAGTGCCATTTCAACGTTATCTACTGTAAAATCAATATGTAGCAGATCGTTGCAATTAGTTGTGGTATGACTAGGAAATGTGGGGCAGAAGCCATTGCTGTTGACAAAGACTGAACTGAAGAATGTGTTGAAGAGGTTGGCCTTAATGGCTTCATCATTACAGTCTTCCCCATTAGGCCCTTTTAGGGGTGGGATAGTTTTCGAGTCTTTAAGTTTGGCGTTTACAAAATTATAGAAGGCTCAGGTGGATTTCGAGGGTAACAGCTCTTCCTCCTGTTTGCAATGGTAATTGGTGCATTCTGCCTTTATTTGGCGTTATAAGGCTTTGTAGTGGTTTTTAAAGTTAGCTACGTAGCCAGTTTTGTTCTCTCGCCAAAGAGGGTTTTTTTGGATTGAAGCTTTCTTATTGTTATGGGTAATTTGTTTTTTTTTGTCTTTGGGGGTTATTAATGGTACGTAGGTGACTCTATTGACTTTGAGCAAAAGAGTGTTATAATGGTCTTCTGCAGTATTACAGCCAGTGAACAAAAGGTGCCAATCAAGAGATGTGAGGTCGGCAGCTATGAGATCATAGTTAGCTTTTTTAAAGTTATAATTTGGTGTCCCATCATTATGACCCTCTTTGCAAGGATGTAAATTGAGACAAAAATCAATCATGTTGTGGTCACTGTTGGAAAAAGGTTCTTTAACTTGTAGACCATAAATTGAGTTTAAACTATTGCAGAAGATGAGATCAAGGCAGTTGTTGAGCCTAGTGTTGTTCATTACCAATTGATCCAGCCCCAGAGTTGTAACAGCATTGTACAGGGTTGCATGTATAGGCTCGGTTGTACATTTGTTTAGGGTCCAATTAATAAGAGGTAAATTGAGGTCACCAAGAAAGATAAGGGGGTGCAGGCAGGAGGCTGCCCACATTAGTAATGCAGTTAGCTTGTTCGTATGACCAAGGTCGTAATCTGTAACATAGTAAGAAGCGAAATGTGGTATTTAGGGACAGTTCGCAGACAATGGTCTCAGGAAGAGCAAGCTCCTGTGTAACTTCAATCTTTTTCAGATCTAGGGACTTTTTATACAAGATAGCAACACCACCCCCTCTACAGTTTTCACGGTCAGACCGGTAAACATGATAGTCACTTTGTCGAGATCCCCTCGACACTCCGAGCTATAGTGGCGACCGTGGATCCTGACGTTGTCACAATACCTGAATCAGTGGCAAGGGGGGTTGGCTGGGGGATACCGTTCACACAGGTGATGGGGGTGTTTAGCATAATGATAGGCAGTCGGTCACGCTGCGGTCGGGGTGGAGGTTTTCGTTGTGCCGCCCTTCCGTTCTACTCAGCTGGTGGATTGCAGAGTCGCACATGTGCAGAAGCTACGATAACCCGGAAGGGCGAGCAATCAGCTGTAATTGACGGCGCGTGTATTTAAAAGGCGTTGGGAGGCAGCCGCTCCCAACACCGACTTTGTGTATCGCAGCATCAAATGTCAGGCTTGCTGCTGACGCTGCTGGTAATTGTTTGAAGTAAAAGCGTTTCCAACAACCGAGATCTGTCCGTAGCATTTTCTTTCTTCACCAGACTGGACATGCAGCTGAAGACCTGATAGAAAGTCGGTGTTTGTTTTCTCTTCGTTGGTTTGACCTGCCGGTGCCGTGTTTGATATGGCGGAAGGCACGGCGGCCGGTTCACCGGCGACTGAGGAGACAGCGGAGGATACTGTGGTGGAGACAATACCAGGTGTCCAGGTAGCGGAGGAGGTGGTGCTGCCAGTGGCGCGCCCCAAGGAGAGACCATCGCAGCAGGGGGAGGGCGTTCCCCTCAAAGTCAAAGACTGTGGTTCCAGCAGACTGAAACCTGATTTGGGTGAGTGGTGGCAGAGCTCTGCTATTACCGGCCCAAAACAGCTGTCGCCGCAGCTGGGAGAGACGTCCTTCCAAGGGTGGAGGGAGAGAAGATGGATGGAGGATGAAGAATGCGACTAGAGTTACTCCACAGGATTGGGAGCCTCCACTCTAGACATTTTGCGGGAAAAGTTTGGAGAGGCTAGTTTCCGGGATGCTCCCTCCTGGCAGCCATGGGTGCCAGGCCAGTATGCTTGGCAAGGTCAAGGGGAAACCCGGAGCAGCACTGGAACTCGCTTCCATTTGGCGAGCCCGAAGCTTCGTATCAAAAAGGGGGTGTATAGACCCAGAAGGCGAGACCCCTCCCCAGCCTCTGGCCCTACGCCTTCCTTGCTGGGGGAGGTTCCGCGTGGGGGGGGGGCAGGACCAGGATGCCCCATGGTGACATGGCTCCCAACAAATGAGCCAGATGGGTGCACGTGGCCATACTAGTCAACAACGAGGAGGTGTTGGAGTCGCTCAGGACATTCGGCTGGTGGGCCCAGCCCCTGTGTGGGTGCCTGGTATAGGCCAACACCAACAACAAGTTTGGGGCCCTCCCCCTATACAGGCCACATTTGATGGGAGTGCGGACAGGGTATCTTTGTTTCTGAGTCAGATACTCAGTTATATGGACCTTTATGGTCATCTTTACCTGTTGCAGTGGGCCATGGTGGTCGCTATCACCACTGTACTAATGGGTGAAGCAGCAGATTGGGTCACTGATTTGCATAGTGACCATGCGAAGGAGTTAGCAAACATGGGACTGTTCCTGGAAGCATTGCGCTGCCGCTTTGAAGACCAATCAAGAACACAGCTGCTTGAAGGCGAGTTGGTAGCTCTAAAACAGGGGGGCCGACCCGCTAGACAGTATGTCAAAGAGTTCCGTACAGTGGCTGGTCGCCTACGTACGTGGCCCGAACGTCTTTTAGTGCATCAATTCCGACTGGGGTTAGATAGAGAACTACGGCAAGCGTGTGTTTACCAAGGGCTGCTGCCTAAGCTATCGGAGTGGTTCAGTGCAGCGGTGGACTTAGACGTTGGCTTATGAGAGTTCCGTACACGGGGAGTGAGTAGTATTCCTTTCCCCCGTCGGCGGAATGTAGAGAAACCACCAAGCCCCCGGGGGGTGACTTCCTCCCCGCCTCGCTCTCTTGTTCCTATGGGGAGGGGTTCGATCCACTGTTTCCGGTGTAACCAACTGGGCCACCGGGCCGCTGACTGCCCCATGCCTCCTATTCCGGCCACCACTGCCCGGGCTCCGCCAACAACTGGGAGAGGTCGTGAGCGGGCCTGGTCTTCGTCCGAATGGTCCAGAGCAACCACACCTATGGCGTCAAGGGGTACTCGAGGGACAAAAGTGGAGTCAGAAGCTCCTCTTGGCCAAGGGAGCGTTCCGGTAGTATCGGACAGCAGCGATGATGAAGCACCAGTTGATCCTATGGTAAGTGACCCAGTACATCCTTTTGTTATCCCAGTCACCCTGAGACATCTTCAGACTGCAAAAACAATCCAGCAGGATGCCCTCATAGATTCGGGGTGTACCCGGTGTCTCATCCGGGAGGCTGTTGCTGTAGAGTTGGGTTTACAAACAGCGAAGCTACCAGCCCCTATTTGATTCGAACAGATGGATGGCTCTCCTTTGGGTGGGAAGCCCGTGACGCGGGTAACTGAATTGGTGCGGTTGGAAGTCAGGGAGCATTGGGAAAGAATTCGCTTTGTAGTGGTTGAACATATGGTCGAACTCGTCATACTGGGGTTGGCGTGGTTGGACAAGTGGAGGCCCAACATCTGGTGGGAGGGCGGGTTCAGGAGGCTGCGATTAAGTGTATGCCCAGAGCCAGAACCGGAAGACCGTACTGGGCAGATGCGGGCACAGGGGGGAACTCTGGCCGACCTGCCGCAGATGAGTTACCCTGACGTATATAAAGACCTAGCAGCTGTGTTTAACGAAGAAGAGTGTGAGGTACTGCCCCCTCATATGGTGACCGACTGTGCTATAGAACTGAAACCAGGTGTCCGGTTGCCAAAGCCACTCATGTACGCCATGACTAAACCAGAATTGGAAGAACTCAGACGCTATATCGATAAGAACCTGGCTAGGGGTTTCATCCAACCCAGCAGATCACACATGGCCGCTCCTGTTTTGTTCCGGGAAAAGAAGGATGGAGGGTTACGATTATGTGTGGATTTCAGGGAATTAAACGCTGTGTGTGTCGAAGCAGCTGAGGTTGAGTTCCCCCACCCCAATGTCCGGGAAAAGGGGAAGCCCCTGAGCGAGCTGGGAAGAGTGGAGCGGAGGTTGGACTGGAAACAAGCCAGGCTCCCAAAGCCCCTGGGGAGTTCCAGAGAGCAGCCAAGGGAGGAATTTGACTGAGCCACCCTTCCCGATGAGGGGCCCATCGTGCAGGCCAAAGGAGAGGGGAGGAGCAGTGGATCCCTTTGGAGTGAGGAGAAGCAGACACAAACACAGCCCCCCTTCTCCACCCATCAGAAGGAGGCTGCAACCACTGTCTTTTCCACGCAGCAGGCAGGCTGCCCAGGGCAGACAAACCACTCTCTCCCTCCAAACTAGAGCTGAGGAAGAGGGCCAGCTACATCAAATGCAAGCATACAGAGGCCAACAGGGGGAGAGAGGAGCAGTGTTGAATGAACTGCCCCAGTTCAGAGGAAAGTTTGATGGGGACTCAGACCAGCTAGCTCTATTCCTTGACTCAGCTGAGATCCACTTAGAATGTTATGGACACCTCTACCCATCCCCCAGAGCCATGGTGAATACCATCGCAGAGGGGCTAGAGGGGGAAGCAAGGGAATGGCTAGCAGCCCTCCACAAGAGGATAGCCCCCCAACTGCAAGATGCAGATGACTTCCTACGACTGCTAGAGGCCAGATTCGAGGAGGCAGAGGAAGAACCGTATGCAGAAGATGAGCTCAGCTATCTAAAGCAGAGGGGCCATCCCATTAAAGAGCACATCTGCAAATTTAGGAGAGTCATTGGGAGGCTACCCCCTTTACCAGAGCGGTTGCTAGTGCACTTTTTCAGAACAAGCCTGGACAATCAAATTGCCCAGGTAACCGCTTACTGGGACATCCCAAACCAGCTCTCTGAGTGGTTCCGAGTAGCAATAAAAGTCGACAGTGGATTGCGCGCCAACAACATGAGAGAGCAACCAGACACGAGTGGGGGCAACCTGACCTGAAACTGCCCAACCAATGGGGAACCATAGCACCACGGCAGACCACAAAACCAGCCCTCCCTCAAAACCTGCTGAAGTGCTACAGATGTTTGGGGGGAAGGGCCACACGGCATCTGCATGCACGACCCCAGCCCTGAGGCCTAGGCCAGAGCCACCACCCAGGGCACAGCTGGAACGAGGCCCCAAACGGGCCACCAACATGTTCCGGAGGGCCCTCCAGGCTGAAGAGGTCCCTCCCCACCCAGCTGAAGGGGGGGAACCCCAGGCAACGATGACCAGTTGCCAGAATCCTATGGCAGCGAGGACGAGGGCAAAAATGACCCAATGGTGAGGGGACCAGTCCACCCTTTCATTTTCCCAATACAGCCTCACAGCCCCCGATTCGTAATAGCCCCCAAAATGACAGATCCAGTCATACTGGGACTCTCCTGGCTAGACAAGTGGGGACCAACCATCTGGTGGCAAGGGGGTACCCGCAGACTGAGAATAGCAAGGGGCCCCCAACCCCTCCCATACCAGCAAGCAGAAACACCACCCATGCAGGGAACCCTCCAAAAGAGCACACCAGAACAACTGGCAGCCACATCCGACAAAACCCCAGAGACCAAACAGATCCCAAGGGAATATCAGGACCTTGCAGAAGTATTCAGTGAGGCCGAGTGCAATGTCCTGCACCCCACCGCGAGGCAGATTGCACCATCAAAATCATCCCCAGGGCAAAACTACCCAAGCCCAAACTGTATGCCATGACACCCTGGGAAATGCAAGAAATGCGCAATTACATAGACAAAAAACTAGAAAGAGGGTTCATCTAGCCAGCCAAACCACGGGTCGCGGCGCCAGTCCTCTTCAAAGAAAAAAAAGATGGAACTATGAGATTGTGTGTGGACTTTTGAGATATCAATGCCCTGTGTGTACACAACCTATATCCCCTCCCCCTCATGAAGGACATGCTATCTCACCTGGCCAAAGGAAAAGTCTTCACCAAACTAGATCTCAGAGAAGCATACTACCGAGTACGCATCAGGGATGGAGACAAGTGGAAAACAGCATTCAACTGCCCCCTAGGGAGCTTCCAATTCAAAGTGATGCCTTTTGGACTGCAGGGAGGCCCAGCGGTGTTCATGCAATTAATAAATGAGGTGCTGCATGAGCACCTCTACAAGGGGGTTCTCGTCTACCTAGATGATATCCTCATTTACGCCGAGACCATGGGCGACCACATACCCCTTGTCCGCCAGGTACTGGAAAAACTTCTGGCAGCCAACCTGTATGTCAAGCTGTCAAAATGCGAGTTCCACCATGCACGGCTAGACTACCTGGGTTATCGAGTGTCAAATGAGGGAATAGAGATGGATCCAGCCAAAGTGCAAGCCATCCTAGGCTGGCAACCCCCTCACACCCGTAGACAGCTACAAAGCTTCCTAGGGTTTGCGAACTTCTACAGGCAATTCATCCCCTCCTTTGTGAAGATTGCCAAACCCATGACAGACCTCCTAAAGACAGGGAGCCCAGGAACAAAACCCCGCCCGGGACAACCTCTACAGTGGGACCTAATGTCGAGTCCTGGCCAGGGCTCGCCATCTCCGGGACGCTGGGATGTCTGGGGCCAGACGAAGCGCCTGCCTGGCCTCCCTGGCACAGCGGTATCGGCTCTGGGCAGCAGCTGGGAACTGAGGGGATGCAACCGGCCGAGAACTACCGGCGCTGTCCTATGCAGCCGAGAACTACCGGCGCTGTCCTATGACGTCAGAGCCGTGATGCCGGAACTCAGCAGCTGATGTGGGAGGGGGGGAATTTTGAATTTAATTTGCCAGATGGTGGTTTGGGAGCCGGGGAAAAAGATAAATAGCGCTGCACGGCAGTTGCGTGCAGCGCTGACTTAAACTGTGTGTTCCGGTTAGTTTTGTTCTTCCTGCTGTGCTGCTGCTAATTCAAATAAACGATTGGTAAAGGCGTTGCATCTGACGAGTTTTTGTGGACACGGTCTGGATGACAGACGGAGCCGAGAGAAAGTCAGCGCTGCCCTCTTATTCCGTTCCAGTCTTGCTGGTCATGCCTGCTGCTGAGGCGTAAGGATGGAGGAAGGATCGGTGCAAGAGGAAGGGGAAACGGAGCTGTTAGCCGAGGCATTTGGGGGTGAGACGCTGGCAGAGGGGGAGGTCCAGGAGGAGCCTGTTGAGCAGCTGGTGGTGAAGCCCAAGGTACGACAGACCCAGGAGGAGGACTGCCAAGAGCAGAATGGTGCCCAGCCACAGAGCGGCCGTCCTGCACACCAAGCCACAGGGGACTGGTGGCATAGCTCTGCCCTCGCCGGACTGAAGTTGCCAACCCCCCCCCCCCCTTTTGGGTCCCGCCTTCCAGGGCTGGAGGGAGAGACGGTGGATAGAGGAAGAAGAGGGGGAATGGGGTTATGACACCGGCCCCAGTGCTATGGACACCCTTCGAGACCGCTTTGGGGAGGGGAGCTTCCGTGATGCTCCCTCATGGCAACCGTGGGCCACTGGTTTGGAGCCTGGGCAAGCGTCATCCTGGCAGGACACCGGAACGTTTAGTTCAGGGGGTCGTTTCCGCCTTGCCACCCCGAAGTTGCGGAAAGAGCAGGCCCCACCCCAGTTAGAAGACCGCACAGCAGCATGGGACCAGGACTCCTCTCCGGGCAAGGGAGTCATGCAGCACCAAGAGCGCCAACAGGAACGGTAACCCCGGCCACAAGAGAGGGCCCCTGTGAGAGGCCTCCAAAGACCGCCAGCAGACCAGACTCGCACTGAGCGAAGAGGCATGGAGGCGAGAAGACCACCTGACCTGCCGCAGATGTGGGCCCCAGCTCCAGGCATGTGGGGACCGCCTGCTTGGGGTCCTCCTGCTTTGCAGGCCACTTTTGATGGGAGCCCAGATCGAGTGGCTTTGTTTCTCAGCCAAGTAATAAGCCATCTGGACCAGTATGGACGCTGGTACCCTTCCCAACGGGCCATGGTTGTGGCCATAATGGCGGTCTTGACTGGGGATGCTGCTGATTGGGTGGCTAGTTTGCACAGTAACTGTGCTAGGGAGCTGGTCGATGTTGGGAGGTTCCTAGAGGCCCTCCGGTCCACCTTTGAAAATGAGTCCAGTGTGCAAGTAGCAGAGGGTGACCTAGTTGCCCTTAAACAAAGGGCTGCTCCCACTAAAGACTATGTAAGATACTTCAGGAAGATTGCAAGTCGCTTGGTGGGATGGCCAGAACAGATGTTGGTCCAACAGTTCCGCATGGGTCTGGACAGAGAACTGCAACAAGCCTGTGTTTACCGGGGCCTGGCACCACGTTTGGCAGTATGGTTCAAGGCTGCCATAGAACTGGATCTTGGCCTCTGAGAGTTCCAAGGTCGGCCTGAGAGTGGTGCAGGTCAGAGGAAAGGGCAGATGGACAGGCCGATGGAAAAACCCCAGGGCGTGAAAGAACCTAGACCGGCTGTATTCCCGGAACCACTGGAAAGATCCCAACGACTGGGATTCCGATGTTTCCGATGTAACATGGTGGGTCACAGAGCAGCGGAGTGCCCTTCGCCAACACCATGGGCACAGCCCCAGAGGCCAATCACTGGGATGGCGTCAAGAGGTCGAACATGACAGCCGCCTGAGAGATCTCGGGCAGCCCAGAGCCCCAAGACGGCTACGGACTCTCAGGCCAGGGGTCCTGCAGTAATCCCAGCGGTGGGGAAGTTTCCTGTGGTGGCCGGGGACAGTGACGACGAGGACCTGGAAGACCCAATGGTGAGCGATCCTATTTGTCCTTTTGTAATACCGGTGACGATAAGGACCCCCCGAGCCACCTCCGGGACTAGTTACGGGGCCCTAGTGGATTCGGGGTGTACACGTTGTCTTATTCGTCAAGCAGTGGTGGATGACTTGGGGTTGCGGGTGAGACAGCTAAGAGCTCCCATAACATTTGAACAGATGGATGGAACATTGTTTGGGGGAATGCCGGCTACTCATGTGACGGAGAAGGTACACCTGGAGATAGGAGACCACCGAGAGATGATCTGCTTTATGGTCATTGAGAAGATGATAGAACCAATAATATTGGGATTGGCTTGGCTAGATAAGTGGCAACCTACCATTTGGTGGGAAGGGGGATATCGAAGACTGCGGTTGACTGTCGGTCCAGTGCCGCCGGACGTAACTAGGGACCCCCGTGCATCCCTTACGGAGGGGCATAAAGGAGTGGGCTGTGCTACGATGGTACCCCCTACCAAAAGAGAATTCCCTAGTGTTTATGAGGACCTTGCTCTCGTATTCAGCGAAGAGGAGTGTGAGGTGTTGCCTCCCCATCGGCCTACAGACTGTGCTATCGAATTGGTGCCTGGGGCCATCCTACCAAAACCAAGGATGTATTCTATGACCCAGAAGGAAATAGCAGAGCTACGGCGATACAACGACAAGAACTTGGCTAGAGGATTTATTAAACCCAGTAGGTCACGCATGGCGGCTCCTGTCCTTTTCAGGGAGAAGAAGAATGGGGGGTTGTGCTTATGCGTCGATTTCCGAAACTTAAATGCAGTTTGTGTGGAGCATCTATACCCCCTCCCCTTGATGAAGGACCTCTTAGCCACGTTAACGACTGGGCGTATTTTCACGAAATTGGATTTGCGAGAGGCATATTATCAAGTTCGTATCAAGCCGGGGGACGAGTGGAAAACCACTTTCAACTGTCCCCTCGGCAGTTACCAGTTTCAAGTCATGCCGTTCGGTCTCCAGGGCGCTCCTGCAGTTTTTATGCAGCTCATCAATGAGGTGCTGCATGAACATCTGTACAGGGGTGTCCTGGTGTATCTGGACGATATATTAATATATACCCAGACCATGGAAGAACACATCAAGTTGGTGCGTCAGGTGTTACAAAAATTGTTGGCGGCCAAACTGTTCGTGAAATTGTTGAAATGTGAGTTCCACAAAATGAGGATAGACTATTTGGGTTACCGGATATCGGCGGATGGGGTGGAAATGGATCCATGGAAGGTCCAAGCAATCGTGGACTGGCAAGCCCCAGGAACTAGAAGACAGCTCCAGAGTTTCCTCGGTTTTGCCAATTTTTATCGACAATTTATTCCTGCGTTCGCTACGATAGCGTTGCCTCTAACAGACCTATTGCGTACCAAACCGCACACTTCAAAACCAAAGCCCGGACAGTTGTTACATTGGACCACTGATTGTCAAACAGCGTTCGAACAGTTGAAATACCTTTTCACTAGAGACCCAGTCCTTAAACACCCTGATCCAACACTAGCGTTCATCGTCCAGGTAGACGCTAGTGACGTAGCTGTTGCGGCTGTTCTTATACAAAAGGACGGGCAGGGTCGGTTACGACCATGTGCATACACCTCTCGCAAATTAAGTCCCACCGAACGAGGATGGGCTATATGGGAAAAGGAGGCCTTCGCTGTAAAATGGGCATTGATGACATGGCGTCACCTTCTTGAGGGGGCAACACATCCGTTTGTGGTCTGGACGGATCATAAGAACCTGGAAGCTTTACAAACACCGAGACGGTTGTCCCCTAAACAAGTGCGGTGGTCACAGTACTTTCATAGGTTCTCCTTCCGGTTAAAATATGTACCGGCTGGGAAGAACTTCCTTGCAGATGCCTTATCTAGAATGCCACAATACCATAGCAGACGAGAGGAAGTCGTAGAAGCTCTCATACCGCCCAGCCAGGGTTCACATAATATATCAACCGTGCTTCGTTCAGAGGGGTCCTTTATAACTGAAATCAAGACAGCAATGGACCATGACCAATGGTTGACGCAGAACCGAGCATTACTTACCATTCGGGAGGGGCTGGCGTGGAAAGACGATAAATTGTACGTTCCGGAGTCACTGAGAACATCTGTTCTGCGCCGTTGTCATGATTCAAAGCCAGCAGGGCATTTCGGTTATTTAAAAACCGTCCATCTTGTCAGGCGACAGTTCTGGTGGCCGCAGATGCGCAGCCAGATCGAGAAATATGTGAGAGGATGTTCAATATGTGCAGCGACTAAACCGTGGTCAGGGAAACCGATTGGACTGTTGCAGACTGTAGCCGATCCCAGCAAGCCATGGGAGGAGATCGCTATGGACTTTATAGTCGATCTTCCCCCTAGTGATGGATATACTGTGATTTGGACAGTAGTGGATTTGTTTTCGAAGCAAGCCCATTTTGTACCCTGTAGGGGATTACCATCTGCACGACGTCTAACTGACATGTTCCTTCAACACATCTACCGCCTTCATGGAGTTCCTAAGCAGATTATTTCAGACCGAGGAGTCCAATTCACTGCTAGGTTTTGGAAGTGCTTCATACAGCGAATAGGCTCCACCCAGGGATTAAGCTCTGCGTTTCACCCCAGTACCAATGGGGCAGCAGAGCGAGCCAACGCTGCAGTTGAGTGATACCTCCGTTGCTATGTTTCTTACCAGCAATCCGATTGGTCTAGACTTATCCCATTTGCGGAAGTAGCTTATAATAATGTCATTCACCGTAGCACAGGCCTTTCCCCCTTTCAAGTTGTATATGGTCGAGACTTCCCAATCATACCAGAGGTAGAGCCTCCCTCAACCAGTGTAGACACCCCTGGTAGTTGGGCAGAGAAGATCTGTCGCATATGGCCAAACGTCAAGATAGCATTACAGAAAGTGGCAGATGAATATAAGACCTATATCGATAAAAGACGGACAGACCCAAAGCCATTTCAAGTTGAGGATAAAGTGTACCTCTCAACCAAATACCTAAAGCTTAGGTTGCCAAGTAGGAAGCTGGGTCCAAAATATCTGGGACCTTTCCCGATTACCCGAGTAATCAACCCTGTGACTGTAATTCTCAAATTGCCCTCGCTTTTGGGTAGAATACATCCTGTGTTTCACAGTAGTCTGTTGAAACCTGTAGTAGTGGATAGACCCACCGATACTGCTAACCTACCAGGTCCTATATTTGTGGACCAATACGAAATAGATAAGATATTAGATTCTAGATATCGTCAGAGTAGACTCCAATACCTAGTACGGTGGAAGGGATATCCCTTAGCGCAAGCGTCCTGGGTAGCGGACTCACTCGTACATGCTACACACCTGGTACGGAGATTCCACCGCAAGTATCCCAACAAACCGCAGCCTGCAGGGACTGTATCTGCTGTAATTAATACCTCTCCTCTTCCTCCCACAGGTGGGCCCCTGGTAGAGGGGAGCATGGCCAGGGCTCACCATCTCCGGGACGCTGGGATGTCTGGGGCCAGACGAAGCGCCCGCCTGGCCTCCCTGGCACAGCGGTATCAGCTCTGTGCAGCAGCCGGGAACTGAGGGGATGCAACCAGCCGAGAACTACCGGCGCTGTCCTATGCAGCCGAGAACTACCGGCGCTGTCCTATGACGTCAGAGCCGCAAAGCCGGAACTCAGCAGCTGATGTGGGGGGGGGGGGGAATTTTGAATTTAATTTGCCAGATGGTGGTTTGGGAGCCGGGGAAAAAGATAAATAGTGCTGCACGGCAGTTGCGTGCTGCGCTGACTTAAACTGTGTGTTCCGGTTAGTTTTGTTCTTCCTGCTGTGCTGCTGCTAATTCAAATAAACGATTGGTAAAGGCGTTGCATCTGACGAGTTTTTGTGGACACGGTCTGGATGACAGATGGAGCCGAGACCTAACCTGCCAAGAGGCATTTGAAACACTAAAAGAAATGTTTGCGAAGGAACCGTTGTTGACGCATCCTGACCCCGAACAACCCTTCGTCATCCAAGCAGATGCCAACGACGTGGCAGTTGGAGCAGTGCTACTTCAAAGAAATAGTCAAGGAAATCTGGTTATTTACAGGACCGCCTACTACCACAAACAGCCTCCCACCGGCCGGTACGCTCTCATAGAGAGGGGCTCCTCTGGGTGCTGTCAGCCAAGCAGTGTCAACTGGCGGCCCCCAGGGGGAGGGCCTTCTCTGTGGGGGCACCCACTATCTGGAACGAGCTCCCCCCGGAGATACGGAGGATCCCGGATCTGCACACTTTCCGCCGTGCTCTTAAGACCCTCCTATTCCAGCAAGCTGTCCTGGCCTAATTTTCTCCCCTTTCTTTTAAATTTTTAAACTGAAATTTTAATTTGTTTTAAATTATTGGGATTTTTAATTGTCTTGGGCTAAATTATTTAATTTGGTTTTAAATTGTTTCTAACTTTTGTATTTCTGTATTTTATTCTGTGCCTGTTCACCGCCCTGAGTCCTTCGGGAGTAGGGCGGTATACAAATTTAATAAAACTAAACTAAACTAAACTAAACCCTGCGCCTACACCTCCCACAAGCTCACGGACACAGAGAGACGATGGGCACCATGGGAAAAGGAGGCATTCACAGTGAGATGGGCACTGCTAACCTGGCGACACCTGCTGGAAGGGGGCCAGAAACCGTTCGAAGTCTGGACTGACCACAAAAACCTGGAGGCTCTCAGGACCCCGCAAAAACTATCGCCCAAACAAGTCCGTTGGGCTCAATACTTCAACCGTTTTGACTTCGTGCTAAAGCACATTCCAGGGGGCAGGAACTTTCTAGCCGATGCCCTCTCCCGCATGCCCCAGTACAAATGTGAGCGGGAGCAGGTAGTGGACGCCATCGTTCCCCTTACCCAAATAGCGGGTCAAGTAACCACCAGACGACAACACTGCAACCGGCATGACCACCCAACAAGCAATCTAATGGCAAAACTCAAAACTGAACTGCTGGCAGACCCCTGGTTCTGAGACAACACATCCTGACAAAAAGGGATGACCTCGCATGGAAGGGGACAAAGCTCTATGTCCCGGAATCCCTACGCGCCCTGATCCTCCAGAGGAGCCACATCTGCGCCACAATGAAGAAGCGACCAGGAAAACCCTCCAGACTGCTACAATCAGTAGCAGAGCCAACGGGACCATGGGAGGAGATTGCAATGGACTTTATAGTGGAGTTGCCAAAAAGTGGGGTAAACACGGTGATCTGGACTGTAATAGATTTATTTTCCAAACAGGCACATTTCATACCATGCAGCAGACTACCTTCAACCCACCAGTTGGCCAAACTGTTCCTGAAAAATATCTACCGCCTTCATGGCGTATCAAAAAGAATTATCTCTGACAGAGGGGTCCAGTTCACGGCTAAATTCTGGAGGGAGTTCCTATGGTCCATTGGGTCATCCCAGGGCCTAAGCTTAGCCTTTCATCCGAGCACCATTGGGGGGGGTAGAGAGGCTGAATGCCATGGTAGAGCAGTACCTGAGGTGCTACGTGAACTATCAGCAGTCCAATTGGGCGGACCTCCTGTCTTTCGCTGAGGTCACGTATAATAATGCTGTTCACGGTAGCACGGGGCTAACCCTTTCAAGGTAGTGAGTGGCATGGACTTCATCCCAGTGCCTGAGTACCCAAGGGAGCCCCCCTGCTCAGTCAGCTTGACCGATTGGATGGTGACACTGAAAGCAACCTGGGAGAATGTCAAGAAAGCGCTAGCTAAAGCGGCACAAACCTATAAGAAGCAGGCAGACAAACACCGAGCTCCCCAAAGGCCATTTCAATTGGGGGAGAAAGTTTACCTCTCCACAAAATATTTGAGGTTAAAACTCCCTAGCAAGAAACTGGGGCCAAACTTTATGGGACCATTCCCCATAGTAAAGATAATCAACCCGGTCATGGTGCAATTAAAATTGCCCCGACTGTTAGGGAAGATACACCCAGTATTCCATAGTAGCCTCTTAAAACCCATGGTCAGATCGACCCTGAGGCCACTACCCTGTGAGCCCCCAGACCCTGTGGTCATAGGGGGCCAGACCCATTATGAGGTGCAGCAAATCCTCAATTCGAGGTGGCACAGGAGACAACTCCAATATTTAATCAAGTGGAAGGATTACCCCTTATCAGAGGCATCTTGGGTAAAGAGTCAAAACATCCCGGCTGATCGCCTTATAGCCAAATTTCATGCGGAAAATCCAAACAAGCCAGGTGGGGGGTCACGTCCCTAAACTCTACAGCTGTACTCAAATTGTTTTGCTTTGTGCAGGTCGCCCTCAGGAAGTGAGGGGAGCCGAATGTCAACTTGCAAAGCTTTCAAGTTGCCATGAGCAGGAGGGAGGGAGAACTGATAGAGCTGATTGATTTCCCTAACTGAAGCTACATTCCATACATGCTTTCTGACCGCAATCAGTAGGAGGGTGTTGGATTTCACAGCCAGCCAAAGTGGTTAATTGGAGAATGTGATTTATGACATGGCCAGAGAGGAGGGGAGAGACAGGGACATAGGGGAACATAAATCTATGTGGGATTAGTTCTAACTGCATCCGAATATTGCCGAAATGGTGCTCCTAATAAATGACTATTTCTTTTGAAGTTTGGCTCATGGCTCATGAATTAATTAGGGCATCTTTCGGAAACTTCACACTGTACAGATGAAGCATAAGCAGGAGTCGTGTCGGTTGTCGGTAGAGATCTCCTTTTTTGGGGGTGGGGGTTTGGCAGTGGAGTGTTTGCCTGGCATGGTAGGTTTGCTGTGGAGGCACTGGTGCAGTTGGAGAGGAAGGATTTTTTAAAAATTTTTTTATTTAATTGTTTGTTTGTTTGTTTATTTATAACTGTGCAGCTGAGCACCTCTTATTTGCTGGATTCCACTTGTCTAATTCCTTTCCTCCAGGATCGCCCTAATTCCAGGTGATGATCACCATACATGCCTCCCACCTACAATGCTGGTAATATTAAGGCAGAAAGAAGACAAGTTTTTGCCCTGGTTTAAAGAAAGAAGACAAGTTTTTGCCCTGGTTTAAAGAAAGAAGACAAGTTTTTGCCCCGGTTTAAAGGGGGTTGTGGCGGGTATTGGATGCAGAGGTTAATCGAAATTAGAGCGTGAAGAAATGTAGATGACACCAGGAGCGCAGGAAGGACGGATGCTTCAGACCAGGAGTGGAGTCATTAAAGGCCTGGAGAATTCCTTCTTTTCAGCAACAACCGGATTACCTGCTGAGCTCCTCTGTGGAGCCTGGTCCTCCTCCCTCTCCTGCACTGAAGGAGGCTGCCTGGTGGTGACCATGGAGATGTCTTTGGACAGCACTGGCTCTTCGGCTTAGAAACAGAGATGAGCACCGCCCCTAGAGCCAGAAAAGACTAGCACGCATGTGTGGGGGAACCTTTACCTTACATAAAGAAGAGGGGGTCAACTTATTTTCCAAAGCACCAGAAGGCACAAGTGAATAGTTTTAAGTCCTCCCTCCTCTCATCCCTCATTTCTCTCTCTCTCCTTTTCTGCATCTTCCCTGTCTTTATACTCCTCCCTCAGCTTCTTTCTTTGGTCATACACAAAGTTAGTAATCCTGTGGGATCTCTAGGGATGACCAGTTAAGAGACTATTTTCTGGAAGTGATTCCTAATATTACTGGCAGACTGATCCACAAATACAGAGACCAGGATTTGTTGGCCTTTGGGATTATTAATGTCTAGGTGGGCATATGTGACTTATTTATTTATTTATTTATTTATTTATTTATTTATTTATTTATTTGTTCAACTTGTATGCCGCCTTTCTCTGAAGACTCAAGGCGGCTTAAAATGCATTTAAAAACCATATATAAAACATTAAAAGTTAAACCATTAAAAACAATTAAAAAGGTGGAATTAGGAGGTGGAACCAAAAGTTTTTGGGGGGTTTCTTCCTCCCTTTCCATTGTATATTGAAATTTGGACCAGTTTAAGGACTTATGTCCAATTTCCTATAAAGCTTCCAAAAAATTCTCTTTGGCCCTACTGTATTCATCCCAGTAAGCTGCTGTGTTATAGTACCAATCAGGACAGGTCAGTGGCCAGGCAACTCGCATGGGAGTGGCTTGCCCAGGTGCTATTATTACTGGCTACCTTGCAATCTCAGCAGTCTTTTCAAATAGTTTGAAGACTTTGGCTTTGGTGAGGAAGATATTCAGCAACTGCATCATATCCCCCCATGATGGGTTATAGCTGTCTTTAATGGACTGTAGCCTGTGAATGGCGGTTTGTAGGTCGGATTGGAAGAAGGGTGTATCTTTTTTCCAAGTTACCAAACCTGAGGGGGAGAAGGGGGTGTGGGTGAGGACATATTCTAGTTGTCCTTGGGTTCAACTTGGTACTGGCTTCAGAAGGAGGGGTGCCATAAAAGTGGTCTTTGTCTTTTCTCCTTCAGCATCTTGTTGCACATGGTGAGGGGGAGCGCTAGCATTGGATTGGATTTTGTTGCATTCTGTACAGTTAGCGGGCTCAGTGCTGGTTGGTTTGGGATTGGGCTCTGTGGAGTTAGAGAGTTCTACCCAGAAGTACCAATAGGGCAGCTGCAATGGATTGAGTTTTGCCTTAAGGTTTCTTAAAATTTTGTAATCAAAAGTACCATCAATCGGACAAATTGGGTCACCAGCTTCATCTTTGAACTTTGTCTATTCCTTACATAATGTTTGTGCACAAGTTTTCTCCATCCTTGTCTGGACAGACAATTTCCCTCTGTCCCAGGCTTCCAGTAACTTCCCCAATGGAGATACTAGTGAAACTTCTGATATTTATTTATTTATTTGTTTGTTTAGATTTATATGCCGCCCTTTCTCCGAGAGGACTCAGGGCAGCTCACAACAATAAAACAGAAAAATAAAACAAAAACTCTGGGTTAAAAGTTACACATAAAATCCCTAAAATCAATTAAAATCCTTTTTAAAAACCCCCATCAGTCCAGGCCGGCCAGGCGAAATAGCCACGTTTTTAGTTCGCGGTGGAAAGAGTGAAGGTCGGGGGCCATCCGGAGCTCCAGGGGGAGCTGATTCCAGAGGGTAGGTGTGCCCACAGAGAAGGCCCGCTCCTTAGGGGTCACCAGCCAACACTGTCTGGCCAACGGCACCCTGAGTAGGCCCTCTCTGTGGAACGCACCGGGCGATGGGGAGCTGTTGCTGGCCGCAGAAGGTCTGCCAAATACCCCGGTCCTAAGCCATGTAGGGCTTTATAGGTAATCACCAGCACCTTGAATCTCACATGGAGGGCAACCGGTAACCAATGCAGGTCGCGCAGGAGGGGTGTAACATGAGAGCGTCGGGACACTCCCATCACTACCTGCGCGGCCGCATTCTGCACCAGCTGAAGCCTCCGAGTGGTCTTCAGGGGCAGCCCCATGTAGAGAGTGTTGCAGTAGTCAATCCGGGAGGTGACCAGAGCATGAGTGACCGTGCGTAGGGCATCTCAGTCCAGGTAGGAGCGCAACTGGCGTACCAGACGAATCTGGGCAAATGCCCCCCCAGTCACGGTCATAACATGATCTTCCAGAGACAACCGTGAATCCAGGAAGACGCCTAAGTTGCACGCCCTGTCAACAGGGGGCAACACCTCACCCCCTATAACCAGCGGTGGAGCATCCCCATGGAACCGAGATGCCAGTACCCACAGCCACTCTATCTTGGCAGGGTTGAGCCGAAGCCTGTTCCTCCCCATCCAGAGCCACACCGCTTCCAGGCACCGGGACATCACGTCGAGAGCATCGCTGGGCTGATTCGGGGTGGATAGAAAAAGCTGGGTATCATCAGCATACTGATGATACCCCACCCCAAAACCACGGATGATCTCCCCCAGCGGCTTCATATAGATGTTGAACAAAAGGGGAGAGAGGACCGACCCCTGAGGAACCCCACACATAAGGGGCCTCAGGGCCGACCTCTGTCCCCCCCCCCGCCAACACCGCTTGTGAACGACCCGTGAGGTAGGATGAGAACCACTGTAAAACAGTGCCTCCCACCCCTAACCCCTCGAGGTGTCGCTGTAGGATACCATGGTCGATGGTATCAAAAGCCGCCGAGAGATCTAACAGGACCAGGACAGAGGAATGTCCCCTGTCCCGAGCCCTCCAAAGATCGTCAACCAGCGCGACCAATGCCGTCTCCGTGCTGTACCTGGGCCTGAAACCCAACTGGTACGGGTCCAGGTATACTGCTTCCTCCAGGGCCAACGGGAACTGATGTGCCACCACGCTCTCAACAACCTTCGCAATAAAGCTAAGGTTGGTGACAGGACGAAAGTTGTTCAAGATAGCTGGATCCAAGGCAGGTTTCTTGAGGAGGGGTCTCACCACCACCTCCTTAAAGGCAGCAGGGAAGCTCCCCTCACCCAAGGAAGCAGTAATCACTGCCTGGATCCAGTCACGTGTAACCTCCTGAGCCGAATAAACAAGCCGGGAGGGACACGGGTCCAACAAACACGTGGTGGTACTCAGCTTCCCCATGATCCTGTCCACTTCCTCGGGAGTAACAGGATCAAACTCGTCCCAGATAACCAGACCCGTCGTCACCCCGTCAACCGACCCTGCCCAGTCAGAGTCCAGCCCGTCCCGAATCTGAGCGATCTTGTCCAGCAGATTTTGGCTATACTCCTCGGCCCTTCCCCGCATAGGGTCATCCCCCGCTCCCTGATTCAAAAGGGAGTGGGACACCCTAAACAGGGCGGCCGGGCGATTATCTGTGGATGTGATGAGGGCAGAGAAGTAAAGACGCTTCGCTGCCTCCATCTCCACTAGATAAGATCGCGTAAAGGGTCAGACTCGGAACGGCTGGATCTCCAACAGCTCTCTACGCCTCTCCTCTGCCACTTCATCTCCCGGAGCTCCTCAGTAAACCAAGGTGCCAACCGGGATCTGCGTTAGGTCAGAGGCTGCAAAGGCACGACCCGGTCGAGAGCCCCGGCGGCCGCCTTTTCCCAGGCATCCACCAGAGTCTCGACCGGAGCATGGGAAAAAGAGACAGGTATGGTCCCAAGCTCCGCCTGGAACCGCTCAGGGTCCATCAGGCGCCTGGGGCAGAACCAGGTGGTCGGTCCCACATCCCAGCGGCGGGGGGCGGCATAGTGGAAGTCCAGCCGAAGGAGATAATGATCGGTCCATGACAGGGGGTACATACTTGGTATACCCTCACCGAACTCACTACGCCACTGCTCCGAGATAAAAACAAGATCAGGCATGTGTCCCCCCCCTCATGAGTCGGGCCCTGAATTACCTGAGTCAGGTCCATGGCTGCCATGGAAGCCATGAACTCCCGGGCTGACCCCGACGCCCCACCCAGGGAAGGCAGGTTAAAGTCCCCCAGAACAATGAGTCTGGGAAACTCAACCACCAGCCCCGATAGGGCGTCCAGAAGCCTGGGCAGGGCCGTTGATACGCAGCTGGGAGATAGGTACGTAATCAACAGGCCCCACTGCCCTCGAGGACCCCATCTCATGAGTAGGGACTCACACCCGTCCATCTGGGGAGCAGTGACCTCCCGCAGACTATGGGCCTCCCTAATAACAACCCCCCCCACCCCTCCCCTGGGTCCTCGGCTGGTGTAGCACCTGAAAACCTGGTGGGCAAAGTTCAGTCAGGGGGACACCTCCCTCTGAGCCCAGCCAGGTCTCTGTAATGCAAGACAGGTCCGCATTTTCCTCCTCAATCAGCTCATTGATGAGGGGAGCTTTGTTAACCACGGACCTGGCATTAAAGTAAGCCAGCTTGAGCCCAGAGGCCCTATCTCTCAAACCCCCAGGAAGGCAGGCAGAACCAGGAGGGCTGGAGTGGGCCACCGCTCGACAATAGCAGAGGCGCACTCCCAACCTCCGATACAGCCCTCCGTTCCTCCATCCGCGGCCATTCCCCACCACAACAGAGGTCCATGCCCCTCCCCCCCTCCCTCGGAGTCCCAGGGGACCCCAACCCCGCTCCAACCTCACCACGACCCTCCCCTGACCTGGACTGACAACAACCCGGGGGAGCCACCCCAGCCACCCACCAGATATCATAACCCCTCCCTCTCCCTAATCCCCTTAAAAACCTAATTAAAAAAGAGTATAAGGAACTCCTTTTAAAAACCCCAAGACCCTTATGCCACCTCTCGGGATCCCAAGATCCGTCATTAAGGTACTTCTTGGCTAGGCCGGTGGGCCACCTCCAGGAATGGGGGGCATTCCTCAGAGCATACAAATCCGTTCTTGCGTAAGTCTGTACAGCCATCATCAGCCATGTGTCAGCACTAGAGTAAATGCAGGTTGAGACGACCACGAAACTTGACACCATGGGTATGGGTACGACAATGGTGAATCAGGAACGATGGAACAACAGAACAGGCCCAAGCTTTCTCAGCAATCGGGAATATCCCCTCCCCCCCGATGCCCCCTCATGGCACTAGGGAGGGACATGAGATGACAAACATCATCTCAGTTCCCCATAGTCCCTGTCGTGACCATGCAGTCCCTGAACTGTGTGGGGTGTACGTGTGCACCTGAGACCTCCTTGTGAGGTAAGCAGCTCATCTATCTTTATTTCACTCAACTACCTGCAATTTTCAGATGACCATTGCCTGGGAGGACTCTTTTGAAAGAGTAAGGGCCCCTCCTTTCTAAAGAAAAATGAGACTTTGTTCAGGGATCAGGCAGGTAACTGCCCAGATATGAGTTTCTTTCTTCCTCCTGTGATTTATTCATTCATGTGGTTGCATAAAGAACTCTCTGATAAATTGAAAGACAAAAAGGACAAGTATAAAAAGTGGAAAGAGGGGCATATAACTAAGGCAGAATATCAGCAAATAGCCCGAGCCTGCAAAGATGAAGTGAGAAAAGCTAACACTCAAAATGAACTAAGGCTTGCGACAAAAGTAAAAAATAACAAAAAAGCTTCTTTCAATATGTAAAAAAAAAAGAAAAAAGTCAAGGAAACAATTGGTCCATTGGTGGGAGAAAGTGGCAAAAAGGTGACAAGCAACAGGGAGAAAGCAGAACTACTTAACTTGTTTTTTGCATCTGTCTTTACACAAAGGGAAAAAACAGTCCAACCTATCAAAAACAGCACCACAAAAAACAGATTAGGAACACAAGTTAAAATAGGGAAGAAAATGGTAAGTGAGCATCTGTCCACCCTAGATGAGTTCAAACCACCAGGACAAGATGGATTACACCCCAAGGTTCTGAAGAAAATGGCAGATGTGATCTCAGAACCACTGAACTATATTTTTCAAAAATCCTGGAGCACCGGGAAACTGCCAGAGGATTGGAAAAGAGCTGATGTAGTTCCCACCTTCAAAAAAGGAAAAAAAAATAGATCCAGGAAACTACAGACCTATCAGCCTGACCTCAATACCAGGGAAGATTCTGGAAAAGATAATCAAGCAATGAATCACTGAACACCTAGAAGCAAACCAAGTAATAACCAAAAGCCAACATGGGTTTGTCAAAAACAGATCACGCCAGACTAATCTTATTGCATTCTTTGACAAAGTGACAAAATTAGTGGACCAGAGGAATGCTGTCGATATAATTTACTTGGACTTCAGTAAAGCATTTGATAAAGTAGACCATAACCTACTACTAGATAAAGTAGAAAAATGTGGGTTAGACAGCATCACCACCAGATGGATTCGTAACTGGCTGACCAACCGCACTCAACGTGTAGTCCTCAATGGGACTACATCTACATGGAGACAAGTATATAGTGGGGTACCCCAAGGCTTTGTTTTAGGCCCAGTACTCTTCAACATCTTCATCAATGATTTGTGTCAGAGTTTCTTGCAAAAAACAAATCCAGAAGCACACACAGATAAACTGATGCAGCAGGATTCATTAACTTCTTTATATACACAAGAATACATGAAGTAAGTTTACAATACCAACAGCAGATTCACAGTTTCATTTCAGATCAGATCAGCAGACAAGCTCACAAACACTGGTTTCAGTTTCTCTTTACAGACTCAGAAGCAGCAGACTAAGACACGCCATGGCTCCAGTCTGTCTCAGCTTCCAATTGGCTGACTTAGTTGCTATGCCTATTCATTGGCTGACCTTGTTACCATGTCTTCCCAGTCATGAATATTCTGACAATTTGGACAAGGGGATAGATGGGGAACTCATCAAATTTGCAGATGACACCAAGCTGGCAGGAATAGCCAACATTCCAGAATATAGGCTTAAGATACAGAAGGAACTTGACAAACTTGAACATAGAGCGCTATCTAACAAAATGAATTTGAATGGTGAAAAAAGTAACGTTCTACATTTAGGCAAGAAAAACAAAATGCACAGGTAACGTATATGCGGTACCTCGCTCAATAGTAGTAACTGTGAGAGGGATCTTGGAGTCCTAGTGGACAATCATTTAAATATGAGCCATCAGTGTGTTGCAGCTGCCAAAAAAGCCAACACATTTCTAGGCTGTATTAACAGAGGGATAGAATCAAGATCACATGAAGTGTTAATACCACTTTTGTTCTGTCCCCACTACACATTAGTCTGTGTGCAGCTCGACATGCAGCTAACCCACCTATACTCCAATAAAACAGACCATGTGCGTAGATCTGAATGCTTTATTGAAAGAACAGGTTATGGTGAAACTGGGGAAAATAGGGATACATACAAACCAAATACAAGATAGACAGTATTAAGTTACTGCTGAACATAACAATTAATAAATACAAGCAATTTGAATCTCACCAGCGATGCTCTATGTGGGATGTGGATTTGTCCTTGGATGACCATGTGCTTCTGCCTTCTCCAAATACTAAAGGAAATGGAGTCTGGCTTCCCAGCGTGCACTTGTTTGAGAGTGTTGGCTGATGGGTAAATGGGTGGGATCAGCTTCAAACAATATACTTTGGGCATATTTGTCTCTCCAGCCACTAGATGGGGCTAGAGGGCAACAACAGTATATAAAGATTGTATGGTGTGGCATGATACTCCCTGCCTGGTATCAACCGATACCACTATTTGAGTTCTGAGATGGTAGCATTAAGTGAGCTGCCATTCCTTTTTGCTGACATGGTCGTCGATGAGGTGGCGCCACTGCAGTTTCCGATGAGGCTTCTGGGAACTTGACAGTGATCTAAGTCTGGAACATAACATCCCATTGCTAGCTTCTCCCTTAGTATTGCTGAGGTCATTTGATATATATCCAGCATCATTCTGTTGACCAGATACCATGGGAGATATTGCAGAAGGCTGGTTTGATTGCTTTTTGAAGCTTGCTGTTGTTTGTGGTGTGGCTGTAGGTTGCTGCGCCATTTGAGCTATGTTGTTGTCCACAGGTTCTGAGGTATGAATGGCATAGGTAGACTCTGGAAGCTGTGGCAAAGAGCATGCTACAGTTTGTTCTTTATTGTTAGGTAAGCATCGTCTCTGTGGTCTGAAGGGAAGAGAGGTGACCCGATTGTCACTATCTTCTTTGACTAATCCCTGCTCTGTCTTTCCTAAAGGGAGTTTGACTTCAGTAGATGTTGCTACCTGATTGTCGTCTTCCATCTTTTGGAAGACTGTGCGCCTTGAATGACCTTGGTCACTGTCACAGGCGAGGTTGTCACTAAAGGAGCCTATGAAGGGGCAAGGCAAATGGGTAATGTGCCATGATTCCTTTAAGAGGAATTGGTTGTGGCTTGGCTGAAAAATAACAGACAACAGATTAACAGAGTTGGAAGGGACCTTATAGGTCATCTAGTCCAACCCCCCCGCCTAAGCAGGAGACCCTACACCATTTCTGACAAATGGCAGTCCAATCTTTTCTTGAAAGTCTCAAGTGATGAAGCTCCCACAACTTCCGAAGGCAAGCTGTTCCATTGGTTGATTGTTCTCACTGTCAGAAAGTTCCTCCTTATTTCCAGGTTGAATC
This sequence comes from Pituophis catenifer annectens, assembly GCF_029215685.1. Lineage (NCBI taxonomy): Eukaryota > Metazoa > Chordata > Lepidosauria > Squamata > Colubridae > Pituophis > Pituophis catenifer. Next base: position 21,637,671 of record NW_027256885.1, read on the forward strand.
TCTCCTTGATCAGTTTCCATCCATTATTCCTTGTCTGGCCCTCGGGTGCTTTGGAAAATAGCTTGACCGTCTCCTCTAGTGGCAGCCCCTCAAATACTGGAACACTGCTATCATGTCTCCCCTGGTCCTTCTCTTCACTAGACTAGCCATGCCCAGTTCCTGTAACCGTTCTTCATATGTTTTAGTCTCCAGTCCCCTAATCATCCTGGTTGCTCTCCTCTGCACTTTTTCTAGAGTCTCAACATCTTTTTTATAGTGTGGTGACCAAAACCGGATGCAGTACTCTAAAGTGTGGTCTTACTAGGGCTTTATAGAGTGGTATTAGTACCTCACTTGATCTTGATTGTATTCCTCTGTTAATGCAATTTAGGATTGTATTGGCTTTTCTGGCTGCTGCTGCACACTGCTAGCTCATATTTAGTTGGTTGTCCACTAAAACTCCTAGATCCCTCTCACAGTCACTGCTATTAAGCCTGGTTTCACCCAGTTTATATGTGTACTTTTGGTTTTTCTTACCTAAGTGTAGGACTTTACTTTTCTCTACATTGAATTTCATTTTGTTAGATAGGGCCCAGTGTTCAAGTCTGTCAAGATCCATCTGGATCTTGAGCCTATCTTCTAGGGTGTTAGCTATTTCTGCCTGCTTAGTATCATATGCAAATTTGGTAAGTTCTCCTTCTATTCCCTCATCTAAGTTGTTTATGAAGATATTGAAGAGTACTGGGCCTAAGATGGAACCTTGTGGTACCCCACTGCTTACTTCTCTCCATGTAGACTTGGACCCATTAAGGACTACTTGTTGAGTACGGTCTGTCAGCCAGTTGCAAATCCATCTGGTGGTGAAGCTATCTATCCCACTTTTTTCTAGCTTACGAAGAAGTAGGTTGTGGTCTACTTTGTTGAATGCCTTGCTGAAGTCTAAGTAAATTATGTCCACAGTATTTCACTGGTCTACTAATTTAGTCACTGTGTTGAAGATTGAAATAAGATTTCTTTGGCATGATCTGTTTTTAACAAACCCATGCTGGCTGCTAGTTATTACTTTACTTGTTTCTAGGTGTTGGCAGATCTGGTTTTTTATTATCTTTTCCAGTATCTTCCCAGGTATTAATGTTAGGCTGATTGGTCTATAGTTTCCTGGGTCTGTTTTTTTTTTCCTTTTTTGAAGATGGGAACCACATCAGCTCTTTTCCAGTCCTCTGGTAGTTCCCTGGTGTTCCAGGATTTTTTAAAGATGTGGTGCAGTGGTTCTGAGATGACATCTGCCAGCTCCATTAGAACTCTGGGATGTAATCTGTCAGGTCCTGGTGATTTGAATTCATCAAGATCAGACAGGTGTTCTCTTACTGTTTTTTTTTTTTTTTTTTGCTTATTTTAACTTTTATTTCCAGTCTGTTTTTTACAGTTATGTTGCTGGTAGGTTGGGCTATACTGTATGTTTGTTAGTTGGTAGGCAAAAAGGATATCTATTTTTTCTGCTTGGTTGGGTGGCATATAATATACATGTCAGCTCCGACACGCGGCCGCGTGTCAGGGCTGTCATTCCGGTGGGTGTGGCAGTCCCGGCGGGGCAGCGGCCTCAACCACACCAGGGCTCCCCAGCTCACCTCCTTACCACCGGAACCTGACAGTTCGTTGGACCTCACAACAACTACCATGGCTGAAGGCATGGTGCCAGGGCTGGAGGCTGCAGAGTTGGAGGAATCTGTGGCAGCCACAGAGGTTACTGTGCTGGAGGCTGTGGAGCTAGTAGAGGGAGTTGCCCCAGTAGTAAGACCAAAGAAGCGCCCGGTTTTGGGGCAAGGAACATTGAAAAACCAGGAGGGTTTGGAGTCTGGGCAGCATGGAACACATGATTGGTTGCTGAGGCCTCCGGGACCAGGGCATTACCAGGCCCAACAGTCATCTGGTCAGCAGCTCACCCCTTCCGGGGTCCTTTCTCTCAATGGAGAGAGAGAAAAATCTCAGATGATGACTTGAGTTACTCCACAGCGGTAGGCAGCCAGACGCTAGATGTTTTACAAGAGATGTTTGGGGCTGCGGGGTTTAGGGGTGCAAGCCAGACCAGGGACTGGTAGATGTCCACGACAGCAGCTCATCTTCCGCAGGAGCCAGATCCTCTAGGTTCTCTGCCTAGCTGTCTCCGGGAACCCAGGGAGGGGCAAGGATATGTGAGGCAAAGCCCCATGGGAGTGCAGGATAGTAGGCCCTGAACAGACACGGCACAGGCAAGCCGAGTGTCATATGCCTTACGGGAGGACACAGAGGACCCTCAGGGTTACGGGGCCCCAGGCCCCATGGCACATACGGCTGCTGGATCAGCCCAAGGGCAGCCTGCAGTGGGACGTTGGGATCCACCCGCAATTAGGTCAGCATTCGATGGGAGTGAAGAAAAGGTGTCCCTCTTTATCGGGCAAGTATTAAACCACATGGATAGGTACGGCCACCTTTATACCTCCCAGTGGGATAGAGTGATGGCCATTATGGCGGTGATGGAAGGAGAGGTGGATGATTGGGTGGCCAACCGGCATGGAGAACACGCCGAAAATTGGGAGACCTCGGCCTTTTCCTGGCTGCTCTCCAGGATCTCTTCGAGGATACCATTAGGGCCCAGCAAGCGGAGGCAGACTTGTACAGTGTCAGACAAAGAGGGTGGCCTGTGAAGGAGTACATTCGGGACTTCAAGCGTCTGGCGGGTAAAGTGTGAGGTTGGCCAGAACACCTATTAGTCCATTGTTTTCGAGAAGGTCTCGACCGTGCTTTATGGCAGGCTTGCCTGTGTAGGGGTTTGCCTTACTGCCTGACAGCCTGGTATCAGGCAGCTACTGAACTGGGACCTGAATTCCAGGAGGACAGGGCGAAAGGGCCTGTTTGGGTCCAAAAAGCCCCGTTTTGTCCCCCTAACCTCAACGCTCAAAGTCAGCGGTGATGCCCCAAAGGGCAGTGGAACCAGACATGCCTACATCCAGAAGACCACCTTTAACATGCTTCTGCTGCAGAAAGCCGGGGCATAGAGCAGCCGAGTGTGCAGATGGGGACCAGAAGAAGTCCGTCGGTACCCTCCGTACAAGAACAATGATGGCGAGAAAGAGCATCAAGGGCACCCCTGAGAAGTTAAGGGGGACACAACAAGCAATACCCGTAACCCCAGGCAGGGTGACGATCAGCCCAGTCAAGGAGCCAATCACCAGCAGCAGTGAGGAGGAGGCTGAACTGGACCCAATGGTAAGCATGCCCATTAAACCCTTCGTAATTCCAATAGTGTTGGAAGCACGGGTAAGGAGGGACTGTACAGCTTTAGTGGACACCGGCTGCACCAGGTGCTTGATGAGCACAGCGATGGCCACAGGGTTGGGGGTGGGACTAAGAAAGCTATCCCAACCCATAAGATTCGAACAGATGGATGGGTCCTTGCTGGGCGGACGGCCCGCCACCCACGTCACAGAGGCGATTGTTATGGAAATAGGCGCCCACCGGGAAACCCTAAGGTTTGTGGTTGTGCCAAAAATAACGGAGGATATAGTCCTGGGATAAGCTTCGTTGGACAATTGGGGCCCGACCATCTGGTGGGCTGGTTACTTTCGACACCTACAGTTGGGCCTGGGCCCAGCCCCACTGTGACATGAGGAATGGCCACAAGCCCCTACAGTAGACCAGGGTGGATTAGCGTAAGCTGTCCCGCATCCTCAGGAGTGTGGGCAGTTGGGCTACCCTGAGGTGTACGCTGACCTGAAAGAGGTTTATAGCGAGCGAGAGTGTGATGCCTTGCCTCCTCACTGACCCACTGATTGCAGAATAGAAATCCTCCCAGGGGCTGTTTTACCAAAGCCCAAAATGTATTTGTCAAGTATTTGCAAGCCATTGGCACATATATCATACAGACACTAGTGGAGGCAGAAAAGTGCCCCCACCCCTATGTGGAGAGGAGGGGCTTACACTGAGTATAAAACCCCCTCTAACCTTTCCACCAAGCTCTCTTTTACGTTTGTTCTCCATGAGACATGATCTTTGATAGGGGTAGTCACACACGCTGTGTGCCCCCTATCCTAATGGATATTAAGACAGCCTTTTGTATATAGTTAATATGTTTTGTTATATGAATAAATACATTTATCACATTTATTCATGCATCTGCCTTTGGACTCTTCTATGCTCCTGGGTGTTTCTACGATCCCAATTTCCACAGAATGGTAGCAGAGGGAATGGTAGCAGAACTCTACTCCAGGAGCTGTTGAAAAGGCGAGATGCCCTCCAAAATAACCTGTGAGAGAAGCTCCCCTGTTGTGACCAGAGGCCTTCAACTTGATGACTCCAGTTGAGTTGAAGGAGATGAGAGCTTTCATCGAGAAAAACCTGAAAGGGGGCTTTATCCAGCCTGCTCAATCCCGAGTGGCTGCCCCCGTATTGTTTAGAGAGAAGGATGTGGGGTTGCAGCTGTATGTAGACTTCAGAGAATTAATGCAGTATGCATAGAATACCTGTACCCTCTGCCATTAACGAAGGACATGTTAGCCTGGTTGGCTGAGGGATGGGTGTTCTCCAAATTGGACCTCCGGGAAGCATATTACCGGGTCCGGATACAAACAGGAGATGAGTGGAAGACTGTGATTAATTGCCTCCTGGGGAGTTACCAATTTAGGGTTATGCCCTTTGGGCTGCAGGGCACCCCCGCGGTGTTCATGCAGCTAATCAACGAGGTGCTGCATGAACACCTATACAACGGAGTGTTGGTATAGATGATATACTCATCTACACTAAGACCTTGGATGAGCATGTCACCCTGGTCTGTAAGGTTCTGGAGAAGTTGTTAAACGTGCACCTGTATGTGAAACTATTGAAATGTGAGTTTCACCAGACCCACACACTGGACCCTTGAGTGCCAACAAGCATTTGAACGCCTAAAAACACTATTCGTAAACAAACCGGTCCTCTGAAACCCAGACCCAGCGAAGCCTTTCGTGGTGCAGGCTGAAGTAAGTGACGTCACCATGGCTGCAGTGCTGTTACAAAGAAACGAGGAGGGGGTGCTACAGCCATGCACCTACACGTCCCGGAAGTTAACGGAGATGGAGCGCAATTGGCCGATCTGGGAGAAAGAGGCCTTTGTGGTTTGGTGGGCTTTAATAACTTGGAGGCATCTCTTGGAGGGAGGGGTTGTGCCATTCGAAGTGTGGACAGACCACAGAAACCTGGAAGCCCTGCAACAACCCCGACGTCTGTCACCTAAACAGGTGAGGTGGGCCCTGTATTTCAGACAGTTTAGGTTCACCCTGAAATACATACCTGGAGGAAAAAACTTCTTGGTTGATGCCCTTTCCAGGAAGCCACAATATGACAGTGCCTGGGAGGAGGTGGTGCAAGCTATCATACTGTTCTGTCCCCGTCCCACACACACCCACACCAACAGACGTTCAAGAGTTAAAGACCAAACCAGCCGGCAAAATTCTTTTCCTTATGATAACGGAACTTGGCAACAACCTAGTGGCTGCCTGCCAAGAGTTTATTACTTACGAAGAGGAGAGATAACTTCTCCCCACTTCTGATACATCAAAAGAAACAGCTCAATAATTACAATCAAGTCCAGAGATAATCCAGTCTATAGCAAAAGTCCGGCAATGCAGAATGGCGTGGAAGCTTTCAGCTTTGTTCATCACAAGGTTTGACTGGCCACCACGCTCCCTTTTATATCCTGTGGGGTATGGTCCAGTGACTCAGCCTAATCTCGGGCACGCCTTTTCTTCTGTTGCGTGCGCTTATCTCTGCGACGCTGGCGTGGATCCAGCCAAGACTCATTACCCTCATCACTGTCCATCTGTGGCTGCGTGGACGTGCTTGGCCCCAGCCCTATCTCTTGCTCTTCGGCGGACACCGAAGGCATTGCCAGAGAGGAGGGTCCTGGAGAGGGAGGCCTTGCCAACTCCTCTCCTTCAATCTCGGAGTCCTCTTCTGCTGATGACACAGGCTCAGGTAACGGAGCCACAACACTATCCCCCACCGCAGGGCTCTTCCCCCGCGGCTGACAGTCGGGATGCGGTCGGGACAGGAACTGGTCATGGAAGGCCCGTACCAGGTCAGGGGCATGGACGGAGGAAGCGTCCTCCCAAGTGAAATCCGCGGGCCCGTAACCCTTCCAGGCAATCAGGTACTGGAAACGCCCCTTCAGCCAACAGGAGTCCCGGATGCTGTCTACCTCGTATGTCGAGGAGTCGTCCTCGTTGACTGGGGCTGGGGGGGCAGGAGACGTCGGACACCAGAGGTGGCACGCTGGGGCTTCAGGGACCAAAAGGGACCGATGGAAAATGTTCTGTCCCCAACCACACGCACACACACCAACAGACGTTCAGGAGTTAAAGACCAAACCAGCCGGCAAAATCCTTTTCCTTATGATAACGGAACTTGGCAACAACATAGTGGCTGCCTGCCAAAAGTTTATTATTTACAAAGAGGAGAGATAACTTCTCCCCACTTCTAATACATCAAAGGAAAGCAGTTCAATAATTACGGAATTAAATCAAGTCCAGAGATACTTCCAGCAAAGTCTTAAAGCAAAAGTCCAGCAATGCAGAATGGCATGGAAGCTTTCAGCTTTGTTCGTCACAAGGTTTGACTGGCCACCACGCTCCCTTTTATATCCTGTGGGGTGTGGTCCAGTGACTCAGCCTAATCTCGGGCACGCCCTTTCTTCTGTTGCACGCGCTTATCTCTGTGACGCTGGCGTGGGTCCAGCCAAGACTTATTACCCTCATCACTGTCCATCTGTGGCTGCGTGGACATGCTTGGCCCCGGCCCTATCTCTTGCTCTTCAGCGGACACCGAAGGCATTGCCAGAGAGGAGGGTCCTGGAGAGGGAGGCCTTGCCAACTCCTCTCCTTCACTCTCAGAGTCCTCTCCTGCCGATGACACAGGCTCAGGTAACGGAGCCACAACAGAAAACAGGGTGGAGGGTGGAGTCACATGGAGCGTGGCAGAGTCAACTGGTAGGCCACCGGGTTGATGACCGCCTCGACCGGGAAGGGACCAATAAAATGGTGGTCGAGTTTCTTTACCGGCCGGTCCGTGGGGAGGTGTTTCGTGGACAGCCATACCCGGTCTCCCACTTCCAGTCCTCCAGTCCTCCTTCACCCGAATCAGCTGCCGCCTCACCAGCTGCTGCACTGCTTGCAGTTCTGAGAGGAAGTCCTGGGTCTCGGGAACAGGGGAGTCCGAGATGGACAGCGGGAAAAGCCGTGGGTGGTATCCCACGTTGGCATGGAACGGGGTCATCTGGGTGGAGGTGTGTTGGGAGTTGTTAAAGGCGAACTCCGCCAGGGGAAGGTACTCGGCCCAGTTGTCCTGCTGCTGGTTGACGAAACAGCGGAGGTACTGTTCGAGGATGCCAATGACCTTCTCCGATCCCCCGTCAGTCTCCGGATGGTGCGACGACGACAGGCACACCTGCACCTCCAACACGGCCATCAGGCTTTTCCAGAAGCGGGCCGTGAATTGGGCCCCGCGGTCCGAAACCACCCGGTCCGGCAGGCTGTGGAGGCGGAAGATGTGTTGCAGGAACAGGCGGGCTGTGGTGCGGGCCGATGGCAGTCCACGGCACGGGATAAAATGTGCCATCTTCATGAGCGCATCCACCACCATGAGGACGGTCGTGAACATAGCGGACGGTGGCAGGTCCGTCAGGAAGTCCATGGAGATGGCTCCTCACAGTCTCTCTGGTGTCAGCAGCGGCTGGAGGAGTCCAGGAGGTGGGCTGGAGGCGGCTTTGGCCTGTCGGCACGTCACACAGGTCGTCACGTACGCGTGCACGTCGTGCCGTACCCAAGGCCACCAAAAAGTCTGTGTCACCAGATTCAGCGTCTTAAAGAACCCGAAATGTCCTGCTGTGGGGTTGTCATGGCACTGGTTCATGACGAGGGCTCGGAGCGGACTCGTGGGCATGTACAACTGGCCCCGGTGCTTCAACAAGCCCTCCTCCAAAATCCATGGGGACGCGAGGCCGACTTCCGCTTTCCGCTGCTGTGACCAGTCATCCTGATGCTGCGCTTCCAGCACCTGAGCCCGCAAGTCCGTCGGTTCCTGGACCGCGGCCAAGGATTCCGCTGGCAGCACTGTCCGTGGGGGAAGGGAGTCCTTAGGGCAAAATACTCCGGCTTGCACGATAGAGCATCTGCTCTCTGGTTGTGGCCACTTGGGATATAAGTCACGTGGAAGTTGAACCGGGCGAAAAACAACGACCACTGGATCTGCCGTTGGTTCAACTTCTTGGCCGTCATGAGGTGCTCCAGGTTCTGATGGTCCGTCCGCACCTCCACCTGGTGTCGGGCCCCCTCGAGGTGATGCCGCCAAGCCTCAAACGCAGCCTTGATAGCCAGCAACTCTTTTTCCCAGATGGTGTAATTGCGTTCGGAAGGATTGAGTTTCTGGGAGTAATAAGCGCAGGGAAAAAGAGTGCTGCCATCCACCAGGGCCTGTAGCAGCACCGCCCCAATCGCCACATTGGACGCATCCATCTCGACCACGAACGGACGATGTGGATTGGGGTGCCTCAGGACAGGTTCTGTGATGAAGGCCTGTTTCAGGACCTCGAAGGCCTGTTGCTGCGGGGGACCCCACTGGAACGGAACCTTCTTCCGAAGGAGCTGGGTCAGCGGCAAGGTCAGGGTGGCGAAGCCCAGGATGAAGGTTCGGTAGTAGTTGGCGAACCCCAACAGACGCTGGATGTCCTTCACCTGACGAGGGGGTTCCCAACTACACAAGGCCTCTACCTTGCGCGGGTCCATGGCGATGCCTTCAGGGGAGATGATGTGCCCAAGGAACACTATGGAAGTCTGGAAGAAGAAACATTTCTCCAACTTTGCATAGAGTTGGTGTTCCCGCAGGCGCTGTAGGACCTGGCGGACATGCTGGAGGTGGCTTTCCTGGGTCCGGGAATAGATAAAAATGTCATCCAGGTATATAACCACAAACCGGTCCAACATGTCCCGGAAAATGTCGTTCATTAGATGCTGGAAGACTGCGGGGGCATTGGTCAGCCCGAACGGCATGACGGTGTACTCGAAGTGGCCGTATCGGGTGCCAAACACCGACTTCCACTCGTCTCCTTCTTGCACGCGCACCAGATTGGCCCCTCGGAGATCGAGCTTAGTGAGGATTGAGGCCTTCCGCAACCTCTCCATCAGCTCCAGGATGAGCGGCAGGGGGTAGCGATTCCGCACGGTGATTGCGTTTAACCGCCAGTAGTCGCAGCACAGGCGTAAATCCCCCATCTTCTTCTTCACGAAGAGGACCGGGGCCGAGAAAGGGGAGGAGGAAGGCCGGAAGAACCCTCGGGCCAAGTTTTTGTCTAGAAAGTCCCATAGGGCGGCCAACTCGGGCTCCGACATGGAATACAGGTGTCCCGCGGGCAGTGGCGCGTTGGGGATCAGGTCCACCGGGCAGTCATAGGGTTGATGCGGGGGTAAACGGTCTGCCTCCTTTTCGCTGAACACGTCGGTGAAGGGTGTCAGCTCAGGAGGCAAGGAGACGGCAGGGGTGGAGACGTCCTGGCCGGCACAGGTGTGGTGGATGTGGTCGATGCACTGCAGGCTCAGGAGATGGTGTTCCTCGACCAGGCCACCTGCGGATCGTGGGCCCGAAGCCAGGCCATCCCCAAGACCAGCAGGAAATGCAGGTCCGCCGTCACATAAAATTGGATCGCTTCCTCGTGGGCCCCAATGGCAAGGCGCAAAGGCTGAGTCGCGAACTTAATGGGCCCCGCTACAAGTTCCCACCCATCAATAGTCTCGACCCTCAACGGAGGGTCCACTGGAACCAAGGGGACCGCAAAATGGGCCACAAAGGCCTGGTCCATAAAGTTCGTGGTGGCCCCCGAGTCCACCAGCACATGTGCCTGAAGCCCCTCCGACCGGTTGGCCAACAACACCCGGGTGTCCAGGATCAGGTGTCGAGGGGGTCCAGAGTCCACATCCGCTGAATCAGGTGGGGCATTAATACATGCCTGGCCTAAGGTTTCCCGCAGGCTGGGCCTGCCCTATTTCCCGGCTAGTCCCGCCGAGATTCAGGAACAGGCGTGAGCGCCCCACTGCGCTTCCTGGGGCAAGAGGCGGCAAAATGTCCAGCCTCCCCGCAATAGAGGCACAATCCCCCTTGGCGTCTCCGCATTCGCTCCTGGGCTGTCAGGCGAAATTGGGCCGCTCCCAGCTCCATGGGCTCCTCCACGGTTGCCACGAAACATGGGGTGATCCAGGACGCTGTCGGTGCGGGATGCGGGGGTGCAGAAACGGTCTGGGGTTCCTGGACTGGCCGGCGGGTCTTGTGCCATTGGAAGCAGGCATCAATGCGCAGACATTGCGTTACAAGGGCGTCGAGGGTCTGAGGCGCCTCAACCCGAACCAGCTCGTCCTGCAGGTCGTCGGAGAGGCCATCCTGGAAAGCGTCCCTTAACGCTGCATCGTTCCAGTCAGAGTCCTGGCCCAGAAGCCGAAATTCAGCCACATATTCCTGCAGGGGGCGCTTCCCTTGATGGAGGTCCTTGAGGCGCCTGGCTGCCATCTGAGTCTTCAGGGGGTCCTCGTACATCACCCTCAGATGTTGCCAAAAGCCCTGATAATCTGCCAACAAGGGGCTATTCTGCAGCAATAGGGGCGTGGCCCATCGGGCAGCATTGCCAGAGAGGAGGTTAATTACGAATGCCACCCGAGCCCGGTCATCCGGAAAGTCCTCCGGCCTCATAGCCATAAACAGTTGGCATTGTCCCATGAAGGCCAGGAACATCTCCTGCTGCCCAGAGAACTTATCTGGCACATTGATAGGGCATTTCCGATGGGGAGGAGGAGGAGGTGGAGGGACAGCTGCAGGAGCATTTCCTGAAGCCAGCTGCGCAGTTAGCTGGCCGACTTGCTGCTGCAGGAGATGATTATCAGATTGTAGTTTTTGTAGTATTTGCTGCAGTTGTGGGTCCATCTCGGTTAGAGATGGGTTAACATTTGGGGTGACGAACAAGATGTTCTGTCCCCGTCCCACACGCACACACACCAACAGACGTTCAAGAGTTAAAGACCAAACCAGCCGGCAAAATTCTTTTCCTTATGATAACGGAACTTGGCAACAACCTAGTGGCTGCCTGCCAAGAGTTTATTACTTACGAAGAGGAGAGATAACTTCTCCCCACTTCTGATACATCAAAAGAAACAGCTCAATAATTACAATCAAGTCCAGAGATAATCCAGTTTATAGCAAAAGTCCGGCAATGCAGAATGGCGTGGAAGCTTTCAGCTTTGTTCATCACAAGGTTTGACTGGCCACCACGCTCCCTTTTATATCCTGTGGGGTGTGGTCCAGTGACTCAGCCTAATCTCGGGCACGCCTTTTCTTCTGTTGCACGCGCTTATCTCTGCGACGCTGGCGTGGATCCAGCCAAGACTCATTACCCTCATCACTGTCCATCTGTGGCTGCGTGGACATGCTTGGCCCCGGCCCTATCTCTTGCTCTTCGGCGGACACCGAAGGCATTGCCAGAGAGGAGGGTCCTGGAGAGGGAGGCCTTGCCAACTCCTCTCCTTCACTCTCGGAGTCCTCTCCTGCTGATGACACAGGCTCAGGTAACGGAGCCACAACACATACCTGCCGACCAGGTCCAAACACTAGACACCCACCACCTTCAGGCTGTAACTCACCAAATGCCCAGTGGCCCTATCCCTCAGGCCATCCAGTCTGCACTCCCAGGGGACCATTGGTACCAGGAAAACCAGTCCCTACTGACTCAGAGGGAGGGTTTTGCTTGGAAAGGGTCCAAATTGTATGTGCCTCGGGAGGTGCGGTTGGAGGTGTTAAGGCGTTGTCATGCCAGCCATTTTGGATATTTAAAGACCTTACACCTTACCAACCGCCAATTCTGGTGGCCTCAAATGAAAAGGGGCATCAAGGAATATGTACAGAGCTGTGTGGTGTGTGCTACCACAAAACCCCAACCAGACAAGCCGCCAGGCCTGTTACAGACAGTAGCAAACCCAGCACAACCGTGGGAACAGATAGCTATGGACTTTGTTGTAGAACTGCCGGCCAGTTGTGGGAATACTGTCATCTGGACTGTGATAGATCTATTTTCAAAACAGGCCCACTTCATAGCCTGTCCAGGTCTCCCCTCTGCGAGGAAGCTGGCCAAGTTGTTTATAGTCCATATCTATCATCTCCACAGTGTTCCCCAGAGGGTAATTTCAGATAGGGGGGTGCAATTTACTGCCAGATTCTGGTGCAATTTCCTGACCAGAATCGGGGTGTCCCAGGGTCTTAGTTCGGCGTTTTACCCTGCAACCAATAGGGCTGTAGAAAGGACCAACGCCATGGTGGCACGATACTTACGATGTTATGTCAAACATCGACAGACTGATTGGGCGGATTTACTTCCATTCTCTGAGGTAGCGTAAAATAACACTATCCACAGTAGTATGGGATATACCCCATTTCAAGTTGCAACAGGACAAGAATTCGTCTCAATACCAGAATGCCCTAAAACCACCCCAATGGATGGCGGAGTGAAGGAATGGGCAGACCGAACGAAGGGTGTGTGGCGAGTAGTTAAAGAGGCATTAAATCAGGTGGTGGCAAGGTACAAACAGCAGGCGGACAAAAAAAGAAGGCCACAGCCTATGTTCAAAGTGGGTCAAATGGTGTACCTTTCCACCAAGTACTTGAAGCTACACCTCCCTGGTAAGAAACTCAGACCAAAATACATAGCGCCCTTTCCTATTGTACAGGTAATAAATCCAGTGACGGTACAACTTCGCTTGCCCCGCCTGCTGGGGAAAACCCATCCAGTGTTCCATAGCAACCTCCTCAAGCCAGTCCACCTCTCCATGATAAGGGGCCCTGCTGTACCCCCACCACGGCCTGTAATGGTGACAGGGGAACCATAATACGAGGTGGAAGATATCCTGGATATGCAGTGGCACTGGAGATAGCCACAATATATGATATTATGGAAGGGGTATCCTCTCTCAGAGGCATCTGGGGTACCTAGGGAAGATGTAAACACCCCTCGCCTCAATGCAACATTCCACCAGCGGAATCCAGGGAAACCAGGGGGAAACATAGCCTGGGATTGTGCTCACTTTGCTGTTTGTATTTGCGTCTTGGGGCTGTCATTCCCGCGGGTGCGGCAGTCCTGGTGGCGCGGTGGCCCCAACCACACCACAGCTCCCCGACTCACCTCCTTACCACTCATTTGTATATAGGCACTTGAGATCTTTATGCCTGACTCTGGGTATGCTTCCTATGTCTCCTATTTGGTGTTTGAGTGTGTCTTCCGTCCCATCCTTCCTTACTTCGTTGTTTGCTGTGCTTTCTAGGGGTTTTTGATTGGAATTAGGTCCTGGAGATCCTAAAGACTGGTCACCCTCCCCCCCTCAATTTAATTTAAAGCCCTCCTGATAAGTTGAACCAGTCATTTTCTGAAGACGTTCTTCCCAGTCTTTCTGAGGTGCAACCCATCCCTTGCCAAAAGCCCATCTTGGAGGTAGTACAGACCATGGTCCAGGAATCCAAAGTTTTTTTTGGCAACACTAACCCTTTAGCCAGTGGTTCACTTCTAGAATTCTTTGTTCTCTTACCAGATGTTGTCCTTCCATTGGCAGTACAGATGAAAAAACTACTTGTGCACCTAAGTCCTTGACTTTCTTGCCTAGCTGCTCGTAATCACTCAATATTGTTTTCAAGTCCTTTTTTGTGTCATTGGTCCCTACATGTAGTAATAGAAAGGGGTAGTAGTCTGTGGGTTTTATTATTTTGGTTAGTTTCTCAGCCACATCTTTGATTTTAGCTCCAGGGAGACAACATACCTCTCTGGATTGACTGTCTGGTCTACAGATGGCAGGTTCTATTCCCTTGAGAATTGAATCTCCTATCACCAGCACTCGCCTTTTTTTTCCTAGGGAGGTTTGGGGTGTTTTTCTATCTATCACAGTAGTGCTTGATGGTGCTACTTTTTTAGGGACGTTTGATGGTGCCTCTTTTCTATGTGTCTGCATGTTTTCTTCTAGTGAGAGTCCATGATATCGATTGCTTAGTACCAGTTGGGCTGCATCAGATTGGGTTGGTTTGGACAGGGGTTTTGTACTAGGTTTGTTTTTTTTTTTCCCATCAGTGACATGTTTCCATCTGTCTTCTTCCTCTATGGGGTCAACACTTTTAGAAGTTGTTTGGTCATTATTATGTTCAATTTGGGCATATTCTTTTTGCAAGGTTTGAGGTTTCTCATTTTGTAGGTTGAGTTTCAGAGTGCTTAGAGTTTCCTATAGACCCTTTACTTTTTCTTCTAGTAACTGGTTTAATTTACATTTGGTACATATGTAGTTTGGGTATTCTATGGGCATAAGTATATACATGGAACATGTTCTGCAGATTACAATAGTATCAGTTTCTTCTTTCATGAGTGGATTTAAAAAAATTAAGAGTGAAAGTGTAGAGGGTTTTACCACAGATTTTCAAAAGGGGAAATGTCCAATTTGGAATACAGATATTCTAACAGATCATTTAAAATTTGAGGGACTCAAGTCTAGCTAAAAGTTTAATGTTCTAAAATTCAAAGAATGCCTAGTGTTATGTCCTTATAAGGACATCCACTGGGGATTGGCTAATCCACCGGCGGGAAATTTGAAATGCTGTCTCTGGGCGGTGCGACTTGCCGGAGCGCTTAAAAGGAGAGCTCCGGCAGAGCAGCTGCCAGTCTTTTCCTGTACTTAATAAAGTGCTGAATGGACCAACACTGGTCGTGTCTTCTTTCCCTGCACCTGATCTAACACTGGCGACGAAGGACACAAAGAACCACAGTGACGAACCTCGTGGCACATCGCCAAGTGACCATCTGAGCTGAAGTCACTGAACAGAAGCCACCGAGAAGCATGGCGACACCGCAAGCCCCGCTGGTCTCGCTTGCCGCCTTCAACCCAGGAAAGGAGAAATGGAGATCGTATATGATCCGGTTTCGCCAGTTCCTGAGGGGTAACAATTTTCAAGATCTCACAGATGACTGCAAACGAGCCCTTTTCCTGGCCCACTGTGACTCTGAAGTCCTGGAAATGGCCATTGACCTCGTGGCCCTGAGAGACATCGAGGAAATGTCGTGGACTGACCTCCAAGAAGTGCTACAAGAGCACTATGCCCCAACTGGAACCCCGATCTCCAACTGCTTCACATTCCAGCAGAGGAACCAGCTGGAAGGAGAGTCCATCAAGGATTTTGTGGCAGCCCTGCACCAAATCGCAGCCAACTGCCAATTCGACAACGTGGAGAATGCCCTCAGAGACCGCATCATGTTTGGAATGATGGACATGGCACTCCAGAAGAAGTTCTTGAGTAGGAAGAAAATTACACTCAAGGACGTTGTCGAAGAAGCCATGGCTGCGGAAACTTCAGAGAAAGCAGCGGCCACAATGATGAAAGCCAAAGCGGTCCATAAAATCCAAAAGGCTCCCCAAAGCTCCACCGACGACTCCACCGCCAGATCTGAGTCCGAGGAGGAAATGGCCGTCCACAAGGTCTCCAGACCCCCAAGGAGGGAAACCGCTCAAAATGGTGACAAGGGGGAGCGCTGCGGCAGCTGCAGAGGAGACCACGCAAGGACCAATTGCCGGTGGAGAGATGTGACCTGCAGACGTTGCCTGAAGAGGGGTCATATCGCAGAAGCCTGCAGAGCTGCAGATCCAGCCCCTGAACCACCCAAGCACTGAAACCACGAAAATCGGAAAGATATCCAGAGATCATCTAGACGGTCCTCTTTCCAACCCAGACGCGGGGAAGACGAATTTCCCAGGAGTGGGGCAGTCCATCAGACCACCATTGCCCACACCGACGACAACAGCGCCACCAAGTACCACGTGACGGTGCACGTGGAAGGTACACCATGCTCCATGGAAGTAGATTCGGGATCCATCTACTCCATCATGGACTGGCATCAGCTGAAGCGTTTGAAACCAGGCTTCAGTAAAAAGGACCTGAAACCCCTACGGTCAAGACTGGTCGACTTCGGGGAAAACCCAATTGGAGTCCTTGGAAGAACCTCACTCCTAATCAACTATCACAACTTCCATGGCGACCTCCCCATCACCATCATTGAGCACAGCCACCTGAACCTTTTGGGAGTGGAGTGGTTCAAGCCATTAGGGCTCTCAATTGGAGGGATTCATCAAATTTGTCAGGATGAACTCGACAACCTCATCGAAGAGTTCAAGGAAGTCTTCGATGGTAAGCTGGGTAAATATTTGGGGAAGCCAATTTCCTTCAATTTAGATAAGGCAATCACACCAATTAGGCTCAAGCCTCGCAGGGTTCCATTCGCCTTGCGGCCCAAAGTAGATGCCCAACTGGACAAATTAATTGCCCAGGGCGTTTTGGAACCGATCGATCATGCAACATGGGAGACCCCCATTGTGACCCCAATGAAGCATGATGGATCTGTGCGCATCTGCGCTGACTATAAATGTTCAATTAATAAGGCATTACAGCAGAGCGCGTACCCAGTTCCAGTGGTGCAACATCTGCTGCACTCACTTGGGAGTGGGTCAATATTCACGAAACTGGACCTGGCCCAGGCTTACCAGCAACTGCCAGTGGATGAAAAAACTGCAGAGGCTCAAACAATTGTCACGCATAGGGGCACATTTAAATGCAACCGCCTCCAATTCGGAGTCAGTGCAGCCCCAGGCATCTTCCAATCTATGATGGAATGCCTTCTCCAAGGCATTCCAGGGGTGGTGCCATACTTTGATGATGTCTTAATCTCCGGGCACTCCAAAACCCAACTAATTGAGCGACTCAGGCTTGTCCTGCAGCAGTTCAAGGTGAAGGGTTTAAGAGTCAGGAGAGATAAGTGCATCATTGGAGTCCAGGAATTCGAGTTCCTGGGCTATCTCATTGATGGCACGGGCATCCACCCCACCAAAAACAAGGTCAAAGCCATCCATGAAGCTCCCAGCCCCAAAAACAAAGCGGAGCTTCAGGCTTTCTTAGGATTACTGAATTTTTATAGTGTTTTCCTAAAGCAGAAAGCCACGACTGCTGAGCCACTCCATCGCCTATTGGGGAAAGCGGCGCCCTGGAAATGGGAGGAGGAAGAGGAAGCAGCATTCCAAGCCATCAAAGGACTGCTCTCTTCAGACAGCGTGCTCATCCAATACCACGAGACGCTTCCCCTGATGTTGACTTGCAATGCCTCACCCTACGGAGTCGGAGCGGTGCTCAGCCACAAACTTCCAAATGGCACAGAAGCACCCATTGCTTATTTTTCTAAGACAATGTCCAGCGCTGAACGAAATTACAGCCAGCTGGACAAGGAAGCCTTGGCCATCATCGCAGGCATCAAGCGCTTCCATGAATATCTATACGGCAGGAGTTTCACCATCATAACGGATCACAAGCCGCTGCTAGGACTACTCGCGGGGGATAAACCGACACCAGCTTACATGTCCCCCAGGATGACGCGATGGGCAATTTTCCTAGCCGGGTACTCATACAGACTGATCCATAGACCCGGCAAAACCATAGGAAACGCGGATGCACTGAGCAGATGCCCATCCAAAGAGCCAGTGGAAGACCCAGCCCCCACACTCGGGCTCTTCCACATAGACGATGACCAAGCTTGCCCGGTGACCTCTGCAGACGTGGCAGCCCACACACAGAAAGATAGGATCCTGAAACAAGTAAACTCATGGGTCCTGCGGGGCTGGCCCACGGGGAAGATGGCAGAAGAGTTCAGCCCATTCACCAGGAAGCAGAAAGAGCTATCGACCATGAAGGGCTGCCTCCTCTGGGGGGACAGGGTGGTCATATCCAGCACCCTGCAGCGAAAGACATTGGAGACCCTCCACAGCAGGCACCCAGGCATAGTGAGGATGAAGGGGTTGGAACGAAGTTATGTCTGGTGGCCAACCCTGGATAAGGACATCAAGGAATGGGTCTCCAGATGCAACCCATGCCAGGAGGTGCGACCCGCGCCTCCCCATGCCCAGCCGTCAGAGTGGGAGGCGCCCAGAAGCCCATGGTCAAGAGTCCACATTGACTTTGCGGGCCTGATGCAAGGGAAATACCTCCTAATAGTTGTGGATGCCTTGTCGAAGTGGCTGGAGGTAATCCCCATGGCATCCACCATGACAGAAGCAACAATCAGGGCACTCCAGAAACTCTTCGCAACCCACAGGCTACCGGATGTGCTAGTTTCCGACAACGGTCCCCAACTTACATCCAAGCCCATGGAAACGTTCCTGGCAGAATTGGGCATCCGTCATGCCCTGATAGCACCATACAGGCTGGCTGGAAATGGGCAAGCGGAGAGAATGGTGAGACTCACCAAGGAGGCACTCACCAAGATGGGCACGGGCGACTGGCAAGAGAGGATCAACAAATTTCTCCTCACACAGCACATCACGCCACACACCACCACTCACAAGAGCCCAGTGGAACTGTTGATGGGCAGAAGACTGAGGTCACCTCTGGATCGACTGCACCCCCAATACAACCCAGAGGTGCCAATAAATGCCAGCCACCCGCTGCGCGCCTTCACCATAGGAGATTCAGTATTTGCACTAAACCTCCACGGGTTTCCGAAATGGCTGAAGGGGAAGATCACGAGCAAAACCGGCCCGGAGTCCGACAGAGTGGAGCTGGAAGACAGACAGGTCTGGAGACGTCACATCGACCAGCTCCGGAAAAGGTGGAGGGAAGTAGGATGAAACCAACCCGACGAGGTGGGCCTGCAACACCCCAATGAGGTAGGCCTGCAACACCCCAATGAGGTAGGCCTGCAACACCCCAACGAGATAGGCCTGCAACACCCCGACGAGGTAGGCCTGCAACACCCCGTCGAGGTAGGCCTGCAACACCCTGTCGAGGCAGGCCCACACCACCCCGGCGAAGCGGGCCATCGGCACTCCACGGGGGTAGACCAGCGACATCCTGAGGGGGAAGAACTGCAACACCCCAGCGAGGTCGGCATACACACGCCCGGGAAGGAAGACCTTCTCCGCCACAAGGGAGTAGACTGGGGATGTCCACAACAGGGAGACCGGCACCCCCCCGGCGGGACTGGCCTACGCCACCCCGGCGAGGGAGACCACCACCACAGCACGGCAGTAGACCGGAGACAGCAGGAGAAGGGAGGCCCGCAATGCTCCGGCGAGGTAGGCCTGCACCACCCCGGCGAGGGAGACCTCCACCACCACACGGCAGTAGACCAGGGACATCAGGAGAAGGGAGGCCAGAAACGCTCCGGCGAGGTCGACCTGCGCCACCCCGGCGAGGGAGACCTCCACCACCCCGTTGAGGCAGACCAACAACACCCCGGTGAAGGTGGTCACCACCACCCAGGTGAGGGAGGCCTCCACCACCCGGGTGAGGGAGGCCTGCACCACCCCGGCGAGGGGGGCCTGCACCACCCTGGTGAGGGGGGCCTGCGACAGCCCGGCGAGGGGGGCCTGCGACAGCCCAACAAGGGGGAAGGACGACCCCCCGGCAGAGTCGACCATCACCACCACCACCACCAGCAACAACAACAACACCAGCAACAACAACAACAATCACAAAATCAACAACAGCAGCGGGAACCGGGAACCCAACCAGACCCCTCCACCTCGCAAGCCACCAAGCCAAAAGGAAAAACCAGGGTCTTACCAGGGTTCAGGCGTTCCCCACCGATCAGCGGCAATGGCCAGCCATGAGACACCCGACATCCAGGACAGGGAGAAGACCAGCGTCACCAGCAAGATGAAGTGCGAGACTCAGCCAGAGGTGCTGGAACAGGGCCCGCACACTCAACGGCCGACCCCCGGTTGGTTCCAAGGCGGGAACCAGAGGAAACAGGAGCTCCGCCTGCTCTGGTAGGCAGTGAAGCTCAAATGGGACTGCGCATGTCAAACAGAGCCATCAGACGTCCCGCGTACCTGCGCGACTACGTAACCTTCATTGACTGTGATGGACAGACTACAAACTAGGAGGGGAGGGGTGTTATCTCCTTATAAGGACATCCGCTGGGGATTGGCTAATCCACTGGCGGGAAATTTGAAATGCTGTCTCTGGGCGGTGCGACTTGCCGGAGTGCTTAAAAGGAGAGCTCCGGCAGAGCAGCCGCCAGTCTTTTCCTGTACTTAATAAAGTGCTGAATGGACCAACGCTGGTCACATCTTCTTTCCCTGCGCCTGATCTAACACCTAGTTTAAGGATTTAAAGTTCTATAGTTCAAATTGTCTAGTTTAAAAATGTAAGGTTCTATCAGATCATTTAGATTGTCAAATTTGAATTTTTTTTAGTGTTGAGTGGGCTTAAGTGCGAGGTTTGTTCTTAGCCTGTACTGGAATGTTCTTTGATTGTCCTTTCCTTCTTGTGATCCTTTCCTTCCCTAGTTTCTTGTGGGATTGATTTATCTCTTACTTCTCTGCCTTTATATGTTCTGTACTTGCTATTGTCTACTTGCCTTTGATTTTCTTTTGCCTTGTGTCCTGTGTTGTCTTTTTATCCTCCCTTCCTACTTGTTTTTCTCCTGCCACTACCAGGTATTCAGCTCTCCCTGCTTTTCTCAGTTCATGGCGTTCCACCCACCCACCCACCCCCACCTGTTAGTCTCCCACGTTGCTCTGTTGCTGTTCTCAGTCACTGGTTCGCTGATCCCCTTTGCTGAAATGCTCCACCAACACCATCAGCCTCCGATTGCACCGATGCTCTCCCATTGCTTTCCACGCTCCTCTCAGGATCTGCTTCACTGTGTTGCCTCTCGCTGCTGGCTCTCCCCTCTGCTGCGCCGGTACTGCTCCTGGCTCCCCAGCCATGTGGCTCCAGTTTGCGCTACTTCTCCCAGCAACAGGACCACCGAGATGGCCCATGGTAAGCTCGCCTCTCGTCTCCTCTCCACAGCCGGTTCTCCTCCTCCTCCTCCTCTCTGGATGGTTTTCCTCCCTGCTCCACAGCTGGGCTCCACTCGCTCACCGGCTCACCTCGTTGTTCTCCGCTGGTGTGTTTTGCCTCTCTGCTCACCTCGCTTCAATGGGCCTCCGTGCTCTTGGGTAGGCCTCTTGAGTGCAGCTGGGCTTCTCTCAACAGGCCAAGTTTACTGTGGATCGTTTTCCTCCTATTTCTCCAGTCTTTCCTCTCCTTTTCCTTTCTCCACTTATTTTTCTTTCTCTATGATTTATTCTATGATTTGTCTTTCCCTCTCCACCTCTCCTCCTATCATCTATCTTACTTTAATAGCAACTTTTCTCTTCTTTTAACTCCCTGCATTGTAATTATGCTTCCTCCGTTGCCGCCATCTTGGGGGAGCCAAATAGAAGGATGTCTATTCTCTAATGTACTTGTCAGCATGCTGCTAACAGATGTTGTGGCCTGCCAGCGGCCTGCGCGGATCGTGGCTGATCCCAACGATGAGGAGGCTGGTGTGGTGTCGTGCCAGCAGCCTGCGCAGCCGGCGCTCGTGTCGGACAGTGAAGAGGCTGAAGAGGATGTGGTGCCAGAAGCAGAGACTCAGCCAGGGCCTTCAGAACCTCCAGAGGCTCCTTCAAGTGGAGATAGCGAAGTGGAGGAGCCTCTCCTCAATGCTCGAGCATGCAGGGCTGCCAAAAGGCAGGAGTGGCTACTCAGGAGGAGGAGGTCTCCTCGAGAGTAAGGCTTGAGGATAATTGGCCACTCCCTTAGCCTATTTAAGTCACATGCCGTTAGTAAGTTTCTTGCTAGAAACAACTTGTAATTATCATCAGAGCATTTTTGGAAAAGTCTTATCGTATCTTGCTTTCTGGACTGGTGGCCAACCTTTGCCGGACTTTGGTTTATTCTTGCTACTTAATAAACTTGATAAGGACTGTTGGTGTGTGTCAATATCCTTGGGACTCCGGAGCTGGGGCAGAACAACAGAGGTTGGTTTGTACATGCTTCCTAAACAGACATCTCCAATAATGACCCACCCTAGGTCTAATTTCTGAGCGTAGGGAGCATTGTGGGGACCATTGATTTGAGCTCTTGCCTTGTGGACTCGTAAAATATCTCTCCCTAGGAGCAAGACTATCTGAGCCTGAGGAACAAGCTCTGGTATCAGATGTGCTATGCGGTTCAAGTGTGGGTGATGAATCACTGCATCTGGAGTAGGGGGATAACCCACTTAGGGGAGGGTCGGGTCGGGCCGGGCCAGGCCGGGATGCGCAGCGGGGGTGGGGGGGATCCGGGGGTAATGGGGGGGGGTCAAGCTTGTCCAGACTGTGTTTCCATCATTGGTGAGTGGGAGGGGTAGATATGGCGGGAGCAGGGGGCCATATCATGTTAAGGGAGTACGCACCTGCTGTCTTCAAGCGGTAGGGCGCTCCAGCCCCCAAAGCTCTACTCGATTTCCAGGTTGCACAGACCCTCAGGGCCTGGGCCTTCGACTGATGTTGTGCAACGCCAGGTCTGTAGTAAATAAAGCCCCCCTCATTTGTGATCTTATTCAGGAGGGGGGAGCGGACCTGGCGGGTATTACGGAGACCTGGTTGGGCCCGGAGAGAGGGGTCCCTCTGGTAGAAATGTGCCCACCAGGCTTCCACGCATTCCATCAGCCGAGGCCTCAGGGGAGGGGCGGGGGAGTAGCGGTTATTATTAGAGAAGGCCTTAGGCCGAGGGAGACCACTGTTCCTCAGACGGCCGGTTGTGAGTCCCTCCTTGTGAAGTGGGGTCATGGGGTTCAGATGGGCTTGTTGATCACGTACCTGGCTCCCTGCCCGAGCTACTCAATGTTATCGCCGCGATGGTGGTTGATACCCCCAGACTTATGGTCATGGGGGATTTTAACCTGCCATCCACGGGTGAGGCATCTGAGGTGGCTCGGGAGTTCATGGCTTCCATGACGGCCATGGACCTGACCCAGATAATTCATGGCCCTACGCACAGGGGGGGAAACACACTGGACCTGGTTTTTGTCTCTGGACAGTGGTTGAGTGATCTTGAGATAGGGGACATAGTCATTGAGCCCTTGTCATGGTCGGATCATGGTCGGAACCACGGTACCCCACCGCAGGGAGGTGGAACCGGTAAGATGGTACCGCCCCAGGCGCCTGATGGAACCTGATAGGTTCCAGATGGAGCTTGGGCCAATCCCCGAGGATCTTGCACACGCTTCGACTGGAGACCTAGTGGCTGCCTGGGATAGAGCGGCTACTGGAGCTCTGGATCGAGTCGTGCCTTTGCGGCCTCTGACCCGGCGCCGTTCTCACCTGGCTCCTTGGTTTACCGAGGAGCTGAGAGAGATGAAGCACTGGAAAAGATGCCTAGAGAGTAGTTGGAGGGCTAGTCTTTCTGAATCGGACTGGACACTGGTAAGATCTCATATTAAGAATTACCTAGTGGCGATAAAAGCAGCAAAATGTACCCATTTTGCTGCTCTTATTGTGTCATCAGATAATCGCCCAGCCGCCCTGTTTAGGGTGACCCGCTCCCTGCTCCACCAGGAAGCGCGGGAGGACCCCTTGGAGGGAAGAGCCGAGGACTTTGTTCAATATCTGCATGACAAAATCACTCAGATTCGGGAAGGTCTGGACTCCAACTGGGTAGGTCCAGCGAGGGTGACGGAGGCAGGTCTTGAGAATGTTATCTGGGATGAGTTTGATCCTGTGACCCCAGATGACGTGGACAGGATTCTGGGTAGATTGAACGCGACCACATGTTTGTTGGACCCGTGTCCCTCCTGGTTAGTACTGGCTTCCCGGGAGGTGATGCGAGGCTGGCTCCAGGGGATTATAAATGCTTCATTGGGTGAGGGTGCCTTCCCCGCCGCCTTGAAGGAGGCGATGGTGAGGCCTGTCCTCAAGAAGCCTTCCCTGGACCCGGCAGTATTGGCTAATTATCGTCCAGTCTCCAACCTTCGCTTCATTGCGAAGGCTGTTGAGAGTGTGGTTGCGCGACAGCTTCCCCAGTACCTGGATGAAACGTCGTATCTAGATCCGTTCCAGTCAGGTTTCAGGCCTGGGTACAGCACGGAAACGGCATTTTTGCGTTGGTTGATGATCTCTGGAGGGTTCGGGACAGGGGTTGCTCCACTGTCTTGGTCCTGTTAGATCTCTCAGCGGCTTTTGATACCATCGACCATGGTATCATGCTGCACCAGTTGGAAGAGCTGGGGGTGGGAGGCACCGTACTACAGTGGTTCTCCTCCTTTCTCTCTGACCGGTCGCAGTCTGTGTTGACAGGGGGGCAGAGGTCGACCCTGAGGCCCCTCATATGTGGGGTGCTGCAGGGATCGGTCCTCTCGCCCCTTTTGTTCAACATTTATGTAAAGCCGCTGGGCGAGATCATCCGTGGTTTCGGGGTGAAGTACCATCAGTACGCTGACGACACCCAGCTGTACATCTCCACCCCGGACCACCCCAACGATGCCCTTGAAGTGATGTCCCGGTGCCTGGAGGCCGTACGGATCTGGATGGGGAGGAACAGGCTCAGGCTCAACCCATCCAAGACTGAGTGGCTGTGGTTTCCGACGTCCCGATATAGTCAGCTGGTGCCATCGCTGACTATTGGGGGCGAATCATTGGCCCCCACGGAAAGGGCTCGCAAGTTGGGCGTCCTCCTGGATTCACGGCTGTCTTTAGAAGAGCACTTGACGGCCGTGACCGGGAGGATTTTTCATCAGGTTCTCCTGATCTGCCAGTTGCGTCCCTTTCTAGATCGGGACTCCCTACACACAGTCACTCATGCCCTCGTCACCTCTTGTCTGGACTATTGTAATGCTCTCTACATGGGGCTCCCCTTGAGGTGCACTCGGAGGCTCCAGCTGGCGCAGAGTGCGGCCGCGCAGGTGGTTACGGGAGCAACATGGAGCTCCCATGTAACACCTCTCCTGCGCGAGCTGCACTGGCTCCCGGTGGTCTTCCGAGTGCGCTTCAAGGTTTTGGTTACCACCTTTAAAGCGCTCCATGGCTTAGGACCTGGTTATCTACGGGACTGCCTGCTACCACCAATAGCCTCCCACCGGCCAGTACGCTCCCATAGAGAGGGGCTCCTCCGGGTGCCGTCGGCCAAACAATGTTGACTGGCGGCCCCTAGGGGGAGACCCTTCTCTGTGGGGGCACCTACGATCTGGAACGAGCTCCCCCCCGGAGATACGGAGGATCCCGGATCTGCACACCTTCCGTCGTGCGCTTAAAACGTTTTTATTTCATCAAGGTGGCCTGGCCTAAATCTTCTCCTCTTTTAAATTTAAATTTTAAATACAAATTTTAATCTGTTTAATTATGGGGTATTTTAAAATTCAGCCAAATTATTTAATTCGTTTTAATCTATTTTAAATTTTGTATCTCTGTGTTTTATCTTCTGTCTGTTCACCGCCCTGAGTCCTTCGGGAGAAGGGCGGTATAGAAATTTAATAAAATAAATAAATAAATAAATAAATAAATTGTCCTGATTCGCTTTGCATGCTCAGGAGATTCAATTCCGAGCCATTTGATTATTAAAACTATCTCCTCACTACATGACAAATCTAAGCTTCTGATGGCATTTTGGAAGGAAGATCACCAGGCTCTATAGCTTTCAGGACAATCATCAAACTTTTCAAGTCCTTGTGTGACTAGCTCACATCGTGCAAGGAGCTTGGCAAGGTCTATGGTGGCTTGATTAGTCAATTGTGCATTGCTGTGGTGAAAAGGTGTTGTGTAGTCATACCTTTTAGGAGTCTCTGGTTTCAGCTGGTCCTTTCTATGCTGCTCTGGAATGAAGGCTAGTCCTGTAGGATAATTTGCAGAGTCAATTACCTTGGGTGTGAGGGGTCTGCTACTGCAGGTGCAGCTTTGCTTGAAGCTTTCTTGTTTGTAGGCTTGGGGCTTGTCGTTAGGCTGTAGTGATGCTGAGTAGCATCTTTGGCTTTATGGGTGTGGCTTGATGGGCGTGGCGTGGCTTGGTGGGCGTGGCTTGGTGGGCATGGCAGGGGAAGGATACTGCAAAATCCCCATTCTCACCCCACTCTGGGACCAACCACAGGTGGTATTTTCTGGTTCTCCGAACTACTCAAAACCTGTCAGAACCTGCTGGATTTCACCCCTGAACTGTGCTCTCTCTTTTTTCATTTCTATTTCTTGTTCAGTGAAGGCTGCTCATGCTTTTGCTGCTTCAGCCTTTGCACTGGCAATGGCAAGTACATTACTGGCTGATGACTGTTTGGAAGAATTAGAAACTTGAGACCTTGTCTTGTATGAAGATGCCTAGCTCTGTGACATGGTGTCTTCTGGAGGTGCTCGACTGTCTAGAAGCTGCTGTATGGCCGTATGCAGGTAGCTGCATCTTTACCCTGGATCTCACTTGCTGGGTAGCTGCTGTTTCACTGTTCTGTCCCCACTACACGTTAGTCTGTCTGCAGCTCGACATGCAGCTAAACCCAACTATCCTCCAATAAAACAGACCATGTGCATAGATCTGAATCAGGGGTGGGTTCTAAATTTTTTTTTACTACCGGTTATGTCGGCGTGGCTTATTTTGTGGGCGTGGCTTGATGGTCATGTGACAATTCTTTAGGATTTATCAGAGGTACTGGTCTACCAGGCTTTTAACTGCTTGCAGAGCTGTACCGGTCTACTCATTTGTTTTTGGAGGCACCGGTCTACCCATTTATTTTTGCAGGCACCAGTCTACTCATTTGTTTTTGGAGGCACTGGTCTACCCATTTATTTTTGCAGGCACTGGTCTACTCATTTGTTTTTGGAGGCACTGGTTTACCCATTTATTTTTGCAGGCATTGGTCTACTCATTTGTTTTTGGAGGCACCGGTCTACCACCACACTGCCTTTTAACACTGATCAGCTGTAGGGCGGCCCTTTGAAGCCCCACGGCAAGAGTTTAAACAGGTTTTTTCCTTCTGTTCTGTCCCCGTACCACGCACACACCCAACCAGCCAGCCGAGGGTTAAATAAACTCTTCAAACACTCAATGTCAGTGATAAGGAACTTGGCAGCAACTCCATGGCTGCCTGCCAAGAATTTTTACTCTGATAACACAGACAAAAATACACACAATTTGAATAGTCCAGTTTGTAATTAAATCCACAGCAAATAGGTGTTGTGTCCGAAGGTGCAAAGTGCCTCACCAGAGATTAGCTTTGTCCGTCACAGAGTCCGAATGGCCACCACACTCCCTTTTATAGCCTGTGGTGTGTGGTCCAGTGACTCAGCTAATCTCTGGCACACCTTCCCCTCTGCTGCACACGCTTCTCCCTGCGCCTCTGGCAAGGGTCCAGCCAGCACTTATTTTCCTCGTCGCTGTCCACCTGTGGCTGCGGGGACGTGCTTGGCTCTGAGCCTATCGTTTGGCCTTCGGTGTCCTCCGGAGGCATTGCCAGAGAGGAGGGTTCTGGAGAGGGAGGCCTTGCCAACTCCTCCCCCTCACTCTCAGAGTCTGCATCTGTCGATAGCCCAGGCTCAGGCAACGGAGCCACAACACCTTCTAGCCAATCAGCTGGGACTCAGGAGGCAGCAATAGATTGGGGGTGGGGCCAAATAAAAGGTAAGAATAACGCGGGGGGGGCGGGGGGTGGGGGGGCAGAACCAGTTCGGTGACATCATATCGTCACCGCTACTGGCTCGGCGGAACCGGGCGGAACCGGGAGGAACCCACCACTGATCTGAATGCTTTATTGAAAGAACATGATATGGTGAAACTGGGGAAAATAGGGATAACATATAATTAGAACCAAATGCAAGATAGACAGTATTAAGTTACTGCTGAACACAACAATTAATAAATACAAGCAATTTAAATCTCACCAGAGATGCTCTGTGTGGGATGTTGGTTTGTCCTTGGCAATACTGCATCCAGTTTTGGTCGCCGCGATGTAAAAATCAGTATACATTCTATTCTTTTTTATATATATATAAAGTTTTTATTTTTATTTTTCATAAACACATTTACGTGTACAGTCATTTCCATCATTTTTCATTTATCTTTTCTTTTAACTTTCATTTTTAATTTTTACTTTTTCGGGGCTGCTCTTTTACCCTTTACCTTTTGTTAAGGATATTGTTGTTGTGTTACCAACCAGCAGAATGTAGAACACAGAGAAACGTTGCTGAGAGCAATGAATAAGAGATGTGCAAACTGGTTTATCAAAAGTTTACTTTATAGTGAAAAAACAATCTCATAGTCTTTAAATCAATCCAAGTCTTTGCCAGTTAAATCAGTCCAGTGATACAAAAATCTTCTTACCATACAAACAGTAGTTGGTTAGAATAACAAATTCACTCTGGTTCACAAACCACGATGGTAGCAGATCCATCCAATGATGATAGCACAATGATAGCAACTCCACACACTATGGTAGCTTATCATCAACTGAATACTTTACAGTACCTTTCTTAAATACGTTTACAACTAGTGATTATCTAATTACAGCATGACTCAGCATTACAATGAATCAGCAGTAAAACTTTAAAGTCACACAATACATATCCATGTTAAAGTCACAGAACACATATATTGCCTGGACAACTTGTTAGACTCAAACCATATCCTAACACCTTTACTCCAACCTTTCTTCTTCACCTCCCCTTCTCTTCCTTCCTGTTTCTCCTCCTACTTCCTTCATTCTTCCTCTCCTTCTCTTTCCTACTTCCTCTTCTCTTCCCCCACTCCTCTCTTCTTCCTCCCTTCTAACCTTCTCCTCTACTCCCCTTTCCCCTCCCTCTTCTTCCTCTCCTTTTCCCTTTCTTCTTTCTCTTCTTCTCTCCTCTCCTCTCTTTTCCCTTCCTCTCTCTCTACTCCTTCCCCTCTTTCCTGTTGTTTCCCTTTTCAGTTCAATCTAAAGTGGTAATTGAGTAGCCCCGATTTCCTAATTATCTTTATTCTCATTTCAATTTCTTATTCCTTTTTTTTTTTTAATTTGATTTATATGCCACCCTTCTCTGGAGACTCAGGGCGGCTTACAATGTGCTCAGCAATAGCCTTCATCCTTTTGTATATTTATACAAAGTCAGCTTATTGCCCCCACAAACTGGGTCCTCATTTTACCTACCTTAGAAAGGATGGAAGGCTGAGTCAACCTTGAGCCTTGGCGAGATTCGAACCTGCAGTAATTGTAGGCAGCTGGTCTTAATAACCAGCTTAATAACAGGGTGCCTTAGACCACTGTACTACCAAGGCTCTTATTCTTCAATTATTATTTATTTTTACTTCATCATTTGCGTACATTTTTATAATATCTCACTTTTTCCCTTTTACCCCTCCCCCTTTCTCCTTTTACTTGACATCATCTGGGTATCTATTTTTCTAATTGTTTTCTCCCATCTATTCTCTATCTATTTTATCTCTATGTCCTTATTCATATTTCTTTTCTAACCAATCATAAAATTTATCCCATGTCTTGAAATACATCAACTCCTCGTCATCTTTTATTCTCAATGTTAATCTATTCATTTCTGCACATTCTAAAATTTTCTTTATAATTTCTCCTTCCAACGGAATTTTATCTGCTTTCCAGTTTTGTGCAAATAAAATTCTAGCTGCTGTTATTATATGAATAATCAAATATGTATCTTCTTTGCTATAATTCTCTGGTAAAATTCCCAATAAGAATATCTCTGGTTTTAACTCTATATGCTGCTGCAACATTCCCTCTAACCATGTTTGTATTTTCACCCAATATTGTTTTGCTTCTTTACACAACCACCACATATGATAGTACGATCCCGGCAACTGATGACATTTCCAACACTTAGCTGATTTATCTTTAAACATCTTAGCTAATCTTTCTGGTGGCATATGCCATCTATAAAACATCTTTTATTTATTTATTTATTTATTTATTTATTTATTTATTTATTTATTTATTTATTTATTTATTTATTTATTTTAAATTTATATACCGCCCTTCTCCCTGAGGACTCAGGGCGGTGTACAGCCAGAATTAAAAAACATAAAATACAAATATTAAAAAACAATTAAAATATATATAAATTTGGCCCAAAATTAAAATACAAACCAATTAAAACATTTAAAATTTCTTCTTAAACCAGCCCGGCTTGCTGGAAAAAGTGGGTTTTAAGGGCATGGCGGAAGGCACTAAGGTCTTGGATTCTCCTTATCTCGGGGGGCAACTGATTCCAGAGGGTAGGTGCCCCCACAGAGAAGGCCCTCCCCCTGGGGGTCACCAGCCTACATTGATTGGCTGATAGCACCCTGAGGAGGCCCTCTCTGTGGGAGCGCACGGGACGATGGGAGGTCATCGGTAGCAGCAGGCGGTCTCGAAGATAGCTAGGCCCGATGCCATGGAGCGCTTTAAAGGTGATAACCAGCACCTTGAAGCGCACCCGGAAGACCACTGGGAGCCAGTGCAGCTCGCGCAGGAGCGGTGTTACATGGGAGCGCCATGCTGCTCCCGTCACTACCCGCGCTGCTGCATTCTGGACCAGTTGGAGCCTCCGGGTGCTTTTCAAGGGGAGCCCCATGTAGAGAGCATTGCAGTAGTCAAGGCGAGAGGTGACGAGGGCATGAGTGACTGTGCACAGGGAATCCCGATCAAGAAAGGGCCGCAACTGGCGAATCAGGCGAACCTGACAAAAGGTCCCCCTGGTTACAGCTGTCAGATGTTCCTCCAAGGACAGCTGCATATCCAGGAGGACTCCCAGATTGCGAGCCCTTTCTGTGGGGGCCAAAGACTCGCCCCCAATAGTCAGTGATGGAGTCAACTGACTATATCAGGATGCCGGGAGCCACAGCCACTCAGTCTTGGAAGGGTTGAGCTTGAGCCCGTTCCTCCCCATCCAGATCCGCACAGCCTCCAGGCACTGGGACATCACTTCAAGGGCATTGTTGGGGTGGCCTGGGGTGGAGATGTACAGCTGGGTGTCATCAGCGTACTGGTGGTATCTCACCCCGAAGCCACAGATGATCTCGCCCAGCGGCTTTACATAAATGTTGAACAGAAGGGGCGAGAGGACCGATCCCTGCGGCACTCCACAGATGATAGGCCTCGAGGTCGACCTCTGCCCCCCTGCCAACACAAACTGCAACCGGTCGGAGAGAAAGGAGGAGAACCACCGCAACATGGTGCCTCCCACCCCCAACTCTTCCAGCCGGTGCAGCATGATACCATGGTCGATGGTATCAAAAGCCGCTGAGAGATCTAACAGGACCAGAACAGAGGAGCAACCCCTGTCCCGAGCCCTCCAGAGATCATCAACCAACGCAACCAATGCCGTTTCCATGCTGTGCCCAGACCTGAAACCTGACTGGAACGGATCTAGATAAGATGTTTCCTCCAGGAATTGTGGGAACTGTCGCGCGACCACACTCTCCACAACCTTCACCATGAAGCGAAAGTTGGAGACAGGACGATAGTTGGCCAATATTGCTGGATCCAGGGACGGCTTCTTGAGGAGAGGCCTCACCACTGCCTCCTTCAAGGCAGCGGGGAAGTGGCCCTCACTCAGTGAAGCGTTGATAACACCCTGGAGCCAGCCTCGTGTAACCTCCCGGGAAGCCAGTACCAACCAGGAGGGACACGGGTCCAGTAAACATGTGGCCGCACTAAGTCTCCCCAAAATCCTGTCCACATCATCGGGAGTCACAGCGTCAAACTCCTCACAGATAACATTCTCAAGACTATTCCTCGTCACTCTGCCCTGATCTACCCAGTCAGAGTCCAAATCCCCCCGGATCTGAGCGATTTTGTCATACAGGTATTGTCCAAAATCCTCCGCCCTGCCTTCCAAGGGATCCTCCCGCACTCCCGGATGGAGCAGGGAGCGGGTCACCCTAAACAGGGCGGCCGGACGATTCCCTGATGACGCAATAGAGGCGGAAAAGTAATTAAACTTTGCCGTCTTTATCGCCACTAGGTAGGTCTTAATATGAGACCTTACCAGTGTTCGATCAGATTCAGCGAGACTGGCCCTCCAACCGCTCTCCAGGCGTCTTTTCCGGCGCTTCATTTCCCTCAGCTCCTCGGTGAACCAAGGAGCCGCACAGGATCGGCACCAGGTCAGAGGCCGCAAAGGCACGACTCGGTCCAAGGCCCCACCAGCCGCCTGATCCCAGGCGGCTACCAGGTCCTCGGCCGAGTCATGTGCTAGAACCTCAGGAAATGGCCCAAGTTCCATCTGGAACCTCTCAGGATCCATCAGGCGCCTGGGGCGGATCCATCTAATTGGATCCGCCTCCCTGTGGCGGGGGGGCAGCGGTTCGAAGATCTAGGCGAAGGAGTGAGTGGTCTGTCCATGACAAGGGTTCCATGTCTATATCCCCAATAACAAGACCACTCAACCACTGGCCAGAGACAAAAATCAGGTCCAGAGTGTGACCTCCCCTGTGAGTAGGGCCATGAACTAACTGGGTCAGGTCCATGGCCGTCATGGAAGCCATGAACTCCCAAGCCACCTCAGACGTTTCACCAACGGATGGCAAGTTGAAATCACCCATGACTAAAAGCCTGGGTGTATCTACTGCCACCGTGGCTATCATGTCGAGTAGCTCAGGTAGGGCTGTTGCCACGCAGCAGGGAGCCAGGTACGTAAGCAACAAGCCCATCTGAACCCCATGACCCCACCTCACAAGGAGGGACTCACATCCGGCTATCTGAGGCACAGTGGTCTCCCTCGGACCCAGATCCTCGTTAATAATAACCGCCACCCCCCCCGCCCCTCCCCTGGGCCCTCGGCTGATGGAATGCTATGAAGCCTGGTGGGCACATTTCAACCAGAGGGACGCCGCCCTCCGGGCCCAACCAGGTCTCCGTAATACCCACCAGGTCCGCTCCTCCCTCTTGAATAAGATCGTGAATGAGGGGGGCCTTATTTACCACGGACCTGGTGTTGCACAGCATCAGCCGAAGGCCCAGATCCTGAGTATCTAAGCCACCTAGTGTCCGAGGGGAGCCTTGGGGACCGGGGCAAGCAATTGCTCTCAGATAGCAAGTGCGAGCCCCCGACACATCATATGGTCCCCTGCTCCCGCCATATCTGCCCCTCCCATTCACCGTGCTGATGGAAAATTCCTCCTTCGGATAGTCCTCCAACCTATACAGGTTTTCTTTATAGGCCAGTGATGGTTAACCTTTTTGGTGCCGAGTGCCCAAAGCGCGCGCCCCGCTTGCATGAATGCGCATGAGGAGACCCCCAAAATGCAAAGCGAGTGCCCCCCACACATGTGCCCACCCCCTCACCAATTTTTGTCTTCCAGGTTGGTGCAGGAGACTTTCCAGGCCCAAAACAGGGAGCAGGGGGGCCTCATGCGGTGCCCCCATGCCGTTTTGGCTTCCAGGTTGGTGCAGGAGGCCTTCCAGGCCCCAAATGGACCACAAGGGGGGTACGTGCCCATGCACCTCCCCCAAAATGCAATGTGAGCACTCCTGTGCATGCACCCTGTCCCCCGCGCATCCGTGGCAGAGACCCAAAGACCAGCTGGCCAGCGGGAGGACCGCGGGCATGCGCGGTGGAGCCGGGCTGGGGCGACGGCTGGCGTGCCTGCAGAGAGGTCTCTGCGTGCCACCTGTGGCACGCGTGCCATGGGTTCGCCACCATGGTTATAGGCTGTTGCCATTGTTAATTTATAATTTCTTTCCCAAAGTTGTTGCCATTTGTCCAATTCTATGGTGTATCCAAAATTCTTTGCCCATGCTATCATTGTTTCTTTTACTTCTTCATCTTCTAGTCTATTACGCAATAAATAATTATATAATTTCTTAATCATTTTCTCATCTGTTCCTGTCAATATTTCATCCAGTTCTGATTTCCCCAAGTTAAAGCCATATTGTCTACGATCTGCTTCATATCTTGATTGTATTTGCAGTCTTGTATACCAATCTATCTCAATCCCTTGACTCTCCAATTCTTGTTTTTGTTTCAGTTCTCCCCGATCTGTCAAAATGTCTTTATATCTAACAATATTCCCCATGTTCACAATATTTGGGTATGTCACCGCTTCTATTGTAGAAAGCCACATTGGAATATTCAAATAATGTTTTTCTTTCACTCTCTCCCACACTGATAGCAAACCATTTCTTACATAATGTCTTTGGAAATATCCATGTATCCTTTGCTTCCCATACCATAAAAAGGCATGCCAACCTAGTTGTAAATCATGACCCTCCAATGTCAATAGTCTTGTATTCCTTAATAAAATCCATTCTTTAATCCATGTTAACGCTGCCGCTTGATAATACAATTCCCAATTCGGAAGGCCAAACCCACCTCTAATTCTTGCATCTTGTAGCATTTTTATGTTAATCCTTGCTCTCTTTCCTTGCCACACATATTTCCACGTTATTTTCTTCAACTCTTCAAAATATTTTTTCTCCAGTTTTATTGGTATAGTTTGAAATAAAAATAATATTTTTGGTAATACATTCATTTTTATTAATGCTATTCTTCCCATTAGTGATAATTGCAAGTTTCTCCATTTCTCCAGGTCTATTTCAATTTGTTTTTTCAGTTTGTGATAATTGTCTTCCTTGAGCATTACACATCTTGATGTGTATAGATAGATGCCCAAATATTTCACTTTCTTCACAATTTGAATGTCCAGTTTCTCCATCATCTCCTTCTTTTGCTTTTCTCTCATATTTTTTACTTATATTTTTGTCTTATCTTTATTGATTTTCAGACCTGCTACTTTCCCATATTCTTCTATTTGTTCTAATAGTTTTGGCGCTGTCTCTATTGGTTCTTCCATGATAAACACCAAATCGTCCGCAAATGCTTGTAGTTTGTATTCTTCTTGTTTAACTCTCATTCCTTTTATTTCCTTTTCCTGCCTCACTTTTCTATTTAAAATCTCTAATGTTAATATAAATAATAATGGAGATAAAGGGCATCCTTGTCTTGTTCCTTTTCTAATATGTATTTTCTCTGTCATTTCACCATTTACCATCACCTTTGCCGCTTGGTCTCTATATATAGTTTGGATCATATTTATAAATCTATCTCCAAAATCCATCATTTTCAACTGTTTTATCATAAATTGCCAATTCACGTTGTCAAACGCCTTTTGTGCATCTAAAAATAACAATGCTATTTGTTTCTCTGAGTGTAGTTCATAATATTCTAATGTGTTTAATATAGTTCGCATATTGTCTCTAATTTGTCTTTTTGGTAAGAAGCCATTTTGATCCAAATGTATAAACTCATTTCGTAATTTTTTTAATCTTTTAGCCATGATTGATGCAAAAATCTTATAATCCACATTTAATAAAGATATTGGTCTATAATTCTTTATCGGTTGCAAATCTGCCTCTTCTTTTGGTATTAAAGTTATATATGCCTCCATCCATGAGTCCAGAATTTTAGCTTTAAGTAATAGTTCATTGAATACTTGCAGCATCACATTGCTTAGTACATCTTGTAGGGTTTTATATACCACTGCTGGTAATTCATCTGGGCCTGGTGTCTTCCCATTTTTCTGTCTTTTAATTCCCTCCATTAATTCCATCATAGATATTCTTTCTTCTAATAATTTTTTGAACTTTTCCGGGATTCTAGGCAGTTCCGTTTTCTTCAAATATTGTTCTATCTTATCTTCTTCTACTGTTTCTTGTTGATACAATCCATTATAGTATTTCTCAATTATCCTCTTCTTTTCCTCACTTCTATAACATATCTTTCCATCTTGATCTATTAATTGACTTATTAATTTCTTTTCTTTCTCTTTTTTCATTTTATATGCTAACCATCATCCTGGTTTATTTGCATTTTCAAAAAAAATTTGCTTTGTAGCTTTTATTCTATTCACCAATTCTTCATTTTCCATTAAATTCATCTTATGTTTTTTCAAATCCAACCAATTTTTAATCTTTTTATCGTGCGGGTTTTTTTGTAGTTCCATCTCTAATCTCTTATATTCTTCCTCTAAATTCTTATGCATTTGTCTATTTTGTTTATTTCGTTTTCCTAAATATGTCATTGCCAATCCTCTAATATATGCTTTACTGGTATCCCACACGTTTTGTAAAGATGTATCTTCTTTCTTATTCTCTTTTTTTAAAAAACTCAATTCTTTTTCCATATATTGTTGGAAATTTTTTTCATTTAGTAATTTTTGATTTAATGTCCATCTCATTTTTTGTTTTTTCCCTTTCCATGTCATTATTATTGGATTGTGGTCTGCCCATACATTTATTCCAATATCAATTTCTTGTATTTTAGCTATTAATTCTGTTGACATCCACATCATGTCTATTCTTGACCACGATAGATGTCTATTTGAGTAGATTATGTACTGCTTTTCTTTTGGATGACTTTGCCTCCAAGCATCTTGTAGACTTAATTCATCTATCAATGTGGAAAAAGTTTTTGGCAATGTTTTTCTTATCTTCTTATTTAATTTTGTAGGTTTATAGTCCAACTCATTGTCTATTATTGCATTGAAATCCCCTAATATACATATCTCTTCATATTCATATTCTATTATTTTTTTATGTAATTTCCCATAATATTCTTCTTGATTATCATTTGGAGCATATATTGCCACTAACAATGTTTGTTTTTTTTATTATTCAAAGTAATTTCAACCATTAATATCCTTCCTTCCTCATCTTCAAAAATCTGTTTGGATTGAATTGTTTTTTTAATATATAATGCTACCCCTCTTTTACTTTGACTGGCAAGTGTTGTATATAGTATTCCTAATTTCTTTTGCTCCAATAGACACTTATGCTGTTTCTTAATATGAATTTCTTGTAGACATATAATCTCTAATTTTAATTTTTCTAATTTGTTAAATATCCTTCTTCTTTTTATTACTGAATTTAGTCCATTTATATTCACTGATATTACTTTTACTTCTTCTTCCATTTTTACTTGTTTATTTGTTTAGTAGTTCTAGTCACTCTTGTTTCTCTTTGTTCTTTTATCTCTTTTGCTTTTGCCCCCCTCTCAATGCTCTTTCCTCTTGTTCCTTGGTTATCTCCTTTAGTTGTTCTCTTTTCTCTTCAGCTTGCCCCTTCTTCTTCTCTCACTTTCAGTTCTTCTTGTTGTTCTATATATTGTTGATAAAATAGCTCTGCCTTTTCTACTGTATCCAATCTGTGCCTTTGTTCTTGTAAGTTCACCAAGATTCCTTCTGGTATCAACCATCTAAAACTCACCCCTTTTTTAATCAAATGTTTCATCAAAAATTGGTATTCTTTTCTTAGATCTCTCACTCTTCTTGGAACTTGTTTCAATGCCACTATATCTCTACCTTTATATTGTATTGTTGTGTTCCTCATGAGTTGCAAGATCTCTGTTCTCAGCGGGTTTTTTGGTAAATCTAACATGTATTTCTCTAGGTAGATTATTCCCCATCGCATATCTTGTATATACTCTGTAAATTTCGTCTATCTCATTAATTATCTTTTCTGGACTTTCTTTCATGGCTTCCGCTAATATTTCAGCAATTTTTTCTGGTAGATTCTCTCCTTTTTCTTCCTCTATATTTTGGAATCTTAAGTAAAAATCTGCCTTGTCAACTTCCAATTGTATAATTGTCTTTTCCTGGCTTTTATCTATAGTTGTGAGCCTATAATCCATCTCCTCCACCTTTTTCTCTGTTGCTTCTGCTTTCTCCTCCACTGCTATCGATCTTTGTTTGTTTCTTCCCATCATTTCTTTCATTTCCTTAAGATCATCATGCATTGCCTGTATCATGCTTTTTAGTTCCATGTTGGTTTTGTCTTGTTGTCTTGTTGTTTCTACTGCTTTTTGTGCTGCAGAGCTTGGTGCTGCTGTTATTGATGGTGATGATAAATATTGTGGTTGCTTCTTCATTTTACTCTCTACTTTCAAATCGCCCAATTTATAATCCAAATTTCGTAAATCAATATTTATAATCCACGTTTATCGTCCTGGTCACCACAGATCTTCAGGTTCTTGATACCCTAATCCATATGTTTAAAAAATGATATAAACCAAACCAAACTCTAATGTTCCCCCTAAAATATCCAGGCAGTGGAAGAAAAAAGAAAAAACAACATCAACTGCCAAAAATTTTTAATAATCAAGAAACAAAAGCAAGAAGTCCAAAGGTCAGCCAGAAAATATAAAAAACCCAACTATTATAAAGAGAGTAAAGAAAAAATATAGATGAATAAAAAATAAAAATCTGATTATCAAAATGCACTAAAAAAACAATAAGTAGAAGAAAAAAGAGTAATTATCCCAAATACAAAATATTAAATGTCAAGAAATGCAAAATCCAAATAAGGGGGGAAAAAGAAAGAAAGAAAAATACAATATCCCTATTTTAGCTTTTCCACATTTCAGGTTTTAAACAGCAAAAAAAAAAAAAAAAAAAAATAGAAGAAAGGAAGAGAAAAGATCCAAAAATTTGCACTCCAGATAGTCAGCAAAAATAATATATCAGCAGAAAAAACAATTCCAACCAAATAGTCTTTGAACTTTGAACTATTATTCAGTTGTTAATCTTTTTCCTTCTTCCCCTTCTCCTCTTTTACTCCCACTGAGTCATAAGACAGTTTATCTCAAATGTTACTCAAGGTCATTCTTTTTTCATTCCACACTTCCAAAAACAAAAAAGGAATTTTTTTCACCACTAGATGGCACTGTATACCTTCTCAACTTATTTTCACTGATCTAAAGTCTATTCGTTCCGACTTAGATCTTTCCGGTTTTAATTTCTAAAATCCAAAAATTATCCGTATTTCAATCTTATTACACACTGCCCACTCTGCTTTCCCTTATTGTCACAATCAGTTCATATTCTTTCAAAAAAATAATTTTTATACTTGGCCAGCAACTTGTATCACCGCTGATTCAAAAATGGGGAGGTAGCCAGATATCCGCTTCCTCCCCTTTCGCTCTTGCCATTCCTTTTTGTTCTAATTAATTTTCTACAGTTCAGGTTATCTCTTGAAAGATAAAAGTCTTATTCCAAGACAGCAATTATCTCACCCAGATGGAATGCCTCGTTCCTCTTTCTTTCTCTTCACTCGTGACTGCTCCGGCTTTGTGACAGCTCTCAATGACTGTCTTCCCAGCTGTAGAGTAGAAGGCTCTTCACTGGTGCTACAGGGAACTTGTGGATTCCCTGTCCACACCAGCCTGTGCCTCCTTTCTTCACTGATCCTACGGATCAGCTATGGTCCCCTATGGACCCCCAAAACAGCTGAGATATTGACACTTACTCTGGAGCTCCAGAGTTATATAAAATAACTGCGTTATTTTATTTGCCAGCTGAGCTCATTATTTCTGGACTATCTGACTTTCCGTACCTTGCCAAGAATTGTTATCAAAAGCTACTACGCATGTCCATCCACCCACATTCCTTCACATTCATTCTTTCCTTTGTTCTCTTGCCAGAGGTCCGGCTGGACCGGCAGGAGATCTCGCTTGCCAAAATGTAACAATTTATTTTTCTTAGTTAGTGAGGTGTTTTATTTTCTTTATAACAAATAAATGAGTTTTATTAGAAACTTTCCTTCGCGTTTCTTTTTCAGAATATTGCAACAAGGAATAAGCCTCGATTCATCTCCTCTAATTAAACCAGGGTAATTAGTCCCAGAGCCAAACATGGGATTAATAAATGCCCTCACATCTGGTAGCTCTCGGACGGTTGATTTATGGTTTTTTCCTTGTTTTGTTATTTCTGATAAGAGCGCATAGACAATTAGTTTTTAGCTACTGAGGTACGCTAATTATCTTTGCTAAGATGCCGAAACAGAAGAAAAACAAATACAAAATGTATTTTGCTGAGAAGGTGGCAGAAAGGAGGTTTTCAGATTTCCAGCCCCTTACTACAGCCACACGCCTGGAACAAGGAAAAGCCGTGGGAACAGAAATGGAGGGAGATAACACAGAAGCTGTTTTTGAAGGAGAAGCACTACGACTGAGGTCAGTAACTCCCCCTTCTAATTATGCCAGCTCTCAACCTGTCTTCCCAGAACCTTCTGAATTTGTAACGCTCGATGCAAGGCTAAAGCAAACTACCGAGCAAAATTCCTCCCACGCAGAGAGAGAAACAATTCATTATTCTCCTTGAAGCCCTAATCTCACCCTGGATGAGCTGGCTATGAAAGCCTTTCGTGACCGTATAAAATTCTATGAACAGGAGCTATCCCAGGCAAAAATGGCTATATCTATGCTTGAGCAAGATAAGGAAGAATCCCGTGACTTAAATTTTTCAAAAAGCGCCATATTGCCTTCTTCTCCAGAGCCAAAGACACTCCCCCTGGTGGATTTTGTGTCAGGCCAATTAAGACAGAGGGCACTGCATACGTCACATGAAAGTCTCCCTGATCAAGTTACATATAAACCTGCCACACAATCATTTCTTGTAACTGGGCTGCCCGAAGCTAAAGGTGCAGCACCATCTGCTGGCAAAAGTAATTTACTACAGGAAGCTGAAATGCCACAAGTGTTTCCACAGGCCCGAAATCAAACACCCCCTGGTGGTGATGGTGCCTTTTTAGATGGAACACAGGCACACTTTATGCAGCAAAGGCAAATGATTGCATCTCCAGCAGGTCATGCCAATATTGCAGATCAAGCACAAATGGCAACTGGAATACAGCAGATTCCAGTGCATCAGCCACAGCAGCTACAAATGCCTGCATATGTGCCCCAGCCACAAGTGCAAAGAGGGCCACCTCCTGGCCCACCTCCAATGGCACAACCAAGACCATTTTTAGGTCCACAACAGGCACAGCAAATACCTCTGCCAGCACAGCCAGCATACCAAGTGCAGGCTCCTTACCAGGCATTTTCTGTCTCTCCACTAACTGGTGAGTCAAAACTAAAAATGTCAGGACACAATTACAAAGCCTGGGTCAGTGAGATTACATTATTGCTTCTTAGAGAAGGCACTCATTTTATGGTTTTTAACCCTCCTGCACCACCTTGGAATTTTGCAATACGAGATCTAGAGATAAGGGCTCGCACAACATTATTGATGTCCATGGATACTGAACTGCAGGTCACTTTTCCACCAAATACTACAGCCCGAAAAATTTGGGCTGAATTGGAAAATTGCTACAGGCCTATCTCAATTGAATCTTCATGTTTACTCATGTCTGAACTCCACGGTTCGAGATTGAAACCTGGTGAACAAATTGGAGGACATTTGACCAAACTGAAAGGACTGAGAACAGAATTGAGAGAAAGAGGCCATAACATTGAAGATATTCAAATGATCAGCATCATTATTAACTCTTTGAATTATGAATGGAAAGATGCTGTTACAAAAATTAACCAAGTCCCGATTGCTCAACGCACAGTGGACAATGTCTGTAGACTTTTAATTGAAGAAGAGGCATTCATGTTGGCCACGCCACACTTGAGAGGACCACCCGCATCAAGAGCTCCAGCTAGGCGCCCCTTCCGAGGAAGGACCTACGCTCCAAGGACGCCAAGATGCTACACCTGCGATCGTGTGGGACATGCCACCCGGGATTGTCCCCAACGAGTTCCAGCTCCTGTCACATACCAGCCCAGAGGAACAGATTCCAGAGGCAGAGGCAGAGGTGGAAGACAAGATCGTCGTGGTCCCCAGCGTGATCCACAAACTCCACTCGCCACACTGGCTTTAACCAATGATCCACAACCTCAACCAGAGTACGACAGACAACTCCTATGGACTTTGGACAGTGGTGCAGCATTGCATGTTACCTACAGAAAGGAACTTTTCACAGAAATGCACGAGCCAGAACCAGAACTATGTGAACTTTATTCTTTCTCCAATCATCCTTGTCAGGTCAAAGGAAAAGGAACTGTTTATGTTGAAGAGCTCGATGCATTCATTCCTGATGTTTATTACATACCAACAGCAACCTGTAATTTGCTTAGTCAGTGTCACTTGTCTAGAATGTTAAAGTTCCAAGTTCACCACCTTGAAAATGCAAGTTACATAGTTAAAGATGGAGATATTGTTGCTGAAACCATATTAATTGGTGGTGTTTATTACTTAAAGCCAAAGCCTAAACCGCAAACACAGGCAAGTATACAAACTCCAAAAAGGGAAGGCACAGGCCCAGAGAGAGATGCTCCAGTGAGAGATCCTGTTGCTATTCCTAAGGCTCCTAAAGCCAACAAAAATAGAATTGGTAAACAGGTTGCTCAGAGCAAGCCTGAGGTTCCGCATGAAAATGTCAATGTTGAGAATTCACTAACTGGTAAACCTTTGCATTCTAGGTGTATCCACAAATGGCATAGAAGATTGGGGCATGCCAGTTTCCGTGTTCTTAGGAAGATGCCGGAGTTCGCAAAAGGTTTGGATCTAAAGGGGTGTAAGGTGTTTTTTGGATTGTGCTGTATGCAAGAAGGCCAAATCCAAAGCAGCAGCCATTCCCAAACGCGCTACACGCCTGTCAACACGCATTTTTGATTTGGTTCACATTGACATAGTTGGTCCTTTCCCGCCATCATTTGGTGGTAGAAAATATTTTCTAACAATTGTTGATAATTACTCTAGATATGGATATGTATATCCTATGAAAGAAAAATCAGAGACTTTTCAGATCTTTAAAGACTTTGCAACCCTTGTTTCTACCCAACATCAAGTTCACATCGCCAGAATCCAAAGTGATCGTGGTGCCGAGTTCATGTCTCAGCGTTTCCAGGACTGGATGCGTAAGAATGGAATTATTCATCAGACTTCGGCCCCTGACACACCGGCTCACAACGGAGAGGTACTGCAAACCATGATGCGTTGTCTCCTAGAAGACGCCAACCTTGATATGATATACTGGGTGTTGTGGCCCCGCCCTCTGAGCCTGTCCCATCGGAGGAAGAAAGCTCCGAGCATGAGGAAGAGGAGTCAGCCAGGCCTCCCTCTCCAGGCCCCTCCCCTCTGGCATTGTCTCAAGTGCCGGTCGAGGGAGAGGAGACAGCTGATTCGAATCAAAGTGATAATGAAACATCATTCCTGGACGCACGCCTCCGAAGGCGTGATAAATGTTTGCAGCAGCTTAGGAGGCGTGCTAGGGATTAGAACTGAGTCACTGGACCACACCCCAGAGACTATATAATAGAGGGTAGTGGTCAAAGGATCCTTGTGACGAACAAAGTAAACCTTGGACAGTCACTAAAGCCTCGTCCGGAACTGCTGGGAGGAATATTATTTCTGTTTGGACTTTCTTGAACGTTCGTACCTTATCTGTCTGTTTGTGAAAATAAAGTCCCTTGGCAGACGGTGTGTCTATCGCTGCCAAGAGGGAGATAAGAACTGGGTGCGTTCCAAAGTGTTTCCTTAACCCTCGGCTGGCTGTGTTGTGTGTGTGTGGGGACGGGGACAGATCATCTTGTTCGTCACCCCATACTCCATCGTTAACCCATGATGGACCAACAGCCGCAGCAGCAGTTACAGCAGATACTGCAGGCCAATCAGCTTCTGCAACAGCAAGTAGCACAGCTAACTGCCCAACTTGCTTTGGGAAATGCTCCTGCAGCTCCCCCTCCTCCCCCTCCCCGTCCGAGATGCCCAGTGAACGTGCCAGATAGGTTTTCTGGGCAGCAGGAGATGTTTCCGGCCTTCTTGGGACAATGCCAACTGTTTATGGCAATGAGGCCGGAGGATTTTCCGGATGACCGGGCTCGGGTGGCATTTGTTATCAGCTCCCTCTCTGGCACTGCCGCCCGATGGGCCACGCCCCTGTTGTTGCAAGATAGCCCCTTGCTCCTGGACTTTCAGGGCTTTTTACAACACCTGAGCACCATGTTTGAGGATCCCCTCCGGGTGCAGACGGCAGCGAGGCGCATCAAGGACCTCCGCCAAGGCAAGCGCCCCCTGCAGGACTATATTGCAGAGTTCCAACTGCTAGGCCAGGATTC
This sequence comes from Pituophis catenifer annectens, assembly GCF_029215685.1. NCBI lineage: Eukaryota > Metazoa > Chordata > Lepidosauria > Squamata > Colubridae > Pituophis > Pituophis catenifer. The sequence continues at coordinate 21,681,392 of NW_027256885.1, forward strand.
GGCTTGGAATGAGGTGGCGCTGATGGACGCCTTCCAGGACGGCCTTTCCGATGAGATGCAGGACGAGCTGGTTCGTGTGGAGGCGCCACCGACTCTCGACGCGCTGGTGACCCAATGCCTGCGCATCGACGCCCGCCTGCAACGGCGACGGCCCCGTCGAGCTCTTCCGGAACCATCGACAGCGTCGGCACCCCCGCGTTTCGCACCGACAGCGCTCCGGACCGCACAGCGTTTTGTGGCGACGGCTGAGGAGCCCATGGAGCTCGGAGCAGCCAGACCTCAACTGACGGCCCAGGAGCGGATGCGGAGACGTCAAGGGGGGTTGTGCCTCTATTGCGGCGAGGCGGGACATTTTGCCGCCTCGTGTCCCCGGAAGCGGAGTGGACCGCTCATGCCTGTTCCGGAGTCTCGGCGTGACCAGCCGGGAAACGGGCCAGGCCTGGCCTAGGGGAAACTCTGGGTCAGGCACGTGACCATGCCCTGCCGGAGTCGGCGGCTGTGGACTGTGAGCCCCCTCGGCACCTGATTTTGAACACCCGGGTGTTGTTGGCTAACCGGTCGGAGGGGCTCCAAGCGCACACGCTGGTGGACTCGGGGGCCACCACGAACTTTATGGACCAGGCCTTTGTGGCCCATTACAAAGTCCCCTTGGTTCCAGTGGACCCTCCGTTGAGGGTCGAAACTATAGATGGGCGGGAACTCGTGGCGGGGCCCATCAAAACCGCTACCCAGCCCTTGCGCCTCGCCATTGGGAACCACGAGGAGGCGATCCAGTTTTACGTAACGGCGGATCTGCACTTTCCCTTGGTCCTGGGGATGGCCTGGCTTCGGGCGCACGACCCTCAGGTGGCGTGGTCGAGAAACGCCATCTCGTTCCCGAGCCTGCAGTGTGTCGACCACCTTCGCCACACCTGCGCCGGCCAGGACGTCTCTGCCCCAAACGTCTCCTTGCCTCCGGAGCTGACGCCCTTCGCCGACGTGTTCAGCGAGAAGGAGGCGGACCGCTTGCCCCCGCACCGACCCTACGACTGTGCGGTGGACCTAATGCCCAACGCGCCCCTGCCCTCAGGACACCTGTACTCCATGTCGGAGCCCGAGCTGGCCGCCTTACGGGACTTTCTGGAAAAGAACCTGGCCCGTGGGTTCATCCGGCCTTCGACCTCCCCGCTCTTGGCCCCGGTCCTCTTCGTTAAAAAGAAGACGGGGGACTTGCGCCTGTGTTGCGACTACCGGCGCTTGAACGCCATCACAGTGCGAAATCGCTACCCCCTGCCGCTGATCCCAGAGCTCATGGAGAGGTTGCGGGAGGCCTCGATCTTCACTAAGCTCGATCTCCGAGGGGCCTACAACCTGGTGCGCGTGAGAGAGGGGGACGAGTGGAAGACGGCGTTCGGCACTCGGTACGGACACTTCGAGTATACCGTCATGCCGTTCGGATTGACCAACGCCCCCGCGGTCTTCCAGCACTTGATGAACGATGTGTTCCGGGACATGCTGGATCGGTTCGTGGTGATCTACTTGGATGACATTTTGATCTATTCCCGGACCCCGGAAAGTCACCTCCAGCATGTCCGCCAGGTTCTGCAGCGCCTGCGGGAGCACCAGCTCTATGCGAAGTTGGAGAAATGCTACTTCTTCCAGACTTCCATAGAGTTCCTCGGGCACATCATCACCCCCGAGGGCATCGCGATGGACCCGCGCAAGGTGGAGGCCTTGCGCAGTTGGGAACCCCCGCGTCGGGTGAAAGACGTCCAGCGTCTGTTGGGATTCGCCAACTACTATCGGACCTTCATCCCGGGCTTCGCCACCCTGACCTTGCCGTTGACCCAGCTCCTTCGGAAGAAGGTCCCGTTCCAGTGGGGGCCCCCGCAGCAGCAGGCCTTCGAGGTCCTCAAGCAGGCCTTCCTCACGGAGCCAGTCCTGAGGCACCCCAATCCACACCGTCCGTTCGTGGTGGAGACGGACGCGTCCAATGTGGCGATTGGGGCGGTGCTGCTACAGGCTCCGGTGGATGGCGGCACTCTTTTTCCCTGCGCATACTACTCCCGGAAACTCAACCCGTCCGAGCCCAACTACACCATCTGGGAAAAGGAGTTGCTGGCCATCAAGGCCGCGTTTGAGGCTTGGCGACATCACCTCGAGGGGGCCCGACACCAGGTGGAGGTGCGGACGGACCATCGGAACCTGGAGCACCTCACCACGGCCAGGAAGTTGAACCAGCGGCAGATCCGGTGGTCGTTGTTTTTCGCCCGGTTCAACTTCCACGTCACCTACATTCCGAGCAACCTCAACCAGAGGGCGGACGCGCTATCCCGTAAGCCGGAATACTTTTGCCCCAAGGACTCCCTTCCCCCCCGGACGGTGCTGCCAGCGGACTCCTTGGCCGCGGTCCAGGAACCGGTGGACCTGCGGGCTCAGGTGCTGGAAGCACAGCGACGGGACGACTGGTCGCAGCAGCGGAGAGCGGACGTCGGCCCCGCGTCCCCATGGACCGTGGAGGAGGGCTTGCTCAGACATCGGGGTCGGCTGTACGTGCCCACGAGTCCGCTCCGAGCCCTCGTCATGAACCAGTGTCATGACAACCCCGCGGCGGGGCACTTCGGCTTCTTTAAGACTTTGAACCTGGTGACACGGACTTTTTGGTGGCCTTGGGTACGGCACGACGTGCACGCCTACGTGACGTCCTGTGTGACGTGCCGACAGGCCAAAGCCGCGTCCGGCCCCCCTCCCGGACTCCTCCAGCTGCTGCCGACACCGGAGAGACCGTGGGGAGCCATCTCCATGGACTTCCTGACAGACCTGCCCCTGTCCGCTATGTACACGACCGTCCTCGTGGTGGTGGATGCGCTCACGAAGATGGCACATTTCATCCCGTGCCGCGGCCTGCCCTCGGCCCGCACCACGGCTCGCCTGTTCCTGCAACATATCTTCCGCCTCCACGGCCTGCCGGACCGGGTGGTTTCGGACCGCGGGGCCCAGTTCACGGCCCGCTTCTGGAAAAGCCTGATGGCCACGCTGGAGGTGCAGGTGTGCCTGTCGTCGTCGCACCATCCAGAGACTGACGGGGGCACGGAGAAGGTCATCGGCATACTGGAGCAGTACCTCCGCTGTTTTGTCAACCAGCAGCAGGACAACTGGGCCGAGTACCTTCCCCTGGCGGAGTTCGCCTTTAATAACTCCCAACACACCTCCACCCAGATGACCCCGTTCCATGCCAACGTCGGATACCATCCACGGCTTTTCCCGTTGACCATCATGGACTCCCCTGTTCCCGAGACCCGGGACTTCCTCTCAGAGCTGCAGGCGGTGCAGCAACTGGTGCGGCGGCAGCTGATCTGGGCGAAAGAGGATTATAAACGGTTCGCCGATTGCGCCCGCCGGGCGACGCCACCACTGGAAGTAGGAGATCGGGTGTGGTTGTCCACGAAACACCTCCCCACGGACCGGCCGGTGAGGAAACTGGCCCACTGCTTTATCGGTCCCTTCCCTATCGAGGCGGTCATCAATCCGGTGGCCTATCGATTGACTCTACCCCGTTCCATGCGGCTCCACCCTGTTTTTCATCGGTCCCTCCTGGTCCCTGAGGCCCCCGCGAGCCATCTCCGCCGCCCACCGACGCCTGCCCCCCCAGCCGCAGCCGACGAGGACGACGCCTCGACATACGAGGTGGACAGTATCCGGGACTCCCGTTGGCTGAAGGGGCACTTCCAATACCTCATCGCCTGGAAGGGGTACGGGCCTGAGGATTTCACCTGGGTGGACGCGTCTGCCGTTCAGGCCCCTGACCTGGTGCGGGCTTTCCACGAACAGTTCCCGTCCCGACCCCATCCCGACCGTCAGACCCGGGGGAAGGGCCCTGCGGTGGGGGATAGTGTTGTGGCCCCGCCCTCTGAGCCTGTCCCATCGGAGGAAGAAAGCTCCGAGCATGAGGAAGAGGAGTCAGCCAGGCCTCCCTCTCCAGGCCCCTCCCCTCTGGCATTGTCTCAAGTGCCGGTCGAGGGAGAGGAGACAGCTGATTCGAATCAAAGTGATAATGAAACATCATTCCTGGACGCACGCCTCCGAAGGCGTGATAAACGTTTGCAGCAGCTTAGGAGGCGTGCTAGGGATTAGAACTGAGTCACTGGACCACACCCCAGAGACTATATAATAGAGGGTAGTGGTCAAAGGATCCTTGTGACGAACAAAGTAAACCTTGGACAGTCACTAAAGCCTCGTCCGGAACTGCTGGGAGGAATATTATTTCTGTTTGGACTTTCTTGAACGTTCGTACCTTATCTGTCTGTTTGTGAAAATAAAGTCCCTTGGCAGACGGTGTGTCTATCGCTGCCAAGAGGGAGATAAGAACTGGGTGCATTCCAAAGTGTTTCCTTAACCCTCGGCTGGCTGTGTTGTGTGTGTGTGGGGACGGGGACAGATCACTGGGGTGAAGCTATCAAGTATGCAAATTACATTGTCAACCGTACTTGGAGCAGTGCAACAAATCAGACTCCTTTCTTCATGTTGTATGGCTACAAGCCCGATCTTAAAAACATCCATATTTTTGGTTCATACGCTATGGTGAACATTCCCTTAGCTCAAAGAAGAAAAGGAAGTCCAGCAGCAAAGAGACTGAGATTTATGGGTATTGATGATAACTCAAAATGGAGCAGATTTATTGACTCTAAACATGCAATTGTGATTTCCCAATCTGCTAATTTTGAGGAAGACATTGACTGGTCCAGGATTCATTCCAATGATCCTGGATTTTATTTTCCTAGAGATGATACTGCTGATGCTATGCAGATTGATGATCAAGATTCCACTGATTCTTCTCAACCCGATGTTCCGTCTTCGCAAGCCGTGGATGCTGACGCTAGCGACGAAAGTGAGGATGAGGACGAAGCAGAAGAAGACAGGACAGTTGTTCCAAGACGTTCCAAGAGGGCCACAAAAGGAATCCCTCCACAACGATATTCTTGGCAACTGACAAAAGCACCCTTGCCTTTGATTTGCAATGTTACACTTCCACCTGATAATTTCACACAAATCAAGCAGCTCCCTGATTCAGAGCAAGACAAATGGTATGAAGCAATGCAGGTTGAAATGGACAGTCTAAAGAAACTTAAAGTATTTACACCTGCAAAACCTCCAGCAAACAAAAAGGTCATTGGCACTCGATGGGTTTACAGAATCAAAAAGAAACCAAATGGTGAGTCACTGTACAAGGCCAGACTTGTAGCTCAGGGTTTCGCTCAACGTTATCCTGAGGACTACACAAATACTTACTCACCGACAGTCAGAACTGAGAGTGTAAAAATTGCTTTAGCAACTGCAACTATCCTTGGTTTAGAAGTTTTCCAGTTTGATGTTGACACGGCTTATCTACATGCAGACCTAGATGAAGAGATCTACGTGAGAAGTCCTCCAGGATTCCGACAGCAAGAAGGGGATACCTGGTTCCTAAACAAAAGTCTCTATGGTCTGAAACAATCTGGTTTAATGTGGTACTTATGTCTTACTGACAAACTAAATTCAATGGGCTTTATTAAGTCCGAAACTGATGAGTGCGTGTTCACAAAAAGATCTAACAATGCATATGAGATAGTTCTTGTTTATGTTGATGATATTGTTTATATTGGTCCAAATAAGCAAATGAGTGAAATTTTTGCCAAAGCTTTGCAGAGATACTTCACATTGAAATCATTAGGTCACATTAGCACTTATTTAGGTGTTCAGATTGAAAAAACACAGAAGGGGTTTAGTCTTTCACAAGAGGATAAAATTGAACAAATTTTGCATCATTGCAACATGAAAGATGCTAACACAACAAAGACACCCATGCAAACAGATTTTCACAACTTGACACAAGAAGAAAGTCCTGAGTTCGAGGATCAAACACTTTATCGTTCAGTCATTGGGTCACTATTATACATTAGTTAGTGAGGTGTTTTATTTTCTTTATAACAAATAAATGAGTTTTATTAGAAAGTTTCCTTCGCGTTTCTTTTTCAGAATATTGCAACAAGGAATAAGCCTCGATTCATCTCCTCTAATTAAACCAGGGTAATTAGTCCCAGAGCCAAACATGGGATTAATAAATGCCCTGACAGTGTCGTTCTGCCAGTCACAAGCCACGCTCCTCTCAGTATACATTCTATTCTAATGTGCATCAATCTTGGTCCAGAATAGATATGATTTGGATGACTCTGGAACTGAGTGTAAACATGCAAGAGATAGAAATAGAAACAAACCTATGGGCCAGTCATAATCCAGTTAAAATCAGTTGGAAGGGACAAAAGAGAAGAAGAAGGTGGACTTTAAACCAATCTATAACAAACGATAAAGAATTTATACAGATGATGGAAAGAGAACTGAAGTTCTTCTTTAAAGAGAACAGAAAAGAGGAAACTTCATTACAGAATGTGTGGGACACAGCAAAAGTCTATATCAGAGGATTAGCTATAACCTATATAGCAAAGAAAAATAAGAAAAAGAAACAATATTAAAAGACTTTGAAAGAAGAATATAAAGGACTTGAAACAGAGTTACAAAAAGAAACACAAAAGGTATGCTTAAAAAACCAAATGGAGATGATTAAACATAAGTTACATATAATGGAAAAAGATGAACTGGCACAACAAATAAAAAGAACAAAACTTTTTTTTTGATAATGCTAATAAACCTGGAAGATGGTTAGCCTATAAACTGAAGAAGGAAAAAGAGAAGAAATGGATAAGTAAATTGCAGGATGAGGAAGGTACATTACAATACCAAATGGAAAAGAAAAAAGATATAATACAGGAGTTTTATAAGAAGCTATATGACTATGAAAAAATACCAGAGGAAAAAATAATACAATACTTGGAAAAAGCCAATTTACCAAAAGTTTCAGAAACAGTGAAGAATATGTTGAATGAAAGAATAACAATGGCAGAATTAACAGAAGCAATCAAAAGACAAAAAAATAATAAAACACCAGGGCCAGATGGTTTACCATCAGATATTTATAAAGACTTGCAAGATGCATTGAGTTTGTCAATGTTAGAGGTGTATAATGAGGTCCTATTAGAAGCCAAGATACCAGATACATGGACAGAAGCCTACATTACTTTGATCCCAAAAGAAGACTCAGATTTAACACAAATAAAGAATTACAGGCCAATATCTCTATTAAATGCAGATTATAAATTATTTGCTTCAATAAACACTGAAAGATTAAAAAGGTTTCTGATTGAGTTTATACATTCTGATCAAAATGGGTTTTTACCTAAGAAGCAAATCATAAACAATGTTAAAATAATTTAATAATAACAATAACAATAACAACAACAACAACAACAACAACAACAATAATAATAATAATACAGAGCCAAGGTGGCGCAGTGGTTAGAGTGCAGTATTGCAGCTACTTCAGCTGACTGCTAGTTCAGCAGATCAGCGGATCAAATCTCACCGGCTCAAGGTTGACTCAGCCTTCCATCCTTCCGAGGTGGGTAAAATGAGGACCCAGATTGTTGGGGGCAATATGCTATTTAGTATACTGTCTTTGGTGTAAGCCACCCAGAGTCCTTGGAGAGTGGGCGGCATAGAAATGTGAATAATAAAAAAATAAAAATTATTATTATTATTACTAATAATAATAATAATAATAATAATAACAACAACAACAACAACAACAACAACAACAAGCTAATCTTAAAGAACTCAAAGAAAAGACAAACCAACCTGTTCATGGCTTGGATAGACTATAAGAAAGCGTTTAATTCAGTCCCCCATAGCTGGATCAAAAAATGCCTGGAAATCTTTGGCATCAGCAGCAACATACAAAAATTCATGGAATCTTCAATGAACCTCTGGAAAACGAAACTTATGGCTAATGAAGAAGAACTGGGTGAAGTTGAAATTAAACGAGGCATTTTCCAGGGCGATTCCCTTTCACCCCTACTTTTTATACTCTCAATGCTACCTCTGACAATCATTTTGAAGAAGATGAACTGTGGATACGAACTTGCAAAGAAAGGACTGAAAATCTCGCACTTGATGTACATGGACGATTTGAAGCTGTTTGGTAAAACAAAAGCTGAACTGAATTTATTAATTGAAAGCACAAAAGAATTCAGCCAAGACATTGATATGCAGTTTGGAATTGACAAATGTGCAACAATGGCAACCAAAGCAGGCAAGATCATAGAAGAGGATGGAATAGAACTAGAGAATGAAGAAATGATAAAGGCAGTAAAATCAGAAGAAGGCTACAAGTACTTGGGGATTTTAGAGGCCTCTGACTTAATGCATAATAAAGTCAAGGAATTAACTTCAGCCAAGTACATTTGGCAAATTTGTAAGATATTAATGTCCAAATTGAGTGGAGGAAACATCATAAAAGCCATAAATACCTGGGCTATACCTGTGATCCGATACTTTGCAGGAATAATTGACTGGACCCAGATGGAGTTAGACAATTTGGACAGAAAAACAAGGAAGCTTATGACAATGAATCATGCCTTGCACCCTAAAAGTGATGTTGACCGATTATATTTAGCAAGAGCAGAGGGCGGTCGAGGACTCCTACAAGTAAAGCAGACTGTGGAAGAAGAAAAATGCAGCTTGAATGATTACATCCAGAAAAGTGAAGAATCAATGATTAAGGAAGTAAATAAAGGAGGCCTTTTAAAGACAACTAAAACAAAAGCAGAATATAAGAAAGAAGTAATTGAGCAGCAAGCTGAAAATTGGAAAAGCAAAGCTCTGCATGGCCAATACTTGAAAAGTATTGAAGGCAAAGCTGACCAGAAACTAACTTGGAACTGGTTAAGATCAGGAGTACTGTAAAAAGAAACAGAAAGCTTTATTTTGGCAGCTCAAGAACAAGCCCTAGCCACAAACTGCATGAAGGCAAAAATTCAACATGTTACCACCAACAGCAAATGCCGCCTCTGTAATGAGAAAGATGAGACAGTCGACCACCTGATCAGTGGATGCAGCAAAATTTCACAAACTGACTACCTACAACGCCATGACCGCGTTGCTAAGATCATTCACTGGAAATTATGCCAGAAGTTTGGATTTGAGTACAGCAAAAACCACTGGGAACATCAGGTTGAGAAAGTTTTAGAGAATGAGAAACTCAAGATCTTGTGGGACTTTAGGATTCAGACTGACAGGCACTTGGTCCACAACACACCTGACATAACAATAGTTGAAAAGAAAAAAGTATGGTTCATTGACATTGCAATACCTGGTGATGCACGGATTGAAGATAAGCAGCAAAAAAAAATCACAAAGTACCGGGACTTGCAAATTGAAGTTGAGCGACTGTGGAAAAAGAAATCATGTGTTGTCCCGATTGTAATTGGAGCCCTTGGAGCAATACCCAAAGGGCTACCTCGCTATTTAGAAATTCTAAATTTACCGGACTTGAACATTTTGACTCTACAAAAAACCACTTTACTCGGAACAGCTTACATCCTCCGACGATATCTTAACAGTTCCTAGGTCCTTGGTTAGGACTCGAGCTGCTGAGTTATTAACCAGCCTCAAAGGCTGTGAATCTCACCAAAGATTAACCAATAATAATAATAACAGAGAACTGCATTCTCTTTGCGTTCTCTTCGCTGATGATGTAAAACTATTCAACACCTCTGACAATGCTGCTACCCTACAAAAAGACCTTGACTATCTATCAGAATGGTTAAACAATTGGCAACTCCAAATCTCAACCAACAAATGTTCTGTCTTACATATTGGCAAAAAAATTCAAAACACTAAATACAAGCTGGGCAGATACGACCTTGTAGATGACCCTCACTCTGTTAAGGACCTTGGAGTACTCATCTCAAATGATCTAAGTGCCAGAGCTCACTGTAACAATATTGCCAAAAAAGCATTAAAAGTTGTTAACCTAATCTTGCGTAGCTTCTTCTCCGGTAATATTGAACTGCAAACCAGGGCATACAAAACTTTTGCTAGACCAATTCTTGAATACAGCTCATCTGTCTGGAACCCGCACTGCATATCGGACATTAATACAATCGAACGAGTCCACAGATATTTCATGAGAAGAGTCCTCCACTCCTCTACTCGCAAAAGAATACCTTATGCAACCAGACTTCAAATTTTGGGATTAGACAATTTAGAACTTCGCCGTCTTCAGTCAGACCTAAGCGTAGCACATAAAATTATCTGCTACAATGTCCTACCTGTCAATGACTACTTCAGCTTCAACCACAACAATACACAAGCACACAATAGATACAAACTTGTGGTAAACCGCGCTAAACTTGATTGCAGAAAATACGACTGCAGTAACAGAGTCATTAATGCCTGGAATGCACTACCTGACTCTGGTTTCTTCCCCTAACCCCCAAAACTTTAATCTTAGACTGTCTACTGTCGACCTCACCCCATTCTTAAGAGGTCTCTAAGAAGCATCCATAAGTGTACCAGCGTGCCTACCATCCCTGTCCTAATGTTCCCTTTTATATGTATCCATTTCATGAATTCATAATTATGTTTATACTTATATCAGTTATCTATTACATGCTTGACGAAATAAATAAATAAAAATAAAAAATAAAAAACCTTGGAGTACTATGAAATACATAGTGAAAAACAATTAGCACTAATTTTTTTGGATGCCCAGAAAGCATTTGATAATGTAAATTGGCAATTTATGCTGCAACAATTAAAATGTATGAACTTTGACGAAAAATTTACAAATATGATAACAGCAATTTACACACACCAGAGAGATAAAGTGATGGTGAATGGAGATGTGACAGAAAATGTTAATATAAAAAAAGGAATGAGATAAGGCTGTCCACTATCTCGATTACTATTCATATTAACACTAGAAGTTTTAACCAGAAGTATTAGACAAGATCCAGAAATAAAAGGAATGGAAATCAAAAAAGAAAAATATAAATTTCAAGCATTCACAGATGATTTCGTTTTTATATTAGAAGAACCACTAGAAACTGGTCCTAAATTGATAGAGAAAATTGAGGAATATGGAGAAGTGTCAGGGTTTGTCACGAGTGTTTCCAGGATTGCTGTGGCTATCTGCCTACTCACAAACAGTATGGTTTTTAATCAAGCCATCTGCTGTTGGCAATTACCTGCAAGCCTTCCCCGCCCTGGATAATTGCAGGTTAACTCCCTATATAAGCAAGGACCTTTTGCTTGCTACTTGGGCCTAGTCTTCTAGGCCTAAAAGCACAGCTCCTGCAGGAAGCTTGGTGCCATGCCGCAGATGGGAGAAGAATGCAGATAAGGACTCCAGATGTTACAGAGAGACTCCCATGGATGCTTGCCTTTTGCTGTTTTATAGCACGCAAGCTATCATCGGGACTGCTGTTGCTGGATCTTCTTCCTCCCACAAGCTTCAAGCAACGTTTGCTGTTTGAACTGATTTTATTTCAGGTGACTTTCAGCTGTGAAGCTCGTGCTGCTCCCACCATGATGGCCTTGATGATGTATCGACGCCGAAGCTGCTTACCTTCATGCTAGCTTTATTCTTTTGTGAACTGTTTCGGTATTGTGGAGAGGGATCTAGGGAGATAGCCTTGCTTCACATACCCAGATAAGACTTTGTTTTTAATGTGTTTTCTTAAAGACATAGTGCCTTTTAAATGTTTTAAAGTAAATTATATTTTTACACAAGACGCCTCTGTCAGAATCATTTCAGTCTCAGTGTGTTTACTCATGAGCTGGTTCACGGTCCGGGGTACCCCTCAACCCCATTTCGTCACAGGGTTGAAAATAAACAAAGAAAAAACCAAAGTAATAGTTAAAAATCTTACAGATAAACAAAAAAAAAAAAGAATTGACAGAGAAAATAGATCTGCAGATAATAAAGAAAGTTAAATATTTAGGTATCTATTTAACAGTAAGATGTGCAACAATTAAAGATAACTATATAAAACTAATGCAACAAATTAAGTTGGACCTGGAAAAATGGAATAACTTACAACTATCTTTGATAGGGAGACATTGGCATCCTTCAGTCTCAAAAGACTATGGTATCGTGCTCTGGAAAGAGGTCCTAAAACAGCATCTAGTGTGACTAAAAAGGCCAATTCGAGAGTGGCAATCCCTTCCACATTGAGGGCAGATACATTCTGTCCCCTGCCCAGCCCCCAGATTTCACTGGTTCCGGGACTGCCTCTTTGCCTCAGCCTGCCGAACAAGTGTCTCTTTGAATTGGAGAAGGCCATGCTGCGTCTTTAGCCTCCAAGCTGAACGATCGGAGGTCAAGGTTTCCCAGTTGTTAATGTCCATTCCCAGGGCCTTTAGGTCACTCTTGCAGATATCCTTATATCACAGCTGGGGTCTCCCTCTGAGGTGCTTTCCCTGCACTAATTCTCCATACAGGAGATCTTTCGGAATCCGACCATCAGCCATTCTCACAACATGCCCAAGCCAGCGTAGACGTCGCTGTTTCAATAGTGTATACATGCTAGAAATTCCAGCACGTTCCAAGACTGCGCTATTTGGAACATTGTCCTGCCAGGTGATGCCAAGAATACATTGGAGACAGCGCATATGAAAGGTGTTCAACTTTCTCTCCTGCCATGCGTAAAGGGTCCAAGACTCACTGCAGTACAAGAGTGTGCTCAGGACACAGGCTCTATAGACCTGGATCTTTGTATGTTCCGTCAGCTTCTTATTAAGCCATACTCTCTTTGTAAGTCTGGAAAATGTGGTGGCCGCTTTACCAATACATTTATTTAGCTCAGTATCTAAAGAGAGAGTGTCAGAGATAGTTGAGCTGAGGTACACAAAGTCATGGACGACCTCCAGTTCTTGTGCAGAGATTGTAATACAGGGAGGTGAATCCACGTCCTGACCCATGACTTGTGTTTTTTTCAGGCTGATTGTTAGTCCAAAGTCTTGGCAGGCCTTGCTAAAACTGTCCATAAGTTGTTGAAGGTCTTCAGCAGAGTGAGCAGTGACGGCAGCATCGTCAGCAAAGAGGAAACCCCGTAAGCATTTCAGCTGGACTTTAGACTTTGCTCTCAATCTAGAGAGTTTAAAGAGTTTTCAGTCTGATCTGGTCCGGAGGTAAACACCCTCTGTTGCAGTTCCAAAAGCATGTTTCAGCATGACAGCAAAAAAGATCCCGAATAAAGTTGGCGCGAGGACACAGCCCTGCTTCACTCCACTTCAAATATCAAAGGAATCTGATGTTAAGCCATCAAAAACTACAGTGCCCTTCACTTCCTCATGAAAGGACCTGATGATGTTGAGGAGCTGAGGTGGACATCCAATCTTGGGGAGAATTTTATAAAGGCCGTCCCTGCTAACCAAGTCAAAAGCCTTCGTAAGATCTATGAAGGTTACAAAAAGTGGCTGTCTTTGTTCCCTGCATTTCTCCTGCAGCTGTTTAAGGGAAAATACCATGTCAGTAGTGGACCTGTTGGCTCAAAATCCACACTGTGATTCTGGATAGACTCTCTCTGCAAGCAACTGGAGCCTCTTCAGTACGACATGGGCAAGCAGCTTCCCTACAACACTAAGAAGAGAGATGCTGCGGTAGTTGTTACAGTCACTCCTGTCACCTTTGTTCTTGTACAGTGTGACGATATTTGCATCCTTCATGTCCTGTGGTACTCCACCTTCCCTCCAACAAAGACAGAAGATTTCATGCAGTTCAGTGGGGATGTTGTCTTTGCAGCAGTTCAGAACTTCGGCAGGGATGTTATCTTTCCCGGGTGCCTTGCCAGAGGCAAGGGAGTCCAGGCCCACATTTAGTTCTTCTAAAGTTGGTTCACTGTCAAGCTCCTCCAAGACAGGCAGGCACTCAATGTTATTTAATGCTTCTTCAGTTACCACATTTTCTCTGGAATATAACTCAGAGTAGTGCTGCACCCAGCGTGCCATCTGCTGTGCTCGGTCCTGGATAACCTCACCTGTAGCAGACTTCAGAGGGGCAGATTTCTTCTGTGTTGGACCTAAGGCCTGCTTGATGCCATCATACATCCCCTTGATGTTGCCTGTGTCAGCTGCTATCTGGATCCGAGAGCAAAGCTGCAGCCAATAATCGTTAGCACATCTCCTGGCGGTCTGTTGGACTTTGCTATGAGCAGCTCACAGAACCTGTAGGTTGCGCTCACTGGAACAGGCTTTATATGCAATTAGAGCTCTCCTTTTTTCCTCAATGGCTGGCATCAACTCTTCCGAATGGGCTTCAAACCAATCTGCTGTCTTTCTGATCTCCTTACCAAATACTGACAAGGTGGTGTTATAAACAGCATTCTTGAAATATTCCCATCGTTCAGATGCATTTACTTCAGCCGGGCCTGGGAGAGTTTCCTTGAGTGCTTGTGCAAATTCCTCCACTTTGCCCTGATTGTGGGTCTTGTTGATGTCAATTCGTGGTCTTCCTTCTTTGAGTGATGCAATCTCTTTGTTTGCAGTTTTATTCTGCTGCACACCAAGGAGTGGTCTGTATTGCAATCAGCACCCTGATAGCTGCGTGTGATTGTAATATTGGGGAGGTTGGAGCGCCTGGTAAGAATCAAGTTGAGCTGGTGCCAATGCTTCAATCTTGGATGTCTCCAAGAGACTCTGTGTTGAGGCTTTGTTTTAAAGTATGTATTGCTAATGCAAAGACCATAGTAGCAGCAAAACTCCAGCAGGCGTTGGCCATTTTCATTCATCTTCCCGATGCCGAACTGACCTAAACTAGTGGGCCAAGAACTATAATCAGCTCCAACTCTGGCATTAAAATCACCAAGGATAAACAATGGTTCTTTCTCAGGGATTTTCTTGATAGTAGCAGCCAGATCATCGTAGAATTTGTCTTTGGAGCCTGCTGAAGATGATAATGGCTGTGGCTGTGGCTTCCGGCGTCCCGATATAGCCAGCTGGTGCCATCGCTGGCTATTGGGGGCGAGTCATTGACCCCCGCAGAGAGGGCTCGCAACTTGGGCGTCCTCCTGGATGCACGGCTGTCTTTAGAAGAGCATGTGACGGCTGTGGCCAGGGGGGCTTTTCATCAGGTTCACCTGATTCGCCAGTTGCATCCCTTTCTGGATCGGTACTCCTTACGCACAGTCACTCAGGCACTCATCACCTCCTGCCTGGACTACTGCAATGCTCTCTACATGGGGCTCCCCTTGAGGAGCACCCGGAGGTTCCAACTGGTGCAGAATGCGGCCGCGCGGGGGATTATGGGAGTGAGGGGGCGCTCCCATGTGACGCCTCTCCTGCATGAGCTGCATTGGCTTCCGGTGGTCTTCCGGGTGCGCTTCAAGGTATTGGTTACCACCTTTAAAGCGCTCCATGGCATTGGGCCTGGGTATTTGCAGGACCGCCTTCTGCCGCCAATAGCCTCCCACCGGCCAGTACGCTCCCACAGAGAGGGACTCCTCAGGGTGCCAGGCAGTGTCAGCTGGCGACCCCCAGGGGGAGGGCCTTCTCTGTGGCAGCACCTGCCCTATGGAACGACCTGTGCCCGGAGATACGTATGATACCAGATTTCTGGGCTTTTCGCCGTGTCCTAAAAACCTTTCTTTTTCATCAAGCAGGGCTGGCATAAACCCCCCCCCCCTTTTTTTTGAGATGTTAGATTTTTAATTGTCTATGGGTTTTAGTCAGGATTTTAAATTTAGGCCAAAGTTGTGTAATTCTTTTAACAAATTTTAAATTTTGTATTGGGATGTTTTTATTTTGGCTGTGCACCGCCCTGAGTCCAGTAGGAGAAGGGCGGTATACAAATGTAATAAAATAAATAAATAAAATAATGTCGGTGCATATGCGCTAATAAGAGTAACCATCCCTGCTGAGGAATGGAGCTGCAAGGACAGAATTCTTTCACTTCCTGCAGCAGGTGGAGTAATGGATCCTAGTAGGGTGTTTCTGACTGCGAAGCCAACCCCATATTCCCTAGACTCGTTTGATGGTTTTCCCTGCCAGAAGAACGAGAAGTTTCTCTCCTTAACAGATCCCGAGTCTAACAGTCTTGTCTCTTGAAGGGCAATGATGTCCATCTGCAGTCTGCTCAACTCCATGTCAATGGCAGCTGTCTTACGTATGTCATCTATCTCTTGTAAATTGTCAGAAAGGCCGGGGGTCATTGTCCGAACATTCCAGGTGCCCAACTTTAGGGCTAAAGTTTTCTTATGTTTGTTGCATGGTGCAAAGTTATCGATCTGCTTGTCGGCTTTGACCCTAAACGCCATGCACCCTGTGAGGTTAACAGACCGTGGCGGGGCAGCACCTTACTGGCTGGGGGCTGCCCAGCTTAAGGCGGGTGGTAGCTGCCCAATGAGGTACAATGACCTCTCCCACTGACGAAAGTGGCCCCTGGCATCACGCTCTACACCAATCAAGCAAAGACTTATAACTGGTAACTTTTTTTTTTGCTTTAATTTATATGCCGCCCTTCTCCGGAGACTTACAATGCGTTAAGCAATAGCCTTCATACTTTTGTATATTTATACAAAGTCAGCTTATTGCCCCCACAATCTGGGTCCTCATTTCACCTACCTTTGAAAGAATGGAAGGCTGAGTCAACCTTGAACTGCCACTTCCCGTGTTGTTTCAATGCTGTATGCAAAGCTGGAGTGTCGTCTCCAGAGCACGAGGCCTGGGTAGATTAATATGGAGGATAGACTGTTACCCAAGCAGCAGATCCCCCCACTCCACATTGCTGAAATAGTCCAATGGAACGGCAAAGCCGATACGATTAGTTCCAGCTGCATCGCAGGAGTTACCAGAACGTGACTGTACACAGTCACAAACTGCTTCCGGGACTCTGGCTCTGGATTTTGCCTCTAGGTTGACTCCTGAAGCCTTTTCCAGTAGTAGATATAGCCACAAGGCAGTGGAGGTTTGTTGTGGTCGACAGGTAAATCCCATTATCGTTTTAAAAAGAGACAAAGACCAAAATAATCCTGGAACAGAGTTTATTCTTTGCAAAGGGCCTTTCTCTCTGAAGTAGAGAAAGACGGAAATAAAACAATTTACACGAGTTTTTATAGTCTTCAGGGACATCAGAATACACGTCACTAAAGTACCTTGGGAATCAGTTTCAGATCTTACATAACATCTTATATAACATATGCAGTACATGATTCCACCCTGGAAATTCCCCAATTCCCAACAGAAATACCCCTCAAAAACATCAATTGCGTACTTCCTTTAATTAATGAGGGCAAGTTAACCCAGAGCATATTTCCTGCAAAACAAACATCCTCTCAAAAACACAGGAATTACACACTTCCTTTCTCATGTTCTTAAATGTCAGTTAAATTATATAATCAGGTTATACAAGGTAAAACAAAACCTTAACATGATTTTAAAATGGCGTAACTCAGGTTATGCTTTTACAGGAATAATTCCTATTTTTCTCACAATCCCCCCTTCTCCTCTTCATTATCTTTTATTCCTGTAAACTATGAATATCCTGTAACAGTATAGAAACTCTTCTCCATACAATAGGTAATTTGGTCAATGCCATGTTACCACATAAAAACATTAACTTGGAGGGAACTTGTATCCTTAGACATAGAAAATGTAACCCTTCCTCCAAAATTCAAAACTTCTTGTATGAAGGTGTATAATTACCAAATAGCTCAGTGCATTGCTTATATCAAAATTCAATTCTATTTGTAAGGCCAATGTATTGAGGAACTATCCCATATGTACGTTTGCACTTGGCACACACCATCTTCAAAAGATGACTTAATACATATCTCAGCTTCCTCAGTGGTGTCTATTAGGGTTAGTGGTGTTTCTATAAGAGAATAACGGTGCTCGAATTCAGTATGGAAACATAGCTGCTACCATGTTATAGGGTAACTAGGCAACACAGCCAAAATCCCCATTCCTATCCACACCTGTAGAATAACAAACACTACCACAAAAAACCCCATTATTCCTAGTGAACTAGCTCCCCCAACATATTGTTCAAAGAGATAAAAGATTATTATCTTACCTCCAATACATCAATCAATCAAGGAGAACTTACATCCACTGGATACCAAAACATAGATTTACACCAATCAATAATATCTTTCCTCAATACAATCAAAAACACAACAAGAATTATTACCACTCCTAGCCAAATACAAAATTCTTCATAAAACTCTTCTTCCATCCGTTGGTCCCCAATCGTCTAAGGTTTGCCATCAAAAAGTCAATTTAAAAGGGTTTGCAGGTTCCGTAGCAACTGTCCTTCCATAAGCCAAAACCACCAGTCCCTCGACTCTGGAATAGCATACCCAACCTTGTTCCTTAGTCCTTACAGCTGAACCTGTAGTTAGCAGAACTTGGAACGGTCCTTTCCACACCAGCTGCAACTTCTTCTCAGTAATGGATTTTATCGGACCCAGTCTCCACTTTTGTATTCATGTGCTTGGAAATCAAGAGGTGGATTCTGTCCTTTTTACCTTAAATGAGAAAAACACTGGGACAGTCCCTGTATATATATTTTCAGAAAAAACATCCTTCAATTCTATCCTAGGCATCTCAACTTTCCCCGCATATGGCAATCCAAACATCATTTCATACATAAATATCCCCAGATCTTTCCTAGGACTAGTTCCTATTCTTAATAGAGCTAAAGGCAAACACTTCATTCAAGGTAGCTGAAGCTCTAACATTAATTTTTATAACATAGATTTACTTATCTGATTAGCACATTCACAACACCCTGTAGAACTTAGCATAAACAATAAATGTAATTGCCAATCAATTCCTAATTGTTCCATAAGCTTCATCACCTTGGACAATGAAATGTATACCCCTATCACTATCAATAAGATCAACCAATGCATATTTGAGTATTATTCACTCCAATATGATTTAACAATCTTCTGAACACCTATCTTTACACAAAGATTACATATATCAATAGTCACACCACCAGCATTTCAATGTAATCTACTTAGATTCATTGAAAAGGCCAAATTGTCAAATCTCTACATATTTTTTTTGTTTTTGCATACACAATGTATTCATTTCCGTACCATTTATATAACTATTGTATACACACCCCTAGACACATATATGCATATACATTTAATAAAATCAATAAGTGCTTGCGTTCCCCAATAGGTTCCCTCATGCACCCATTCAATCACATTCCACATCACAACTTTAGTAAAAATTTTCATCCCATCTTAGTAATCCATTTCCCATTCACTTACACACCCCTTCATTCACTATTTATATAATATCAAGTTTAGAAGGATCCTCAGCTGTCTTTAAAACAGCTGTGATAAGTTCCACCTATCAGAGTTTCCCTTCTCCTAGAAGATGGTTCTGCTGTTTTATCTGCCGTTGGGGCATAAAGCCCTCTTCCGCCTTCAAAACAGTTGACCATCTTCTCCTGTAAACCTGTAAAGGGGCCCTTATGAGGTGATACCAGCCGGGCCAGCTGGACCAAGGTTTTTTTTAGAGAGGTATTACTCCTCAACACTCCTCCTCATTCCAGGACTCCTGCTGCAGGTTTAGCCTCGAGGTTGACTCCTGAAGACTTTCCCGTAGATGGCTGGGCAGCCGAGAGGAACGGGCAGGTTCCTCGGGGCCGGAGGCTTTCCCTTCACGCCGGCGGTAGTGGAATGACAGCCATGGCGGCTGTCCCGAAACTGCAGCAACTGGGAACAAAGATCGTGCTGGAGGAGAGGAGGAGAAGCGAGAAGCGGAGAGTGGAGCAGGGAGTTTGAAAGCTGGGTGAGTTGACTTCTGCCCAGGCGAGAACTGCCCGTAAATGCTGGATTACAAAAAGTGTGCCCTAGCCTTAACAGCGGCTGAGAAACATCGGGGCAAAAAGACTCAAATGAATGGTGGAGAAAAGACCTGTTGATAGATTGTGAAATGTTGGATCTAGCCCAATAACTCAAAGACAAATTTCAATCTTTTGATCTGTATCTTTATTGCAAGCCTAGGTGGATCCTAATCCTAGTGGTACTGGAGGTCACTGACCTTGTACCTCTCTCTTTCAGGTATACATCTGGATCAACTGGAGAACCTCATGGTGGGAGCTATTATACCCAAGAGGAGGGGCTAGGAGGTAAGGAGTGGTTACAGGGGTTATGGGATATGTGGTCAGTTAACCCTTGCAGGACCAGGTGGCCAGGGAGGTGATACTGTTAGGCATTTACCATGACAAAACCCCCTCTAAATGTCTAACTGAGCACCTGGAGTAAATGGTTACATACATACAGAGAATATACATGCGCAAGTACGGATTACATATAAACACACATTTTTGACATGAGGTATGCATGCTGTTTATGTGGCAGGGGTTTAGTGAGAATATCTGCTGTTTGCTCCTCTGTGTCACAGTGTACAGCCTTAATGAAACCTATCTCTGAAAACTGCCTGACGTGTTTGCACTTAATGTCAATGTGCCTAGATCGTTGACCTACAGCATCGGCCCTAGAGATTACTATTGCCGCTTTGTTGTCTTCGTGGATGACTATTGGGTATGAGGGTTCAGCCCAAATACTGCAGAGCAGGTCATCGAACCACAGTAAGTTGTTTGTGGCCTTGGATAGGCAAACAAATTCTGCTTCCGTGGTTGATGTGGCTACCAGTTTCTGTTTTCCAGTGTACCAATGGATGGGGCAATTGTTGAGTAGCAGCACATAGCTGGAGGTGCTTTTCCTGCTTTTTATGTCTCCGGCCCAATCAGCGTCAGCGTAGCAGATTAGTTTTGGTTTCTCGAATATTTCTGGCTCAAGGCAGAGTTGGGCATCCGCGCTGAATTTTAGGTATCTAAGCAGTCTTTTGATGGCGTTCCAGTGTGATATAGTGGGTTTGCTTACGTGTCTGGACAGCAGGTTAATGGCCAAGGCGATGTCGGGCCTGGTCCAGTTGGATATATACAGCAGTGACCCTATTGTTTGTTTGTTTTTTATTGAAAAAGTTTTCAATTACAATTTTTTCCCCCTTTTTACCCCCCCCTCCTCCCTAACCCCCCTCACCACCCCCTCCCCCCCTCCCCCCTATGACTTCTGCAAAATAAAAACGTAATACATAACAGATTATATAATATTTTACCATCCCTTTACTCCCTCCTCCAAATACTGACCCTTACTCCTAGTGATATTATTAATATTATTACTTCCCCCTCTTGCCATACACTTCAAAATAACATTCCACTATAACACTATATAATAACTTCTGATTTAACACAGTAATATTATTATAACTCCCAATTTATCGATAATCTGCCCTTTTTTTCTCCTCCCCCATACTTATGTCTGTATATTAATATAACATTTCAAAATGACCTTCCACTTTAAAACTATATAATAAATCCTACTTTAACATTTAATCTTTTGTGTATATTAATATGACATTTCAAAGCAGCCTTCCCCATATATTCTAGTTTTACATTTATTCTACACTATCCATTTCCTCCACTCCCATAAATATATCTCTTAAACATCCCTTTTCTTAATCTGTATAATCAAATCACTAACCTATCTCCACCCACTTTCCTACAAAATTACCATACACAACAATTCTTAATATCTTTGTTCTTCTGCCCATCCTACTAAAAAATATTCCCTTATATAAACAAAATCAATGACTTTAAACTTATAATCCATACAATATCTTCTTTAATATCTTTCCACTGGATTGCTGACTCCATCATCCGAATTAGGGTAACATAACATCCCCGTTGCAACAGAATATTCAAAATCCTCAGTTATCATCTGCCCCCATCAATAATGAATATCTTCGTATATATATAAGAAAAAAGAAAACAACCACCCGAGTGACTTTATAATTGTAATCCATGTAATATCTGTAATAGTGGCTTTCTTCAGGATTATTAATTCCCATTCTCATAATGGGGTAACAGCCAGATCTTCTGCATGCCCCAGCATAACTCTCTTGCCTTATAGCTCAGCATAAGTATAATACGTTGACCAATGAAAAAAAAAAGAAAACCCAAAAATAGATAATTCCAATCCAACAATTTAAGGCCCTTTTCACATCCCAAAATTACGGCATTGCAGAGGTCTGTCACTCTCCTCAGGATGATATTAACCAAAACTTCGCCTCAACCATCTTTTCATATATTCAGTCATATATTTTTTTAAAAAAATAACTGGCTTCGCTGTTGCTTAATTTAGAAATTTTTATTTTTTTTGTGAGACCTATTTCTTTTTTTCCTTTCTTTTTGTGGGTTTGATCTCCATCCTAATTTACTTTCTGCAAGTTTTGTGTCAACTGATCGGTTTTCATTCTGCTTTATAATTTGATCTTGTTGGTTTTGCTTTTGTGACTCATATTTCTTTTCTGTAAGTTGTGTATCAATTAATTGATTTCCATGGTTGTCTGTAGCTTGGTGAGTCGTCACGTTAGAATCCGATACCACTTCTCTCTTATTTATAAATAATCCAGCTGAGGTGTCTGAAGAATCCAAAGGCAATTCATCTACCAAGGCCTCTGTAACTCGATATTTTTCCTTTATTTCTAACTCCTTCTGCTTGTCTTGTGTTGTGCATAAAGATGTTAAGTTCATTTTTAAAATTTTTTGATAAAATTCTTCCGCTTTTTCAACAGTATTTAATTGATATCTTTCTCCTTGATATCTCAATATTATACCAACTGGAGCATTCCATCTGAATAAAATCTTTCTTTTTTTAAGCTCAGCCACCAGAAAACCAAATTTCTTTCTTTCCAATAACATCTTACACGGGAGTTCTTTATAAATCCAAATCTTTCTTCCAAACAATTGCAAAGTAGACTTAAAAGATTTCTGCACAATATTATTTCTTATTTCTTTATCTGTAAAATAAATCACCACATCTCTAGGCAATTGCCTCTGCTTTGCAATCCAGGAGTTTATTCTATAAACTCTATCGATCCTACAAAATACCTCCTCAGGATGAACCTTTAAAATCCCAGCCAGAACTTCAGAAGATATTTTCCTTAAGTCATCTCTGTTATTTTCCTGTAATCCTCTCAGTCTGATCGCATATTCAGTAAAATTATATTGCATCATTAAAACTTCCTTTTCAATACGTTGTTGTATATTTTCTACATTACAATCAGCTTCCATTTTAGGTTTTTCTTCTAAACTATTGTCTTGGATGTTTATCAAATCATTTTCAATTTTTTCTATTTTATTTTCCAAATTGTCCTCAATTTCCTCCATTTTAGACTCTAATAGATTAATATTTGTGTCCAACCTGATCAAAAATTCTGAGAAACCATTAGCCATTTTTATAATCTTTTCTTTAGTTTCCTGCTTAAATTTCTCAAAGTTCTGATTCATAATCTCATCCCTTCTTACAATCTCCTCCAGAAGAAATTCAATTATATTAAAATCAGTTTTCTGAGACTGTAGGTTAAGAACTTGTTCATATAGTTTGTGGATGGGGGAGACCCTATTGTTGATCTATACAATTTGTTGTCGGTGAAGGGTTCAGATTCCTCGTACATATTCTTTAGGAACTCTGGCTGCATGGGAGTCTCGCTGGGTTTTGCTTCAGACATGTTGCATTTTGATAGCAACTTAATGATCTTTTCTTTCTGGGAGAGACGGAACCCTTTGTCGGTTTTTATCACTTGGACTCCTAGGTATTTGTCGATCTTCCCTAATGACTTTAGGGAGAAGTGGCCACCCAGCTCAGTGGCGAACTTGTCACATCTGTTCTTATGCTTGCTTATGTACAGGATGTCGTCCACGTAAACGAGCACGCCTTCAAATGTGTTGTTTTCTTTCTTTGTGAAGAAACATTTGTCAGCTGAAGTGGCTTCGAAACCCATGGATCTGAGAGCCTTGGCTAGGCAATCATACCACCTTTTGCCCGACTGCTTGAGTCCGTATAGGCTTTTGTTCAGCAGCCAGGTCTGGTTCTCGCCTTTGTTGTATCCAGGTGGTGCTTTGACATATATCTCTTTGTCCAATTCGGTGTGGAGGTACGCTGTTTGTACGTCGAATTGGAAGACTTCCAGGCCTAGGATGGTGGCCACTACCAGGGCACTTTTGACACTCTCCGCCCTGACGGTAGGTGAGTAGGTGTCTGTATAATCTTCAGGGTATCTTTGGGCGAAACCCTGTGCGACTTGTACAGGACCTTGTTGTCTTCTAATGTCTTAACTCTGAACACCCATTTGGTTCCTATCGGCTTTTTGTCCTCTGGAACTTGGGCAGGCGAGTATACTTGAAGGTTCCTTAGGCTCTCCATCTCTTTCTCCATGGCAGATATCCATTTCTCCCTCTCTTCCTGGGGAAGCTCGAGGATGTCTTCATATGAGTTGGGTGTGGTGTGGGTGTCATGGATGGCCATGACGTAGTCTTCCAGCTTCTTTGGCAGCTTGTTTCTGTTCCCTCTGACTGGCCTGCTGGGGGTTGGTTCAGTTTCTTGCATATTGTCTGCCTCTTTGTTTGTCAGGTTGTCTATCTTAAGGGAGGGGTGCCCTTCCTTCCACTCGCTGATGTTTGCTTTATGATTATTGGCTTTATGTTCTCCAACCTTCTTTCCCCCCTGACCATGTTTGAATGCAACTCTATTGGTGGGGATGTCATTGGAGTGGACCCTTGACCAGTTTACGTTTTCGTGGAAACTGGTGGACCTGGAAACGAGAAAACGGTTGTTGTTGTCAATAAATCTGTAGCCCTTTGTGCCTGGTTCGTAACCCACGAATCTCAGTCTTTTTGATAATTTTTCCCCTTTCTTTCTCAGTTGCCTGGGGATGTGGACATCGGCTGGGGCGCCAAATATATGTAGGTGTGTAATGTTGGGTTTTCTGTTGTATAGCATCTCGTATGGTGTCTTATTGATAGAGCTTGACCACAGTCTATTCAGGGTGTAATTGGAGTAGTGCAGTGCCTCTGACCAGAAATGCTGCCCCATCCCAGCATCCTCCAGGGCACACCTCATCATCGTTTGCAACACTCCATTTTTCCTTTCTACGACCCCATTCTGGAAGGGAGAGAAAGGTGAAGAGGTGTAATGCGTTATGCCCTGTTCCCTCAGCCACCTCGTGAATTCCTTGGCCATGAACTCTGAGCCCCTGTCTGTCATTATTTGTCTTATCTTCATATTGTGTTCTATTCTTTTATGGAATTCTTTAAACCTTTGGAACACCTCGTTTTTGTGTCTGAGGGAGTAGACATACCCGTATCTGGTGTAGTCATCCACAATCGTGAGGAAGAATCGCTTCCTATGCCCCACAGATGGTTTCAATGGCCCTACCAAGTCCATATGCACTAATTGGAAGGGGCACTCTGTGGTTCGTTTTGACCCTCTGGGAATGGCTTTGACCTTGATCTTTGAACGCTTACAGATTGAACACTCCAGATAGTTTTTGCAGTTCTTTACTTTGAGACCTTCGGTACATTCCGTCATTCTTTTTACAATGGGGAAACTTATGTGCCCCAGCCTCCTGTGAAGGAGGTGGGCGCAGTTATCATGCAATGGCTTCCCGATAGATACAGACTTGTTGGCATTTCTTTTGCAATTTTCTGCCTCCTGCTGTACCCCCTCTGTTTCTGGGCACTCATCTATTTCGTGGTTCGTGTTGGTGTTAATGCCTTCTTCCTCCCTTGCGTTGGGTGTGAAGTAAGGTAGTCCCTCATGCATGGTTACCTTTCCTATCTCTTTCCCTTGCTTGATCAAGTGGGCCTTTCCATCCTTGAACTTTATTTCTAGGTTTGTGTCCTGTGTCAGTTTGGTGATGGCTAGTACGTTGTGAGGTATCTCTGGTACGTATAGTACCCCCTCTAAATCCCCTATCTGTGTAATGTGTATGTTTCCCTTCCCTACTACTTTGACTTTGTTCTGGTTCGCTACCTTTATTTCTGAGTCTATTTCTGTGAGTGAGTCTAGTAGTTCTGGGTTGCAAGTTGTGTGGTTTGTGGCTCCTGAGTCCAGAAGCCATGTGTCCCTTTCTATCTTATGTTTACCAGTTGGGTCATCGTGCCTGATCCCGTACATGGAACCTGAGTTACTGTCCCTAGAGTTGTCTCTGCGTTCGTGGTGCTTCCTGGGGTTGGGAGACCACCCTCGCCCCCTTTCCTTTGGGTATCTGCGTTCAGGTGACCGCCCCCCTCTGCTGTCGTGGTGTCCCCTATCCCTATGGTTTTTAGGGCAATCCCTCTTTAAGTGGTTCCTTGATCCACAAGAGTAACATTCTGGGGTGCCTCTGGCCCTATCTTGGAAGTCAACCCTTTTTGTTGGCCTGGGATCCCTCCTGGACAGTTGGCGGTCCCTCCTCAGATTGTCCTCTGCAATGAGCTTATTGGTTAGTGTGCCTAGTGATAGGTATTGCAAGCTGAGGCTATCTAGTTGGGTTATGAAGTTGTCCCAACTGCTATCAAGAGAGTTTATGATTATGCTTATCATGCTCTCTTCAGTGATAATTTCCCCCCTCTGCATGAGCTCTGCCTTTGTAGCATTCATCTTCAAAATGTGCTCACTCATAGGGACCCCTGCCTTGTGTTTGGTGGAATGGAACTCCCTAGATATTCTAGTGGTTGTGGCTCTACTCTGGCTGTAAAACAGATTACATAGTTTTTGTACAACATCATAAACAGTCAGATTGTCTTTAATAGATGGATACATAGCAGATGGAATAGAAGTTAACATGATACAAAATGCCCTGTGGTGAATACAGTCAATTTCCAGTGACCAGGGCTTTTGGGGAGGTCTGTTAGCTAGGAACAGTGCATTCTCTCTCATGAGAGCAATTCTTAATTGCTGACTCCATTCTATAATATTACCCCCATCTAACTGTAATTTTGGCAAATTGGCATAATTTGCCCCAGAATTGTTAGGAAAGTTACTTACTGGGGGGAGCTGTCCATGGTCCATAGTGTGATTGAACTCACAATAAGGCTTTGGGATGTCTGTGGCCATTCTGTACTTGCTTGGATCTATGTAACTTGCTTCTCTTGTTGCAGGCAGGTACTGGGCATGCGCGAAGCTCATTTCACGCTGGAGTCCATCGGGTGAGGTTCCTGCTGCTGGAGCTCCCAGGCCTAGGCCTAGGCCTGTCGGTGGGAGGCTGGACTCACCCCCGGTGGGTCTGTAGGTTCCTCTGGAAGGCGGACACCACTGCTGGACGTCTGGATCCCCGGCAAAGAAGCGAAGAAGGTGAGGAGGCGACGTGGTCGTGAGTCGAGGACTTCTGCGGGTCGGCGGCGCGGCAGCAGCGGAAATCGTAGGTTGAGGATTTTCTGCATCTAGCGGCTTGGCGGCGATGGCGGCGGTGAGTCCTCCCTCGTGGTCATTGGTCCCCGGTTGTGTGGGCTGGTCTGGCTGAGGTCGCGGTGCGGGTGAGTAGCCGGTTCTTCCCCTCACTCTTGGGTTTCACGCAGTTGGCGTCGCGGGTGGCGAGTTCGAATCCTGCGGTCGAATTTTCCTGCAGGTGGTTGATTTTTGGTGCCAGTTGTTGGTGTGCGCGGTCTCTTTGGGCAGTTGTGAATCGGTCGATTGGTCGCTGTTGTTTGTCCTGGCCTTCTTGTGGATTCCAGGACTTTTTCTTTGTTTTTTGAGTGCTGCGGGAGGCTCGAAGGTGGAGCCGAGGGCAGCGGTGATGGTCTCGATTGCCTTCTGCACATCGAGATCGCTAGGTGATTTTTTCTTGGTGGTTGTAGTTTCTTCATGGTCGCTTTCAGAGCTAGATTCTTCGTGGTCGCTTCCTGTGTCCCCCTCGTCTGTTTCGGGGTTCGGGCATTTTCGCACCAAGGGATTCAAAACCTGGCTTCCCATTGGCTGATGCTCGTCCCAAGATGGCTGCCGGGAAGAGGGCGCAAAAATGGGCTCGGCCAGCTCGAGGTCATCGGGTTGAGATGGCCTACCCTTTTCTGCTTGCTTTTCTTCCTCGGTTGTCTTTGGGGCCTCGATCGCTGCTTCTTGCTGCTCGAAGAGGCTTTGAAGGTCCGCGATGAGGTTTTCTTTGTCGCTGCTTGCCTCCATCAGTTTCAGGATGGAGAGTTTAAATTTATTCATTTTTTGTGTCGTTTCTTCTTCCAGGGCGGTGGCCCTTTTGGATGACCCCTCTTCGTCTGATTGTGAGTCCAGGCTGGAGTCCTGCTCACTCCCAGCTTCTGTCTCCTCCACGGTGGTGCCCTTGGATGCAAGCTTCTCAGCCATCTTCTTGGTGAGTGCTCTGGTCTGTACTCTGTTTGCTTCTTCAGGGTAGATGCTGGGTTCAGTCATCATCTGGAGTTATGGGCAACCATCCTCTGCTACCATATTGTGAAATGTTGGATCTAGCCCAATAACTCAAAGACAAATTTCAATCTTTTGATCTGTATCTTTATTGCAAGCCTAGGTGGATCCTAGGCCTAGTGGTACTGGAGGTCACTGACCTTGTACCTCTCTCTTTCAGGTATACATCTGGATCAACTGGAGAACCTCGTGGTGGGAGCTATTATACCCAGGAGGAGGGGCTAGGAGGTAAGGAGTGGTTACAGGGGTTATGGGATATGTGGTCAGTTAACCCTTGCAGGACTAGGTGGCCAGGGAGGTGATACTGTTAGGCATTTACCATGACATAGATAGCATTAATTATGGACTTTTTAGAAATGATTTTACTAAAGATTTGGTTTTCTTTTTTTATTTCTCTGGCTATTTTTTGTGGCTAAACGAGATTGGATTATGTTTGAGAGAGAGGAAGGAGAAGAGGAAATAAATATGCTTTTAAAAGTAAAGATAAAAGACAAACGGAGATGGAAAAGATGGCTGCCAGCTGAAAAATGAAAGTGTAAATTCCAGACTGCTTGTTACTTGAAAGAGAAACTTCGTTGCTTGTTACTTAAAGTGGATTATTTTGAGAAAAATTTCAAGAGGCTTGACTTTGGACATATAATCTGTGTATTGGAGGATATTGAAGACCAGAAAGAAGAAACTAAATGGAATAATGAAAACTGATTTATTAAGCGTGACAACAAGAAAAAAAAGGGCGTGACAACAAAAGAAGAACATGATGATACCATATATCGTCTGGACTATTGTAATGCTCTCTACATGGGGCTCCCCTTGGGGTGCACCCGGAGGCTCCAACTGGTGCAGAATGTGGCTGCGCGGGGGATTATGGGAGCGACGGGGCGCTCCCATGTGACTCCTCTCCTGCGCGAGCTGCATTGGCTTCCGGTGGACTTCCGGGTGCGCTTCAAGGTGTTGGTGATCACCTTTAAAGCGCTCCATGGCTTAGGGCCAGGGTACTTACGGGATCGCCTTCTGCCACCAATAGCCTCCCACCGGCCGGTTCGCTCCCACAGAGAGGGCCTCCTCAGGGTGCCGTCGGCCAGACAATGCCGGCTGACGACCCCCAGGAGGAGAGCCTTCTCTGTGGTGGCACCTACCCTATGGAACAATCTACCCCCAGAGATACGAGTGATCTCCGACCTCCGGATTTTTCGTCGGGCCCTAAAAACTTATTTTTTTCAGCTAGCCGGTCTGTCCTGATTTTAGGGTTAGTTTTAAAAATTTTAATATTTATTTTAATTGACAAGTTTTAAATTATGGGCCAAATTTATAAATTATTTTAACTTTATTTTTTAACTGTGATGTTTGTATAGATGTTTTTTATCTGGCTGTTCACCGCCCTGAGTCCGAAAGGAGAAGGGCGGTATAGAAATTCGAATAAATGAAATGAAATGAAATGAAATATATGGAATAGTCAATTCAGAATTAACTTTATAGAACTTATAACTTTGAGGACATTGAAATGGAAAATAAATATATACAGATAGATTGGAGAAGGAAAAAAATGGAATATAAAGTAACAAGATAACAAAATACCATAGTTTGAATTAAATGGATGTAATGGTGTCTGGGAGTTTGATCTTTGAATAATTTTGGGAGATACCTTCCTTCTTCTCTGGGCTCTCTCTCAATTCTATTTTCTTTTCTTTCCTTTTTCTTTCCTTTTTCTTTTTTTCTTTTGTCTCTTTCCCTCTCTCTATTTTTTCTAATTTCTTTTGTTATATTTCTATTCTCTTTCCTATTTTTATTCTTGTTTTTTTCTTTTGTTTTTATTTTAACTATTATTAATATTGTTACTATTCTCTCTCTTTTTTCACTATTATTTTTATCTAAGTTGATTTTATGAATATACAACAATTTGACTTGGAAAAAATGAGTATAAATGATTGAAAATTATGATTTTTTGATGTTTTAATACTTTTTTAAACTTGGAATTTTTAAGCTCTATTTACAGACCTAATAATTTAGAAGAAAGTGTTCTCTAAGGTGCTGGATATTAAGAAGAATTAATTACAGATTTAATGATTATAGAAAATTGATTTTAAAGTGATTTAAAATGTTAATATTCACTGGAAATAAATATGGCACGGGAGAAAGCCTAGGAGAGAATAGGAGCTAAGATATTTGTCGATATACTTTTTTATTTTTAATCAGTTAAAGACATGGAGGAGAATGGATTTAAAAATGAATATGAGTAATATATTGTGAATTAATTTAAAGTTAAATAATTGAATAAGAGAGGTAGAAATGGAGGAAAACATAAAGCTGGACAATAATTAAAATAAAATGTTATGAATTAGTTAAACAAATGAAGTTAGGAGTGGAGGGAAGCATGATTCTGGAGAACAGTGAAAGTAAAGCTGTGATCTAGTCTTACAAATAAGGTAGGAGTGGAGGAAGGCATCATATTGGAGAACAGTTAAGGTAAAACTGAGAACCAGTTAAAAATAAAAATAAGAGTTAGGAGTGGAGGAAAGCGTGGGCTGGAAAACAGCTAAAGTAAAGCTGTGAACCAGCTATTAGAGTTAGGAGTGGAGGAAAGCATACGCTAGGTAACAGTTAAAGCAAAACTGTGAACTAGCCAAAAAATAAAAAGTTAGGAGTGGAGGAAAATATACCTGGAGAGCAACTGAAATATAGTTGTGAACCAGTTAAAAATAGGGGTTGGAGCGGAGGGAAGCATTGCTGGGAAGCAACTATTTGAGTTGCGAACCAGTTTCATAATAGATTTAGGAGGATTGAAGGAGATACCGTTGGTATGCAGTTAAAATTATACTGTGAACCAGCTCAAATAAGTAAGGTTAGGAGTGGAGGAAAGCATTGCTGGAAAGCAACTGTTTAAGATGCGAACCAGCCAAAAAATAAATTTAGGAGGAAGTGGAGGAGACAATACTGGAGAATAGTTAAGCCAAACTGTGAACCAGTTAAATAAATAGAGATAGAAGTGGCGGAAAACACTGCTGGGAAATAGCTATTTAAATTATGAATCAGTTAAATATTAGACTTTAAAATAAAGTATTTTGGGAGTGACAAATTTTAGATGGAAATGTTGATTGATTTAGAAACAGTTAAGAGAGGAGGAAAATATTCCTTGTCAAGATTATGGATATTAGTTGCCATTTAAAAGAGGTACAATATAGACTCGATGTAATGGGTCTTAGAAAAGAGGACTATATATGAAATATTGATTGTTAAAATGACAAAGTTTTGGAATGATGTCTATTTGGAAATAATTGTTTAGAATTTAGGGTGACATAGTAGAATGTTTAAAATCTAAATGTTTTGAATAAGATTTTTTTTCTTTCTTTTTTTTTTTTTTAAAGAGGTAAATGGATAAAAATTGGAACAAAATTGGTTGAGGGAATGTGAGTAATTGTATTTGCTTTATACCGGATCAAATTCTTGCTCTAAAAAGATGTATTTTATGTTTTATGTTTTAAAAAATAAAAAAAAATTCAAAAAAAAAAAGACTTTCCCATAGATGGGTATAACCACAAGGCAGTGGAGGTTTGAGATCAGAGTTTTCCTTCTCCTTCCAAGGCTGATGGACACCATCTAACCGTTTTTTTCCCACGCACCCAGCTAACAAGACACTCACTTACACTCAATCAAACAGCCACTCTCCCCTCCCCCTAGAAACAAGCAGATTCATTCATGAGGTGAACTGGAGCACCTTCCTCCCTGCAGTCACATGATTCAGTCATTCAAACAGACACTCCCCTTCCCCCTAAAACAAGCAGATTTACCCATGAGGAGAGCTGGAGTACCGTCCTCCCTGCAGTCACCTGATTCACTGATAGGGAGACTAGCCACTATAAAAATGAATATACTACCAAAATTACTTTTTTTATTCCAAACGATACCAATAAAAATAGAGAAAAAATACTTTGAAGAACTAAATAGAACAATTTTGAAGTATATTTGGCAAGGGAAAAAAAGCAAGAATAAAACTGAAAATGCTACAGGAATCTAAAAGCAATGGGGGTTTTGGACTACCAGATTGGGAGCTATACTATCAGGCATCGGTACTTACATGGGTAAAAGAATGGATAAACTTGAAACATAGAAGATTATTAATATTGGAAGGACATGATCTTCAACTAGGATGGCATACTTTTTTATGGTACGGAAGGAGTATGGTACTGTTGTGGTCCGCCAGCAGCCTGCGGAGCTGGCAGCGGAGTTGGACAGTGAGGAGGTTGAGGAAGAACATGGGCCAGTCCTGGAGGCTGGGGAAGGCCTGGATGAGGGCTCTGCATCGGAGGCAGAGATGGGGCCAGGGCCATCTGGGAATGATGTGCGGACTCCAGAGCCTCCAGAGGCTGACAGCAGAGAGGCAGAGGAACAGGAGGAGCCTGTTCCTAGTGCACACATGAGAAGAGGCAATTGGGAGGCAGAAATTGGGGAAAACTCCGGGGACAGATGGGATACCTATGGAATTCTATAAGGAAATTTCTGATACAGTGGGACAATACATGACTGAAGTTTTTAATAGAATCATTGTGGAGGGCCGAATTCCAAATTCCTGGACTGAGGCGTATATTTCCCTGATTCCCAAGGCAGAAACAGATCCATCGTTGATCCATAATTATAGGCCTATATCCCTCTTGAATACCGATTATAAGATCTTTGCCTCAATTTTAGCGGGGAGAATGATTTTTTTTTTAAATCATTATATACATAGTGACCAGAATGGGTTCTTGCCACATAGACAGATAAGGGACAATGTGAGGACGATAATAGACACAATGGAGTATTATGAGACGTTTTCGGATAAGGAAGTAGCATTTATTTTTATAGATGCCCAGAAGGCCTTTGATAGGGTTAGCTGGAAATTTATATTTGCCTTGCTAGATAAGATGGAATTTGGAGACAATTATATACGGGCGATAAGATCGATCTATTCAACTCAAATAGCTAGAGCTTTAATTAATGGGGAAGAAATGGGTAAGATTGAAATCGGAAAAGGCACAAGACAAGGATGCCCACTGTCCCCACTTCTATTTATATTTGTATTAGAACCTCTTCTACGGGAAATTAGGAAGAATCAGGGAATAAAGGGGTTGAAGGTGAGATCTGAAGAATATAAAACCCAGGCTTTTGCGGATGATTTGGTTTTTATTGTAGAGGATGCAGTAGAATCAGGTAAAAACTTGCTCCAGGAGATAGAGAAGCATGGTAGAGCTGCAGGTCTCCGAATTAACAGAGATAAGATGAAGATTATAACAAAGAATATGACACGGAATCGTTGGAGTGAATTGGAGAGAGAATTGGGCTTTCAAGTGACGAAAAAAATTAAATATCTGGGTGTTTGGATGTCTTCCAAAAACACGTCTATTATAGTAGACAATTACACAAAGCTGTTAGCCCAAACAAAGATAGACCTAGAGAAGTGGGAGCACCTGCAACTCTCCTTACTGGGAAGGATAGCTACGATTAAAACCCACGTACTTCCGAAATGGAATTACTTATTCCAGACTGCCCCTGCGAGACTGGATAGTGGTTTCTTTAAACTGCTAGATAGTTATGTGAGGAAATTTGTTTGGCAGAAAAAGAAGCCCCAGATTAAATTTAAATGCTCCAAGAGACTCCATGTAGAGGGGGATTTGGTCTACCAAAATGGGAGTTTTACTACCAAGTGGCCAATTTAACCTGGATTAGAGATTGGATGCTTCTAAAAAGGAAGAGGACTCTTACATTGGAGGGTTATGATTTGTGTCAAGGTTGGCACCACTTCCTATGGAGAGAGAGGGGCAAGAAATGTGGACACTTTAAGAGACACTACCTTCGGAGAATCCTATTAGAATCTTGGGAAGGGGTTAGGAACAAGCACTACACAATGATTCCGATTTGGTTCGCCCCATTAGAGGCGGTAACACACTCAACACTATATAACAAGGAAACATCTTTGACTTATCAGGACTTGCTTGACCCTCAAGGGGACTTGAAGACCCGTGAAGAGCTTATGAATCAGGGCAAGAAGGTAGATTGGTGGGCGTATGCCCAAATACAATCGAGAGTCAGAAGGGATAAAGGAAAGGAGGGAATTTATAGGTCACTACAGGAGCTAGATAAAATCTTATTGGGAATTGAAAAGAAATTACTTTCAAGGTGCTACCAGTTCTTGGTATCACGATGGATTGGTGAGGTGATTAAGGACACCATGATTGCCTGGGGGAGGAACCTCGAATTTTCCTCAAATCTGGATAAATGGGATGCGATATGGAATAGGAATATGAAACTTACTTTGTCAACCCCCTACAAGGAAAACATTTATAAAATGGTCTATCGTTGGCATATCCCCCCGGCAAGAATCGCAAGAATGTTTCCGGGAGCCTCCCCGGCATGTTGGAAGTGTGGGAATGGTAGCGGGACATACTATCACCAATGGTGGATGTGTCCCAAAGCAGGCAAATATTAGTCCAAGATTCGGAATTGGATAGTGGAAATTACAGGATATAATATAGAGCTGAAACCAGAGACTTTTTTATTGGGAATGAAACCAGATAAAATATCTAAGGAAAAATGGTACTTGATCCTCCACGTTATTACCGCAGCTAGGATATTATACGCGCAAGAATGGAAAAACAAATTAATACCCACAGAGAATAAATTGATTTGGAAAATTACAGAATGCGCAGAGGCAGATCGGTTAACGAAATTACTTAGGAACCAAAAAGATTCTGATTATTATGAATGTTGGAATTTATGGTATATTTGGGTGAAAGGAAAGGGAGGGAAATGAAACAGATTTCATTAGTGGTATAGGCGCATATTTGTATACGTTAGTTGCAATAATTTTGTATGTATATATGTAAAGTATTGTTTTTAAAAATGGAAATAAACTTTATTTTTTTTAAAAAAAAGAGAAGAGCTGCCAGAAGGCAAGAGCAGCTAAAGCAAAAAGGATGACTCGGGAGTAAGGCCAAGAGATGATTGGCCCCTCCCATAAGGCTTAAAAGACCAGCAACGGCTCTTGGGCTCTTTGTTGGAAAACAACATTGATAGTTTTGTTTCTTGTCTTGCTGCATTTATTTCTTGTCGGCGTCTTCTGCTTCTGAACTTTTGCCAAGAAAAGCCTTTGGCAGGTTGCCAAAGTAGACCAAGGTTGGTGATAAGGCTGAAGAATTGTGTTATGAAGAATTTGTTTTGAA
This sequence comes from Pituophis catenifer annectens, assembly GCF_029215685.1. NCBI lineage: Eukaryota > Metazoa > Chordata > Lepidosauria > Squamata > Colubridae > Pituophis > Pituophis catenifer. Next base: position 21,716,718 of record NW_027256885.1, read on the forward strand.
TTAGTTTGGACTACGCTGAGAATGAGTTAATTCTCAGCTGTTCTAATCAAATCTGTTTGTTTAGAACTGATTGCGTCTGATAATACCTACTTGGGCCTAGGTCACAACAGGTATATACATACTTTCAAAGACACTATGTGAGGAATCCCCTTCATGGGTTACTGTCTTGTCGTGGCGAAGGGGCTTGCGTAGCTCAGTGAAGCTATGATCTATGCCGTGCAGGGACACCCAAGACAGACAGGTCATAGCAGAGAGCTCTGACAAAACGTGATCCACTGGAGAAGGAAATGGCAACCTACTCTAGTATCTTTGCCATGAAAACCCCATGGGCAGTACCAAAAGGAAAAAAGATATGATGCTGGAAGATGAGCCCCTCAGGTTGGAAGGTGTCCAATATGCTACTGGGGAAGAGCAGAGGGCTAGTACTAATAGTGCCAGAAAGAATGAAGCAACTGGGCCAAAGCTGAAAGGACGCTCAGCTGTGGATGTATCTGGTGGTGAAAGGAAAGTCCGATGCTGTAAAGATCTATTCTCCATAGGAACCTGGAATGTAAGATCCATGAATCAAGGCAAGCTGGACGTGGTCAAACAAGAGATGACAAGACTGAACATCAACATCTTAGGAATCAGTGAACTAAAATGGACAGGAATGGGTGAATTTAATTCAGATGACCATCAGGTATACTACTGCGGGCAAGAATCCCTCAGAAGAAATGGAGTAGCCTTCATAGTCAATAAAAGAGTAGGAAAAGCTAGAAGGGCTAGAAAAAAAATAGAAAAAAAATAAAAAAAAATAAAAATATTAAAAAAAATTTAAAAAATGAAAAAAAAAGAGTAGGAAAAGCAATACTGGGATACAATCCCCAAAATGACAGAATGATCTCAGTTCGAATCCAAGGCAAACCATTCAATATCACAGTAGTCCAAGTCTATGCCCCAACCACTGGTGCTGAAGAGGATGAAATTGACCGGTTCCATGAAGACCTACAGCACCTTATAGAATTAACACCAAAGAATGATGTCCTTATCATCACGGGGGATTGGAATGCTAAAGTAGGAAGCCAAAAGATAACCGGAATAACAGGCAAGTTCGGCCTTGGAGTACAAAATGAAGCAGGGCACAGGCTGATAGAATTTTGTCAAGAGAATACGATAGTCATAGCAAACACTCTGTTCCAACAACCCAAGAGACGACTCTACACATGGGCATCATCAGACGGTCAACACAGAACTCAGATTGACTATGTGCTCTGCAGCCAAAGATGGAGAAGCTCTATACAGTCAGTAAAAACAAGACCAGGAGCTGACTGTGGCTCAGATCATGAGCTTCTCGTTGCAAAATTTAGGCTTTAATTGAAGAAAGTAGGGAAAAGCATTAGGCCACTCAGGTATGAACTAAAACATATCCCTGATGAATATACAGTAGAGGAGACAAATAGATTTAAGGAATTAGATCTGATAGACAGAGTGCCTGAAGAACTATGGACGGAGGTTCACAACATTGTACAAGAGGTAGCAACTAAAACCATCCCAAAGAAAAAGAAATGCAAGAAAGCAAAATGGCTGTCTGAGGAAGCTTTGCAAATAGCTGAGGAAAGAAGGGAAGTGAAAGGCAAGGGAGAAAGAGAAAGATACACCCAATTGAATGCAAAATTCCAGAGAATATCTAGAAGAGATAAGAATGCCTTCTTAAATGAACAGTGCAAAGAAATAGAAGAAAACAATAGAATAGGGAGGACCAGAGATCTCTTCAAGAAAATTGGAGATATGAAGGGAACGTTTCATGCAAAGATGGGCATGATAAAGGACCAAAATGGCAGGGACCTAACAGAGGCAGAAGAGATTAAGAAGAGGTGGCAAAATTACACAGAAGAACTATACAAGAACAAGCTTAACGTCCCTGATAACCATGATGGGGTGGTCACTGACCTCGAGCCAGACATCCTAGAATGTGAAATCAAATGGGCCTTAGGAAATCTGAGCAACAACAAAGCTAGTGGAGGTGACAGGATTTCCAGCTGAGCTATTCAAAATCTTAAAAGACGATGCAGTAAAAGTGCTAAAAGTGGCAAAAACTTTGGGATAGGAACTATAAATTGACAACGGTTACTGCATATAAGGAAAATCTTTATAAAATGTTTTATAGGTGGCATCTGCCACCGGCAAGATTGGCAAAAATGTTTAGTAATATGTTTGCCAAATGTTGGAAATGTAATCAGACCCCAGGTACTTATTATCATATGTGGTGGACTTGTATGAAAGTAAGAAAATATTGGAAGAAAATACATACTTGGCTGGAAAAGATGATTAAGCAACATATAGATCTGAAACCAGAAATATTTTTGTTCGGTATAATACCGGAGGGCTATGATAAAGGGACCATATATTTAGTTTTGCATGTATTGACAGCAGCAAGGATTGTATTTGCAAAATATTGGAAAAATGAGAACACCCCATCAGATGAGGATGTAATTCGGAAAATATTAGACTGCAGAGATGGACAGATTGACTTTTAAAATAAAAGACAAAGAAGACACAGAATATTACTTGATATGGAATAGATTTTATGAGTGGTTAGAGATAACAGGTAGAAATTAGATGAAAGATTATTGCTATGTATGAATTAAATATAAAGATGGTTTATAATTATAAATATGCCAATATAATTAACAGAATTAGAAATCAGCTAATATAAAGAGAAATTTAGCCAAAACTATTCTGTTACATTATTATTATTGTTACCAGTATATGTGTTAACATTTCTTTTTGTTCTTTCTTTGTTTTTCTTTTGTAAATGATATACCCTGACAATACACTGTATTCAAAATGTTTATGAATATAAAAAAAGAAATGTGGGAGGATGGGTCCGCTGCTTCTCATCCACCACTGTTCCTCTTTGGTAATTTGGCCTTTCTTAGTGAGGTCACTGAGGGTTCTCTTGATCTGGTTGTATAGTTTTTGTATTTTATTGGTGTTCACAGGGATGTAAGTTTCTTTGTCTTCCAGGATTTCTTTTCCTTTTTGTAGGTATTGTGGTCTGTCCATAATCATAATCAAGAAGTTGGTTGTGGTATACTTTGTTAAATGCCTTACTGAAGTCTAAGTATATTATGTCCACAGCATTTTGCTGGTCTACTAATTTAGTGACTTTGTCAAAGAATGAAATAAGATTGGTTTGTCATGATCTGTTTTTAACAAACATGTGATGGCTTCTAGTTATAACTTTATTTGTTTCTAGATGTTCACATATTTATTTGTTGATTATCTTTCCCAGTATCTTCCCAGGTATTGATGTTAGGCTGATTGGTCTGTAGTTTCCTGGCTCTGTTCCCCCCCCCCTTTTTTTTTTTATTAAGATGGGAACCAGATCAGCTCTTTTCCAATCCTCCTGTAGTTCTCCAGTGCTCCAGGATTTTTGAAAGATTCTGTTCATTCTGAGCCTTTGCTTTCCTGACTTCATCTTTGCAGATTTGGGCTATCTGCTGATATTCTGCCTTAGTTATGTGTCCCTCTTTCCATTTTTTCATTTTTGTCTTTCATTTTATCAGAGAGATCTTTGTGCAAACATACTGGTTTCTGGACTTCTTGCTTTCCTTTTTCAGTGGTATTGTGCTGGACTGGGCTCTTATGATCATATTTTTCAGCATTTCCCATGCTTCTTGAGTTGTTTTCCCCTTTAGGATTTTCATCAACTGACTCTTTCTTAGGCTCCGAGTTTGTTAAAATCAGCTCTTTTAAAGTTTAAGACACTGGTTGGATTATGTTCTATTGCTTTTGTTTGCATTATATTGAATTCCAGTATGACGTGGGCACTCTTGCCCAAAGTTCCAGCAACTTCAACTCCATCACCTCTTTTCTTTTTGCAAGAATTGGGTCCAGTATAGCTTTTTCTCTAGTTCCATCCTCTACCTTTTGGATGACAAAGTTGTCAGCTAAATTGGTTGGGAATCTGTACAATCTCCCACTTGCTGCAGAGTTTGTCTTCCAGTTGATGTCAGGGTAATTAAAGTCTCCCGTTACTACTGTGTTATGCTTCGTAAATACATTTGTTAATGATTAGCAAAAAGTTCATCTATTTCTTCTGCTTGGTTGGGTGGCAAAGTAGTATATGCCTATAGCAGTGATGGTTAACCTATTCGGCACAGAGTGCCGAAACTGGAGCGCGCATGCCGGAGTGCCGGAACCTGGAAGAAAGTAGCTGGCCACCAAGCACGTGCCCACAGAGAGGGCTCTGCATGCCACCTCTGGCATGCATGCCGTAGGTTCGCCATCATGGGCCTATAGCAATGTCATTCTTTTTTCCTTTTATACTGACCCATACGCATTCTAGCTTGTCCTTTTTGTCTTTCAGTTTATCAGAGAGATCTTTGTGCAACCATGCTGGTTTCTTCTTTTTCGTTTTTCTTTTTCAGTGGTATTGTGCTGGACTGGGCTCTTATCATATTTTTCAGAGTTTCTCGTGCTTCTTGAGTTGTTTTCTCTTTTAGGATTTTTTCCATGGAATTTTTCTTAGACTCTCTCTGAGTTTGTTAAAATCAGGTCTTTTAAAGTTTAAGACACTGGTTGGTTTATGTTCTATTGCTTGTGTTTGCATTATATTGAATTCCAATATCATGTGCTCACTCTTCCCCCAAGGTTCCAGCAACTTCAACTCCCTCTATCACTTCTTCTTTATTAATAAGAATTAGGTCCAGTATAGCTTTTCCTCTAGTTCCCTCCTCTACCTTTTGGATGACAAAGTTGTCAGCTAAATTGGTTGGGAATCTGTTCGATCAGGGCCGGATTTTCCTATAGGCTAACTAGGCTTCAGCCTAGGGCCTCAAGATCAAGAGGGGCCTACACAGTGGTGGGATTCTGGGGGTTCTAGGGGGTTTGGCCGAGCCCTTTGTTAAATTGCTGGTTCGCCCGCCCCTCGCCTCCCACCCGCGCGGCGCCAGCCTACCATAGCCAGGGGTAGGCAATTATGGCTTTTTTACAACCTGTGGACTTCAACTTCCAGAATTCCTGAGACAGCTTGGCTGTCTCAGGAATTCTGGGAGTTGAAGGACACAGGTTGTAAAAGAGCCACAATTGCCCACCCCTTCCCTAGCCTGAGTTCCGCTGCCTGGGATCCACGTGGGCTCCGGACGCAAGAGAGCAGGATGGAGAAAGCAGCTTCCACACCTTCACTCACCCTCACTCTCTGCTCTGTTGGATCGCCGGCCGTTCGCTTACCCCGCCCACTCCCCATCTATTGCTGCCTCCGATGGCTAGAGGAAAAAAAAACTTCAAATTCTTGCCACGGGGCTTCAAAGGGCCGCCCTAGAGCCAGTGGTGCAGCCGAACCCTTTGTTAAATTGCTGGCTTGCCCCGCCCCTCCGCACCACTATTTATTGCCAATCAATAGTGGTGGGCGAGGGGCGGGGGAGCCAGCAATTTAACAAAGGGTTCGGTGGTTTTTTTGTAATTTTATTGGCCCCCGGAGCTTCAGCATAGGTTAATTGGCCTCCCGGCTCTCAGCTGATTTGTCTCAGCTGTTTTGCTCAGGGCTCTTCTGCTTCCTTGCAAAGAGTGCTGGTTTTTTTCCCCCTAGCTATGCGGAGAAACGAAAGTGAAACTGCTTTGCTGTTGCTGCAAGGTTGGAAAATTAGGCAGGCAGAATTCTTTTCTTTTTCCTCACCAAAAAAGGTAGGTACAAACAATGGGAAATTTAGGGAAAAAGAGGAGAGTTCAGGATTTTAAAACACAAAAGAAAAAAAGCTCTATTTAACTAGGGAATGGTAATAATTGAGATACTATTAATTGTATATTTCTGAAAGCAGAAATGGTTAAGTTGTGGTTTGGAGGAATATATGGGGGAAATTATTTGGTTTATTATTATTGGTAAATATAATTAATTGATTTGTAAGAAATTGGATTGCATGGAAATAATTGGAATATTCATGTTCATATTGATTAATATACAAAAAAGGTAGTTATATAACTAATTGATTTATATTAAAATGTTGAATTTATATTAAACAACTAATATTACATAATTAACCAATGTAAGGATGGATATAAAAATAGATGACAATGGGAAGGGGTATAATATAGAATAGAAGGGAAAAATTGAATTTGATTAAGATTAGAGATGAGGATGAAGGGTAATATTGGTTTTTTACAAAAATAGATGAGGAATAAATATGGCAAAAAGGAAATATAGAAATTGTAAATTTAATTGAAATGACTAAACACTGTTTAAATTTGTGAACTGGCCAAATACTCTGTTCAAAGAAAATACATTGTATGTTTGTATGTGTGTTTCTAATTATTGCTATTTATTCATATTTGTTCTCTTTTATTCTTTAAAGTTTAACAATTCATTCTTTATCTTAATATCTTTATATTTGTTTGGGGTTGGCTTTCTTCCCTTTCATCTTTTTTATTGTACAGCAATCTTTCTCCTCAAACCTACCACCTCTGTCTTTTCTTTCCTTCTTACTTTCTCTTCCCCCCTCTTCTTCTTCTCCCTACTTCCTCTTCCTTTCTCCTCCTCCTCCTCTCTTCCTCCCTCTCTTACCCTCCCTCCTACTCTAATTTCCCTTCCCTTCCTTCATCCCTCTCTATTGCTGTATCCTTTTATGCATATGGACTACTCAGAGGGCTGAAAAAGTTATTTTTTACTGGTCCTCGCACTTTTAACCAGTCCTCGAACTTACGACTGTCCTCACATTTTACGTTTTTGCCCTATCTTGTCACCATGGTGAAGAGAAGCAGTTGTGAAATGAGTGACATGGTTGTTAAGAATGCTACAATGGGCATAAATGATGACCAGTCATAAGTGCGAAGACTGGTCAAAAGTGCGAGGACCTGTCAGAAATCACTTTTTTCAGCCCTCTGGGTAGTCCTTTTGTGCATATGGACTACTCAGAGGGCTGAAAAAGTTATTTTTGACTGGTCCTCGCACTTTTGACCAGTCCTCGAATTTAAGATTGTCCTCACATTTTACGTTTTCGCCCTATCTTGTCACCATGGTGAAGAGAAGCAGTTGTGAAATGAGTGACATGGTTGTTAAGAAAGCTGCACGGGCATAAATGTGAGGATGGTCATAAGTGTGAGGACCAGTCAAAAGTGCGAGGCCCAGTCAGAAATGACTTTTTTCAGCCCTCTGAGTAGTCCCTATGCACATAGCCATGGCCACCCGGTCACATGACGAGCTACCCACACCTACACAGTCACATGATTGCCAAGCCACACCCCCAACTAAGCCACGCCCACAGAACCTGTTGTTAAAAAAATTGAATCCCACCACTGGTGAAAGGGCCTCATAAGTGGAATAGCCTAGGGCCTCTTTTCATCTAAATCCGGCCCTGTGTTCGATCTCCCAGTTGCTGCAGAGTTTGTCTCCCAGTTGATATCAGGGTAGTTAAAGTCTTCCATTACTACTATGGTATGTTTCCTACATACATTTGTTAATTGGTTAGCAACAAGTTCATCTATTTCTTGTGCTTTATTGGGTGGCCCATAGAATACCCCTACAGCAATGTCACCCCCCCCCCCCACTTTATATTGACCCATATGCATTCTAGCAGGTTTTCATTGTTGCTTTTGTACATTTCTGTAGAGATGTAACGATCTTTTATATATAATGCAACTCCACCTCCTCTTTTGTTAGGTCTGTTTCTTTTGAATAGTTTGTATCTTTCCATCAGTACACTTCAGTCATGAGTTTCATCCCACCAAGTTTCGGTAATGGCAACTGCCTTCATGTACTAGTAATTCAAGTTTACCCTGTTTGTTTCCTAAACTTTGAGCATTAGTGTATAGGAATTTGAGTCCTTTATGGGTCTTGGGTATGTTTCTTATGTCTCCTACTTTGTACCTGAGTTTTCCTATCCTTCCCATCCCTCTCTACCTCATTGTGTTTTTCTTTTTTTCTTTCTTTTTTCTCTTTACTCCCTACCTCCTTATATGGTTGATTATCTAGTACTTTTTGCTTGGAATTAGGTTCTAAAGGTAATGAAGATTGCTCCTCCTCCCCCCTCGATGTTAGTTTAAAGCCCTTCTGATAAGATGAGCCAGTCATTTTCCAAATATATTTTTTCCAGTTCTTGTGAGGTTCATTCCAGGGGTGAAATGCTCCTGGTTTGGACCGGATCACCCGATCCGGTAGGGATGGTGGTGGGTGGTTCAGAGAACCAGTAGCAAAAATCTCTGTGCCCCACCCCCCACCCCCCATGCCCAGCTGAGCCGCGAGGTCATCAGAGGCTGTTTTTTTACTTTAAAAGCATTTTTTCTACATCTTTGGCCGAAAAAATGCTTTTAAAAGTAAAAAAAAAAAAAAGCCTCTGACAATCCCAGCTGAGTTGCCTGATCATCAGAGGCTTTAAAAAGCATTTTTTTCTGCAACCTCTCCAGCCGAGGAGGTTGTAGGAAAAAAAAATGCTTTTAAAAGCCTCTAACGATCCCAGCTGAGTTGCCTGATCGTCAGAGGCTTTTAAAAGCATTTTTTTTCTGCAACCTCTTCGGCCGAGGAGGTTGTAGAAAAAAAAAATGCTTTTAAAAGCCTCTGACGATCCCAACTAAGTTGCCTGATCATCAGAGGCTTTTAAAAGCATCAAATTTTACATTTCATCACTGGTTCATTCCATCCCTTGCCAGGAGCCCTTCATCTAGGTAATGCAGACTATGTTCTAGGACAGTGCTTTTCAACCTTTTCACAGATTGTACCACTTTTAGGACATGGCAATATTTGAGTACCACCAGTCGCTTAGCAAGGTGTCAAAAACTTGATGACCAAAAAAAAAAAGGAGAAAAGTGATAAAGTAGAGGTAGTCCTTGACTTACAACAGTTCATTTAGTGACTGTTCGAAGTTACAATGGCACTGAAAAAAATGACTTATGACCGTTTTTCACACTTACAGTATGACTGTTGCAGCATCTCCAGGGTCATGTGATTTACATTTGGATGCTTGGTAACTGATTCATATTTATGATGGTCGCAGTGTTTCAGGGTCATGTGATCCCCTTTTGCAACCTTCTGACAAGCAAAGTCAATGGAGAAACAAGATTCACTTAACAACCATGTTACTAATTTAACAACTGCAGTGATTCACTTAACAAATATGGCAAGAAAAGTCATAAAATGGGACAAAACTCATTTAACAAATTTCTCACTTAGCAACATAAATTTTGAGCTCAATTGTGGTCATAGGTTGAGGACTACACCCACTTACCACACTTTTTTTTTTAAAAAAAGTTTTTTATTTTTGTAAACAAACAAACATTTAATACATCAGTCATTCCTTCCGTGTGACATCTCGGCTTTGTCTCCAATCGTTCTTCTTTTTGTTATTTCTTCTGTCTTCGTTCTCATCGAATCAATTACAACAATTCATCACTAACAAAATATTCTGATTATGGCATTTTTATACATAACTATTAATTTACTTATTTGTATCTCTTTTCTAACCAATAGTAGAATTGATTCCATATCTTAAAGTATTCTGAATCTTCTCTTTCTTTAATCATCAGTCAATCTATTCATTTCTGCACAATCTAATTTTTTTTAAATTACTTCTCCTTCCAAAGGTACTTTCTCTGCTTTCCAGTGTTGTGCATAAACAATCCTTGCAGCTGCTATTACATGTATAATCAAATAAATATTTTCTTTGCTAATTTTTTCTGGCAGGATACCCAATAGGAATAGTTCTGGTTTTAAATCAATACATTGTTGTATCATTTCTTCCAGCCATATCTTAATTGTATTCCAATAATTTTTTGCTTCTGGACATGTCCACCACATATGGTAATAAGAACCTGGTAACTGGTGACATTTCCAACTATGCCATCTATAAAACATTTTATATTGATTTTCCTTATATGCAGTGGACATTGTTAATTTATAATTCCTTTCCCATAACTGTTGCCATTTATCTAGATCTATTGAATGTCCAAAATTAAGTATTAAGCTGTTGAAAATAAGTCTTTTCAATTTTTATCGGTACTGTCTGAAATATAAATAATAATCTTGGTAATATATTCATCTTTATTATTGCAATCCTTCCCATTAGTGACAATTGAAGGTTCTTCCACTTCTCCAAGTCTTTCTCAATTTGTTGTTTTAATCTATAATAATTATCCTCCTTTATCGTTACACATCTTGAAGTTAGATATACTCCTAGATATTTAACTTTTTTCACCACTTGTATATCTAGTTTCTCTTCTATCTCTCTTTTGTTTTTTTTCTGTAATATTTTTCACCAGAATTTTAGTTTTATCTTTATTTATTTTTAGACCAGACACCTTTCCATAATTCTCTATTTGTTCTAGTAATTTGGGACCTGTTGTTTGTGGTTCCTCTAAGATGAATACTAAGTCATCTGCAAAAGCTTGCAATTTATACTCTTCTTTTTTGATTTTCGTCCCTTTTATCTCTTCATTTCGCCTAATATTTCTATTTAAAACTTCTAAGGTCAAAATAAACAGCAATGATGATAGAGGACATCCTTGTCTAGTGCCCTTCATAATACTAATATTTTCTGTCATTTCTCCATTCATCATTATTTTAGCAGATTGTCTATCATAAATCGTTTTTATAGTGTTTATAAATCTATCCCCAAAGTCCATTCTCTGCAGTTGTTCTGTCATAAATTGCCAGTTCACATTGTCAAAAGCTTTTTGGGCATCTAGAAACATCATCGCCATTTGTTTTTCTGAATGTGTCTCATAATATTCCAAAGTATTCAAAATTATCCTCATATTGTCTCTAATTTGCCTTTTAGGTAAAAATCCATTTTGGTCCATATGAATAAATTCATTTAACAGTTTTTTTAATCTATTTGCCATTATTGAGGCAAAAATCTTATAATCCACATTTAGCAATGAAATCGGTCTATAGTTTTTTTTATCAATTGTAGGTCTGTATCCTCTTTAGGTATAAGTGTTACATAAGCCTCCCTCCATGAGTCTGGCATTCTTGCCTTCATTACTAATTCATTAAATAGTTCCAACATTACATTACTCATCCCTTCTTGTAGTGTTTTATATAGTTCAGCTGGTAACCTATCCGGTCCTGGTGCTTTCCCATTTTTTTGTTCTTCTATCACTTCTATTAATTCCATCATTGTTATTCTGTTTTCTAACATTCCCTTATATTGTTCTGGTATTTTAGGTAAATCTGATTTTTCCAAATATTTTATTATCTCTTCCTCTGGGATCTTTTCTTGGGAATAAAGCTTTCCATAGAATTTTTGAATTACAATCTTCTTTTCTTCATTTCTATAGTGTAACTTCCCCTCTTCATCTTGTAAATATTTTATTATTTTCTTCTCCTTCTCTTTTTTTAATTTATATGCTAACCACCTTCCTGGTTTGTTTGCATTTTCAAAAAAATTCTGTTTAGATGCTCTTAATTTGTTTGCTAATGATTCCTGTTCATTTAAATTTATTTCATGTTTTTTCAGTTCCATAAACTTCTTAATTTTTTTATTTTGGATATCTTTTTGGAATTCTTTCTCTAAGTTCTTATACTCCTCTTCCAATCTTATCTGTTTTTGCCTTTTCTTTTTATTCTTTCTCCCCAAATACGTTATTGCCAAACCTCTAATAGAGGCTTTCATGATATCCCATACATTCTGAAGTGATGTATCTTTTTTCTTATTTATTTTAAAGAAAAATTCTAATTCTTTTTCCATAAATTGCTGGAAGTCCTTTTCATTTAATATTGTTGCATTCAAAGTCCGTCTTGTCTTTTTCTTCTTTCCTTTCCATATTATTGTCATTGGGCTATGGTCTGCCCAAATATTTGAACCAATATTTACTTCTTGTATTTTATCTATAAAATCTGTTGACATTTTTTTTAAGAAACTATTGATGACTGCTCTTTTATAGGTGTCTGCATATTTTCTTCCAGGGGGAGGTTATGGAAGTGATTGTTCAGTTCCAGAGGGGCTTCATTGGAGTGGGATATGGTAGATAGTAGGGACTTTGCTCTTGGTTGTTGTTTTCTTCTAAAAGTAGCATGTTTCCATCAGTCTTCCTCTTTAGGATCATATATAGGGTCATTTTTTATGGAAGCTGTTTGTTCCCTATTGTGTTTAATTTTGGTATAGTCTTCTTGTTTAGATTGGGGTTTCTCACTTTGTTCATTGAGTTTCAAAGTGGCTAGAGTTGCCTCTGGACTTTTTACTTTTTCTTCTAGCAATTCATATACTTTACATTTGATACATATGAAGTTTGGGTCTTGTGAGGGCATTAGCTCAAATATATAACATATTTTGCAAGTCACTATAATGTCAGTCTCCATTTCCATGACTTTTTTGTTTGTTAAAAATGTCTAAAAATTAAATATTTCCTCTGTTGTGGGTTGTCAGTTTACAATAGTTTACAAAAGTTGTTGGCCTGTATTCTCTGTCTTGAAAAATTCATCACTATCGTCCCTGTTTTGAAGTGTCTGTGTCTTTTTCTGTGATTTCCCCCCCTTTTATATAGTTAAGAATTTAAAAATTTCTAAAGAATTAAAGTAAACTTTTTTCTTTTTTCAGTGTTTTAATTGAAAAAAGAAATTGAAAATTTGTAAAAAAATTAAATTAAATTAAAAGTTAAAAAAGAATTTTTAAAAAATTGAGAAAAAATTAAAATTAAAAAAGAATTTAAAATTGAAAAAAGGAATTTAAAAGTTGAAAGTAGAAGATTAAAAATTGAAGGAAGAGTTTGAAAATTAAAAAAGAATTTAAAATTAAAAAAAATAAAAAATTTGAAAAAAATAAAAAAATCAAAGATTTTAAATTTAAAAATTTATAAAAAATATTGGCCCTTTATGAAGTGATATGCACTTCTTTTTACTGGAAATCTCAGGCTGTTTTCTAGGAGATGCTTTGCTTTTAACCCTCTACTCCCTGCCTTGAAAGTATATTCCTTTCCTCCCTGTGCACAAGTGTGTTGTACTTACCCTTTTCCTCCCTGCCTTCTTGCCCTTCAGTTGCCTGGCCACTGACAGGATTTTCAGGTATGATATGCTGATCTGGGTGCTCTGCTCTGCTTAGCCACTGCTCAACTGGTCCGCTGCACTGCTCTCAGTCACTGCTCTGGACCTCTGCTCCTCTGCCTCTTAGCTCTGTACTGCGGCTGATCAGCTGGTCCACCGTGCTGCTCACAGCCACTGGTCTTCTGCCACCTAGCTCCATTTCACCTCTGCTCAGAAGCCTCTGTTTGCACTGTATCACCTCCACTCAGCTGCTGGGCTGGGTCACTGGGCTGCCTCTCTGTTTCTCAGCTGGGCTGTTCGGCTGTCTCTCCATCTCTCAGATGTTTCACCCGGCCTCCTCCCAGCTGGGCCGCCTATTAGTTGAGCCACCTCTCAGTTTGGCCATTGGGCCACCTTGTTAAAAGGATTTCCACCCCCCAAAATTTTTTATAAAATTCTATAAGTTCATTTGCAAAATTTCCAAAATTTAGAAGATTTTTAAAAAGAATTTAAACTGAAATTTCTATTCTTTAATGTTAGTCTTCTAGAACCATGATGGCAAACCTATGGCACGGGTGCCACAGGTGGCACACGGAGCCATATTAATGGGCACACGAGCATTGCCGTAGCTCAGCTCCAGCGCACATGCGTGCACCGGCCAGCTGATTTTTGGGCCTTCTGGTCCCACCAGAAGTTGGGAAATGGGCTGTTTCCAGCCTCCGGAGGGCCTCTGGGGGGTGGGGAAGGCCGTTTTTGCCCTCCCCAGGCTCCTAGAAAGCTTTTGGAGCCTGGGGAGGGTGAAAAACGGGCCTACCTGGCCCACCGTGCCATCGCGTGCTAAAAGCGGGGGGGGGGCATGGGAGGATGCGCGCACATGAGCAGGGGCAAGGTACATTGAATTATGGGTGTGGACACACACATGGGTGACCTCCCCGCGCTCCCCCCACTTTTGGCATGCGATGGCAAAAAGGTTAGCCATCGCTGTTCTAGAATAATACAGTAACAGAGTTGAAGGGACCTATACTATTTTGGACAAATGGATGTCCAATCTCCTCTCAGAAACCTCTGGTAATATGGCTGTCAGGTTCCTAAATAACAGACTCCAAACCCTGATGATGGTTAGAAGATTCTTTATCTTTCTCAGTACAGACTGACATCCATTAACAAGGAAAGGAAATGTTGTTGGAGCTATCACTCTGTGCTCCCCACCACCTTATAAAGCCTTGTGCATGATTATCTTATTAAAGCAGCCCCACCCCCCCACACACGCTCCTAAGCCACCAGATACCCACCCACATCCTGGCCACACCTCCGCTCTTCCCACTGTACATCTAGGGGGTGGCAGCAGGCCATAATCACCCCCGAGCAATCCTCTCTTGAGTCCTCCTTGGTTGCCTCTGTTCTCTCCAGCCATGCCTGCAACTTTAAAGTCTGAGAAGGCTACCAGCCACCTGGTGATGTCATCCGGCGGGGCCTGGCATCGCACCTCTCAGCTGTCCTGTGGAGTGCCGGCAGGCTTGGGGTTTCCACGTGAGATGGGGAGGGGCTGTCGTAGCGGCTGGCGGCGTTCTGGGGCCAGCGAGAGCTAGGGTGGCACCAGGAGGCCGCAGCGGCGGCTGGCAGCTTGTGGGGGGGGGGGGGAAGAAATGGGGCACCAGGTGTGAGTGGCCATTTTGCCTGCCGTAATGGCAGCCCCAAAGTGTCAGCCATGCCAGGGCTGACATGCGGCCCCCCTACCAACCAGACTGCATCTGGAAAACAAAGATCATGATGAGCGATAGCCTTGGTCAGGGGCCCTGGGTTTCTCTGGGTTCTTCCTATGGAATTTAGTGATCAGTCTAGGGGCCCTCATGTCAGCCACAGGGACCCAGGATGCTTCCGATAGTGGATACCCTTTCCACATAATTAAATACTGAAGTTTTTTCCTGTGCCAGTGAGCATCTAGTATGTCCTCCACCTCATAGTGTTGTTCTTCTCCCACCCTAGTAGGAGGTGGAGGGGCAGGACTGGGGCCCCTCAGAGTAGCCATGTGGACTGGTCGGATCAGGCTGCAATGGAATACTGGATGGGTCTTTCCTAGCAATCGGGGAAGCTGGAGTTGCACAGTTACCGGATTAATGTTCCGTAAAATTGGGAAAGGACCTATATATTTAGGACTTAGTTTCTTACAAGGTAGGTGTAAGAAACTATCTACTACTATCCCCCACACGTCTTTCATTTGCTCTGACCATTCTTTGACCCCCACATTGGTCGGCTCTATGCTGGGACATTCTGGTATTGGCACGAACTCCCGGCCCGTGACTACCTGAAATGGGGAAAATCCCGTACTCCTATGGACAGCATTATTATATGCTACTTCCACATACAAGAGTAGGTCCACCCAATCCGTTTGCTGATGGTTGACGTAGCATCTCAGGTAGCGTTCCACCAAGGTGTTGGTCCTTTTGACTGCTCCATTAGTGGTGGGATGGAACACTGAACTGAGACCCTGGGACGACCCAATGCGTGCCAGGAATTCCCTCCAGAGTCTGGTGGTAAATTGCACCCCCCGTCTGATATTATTCTCTGGGGTATCCCATGGAGGCGATAGATATGGACTATGAACAACTTAGCTAATCATTTGGCAGATGGTAGGACAGGACAGGCTATGAAATGGGCTTGTTTAGAGAACAAGTGTCAAGTTTCCGAAAGATGCCCTAATTAATTCATGAGCCATGATCCAAACTTCAAAGGAAATATAGTCATTTATTAGGAGCAACATTCCGGCAATACTCGGATGCAGTTAGGACTGATCCTATGTAGATTTACGTTCCCCTATGACCCTGTCTCTCCCCTCCTCTCTGGCCATGTCATAAATCACATTCTCCAATTAACCACTTTGGCTGGCTGTGAAACCTAACACCCTCCTTCTGATTGCGGTCAGAAAGAATGTATGGAATTCACTTCAGTTCTCCCTCCCTCCTGCTCATGGCAACTTGAAAGCTTTGCAAGTTGACATTCGGCTCCCCTCACTTCCCGAGGGCGACCTGCACAAAGCAAAACAATTTGAGTACAGATGCAGAGTTTAGGGATGTGACCCCCCCCACCAGGCTTGTTTGGATTTTCTGCATGAAATTTGGCTATAAGGCAATCAGCCTGGATGTTTCGACTCTTTACCCAAGATGCCTCTGATAAGGGATAACCCTTCCACTTGATTAAATATTGGAGTTGCCTCCTGTGCCACCTCGAATTGAGGATTTGCTGCACCTCATAATGGGTCTGGCCCCCTATGACCACGGGGTCTGGGGGCTCATGGGGTAGTGGCCTCAGGGTCGATCTGACCACGGGTTTTAAGAGGCTACTATGGAATACCGGGTGTATCTTCCCTAGCAATCGGGGCAACTTCAATTGCACTGTGACTGGGTTGATTATCTTTACTATGGGGAATGGTCCTATAAATTTTGGTCCCAATTTCTTGCTAGGAAGTTTTAACCTCAAATATTTTGTGGAGAGGTAAACTTTCTCCCCCAATTGAAATGGCCTTTGGGGAGCTCGGTGTTTGTCTGCCTGTTTCTTATAGGTTTGTGCTGCTTTAGCTAGCGCTTTCTTGACATTCTCCCAGGTTGCTTTCAGTGTCACCATCCAATTGGTCAAGCTGACTGAGGAGGGAGGCTCCCTTGGGTACTCAGGCATTGGGACAAAGTCCATGCCACTCACTACCTTAAATGGGGTTAGCCCCGTGCTACTGTGAACAGCATTATTATACGCAACCTCAGCGAAAGACAGGAGGTACGCCCAATTGGACTGCTGATAGTTCACGTAGCACCTCAAGTACTGCTCTACCATGGCATTCAGTCTCTCCGCCCCCCCCATTGGTGCTTGGGTGAAACGCTGAGCTGAGGCCTTGGGATGACCCTATGGACCGTAGGAATTCTCTCCAGAATTTTGCTGTGAACTGGACACCTCGATCGGAAATGATTCTTCTGGGTACTCCATGCAGGCGGTAGATGTGTTACAGGAACAGTTTGGACAACTGGCGGGCTGAGGGTAGCCCGCTGCAGGGTATGAAATGTGCCTGTTTAGAGAATAAGTCTATTACAGTCCAGATCACTGTGTTTCCACCACTCCTCGGCAGTTCTACTATAAAGTCCATTGCAATCTCCTCCCATGGCCTTGTCGGTTCAGCTACTGGCTGCAGCAGCCCGAGAGGTCTTCCTGGTCGTTTTTTCATCGTGGCACAGATGGTACAACTTTTCACATAACTGTCTACGTCTTTTCTCATGTGGGGCCACCAAAACTGTCTTCGTACTAAGTGCAGAGTCTTTAGGAAGCCAAAATGTCCCGCTGGTTTAACGTCGTGGCTTCTCTTGAGGATCAGGGTGCGTAGAGTCTCTGGGACATAGAGTTTTGTTCCCCTCCATGCTAGGTCATCCCTTTTTGTTAAGAGATGTTGGTTGTCTAGGAACCAGGGGTCCGCCGATGTTTCAGTTTTGAGTCTTGTCATTAAGTCACTTGCAGGTTGGCCTTGCCGGTCGTGACGTTGCCGTCTGGTGATTACTTGACCTACTCCTTGGGCAGAGGGGATGATGGTATTCACTACCTGCTCCCGCTCACTGTTGTATTGAGGTATTCGGGAGAGGGCATCGGCCAGAAAGTTTTTCCCCCCTGGGATGTGTTTCAGCTCGAAGTTGAAACGATTGAAGTATTGGGCCCACCGTACTTGCCTGGGCGACAACTTCCGTGGGGTCCTGAGGGCCTCCAGATTCTTATGGTCAGTCCAAACTTCGAACGGTTTCTGGCCTCCTTCTAGCAGGTGTCGCCAGGTCAACAGCGCCCATCTCACTGCGAATGCTTCCTTTTCCCACGCCGCCCATCGTCTTTCTGTGTCGGTGAGTTCGCGGGATGTGTAGGCACAAGGTTGTAGATTCCCTTGGCTGTTCTTTTGGAGTAGCACGGCCCCCACTGCCACATTGCTGGCATCTGCTTGGATGACGAAGGGTTGTTCGGGGTCAGGATGCTTTAAGACCGGTTCTTTTGCAAACATTTCTTTTAGTGTTTCGAATGCTTGTTGGCAGGCCAGGTCCCACTGTAGAGGTTGTCCTGGGCGGGGTTTTGTTGCTGGACTCCCTGTTTTTAGGAGGTCCGTCAGAGGTTTAGCAATTCTTGCAAAAGAGGGAATGAATTGTCTGTAGAAGTTTGCAAACCCTAGGAAGCTTTGCAGTTGTCTGCGGGTGCGAGGGGGTTGCCAGTTTAGGACTGATTGTACTTTGGCTGGGTCCATTTCTATCCCCTCATTTGACACTCGGTAGCCTAAGTAGTCTAGCCGTGACTGGTGGAACTCGCATTTTGATAGCTTGACATATAGGTTCGCCCCCAGCAGTTTTTCCAGCACTTGGCGGACGAGGGGTATGTGTTCGTCTATGGTTTCCGTGTAAATGAGAATGTCATCTAGGTAGACAAGGACCCCCTTATAGAGGTGCTCATGCAGAACCTCATTTATCAATTGCATGAACACCGCCGGGGCTCCCTGCAGTCCAAATGGCATCACTTTAAAATGGAAACTCCCTAGGGGGCAGTTGAATGCTGTTTTCCACTCATCTCCTTCCCTGATGCGTATCCGGTAGTAGGCTTCGCGGAGGTCTAGTTTGGTGAAAACTTTCCCTTTTGCCAGGTGGGCTAGCATGTCTTTCATGAGGGGACGGGGATCTAAGTTGTGTACGCAGACAGTGTTGATAACTCTAAAATCAACCACAAGGCGCATAGAGCCGTCTTTCTTCTCTTTGAAGAGGACCGGTGCCGCGACCCGTGATTTGGCTGGCTCAATGAAACCCCTTTGTAGGTTCTTGTCTATGTAGTTCCGCATTTCTTGCATTTCACGGGGCGTCATGGCATACAATTTGGGTTTAGGTAGTTTCGCCCCAGGGATGATTTCGATGGTGCAATCTCCCTCGCAGTGGGGAGGCAGGACGTTGCACTCGGCCTCGCTGAATACTTCTGCAAGGTCCTGATATTCCTTTGGGATCTGTTCAGTCTCTGGGGTTTTGTCGGATGTGGCTGCCAGTTGTTCTGGTGTGCTCTTTTGGAGGGTTCTCTGCATGGGCGGTATTTCTGCTCGCTGGTATGGGAGGGGTTGGGGGCCCCTTGCTATTTTCAGTCTGCGGGTACCCCCTTGCCACCAGATGGTTGGTCCCCACTTGTCTAGCCAGGAGAGTCCCAGTATGACTGGATCTGTCATTTTGGGGGCTATTACGAATCGAATTACTTCCCAGTGATCCGCTAGCTCTAGCCTCACTGGTTCGGTCAGGTGAGTGGCATAGGCTCCCCCCATTAGGGACCCATCAACCTGTTCGAACCGGATTGGGTGGTTCAGTCTTTTTGCTCTGATCCCCAGTTTCAGGACTGTGGTTAGGTTGATCAAGCATCTAGTGCAGCCTGAGTCTATCAGGGCTTGAAAGGCCCCCTGGGTCCCTGTTTTTGGAGCTGTGAGACATATTGGGAAAACGAAAGAGTGGACTGGTTCTGTCAAGTATTTGCAAGCCATTGGCACATATATCATACAGACACTAGTGGAGGCAGGAAGTGCCCCCACCCCTATGTGGAGAGGAGGGGCTTACACTGAGTATAAAACCCCCTCTAACCTTTCCACCATCCTCTCTTTTACGTTTGTTCTCCATGAGACATGATCTTTGATAGGGGTGGTCACACACGCTGTGTGCCCCCTACCCTAATGGATATTAAGACAGCCTTTGTATATAGTTAATATGTTTTGTTATATGAATAAATACATTTATCACATTTATTCATGCATCTGCCTTTGGACTCTTCTATGCTCCTGGGTGTTTTCTACGATCCCAATTTCCACAGAATGGTAGCAGAGGGAATGGTAGCAGAACTCCATTCCAGGAGCTGTTGAAAAGGCGAGATGCCCTCCAAAATAACCTGTGAGAGAAGCTCCCCTGTTGTGACCAGAGGCCTTCAACGGAGGAGAACTTCACAGCAGCCCCAAACTGAATCAACGATGGAAAACATTGAAGGGGGTTTCCATCCAGCTACACCCTGGCAGCCAGAGGCCACCCAGATGCAGCAAGAGATCCCAGGGGCCGAGCCAGGCAATGTTGGAGAAGGCTTCTTCAGCACTGACGAAGAGGGGGCAGAAGGACCAGATGAAAGCCTGGACAGGCAAGTGGCTGAGATGTCAGAAGAGGAGTGCAGAGCAGCGCTCGCCTGCCTCCTGAAGACAAGGGCAGCAGCCAGAGAGAGGCCTGAGGAGGCAGCACCAGAGATGCCTGCCATCCCGGTAAGGACTCCCCTGCATGATCTCTCCAAGATGGCGCCTGCCGCCAGAGAGACTGCCCCCCCACCCAGTTTCCCGCCAAACAAAATGGCCGCCAGGCCACTTCCGGAGGCAACTTCCTCCAAGATGGCTGCTCCCCTGGGCACTTTGCCAGAACCACGAGCCAGGCCCTCCCCAGCTCCACAGCCCAGGCCTACAATGCCAGCCAGTCAGTTCAGCCTTCCAGCGGCCCAGAGGACCACTCCGAGCCCACAAGCCCCTTGCCAGGCCCCGCCTGCCATGGCAAACATCAAAGAGGCCATAGAGGCCCTAGTCGCTGCCCTGCAACTAATGGAGCAACCACCCACTGGCCCCCCCGAGGCCCCAGACCCAGCTGCCCACTCAAGGAGGGCCCCAAATCCAACCTCCCACCCCCGGAGGAACCCAGATGGACCTGCAGCCTCCCACCCCCCACTGCAGAGGCGCTCACCATTCACTGAATGCTCCAGGGAGGCCCAGGCTGAGGCCTCCGCACCTTTCCGGCCCTGCTGGGATGATCCGGAGCTGCAATCCTGCTCCTCTGATGGAGAAGAGGAGATCCAGAGACATTTCCAGGCCTACCCAGCCCATGGACCTCATCTGATGGGCCTCCAGTCTCCAGAAAGATCTCCAGGCCTTCTTCCCACTCCTCCAAGGCTTCCCCACCACATCGCTGATGTCCGGGCCTATTCTGAGGCTCCAGCCAGACCTGACTTCAGAGCTCAGAGAGGGAGATCGGAGCTCCAACAAGAAAAGGCTTTGGAGCATGCTCCATTTCCTGCACGTGCCCAGTTGCTTCAAACTACAGAAGGACTACAAAAAGGAGCCAGACCTAAGCAATCGATCCCAGGCTTAGGGATCCCAATGCCATTCACATCAGGATCTTTTCAGCCATTTGAACAACTCCCCATGCAGTTTAATGGCAATAATTTTGTAACTTTGCCAAATAATTTTGAAAAATTACATTTAAGAGGTCAGAATTTTAAAAAATGGTGTAAAGAGATTCAGATAATTCTCTTAAGAGAAAATACTCTGGACATGATCAAAAGACCACCCCCTTTACCTTGGAGCCCTGAAATTGAGTTCCTGCATAAAAGAGCTTACACAACTCTGTTAAGTTCTATAGACACAGCTCTGTATGCCAGTCTTTCAGACGGCCTCACAGCTCAGGAAGTTTGGACTGCCCTATATAATTTGTTCCATAGTGACAATATGGCTGCAACCAGCAGATTGTCAAGAATTTTCCACAACTATAAACTCAAACCTGGTGTCAAAATGGGGGAACATTTGGCAACGCTTAAAGCCATGAGGGATGAGCTTATACAGAGGGGGGAGCCTGTTTCTGAATCCACTTTAATTAGTGTGATGTTGAACTCCCTAGACAAATCCTGGAGTCCCTTTATTATTTCTCTAGAAGGGGTTTCTAGGGAACAAAGAAATATAGAATACTTTTCTGGCCGCTTTATTGAGGAAGATTTAAGGCGCAGAGATGAGGAACAACAAGAAATGAAGGAGGCATATCACAGGCCTAGGCCTCAGAGGAGGCGCCAGGACACAAGTGAAAGGATTAATACCCTTCCCACCTGCTTTGACTGTGGCATACAAGGTCACTTTAAAAGGGAGTGCCCTCGCTCTAGGGCCAACACGGCTGGACTTAAGCACAATAAAAATAAAAGAGGCCGTGGAAGAGGGGGAGGTGGTCATAAAGGATACCAATACTGTAGCGTCACTAGTGACAATCACACCTCCCAGGTAAAGGATGCTGAGGGGCTGTGGCTTCTTGATTCAGGTGCATCAACGCATATAGCCAACACGAAGCAACGATTTAAGGTTTTACACCCACTCAAGTCCTCAGTAAAAGTTGCCACTGGGGACAAGGCAGAGGTAACTGGGGAAGGCGTGATCAATGTGCCTGGTATAGGAGATGTCACTGGGGCACTGTATGTTCCCTCAATTAAGAACAACCTTTTAAGCATCTTAAAATTGACTGAGGATAAAAATGTAAAACTGGTTTTTGAGAAGGGTGGAGGTTATGTTTCCGAAAATGGGAGTGTTGTTGGCGATATTGTAAAAATCAACAATTTGCCTTATTTTTCCCCAAAAGCACAGGTCAAAAGGCACAAGAAACCTAACAAGAGGGCTCAGGGAGCTAACGCCCAGATAGAGCAGAAAGCTTCTGTGCCAGCCCCCAGGTTGTCCAAACTCAAGGACCCTGGACCTAAAACCAATGAAGCTTTTAAACCAGCTCCTAGGACATCCAAAGCCATTAAGGCTGAGCCCATTAAGGTCACAACTCCTCAGCCAATCCTGAGGAACTCTAAGGTGACCATTAATCCAGTGCCTACTCTCATTACTGAACAGACCAAAGCTTGTAATGGTAAGATACATAAGGTTGACAAAGTATGCATGGGTAAACCTTTACATTTGGATTGTGCTCATATATTACACCGCAGGCTTGGCCATGCCAGCTTCCCGGTTATTAAGAAAATGCAAGATTTTTCTGATGGGCTTAAGATAAAGAATTGTAATACCTATTTGGAATGTGCCATCTGTAAGGCAGCAAAATCTAAAACTGCTGCTATACCTAAGGTCTCTTCCCGTCGTGCAAGGTACCCTTATCAGCTGGTACACATGGATTTGGTTGGTCCTTTTAGACCCTCCCTTGGTAGGGGGCGTTATTTTTTAACGGTAGTAGATGATTACTCTCGTTATGGCCATGTATTTATTTTAAAGGACAAAACTGAAGTCTTTACCAACTTCAAATATCTTTACAACCAGATCCAAACGCAACACAAGGTGTGCATCGCTCAGGTGCAGAGTGATAGGGGGACTGAGTTTACATCCAAGATTTTTGAAAAGTGGATGAAGGAGAGAGGCATCCTCCATTTTAAATCATCCCCTCGAACTCCGTCCGAGAATGGTATTTCAGAAAGGAGAAATGGAGTGCTGCAGAATGTCATGAACTGCCTACTTGCAGATGCTGACATGAGCCAAGTTTTTTGGGCAGAAGCGGTCAAAATGGCTAATTATCTAGTCAACAGGACGTGGAGTAGTGCCATTAACCAAACCCCATACTTCCTGGTCCATGGAAGGAAACCTAGTCTCTCACACTTGAGAATTTTTGGTTCCTATGCCTGGGTCCATATTCCCAAGCACCTCAGAAGAAAGGGGGGCAAGGCATCAAGGAGGCTCAGATTTATAGGTTATGCAACCGGCAGCAAGGCCTCTAGGTTTGTAGACAAAAATAACCTTGTCATTGTCTCTAGATCAGCTTCCTTTGAGGAGGGGTCAAATTGGTCAAAAATTCATTCCAATGAACCCGGTTATTCCCCTATTAGAAGCGACACTGAACAAGCAGCACCACCTGAAGAGGATGAACCAACAAACTCCAAGCAACTGACCAGCGAAGATCCAGATGGTGATGAATCCCTACCTGACTCTGACGATTCAGACAAGGAATCCCTGGGTGACTTCACACCTCCTGCCTCACCTAAACGACCATATCTTCGCAGCGCCTGGGACAGAGGCCCGCCCCATTTTGATTGGAAAGATACCTCCGGCAGCTCCAATTCTGACACCGATGCTCCGGATGACAATGATGATGGTGAGTGGCAATTTCCCAGACGATCAAAACGCTCCAATAAAGGGGTGCCACCCAAAAGATTGGACATTGGCTGTGTTGCCTCGGTCAACAGCGTTACCATGGCCCCTAAAACGTACTCAGATGTCCTTCAGCTTCCCGAGGAAGAACAGCGCAGGTGGAGGGTGGCAATGGAGCGGGAAATGGACAGTCTCAAAAAATTGAAAGTCTTCATCCCCATGGAACTCCCCAAAAAGAGGAAAGCAATTGGCACCCGTTGGGTCTACAAGGTCAAGCCAATGCCCAACAACAAACTCCTCTATAAGGCCCGGCTGGTAGCACAAGGCTACGCACAGCGCTACTTGCAGGACTTTGATGAAACATACTCCCCCACCGTGAGAGCGGAAAGTGTGAGGGCTGCTTTGGTCACCGCAGCAGCACATGGGGAACACATTTTTCAATTTGATGTGCAAACTGCTTATTTACACGCACATCTAAAACAAGAAATTTATGTCAGAGGTGCCCCCGGATTTCAACGGCAGGAAGGCCACACCTGGCTTCTGAAGAAAAGTTTGTACGGCCTCAAACAATCAGGCAGACTGTGGTACAAATGCCTGACTAAAACTCTCAAATCACTGGGTTTCCATCCATCTCCAGCTGATAAATGTACCTTCACAAGGGATACCAAAGGGGGGCTGGAGAAAGTCCTAGTGTATGTCGATGATCTTTTATATATAGGGCCTGACAAGGGGGGAAGTATTATATTTGCCAGGACCCTACAAAAAAAGTTCACTCTAAAGTCTTTAGGATATGTGGACAAGTACCTAGGTGTACAAATCATCACCACACCAAAAGGTTTTGCTCTCTCACAAAAGGAAAAGATAGAGGAACTCTTGGTGAAATGTAAAATGGAAGATAGCAAGCCAACGGCTATCCCAATGCAGACCGACTATTATGGATTGGCACACAAGGATAGCCCAGAGTTCCAAAATAATACTCTATTTAGGTCAGTGATTGGCTCATTACTATATATAAGTAACTGGAGCCGTCCAGATATTGCCCTGGCCGTAAACCTGCTATCTAGACAAGTGGAACATCCTACCCAGTTCCACTGGTTGGCCATTAAAAAGCTATTAAGGTATCTCAAGACCACAGCAGATTACGTGCTTCGCTTGGAACCTGAGAATAGAGACAAGGCCCAATTAAAATGCTTCGCGGATGCGGACTGGGCCGGAGATACCAAGACACGTAGGAGTACTTCGGGCTTCTTGGTACTATTAAATGAGGCACCCATCCATTGGCATGTGGGGCAACAGAAATTTGTTTCGTGCTCCACCGCTGAGGCCGAATATGCATGCTTATCAGAGGCAGGGAACGATCTGATATGGTTTGATGCCTTAATTTCTAGCATCTGGACACCACCGACTTTGCCCATCCAAATTATAGAAGACAACACCGGGGCCATAGGCATTGCCAAAGCCTATGCGGTGGGAAAAAGGTCCAGACATATTGATATCCGCTATCAAAATGTTAGGCAACTAGTAGAGATGGGGTTTATATCTTTATCACATTGTCAGACCAAATATCAAACAGCTGATATTTTCACAAAACCTCTACCAGCAGATAGGCACAAAGATCTGTGTAAAAAGTTATGTCTCACAGGGTAAAATCTGTTGTGCATTGCATTTGTATGTTTGCATGCCATTGACTCGCAAGGAGGGGAACTGTCAAGTATTTGCAAGCCATTGGCACATATATCATACAGACACTAGTGGAGGCAGGAAGTGCCCCCACCCCTATGTGGAGAGGAGGGGCTTACACTGAGTATAAAACCCCCTCTAACCTTTCCACCATCCTCTCTTTTACGTTTGTTCTCCATGAGACATGATCTTTGATAGGGGTGGTCACACACGCTGTGTGCCCCCTACCCTAATGGATATTAAGACAGCCTTTGTATATAGTTAATATGTTTTGTTATATGAATAAATACATTTATCACATTTATTCATGCATCTGCCTTTGGACTCTTCTATGCTCCTGGGTGTTTTCTACGATCCCAATTTCCACAGGTTCCCTCACCATTGGGTCATTTTCACCCTCGTCCTCGCTATCATAGGGTTCTGGCAACTGGTCATCGTTACCTCTTCAGCCTGGAGGGCCCTCCGGGACCTGTTGGTGGCTCGTTTGGGGCCTCGTTCCAGCTGTGCCCTGAGTGGTGGCTCTGGCCTAGGCCTTGGGGCTGGGGTCGTGCACACAGATACCATGTGGCCCTTCCCCCCACATCTGTAGCACTTCAGCAGGCTTCGAGGGAGGGCTGGTTTCAGGTTGGGTTGCTCCCTCTCTTTCGTGTCTGGTTGCTCTCTCATGTTGTTGGCGCGCAATCCACTGTTGACTTTTATTGCTACTCGGAACCACTCAGAGAGCTGGTTTGGGATGTCCAAGTAAGCGGTTACCTGGGCAATTTGATTGTCCAGACTTGTTCTGAAAAAGTGCACTAGCAACCACTCTGGCAAAGGGGGTAGCCTCCCAACAACTCTCCTAAATTCATGGATGTGCTCTTTAATGGGATGGCCCCTCTGCTTTAGATAGCTGAGCTCATCCTCTGCATACAGGTTTTCCTCTGCCTCCTCGAATCTGGCCTCTAGCAGTCATAGGAAGTCATCTACATCTTGCAGTTGGGGGGCTATCCTCTTGTGGAGGGCTGCTAGCCATTCCCTTGCTTCCCCCCTAGCCCCTCTGCGATGGTATTCACCATAGCTCTGGGGGATGGGTAGAGGTGTCCATAACATTCTAGGTGGATCTCAGCTGAGTCAAGGAATAGAGCTAGCTGGTCTGAGTCCCCATCAAACTTTCCTCTGAACTGGGGCAGTTCACTCAGCACTGCTCCTCTCTCCCCCTGTTGGCCTCTGTATGCTTGCATTTGATGTAGCTGGCCCTCTTCCTCAGCTCTAGTTTGGAGGGAGAGAGGGGTTTGTCTGCTCTGGGCAGCCTGCCTGCTGCGTGGAAAAGACACTGGTTGCAGCCTCCTTCTGATGGGCGGAGAAGGGGGGCTGTGTTCCTGTCTGCTTCTCCTCACTTCAAAGGGATCCACTGCTCCTCCCCTCTCCTTTGGCCTGCATGACGGCCCCTCATCGGGAAGGGTGCCCAGTCAAATTCCTCCCTTGGCTGCTCTCTGGAACTCCCCAGGGGCTTTGGAAGCCTGGCTTGTTTCCAGTCCAACCTCCACTCCATTCTTCCCAGCTCGCTCAGGGGCTTCCCCTTTTTCAGGGCATTGGGGTGGGGAAAGTCGACTTCAGCTGCCTTAGAGATTAACTCCTATCAATACTCATCTTTTCTTGCTTCCGTCGCTGAAGCAGGCATCTCAGCTTTGATGTCCGAGGGAGGCTGCACTCTGGCTGCAATTAGGCTCTCTTCAGATAGCTCGTCTCCGGTCATGGTTGCCTGATTTTCCCTCCCAGCACCCAAGACATCGGGGAGCTGTTGGAGAGTCCAGGATTCAGGAAACCTGGTAATCTTTACAGATTTTTAAAAGGAGTCCTAACTGTCTGTCAAGTTTCCAAAAGATGCCTTAATTAATTCATGAGCCATGATCCAAACTTCAAAGGAAATATATTCATTTATTTGGAGCAACATTCCGGCAATACTCGGATGCAGTTAGGACTGATCCTACATAGATTTACGTTCCCCTATGACCCTGTCTCTCCCCTCCTCTCTGGCCATGTCATAAATCACATTCTCCAATTAACCACTTTGGCTGGCTGTGAAACCTAACACCCTCCTTCTGATTGCGGTCAGAAAGAATGTATGGAATTCACTTCAGTTCTCCCTCCCTCCTGCTCATGGCAACTTGAAAGCTTTGCAAGTTGACAACAAGTCTATTACAGTCCAAATGACTGTATTTCCCCAACTCTCTCATAACTCCATGATAAAATCAATGGCTATCTGTTCCCAGGGATGTGCGGGGTCTACTACTGCTTGTAAGAAACCTGATGGTTTGCCCAATTGGTGTTTCATAGTAGCGCATACTACACAGCTCCTTACATATTCCACTACATCTTTTTTCAGAGAAGGCCACCAGAATTGGCGATTAATGAGGTGCAATGTCTTTAGGTACCCAAAATGTCCAGCAGGTCGATCATCATGACAGCGCTGGAGCACCCTCAACTGCACATCCTGGGGAACATACAGCTTGGACCCCTTCCAAGCAAAACCATCTCTAAATGTAAGGACAGAGCAATTTTCGATGTACTATTCATCTGAAATAAATAAAATAAATAACTTTATTGTCATTGTACATGTATACACAGTATACCCATACAACGAAATCCCCAAACCCAACACCCAAAGACCAGGTCCAACACACATAACAATCCCCAAACACACTCCCACCCACCACAATTCTCCACCCCTAAACCACCCAAACATCCACACAACAGAACAAGTAATACTGTCCAACAGCTCACTGATGGTGGCCCTTTAGTTCATTGTTGAGTGCAATTATAGCTCTGGGATAAAAACTATTCAGAAAACATGTGGTCCGAGTTTTAATTGTTCTGTATCTTCTGCCAGAAGGCAACAGTCCAAAAAGATTGTAAGCAGGATGGGAAGAGTCTCTGAGAATGTTATGCAACATTCTGATGATATTCGGAAGCAGTCCAATGATATTCTGGGCAGTTTTAATGATTCTCTGTAGAGCTTTTTTGTCTGCTACAGAGCTGCTCCCATACCATGCAAGAATGCCGTATGTCAGGACACTCTCAATGGTGCTGCGATAGTAGGACAGAAGTAGATGCTGAGATAGATTTATCTTCCTGAGCATTCTCAGGATGTACAGCCTCTTCTGTGCCTTCCTCACAAGCATGTTAGCATTCATAGTCCATGAGAGGTCCTCCGAGATATAAATGCCCAGAAATTTAAAACTACCCACCATCTCCACCTCCTCACCATTTATGTACAATGGTAAATGTACATCTCTCTTCCTCCTGAAGTCAATTATAAGTTCTTTAGTTTTTGTGGTGTTAAGTGTGAGATTATTTTCATTACACCACAATGTCAGCCCTTGTACTTCCTTCCTGTAAGCGGACTCATTGTTCTTATTAATGAGCCCCACCACTGTTGTGTCATCCACAAATTTAATAATTGCGTTGGTGTTATACAATGGGGTGTAGTCATGTGTGTACAAGGAATAGAGGAAAGGGTTTAGCACACAACCCTGGGGGGCTCCTGTGCTTAGTATCAGAGTAGAGGAATGGTGAGATTCTGTTCTGCCCCAGCTACGGACCCCAAAGAACGCAGCACACACAAAGTCCATACAAACCTTAGTTTACTAATTTAAATCAGTCTATTCCGTACCAAGGCTGTTAATTTAAATTCATTAACAGCCAACAAGAAATCCAAACAATAATAACTGTGATCTTACTGTGGTTGGCAGAATGCCCAGAAGCAATTTGCAGGAAACTGATAAGAGAAACAAAATCCAAACACAAAGGAATGTGAACAAGTCGTCTCCTGCAAATTGCCTCAGTCATCGTCCTTCCTTAAATAGGGTAGAGGAGTGGCCAATTAACCCCAAGCCTTACTCTCGAGGAGACCTCCTCCTGAGGAGCCACTCCTGCCTTTTGGCAGCTCTGCGCACTCATGCATCGAGAAGAGGCTCCTCCTCTTCTTCCTCTTCACTTATAGGAGGTTCTGGAGGTTCTGAAGGCCCTGGCTGAATCCCCACCTCTGGCACCACATCTTCTCCAGCCTCCTCATTGTCTGACTCGAGTGCCAGCTGCACAGGCTGCTGGTGCAGCACCACACCAGCCTCCTTGCTGTCGGAATCAGCTACTAGCTGCACAGGCCGCTGACAGGCCACAACAGATCCCATCCTTACTGACTGTGGCCTATCTGTCAGAAAATCCCTTATCCACAAACAAATCCTCTGATTTAATCCCAAATTGGACATTTTAAAAAACAACCTGTTGGACTTCCGGCAGCGACCTCAGCGCATTAGGGACGAAAGGGACGGAGCTCCATTCCTGGGTTCCTAACAATCCCACATCTGGAGCCGAAACAGGCGCTATTGATCTCGGAGAGATCAATAGTTTAAAGGGGAATATCTTAGGACCTCAGAGGAGATCGCAACTTCTTCGAAGGTACAAGATAAATCCCTTAATCGAGAGTAAGGAAAAACCAGCCTTCCAGGGCTGGCCGGAGGCGCTGATAACTGCGTAAGTGGGAAGCAAAGATTGATAACGAAAAGAAGTCATCAACAGGAGACTAAAATTTAGAAAAACCCCAAAATTATTTGATAGTAAGAAGTAGATGCTGGTGGTAGAGAACCGGAAAAAGAGATAAGAGAAGCGGCGATGGAAGGATTGATCGGAACGGAGCCATTTTGAACGGAAACGTGACAGCGCAAAAAAAAAAAAACTTGAACAGCCGGAGTGTATGGAGAGAGTGTGAAGAAGGTAGTTGTTAATTGCGAATATTACGATCAGACTTGTAGATGATTTAAAACTTTGATACTATTGGATTCTATAAGTGTGGATTGGATTGAGTGGATTGAATTGGACAAATATAGAACAAGAACAGATCGTGCAATACTGAAGTGAACGGAGAGAGTGTGAGGAGCGTGGTGTGCTGGAGACCGGAGGAAGGATTTTGGACAGATTCTTATAAATCGACCGTACCGGATTTTATTGGCGTCGACTGGATTGATAGGACTGAACCGGACAACCAGAGAATGAAACAGATTGTGGGAGAGTGTGGAGAGAGACGGGACAAACTCCGGAAGAACCTATTTGAGTGGATTTTTACAAATTGTCGCCTTCTCCGACACTTCTAGTGATATTTCTTTTGAAGATCAGGATATAAGTGAGAGTTTTTGTCTATTTGGCTATCAAACATTGAACTATTTGGATATTATTTTGACAGAGAAAAAGTGGCAGATTAACTGGATGAAAGTTGAACATTTGGTGAACAGGAACACACAAGGAGTTAGACATTGGGTATCAGATATTGGATATAAGAATCTTGGACCTGGACTTTGGTTTTACAAGTTGAAACGCAGTGGACTAAATTGGATACTGAAATAAATTCAACGTGAAAAGGATGATCCAGACTTTGGAACGGTGACTGATTGGAAGAAGGATAAGGCTACATAACAAAATAGAAAACAAACGGACAATATAATTACAGCTAGTTTGGCCTAAGCTTATTATATTATATTATAATGTAATAGAATTGGAAAATAACATTTAACAATTTATTAGTTTTCTTTTTAAATATCAATAACGGAATAATTTGTTTATTTAAATTCAATTAAACAACTATAGTGTATTATATTTGATAAATTTATTTACTTGAAGCTAATCAATTTAAATAACTTGATAGAGTTATAATAATTAAAATAGTTAGAACCTGGTTGGTAAAGGGGTACATATAGAATATATAAAATTGATATTGACTTAATTCTAGAACTATTATAAAACTGTTAGAGAAATATATTTTACCTTTTAATTAATTGAAGAATAAGGTAACCGATGAACTGCTAGAAGCTTGCCCTTTCCCCGTTGTTTCCTCCTTTCTTGCCTCCCCCCCGCTTTCCTTTTTTCTCCACCTATATTATTGTATTGTTGATTAGAAGTATTCTCAAATAGCCCCGCAATAATAATCTTGTATTTAAGCTATAAACATTAACTAGGTGATTGACAATTTTATGAAATTGTGGCCATGAATAGCACGTATAATAGATATGGCAACTTCAAGTACATCAACCAATATTAAAACAACTAAGAAGATATCTCCAACCCAAACATTATTGGTGGCCTCCCCGGTACAGCAGAAGACAGGGGAAATGATAGATAAATGTCACTGCATTTTTTTTGTATTTACCAGCAGAGCTCATTATTTCTGGACTGTCAGACTTTCCGTAGCTTGCCAACTTTTGTTATCAGTAAGCTAAACTGCGCATGTCCTCCACCCACATTCCTTCTCACACTCTTTTCTTTCTTCTCTTGCCAAGAAGTCCGACCACAGAGAAGTGGCCGGCACGAACTTTATCAAAAATGTAACTATTAGATTAGTAAGATGTTTGTATTTATCTTGGATCAACCACTGGACTCGGGCCTGAAATTATTATGTTTGATTAGAGAGTATGGGAAGGTAGCGGGGTTAAAGATGAATGAAGAAAAAACTAAAATCCTAGTGAAAAATATGACTCAGATGCAAAGGCAACAGCTGGAGCAGTTAATGGGCTTAAGAATAACAAACAAAATTAAGTATCTGGGTATATGGTTGACCGCCAGATGTTCCTCCATAAAGGAGGATAACTATCTTTCTCTTTACAGCCAGATGCTCAGAGACTTAGAAAGATGGAAAAATCTCCAGCTCTCAATTTTGGGAAGGGTGGCAACTATTAAGATGTGCGTGTTACCCAAATGGTTATTTCTATTCCAAACAGCCCCGGTAAGGTTGAATAAAGAGTTTTTTACAAATCTGGATAGGAGTATATCTAAATTTATTTGGCAGGGAAAGAGACCGCGGATTAGACTTAAAATGTTACAAGAACCCAAAAATAGAGGAGGATTTGGACTCCCAAATTGGGAGCTCTATCACCAAGCAGCGAACTTGATTTGGGTGAAAGAATGGATGGTCCTACAAAAGAGACGACTTTTGACATTTGAGGGAGCCGGTCTTCAACATGGCTGGCACTATTTCCTATGGCCAGGAGCATCCGGCCGCCCTAGACACTTTGATGATCACTATTTACGTAGGACGCTTGGGTACACTTGGGAAAAGGTTAGAAGAAGAGTATATTTAAAAGTTCCATGTTGGATTTCGGCGCAGGAAGCTCAGGTTTACCCGACATTGTATAAAGGGGAGAAAACCTTGACGTATGAAGGCTTCTTGGATGTTCAGGGTAATCCGAAGTCACGAGAATTATTAACTCTTCAAGGATATAAGATAGACTGGTGGTCTTATTCTCAAGTGCACTCCAGGTATAAAAAATAGTGAAGGAATCTACCGTAAAAGACAAGAATTGGATAAGATCTTATTAGAAGGAGGGAAAGGGATATTATCTAAATGTTATGCATATTTATTGTCTCTGCAGATAGGACAGGATGTAGTGAAGGATTGTATGATAGCATGGGGGCGAAATTTTGGATATCCCCTTGACTTCCAGCAATGGGAACAGATTTGGTTGAAAAATATGAAATTAACTATGGCCTCCTCATATAAAGAAAACATATATAAAACGGTCTATCGGTGGCATCTCCCCCCGGCGAGATTAGCTAAAATGTTTCCCGGGACATCTGCCTGCTGTTGGAAGTGCGGTTACAGCAATGGAACCTATTTTCACCAATGGTGGACCTGCCTGCAGGCGGTTAAATATTGGAAAAAAATACGGCAATGGATTTTGGAAATTACACAGATTAATTTGGAACTAAGACCTGAGATTTTCCTATTGGGGGCAAAACCTTTGAATATTAAATCAGATATATGGTTCTTGTTGATTCACATTATCACTGCAGCAAGATTAGCGTATGCGCAGGAGTGGAAAAATCAATACTTACCGATAGATTTGAAAATAATATATAAAATTAATGAGTGTGCGGAATCAGATAGATTAACTAGATTGATCAATGGTAAAAAAGATTCAGAATTTTATAACAGTTGGAAAGTATGGTACGATTGGGTCCAGAAAAGGTGGGATAGAATAGATATATGATGATGTATATATATATGGTGGCAAATATGTATGTATAAAGGAATGATTTTATACTTATGGACAATGTAATCATATTATACCATGGTGGCAGGATTGTATATTTTATTTGTGTATTAGTGCATAGAATATATTAATAAAAATTAAAAAAAAAAAAAAAAGATTAGTAAGATGTTTTTTTTCTTTATAACAAATAAATGAGTTTTCTTAGAAGATATATCTTCGGGTTTGTTTTCTTAAACTATGCTGACAAGGAAAGGTCTCGATCCACCCCTCTTAATCAAGATGTGATTATCCCAAAGGCAGAATGGGATTAATCAGCGCCCTGACACCTGGTAGCAGAGGGCGGTTAAAATTATGGCTTTTTCCTTGCTTGTTACTTTGATAAGACCTCTAGGCTAATTAGACAGATGATTATTTTTTTTGCGACTGAGGAACGCTAATTAATTGTCTGCTAAGATGCTGAAAAAGAAGAAAAAAGGAAAAATGAAATTAAGACCACTCTTCGTAAATGATTTGATTGATCTTTCCAATGAAGAGGAGGCAGAAAGAAGATTTTCAAACTTCCAGCCCCTTGCTTCAGCCACACGCCTGGAACAAGAAGCCGTGGGAGAAGAAACAGATGAAATGCTCTTAAAAAGGCATCAGGAGAGAGATAAGAGAGAAACTGCTTTTGAAGATAACGTACTACAACCGAGGTCAGTAGTGTCTCCTTCTGAATATGCATGGTCTCAAACAGTCCTCCCAGAACCTTCTGAATCTGTAACGCTTGGTGCAAAGCCAATGCTTTCACAAACTGCCGAGCATTTTTCCTCCCACGCAGAGAGAGAAATAATTCATTATTCTCCTCGCACCCTTGAGCTCACCCTGGATGAGCTGGCTATAAAAGCCTATCGTGACCGTATAAAATTTTATGAACATGAGCTATCCCAGGCAAAAATGGATTTATTTATGCTTGAGCAAGATAAGGGAGAATCTCGTGACATAAAAATCTCTAAAAGCGCCATTTTGGCTCCTTCTTCTTCAGAGCCAAAGACACACCCCCTGGTGGATTTTGTGTCAGGCCAATCAGAACAGAGAGCTGTGCACATGTCACATTTGCCTTCTAAAATTACAAGTGCCACGTATGCAGAGAGATTATCTGAGCTGCCCGAAACTAAAGGTGCAGCACCATCTGCTGGCGAAAGTAATTTACTAGAGAAAGCTGAAATGCATCACAATTTGAGAGAGCAATTACAATTATTGCAGAAAACTCTATTAGAGATGTCTTTAACTCACTCAGAGATTCAGGCTGCAATGCCACAAGTGTCTCCACAGGCTCAATCTCCAGCACCCCCTGGTGGTGCTGGTGTCCTTTTAGATGGAACACAACAAAGCTTAATGCAGCAAAGGCAAATGACTGCGTCTCCAGCAGGCCATGTTAATATTGCAGCTCAAATGCAACAGCCTCAACCACAAATGCATGCACACGTGCCTCCAGCTGTACAACCAGGGCCAGCTCCTGGTCCACCTCCAGCACAACAAGTGTCTTTACTTCCACAGCCAGCACCTCAAATGCACATTCCTCACCAGGCATCTTCTGTTGCTCCACTGGCTGGTGAGTCAAAATTAAAGATGTCAGGACAGAATTATAAGGCCTGGGTCAGTGAGACTGGATTGTTACTTCGCAGAGAAGGCACTCACTGTATGATTTTTAATCCCCCTGCTCAGCCATGGACTCCTGCAATAAGAGACTTAGAAACTAAAGCCTGCACAACATTATTGATGTCCATGGATACTGAACTGCAGGTTACCTTTTCGCCTGATGCAACAGCCCAACAAATTTGGGCCCAATTGGAAAATTGCTACAGGCCTGTTTCAATTGAGTCTTCATGTTTGCTCATGTCTGAATTCCATGGTTCGAGATTGAAACCTGGTGAACGAATTGGAGGACATTTGACCAAACTGAAAGGACTGAGAAAAGAATTAAGAGAAAGAGGCTATCCTATTGAAGATATTCAAATGATCAGCATTATTATTAACTCATTGAATTATGAATGGAAAGATGCCATTGCAAAGATTAACCAAGTCCCTATTGCTCAACGCACAGTGGACAATGTATGCAGACTTTTAATTGAAGAAGAAGCACTTATGTTAGCTACTCCACATTTGAGAGGACCACCCGCATCAAGAGCTCCAGCTAGGCGCCCCTTCTGAGGAAGGACCTATGCTCCAAGGATGCCAAGATGCTACATCTGTAATCGTGTGGGACATGCCACCTGGGATTGTCCCCAACGAGTTCCAGCTCCCGTCACGTACCAGCCCAGAGGAACAGACTCCAGAGGCAGAGGCAGAGGCGGAAGACAAGGTCGTCATGGTCCCAGACGTGATCCACAAGCTCCACTCGCCACATTGGCTTTAACCAATGATCCACAACCCCAACCAGAGTACGACAGACGACTCCTGTGGACTTTGGACAGTGGTGCAGCATTGCATGTTACCTACAGAAAGGAACTTTTCACAGAAATGCACGAGCCAGAACCAGAACTACGTGAACTTTATTCTTTTTCCAATCATCCTTGTCAGGTCAAAGGAAAAGGAACTGTTTATGTTGAAGAGCTCGATGCATTCATTCCTGATGTTTATTACATACCAACAGCAACTAGTAATTTGCTTAGCCAGAGTCACTTGTCTAGAATGTTAAAATTCCAGGTTCACCACCTTGAAAATGCAAGTTACATAGTTAAAGATGGAGATATTGTTGCTGGAACCATATTAATTGGTGGTGTCTATTACTTAAAGCCAAAGCCTAAACCATAAACACAGTCAAGTATACAAACTCCAAAAAGAGAGAGCACAGGCCCAGAGAGAGATGCTCCAGAGAGAGATCTTGTTGCTATTCCAAAGGCTCCTAAAGCCAACAAAAAGAAAATTGGGAAACAGGTTGCTCAGAGCAAGCCTGAGGTTCCTCATAAAACTGTTAATGTTGAGAATTCACTAACTGGTAAACCTTTGCATTCTAGGTGTATCCATAAATGGCATAGAAGATTGGGGCATGCCAGTTTCCGTGTTCTTAGGAAGATGCCGGAGTTCGCAAAAGGTTTGGATCTAAAGGGGTGTAAGGTGTTTTTGGATTGTGCTGTCTGCAAAAAGGCCAAATCCAAAGCAGCAGCCATTCCGAAACGCGCTACACGCCTGTCAACACGCATTTTTGATTTGGTTCACACTGACATAGTTGGTCTTTTTCCGCCATCAATTGGTGGTAGAAAATATTTTCTAACAATTGTTGATAATTACTCTAGATATGGATATGTATATCCTATGAAAGAAAAATCAGAGACTTTTCAGATCTTTAAAGACTTCGCAGCCCTTGTGTCGAGCCCCGGCCGGGACTCGCCATTGCTGGAGACGCTGGGGACCGGGGCCGATTGGAGCGCCCAACTGACTGCCTATGACGGTGGGGATGGCTCCGCGCAGCAGCCAGCAGCCGAAGCAATGCAGCCCTCCGAGAACTACCGGCGCTGTCCTATGACGTTGTGGATGCGCCGTCGGGATCGTCATGGCGCTCAACAGCTGATGTGGGGAGGGGGGAATTTTGAATTGTCAATGCCGGATGGTAGCTTAGGAGCCAGGGAGGAAATAAATAGCACTGCACAGCGGTTGTGTGCAGCGCTGACTTAAACCCCGTGATCCGGCTCGTTCTGTTCTTCTTGCTGTGTTGCTAGACTTCGATTAAACTATTGTTGCTTGACATCGTTTCCTGGTGATTTTTGATGGCCACAGACTGGATGACAGACAGAGCCGAGAGAAAGTCAGCGCTTCCTATACTCATTCTCGTTGGGTTGGTGGCCTTGCCTGCTGAAGTTTGAGGATGGCGGAGGGCTCGGTGCCAGAAGAGATTGAGACAGAGCTGTTAGCCAAAGCAGCTGGGGGGGAACCGCTGGCGGAGGAGGAGATCCAGGAGGAGACTACTGAGCAACCAGTGGTGAGACCCAAGGTACGACAGACCCGGGAGGAGGGCTGTCAGGAGGAGGATGGTCTCCAGCTGCAGAGGGGCCATCCTGCACAATCAGCCACAGGGGATTGGTGGCACAGCTCTGCTCTTGCTGGACTAAAGCTGCCAACTCCCCCCCCAGGTCCAACCTTCCAGGGCTGGAGGGAGAGACATTGGACGGATGAAGAAGAGGGGGAGTGGAGTTATGCCACCGGCCCCGGCCCTAGTACCATGGACACACTTCGGGACCGATTTGGGGAAGCCAGCTTTCGTGACGCCCCCTCATGGCAGCCGTGGGCCACTGGTTTGGAACCCGTACAAGCGCAGTCGTGGCAGGACACCGGAACGGTCGTTTTCGCCTTGCCAGCCTGAAACTACGGAAAGAGCAGGCACCACCCCGGCCGGAAGACCATACCACATCATGGGACCAGGAGTCTTCCCTGCGGGAGGGGGTCATACGGCATCCGGAGCGCCAACCCCAGAGGCAGGAGAGGGCCCCTGTGAGAGGGCTCCAACGACCATCAGCAGATCGATCATGTATTGAGTGAAGGCATGTGGGGGCGAGTAGACCACCTGACCCGACGCAAATGTGGGCTCCGGCTCCCGGAATGTGGGTCCCACCAACTGCTTGGGGCCCCCCTGCATTGCAAGCCACGTTTGATGGGAGTCTGGATCGAGTGGCTTTGTTTTTAAGCCAAGTGATAAGCCATTTGGACCAGTATGGACGTTGGTACCCTTCCCAGTGGGCCATGGTTGTGGCCATAATGGCAGTCCTGACAGGGGATGCTGCCGATTGGGTGGCCAGCTTGCACAGTAACCATGCTAGGGAGCTGATCGATGTCGGGAAGTTTCTGGAGGCTCTTCGGTCCACCTTTGAGAATGAGTCCAGTGTGCAAGTGGCAGAGGGTGACCTAATTGCACTTAAACAGAGGGGTGCTCCCGCTAAGGACTATGTACAGGATTTCAGGAAGATAACGAGTCACCTGGTAGGGTGGCCAGAACGGATGTTGGTCCAACAGTTTCGCATGGGTCTGAACTGGGACCTGCGACAAGCCTGTGTCTACAGGAGCCTGGCTCCACGTTTGGCAGTGTGGTTCAAGGCCACTATAGAACTGGACCTGGGACTCAGAGAGTTCTGGGTGCGACCAGAGGGGAGCTCAGGTCAGAGGAAAGGCCTGACGGACAAACCAACAGAAAAGCCCCAGGGCTTGAGAGATCCCAGACCATGTGTACTCCTGGAACCACTGGAGAGGTCCCAACGACCAGGGTTCCGATGTTTTTGGTGTAACCAGGCCGGTCATCGAGCGGCTGAATGCCCCATGCCAGCACCACGAGTACAGTCCCAGAGCTCGACCACCAGAGTGGCATCGAGAGGACGAGCACGGGGGCCGCCCAAGAGGTCCCGAGCGGCACAAGGCCCCAAGACAGCTACGGAAACCCAGGCCAGGGGCCCTGCATCGGTTCCGGTGGCGGGGAATTTTCCTGTAGTGTCCAGGGACAGTGACGACGAGGACCTGGAAGACCCGATGGTGAGCGATCCCATTTGTCCTTTTGTGATACCAGTGATATTGAGGAATCCTCGCGCTACTACCAGAATCCACTATGGAGCTCTGGTGGATTCGGGGTGTACCCGGTGTCTTGTCCACCAAGCAGTGGTAGATGCCCTGGGATTGCAGGTGAGGCGTCTAAAAGCTCCAGTGACTTTCGAACAGATGGATGGATCACTGTTGGGAGGGGCACCGGCTACCCATGTGACAGAAAGACTACACCTGGAGATAGGGGACCACCGAGAGGTTATCCGCTTTATTGTGATTGAAAAGATGATTGAACCAATAATATTAGGGTTAGCTTGGCTTGATAAGTGGCAGCCCAACATCTGGTGGGAAGGAGGATATCGGAAACTACGATTGATAGTTGGTCCAGAACCTCCTGATGTGGCTAGCATTTCGCGTGCACCGCTTACGGAAGGGGCTAAAGGAAAGGGCTGTGCTTTGATGGTTCCCCCTCCAGAAAAGGGATTCCCAAGTGTTTATGAAGATCTCGCCCTTGTATTCAGTGAGGAGGAGTGTGAGGTGTTGCCCCCTCATCGGCCCACAGACTGTGCTATCGAATTGGTGCCTGGGGCCGCGCTACCGAAACCGAGGATGTATTCAATGACACAAAAGGAATTAGCAGAGTTGAGACGATATATCGATAAGAATTTGGCTCGAGGGTTTATCAAACCCAGTAGATCCTGTATGGCGGCCCCTGTTCTCTTTAGAGAAAAGAAGGATGGGGGGTTATGCTTATGTGTCGATTTCCGAGGTCTGAATGCGGTCTGTGTGGAGCATTTGTACCCGCTTCCCTTAATGAAAGACCTCTTGGCCACGTTGGCGACTGGACGAGTCTTTACGAAACTGGATTTGCGTGAGGCGTACTATCGAGTCCATATCAAACCAGGGGATGAGTGGAAAACCACATTCAACTGTCCCCTCGGAAGTTATCAGTTTCAGGTCATGCCTTTCGGTCTCCAAGGCGCCCCTGCAGTGTTCATGCAGCTTATCAACGAGGTGCTGCATGAACACCTGTACAAGGGGGTCTTGGTGTACCTGGACGATATTCTAATATATACCCGGTCCATGGAAGAACATACCAGTCTGGTACGTCAAGTATTACAGAAGTTGCTGGTGGCTAAACTGTTTGTGAAACTATCGAAATGTGAGTTCCACAAAACAAAGATAGATTACCTGGGTTATAGGATATCAGAGCATGGTGTAGAAATGGATCCATGGAAGGTTCAGGCGATTGTGGACTGGCAAGCCCCGGGGACGAGAAGACAACTCCAGAGTTTCCTCGGTTTTGCCAATTTTTATCGACAATTTATTCCTGCATTTGCCACAATAGCGTTACCTCTGACAGATTTGTTGCATACTAAGCCACACACCTCAAAACCAAAGCCTGGCCTACTATTGAATTGGACAACCACATGTCAAACGGCATTCGAGCAGTTGAAATACTTATTTACCAGAGAACCGGTTCTTAAGCATCCCGATCCAACACAGGCATTTGTTGTTCAGGCAGATGCGAGTGACGTGGCTGTGGCGGCCGTACTCTTACAGGAAGATGGAAATGGTCGTTTGCAACCGTGTGCCTATACCTCCCGTAAATTGAGTCCCATGGAACGAGGGCGGGCCATATGGGAGAAGGAGGCCTTTGCTGTGAAGTGGGCATTGATGACGTGGCATCACCTCCTTGAAGGAGCATCGCATCCGTTTGAAGTTTGGACGGATCATAAGAACCTGGAGGCACTACAAACACCGAGACGACTGTCCCCCAAACAAGTGCGGTGGTCTCAGTATTTCCACAGGTTCTCCTTCCGTTTGAAGTATGTCCCAGCTGGAAAGAATTTCCTTGCGGATGCTTTGTCCCGAATGCCACAATACAATAGCAAATGGGAGGAGGTAGTAGAAGCCCTTATACCACCCAGTCAGGGTTCACATGATATATCAACGGTGCTTCGTTCAGAGAAGCCCTTTGAGGCTGACCTAAAGGCAGCGGTAAACAATGACCAATGGTTGACACAAAATCGGCCTTTATTTACCTTTAGGGAGGGTTTAGCGTGGAAAGGGGATAAGCTGTATATTCCAGTATCCCTCCGAATGTCGGTTCTGCAACGATGCCATGATTCGAAACCAGTGGGACATTTCGGGTTTCTAAAAACGCTTCATCTTGTCAGACGACAGTTTTGGTGGCCGCATATGTGTGGAGACATTGAGAAATATGTGAGAGGGTGTTTGATATGCGCAGCGGCTAAACCATGGTCAGGGAAACCAATTGGACTGTTACAAACAGTAGCTGATCCCAACAAACCATGGGAGGAGATTGCTATGGATTTCATAGTCGATCTCCCCACCAGTAACGGGTACACTGCAATTTGGACAGTGGTGGATTTGTTTTCGAAGCAAGCCCATTTTGTGCCCTGCAAAGGATTGCCATCTGCACGACAGTTGACCGATATGTTTCTTCAACACATCTACCGCCTTCATGGGGTTCCTAAGCGGATTATTTCAGACCGAGGAGTTCAATTTACTGCCAAATTTTGGAAATATTGCATACATCGAATAGGATCTACCCAGGGATTGAGTTCTGCCTTTCATCCCAGTACCAATAGGGCAGCGGAACGGACCAACGCCGCGGTTGAGCAATACCTCTGTTGCTATGTCTCCTACCAACAATCTGATTGGTCTAGGCTCATTCCGTTTGCGGAAGTGGCCTACAATAATATCACTCATCGCAGTACAGGTCTTTCTCCCTTCCAGATTGTATATGGCTGAGAGTTCCCAATTATACCAGAGGTAGAACCTCCATCCATGACCATAGACACCCCAGGTAGTTGGGCAGAAAAAATCCGCCGTATATGGCCAAATGTCAAAACAGCATTACAGAAAGCGGCAGAGGAATACAAGACCTATGTGGATAGAAAGAGGGCAGACCGAAAGCCGTTTCAAGTAGAAGACAAAGTCTATCTATCGACCAAATACTTGAAGCTTAGGTTGCCAAGTAGAAAATTAGGACCAAAGTATCTGGGTCCTTTCCCAGTTAACCGAGTAATCAATCCTGTGACTGTAGTTCTTAAGCTGCCCCCACTCCTGGGTAAAATACATCCTGTGTTTCACAGTAGTTTATTGAAATCCGTAACGGTAGACAGGACTACTGATACCTCCAGTTGCCCAGGACCAATACATACGGACTAATACAAAATAGACAAGATATTAGACTCTAGAGTCCGTAGGGGCAGAGTCCAATATTTAGTACGCTGGAAAGGCTATCCCCTAGCACAGGCCTCCTGGGTAGTGGCACCAGACGCACATGCTACACGTTTGGTACAAAGGTTTCACCGCAAATACCCAGACAAGCCACAGGCTTCAGGAACCATGTCTGCTGTGATTAATATCTCTCCTCTTCCTCCTACAGGTGGATCCCTGGTAGAGAGGAGCCGCTTGTCGAGCCCCAGCCGGGACTCGCCATCGCTGGGGACTCTGGGGACCGGGGCCGGTTGGAGCGCCCAACTGACTGCCTATGACGGTGGGGACGGCTCCACGCAGCAGCCAGCAGCCGAAGCAACGCAGCCCTCCGAGAACTACCAGCGCTGTCCTATGACGTTGTGGATGCGCCATCGGGATCGTCACGGCGCTCAACAGCTGATGTGGGGAGGGGGGAATTTTGAATTGTCAATGCCGGATGGTAGCTTAGGAGCCGGGGAGGAAATAAATAGCGCTGCACGGCGGTTGCGTACAGCGCTGACTTAAACCCCGTGATCCGGCTCGTTCTGTTCTTCTTGCTGTGTTGCTAGACTTGGATTAAACTATTGTTGCTTGACATCGTTTCCTGGTGATTTTTGACGGCCACGGACTGGATGACAGACGGAGCCGAGACCTTATTTCTACCCAACACCAAGTTCGCATCGCCAGAATCCAGAGTGATCGTGGTGCTGAATTCATGTCTCAGCATTTCCAGGATTGGATGCGTAAGAATGGAATTCTTCATCAGACGTCAGCTCCTTACACACCGGCTCACAACAGAGTTGTAGAACGACGACAAGGGGTACTGCAAACCATGATGCATTGTCTCCTAGAAGACGCCAACCTTGGTATGATATACTGGG
The DNA here is from genome assembly GCF_029215685.1 of Pituophis catenifer annectens. Classification (NCBI taxonomy): domain Eukaryota; kingdom Metazoa; phylum Chordata; class Lepidosauria; order Squamata; family Colubridae; genus Pituophis; species Pituophis catenifer. Next base: position 21,759,846 of record NW_027256885.1, read on the forward strand.
GTGAAGCTATAAAATATGCAAATTACATTGTCAACCGTACTTGGAGCAGTGTAATAAATCAGACTCCTTTCTTCATGTTGTATGGCTACAAGCCCAATCTTAAAAACATCCATATTTTTGATTGATACACTATGGTGAACATTCCCTTAGCTCAAAGAAGAAAAGGAGGTCCAGCAGCAAAGAGACTGAGATTTATGGGCATTGATGATAACTCAAAATGGAGCAAATTTATTGACTCTAAACATGTAATTGTGATTTCCCAATCTGCTAATTTTGAGGAAGATATTGACTGGTCCAGGATTCATTCCAATGATCCTGGAGTTTATTTTCCTAGAGATGATACTGCTGATGCTACGCAGATTGATGATCAAGATTCCACTGGTTCTTCTCAACCCGATGTTCCATCTTCACAAGCCGCAGATGCTGACGGTAGCGACGAATGTGAGGACGAGGACAAAGCAGAAGAAGACTGGACTGTTGCTCTGAGACGTTCCAAGAGGGCCACAAAAGGGATCCCTCCACAACAATATTCTTGGCAACTGACAAAAGCACCCTTGCCTTTGATTTGCAATGTTACACTTCCACCTTATTTTATTTTATTTATTTATTTATTAATTTAATTTGTATACCGCCCTTCTCCCAGAAGGGACTCAGGGCGGTGAACAGCCAAAATTAAAAAACATACAAATACAAAAGTTAAGATAATTAAAAAGAATTAAATCACTAGCTTCCCAATTTAAAACCCCCAAATCCATAAAATTTAAAATCCCAATTTAAAAACCATTTAGGCTAGGCCGGCTTGATGGAATAAAAACGTCTTCAGGGCTTTACGGAAGGTCCGGAGGTCCGGGATCAATCGTATTCCAGGAGGCAGCTCATTCCACAGGGCGGCTGCCCCCACAGAGAAGGCTCTCCCCCTGGGGGCCGCCAGCCGACATTGCCTGACCGACGGCACCCTGAGGAAGCCCTCTCTGTGAGAGCGTATTGGCCGGTGGGAGGTTATCAGTAGCAGCAGGCAGTCTCGCAAATACCCTGGCCCTAAGCCATGGAGCGCTTTAAAGATGAGAACCAACACCTTAAAGTGCACCCGGAAGACCACCGGGAGCCAATGCAGCTCGCGCAGGAGAGGTGTTACGTGGGAGCGCCACGTCGCTCCCACAATCACCCACGCGGCCGCATTCTGCACCAGCTGGAGCCTCCGGGTGCTCCTCAGGGGGAGCCCCATGTAGAGAGCGTTGCAGTAGTCCAGGCATGACGTGACCAAGGCATGAGTGACCGTGCGTAGGGAGTCCCGGTCCAGAAAGGGGCGCAACTGGTGTATCAGGCAAACCTGATAAAAAGCTCCCCTGGCCACAGCCGTCATATGCTCTTCTAAAGTCAGCCGTGTGTCCAGGAGGACGCCCAAGTTGCGAACCCCCTCTGTGGGGGTCAGTGACTCACCCCCAATAGCCAGCGATGGCACCAGCTGGCTATACCGGGACGCCGGCATCCACAGCCACTCGGTCTTGGAAGGGTTGAGCCGAAGCCTGTTCCTCCCCATCCAGACCTGCACGGCCTCCAGACACTGGGACATCACTTCGAGGGCATCATTGGGGTGGTCTGGGGTGGAGATGTACAGCTGAGTATCATCAGCGTACAGATGGCATCGCACCCCAAAACCACGGATGATCTCACCCAGCGGCTTCACATAAATGTTGAACAGGAGGCGAGAGGACCAACCCTTGCAGCACCCCACAAACAAGGCGCCTCGAGGTCGACCTCTGCCCCCCTGCCAACACAGACTGCGACCAGTCAGAGAGATAGGAGGAGAACCACCGCAACATGGTGCTTCCCATCCCCAATCCCTCCAGCCGGCGCAGCATGATACCATGGTCGATGGTATCAAAAGCCGCTGAGAGGTCTAACAGGACCAGAACAAAGGAACAACCCCTGTCCCGAGCCCTCCAGAGATCATCCACCAATGCGACCAATGCCGTCTCCGTGCTGTACCCAGGCCTGAAGCCGGACTGGCACAGATCTAGATAGACGGTTTCATCCAGGTACTGTGGGAGCTGTCGCGCAACCAGACTCTCCACAACCTTCACAACAAAGCGAAGGTTGGAGACCGGACAGTAGTTTGCCAAAACGGCCGGGTCCAGAGAAGGCTTCTTGAGGAGGGGCCTCACCACCGCCTCTTTCAAGGCGGGAGGCAAGAAACCCTCACTCAGAGAAGCATTTATAATCCTCTGGAGCCAGCCTCGTGTTACCTCCCGGGTGGCCAGTACCAGCCAGGAGGGGCACGGGTCCAATAAACATGTGGTTGCATTTAACCTCCCCAGAATCCTGTCCACGTCCTCAGGAGTCACAGGTAACATTCTCAAGACCAGCCTCAGTCACCCCGCCGGGATCTACCCAGTCAGAGTCCAAGCCTTCCTGAATCTGAGCGATTTTATCGTGCAGATACTGTGCAAAATCCTCAGCCTGCCCTTGCAAGGGGTCTTCCCGTGCTCCCTGATGTAGGAGGGAGTGAGTCACCCTAAACAAGGCGGCTGGGCGGTTATCTGCCGATGCAATAAGAGCGGAAAAGTGGTTACGCTTTGCCGCTTTTATTGCCACTAGATAGGTCTTAATATGAGACCTAACTAGTGTTCGGTCGGATTCGGAGCGACTAGCCCTCCAACCGCTCTCTAGGCGTCTTTTCCGGCGCTTCATCTCCGTCAGCTCCTCGGAAAACCAAGGGGTCGGGCAGGTTCGGCGTCGGGTCAGAGGCCGCAAAGGCACGACTCGGTCCAGAGTACCGGCGGCCATCCTATCCCAGGCAGCCACCAGATCTTCAGCCGAGTTGTGAGCCAGAGTTTCAGGAATTGGCCCAAGCTCCCTCTGGAACCTATCAGGATCCATCAGGCACCTGGGGCGGAACCACCTGGTCGGTTCCGCCTCCCTGCAGTGGGGTGCAGCGGTCAAAAAGTCCAGCCTCAGGAGAGAATGGTCCGACCATGACAGGGGTTCAGTAACTATATCCCCTATATCCAGACCACTCCGCCACTGACCAAAGATAAAAACCAAGTCCAGAGTGTGTCCTCCCGCGTGAGTGGGGCCATGAATTAATTGTGTCAGGTCCATGGCTGTCATGGAAGCCATAAACTCCTGAGCCATCCCAGACGCCTCACCAGCAGATGGCAGGTTGAAATCCCCCATGACCAAAAGTCTGGGGGTATCAACCGCCACCCCGGCAATAACGTTGAGAAGTTCGGGCAGGGCTGCTGTCACGTGGCAGGGAGCCAGGTACGCAATCAGCAGGCCCACCTGCATCCCATGGCCCCACTTCACCAGGAGAGACTCATCCAGCTATCTGAGGTACAGTGGCCTCCCTCGGATCAAGACCTTCCTTTATAACGACCGCCACCCCCCCACCCCTGCCCTGGGCCCTTGGCTGATGGAATGCGTGGAAACCTGGTGGGCACACCTCTACGAGGGGGACTCCCCCCCTCTTGGCCCAGCCAGGTCTCTGTAATACCTGCCAGGTCCGCACCCCCCTCCTGTATTAGCTCACAAATGAGGGGGGCCTTATTAACCACGGACCTGGCATTGCACAGCATCAGTCTAAGGCCTGGGCTCTGAGACTCTGGACAGCCGGGGAGACGAGAATAATTTCACGCAAATCAAGCAGCTTCCTGATTCAGAGCAAGACAAATGGTATGATGCAATGCAGGTTGAAATGGACAGTCTAAAGAAACTAAAAGTGTTTACACCTGCAAAACCTCCAGCAAACAAAAAGGTCATTGGCACTCGATGGGTCTACAGAATCAAAAAGAAGCCAAATGGTGAGTCACTGTACAAGGCCAGACTTGTAGCTCAGGGTTTCGCTCAACGTTATCCTGAGGACTACACAAATACCTATTCACTGACAGTTCGAACTGAGAGTGTAAAAATTGCTTTAGCAACTGCAACTATCCTTGGTTTAGAAGTTTTCCAGTTCGATGTTGACACGGCTTATCTACATGCAGACCTAGATGAAGAGATCTACGTGAGAAGTCCTCCAGGATTCTGACAGCAAGAAGGGGATACCTGGTTTCTAAACAAAAGTCTTTATGGTCTGAAACAGTCTGGTTTAATGTGGTACTTATGTCTTACTGACAAACTAAATTCAATGGGCTTTATTAAGTCCGAAACTGATGAGTGCGTGTTCACAAAAAGATCTAATAATGCATATGAGATAGTTCTTGTTTATGTTAATGATATTGTTTATATTGGTCCAAATAAGCAAATGAGTGAAATTTTTGCCAAAGCTTTGCAGAGATACTTCACATTGAAATCATTAGGTCACATTAGCACTTATTTAGGTGTTCAGATTGAAAAAACACAGAAGGGGTTTAGTCTTTCACAAGAAGATAAAATTGAACAAATTTTGCATCATTGCAACATGAAGGATGCTAACACAACAAAGACACCCATACAAACAGACTTTCATAACTTGACACAAGAAGCAAGTCCTGAGTTCGAGGATCAAACGCTTTATCGTTCAGTTATTGGGTCACTGTTGTACATTAGTAGTTGGACCAGACCCGACATTGCACTTAGTGTTAATCTCTTGTCTCGACACATAGGTAAGGCAAAACAGTTTCATTGGACATGCGTTAAGAAATTATTGAGATACCTAAAATACACTAAACATATGAAGTTATTGTTAGAACCAACACATACTGATTATGCAGAATTATGTTGTTATGCAGATTCTGATTGGGCAAGTGATAAGAAATCACGTAAAAGTACTTCAGGGTATATGATGTTCTTAAATGGATGTCCTGTTTATTGGCAAGTGTGTAAACAGAAATTTTGTTTCTTGTTCATCTACTGAAGCTGAATATGCTTGTGTTTCAGATGCATGTAATTCTCTAACTTGGTTTGATGCTTTAGTCACAGATATCTGGACACACCCAATCCAACCGATTACAGTGATGGAAGACAATGAATCGGTGGTTTATATTTCTGAATCACATTTCACAGGTTCTAGGTCCACACACATTGACATCCGTTATCAAAACATAAAACATTTAGTGAAAAAAGGTTTTGTTAAAATGCAGTATGTATCTACACATGATCAAATTGCTGATATGCTCAACAAACCACTTCCAGCAGTTCAACATGAGTATCTGCGTAAGAAGATGTGCCTTATTTGATGATGCTCCTGATATTCGCTCAACTGGCAAAAGAAGGGGATTGTCACTGCGTTTTTTTGTATTTACCAGCAGAGCTCATTATTTCTGGACTGTCAGACTTTCCGTAGCTTGCCAACTTTTGTTATCAGTAAGCTAAACTGCGCATGTCCTCCACCCACATTCCTTCTCACACTCTTTTCTTTCTTCTCTTGCCAAGAAGTCCGACCACAGAGAAGTGGCCGGCACGAACTTTTATCAAAAATGTAACTATTAGATTAGTAAGATGTTTTTTTTCTTTATAACAAATAAATGAGTTTTCTTAGAAGATATATCTTCGGGTTTGTTTTCTTAAAGTATGCTGGCAAGGAAAGGTCTCGATCCACCCCTCTTAATCAAGGTGCGATTATCCCAAAGGCAGAATGGGATTAATCAGCACCCTGACAATAAAGAGAAGACTAATACCATTATAGGTATGCAAAATATTCAGGCTGCCCTTGCAATGATTCAAGAGGGAATGAAAAGGATGGAAGATAAGATGACTCTTAACCATGATGAAACTAAAAGGAACCATGAACAAATGCGATTGGACATAGGGGAAATCAAAGATGATATTAAAAATATAGATGAGAAGATAGTGAAAATCCAATAAAACATCATGGAAAATGAACAGAGAATATATAAAGTGGAGGAAAAAACGGAAGCCACAGCCACTAGGTTGGAAAGGATGGAAAATCAACAAGCGATAAGGAGTCGAGATACCGAAGATGCATTGACATTTCTTGAAATGGAGAAGGCATCCTTCTATTTAAGATTCCAAAATATAGAAGAACAGAGAGATGAAGACTTGGGCAAAATTATGATTGAAATATTGGCAAAGGCAACACACAAAGATAAGGATGAAATAAGAAATGGAATCAATGAAATCTATAGAGCCTTTACAAATTACGCAAGAAGAAACAAACTCCCCAAAGAAATACATATTAGATTCACGAAGAAAACAATGAAAGAAGAAATATATAGAAAAATGAGGCAGGAGACAGTTATGTATAAAGGAAGGGAAGTTCTAACATTAAAACAAATACCGAGAAGGGCCAGGGATAGGAAAAGAGATTACAATTTCTTAACTAGACAATTAAACAAGCTCAAGATAAAATTCAGATGGCTTATACCAGAAGGGGTACTTATCTCATGGGAAGGAAGGAAATTTCTAATAGATACTATAGAAAAAGCTCAAGACTTTGTTGACCAACACCTAGGATATGAAGGAGAACAGGAAAGCAGAGAAACTAGAGAAGAACAAAACTCTAGCGACCAAGAGGTACAAATAACAAACAAGGAGGACAAGGAACAGAGGAAGGGAAGGTTAGGGAAGGAGGAGACGACGGGGATTACACAAAGAGTTACAAGAAACACAACAAAACTCAAAACTATGGACAAATAAATACTAGCAGAAATGGAAGAAGAATTAAAGCTCATTTCCATAAATATAAATGGTCTAAACTCACCAAGTAAAAGACATCAAATATTTACTAAACTGCAAAAACTAGGGGCAGACATAATTACATTACAAGAAGTACATATAAGAAAACAACAGAAAAAACTACTTGAAAACAAAAAATTAGGAGTAATATACACATCTCTAGGCGACTGCAAAAAAAGGGGAGTGGTAATATATGTCAGAGATCATATAAGAACTAAATTAATTCATACTGATAAAGAGGGTCGAGTGTTAATGATAGAAATAAAATTGGAAACAAAAATAATATTGTTAGTAGCTATTTATGCTCCAAATGGAAACCAAACAGATTTCTACAAAAAATTACATGACAAGCTAAAAGAATTGGATTATGAAAATGTTTGTATTGTTGGCGATTTTAATGCGATTGTAAACCCACGAGAAGATCATCATAGTAATAGGAAGAATAAAATTAAAAGGAAGACATTGCCACAAACATTCAAGGATTTGGCACAAGAAATGAATTTACATGACACTTGGCGAGAATTAAACACCAAAGTAAAACAATATACATATTTTTCTGGCCCACATCAATCGTGGTCCAGGCTGGATATGGCTTGGATGACACCTCAATTAAGCAAAGAAACATATGATGTAGAAATTATGCCTAGTATATGGGCCGATCATAACCCCATTAAAATAGTCTGGAAAGGTTTTCGAAAACAGAAAAGATGGAAAATGGATACAAGTATAATAAAGGAAAAAGAGTACTTACAAATGATAGAAAAAGAAATTAAGATATTTTCCCAAATCAACACAAAGGATCAAACGTCGTTACAAAATTTATGGGATACGACAAAAGCTTATATTAGAGGCCTAACTATCGCATATGTGGCGAAAAGAAAAAAAGAGAAACAAAGAATTAGGAATGATCTAATGGAAGAAATTAAGATACAGGAAACTAAATTACAACAGCACCCTAACAACAAGATAGCGCAACAAAAACTTAATCTGGCTAAACACAAATTGAACTTAACTACCAAAACTGAATTGGCACAGAAAATAAGAATGGCAAAGCAAACCAATTTTGAACATTCAAATAAAACTGGACGCTGGTTATCTTACAAATTAAAAAAGCAAACAGAAAAAAGAATTATTCACCAACTCCAGGACGAATCAGGAACTTTATATCATACACATCTAGATAAGAAAAATACAGTTAAAGCATTTTTTCAAAAACTTTACCGACAGGAAGATGTCCCGGAAGATCAAATTAAAAAATACCTTCACAAAACTAATATCACACACTTTGAAGAAGAACACAGAGAGATCTTGAACCGACTCATAACAATGTTCGAATTGATCGAAGCTCGCAAAAAACAAAAGAACAATAAAACCCCAGGACTAGATGGAATTCCCACTGAATTTTACAAATACTGCCAACAATCAATAGACGAAACATTGCTACAAGTTTTTAATGCAGCATTATTGACAGCCAAAATTCCAAAATCCTGGACAGAAACCATTATCACATTAATACATAAAGAAGACACAGACCCGACCCAAGTTAGAAACTATAGACCAATTTCATTACTCAATGTGGACTATAAACTATTTATGTCAATACTGGCACAGAGACTTAAAGCAATAATTCACAAATATATACATCCAGATCAAAATGGTTTCATACCTAGGAGACAGATCAAAAACAATCTGAGAACGATTATAAATATTTTGGAATACTACGATCAGAAGATAGATAAAGAAGTGGCTCTAATCTCTCTTGACGCCCAGAAAGCCTTTGATAACTTAAATTGGTCTTTTCTTATAATACAACTTGAATCGATGAACTGTGGAGAGAAATTTCTTAAACTGATAAAAAAAATTATTCTTACCAAACAGCAAAAATCTCAATAAATGGCAATATGACACAAATTTTTGATATTCAGAAAGGAGTACGACAAGGATGTCCCATGTCACCCCTATTATTCATAATAGCATTGGAAGTTCTATTAAACGAAATCAGGAAGGAGGAAGATATCAAAGGTCTCAAGATTCGGGGAGAGGAGTACAAACTGCTCACCATTGCAGATGATGTAATTTTCATTCTGGAAAACCCAAGACTATCTGGACACAGGCTGATGGCAATGATAGAGGAATATGGGGAAGTCGCGGGCCTCAAACTAAACAAACAAAAAACGAAAGTACTGACGAAAAATATGGCTCAGACACAGAGGTTGAAATTAGAAGAAGAATTAGGAATTCAAATAGTAAAGAAGATAAAATACTTAGGTATCTGGTTGACGGCAAAAGCAATTACGATCAAAGAAGACAATTATACTAAACTATTAAAACAAATTAAAAAAGATTTGGAAATTTGGAATAGACTACAACTGTCGTTGATGGGCAGAATCGTCTCAATAAAAATGAACATACTACCAAGAGTATTATACCTATACCAGGTAATACCAATACATCCGGGAAGAGATTTTTTCAAGAACCTTAATAAAACAATAATGACTTATCTATGGCAGGGAAAGAAGGCCAGAATCAAGATCAAAGCTTTACAAGATTCACAAGACAAAGGAGGCCTGGCAATACCAGAATGGGAACTTTACTATAAGGCATCAGGGCTGACCTGGATCAAAGAATGGATGAAATTGGACAATAAAAGAACTCTATATTTAGAAGGCTTTGATCTAATACGAGGATGGCACACTTTCTTATGGGATGGACCTGACAAACGACATATGTATTTCCAACAACATATAATTCGGGCTTCACTATTTAAGATTTGGCAGGAAATCAAGAAAAATCATTACACTAGAATACCAAAATGGTGGTCCTCGATGGAGGCACTGATACACCCAAATACCCTCGAGACAGGAAAGATGATGTGGTACCAAGATCTATTAAACCAGGAAGGCGAACTTATCCCAAGACATCAACTTCAAAATTGTGGCATAAATATTGATTGGTGGCCCTATACCCAAATACACTCAAGATATACAGTAGACAAAAAACAACATGGAATTTCGAATAACCTGAACGAATTGGACAAGATCTTACAGGGAGCAGAACAAAAGATGATAACCAAAACATACAACTATCTTCTTAGACACAAATTACTAGAAGAAACAGTTAAAGAAAACATGATAAGGTGGGCTAGGGACATAGGGCATAATATTCAATTGGCAAATTGGGAGAAACTATGGAAACAAAATATCAAAATGACAAGGGCCACATCTTATAAAGAGAATCTTATCAAAATGTTTTATAGATGGCACCTACCACTGGCTCGATTAGCCAAAATATACCCAAATGCCCCCTCACTCTGTTTGAAGTGTAAAACAAAAAAGGGGACATACTATCATGCTTGGTGGAAATGTAGGAAGGTCCAACAATATTGGCAAGACATAAAAAAGATCATTGAGGAAATAACGAATTTACAAGTAGAAGATGGCCCAGAATTTTTTTTATTCGGCATGACAGCAGCACAATACACCAAAGAGACGAAATACCTTATTATACACATTGTGACAGCAGCACGATTACTGTTCGCTCAAAATTGGAAATCAGACCAACTCCCAACTAAAGATAAAATTATCTCAAAGATAACAGAATGTGCCAAAATGGATAGATTGATGCTGGAACTCCAGGATAAGGAAGAAAGTGACTATTATCTTGTGTGGCACCAATGGTACCAATGGCTGGAAAGGAAAATTAGCACAACCGTAAATGATAGAAATTAGGGTAAAAGATTAACGAGATGAATAAGGAGATGATGCAAGTATATTTTTAGTTTAAAGTATTTGAATTAAGAATCTAATACTATTTTTTCATTAATATGTAAAGTAAAATACTATATATTCTGTTGATGACAAAAAGTATATATGTAGAATGTTGTGTGGGTTTTGTAGGTGGTGGGGGTTTTGTTTGTCTTTGTATTGTCTTTATATCTTTGTTTACATTTAATAATAATAAATAAATAAAAATAAAATAATAAAATAAAATAAAAAACAACCTGTTGGGTAAAATGGTGTTAAAGGCAGAGCTATAATCCACAAATAACAGCCTCGCATATGTCCCCTGTTGTTCCAAATGATTCAATACAGTATGGACAACAAGAGACATAGCATCATCAGTTGATCTATTACCCCTATATGCAAATTGGTATGGGTCCAAAGTAGATGGAAGACTAGCCTTAATATAGTTCAACACCAGCCTCTCAAAATATTTCATGACAACAGATGTTAAAGCTACTGGTCTATAATCATTAAGGGATACTACTACTGTCTGCTTAGGGACTGGCACTATAATAGATGTCTTCAGGCAGGTAGGGATAGAGCACTGTGACAGCGATAGATTTAAAATATCCATGAACACTCCAGCTAGCTCTGCAGCGCAGTCCCTGACAACTCATCCCAGAATTCCATCAGACCCAGCTGCCTTCCGGATATTAACATTCTGGAAAGTGCGTCTCACATCAGAGATCTGCAGTAGAAGTGGTTGTCTATCGATGGTAGATGTTAATGGTGTACTATCAGTGGTAAATGCTGAAATGATGGTCGTTCCTGTGTCCACCTCAAAACGGCTGAAGAATTGATTTAGCTCAGCCAAAGAGTCACTACTGCTAGACAAACTATTTTTATTGCTTTGTCCCGTGATTTGTCGCAGACCTTGCCATACCCGACCAGAGTCTGAGTTCTCAAAAAGATGTTCAATCCTCCGTCTGTATGTAGCTTTAGCATCCTTGATACCCTTTTTCAATGTAGCTCTTGCCTCGCTATACTGTAGCGCATCACCAGAATGGAAAGCAGCATTTCTTGTTCTTAATAAAAGACACACTTCTCTATTTATCCAGGGCTTGTTGTTAGAGAACACCCGTACTTGTCTGGTGGTAGTGACAACATCAATGCAGCTTGATATAAATATAAAACAGTACCGTTGAAGTGTAAGTATCAATATTGTCCTCCTCAAACAGTGCCCAATCAGTGCTCCCAAAGCAATCTTGAAGTTGCTCCGATGCACCCGCTGACCACACTTGTATTTCTCTAATCGATGGTCTAATTCTATTGACAAGAGGTCTATATGATGGGATCAAGAACACAGATATATGATCTGACTGTCCCAGGTGGGGTAAAGGCATAATCCTGTATCCGTGCATGATGTTACTATATACCTGATCCAAGGTATTTTTCCCTCTAGTGGGACAGTCTACGTACTGATAGAACTTAGGGAGGACAGTCTTTAAATTGGCTTGATTGAAATCACCTGCAACCACCAGCACTCCATCTGGGTAGGCCTGTTGCTGTTTGCTAATAGCAGTTAACAGGTGACTCATGGCTGTGGTCGTGTTAGCATCAGGAGGTATATATACTGCAGTTGTTATTACAATGTTAAATTCACGAGGCAGATGAAAGGGGTGGCATTTCACTGCCAAGTATTCCAAATCAGGAGAACAGTGAGTGTCCATTATTTTAACATTTGTGCTCCAGTTGTTATTTATGTAAACACAAAGTCCCCCTCCTCTGCTCTTCCCAGAGACCATGGTTCTATCCGTTCGATAAACTGAGCGTCCTTGTAATTCAATAGCCTCCCCTGGAATGGTAGGGTCAAGCCATGTCTCTGTAAAGACCATAACACAGCAGTCCCGAATGTTTTTCTGAAGAGAGATAGTAAGTTCCAGCTCCTCAATCTTATTAGGGAGAGATCTTGACTTGGCAGTGCAGCCTTGTGAGGATTTTTTCCGAACCTTACACGTAGTCCGGCTCTACAGCCTCATTTCTGCCTGCGTTTCCTTCATCTCCTTTGTTTCCTTTGCTCTCTAGCAGGGAGAGTAATCCACGGCATCATTCTAACCAGCTCAGCTGGAATGTTGTAACTTGAGACTCCTGGTTCAAAAATGCAGCCTTCTCTGCCTTCTCTGCCAATGATTAATAACTCTTGTCGGCTGTAAACTACTTGTGCCTGAATGTGCAGAGCACTCACTAAAAAATACACAAACAATAAATTAATTAAAAAATACCGGTCTCTGGAGCGTCGAGCCGCTTAATATACATGCGCTGCCATCTTGGGAAAAACCTTCTTTTGGTAGGGTGGTTTGGATTGCCCACTGAACAGCTCAATTGGACCCATGTTTATTCACCGATGGTGACTGGGAGGTATTCAATGATTGGTTTCGGTCGAGGGTATGATGGCTTGCACAACCTCCTCCCTGGCGCTATCATATTGTGGTTTCCTGGAGAGAGCATCAGCCAGGAAGTTTCTCCCAGTGGGTATGTATTTCAAGGTGAAATTGAGCCACTTGAAATACAAAGCCCATCTCACTTGTTTCGGTGACAGCCATCTAGGATGTTGCAAGGCCTCTACATTTTTGTGGTCAGTCAACACCTCAAATGGAACACCACCGCACTCTAGTATGTGTCACCATGTCATCAATGCCCACCGAACCGCAAAGGCCTCCTTCTCCCAGATCAGCCAGTTACACTCAGTCTCTGTCAACTTTCGCAACGTGTACACGCATGTCTGCAATGCTCCCTCCTCATTCCTCTGTAGAAGAACTGCAGCCATGGCCACATCACTGGTGTCTGCCTGAACCACAAAAGGTTTTGCTGGATCTGGGTGTCAGAGGACCAGTTCTTTCGCAAAAAGCAACTTTGGGTGTTTGAAGGCCCGTTGGCAATCAAGGGTCTATTGTATCGGACCACCCGGGCAAGGTTTCCTCACAAGGTATTTTGTTTTGAGGAGGTCTGTGAGGGGCAGAGCCACTTGGGCAAATGACAGGATAAACTGGTGGTAAAAGTTGGAGAAGCCCAGAATGCTCTGTAACTGCTTTCGGGTCTTGGGCGACTGCCAGTCTATCACTGCTTTCACCTTTGAGGGGTCCATCTCCACCCCGCTCTTTGCGATATACGAAATCTGAGATAATCCAGTCTGGTCCGGTGAAACTCAGACTTGGACAGTTTCACGTATAACTGAGCAGCTAACAGTTTGCTCAGAACTTGGCGTACCAAAGTGACATGTTCATCTAATGTTTTTGTATAAATAAGTATATCATTGAGGTATACTAGTACCCCGTTATACAGGTGTTCATGCAGCACCTCACTGATGAGCTGCATGAACACAGCAGGAGCGCCTTGCAAGCCGAAGGGCATCACTCTAAACTGGTAGCTCCCTAGAGGGCAATTGAAGGTGGTTTTCAATTCATCCCCTGCCTTCACCCACCCCCAGTAATATGCCTCCCGGAGATCCAATTTAGTGAACACCCTTCCCTTAACGACAGTGGGTACAGGTGTTCTACACACACCATCCTTTTTCTCCCAAAACAGGACATGCGCTGCTACCCAGGACTGTGCAGGCTGGATAAACCCCTGTTTCAGGTTCTTATCAATGTATGCCCTCATCTCCTTTAGCTCTGCTGGGGTCAGTGAATACATCCTGAGTTTTGGTAGAGCAGCACCAGGAAGGATTTCAATCCCACAATCTGTGGGGCGATGGGGAGGTAGGACATTGCATTCCTTCTCATTAAAGATGACTTTTAGATCGGCGTACACCTCCGGGTAACCTGTTTCCTCAGGTTTCCCTGCCTGCACTATAGCCTGTACCTGTTCTGCATTTGGGCTCCACTCTTCATGTCGTGGAGGAGTCAGACCCATACCTATCCTTAGGTGGCGACAACCACCTCCCCACCAGATAGTTGGACCCCACTTATCCAACCAGGCCAAGCCCAAGACTATGTCCTTGGTTATCTTCAGGACAACCACGGACTGTAGTTTTTCCCTGTGGGCACCCATTTCCATGGTCACCACTTCGGTGACATGGGTGGCCAGTTGACCGCCTAGCAAGTTTCGAATTTTATTGGCTGGGACAGCCTCCTGAGGCCCACCCCCAAACTGGTGGCAACCTCTAACCTCATCAAACAACCAGTGCATCCCATGTCCACTAAGGCGATACAGTGCCTTCTCCTCCCTGCCTCCACTACTACCAGAATCACAAAGGGCTTAATGGACATTCTTACCATTGGGTCCTGCTCCTCTTTGTCCTCGCTGTTACTTGGGTTAGGGCCCTCGGCTGGGCTGGCCATCACCACACTTGGCCGTTCTGTGGCCAATTAGCCCCAAGCCTTACTCTCGAGGAGACCTCCTCCTGAGGAGCCACTCCTGCCTTTTGGCAGCTCTGCACACCCGTGCATCAAGAAGAGGCTCCTCCTCTTCGTCCTCTTCACTTAAGGGAGCTTCTGGAGGTTCTGAAGGCCCTGGCTGAATCCCCACCTCTGGCACCACATCTTCTCCAGCCTCATTGTCTGACTTGAGTGCCAGCTGCACAGGCTGCTGGCGCAGCACCACACCAGCCTCCTCGCTGTCCGAATCAGCCACCAGCCGCACAGGCCGCTTACGGGCCACAACACTTGGCATTGTGGGAACCGCCTGTTGAGCCCCCCCTTAGTTTATCTGGCATGGCCTTGGTGCTCTTCCAGGCCATCCCTGGCCACATATTAGGGGTCCCAATTGCTCTTTTCTGACTGGTCTCCAAGCATTCAGCTGCTCTATGGCCCAGCTTTCTGCACTTGAAGCACTTTAGAAGCTGTCTAGTGGGCCCAGGGGTGGTCGGTTCGATGATTTGTTGGGGTTTCAAAGTGTTGGGTTGTCCTCTCGCCACGAACCCGGTAGGATGACAAGGGTTTTTTTGACCCCAAAAGGGTCCCTTCACCTGGTCCTCCCTGAATTTGTATCCTAATTCTATTGCAGCCTGGAACCAGGTTGTGAGGTGGTGGGGCAGACCTCGGTATAAACAGGCCTGTCGTAGGGTTTGATCCATCTTGGCCTTGAACTGATGTACTAACAAGCGTTCCGGCCAGCCCCTCACCTTGCCTGCCAAATGCTTGAAGTCACAGATGTAGTCTTGGACAGGGCGTCCCCTCTGTCGCACAGCCAACAACTCTCCCTCCGCCTGCTGAGACCATGTTGTATCCTCAAAACGTTCTTGGAGCGCAGCCAAAAAGAGACCCAGGTCCCCCAATTCCTGGGCATGGTCCCCATATAAATCGGCAACCCAAACTGCTGCCTCATCTTCCATGACTGCCGTTACGGCCATTACACGATCCCACTGCGAGGTGTACATATGGCCGTATCAGTCCATATGGTTCAGGATTTGGCTGATGAAGAGGGCTGCCTTCTCCCCACTCCAACTGAACTTTGCCCTCACCGCAGGAGGGTCCCAACATCCAACCACTAGTGAGCCTTGGCCAACTCCTGCTCCTACGTGTGGCATTGGACCTTGGTCACCATAACCCCAAGGCCCCTCCATGTTCTCTCTTAGGGCATATGGTATGCGAGCCACCAGAAACGTCCCTGATTGAGGCCTCTGTACCTGCACTCCCAGGGTGCCTTGTACGCCAATCTTGTGGACCTCACTGGGGTCCCATAAACGGCCAGCCCCAGCCCCTAGGGATTGCTGTTCCAGTGGATGACGAACCCCTGCCTTTGAACCCTGCCATCCCCTGCTCTGCCCTGGGCCTCGGAACCCCACAGCCCCAAACATTTCTTGTAATACGTCCATCGTTTGGCTGCCAATGGCCATTGAATAACTCCATTCATCCTCAGAAATTCTATGCTTCCTCCACTAGGAAAAATGGGCCCCAGAAACACTGGGCCAGCATCCTGCATGGTCCTACAGTTCATGGCCCCTGAGGGGCCCAGCCACCAACCTTCTGTTCCACGCTGGCCAGCATCAAAGGCCTCTTGGCTCTTCAGAGGTCCTGGCCCTGTTGCCTTATGTTCCTTAGGCCTAACCACCATGGGAATGCCTTCTGCTGGTTCCACAGCCTCTAGCACAGTCCCTTCTGTTGTTGCCACGGACTCATCCAAGTCCGCAGCCTCCAGCCCTGGTACCGTACCTTCAGCCATGGTAGTTATTGAGAGCTCCAACAAACTGTCAGGTTCCTAAATAACAGACTCCAAACCCTGATGATGGTTAGAAGATTCTTTATCTTTCTCGGTACAGACTGACATCCATTAACAAGGAAAGGAAATGTTGTTGGAGCTATCACTCTGTGTTCCCCACCACCTTATAAAGCCTTGTGCATGATTATCTTATTAAAGCAGCCCCCACACACACACACACGCTCCTAAGCCACTGGATACCCACCCACATCCTGGCCACACCTCTGCTCTTCCCACTGTACATCTGGGAGTTGGCAGCAGGCCATAATCACCCCCAAGCAATCCTCTCTCGAGTCCTCCTTGGTTGCCTCTGTTCTCTCCAGCCATGCCTGCAACTTTAAAGTCTGAGAAGGCTATCAGCCGCCTGGGTCGTACGGCGGGGCTCGGTATAGCACCTCTCAGCTGTTCTGCGGAGCACCGGCAGGCTTGGGGTTTCCGTGCAAGACGGAAAGGGGCTGTCGCAGTGGCTGGCAGCATTCCGGGGCCAGCGAGAGCAAGGGTGGCACCAGGAGGCTGCAGAGGCGGCTGTCGGCTTGGGGGGGGAACGAAATGGGGCACCAGGTACGAGTGGCCATTTTGCCCACCGTAATGGCAGCCCCTAAGCATCAGTCACGCTGGGGCTGACAATGGTTTTTTTTAATTTGATTTATATGCCGCCCTTCTCCGGAGACTCAGGGCGGCTTACAATGTGCTAAGCAATAGCCTTCATCCTTTTGTATATTTATACAAAGTCAGCTTATTGCCCCCACAACTGGGTCCTCAATTTACCTACCTTAGAAAGGATGGAAGGCTGAGTCAACCTTGAGCCTGGCGAGATTCGAACCTGCAGTAATTGCAGGCAGCTGGTCTTAATAACAGGGTGCTTTAGACCACTGTACTACCAAGGCTCCTTTTTTTTATTTATTTTTATTTATTTATTTATTTGACTATGACTATTTCTTCCCTCATTATCATTCAAAATATTCTAAATTTTGCACTAATTTTTATTATAACATTCATTTCATCCTCCTGTATCTATCCAATAATACATCTATATGTTATGTTTCACATAGTTCTGCAATTCTTGTATTGTAAAAGTCTCTATCATATTTTATTTCCATATTTTTTTATCTAACCATTGATAGAATAAGTCCCATATCTTATAGTATTTTTTATCTTCTTGTTCTCTAATTTCAAATGTCAATTTGCTCATTTCAGCACATTCCATTATTTTCTTAATGATTTCATCCTGCGTTGGTATTTTCTCATTTTTCCAATTTTTAGCAAACACAATCCTAGCCGCTGTTAATACATTCACAATCAAATATCTCAGTTCTTTATTATATATTTCAGGTATAATCTCCAGTAAAAAAAATCTCTGGTTTAAAGTCTATGTGTTTTTTTGTCATTTTTTCCAACCATGTGTGGATTTTAGTCCAGTATCTTTTGGCTTCTGCACATGTCCACCACATATGGTAATATGAACCCGGTATCTGATGACATTTCCAACATTTTTCAGATTTATTCTTGAACATTCTGGCTATTCTCGTCGGGGGTAAATGCCACCTGTAAAACATCTTATACAAATTTTCTTTATATGCAGTTGACATTGTCATTTTATAGTTTAACGACCACAGTTTTTGCCATTTCTCTAAATCGATTCCATGTCCAAAATTTTTCCCCCAAGCAATCATTGTTTCTTTAACTTGTTCCTCTTCCAACTTAACCTCTAGTAAATATCCATATAGTTTTTTAATTACATTTTCATCAGTACCTGTTAAAATTTTATCTAAATTAGTCAGTTTATTATAAAAACCTTCTGTCTTAAAATCTTTATCATATCTAGATTGTATTTGCAAATAGGAAAACCAATTCATTTTTATACCTTGTTCTTCTAATTCTTGCATAGATTTAAGTTCACCCTTTTCATTCAATAATTCATTATATCTAACAATTTGTTCCTTCCTAAATGTTATTGAGTATGAGAATGCTTCAATAGATGATAATCAGACTGGAATTTTTAAATAGTGTTGTCTTTTGATCTTCTCCCAATTTAATAACAAAGCCTCTCGTATAAAATGTCTTCTGAAATACCTCTGCATTTTTGTTCCCTTATACCATAAAAAAGCATGCCATCCCAACAACAAATCATGTCCTTCTAGAGTCAGTAATCTAGTATTTCTTAGCATTATCCATTCCTTGATCCACATCAAACTTGTCGCTTGATAATATAATTCCCAATTAGGCAAGCCAAATCCTCCTCGTATTCTAGCATCTTGCAACAATTTTAGTTTTATTCTCGCTTTTTTACCCTGCCAAATATATTTCAACACTATTTTATTTAAATCCTCAAAATACTCTTTCCCCAGCCTAATTGGAATTGTCTGGAACAAGTATAGAATTCTAGGTAATATATTCATCTTAATCGTTGATATTCTCCCAATTAATGATAGTTGTAGATTTTCCCACTTTGCCAAGTCTGTCACTATCTGCTGTTTGAGTTTATTGTAATTATTCTCTTTAAGTGTACTACATCTTGCTGTCAGGTGTATCCCCAAGTACTTAACCTTATTTGTGACCTGTATCTTCAAAGCTTCCACCAGCTCTTCTTTTTGTTTTGTTAACATATTTTTTGTCAAAATCTTCGTTTTGTCTTTATTTATTTTCAAACCTGCTACTTTACCATATTCTGCTCTCTTGTCTATCAATTTCATTGCTGATTCTAATGGATCTTTGAGAATAAAAACCAGGTCATCTGCGAAAGCTTGCAATTTGTATTCTTCCTTTTGGATTTTCATTCCTTTTATATCTTTATCTTCTCTAATATTTCTATTTAGGACTTCTAATGTTAACACAAACAACAAAGGTGACAGTGGGCAACCTTGTCTCATTCCTTTTTTTATTTCAATAGACTCTGTCATTCTCCATTTATCATTACTTCTGCTGTTTGTTTATGGTATATGGCTTCTATGGCTTGAATGAATTTTCTACCAAAGCCCATCTGTTCCAGCTGTAAAAGCATAAATTGCCAATTCACATTATCGAAGGCTTTCTGTGCATCTAAAAATATTAAAGCCATTTGTTTTTCAGGATGTGCTTCATAATATTCCAAAGTGTTCAGAATTATCCTCATGTTATTTTTAATCTGTCTTTTTGGCAGAAACCCATTTTGATCAGAATGTATGAAATTATTTAAGTATCTTTTGAGTCTTTCTGCCAATACTGAAGCAAAAAATTTATAGTCTGAATTTAGCAGGGATATGGGCCTATAATTTTTGATTTGTTGTGGGTCGGTCTCTTCCTTTGGAACAAGTGTAATCTATGCTTCTGACCATGACTTGGGTATTTTCATCTTTAATATAACTTCATTCATGATTTCTAACAATGGGAGACTCAACAATTCCTGTAGTGTCTTGTAGTATTCCGCTGGCAGTCCATCCGGGCCTGGTGCCTTCCCATTCTTTTGTTTTTTAAGTGCTTCAATTAATTCCATTGTTGTTATATTTCCTTCTAACATCATTTCAGTTTATTTGGAAATCTGGGGTAAATTCGCTTTCTACAAGTATCGTTTAACATCTTCCTCCTCTATATTCTCATGTTCATACAATTTCTTACAGTAAACTTGTATAATTTTTTTCTTCTCTTTATTCCCATATCTAATTTGCCCTTGGTCATCTACTAATTGTGTTATTTTTCTTGATTCTTTCTCTTTTTTCAGTTTGTATGATAACCATCTACCTGATTTATTTGTGTCTTCAAAATAATTCTGTTTGGCACTTCTAATTTTTTGTGCTAAATCCTCTTTTTCTATTAGTCCCATTTTATGTTTAATTGTGTCCATTTTTATTTTAATGTCCTTTTTTTGTGGAGATTTCTGTAATTCTTTTTCAAGTTTCTTATAGTCATCCTCTAATATTTTATAAGCTTGTCTTTTCTTAATATTTCTTTTCCTTGTATAGTCTATTATCAGACCTCTAGCATAAGCTTTCATTGTATCCCAAAGGTTTTGCATTGATGTGTCCTCTTTTCTATTTTCTTTAAAAAAGAAAGCCAATTCTTTCTCCATTTTCTGTATGAAATCCTTGTCAATTTCTTCTATGTTAGAGATATCCATTGTCGTCCATATCATATCTATTCTGGACCAAGATGAATGTCTATTTGAATAAAAAGTATATTGTCTATTTTTTGCATTTCTTTCTCTCCATGCATCTTTTAAATTTGTTTCCTCTATCTTTTTAAAGAAAGATTTCAGAAGAATCTTTATATTTTGCTTTATTGTCTTCTGTGTGTTGTAATCTAATTTCTCATCTACTATACCATTGAAGTCTCCCATCATGCAAATGTTATCATAGTCCAATTCAATTATTTTCATATGTAATTTTCTGTAAAAGTCTTCTTGCTTATCATTTGGTGCATATATTGCTATTAAAAGTATTTTCATATTATTATTGTTACAAGTGAAAATACCTAACTATCTGTATATATATAAGTCTATGTAGGGGTTAAACCTTGATATATCAATTGTCCCTCCCACTGATTCCTCCTTACCTTTGGCTCCTCCTCCTGTGTATATATGCTGATGTTCTGAGCTGCGAGCTTAGCTTGCCTGATGTTCTCCTGTGGTAGAAAACATAGAAATAAATACTGTTATTTATTTATTTATTTATTTATTAAATTTCTATACCGCCCTTCTCCAATAGGACTCAGGGCGGTGCACAGCCAAGATAAAAACAAAGCATACAAAATTTAAGAACAACATTAAAATAATTAAATGTTTTGGCCGAAATTAAGATAACCCAATTTAAAATCAATTTAAAATTTAACTCAGGCCAGCCCAGAACCCTCATGACTTGCATCCTGATTATTGGGCCTATATAAAAGAAATAATAGCAACAGATTGGTAGCAGAGGATGGTTTAAAGGGCCAACCAATCCAAAGATGCAAGAAACTCCAAAGCTGGATGAAGGTACAAGAAGACCTGTCACCAGATCGTTTAAAAAAAGAATGGCAGCTCAACTAACTCCTACAGAAACCACACTGAAAGAAAAGGCAGAGAAAGACGAGAGATTTCCCAATACTGAGATACTGCCAGACATCAAGGAACAACAAACCAAAAATGAAGATACTCCCTCAGTCATCAAAAAAGAGGATGACGTGAAAAAGAAAATAATTAAACTGATAGAAGAGATCCCGAATGATCCAAATCTGTTAGCGAAACTCCGCAATCTCATAGAAAATCACGGAGCAGCGACAGATGAGGAGGAAGAAGAATATAGCCAAGATGAAGAAAGCGAGGTAGGAAAACCAAATACTAACTATAAACCTAACGATGAAGCCGGTGACGATTTTGCGCCTTTTTCATGGTGGCCATCTTGCATGACAAACTCATTAAAGATGGCTGACCAGCAGCCAATGGGATTTCAAAATTCAAATCCCAAGGCGGGAAGCGGGGCCTACGAAAAAAACACCTACCAAACAACAGAAACAAACGATAAACTATTAAAGAATGACCCATCTAGCCCGCCTTCTGCGCTAGAAATAAATAATGCCATGCAGGTGTTAACCGCGGCATTTGGAAAAAAACTAAAACTACCGGGCCCACAGCCGGACGACCCAAGAAAACCCACTAAACCTACCTATGATAAACAACAAACAGAATTAAACTACATAGAAGAAGAAGCCGCCACCCGCAAAAAGACTTGCAAGCCACCACCCACCGAAAACAGCTGCCAGGCACACTCGCGAACCTCTCAAGAACCCAGAAATAAAAGATCATACTCACTGATCAGAAGACATCACGCTGAGCAGTCAATGTATCTCGATGGCGATGATCCAGACCAGGTCCCGTTCTACAGCTGCGCAGAGGAACAGAGCCGCCGGACTGAGCCAGGCTAAGATTCGATATTGGGATAAAACTCAAATATTAGAAATCCAAATCTTTGGTCAAGACAGAAGTGCCTCTCCCGTGCCAAGGTGCTGAGATGACAAACGGTATTTGACGTAGGTACAGAATTGTAAAAGGGCAAACTGACCCTAACCAGATACATTCTGTTGTTTAATGTTTATTGTACCCCAAATGTCATGTAGATTTCAGAGAGAAAATACTGTTTCCCTTACTGTCCTCTTTACTGCTTGTGAGGCGTCTTCTAGCCTCTTATCTCCTTTTGTTATGTCTTGAGCTCCGGAGCTGAAAACCTGAGCCTGTGGGAACAGGGCTGTTATGTCTTTCCTAGAGATAGATTAAAGGGTAGCTTCTACGTGTGAAATGCATCACTCTCTGTAATAATTTTGCCTTTAAACTGTATAAATACATGGCCAGAAGAAGCCATCGGCGTTCAGACCCTTAGCTGTCTTTGGACTGTTTGAACCTTGCGCAAATAAACTCTTTCCTGCATTGAAGAGCTTGCCCAGTCCGTTATTTTGTCTACAACAGCTGGCGACTCCGCCGGGACTAGGTGCAAGGCGATATTTCGCTGAGGACCGTTTTGACCCCTCGGGACCATCGGGAGGTCGCTCCTGAACATTCTCCAGGCGCCACGGAGATACATCTCCGGGAGACAGCCGCGATAACCCTGTGGGCCCGACGGTGCTCTGATTGAGTGCAAGAACCCTGCGGTGCAGGAAAGGTGGTCTGAACAAATTCCTGGCCAGGAATCTATGGAGTGGGAGCGTTTTAAGTAAGTATATTGTAAAAGAATTGTACCTGCTTCATTTGAAAGCAGAAGGAGGGAATTGATCACTCCCTCGGACTCGGGGTAGGCTACCCTAATGAAGTCCATGTCAGGTTGTGTGGGTGGTTAAGCCGTCGCATTTCTCATTAGTGGCTGTGAGTTTCCGGGGCTATGAGTCGACGGCAGTGTGGTAGAAGGGATGGGGTTCAGAGCGTGCCAAATACTCCGTTGGCATGCATGTTAAAAGGTTTTGACAAGTATTTTAGCAACCCTTCCTATCCGAAAGGATCAAAGGATCAATTAAAATTCTTATGTAAACATGTGTGGCCACAAAGGGAGATGGGCTGACCCCCTCCCCCTCAGGGATGGTTAAGGGAAGAAACAGTGGATAAGTTGTGGGGAGTGATTGCAGTGAATCAGGATAAATATCCTGATCAATTTCAATATATTGATCAATGGGTGAGAGCCCTGTTGAAAAAAGCTGAGGATTTATTGCAATGTAGGGCTGAAACAGTCGGGTTATGTGTATCTGAGCAGGCAGGAAAAGTAAGGGGGCTGCTGGAGGGGGCGGAGGAGGAAATCAGAGGCGTATGAGTGATCCTGGCGTGAAGTCAAAAGTCAAGGGGAGTCATTCGCCTAGAGGTAGCAGTCAGAGTGAGGGAGAGGGGGATGATGATGATGAGGGGCAGGAGGATTTGGAGGCTGTGGGGGCTGTAGGTGGAGAAGAAAGAGCAGGAGGCACGGATGAATAAATTGGCTGATTTGTTGGCAGGAGCACTGCGAAGTGGGATGCAAGGGGGTTTTTCTCCCCCCCTTCCTTTGGAGGGGAGAAAGAGGAAAAGGGATGCTTTTAAAACTTTTTTTCTCCTTTCTGGTGGTTGTCTGGTTTTTTTTTAAACAAAATAGGCTGTACACCGCCCTGAGTCCTTCGGGAGAAGGGTGGTATAGAAATAAAATTATTTGGGAAAAGGAATTACTTGGGAAAAGGAATGCCCAAGACAGATGGTGAGAAGTAGAGGGATGAGAGGAGCGGATTTTGGGTCAGGGATGCGTGGGCAGTTTGCAGGGAGAAGGGGAGAACGAGGACAGAGGAGAGGTTTGAGTATAAGTTCAGGTTGGGGTTTCGGTAGAGGATTTGGAGAGGGCGCAGGGCAGCAGAAAGCGGAAAGTATTGGATTGGCAGACATGACTTGGTCAGATTGAGGGGGACCAGGCTTGGAAGAACCCCCGCCTGAGCCATTAGTTACAATGAAAATAGGGGGTCAGTACAGAACGTTTTTGGTAAATATGGGAGCAGGAAGATCAGTTGTAAATAAGCAGATTGCAGCCCCCCGGATCCCATAAAATCCAGGTTTAGGGGGTATCAGGACGGATTATGGGGCGGCAGGTCTTGAAATCAGAGATGTGTGATTTTAAGGAAGCTGAAATCCCGTATGAATTTTTGTACAGTCCTGAGTGCCCTATTCCATTGCTAGGCAGGGATATGCTGGGCAAATTAGGGGCAACAATTTCTTTTGATGAAGATAGTTAGAGAATGACCATAAGGCATTCTCCGGAGGAGATTTGGAGGTTGTTTGATGTGCGCTGAGGATAACCTGCTGGGTTTTGCAGCTCGTCACCCTCCAGTGGGGGTGGAACTAAAACCTGGAGTGGAGTCTGTGAGTATAAGGCAGCGTCCCGTTTCTTGGGAAGCTATTTGTGCTATTTATGAAAGCATTCAGAGATTTGGAAGCGGGGTTTTTGGTGCCTATTTAGTCCTCCTGGAATACTCCAATTATCCGAATTAAACAGTTAGATGGGTCTTACAGCCCGGGGCACGGTAACTTTACACCCGGCCGTGTTGCATCCATATACCCTGTTAAGTTTAATTCCACCCCGGGCTGAGTGGTTTTCTGTTATTGATTTAAGGGGTGCATTCTTTACAATTCTCATTCACCCCGTAAACCAGCCACTGTTTGCATTTTGAATGGGAGAATCCTTATACAGGAATGTTTGTTACTAGAGTGTGGTTATTGGGTATCAAGAAAGAAAGCTCGGCCACTTCCGGTTTCCTTGTCTTCGGCGACGGCGGCGCTCTTTGAAGCTCCGCCAGCCCCGCCGCCTGTAGAGCCGCTTCGAGACGAAGAAGCGGCTCGAAAACTTCTAAATCCACAGGATTGAAGAAGGAGAGATCGCAGGGCACAGGTTGAGCCCCTGTAACCCCCCAGGGAAGTTTCTGGGGAGAGAACAGGCGTGGCTCCCTCCCAACCTGCTGAAACTCCGGGCGACGTGGGACGATTCTGCTTTTGCAGAACAAGCCGGCTGCAGGAAACTTAAAGCGAAAGAACCAGCTTTAATAAACAGCGAAACTACTGAATCCTGAAATTTGGAAACGCAAGTATTAGCACTTTGTTGGCTTTTCAATCTGAGAAAATGCGAGTGAGTGAAAGTGCTTTGAAAAAACATGGTGCCTAGCCTCAGAGTTAACGAGCCAGCGAGTGTGGATTGGTGAAGTTACTTTGCTTTGTTACAAAGTTTCCAAGTTGCTACAAAGTTGCCTTGCTTGTTATAAGAGAAATAACTGGGAAATTTTTCCCTTTTCAATATTGGACTTTGCTTTATTTTAACCCTTATTTGATCAAATCTGGGGGACTTTTTTAGAAGTCTTTGTGCAGGAGGGAAAGGAAAAGGAACTTCCCTCTTTAGAAAAACTAGATCACGAGCCAGGATGGCTTCAAAGAAGCAGGAAGGGAAGGCATTAGGGGGGGGATCCCCCACACACAAACATGAAACGCAACTTCCCCCTGCTCAACAGCTACAAACTCAGAAAAAAGAATTTGATGTGGGAGATTTAAAAGAATTTATTTCTAAAACTTTGGATGATAAATTTCAAAAATCTCAACAGGAGATAGATGATAAACTTCAAAAATCACATCAGGAATTTATGCAGGAAATTAATGAAGTTAAAGACATGGTGAAACAGAATCAAAATAAGGTGACCAAAAAAATATCAGAAGTGGCGTCTGGCCTGGCAGAATTTATTGGGAAAGTTGATTTTAAAGTTGAAGAATTTAAATCAGAAGTTAATGTTAAGATGAAAGACAATGATTATAAAACTGATGAAGTTGACAATAAAATGCAGAGAATTGAAGATGAGATTGTTATGATACAATTCCGGGCGATGGAATTCGCCATACGGCTTCGGGGAATTCGAGAGGAGGAGAGACAGGATTTGAGACAAGTTTGCTCTGAAGCCTTGGCTAAGATTTTACAAGCTAATCCTGATTTGGTATTTCATAAAATAGATAAAATTTACAGAGTGAACTCTTGGGTGGCCAGACAAAGACAACTGCCCAGAGATGTGGTCATATACTTTACTGACAGAGAAATTAGAAATGATATCCTGCAAAAATCTTTTCATACTTCTGTACAAGTGGGGGGTTCACGACTTGAAATTTTTAAAGAATTACCTCCTAAAATGTTGAAAGCTAGAAAAGAATTTGGTTTTCTTGTTAAGGAATTGAAAAATTTACAGATACCCTTCCGGTGGGACGCACCAGCTGGGATAATTTTTAGATATAAGGGAGAAGGATATCGGTTGAATACCGTGGAGAAGGCACAACACTTTTACAGTACTATTCTTAAGGAAAGAACACCATCTCCACGTACATCTACAGTTTTGGAGATTAAGGAGAGTGAAGAGAGGCAATTGAAAGAACAGTCTAAGCAGGAATTAGAAATAGTGCAAGGTGCAGAAGGAGGTTTTCTGAGTGAGCCCTTGTTGGATTCTTCTCCAATTTTGGATTTGATTCAGTTGACTGAAGTTAAAGATCAACGTATAACTAGAGCTCAATCCAAGCTACTTAAACAAAAGCAACAACAACAACAGGAAAGACAAGACAAGAAGGCAGTTAAGAGTACCGTACAAGAGAGTGGCGCTATGGGAGGAGCGAGATCGAAGCTCTCGGATGAACTTCAAATATTTTGCTCTGCGCTCCAGAAAGAGGCTGATGACCTTTAAGTGTCTATCTTGGAATGTTAATGGGTTGAATTCAGCACAGAAAAGGAAGAAATTATTTACATATTTGAAACAATTTAATAATGATATAATATGTTTACAAGAAACGCATATCACAACTCAAGATCAAAAATATTTGATAAACCCAAAACTAGGAGCACATTATATATCCTCAACTTCGCAGAAAAAGAATGGTGTGGTTATTTATGTAAATAAAAAATTAACAGCGAAAGTTATAGAAGCAGATCAAGATGGTAGGTTTGTAGCAATTGAATTGCTCACAGCAAATGGCCAAATTCTTTTGATTGGAATTTATGCTCCCAACCAACAACAGGACTATTTTTATAAGATGTTACATACTAAAATATTGCAATGGGACTATAGATCTATTTTAATTATGGGAGATTGGAATGGAGTAATTGATTCTAAACTAGATAAAAAGAGCTTGGCAAAGTCTAGAATTAGACTACCACAGACTTTTTTTGATATGAAAGAAGATATGGAACTAAAAGATGTTTGGAGAATACATAATCCAAATGAATTGGATTACACTTTCTTTTCTGATAGACATAGATCCTTTTCTAGGATTGATTTTATCCTGTTGTCAAATGATCTACTTGTTAAGACAAAAAGAACAAAGATTTTTCCAAGAACTTTGACTGACCATAGCCCTGTATGGATAGAAATTGAGATGGATAAGGTTGAGAGACGTTCTTGGAGATTAAATGAGAACTTGTTTAGATATGAAAAAAATACAATAGAACTTAAAAAGCATTTGAAAGAATTTTTTGAAATAAATTTGAATAAAGGTACCCCAATTGAAATTGTTTGGGACGCAAGTAAAGCTTATATGAGAGGGGTACTTATCTATATGAATTCTAAACATAGACTGCTCCGACAAAAGAAAAGATCTGAGTTGGAAATGGAAATAAAGAATAAAGAACAGTTACTTATTAAAAACCCAACAGATGAAAGAATACGAAGTGCTATAAAACTTTTGAAAGACCAATTTCAAATGCTTATGGCGGAACAAGTTGCAACAAGCCTACAATACGCGAAGCATAACACATTTTGCAACGCTAATAAACCGGGCAGATGGTTGGCTTACACATTGAGGAAAAAACAAAGTGCACGGATTATTGATAGTATTGATATTGGAGGGAAAGAAATCTTTCAACAAAAATTAATTAAAGAAGCTTTTGTGGACTATTATACTAAACTATATGCCAAAGAAGAGGTGCAGAATGGACTTATAGAAAAATATTTAAATGATAAGAGAGTTACAAAAATTACTGATCAACAAAAGGAAAGAATGAATTATCCTATAACAGAGGAGGAGATAACAGCAGCAATTAAACAGCTAAAAACAGTTAAAGCTCCTGGCACGGATGGTCTGACTGCAGTGTATTACAAAACTTTACAAGCTGAAATGGTGGGACAACTTAGAGATTTATTTTGCAATATTCAACAAGGGGGTAAAATACCCCCATCTTGGACAACTGCTTATATATCTTTGATACCAAAAGAACAAGTTGGTCCTAAAAAACCAGAGAATTATAGACCAATATCTCTTTTGAACACAGACTATAAAATTTATGCGAAGGTATTAGCCAACAGGTTGATGCCAGTAATCCAAAAGGTGATTCATGAGGACCAAGCGGGATTTATTGAGGGCAGATATATGAAGGACAATGTAAGGCAAGTAATAGACTTATTGGAATATCTTGATAAGAATAAACAGATTCCTGCAGTGCTGGTTTTTTTGGATGCAGAGAAGGCCTTTGATAGAGTGGATTGGAATTTTCTACTAAAGACTTTAAAAAAGATGGGCTTTGGGGACCAATTTATACAGGCGATCTCAGCAATTTATCAAGAGCAAAAAGCACAGATTATTATTAATGGAAGTTTGACGACAGAGTTTAAAATTGAAAAAGGAACAAGACAGGGATGTCCGTTGTCCCCACTTTTATTTATTTTAACATTGGAAGTCTTGCTAAATACAATACGGGACTCTAAAATTTTGAAAGGCATAATGATAAGGCAAGAGGATTATAGAATAAAGGCATTTGCAGATGATCTGGTTGTTACCCTATCACAACCAATGGAATCAACAATCCTGATGAACGACATTATACAAGACTATGGTAGAGTTTCAGGTTTTAGACTGAATTCAAAAAAGACTAAAATGATAGTTAAAAATATGACACAAGATCGTAAACATGAGCTTGAAAGGAGGGCAGGTTTTGAAATTGTACCTAAGGTAAAATATCTTGGAGTTCAGGTTGCAGAATCAAACATGAAATTGTTTCAAAATAATTATGAGGTGTTGTGGCGAGAGGTCCAGAAAGACATGGAGACTTGGAAAAAGCTGCAACTGTCTTTACTTGGAAGAATAGCAGCAGTTAAGATGAACATTTTGCCAAGATTTCTGTTTTTGTTTCAAATGATTCCGGTGCTTAAAAGTGATAAACAACTGAAAGTTTGGCAGTCTGGTGTGAATAAGTTTGTCTGGAACGAGAAGAAGCCGAGAGTGAAATTGAAAATTATGCAAGATGTTCCAGAAAGAGGAGGCCTTAAACTCCCAAACCTACAGTTATATTATGATGCAGCAGCTTTAACTTTAACAAGTGATTGGTTTGGAAGTAAAAAGACTGGAATACTGAATGCAGAAAGTTTTGATCTTGAATTTGGATGGCATGCTTATTTATTTTATGACGACAAAGTAGATAAAGTATTTAAAAGTCATATACTTAGAGACTCTTTGATGAGAGTTTGGAAGAAGCACCGACTCAAATGGGATTACAAAATACCGTTATGGCTGGATCTTGGTCATACTATGTGGAATACAAATATAATGTCACTCGGGGGGGTTTTATATAAAGAGGTTCTTTTCACAGATGCGGGCAGATGGCAGTTGAAGACACTACAGATACTGTTGGATGAAGGAATTAATTTAACTTGGCTACAATATAATCAACTACAATTGAGATGGAAAGAGGACCAAAAAACTGGTATTATGTTGCATGAGGAAGAATTGGTTAGACATATAAGAGAGAAAGGTCCAATGCATATTAAAAGGCTTTATAATGTTTTGCTAGAAAGGGATTCAGAAACTGAATTAGTTAAAGATTGTATGATTAAGTGGGCACAAAATTTTGAAGAACCAGTGATGTTGGAAACATGGGAAAAAATTTGGGTTCAGAATGTTAAATTTACACAGTCGCAGAACCTGAGGGAAAATTTTTATAAAATGTTTTATAGATGGCATTTAGATCCTAAAAAGTTGTCATGTATGTACCCTAATGTTCAGCCAAAATGTTGGAGATGCGAATGTTTGGATGCTACGTATTATCATGTTTGGTGGACCTGTAGGAAAGTTAAGGCTTTTTGGATAAAAATATGGTGGGTCATGCAGAATATTTTGAAGAAAAAAATTCAATTCTCTCCACAACTGTTTTTATTGGGTATAGTTAAGGGTTTTACACGGGGTGAAATAAAACTAATATTGCATATGATAACAGCAGCAAGATTGTTGATAGGTAAATATTGGAAGAATGAAGCTTTGCCTACTATCGAGGAATGGACTTTGAAGATGGCTAGTTTTGCAGAGATGGCGAAGATTTCAGCATATTTAAAGGATTGTTCACAAGAGACTTATGAATGGGAATGGAAAAGGTGGATAGAATATGTTCAGAACAAATATCAAACTAGAAAGTATCAAATAGCTTTTATTTGAAAATAATGTATTAGAAATATCTTAAAGTAAAGAGACAAAGAGGAAAAATTATATAAGGGGAGGGATGGGTTCAAGTTTATATATCAGTGTTATTAGTTATGAGTACATAATAGGGAAGTCTGGGGGGGAGGGTTAGGGAGGGTTAGGGAGGATGGGAAGTTTGGGGAGGGAGGTGGGGGGGTGAAAAAAAAAGGGGTGAAAATGTAATTGTAAAACTTTTGCAATAAAAAAAAAGAAAAAGAAAGAAAGCTCAATTGGTGAAAAGGAAAGTTAGATATTTGGGATACAATATAAGGGTCATCGAGCTTTAAGACCAGAGCAGAAAAGGGCGGTCCTAATGCTGGCAGAACCCCGAACAAAAAGACAACTGAGAAGCTTTTTAGGACTAGCTAGCTTTTGCTGTAATTGGATGGGGGGGGCAAAAAGCTGGCCCCACTGTTTGAAGGTGCTGGCTGCAAGTGCAGAATTTTTCTTGTCCTATACTCATGCACTCCCCTCATGAGGAGCAGTCTGTGTTGGATACTAAGGGACATTTGTGGATTAGTGGGCAAAGGCTGACAAAATATCAGGCAATTAGGAGTGAGAATCCACAGGTGTGTCTGGTGGTGTCTAACCGATTAAATCTAGCAACTTTGTTGCCTACGGAGTCTGTTTCTGAGCATGATTGTTTACAGGTATTGGAGGTTTATTCCACCCGACCATGTAAAAAAAAACCAAAGGTAAAATAAGGTAAATATGTATGTTAGGTGGCCTGATTTAGGTCGTAAAGGGGGGGGGGGTTGGAATATGGAGATGGTACAAGAACTTAATAAGTAAATTGAGAGATTCCAACAATATGTGATGGAATAAGTACCCCCTAGATTAGTAACTTAATGTCACTCATTTGAACCTGGGGACCAAGTGGAAGATGGAAGGGATCTTTTATTGGTAATATGACTTCTCCACTTGCTATTAAGATTGCAGGATCAAAATCATGGATCCATCGGACATGAGTCAAGGCAGCAGCTGACACCGGCTGGAAAGTGTCCGTGGACAAACAACATCCAACAAAACTGACATTTGAATGTGCTTAAAGAAAGCTTTTGTATTCTATATATAGGTTACCTTGATGTATATCTGCTGATGTAACCCGCTGTAAGCTAAAAAGAGGATGGAGCACCTGCTCTCTTGAATTAGTCCGGAACTTGGATCCTGACAAGAGATTGAAGATCATTGCGGATCCATGTGGGAGGAAAATTGGGTGTGGGCACTTTGAGTAATTGGGGTAGTAGCTTTATTGATTATTGTGTTTTACAGATATAAGCAATGGTTTTGTGGACAACCAGGGCCCATTTGATTTCTCAGTCGTTCCGATCCCTAATATTTCCCAACCGGCTGCGGAGTGTGAACCTCTTACAGATGAAAGAAGTCCCTGCTTAGGACACCCTGGAAGCTGCCTTTTGATGCAGAAGAACAGAAAAGAGAATTTTCTTTAAATGTGTTGGTTTTGTAATTGTGGGTGTGAGTGTTGTTGTTGCACTCACAGTATTGATTGTGTTTTATGTATAAGCTGTAAGGTAGAGTGGGATGTGAAGATTATAGAGGAGGTGCTAGTACATTATTTGGTAATAAATCCTGAAGAAGTCCCCTTGTGATATTATCTGAAAAGGGGAAAGCTGAATATACCCGAAATTCCTAGTCATGTAACAAATACCTTTGTCAAATTGGCACTCTGAATGTATCAAATTGTTTTGTTTGTGGAGGAACTAACATGGGAGACAAATGGCCATGGGAAGCTCAAGGAATTAAATTATTCTAAAATATTAGAAATGGATCAGAAAGGTAATCTGTCATATAATAAGGGTAAGGATGGGGACTGGACATTGACTACTAGTCTGGTAGGGAGTGTGTGTTTTCAGGGAAGAATTGTGGCAGGCTGTCATCAGGTAGGAAACCTCATATGTACAGGAAAATGGGAAAGTAAGGTATGGTGGTCAGGAGGTAATGCCACAGAGGGAACTGATAAAAGGGCCCTGTTTAAGGTAAACAGGTTATCTTTTTTTAAAGGGTCCTGATAATCAGGCCCTTGAATGGCTGGCTCCTGATGGACTATACTGGATATGTGGTAAAATGGCATATGGGGATCTACCTAAATCCTGGTGCGGAGCCTGTGTCCTGGGAATAATTGGACCAGGATTCTTTTTGCTTCCCCTTAAAACTCGACAGGTTTTAGGTGTCTCGGTATATGATGAGGTGGGAAACTTAAGACAAAGAAGACATGTAGACACATCTGCAATAGGAGGAGTTAGGGTTGGAGGTAACCAACGTGGTTGAGGAAGTGAAGAATGGCCTGCAGAGCGAATTATTGAGGTTTATGGACCAGCTACATGGGCGGAAGATGGCATGTATGGCTATCGGACCCCTATATACATTCTGAACCGTTTAATTCGTCTGCAAGCGGTGGTTGAAATCATCACCAACGACACTGTAGAAGGTCTTACTCAATTAGCTAGGGAGAGTGTCAAATCAAGGACATATCTTATGCGGAATAGGTTAGCCTTAGACTATTTGTTAGCCAAGGAAGGAGGGGTATGTGGAAAGTTTAATTTGACTAACTGCTGTATAGAAGTTGATGAAAGCGGAAAGGTTATTAAGGAAATAACAGACAAAATGGTTGAAATAGCTCATGTGCCAGTCCAGACTTGGAAAGGTCTTAATTTACAGGATATGTTTTCAGGATGGTGGCCAAAGTTACCTGGCCTGCAGGCCATTTTTGGCCTGGTGGGATTAGTGGCTGCAGGGTGTATTTTTCTCCCATGTATTTTACCTCTGTTTGCTAACACTATTAAAAGTCTATCCTTGCTGGTGGAACGTAAGACAACTGCTCAGGTGATGGCTATGTGGGATTACAAACGGCTCCAGCAGGAAGAGGACCTATGGTGTGACTCGTCTGGATAAACAGATGAGTCACAAAGGGGGGTATGAGCCAGGCTAAGATTCGATATTGGGATAAAACTCAAATATTAGAAATCCAAATCTTTGGTCAAGACAGAAGTGCCTCTCCCGTGCCAAGGTGCTGAGATGACAAACGGTATTTGACGTAGGTACAGAATTGTAAAAGGGCAAACTGACCCTAACCAGATACATTCTGTTGTTTAATGTTTATTGTACCCCAAATGTCATGTAGATTTCAGAGAGAAAATACTGTTTCCCTTACTGTCCTCTTTACTGCTTGTGAGGCGTCTTCTAGCCTCTTATCTCCTTTTGTTATGTCTTGAGCTCCGGAGCTGAAAACCTGAGCCTGTGGGAACAGGGCTGTTATGTCTTTCCTAGAGATAGATTAAAGGGTAGCTTCTACGTGTGAAATGCATCACTCTCTGTAATAATTTTGCCTTTAAACTGTATAAATACATGGCCAGAAGAAGCCATCGGCATTCAGACCCTTAGCTGTCTTTGGACTGTTTGAACCTTGCGCAAATAAACTCTTTCCTGCATTGAAGAGCTTGCCCAGTCCGTTATTTTGTCTACAACAGGACCCTCCGTGACAACTTCGCGGACCAACGAAACAGCAGGAATGCCCCAGTGACTCGAACGACCTCCCAGGCGACCATTGACTACCTGAGGCCTCCCAGAGTTGAGGCAGAAGAACATCCTGACGACTGGGGCCTTCTCCCAAGAGCCGCGAGCACCGGATCCTTCCTCGGCAACTGCTGGAGAAAAATAAGCTCCGAGCATGCGCAGAACGTCTCTACAAGAAAAAATGAAGAAAACATAGATACAAGTCGGTACAGATATACCTCTAGCATTCCAACACCATATTGTGAGTTCGCTAAAGACCTAAACCATGGACAGCGACAGACTGTAAGTAATTCTTCACACAACCCAGGGGCTTTACCAGCAGACTTTATAAAATTAAAATTAGACGGATCAAATTTATTGGAATGGAGTCAGCAGCTCCAAGTCATATATTTAAGAGAAAACATGTTATTTTTTATTAATGACCCTCCCAGCAAACCCTGGACTTTTGAACTGGACTGTCTACATCATAAGGCTTATTATATTCTTATTGCCACCATATCACCTAGCATTTATCCTAGCATTGACCATAACTTAACTGTTTCTGGAATATTTCAAAAATTGTTTAACTTGTTTCACAGTAAGAGTGTTGCCACAACAACTAGGATTTCTAGGGAGTTTCACTCTGCTAGACTAAAAAGTGGGACACCCATGAGTGAACATATTTTAAATTTAATTGCCACAAGAGCTGAACTTATCCAAAGAGGGGAAATTATTTCAGAAGGGAGCCTGAAGAGTATAATAATCAACTCATTGGATTCTAGTTGGGATAACTACATAACCCTATTAGACAGTCTCAGTTTGGAGCACCTATCATTGGAAACACTCACAAACAAACTCATATCAGAGGATAATCTGAAGCGGGAGCGTTCCATAAGCCACAGGGAAAGTAGAACCACAAAGAAGGTAGAGTTCCAAAGCAGAGGTCGATATGCACCAGAATGTCACACATTCGGTTCCAAGAACCATTATATGAGAGACTGTCCAAAATATACAAGAAATAGGGACCAATCATATCGCAGGGAGAGGTCAGATAGAAGAATTAATTTCTCAGACAGACATTCACCAGATTACAGATACAAATGTAGAGATTCCCCCACCACAAAGGATAGGAAAAGTTACAGAGACAATTCTAGGGATAATAGGTATGGATCATTATATGGACTAGGGGATAACAAACTCACACAAACAGAATCAAGTAATATGTGGCTCATTGACTCTGGAGCCACTAACCATACCACCAATAATAAGGAACTCCTCAGTGGTTTCATAGAAAAGAATTACCATGTCAAGGTGGCTAATCAAGACAAAGTCTTAGTGAAAGGGATAGGCAACACACACATCAAAGGCATAGGAAAAATAGAGGGGGTATTGTTTATTCCTGAAATCCCACATAACATATTGGCTACCCTTAAACTAAGTGAAGAAAAGGAGATAGAAATTACATTCAAGAATGGGAAAGTATATATGACTAAAAACAAAAAGAATATAGGAAATATTGTTACTAAAGGGGGACTGACATACCTTCATCCAAAAGATGATGAAGCAGCACACACAAACATACAATTAGAAAACAAAAAATGTAAGACCAATATTAATGAAAGTACTGAGTATGACATGAAGGATGACCACACTGATGATACTGTTTCCATTGAGAAAATATCCAATGGTAAACCAATGCATGATGAATGCGCCCATTTACTCCATAGGAAACTGGGACATGCCAGTTTCCCTGTTATTCAAAAAATGTTAGAATGTTCTGATGATATAAAAGTAAAAAAATGTAAAAATTATTTAGAATGTTCTGTGTGTAAATCTTCAAAACTCAAAAACAAACCTAGGCCAAGAAAAGCCACACGTACCACACAGTCAATCTTCCAACTGGTACACATGGACTTGGTTGGCCCCATGAAGCCATCAATTAAGTACAGA
The DNA here is from genome assembly GCF_029215685.1 of Pituophis catenifer annectens. NCBI lineage: Eukaryota > Metazoa > Chordata > Lepidosauria > Squamata > Colubridae > Pituophis > Pituophis catenifer. Next base: position 21,796,254 of record NW_027256885.1, read on the forward strand.
AAAAGATACTTCCTAACCATAGTAGATGACTTCAGCAGATATGGCTTCGTATACACACTCAATCAGAAAAATGAAGTATTTAAAAAAATTAAAGAATTCCACAAAAGAGTAGAAACTCAACATAATATAAAAATTAAGCAAATAATGACAGATAGGGGATCAGAATTTTTGTCAAAAGAATTTTCCAATTGGTTAAGAATGCAGGGAATACTCCATTTTAAATCTTCACCTTTTTCTGCATTCCAGAATGGAGTCGCGGAATGCAAAAACAGTTTATTACAAACCATGGTTAGGTGTGTATTAGATGATGCAGGATTAGGACAAATTTTCTGGGCTGAAGCACTTACATACTCAAATTACACCATAAACAGATTATGGTCTAGCGTGATTGGCAAAACACCTTACGAGATCATGTATGGCAGAAAACCAAAAATTGGTCATCTACATATATTCGGTGTCACTGCTGATGTCTATGTTCCAAAACAATTAAGACGCAAAGGTGAAAAAGTGTCAAAAAGATTAAAATTCATGGGATATGAATCTGGAACCAAAGGGTACCGATTTATAGACAAAAATAATGTCATATAAGTAGATGCCTCATACAATGGAACAATAAGGATTAACATATATACGCCCTCCTCCCACTTCTTCCTCAAACCACTCCTTACCTTTGGTTCTGCCCCTTCAGTATAAAAGGGGCATTCCACACTGATCCTGTGCTCTTCCAGAAGTAACCTGAGAATAGAAAAGAACATGTCAGTTAATAAAGACCTTTGCTTTAATTGAATAACGAGTCTAGGTTTCTTATTGAGTCTGATCCTCGAAACTAGTCACAATATGGTAGCAGAGGATGGTTGGATGACTCAATAAGGAATTAAATATGTCAAGGAAGAGACCAAATACCAGAGCACATATCAAAGAGATGATGGCACATCGATCTCCAATTAACAGATCATTGATGGAAACTGCAGAAGAATTTGAAGATCCCATGACAGACGAGGAAGGGGAGATCCATGAGCAAAGTGATCAAGAAATAGATGTACAGAGAGACATGTTGTCTCTCTGTACACCTGAGACTGGACATTCTCAAACTGATAAGAATGCAGGGTGATGATGAAAGCCTTGTTGCGAACCTCAAAAACCTCATGCAAGACCGAGAGGCAGCGAGAAAAGGCCATGATCCCACCCTAGAAGCCACAGACCACGAATCAGTAAGTGATCTGCCCCAAACCGAAATACTAACAAATGCAGACAATAACGATCCCGCGCAAAATTTTGAATGGCGGCCATCTTTAATCAGCCAGCCCGCCAAAATGCCCAAGGAACAACCAACCAGCGGCCACAATTCAAAATGGCCGGCGCGGGAAAACAATTCCTCTAACCGAAATGAGAAAAATAAAAACTATTGGGATAACGATCCCAATTCAGACACTGAAACATCCCCAGACAATCGGCAAATTGAGGGAGCCATGAAAACCCTCATTGCAGCCTTCGGCCCTAATCCAAAAATTTCTACGAGATCCCAAAGGGCCTTAAAGAACAGTAATCAAAAAGAAAAACAATGACAGAACGATCGCCCGGGAGGTGAGAGACCTGCCACCAACACACCTAAGACGTCGACTTCACGAATGCCGAGACCCCAAACACCGGAACCCAGAGGCTACTGCAAATACTCACCAAACTCCGCAGACGTATCCGAGGCCCCGAGATCTTCATCCAGATGGCGGCGCGGCGAGAGAACAGCCTTCGGCCCACCAATGGACCTCCAGATTCGAGCCAGAGGCCTGCATGCCCGAGAGAGACCACTTAGCTTGCCTGATGTTCTCCTGTGGTAGAAAACATAGAAATAAATACTGTTGAACCCTCATGACTTGCATCCTGATTATTGGGCCTATATAAAAGAAATAATAGCAACAATTATCTGTTATTTCAACCATCAAAATTCTTCAATCATCATCTTTTATAAATTTGCTCCACTGAAATTGTGTCTCTAATATATAAAACAATTCCTCTTTTCTTGCATTGTGGCAATGATGTAAATTTTTTTTACCTAATTTTTGCTATACCAATATTTTTTCATGTTGCTTTTTAATATGTACTTCTTGTAAACAGATTATATCAAACTTTAGTTTTTCTAATTTGTGAAATATCTTTCTTCTTTTGGTGGCTAAATTAAGTCCATTTATGTTTAATGTAATCAATTTTTTCTCTTCCATATTTATATTTTATAAGAAGGATTTATTGTTCTAGTAGATCTCAGTTCACGTTGTTCTCTATATTCCGTATTGCCACCCACTGCGCCTTCTTCCTTTTCAATCATTGCTAAGCATTCCTTTTGTAATTCAATCAGTGAATCTTCTCTTCTTATCTGCACTTCTTTCTCTCTCAAGTATTCTGCACAGAATGCTTTTGCTTTATCAATTGAATCTATCCTATATTTTTGTTGTTGCCATGAAAACACAAGGCCTTCTGGTATCAGCCATCTGTAGTTCACTCCTTTCTGTAGTAATATTTTAGTCAAGAAATGATATTCTCTTCTCATCTCGCTCACTCTTCTCGGTATTTGCTTCAAGACCACAATTTCTTTATCCTTATATTTCAATGTTTTCTCTCTTGTAATCTGCAGTATTTGCATTTTGATTGATTTCTTAGTGAATCTTATGTGGACTTCTCTTGGTAGATTGTTTCTCATTGAATATCTTGTATAGACTCGAAATATCTCGTCTATGCCATCCATCATCTTTTCTTTAGTAATTTCTAATGCTTCTGCCAAGATTCCTATCATTTTTTTCTGCCAAGTTTTCTCCCTTTTCTTCTTCTATATTTTGAAATCTGAGATAAAATTCTGATCTGTCCATCTCCCATCCCAATATTCCACTCTTATCTCATTCAACCTCATCCAATCTACTGTCAATATCTCAAATTTTTTTGTCTCTTTGTTCTTCCTTTTCCTCAATTTTTTGGAGTCTAACCTCATATTTCTTCATCATTTGATGTATGTTTTCCACCTTTTCATCTGTTTTTTCTGTTCTTTGTTCAATATTCTCTACTCTTGTTTGTATTTTTTGAATTCCTTGCCAAATCATCTGTAATGTCACTTCTTTTTCCTTCTCTCGTTCCTTTTCCTTATCCTGTTGTAACATCGTCTGTATTGATCGTTGTCCTGAAGATGGTGAAGAGGAAGGGGTCGATGTAGAAGAACCAATAGCTGTTGCCTTTCTGCTAATTTCTGTGAAGTGGTTGCAAAAAATTCAAACAAATAAAAAATCTTCAGGCTCTTCTATACCTTAATCCACTTATATGTAGGACAAATATTATCCCAAGTAGCAATATGAAAAGGAAAAGCAAGAGAAAACCACAAAAAAAAAAAAAAAAGAAAGAAAAAAAAAGAAAAAAGAAAGAAAGAAAAAGGGAAGGTAAAAAATCTTCAGGCTCTTGTATGCCTTATTCCAATTAAATGGTGGGATATTGGACACATTAACAATCTCCCATCAAAGAAGGAGAAAAAGAAAAGAAAAAAGTCCAAAAAGAAAGGGAGAAAAAAAAAAAAACCCTAATAAAAAATTTATGTATATGTAAAAAATTAGAAATCTTCCAAAAAGTCACAGTCCGGCTAAAAATAATTAAATAGGGGGGAAGTGGAGAAATGACGCCAGGAAAAAAAAAGGAAAAAATAAACTTTCTGTTTGTAAGGAAAACCCACAACTGTATAATACCCAAAAATTATTTTGTTAAGTCTCACATAATATTTACAGCTCTCTTTCCAGAGTCACTGCAATCTTCTTCTTTTCAGTCTCAGACTCCTGCCATTAATAGTTTCCCAGAAGAGCACCTGAGTAAACAATCCTGCAAACAATCTTTGATGCTCTTCCCACTATCTTATCTATGAATAAACTCAGACTCCTTGAAATGTAGCACAGTTGTACTTTCTTTTACCAGAGAAAAAAACAGATACAATATTTCCAATCCACTAGATGGCAGTGTTACTTATTTTCTCCACTCTCCCTTCCCTTCGACACCCTTCGACAGGATGTGCCCTCCACTATCACTGTCTCTATGGGACAGTGAGGTCCAAAAAGGACCGTCCAGTGGCGGAGATATCGACGGTGATCAATTTTTTTTTACTTTTAAAAGCATTTTTTCTACAACCTCTTCGGCTGAAAAAATGCTTTTAAAAGTTAAAAAAAAGTCTCTGATGATTGTGTGGCTCAGCTGGGATCGTCAGAGGCTTTTAAAAGCATTTTTTACAACCTCTTCAGTCAAAGAGGTTGTAGAAAAAATGCTTTTAAAAGTTAAAAAAAAAAGTTGGCCACGCCCACCCTGTCACATTACACACACACACACCAAGCCACGCCCACAAAACCAGTAGTAACAAATTTTACATTTCACCACTGCAAATTACCTTAATATTCTTCAGATACCTGTATTTGAAGACCCACATTCATAGTTTCCCTCAAATACCTGAAAACCCTTTTACTGTGATACATCCTTTGCAATGAAACAAAGACTTCCAGTTGGTGAGCTACAGCTACATGGTGCTGAGTGAGTGATCGCTACTCCTCAGCACCATCTGTCACCGCGTTTTGGGGATCCTTTCAGGGGCGCAGGACCTGGAGAGCCCCGCGGATAATAGAGAGAGCCGGGTGAGCGAGAAAGCGAACCACAAATGCTTCTCGCAAGACCGGGTGGCTCTGTCAATCTAACGCAAGTGAGTCAGCCCTTAATGGCCGACCCGAAGCTGTAGCAGCCAGCAACGAGACGGGAGCTAGGAGATTTGGAGGCTGCAGTGCAGAAATTGGAACGTACCTTTCCTGCCTAAACCAAAGGGGATATCGGAGAAGGGGCTGGCGGAGTCGGGCGATAAGGGCTCAGTGAGGAAAAGAGCGGCGATTGAGATCAAAGAAGGAGATCTAAAGACGACGGAGCCTGACAAGCCGGCGCGATGAATGGAAAGACTGGCGTGAGACCCACTGCACAAAAGGGAGCGGTTTGGCGGGTTCAGTGAGCAAGAAGAAAAAAGAATCCAGAAAAATTCTTCTTTTTTGTTGTCTACAGCACTGATCCAGCGGAAAACAAGGCAAGTGGGAGATTTGACTATACCCGACTGCTGAGAAGAACAGGAAACGCAGCCATCGCAGTGACTGGACAGAGCAACAACTAGAAAGACTGGCTCAGTGCCATAGTCTGTTAAACTGAAACTGAGGGAATACTAGACCCTTCCCATAGTTGAAAACTAAGAAAAATATTAGTACCCTAAAACAACGGAATTATTGAACAAAAAAGGTGGCAACCAGTGAAGGAAAATTTGGAGGAACATTGAGAAAATAATTAGAGATCAAAAAATAATTCTGAGAGAAATGACAAGCATGTCATCAACGATCTTGAAGACTGGGAAAAAAACACCCTCCAATCCCACCATAACCATGACCTCCCCAGCTATGCAGAAATCAACGGAAGGCCTACCCAAAATGGAAAAATCTACAACAACACCATCACTGCAAACCGTCCAATCATCATTGACGTTAATACAAGAAACTATGATGGCCATGCAGGAGAAAATGTCAAATAACCATTCTGAATTAAAAACAGACATTCACGCACTGGACCAGAAGATGAATGAAATTCAAGTTTCAATATTCAATAATGAGCAAAGGATCCAGAAGGCAGAGCAAAGAATTGAACAGAATGAGAAAAAATTAGATACGGTAGACCAGACATTGACGATGCAGAACAAGGAATTAGAAGATTCATTAATCTTCTAATTATGCACATGTCTTATGCGCATGTCCAAGATGGCGGTGCCCGCTGAGATCACAATCTGAGGATGGGGCGCCAACCTATCTTTTGGGTCCTTCGGGGGTCGTTTTGGAGATCTGAGACCCCAGGACCGGTTAGGGGAGCTCCCTGGCAGCACGGAGAGGGTTTTTTCTCCCTCCGTGACTGAGCAGCGAGGAAGAGCGATGTCGGGAGTGGCGGGCAGCTCAGCTGGGCGGCGGCGGCGTTTTCTGCAGCCGGAGGCCGCCTGGATGTCAGAACGGCGAGAGGGGTTGCCCGAAGAACTTTATGACATGTCGGGCACCCCTGAAGATCTTTGGGACGCCACCAGGCTTGTTTGGTGCCGGCGACGATGACGCGGAGGGTGCTGGCAAACACCCCCCCTTGGAGTTGGAACGGGGGGGGAGAAAACGAAACATCAAGGGTGCTGGCAACCCTTCCCCCCCCCGGAGTTGGAGGGGGGGAATGAAACATCAGGAGGACGCTGGCGACCCTCCCCCCCTTGGAACTGGAGTTGGAGTGGGGGGGGCAACGCAACAAAACAAAACAACAGAGTGGGAGATTTGCAACCAGGGTTGGGGCTAGGACCTGGTGTGAGATCTTTTCCCAGGCCTAGGAGGCCTCAAACTGTGGTTGTGCGAGGGCTGGGGGCTTGAGACAACTGCCCCACTTTTTGGCCCCATTTCTCTCTCCTCCAGCGTTCCCTTTAAGACCGGGCCCAATTGCACCAGCTGTTAGCCCGTGGGACTCACCTGGCTATGCTCATACCATCTAAACCCCCCTGACTATGGAGAGGGCTATTCCATCTGAAATGGAAGGATGGTACATTGCTGCATCCCGTCGACTGAGGGAGCTGGACATCAGTTGACCACCGTGAGAGGGTGGCCTGGATGTCGGGGCCCCTGGGGGCTGAACCGGGATGATTCTACATATATGTACTTTGTCAGTGGAGGGGATTTGACCATCGGACCAACTGCCGTGAGAGGGCGGTTTTTGGACCTGACCCCCGGACGCTGCCTGTTTCATTGGTTCATTGCTGCCATCTCACCACAAGAGGGGGCTGACCAGCTGACCTAACCACCGTGAGAGGGTAGTAGGATCTATTGCCCCCCTTGGATTGTGGTTGTTTTGGTCCTGGACTTCATCCCCTGTTGTGAGGGGACAGTGGACTTGGTCCTGTAAATATGTTTCTGAGATCCCCCATTTCTTCGTCTTCTCCCCTGGTCCTTTTATAGACCCTTAGGATATGGTCGTGCTACCCGTTTGGCTAAGATGTACTCAGCGGCGGAGCTTCTTGGTCTGCGAGACTCCCCCCTCTCACAGGCTTGGCCCTCCACTCTATCGAGGGCCTACCTCGATGACGGGCTTTGGAATGCCGAGAGGTGGCATGCCACAAAGAGGGAGCTGCGGGGTTTTTTAAAACTGTCTCTGTCTAAACTTTTAAGGGGTTTGGGGAGGGGGGAGGGGGGTTGGATAGAAACTAGGGTTGTGGGTTTGGGGGATAACCCACTTAGGGGAGGGTCGGGCCGGGCCGGGATGTGCGGCGGGGGCGGGGGGGGGTCCGGGGGTAATAGGGGGGGTCAAGCTTGTCCAGACTGTGTTTCCATCATTGGTATTGTGAGTGGGAGGGGTAGATATGGCAGGAGCAGGGGGCCATATCATGTTAAGGGAGCACGCACCCGCTGTCTTCAAGCAGTAGGATGCTCTGGCCCCCAAAGCTCTACTCGTTTTCCAGGTTGCACAGATCCTCAGGGCCTGGGCCTTCAACTGATGTTGTGCAACGCCAGGTCTGTAGTAAATAAAGCCCCCCTCATTTGTGATCTTATTCAGGAGGGGGGAGCGGACCTGGCGGGTATTACGGAGACCTGGTTGGGCCCGGAGGGAGGGGTCCCTCTGGTAGAAATGTGCCCACCAGGCTTCCACGCATTCCATCAGCCGAGGCCTCAGGGGAGGGGCGGGGGAGTAGCGGTTATTATTAGAGAAGGCCTTAGGCCAAGGGAGACCACTGTTCCTCAGACGGCCAGTTGTGAGTCCCTCCTTGTGAAGTGGGGTCATGGGGTTCAGATGGGCTTGTTGATCACATACCTGGCTCCCTGCCACGTGGCTGCAGCCCTGCCCGAGCTACTCAATGTTATCGCCGCGGTGGCGGTTGATACCCCCAGATTTATGGTCATGGGGGATTTTAATCTGCCGTCCACGGGTGAGGCATCTGAGGTGGCTCGGGAGTTCATGGCTTCCATGACGGCCATGGAACTGACCCAGCTAATTCATGGCCCTATGCACAGGGGGGGAAACACACTGGACCTGGTTTTTGTCTCTGGACAGTGGTTGAGTGATCTTGAGATAGGGGACATAGTCTTTGAGCCCTTGTCATGGTCGGATCACTCTCTCCTTCGCCTTGACCTTCGAACCGCGGTACCCCGCCGCAGGGAGGCGGAACCGGTAAGATGGTACTGCCCCAGGCGCCTGATGGAACCTGATAGGTTCCAGATGGAGCTTGGGCCAATCCCCGAGGATCTTGCACATGCCTCGGCTGGAGACCTAGTGGCCGCCTGGGATAGAGCGGCCGCTGGAGCTCTGGATCGAGTCGTGCCTTTGCAGCCTCTGACCCGGTGCCGTTCTCACCTGGCTCCTTGGTTTACCGAGGAGCTGAGGGAGATGAAGCGCCGGAAAAGACACCTAGAGAGTAGTTGGAGGGCTAGTCTTTCTGAATCAGACCAGACACTGGTAAGATCTCATATTAAGAATTACCTAGTGACAATAAAAGCAGCAAAATGTACCCATTTTGCTGCTCTTATTGCGTCATCAGATAATCGCCTGGCCGCCCTGTTTAGGGTGACCCGCTCCCTGCTCCACCAGGAAGCGTGGGAGGACCCCTTGGAGGGAAGAGCCGAGGACTTTGTTCAATATCTGCATGACAAAATCACTCAGATTCAGGAAGGTCTGGACTCTGACTGGGTAGGTCCAGCGAGGGTGACGGAGGCAGGTCTTGAGAATGTTATCTAGGACGAGTTTGATCCTGTGACCCCAGATGACGTGGACAGGATTCTGGGTAGACTGAATGCGACCACATGTTTGTTGGACCCGTGTCCCTTCTGGTTAGTACTGGCTTCCCGGGAGGTGACGCGAGGCTGGCTCCAGGGGATTATAAATGCTTCATTGGGTGAGGGTACCTTCCCTGCCGCCTTGAAGGAGGCGGTGGTGAGGCCTCTCCTCAAGAAGCCTTCCCTGGACCCGGCAGTATTGGCTAATTATCGTCCAGTCTCCAACCTTCGCTTCATTGCGAAGGTTGTTGAGAGTGTGGTTGCGTGACAGCTTCCCCAGTACCTGGATGAAATGTCATATCTAGATCCGTTCCAGTCAGGTTTCAGGCCTGGGTACAGCATGGAAACGGCATTGGTCGTGTTGCTTGATGATCTCTGGAGGGCTCGGGACAGGGGTTGCTCCTCTGTCTTGGTCCTGTTAGATCTCTCAGTGGCTTTTGATACCATCGACCATGGTATCATGCTGCACCGGTTGGAAGAGTTGTGGGTGGGAGGCACCGTACTATGGTGGTTCTCCTCCTTTCTCTCCGACCGGTCGCAGTCTGTGTTGACAGGGGGGCAGAGGTCGACCCCGAGGCCCCTCATATGTGAGGTGCCGCAGGGATCGGTCCTCTCGCCCCTTTTGTTCAACATTTATGTAAAGCCGCTGGGCGAGATCATCCGTGGTTTCGGGGTGAAGTACCATCAGTACGCTGACGACACCCAGCTGTACATCTCCACCCCAGACCACCCCAACGATGCCCTTGAAGTGATGTCCCGGTGCCTGGAGGCCGTATGGATCTGGATGGGGAGGAACAGGCTCAGGCTCAACCCATCCAAGACTAAGTGGCTGTGGTTTCCAACGTCCCGATATAGTCAGCTGGGGCCATCGCTGACTATTGGGGGTGAATCATTGGCCCCCATGGAAAGGGCTCGCAACTTGGGCGTCCTCCTGGATTCACGGCTGTCTTTAGAAGAGCACTTGATGGCCGTGACCGGGAGGATTTTTCATCAGGTTCGCCTGATCCGCCAATTGCGTCCCTTTCTAGATCGGGACTCCCTACACACAGTCACTCATGCCCTCGTCACCTCTCGTCTGGACTATTGTAATGCTCTCTACATGGGGCTCCCCTTGAGGTGCACTCGGAGGCTCCAGCTGGCGCAGAGTGCGGCCGCGCGGGTGGTTATGGGAGCAACGTGGAGCTCCCATGTAACACCTCTCCTTCACGAGCTGCACTGGCTCCCGGTGGTCTTCCGAGTGCGCTTCAAGGTTTTGGTTACCACCTTTAGAGCGCTCCATGGCTTAGGACCTGGTTATCTACGGGACCGCCTGCTACCACCAATAGCCTCCCACCGGCCAGTACGCTCCCATAGAGAGGGGCTCCTCTGGGTGCCGTCGGCCAAACAATGTTGACTGGCGGCCCCTAGGGGGAGAGCCTTCTCTGTGGGGGCACCTACGATCTGGAACGAGCTCCCCCCGGAGATACGGAGGATCCCGGATCTTCGCACCTTCTGTCGCGCGCTTAAAATGTTTTTATTTCATCAAGCTGGCCTGGCCTAAATCTTCTCCTTTTTTAAATTTAAATTTAAATTTTAAACATAAATTTTAATCTGTTTAATTATGGGGTATTTTAAAATTCAGCCTAAATTATTTAATTCGTTTTAATTTATTTTAAATTTTGTATTTCTGTGTTTTATCTTCTGGCTGTTCACCGCCCTGAGTCCTTCGGGAGAAGGGCGGTATAGAAATTTAATAAAATAAAATAAAATAAAATAAATAATTCAACTGGAAATGGACAGGGCATCATTTTACTTACGGTTCCAAAATGTCATAGAAGACAAAGAGGAAGATCTGGGAGAAAAAATGGCTGAACTGATAGCGGAAGTGCGCCAACAGAGTAAGCAAGAAATTATCAGAGAATTGGACGATGTTTACAGGGTACAAACAAACTATGCGAGGAGAAACAGGCTCCCTAGGGAAGTCCACGTGAAGTTTGCGAGAAAGAAAGTGAAAGACATCTTGTATAACATGGCGAGAGAGGGGCAAATTACATATAGAGGAAAAGAGGTGATTATATTAAAGCAAGTGCCAAGAAGAGTGAGGGAGGTAAGAAAGGACTACAGATTCCTAGCCATGCAATTGAATAAAAGGAACATACTATTCAGATGGCTCCTGCCAGAAGGGATGCTAATCACCTGGCAGGGGAGGAAAATAAAAATAGACAGCCTGAGTTCAGCACAAGGTTTCCTCGACCAGCTAAGAGGGGCAGAAGAAGAACAGAGCAGCAAAGAGGAAATCGAGGCAACTAACCTAGAAGAAGAAACCTTACATAAATGAAACAGTAAAGAAGAAATTGTGGAGGAAAAGAAGACAGAAGAAGAAGAAGCCAAAGGGAAAAAAACAAGACCAGTAAGAGCCGTAAGAACAAATAGGAACTAGGAACCAGACAAGGAAATTAGGAATGAATAATCTAAAACTAATATCAATAAATGTTAACGGATTGACTGATTACAAAAAGAGGAAGTTAACACTCACAAAGTTAGCGAAACAAAACGCAGATATAATCTGCCTACAGGAGGTTCATATAAAAAAGGATGAGGGTGCTTGTTTAGAATACACAAAATTCGGCAAAATATTCACTTCATTAGCAGAGAAAAAAAAGAGGGGGGTAGTAATTTATGTAAAAAAGGGAATAGAAGCTGAATTAAAGTACAATGATACAAAGGGCAGAACTCTTGTGATTGAGGTCACTAGAGGTGATTCCAAAATGCTACTAGTGGGTATCTACGCTCCAAACAAAAAACAGGGAGAATACTTCCAAAAACTACATGAACAATTAGGAAAATTGGCACACAACAAAATCTGTATTATAGGTGACTTCAATGGCATTGTAGATTCGGACAAAGATTATAAAACCCAACAAAAATAAAAGAACAAATTTACCAAGAGCATTTTTTGATTTAGCGGACAAATTAAATTTAATTGACATATGGCGAACCCTGCATCCAGATGTTAGACAGTATACATTCTATTCTAATCCGCAAAAGTCATGGTCTAGAATAGACATGGCATGGGTTACCAGGAAGGTGGGACTAAATATAAGGATAGCAGATATTGGCCCAAATATTTGGGCGGACCATAACCCTCTTGAAATAACTTGGAAGAGTATAAAGAGAAAGAAACAACAGAGATGGAGGCTCAATGTGAAATTATTGAACGATAAAGAATTCATAGAAAAACTGAAAGAAGAACTAAAGTTCTTCTTTGAAGAAAATGAGAACTAAGGAACACCACGAGAAATAGTCTGGGATGCTATGAAGGCCTATTTAAGAGGGGTAGTGATATCCTACGATGCATTCAAAAATAAAGAAAAAAGGAAATCCTTGGAAGATATTCTTAATCATCTAGGAGAAGCAGAAAGGAAGTTCCAGGATAATCCTGGAGATGAAGTAGCAAAACAAAACTGGTTGATGTGGAGACATAAAATGAACATCTTTGATCAAGAGGAACTAGCCCTAAAAATAAAAAGAAAAAAACAATATTACTTCGAAAATGCCAACAAGTCGGGAAGGTGGTTGGCCTACAAACTGAAAAAAGAAAATGAAAAAGGGCAAATCCATGTATTAGAAGATGCCAAGGGCAACCTTTTAAATAAAAAAGAAGACAAATTAGAAAGAGCAAGTGAGGCAGACCAAATTCTGATATTGGCTAAACTTCGAATATTAATGTCCTAAAACTTTGGCCAAGGCTGAAGTTCCTCTTCCGTGCTGATAAAAGGTTGCTGGATTGACGAAGGTATTTGACGAAGGTACTTATCTGTAAAAGGGTAAAATGACCCAAAACAGATGCATCCTGTTACTCACTGTTTATTGTACCCCAAATGTCATGTATATCCCCAGATAACAAATGCTGCTTCCTTTATTACCCTTGAGGTGTCTTCCAGTCCCTTATCTTCTTATGTTTTGTCTTGAGACACTGACCAGAGAACATGAATGTGTTAGTGGGTGTTTATTATTTCCTCTCCTCTTTGATCCTTGCAAACTGATGGAGGTTAGTTCCTACGTGTTAAATGTAACGCTCCCTGATATGCATATGCAATTGGATTGTATAAATACTTGTCACAAAGGATCCCTCGGGGTTCAGACTTTTTGTTTGCCTTTGGGCTGTTTGAACCGTGCACAATAAACTCTTTCCTGCATTGAAGAGCTTGGCCTGGTCCCGTTTCTTTTCCTGCAACAGCTGGCGACTCCGCCGGGACTAGGTACAGGGCGATATTTTGCTGAGGGCCGTTCGACCCCTCGGGACCATCGGGAAGTCGCTCCTGAATATTCTCCAGGCGCCACGGGGGTATATCTCCGGGAGACGGCAGCGGCAGCCCTGTGGGACCGACGGTGCTCTGATCGAGTCCAAGCACCCTGCAGTGCAGGAAAGGAGGTCTGAACAAATTCCTGGCCAGGAAGTTAAGGAGTGGAGACGTCTCAGGAAAGTATATAGTAAAGGTGTTGTACCTGCCTCATTTGTAGGCAGAAGAAGGGACTTGATCAATCCCTTGGACTCGGGGCGGCGACCCTAATGAAGTCCGTGTCAGGCTGTGTGGGTTGGGTAAGCCATCGCAGTTCTCGTTAGTGACCGTGAGTTCCGGAGCTACGAGTCGGCGGCAGTGTGCTAGGATGGGGGGGGCTCAAAGCGTGTCCAGCACTTCGTTGGCGTGCATGTTAAAAGGTTTTGATAATTATTTTAGCAACCCCTCACACCCGAAAGGGTCGAAAGACCTATTAAAATTCTTGTGCAGAAATGTGTGGCCACAGATGGGGACCGGCTGGTCACCCTCAGGGGTCTTTAAGGGGAGAAACAGTGGATAAATTGTGGGGAGTGATAGTGGTAAATCAGGATAAATATCCTGAACAAGTTCTATATATTGATCAGTGGGCAAGGGCTTTAACGGAAAAAGCTGAGGATTTGTTGCAATGTCAGGCTGAAATGGTTAGGTTATGTGTATCTGGGCAGGCAGGAAAAGTAAGGGGGTGCGGGGTAAGCAAGGGAAGATACCGGGTGGAGAAAGTGAAGGCTATGCAACACAATGTGCTTACTATAAGGGGGAAGGACATTGGCAGAGAGAATGCCCAAGACGAATGGTGAGAGGTAGAGGGATAAGAAGACCGGATATTGGGTCAGGGATGTGTGGGTAGTTCTCTGGGAGAAGGGGAGAACGAGGACAGAGGAGAGGTTTGAGTAGAAGGTTGGACAGACAAGTTCAGGTCGGGGTTTCGGTAGAGGATTTGGAGAGGGCGTGGGGCAGCAGGAAGCGGAAAGCATTGGATTGGCAGACATGACTTGGTCAGATTGATGGGGACCAGGCTTGGAAGAACCCCCGCCTGAGCCATTGGTTACAATGAAAATAGGGGGTCAGCAAACAACGTTTCTGGTAGATATGGGAGCAGGAATATCAGTTGTAAATAAGCAGATTGCAGCCCCCGGATCCTGTAAAATTCAGGTCCAGGGGGTATCAGGGCAAGCCATGGGGCGACAGGTCTTGAAACCAGAGATGTGTGACTTTAAGGGAGCTGAAATCCAGCATGATTGCTGGATTCCTGTATATTCCTGAATGCCCTATTCCATTGTTAGGCAGGGATCTGCTTAGCAAATTAGGGGCAACAATTTCATTTGATGAGGGTCGCCAAAGGGTGACCATAAGACATTCTCCGGAGGAAACTTGGAGGTTGATGGTAGGGAGACAGGTTGAAGGGAAGGAGAAAGATGAGAAGTGGGGATTGTTTGATGTGCCGGGATTGTGGGCTGAGGATAACCCGCCGGGTTTTGCAGCTCACCACCCTCCAGTGGTGGTGGAACTAAAACCTGGAGCTGTGCCTGTGAGTCTAGGGCAGCGTCCCGTTTCTTGGGAAGCTATTTGTGCTATTTATGAAAGCATTCAGAGATATTTGGAAGCGGGGTTTTTGGTGCCTATTCAGTCCCCCTGGAATACTCCAATTATCCCAATTAAAAAATCAGATGGGTCTTATCGCCCGGCGCAAGACCTAAGGCTTGTGAATCACCTGACGGTAACCTTACACCCGGCCATGTCAAATCCGTATACCCTGTTAAGTTTAATTCCACCCCGGGCTGAGTGGTTTTCCATTATTGATTTAAAGGATGCATTCTTTACAACTCCCATTCACCCCGTAAGCCATCCACTGTTTGCATTTGAGTGGGAGAATCCTTATACAGGAACGAAAATGCAATATATTTGGACTCGGCTGCCTCAGGGATTTAAGACCTCCCCCACATTGTTTGGAACAGCGTTAGCTAGAGATTTACAGTATTATGTGCCTCGACAATCAGGAGACACAATACTGCAGTATGTTGATGATGTGTTGATCACAGGACTGACAGAGGATTTATGTTGGGATAATACTAAGATGAATGCATGATAATGCTAGATTTGTTATTAGAGTGTGGTTATTGGGTATCAAGGAAGAAAGCTCAATTGGTGAAAAGGAAAGTTAGTTATTTGGGATACGATATAAGGGTTGTCGAGCTTTAGGACCAGAGCACAGAAAAGGGCGGTCCTAATGCTGGCAGAACCCCGAACAAAAAGACAACTGAGAAACTTTTTAGGATTAGCTAGCTTTTGCCATAGTTGGATCCCTAACTTTGCTTTGATGGCCGCACCCTTGTAGGCAGCCACCAAAGAAGCAAATGTGGAACCCCTTGAGTGGGGGGGGGGACAGAAAAAGGCTTTTAAGGACATAAAATTTGCATTGACGCAAGCTCCAGCTCTGGCTTTACCGAATTTGAGGAAGCCTTTTAATCTGTACGTAGACACTAGTAGAAACATTGCTTTGGGGGTACTCACTCAGCCTTTGGGAAGTTGGCAACAACCTGTAGCCTATTTGTCAAAACAATTGGATGGAGTGGCCAAAGGCTGGCCCCACTGTTTGAAGGTGCTGGCTGCAAGTGCAGAATTGATTCAGGATTGTAATAACCTTATTTTTTCTTGTCCTATATTCGTGCACTCCCCTCATGCGGTGTAGTCTGTGTTGGAAACTAAGGGACATTTGTGGATTAGTGGGCAAAGGTTGGCAAAATATCAGGCAATTATGAGTGAGAATCCACAGGTGCGTCTGGTGGTGTCTAACCGATTAAATCCATCAACTTTGTTGCCTACGGAATCTGTTTCTGAGCATGATTGTTTACAGGTATTGGAGAAGGTTTATTCCACCTGACCAGATTTAACGGATATTCCATTGCCAAATGTGCAGCTTAATTGGTATACGGATGGGTTAAGTTATGTTATAGATGGGAGGCGAGTATCCGGATATGCTATTGTGGATGATGAAAAAGTGGTGGAAAGCGGTCCTCTGGGGGGTGGACATAGCACACGGGTGGCTGAATTATGGGCATTGATACGGGCTTTAGAAAGGGCCAAGGGAGAAACAAGGGAGAAACATTGGATGTGTAAATATGTAAATATGGTAAAATAAGGTAAATATGTATGCTGGGTGGCCTGATTTAGGTCTTAAAGTGGGGTTTGGTGGAATATGGAGATGATACAAGAACTTAATAAGCAAGTGGAGAGACTCCAACGATATGTGATGGAACAAGTACCCCCTAGATTAGTAACTCATTGTCACTCATTTAAACCTGGGGACCAAGTGTGGGTCAAACACTGGAAGAAAGAGCCACTAGAAGGAAGATGGAAAGGACCTTTTATTGTTATTATGACTTCTCCACTTGCTATTAAGATTGCAGAATCAAAATCATGGATCCATTGGACACGAGTCAAGGCAGCAGCTGACACCGGCTGGAAAGTGTCCGCGGACAAACAACATCCAACAAAACTGACATTTAAACATGCTTAAAGAAAGCTTCTGTATTTTATATATAGGTTACTTTGATGTATATCTGCCGATGTAACCCGCTGCAAGCTAAAAGAGGATGGAACACCTGCCCTCTTGAATTATTCCGGAACTCGGATCCTGACGAGAGACTGAAGATCGTTGCGGATCCCACATGATCTGAACCCAATGAAGATTGGGTGTGGACACTTTGGGTAATTGGGGTATTAGCTTTATTGATCATTGTGTTTTACAGATATAAGCAATGGTTTTGTGGACAACCAAGGCCATTTGATTTCTCAGTCGTTCCGATCCCTAATGGTCCCTACATTTCCCCAACTGGCTGCGGAGTGTGAACCTCTTACAGATGAAAGAAGTCCCTGCTTAGGACACCCTGGAAGCTACCTTTTGATGCAAAGGAACAGAAAAGAGATTTTCTTTAAATGTGCTGGTTTTGTAATTGTGGGTGTGAGTGTTGTTGTTGCACTCACAGTATAGATTGTGTTTTATGTATAGGCTGTAAGATAGAGTGTGCGTGAAAATTATAGAGGATGTGTTAGTACATTATCTGGTAATAGATACTGAAGAGTCCTATTATACCCTTAGAGTCAGCCCCACTATTGACACTGTATTACGGGAAAATTGGATTAGGAATCTATGCTAAGGGCAGAGATCCCCTTGTAACCCTTAGATGGTATGTTACCAAGATTACTAGGACAACACAGGGTATGAAAGGATTGTTCTGGTCATATTATCTGGAAATGGAAAAGCTAAATGTACCTGAAATTCCTAGCCATGTAACAAATACCTTTGTCAAATTGGCAGAAGACATAGCCCACACTCTGAATGTATCAAATTGTTTTGTTTGTGGAGGAACCAATATGGGAGAAAAATGGCCATGGGAAGCCCAGGAATTGAACTATTCCAAAGTATTAGAAATGGAGCAAAAGGGTAACCTTTCATATAATCAGGGAAAAGATGGGGATTGGACACTTATCACCAGTTTGGTAGGGAATGTATGCTTCCAAAGGAGGACTCAAACTGGTTGTAAACAGGTAGGAAACCTCATATGCACAGGAAAATGGGAAAGCAAGATATGGTGGTCTGGAAGTAATGTCACAGAGGGTATTGATGAAACGGCTCTGTTTAAGGTGAACAGATTAGCCTCCTTAGGGGATCCGGATAATCAAACCCTTGGATGGCTTGCTCCTGATGGATGGTACTGGATTTGTGGTAAAATGGCATATGGGTATCTACCTAAGGATTGGTGTGGAGCTTGTGTCCTGGGAATAATTAGGCCAGGAGTCTTTTTGCTTCCCCTTAAAACTCAACAGGTTTTGGGTGTTTCGGTATGTGATGATGTAGGTAATCAACGACAGAAAAGACATGTTGATACATCTGCAATAGGAAGGGCTAGGATAGGAGGTAACCAACACAGTTGGGGAGACGAAGAATGGCCTGCAGAATGAATTATAGAAGTTTATGGACCAGCTACGTGGGCGGAAGATGGCATGTATGGCTATTGGACCCCCGTGTACATTCTGAACCATTTAATTTGTCTGCAAGCAGTGGTTGAAATAATCACCAATGAAATCGTGAAAGGTCTTACTCAATTAGCCAGGGAAAGTGTTAAATCAAGGACATATATTATGCAGAATAGATTAGCCTTAGACTATCTTAGACTAATTTGACTAATTGTTGCATAGAAATCGATGAAAGTGGGAAAGTTATTAAGGAAATGACAGATAAAATGGTTAAAATGGCTCATGTACCCGTCCAAACTTACAAAAATTACAAGGTCTTTAAGCCATCATTGGCCTTATTGGCTTAATAGCTGCAGGATGTATTTTTCTCCCCTGTGTCCTGACTATTTTTGTTAAAACTATTTCCAAAAGTCTATCCTTGCTGGTGGAAGGAAAGACAACTGCTCAGGTGATGGCTATGTGGGAATATGAACGGCTCCAGCCAGGAGAGGAACCTGAATGTGTGACTCTTCTGGATAAATCAGAGGAGTCACAAAGGGGGGAAATGAGGCAGACCAAATTCTGATATTGGCTAAACTTCTAATATTAATGTCCTAAAACTTTGGCCAAGGCTGAAGTTCCTCTTCCGTGCCGATAAAAGGTTGCTGGATTGACGAAAGTATTTGACGAAGGTACTTATCTGTAAAAGGGTAAAATGACCCAAAACAGATGCATCCTGTTACTTACTGTTTATTGTACCCCAAATGTCATGTATATCCCCGGATAACAAATGCTGCTTCCTTTATTACCCTTGAGGTGTCTTCCAGTCCCTTATCTTCTTATGTTTTGTCTTGAGACACTGACCAGAGAACATGAATGTGTTAGTGGGTGTTTATTATTTCCTCTCCTCTTTGATCCTTGCAAACTGATGGAGGTTAGTTCCTACGTGTTAAATGTAACGCTCCCTGATATGCATATGCAATTGGATTGTATAAATACTTGTCACAAAGGATCCCTCGGGGTTCAGACTTTTTGTTTGCCTTTGGGCTGTTTGAACCGTGCACAATAAACTCTTTCCTGCATTGAAGAGCTTGGCCTGGTCCCGTTTCTTTTCCTGCAACACAAGGGAATACTATGAAGCTTTGTACAAAGAAGAGGAGGCCCCAGAGGAAAATGCCGAGCTTCCACAAATAACGGAGGAAGAGAGGGAAATGCTTAACGGAAAAATAACACTGGAAGAGCTTAAAACAGCCCTCGCAAAAATTAAAAATAACAAAGCACCAGGCCCGGATGGATTCCCAGGGGAAATATACAAAAAATTGGAAGAAAAAATACAACCAAAATTAGTGGAAATTTTTAATGAGGCCCTGACGAGTGCAAAAATTCCAGATACATGGAGGGAAGCGCATGTCACACTCCTACCAAAAGAAGGCGTCGACCTAAAACTAATCCAAAATTATAGGCCAATATCCCTCCTTAACACTGACTATGAATTATTTATGAGTATAATGGCCGAGAGACTTAAAAAAATACTAAACGCTTGGATACATAAAGATCAAAAGGGATTCCTCCCGGGGAGGCAAATTAAGGACAATTTTGAGGTAAATATAGCAAATAAGAAATAATGTGAATAAAATAAGAATCATACAAAGTCAGATCAAATCCATGAACTCTGAAGAACCTTCTCTATTGAACTTTGAGAGAACATCTCTATTCACATTATTATAAGAGAGAAACGTGCTTGTTAGAGGCAGCTGAACTTCATTATTGGTAATAGATCTTCTGGGAGGACTTAGCTGTCATCCATCAGGAAAGCTAAGAATGGTGTTCTGGTGGATGACTGACTGATAAGGAGAAGAAGCTAAGCAATTACATCCTAGATTTCCTCATAATTACTTGACCTATGACACTGTGTCAAACACACTGATTCTATATATCTTCTTAATAGAATCAAAACTACGGAAATACAGCTATATGGGAACATCTGAAAGGACATACATGGGAAACAGAAAGTTACTTATTGTTTGAAGTATAGCCATAAATTTCTGCATTTAAACATTACAGCACTTAAAGGAAAGTTGTAAACTATAAAGTGATGGTAAAGTTGTAATGGTTTAATAATTAGTAAAATGATGGAGTAGTAAAAATGTGTAGCCAAAATAATTTTATTTTTTTTTATTGAAAAAGTTTTAAAACAAACAAATTTTCCCCACAACCCCCCCTCCCAACCCCCCCTCCCCCTCCCCAACTTCCCAGAGCAGAACACAAGGTATTTCTATTGATCTTTAACAATAATCTAAATTGCATAACCAATCATTAAACTAACAACCCTATAAAAAAAATTCTTAACCCCCCATATATAAAATCCTATTTCTTAAACATAATACTTCTAATATCACTTATATAGCGCTTATACAAATAAAAGAGATCATTCATAAGCTATTTGATATTTTTTGGTCTGATACTTATTTTGTATATAATCAATCCATCTTCTCCAGTCCTGTATGTACCTTTCTTGTGTGTGATCCTTCAGATATGCTGAAATTTTAGCCATTTCAGCTAAATTAGTTACTTTCAATATCCAATCATCAATAGTAGGCAAAAAGTCCTTCTTCCAATATTGTGCTACCAACAATCTTGCTGCTGTTATCAAGTTCAAAATCAATTTAGTCTCTACAACTGTACAGTCCGTAGTTATACCCAGTAAGAACAACTGTGGAGTAAATTTCAGTCTCTTTTTAAGAATATTCTGCATCACCCACCAAATCTTTATCCAAAATGCTTTGATTTTTCTACAAGTCCACCATATATGATAATAAGTTGCATCATCACAGTCACATCTCCAACATTTAGCTTGCACGTTAGAATACATACATGATAATTTTTTAGGATCTAAATGCCATCTATAAAACATTTTATAAAAATTTTCTCTTAAATTTTGTGCTTGTGTAAATTTCACATTTCTAATCCAAATCTTTTCCCAAGTTTCCATCATTACTGGCTCTTGAAAATTTTGTGCCCATTTAATCATACAGTCTTTAACCAATTCCGTCTCAGAATCTATTTCCAATAAAGCATTATACAACCTTTTAATATGCATTTGTTTTTGATCTCTAATTTGTTTTACCAAATTCTCCTCATTTTGCACAAAGCCAGTTTTTTGATCTTCCTTCCATCTAGCTTGAAGTTGCCCATACTGAAACCATGTATAAATTATACCTTCTTCTCTCAGTATATCTAAAGATTTCAAATACATTACCCCCCTTTCCATAATAAGAAGCTCTTTATAGGTAATCACCTCCTGTTTTTGTTCTATACTTATATTTTCTATTGCATGTCTAGGATTTGCCCATAAAGGTATCTTATAATTTAACTTATATTGATATTTTTTCCAAACCCTTAACAAAGCATTTCTTAATATATGAACCTTAAATACTTTATCCACTTTTTTATCATATAACAAATAGGCATGCCATCCATATAACAAATCATAACCTTCTAAATTCAAAATTCTCCCCTCAGTTAAATTAAACCAATCACTGATTTGTGATAAAACCGCTGCTTCATAATATAATCTTAAATTAGGCATTTTAAGACCCCCTCTTTCACGTGTATCTTGTATAATTTTCATTTTTATTCTGGTTTTTTTCCCAGCCCAAATAAAAGTATTAACACCTTTCTGCCATTCTCTCAGATTTTCATCTTTCTTAAGCACAGGTATCATTTGGAACAGAAATAAAAATCTAGGTAAAACATTCATTTTAATTGCTGCAATTCTTCCCAATAAAGACAACTGTAATTTTTTCCAATTTTCCATATCCTTCTGTACCTTCTGCCAAAGTACCTCATAATTGTTTTTGTATAATTTTGTATTTGAAGCTGCTATGTATACCCCTAGATATTTAACTCCAAAATATCAAAAAAAGATTTAGGCAACTTAGCACGCATGGAGATCTTGGAAAGACTTTTTTTATCTTTCTGGGTATCTAATACCCCATTCCAATCACCCATTAAAAGTAAAGATCTATAGTCCCATTGTAATATTTTGGTATGTAAAAGTTTGTAAAATTTATCTTGTTGTTGATTAGGTGCGTATACTCCAATTACAAGCAGCTTCCCACTCTGTGTTGTTAATTCAATTGCAATATATCTACCTTGAGTGTCAGCCTCAATTAAATTGGCCACTAAGCCTCTTTTAACGTATATTACTAGGCCATTTTTCTTTTCTGGTGCTGATGCCACAAAATGTATACCTAATTTCGAATTTGTCAAGTACTTTTGATCTGAGGATTTGATATGCGTTTCTTGCAAACAAATGACATCGTTCTGAAATTGCTTCAAAGAGTGAAATATTTTCTTTCTTTTTTGTGGAGAATTTAAACCGTTAACATTCCAAGATAAAAATTTATTTGCCATCTCTGGGCGTTCCAAGCTTTGAGAGCATCAGCTGAACCTCCTCCGCCATTTTAGACTTCGGCCTAGCTCCTCCCACTGCTTGTGTTTTTTGGGCTTGTTGAGTCGGATCTTGAGGCTGTTGTGCCAGATGTTGTTTGTAGGTAGCTCTTGTCAATCGTTGATCTTTTGGCAGCTGTATCATCGTTAATGACTCAAGGGTTGGTGGTGGACCCCCACTCAATAATGGATCTTCTTCCAGAATGGCTCCTCCAGCTAGTGCTTGAGCATAAGTTTGTGGTTGCCCTCCATCTTTCTCTTGTTGAGTGATTTCCAATTGCTTTCTAGCACCCCCTGGTGAGGGTGGCCTTCCAGCCTTTAAAACAAAATAATTTTATTAACTAGCATGTAAAGGTTTGGTAATTAGTAAAGTGTAATGTAATTATAATGTATTTATAATGTAACCATATATGGAAGCCGGAAGGGCTCATAGAACTCCTTGTCTTGAAAACATATAAATCATGAAATCATAGCTCATCTTTGTTCAGTTTTGCAAGAACCAAACACTGCACTGAACCTTTGCGCAAATAAATGCATCTGTCTGACCCAGGAATGTTTTCCAGCCTTTCATTTCTATAACAATTTGAGGATTGTATTAAACACCCTGGAGTACTATGAAGAGCATCCCGGAAAGCAGATGGCCCTAATTTTTTTGGACGCCCAAAAGGCGTTCGATAATTTGAATTGGAAGTTTATGATTAACCAAACTAGAATAATGGGATTCGGATTAAATTTTGTAAAAATGATAGAAAATATTTATGACAATCAAAGGACGAGCATTCTAGTGAATGGTGACAGGACAAGAGGGTTTCAGATCAGGAAGGGGGTAAGACAAGGCTGCCCCCTATCACCGTTATTATTTATTTTGGCCCTAGAAGTCCTATTGTGAAAAATTAGAAAAAATGAAGAAATTAAAGGTCTAAAGATCAGGAAAGAAATTTACAAAACGCAAGTATTTGCGGATGATGTGGCCCTAATATTAGAAGATCCCTTAGAATCTGGACCAAAAGTATTAGAGGAATTGGGCAAGTACGGAGAGGTGGCAGGCTTTAAACTGAATAAAACTAAAACTAAAATATTAACTAAGAATGTAACTGAAGACCAGGAAAAAGAGATAGAAGAATCGTTGGGATTACAGGTAGTCAAAAAAATAAAATACCTGGGAATTTGGATTACTAAAAGGTGCTCATCTCTAAAGAAAGATAATTATGTTCCCCTAATTAGAAAAGTGAAACAAGATTTGGACAGATGGAAGAAAATTAAACTATCATTTGTAGGCAAGATAGCTGCGATCAAGATGAACATCCTTCCCAAAATTTTATTCTTATATCAAAACATACCAGTGACCCTAGACAAAAAAATTCTCTTAGAATTAAATAAAAATATCAGGGAATTTCTATGGGATGGGAAAAAAACAAGGATCTCACTTAAAATTTTACAGGGAAAAAAGAACATGGGAGGTTTTGGACTCCCAGACTGGGAATCGTACTACAGGGCAGCCAAGCTAGTATGGATAAGGGAGTGGGCCATATTGGAAAATAGGAGAATTCTAACTCTAGAAGGCCATGACCTACAGAAGGGGTGGCATGCATACCTGTGGGACACAGACAAAAAAAAGAAAACTTATTTTCATAGGCATAAAATCAGGGAGTCCCTAATCCAAACATGGACTGGAATCAGACACTGTTACTATACAAAAGTTCCCAAATGGCTCTCCACGATGGAGGCCTTGATTTATCCGAACAGGTGGGGAATGGAGAAAATGTGCAGATATAAAGATATATTAGATGGGGGAGGAAACCTTAAATCAATTGACACTTTGAGAGACCAAGGTATAAATCTAGATTGGTGGACCTACTTACAAGTAAAATCAAGATATCAGAAAGACAAGGAAGATTATGGCTTAGAATTAGGATATAATGGACTAGACAAAATTTTGATGGGACCGGAGAAAAAGGTTTTGGCCAAACTATATAACTATTTATTAGATGAGGACAGGGCTGAAGAGACAGCTAAAAACCAATTGAGAGTATGGGAAAAAAACATAGGACATAGTTTAAATTTCAATGAATGGGAAGAGGCATGGAATAAAAACTATAAATTAACTAGAGCCGCGACATATAAGGAGAATCAATACAAAATGCTCCACAGGTGGTACTTAGCACCTGCCAGACTAGCTAAGATGTTTCCCAATATGCACCCCAACTGTTGGAAATGCGGCCATGGTCAGGGCATCTTCTTTCATATGTGGTGGACATGCCCCGAAGTGAAAAGATACTGGAACAGAATTTGGAGATGGATACAAGAAATAATTGGAGAAGACTTAGAATTGACACCGGAAATATTTCTCCTGGGAATAGTAAAGAAGGGGTATGGAAAGAAAAAGATCCATTTGATAATACACATAACCACAGCTGCTAGACTGGCGTATGCACAACTCTGGAAAGAGAAAACCCTGCCACCAGAAGAAATTATAATTAGGAAAATACTGGAGTGCGCAGAGATGAGTAAATTAACGTATGAAATAAACAACAATGAGAACTCAGAGTATTATACTGTGTGGGAAAGGTAGTATGACTGGTTGAACAACAGAATTAAAGGGGGAGTATAAGGTATGATAAATAAGTAGTAACAAACTGACTAAGTGACACCAGAGACATTTTATGTAATTATGTATAAACACTGCAGATCCGATGTTAACAGAAATGAAATTTTTGGCTTGTATATATATAAAACTTAATAAAGTATATGTTGCAATATTTTCAGGATCAGACTCAATAAAACTAGTAAGAGTTGAAAGTTCAAATATATCTCTCTTTATTTACACTAGGCATTCTATATTCACTGAATATTCACAGATAGAAGCAAGGAATGAGTGTTTGCAGCTCCTTATATATACAATGGGTGGAGCTAGGTATGGGAGTGGTAAAGTATGAATACATTAAGAAGTGAAGAATAAATTAACCCCTGATATCCCGTTCATATACTATTTACATATTAGAGAATAAGGCATTTACATGTGACAAATCCCCCTCTAAATGCCGATTCGATATGCTACACCAATTACATTCAGATTCAGGACAATACAAAACATATAACTTGGAAGTCAAGTATTTATGCTGCTTAAATGGCAAAGGCTTTGTCAATATGTCAGCTAATTGTTCTGATGTCTCACAATGCACCGCTTTAATAAATCCATCCTGAGATAATTGTCTCACATGTTTAAATTTTATGTCTATATGTCTGGACCTTTGTCCAATGGCGTCAGATCTAGATATTTCGATAGCCGCTTTATTATCTTCATGCATGACAAAAGGTAAGGCAGGTTTTTTCCAAACATCAGAAATTAAATCATTAAACCATACAAGGTTATTTGCTGCTTTAGATAAACAAACATATTCTGCTTCTGTCGTTGAAGTGGCCACTAAATCTTGTTTGCCAGTGTACCAGTAAACTGGACAATCATTTAGGAGGAATACATAACCAGATGTACTTTTTCTGCATGAAGTGTCCCCAGCCCAATCTGCATCTGCGTAACATGTGAGGTTTGGCTCCTTAACATTATTAGGCTCTAATATCAAACAAAAATCTAAGGTATTCTTCAAATATCTTAATATCCTTTTAACAGCTTCCCAATGGTACATTGTTGGTTTGCTGACATGTCTGGACAATAAATTGAGGGGTAAAGCGATATCAGGTCTAGTCCAATTGGAAATGTAAAGAAGGGAACCTATGATAGACCTGTAGAATGTATTATCTTTGAATTCAGGGGATGATTCATCTGCATTTCTTAGGAAGTCTGTCTGCATAGGAGTGTCACAGGGTTTGGCATCGCTTAGATTGCATTTGTTCAAGAGTTCTATGATCTTATCTCTTTGAGTAAGTTTGAATCCTCTTTTAGTTTTATTAATTTGAACACCAAGATACTTATTTACTTTGCCTAAAGATTTCAATGAGAAATGTTCATTTAGCTTAGTTACAAATGTTTCTCTTCTTTCTTTATGTTTACCTATATACAAAATGTCATCCACATAGATCAATACAAATTCTATGTAATCATCACCCTTTTTAACAAAGAAACAGTTATCAGCAGTAGTAGCATTGAAATCCATAGTTTTAAGTACTTTTACTAAACAATCATACCATCATTTACCAGATTGTTTTAACCCGTATAAACTCTTGTTTAATAACCAAGTCTCATTCTTGTTTGTGTATTGACTGTGAGGTGCTCTTACATATATTTCCTTATCTAGTTTTGCGTGTAAATACGCAGTCTGTATGTCATATTGGAATACATCGAGATTGAGTGCTGATGCTACAACTAGAGCTGTTTTGACACTCTCAGTTCTTACTGTGGGGGAGTATGTGTCAGTATAGTCCTCCGGATATTTCTGTGCATAACCCTGTGCAACTAATCTAGCCTTGTATAGAGTATTGCCTCCCTCTAAATTTTTAATTTTATATATCCACCTAGTGCCAATAATGGTTTTGTCCTTTGGTGCAACTGCAGGTGTAAATACATTTAATCCTTGTAAACTTTCCATTTCTTTCTTCATTGCTAATTCCCATTTTTCTTTTTCTTTACGAGGAAGTTTTAACACTTCCTCATACGTATTAGGTGTTGTTGATTCTCCATCCATATGCATTATATAATCTTTGTATTTATTTGGCATTTGGTTTCTGGTGTTTCTAATTGTTTTTTCAGGTTTACTATTATTATCATGCAAATATCTTGCTTCCTTTTTTGTTAGTGTATCTGTCTTTATTTTGTGTTGACTATTTGTCCATGTTTTGGTTTTGTTTCTATGTTTGTTGTCATTTTGCTTTTCTATAGTCCCTTTCTCTTGGGGTTTTGTATCTTTGTTGTTACTTGGGAATATTTCATTAAGATGTATTTTAGACCAGTTGGCCTGTTCATGGAACACAGCTGTTCTGGAAACTATAAATTTGTTATTATTATCAATGAATCTGTATCCTTTTGTGCCTGTCTCATATCCCATAAATCTGAGTCTTCTAGACACATTTTCTCCCTTTCTTCTTAATTGTTTAGGTATGTGTACGTCTGCAGTGACTCCAAATATGTGCATGTGTGCTAATTTTGGTTTCCTATTATACATCACTTCATATGGTGTCTTATTTACAATGCTGGACCAGGTTCTATTCTGTGTGTAATTGGAATAATGTAGGGCTTCTGACCAGAATTGTTTGCTTAAGCCAGCATCTTCCAATGTGCATCTAATCATGGTTTGTAATGTTGAGTTCTTCCTCTCTACAATTCCGTTCTGGAACGCAGAAAATGGGCTAGATGTGTAATGTAACATTCCTTTGTCCTTCAGCCATTGGGAGAATTCCTTAGACATGAATTCACATCCCCTATCTGTCATGACTTGTTTTATTTTGATATTGTGTTGTGTTTCTACGCGTTTATAAAATTCTTTAAATTTCTGAAAAGTTTCATCTTTGTGTTTTAATGTATATACAAATCCATAGCGACTATAATCGTCCACTATGGTTAAGAAGTAACGTTTTCTATAAGTGATTGATGGAGTTAGTGGACCAACCAGGTCCATGTGTACTAAATCAAAAATTTTGTTGGTTGACCTTGTTGATTTTCTAGGCCTGGGACTAGTTTTTAGTTTTGTAGATTTACATACTGAGCATTCCAAATAGTTTTCACAATTTTTTATTTTAACACCTTCTGCGTGTTCAGTCATTTTTTGTACTACAGGAAAACTGGCATGTCCTAACTTCCTATGCAAAACATGAGCACACTCATCATGAATTGGCTTTCCTATTTTTGTTTTTTTTTTTTCATTATGTGCATCCTTGTGATCATGAGCTACTTTACATTCATCATTGTCACTGTTGCTAATGTTTCCATCATCTAGTTCAATACAATCTTCCATATTTGAATCAATGTTGTGTAACCATTTCTCCTTTGTTATTAAATAAGGTAGGCCTCCTTTAATCATTACTGTACCTATATCTATTTTATTTTTCTCCAAGGTCGCTTTTCCTTTTGAAAAAACAATATTAATATCAGAATCTCTGCTTAGTTTTATGGCACTTAGTATGTTATGAGGTATTTCAGGTATTAGTAATACCCCCTCTATTTTTCCTAGGCCAGGTAAGGTTACATTCCCTCTACCTAATACTTGAACCTTTTCTTGGTTAGCTACCTTTATTACAAATTTATCTTCTACAAATGAAGATAATATACTTTTGTTATTAGTGGTGTGATTAGTTGCTCCAGAATCAATAAGCCAATTATTGTTCTCAGTTTGCTGTATGTTAGTGTTGTCTTGTTTGTTTAGTCCATTCAGTGAACCAGATTTTCTATCCTTTGAATTATCTCTGCCCCCTCTATGCTCTTTGTAATTTGGTGGGCTTCTATATCTATGTCTATCAATGGAAGACTGTCTATAATTGTATTTATTTCTGTGTTCTGACCTATGTCTTTCTTTTGGGATTTTGGGGCAATCTCTTCTATTGTGTTCCCTGGATCCACAGTTGTGGCATCTAAATGTTTCATTATATCTTTCTTGAAAAGCTACTTTTCTATATGGTTTGTGTTCTATGTGGTTGTTAGAGCGACTCCTCCTTGAATTGTCTTCAGCTATTAACTTATTGGATAGACTTTCTATGGATAAGTATCCTAGATTGATTGTGTCTAAATGTGACATATAATTATCCCATGATGGGTCAAGTGAGTTGATGATAACACTTTTCATCGTTTGATCTGAAATCACCTCCCCCCTTAAATGCAGTTCAGCTCTTATTTTGTTTAAAGTTATTAAATGTTCACTTATGGAAACCCCTGGTTTTATCCTAGAGGAAAAGAATTCTTTAGACATTCTTGTGGTAGTAGCTACACTGTCACTGTGAAATAAATTGAACATGCATTGAATAATTTCTGAAACGGTCAGATTTTGCTTAATGCTGTGATACATAGCAGGAGATACACTAGAAATTAATAAGAAAAATGCTCTATGGTGTAAGCAGTCTAATTTTAGAGTCCAAGGTCTTTTGGGGGGATTAGTGATAAAAAACAGTAAGTTTTCTTTCATAAAGACAACCTGGAGCTGCTGATACCATTCTTGTAAATTAATGCCATCTATCCTCAGCTTTGGGAAGTCACTGGGCAAGTTTCCGACATTATTGGGTCCATTACTTACAACCGGAGGTAGTCCGTGGTCTCGTAAATGCTGGAAATTACAAAATGGCGTGGGAATGCTCGCAACGAGCCTGCACGATCCTTTCAGCAACTCATGTCTTCCTGGGCCGTCTGCGTGGTCTTGCGCATGCGCGTTGTTTATTTCGTCCCTGGAGTCGTCGTGAGAGGTTCTCGTCGTTGCGGCTCGCTCGTTCTGCTCTTCCTCAGATGAATCGGTCTCTGGCTCGATCTTGGGAGTCCTGACGATGGCGGTTGTTCTTTTTCTTCTCTTGAGAGCGTTGGTGCTTGCATCGGTCTGCGGCGTGGGGCGGTATCTGCAGGGCTCTCTGGGTTCAGGCGTCGGTGCTCTCGTCGTCAGGATGGGAGCGGGTAGATTTTGAGGCATTGGCTTGCTCGCTTGCTTTCTAGTTGACTTTTTGGTAATTTTTAGTTTCGGTCCAAATGCAGCAAAAAGCGTTTTCATTGCTGATTTTATCTGATTATCTGTTGAATCACCTTCACTTTCCGATTCTGATTCTTCTGAGGTGTTTGACTTTTCTTTTTCGTTTTCATTATCTAGTAATGTCTTTCGCGCCAGAAATTTTGAATCGAGTTTTCTGATTGGCTCTGCTTCGCTCATTCTGGAGGTCTGTTGAAACCAAGATGGCTGCCATTCAAAATTTTGCGCGGGATCACCGTTTTTCTTCTTCATAGTGTTTTTTTCTGTATTCGTATCACTCACTATTTTTGAATCTTTTGGCTTTTCAGTAGCGATGTGCTTCTCTCTCGCTGCTCCGCTGTTTTTCAGCATATCTTGGAGGTTCGCGATGAGGCTTTCATCGTTCTTCTGGCTTTTTAATAGTTTTAATATCTCTGACCTGAGTTCGTTGTTTTCTATTTTGATTTCCTCTCGGTCATCGTTTTCATTTATTATTTCTTCGTCTTCAGTGGTGTATTCTTCGGATTCTCTCGAAATCGCGTTTGTGGATTCATCGATTATTTCTTGATCCGTTTCCATTTCTTTGCTGTATGCCCTGGTGTTGGGCCTATCTCTCTTAGACATATTTAAATTTTTTATTGAGTCAATTAACCATCCTCTGCTACCAGCTTGTTGCAATATTTTCAGGATCAGACTCAATAAAACTAGTAAGAGTTGAAAGTTCAAATATATCTCTCTTTATTTACACTAGGCATTCTATATTCACTGAATATTCACAGATAGAAGCAAGGAATGAGTGTTTGCAGCTCCTTATATATACAATGGGTGGAGCTAGGTATGGGAGTGGTAAAGTATGAATACATTAAGAAGTGAAGAATAAATTAACCCCTGATATCCCATTCATATACTATTTACATATTAGAGAATAAGGCATTTACATGTGACAGTATATTTAAAAAAAAAAGAAAGAAAAAAAAAGAAACAAAGATCATGCACAAATGCTAATGTTTTTTTTTATTGCAAAAGTTTTACAATTACATTTTCACCCCTTTTTTCCCCCCCACCTCCCCCCCCAAACTTCCCAACCTCCCTAACCCTCCCTAACCCTCCCCTCCCCCCAGACTTCCCTATAATATACTCATACTCATAAAGAACCCTAATATAACACTTATATATAAACTTGAACCCCACCCTCCCCTGTATAATTTTTCTCTTTATCTCATTACATTAAAAAAATTTCTAGTACATTATTTTCAAATAAATGCTATTTGATACTTTCTAGTTTGATATTTGTTCTGAACATATTCTATCCACCTTTTCCATTCCCACTCATAAGTCTCTTGTGAACAGTCTTTTAAATATGCTGAAATCTTCGCCATCTCTGCAAAACTGGCCATCTTCAAAGTCCATTCCTCAATTGTGGGCAAAGCTTCATTCTTCCAATATTTACCTATCAACAATCTTGCTGCTGTTATCATATACAATATCAATTTTGTTTCACCCGATGTAAAACCCTTAACTATACCCAATAAAAACAGTTGTGGAGAAAATTGAATTTTTTTCTTCAAAACATTCTGCATGACCCACCAAATTTTTATCCAAAAAGCCTTAACTTTCCTACAGGTCCACCAAACATGATAATATGTAGCATCCAAGCATTCACATCTCCAACATTTTGGCTGAACATTAGGGTACATACATGACAACTTTTTGGGATCTAAATGCCATCTATAAAACATTTTGTAGAAATTTTCCCTCAGGTTCTGCGACTGTGTAAATTTAACATTCTGAACCCAAATTTTTTCCCATGTTTCCAGCATCACTGGTTCTTCAAAATTCTGTGCCCACTTAATCATACAGTCTTTAACTAATTCAGTTTCTGAATCTCTTTCTAGCAAAACATTATAAAGCCTTTTGATATGCATTGGACCTTTCTCTCTTATATGTCTAACCAATTCTTCCTCATGCAACATAATACCAGTTTTTTGGTCTATAATTCTCTGGTTTTTTAGGACCGACTTGTTCTTTTGGTATCAAAGATATGTAAGCTGTTGTCCATGATGGGGGTATTTTACCCCCTTGTTGAATATTGCAAAATAAATCTCTAAGTTGTTCCACCATTTCAGCTTGCAAAGTTTTGTAATACACTGCAGTCAAACCATCCGTACCAGGAGCTTTGGCTGTTTTTAACTGTTTAATTGCTACTATTATCTCCTCCTCTGTTATAGGATAATTCATTCTTTCCTTTTGTTGATCAGTAATTTTTGTAACTCTTTTATCGTTTAAATATTTTTCTATAAGTCCATTCTGCACCTCCTCCTTGGCATATAGTTTGGTATAATAGTCCACAAAAGCTTCTTTAATTAATTTTTGTTGAAAAATTTCTTTCCCTCCAATATCAATACTATCTATAGTCCGTATACTTTGATTTTTCCTCAATGTGTAAGCCAACCATCTGCCCGGTTTATGAGCGTTACAAAATGTATTATGCTTCGCATATTGTAAGTTTGTTGCAACTTGTTCCGCCATAAGCATTTGAAATTGGTCTTTCAAAAGTTTTATAGCACTGCTTATTCTTTCATCTGTTGGATTTTTAATAAGTAATTTAATAAGGGACTTCCGGTTTCTTTGTCTTCGGCGACGGCGGTGCCCTTTGAAGCTCCGCCAGCCCCGCCGCCTGTAGAGCCGCTTCGAGACGAAGAAGCGGCTCGAAAACTTCTAAATCCATAGGATTGAAGAAGGAGAGATCGCAGGGCACAGGTCGAGCCCCTGTAGCCCCCCAGGGAAGTTTCTGGGGAGAGAACAGGCGTGGCTCCCTTCCAACCTGCTGTAACTCCGGGCGACGTGGGACGTTTCTGCCTTTGCAGAACAAGCCGGCTGCAGGAAACTTAAAGTGAAAGAACCAGCTTTAAATAACAGCGAAACTACCTGAATCCTGAAACTTGGAAACGCAAGTATTAGCGCTTTGTTGACTTTTCAATCTGAGAAAATGCGAATGAGTGAAAGTGCTTTGAAAAAACATGGCGCTTAACCTCAGAGTTAACGAGCCAGCGAGTGTGGATTGGTGAAGTTATTCTGCTTTGTTACAAAGTTTCCAAGTTGCTACAAAGTTGCTTTGCTTGTTATAAGAGAAACAATTGGAAAATTTCTCCCTTTCAATATTTGACTTTGCTTTACTTCAACCTCTATTTGATCAAATCTGGGGGACTTTTTTAGAAGTCTTTGTGCAGGAGGGAAAGGAAAAGGAACTTCCCTTTTTAGAAAAACTAGATCACGTGGCAGGATGGCTTCAAAGAAGCAGGAAGGGAAGGCAATAGGGGGGGGATCCCCCACACACAAACATGAAACGCAACTTCCCCCTGCTCAACAGTTACAGACTCAGAAAAAAGAATTTGATGTGGGAGATTTAAAAGAATTTATTTCTAAAACTTTGGATGATAAATTTCAAAAATCTCAACAGGAGATAGATGACAAACTTCAAAAATCACATCAGGGGATAGATGATAAACTTCAAAAATCACACCAGGAATTTATGCAGGAAATTAATGAAGTTAAAGATATGGTGAAACAGAATCAAAACAAGGTGACCAAAAAAATATCAGAAGTGGCATCTGGCTTGGCAGAATTTATTGGGAAAGTTGATTTTAAAGTTGAAGAACTTAAATCAGAAGTTAATGTCAAGATGAAAGATAATGATTATAAAATTGCTGATGTTGACAATAAAATGCAGAGAGTTGAAGACGAGATTGTTATGATACAATTCAGGGCAATGGAGTTCGCTATACGGCTTCAGGGAATTCGAGAGGAGGAAAGACAGGATTTGAGACAAGTTTGTTCTGAGGCCCTGGCCAAGATTCTACAAGTTAATCCTGATGTGGTTTTTCATAAAATAGACAAAATTTACAGAGTGAACTCTTGGGTGGCCAGACAAAGACAATTACCTAGAGATGTGGTCATATATTTTACAGATAGAGAAATAAGAAACGATATCCTGCAAAAATCCTTTTACACTTCTGTACAAGTGGGGGGCTCACGAATTGGAATTTATAAAGAATTGCCTCCTAAAATGCTGAAAGCTAGAAAAGAATTTGGCTTTCTTGTTAAGGAATTGCAAAATTTACAGATACCCTTCCGGTGGGACGCACCAGTTGGGATAATTTTCAGATACAAGGGAGAAAGATGCCGTTTGAATACCGTGGAGAAGGCACAACACTTTTATACTACTATTCTTAAGGAAAGAACACCATCTCCACGTACATCTACAGTTTTGGAGATTAAAGAGAGTGAAGAGAAGCAACCTCAACGAGAATTGCAAGAACAGTCCAAGCAGGAATTAGAAGGAGTGCAAGGTGCAGAAGGAGGTTTTTTGGATGAGCCCTTGCTGGAATCTTCTCCAATTTTGGACTCGGTTCGGATGATTGAAGTTAAGGATCAACGTATAACTAGAGCTCAATCTAAGTTACTTAAACAAAAGCAACAACAACAACAGGAAAGACAAGACAAGGAGGCAGTTAAGAGTACTGCACAAGAGATTGGAGCTATGGGAGGAGCGAAATCGAAGCTTTCGGATGACCTTCAAGTATTTTGCTCTGTGCTCCGAAAAGAGGCTGATGACCTTTAAGTGTTTATCTTGGAATGTTAATGGGTTGAATTCAGCACAGAAAAGGAAGAAATTATTTACATATTTGAAACAATTTAATAATGATATAATTTGTTTACAAGAAACGCATATCACAACTCAAGATCAAAAATATCTGATAAACTCCAAACTAGGAACACATTTTATATCCTCAACTTCGCAAAAAAAGAATGGTGTGGTTATCTATGTAAATAAAAAGTTAACAGCTAAAGTTATAGAAACAGATGAAGATGGTAGGTTTGTAGCAATTGAATTGCTTACGGCAAAGGGCCAAATTCTTTTGATTGGAATTTATGCTCCCAATCAACAACAGGACTATTTCTACAAGATGCTACATACCAAAATACTGCAATGGGATTATAGATCTATTTTAATTATGGGAGACTGGAATGGAGTAATTGATTCTAAATTAGATAAAAAGAGTTTGGCAAAGTCTAGAATCAGACTACCACAGACCTTTTTTGACATGAAAGAAGATATGGAACTAAAAGATGTTTGGAGAATACATAATCCAAAAGAACTGGACTACACTTTCTTTTCTGATAGACACAGATCCTTCTCTAGGATTGACTTTATCTTGTTGTCAGATGATTTACTTGTCAAGACAAAAAGAACAAAGATTTTTCCAAGAACTTTGACTGACCATAGCCCAGTATGGATAGAAATTGAGATGGATAAGGTTGAGAGA
This sequence comes from Pituophis catenifer annectens, assembly GCF_029215685.1. Lineage (NCBI taxonomy): Eukaryota > Metazoa > Chordata > Lepidosauria > Squamata > Colubridae > Pituophis > Pituophis catenifer. Next base: position 21,831,722 of record NW_027256885.1, read on the forward strand.
CGTTCCTGGAGATTAAATGAGAACTTGTTTAGACATGAAAAAAATACAACAGAACTTAAAAAGCATTTGAAAGAATTTTTTGAAATAAATCTGAATAAAGGTACCCCAATTGAAATTGTCTGGGACGCAAGTAAAGCTTATATGAGAGGGGTACTTATCTACATGAACTCTAAACATAGACTGTTTCGACAAAAGAAAAGATCTGAATTGGAAATAGAAATAAAGAATAAAGAACACAAATGCTAATGTTAATGTTAATTTTATTTATATACCGCCCTTCTCCCAAAGGACTCAGGGCGGTGTACAGCCAATTTAAAAACATAAATATACAGACATCATCATTAAAAGTAATTAAAATCAATTAAACAGTTTCGGCCAAAATTTAAAACCCCAAGTTAAAACTCCAATTTAAAAACCACTTAAATAGACAGCCCCGCCTGTCAGAACAGTAGGGTCTTGAGGGCAAAGCGAAAAACCCGGAGGTCAGAGATTGTACGTATTTCTGGGGGCAGTTCATTCCAAAGGGCAGGAGCTCCCACTGAGAAGGCTCTCCTCCTGGGTGTCGCCAGCTGGTATAATTTGGCCGACGGCACCCTGAGGAGTCCCTCTCTGTGGGAGCGAACTCTTAAATAAATAGCAGAACCCAAACCTGCTGTAGTCATCTACAATGACGAGCACATACTTTGCTCCTCCTAAACTGGCTTGCATTGGCCCAACCAAATCTGCATGTACCAGCTCTAGAGCTCTTGTTGTCTGCCTTGTGCTACTCTTGCTTACTGGGAACGCTTTGGACTTTGATGATTTTCATACTGCACAGTCCAAGTATGCCTTACATCCCTTTAAATTTAATCCTTCTGCAAACTCTTGCATTTTTTGCAAAACTCTGAAGCTGGCATGGCCAAGCTTCCTGTGCAAGATATGAACACATGAATCATGCTGTGCCACATTTCCAAATGTTTGGGCACATTGAACCTTTTGTCCCTGCAACACATAAAGATTATCCTGTTTTATGCTCTGTGCACATACATTCCCATTTCTCTTTATGAGACACCTCCCATTAACAAATGTGGTCTCAAATCCTTGCTTGTCTAAACTAGAGACACTCAATAAATTATGATCCATTTCAGGCACACAAAATATATCATTAAACCTTGTTTCCAAATATGAAATTTGCACACTGCCTCTTCCAATGACTTTAGCCTTCTGGCCATTTGCCAAGGCTACTGAATTTCCAGCAGCTGAATCCAACCTGTAAAACAATTTAGAATTGTTAACAATTGTTTGACTTGCCCCACTGTCAGTCAACCATTTGTCTCTGCTATTACAATAGCCAACTTGTGCAACAGAAACTTGTCCATCTTGCAATTTTCCTTGCAAACATTTCCTGTCTTGCAAATAATTTCTTCTTTGCAAACAGTCTTTCTTTAAATGTGTGGTTTCACCACAAACGAAGCACCACCTCTGTTGCTGGGCTTTCTGCTTGCAAAGTCTTTGCTGGGCTGTAATCTGATATCTTCTGCTGCTACTTTGTTGAATTGGAGGAAAAGTTTCCCCCCTGAGGATTCGAATTTCCCGGCTGGGAGAGCGTTCCGGCGCCGCGCAAAACTGCGAGAGAAGCGAGCTGTGTGAAAGCAAGTTTTCTTTATTTTTTCAGGAAGACGGATCGAGCGAAGTCGCGGACCAGCGTTCCTGGGTGAGCTGACATCGTTACAAAGGTAAGTGTACATTTTTATACTTTTCTGTACAAAGGAAATTCTTTGTTTCTTTTGTTGTTTTTGTGGGTTTCCCTTTTGTGTGTGTGTTCATGGATTGCCCTGTGTTTTCTTATTCTAGTTTTTCCCCACTTGAGACTGGGTGGTGTCTTGGTCATCTGGTTTCGTGTTCTTTTGTTTCCTTCTGCTCTTATTATTTGTTTCTTGCCTTAAGCTGATCATGTTGTTATCAGGTAGCCCTTACTCCCGGCTTGACTCTTATCAGATTGCTTGGGCTATTGATTAAATCTTTTCCTTAGCTAATCCTCTGCCATTCCTTTTGTTTTGCTCTGCTGTTTCGATAGTTTCTTTCCTGGCATGTCCTGGGTCTTTTGTGTGTGTCATTTCCCTGGGTCCTCTTTTGTTCCTAAATAGCCCTGGTGCTTATATGTGTTCTTTTTTGGGAAGATCGTTTTCCTATGCCTGTGCCTTTTGCCTCTCTGAGTTGATCCTGCATTATGAGGTTTTATTATATTTACTGGCTCTGGCACTGTCTTGGTTGTGTTCCCCTCCTACAATCCCCACTTTTGTGTGTGTGTGTGTGTGTGTGTGTGTGTGTGTGTGCATGTGTTAAATAGGTGTTTCTCCATCTTCCTTTTCTTTGGCTGGATCTAGGTCAGAGTAAATTTGATACTCATGGTCAATCTGGACCATCATGAGGGCTGCTTGGTTATTTCCTGCCTTTTTCTGGGAAAGATTCAGCTTACAAGTCCTTATGCTGCTGAGGCAGGGGGGGAATGCAATGACAGAGACAACACATAAGGCCTCCCAGTACACAGATAGTGAGAATACCTGTAAGGGCAATTTTGAGCCAAGAGAAGTCTGGTAACCAAGAAAAGAGCCAAGAGAAGTCTAGAGATGACTGGCTATGGCCAATGTTCTGTGCCAGTTCCTCTAGGTGCTTGATTTCTGTGTCTACAATTTTTGAGCTTTGTTCCAAGTCAAAACAGCAGAACCCTTTAAATTCTTCACAGCCATGGTTGTGTTTCAATAGTAAGTAATCAATTGCTGCTCGATTCTCAAGGGTGGCCTCCCTGACTTGTCTCAATTCTCTGTTTAGGGCATCCAATGCATGGGAAGTCGAATTTAAACCTTTTGCTAGGGTGCATGCCAAGCTATTTAAGTTTCTGGAATTCCGAACTGCTAGTCCTGGCACTCCCACTAGTGAAACAGCCAATGAGACATATTCTGCTTTGGTGAGTAGGCTCACTTGAGAGTCACAGTCTGCCTCCAAGGAATGAAAAGCCCTCCTGTGTCATCTCTGTAGGGATGGCATTAGCATGGTTAGTTTCCCTAGGGTGCATGGCTCTCCTGTTGAGTTGGCTGGCAGATATGAATAGGCTTGTAGTCCACACAGTATGAACCAGCCATGAGGCAGCCTCAGGTAGCTATAAGAAAAGGGAATCTGCTCTGTATTATTGCATCTTAATTCAGTATTATTTAAATTGATGCAATTTCCATTTCCCAATTTGCTGCACCCATAGATTTCAAAACACCAGGATGAGGCAGAGATAGCAGCTACATGGAGGGTGTACATGTCTAGATCTTTTGTTATGGAGATATTTCCCCACTCATAAATGGTTGAGTATGGTTGTGTGATAGGGAAATGTCTAAGCCATGTGTGGTTGAGTATAGCTTGTGGTCCTATTGCTACTCCCATTAAACATGTTTTTAAAATGTCTTTCACTGATTTCCCCCCTGCTAAACAAATTCTGTGGTGTTCAGTATCTCTTTTGCTAGATATTCTCAGATGTTCCCTTTCTCTGGGATGAAGTTTGGTTCTAGGAATGCTGTTACTTGAGTTACAATTAACAATATACAATAAAGGTTATATAGCATGCTTACAATAGATTTTTGTTTTCCCATTGTACAATCCAACCCCCCTCCCTTTTTTTTAAACAAATAATAATAAAAAAGAGGGGAAAAAAGGTAAATATATATATATATACAGGTGGTCCAAATGGTGTTAATAAAGAGTTATTACTGGTCAAGTTCATTGTATTCAAAAAATGCTTGCAATGTCCATTCTTCTGTGTCTGGATTTTTCTTCAGTTTGATTGGAGGGATTGCTGGACTGTTGTCCACCACTGCAGGTTTGGTGTGTGTCCAGTGTATCCAGCTGTCCTTTTCTGCTACTCGGATGGCTGTCTGGGTTGTTAGCAGAACTTGGTAGGGTCCTGTCCACCTGGGTTGCAGTGGTGAAGTCCTTGTGAAGGATTTTATTCACACGCTATCACCTGGCTCAAACGGGTGTAGGTTTTCTTCCAGGGGCAGTGTCTGTGTCAGGGCACTCTGTGTCCACAGCTCCTGTAGTCTCCTATGCAAGGCTGAAAGGTATGAAGAGATGACCATATCCCCCCGTCTAGGCTGAGAGACTGTGGGTCAAGGCCTTGTAGTGTGTCAGGTGGGCACCCAAACAGAATCTCAAAAGGGGAGATTCCCATATCCCTTCTTGGTCTTGTTCTTATATAGAATAAGGCTATTGGCAAGACTTGTGGCCAGGAGAGGTGTGTCTCCTGGCAGAGCTTGCCCAGTAGTGTTTTTACCTCCCTGTTAGCTCTCTCTATCCCCACCAAAGAACGTGGCAAGTGGGGACAATGGAGGTTTTGAGTTATGCCTAAGGCTTGGTATATGTATGTGAGGACCTGTGCTATGAAATGTTTTCCTCTGTCTGTATCTAAGATTCGTGGTACACCAAATCTGGGTACTATATCTTTAATGAGGTGTCTGGCAGTTTCCAGAGCTGTGGCATGGCAGCATGGAAAAGCCTCCACCCAGTGTGTCAGCTGGTCTCTATACACGAGGGCATACTGGTATCCATTGGCCTTGGGCAATTGGATATAGTCCATTTGTATTGCCTCAAATGGCCTTTGTGCCCATGGCCTACCTCCCTCATAGGTGGCTTTCTGGGATGTGCTATTATTTGCTTGGCATGTCTGTCAGGTGCTGGTTACTTTGGTTGCCTCTGTGTATATACCTGGTGCATGCCACACCCTCCTAGCAGCATCAACTATTGCCTGGGTCCCACAGTGACCTTTTGCATGTAGCCTCTGACAAATTAAGCATATGAGGTGACGTGGGGCAATAGATCTACCATCTGGGACTCTCCAAAAACCATCTGAAAATGTTGCTCCTAATTTATCCTCCCACATCTGTGCTTCTCCCTGCTCCAGGAAGTCCCTGTACTGAATTTCAGGATCAACTCTCATTGTTGGGGCAGCGATATTATAGGAAAGGGGTTCTGTAGCTACCCACTTATGTATGTCAAACTGTCAAAATGCGATTTCCACCAATCACGGCTAGACTACCTAGGCTACCCAGTATCAAACGAGGGGATAGAAATGGACCCAGCCAAGGTCCAATCAGTTCTACAATGGCAGCCCCCTCGCACCCGCAGACAACTGCAAAGCTTCCTAGGCTTCGCAAACTTTTACAGACAATTCATCCCCTCGTTCGTGAAGATTGCCAAACCTTTGACGGACCTCTTAAAGACAGGAAGCCCAGCGACGAAACCTCGCCCGGGACAACCCCTACAGTGGGACCTGACCTGCCAACAGGCATTCGAGACGCTAAAAGGAATGTTTGCAAAAGAACCTGTCTTAAAACACCCTGATCCTGAACAGCCTTTTGTCATCCAAGCAGACGCAAGTGATGTGGCAGTAGGAGCCGTGTTACCCCAAAAGAACAGCCAAGGTGATCTACAACCCTGCGCCTACACCTCCCGCAAACTCACTGACACAGAGAGGCGATGGGCGGCGTGGGAGAAGGAAGCGTTCGCAGTAAGATGGGCCTTGTTGACCTGGCGGCACCTACTAGAGGGAGGCCAGAAACCGTTTGAAGTCTGGACTGATCATAAAAACCTGGAGGCCCTAAAAACCCCACGGAAACTGTTGCCCAGGCAAGTCCGGTGGGCTCAATACTTCAATCGTTTCAATTTCGAGCTTAAGCACATCCCAGGAGGGAGGAATTTCCTGGCTGACGCCCTCTCCCGGATGCCCCAATACAACAGTGAGCGGGAGCAGGTAGTGAATGCCATCATCCCCTCCACCCAAGCAGCGGCTCAAGTGATCACCAGACGGCAACAACGTGACCAGCAGGGCCAATTTGCAAGTGACTTAACTGCAAAATTAAAAAATGAAACACTGACAGACCCCTGGTTCCGAGACAATCAATATCTCTTGACAAAAAGAGATGACCTAGCATGGAAGGGGACAAAGCTCTATGTCCCACAGACTTTACGCACCCTGATTCTCAAGAGGAGCCACGACGTTAAACCAGCAGGACACTTCGGGTTCCTAAAGACTCTGCACCTAGTACGAAGGCAGTTCTGGTGGCCCCACATGAGAAAGGACGTAGACAGTTATGTAAAAAGCTGCACCATTTGTGCCACGATGAAGACAAGACCAGGGTGCCCGCCTGGACTGTTGCAACCAGTAGCTGAGCCAACAAGACCATGGAAGGAGATTGCGATGGACTTCATAGTAGACCTACTGAGGAGCAGTGGAAATACAGTGATCTGGACTGTAATAGACTTATTCTCCAAACAGGCACACTTCATTCCTTGTAGCGGACTGCCCTCAGCCCGCCAGTTATCCAAACTGTTCCTGAAACACATCTACCGCCTGCATGGAGTCCCCAGGAGAATCATCTCCGACCGAGGGGTCCAGTTCACAGCAAAGTTCTGGAGGGAGTTCCTACGATCCATAGGGTCATCCCAAGGGCTCAGCTCAGCATTTCACCCGAGCACCAATGGGGGGGTAGAAAGACTGAACGCTATGATAGAACAGTATTTAAGATGCTACGTCGACTACCAACAGTCCAATTGGGCAGACCTCCTATCTTTTGCGGAGGTTGCATATAATAATGCTGTCCACAGCAGCACGGGGCTAACCCCGTTCAAAGTAGTGAGTGGCATGGATTTTGTCCCCATGCCAGAGTACCCGAGGGAGCCCCCTTCCTCAGTCAGCTTGACCGACTGGATGGCAATGTTGAGAGAAACTTGGGAGAATGTTAAGAGGGCACTGGCCAAGGCAGCTCAATCTTATAAGAAACAGGCAGATAAGCACCGAACTCCCCAAAGACCATTTCAGTTGGGAGAGAAAGTCTACCTTTCCACCAAGTACTTGAGATTTAGACTCCCGAGCAAGAAATTAGGCCCGAAATTTATAGGACCATTTCCTATAGTAAAAATAATCAACCCCGTTACAGTACAACTGCAGTTGCCACGGCTTTTGGGGAAGATTCACCCCGTTTTTCACAGTAGCCTTCTGAAACTTGTAGTGGGGTCTACTTTAAGGCTGATGCCACATGAACCCCCTGGGCCCCTGGTTGTTGGGGGCCAAACTCACTACGAAGTGCAGCAAATTCTTGACTCAAGATGGCACAGGGGGCGCCTCCAGTACTTAATTAAATGGAAGGGCTACCTGTTGTCAGAGGCTTCCTGGGTGAAGAGCTCAAACATCCAAGCTGACCGCCTTATAGCAAAATTCCATGCAGACCACCCGGGCAAGCCGGGGGGGGGGGGTTCGCAGCCAAGGAGGGGATAATGATACTTATCTTGTGTTTTTTTTTTCCTATGGGGCAGGTTACGTCGGAGAAGTGAAGGGAGAGGGGCCGGATGTCAGCGTTCCAAATTATGTTCTCCTCCAGCGCTGACATGAATGAAAGAAGTGAGAAGCTTTGCTTTAATGCTGAGATGAACTTTTACCTAGTTCCCTGCGCTTTAGTAGATAGAGTTACCTGGGTGACAGAGGGAGGGGGGAAATTCTTGTGAAAAGAAAGTGCTTGGGACGAAGAGATGGATCTGCATGATGGCCAATGAGACATTGGGGTTGAAGAACGGAAAGGGAGGGTTTTGGAAGGAGGGGCCAGTTTTGGCTGCACAAAGAGTTCAGGGATGTCGTTCTCCTATTCTTAAATAAAAAAAGATTCATTAGAGACTTTTCATTTGAGAATGAAGTTTATTTAAGATAGCAACGAAACCTGACACTCAGCCTGTGAAGGCACAGTTAGTACTGACCAAACACAGAGCAACCCAGCAGGGCTGTCTCAAACTGCAACAGATAGGATTAATGAGAAACAAACCTGGCTGACCACGAGGTCACAGACAAGGCAGCAAATTGCAATAGCTGACAGGCTAACATCACCCCCCACTGATAAGCAAGCTAGGAGGGAGGAAACAGTAGGAATCAAGCCTCCATCATCCAGCATGATGACAGCAAAAACAACACAGCTGATTACAAGTGGAAGACGGCTGGAAGGGCCTATTACACACGCAAGGGCTAAATTGATTAATGGCATATAAAGGCAGAGATCTCTGTAATGGTAGTTTAATACTCTGACAATGTCAGCAGATGGATGACGAAAGCTTAGTAAAATAAAATTTTAATTCTTTTAAAATTTTAAAATCTTAAGTTCTGGAGTTCGCAGTATGTCTGCTTAGATAGATAGATAGATAGATAGATAGATAGATAGATAGATAGTTAGATAGTGTTTTTCTATTGAGAAACCTGGTCTACCCCAACATGTGGGAGGGGGCATTCTGCTCCCTTTCACCTTTCAGCTCCAACTCGCATTCACGACAAACCATTTTATACCAAATTTATATTTTGCTGATAAAGAAATAAAGGGAGACTAGTATAGATCTGTATATATATATTTTCATTTTTTTTCATTTTATTAAATTTGTATACCGCCCTACTCCCGAAGGACTCAGGGCGGTGAACAGGCACAAAATAAAACACATAAATATAAAAGTTAAAACATGATTAAAACCCAATTAAATAATTTTTGCCCGAGACAATTTAAAACTCCCAATTATTTAAAACAAATTAAAATTTCAGTTTAAAAATTTTAAAAAAGGGGAGAAAATTAGGCCAGGCCGGCCTGCTGGAATAGGAGTGTCTTCAAAGCACGGCGGAAAGTGCGCAGATCCGGGATCCTCCGTATCTCCGGGGGCAGCTCGTTCCAGATAGTAGGTGCCCCCACAGAGAAGGCCCTCCCCCTAGGGGCCGCCAGTCGACATTGTTTGGCTGATGGCACCTGGAGGAGCCGCTCTCTATGAGAGCGTACTGGCCGGTGGGAGGCTGTTTGTGGTAGTAGGCGGTCCTGTAAGTAGCCAGGTCCTAAGCCATGGAGCGCTCTAAAGGTGGTAACCAAAACCTTGAAGCGCACCTGGAAGACCACCGGGAGCCAGTGCAGCTCGCGCAGGAGAGGTGTCACATGGGAGCGCCATGTTGCTCCCATAACCACCCGCGCGGCCGCACTCTGCGCCAGTTGGAGCCTCCGGGTGCTCCTCAAGTGGAGCCCCATGTAGAGAGCGTTACAATAGTCCAGGCGGGAGGTAACGAGGGCATGAGTGACTGTGTGTAGGGAGTCCCGATCCAGAAAGGGACGCAACTGGCGAATCAGGCGAACCTGATGAAAGATCCTCCCGGTCACGGCCGTCAAGTGCTCTTCTAAAGACAGCCGTGAGTCCAGGAGGACGCCCAAGTTGCGAACCCTCTCCGTGGGGGGCCAGTGATTCGCCCCCAATAGTCAGAGATGGCGTCAACTGACTATATCGGGACGTCGGAAACCACAGCCACTCGGTCTTGGATGGGTTGAGCCTGAGCATGTTCCTCCCCATCCAGATCCGCACGGCCTCCAGACACCGAGACATCACTTCAAGGGCATCGTTGGGGTGGTCCGGGGTGGAGATGTACAGCTGGGTGTCATCAGCGTACTGGTGGTACTTCACCCTGAACCCACTGATGATCTCGCCCAGCGGCTTTACATAAATGTTGAACAAAAGGGGCGAGAGGACCGACCCTTGTGGCACCCCACATATGAGGGGCCTCGGGCTCGACCTCTGCCCCCCTGCCAACACAGACTGCAACCAGCTGGAGAGAACGGAGGAGAACCACCATAGTACATTGCCTCCCACCCCTAACTCTTCCAACCGGTGCAGCATGATACCATGGTCGATGGTATCAAAAGCCGCTGAGAGATCTAACAGGACCAGGACAGAGGAGCACCCCCTGTCCCGAGCCCTCCAGAGATCATCAACCAACGCGACCAATGCCGTTTCCGTGCTGTACCCGGGTCTGAAACCCGACTGGAACGGATCCAGATACGTCGTCTCATCCAGGTGCTGGGGAAGCTGTTGCGCAACCACACTCTCGACAACCTTCGCCACAAAACGAAGGTTGGAGACCGGACGATAATTAACCAACATTGCTGGGTCCAGGGAAGGCTTCTTGAGGAGAGGCCTCACCACCGCCTCTTTCAAGGCGGCGGGGAAGTCACCCTCACCCAATGAAGCATTTATAATCCCCTGGAGCCAGCCTCGCGTCACCTCCCGGGAAGCCAGCACTAACCAGGAGGGACACGGGTCCAATAAACAAGTGGTCGCGTTCAGTCTGCCCAGAATCCTGTCCACGTCCTCAGGGGTCACAGGATCAAACTCATCCCAGATAACAGTCTCAAGACCTGCCCCGGTCCCTCCCCCTGAGACTACCCAGTCGGAGTCCAGTTCTTCCCGGATCTGAGTGATTTTGTCATACAGATACTGAACAAAATCCTCGGCTCTACCCTCCAAGGGGTCCTCCCGCGCTTCCTGATGGAGCAGGGAGCGGGTCACCCTAAACAGGGCGGCCGGGCGGTTATCTGATGACGCAATAAGAGCAGCAAAATAACTACATTTCGCTGCTTTTATCGCCACTAGGTAATTCCTAATATGGGATCTTACCAGTGTCCGGTCCGATTCAGAAAGACTGGCCCTCCAACTACTCTCTAGGCGTCTTTTCCAGTGCTTCAACTCCCTCAGCTCCTCAGTGAACCAAGGAGCCCAATGAGATCGGCGCCGGGTCAGAGGCCGCAAAGGCATGACCCGATCCAGAGCTCCAGCAGCCACCCTATCCCAGGCGGCCACTAGGTCTCCAGCCGAGGCGTGTGCCAGAGCCTCGGGAAATGGCCCAAGCTCCATCTGGAACCTATCAGGTTCCATCAGGCGCCTGGGGCGGAACCATCTTACCGGCTCCGCCTCCCTACAGCGGGGGGCAGCGGTTTGAAGGTCAGCCAATATCAGCCAATGGGAGCATTTCACCCCTGGTAATTTGATTATGTCTATTCCAGTCATGAAGGGAGGAGTGTTAGAATATTCATGACTGGGAAGACATGGTAACAAGGTCAGCCAATGAATAGGCATAGGAACTAAGTCAGCCAATGGGAGCTGAGACAGACTGGAGCCTGGGCGTGTCTTAGTCTGCAGCTTCTGATTCTGTGCAGAGAAGAGAAACTGAAACCAGTGTGTGTGAATTTGTCTGCTGATCTGAGCTGAAATGAAACTGTGAATCTGTTGTTGGTATTGTAAATTTACTTCATGTATTATTGTGAAAATAAAGAAGTTAATGAATCCTGCTGCATCAGTTTATCTGTGTGTGCTTCTAGATTTGATTTTTGCAAGAAACTCTGACAGGTTATGGGCCCAGAGCACACAGAAGACTGAATTGTAATTAAGCTGAAGGACTGCCTGAAAGAGAAACCAGGCAGAGAAAAAGTTTTTGCAGAATGGCTGCTGTTAAATTGCAGGAGAGCTCTCTGCCTTGTTTGAGACAGAAGAACTATATTATTTGGGCTGCAAAGATGGAATGTTTCCTGAAGGCTCAGGAGCTCTGGGATATAATCTACCCCAGGTGCCATTTACAGCTGCAGATCAGAGGCAGCATGATAAAGCAATGGCTTATCTCATATTGAGTTTAGAAGATAATCAGTTTATCAATGTAGCTGATTTAAAGACTGCAAAGGAGGTCTGTCTGAAGCTAAGAAATGTACAATTATCAAGAAAATTATACAGAGCCCGTTTGCAACCAGGAGAATCTGTGGAACAAAATTTTATATAAATGCAAACATTATTTGTGGAGTTAGAACAGCATGGGATGCAGATTCCTGAGTCTCAGAAGGTGCTGTTAGTGTTAAACAGTCTTGATGAAACGTGGGACATTGTTTCTGCAGTGTTTGAGAGCAAACCAGAGCAGGAGTTGCGTTTGGAGGTTTTAAAGGCTTGATTGATTGCTGAAGAGCAGAACCACCATTATAGAAAGAGCCACAAGGAGGAATTCCTGAGGTGGGGGCCCAAAAAGCAGAGTGAGAAGAGCGGAAAATTCCATAGACTGGCTATCTGCAGAGACCCTAGCAACAGACAAGATGTCTGCAAAGAGATAAGTTGTAGGAGGGGAACACAACCAAGACAGTGCCAGGGCCAGTAAATATAATAAAACCTCATAATGCAGGATCAACTCAGAGAGGCAAAAGGCACAGGCATAGGAAAACGATCTTCCCAAAAAAGAACACATATAAGCACCAGGGCTATTTAGGAACAAAAGAGGACCCAGGGAAATGACACACACAAAAGACCCAGGACATGCCAGGAAAGAAACTATCGAAACAGCAGAGCAAAACAAAAGGAATGGCAGAGGATTAGCTAAGGAAAAGATTTAATCAATAGCCCAAGCAATCTGATAAGAGTCAAGCCGGGAGTAAGGGCTACCTGATAACAACATGATCAGCTTAAGGCAAGAAACAAATAATAAGAGCAGAAGGAAACAAAAGAACACGAAACCAGATGACCAAGACACCACCCAGTCTCAAGTGGGGAAAAACTAGAATAAGAAAACACAGGGCAATCCATGAACACACACACAAAAGGGAAACCCACAAAAACAACAAAAGAAACAAAGAATTTCCTTTGTACAGAAAAGTATAAAAATGTACACTTACCTTTGTAACGATGTCAGCTCACCCAGGAACGCTGGTCCGCGACTTCGCTCGATCCGTCTTCCTGAAAAAATAAAGAAAACTTGCTTTCACACAGCTCGCTTCTCTCACAGTTTTGCGCGGCGCCGGAACGCTCTCCCAGCTGGGAAATTCGAATCCTCAGCGGGGAAACCTTTCCTCCAATTCAACAATTGGTGACCATGAAGAATTCCCAGCCAATCCAGCCACCGGACAGGGCCTGGAGATTCATCCCAGCCGGCGCAGACCACTTTGTCCGGGGAGAAATCCACAGACCCTGCCCGGAGGTGTCGGGTAGTAAAGGGAGTTTTGAGCCTTTGCCTCAACAGCTGCTAGAAAGCAGGTGAGTACCGCTTTAAATTACAATAAATTCCCTAGAATACGAGGTGTACGAGAATGTGTGAGTGAGTGTGTGAATGTGGGATTTCACCTGGACAGCAGCCTGATCCTACCTCTTTGAACGATCCCTAGCCGCACCTCTACCTACTGCTAGCTCGTGACCGGTAGGACAGAGAAAGCAAGGGAGGATCACCAAACGTAGGACTTTCTGCTTAAAAGGGAACGAAAGCCGAGCGAATAAGAAACGTGTGGAAGGGGGAAATAAATTGTGAAAGGGAATCCCAGTGTACGCCTCGGAAAGTGCAAAGCCCAGACACGGAGAGTGTGAGGAGGGGCCAGTACTCACTGCTGGGGTCAGCAGGTCCTCCCGGATCCCCTTTTTGGATCTGAAAACTTTGGCAAGTTCCCTACGGAAGGGGCCTGTACTTCATAAGGGAATTGAAGTCCTTCCCAGAGCTTTTTTTCTCTGCAAACTTGAGGCGGGCCACCCGGCTAAGCCGAAGTGATCTTTCAGGGGAAAAGAAAGGGTCATGGGTAGTGAAAGTTTGCGGGTGGCAGGAACTCCGATTGGAGAGTTGCTCGAGGCCTGGGACGCCAGGCGGATGCCCATTTTGAGTGGCATGAATCGGAAATGAGCAGAAAAATTGTGTCAAAAATGGGCTTTGCGAGACTTCCGGTTGGCTCCGCGCGCCTCGAAGACGCTCCTCCGTGAGCGCCCGATCCCCGGCATCATAAAGCCGCCAGAACAGCCGACAAACAGCTGTCTGGCAGTCTGGAAACTCTCCCCCCAGGCAAAGGGGAGAGAGGTGAGCCAACAGGCGGAGGTAGAGCCCCCCAAGTGCCCTAGGAGAAATTCTGGGGCACGAAGGGCGAGAGCTCCCTAGAAGCCTGTCAATCTGCTCCGGACCTGGGTCGACTCTGCTAATTAGCGGAGCAAGAAGCCGTGACCAATTCTGCTAACAACAAATGAGGGGAATTCCAACATCCTGAATTGCTGCAGGTAGAACAAGCCAGGAGAAGTCAGACTGCAAGTATTCAAACTTAACTCCAATATTTATTGCCTCCTTCAGAAGTAACAATTTAGTAAATTTGCAACAAAATGGCGATTGAGGTTTGAAAGGGCGTGGAAAGTGAAAGTTAAAGGAAAGTTTCGTTTCGCTGGTAGCCTCTTGCCTGAAAAGAACTTTTGTAATGAGAGAAGGAGGATTTTAAGGCATCAGTTTAAGATTGGGAAAACTTTTGACTTTGATGAACTTTTCTTTTTGGCTTCTGATTAAAATATAAAGATTAATCCAAACTGAGAATGGCCTCAAAACCTGTAAAGACTCTTCCCACTAAAGGAACTGGGAGTGCTGGAAGTTCCCCAGCTCACACTTCTAGAATGCAAGCCTCTGCCCCCCCCCAAACAGATCCACAGACTTTAACGTTTGAAATGATACAAGAAGCCCTAATAGCCACACAGAGTAAACTTGTCACTGTGATTAATGAAAAAATTAATGAAACTAATGAAAAAATACAGGCTGTTTCAGAGGACATTTCAATTCGTAACCAGCAAATTAGGGAAGATATATTACTGGCATTTAAAGGTCTGGCAGGCAATATTGAAATATTGGATGATAGAGTTGAAGAAATTAAACAATCTACGGAAATTTTGGATAATAAATTAGGAGAGACTCAGAATAGAATTGAAAGGGCTGAAGCTGATGTAACAATGATTCAATACAGGGATATGGAATTTGCTTTAAGAATAAGAGGGGTGAAGGAAAACAAACAAGAGAATTTGAAAGAAATGATGTCAGAGGCATTGGCACAGATGTTGGGGGGGACGAAAGTGGAGTTAGGCTGGCAGATTGACAAGATATATCGTGTCAATTCGTGGGTGGCCAGACAGAAACATTTACCAAGAGACATTGTAATATATTTTACTACAAGGAGATTACGCAATGAAATTTTACAGGCTACCTTTAAAAACAAGCTTCAGGTGGAAGGCCAGGAGGTGATGACAATGAAAGAAATTCCTCCCAAAATGTTAAGAGCTAGAAGGGATTACGCATTTCTGGTGGATGAACTGAAAAAACGTGAAATACAGTATAGATGGGAAGTGCCAGCCGACCTAGTGGTGACATATTCGGGAGAGAGATATCGCCTTAATACAATATGGAAAGCAAGAGATTTCTATGCCAATGTGTTAAAGGCTGGGACATCCAAATCACCAGAAGGAAAAAGAAAGAAGGAAGTAATGGAAGGAGAGAGAGAAGAGCTGATGACAGTAGTCCAGGGGGGAGCCTCGACCAGTCAAGAAGATTCGCTACAAATCCAGATTGCTGTTCAAGATTTGGATTTAATTGATATATCAGAAGAACCGAAGGATCAAAGACAGACTAGAGCAGCAACAGCTAAACGTAAGGAAGAATTAAGACAGCAACAACTTCAGATGGCAACTCAAGAAACTACCAAAACAGAAGCTGTGGGAGGAGCCAGACCTAAAGGTCAAATGAGGCAAGACCATCAGAAAGTGCTCCAGATGCTTCAGAGGCCCAGAGATGGGAACTAGATTTTTAACTTGGAATGTTAATGGTTTGAATTCGCCACAGAAGAGGAGGAAAATATTTCACTATCTTAAACAATTTAAGAATGATGTAATTTGTTTACAAGAGACTCACATTAGGACACAAGATCAAAAATATTTGACAAATACAAGATTAGGTATACACTATGTAGCAGCAGCACCAGAGAAGAAAAATGGTACAGTCATATATGTGAAAAGAGACTTAATTGCCAAATTAATTGAAGCAGATGATCAAGGAAGATTTTTAGTGATTGAACTTTTAATAAAAGGAGAAAAATTACTGTTAATTGGAGTATATGCCCCGAACCAATAACAGGAAAAATTTTATAATCTTCTACATTCAAAGTTGACACAATGGGGATACAAGACTTGTATCCTATTGGGTGATTGGAATGGTGTTTTGGACGTAAAAAAGGACAAGAAGGGACCCAAGCAAAATGTTTTAACAAGAGCAAGATTGCCCAAATCGTTTTTGGAGATGATAGACGATTGGGAGTTGAGGGATATTTGGCGTGAAAGAAACCCAGAAGAAAAAGATTTTACTTTCTTTTCGGATAGACATCAATCCTTTTCAAGGATTGATTTTATACTAATTACTAATGACCTTTTTTCTAGGGTGAAGAATACAAAGATTTGCTCAAGAACATTGACAGACCATAGTCCAGTTTGGTTGGAACTGGAGTATGGAAAAGGGCCTAGGAGGTCCTGGAGGTTAAATGATAATTTGTTTAGATATGAAGAAAATGTAAAAGAGTGTAAAAAATTTATGAAATAATTTTTTGTTATGAATATGCAAAAGGGTACATCTATGGAAATGGTATGGCATGCAAGTAAAGCATATATGCGAGGCATTTTGATATATTTGAATAATAAATATAGAAAGAAACAGTGGGAAAAAAGAAAAGAATTAGAAGAAGAGATTAGAAAACAGGAACGAGCTTTAATAGCTAATCCAACAGATAAGAAAATTAAAGAGGCAATTAATTTACTGAAAGGTCAATTTAATATGTTAATAGCAGATCAAGTGGCAACTAACTTACAATATGCTAAACCTAATACTTTCTGTAACGTTAAAAAACCAGGTAGGTGGTTAGCATATATGTTAAGGAAAAAGCAGAAATCAAGGGGTGTCCGGGCTGTCCTGATTTTATGATGGGTTTTTAAAATTTGAAATTGGTTTTAAATTGAAATGTTTTAAATTATGGGCCAAATTATTTAATTATTTTAAATCTATTTTAACTTTTGTGTATAAAGTGTTTTACTTTGGCTGTTCACCGCCCTGAGTCCGAAAGGAGAAGGGCGGTATAGAAATCTGAAAAATAAATAAAAATAAATAAATAAGGATTATAGAGAAAATAAAATACAAGGGTAAAGAGGTTTATGAGCAAGAATTGATTAAAAAATCATTTTTAGAGTTTTATTCAAGGCTGTATGCCGGTGATAAAATTCAAGATATAGATATAGATAGATATTTACAGAAAGAAAACATTTACACAACTTCAAAAGAGCAGAGGGATAGTTTAAACCAAATGATAACTTCCAAGGAAATTTTGTTTGCAATTAAGCAGTTGAAAGTGGGTAAAGCTCCTGGGACGGATGGTTTGACAGCTGTTTATTATAAAAGCTTACAGGAAGAAATGGTGGAACCACTGAAGGAATTATTTAATAATATACAACAGGGAGGAGAGGTACCTCCAACTTGGAAGACAGCTTTTATTTCTTTGATCCCAAAAGAAGGTCAAGATTATACAGATCCAAAAAAACTATAGGCCGATTTCACTTCTAAATACAGATTATAAGATTTTTGCTAAAATCTTAGCAAATAGATTAATGACAGTTATGCAGCAAATGATTCATCATGATCAAACTGGTTTTATAAATGGTAGACAAATGAAAAGTAATGTAAGGCAAATTGTTAACTTACTAGAGTATTTGGGAAGGAACAA
This sequence comes from Pituophis catenifer annectens, assembly GCF_029215685.1. Classification (NCBI taxonomy): domain Eukaryota; kingdom Metazoa; phylum Chordata; class Lepidosauria; order Squamata; family Colubridae; genus Pituophis; species Pituophis catenifer. The sequence goes on from NW_027256885.1 coordinate 21,849,100, forward strand.
CCAGGTCCCCCCAGTGCTAGTATTTCTGGATGCTGAGAAAGCTTTTGATAGATTGAATTGGCATTTTTTATTAAAATTAATAGAAAGGATGCAACTTGGAGAACATTTTTTACAATCTATTAAGGCAATATATCAAAAACAAACAGCACAAATAATAATCAATGGTGGTTTAACAGATATTTTTAATATAGAAAAAGGAACAAGGCAAGGGTGTCCCCTGTCTCCATTATTGTTTATTTTGACGCTGGAAATCCTACTGAGTAAAATACGTGGGACGGATACAATAAAGGGAATTAAAATTAGACAGCATGAGTATAAGCTACGGGCATTTGCGGATGACCTGGTTGTTACCTTAGCCCAAACAGTACAATCGATTACAGCCTTGATGGATATAATTAACTTATATGGACAAGTATCTGGTTTTAAAATAAATACAGCTAAAACAAAGATAATAGCTAAAAATATGACTAGAAGCCAAAAAGAAGAGATAGAAAGGGTAACAGGATTTGAGATAGTTAAGAAGGTTAAATATTTAGGGGTTTATATTATGACTACGAATATGAAATTATATCAGCATAACTATGAACCGTTATGGCAAAAAATACAGAAAGAGATGGAAAATTGGAAAAAACTACAACTGTCCTTGCTGGGAAGGATAGCTGCAGTAAAAATGAATGTTTTACCAAGGTTTTTATTTCTTTTTCAAATGATACCTATACTTAAAAAAGATGAAAATTTGAAGGAATGGCAGAAGGGCATAAATAAATTTGTTTGGGCAGGGAAAAAAACGCGAATAAATCAAAAGATAATGCAAGATACATGAGAAAGAGGAGGTCTTAAAATGCCCAATTTAAGATTGTACTACGAAGCTGCTGCCCTCTCAGCAATGACTGATTGGATAAATTTAACGGAGGAAAGGATATTAAATATTGAAGGATATGGTCTGGTCTACGGCTGGCATGCTTATTTAGTGTATGATAAGAAAGTAGATAAGACTTTTAAAAGTCATATATTAAGAAATGCTCTATTGCGTGTCTGGAAAAAGTATCAATACAAATTAAATGATAAGTTATTAATATGGACAGTACCCAGACACGCGATAGAGAATATAAATTTGGAGCAAAAGCAAGATAAGACTACATACAAGGAACTCCTTTATAAAGAAGGAGTTAGATTACAATTAAAACCTATGGAGCAATTAAGAGAAGAAGGAATAATTAGAACTTGGTTTCAGTATGGGCAGCTGCAGGCCAGATGGAGAGAAGATAAAAAAATTGGTATTTTGCAACAGGATGAGAATTTGATAAAACAAATAAGAGACAAAAGTCAAATGCATATAAAGGTTGTATAATGTGTTAGTGGAAATAGATTCAGAAACAGAGCTAGTTAAGGACTGTATGATAAAATGGGCACAAAATATAGGAGAACCAATAATGATGGAAACATGGGAAAAGATACAGGTTAGAAATGTAAGATTCACACAAGCCCAAAACTTAAGAGAGAACTTTTATAAAATGTTTTATAGATGGCATTTAGATCCAAAAAAACCTAGCTTGTATGTATCCAAATTTACAACCTAAATGTTGGCGATGTGAGTGTGAAGATGCTATGTATTTTCATATATGGTGGACATGTAAAAAAATTAAGGCTTTTTGGATAAAAATATGGTGGATTATTCAAAATATTTTAAGAAAAAAGATTAAATTTACACCACAGTTTTTTTTGTTGGGAATAGTTATGGACTGTACTGTAATAGAAACTAAGTTGGTTTTGAATTTAATAACAGCTGCCAGGTTACTGGTGGCACAGTACTGGAAGAAGGAAGATCCACCTACTATTGAGGAATGGACACTAAAAGTCGTGCATTTGGCAGAGATGGCAAAAATTTCATCATATCTTAAAGACCATTCAAACGAAAGATACATATCGGAATGGAGAAGATGGATCGACTATATTCAAAACAAGTATCAGACTAAGAAGATTCATATAGCTTATGAGTGAAACATTTTCAATCTTTAGTTTATGTTCATAGTGTTTTGAGCTATAAGGAGTTAAAGACCTAGAAAGAATTTGAAGTCAACAATTTGTTAGCATATTTTAGGTTTATGTTTGTGAGCACTATACCCTGTGCTTGTTCTGGGAAGTCTAGGGAAGGGGGTGGGGGGAAGGGGCAGGGGGGATGGGTGGGAGGGTAAGGGGGAAGGGATGGGGGGAGGGGGGAAGGGTGGGGGGGGAGAAAATGTTTGTATTTCTTATAAAACTTTTCAATAAAAAAAAAAGGGCTTTGCTTAGAGACGAAACCGGGAAACAAATTTGGCCTGATAGCAGTACCTTCGATATAAAAACCCTAAAAGCACTTAGACCAAGACTAAAGCCCAGCCACATACCCTATTGGTATTGCTGGGCCGAACTAGCTAGGAATAACGAATCCTTAATAGAAAACAACATACCTACGATAGAAAAAGATAGAGAGGCAAAGATAATGGCCCCCTTAATAAGCAGACCCATGCCAGGGAGACAGAGGGGCCAACCTGACTACGTTTTAACACACACACCCTTTTCTGCCTCAGATTTAGTGATCTGGAAGAAAGATGCCCCAACCTTCAGAGCAGACCCTCAAACTGTGATCAGGACCCTAAAAGCCATTATAGATAGCCACAACCCATCATGGGGGGACATGAACCAACTACTGCACGTTTTTCTGACCAAAGATGAATTGTTAAAACTTTTTGAGAAAACGGACCAGATTGCTAAACAGCCAATCATAAGGGTCCCGGGTCAGGCTGTCCGCCCCAGGGTCACCTAGCCCCTTGAGCGCCCAGACTGGGACTATAACAATGACACCCACTGGGCCACTTATACCAGGGCAAAAAAAAACCTAATGGAAGCCCTGGAAGAGATCGGGAAAAAACCCCTAAATTGGTCAGAATTCCAGCGAGTTACCCAGAGAGACCAGGAGAATCCCGATGCCTTTTGGGTCCGACTTTCAGAGGCAGCCACAACTTATGCCCACCTCGATGTGAACTGCCAGAAGGACCAAAGGATTTTAGCTTCAGCCTTTGTTGACCCGAGACATTAAGAACCATTTTCATAAAATACTCTCTAACTGGTCCACTTTAGATATCTCGGAATTGCGCAGAATTGCGAATTTCGTTTACAACCAGAGAGACAAACTCAAGGAAGAAGAGAGGGAAAGGAAAGAAATAGAGAGAGACAGGAGAAGAAGGACAGAAAGACAGGAAGAAATGCAGATATTCGCTGCCATACACAGTAACAACAGGCAAACCCAAGGGTGGTTTTCCGGTAATCGGCAACGATGTATTAGGTGCGAGAAGACGGCATGCCCAGCGTATAAATGCCGCCACTGTTTCCGATGCGGGGAATTAGGACATCCAAGCCGGGACTGTAACCAGCCCCCTCCCCGCCGACAAACAGGGCCCCCCAGAGATTTTAAACAGAGGGATAACCCATTTAACCGAGACGAACGGAGAAACCATTACCACAGGGAACCACCAACGGCGCCTCTACCTCGAAATAACTCATTTTATCACAACGAACGAACTAATCTGAACAACAATCATTGGGAGATGGAAAACAATCCTCAGGCTTTATGACTAGGAACAGACGAGGGTGAATTCTCAGCTACCTTCCAAGGGCTTGCGATTCCCCTAAGGCAGCGGTTCTCAACCTGGGGGTCGCGACCCCTTTGGGGGTTGAACGGCCATTTCACAGGGGTCGTCAAAGCCCTCTCTCGCCCCCCCCATGCCTTCACTCACCCTCACCCTCTGCCTCTGTTGGATCGCCGTTCGTCGTTCGCTTACCCTGCCCACTCCCAATCTATTGCTGCCTCCTGAGTCCCAGCTGATGGCTAGAGGGAAAAAAACTGTTTAAATTCTTGCCACGGGCCTTCAAAGGGCCGCCCTACAGCTGATCAGTGTTAAAAGAAAACAAATGAGTAGACCGGTGCCTGAAAAAATAGAAAAAACAGCCCCTTGCAGCTTCACCATAGGTTAATTACCATAAGTTGATTTGATCAGCCTCCCGACTCTCAGCTGATTTGCTCTCAGCTGTTTTGCAGAGGGCTCTGTTCAAAGAGGTAAATTGCTGGAGCAGATTTTTTTTCCCTAGCTATGCTGAAAAAGCAAAACTGAAAGTAAAGCAGGGTCTTTGCTGCAATGTGACAAAATGAGGCAGAGAGAGATTTCTTTTTCTTTTTCCTCACCAAAAAAGGTAGGTGCAAAACTGCAAACAATGGGAAATTTAGGGCAAAAGAGGAGGTTCAAGATTTTAAAACACAAAAGCAAAAAAGCTCTATTTAACTAGGGAATTGTAATAATTGAGATACTATTAATTGTATATTGTGTTGAAAGCAGAAATGGTTAAGTTGTGGTTCGGAGGAATATATGGGAGAAATTATTTGGTTTATTATTATTGGTAAATATAATTAATTGATTTGTAAGAAATTGGATTGCATGGAAATAATTGGAATATTCATGTTCATATAGATTAATATACAAAAAAGATAGTTATATAACTAATTGATTTATATTAAAATGTTGAATTTGTATTAAACAACTGTATTACATAATTACATAATTAACCAATGTGAGGATGGATATAAAAATAGATGACAATGCGAAGGGGTATAATATAGAATAGAAGGGAAAAATTGAATTTGATTAAGATTAGAGATGAGGATGAAGGATAATATTGTTTTTTTTAAAAAAATAGATGAGGAATAAATATGGCAAAAAGGAAATATAGAAATTGTAAATTTAATTGAAATGACTAAACACTGTTTAAATTTGTGAACCGGCCAAATACTCTGTTCAAAGAAAATACATTGTATGTTTGTATGTGTGTTTCTAATTATTGCTATTTATTCATATTTATTCATATTTTATTCTTTAAAGTTTAACAATTCATTCTTTATCTTAATATCTTTATATTTGTTTGGGGTTGGTTTTCTTCCCTTTCATCTTTTTTATTGTACAGCAATCTTTCTCCTCAAACCTACCACCTCTCTCTTTTCTTTCCTTCTTACTTTCTTCCCCCCTTCTTCTTCTCCTCCCTACTTCCTCTTCCTTTCTCCTTCTCCTCCTCTCTTCCTCCCTCTCTTACCCTCACTCCTACTCTAATTTCCCTTCCCTTCCTTCATCCCTCTCTATTGCTGTATCCTTTTATGCATATGGACTACTCAGAGGGCTGAAAAAGTTATTTTTGACTGGTCCTCGCACTTTTTTTTTTCCCATTCTTTTTTTTTAATTAACATAAACAAACATAAAACACAAATACATGTAAACACTTATACATTAACAAAGAGTCAATCGACTAACTTCTAGAAAACCTTCGCATCGGTGATTAATGTCCATTTAACCAATTTTCCTTAATCATACTATTTACAAATTCACTTGCTTATACCTTAATATATTCATTGAAGTTCAGCAGTATCTTTCTACAAACATATTAACCATTTATTTATACAATCCTACGGCTCATCTCATGTATCTATTTCTACAATTCTTGAGTTATGTTCTCCTAATGTCCTATGTTGTTGGCCCTATCCTTCTTTCTAACCATGTGTACCATTTTTGCCAAACTAAATAAAAGTCAGTGTTCTCTTTATCTTGGAGCTCTTTTGTGAGCCTATCCATCTCTGCGCATTCATTTATTTTTGTTATTATTTTTTCTTCTGTTGGTATTATCTCGGATTTCCAATTCTGAGCGTACACTATACGTGCCGCTGTCAATATGTGGATGGTAAGATATTTTATCTCCTTGGTACACTGTGGTGTAGTCATTCCAAATAGAAAGAATTCTGGTTTCATTTCTACACTTTGCCTCGTTGTTTCTTCGATTATTCTCTTAATCTCTTGCCAGTAGCGTTGTGCCTTCCTGCAAGACCACCAGAGATGGTAATATGTCCCCATTTGTGTCTTGCACTTCCAACACATTGGTGATGTGTTTGGAAACATTTTAGCCAAACGTGCCGGAGGAAGGTGCCATCTATAAAATATCTTGTATAAATTTTCTTTGTATGGAATCGACAGTGTCATCTTATAATTTTCTGCCCATAGCTTGTCCCATCTATCCAACTCTATATTGTGACCTATATTTCTTGCCCAGCTTACCATGTTTTCTTTCACTGTTTCCTCCTCTAATTTATACCTTATTAAATATCCATAAATTTTAGATATTATTTTCTCATCTGTGCCTTTTAAAATTTTATCTAGTTCACTTGGTTGGCTTTGAAAATCATAATGTCTCCGGTCTGCTGTATATTTTGACTCAATTTGAAGATATGGCCACCAATCAATCATAATGCCTCGTCTTTCCAGTTCTTGTCTCGTAAGTAGGTCTCCCTCACTACTCAACAATTCTTGATATTTCCGCATCTTTCCTATTTCTATAGTGTTTGGATAAATTAGCGCCTCCATAGGCGACAACCATCGTGGGATTTTACTATAGTGTTGCCTTCTGATATCTTGCCATGTTTTATATAGTGCACCTCTTATTACATGTCTCTGGAAGTACGGATGTTACTTGTCTGTGCCTTCCCACAGAAAGGCATGCCAACCTCGACTCAGATCAAATCCTTCCAAGTATAGCGTTCTCCTATTTGATAGATCTATCCATTCTCTGATCCAATTCAACGCTGCCGCCTTGTAATATAGCTCCCAGTCTGGTAGACCTAGGCCTCCCTTCTCCTTTGTGTCCTGTAAGCATCTTATTTTAATTCTAGCTTTCTTTCCTTGCCAGATGTATTTCATTATTGTCTTATTGAGATCCTTAAAGAAATCTTTTCCCGGACCAATTGGTATCACTTGGAAGAGATATAGGAGTCTTGGTAATATGTTCATCTTTACAGACGCTATTCTGCCAAGAAATGATAGTTGTACCTTATTCCATCTTTCCAAGTCTTTTCTAATTTGCTTCATCAATTTAATGTAATTGTCCTCTCTAATAGTTGTTGCTTTTGTAGTAAGCCAAATTCCCAAATATTTTACTTTCTTCGCAATTTGCATTCCTAATTCTTCTTCTAATTTTTCCTCTTGTGTCATTGTCATATTTTTGGTCAAGACTTTGGTTTTTTGTTTATTGATCTTAAGCCCCGCCACTTTGCCATACTCCTCTATCTTCTCTAATAATTTGACTCCCGCTACTTCCGGTTGTTCCACTATGAAGACCACATCATCCGCGAAAGCCTGTAGTTTATACTCCTCATTCCTTATCTTCAGTCCTTTTATTTCTTCTTCCTTTCTTACTTCCTTTAGAAGGACTTCCAGTGAGATTATAAACAGTAGAGGCGATATCGGGCATCCTTGTCTTACCCCCTTTTGGATGCTTATTTTTTCGGTCATATCTCCATTAATTATAATTCTCGCTGTCTGGGAAGAATATATTTTCTTAATCATTTTCAGGAATTTGTCGCCGAAATTCATAATCTGCAGTTGTGCTATAAGGAATTTCCAATTCAAATTGTCGAACGCCTTTTGCGCGTCGAGAAAGATTAGCGCTACCTGATTATTGATGTTTTGCTCGTAGTATTCGAGAACGTTTATTATTGTCCTCATGTTGTTTTTTATTTGTCTCCTTGGGACAAAACCATTTTGGTCGGGGTGTATATAATTATGTATAATTGTTTTCAGCCTCTGTGCTATAATTGTCGTGAATAGTTTATAATCTACATTTAACAGCGAGATGGGTCTATAATTTTGGACTTTAGTCGGATCCGTATCTTCTTTGGGGATGAGTGAGATAATTGTTTCGGCCCAAGATTTAGGTGTTTCTGCTTCCAGCAGTGCCTCATTGAGAACTTGTAGTAGTAGTTCGTCTATTGCAGACTGGCAGTTTTTATAAAATTCTGTTGGAATTCCATCCGGACCTGGGACTTTGTTGTTCTTCTGTTTCTTTCGGGCTTCCATCAACTCCATCATTGTTATTGGTTTATTCAGTATTTCTCTGTGGGATTCCTCTAATTTCTGGATATTTGCTTTTTGTAGGTATTCCATAATATCTTGGTCTTGAGTCTCTTCTTGTGTGTAGAGGTTTTGATAGAATTCCCTTACTATACGTTTTTTATCTAAATTCATACTATATAGTTGTCCTGTTTCATCCTGCAATTGGTATATTATTCTTTTTTCCCTCTCTTTCTTCAGTCTGTATGCCAGCCAGCGACCTGTTTTGTTTGCATATTCGAAGTATTTCTGCTTGGCCATTTTCATTTTCTGTGCGATTTCTGCTTGTGAAATTAAGTTCAACTCATGTTTAGTACGATTCAATTTTTCCCTTGTTGTTTTGTCGTCAGGCTGTTTCTGTAATTGTGACTCATATATGTTGAGTTCTTCCATTAATTTTTTCCTCTTTTGTTGTTTATCTTTATTTTTTTTTTGCTGTGTATGCTATTGTGAGGCCTCTTATATAGGCCTTAGTAGTGTCCCACAGATTCTGTACTGAAGTCTGCTCCTTTGTGTTTATTTGATAAAATATTCTAAGTTCGTTCTCCATCATCTGCACATAATCTCTATCTTTTATTATTCTGGTGTCCATCATCCACCTCTTCTGCTTTCGCTGTCCTCTCCATGTTATTTTTATAGGATTATGGTCGGCCCATATATTCGGTATAATTTCGATGTCTTGTAGATCCTTCCTGAGGTCTGGCGTCATCCAGGCCATGTCAATCCGAGACCATGACTGGTGTGGGTTTGAGTAGAAGGTATATTGTTTGGTTTGTTTGTTGGCCTCTCTCCATCCATCATGTAATTGTAATTCTTCAGTCATATCCTTAAATGTATCCGGTAAGATTCTTTTTCGAGTCTTACTTTGTTTATTACTTCGATAGTCATCTTGTATATTCACGATTGCGTTGAAGTCTCCGACAACACAGATATTTTCGTACTCCAAATCTTTAATTGTATCATGTAGTTTCTTGTAAAATTCTCTCTGGTTTCCATTAGGTGCATAGATAGAAGCTAGCAATATTTTCTTTGTTTCTGTTTGTATTTCAGTTATTAAAATACGTCCTTTCGAATCTGTATATATCTGTTTAGCTTTTAAATGGTTTTTGACATAAGTTGCCACTCCTCTCTTCTTATTATCTCCTAGGGATGTGAATAATTTTCCTAATTTTTGATTCTCCAACAATATTTGTTGCTGTCTTTTAATGTGTACTTCTTGTAAAGTTATCACATCTAAGTCCAATTTTTGCAATTTCGTAAATATATATTTCCTTTTCCTTGGGGAGTTGAGTCCGTTTATATTAATTGATATAATTTTTATTTCTCCTTCCATCTCTATCGAGTTTATCTATTTGTGATTTTCAACTTTGTTGTGTTTCTGGTAACTCTTTGAGTCTTTTCCCTCGCTCCCTCTCTCTCCATTCTTTCTCTCTCCAATCTTTTTGCCTCTTCTTGATCTTTTTCTTCCTTCTCCATCCGCCGTGTCCCGGGTTCCGCTTCTCTTCTTGTCTCCTGTTCCTCTTCCATTGTAAAGTGCTGGTCAAAGAATTCTTGAGCCTTTTCCAGATTATCAATCTTGTACTTTCTTTCATCCCAGGAGATAAGTAGGCCTTCCGGTAATAGCCAGCGGAATTTTATTTTAAATTTATTTAGCTGGGTGGTCAGGAAATTATAATTTCTTCTTTGATCTCTCGTTCTTCTTGGTATTTGTTTGAGAGTTATGATTTCTCTTCCCTTGTGCATGATTGTCTCTTCCCTCATCTTCCTGTAGATCTCTTCCTTAATAGATTTTTTCGTGAATCTTATGTGAATTTCTTTGGGTAATTTGTTTCTTCTTGCGTAGTTCGTGTACACCCTATATATTTCATCCATTCCGTTTCGCAGTTCATCCTTATCCACCTGGGTTGCCTTTGCCAGTATCTCAATCATTATTTCACTTAGATCCTCATCCTTCTGCTCTTCTACATTTTGAAACCGTAAGTAGAATGATGCCTTTTCCATTTCCAGATAGGTTAACGCGTCCTCAGTTTCCTTATTAAATGCCCCTTGATCTTGTTCCATTCTTTCCATTCTGTTGGTCGCATATTCTACTCTTTCTTCCACCTTTTGGATCCTCTGCTCGTTTTCTGTTATGTTTTGCTGAATTTGTTCTATCTTCTCATCCATATTTTTGATGTTATCTTTAATTTCACTCACATCTGACCTCAATACTTCATGATTTTTCTTGGTCTCTTCATGATTATGTGCCATGGTTTCCTGCATTCTATTCATGCCTTCCTGAATCATTGCTAATGCGGAGTGGATATTCTGTAGGGCAGGGCTCATCTTCTCCTTTTCTGTGGTTTCAGTTACTTTCTGTTGAGCTGGTGAGGTCATAAGTATCATTTGGCCCGATGGTGTTTTCTTACTTATTTTAGCTGTTGTCGTTATACTTGTGGTCGCCATTATTATCTCTTTTTTTATTCTTTCCCAGATTTTCATATACTGGTCAATATTTCTAGGTCTGTTTTAAAATTTCACCCAAATTTATTTTTTGCTTTTTTCCAGGCTCCTTTGTACTTATAAATCAATCAGCATGGGAAGCTAAGTGGGAGGGTCGAGGGAAAAATGTAACGTTCTAGCAATCCATCAGCTAATTCTCCCTGGTATTAAGTATTTGAATAAGTGGTATATTAGTAAGTAGGGAGTAAGTGCAATATGATTTCTCTCAGAAGGTAAAGGGATGTAGTTAATATAAATGTATCTAATATACTATGGACTAAATCTTTAATACTAACTATATATAGATCAAATTAATATATCACTTAATCTATTAATATACACTTCTTATAAATAAGGTCATACTATGCAATCAAATGTCAAACGTAGATTCCTTAAGCAATTGTCTAAATATTTATCTTACTTATCTAATTTATCCAATTTATTTTAATTTATATAACATACGTATATGGATATACTTTTGTAATTATAATATAGCTATGTTAAGTATAATATAATCCGGATCTTTGATTCTAGTTGTATTAAGACAAATTAACAAATCATTGAGATTCTAACTATATAAAGACAAATTAATAGAAATTATATTTAGCTATAATAAAATCTATATCTCTGATTCTACATATATAAATATATAAAAACAAATTAATAAGGCAATAATTCACTTAATGGGTACAAGATAAGTATAAGGTAATGTTATGCAGTCATATAAGTATAGATTTCCAAAGCAGTGAGTATATATACACCAAATATTACTTCTTAGTCACTGTTGGTAATTAGTAGTTGGTCTTGGTAGTATCTTGTATTCTGGCAATCTTTATATCAAATATCCAATTATAGTTCAAGTCCACTTCCTTTCAACTGTCAATAGTTTCAATATAATATATCCATGTATTATCCACTTGTTCCGTAATCCTCAGTTCAAGTCCTCACCGGGATAAGCCGTGGCAGAAACAAAAATTATAAATCCAATGTATTTCACGTCCGATCGTACTTTTTCCTTCCTTTACTTTATTTTTTGTCCAATACACACCGATCGTGCGCCAAAAGTATCAAGCGTCTGCTTCCCCAAATAACTCAATCCAATAGTCCCGTTGCTTTATTATCCAATGATCCAATTAACTCGATCAATAAACTCGATCCTGTTAAGGAAGCCTTTATCTGGATTGTCCAGTAAGTATCGGCAACAATGTTATAAGTTCTAAGTTGACTGCGTTCTCCCTGCCGTTGCTCAATATGGCTTCACCGTCCTTTCTTCTATGGATATCCGGGGCTCTAAAAGTCCTCCCGTTAAGTCTTTTAAGTTTTCAGAGACCTTCGCTCTCCCAGCTTTTTGTTATGAAGCTCTGGTTATCAATCACACACTTTGTTCAACCGTATTCCCTCTGGATTCTTTCGGATTCCACTGACTACCAGATTACGCGCTGTCACTTTCAATATGGATTCCTCCCCTTCACTCCACTTATCGGTCGCTGCTTCTCTTTCTCCTCTTTTACTCAAGGGTTCCTTCCGCCCGCTTTCTCCCAACCGTTAGAAAATGCAGATATACCTTTTCAATCTTTAATCCTCACTTCTGTTTTCACCGATGCTTTTCTTTTTCAATCTTCGCTTCCCTCTTAACAGCTGTCAGCGTTTCTGGCCAGCCGGGTGGCTGGTTCTTCCTCGTTCCGAGTTAGAGGAGTTATCCTGAACCTTCGGGGGGATTGCCGCCCTCCCCGAGGTCCTCAGAAATTTCCCCTTCTTCTACCGACCTCTACGGGGTCGGTAGCGCCGAAATCAGCGCCCGCAGCGAGGATATTAGGGGCTTTGGAAACGGAGCACCGTTCCTTTCGTCCCTAACACGTTGACGTCACCGCCGGAAGTCTCGGTCCTCGCACTTTTGATGGAGTTGGGAAATAAAAGAATATTAACAACTGAAGGACACGATCTACAGGTAGGATGGCATGCATTCCTATGGGGTGAAAAACATAAAAACCATGGATGTTTCAGAAGACATATAATTAGAAATGCATTATTATCAATTTGGATTAAAGTTAAAAAGCAACATTATATGAAAATACCGTTTTGGATTTCACCCAATGAAATGTTAGTACATCCAAATTTAACAGTCTGGACTAAGATAATTAGATACAGGGATATTTTAAATGATTTGGGAAAACTAAAAACGAAACAAGAATTGGAACAGGATTTGAATTGGGAAGTTGAATGGTGGATGTATTTATATTCTATTATAGAAGATATAAAGACAAATGAGGTACAATTGGAGCAAAACGAATTAGATAAAATTGTATTTGGGATGGAACAGAAACTAATTAGCAAAATATACAAATTCTTATTACGGTATAAAATGGAAGAGGAAATAGTGAAAGATACTATGATTAAATGGGCAAGGAATTTTAATCACACAGTAGAATTAGAGAAGTGTGAAAAGATGTAGCAAATAAACATGAAATTGACATTATCAACGGCATACAAGGAAAACCAGTTGAAAATGTTCCATAGATGGCATCTACCACCAGCTAGAATAGCGAAGATGTTCCCCAACAATTCACCGAAATGTTGGAAGTGTAAAAGCAACTATGGAACATATTACCATCTCTGGTGGACTTGCCTGGTAGCAAAGAAATTCTGGGCCAAAGTTAAAAAGTGGCTAGAAAAAATAACACAGATACCAATAAAGGGAGAACCAGAAACATTCTTGTTAGGAATTTTTACAGAAAACTACACAAAAGAAACAAAATATTTAATAATACATATATTAACAGCAGCCCGCATAGTCTATGAGCAAAATTGGAAAAAGGAAAATCCACCAACAGAAGAAGAGTTAATCAAAAAAAATTTAGAATGCGCAGAGATGGACAAACTGACAAAAGAACTTAAGGAGAAAGAGGACACAGAATGCTATAAAATTTGGCATAGATGGTATGAGTGGTTGGAAGACAGGAAAAATGAGAAAGAGGAATAAAGGAGAGAGAAAGAAATGTGTAAATCAAGGGGGGAAATTGGTAAATTATAATATAAATGACTGGAATGTAAAGATCAAGTAAAATGTAGATGAAATAGAGAAATGTAGATAGCAATATGGAATAAGATAAAGTTAAAATAAGTATAAATAGTAAATACTAAGAAAGGATCACTATGAAAAAGCTGTAAAAAAGAGTTTATGGGTATAAATGTTGTATGTTTGTGTTTTGTTTTAATGTGTTTACAATAAAAATTATGTATATAAAAAAATTAAAAATATTGTAAAAATATATTGCAGTCTCTGACAATTTGTAATCCACAAAAGGAGGTAGAATGATAATTGCAGCTCAAGGCAATAAAAGCTTACTGTACAGGCAATAAAACTTTACAATAATTTTAAACAACTTTTTAAAATGATCACTCAGTTTTCTCAGGAACATTCAATATATATAAAATTCATATTCGATTCATTCATGATTATTTAGTTAGTAAAGACTGTAACCCTTATAAATCCTTATAAATATGTAGAGAGAAAAAGAAAAAAAAACACCTTGCAAACAGATCTGCACTTAATTCATTGGGGGGGGGGCACTCAGGCAAACCGATCTGTATCTAATTCATTTTACAATTATGTGACATTACATGTTTTGAATTTCAGTGAAGGCCAGCCGCTATGGAGCCCAAATTTTCCCACTTGTCATTCAGTATTTTATTTTATTTATTTGTTTCCATTTCTATACTGCCCTTCTCCAATTAGGACTCAGGGCGGTGAACAGCCAAAGTAAAAAATAGAACATACATAATTTAAAAAACAGTTTAAAATAATTAAATATTTTGGCCGTAAATTAAAACAATCCAATTTAAAATAAATTTAAAATTTAACTCAAGCCAGCCCAGCTAGTTGAAATAAATAGGTTTTCAGGGCCCGACGAAAAATCCGGAGGTCTGTTATTGTACGTATCTCTGGGGGGAGGTTGTTCCAGAGGGTGGGCGCCACCACAGAGAAGGCTCTCCCCCTGGGGGTCGCCAGCCAACATTGTCTGGCGGATGGCACCCAGAGGAGGCCCACTCTGTGCGAGCGTACTGGCCGGTGGGAGGCTATTGGTGGCAGAAGGCGGTCTCGTAGATACCCCGGCCCTAAGCCATGGAGTGCTTTAAAGGTGGTCACCAACACCTTGAAGCGCACCCGGAAGACCACCGGGAGCCAGTGCAGCTCGCGCAGGAGAGGTGTCACATGGGAGCGCCTCGTCGCCCCCATAATCCCCCACGCGGCCGCGTTCTGGACCAGCTGGAGCCTCCGGGTGCACCCCAGGGGGAGCCCCATGTAGAGAGCGTTGCAGTAGTCCAGGCGGGAAGTGACGAGTGCCTGAGTGACTGTGCGTAGGGAGTCCCGATCTAGAAAGGGGCGTAACTGGCGTATCAGGCGAACCTGATAAAAAGCCCCCCTGGCCACGGCCATCAAATGATCTTCTAAGGACAGCCGTGCATCCAGGAGGACGCCCAAGTTACGAGCCCTCTCCATGGGGGTGAGTAATTCACCCCCAATAGCCAGCGATGGCATCAGCTGGCTATATTGGGACGCCGGAAGCCACAGCCACTCGGTCTTGGAGGGGTTGAGTCGGAGCCTGTTTCTCCCCATCCAGGCCCGCATGGCCTCCAGGCACTGGGACATCACTTCAAGGGCATCATTGGGGTGGCCTGGGGTGGAGATGTACAGATGGGTGTCATCAGCGTACTGATGGAACTCCACCCCAAAGCCACGGATGATCTCACCCAGCGGCTTTACATAAATGTTGAACAGAAGGGGCGAGAGGACCGACCCTTGTGGCACCCCACAAGCAAGGTGCCTCGGGGTCGACCGCTGCCCCCCTGTCAACACAGATTGCGACCGGTCAGAGAGGTAGGAGGAGAACCACCGCAAAACGGTGCCCCCCACCCCCAACCCCGCCAACCGGTGCAACATGATACCATGGTCGATGGTATCAAAAGCCGCTGAGAGGTCTAACAGGACCAGGATAGAGGAGCAACCCCTATCCCGAGCCCTCCAGAGATCATCCACCAACGCGACCAATGCCGTTTCCGTGCTGTGCCCAGGCCGGAAGCCGGACTGGAGTGGGTCTAGATAGACAGCTTCATCCAGGTACCAGGGAAGCTGTTGCGCTACCACACTCTCAACAACCTTCGCAACAAAGCGAAGGTTGGAGACTGGACGATAGTTAGCCAAAACAGCCGGATCCAGAGAGGGCTTCTTGAGGAGGGGCCTCACAACCGCTTCTTTTAAAGCGGCCGGTAGGACCCCCTCACTCAAAGAAGCGTTAACAATCTTCTGGAGCCAGTCTCGTGTCACCTCCCGGGAAGCAAGTACCAACCAGGAGGGACACGGGTCCAATAAACATGTGGTCGTGTTCAGCCGTCCCAGGACCCTGTCCACGTCCTTGGGAGCCACAGGATTAAACTCCCCCCAGATAACACTCTCAAGACCTGCCTCAGTCATCCCGTCCGGACATACCCAGTCAGAGGCCAGCCCTTCCTGAATCTGAGCGATTTTGTCATACAGATATTGCACAAAATCCTCAGCTCGGCCCTGCAAGGGGTCATCCCGCACTTCCAGATGGAGGAGGGAGCGGGTCACCCTAAACAGGGCGGCCGGGCGATTATCTGATGACGCGATAAGAGTGGCAAAATAGCTAGTTTTCGCCGCTTTTATCGCCACTAGGTAGGTCTTAATATGAGACCTCACCAGTGTTCGGTCAGATTCGGAGCGGCTGGTCCTCCAACTACTCTCCAGGCGTCTTTTCCGGCACTTCATCTCCCTAAGCTCCTTGGAGAACCAAGGAGCTAGGTGAGTTCGGTGCCGGGTCAGAGGCCGCAAAGGCACGACACGGTCCAAGGCCCCGGCAGCCGCACTATCCCAGGCAGCCACCAGGTCTTCAGCCGAGTCATGAGCCAGAGTCTCAGGAAATGGCCCAAGCTCCATCTGGAACCTATCAGGGTCCATCAGGCGCCTGGGGCGGAACCACCTGGTCGGGGTGCAGCGGTTAGAAGGTCCAGTCGAAGGAGCGAGTGGTCAGACCATGACAAGGGTTCGATGGCTATATCCCCTATATCAAGGCCACTCAACCACTGACCAGAGACAAAAACTAAGTCCAGAGTGTGTCCCCCTGTGTGAGTGGGGTCATGAATTAACTGAGTAAGGTCCATGGCCGTCATGGAAGCAATGAACTCTCGAGCCACTTCAGACGTTTCACCGATAGATGGCAGGTTGAAATCCCCCATGATGACAAGTCTGGGGGTGTCCACCGCCACCTCGGCTATAACGTTAAGCAGGTCGGGCAGGGCCGTTGCCACGTGGCAGGGAGCCAGGTACATGACCAACAAGCCCATCTGTACTCCACGACCCCACTTCACAAAGAGGGACTCACATCTGGCTATCTGTGGAACAGTGGTCTCCCTTGGATCCAGACCTTCCTTTATAATAACCGCCACCCCCCCGCCCCTGCCCTGAGCCCTCGGCTGATGAAATGCATGGAAGCCTGGTGGGCAAATATCCACGAGGGGGACTCCCCCCTCCTGGCCCAACCAGGTCTCCGTAATGCCCGCCAGGTCCGCCTCCCCCTCCTGAATAAGATCGTGAATGAGGGGGGCTTTATTAACAATGGACCTGGCGTTGCATAACATCAGCCGAAGGCTCTGGCCCTGAGAATCTGGACAACCTGGGGAACGAGGAAAGCATTGGGGACCGGAGTGTGCAATCGCTGTAAGATAGCGAGTGCGCATTCCCCGAACATGATGTGGTCCCCAGCTTCCGCCATATCTGCCCCTCCCACTCACTATACTGATGGAACAGCCCTCTTTAAATCGAACTCCAACCCCCTCCCTGACCTCCGGTTCTACGTCCCTAGTGTCGCAGCCCTTCGCTGAGGCTGGTCTTGAACCCGGTGGATTTCCCCCAGAACCCACCCTAGTCCCCCCCGAACCCCTTAAAATTTTTGTTAAAAACCCATTAAGAAACCCACTTAAAAAGTGGGCTTGACTTTGACTGGAAAGCCAGTGGAATGCAGACCAAACTTCTCGAACTTGGCACAATTCCACATCAAATGCTTGCAATTCACAGTACCTCTTGAAAACATTGGCAACATCTGATCTGTTTTCAAAATATGTTGGGTTCACAGGAGACAATTTCAACATCAACTTTGGAGGTGTCAGTAGGTGTTGTGGCTCCGGCCCCGGAGGTTGATTTATCTTCGCATGCTGATTTGGAGGATGAGATGGAGGAAGTTGGCATCAGCTATGTGCCGGAGGGGCCGTCTTCACTGGTGAGTCAGCAAGAACTGACAGTTGCTGACATGCCTCTGGACCCCAGCCAAATTGAGGAGGAAACAGAGGCCGGTAACAAGGAGAGGGAGCCCCTATTGGATGCAAGAGAGAGACATAGGAGACGTCATAGAGAACAGCTATTGCCATGTCCCAAGAGGTGTGGTCAGGAGACGTAGGGCCACACCCTACAAAGTATAAAAGGGGTGTGGCTGGGCCGGAAAGGCATGGTGAGCAATTTGTTGGCGTTTTGGAGTTTACAACTGTTAGTTTTGAGTTTTGAAAAGGAGTCTGCATTAGCCTGCTGGCCGTCTGCCAAGACCTCTGGAACATTGCCAGTAACTACTGAACTGTTTATTAAAGGGCCAGCTTCAATCTCTTTAGCCTGCGTTTGTTACTGCCGGGTTATTTGAGCTTCTGCAAGGCCACTCGTGGGAGGGGACAGAACAGTAGGAAAGGTGGCAAAAATGTGTTTCCATGCTTGAAGAAAAATCTCTGCAGGCCTATAGTTGATGCCGGATGTCCTGTTGATGTTCTCCACAACTGCATTCAACACAGTGCTGCTTTATTGAAAGTTAATTGGGCAGCAATTTTGTTGAAGATCTTCAATTATTTTTCTGTATATACAGTTTGGACCAAGTCTTTGAAGGATTTTTGTGAATATATTCACATTAATTATCAGTAATTATTGCATCACACTAAAACGAGGTGGTTTAGTCTATTTCCAGCTGTGCAGAGACTGCTGGAGTTCTTCTCAGCCTTGAAGGAATATTTTCAGTCTCTAAAATGGCCACCAATTATGACCCAGGATTTTTTTGAGAATGTTTTTGCAGATGTTTACATTTGGTTCCTGCCAGGGGTGAAATCTACTTACCTTCCCTACCGGTTCAGAAGTGTGCGCGGCATCGGCAGGTCAAATTTTTGACCCTCTGCACATGCGCAAAGCAAAGGGTCAAAAATGGGTTACTTCCTGGTTAAAACCAGGAAGTAACAATGTCCGGGTGGGTGGGCAGAGCCTCATGCTGCCACTGCTACTGGTTCGCCAAACCATGCGCCGCCGCCGCTACCGGTTCATGTGAGCTGGACAGAACTGGCAGGATTTCACCACTGGTTCCTGCCCTCGTTGATGTCCATCTTTCAGGGTAAAATGGCTGCTGTTGAAACAGAAGACTTATCAGTAATGGAAGTGATGGACCTCCTCTAGTCAACCATTAGAGCTTTGAAAGGCCAACTGAGTGAGACCTTTAGGTCTCTGAAAGTTAGAGAGCTTATGATGAAACTGCACAAAAAAAGGTCTAGAAAATGAATGTGACAATTTCACCAAAGATATTAAGTTGGTGTATGAAGAGTGCATTAAGTATTTGGAAATGTGGTTGAGACCCTTAGATAAATTTCACTGTTTTGCTGGATGGGTTTGGACCCAAGGAAGGACACCACATTTGATGAGCTGTTACCATTGTATCCTGTATCTGAAGGAAAGGGGTATTATTTTGGTTGATATCCAGCTATTTCACCAGTACTGCTGTCTTAAAATATTTGTAAAGGAGCAGATGGATTCCTTCTTTGAAGATCCTTTGGATATACAGTGGTGCTCTTATTTCAGAAGCTGCAAAAATGCAAATTATTTCTCTGAGTTGCTCAAAATTTGTGAATTCTTCTTCTGTATTCCTGGACACAATGCTACGGTTGAAAGGGTGTTCTCTCTGGTCAACGCTGCCCTGAAAGAGGCGGTGGTGAGGCCTCTCCTCAAGAAGCCGTCCCTGGATCCAGCAATATTGGCTAACTATCGTCCTGTCTCCAACCTTCGCTTCATTGCGAAGGTTGTTGAGAGTGTGGTCGCGCAACAGTTTCCACAATTCCTGGAGGAAACATCCTATCTAGATCCGTTCCAGTCGGGTTTCAGGTCTGGGCACAGCACGGAAACGGCATTGGTCGCGTTGGTGGATGATCTCTGGAGGGCTCGGGACAGGGGTTACTCCTCTGTTCTGGTCCTATTAGATCTCTCAGCGGCTTTTGATACCATCGACCATGGTATCATGCTGCACCGGCTGGAAGAGTTGGGGGTGGGAGGCACTGTGTTGCGGTGGTTCTCCTCCTTTCTCTCTGACCGGTCGCAGTTTGTGTTGGCAGGGGGGCAGAGGTCGACCTCGAGGCCTCTCATTTGTGGAGTGCCGCAGGGATCGGTCCTCTTGCCCCTTCTGTTCAACATTTATGTGAAGCCGCTGGGCGAGATCATCCGTGGCTTTGGGGTGAGATACCACCAGTACGCTGATGACACCCAGCTGTACATCTCCACCCCAGGCCACCCCAACGATGCCCTTGAAGTGATGTCCCAGTGCCTGGAGGCTGTGCGGATCTGGATGGGGAGGAACAGGCTCAAGCTCAACCCTTCCAAGACTGAGTGGCTGTGGCTCCCGGCATCCCGATATAGTCAGTTGACTCCATCACTGACTATTGGGGGCGAGTCTTTGGCCCCCACTGAAAGGGCTCACAATCTGGGAGTCCTCCTGGATAGGCAGCTGTCTTTGGAGGAACATCTGACGGCTGTTACCAGGGGGACCTTTTATCAGGTTCGCCTGATTCGCCAGTTGCGGCCCTTTCTTGATCGGGATTCCTTGTGCACAGTCACTCACGCCCTCGTCACCTCTCGCCTTGACTACTGCAATGCTCTCTACATGGGGCTCCCCTTGAAGAGCACTCGGAGGCTCCAGCTGGTCCAGAATGCAGCAGCGCGGGTAGTGATGGGAGCAACATGGCGCTCCCATGTAACACCGCTCCTGCGCGAGCTGCACTGGCTCCCGGTGGTCTTCCGGGTGCGCTTCAAGGTGTTGGTTATCATCTTTAAAGCGCTCCATGGCATAGGGCCTAGCTATCTCCGAGACCGCCTGCTGCTACCGACGACCTCCCATCGACCCGTGCGCTCCCACAGAGAGGGCCTCCTCAGGGTGCCATCAGCCAAACAATGTAGGCTGGTGGCCCCCAGGGGGAGGGCCTTCTCTGTGGGGGCTCCCACCCTCTGGAATCAGTTGCCCCCGGAGATAAGAAGAATCCATGACCTCAGTGCCTTCCGTCGTTCCCTGAAAACCCATCTTTTTCAGCAAGCCGGGTTGGCTTAAGAAGAAATTTTTAAATTCTTTTAATTAGTCTGTAATTCTTAACTTTCGGGCCAAAATTTATATATATTTTTAAATGTTTTAATATTTTTATTCTATGTTTTTTATCTTGGCTGTACACCGCCCTGAGTCCTCAGGGAGAAGGGCGGTATATAAATTGGAAATTAAATTAAATTAAATTAAACAAAGGAAAGAAACCAGTCATCCCTGGATTCTGTTAAAGGAAATGTTCTGATTAAATACACTATGAAGACTGTTACCTCTGATGAGTTCTTTTTTTTTTTTTATTTACACTTTATTGATTTTTTTTATACAGATAAAATATAATAATTTCTATTTGACATCGGATTCGCAGTGTTTGTACATATATACATGAAAAAAATATCTGGTGTTATTTATACTATGTATTTCTAATTGATTTCTACACCTTTTACTCCTTCCTTGATTCTATCATTTATCCATTCGTACCATCTTCCCCACACAGTATCATAATCTGAATTTTCATCATTATTTATCTCATACGTTAATTTACTTATCTCTGCACACTCTAAAATTTTACTAATTATAAGGTCGTCTGGTGGTAGGTCTTTCTTTTTCCAGTATTGGGCATACGCCAGTCTGGCAGCTGTAGTTATGTGTATTAGGAGGTGGACCTTTTCCTTTCCATGTCCTTTCTTTGCCATTCCCAGGAGAAATATTTCTGGATTCAAATCGATTTCTTCTTTAATTATGTCTTTCAACCATCTCCGAATTTTACTCCAGTATCTTTTTGCTTCGGGGCATGTCCACCACATATGAAAGAAGGTGCCCTGACCATGGCCACATTTCCAACAATTTGGGTGCACATTGGGGAACATCTTTGCTAATCTTGCAGGTGCTAAATGCCACCTATGGAGCATTTTATAGTGGTTTTCCTTGTACGTGGCTGCTCTAGTTAATTTATAGTTTTTATTCCACGCCTCTTCCCAATCATTAAAGTTTAAGCTGTGCCCAATGTTTCTCTCCCATGCTCTTAATTGGTTTCTGATTGTATCTTCATCTCTGTCTTCATCTAATAAGTAATTATATAGCTTAGCCAACGCTTTTTTTCCTGTTCCCATCAAAATTTTGTCTAGTCCGTTGTATCCCAATTCTAAGCCATACTCATCCTTATCTTTCTGGTATCTTGATTTTATTTGCAGGTAGGTCCACCAATCTAAGATTATACCTTGGTCTCTCAGGGCATCATTTGATTTAAGGTTTCCCCCTCCGTCGACGATGTCTTTGTATCTGCACAGTTTCTCCATTCCCCACCTGTTGGGGTAAATCAATGCCTCTACCGTGGAGAGCCAATTTGGGACTTTTGTGTAATATCTCTGCCTAATTCCCGCCCACGTTTGTATTAGGGAGTCCCTGATTTTATGCCTGTGGAAGTAGGTTTTCTTTTTCTTGTCTTTGTCCCATAGATACGCATGCCACCCTCTCTGTAAGTCATGGCCTTCTAACATTAGGATTCTCTTGTTCTCCAAAGTGATCCATTCCCTTATCCATATCAACTTTGCTGCTCTGTAATACATTTCCCAATTCGGGAGTCCAAATCCTCCCACATTCCTTTTTTCTTGTAAGATTTTGAGTGAGATCCTCGATTTTTTCCCCTCCCAAACAAATTCCCTAATGTTCTTATTTAATTCTAGAAAGAATTTTTTCTCTAAAATCACTGGTAAATTTTGATATAGAAATAGGATCTTGGGGAGAATGTTCATCTTAATTGCCGCGATTTTGCCTATAAGTGACAATTTAATCTTTTTCCATCTATCCAAATCTTGTTTTAATTTATTAATTAATGGAGTATAATTATCTTCTTTTAGAGATGAACACCTTTTGGTTAGCCAGATTCCTAGGTATTTTATTTTTGGGACAACCTGTAGGCCCAAAGTTCCTTCTATCTCTTTCTTCTGTGTCTCAGTTACATTCTTAGTTAGTATTTTGGTTTTAGATTTGTTCAATTTAAAGCCAGCCACCTCTCCATATTTACCCAATTCCTCTAATACTTTTTGTCCAGATATTAATGGGTCTTCAAGTATTAGCGCCACGTCGTCCGCAAAGGCTTGCGTTTTATAAATCTCTTTTCTAATTTTTAGGCCTTTGATTTCCTCGTTATTTCTAATCTTTCGTAGCAAAACTTCTAGAGCCAGAATGAATAAGAGCGGTGACAGGGGGCAGCCCTGTCTTACTCCCTTCTTAATTTGGAATGTTCTTGTCCTATCTCCATTTACTAAAATGCTCGCCCTCTGATTGTCGTAGATAGTCTTTATCATCTTTTCGAAGTTTTGCCCGAATCCCATTACTTTAATTTGCTTGGTCATAAAGTTCCAATTTAGATTGTCAAATGCCTTTTGGGCATCCAAAAAAACTAAGGCCAATTGCTTTTCTGGGTGTTCTTCATAATATTCTAGAGTGTCTAGCACAATTCTCAAATTATCCCTAATTTGTCGCCCCGGGAGAAATCCATTTTGATCTTTATGGATCCAGTTGTTTAATATTTTTTTGGTTCTTTCTGCCATTATACACATGAATAATTTGTAATCAGTGTTTAGAAGCGAAATCGGTCTGTAATTTTGGATTTTTTTTGGGTCGGCACCTTCTTTCGGCAGCAGTGTAACATGTGCTTCCCTCCACGAGTCAGGGATTTTTGAGCCCATCAAAACCTCATTGAAAATTTCCATTAATTTGGGTTGTAGAATTTCTTCCAATTTTTTGTATATTTCTCCTGGGAATCCATCCGGGCCTGGCGATTTGTTGTTTTTAAGTTTGGAGAGGGCTTTTTTAAATTCTTCAATTGTTATCTTAGCGTTTAGCATCTCCTTCTCTTCCTCCGTTATTTGTGGGAGCTCCGCATTTGCCAGATATTGGTCTATTTTTCCTTCTGAGGCCTCCTCTTCTTTGTATAGGGATTCATAATACTCTCTCGCTCTTTCTAATTTGTCTTCTTCTTTATTTAAGAGATTTCCCTCAGCGTCTTCTAGTATCTGAATTGTCCCTTTTTCATTTTCCTTTTTTAATTTATAGGCCAGCCACCTGCCCGATTTATTGGCATTCTCAAAGTAGTACTGTTTTGTTCTTTTTATTTTTTGGGCTAGCTCCTCTTGGTCTAGGATGTTTAATTTATGTCTCCACACCAGCCAATTTTCTTTTGCTACAGTATCTCCAGGCGTTTTTTGGAGTTTCCTTTCTGCTTCATCTAGATGTTTAATGAGATCTTCCCGGGATTTCCTTTTTAATTTATTTTTATATGCAGTGTAGGATATTATTACCCCTCTTAGATAGGCCTTCATTGTGTCCCATACTATTTCACGGGATGTCCCTTGGTTCTCATTTTCTATAAAAAAAGTCTTTATTTCTCCTTTCAATTTTTCTACACACTCTTTGTCACATAGTAGTTTTGCATTGAGCCTCCATCTCTGTTGTTTCTTTCTCTTTATGTTTCTCCATTTTATTTCCAAGGGGTTGTGATCTGCCCAAATGTTTGGGCTAATTTCTGCCGTCTCTATTTCTAACCCCAGCTTCCTGGTAACCCAAACCATATCTATTCTCGACCATGACTGTTGCGGGTTGGAATAGAATGTATACTGTTTTTCACTTGGGTGTAAGGTTCGCCATATGTCAATTAAGTTCATTTCCTCCACTAAATCAAAAAAAGCTTTTAGTAAAGTCGCCCTTTTATTTTTGTTCATTTTATTACTTTTGTGGTCGTTGTCTGGGTCTATGATTCCATTGAAATCGCCTATCATGCAAATTTCATTATATTCCATTTTCCCTAATTGTTCACAAAGCTTTTGGAAATATTCTCCTTGTTTTTTATTTGGGGCATAAATGCCCACTAGTAACATTTTAGTGTTTTCTCTCGTGACTTCAACCATGAGGGTTCTTCCCACCTCTGATGAGTTCTATACATATGTTCTGTAAATGAAAATTTGTTGTAAATGATTGTGATCGTCTGAAGAATATTAATTTCCATGCATAATTTAGGCTGTGTCATTTAATGGGGTGAAAAATAATTTTTGCAACTTTTCTCAGTGAGGTGTTCTAAAAATATGTGTTTTTACATCAAGAATTCAATTCTGCTGTTATTTTTGCAATTGCACAACGTTTAGCTTGGTATGGTAAATCCACGTCTGATCATATACCCCACAAAAGTCTCTTGTAACCCAAATACTGTTAACTTTATCTTCTCAAAATTACTCCTTGTGCTACAAAAATTAAAGTTTTTTTCTGCATGAATCTTATCTAGCTGAGCAAAAAATGGTATTGATTAAAGGTGTTTTTCTTGCACATACAGAAAAATCTCCCAACGTGTCTGCACCCCTCAAGTCAATGATCTTTTGCACACCAACTCTCCTCTCTTGAATGTCATCTGAACACAAGAGTATCTGGATTATTATTTGACTGAAAGTGTACCATGATGAGCACTGAATGGTTGGCAAAACAGCATCTACTACAGCCTTCTTTTGCAGTCTGACTTGCTGCAGCTGGAACAACACATGACGCAGGCCTTCAATCCAGGAATGTTTTACTTGGATGTTGAACCAGCAAGGGTAGTACACAGCAACAATGTATTCCACTATCATTTTTAAGTTTTGGAGAGTTTTGCTTTTAAAGCCATGTTTTGAAACCCATATTTGACAAAGCCTATTTACAGTTGTCAACCAATGTGAATGGCTTACGGGGCCAATTCCCAGAAGAGCCAGTTCTGTGGGAAGTTCTGTCCTTATTGCCTGTGTGATCCTATATCCATAAGCTTGATCAGTAGAGAGATACTTTACAACACTGTCTCTCAGTGAAATGAGAGGCTCACCAATTGAAATTCTGGTGAATGAAGGATCATTGTCAAGTTCTGTTGTAGTGTCTAGCATGTTGCCAATTTCACCTGCCCATTTGTCTTCCCATCCAATTTTGTGATTAAGTGTCATAGAGTGCACACACCAACCAGATCAACGTCCGGTCAAGCTTGACCTCTACCCAGTGCATGGTACCACCTTCACAGCCAGTATTAACATTTGTAGAATCTCCTCCAATGGCCTTCAAGCTTTTGTCAATGCCTTTCTTCTTCATGAAATACATCAGATTATTTGCAATCACTTGAGCAGGTTTTCCTGTTTTTGAGCCTTTCTCTGAAGTGAAATGATAAAGATATCTTCCACCAGGCTTACTGCACACAGAATAATGTTCTTCTTTGATGGTACTGGGGAATTGCTGGTCTGAATTGTTTGTGTTCAGCATAACTTTAGTTGCATCTATACAGCCATCAAAGAAGATGCATTCTATTTCACCCTTCTTACAGAGCTCATCAAATTCTTGATCTAGGAACTTCATAATTTTTTCCTGGGCTCTCTTGACTTTATTTTGGTCAACTACAAGTCTCTTGTCTTCTTCGGTGATCAAGCCAGCATCTATGAAGGTGGCTGTGGTAATGGCAGCAGTGACACGTAGACCAACACCATGTCTTATGCTCTGCATAGCAACATTTGTTATTTCTAATCTATTGTACTCTGTCTTTTCTTTTGAAGTAGAGGGCATGTGTGTTTGGTCTAAGGCAGGGCTGTCAAACTCATGGCCCGCGGGCTGGATGGAGAATATTTGTAGCTCAGGTTTGTAATGAGGGGTCCTTAGTGCTCTCTGAATGTGGTTGTCTTCTTGCAAGAATTTCATTACCCAAACTAGGTAACATGCTACTACTAGGACTGATGATGTTACCTAGTTTGGGTAATGAAATATCTGCAAGAAAACCACCAAGCTCAGAGAGCACCAAGGACCCCTTAGAATAGCACCTGTTGCAGAATAGTATGCATTTGCCAGAAGGCAAGGGAGAGTTCCTAATTTCTCAAGGCATCCCATTCCACATCAGATGAAGCCACATCTTCTCACATTTTGATTTTTACATTAAATATGTCTCAGGCTCCAAGAATTTAATGCCAGATGTGCTCTCTCGCAAACCAGAGTATTCCCTTGTTCAACAGACTCCAGCACCATCAACAATCATACAACCTTCCAATATCCATCCATCCCCCTGGCTTACCAGCTCCTTCAGAGGAGGCTAAAGCAGATTCATTTTAGACTGAGTCCCTTCTGCCCTTGCCAAGTTCCCATAACTCAGACTTTGAAGTCACAACTAAGGAAGGGGAAAGCAGCACAGAAGAAGGAGGGGGGGCAATATGGAGGGATGGGTGATGTACAAGATGATCAGGCTGAGCCCAAAGGAGGGGTCAAACGCATCATCAGTCATGAGTCCCTTTGTGCCCACAAGAGATCTTAGTGCAGCCCACTCTGAATTCCTGTGATTCTTATCTACCACCAATTTGCTTGGACCATTAGTAGTTCAGATTCTTGTAGAGAGCTTAAGCTTGCAATAAATCTTTATACCCATTTGAACTGCTTGGATCAGCTGATTTCCCTGGGGATTGACAGGATCTCTCTTTAACAAGCTTCCACCCATTGCTTCTTGCCCTGTCCTCGGGTTCTTTGGAGAATAAGTCAACCCCTCCTCCCTTTGACTGCCCTTCAAGTACCAGAAGACAGCTATCATGTTACCCCAATCCTTCTCTTCAATATTCTAGACTTACCTAGTTCCCTTAACTGTGTCAACTTGCAAAGCTTTCCAGACCAGCTTTCAAGTTGCCATAAGCAGGAGTGGGAGAACTGACGAAGCTGCTTGGTTACCCCAATGGAAAATACATTCCACACATGCCTTGTTAAAGATTGCATCCTAGGTTACTGGGATCAGCAGGAGGGGTGGGGTTTTACAGCCCACCAACGTGGTCCATTGGAGAACGTGAATTATGACATGCCCAGGGAGGAAGGGAGGAACAGGGTCATAGGGGCCGGCAATTCACGTAGGGGGTTAGAGCTGACTCCATTTGAGTAATTGCCGGAATGATGCTCCTAATAAATGACTGGATTTCTTTTGAAACTTGGCTTGAGGTTCATGATTTAATTAAGGCATCTTTCAGAAACTTCACAAAGAGTCAGCTCTCCTAAATCAAGCAAGATTGCTGGGCTACCTGAATCCCAGATTCCCAAATCACTCCCTGATATCTGGGGGGCTTGGAGAGAAAATCAGGCAACCATCTATCTGAAGAAAGCCTGCTACAAGCAACTGGAAAAGAGGCAATTCCAGGCTCCAGCAGCCCAACTGCAACTGGTGTGCAGCCTCCCCCAGACATCAAAGCTGAGATGCCCGCTCCAGCAGCCGAAGCAAGAAGGGATGAGTACTGGTGGAGATTAACCCCTAAAGCAGCTGAGGTTGAGTTCCCCCACCCCAATGCCCAGAAAAAGGGGAAGCCCCTGAGTGAACTCGGAAGAGTAGATTGGATGTGGGACTGGGAACAAGCCAGGCTCCCAAAGGTCCTGAGGGAGCCCCTGGGGAGCTCCATAGAGCAACTGAGGGAGGAATTTGACTGCACCACCATTCTGGAGGAGGGGCCATCATGCCAGCCAAAGGAGAGGGGAGGGACAGCTGATCCTTTTGAAGTGAGGAGCCGCAGACTGGAATGCAGCCCCCCTTCTCCACCCGTCAGGAGAAAAAGCCCAGGACTGCATCCAGTGCCCCTCCCACACAGCAGGCAGGCCAGCCTGGGCAGCAACCCCTGCCTTCTCTCCGAACTAGAGCCGAGGAAGAGGGCCGGCTGCATCAAGTGCAGGCTTACAGGGGCCCACAGGAGGAGGGAGGTGCAGCACTGAATGAACCACCCCGATTCAGGGGAAAGTTTGATGGGGACTCAGCTCTATTCCTTGACTCAGCCAAGATTCACCTAGAATGCTATGGGCATCTCTACCCATCCCCCAGAGCCATAGTGAATGCCATCGCAGAAGGGCTAGAGGGAGAAGCAAGGGAATGGCTAGCAGCCCTCCACAAGAGGAGAGCCCCCCAACTGCAAGATGCAGATGACTTCTTACAACTGCTAGAAGCCAGATTTGAGGGGGCAGAGGAGGACCTGTATGCAGAAGATGAGCTCAGAAACCTTATGCAAAGAGGGTGACCCATCAAGGAACACATCCGTGAATTCAGGAGAGTCATTGGGAAGCTACCTCCTTTACCAGAGTGGCTGTTGGTGTACTTCTTCAGAACAAGCCTGGACAAGCAAATCGCCCATGTAACCGCTTACCAGGACATCCAGAGCCGACTCTCCGAGTGGTTCCGAGTGGCCATACAAGTTGACAGTGGGCTGCACGCTAACGACATGAGAAAGCAACCAGACACCAAAGAGAGAGGTCAACCAGACCAGAGACTACCCAGCCAATGGGGAACCACAGCACCACAGCCGGCCCCAAGACCAGCCCTCCCACGAAGTCCGCTGAAATGCTACAGATGCAGGGGGATTGGCCATATAGTATCAGCCTGAGCAACCCCAGCCCCAAAACCAAGGCCAGAGCCACCACCCAGGGCATGACCAGAACGAGGCCCCAAGCATGCCACCAACACATCCCAGAAGGCCATCCAGGCTGCAGAGGTCCCTCCTCACCCAGCCAAAGGGGAGGGGAACCCCAGGCAACAACAACCAATCGCCAGAACCCAACAACAGTGAGGAAAACGACGAGAACAACCCAATGGTGAGTGAACCAGTTCACCATTTCATTTTCCCAATATGCCTCACAGCCCCAAAAATGGGAAGTATACTCCCAAGTATTTCACTTTTTTCACCACTTGTATGTCTAGATTTTCTTTTATCTCTCTATTTTGTTTTTCTGTTGTATTCTTCACCAAAATTTTTGTTTTATCTTTGTTTATTTTCAAACCAGATACTTTTCCATAACCTTCTATCTGTTCTAGTAATTTAGGGCCTGTTATTTGCGGTTCCTCTATAATAAAAACTAAGTCATCGGCAAACGCTTGTAATTTATATTCCTCTTTTTTGACTTTCATTCCTTTTATCTCATCACTCCGTCTAATGTTTCTGTTTAAAACTTCTAGAGTCAAAATAAACAATAATGGTGATAAAAGGCATCCTTGCCTGGTGCCCTTCATTATATTAATCTTTCCTGCCATTTCTCCGTTCATCATTATCTTGGCAACTTGTCTGTCATATATTGTTTTTATACTATTTATAAATCTCTCCCCAAAATCCATTCTCTGTAATTGCTTTATCATAAACTGCCAGTTCACATTATCAAAAGCTTTTTGTGCATCTAGAAACATCAACGCCATTTGTTTTTCTGGGTGAGTCTCATAATATTCCAAGGTATTCAAAATCATCCTCATGTTATCTCTAATTTACCTTTTTGGTAAGAATCCATTTTGATCACTGTGGATATATTCATTTAACCTTTTTTTCAACCTATTTGCCATTATTGAAGCAAAAATCTTGTAATCTCCATACATTTTGGAGTGATGTATCTTCCCTTTTATTTAATTTTTTAAAAAATGTCCAGTTCCTTTCCCACAAATTCCTGGAATCCTTTTTCATTTAATATTGTTGTATTCAAAGTCCATCTTGTCTTTTTCTTTTGCCCTTTCCATACTATTGTCATTGGACTATGGTCAGCCCAAATATTTGAACAAATATTCACTTCTTGCACCTCTTCTATAAATCCAGTTGATATCCATACCATATCTATCCTTGACCATGATAAATGTCTATTTGAATAAAAAGTATATTGCCTCTCCTTCAAATGTTTTTGTCTCCAGATATCTTGGATACTTAATTCTTCTGCCATTGTAGTAAAGGATTTTGGTAATGTTCTTCTAGTTGTTTTATTTGTCTTCAAAGTTTTATAGTCCAAATCTGGGTCTATAACTGCATTAAAATCACCCATTATACAAACATTTTCATAGTTCAATGCTATATTTTTTCTGTGCAATCGACGATAAAATTCTTCCTGCTTTTCATTTGGTGCATACAATGCTATCAAAAGTATTTGTTTAAAGTTCATTTTTATTTCCACCATCAAAATCCTACCTTCCTCATCTTCAAGTATTAATTTAGGTTCTAATTCTTCTTTTATGTATAATACCACACCCCTTTTACTTTGTTGTATCAGTGCTGTAAATAAAACTCCTAATTTGGGATATTGTAATAGTTTTATGTGTTGTTTTCTAATATGAACTTCTTGTAAACATATAATGTCCATCTTCAGAGTATTTAATTTAGTCAATAATCTGTTTCTTTTTATCGCTGCGTTTAATCCATTTACATTTAAGGATATTGCTTTTATTTCTTCTTCCATGTTTACTTGTTACTAGGTTTTAATTTCATTGCCCTCGTCTCTCTTTGTTCGATTGGGTCTTTTGCTCTTGCCCCCTCTCTCCGGGCCCTCTCTTCTTTCACTTTTTCCTCCTTAACCTTTTCTTCATCTTTCTCTTTTGCAACGCCTACAGCTCCCAAGTCTTCTTCCATTGCTCCACAAAGTTGTTGATAAAATACCTTCGCTTTCTCAATTGAATCAAGTCTGTATCTTTGTTCTCTCCATGTCACCATGATCCCTTCAGGTATTAACCATCTAAAACTCACTCCTTTGGATATTAAAAATCTTGTTAAGAATTGGTATTCTCTCCTCAAATCTCTAACTCTTCTAGGTATTTGTCGTAGAACCACAAGTTCTTTATCCTTGTGTTTCAATGCTGTGGTCCTTACTGCTTGAAGTATTTCTGATTTCATCGCTCTCTTTGTAAATCTTACATGTACTTCCCTTGGTAGTTTCTTCCTTACTGCATATCTAGTATAGATTATAAAGGCTTCATCAATCTCATTTAAAATCTTTTCTTTGGGTTGTTCCAAGGCTTCAGCCAAAATCTCTGCAATTATTTCTGGTAAATTTTCTCCTTTTTCTTCTTCTATATTTTGGAAACTTAAGTAAAATTCAGAGCATTCCATTTCCAACAAAATAATTGTCCTTTTGTGGATTTTGTCTACGGAAGCCAGATTTTCAACATTTTTCTCTGTCATTTCCACTTTTTCTTCTACTTTCTTAATTCTCTCCTTGTTCTTCCCCATTATTTCTTTCATTTCTTGCAGTTCCTGTTTAATATCATTGTGGAGTGATTGCATAAATTTGCGCAACTCCATCATTTTGGAAGTTTTCTCCATTTCTGCTGCTGAGGGACTTGGTGCTGGCTGTGTATATTTCTTCATTTCTTCATTTCCACTTCTCCAAAGGCTTAATGCAAATAATTGATAATCCACTTATGGTTTAATTATAATCCAAATGCCTAATTCAATATTTGAATTAGTAGGCAAAAATTTTTTAAAAAAAAGAAAAATAGAAAATAGAAAAATAGAAAAAAGTAAAAATTCTCAAATCATCCCTTCCCTTCAAAAATATAAGGAAAAAAAGAAAAAAGAAAAAGAAAACAAGCCGGAAGAGAGGGAGAAAAAAAATTAACAAAAGATTGTAATCCAACTGTTTTAAAAGGAAAAGGAATAAAAAAATGAAATTTTAAAATCAAAATCAAAAACAAGTGTCCATAAGGAAAAAAAAGGAAAAAGAAAAGTGAAAATTAAAAAAGACAAAAGTTTCTTCTGACTCTTCAATTCTCAATCCACAAAAAGGTAATATTTAAAAAGAGGAAACCAATTATATTGAATTCCATAAAGAAAATCTCTGACCAAAAAAAGAGACAAAAGTAAAAGGTAAAAAGACAAACTTAAAGACTTTTTTTTTGTTCTCGAAGCTGAACTAAATAACCCAGAAAAAAAGGTGAAATAAAATAATATAAAGAATTACAGTCCACAAAGCCAATGTAAAAAAAAAAGTTCCAAAACACGTTTAAAATCTAATCTCTCAACTTTCCACAGCTGTTCTATTATCTTCTTATTTAAAATGTCAAGGTCAGGTATCTGTTAAACATTCTTTAAAATATATGTGTCTTTTTTATTATTTTCTTCTCCACTAGATGGCACTGCAGGATAACTTTCCTTCTTAAACAATGCCACCGATATTTTCACTTCTCTAAAACAAAGTAACTTTTAAGCAATCAACATTGTAATAGTCCATTCAAAAAAGAAAAAATAATAGGTAATCCGTTCAGTCACTCAAAGCTTTAATATCCAAATGTCCAAGTATCCAATTGTTTTTAAAGTCTCCAGATCTTTTTTTTCCAGTAAAAGTTTAATAGAAAAAATTAATGGGCTCTCAGTCACGCTTTCCTTGCTGCCCCAGTTTCCAGATGTGGTTGCGAGCACACACCCGTACCCACTCCTCGCTCTCAGCCTCTCTTCTCCACCCTTTGATCATCCAGTTAGTTTAAGAGAAACTTTCAAGTGATAAAATCAAGTCAGTCTCACCTCGATGTCACAGGCTGATTCTTTACTTTCTCTTCTGGTATGGCCTCCACGGCTTTTTAGCAACTTCCTGGTCGCTTTCCCACCGTGTCCAATTTGAGGAGCTTCTTCTAGTCTTCCTAGGGGGTTTGCAGCCCCCCTGGATCAACCAGTATGTGCTCCTCTTGTTGGTTGTCTCTGCAGGACAACTTAGATCACAAAGGACCCTCAGACATTGGGGATATCGACTACTCTTTAGGAGCCCCTAAAGAGTCCGTCATGCCACTGCTTTGGCCACGCCCCTTCCCACACCAAACGTCTTCTAAAGGAATAAATTGGAATGCTGAAGCGAGGTAAAAATTCCAAATGTCTTCTAAAGGAATTTTTACCTCATTTCGGCCTTCTGATTTATTTAGGAAGTGACAAGGGAACTCACTTTGCTAACCAGGTAATCAAAGAGGTATGTAAAGCCCTCCAAATATCTTTTCTTTTATGTACACTAAGAGCATATGCACCAAGAAAAAATTCCTTGTGTGTCCAACCACACTTGGCCAATAAAGAATTCTATTCTATTCTATTCTATTCAAATAGACCAGAAGCTTCACTGTGCTTTCAACCCGCAATCATCAGGCCACTGTGACCACACAAATTCAACTCTTAAGAATAAAATTGCAGATTCGACCGGAAGCGTCATGGCAAGTCAGTCGGGGAATTAGCGGGCTCCGATGAGCTCCGTGAAAACCCAGACTGACGAACCACTGCCGAGGAGTCTTCAGACCGGAACCGTCCTGTAGGGATGGGGAAGAAGGAGAGGCACCTCAGAAGACCAAGAGGAACAGGCAAGTTCCTCAAAGGTCAGAGGAATTTATCTCCGATTCGGCAGCGGGGGCGGCAGCCATTGTGGCTGTCAAGAAGCTGGAACAACTGGACTAAGTATTGAGCAGGAGCGGTGATTGCAATGGAGTTTTTGAAGCCAGGTGAGTGAAGAGCCAACCCATAGGCGAAATAACAAACAAAAAAAAAAAAATAAACCTGAAAAACCCCCAGCGTAAAAATAGCGGCTAATGGGCATGGGGGGAAGAAAAGAGGATGTAAGCTGAATTTAAAGGGACAAAAAACCCGAAAAGAAAATTGACTATTAAATAAAACTATTTGGAAAATTTTAAGAATTAGAAGAAATAACCCCAAAGTTGGTTAAGGGATTGGAAAGAAAATAAATAGAACCTTTTTCCTGAATGTTAAAAAAAACAAAAGAGAATTGGACATCAAGCCCTGCAACAGAAGTGCTGTATACCTAAAGATAAATAAAAGAAAGAAAAAGAAGGGAAAGGTATTTGTTAAGTTGGGTGAATGAGGACACAGCAAACCAGGCAGTGAGTGACAACAGCTCTGTTTATTAGGGTGAGAACCCAGCAACTGACCTAGGGAAACAGCTCCCTTTATATACCTTGCAGCTGTGGTGGTCAGCCAATCAGCTGAGGGTCAGTTAATTCAAACTGCCCGCCAAACAAACCTATTTACATAACACTCCTCCCCTCCCAGAAGTCACTTTGGGTGTTATTTGCATACAAAGTCTTTCAGGTGACCAGGGCGTGTACGTAGCCTGGTCGACCTGCGCAGTTCAGTCGGAGGGGCGGCATCGAGCAGGTCGGAGGGACTCCCTGTTTCTCCCTGCTCCGCCAATGGAAACTCCGAGATCTCCTCGTGGGCGGCAACTTCTTCGGCTGGCGGGAACTCCTTGCTGGGATGGCTCCAGACACCAGGATCGTCAGCTAAGTCCTCCGCTGCACTCGGGCTTGACTTAGTTTGTTGTTCTGGCTGGTAGTCAGGGAGCGGTTCGTTGAAGTTTTCCTCGGCGTCTGTTGCGATTCGCCTTCGCAGTTGGTCTATGTGCCTGCGCCAAACTCTCCCGTCCCCCATGTCTACCCTGTACGATTTGGGCCCCGTAATCTCCGTGATTGTCCCTGCTTCCCAGAGTGGGCCCTTCCCGTAGTTTCTGGCGTGGACTGGAGTCCCTATGGTGAACTCCCTGAGTTTCCTCTCCCCCCCCCCTTGAAAACCTCAGGGGAAAAATTGGGATTTAGCCTATCCAGTACCCCTCGGAGCTTCCTCCCCATGAGTAGTTCTGCCGGGCTTCGGCCTGTGGCTGTGCAAGGCGTGGAATGCTGGGCTGTTAGGAACCGAACTATCCTTTCCTGCCAGTCTCCGGGGCCTAGGCGTGAGAGGGCCTCTTTGGCCGTTCTTACGAATCTCTCAGCCTGTCCATTACTAGCTGGATGGAACGGGGCCGAGAGGACGTGTCTGACCCCCAACTCCGCTAAATACCCTTCGAACTGTGTGGCCGTGAACTGGGGCCCATTATCTGACACTAAGATGTCCGGTAACCCATGTGTAGCGAATAACTGCCTCAGTTCCCTAATAACTGCGTCAGTGGTAGTGACCTTCATGAGCTTAATTTGCAGCCACTTGGAAAAGGCATCTACTATGACCATGAATGTCTGCCCGTGAAATGGCCCCGCAAAATCTATGTGGATTCTGGACCAGGGTCCCTTGGGTCTTTCCCACTCCCTCACTGGTGCCGTTGGTGGATCTGGCCTAGACTCTTGGCAGGGCTGACACCTCCCCAGCCACTCGGTAATGTCTGCGTCCATGTTGGGCCACCAGACGTAGCTCCTGGCTAGTCCTTTCATCCGTACAATTCCCAGGTGCCCCTCATGCAACAGTGTTAAGACCTTTTCCCTTAAGCACAAGGGAACAACAACCGATTCACCCCATAGCAAACACCCCCCTTGCATTGTTAGTTCGTCCCGTTTGCCCGCGTACTGTTTGAATTTCCCGCTCCCAGTCCTTTCCGGCCACCCCCTTGTCACCCAACTTGCAACCGTCCGTATCACGTAGTCTTTGTTGGAGGCTCTGGCTACCTCTGCTGATGTGATGGGCCCCAAGTCCAAAATGTCTATCAGCAGGATGGGGATGCCAGGTGTGGGGTCATCCAGCTTGTCTGGTAGTGGGCAGCGGCTGAGTGCATCGGCGTTTCCCATGTCCGCCCCTGGTCGATGTACCAGGCGATAGGAGTAGGCTGCGAGGAAGATGGCCCAGCGTGTCATCCTGGGCGGTAGGGCTGCCGGTGTTGGTCGGTCTCCCGCGAGGAGACCCAGGAGCGGACGATGGTCGGTGATCAGGTCGAAATCCCTCCCAAACAGATATTCGTGGAACTTCTTGACTCCCAAGATGGCAGCGAGGGCCTCTTTGTCAAGCTGACTGGAATTCCTCTCGGCGCTTGACAGAGTTCGGGAATAGTAGGCGATGGGCGCCTCTAGGCCATTCGGGAGTCTATGGCTCAGGACGGCTCCCACGCCGAAAGGGGATGCATCACAGGCTAAAACAAGGGGAAGCGTTGAGTTGTATTGAATCAAGAAACTCTCGGCTGATAGCAATTTCTTGATATTTGCAAACGCCCTGTCCTCGGCCTTCCCCCAGGTCCATGTGGACTTTTTGGCTAACAGTCTGTGTAGGGGTTCAGCCACTGTTGCCTTGTCCTTTAAAAAGATCGCATAAAAGTTAAGCAATCCCAGGAACACTTGTAGTTCCGCCTTGTCTTTAGGGGTGGGGGCCTCTTGGATTGCCCTGATTTTACTTTCGGTGGGGTGTATGCTGGTGCCATCTACTCGGTACCCCAGGAACTCTACGGAGGGGACAGCGATCATGCATTTGTTGCGTTTGACCCGGAGTCCAGCCTTTCTGAATTTTTCTAACACCATTCTCAGCCTCCCCCCCCCCCAGTTGTTGCTCGTCTTCCGCCGTGATGAGTACATCATTGAAATAGGGGACTACCCCGGGAATCCCTTGCAGTAGCCGCTCCGTCGTACTTTGAAAAAGTCCGGGGGCTATGCTGACTCTGAATTGTAGGCGCGTGCACTTGAAGGCACCTCTATGTGTTACGATAGTCTGTGCTTCTGCGGTAGCGCCATCTACCAGTAGCTGCTGGTATGCCTGCGCAAGATCTAGTTTGGCGAAGATCTTGCCGGGGCCCAGGGAATGCAGGAGGTGGTGCACGATTGGGACCGGATAAGTGCTCTGTTGCAGGGCCTTATTAATTGTGCATTTATATGCGCACTGACCCATCCGGTTTCACGGGTGTCACAATCGGGGTCTCCCATTTGGCGTGGTCGACTGGCACGAGCACCCCTTGCTTTATTAGCTTGTCCAATTCAATGTCTATTTTGGGCTTTAGGGCGAATGGCACCCTCCTAGGCTTTAAACGGATTGGGGCAACGTTGGGGTCGAGGTTGAATGAAATAGGGGTCCCCACATACTTGCCAAGCCTTTCGTCGAACACGTCCTGGAACTCCTGCATCAGGTTGTCCCTCAGGGTGCTCTGGATGTTCCTCACTCCGGTGAATCCCATGCCCAGGGCTCGAAACCAGTCCATGCCCAGGAGGCTGAGGAGCTTGCCGCTGACGATGGTGAGAGGGAGCCTCTCGCTGATCTCCCCATATTGTACTTGGAACTCACCTATTCCCTCGACTGGGATGCAGTTCCCTTGGTAGTCCTTAAGCCGGCGTCACTGTGGTTGGAGCTGTTGCTTGTATGTGCTGGGGATGGCTTCCTTGAGGTTGGCCCACGACATGATGGATATGGGGGATCCCATGTCAATCTCCATCTGGCACTCACAACCCTTGATCTCGACCACGGTGTAGGTCTTCTCGCCGGGTGATGTGCAGGTCTAGCCGATGCGGATGGTGTAGGCCTCGATGTCTTCGATTTTCGCGCCCTTCCGGTTTCCGCCATCTTTATTGGATCTCTGGTGCGGCGCCCTTTCGGATTGGCTGGTTAGGCCACGTGGTTTGTGGCCCTTCGCTT
The DNA here is from genome assembly GCF_029215685.1 of Pituophis catenifer annectens. Lineage (NCBI taxonomy): Eukaryota > Metazoa > Chordata > Lepidosauria > Squamata > Colubridae > Pituophis > Pituophis catenifer. Next base: position 21,887,041 of record NW_027256885.1, read on the forward strand.
GCTTGGCTCTGCAGACTCAAGCGATGTGCCCCTTTTTCTCGCAGAACCGGCAGATTGCGTCCCGGAATTTGCAGTTCGGCCAGGGGTGGGGGCCTCTGCAGCTGGCGCAGTCGTCTCTGGGTCCCCGTCGGTCCGGCCTGGACTGCTCGGTGCGGTAGACTTCTCCCTCAGACTCCCCTTCGCTCTCGGTGCTCACGGCCTCACGGTGTACGGTCGCTGACCTCTGTGCTGTCCGGCCATGGATGGTCCCCTGCAGTCTTTCGGCGGCCTTCACAGACGACTTTTGCGCTCTTGCCTCATCTAGGGCGATGTGCAGGGTCAGGTTCGATCTCGCAAGTAGCCTCCTTTGTAGCCGGCCGTCTCTCACTCCGCAGATTAGTTGCTCTAGGAGCATCTCATCTAGGTCTCGGTATTTGCACTGGTTTGCGGCCTTACGCAGGGCGGCGACGTACTCGCTGATCGACTCGCCGTCCTGCTGTAGCCTCTGCCGGAACTCATAGCGTTGGATGTATTTGGAAGGCGTTGGGGCATAGTGGTCTTTCAGCAGGGTCTGTAGCATTGACCATGATATGGTGTGGACCGAATTTGGCTCCGCCAGGGCTTCGGCTGTGTCGAACACTCGCGGTCCGCAGTGGCTCAGGAACAGGGCCTTCTTCCTTACGTCCGGTAGTCCCTGCAGGTCGTTGGCCACCATGAAGCACTCGAACCGGGACATGTAGGACCCCCACTTCTCCTCCTCGAGGTTGAAAGGCGCTGGCGGGGTGTAGGCGGACATCCTTCGCGATTCTTCTGTGCTCCGCTCACTCGCCTGGCTGGATTCTGTGGTTGGTTGTTCCGCTTCTCTCTCGGAACATGATTTCAGCTCTTTTCGGTTGTGGCTTCAGCTCTTTCCTTGGCTGCTGGCCTCAAAATCCCACCTTCGTCACCAATGTTAAGTTGGGTGAATGAGGACGCAGCAAACCAGGCAGTGAGTGACAACAGCTCTGTTTATTAGGGTGAGAACCCAGCAACTGACCTAGGGAAACAGCTCCCTTTATATACCTTGCAGCTGTGGTGGTCAGCCAATCAGCTGAGGGTCAGTTAATTCAAACTGCCCGCCAAACAAACCTATTTACATAACAGTATTGTTCAATTTGGACTGGACTATAAAATTGATTTGGTATTTTCAAAGTTAAAAAGAAGAAAAAAGAAGCTATTAAAGATTGTTAATGTGGATTGATACAAAATGGATACTTTGTTAGACAAGAGGAATTGTGGATTGTAGAGAGAGATCTTCAGGAGAAAAAAGATCATTGCAATTTGGAACCTTTGTTTTGGAAAATTTTGAACTGCATTAGTGATAACAGTCGTGAGACCTTCTGGGGAGGATTGTTTTGTCTGCAAGCGGCTTGACTTTGGGGAAAAAAGGAAAACAATGAAAGTTTTAAAACTGGAACAATATCAACACAGAAAGAATAAAATGGCACAGGAAATTAGAGAAATGATGGAAATGATGTACTCATCATGGAAAGCGGAAATAAGAGGAATAATTACAATGTTACATGGAGAATCGAAACTTGAGGACACAAAAATTGAGATAGAGCATGCTCAAGCTGACAAGGAAATAAAGACGGAGAAGCAAGACACAGAGACTGAAAATAAAGAAGAAGATAAAGACAATGAGATTAATTTTGGAAAATTAATTGAATATGTGGATATTAATAATAAAAAGGAGGTTTCTAGAGATTACATTGGGATTAACAATGGAAAAAACAGAAAGGGCAGAAAGAGACAAAGAAGGAAAGAAGGGTGGAATAGAGAGAACATAAAAAACTTAAATGATTACACTGGGATTAACAGTGAAAAGATAAAAAAGAGAGGAAAAGGATGGAAAACAACAGGAAATGCAGGGCAAAATAGAAGAGTCCAGGACTGTGAAGTACAGAATGATTACACTGGGATAAACAGTGGGATAAACAGTGGGGAGATAAGAAAAGGAGAAAAGAGATGGGAAACAATGGGAAATTTAGGGCAAAATAGGAGAGTTCAAGATTTTAAAGCACAAAAGAAAAAAGGGCAAAGAAAAAGGCAAAAAGAAAAATGGGAAGGCAGAAAAAGAAATGAAAGAGAAATATGCTATATATATTTAGAATTGAAATATGAATTGTAGCAAGAAATAAATGGGAAATCATATGATTGCAGAAATGAAATGAATAATAATGGGAATATTTTTATTTGTATTTTTGAAATTTAGACAATGATAAGGTTTTTTTTAGAAATATGAATAAGTTTAAACTGTAATAATTGAAATACCTTTAATGGTATATGGTGGTGAAAGTAGAAAGGATTAAGTTGTGGCTTTGAGTAATATATGACGAAAGCTTTATGATTAGAGGATAACAGCTAGAACATTTTTAAATTTAATTAGGGAAACTGTAATGATTGAAATATTTTTAATTGTATATTGTGATGAAAGCAGAAATGATTAAGTTGGTTTGGAGGAACATATAGGGAAAACTATTTGGTTTATTAGGAGAGTTTAAGATTTGAAAATGAGTAATATAGGGGAAAGCTTTATTTAACTAGGGAAATTGTAATAATTGAAATACTTTTAATTGTATATTATAGTGAAAGCAGAAATGATTAAGTTGTGGTTTGGAGGAACATATGTGGAAAACTTTGGTTTATTATTATCATGTAAACATAATTAATTGATTTATAAGAAATTGGATTGCATGAAAATGGAAATAATTGGAATATTCATGTTCATATTGATTAATACTGTATATAAATGAAGAAAAAAGATAGTTAGATAACTAACTGATTTATGCTAAAATGTTGGATTTGTATTATCAAAAGAAATGTATGTTATAAAATAAGTGGGTTTATTATTTCTATAAGAATTGAACAATTGTAATACTACATAACTAACTAAGTTGAGGAAAAATAGATGACAATGGGAAGGGGTATAACATAGAACAGAAGGGAAAAACTGAATTTGGTTAAGATTAGAGATGAGAATGAAGGGTAATATTGGTTCTTAAAAAAAAATAGATGAGAAATAAATATGGCAAAAAGGAAATATAGAAATTGTAAATTTAATTGAAATGACTAAACATTGTTTAAATTTGTGAATCGGCCAAATACTCTGTTCAAAGAAAATACATTGTATGTTTGTATGTGTGTTTGTCTAAAAAATAAAAAAAAACTTTTAAAAAAAGAATAAAATTGCAAAATTGTGCGAGGAAACCAACCTGAAATGGCCTGACTGCCTCCCGTTGGCCCTAATGTCTATGAGAATGACTCCTTCCAAGGTGTATTGTATTTGTTTATTGAATAGCCCGAAGGCCTTTTCAAACAAAACAGAAAAGAAAAAGGGAAAAAGACAAAACAGTTACAGAAATAACAATCTAAAAATATATGATATATGACATTAAAATTTTACAATATCAGATTTCAAGGTCACTGGCCTTTCTCCCCATGAAGTGATAATGTGCCGACCCATGAGGATGCTAGCCTCATCCCCATCCACTGGGCAGTTGCTCGACATCCATGCTGTGGACAGTGTCATGCTGGACTATTGATGTGCTCTCATCATCACTCTAAAGTCCTGTCTGTCAGGGTTCCAAGTAACACCCCCAATGAAAGAAGATTCCGAGGCTTGAAGTTCCTCAAAGTTCCATTTTATTAGAGATGTCATATTGGCACATCTGGGAAAACCGAACTGAATGCAACCAAAGAAAAGCAAGGTCTGAGGCAATAGGCGTGAAAATTACATATAGAAAACATCCCTAAAACCCTTCCCCAAACCGTCCAGTCAGGATTATCCAATCCACATCCCCCACAGGGGTCATGTGGGGTGCAGCGTCCGATGGTGCCATCCTCCTGGTATGCCACGACGGTTGACCTTGAGTAGTTACCAGCTTCAAAGAAAACACTGAAGAAAACTTTCTCTTCTCTTCTCCACCAGCTCACTTCCCCCCTCCCAGACATTCAAACAGCTCCCCCCTCCCCCGTTACAATGGCAGCCGAGCAAGCAAGCAATGAAAAAGCGGAGGCTGACACTGCCAGTTGTTCCGATGGGCCCTTTGGGAGGGTTCCCTGCATGGGCAGTGCTTCTATTTGCTGGTGTGGAGAAGGTTGGGGTCCCCTTGCTATCCTCAGTCTTCGGCTGCCCCCTTGCCACCAGATTGTCGGGCCCCACTTGTCTAGCCAGGAGAGTCCCAGTATGACTGTGTCTGTCATTTTGGGGGCTATTATGAATCAAATTACTTCCCAGTGATTTGCTAACTCTAGCTTCACTGGTTCGGTCAGGTAAGTGGCATAGGCATCCCCAAATAGGGACCCATCGACCTGTTCGAACCTGATCGGGTGGGCCAGTCTTTTTGCTCTGATCCCCAGTTTCAGGACCGTGGTTAGGTTGATCAAGCATCTAGTGCAGCCTGAGTCTATTAGGGCTTGAAAAGTCCCCTGGGTTCCTGTTTTTGGGGCTGTTAGGCATATTGGGAAAACGAAAGGGTGGACTGGTTTACTCACCATTAGGTCGTTTTTGCCCTCGTCCTCACTGTCGTAGGAATCCGGTGACTGGTCATCATTGCCTGGGGTTCCCCTCCCCTTTGGCTGGGTGGGGAGGGACCTCTGCAGCCTGGAGGGCTTTCCAGGATATGTTGGTGGCACGCCTGGGGCCTCATTCTGGTCGTGCCCTGGGTGGTGGCTCTGGCCTTGGTTTCGGGGCTGGGGTTGCGTATGCTGATGCCATGTGGCCTATCCCCCCGCATCTGTAGCATTTCAGCGGACTTTGTGGGAGGGTTGGGTTTGGGGCCAGCTGTGGTGCTGTGGTTCCCTGTTGGCTGGGTGGTCTCTGGTCTGGTTGACTTCTGCCTTTGGTGTCTGGTTGCTTTCTCATGTTGTTGGCGTGCAATCCACCGTCAACTTTTATGGCTACTCGGAACCACTCAGAGAGTTGGTTTGGGATGTCCCAATAGTCGGTTACCTGGGCAATTTGCTTGTTCAGGCTTGTTCTGAAAAAATGAACTAACAGCCACTCCGGCAAAGGGGGTAGCTTCCCAATGACTCTCCTGAACTCACGGATGTGTTCCTTAATGGGTCGCCCTCTCTGCTTTAGGTTTCTGAGCTCATCTTCTGTGTACGGATCCTCCTCCGCCTCTGTTCTGACCTAGGCTTCCCAAGAGCATGAAGAAGACTCCTTGTCCCAACAAAAATCCCTTTTTATTAAGTTACTGTGAATTCTTCTCATTCACATCCAGCAAAGTCTTTCAAGGGAGAATTTACAGTCACAGACCTTATCTGGCTTGGAGAGCTGCCAGGCCGATATCTTCAAAACTGGGCAAGGAGTCTCAGAGAGTCACGAACCAATTAAGTGAACTAATTGTCTCCTGCAAACTCCACTCCCCTTTCGCTCCTCTTTTATTCCCTCTGGGAGGGGCCATTCATCGTCCACCTGTGGCCTTATTCCCAAGTCAACCCTTGTTCTTTAGCTGTTCCCTTCGTCTGGCAACTCTGTGCATGCACACACTGGGAACAAGCTCCAGCTGTTCGTCTGACTCACTGATGTCTGACTCTGAAGGCAACTGATAACTGGCATACGGCCCTGGCCCCCTCTCTGCCTCCAATGCAGAGCCCTCATCAGAGCCTTCCCCAGACTCCAGGACTGGCCCATGTTCCTCCCCAACCTCCTCACTGTCCGAATCTGCTGCCAGCTCTGCTGGCCACTGGAGGGCCACAACAGCCTCCTCAAATCTGGCCTCTAGTTGTCGTAGGAAGTTGTCTACGTCTGAAGCACTGAAATATGAAATCTTCAAACTTTAGGTTTTTTTTCCCCCCCAGTGGGGCTAAAATTAAGGATTGAAAGGGGAAAAAGTTGTTGAAAATCAAAATTCAGTGTTTTTTTTCCAGTGGGGGTAAAATTAAGGATTGAAGGAGGGGTGGAAAGTTGTTGAAAATTTTCCCAGTGTCACAGGTGTGTGTGTGTGTTATTCCATATTAGTAGATTGGTTTACAATTCATGTTGAGGGCTTGAAGTTTGATTTGTTCACCAAGTACATTTCAATGAATAAAAAATAGTAAGTTAAACTTGTTACAAGCCAAAAGCATCATTTAACATTTTTTAATGAATGTTCCAGTGATGTGACTTATGGCTGGCATTTTAGGTATTTTATGGGGCAGGGTGTCTATCCAGATGAAATGGTTAAAAAATGAGGAAGCTTCTTTTTCTCTATATTTGTTGTTTACCAATTTTGCTAGAATGTACATTAGTCCATCTTGAAAACATGGATGTGAGAGGAGAAGAAGGAAGTGTTATCTTGAGCATCCTGACATAATTGTGTGCAAAATATGCAAATGTTGTCATTTGCATGAATTACAACACCTTTGTAAAAGAGAACCCTCTCCCCAGGAATAAGCCTTCTTGAAAATAAAACAGATAATCACCAGGAGGCAAAAGAAAAATCCCCATTAAAATAAAAACAGACAAGTCTTTTCCCATCTCCCTTTAGCCACTAAGTATGTAGCAAAGCGATCTCTGACAGATGAAAAATGATTAACAAGAGACTGAAAGTGATCACCCAGGCTAAGGATAAATTAGGAACACAAAACACCCATATCCACACAAATCCTTTTACCTTATGGATTAGCCACACTATACACAACAAAAGGAAAATTTATAATCTCAATTTAGATATTTCCGCCAACATCAAAAACATGGAAAAAACACATCCTCACAAACATATCAACACACTGAAGACAAAGTGTTATGTATGTATCTATTTTGTGCGGGAAATTCAAATGTACAGTGAATTCTGATTGGTTTTTGGTTGCCCCTGAAAAGTATATAAAGAGGGCTGTTGCCTGTGTTCCTTTGCTGAAGTCTCACCCTGAATTAAAGAGCTGTTGTTACTAGCCTGCTTGTGCCTCTCGTTATTCCCGCGCTACAACATTGGCGACAAAGGTGGGATAGAGGCCACAAGAGACAAATCAAAAAGAGCTTGGAGTTTCAGCCAGGATGATTAGCGAACATGGAGACACGGCATGTCTGCCTACGTTCTGCCAAAACCCTTCGACCCGACCCGAGAGAAGTGGGGATCGTATCTGACCAGGTTCGAGTGCTCCCTGGAAGCGAGCGAAATGTAAGGGCTCTCTGCAAACAGAAAAAGGGCCCTGTTCTTAAGCCACTGCGGGCCAGACGTATTCGAGATGGCTGAATCCCTCTGCGAGCCAACCCCAGTTCAGACGGTTCCCTGGGACGTCCTTCAGGCCAACCTGAGAGCCCACTACGCTCCAGTTCCATCTAAATTCGTTCAGCACTACGAACTCTGGCAACGAGTTCAAAAAGAAGGAGAACCGGTCAGTGCTTATGTGGCCGCGCTTCGAAAAGCCGCAACGCATTGTGACTACAGAGACTTAGACGACGCGTTGCTTGAACAACTGATTTGCGGGGTTCGAGATACCCGGTTACAAAGGCGTCTTCTAGCCAAGCCAGACCTAATGCTAGCTGGCGCGCTAGACGAAGCCCGAGCACACGAGGCATCAACGAAAGCTTTGGAAGCGCTGCAGCGACCCAGTTCAAGCAAAGACGGGCTGAAAACAGCCCCCGTCCACAGAGAAGAGGTGTGAACCAGCACAGAGGAAGAGTCGGACGAGGACGTCTTCCATACAGAAAAGAAATCGAGCGAACAAACCCGCCGCCACGAGAACTGCTCTAGCTGTGGCGGGGATCACGAGAGACATTCGTGTAAATACAGAGAAGCCATTTGCAGGCATTGCGATAGAAAAGGCCACCTAGCACGAGTTTGCAGAGCGCAATTTCCGCATAGTCGAAAGCCACATGACTACCGCGACGAACCAGAACCGGCTCGTTGAAAACAGCCAATCAAAGATGACGGCGCGAGAAAACAGTGTGAACCTCAAAAGCGGGAGACCTACAGCACGAGAATCGGCCAAGCCAGCACAACCGACGAGGAAAAAGTCTACACGAAAGTAGAAATCAATGGCAAATCGTGCGAAATGGAAATCGACACTGGGTCTACGTTATCAATCATGTCCTGGTCAACACTCAAGGCACTCCTGCCCAAGCTTCAGAAGAACCAGCTGTCCCGTCAGAAAATCCGCCTACTCGACTACCAGGGAAACCGAGTTCCCGTTGAAGGCGTGGGCATGTTCCGGGTCACCTACGGCGAGTTCCAGAAAGAGCTGCCCCTGACCGTCGTTAGCAAGCCCCTACCAAGTCTACTGGGCATGAAATGGTTCCGGGCCCTTGGCATGGGCTTCACGGGCATTCACAGCATCAGCGGATCATCACTTAAAGAAACCCTGCTCCATGAGTTTCGGGATGTTTTCGAAGAGACTCTAGGCAAGTACGTGGGGACCCCTATATCCTTTAATTTAGACCCCAACGTAGCGCCAATCAGACTGAAAGCAAGACAAGTTCCATTTGCTTTAAAGCCAAAAATTGATGCAGAGTTCGACAAGCTCATTAAGCAAGGGGTGCTAGTTCCCATAGATCACACTAAGTGGGAAACCCCAATAGTCACGCCCGTAAAATCTGATGGATCAATTAGAATTTGTGCCGACTATAAATGTTCGATTAACAAGGCGTTGCAGCAGAGGGCCTATCTGGTTCCGATAGTCCACCATCTACTACATTCCCTGGGGCCTGGCAAGCTATTCGCAAAACTAGACCTTGCGCAGGCGTACCAGCAACTGCCAGTAGATGACGCTACGGCAGAATCACAGACAATAGTAACTCACAGAGGTGCCTTTAAATGCACCAGGCTTCAGTTTGGGGTCAGCATCGCCCCAGGACTCTTTCAAAGCACAATGGAGCGCCTTCTACAGAGCCTCCCAGGTGTCATCCCGTATTTCGATGATGTTTTGATTAGTGGCCAAGACGAGATTCAGTTAGGTCAGAGGGTTAGACAAGTCCTAACGAGGTTCAGAGAAGCGGGACTTAAACTCAAGCGAACAAAATGCAAGATAGCGGTTCCGTCAGTGGAATTCTTAGGCTACAGAATCGACGGCACGGGCATTCACCCCACAGAAAGCAAAGTTAGGGCCATCCAAGGCGCGCCCACCCCCAAGTCGAAATCCAAACTGCAGGCTTTCCTGGGCCTTCTCAATTTCTATACGATGTTTCTGAAACACAAAGCCACCGTTGCGGAGCCTCTGCACAGGCTCCTTGGAAAAAACATTCCGTGGCTTTGGGGCAAGCAAGAAGCGGCTGCATTCAGCGCTGTAAAAAGACTTTTGTCTGAGGACAGTTTCCTCATCCAATACAATTCCGAACTACCTCTAGTATTGGTCTGTGACGCTTCCCCCTTTGGTGTAGGCGCGGTTTTAAGCCATAGACTGCTGAACGGGTTAGAGGCGCCCATCGCCTATTACTCTCGCACTTTGTCTAGTGCTGAAAGAAACTATAGCCAACTAGATAGGGAGGCACTAGCGGCTGTAGCTGGGGTCAAGAAGTTTCACGAGTATTTGTTTGGCCGCACTTTTGAACTTATTACGGACCACCAGCCTCTTTTGGGACTTTTGGCTGGTGATAAACCGACCCCGGCTGCTCTTTCCCCCCGGATGACCAGATGGTCCATTTTCTTAGCCGCGTACTCGTACAGACTGCTCCACCGGCCGGGCAAAACCTTGGGCCATGTTGACGCCCTCAGCCGATGCCCTTTGCCTGAATTGTTGGACAATCCGACCCCGGAAGCCCCGATTTTACTGCTTGACATTGTTTCCCCGGGCCCCATTTCTTCAAACGAGGTGGCGAGGGTTTCTGCCAGAGACTCTGTTTTGCGCACTGTAATGGGCTGGGTTACGAGGGGTTGGCCTACCAAGGTGGACGGTGGTGACTTTCAATTGTACTTTAACAAAAAAAATGAACTGTCAATGTTGGGGGGTTGCTTGTTGTGGGGAGACAGGGTGGTCATTCCTTCGCGGTTAAGGCACAGAGTTCTGGAAATGTTGCATGAGGGACACCCTGGAATTGTTCGCATGAAAGGCCTAGCTCGTAGTTATGTTTGGTGGCCACATCTCGACCAAGATGTCACTGAGTGGGTGGGGAAGTGCAGGCCCTGCCAGGAGTCCAGCCCAGATCTGCCCATAGCTCTCGTTCGGGAATGGGAAAAACCAAAAGGGCCATGGGGGAGGATTCACATTGATTTCGCTGGCCCGTTCCACGGCTAGAACTTTCTTATTATTGTAGATGCATATTCGAAGTGGCTCAAAATTGCCCTAATGCCATCTACCACTTCTGAGGCCGTAATCAAAGTACTCAGAAAACTATTTGCAACACACGGGTTGCCGGACACCCTGGTATCTGACAATGGGCCCCAATTCACGGCAACTCAATTTGAAGGCTACCTAGCCGAATTAGGCATTAGACATGCATTATCCGCTCCTTTTCATCCGGCTTCTAATGGCCTTGCAGAGAGATTTGTAAGAACGGCCAAAGAAGCTCTTTCCCAGCTTGATGCAGGGGACTGGCAGGCTAGAATAGATGAGTTCTTAGCGGTACAGCACGCCACCCCATGCCCCACCTCGGGCCGAAGCCCAGCCGAGCTCTTAATGGGCCGAAAGCTAAGATGCGTTCTCGACCAACTGCATCCCAATTACTCCCCCGATAGCTTCAGGGGGGAAGGGGGAGGACTAAGACAGTTCCAAGAAGGAACACCAGTTTTTGCTAGAAGTTACACCAATGGGCCCTTATGGGTAGAGGGAACCATCGTAGGAATTACCGGCCCAAAGTCATATACAGTCGATATAGGGCATGGTAAAATCTGGAGGAGGCATATAGATCAATTGCGGAAACGTTTGCAAAACGAAAACTCATGTCCTAACTTTCAAGGTCTTCCTGACACAGCTACCTCAAGCCCGAGTAAGCCGGAATACTTATCTGGCAACCCTGAGTTCCAGCGCCGCCCCAGCGAGCCGACACTCCCAGCCGGAGATAGCCACACCTCCGGAGAAATCCAGGAGGTTCCATTGGCAGAGCCGGGAGAGACGGGAGGTCCCTCCAACCGGCTCGACGCCTCGCCAACAACTGAACTGCGCAGGTCAACCAGGATTAAGACATGCCCTGGTCACCTGCGTGATTTTTTATGTAAATATGTAAATAGATAGAATAAGTGCCTTCTGGGAGTGGAGGGGTGTTATGTATGTATCTATTTTGTGCGGGAAATTCAAATGTACAGTGAATTCTGATTGGTTCTTGGTTGCCCCTGAAAAGTATATAAAGAGGGCTGTTGCCTGTGTTCCTTTGCTGAAGTCTCACCCTGAATTAAAGAGCTGTTGTTACTAGCCTGCTTGTGCCTCTTGTTATTCCCGCGCTACAACACAAAGGACTCAGAAACAGATAAAAACTCACTTGCTCACTACCCCAATTTGCCAGCTGCCCCCAAGAATTCACTTTGTGAATTTCCCTGCAGAAAAACAAATGGACCCAAAAAAAAAAAAGCAATAGCACTCCCTTTGTGTAGAAACCTAGCAATTAAGGGAATCTACAGTAGTTCAGTATTGCCTTCATGGCAGCCTTAAGCAGGTGGCATACTTTATACGGTTGGAGATAGCAGAAAAAAGATCAAATGAAGGCAAATGAAGACTGAAAGTTTGCAATCAAACTAGAGACATGAAGCAAATCAATGGGCTACAGATTGAATTTGGAAGATGGAAACCAATGAACCTGGAACTATTAGAAAGTTTTGAGGGTTGTTTAAGTTACTGTTTCTCAACCTCAGCCACTTTAAGATGTGTGTACTTCAACTCCTAGAATGCTGGCTGAGGAATTATTATTATTATTTTGCATTTTACCTGAGACATTCACTCTTTAAATTGGAGACTTTTCTGATGTTCAGGAAAAATACTACCAGCCTCCAAGTTGTAAGGCACGGAAATTGTGGTGATGCTATTTACTAAATCAATGGAGGATTCAGATGGAAAACAGGAGCTTCAGACTTAATGTGAGCATGCTTACTTTCTCTATCAGCAGCTCTTTAGAGAAGCTGTTGGTCTTCCCAGTTTTACAGTAGTTTCAGCTATTTTTCTTAGGAAAACAAATAGAAAATGGTTATGGAAGGGTGGATAGACTTAACAGACATAGAATTGATTTTTTTTTACAGGAGGTTTGTCAGTATATAAAGAATTTATGAACTGGAATAACCATGGCAACAAGCCAGCCAATGGGAACTGTTTTTTGACTGAGACACAGGATTTGCTGTGAGAGCCATGTGAGCACTTTTTAGTCTCGGTGTGGCTTAGCTATTCTGTGTTCTGAGTTTGTTCTCTCTACCACGTTGCAAGAGCTGCATAGGTATTGTTTGCTTGTATCTGTTGTGGCCCGTCAGTGGCCTGTGCAGATTGTAGCTGATCCCGACAACGAGGAGGCTGGTGTGGTGCTGCGCCAGCAGCCTGTGCAGCTGGCGCTTGAGTCGGACAGTGAGGAGGCTGGAGAAGATGTGGTGCCAGAGGCAGGGATTCAGCCAGGGCCTTCAGAAGCTCCAGAAGCTCATTTAAGTGAAGAGGATGAAGAGGAGGAGCCTCTTCTCAATGCACGGGCACGCAGAGCTGCCAAAAGGCAGGAGTGGCTCCTCAGGAAGAGGTCTCCTCGAGAGTAAGGCTTGGGGCTAATTGGCCACTCCCTTAGCCTATTTAAGGAGGAACTCCGCTTGCAGCAAGCTGTAGGGAACAACTTTAGTTCACTCTCCTTCGTGTCTGCATTCTCTGCAAAATTGCTTCTGGGCTTTCTGCCAACTCTAGTAAGACTGTGATTACCTTATCTTAGAATTCTTGTAGGCTGTTAAGACAGTTTATTAACAGCCTTTGCTTGATAAAGACTGAGTTATTTGAGTAAAATAAGCTTTGTATAGAGTTTGTGTGTGTTGCGTTCTTTGGGGACTGTAGCTGGGGTAGAACAGTTTGTTCCCTACCCAAAAAAACACACACACAAACCTTGATTACGATGGAGCAGCTGAGAGAAGAGAATGTGCAGCTTCGGCAGCAGTTAACTATGATGGCTGGCCAGCTGGCTCAGCTTCAAGCCCAAATGGCTTCATCTCCTCCTCCTCCTCCTCCTCCTCCTCCTCCTCCTCCTCCTCCTCCTCCTCCTCCTCCTCCTCCTCCTCCTCCCCCTTGAAACTGCCCAGTAGCTGTGCCTGATAAGTTTGCTGGTAATTTGGAAATGTTTCCGGCTTTCCTTGGACAATGCAATGTACTGGTTAGTACTGGCTTCCCGGGAGGTTACACGAGGCTGGCTCCAGGGAATTATTAATGCTTCGCTGAGTGAGGGTTACTTCCCCACGGCCTTGAAAGAGGTGGTGGTGAGGCCTCTCCTCAAGAAGCCTTCCCTGGATCCGGCAGTATTAGCCAACTATCGTCCTGTCTCCAACCTTTGCTTTGTGGCGAAGGTTGTTGAGAGTGTGGTCGCACGACAGTTTCCACAGTGCCTGGAGGAAACGTCTTATCTAGATCCGTTCCAGTCATGTTTCAGGCCTGGGCACAGCACAGAAACGGCATTGGTCACATTGGTAGATGATCTCTGGAGGGCTCGGGACAGAGGTTGCTCCTCTGTTTTGGCCCTGTTAGACCTCTCAGCGGCTTTTCATACCATCGACCATGGTATCATGCTGCACCGGTTGGAAGAGTTGGGGATGGGGGGCACCGTGTTACGGTGGTTCTCCTCCTTTCTCTCCGACCGGTTGCAGTTTGTGTTGGCAGGGGGGCAGAGGTCGACCTCGAGGCCTCTCATATGTGGAGTGCCTCAGGGGTCGGTTCTCTCGCCCCTTCTGTTCAACATTTATGTGAAGCCGCTGGGTGAGATCATCCGTGGTTTTGGGGTGAGGTACCACCAGTACGCTGATGACACCCAGCTGTACATCTCCACCCCTGGCCACCCCAACGATGCCCTTGAAGTAATGTCCCGGTGCCTGGAGGCTGTGCAGATCTGGATGGGGAGAAACCAGCTCAAACTCAACCCTTCCAAGACTGAGTGGCTGTGGTTCCCGGCATCCCGATATAGTCAGATGACTCCATCTCTGACTATTGGGGGTGAGTCTTTGGCCCCCTCGGAGAGGGCCCGCAATCTGGGTGTCCTTCTGGATACGCAGCTGTCCTTGGAGGAACATCTGATGGCTGTGGCCAGGGGGACTTTTTGTCAGGTTCGCCTGATACGCCAGTTGCGGCCCTTTCTTGATCGGGATTCCTTGTGCACAGTCACTCATGCCCTCGTCACCTCTCGCCTGGACTACTGCAACACTCTCTACATGGGGCTCCCCTTGAGGGGCACCCGGAGGCTCCAACTGGTCCAGAATGCGGCCGCGCGGGTAGTCACGGGAGCCGTATGGCGCTCCCATATAACACCTCTCCAGATTCTCCACAAACGGCAAAGCCTTTTTCCTCCCACGCAGAGAGAGAAACAATTTATTATCCCTCTCAAACCTTCAGGGTCACTCCTAAAGAGCAAGCTATAAGAAACTATCGTGACCAGATAGAAATTTTTGAACGTAAGCTATCTCAGACAAAAATGGCTTTATCTATGGCTTTATTTATGCAGCACCATCTGCTGGCGAAAGTAATTTACCAGAGAAAGCTGAAATGCATCGCAATTTGAGAGAGCAATTACAATTATTGCAGAAGACTCTATTAGAGATGTCTTTAACTCACTCAGAGATTCAGGCTGCAATGCCACAAGTGTCTCCACAGGTTCAATCTCCAGCACCCCCTGGTGGTGCTGGTGTCCTTTTAGGTGGAACACAACAACGCTTAATGCAGCAAAGGCAAATGACTGCGTCTCCAGCAGGCCATGTTAATATTGCAGCTCAAATGCCACAGCAGCCACAAATGCATGCACACATGCCTCCAGCTGTACAACCAGGGCCAGCTCCTGGTCCACCTCCAGCGCAACAAGTGCCTTTACTTCCACAGCCAGCACCTCAAATGCACATTCCTCAACAGGCACCTTCTGTTGCTCCACTGGCTGGTGAGTCAAAATTAAAGATGTCAGGACAGAATTATAAGGCCTGGGTCAGTGAGATTGGATTGTTACTTCGTAGAGAAGGTACTCACTGTATGGTTTTTAATCCTCCTGCTCAGCCATGGACTCCTGCAATAAGAGACTTAGAGACTAAAGCTTGCACAATATTATTGATGTCCATGGATACTGAACTGCAGGTTACCTTTCTGCCTGATGCAACGGCCCAACAAATTTGGGCCCAATTGGAAAATTGCTACAGGCCTGTTTCAATTGAGTCCTCATGTTTGCTCATGTCTGAATTCCATGGTTCGAGATTGAAACCTGGTGAACAAATTGGAGGACATTTGACGAAACTGAAAGGACTGAGAAAAGAATTAAGAGAAAGAGGCTATCCTATTGAAGATATTCAAATGATCAGCATTATCATTAATTCTTTGAACTATGAATGGAAAGATGCCATTACAAAGATTAACCAAGTTCCTATTGCTCAACGCACAGTGGACAATGTATGCAGATTTTTAATTGAAGAAGAAGCACTTATGTTAAGCTACTCCACACTTGAGAGGACCACCCGCATCAAGAGCTCCAGCTAGGCGCACCTTCCGAGGAAGGACCTACGCTCCAAGGATGCCAAGATGCTACATCTGTAATCATGTGGGACATGCCACCCGGGATTGTCCACAACGAGTTCCAGCTCCCGTCACGTACCAGCCCAGAGGAACAGACTCCAGAGGCAGAGGCGGAAGACAAGGTCGTCGTGGTCCCAGGCGTGATCCACAAGCTCCACTCGCCACATTGGCTTTAACCAATGATCCACAACCTCATCCAGAGTACGACAGATGACTCTTGTGGACTTTGGACAGTGGTGCAGCTTTGCATGTTACCTACAGAAAGGAACTTTTCACAGAGATGCACGAGCCTGAACCTGAACTACGTGAACTTTATTCTTTTTCCAATCATCCTTGTCATGTCAAAGGAAAAGGAACTGTTTATGTTGAAGAGCTCGATGCATTCATTCCTGATGTTTATTACATACCAACAGCAACCACTAATTTGCTTAGTCAGAGTCACTTGTCTGGAATGTTAAAGTTCCAGGTTCACCACCTTGAAAAAACAAGTTACATAGTTAACAATGGAGATATTGTTGCTGAAACCATATTAATTGGTGGTGTTTATTACTTAAAGCCAAAGCCTAAACCGCAAACACAGGCAAGTATACAAATTCCAAAAAGGGAGAGCACAGGCCCAGTGAGAGATGCTCCAGTGAGAGATCCTGTTGCTGCTCCAAAGGCTCCTAAAGCCAACAAAAAGAAAATTGGGAAACAGGTTGCTCAGAGCAAGCCTGAGGTTCCTCATAAAACTGTTAATGTTGAGAATTCACTAACTGGTAAACCTTTGCATTCCAGGTGTATCCATAAGTGGCATAGAAGATTGGGGCATGCCAGTTTCCGTGTTCTTAGGAAGATGCCGGAGTTCGTAAAAGGTTTGGATCTAAAGGGGTGTAAGGTGTTTTTGGATTGTGCTGTCTGCAAAAAGGCCAAATCCAAAGCAGCAGCCATTCCAAAATGCACTACACGCCTGTCAACACGCATTTTTGATTTGGTACACACTGACATAGTTGGTCCATTTCCGCCAACAATTGGTGGTAGAAACTATTTTCTAACAATTATTGATAATTATTCTAGATATGGATATGTATATCCTATGAAAGAAAAATCTGAGACCTTTCAGATCTTTAAAGACTTTGCTGCTCTTGTTTCTACCCAACACCAAGTTTGCATCGCCAGAATCCAGAGTGACCGTGGTGCTGAATTCATGTCTCAGCGTTTCCAGGACTGGATGCGTAAGAATGGAATTCTTCATCAGACATCGGCGCCTTACACACTGGCTCATAATGGGGTCGTAGAGAGAAGACAAGGGGTCCTGCAAACCATGATGTGTTGTCTCCTAGAAGACGCCAACCTCAGTAACCCATACTGGGGTGAAGCTATCAAATATGCAAATTACATTGTAAACCGTACTTGGAGCAGTGTAATAAATCAGACTCCTTTCTTCATGTTGTATGGCTACAAGCCAGATCTTAAAAACATCCATATTTTTGGTTCATACGCTATGGTGAACATTCCCTTAGCTCAAAGAAGGAAAGGAGGTCCAACAGCAAAGAGACTGAGATTTATGGGTATTGATGACAACTCAAAATGGAGTAAATTTATTGACTCTAAACGTGTAATAGTGACTTCCCAATCCGCCAATTTTGAGGAAGATATTGACTGGTCCAGGATTCATTCCAATGATCCTGGAGTTTATTTTCCTAGAGATGATACTGCTGATGCCACGCAGCCTGATGACCAAGATTCACAGGCGGATGTTCCATCCACCAGTTCTTCTCAACCTGATGTTCCATCTTCACAAGCCGCGGATGCTGACGGTAGCGACAAATGTGAGGACGAGGACGAAGCAGAAGAAGACTGGACTGTTGTTCCGAGATGTTCCAAGAGGGTCACAAAAGGAATCCCTCCACAACGATATTCTTGGCAACTGACAAAAGCACCCTTGCCTTTGATTTGCAATGTTACACTTCCACCTGATAATTTCATGCAAATCAAGCAGCTTCCTGATTCAGAGCAAGACAAATGGTATGAAGCAATACAGGTTGAAATGGACAGTCTAAAGAAACTTAAAGTGTTTACACCTGCAAAACCTCCAGCAAACAAAAAGGTCATTGGCACTCGATGGGTCTATAGAATCAAAAAGAAGCCAAATGGTGAGTCATTGTACAAGGCCAGACTTGTAGCTCAGGGTTTCACTCAACGTTATCCTGAGGACTACACAAATACCTATTCACCGACAGTCCGAACTGAAAGTGTAAAAATTGCTTTAGCAACTGCAACTATTCTTGGTTTAGAAGTTTTCCAGTTCGATGTTGACACAGCTTATCTACATGCAGACCTAGATGAAGAGATCTATGTGAGAGGTCCTCCAGGATTCTGACAGCAAGAAGGGGGTACCTGGTTTCTAAACAAAAGTCTTTATGGTCTGAAACAGTCTGGTTTAATGTGGTACTTATGATTTACTGACAAACTAAATTCAATGGGCTTTATTAAGTCCGAAACTGATGAGTGCGTGTTCACAAAAAGATCTAACAATGCATATGAGATAGTTCTTGTTTATGTTGATGATATTGTTTATATTGGTCCAAATAAGAAAATGAGTGAAATTTTTGCCAAAGCTTTGCAGAGATACTTCACATTGAAATCATTAGGTCATATTAGCACTTATTTAGGTGTTCAGATTGAAAAAACACAGAAGGGGTTTAGTCTTTCACAAGAGGATAAAATTGAACAAATTTTGCATCATTGCAACATGAAGGATGCTAACACAACAAAGACACCCATACAAACAGATTTTCACAACTTGACACATGAAGCAAATCCTGAGTTCGAGGATCAAACACTTTATCGTTCAGTTATTGGGTCACTATTGTATATTAGTAGTTGGACCAGACCCGACATTGCACTTGTCTTGACACGTAGGTAAGGCAAAACAGTTTCATTGGTCATGTATTAAGAAATTATTGAGATACCTAAAATACACTAAACATATGAAATTATTGTTAGAACCAACACATACTGATTATGCAGAATTATGTTGTTATGCAGATTCTGATTGGGCAAGTGATAAGAAATCACGTAAAAGTACTTCAGGTTATATGATGTTCTTAAATGGATGTCCTGTTTATTGGCAAGTGTGTAAACAGAATTTTGTTTCTTGTTCATCTACTGAAGCTGAATATGCTTGTGTTTCAGATGCATGTAATTCTCTAACTTGGTTTGATGCTTTGGTCACAGATATCTGGACGCACCCGATCCGACCAATCACAGTGATGGAAGACAATGAATCGGTGGTTTATATTTCTGAATCACATTTCACAGGTTCTAGGTCCAGACACATTGACATCCGTTATCAAAACATAAAACAATTATTGAAAAAAGGTTTTGTTAAAATGCAGTATGTATCTACACATGATCAGATTGCAGATATGCTCAACAAACCACTTCCAGCAGCTCAACACAAGTATCTGCGTAAGAAGATGTGCCTTATTTGATGATGTACCTGATATTCGCTCAACTGGCAAAAGAAGGGGTTGTCACTGCGTTTTTGTATTTACCAGCTGAGCTCATTATTTCTGGACTGTCAGACTTTCCGTAGCTTGCCAAAATTTCTTATCAGTAACTGATACTACGTATATCCGCATTCCTTTCTTTCCACTTCACACTTTTCTTTCTTCTCTTGCCAAGGGAAGTCCGGCTACTGAGAAGTAGCTGGTAGGACTTTTGCAAAAATGTAACAATTAAATATTTAGATAGTTAGATGTTTTATTTTCTTTACAATAAATATGAGTGTCAGACTTTGATGCTATCTCAAAATAAATGAATTTCCAAACTGCCAATCTTTAAGGAAATCTTTTCTTTAATTGAGCACAGCCACCGGATCATGACTCGATGCGGACAAGACTGACCTTTTGCCCCCCAATCCCTCCCTTTCCGATCCCCAAATCTCTGCTTCTCATTGGCTATCTTCCAAGTCATTCTTCAGACTTCTTGTCTCGTCATTTCCCAGGAATGTCCCCCCCTCCTCATTTCCACGACAACCCGACTTCAAAGGGATTTAGCAGGCAAAAGTTCAGAGCTTATCTCTCTCTCTCCTTTTAGCTATGAGGCGGTCACCTTGGATGTTTGTGCTCTTCACCCAGGAAGCTTCTGACAAGGGGTAGCCCTTCCACTTAATTAAGTACTGGAGGCGCCCTCTGTGCCACCTCGAATTGAGAACTCACTGTACTTCATAGTGGGTCTGGCCTCCAACAATTAAGGGCCCTGGGGGATCACGTGGCACCAGCCTTAAAGTTGACCCTACTACAGGCTTCAGGAGGCTACTGTGAAAAACGGGGTGTATCCTCCCTAGTAACCGGGGCAACTGCAATTATACTGTAACCGGGTTGATTACTTTTACTATTGGAAATAGCCCTATGAATTTCGGCCCCAGTTTTCTGGTCGGGAGTCTGAGTCTCAAGTACTTGGTGGAGAGGTAGACCTTTTTCCCCACTTGGAACGGTCTCTGGGGGGGTATCGTTGGGCTTCTTCCTCACATCTCATTCGGGGGCGTGGGGGTGATGCCTTGCGTAGGCTGGTATGCTTGCTGGGCAGAGGAGGAACCCATGGATGCAAACTGGGACTTTCCTTCCTTCTGGTGTGGGAGGGGGAAGGGCTGGGCCCCCTTCTATGGTGACTTAGTTCAACAGGGTCAGCTGGCCTCCTTCTATCTTTGGGCCTGCAGGATGGACCGTCTTCCAGGCTGGTGGCACGTTCAAAATTTTGCTTTAACTCCTCCATGGGGCTTTCGAATGGCAGGGTTGAAATTTCTTTCTGTCTGGCCTTCTGCCAATCCCATAACCAATCCGCCCTTCCCAATTCACTCAGGGGCTTCCCCTTACCTTTAGCGTCTGGAAAGGGGAATTCAGCTTCTGCAGATTTTGGCAAAGTCCACCAAGGTTCATCATTTTTTCTTCTCTTGGGCTGGAGCACGATCGTCTGTCCTTGGTAATTCTGTGGCAGCTTTGCTGGGGGAGGGGGTGGCCCCGTTGCATCCAAGCTGGCTGGAGTAGGGAGGGGTGGCTGGTTCACAGCCGTTTGGAGTAGACTTTCAGTAGAGAGCTGGCTTGCTGCCATGGCTTCAGAACCTTGCCTCCAATCCGTCCAAACATCTGGTAGGGAGCTGGAGGGCTGGAGGTTTGCCAGTTTGGCTTGGAAAGTTGAGTCTTGTCCGTCTGTCAGACTTCGATGCTATCTCAAAATAAATGAATTTCCAAACTGCCAATCTTTAAGGAAATCTTTTCTTTAATTGAGCACAGCCACCGGATCATGACTCGATGCGGACAAGACTGACCTTTTGCCCCCCAATCCCTCCCTTTCCGATCCCCAAATCTCTGCTTCTCATTGGCTATCTTCCAAGTCATTCTTCAGACTTCTTGTCTCGTCATTTCCCAGGAATGTCCCCCCCTCCTCATTTCCACAACAACCCGACTTCAAAGGTATTTAGCAGGCAAAAGTTCAGAGCTTATCTCTCTCTCTCCTCTGCTCTCTATGCCAGCGTTGAAGCGCTGACAATGAGTTTATTAGAAGATGTATTCCGGTTTTATTTTATCAAAAGTATACACAAGGAAATGCCACGATCCAAGCAATTACCCCAGGGAGGTAACGGGGCTAATTACCTCTGACACACCTGTCCATAACTGAGAAGGACAGACGACGGGCAGGGGGGTTGTGTTTATATTGTGGGGAGCCTGGACACTTCGCTGCCTCTTGCCCCAAGAAGCGATGCGGGGAGTTGGCTCCTGGTCCCGTACCACAGTCACAGCCTAACCTGTCGGGAAACGACCGGAGTCCGATCTAGGTGAGACCCTGGGTCGGGCACGTATCAACACCAGCTCACGCCCTGCGGAGGTGGATTCTGGACCCCCTTGTCATTTGATTTTGAATACCAAAGTCTTCATTGCCAATAACCCCCAAGGGATTCCAGCTCATGCTTTGGTGGACTCCGGTGCGACGACCAATTTCATGGACGAGGTGTTTGCCAATCACTTTGCCATTCCCCTGTGTCCAGTGGATCCTCCCATGGTCATGGAGACCATTGATGGTTGGGTGCTTCTGTCCAGGCTGATTAAGGCCGCCACTCAACCCGTGCGTCTGACCATCGGTAAGCATGAGGAGGCCATCCAATTTTATGTCATGTCTGGATTACATTTTCCTTTAGTTTTGGGGCTGGCTTGGCTTCGGACTCATGATCCATGCATCCTTTGGTCCCAGAATTTCATGTCGTTCCCGAGCCTGCAATGTGTGGATCATACTCGTCAAGTCTGCGCAGGCCAGGTGCAGGGTCCACCTGCGGTATCTTTGCCGGCCGATCTCTCAGACTTCGTGGATGTTTTTAGCGAGAAAGAGGTGGACCAATTGCCCCCACACTGGTCGTACGATTGTCCCATTGACTTAATCCCAGATGCACCGCTCCCTGTAGGGAGGTTGTATTCTATGTCGGACCCTGAATTGGTTGCATTAAGGGAATTTGTGGACAAAAACCTGGCCTGGGGTTTTATCCGACCCTTGTCATCGCTGTTGTCCGCTCCAGTCCTCTTTGTCAAGAAGAAAACTGGAGACTTGCATCTGTGGTGTGATTACTGTAAAATGAATGCCATTATGGTGCATAACCGGTATCCTTTACCCTTGATTCCTGAACTCTTAGAGAGACTTCGGGGGGCTACCGTGTTTACCAAGTTGGACCTGCGCGGTGCTTACAATCTGGTTCAGGTACGAGAAGGGGATGAGTGGAAGACAGCGTTTGGCACCAGGTAAGGCCATTTTGAATATATGGTCATGCTGTTTGGATTAACCAACGCTCCCACTGTCTCCCAGCATTTTATGAATGATATTTTCCGGGATCTTTTGGACCAGTTTGTTGTGGTTTATCTCGATGACATCTTGATTTACTCAACATTCCAGAAAAGTCATCTCCAACATCTCAGTCTGGTCTTGCAATGGCTTCAGAAACACCAGTTATATGCCAAGCTGGAGAAGTGCCAATTCTACCAGACGACCATCGACTTTTTTTTTTTTTAATTTGATTTATATGCCGCCCTTCTCCGGAGACTCAGGGCAGCTTACAATGCGCTAAACAATAGCGCATTGTAGACTTCTTGGGCCATCACATTTCTCCCGAGGGTATCGCGATGGATCGGAGCAAGGTCAAGGTGTTGAGAAGTTGGCAACCTCCCCATCAGGTGAAAGATATTCAGCAACTCCTCCGGTTCGCCAATTATTACCGGACAGTCATCCCTGGCTTCGCCACTTTGACCGTGCCCCTCACTCGACTCCTGCAGAAGAAAGTCCCATTCCGGTGGGGCACCCATGAGCAGCAGGTGCTCCTGGCCCTAAAGCAGGCCTTCATGACAGAGCCGATTCTTAAGCATCCTGACCCTCACCGTCCGTTTGTGGTGGAAACGGATGCGTCGGATATCACGGTCGGAACAGTGTTACTCCAGGCTCATGTGGCTGGCAATACTCTTTTTCCTTGCGCATACTATTCCCGGAAATTGAATCCTTCCGAGCGCAATTATACCATCTGGGAAAAAGAGCTACTGGCCATTAAGACCATGTTCGAGACCTGGAGACATCACCTTGAGGGGGCCCGACATCAAGTGGAAGTCCGGATGGACCACAAGAATCTGGAGTTTCTGCAGACCACGCGGAAACTCAATCAACGACAGATCCGGTGGTCCTTCTTTTTTACCTGCTTCAACTACAAAGTGACATACATTCCGAGTGGGTGCAATCAACGAGCAGATGCACTTTCGAGGAAACCCGAATATGCCCAAGTCAAGGACCCACTTCCGCCTCGGACAATTCTTCCAGTCGAGTCGTTCGCTGCCATCCAGGAAACTGTTGACCTATGGGTTCAGATCTGGGAGGCACAGCGGCAGGACACCTACGTCAATCTTTGGAAACATGAAGTAGGGCCCGACTCTCCCTGGACATTTACTGACAATATCTTGAGGTACCGGGAGAGACTTTATGTACCATCAGGGCCGCTTAGGGGTCTTATTTTGTCCCAGTGCCACGACAACCCTACAGCGGGACATTTCGGTCTGTTTAAAACCCTTAATCTCATGTTGCGGACCTTCTGGTGGCCTTGTCTCTGTCATGATTTCCAGACATATGTGACGTCCTGCATCCGTTGTTGACGGGCCAAGTCGGCCATGGGCGCTCCCCCAGGACTACTTCAGCCTTTGCCGACACCAGAGAGACCTTGGGGTGTCATCTCGATGGACTTTCTAACGGACTTGCTCCCGTCTTCGGGTTTCATGACTGTGTTCGTAGTGGTGGACATGTTGACAAAGATGGCGCATTTCATACCCTGTCGAGGATTGCCGACAGCTCGCGCCACCATGTTCACATGTTCATCCAACATGTCTTTCGGCTACATGGCCTACCGGATAGGGTTGTGTTGGACAGAGGGACCCAGTTCACCACCCAGTTTTGGAAACGGGTGTTGACGGCCTTAGATGACAAGAACTGCTTATCGTCAGCTCATCATTTTTTTTTTAAATTTGATTTATATGCCGCCCTTCTCCGGAGACTCAGGGCAGCTTACAATGCATTAAGCAATAGCCTTCATACTTTTGTATATTTATACAAAGTCAGCTTATTGCCCCCACAAATTGGGTCCTCATTTTACCTACCTTAGAAAGGATGGAAGGCTGAGTCAACCTTGAGCCTGGTGAGATTCGAACTTACAGTAATTGCAGACAGTTGGTGTTAATCACAATGCTTTTAGTCTGCTGAACCACCAGGCCCTTTTGCCGTCATCCCGAAACTGACAGCGGGACTGAAAAAGTCATTGGAATATTGGAGCAATACCTGCGCTGCTTTGTCAATCAACAACAGGACAATTGGACAGAATACTTAGCAGTCACGGAGTTTGCTTTTAATAATTCCCAGCACACCTCCACTCAAACCACCCCTTTCTTAGCCAATCTGGGCTATCACCCGCGTTTCTTCCTGCTCACGCCCCTTGACTCCCCAGTTCCAGCAGCGGATGAATTCTTGACTGAGCTACAGGCCGTTCATCAACTGGTGAAACGATATCTCGACAAGGCCAAAGAAGATTATAAAAGGGACGCAGACCGCTCTCGGCGGGCAACACCACCGTTGGCTGTTGGGGATAGTGTGTGGCTGTCAAGGAAGCATCTCCCCTCAGACCGGCCAGTGAGAAAACTAGATCATCGTTACATTGGACCTTTCCCTGTAGAGGCGTGTCACTGCGTTTTTGTATTTACCAGATGAGCTCTTATTTTTGAACTTTCAGACTTACCGTAGCTTGCCAAGTTCTTATCTCTAAACTAACTGCGCATGTCCACATTCTTTCACTTTCTTCTATCTTTCTTTGTTCTCCGGCCAGGAGAGGTGGCTGGGAAAGCTTTGCCAAGATGTAATTAATTAGCTAGTAAGATGTTTTATTTTCTTTATAACAAATAAATGAGTTTTTCTTAGAAAATATATCTTCAGGTTTATTTTCTTAAAGTATACTTCAAGGAAATGGTCACGATCCATTCTCTAATCAAGGTGCAATTACCCAAAAGCAGAATGGGATTAATTGCCACCCTGACACCTGGTAGCAGGACGATGGTTGATTTATGGCTTTTTTCCTTGCTTGTTACTTTTGATGATAAACGCATAAGCAATTAGTTTTTAGCTACTGAGGTACGCTAATTATTTTTTCCAAATATGCTGAAAAAGAAGAAAAAGGGCAAAATGAAGCTCAGAGATTTTTCTATCTCGGACGAAGAGGAGATAGAAAGGCGACTTTCAAGTTTCCAGCCCCTGGCCTCAGCCCCCCGGCTAGAGGGAGTCATAGGAGTAGAAGAAACGGACGAAAAGCTCTTACAAAGGCTTCAGGAGGAAGATAACGGAAGAGCTGCTTTTGAAGAAAACGTGCTGCAACTGAGGTCAGTGACATCTCCTTCTGAATATGCATGCTCTCAAACAGTCCCCCCAGAACCTTTTGATTTTGAAACGCTTGGTGCAAGGCCAAAGTTTTCACAAACGGCAAAGCATTTTTCCTCCCACGCAGAGAGAGAAGTAATCTATTATTCTCCTCGAAGCTCTGAGCTTACCCTGGATGAGCTAGCTATAAAAAGCTATCGTGATCAAATAAAAATTTTTGAACATGAGCTATCCCAGGCAAAAATGGCTTTATCTTTGCTTGAGCAAGATAAGAGAGAGTCTCGTGCTTTTAAAATCTCTGAAAACGCCATTTTGCCTTCTCCTTCGGAGCCAAAGACACACCCCCTGGTGGATTTTGTGTCAGGCAAATCAGAACAGAGAGCTGTGCACACGTCACATTTGTCACATGATCATCTCTATTCTCAAATTACAAGTGCCACGAAGGTGGAAAAATTATCTGAGCTGCCCGAAACTACAGGTGCAGCACCATCTGCTGGTGAAAGAAGTTTACTAGAGAAAGCAAAGATGCATCGCAATTTGAGAGAGCGATTACAATTGTTGCAGCAGACTTTATCAGAGATGTCCTTAACTCATTCAGATATTCAGACTGCAATGCCACAAGTGTCTCCACAGGCTCAATCTTCAGCACCCCCTGGTGGTGCTGGTGTCCTTTTAGGTGGAACACAACAACGCTTAATGCAGCAAAGGCAAATGACTGCATCTCCAGCAGGCCATGTTAATATTGCAGCTCAAATGCAACAGCTCCAAGCTCAAGCACAAATAGCAGCTGGAGCACAGCAGATCCCAATGCAACAGCCTCAGCCACAAGTGCACGCACAAGTGCCTCCAGCCGTGCAACCAGGACCATTTGTTGGTCCACAACAAGCACAGCAAATACCACAGGTATTTTTACCGGCACAGCCAGCATACCAAATGCATGTTCCTCACCAGGCATTTTCTGTTGCTCCACTAGCTGGTGAGTCAAAATTAAAGATGTCAGGACAGAATTATAAGGCCTGGGTCAGTGAGATTGGATTGTTACTCCGTAGAGAAGGTACTCACTGTATGATTTTAATCCTCCTGCTCAGCAATGGACTCCTGCAATAAGAGACTTAGAGACTAAAGCTTGCACAACATTATTGATGTCCATGGATACTGAACTGCAGGTTACCTTTTCGCCTGATGCAACAGCCCAACAAATTTGGGCCCAATTGGAAAATTGCTACAGGCCTGTTTCAATTGAATCTTCATGTTTACTCATGTCTGAGTTCCATGGTTCGAGATTGAAACCTGGTGAACAAATTGGAGGACATTTAACCAAACTGAAAGGAATCAGAAGAGAATTGAGAGAAAGAGGCTATTTTATTGATGATATTCAAATGATCAGCATTATTATTAACTCATTGAATTATGAATGGAAAGATTCCATTACAAAGATTAATCAGGTGCCTATTGCTCAACACACAGTAGATCATATATGCAGACTTTTAATTGAAGAAGAAGCACTTATGTTAGCTACTCCACATTTGAGAGGACCACCTGCATCAAGAGCTCCAGCAAGACATCCCTTCTGAGGAAGAGCCTACGTTCCAAGGATGCCAAGATGCTACATCTGTAATCGTGTGGGACATGCCACCCGGGATTGTCCCCAACGAGTTCCAGCTCCCGTCTTGTACCAGCCCAGAGAAACAGATTCCAGAGGAGGCAGAGGAGAAAGACAAGGTCGTCGTGGTCCCAGGCGTGATCCACAAGCTCCACTCGCCACATTGGCTTTAACCAATGATCCACAACCTCATCCAGAGTACGACAGACGACTCCTGTGGACTTTGGACAGTGGTGCAGCATTGCATGTTACCTACAGAAAGGAACTTTTTACAGAGATGCACGAACCTGAACCTGAACTACGTGAACTTTATTCTTTTTCCAATCATCCTTGTCAGGTCAAAGGAAAAGGAACTGTTTATGTTGAAGAGCTCGATGCATTCATTCCTGATGTTTATTATATACCAACAGCAACCACTAATTTGCTTAGTCAGAGTCACTTGTCTGGAATGTTAAAGTTCCAGGTTCACCACCTTGAAAAAGCAAGTTACATAGTTAAAAATGGAGATATTGTTGCTGAAACCATGTTAATTGGTGGTGTTTATTACTTAAAGCCAAAGCCTAAAACACAAACACAGGCAAGTATACAAACTCCAAAAGAGGAGAGCACAGGCCCAGTGAGAGATGCTCCAGAGAGAGATCCTGTTGCTACTCCAAAGGCTCCTAAAGCCAACAAAAAGAAAATTGGGAAACAGGTTGCTCAGAGCAAGCCTGAGGTTCCTCATAAAAATGTTAATGTTGAGAATTCACTAACTGGTAAACCTTTGCATTCCAGGTGTATCCATAAATGGCATAGAAGATTGGGGCATGCCAGTTTCCGTGTTCTTAGGAAGATGCCGGAGTTCGCAAAAGGTTTGGAATCTAAAGGGGTGTAAGGTGTTTTTGGATTGTGCTGTCTGCAAAAAGGCCAAATCCAAAGCAGCAGCCATTCCCAAACATGCTACACGCCTGTCAACACGCATTTTTGATTTGGTTCACACTGACATAGTTGGTTCTTTTCCGCCATCATTCGGTGGTAGAAAATATTTTCTAACAATTGTTGATAATTACTCTAGATATGGATATGTATATCCTATGAAAGAAAAATCTGAGACCTTTCAGATCTTTAAAGACTTTGCAGCCCTTGTTTCTACCCAACACCAAGTTCGCATCGCCAGAATCCAGAGTGATCGTGGTGCCAAATTCATGTCTCAGCGTTTCCAGGACTGGATGCGTAAGAATGGAATTCTTCATCAGACGTCAGCTCTTTACACACCGGCTCATAATGGGGTCGTAGAACGACGACAAGGGGTCCTGCAAACCATGATGCATTGTCTCCTAGAAGACGCCAACCTTAGTATGCCATACTGGGGTGAAGCTATCAAATATGCAAATTACATTGTCAACCGTACTTGGAGCAGTGTAACAAATCAGACTCCTTTCTTCATGTTGTACGGGTACAAGCCCGATCTCAAAAATATCCATATTTTTCGTTCATATGCTATGGTGAACATTCCCTTAGCTCAAAGAAGAAAAGGAGGTCCAGCAGCAAAGAGACTGAGATTTATGGGTATTGATGATAATTCAAAATGGAGCAAATTTATTGACTCCAAACATGTAATTGTGATTTCCCAATCTGCTAATTTTGAGGAAGATGTTGACTGGTCCAGGATTCATTCCAATGATCCTGGAGTTTATTTTCCTAGAGATGATACTGCTGATGCCGCGCAGATCGATGATCAAGATTCCACTATTTCTTCTCAACCTGATGTTCCGCCTTCGCAAGCTGCGGAAGTCCTTTAATTTCTTTATTATCTCTGATCTTTCTAAGTAAGATTTCCAGCGCCATTATAAAAAGTAGAGGGGACGGCCGTCAGACGGTCTTTCGAGGCCGTCAGACGGTCTTTCGAGACCGCCAGCCCCGTCGCCCGTAAAGAGCCGCCTTTACAGCTGAAAGGCGGCTCGAAAAACTCCATTTCCTTAAGGAAATGTGAGATAGAGCTGGCGAGGGCAGGTAGAGCCCTCTGCGAAGTCCCCAGAGTTTTTGTTTTACTCTTGGGGACGAAGCAGGATGAGGCTCCCTATTCTGCTCGCCACTGCTCCGGGCTTCGGGAGAACTCTGCTTTTTGCAGAGCCAGGCGACGGGACCAAGCCAGTCAATGAAAATCAACAGATTGTTTAAACAAATAGGATGAGATCCGGACTTTGGACCCTAAATCGCAAGTATTTCTAACAATTTTATAAGCGATCTTAAAAGCGAAGGAAAAAAAGTTTAAAATAGCAACTGGCTGAGGCTTGAGAAGAAGAAAGCTGAAAGCGAAAGTCCTTCCGCTTGAATAGTTTAACAAGCTACAAAGTAGCAGAAATAATAGTGCTGGCTAGAATTGAAAAGAAAAATTTTTACTTTATGCCTCTTTCTTCTTGGAGATTTGATATTGATATTGTTTGGAGAGAAGTCTTTTTCTTTAAAAAGAGTTTGTCTGTGTGGCAGGATGGCGTTAAAACTGACAAAGCCAGACAAACAAGCAGCGGGGGGGGGGGGTTCCCCCATTTACAAACCACATGAACAAGTTTTGAATTTGCAGACTCAGAAGAATGGTTTTAACCTAAAAGAATTTGTCTTGGAGGAGATGGCAAGACATGATGAGATTGTGAACCAGAATCTTGAAAAATTCAGGCAGGAAATTAAAAAGTTGGTACAACAAAAGTATGCCAATTTGAAACGATATATTGTAACAGCTTTGAAAAGCTTTTCAGAAATAATTATAAAGATGGATAAAGATATCAACTCAGAAATAGAGTCTAAAATGAAGGAAGCTGATTATAAGATTCATAATCTGGATAATAAGATACAAAGAATTGAAAATGATTTGATAAATATTCAAGAAAATAGCTCAGAAGTAGAGTCTAAAATAAAGGAAGCTGATCACAAGACTTATAATGCAGATAATATAAAACAAAGGATTGAAAATGAAGTCACAATGATGCAATTTAGATCCATGCAATTTGCGGTCAGAATAAGGGGATTACAGGAAAATAACAGAGATGATTTGAGAAAGATGTCTGCTGAAGTTCTGGCTGTGATTTTAAAGGTTAGTCCTGAAGAGGTATCCTGTAAGATTGATAAGGCCTACAGAGTAAATTCTTGGGTGGCAAAGCAAAGGCAGTTGCCTAGAGATGTGGTGATTTACTTTACTGATAAAGGAATAAGAAATGATATCGTGCAAAAAGTCTTTTAACTCCACTCTAGAAATGAATGGAAGGAAGATTTGGATATATAAAGAGCTGCCGTCCAAGATGTTAAAAGATAGAAAGGACTTTGGATTTTTGGTGACTGAGTTAAAGAAACAAAACATCTCATTTAGGTGGGATGCTCCAGTTGGTATAATATTGAGATATCAAGGAAAAAGATATCAACTAAATACTGTTGAAAAAGCGGAAGAATTTTATTATAAGGTTTTTAAAATGGATTCAACATCTCCATGTATGTCATCGGTCTTAAGAACACAGGAGGGGGATAAAGAAAAGCAAAATGAACAAGAGACTGAAACCCAGGCTAAGCAGATGGAGATGGAGATAATGGAAAAACAACAAGTCACAGAGGCTCCTTTGGACGAGCCGCTTTTGGATTCTCCTTTAAAGGTTATAGCTGGATTACTTACAAATACAAGAGAGGCGGCTTTGGATTTTAATGCGATGTTGCATCAAGTTACAGACCAGCATGAAAATCAATCAGCTGATATACAAGTTCTAGAAAGGCATCCAGGATGGAGATCTAAACCACAAAAAGTTAAGAAAAGAAGAAGCAGGTCCTACAAAACTAAAAAATCTTAGACTAAACAACAGTCTAATGCCAGTTACTTAAGAGACGATTAAAATGAAAATATAGCTGAGGTAAATTATTGACTTGTACTATTTTGAGAAGAATGACAGATCTCTGCAGTGCTGTGCCTTAGGGATGTGGAAGAAGGCCTCTAACTGAGTGGATTGGAACTTTCTATTTTGTACTCTTTGTAAAACGGATTACGTATATGTTGAGCTATAAGGCACGAGAATTATGGTGGGGCATGCAGAAGATCTGGTTGTTACCCTAACACGGTGGTTGGAATTAATAATCTAGATGAAAGACACTACAGAAGATATTATATGGAATATAAATATAAAGTCACTCGGGTGGTTTTTTATATACGACAACATTTATTACTGATGGGGGCAGATGGTAATCGAAGATACTGAATATACTGTTGGAAACAGAACTGGATGTTACCCTAATATGGGCGATGGAATTAACAATCTAGCTGAAAGACATCACAGAAGATATTATATGGATTACAAATTTAAAATCATTTGAGGATTCTGTTTATATATGGAAATATTTTTTAGTGGTGTGGTGTGGGTAGAAGAACGAAGATATTAAAATATCATGTATGGTAGACCTGTAGCAAATTGGGTGGAGATAGGTTAGGTTACTGATTGTTTAGCTTAGTAAAAGGGATGTTATGTTTAGATATAAATATATGTAAAAGATTTGAATTATGGGGGTGGAGGAAATGGGTAGATTATGAGTTGAATAAATGCCAAATTAGGAATTATTATAAAATTTTATAGCTGAAGATTGCTTTGAAATGTATAGTATAAGGGGGATATAATAACAATGTTAGAAAGAAATGGTTAGCATGTGGGGGTGGTGCAAAAGGATGGTAAAGTATTATTCAACTTGATATTAATGATTTTGTTTTGAAGAAGCCATGGGGGGAGGGGAGGGGGAGGGGGGGAAAACTTGTATTTGAAAAACCTTTTCAATAAGAAAAAAAGAATGAAAAAATATATAAAAAAGTAAAAATAATAATAATAATAATAATAATAAAAAGAAACATTAACTTCGAAGGGGCTTTTATTTCAAAATATGGAAAGTGTAATCCCTCCTCCAAAATACGGAATATTTTATATGAAGGAGTATGATTACCATATAAATCAGTACATTGATTATATAAAAACTCCATTCTATCTGACAAATCAGTGTATTTAGGGGTTATGTCATATGTATTGTTACAACTGGCATATCTGCCCAATGGTATACTATCCACAAAAGATGATCTTATACATATATCAGCTTCTTCAGCACCTTCTATCAGGGTCAGTGTTTCTATTAAAGAATATTGGTGCTTGAGTTCAGTATGGAAACATAACTGCTGCCATGTTATTGGATAATCATGTAACACATCCAACATCTCTTTTTCCATCCCTATCTGCACCTCCAAAAGAATAAACAGAAACACCATATACCCCATCTTCCTAGTGGACTAAGCCCCCCTCTTCAATATAGCTTCCAAAAAGATAAAATATTATTATCTTACCACCAAAGTATCAAACTGTCGAGGTGAACCTGCATCCACTGGATACCAAAGCATAGATTTACACCAGTCAATTATATCTTTTCTTAATACAATCAAAAATACAACAAAAACTAATATCACTCCTAGCCAAATACAAAATTCTTCATAAAACTCTTCTTCCATCCGTTGGTCATCAATCGTCTAAGGGTTGTCGACGAAAGGTCAGTTTAAGAGGATCTGTAGATTTCGCAGCCACCATCCATCCATATGGTGAAGCCACCGGTCCCTTTACTCTGGAATAATGCACCCAACCTCGTTCCTTTGTCCTCACAGCCGATTCAGTAGTCAGCAAAACTTGGAACAGTCCTTCCCACACCGGCTGCAACTTTTTCTCCTTAAGTGCTTTGATCAGGACCCAGTCTCCACTTTTGTATTCATGGATTTGGAAGTCAAGTGGTGGGGTCTGCGCCAATAATCCTTTAGACCTTAAAAAAGAAAAACACTGGGACAGTCCTTGTATATATTTTCTTAGAAAAACATCCTTCAATTCTATTCTGGGCATTCCAACTTTCCCTGTATACGGCAATCCAAACATCATCTCATATGGAGATATTCCTATATCCTTTCTCGGACTTGTTCTTATCCTCAATAGAGCTAAAGGCAAACATTTTGTCCAAGGCAGTTTTAATTCTAGCATTAATTTTTTTAATGCAGATTTTATAGTCTGATTAGCTCTCTCCACACATCCAGAGGAACTAGCTAAATGACTTAAATGAAGCTGCCAATCAATTCCCAATTGATTCATTACTTGCTTCACCACCTGGGCCGTAAAATGTGTACCTCTATCACTATCTATTGATTCAATTAACCCATAGCGTGGTATCAATTGTTCCAGTATAATCTTAACAGTCATTTGAGCATTTGCCCTCGCACAAGGAAAAGCTTCAACCCATCCCATCAAATGATCCACAATAACTAATAAGTATTTGAGAGTTCCAACCGCTGGCATTTCTGTATAATCCACTTGGATTCGTTGAAACGGCCAGACAGCCAACTCTCTACCTCCCATAAGTTGTTTTCTCATAATCTTTTTATTAATTCTTACACAATGTATACACTTCCGTAATATTTGCATAGCTATTGTATACATCCCCCTACACACATACGTACGTTTAACAAAATCAATAAGAGCTTGTGTTCCCCAATGAGTTCCCTCATGCACACGTTCAAGTACATTCCTCATCATAGCTTTATTCAAAACTTGCACCCCATTCTTAGTAATCCATTTACCATTCACCTGACGCACACCCTCATTTATCATTTGTTGTTCTTCATCATTGGTAAATACTGGCGTCATGTCAAAAGTCAATGCCGGGACTAAAATCATGATAGCTTCTTCCCCTAAAGCTGCTTCCTTAGCTGCTTCATCTGCCAACCTATTTCCCACTATCAATTTCGAAGTTCCCTTCTTATGTGCTTCAACATGTATAACAGCAAGCTTAGTAGGGCCCTCAGCTGCTTTTAACACAGCGGTTATGAGATCAACTTGTTTAAGTTCTTTTCCCTTAGTGGAAATCAATCCCCGCTCCATCCAGATTTTACCAAAAGTATGTAAAATACCATAAGCGTATTTTGAATCTGTATAGATATTTCCCACTTCATTAGCCAACAAATGCAAAGCTTGCAATAAAGCAAAAACCTCACACGTTTGTGCCGACCATTCAGACGGTAACTTCCCAGCTTCTAAAATCTCCGAAGTATCCCCATTCACGACAGCATAGCCATTCAATCTCTTTCCGTTCTCAACTCGAGAAGAACCATCAATAAATAAGTTAACACCGCCCTCTAGTGGACTATCTTCTAAATTGTCCCTAACCTTTGTTTGCAAGTCAATTACTTCCACACAATTATGCTCTATAGAATCCCACTCCTGTCTTTCTCCTGACAAGAATTCTGCCGAAAGAACTCTGTAGAAAGAACCAAATTCTCTTGAGACAATAAAATAACTTCATACTTCAAAGTCTTGCATTAGTTAACCACCTATGAGCCTTCTGCATCAAAATAGTTCTAACCTGATGTGGGCTACTCACAACTAATGCACCCCCAAATGTCAATTTTCTACTTTCTTCCACCAATAAGGCAGTCGCTGCTACAGCTTGAACACACAACGGCCACCCTCGTACTACAGGATCCATTAATTTTGACAAAAAAGCTATAGGTTTTTTCTTTCCTGCCCAAGTTTGAGCAAGCACCCCTTTTGCAATTCCATCTTCTACTGCTACAAACAAGTGAAACTGTTTCTTCAAATCTGGTAAACTCAAAACCGGAGCCTGCATCAAAGATCTTTTCAATTCCTTCAATCTAGACTCATCATCTTCCTTCCATACAACTATCCAAGGTTCTTCCTCTATTAACTTATCATATAAAAACCGCACCTTGTCCGTATAATCATCAATCCACAATCTACAATAACCCACCAAACCAAGCAATTTCCTAACTTCCTTCTTAGTTTTTGGCAAAGGCTGAGTTATTATTCCTTCTACTCTCTCAGGATTTATCCGTTTACTTCCCTGGCTTATCAGATGACCTAAATATTTAACTTCTAACTCCACATATTGAAGTTTCCTTTTAGACACTCGCAAGCCATTTCTTCCCAGGAAATTCAACAATGCATTTGTTCCTTTTTCAACCTCAACCTTCTTCTCTCCAGATAACAACAAATCATCTACATATTGTAACACCTACAATCCAGAAGGAATACAAAACCTTTCCAACACCTGTTCCAACATCTGTCCAAACAAGTTCGGACTTTCAGAAAAGCCCTGTGGCAAAACACACCATCGATATTGCTGGTTCCTATGAGTATCTGGATCAGCCCATTCAAAAGCAAAAATATCTCTTGACTCCTCATCTAAAGGACATGTCCAAAACGCATCCTTCAAATCTATCACACTAAAATATTTATGACTATGTGGTATTCTCCCTAACAACGTATAAGGATTTCCTACTATTGAATGTCTATTGGCAACCAATAAATTTATCTTTCGCAGATCATTAACTATTCTAATCGACCCATCAGGCTTCCTAACATTTCATTTCATTTCATTTTCATTTTATTAGATTTCTATACCGCCCTACTCCCGAAGGACTCAGGGCGGTGCACAGCCAAACAATAAAAACACATACAATACAAAATTTAAAAAATAGAATAAAATCAAATTAAATAATTTTGGCCCCGACAAATTTAAAACCCCAAACTTTTAAAACCAATTTAAAATTGAATATATAAATACTAAAAGATATTTAAAATTTAAAAAATCTTTATAAAAGAGGGTAATATAGGTGAATTATATTACCTAACAGGTAATATAGGTGAATTATATTGTGACATAGTAGGCTCAATCAATCCATCAGCTAACAACTTCTCAATCACTGGCTTTAACTCTCTCCTCAAGTCTATAGGAATATTGTACTGCTTAACCTTCACAGGAACTGCCCCTTCCTTCAAAGTCACTTTCAATGGGGGGATATCTAAAACAACCCTATTACCTTCCTGTTCCCACACAATAGGGTCAATATTCCTTTCCTGCTCTTCAGTCAACACATTAACTATAGAGTCATTACAGGAGAATTTTAACTCACGCCCAAGAAGTGATAACGCATCTCTCCCAAGCAAATTAATGCCAGCTTCTGGTACAAATATCACATCTAGATACATTTTTCGCTTTCCACAACCTAAAGTCATATTATTCAATAATGGCACTTCAAAAGGTATTCCTTGAACACCCCTTATCTTAATGGTTGCACCTGTTTGATGCACTCCATTAGGTAATTTACAAATAGAAGTTCTGGTTGCTCCCGTGTCTATTAAAAACACATATTCCTCTTCTTCTGGTCCCACTAACAAATTTATCAAGGGCTCTTGGTGGGATCCCTCTATCAAAAGCCCCTGACCCCACTAATCATCCTCTTCTCCCATAAGGGTGTAGAGGCGTGGTTCCATCCTCTGGGACCTCCTCTTCTCTGGACAATTCCTAGCAAAATGTCCATCTTTGCCACACGCAAAACATTTCCTACTCTCCTGGCCACTAACTCCAAGCTTTCTCAACTGGGGAAAACCTCTCCCTATTCCAAGACACTGTTTCAATACAGTGGAAGGATTCTTTCCAAAACTTCTTCCTTGCCCTATCATGTCTTTCCTGTCTGCTGGCTTATTTGCAGCCTTCATTACCGACACCATCATCTGACTCTTTTGCCTAGTCTTTGCTTCATCTCTATTTACATACACTTTTTGAGCTTCCTTCAACAGAGCGGTAATATCAGACCCAGCCCAGTCATCAATTTTCTGTATCTTCTTCTTGATGTCTGGCCATGCCTTTGTCACAAACTGCATTTTCATTAAGGACTCATAAGCTGGTGTTTCAGGAGAAAGACCAGAATACTTATTTAAATTGTCCTTAATACGTTCCAGAAACACTGAAGGTGTTTCATCTCGCAGCTGTTCCACCTCAAAAGCTTTAGTTAAATTCTTTCCTTGAGGTACAGCTGTCTTAACTCCCTGAAGTATAATTCTCTTCAGGTCCTCCATTTGCCCCCGGTCAGCTACATTGTTATTATTCCAACCAGGATCGGCTAATGGAAACTTAGTCTCTGCAGCCACGGGTTGAGCAGCTCCGACCTGGGTCTTATCCCAATAGGCCATAGCCGCTTTCCGTATTTGTGACCTCTCCTCAGGGGAGAACAGATAACCCAATATATGCTGCAACTCAGCATATGTGTACAAATTGGGCCCTAAAAATAGATCTAGTGATTCTGACAACTTAATCGGATCCGCTTGCAAGGAAGGCATAGTACTCTTGTAATTTCTCAAATCTGAAGATGTTAAAGGCACATTTACAAACGTTGTAACTGGGAGACCTGCACCAGTTAAACCATTTGGCATCTCCCTTAAAGGCAACATTTTTTTAGTTTGTAAACGTGTCCTACGAGGGGAAGGAGGTCTTACCGGTACTGGCAATTCCTCAGACTCCCTCTTTAACTGCTGATATTGCCGAGCTGCTGAACGTCCTCCCCCACTGCTCCCAGCAGCAGCTGCCTCATCTAGGTCACCCACTGCCCCAGCAGCATTCTGGTTATATGGAGGAGGTAAAGGTGGGCATGTAGCATAAGCCAAAGGGTCCCACCTTTTCTCTTCTTCCTCATCCCCATACAACACTCTAGAATCTCTAGGGGGAAAAGGGTCAAACCACTGAACATGAAACCACGGTTCAACATATGGCAACTGAGAAATAAGTTTTTTGCTTTCCAATACCTTCTTCAAGGCATTAATCCAATACGGGTCAGACTCCCCAAACTTACTCCACCTATAATTAGGCTTTATCAAAATAAATTTCGGCCACACCCTAGTACAATAATTAATCATAGCTACTTTATCTAACTGTTTGGTATAAACCTTCAACCAGTCCTCTGTCCACTGAGTTAACCAGGAAGCGCGGGAGGACCCCTTGGAGGGTAGAGCCAAGGATTTTGTACAGTATCTGTATGACAAAATCGCTCAGATCCGGGGGGATTTGGACTCTGACTGGGTAGATTCGGGCAGGGTGGCGAGGAATAGTCTTGAGAACGTTATCTGGGAAGAGTTTGACTCTGTGACCCCTGATGACGTGGACAGGATTCTGGGGAGACTTAGTGCGGCCACATGTTTACTGGATCCGTGTCCCTCCTGGTTAGTACTGGCTTCCCGGGTGGTTACACGAGGCTGGCTCCAGGGGATTATAAATGCTTCCTTGAGTGAGGGTGTCTTCCCTGCCGCCTTGAAAGAGGCGGTGGTGAGGCCTCTCCTCAAGAAACCTTCCCTGGACCCGGCAGTGTTGGCAAATTATCGTCCAGTCTCCAACCTTCGCTTCGTTGCGAAGGTTGTTGAGAGTGTGGTAGCGCGACAGCTCCCCCAGTACCTGGATGAATCGTCGTATCTGGATCCGTTCCAGTCGGGCTTCAGGCCTGGGTACAGCACGGAAACGTCATTGGTCGCGTTGGTTGATGATCTCTGGAGGGCTCGGGACAGGGGTTGTTCCTCTGTCCTGGTCCTATTAGACCTCTCAGCGGCTTTTGATACCATCGACCATGGTATCATGCTGCACCAGCTAGAGGAGTTAGGGGTGGGGGGCACCGTCCTACGGTGGTTCTCCTCCTTTCTCTCTGACCGGTCGCAGTCTGTGTTGACAGGGGGGCAGAGGTCAACCCCGAGGCCCCTTGTATGTGGGGTGCCACAAGGGTCGGTCCTCTCGCCCCTTCTGTTCAACATTTATGTGAAGCCGCTGGGCGAGATCATCCGTGGTTTCGGGGTGAAGTACCACCAGTACGCTGATGATACTCAGCTGTACATCTCCACCCCGGACCACCCCAATGATGCCCTTGAAGTGATGTCCCGGTGCCTGGAGGCCGTGCGGATCTGGATGGGGAGAAACAGACTCAGGCTCAACCCATCCAAGACCGAATGGCTGTGGTTTCCGACATCCCGATATAGTCAGTTGGTGCCATCACTGACTATTGGGGGCGAGTCACTGGCCCCCACGAAGAGGGTTCGCAACTTGGGTGTCCTCCTGGACTCACGGCTGTCTTTAGAAGAGCACATGACGGCCGTGGCCAGGGGGACTTTTTATCAGGTCCGCCTGATTCGCCAGTTGCGTCCCTTTCTGGATCGGGACTCGTTAAATACGGTCACTCATGCTCTCGTTACTTCCCGCTTGGACTACTGCAATGCTCTCTACATGGGGCTCCCCTTGAGGAGCACCCGGAGGCTCCAGCTGGTCCAGAATGCGGCCGCGCGGGTGGTTATGGGAGCGACGTGGCGCTCCCATGTGACCCCCCTCCTACGCGAGCTGCACTGGCTCCCGGTGGTCTTCCGGGTGCGCTTCAAGGTTTTGGTTACCACCTTTAGAGCGCTCCATGGCATCGGACCGGGGTATCTACGAGACCGCCTTCTGCTACCAATAGCCTCTCACCGACCAGTACGCTCCCATAGAGAGGGGCTCCTCAGGGTGCCGTCGGCCAAACAGTGTCGACTGGCGGCCCCCAGGGGGAGAGCCTTCTCTGTGGGGGCACCTACCATCTGGAACGAGCTCCCCCCAGAGATATGGAAGATCCCGGACCTGCGCACGTTTCGCCGTGCTCTCAAAACTTTTCTATTTCAGTAAGCTGGCCTGGCCTAACTCCCATCTTTTAAATTTTTAAATTTTTTTAATTTGTGATTTTACAAATTGGGTGTTTTAATCTGTGTTTCGGCCGAAATATTTAATAATTTTAAGGGATTTTTTTTAATATTTGTATTATCTGTATTTTATCTTGGCTGTTCACCGCCCTGAGTCCTTCGGGAGTAGGGCGGTATAGAAATTTGATTAATAAATAAATAAATAAATAAACAACTCCCCTAAAGGTGATATCGGAGGGATGGAGGGTATTTCATTGTTAGTATTATTACCACGTTTACTCCAAGAAAGCCCCATACTGTCACTTTCACACACAAACCACACACACACTAAGCACACCTAATAATAACCCCAGAGAGAGGAAAGAATACTCACTCACTCCCAGTGCAGTCCCCCGGAACGTTCCTCTTGTCTCCTGTCTTAACATCCAAGTCTCCGTCTCAGGGCTTTTAGAGAAGCTGCTCCCGTCCGGCAAGAAAACAAACCAAAACAGTGTTTTGCGCGCTTTCTTTAGATTTATTTGCTCACCAGACGAAAGGTCCTCAGGTCCCTGTTCAGCGCCAATTGTGATACACAGGAAATACCTGTCACCCGGAAAATAATTTACAGAGAGTTGAGAGATAAGACAAGAAAAAAGTTTATTTCTTTGCAAAGGTCCCTCTCAAAGTGAGAGAGCAAATTTCATATCTCTCTCACCGTCTTTTATACAATTTCAGGTTACATCATACAGGATACAAACCAGGATATAAGCATGTCCCTTGAGTACAATTTCAGACTTTATATAATAAGTAAACACATGTTTTCCCCTTGTGGAAAGTCCCCACAAATCCAGTATATAAAAATACCCTACTTAAAAATATTGCTTATACGTGTAATATGTAATATCAGCATATGCGTACTTCCCCTTCTTAATGAGGGCAAGATGACCTGAAGCATATTTCCTGCCAGATAAACACATTCTCAAGAACACAGGAATTACACAGTTCCTTTCTCATGTTCTTAAATGTCAGGTAAATTATATAATCAGGTTATACAGAGTAAAATAAAGCCTTGACATGATTTTAAAATGACGTAACTTAGGCTATACGTTTTTACAGGAATAATCCTAATTTCTTTATTTCTCACAGATGATGTACCTGATATTCGCTCAACTAGCAAAGAAGGGGTTGTCACTGCGTTTTTGTATTTACCAGATGAGCTCTTATTTTTGAACTTTCAGACTTACCGTAGCTTGCCAAGTTCTTATCTCTAAGCTAACTGCGCATGTCCATATTCTTTCACTTTCTTCTATCTTTCTTTGTTCTCCAGCCAGGAGAGGTGGCCGGGAAAGCTTTGCCAAGATGTAATTAATTAGCTAGTAAGATGTTTTATTTTCTTTATAACAAATAAATGAGTTTTTCTTAGAAAATATATCTTCGGGTTTATTTTCTTAAAGTATACTTCAAGGAAATGGTCACGATCCATTCTCTAATCAAGGTGCAATTACCCAAAAGCAGAATGGGATTAATTGCCACCCTGACAAGGCGGTCATCAATCCAGTGGCCTACCACCTGACCTTGCCTCGGTCTTTGAGGATACACCCTGTGTTTCTTCGATCCCTTCTGGTTTCCAAACGGCCTACCTGTCTGCTCCACCAACTGGACCGTCCTCCGCCGGTGCCTCATGACAGAGATGAATCGCTCGAGTACGAGGTCGCTAGCATTAGAGACTCCCAGTGGCTGAAGGGTCAGTTCCAATACCTCATCGAGTGGAAGGGGTATGGGCCGGAGGACTTCACTTGGGAGGATGTGGCCTCTTTTCATGCTCCAGAACTTGTACGTGCCTTTCACAAGCAGTTCCTGTCCCGACCGCATCCGGATCAACAGACTTGGGGGAAGGGCCCTGCGGTGAGGGATAGTGTTGTGGCTCATCAGCGGCCTGTGCAGATTGTAGCTGATCCCGACAATGAGGAGGCTGGTGTGGTGCTGCGCCAGCAGCCTGTGCAGCTGGCGCTCGAGTCGGACAGTGAGGAGGCTGGAGAAGATGTGGTGCCAGAGGCAGGGATTCAGCCAGGGCCTTCAGAAGCTCCAGAAGCTCCTTTAAGTGAAGAAGACAAAGAGGAGGAGCCTCTTCTCAATGCACGGGCGCGCAGAGCTGCCAAAAGGCAGGAGTGGCTCCTCAGGAGGAGGTCTCCTTGAGAGTAAGGCTTGGGGCTAATTGGCCACTCCCTTAGCCTATTTAAGGAGGAACGCCGCTTGCAGCAAGCTGTAGGGAACAACTTTAGTTCACTCTCCTTCGCGTCTGCATTCTCTGCAAAATTGCTTCTGAGCTTTCTGCCCACTCTAGTAAGACTGTGATTACCTTATCTTAGAATTCTTGTAGGCTGTTAAGACAGTTTATTAACAGCCTTTGCTTGATAAAGACAGTTATTTGAGTAAAATAAGCTTTGTATAGAGTTTGTGTGTGTTGCGTTCTTTGGGGTCCGTAGCTGGGGCAGAACAGTATCATGTATTTATATTTTTGTAGATAAAGAAGTTTTTCTATATTATGAATCCTGCTCAATTCTTTGAATGTGTGCTGGGTGAATCAAAAATTACTAACAAAGTTAAAAAATGTCAACTCTTTGATTAGGCCACCACATCACCACCATTGCACAAAGCTGTTTTCTCCTACATTAGAAGAAATGGATGGAATGTTTTGATCCTGGCTGGAGCCAGGCCATCCACCTCTTCTGTGATACTGTACAGCAGGGGTGTCAAACTCAAGGTCCTGGAAACAGCAAAGGACCAGCTCGCAGTGCCTCTGCCAATGATAACGGAGCTCGGGAGGGCCATGCGTGGCCCGCCCGAGCTCTGTTTTCGGCTGCGACAGGCTCCTGCAGCCCTCTGCCAGTGAAAATGGAGCTCAGGAGGGCCGCACTCCATTTTTGCTGGCAGAACACTAGGGCCACCACAGGCGCCCCCAACACAAATGAAATCTGTCAGAGTATGAATATTCATAGACTGGAATAGATCAGCCAATGGGGACTGAATGGAGACATGGTAACAAGGTCAGCCAATGAATAGGCATAGCAACTGGGTCAGCCAATGAGAGTTGTTTAGAAACAGAAACTTAAACAAGAAGTCTGGGTGTGGCTTGGGTATTAAGCTCTGAGTTCTGAAGCTGCAAACTTGTCTATCTGCTGTACTCTGCTTGTGTTTTGCTTGTAACTGCTACATCAGAAGAATCTGATATTGGTATTGTACATTTATCTTCATGTATTATTATGTATATAAAGAAGTTAATGAATCCTGCTGCATCAGTCTGCCTGTGCGTGCTTTCTGGATTTAATTTCTGTAACAAACTCTGACAGGTTATGTGCCCAGAGCACACAGAAAGACTGAACTGTAGTTAAGCTGAGAGACTGCCTGTGTTTAAAAACACAGAAACAAGGCAGAGAAAGCTTGCAGGATGGCTGCTGTTGAAGTTAAGGAGAGCTCTCTGCCTCATTTGGGACAGAATTATATAATTTGGGCTGCAAAGATGGAATGTTTCCTGAAGGCAAAGGAGCTCTGGGATATTGTTGTTAATCCACCTCAGGCATTTTCAGCTGCAGTTCAGAGGCAACATGATAAAGCAATGGCTTATATTTATTTATTTATTTATTTATTTATTTATTTATTTATTTATTTATTTATTTATTTATTTATTTATTTATTTATTTATTTTTAAATTTGTATACCGCCCTTCTCCCTGAGGACTCAGGGCGGTGAACAGCCAAGTAAAAGCATAAACTACAAACATTAAAATACAATTAAAAAGATATATATAAATTTGGCCCCATA
This sequence comes from Pituophis catenifer annectens, assembly GCF_029215685.1. Classification (NCBI taxonomy): domain Eukaryota; kingdom Metazoa; phylum Chordata; class Lepidosauria; order Squamata; family Colubridae; genus Pituophis; species Pituophis catenifer. The sequence continues at coordinate 21,930,478 of NW_027256885.1, forward strand.
ATTAAAAACAATAACAAACAATTAAAAACATTTTAAAAAGTGTTAGGCCAGCCCGGCTTGCTGGAAAAAGAAGGTTTTAAGGGCATGGCGGAAGGCACCGAGGTCATGGATTCTCCTTATCTCTGGGGGCAGCTGATTCCAGAGGGTAGGTGCCCCCACAGAGAAGGCCCTGCCCCTGGGGGTCACTAGCCTATATTGTTTGGCTGATGGCACCCCGAGGAGGCCCTCTCTGTGGGAGCGCACAGGTCGATGGGAGGCCGTCGGTAGCAGCAGGCGGTCTCGAAGATAACTAGGTCCTATGCCATGGAGCGCTTTAAAGGTGATAACCAACACCTTGAAGCGCACTCGAAAGACCACTGGGAGCCAGTGCAGCTCACGCAGGAGAGGTGTTGTATGGGAGCGCTATGCGGCTCCCGTGACTACCCGCGCAGCCGCATTCTGGACCAGTTGGAGCCTCCGGGTGCTCTTCAAGGGGAGCCCCATGTAGAGAGCATTGCAGTAGTCCATGCGATAGGTGACGAGGGCATGAGTGACTGTGCACAGGGAATCCTGATCAAGAAAGGGCCGCAACTGGCGGATCAGGCGAACCTGACCAAAAGTCCCCCTGGCAACAGCCGTCAGATGTTCCTCCAAGGACAGCTGCGTATCCAGGAGGACTCCCAGATTGCGAGCCCTCTCCGAGGGGGCCAAAGACTCGCCCCCAGTTTGATTGCTGAGGACAGCAAACGCCATTATAGAAAGAGTCATGAGGAGGAATTCCTGAGGTGGGGGCCCAAGGAGCAGAGAGAGAAGAGCAACGGAAAATTCCAGAGTATGGATGTCTGCAAAGAGAAATGTAGCAGCAGAAGAGATCAGATTACAGCCCAGCAAAGACTTTCTAAGCAGAAAGAACAGCAACAACGGAGGTGTTTCCTTTGTGGTGAAAAAACACATTTAAAGGACTGTTTGCAAAGAAGAAATTATTTGCAAGGAAAATTGCAAGATGGACAGGTTGCTGTTCCAAAAGTTAGCTATTGCAATAGCAGAGACAAATGATTGATAGACGGTGGGGCAAGTCAAACAATTGTTAATAATTCTAAATTGTTTTACAGGATGGATCCAGCTGCTGGAGATGCAGTAGCCTTGGCAAATTGCCAGAAGGCTAAAGTCATTGGAAGAGGCAGTGTGCAAATTCCATATCTGGAAAAGAGGTTTAGTGATATATTATGTGTGCCTGAAATGGAGCATAATTTATTGAGTGTCTCTAGCTTAGACAAGAAAGGATTTGAGACCACATTTGGAAATGGGAGATGTCTCATAAAGCAAAATGGGAAAGTATGTGCACAGGGCATAAAAGAGGATAATCTTTATGTGTTGCAGGGACAAAAGGTTCAATGTGCCCAAACATTTGGAAATGTGGCACAGTATGATTCATGTGTTCATCTCTTGCTCAGAAAGCTTGGCCATGCCAGCTTCAGAGTTTTGCAAAGGATGGACCAGTTTGCAGAAGGATTAAATTTAAAGGAATGTAAGGCATATTTGGACTGTGCAGTATGCAAATCATCAAAGTCCAAGGCATTCCCAGTAAGCAAGAGTAGCACAAGGCAGACAACAAGAGTTCTAGAGCTGGTACATGCAAATTTGGTTGGGCCAATGCAAGCCAGTTTGGGAGGAGCAAAGTATGCGCTGGTCATTGTAGATGACTACAGCAGGTTTGGGTTCTGCTGTTTATTAAAGAGTAAAATAGAGGTGCTACAGAAATTTAAGCAATGGGTAAGCTTTGTGGAAAGGAGATATAAACAACAGGTATGTCAGCTACAAACTGACACAGAAGCAGTCAATGCCACACAGGTCAGAGCGATGGAACAAGGGGATTCCACCTGACAGGTATTCTGCTAATAAAGTAAAAGTGTGTAATGTGTGGTATGAGCCAAGGAACTATAAAGAAGTATTGGCATTACCTAAAATAGAACAAATAAAATGGAAAGAAGCCATGGACAAAGAAATGAAATCCATGGATGAACATAAAGTGTTCACATCTATGACTTTGCCACAGGGTAGCAAAGCTGTAGGATGCAAGTGGGTATACAAGAAGAAAGTACTGCCCAATAATGAGGTACAATATAAAGCAAGGTTAGTGGCACAAGGTTTTTCACAGATGAAAAATGTGCACTATGATGAGGTATTCGCACCAACAGTAAAGACTGAAAGCATCAGGCTGGCACTAGCATTGGCAGTGGCACTTAGCCATAAAATTTGGCATTTTGACATAATCACAGCATTCCTCAATGCAGAATTAGAGGAAGAAATTTACATGGTTCAAGCACCAGGGTATGAAAGTAAAAAGCCTAACACGGTGTATAAATTGAACAAGGCCATTTATGGGCCGAAGCAGTCAGCCAGGAATTGGAATATATGTCTAGATACTGCATTGAAGGGTCTTGGGTTCAAGAGTTGCAAGGCTGATGGTTGTATATACACTGGAAAGTTACAAGGTGGGGATTGTCAACTATTAGCATTTGTGGATTATCTTTGTTTCATTGCAAAAGATGTATCACAGTAAAAGGGTTCTCAGGTATTTGAAGGGAACTGTGAATTTGAGTCTTCAAATACAGGTATCTGAAGAATAGTAAGTTATTCAATTTTATTTCTATTCCAGTCATGAAGGGAGAAGTGTCAGAGTATGAATATTCATAGACTGGAATAGATCAGCCAATGGGGACTGAATGGAGACATGGTAACAAGGTCAGCCAATGAATAGGCATAGCAACTGGGTCAGCCAATGAGAGTTGTTTAGAAACAGAAACTTAAACAAGAAGTCTGGGTGTGGCTTGGGTATTAAGCTCTGAGTTCTGAAGCTGCAAACTTGTCTATCTGCTGTACTCTGCTTGTGTTTTGCTTGTAACTGCTATGTCGGAAGAATCTGATATTGGTATTGTACATTTATCTTCATGTATTATTATGTATATAAAGAAGTTAATGAATCCTGCTGCATCAGTCTGCCTGTGTGTGCTTTCTGGATTTAATTTCTGCAACAAATTCTGACAACGTCGAGCTGGCCATGCTCACCCTGGCCACGCCCACCCGAGGTCAAACACAACCCTGATGCGGCCCTCAATAAAATCCGAGTTTGACACCCCTGCTCTACAGGTAGTTCTCAACTTACAGCCATTTGTTTACTGCCTATTCAAGTTACAACGGCACTGGAAAAAAGTGACTTATGACCTATTCTCACACTTACAACCATCACAGCATCCCCATGGTCATGTGATCAGAATTTGGGTGCTTGGCAACCAGGATGTATTTATGTTGGTTGCAACATCCTGGGGTCATGTGATTGCCATTTGCAACCTTCCCAGTCAGCTTCCAACAAGTAAAGTCAATGGGGAAAGCTGAATTCACTTAGCAATCGAGGAAGTAGCCTTGGATCAGCAGTGAGGAACCCATGGGTAAAATGTATAATTGTTTAAATTGTTTTTTTTCTTTCCCATGCCTATGCTGTATTGTAGGATGGGGTGGGATATCAGCTTTCTTCCTTTCATCCTATTTCTAGGATTTGATTGCTTCATTCGGATTGTGTTCCCATCACAGAGTGGAAACAGAAGGAAAGTGATTGCTTACAAGAGATCCAGTAGCACATGAATGAAACAGCAAGTATTTCCAGTTGGAAATGGGAAAGGCAGGGAGTTTGGAATTGTAATTTCTGTATATACCTTTTCATCTTGTTCCTGGAATAAGATGAAGTTCCCCTTGAATGTTTATAATATTAAGTGTAACTACTATACTACTGGTAGAGAATATATGTAGTCCTTGATGTTCTCTGAGCTTAGTTGTTTTGTTGCAGACATTTCATTATCTGACTAGGTAACATCAGTGCAAGGGAGTATGAGGTTTGCTCCCTGATTATATACAGTAGCTTGCCCTGCCAGTGTTGGTGGAGGAGAGGTTTTCTCCTTGGTAGTGCCTTGATTAAGGTACTGTTTTCTGCTTGATCATTTGTCTGGTATTAATCCCTGCCTATTCAAGTATAGCATTTGGGCACTTGGCAACCAACATGTATTTACAATGGTTTCAGCATCCCACAGTCATGTGATCATCATTTGCGACCTTCCTAGCTGGCTTCCAACAAGCAAAGTCAAACTGGGGGGAACTTCCAACACTTTGGAAGATAGACTCATCATTCAGAAGGATAATGACTTGAGCATTGGGTCCTATCCAACAAGATGCAGTTCAGTGTTGAGGAAAGTAAGGTCCTGCACTTAGGGAGGAAAAAACCAAATACATAGGTATAGAATAGGTGTTACAGTTACACAAGTGTGCTCTCAGGTTCAGTTTATGGTCACTCACACACTCACAGTCCTGGAAAATTGCCACAGTCAATCACTTGGGTCTATGACACCTCAATGCCACTAGCTCAACGTGACCAGTTGGGGGCGGCCTTCTTGCCACCACTGAGTCTCTCTGCCAACTTGCTGCTGCCATCTCTTCCCACTCGCTTTCCCACCCCATTGCTTCCCAATGCTGTCCTTATTTTCAGACCAAGACACTCTCAAACATTAAGTAATGTGGCTTTTTAAAAAAACTGTTCCTCATCAGAGGAGATTGGCTGCCTATCAGCACCACTGCTGTTCAGCAGTCGATCTTACCCTGTGTCTGTGCAGACAGGCAGCTCTCTGTCTGGTCAACCTCCTCCCCCAATGCCTGAGGGGCCCAGGACAGCATCATCCTCAGCCCCTGGCATGCCTTCCTCCTCCTCCAAACTGGGCTCTGATGGGGCCATGACAGAGTCCAGGATCACCTCAACTTCATATTCCAGTTGTCCATCTACAATCACAGGATGCAGGGACCGTTGCGGGGATCTCAGTGTGTTTGTGGGGGCATCCTTAAGCAGCAACAAGTGATGAAAGACTGCATGCACCTTTAAGGACTAGGGGTGACATGATACCAGTATTCCAGTATTTGAGGAACTGCCACAAAGAAGGGGGGGTCAACTTATTTTCCAAAGCACCAGAAGGCAAGACAAGAAACAATGGATGGAAACTAATCAAGGAAAGAAGCAACCTGGAATTAAGGAAAAACTTCCTAACAGTGAGGACAATTAACCAGTGGAACAGCTTGCCTTCAGAGGTTGTAGGTGCTTCATCACTGGAGGTTTTTAAGAAAAGACTGAATAGCCACCTATCTGAAATGGTATAGGGTCTCCTGCTTGAGCAGGGGGTTGGACTAGAAGACCTCCAAGGTCCCTTACAGCTCTATTCTGATTGATTGATTGATTGATTGATTGATTGATTGATTGATTGATGTAGGGAGGAAATTGCAGGTGAAAAGTGATGGGGCTGATCTGTTGGAGAACCTTGAAGGGTTCCCCACAAATTTCGCATCCAGCTTCTTCCATGGTCTTGAGGATACCCAAAACTTGATAGAAAGCCAGACCTTGTCTTCTTCTGATATCAGTGGTCCTTCCTGTTGGTGGGCATCTGCAGCTTTCTTATAAGACTGTTTAGCTTGTTCTAACTGTTGCTTCAATAGGGCCTGGGCAGCAACTTGGTGCTGTAAGAAATCAGCCCCTGAGACAGATGTTTCTTCTGTAGGGTGTTCTTGTAACACTTTTGGGTGTGTGCCATACAAAGTTTGAAAGGGGGTCATTGCAATTGATGTGTACAGTGGGTTATTATATGAAAAGTCTGCCAAGGTAACAGAAATGGCCAGTTCTCTTGGCTGTAGGTACAGTAACATCTTAAATATTGCTACAGCAGGTGGTTAGTCTTCTCCACCTCACCATTCACAGCTGTGTGGTAGGCTGAAGACAGGCTGACTTGGACATTCAAGAGTTGGAACAGTGCCCTCCAAAAGCTGAGTTGGAACTGGCTGCCCCTTTCAGACACTAGTCTTGAAACCATGCTGTGATAGTGAAATATGTGGTCCAGGAAAACTTGAGCTGTTTCTTTCACAGTGGGTAATCCCTTGCAAAGGATGAAATGAGCCATCGTTGTCAAAAGTTCTACTACAACTAGTATGGAGGTGTAATCATCAAATGGGGGTAAATCAGTAATAAAGTCCAGAAAGACTGTATGCCATGGATGGGAGGTGGGTGGGTGGGTTGGGAGGTGTTACAAGAGCCTTGCCAACTTCTGATGGTAGCACTTGGTATTTCTGTAGGAGTGGCAAGATGCTATGTAGTCCTTGATGTCTGCTGCCATCTTAGGCCACCAGAAGTCTCTTAATGTTCTATGCAGCATTTTGAACACAGGTTCTTCAGTGGTGGCAAATTTCTCTAGTGGAATGATGGTTTGGGACACCAACTTATTCTCCCTCATGGTGTATTCCGGCTTGCAGGACAACACATCTGTGTGCTGGTTATGATCACTGGGCACATACGTCACACTAAAATTGAATCACATGAAGAGCAACCACTGCACCTGCTGCTGGTTCAAGTTCCAAGCCATCTGTCATGCCCCTGTCAGAGCCTGAATCTGTGGAGGAAGACGAGCTGGAACTGGAGCCGATGGAGATCGAGGGGGCAGCTTCATTGGCTTCAGAGGAATGTGGGGAGAAGGCAGGCCAGGGCCACTCAGGAATGGGATGGCTTGCTAGCAGGGAGTTATGGGGCCAGGACGACCAACAGAGGGCAGGCAGTGGAAATGAGGAGCGAAGGAGCTCAGGCGATGAGCAAGAACTGCCCCCTCTTGATCCCCGAGCACGGAGAGTGGAGAGGAGGTGGGAACAGCACAGGCCAACCAGATGACTGGGGAGGAGAGTGCCCCACCCCCCTTCACAAAGCACACCTGGGGATTGAGACTTAAGGAGACACTGTGGGGAGAGGCATTTGTCAGGAAGAAACACTGAATTTCATGGAGTTTTGTGTGCCATTGCCAATGTTCGGAGTTTCCTGGATTTCTTGCTTTATTTCTTGCTTCCTGGATTAATTGCCTTGTTCCTTTGCCTCCTGAAACCATTGCCTTGTTCCTTTGCTTCCTGAAACCATTGCCGTGTTCCTTTGCTTCCTGGACTCATTGACTTATTCCCTTGCCCCACTGGATTTCTTGCTTTGCAGCCATTGTGCCCACAGCGTTGTGCTGGACTACTTGCAGCCAGAGGCTGTTGTCAGGTTTCAATGCTATCTCAAAATAAATGAATTTCCAAACTGCCGATCTTTGAGGAAATTTTCTCTTTATTGAGCATAGTGATCTGTCCCTGGCTCTTTCGCGGTCAGCACTGACCTTTGCCCCCCAAGCCTTCCCTTTCTGATCCCCAATTCTCTACGTCTCATTGGCTATCTTCCAAGCCACTCTCCTCATCCCATCTCCGTCAGATCACAGGAATGTTCCCCCCCTCCTCCCATCTCCGAGGGAACAGAATCTTCAAAGGAATTAAGTAGGCAAAAGTTCAAGCTTCTCCTCTCCTTTGATATGTCAGCGCTGGAACGCTGACAGCTGTTGGATGTGTGTGTGTGTGTGATCACTTTGCTCTGGGACTTGCCAGAAACATGGGAGCGTTTGGGGGAAAAGTTGGAGCAATAAAGGGGCGGTTTGAACTATCAGATGACTGTGCCGCCTCTGTGCCAGGCCCGGGTCATCACACCATCTGCAGGTGCTCCAAATTCTGGTGATTGGTCTAAACTTCAGTCTGGTGCTGGGCACTCTCCAAATGGTGCCATCAAGTCTCAAAGGCTACCATCACCACCAACAGCTCCTTGTCCTATATGGTGTAATTTCTCTCCACTGAGCTCAATCTACAGGAGTAATATGCACATGGGAACAAGGTACCAGAGGGGCCATAGACTTGTAACAGAACAGCCCCCACAGCAACATCTAACACATCCGTCTCTACCATGGAGGGTCTTGAAGGATCGAGATGCTTCTGGATGGGCACTGAGGCAAAAGCAGCTTTCACGTTATCAAAGGCAGCCTCCTCCACCTGGCCCCAGTGGAACTTCACTCCCTTCCTCAGAAGGTTCAACAAGGGCACTGTCAGGCTGGTGAACCTGGGAATGAATGTACAATAGTAATTTGTGAAGGCCAAAAACCTTTGGACATCCTTCACCCGACGTCTGAGCTGCAAGGTATGTAGCGCCTCCAGTTTCTCTGGGTCCATCGTTATGCTATCGGGGGAAATGTGATGCCCCAGGAAGTCTATGGTTGTTTGTGCAAACTGACATTTTTCGTGCTTCACAAATAACTGATAACCTCTGCAAAATGAGACGGACATACTCTCAATGCTCTTTTGGTGAGGGGGAGTAAATCAGGATGTCTTTCAGATATATGACCATGAAGTGGTCCAACAGATCCCAGAATACATCATGCATGAAGTGCATGAAGACTCTGGGAGCATTGGTCAACCCAAAGGGCATCACGATGTATTCAATGTGACCATATCTTGTCCAGAAAACTGTCTTCCGTTCATTCCCCTCCCAAATTCAAACGAAGTTGTAAGCTCCTCTCAGATCCAGTTTGGTGAAGCTTCTGGTCTGTCGCAGTCTCTCCAGGAGCTCTGAGATTAACAGCAGCGGGTACCGGTTGTGAATAGATATCACATTCAGTTTGCTATAGTCGCAACAGTCTTAAGTCCCTGGATTTTTCTTGATGAAGTACACAGTCCCTTGAGGTGTCACCATTCTTTCTTGGCTTGGGTGAGGCACAGACAAGTGGTCCCTAGGTGTTATAGGCTCCTCGTGAGAAACTGGGACCTCTGGTTTCCTGAGCAACACTGGTGAGTATGGTCGACCACTGCTCCCAATGCCGGACGGCCCTGGGACTGCATTGTCCTCAGCCCTCAGGCTCTCCAGACATTCCTGGGAAGACATGCCATTCCTGTCTGATGGTCTTAGTTCCAGCTCCTCCTCCTCCTTCATACTGGCTTCTGACGGGGCCATCATACCCCTAAACGATTGGAAGGTGCCCAAATCTCTATGCCTCTGCCTCTCTTCTGCAGCTGTTGATTGTCTAGCTGCACCTATTTGTATAGGCCCCTGGTGGCGAACCTATGGCACGCACACTGTCACCCCAGCACAGACGAAATGCTGCCGGACACACACCAAAACAAGCGATGGGCAGAACAGGGCTCTGATTGGTGGATGCAGTTTCATTTCGCACCTCCCGTTTAAGTTGATAGACAGCTGGGAGCCTGTTTACGAATGGTCCCCTCACCTTTCCTTCTGTTTCAAAAAACCCTCCCCAGCCTTTCGCTCTTTCCACCCGATTCCCTCCGGTAGTTGTCATTTGCTTGCCTTCTTTCAAAAATTACACAGATACACAAGCAAATAACCTGTGTGTTGATGAGACCTAATTGCAAAGAATGGTGGTGGTGGTGTAGCGGGAAAACCCACTTTCCCAAAAGCAGGAGACAAGACCTCTGAAGTTGGAGAACACAGGTTTATTTGCTAGCAAAGGTTCAGAGTAATAGTTTGGCAAAGTCTGAACCCTGGGCTATGCCCAGAGTCTATCTTTTATAGGTTTTGCAATGCTAGTTCTACTGATGCCTTACATTTCCTTATACGTATCGAGATACAGTACATCAAAACAGGATATAAAAAGAAGAAGTTATCTTTCGGTACATATTCCATATAGGGTTATATCTTGCATATCTTACACCATCTGTTAGTTTCAGAACTCCTCACGTGCCAAAGATTGTGTTACAGAATAATATGATACATAGGTTATTAAGCGTACAAGTACATTTAGCAAGAAGTTGGTACTTTCCTAATTTTGTGACAGCGATAGAAACAAGTAAAGGTCAATCCACCTATACTTTGATATCATTTTACTGGTATTTGGGCCCACCTGCCTCATTCCCCCCTTTGGAACTCCACCAAAATCCCCTGATTACTGTGGAGTTTCATATAAAGGCATACTTTCTTCCAAGTCTCTAAGCTTCTCGTATTCCCACCAGGCCATGGCTTGGGCCGTAGCCTTTTTATCCACCAGCAAAGAGAGAGAGTTGGAAATAGTACGGACAAAAATAGGGAGAATGCATGGCAGAATGACACACCCAGCTGCAATCAAACCGATCAGGGCCACAATAGCTTGCAAACCTGGGAGCTTGGGAAACCACCCAGAGAATGCATCCGCTAAGTTGAACCCTAGGTATTCTCAATTTTATGTACTTTGTAGACAAATATACTTTGTCTCCCACCTTAAATAGTGGAGTATCGCTCCTCTTCTTGTTGGCCTGGGTTTTATATGCTATGGAGGCTTTGGTTAATGCGGTTTTTATATGTGGCCAACTTTCCTTAATCCGCTCTGTCCATTCAATCAGGGTTTTTGGTCCTCCTGTCTGAATATCTAGTTCTGGTATGGCAGGAAACTCTTTTCCAGATAGTACTTGAAACGGGGTATACCCCGTGCTACTATGTACAGTATTGTTATATGCTGCTTCTGCGAATGGTAATAGATCATACCAATCGGTTTGCTGGTATGACACGTACGACCACAGGTACCTTTCTACCATGGCGTTAGTCCTTTCGACTGCCCCATTAGTGCATGGGTGAAATGCCGAACTAAGGCCTTGTTCTGTCCCTATTTGTTTTAGGAAAACCCTCCAGAACCGAGCAGTAAACTGGGGCCCCCAATCAGAAATTATCTGTTTGGGTACCCCATGAAGACGGTATATGTGTTGTACAAATAGTTTTGCCAAACACCGCGCAGAAGGCAATCCCTTGCAAGGGATAAAATGTGCCTGCTTAGAAAATAGATTGATGATGGTCCATATTATGTTATGTCCTTTGCTATTAGGCAACTCAACTATAAAGTCCATGGCCATGTCATCCCATGGTCTATGTGGATTAGCCACGGACTGTAACAGGCCGAGTGGCTTGCCTGACAGTGGTTTGGTCGCTACACAAACTGGACAACCTTGAACATATTTCTCTACATGAGTCCTCAACCGCGGCCACCAAAACTGTCGCCGTATCAAATGTAACATTTTAACAAAACCAAAATGTCCTGCTGTTTTGATATCATGACACCGTCTTAGTACCTTATCTCTCAATGTAGACGGGATATATAATTTTCCTCCTCTCCATGCAAGTCCCCCTCTTTGTGTCACCATTTGGGGGTTGGTTGCTAACCAAGGGTCTGCTGCCAACTCCTTTTGTAAACTTGCTACCCAATCGGAAGGCACTGGGAGCATATCCTTCACCCTCACCTGCTTTCCTGTTTGCTGAGGAGGCAGTAAAGCCTGTGTTATGTCATCCCGCTGACTCTCGTATTGAGGCATACGAGATAAGGCATCTGCCAAATAATTCCTTCCACCAGGTATGGCCTTTAAGGTAAATGTAAAACGGTGAAAATATTGCGCCCATCTCACTTGTTTCGGTGATAATCTACGGGGTGTTTGGAGGGCCTCCAAGTTTTTATGATCTGTCCATACTTCGGATTGGATGTTTGTGCCCTCCAACGAATGTCTCCATGTTTGCAAAGCCCATTTGATAGCGTAGGCCTCTTTTTCCCACACAGTCCAATTCCGTTCTGTGCAACTTAGTTTTCGGGAGGTATAGGCACATGGTTGGAGTATCCCTTGGTTATTTCTCTGTAAAAGGACTCCTCCAACGGCGACATCACTCGCATCAGCCTGAATTACAAATTGTTTTGCTGTATTGGGGTGCCTAAGTACCGGCTCTTTAGCGAACAAGGACTTTAAGGTCTCAAACGCTTGTTGGCATGACTGTGACCAGTCTAAACTCTGCTTTGTCTTATTTGTAACTACTGATAAATTCTTTGTTCATAGGAGATTAGTTAATGGTAAAGCCACTTTAGCAAAAGAGGGGATAAACCGTCTGTAAAAATTTGCAAACCTGAGAAAGTTCTGTAGCTGTTTTCGGGTTCTGGGAGCTTGCCACTCTAACACCGTTCTAACCTTGTTGGCATCCATTTCTATTCCTTTTCCTGAAATCCTGAACCCCATATAATCTATTTCCGATTTGTGAAGCTCACATTTCAACAGCTTCACGAACAAATGGGCTTTCAACAACTTAGTTAAAACTTGTCGTACAAGACTAATATGTTCCTCCATGGTGGTAGAAAAAATCAGGATATCATCTAAATACACTAGGACCCCCCTATACAGATGATCATACAGTACACTATTGATAAGCTGCATAAACAGTGCAGAAGCTCCCTGCAGACCGAACGGCATCACCTGAAACTTGTAACTACCCAAGGGACAGTTGAATGTCCTTTTCCACTCGTCACCTTTTCGAATACGGACTCTGTAATACGCTTCTCATAGGTCGAGCTTGGTAAAAATTCTACCAGTTGTTAAAGTCGAAAGCAAATCCGTCATGAGTGGTAAAGGATACAACGGTTCCATGCACACAGCGTTCAGACCCCGAAAATCGACACATAATCTTAGACCACCATCTTTCTTTTCCTTGAGTAACACTGGTGCTGCCATATGTGATCTACTAGGTTTAATAAAACCTCTCGCTAAATTTTGATCGATATAGCATCGTAGTTCGTTCAGTTCAAGGGGCGTCATTGAATACATCCTAGGTTTGGGTAGTGTGATACCAGGTTTTAGTTCTATCGCACAGTCAGTAGTACGATGGGGTGGAAGGGCTTCACATTCCTTCTCACTAAACACTCGTTTAAGGTCTCTATATGTATCCGGGACTCCCTCTGGAACTGGTGATTCCGCTTCCCTCCCAACAGCTCTTGTCCCGTGGTCCTCCTTGGGTGGGTCAGGGCCTAGTGCTATCTGCAGCCTACGACAACCCCCCTCCCACCATATAGTAGGCTTCCACCTGTCTAACCAGGATAAACCCAGAATTACCGGTTCAATCATTTTATCCACCACCACAAACCGCACCATCTCCCAATGGTTACCGATTTCAAGCTTTACCAGTTCCGTTACATGTGTAGCCGGCTGTCCACCTAGTGTTGAGCCATCCATTTGCTCGAACAAAAGAGGTTTTTGTAAGGCAACTACATGGAGGCCCAGATTGTCTGCTATTGACCGCCGTAACAAACAACGGGTACAGCCCGTATCCACTAAAGCTCCTTGGTGGTCTTCCCTCCCCGTTTTTGTATGTTTTAGTGTTACTTGGATTATAAACGGGCGTATGGGATCACATACCATGGGATCTTGGGGGTCTGCTTCATTGTCAGGGGTCTCTTGCTCCTCCAGCATCCGAGCCATCTCGGGTTGACGACCACCACTATCTTCCCATACACTGGGGCCACTGCCCGTCAACTGATTCACTATCCAAGAGCGTTCCGACGTCACCCGGGAACGTGATTTGGTTTTCTCTCCAGAACTTGCTGTTTGCAAGGTTGGTCCCCTGAGCGGTGGAAGTGGACACTCAACTGCTCGGTGACCTTCCTGATCACACCGAAAACATCTGAGAGAACATCTTAGAGGAACAGTACCCCTGGGTCCTGTAGGGATATATGACCGTATCGCTCCTCGCCCTGTCAACGGTCTCTCCAACATCCTATGTGGTTGGCTTAGTCCATATCCTCGCGGACGGAACTCCTTCAAACCTACGTCTAGTTCCACGGCTGCTTTGTACCATTCTGCTATATGAGGTCCAAGTCCTCTATAAACACAGGCCTGTCGTAAGTCTCTATCCAGACCCAGATGGAACTGGTGGACTAATAGACACTCGGGCCAATCTCTCAGTCGCCCGGCCAACTTACAAAATTCCTTAACGTACTGCCTAGCTGCTCGACCCCATTGTTTTAACGATACCAGATCATCTTCGGCAGCTGCCTGAGCACTGGCATCGTCCTCAAACCGGCTACGTAGGGCCTCCAGGAAAAGACCTAAATCCGCTAACTCTTGGGCATGCATAGTATGCAAACTCGCCACCCAGTCAGCTGCTTCCCCTGTCAACGTTGTGGTAACGGCAACTACTCTTGCCCATTGGGAGGAATAGAACTGACCATAGGCATCCATATAACTAATTACCTGGCTCAAAAACAGAGCCACCCGGTCTGGGTTGCCGTCAAAAGTGGCCTGTAAGGGAGGGCGTCCCCATGGCATGTGAGGTATCAAGCCTCCTGGGCCCCATGCAAGTCCTGAATCTCTAACTCGACCAGAACCCTCCTCCCCCCGAGGACCCCTACGCTCTCTTGTCTGCTGTTGCCTAGTAACCTGGTCTCTGCCCCTTTCTTCCTGTTGGACACACCCGTGGGCTTGAGCTGGTCCACCACGTAGTGCCTCGCTCAACGATGATGTTGCTTCAGAGGTTGTAGGTTCCTCCACCCTCGCCCGATACCGGGCTTGGTCTGCTCTCAACTTAGGGCTGGCAAGCCGAAACCTGCCCTCAGGTTTCCCGGCTGATGATGGACCACTTCCACTCTGCCAGGTAGCCGACTGGTCCCCCCCCCCCAGGAGCCCATGGCTGCCAAGAAGGAGCATCCCGAAAACTCGCTTCCCCAAACCTCTCTCGCAACATATCCATGGTGGTCACTCTGGGGCCAGTTGAGTAGCTCCAGTCTCCTTCCTCTTCTTCAGCCCATTGTCTCTCTCTCCAACCTTGATATTGAGGACCCAAGGGAGGTGGTGTTGGTGCTCGAAAGCCCAGCTTTCCCCACAAAGCTGAACTATGCCACCAATTTCCTGAGGAGGAGGTTTGTGTGTTCTCTACTCCCAAGGAATCCTGGCTGTACTGTTTCTCCTCCGTCCGAACCACCCTCTGTTTGGGGCAGACTACAGGCTGCTCATCACATTCCTCCTTCACCTCCGTTCTTTCTTCAGTCCCCTCTGCTACGTCCAAGTCTAACACAGCAGTCTCCTCCACTGTTCCCTCTGCCATCGTTTGTTTCACTCACCGGCTTTGAGCACAGAGAAACGGAAGATACAAAGGGTCTCTGACTTTCTATCAGTCCCTCTGGGACCGCCTGTGCTTCGCTGGGCAAAGTACTACACGCACACAAACAAGAGTGCCAAACCAGGTTTAATCGAGCTTATGCAGCGGATAACAGTAGGTGCCGAAGTACTATGTGGAATTAAGTTGGAGACAGGCATATACAACTCTCGAGGGGCTTTATAGGGTGTGTATAATTGCATGTAATAATGCTTTCCACCCATCCATTATCCCTCACAGCTGTTTGCAGTTTAGAGTTGCCGCTCGTCTTATTTCCTGTATTCGCGTGGACTAATGATGTCATCCTCAAGCGCTCTCCCTGGCTGCGAGGTCATAACGCCGTCCTCCCATTAGCTAACGATTATTAACCATCAAGCCCCCCCTTCCGTGTACCGTCCGCCACCAAATATCACTGTGTAGCCTAGGTGCAACAACCCCCCCCCTCCACCATGCCATGTCGTGGGTCATTCGGGTCAGCTGTCACCAATCCCCTCGCTGTGGATGTTCTGCTGGTGCGATGGCGCTGTGTGTCGAGGGGTACTTGACGCTCGACATCTCTCTCTCTCTTGTCTCTTAAAGAGGGTCCCCATCAACTGTTGGAGATCTCGCCAAGTCGGATTGTGGGTATCCACAATCGTTTTAACCAAATCAGCAATCTCCGTTGGTTTTTCACTAAAGGGACCATAGTGTAATTTCCAGTTAAGGAGATCGGAGGTGGTGAAGGGGATATGCTGAAACAACTGAGCGGTCACTGTGCCTCCCTGTTTTACCACCAACTGATCTACCCTCCTCAGGGGGGCAATTAGGGTTGGGTCCTCAGTCTTTGACCTTGTGCGGTCTGCAATGGGTGCATCTTCCTTTTCTGCCCTGCCAACAGCCCCAATTAATTCTTCTTCCTCCTGGACTTCCACCTCTTCCTTCTTGGCCTCTGGACTGGCCAGCGAGTGGCTAGTTTGAATTGAATGGAAAGCATGGGGTCCTCAATACCGAGGTCATCAAGATCCTGCAGGATTGAGGCAACTCTGGCCTGTTGCCAGGAATCCCCTCTGGATGACCCATCTTAGCCTCCCACGGGGGAGGATGATGTTTGAAGGGTCCCCGATGCTGGCAAGAGGTGGCTGGCTGGCAGGGGGGCATAGGGCGGTGGCTGAGACAATTCTTCTGGACAACTAAGAAGGACCGGAAGGTGTCTCTTGCCCTTACGGAGCAGTAGGGTGCACGACACCAGAAGTCAGCACTGAGTTATTTTACACTTCTGAATCCACACTGGGGGTCTTTGGATAAGATTGAGCCACACATCAATGTAGGGGGCCTGATTGGGGTGACGTTCAGTGGGGTGAAACACTCGCTGGCGCACCCTTATACCTATGGAGGGGTCAAACATACCCATATTTGGCCACCTGACTTTGAAGTCCGGCCAATCGGTGTCACAGAAAGACCTTAATTTCTGCCTACTCCACTTAATGCCATAGTCCTGACTGACATAAGCAGTTTTAAAATGTTGTAACATGCACTCCAATGGAGTGAGGGGCACACTTCCTCCCCCTCCCATGTTTCTCCCGGGGCACCAGACAAGACAAATGAGGAAAAGGGGATGAGAGGAAGGTAAAGGGTCCTTCCACTCAGGGAAACATGGAGGGATTTGTTCCACACACTCAGGTTCAACCCAGTGAGCTGGAAAATCACGGTCTCCTATGGGAACTGCGAACACCAATCACTTCCCACTGGCCCAGGGCGCTGGACACTCAACAGTCACCTTTGGGAACCGCAGTGGACA
Organism: Pituophis catenifer annectens; assembly: GCF_029215685.1. NCBI lineage: Eukaryota > Metazoa > Chordata > Lepidosauria > Squamata > Colubridae > Pituophis > Pituophis catenifer. The sequence continues at coordinate 21,947,040 of NW_027256885.1, forward strand.
TTCATATCAACCACACCAGGATTATTCCTTTTCCCCAATACTTGCCTGCAGGCTTGTTCTCCTGTCCTCTGGCTGGCTGGAAATGGGCCTGGTCTCCGTCCCCTTCACAAGTGGTTCTTGAAGGCGTCAGCCGCCACTGCCGGGGGTCCTGCGTCACTGGGCAGTCCCTCGGAACAAAAGATGTCCGGTGGCACCTGGGAAGTTCCCTTCAACTCAACAGAGTCCCTGACAGTGGGGTGACCCTCCAGAGAGGCCCCAAGGCCTCGTTGCGTCCTGCCGCGGTCGCCACAAATGTAGTGGGAAAACCCACTTTCCCAAAAGCAGGAGACAAGACCACTGAAGTTGGAGAACACAGGTTTATTTGCTAGCAAAGGTTCAGAGTAATAGTTTGGCAAAGTCTGAACCCTGGGCTCCGCCCAGAATCTATCTTTTATAGGTTTTGCAATGCTAGTTCTACTGATGCCTTACATTTCCTTATACGTATCGAGATACAGTACACCAAAACAGGATATAAAAAGAAGTTATCTTTCGGTACATATTCCATATAGGGTTATATCTTGCATATCTTACACCATCTGTTAGTTTCAGAACTCCTCACGTGCCAAAGATTGTGTTACAGAATAATATGATACATAGGTTATTAAGCGTACAAGTACATTTAGCAAGAAGTTGGTACTTTCCTAATCTTGTGACAGTGATAGAAACAAGTAAAGGTCAATCTACCTATACTTTGATATCATTTTACTGGTATTTGGGCCCACCTGCCTCAGTGGTGTAAGACTAGACTATAGGGATCTTGCACACAGCAATCTATCTCTGCAGCAATAATGGATCCCTTGCTGCCCACCTTCTCGCCCTGTGCTTGGTCCTCTTGGTGTGTTCTTTTCCTGTGGAAGGATTGTCATGTGCAGAGTGCCTTCACTATTCAACGCCCCTACCCACCCCCCTCCAAGGTTCAGACTAGGATTAGGCCTTTCAAATCAACCCCTGCAAATTTTCAGCCCTCACCAGAGCAATAGAAACGAGAGGAGGAGAGGAGGACTCTTTAGCTTCACCCTTCTTTGGTCTGGCTCCCTCCCGCCCTCCTGTGCCACGGCAACCCTTCACACTCACCCTGCTTTCCTGCCGCATTGGCACAAGGACCGCTTCCCCGTCTCCTTTTGGGAGTCCGCCTGATCTCCCTTCTAAGGCTAGCCAGGCTCTGCTGCCTCCTCTTACCCTCCCCCTACTCCCCACACCAACGGCAGCAGCAGGTAAAGTGAAGTCGGCTGCCCTAGGACTTTGGCAGTGTGTTCTATTGAGCTGCCCCAATATCAGCTCTCCTTATCACAAAGACCCTGAAGGGCAATATGGATAACTGTTGGATCTGGATGAGTGAGGGGAGCTGAATGTCAACTTGCAAAGCTCTCCAGACCAGCTTTCAAGTTGCCATAAGCAGGAGGGGGAGAACTGACAAAGCTGCTCAGCTGCCCCAACGGAAAATACATTCCACACATGCCTTGTTAAAGTTTGTATCCTAGGTTACTGGGGTCAGCAGGAGAGGTGTGGTTTTATAGCCCACCAACGTGGTCCATTGGAGAATGTGATTTATGACATACCCAGGGAGGAAGGGAGGAACAGGGTCATAGGGGCCCACAAATCACGTGGGGGGTTAGAGCTGACTCCATTTGAGTAATTGCCGGAATGGTGCTCCTAATAAATGACTGGATTTCTTTTGAAACTTGGCTCGAGGCTCATGATTTAATTAGGGCATCTTTCGGAAACTTCACAAACTGATCATCTTATGATTTAGCCTCCAGACCACTTATCATTTTTGTTATTCTTCTTTGCACTCTTTCTACTGTTGATCAGGAGTCTGATAACTCTGATGATGGGACTAAAGATTCTTATGTTGAAATGACAGAAATAAAGTTTGGGCCATAACAGGCCTTCAGGGTTGTGGAAACCTTTGATAAGAAGTCACAGGCTTGCAGCTGAACATGTGATGATAGCCACAAGACACATGCACAAGCATTTTTGTAATTTCCGTGACTTATCTCTTCTTAGCAGTACTCCTATTATGTAAACAAGAAACCTTTATATACTTCCTTGAAATTGCATTCAGGGTTCTTCTAGCTTTATGGGAAGGCTCACCTTTGTCCAGCGTTGAATAAATGTGTTATCTATAGAGGTAATCTGGACTCTGCCACTTCGTTCATGCCGAGCCACACCTGGTTCCCTGCTTGACATTTTTGGCACCCCAGATGGCACACTGGTGCTTGGTTCTGTGAAACCTCAGGGAGGGGATTGCACCAAGCACTCTTTGGGAGTTCCCAGGGGTGCCTCCCTTCTTGATTTTTCATCAGACTTCAAAGGTGGACAAGAGTAGCAGGTTGAAGCCGTGTTTTCCCTTCTCTCTCCCTTTTCCCTGGAGGGAAGGTCAAGTCAGGTAAGACCTTGGTAAGGTCAGGTAAGACCTTGCATAGCACCAGAGACTTCTGGGACAGAGTAGACCACTCCAACTTGAAGAGGACTATCTATTTGCACTGACTCTGTGAAATTACTCATTGTGAGGATAACTGACCTTTTGACCAGAAAACATCAGTAGTTCATCCTTGGTAAGTGCTTGTGTCATTACAATTTTATCTTAGAATGTCTGGTTTAGTTTAGTACAACACTTGTCTTGCAGCTGTCTTTCATGGCACTCTTTTCAAATTTGGCTACAGTCCTATTTGTAAGGAGATTGTTAGTTTACATGGACAGATTGCTTATCTAGAGTCTTTAGTTTGTGCTCTTCAGGCTGAAATTAGGTTGCCAATTCAGCCAGTGTGTTCTATTGAGCTGCCCCAATATCAGCTCTCCTTATCACAAAGACCCTGCAGGAGAAGGGCAATATGGACAACTGTTGGATCTGGATGAGTGATAGCTGTAGACCTGGGTCCCCAACCCCAAGTCTGTGGACCAGGACCAGTCCATGGCATGCCAGAAACTGGGCTGCACAAACAAGCGAAGCCCCATCCACGGGATGCAGGTAGCACACGAAACCACACCCCCTCCAGTCCACGGAAAAACCTCTCTCCATGGAACTGGTCCCTGGTGCCCAAAAGGTTGGGGGCTGCTGCTGTAGACCAGAAACACAAAACATTTGGTGTGTCCCTGCATAATAGATACAGTGCCCTTTCTGAATTTAATAGGGATACTAAGGTGGCTGATTCTTCTGCTTGTAATGTGGGTGATGACTCAACTGAGCAGGGGATTGTGGTCCGTGATGAAGAAGTTGTTTTGGATAAGGGCCTGTCACCACCCACTCTGCTTCCGCTAAGGGAAACCCTTTCCACAAAACTAAATACTGCAAAATCCCTTTGTGGTACCAAGAGTCAAGTATATGTTCCAGAAAGGGGAGGTCTTAAACTTCCAAACCTACAATTATATTATGAAGCAGCAGCCTTGACTCAAGCAAGTGATTGGTTTGGAAGGAAAAAGACTGGAATATTGAATATAGAAAGCTTTGATCTTGAATTTGGTTGGCATGCTTACTTATTCTATGAAAACAAAGTGGATAAAGTATTTAAAAGCCATATACTTAGAGACTCCTTGATGAGAGTTTGGAAGAAGCACCGATTCAAATGGGATTACAAAATACCGCTATGGCTGGATCTTGGTCATATTATGTGGAATACAAATATAATGTCACTCGGGGGGGGGGGGGGTTATATAAAGAAGTTCTTTTTACAGATGTGGGCAGATGGCAACTGAAGACATTAGAGACACTGTTGGATGAAGGGATTAATCTAACTTGGTTACAGTATAATCAACTTCAACTGAGATGGAAAGAGGACCAAAAAATTGGTATTATGTTGCATGAGGAAGAATTGGTTAGACATATAAAAGAGAAAGGTCCAATGCATATTAAAAGGCTTTATAATGTTTTGTTAAAAAGGGATTCAGAAACTGAATTGGTTAAAGATTGTATGATTAAGTGGGCACAAAATTTTGAAGAACCAGTGATGTTGGAAACATGGGAAAAAATTTGGGTTCAGAATGTTAAATTCACACAGTCGCAGAATTTGAGGGAAAATTTTTATAAAATGTTTTATAGATGGCATTTAGATCCTAAGAAATTGTCGTGCATGTACCCTAATGTTCAACCAAAATGTTGGAGATGTGACTGCTTAGATGCTACATATTATCATGTTTGGTGGACTTGTAAGAAAGTGAAGTCTTTTTGGATAAAAATTTGGTGGGTCATGCAGAATGTTTTGAAGAAAAAAATTCAATTTTCTCCACAATTGTTTTTATTGGGTATAGTTAAGGGTTTCACATTGGGTGAAATAAAGTTGATATTGTATATGATAACAGCAGCGAGATTACTGATAGGTCAATACTGGAAAAATGAAGTTATGCCCACTATCGAGGAATGGACTTTGAAGATGGCCAGCTTTGCAGAGATGGCGAAGATTTCAGCATATCTAAAAGATCACTCACAAGAGACTTATGAATGGGAGTGGAAAAAGTGGATAGATTATGTGCAGAACAAATATCAAACTAGGAAGTATCAGATAGCTTTTAACTGAAAGTGTTATATAAAGATAGTGTTGCAATGTTTTCAGGATCAGACTCAATAAATCATTTAAGAATTAAGAGTTCAAATATATCTCTCTTTATTTACACAAGGCATTCTATATTCACTGAATATTCACAGATAGAAGCAAAGAATGGGTGCGTGCAGCTCCTTATATATACAATGGGTGGAGCTAGATATGGGAGTGGTGAAGTATGAATACATTAAGAAGTAAAGAATAAATTAACCCCTGATATTCCGTTCATATACTATTTACATATTGGAGAATAAGGCATTTACTTGTGACAGATAGAAATATTTGAATTTTGTGAAGATGAAAAAATATATTGGGGGTGGAGGGGTTCAAGTTTTATAAAAAGGGGATTTTGATTTGGATTATACTCTGTGGAAGTCTGGGGGGGAGGGGTGGGTTAGGGTGGGTTAGGGAGGGTTAGGGGGGGTTAGGGAGGGTTAGGGAGGTTAGGGAGGTTAGGGAGGGTTGGGGGGGGAAATGGGGAGAAAATGTAATTGTAAAACTTTTTCAATTAAAAAAAAAAAAAGTATTTCCTGGACCACAAAATGCTTCTCTCCACTTACCCATATGGGGCGGGGGGGGAGGTGGCTTAATGGCCAGCTTTAAAGGGGACATATGAAAGGGCTTCAGCAAACTGCAGTGAAACACTGGGTGAATGCACCTGAGATTTTGGGGCAATTTTAATTCCACTCACTGGATTTACAATCCGGATAATGGGGAAAGGACCTATGTATTTAGGGCCCAACTTCTTACAGGGCTGTCCCAGCTGCAGGAACTTCATGGAGAGCTACAGGAAGGAAACTCTTGAGGAAACGCTGGCATAGGCACAAATTCCACCCCAGTAGCCACTTGAAAGGGGGTAAACCCAGTGCTACTGTTCACAGAGCTATTGTATGCCACCTCAGCGAAGGGCAGAAGCTCAATCCAATTGGTCTGCTGGTAGTTCACGTAGCATTGAAGGTACTGCTCCAGGACTGCATTTGTATGTTCAAAAGCTCCATTTGTTTGAGGATGATGGGTGGAGCCAAGGCCCTGGGAAGAGCCTAGCACAATGATGGTGAATTTTTTAGAGACCGAGTGCCCAAACTGCAACCCAAAACCCACTTATTTATCGCAAAGTGCCTACACGGCAATTTAACCTGAATACTGAGGTTTTACTACCTAAAATAATGATAAACGACTTCCGGCGGTGACGTCTTTGTGAAGCGGGAGAAGGAACGAAATGTCGTCCCCAAAATCCCAAATATCCCGAGCACCTATGGGATCACCCCTCTCACCCGTCATCGCAAACCTGTACATGGAACACTTTGAAACCAACACCTTAGATAAATCTGAACACAAACCCAAACTCTGGCTGAGATATGTAGATGACACTTTCGTAATTTGGCCACACGGGAAAGAAAAACGGGACAACTTCCTCACACATCTCAACAGCCTACACCCCATAATACAATTTACTATGGAAACAGAAGCTAACAACAAACTTCCCTTTCTGGACGTCCTAATCTACAAAAAACCCAACGGCTCCCTAGGACACACCATCTACAAGAAAAAACACACACCAACCGCTACTTAAACGCACAATCACATCACCACCCTGCACAGATCAACTCCATAGCCAAGACTCTCATCTCCAGAACCAAATGCCTAGCCGACAAAGACCACCTGAAAACTGAATTACACACTCTCACAAATGTATTAATTTCTAATGGATTCCAAAGAAACACTATCACCAACCTAATCCAAAGGGAGACACCCCTCAAGAACCAAGACACAGAACAGGACAACGACATCGCCCTCCTCCCTTACATCAAAGGCACCACAGATAAAATCAGCAAAATTTTCCACAAACACAATATCAAGACAGCCTTCTGCACTGACCAAAAAATAGCCAACATCTTAAGAAACCCCAAAGACAAGATCCAGCTAGAAAACCAAGGAGTCTATGAAATACCATGCAAAATCTGCCCAGCCACATACATTGGACAAACTAATAGGAGAATAAATGCACGCATTGCAGAACACAAGAATGCAGTCAGAAAAGAAGAAAAAACTTCCTCTCTTTTCCAGCACCTTAAAGCTACAGGACATGAAATTGATTTTGAAGGAACCAAATTAATCTCCAAAACTGAACACCTCAACAAGAAATAATTATGGAAGCCATTGAAATAGAAAAACGCCCCCATAACATGAATAAGCGTGATGATACCTCCCGCCTACCAGACATCTGAAAACTAGCCCTTGTCAACAAACGAGTCCCAGCACCCACAGACAGAAAAATCTACACCCCAAAAGCCAGACACACACACCCCCGAGACCTCCAGCCGAATCACATTCCAGCCAGCCACAAAGATGAAGCCCTGCCACCTGGTGGAGAAAAACCGACCATACACCCGAAGCCAAGCCAATAGACACAGACTGGGACTCCCAATCAATCAGAATGAAGAGGTGGGGCCATCCCAGCAAAGCAGACTACCAGCACCAGATTTGAAATAGTAACGGCAGTTGCTGCAGAAGACCCCTTGCATAAGCCTGATGATGGCAGATGAGATTCTGCAGAAACGTTGCCAAAGTGCTCTCAATCTTACACAGGAGAAGACCTGAATAAACCAAGTCTTGCATATATATATAGGTCTTTGGTTATTCGGGTTTTCTCCCACATAAAATTGGAAGTGTCTTGGCGACGTTTCGACGAAGTCTCATTCGTCATCTTCAGGCTGGTGTTTTCGGCTTCGTGCTTCGTGCCATCATCAGTGGATGGGGCTTCGCTTGTTTGTGCAGCCCAGTTTCTGGCATGCCATGGACTGGTCCTGGTCCACAGACTTGGGGTTGGGGACCCAGGTCTACAGCTATCACTCATCCAGATCCAACAGTTGTCCATATTGCCCTTCTCCTGCAGGGTCTTTGTGATAAGGAGAGCTGATATTGGGGCAGCTCAATAGAACACACTGGCTGAATTGGCAACCTAATTTCAGCCTGAAGAGCACAAACTAAAGACTCTAGATAAGCAATCTGTCCATGTAAACTAACAATCTCCTTACAAATAGGACTGTAGCCAAATTTGAAAAGAGTGCCATGAAAGACAGCTGCAAGACAAGTGTTGTACTAAACTAAACCAGACATTCTAAGATAAAATTGTAATGACACAAGCACTTACCAAGGATGAACTACTGATGTTTTCTGGTCAAAAGGTCAGTTATCCTCACAATGAGTAATTTCACAGAGTCAGTGCAAATAGATAGTCCTCTTCAAGTTGGAGTGGTCTACTCTGTCCCAGAAGTCTCTGGTGCTATGCAAGGTCTTACCTGACCTTACCAAGGTCTTACCTGACTTGACCTTCCCTCCAGGGAAAAGGGAGAGAGAAGGGAAAACACGGCTTCAACCTGCTACTCTTGTCCACCTTTGAAGTCTGATGAAAAATCAAGAAGGGAGGCACCCCTGGGAACTCCCAAAGAGTGCTTGGTGCAATCCCCTCCCTGAGGTTTCACAGAACCAAGCACCAGTGTGCCATCTGGGGTGCCAAAAATGTCAAGCAGGGAACCAGGTGTGGCTCGGCATGAACGAAGTGGCAGAGTCCAGTTTATCTCTATAGATAACACATTTATTCAACGCTGGACAAAGGTGAGCCTTCCCATAAAGCTAGAAGAACCCTGAATGCAATTTCAAGGAAGTATATAAAGGTTTCTTGTTTACATAATAGGAGTACTGCTAAGAAGAGATAAGGCACAGAAATTACAAAAATGCTTGTGCATGTGTCTTGTGGCTATCATCACATGTTCAGCTGCAAGCCTGTGACTTCTTATCAAAGGTTTCCACAACCCTGAAGGCCTGTTATGGCCCAAACTTTATTTCTGTCATTTCAACATAAGAATCTTTAGTCCCATCATCAGAGTTATCAGACTCCTGATCAACAGTAGAAAGAGTGCAAAGAAGAATAACAAAAATGATAAGTGGTCTGGAGGCTAAATCATAAGATGATCAGTTTGTGAAGTTTCCGAAAGATGCCCTAATTAAATCATGAGCCTCGAGCCAAGTTTCAAAAGAAATCCAGTCATTTATTAGGAGCACCATTCCGGCAATTACTCAAATGGAGTCAGCTCTAACCCCCCACGTGATTTGTGGGCCCCTATGACCCTGTTCCTCCCTTCCTCCCTGGGTATGTCATAAATCACATTCTCCAATGGACCACGTTGGTGGGCTATAAAACCACACCTCTCCTGCTGACCCCAGTAACCTAGGATACAAACTTTAACAAGGCATGTGTGGAATGTATTTTCCGTTGGGGCAGCTGAGCAGCTTTGTCAGTTCTCCCCCTCCTGCTTATGGCAACTTGAAAGCTGGTCTGGAGAGCTTTGCAAGTTGACATTCAGCTCCCCTCACTTCCCGAAAGTGACCTGTGTAAAGCAAAAACAATTTGAGTACACGTATAAAGTTTAGGGACGCACCTCCCCCCCCCCCAGGCTTCTTTGGATTTTCCGCATGAAATTTGACTATAAGGCAATCAGCCTGGATGTTTTGACTCTTTACCCAAGATGCCTCTGATAAGGGGTAACGCTTTCACTTAATTAAATATTGGAGTTGTCTCCTGTGCCACCTCGAATCAAGGATTCGCTGCACCTCATAATGGGTTTGGCCCCCTATGACCATGGGGTACGGGCAGGGGTGAAATGCTCCCGGTTCAGACTGGCTCGGGCAAGTAGGTAGCGATGGCGGCGGGCAGTTCGGAGAACCGGTAGCAAAAATCTCTGCCCCCCACCCCCCATGCCCAGCTGAGCCGCGCGATCATCAGAGCCTTTTTTTTTTCTTTTAAATGGCTCTGACGATCCCAGCTGAGTTGCCTGCTAACCGGTAGCAAAAATCCCCCCCCCTCCAGCTTGCTTACCTTAGCTGCTGGTCACAACGTCTTACTGTAATCCCTGCAATCCATTGCATCAGCAAGCAACTGAATCTCCCTGCCTGCAATTAAGGTCATCGGTGAGCAGCTCTATCTGCTCGGTGACCCCCAACCAGGGGTGGGTTCTAAAAGTTTTTACTACCGGTTCTGTGGGCGTGACTTATTTTGTGGGCGTGGCTTGGAGGTCATGTGACTGGGTGGCCATGGCTATGTATATAGGGACTACTCAGAGGGCTGAAAAAAGTCATTTCTGACAGGTCCTCGCACTTTTGACTGGTCCTCACACTTATGACCATCCTCACATTTATGCCCATGCAGCATTCTTAACAACCATGTCACTCATTTCACAACTGCTTCTCTTCACCATGGTGACAAGATAAGTCAAAAACATAAAATGTGAGGACAGTCGTAAGTTCGAGGACTGGTCAAAAGTGCGAGGACCAGTCAAAAATAACTTTTTCAGCCCTCTGAGTAGTCCATATGCATAAAAGGATACAGCAATAGAGAGGGATGAAGGAAGGGAAGGGAAATTAGAGTAGGAGTGAGGGTAAGAGAGGGAGGAAGAGAGGAGGAGAAGGAGAAAGGAAGAGGAAGTAGGGAGGAGAAGAAGAAGGGGGGGAAGAAAGTAAGAAGGAAAGAAAAGAGAGAGGTGGTAGGTTTGAAGAGAAAGATTGCTGTACAATAAAAAAGATGAAAGGGAAGAAAACCAACCCCAAACAAATATAAAGATATTAAGTTAAAGAATGAATGACTTTAAAGAATAAAAGAGAACAAATATGAATAAATAGCAATAATTAGAAACACACATACAAACATACAATGTATTTTCTTTGAACAGAGTATTTGGCCGGTTCACAAATTTAAACAGTGTTTAGTCATTTCAATTAAATTTACAATTTCTATATTTCCTTTTTGCCATATTTATTCCTCATCTATTTTTTTAAAAAAACAATATTATCCTTCATCCTCATCTCTAATCTTAATCAAATTCAATTTTTCCCTTCTATTCTATATTATACCCCTTCGCATTGTCATCTATTTTTATATCCATCCTCACATTGGTTAATTATGTAATTATGTAATACAGTTGTTTAATACAAATTCAACATTTTAATATAAATCAATTAGTTATATAACTATCTTTTTTGTATATTAATCAATATGAACATGAATATTCCAATTATTTCCATGCAATCCAATTTCTTACAAATCAATTAAGTATATTTACCAATAATAAGAAACCAAATAATTTCCCCCATATATTCCTCCAAACCACAACTTAACCATTTCTGCTTTCAACACAATATACAATTAATAGTATCTGTCAGGTGTGCTTCCTTCGAAGTCCAGGAAAGAATGACCCAAACTCCATGATTTATAGAGAAAGGTACTTTTACTAGAAGATGAAGTGAATGCAACCAAAGGAAAGCTGAAATTAAAGCAATAGGCGCGAAAACTGCATATAGAAAGCATCCCCTCCCACTGTCCATCGTAAATCATCCAATCCAAAGGTCTCCCAGGGTCAGGTGGAAGCACGTCTGGCAGCGTCATCAATCAGGAATGCCACGACGGTTGACCCGATAGCAACTTCAAAGATTCAGTTTCGTTTCTTCCAAAGTTTGTCCTTCCTCCAGCACGATTCCCCCCCACAGGCCCCCTAGCTCTCCCCCCTCCCGGTTCTTATGGCAGCCAAAGCAGTGAAAGCGGAGGCTGACAGTATCCCAATTATTACAATTCCCTAGTTAAATAGAGCTTTTTTTCTTTTGTGTTTTAAAATCTTGAACCTCCTCTTTTGCCCTAAATTTCCCATTGTTTGCAGTTTTGCACCTACCTTTTTTGGTGAGGAAAAAGAAAAAGAAATCTCTCTCTGCCTCATTTTGTCACGTTGCAGCAAAGACCCTGCTTTACTTTCAGTTTTGGTTTTTCAGCATAGCTAGGGAAAAAAAATCTGCTCCAGCAATTTACCTCTTTGAACAGAGCCCTCCACAAAACAGCTGAGAGCAAATCAGCTGAGAGTCGGGAGGCTGATCAAATCAACTTATGGTAATTAACCTATGGTGAAGCTGAAAGGGGCTGTTTTTTCTATTTTTTCAGGCACCGGTCTACTCATTTGTTTTCTTTTAACACTGATCAGCTGTAGGGCGGCCCTTTGAAGCCCCGCGGCAAGAATTTAAACGGTTTTTTTCCCTCTATCCATCAGCTGGGACTCAGGAGGCAGCAATAGATTGGGAGTGGGCAGGATAAGTGAACGGCGAACGGCGATCCAACAGAGGCAGAGGGTGAGGGTGAGTGAAGGCATGGGGGGGCGAGAGAGGGCTTTGGCGACCCCTGTGAAATGGCCGTTCGACCCCCAAAGGGGTCGCGACCCCCAGGTTGAGAGCCACTGCCCTAGGAAGACTAGAAGAAGCTCCTCAAATTGGACACGGTGGGAAAGCGACCAGGAAGTCGCTAAAAAGCTGTGGAGGCTATACCAGAAGAGAAAGTAAAGAAACAGCCTGTGACATCAAGGTGAGACTGACTTGATTTTATCACTTGAAAGTTTCTCTTTAACTAACTGGATGATCAAAGGGTGGAGAAGAGAGGCTGAGAGTGAGGAGCGGCTGCGGGTGTGTGCTTGCAACCACATCTGGAAAACTGGGGCGGCAAGGAACGCATGACTGAGAGCCCATTAACTTTTTTTTTCTATTAAACTTTTACTGAAAAAAAAAGATTTGGAGACTTTAAAAACAACTGGATATTTGGACATTTGGATATTAAAGCTTTTGAATGACTGAAAGGATTACCTATTATCTTTTCTTTTCTTTTTTTTTGAATGGACTGTTACGATGTTTATTGCTTAAAAGATACGTTGTTTTACTTTGCTTTAAAGTGAAAGTATCAGAAGCTTGTTTAAGGCGGAAAGTTAACCTGCAGTGCCATCTAGTGGCAGAAGAAAATAATAAAAAAGACACATATATTTTAAAGTAAGTTTTATTTATTTATTTATTGTTTATATTTATATACCGCCCTTCTCCCGAAGGACTCAGGGCGGTGAACAGCCAACAGATAAAACACAAGAAATACAAAATTAAAAACAATATTAAAATCTGATTAAATTAATTTGGCCCACAATTAAAAGCACCCCTGTATTAAAACCCATAATTAAACAGTTAAAAATTAAAACAATTTAAAAGAGTTAGGCCAGCCTGGCTTCTTGAAATAAGAACGTCTTTAGGGTACGGCGAAAAGTGCGTAGATCTGGGATTCGCCATATCTCCGGGGGCAGCTCATTCCAGAGGGTAGGTGCCCCCACAGAGAAGGCTCTCCCCCTGGGGGCCGCCAGTCTGCATTGTTTGGCTGATGGCACCCTGAGGAGCCCCTCTGTGGGAGCATACTGGTCGGTGGGAGGCTATCGGTGGCAGAAGGCGGTCTCGTAAATGGTCCTAAGCCATGGAGCGCTCTAAAGGTGGTAACCAATACCTTGAAGCACACCCGGAAGACCACCGGGAGCCAGTGCAGCTCGCGCAGGAGAGGTGTAACATGGGAGTGCCAAGTCACCCCCATAACCACCCGCGCGGCTGCATTCTGGACCAGCTGGAGCCTCCAGGTGCCCTTCAAGGGGAGCCCCATGTAGAGAGCATTACAGTAGTCCAGGCGGGGCATGACGAGCGCATGAGTGACCGTGCATAAGGCATCCCAATCCAGAAAGGGACGCAAGTTTAACAGTTACCTGACCTTGACATTTTAACTGAGAAGATAATAGAACAGCTGTGGAAAGTGGAGAGATTATACGTTAAATGTGTTTTGGAACTTTTTTTATATATGTATTGGCCTTGTGGACTGTAACTTTTTCTTTTATTTTATTTCACCTTTTTTGGGGGGTTGTTTAGTTTTGCTTTGAGAACTAAAAAAAAAGTCTTTAAGTTTGTCTTTTTACCTTTTACTTTTGTCTCTCTTTTTTGGTTGGAGATTTTCTTTATGGAATTCAATAGAAGTGATTTCCTCTTTTTAAGCATTACTTTTTTGTGGATTGAGAATTGAAGAGTCAGAAGAAACTTTTGTTCTTTTTTAATTTTCACTTTTTTTCCTTATGGACACATGCTTTTGATTTTGATCTTAAAAAAATTTTTAATTAATTTTTTTTTAATATATATATCTTTTTTTTCTTTTTAAAAACAGTTGGATTACATTTTTTTTCTTTTTTCTTTCCCTCCCTCTCTTCCGGATTTTTTTTCTCTCTTTTTTTTTTCTTTTTTCCTTATTTTTTTTTCCTTATATTTATGAAGGGAAGGGATGATTTGAGAATTTTTTCTTTTTTCTTTTTTTATATATTTCTTGTTTAACTTTTTGCCTACTAATTCAAGTATTGAATTAGACATTTGGATTATAATTAAATGAAGAAATATACACAGCCAGCACCAAGTCCCTCAGCAGCAGAAATGCAGAAAACTTCCAAGATGATGGAGTTGTGCAAATTTATGCAATCACTCCACGATGATATTAAACAGGAACTGCAAGAAATGAAAGAAATAATGGGGAAGAACGAGGAGAGAATTAAGAAAGTAGAAGAAAAAGTGGAAATGACAGAGAAAAAAGTTGAAAATCTGGCTTCCGTAAACAAAATCCACGAAAGGACAATTATTTTGTTGGAAATGGAATGCTCTGAATTTTACTTAAGTTTCCAAAATATAGAAGAAGAAAAAGGAGAAAATTTACCAGAAATAATTACAGAGATTTTGGCTGAAGCCTTGGAACAACCCAAAGAAAAGATTTTAAATGAGATTGATGAAGCCTTTAGAATCTATACTAGATATTTATTTATTTATTTATTTATTTATTTATTTATTTATTTATTTATTTATTTATTTATTTTTCAGATTTCTATACCGCCCTTCTCCTTTCGGACTCAGGGCCGTGAACAGCCAAAATAAAACATTTGTACACAAAAGTTAAAATAGATTTAAAATAATTAAATAAAGTTTGGCCCATAATTTAAAACATTTCAATTAAAATCAATATCAAATTTAAAAAACCAACCATAAAATCAGGACAGCCCGGCTAACTGAAAAAAATAGGTTTTAAGGGCCCGACGAAAAGTCCGGAGGTCTGGGATCACTCGTATCTCTGGGGGTAGATTGTTCCAGAGGGTAGGTGCCACCACAGAGAAGGCTCTCCCCCTGGGGGTCACCAGCCTGCATTGTCTGGCCGACGGCACCCTAAGGAGGCCCTCTCTGTGGGAGCGAACTGGCCGGTGGGAGGCAATTGGTGGCAGAAGGCGGTCCCGTAAGTACCCCGTCCCTAAGCCATGGAGCGCTTTAAAGGTGATCACCAACACCTTGAAGCACACCCAGAAGTCCACCGGAAGCCAATGCAGCTCGCGCAGGAGAGGAGTCACATGGGAGTGCCCCGTCGCTCCCATAATCCCCCACGCGGCCGCATTCTGCACCAGTTGGAGCCTCCAGGTGCACCCCAAGGGGAGCCCCATGTAGAGAGCATTACAATAGTCCAGACGAGAAGTGACGAGTGCTTGAGTGACTGTGCGTAGGGAGTTCCGATCCAGAAAGGGGCGCAACTGGCGTATCAGGCGGACCTGATAGAAAGTCCCCCTGGCCACGGCTGTCATATGCTGTTCTAAAGACAGCCGTGCGTCCAGGAGGACGCCCAAGTTGCGGGCCCTTTCCGTGGGGGCCAATGATTTGCCCCCAATAACCAGCGATGGCACCAGCTGGCTATACCGGGACGTCGGCAGCCACAGCCACTAGGTCTTGGAAGGGTTGAGTCGAAGCCTGTTTCTCCCCATCCAGACCCGCACAGCCTCCAGGCACTGGGACATCACTTCCAAGGCATCGTTGGGATGGTCTGGGGTGGAGATGTACAGCTGAGTATCATCAGTGTACTGATGGAACTCCACCCCAAAACCACGGATGATCTCACCCAGCGGCTTCACATAAATGTTGAACAGGAGGGGTGAGAGGACCGATCCTTGTGGCACCCCACAAACAAGGTGCCTCGGGGTCGACTGCTGCCCCCCTGTCAACACAGATTGCAACCGGTTGGAGAGATAGGAGGAGAAGTCGGTGCCCCCCACTCCCAGTCCCTCCAGCCGGTGCAACATGATACCATGGTCGATGGTATCAAAAGCCGCTGAGAGATCTAACAGGACCAGGATAGAGGAGTAACCCCTACCCCGAGCCCTCCAGAGATCATCCACCAACGCGACCAATGACGTTTCCGTGCTGTACCCAGGTCTGAAGCCGGACTGGAGTGGATCTAAATAGACAGCTTCATCCAGGTACTGGGGAAGCTGTCGCGCCACCACACTCTCAACAACCTTCGCAATAAAACAAAGGTTGGAAACTGGACAATAGTTAGCCAAAACAGCCGGATCCAGGGATGGCTTCTTGAGGAGGGGCCTCACAACCGCCTCTTTCAAGGCGCCCGGCAGGACACCCTCACTCAAGGAAGCGTTAATAATCCCCTGGAGCCAGCCTCATGTAACCTCCCGGGAAGCCAGCACCAACCAGGAGGGACACGGGTCCAATAAACATGTGGCCGCGTTCAGCCATCCCAAGATCCTGTCCACGTCCTCGGGAGCCACAGGATCGAACTCCTCCCAGATAACATTCTCAAGGCCTGCCTCAGTCATCTCGTCTGAACTAACCCAGTCAGCGGCCAAGTCTTCCCGAATCTGAGTTATTTTATCATACAGATGCTGTACAAAATCCTCAGCTCGGCCCTGCAGTAAGATATGCAGTAAGAAATAAACTACCAAGGGAAGTACATGTAAGATTTACAAAGAGAGCGATGAAATCAGAAATACTTCAAGCAGTAAGGACCACAGCATTGAAACACAAGGATAAAGATTTCTGGTTTCTTCTCTATTTGTAGTTTTGTTATTTGTTCCAGCCATTTCTTAATATTTGACCAAAATTTCTTCTTCCTGCTAGGAATTTTCACAAAAACATATCCCAAATAGATTAAATATTTGATGATACACATCCTAACGGCAGCACGAATAACATACGCAAAAAATTGGAAACAAGATAAAATCCCAACAGAAGAACTAATAGATAAAATCGTACAGTGTGCTGAAATAGATTAATGAAAGAAATTAAGGAAAAAGAAGAGACAGATTATTATAGAATATGGGATAAATGGTATCAATGGTTATCTTAAAGCGATTGCACACTCCGGTCCCCAATGCTTTCCTCGTTCCCCAGGCTGTCCAGATTCTCAGGGCCAGAGCCTTTGGCTGATGTTATGCAATGCCAGGTCCGTTGTTAATAAAGCCCCCCTCATTCACGATCTTATTCAGGAGGGGGAGGCGGACCTAGCAGGCATTACGGAGACCTGGTTGGGCCAGGAGGGGGGAGTCCCCCTCGTGGATATTTGCCCACCAGGCTTCCGTGCATTTCTTCAGCCGAGGGCTCAGGGCAGGGGCGGGGGGGGTGGCAGTTATTATAAAGGAAGGTCTGGATCCAAGGGAGACCACTGTTCCACAGATAGCCGGATGTGAGTCCCTCTTTGTGAAGTGGGGTCGTGGAATACAGATGGGCTTGTTGGTCACGTACCTGGCTCCCTGCCACGTGGCAACGGCCCTGCCCGAGCTGCTTAACGTTATAGCCGAGGTGGCGGTGGACACCCCCAGACTTGTTATCATGGGGGATTTCAACCTGCCATCTATCGGTGAAACGTCTGAGGTGGCTTGAGAGTTCATGGCTTCCATGACGGCCATGGACCTTACTCAGTTAATTCATGACCCCACTCACACAGGGGGACACACTCTGGACTTAGTTTTTGTCTCTGGTCAGTGGTTGAGTGGCCTTGATATAGGGGATATAGCCATCGAACCCTTGTCATGGTCTGACCACTCGCTCCTTCGACTGGACTTTCTAACCGCTGCACCCCGCTGCAGGGAGGCGGGACCGACCAGGTGGTTCCGCCCCAGGTGCCTGATGGACCCTGATAGGTTCCAGATGGAGCTTGGGCCATTTCCTGAGACTCTGGCTCATGACTCGGCTGAAGACCTGGTGGCCGCCTGGGATAGTGCGGCTGCCAGGGCCTTGGACCGTGTCGTGCCTTTGCGGCCTCTGACCCGGCACCGAACTCACCTAGTTCCTTGGTTCTCCGAGGAGCTTAGGGAGATGAAGCACCGGAAAAGACGCCTGGAGAGTAGTTGGAGGACCAGCCACTCCGAATCCGACCGAACACTGGTGAGGTCTCATATTAAGACCTACCTAGTGGCGATAAAAGCGGCGAAATCTAGCTATTTTGCTGCTCTTATCGTGTCATCAGATAATCGCCCAGCTGCTCTGTTTAGGGTGACCCGCTCCCTCCTCCATCTGGAAGTGCGGGATGACCCCTTGCAGGGCCGAGCTGAGGACTTTGTGCAGTATCTGTATGACAAAATCGCTCAGATTCGGGAAGGGCTGGCCTCTGACTGGGTATGTCTGGACGGGATGACTGAGGCAGGTCTTGAGAGTGTTATCTGGGGGGAGTTCGATCCTGTGGCTCCCGAGGACATGGACAGGATCCTGGGACGGCTGAACGCGACCACATGTTTATTGGACCCGTGCCCCTCCTGGTTGGTACTGGCTTCCCGGGAGGTGACATGAGGCTGGCTCCAGAAGATTGTTAACGCTTCTTTGAGTGAGGGGGTCCTGCCGGCCGCTTTGTAAGAAGCGGTTGTGAGGCCCCTCCTCAAGAAGCCCTCTCTGGATCCAGCTGTTTTGGCTAACTATCGTCCAGTCTCCAACCTTCGCTTTGTTGCGAAGGTTGTTGAGAGTGTGGTAGCGCAACAGCTTCCCCGGTACCTGGATGAAGCTGTCTATCTAGACCCGCTCCAGTCCGGCTTCCAGCCTGGGCACAGCACGGAAACGGCATTGGTCGCATTGGTGGATGATCTCTGGAGGGCTCGGGATAGGGGTTGCTCCTCTATCCTGGTCCTGTTAGACCTCTCAGCGGCTTTTGATACCATCGACCATGGTATCATGTTGCACCGGTTGGCAGGGTTGGGGGTGGGGGGCACCGTTCTGCGGTGGTTCTCCTCCTACCTCTCTGACCGGTCGCAATCTGTGTTGACAGGGGGGAAGCGGTCGACCCCGAGGCACCTTGCTTGTGGGGTGCCACATGGGTCGGTCCTCTCGCCCCTTCTGTTCAACATTTTTGTAAAGCCGCTGGGTGAGATCATCCGTGGCTTCGGGGTGGAGTTCCATCAGTACGCTGATGACACCCAGCTGTACATCTCCACCCCAGGCCACCCCAACGATGCCCTTGAAGTGATGTCCCAGTGCCTGGAGGCTGTGCGGGCCTGGATGGGGAGAAACAGGCTCCGACTCAACCCCTCCAAGACCGAGTGGCTGTGGCTTCCGGCGTCCCGATATAGCCAGCTGACGCCATCGCTGGCTATTGGGGGCGAATCACTCGTCCCCACGGAGAGGGCTCGTAACTTGGGCGTCCTCCTGGATGCATGGCTGTCTTTAGAAGATCATTTGATGGCCGTGGCCAGGGGGGCTTTTTATCAGGTCCGCCTGATACGCCAGTTACGCCCCTTTCTAGATCGGGACTCCCTACGCACAGTCACTCAGGCACTCGTCACTTCCCGCCTGGACTACTGCAATGCTCTCTACATGGGGCTCCCCCTGGGGTGCACCCGAAGGCTCCAGCTGGTCCAGAACGCAGCCGCATGGGGGATTATGGGGGCGACGATGCGCTCCCATGTGACACCTCTCCTGCGCGAGCTGCACTGGCTCCCGGTGGTCTTCCGGGTGCGCTTCAAGGTGTTGGTGACCACCTTTAAAGCGCTCCATGGCTTAGGGCCGGGGTACTTACGAGACCGCCTTCTGCCACCAATAGCCTCCCACCGGCCAGTACACTCGCACAGAGTGTGCCTCCTCAGGGTGCCGTCCACCAGACAATGTTGGCTGGCGACTCCCAGGGGGAGAGCCTTCTCTGTGGCGGCGCCCACCCTCTGGAACAACCTCCCCCCAGAGATACGTACAATAACAGACCTCCGGATTTTTCGTCGGGCCCTGAAAACCCATTTATTTCAACTAGCTGGGTTGGCTTGAGTTAAATTTAAAATTGATTTTAAATTGGGTTGTTTTAATTTACGGCCAAAATATTTAATTATTTTAAACTGTTTTTAATTTTGTATGTTCTGTTTTTTACTTTGGCTGTTCACCGCCCTGAGTCCTATTTGGAGAAAGGCGGTATAGAAATAGGAACAAATAAAAAAATAAAAAAAATAAATTATGTTATTAACAGATAAGGGGGAACTGAAAGAGAAACAAGAATTGGAACAACAGGGAATTGAGATAGATTGGTACATGTATATGCAAATAAGAGCAAGATATGAAAAAGATGCTAAACTATATGGTTTTTATATGGAGAAGACTGAACTGGATAAGATAGTCATGGGAACAGAGGAAAACTTAATAAAAAATTTTTATAATTTTTTGTTGTATATTGAATTGGAGGAGGAGCAAGTAAAAGAAACGATGATAGCCTGGGGTAGAAATTTTGGTTATCCAATTGAATTTGAAAAATGGCAACAACTATGGGAAAGGAACTATAAATTAACAATGTCCACAGCATATAAGGAAAATCAATATAAAATGTTTTATAGATGGCATATGCCACTGGAGAAGTTAGCAAAAATGTTTAAAGATAAATCAGCTAAATGCTGGAAATGTCATCAAACACCAGGATCTTATTACCATATGTGGTGGACTTGTCCCGAAGCAAAAAATTATTGGTACAAGATTAAAATCTGGCTGGAAGAAATGATACAACAACGTATTGAATTTAAACCAGAGTTGTTCCTATTGGGTATCTTTCCAGAAAAAACTAGTAAGGAAAATGTATATTTGATTGTACATGTAATAACAGCTGCAAGAATTCTGTATGCTCACAATTGGAAATCAGAGAAAATACCTTTGGAAGAAGAAGTAATAAAAAAAAATTTAGACTGTGCAGAAATGAATAGATTAACTTTGATGATTAAAGATAAGGAGGAATCAGAATATTTTAAAACATGGAATTATTTTTATAGTTGGTTGGAAAAGAGATATAAATGATTGATACTATAATTGTGTACAAATGATGATTATAATATTGATTTAGAAATGAAATGTTAGAATGGTTTGGATGAATATGAAGATAGAAGAAATTTATGGAAGATGGAAAAGAAGCCTAGAAGATAACACCGAGACGTCACAGGGAAGGGAGGATTGATGTATTAAAAGTTTGTCTGTCTTAAAAAATTATATATATATATATATATATATATATATATATATATATATATATATATATATATGTATATGTATATGTATATGTATATGTATATGTATATGTATATGTATTTGTATATGTATATGTATATGTATATGTATATGTATATATGTTTTCTGAGGTTTTCGCGGGTGTTTGTATGTAGGTCTTTGGTTATTTGGGTTTTCTCCCGCGTAAAATTGGAGGTGTCTTGGCAACGTTTCGACGAAGTCTCATTCGTCATCTTCAGGCTGGTGTTCTCGGCTTCGTGCTTCTAGGCAGCAATGCTCCTAGAAGCACGAAGCCGAGAACACCAGCCTGAAGATGACGAATGAGACTTTGTCGAAACATTGCCAAGACACCTCCAATTTTACGCGGGAGAAAACCCGAATAACCAAAGACCTACATCTATCTATCTATCTATCTATCTATCTATCTATCTATCTATCTATCTATCTATCATCTATCTATCTATCTATCTATCTATCTATCTATCTATCTATCTATCTATCTATCTAAAGAAGACGTTTGGCTACTGTAATAGCATCAGCCTTCACACAGGGATAAGCATCTACCCAGCCAATATACATACAAACAAGGACCAACATATATTCATAAAAACAGCATTTAGGCAGTTGTATAAAGTCCATTTGGATATGATGGTGGGGGGTGGGACCCTGCAGTAGAGCGACCAATATTATGTTGTTGGCAGCAGTGGTGAAATCTAAAATTTGTTACTACCAGTTCTGTGGGCATGGCTTGGTGGTGGGGGGGTAATGTGACTGGGTGGGCATGGCCATTTTTTTTTTTTTTACTTTTAAAAGCAGTGAAGAGGTTGTAAAAAAACACTTTCAAAAGGCTCTGATGATTTAAAAAGCCTCTGCTGATCAGGCAACTCAGCTGGGATTGTCAGAGGCATTTAAAAGAAAAAAAAGGGGGGGGTTCTTTTAAAAGCCTTTGATGATCCCAGCTGAGCCGCACGATCATCAGAGGCTTTTTTTTTTTTACTTTTAAAAGCATTTTTTGGCCGAAGAGGTTGTAGAAAAAATGCTTTTAAAAGTAAAAAAAAAAGCCTCTGATGATTGTGCGGCTCAGCTGGGCATGGGGGGGGCAGGGATTTTTGCTACCAGTTCTCCGAACCACCCGCCTCCATCGCTACCGGATCGGGTGATCCGGTCCAAACCGGGAGCATTTCACCCCTGGTTGGCAGATAGAGCAGGTGGAGCAACTTTGCTTTGCCATACCGTGTACTCCAGGGGCAAACCATTCCTTGTTAATAGCTGAGGACACTCCCTCCTGGCCAACATGGCAGACCCATGTTGGAGACAAACAATGTAAGATAGCAGAGAGCGAGGACAAATGGGTCATCCATCCGGGTGGCGCCATACCTTAGCAGCATTGGGGGAACAGAAAGCATTGGTCCACACACGTTGCTCAGAGGCAGGAGCAGAACCCTGAGCATCGATCAGGTGGTCAAGTGAGGCAGGAAAGGAGGAAGTGCCTACAGTACATACAGTAGTGGCCAAAATTGTGGAAACCTTTTGGGAAAAGTGTATTTTTGAGGTTTGATGGCTAATAACACCACTTTTTTTTGGAGTTTCAAGATAATCATATTCCACTGCTGGAATGGCCTGGGAATAGCCCAGACCTTAAACCAATTGAAAATCTATGCAGCCGACTAAAGAATCTTGTTAGTCAGAAGCAACCCAGCAATAAAACCCAGTTAATAGAAGCAATCATTCAATCTTGGTTTTACATTATAACAGCTGCAGAACTAAAAGACTTGGTTCACTCCATGGGAAGACGTTGTAAGGCCGTAATTCATGCTAAAGGTTACCCAACTAAGTATTAACTGACATGATAATTTTTGTATATCTCGTTTTTTCTACGTGTTTCACTTTTCTTCTTTATACTGTAACTGCTATTCTAATAGCAAATCCTTCATAAAAGTTATTGCATTACATTCTTGATTAAATTATGTTTCCATTGATATATAATTTTATAGTACTACTCCAAAAAAAAAAGTGGTGTTATTAGCTAGTTTTAGAAAATGCACTTTTCCCAAAAGGTTTCCACAATTTTGGCCACTACTGTAGAAGGGTAGAAGAAGGATCGGGAGGAGTCAAAGCTAGTGAGTTGCTGACAGCTATGTCATCAGAAGAAGATTGATATATATAATTTTATTTTTTTAATATAAACATTCCATCTTCCCTTAAACAGTGTGTTGTCTGGGTACAAATATCTCTGTGCAATAACCATCAAAATTTATAACAGTATTCGTTACATTGATATTAATTCTCTGATCTTACAATTGTAGTATTGAACATAGTAAACCTATTCATTTTTCCCTCTTAACATATCTTCTAATAAGAATATAATAATAATATTAAGCATAATAATCCTAATACAGTTAATTGATGACCAGGGGCAAAGCAAATTTGCAAATAAAGAGATGGGAAAAATAATACAGGAATATTATAGACAACTTTATGAGAGAGAAAAGATAGAGGAGGAAAGCGTGACAAGATATTTACAGAAAGCAAATTTACCTTGGATTCCCAAAGATGTGGAAGAGATGTTAGAGGGGAATATAACGATGATGGAGTTAACAGAAGCAATCAAGAAACAGAAAAATGGAAAGGCACCAGGGCCAGATGGTTTGCCTGTAGAATACTATAGGACATTATAAGATTCTTTAAGTCTCCCATTATTAGAAGTTATGAATGAAGTGATGATGAAAAAGAAAATACCCAAATCATGGACTGAAGCATATATTACATTGATTACAAAGAAGACACAGACCCACAACAAATCAAAAACCTTAGGCCTATATCCCTGCTGAATTCAGATTATAAAATTTTTGCTTCAATACTGACAGAAAGACTTAAAAGATATTTAAATAACTTTATACACTCAGACTAAAATGGATTCCCTCCAAAAAGACAGATTAGAGATAATAGAATAATTTTGGATACTCTGGAATACTATGAAGTCCATCCTGAAAAACAGATGGCTTTGATATTTTTAGATGCACAGAAAGCTTTTGATAATGTGAATTGGTGATTTATGCTGCTTCAAATGGAACAAATGGGCTTTGGCAGAAAATTTATTCAGGCAATAGAAACTATATACCACAAACAAATGGCAAAAGTAATGATAAACGGAGAATTGACTGATTCTATTGAGATAGAAAAAGGTACCAGACAAGGATGTCCACTGTCCCCACTGTTGTTTATATTGACATTAGAAGTCTTAAATAGAAATATTAGAGAAGAAAAAGATATAAAAGGAATGAAAATTTGAAAAGAAGAATACAAATTGCAAGCATTTGCTGATGACCTGGTCTTTATTATTGAAGAACCATTAACATCAATAAATACATTGATAGAGAATATTGGAGAGTTTGGGAAAGTAGCTGGTTTGAAAATTAATAAAGATAAAACGAAGATTTTGACCAAAAATATGTTGACAAAGCAAAAAGAAGAATTGATGGAGATATCAAAGATGCAGGTCACTAATAAAGTTAAATACTTGGGGATATATTTGACAGCAAGGTGTAGTACACTTAAAGAAAACAACTATAATAAACTTAAGGAACAGATGGGGGCAGACTTGGCGAAATGGGAAAATTTGCAGCTTTCCTTGATTGGTAGGATATCAACTATTAAGATGAATATTTTGCCTAGAATTTTATATCTGTTCCAGACAAGTCCAATTAGATTGGGGAAAGACTTTTTTGAAGATTTGAATAAAATGGTGTTAAAATATATTTGGCAGGGAAAGAAGGCGAGGATAAAATTAAAGTTATTACAAGATGCTAGAACGCAGGGAGGCTTTGGTTTACCTAATTGGGAACTTTATTATGAAGCAACAAGCCTGATGTGGATTAAAGAATGGATAACTTTAAGAAATATTAGATTATTGAATCTAGAAGGACATGATTTGTTGATGGGGTGGCATGCTTTTTTATGGTATAAAGGAACAAAAATACAGGGGTATTTTAGAAGACACTACATACGTGAGGGTCTGTTATTGAATTGGGAGAAGATTAAAAAACAACATTATTTGAAAATTCCAGTCTGGGTATCTACAATTGAAGCATTTTCATATTCAGTAGTATTCAGAAGGGAACAAATTGTTAGATATAGTGAATTAATGGATGAAAAGGGTGAACTTAAAACAAAGCAAGAATTAGAAGAACAAGGTTTCAAGATGGATTGGTTTTCTTACTGGCAAATACATTCTAGATATGAAGAAGATTCTAAACAAGAAGGTTTTTATAATGTTATGACTAATTTAAATAAGATTTTAATGGGTTCTGATGACTATGTGATTAAAAAATTATATGAATACTTGTTAGAGGTAAAATTGGAAGAAGAGCAAGTTAAAGAGTCAATGATAGCATGGGGGAAAAACTTTGGTCATGGTATTGATTTAGACTAGAAATGGCAAAAATTGTGGTCGCAGAATTATAAAATGACAATGTCTACAGCATATAAGGAGAATTTGTATAAGATGTTTTACAGGTGGCACCTACCCCCGACAAGAATAGCCAGAATGTTCAAGAATAAATCGGAGAAATGTTGGAAGTGTCATCAGACTCCAGGATCATATTACCATATGTGGTGGACATGTGTAGAAGCTAAAAGATATTGGACTAAGATACACATGTGGTTGGAAAAAATGACAAAGAAACATATTGACTTTAATCCAGAGATATTTTTATTGGGGATTTTACCAGAAACATATAACAGAGAAGTGCAATATTTAATTGTGAACGTTTTAACAGCGACTAGAATCGTATTTGCTAAAAATTGGAAAGGAGAGAAGTTACCTACTGATGATGAGATTATTAAGAAAATTATGGAATGTGCTGAAATGAGTAAATTGACATTTGAAATTAGAGAACAGGAAGATAAACAATATTATTTGATATGGGATTTGTTTTATCAATGGATCGATAATAAATCATGGAATTGAAGTATGAAATATGGGGTTGATGCAAAGATAAAATATCTGATTTTTTTTTCTATAAAAGATATAAGTTTCTGTTATAAATTGGTATTTTAGAAATGGATTTATGCACAAGAGAATATGAACCGTTCGACTCACTGTCTGTAATTGTTTGGAATGATGATGGTTTTATGTTTTGTTTTTGTTTTAAAATTAAAAAAAACTTTATCAAAAAAAATAATCCTAATAGTCGTCATAATAACAATCATCATATTGTTTACATCGCTATCTTAACATATTTTCTACTCTTCTCTAATCTCCTTCTTTAATTTCAAACTTCCATTTTTATTCTCTAACCATCAATAAAATAATTCCCATATCATATAATATTCAGTTTGTTCTTTCTCCTTAATTGCAAGCGTTAATCTATTCATTTCTGCACATTCTAATATTTTCCAAATCACATTCTCATCAGTAGGGATCTCTTCACTTTTCCAATTTTGTGCAAATACAATTCTAGCTGCAGTTAATACATGGATAATTAAGTATGCGTTCTCTTTACTATAAGTTTCAGGTAAAAATTCCCAACAAAAATATTTCTGCTTTTAAATCAATATGCTGCTTTATCATCTTTTCCAGCCATGTATGTATTTTTGTCCAGTATTTTTTTGCTTCTACACATGTCCACCACATATGATAATAGGACCCAGGTATCTGGTAGCACTTCCAACATTTGGCTGACTTATCTTTGAACATCTTTGCCAACCTCGCCGGTGCAAAGTGCCATCTATAAAACATCTTATACAGATTTTCTTTATATGCAGTTGACATCGTTAATTTGTAGTTCCTGTCCCACAATTTCTGTCATTTATCTAATTCTATTGTGTGACCAAAATTTTTTGCCCATGCTATCATTGTCTCCTTCACTTGTTCATCTTCCAGTTTTATGCCCAATAAGTAGCTGTACAATTTATCAACCTTTCTTCTGTCCCTGTTAATATCTTATCTAATTATGTTAATTCTTTATAGAAACCATATAATTTAACATCTTTCTCATATCTAGAATGTATCTGCACTTGTGAATACCATGCCATATCGATCCCTTGATCACTCAGTTCTTGTTTAGTTTTGAGTTCCCCCTTTTCATTCAAAATATCTTTATATCTAATGATATTTTCCATGTTAATAACATTTGGGTGAATCAGTGCTTCCATTGTTGAAAGCCAAACTGGTATCCTCAAATAATGTTGCTCTCTAATTTTCTCCCATACTAACATTAATGCATTTCTTATGTAATGTCTTTGAAAGTAACCATGTATCTTATTTTTCCCATACCACAAGAAAGCATGCCAACCCAGTTGCAAGTCATGTCCCTCCAAAGTCAATAATCTTGTATGCCTCAATACAATCCATTCTTTCATCCATGTTAATACTGCAGCCTGGTAATACAATTCCCAATTTGGTAATCCAAAACCTCCTCTACTTCTTGAATCCTGCAACATTTTTAAGCTAATTCTTGCTTTTTTCCCTTGCCAGATATATTTTAATATTGTTTTGTTAAGTTCCTCAAAGTA
Organism: Pituophis catenifer annectens; assembly: GCF_029215685.1. Lineage (NCBI taxonomy): Eukaryota > Metazoa > Chordata > Lepidosauria > Squamata > Colubridae > Pituophis > Pituophis catenifer. The sequence goes on from NW_027256885.1 coordinate 21,974,288, forward strand.
TTTTTTCCCCAATTTTATCTGAATTGTTTGAAATAAATAGAATAATCTTGGCAATATATTCATTTTAATTGTAGTTATTCTTCCTATCAACGATAATTGCAGTTTTCCATTTTTCCAGAACTATTTTAATTTTTTGCATCAATTTGTAATAATTATCTTCCTTAATCGTTACACATCTTGCTGTCAGCTGAATCCCTAAATATTTTACTTTCTTAGTAATCTGAATATCTATTCTCTTCATTAACTCTTTTTTCTGTTTATCTGTAAGATTTTTCACTAAAATCTTAGTTTTCTCTTTGTTTATTTTCAGACCTGCCACTTTGCCATATTCTTCTGTTTTTTTTATTAGTTTAGGCCCTGTTTCTTGTGGATCTTCCAAAATAAAAACTAAATAGTCTGCAAACGCCTATAGTTTATACTTTTCCTTTTTTATTTCCATGCCTTTTATCTCTGTATCTTGTCTAATATTTCTATTTAATACTTCCAATGTCAATACAAATAAAAGGGGAGACAAGGGACATCTTTGTCTTGTACCTTTCTTAATGCTAACCTTCTCAGTCATATCTCCATTTACCATCACCTTTGCAGTTTGTTTATAATATATCGCCTAAATCATATTAATAAATCTCTCCCCAAAGTCCATATCTTTTAGTTGTGCTAGCATGAATTGCCAGTTCACATTATCAAATGCTTTCTGTTCGTCTAGGAAGTTCAACACCATTTGCTTCTCTGGATGCGCTTCATAGTACTCCAATGTATTTAAAATTATTCTCATATTGTCTTTAATTTGTCTCTTAGGTAAAAAAGTATTTTGATCTGGATGTATAAATTGATTTAAAAATCTTTTTAGTCTTTCTGCAATTATTGAGGCGTATATTTTATAATCAGCATTCAGTAAAGATATCGATCTATAGCCATGATGGCGAACCTATGGCACGCGTGCCACAGGTGGCACGCAGAGCCATATCTGTGGGCACACAAGCTTTGCTCTAGCTCAGCTCCAGCACGCATGCGCGCATCGGCCAACTGATTTTCGGGTTTTCCGGGCCCACAGGAAGTCAGGAAACAGGCTGTTTCCAGCCTCCGGAGGGCCTTTGGGGGGGGTGGGGAAGGCCATTTTCACCCTCCCCAGGCTCCTAGAAAGCCTCTGGAGCCTGGGAAGGGCGAAAAACGGGCCTTCCGGTCCCACCGTGCCATCGTGTGCCAAAAGCGGGGATCATGGGGGGGTCACATGCGCATGCGTGGGGGGGCAGGGAGCATTAAATTATGGGTGTGGGCACGTGCGAGCCACACACACACACCACGATTTTGGCACGCAATGGCAAAAAGGTTAGCCATCACTGGTCTATAGTTTTTTTATCTGTTGTAAGTCAGAGTCTTCTTTTGGTATGAGAGTAATATATGCTTCCATGAATTTGGTACTTTCGCTTCTAGCAATAGTTCATTAAATACTTCCAACATTGGTATACTTAAAATGTTTTGTAAGTCTTTGTAGAGTTCTGCTGGTAATTATTTATTTATTTATTTATTTATTTATTTATTTATTTATTTATTTATTTATTTATTTTGATTTTCATACCGCCCTTCTCCAACAGGACTCAGGGCGGTGAACAGCCGAGATAAAACATAACATATAAAATTTAAAAAAACAGTTTAAAAGACATTAAATAATTTCGGCCCTCAATTTAAAACAACCCAGTTAAAACCAATTTCAAATTAAAACCGAAAGGATGGAATCATAATCCATCTGGGCCTGGTGTTTTGCCATTCTTTTGCCTCTTGATTGCTTCTGTTAATTCCATCATTGATATACGTTCATCTGGCATTGCTTTCACTGTTTCAGGTATTTTAGGTAGTTCCGCTTTTTCTAAATATTGTTTTATTTTATCTTCTGAGATTGACTCTTGATCATATAGTTTTTCATAGTAATTTTGAATCACTTTCTTTTTATCGTCATTTTGATGGTGAAGAGTTCCTTCATCATCCATTAGTTGGTGTATCAATTTCTTTTCTTTCTCCTTTTGTTGTGGCCCGTCAGCGGCCTGTGCAGCTAGTAGCTGATTCCGACAGCGAGGAGGCTGGTGTGATGCTGCGCCAGAAGCCTGTGCAGCTGGCACTCGAGTCGGACAATGAGGAGGCTGGAGAAGATGTGGTGCCAGAGGCGGGGATTCAGCCAGGGCCTTCAGAACCTCCAGAAGCTCCCATAAGTGAAGAGGAAGAAGAGGAGGAGCCTTTTCTCGATGCACGGGCGCGCAGAGCTGCCAAAAGGCAGGAGTGACTCCTCAGGAGGAGGTCTCCTAGAGAGTAAGGCTTGGGGCTAATTGGCCACTCCCTTAGCCTATTTAAGGAAGGACGATGACTGAGGCAATTTGCAGGGAACAACTTCGTTCACTCTCCTTCACGTCCTGATCTTAGTTCTCTTATCAGCTTCCTGCAAATTGCTTCTGGGCTTTCTGCCAACCATAGTAAGATTATGATTATTTATTCTTTGGATTCTTGTAGGCTGTTAAGAAAGTTAATTAACAGCCTTTATTTGAAAAAGACTGATTTAATTTAGTAAACTAAGGTTTGTACAGACTTTGTGTGTGCTGCGTTCTTTGGGGTCCGTAGCTGGGGCAGAACACCTTTTTCAATTTATATGCCAACCATCTTCCTGGTTTATTTGCATTTTCAAAGAAATTTTGTTTAGCACTTTTAATTTTTTGTGCTAGTTCTTCTTTATCTATTTGTTTCGTTAATTCCATTTTTTTTTATATTCTTTTTTTGTGGATCTTTTTGTAGTGCTATCTCTAGTCTCTTATATTTTTCTTCTAGTATCTTTTTTTTTATTATTGCAAAAGTTTTACAATTAGATTTTCACCCCTTTTTTTCACCCCCCCCACCTCCCTCCCCAAACCCTCCCTAACCCTCCCTAACCCTCCCCCCCCAGACTTCCCTATTATATACTCATAACTAATAACACTAATAAACAAGCTTAAACCCATCCCTCCCCCTGTAAAATTTTTCCTCTTTATCTCTTTACATTAAAATATTTCTAATACATTAAAATATTTCTAATACATTATTTTCAAATAAAAGCTATTTGATACTTTCTAGTTTGGTATTTGTTCTGAACATATTCTATCCACCTTTTCCATTCCCATTCATAAGTCTCTTGTGAACAGTCTTTTAAATATGCTGAAATCTTCGCCATCTCAGCAAAACTGGCCATCTTCAAAGTCCATTCCTCGATAGTGGGTAAAGCTTCATTCTTCCAATATTTACCTATCAACAATCTTGCTGCTGTTATCATATACAATATCAGTTTTATCTCACCCCGTGTAAAACCCTTAACTATACCCAATAAAAACAACTGTGGAGAAAATTGAATTTTTTTCCTCAAAACATTCTGCATGACCCACCAAATTTTTATCCAAAAAGCCTTAACTTTCCTACAGGTCCACCAAACATGATAATACGTGGCATCTAAACATTCACATCTCCAACATTTTGGCTGAACATTAGGGTACATACATGACAACTTTTTGGGATCTAAATGCCATCTATAAAACATTTTATAAAAATTTTCTCTCAGGTTTTGCGACTGTGTAAATTTAACATTCTGAACCCAAATTTTTTCCCATGTTTCCAGCATCACTGGTTCTTCAAAATTCTGTGCCCACTTAATCATACAGTCTTTAACTAATTCAGTTTCTGAATCTCTTTCTAGCAAAACATTATAAAGCCTTTTAATATGCATTGGACCTTTCTCTCTTATATGTCTAACCAATTCTTCCTCATGCAACATAATACCAGTTTTTTGGTCCTCTTTCCATCTCAGTTGTAATTGATTATATTGTAACCAAGTTAGATTAAGCCCTTCATCCAACAGTGTCTGTAATGTCTTCAGCTGCCATCTGCCCGCATCTGTAAAAAGAACCTCTTTGTATAAAAACCCCCCGAGTGACATTATATTTGTATTCCACAAAGTATGACCAAGATCCAGCCATAGCGGTATTTTGTAATCCCATTTGAGTCGGTGCTTCTTCCAAACTCTCATCAAAGAGTCTCTAAGTATATGACTTTTAAATACTTTATCAACTTTGTCATCGTAGAATAAGTAGGCATGCCATCCAAATTCAAGGTCAAAACTTTCTGCTTTCAATATTCCAGTCTTTTTACTTCCAAACCAATCACTTGTTAAAGTTAAAGCTGCTGCATCATAATATAACTGTAGGTTTGGGAGTTTAAGACCTCCTCTTTCTGGAACATCTTGCATAATTTTCAATTTCACTCTCGGCTTCTTCTCGTTCCAGACAAACTTATTCACACCAGACTGCCAGACTTTCAGTTGTTTATCACTTTTAAGCACCGGAATCATTTGAAACAAAAACAGAAATCTTGGCAAAATGTTCATCTTAACTGCTGCTATTCTTCCAAGTAGAGACAGTTGCAGCTTTTTCCAAGTCTCCATATCCTTCTGAACCTCTCGCCACAACACCTCATAATTATTTTGAAACAATTTCATGTTTGATTCTGCAACCTGAACTCCAAGATATTTTACCTTAGGTACAATTTCAAAACCTGCCCTCCTTTCAAGCTCATGTTTACGATCTTGTGTCATATTTTTAACTATCATTTTAGTCTTTTTTGAATTCAGTCTAAAACCTGAAACTCTACCATAGTCTTGTATAATGTCGTTCATCAGGATTGTTGATTCCATTGGTTGTGATAGGGTAACGACCAGATCATCTGCAAATGCCTTTATTCTATAATCCTCTTGCCTTATCATTATGCCTTTCAAAATTTTAGAGTCCCGTATTGTATTTAACAAGACTTCCAATGTTAAAATAAATAAAAGTGGGGACAACGGACATCCCTGTCTTGTTCCTTTTTCAATTTTAAACTCTGTCGTCAAACTTCCATTAATAATAATCTGTGCTTTTTGCTCTTGATAAATTGCTGAGATCGCCTGTATAAATTGGTCCCCAAAGCCCATCTTTTTTAAAGTCTTTAGTAGAAAATTCCAATCCACTCTATCAAAGGCCTTCTCTGCATCCAAAAAAACCAGCACTGCAGGAATCTGTTTATTCTTATCAAGATATTCCAATAAGTCTATTACTTGCCTTACATTGTCCTTCATATATCTACCCTCAATAAATCCCGCTTGGTCCTCATGAATCACCTTTTGGATTACTGGCATCAACCTGTTGGCTAATACCTTCGCATAAATTTTATAGTCTGTATTCAAAAGAGATATTGGTCTATAATTCTCTGGTTTTTTAGGACCAACTTGTTCTTTTGGTATCAAAGATATATAAGCAGTTGTCCAAGATGGGGGTATTTTACCCCCTTGTTGAATATTGCAAAATAAATCTCTAAGTTGTCCCACCATTTCAGCTTGTAAAGTTTTATAATACACTGCAGTCAAACCATCCGTGCCAGGAGCTTTGGCTGTTTTTAGCTGTTTAATTGCTGCTGTTATCTCCTCCTCTGTTATAGGATAATTCATTCTTTCCTTTTGTTGATCGGTAATTTTTGTAACTCTCTTATCATTTAAATATTTTCCTATAAGTCCATTCTGCACCTCTTCTTTGGCATATAATTTAGTATAATAGTCCACAAAAGCTTCTTTAATTAATTTTTGTTGAAAGATTTCTTTCCCTCCAATATCAATACAATCGATAATCCGTGCACTTTGTTTTTTCCTCAATGTGTAAGCCAACCATCTGCCCGGTTTATTAGCGTTGCAAAATGTGTTATGCTTCGCGTATTGTAGGCTTGTTGCAACTTGTTCCGCCATAAGCATTTGAAATTGATCTTTCAAAAGTTTTATAGCACTTCGTATTCTTTCATCTGATGGATTTTTAATAAGTAACTGTTCTTTATTCTTTATTTCCATTTCCAACTCAGATCTTTTCTTTTGTCGGAGCAGTCTATGTTTAGAATTCATATAGATAAGTACCCCTCTCATATAAGCTTTACTTGCGTCCCAAACAATTTCAATTGGGGTACCTTTATTCAAATTTATTTCAAAAAATTCTTTCAAATGCTTTTTAAGTTCTATTGTATTTTTTTCATATCTAAACAAGTTCTCATTTAATCTCCAAGAACGTCTCTCAACCTTATCCATCTCAATTTCTATCCATACAGGGCTATGGTCAGTCAAAGTTCTTGGAAAAATCTTTGTTCTTTTTGTCTTAACAAGTAGATCATTTGACAACAGAATAAAATCAATCCTAGAAAAGGATCTATGTCTATCAGAAAAGAAAGTGTAATCCAATTCATTTGGATTATGTATTCTCCAAACATCTTTTAATTCCATATCTTCTTTCATATCAAAAAAAGTCTGTGGTAGTCTAATTCTAGACTTTGCCAAGCTCTTTTTATCTAGTTTAGAATCAATTACTCCATTCCAGTCTCCCATAATTAAAATAGATCTATAGTCCCATTGCAATATTTTAGTATGTAACATCTTATAAAAATAATCCTGTTGTTGGTTGGGAGCATAAATTCCAATCAAAAGAATTTGTCCATTTGCTGTAAGCAATTCAATTGCTACAAACCTACCATCTTGATCTGCTTCTATAACTTTCGCTGTTAATTTTTTATTTACATAAATAACCACACCATTCTTTTTCTGCGAAGTTTAAGATATATAATGTGCTCCTAGTTTTGGATTTATCAAATATTTTTGATCTTGAGTTGTGATATGCGTTTCTTGTAAACATATTATATCATTATTAAATTGTTTCAAATATGTAAATAATTTCTTCCTTTTCTGTGCTGAATTCAACCCATTAACATTCCAAGATAGACATTTAAAGGTCATCAGCCTCTTTCTGTAGCGCAGAGCAAAATATTTGAAGTTCATCCGAGAGCTTCGATCTCGCTCCTCCCATAGCGCCACTCTCTTGTACGGTACTCTTAACTGCCTTCTTGTCTTGTCTTTCCTGTTGTTGTTGTTGCTTTTGTTTGAGTAGCTTGGATTGAGCTCTAGTTATACGTTGATCTTTAACTTCAGTCAACTGAATCAAATCCAAAATTGGAGAAGAATCCAACAAGGGCTCACTCAGAAAACCTCCTTCTGCACCTTGCACTATTTCTAATTCCTGCTTAGACTGTTCTTTCAATTGCCTCTCTTCACTCTCCTTAATCTCCAAAACTGTAGATGTACGTGGAGATGGTGTTCTTTCCTTAAGAATAGTACTATAAAAGTGTTGTGCCTTCTCCACGGTATTCAACCGATATCCTTCTCCCTTATATCTAAAAATTATCCCAGCTGGTGCGTCCCACCGGAAGGGTATCTGTAAGTTTTTCAATTCCTTAACAAGAAAACCAAATTCTTTTCTAACTTTCAACATTTTAGGAGGTAATTCTTTAAAAATTTCAAGTCGTGAACCCCCCACTTGTACAGAAGTATGAAAAGATTTTTGCAGGATATCATTTCTAATTTCTCTGTCAGTAAAGTATATGACCACATCTCTGGGCAGTTGTCTTTGTCTGGCCACCCAAGAGTTCACTCTGTAAATTTTATCTATTTTATGAAATACCAAATCAGGATTAGCTTGTAAAATCTTAGCCAAGGCTTCAGAGCAAACTTGTCTCAAATCCTGTCTCTCCTCCTCTCGAATTCCCCGAAGCCGTATGGCAAATTCCATCGCCCGGAATTGTATCATAACAATCTCATCTTCAATTCTCTGCATTTTATTATCAACTTCATCAGTTTTATAATCATTGTCTTTCATCTTAACATTAACTTCTGATTTAAGTTCTTCAACTTTAAAATCAACTTTCCCAATAAATTCTGCCAGGCCAGACGCCACTTCTGATATTTTTTTGGTCACATTATTTTGATTCTGTTTCACCATGTCTTTAACTTCATTAATTTCCTGCATAAATTCCTGATGTGATTTTTGAAGTTTATCATCTATCTCCTGTTGAGATTTTTGAAATTTATCATCCAAAGTTTTAGAAATAAATTCTTTTAAATCTCCCATATCAAAATCTTTTTTCTGAGTCTGTGTCTGTTGTGCAGGGGGAGGTTGCGTTTTATGTGTGGGAGATCCACCTCCTGTTGCCTTCACTTCCTGCTTCTTTGAGGCCATCCTGTCACGTAGGCTAGTTTTACTAAAAAGGGAAGTTCTTCTTCCTTTCCCACCTCCACAAAGACTTCTAAAAAAGTCCCCCAGATTTAATCAAATAAGAACCAAAGTGAAGCAAAGTCCAGTATTGAAAAAGGAGAAATTTCTCTCTTATTTCTCTTGTTGCAAGCGAAGCAACTTCGTATCAGTTTAGAAACTTTGTAACAAAGCAAGATGAGTTCAGCAATCCACACTCGCCCGCTCGTTAAGTCTGAGGCTAAGCGCCATGTTTTTACAGTTCACTTTCACTCATCCGCATTTTTTCACTCAGATTAGAAAGCCAAGAAAACTCTAATACTTGCGATTCCGAGTTTCAGGGTTCAAGTAACAGTATGCTGCTTATTAAGGCTGATTCCTTTTCTTTCAATTAAAAGTTTCCTGTAGCCGGCTTGTTCTGCAGAAGCAGACTTGTCCCACGCCGCCCGGAGTTCCAGCAGGTTGAATGGGAGCCGCTCCTGTTCCCTCCCCAGAAACTATTCCCTGGGGGGGTTGCAGGGGCTCAACCTGGACCCTGCGATCTCTCTTCAAAAATCCTAAAGATTTTTGAAGTTTTCGAGCCGCTTCTTCGTCGCGAAGCGGCTCTACAAGCGGCGGGGCTGGCGGAGCTTCAAAAGGCACCGCCGCCGCCGAAGACACAGAAACCGGAAGTCCTTTCTTCTAGTATCTTTTGATTTTGTCTCTTCTTTTTGTTTTTCTTTTCTATGTATGTTATAGTTAATCCTCTAATATATGCCTTAGCTGTGTCCCATACGTTTTGTAATGATGTTTCTTCTTTTCTGTTCTCTTTAAAGAAAAAGTCCAGTTCTCTTTCCATAAATTGGATAAATTCCTTTCCTTTTAATATTGATTGGTTCAACGTCCATCTTGATTTCCTTTTTTGTCCCTTCCATATAACTTTTATCGGATTGTGATCTGCCCAATTACTTGTTTCTATATTTATTTCTTGTATATTAGATTTTAGCTCTGCTGACATCCATATCATATCTATTCTTGACCAAGACATATGTCTGTTTGAATAAAATGAGTATTGGTTTTCCTTGGGATATATCTCTCACCATACATCTTGGATACCTAATTCTTCCATCATTTTGAAAAAAGCCTTAGGAAGTGTTTTCCTAGCTTTTTTGTTTACTTTTCTAGTTTTGTAATCTAATTCCACATCCACAATTGCATTAAAGTCTCCTACTATACATATATTTTCATACTCCGGCTCTATTATTTTCTTATGAAGTTTACCATAAAAATCCTCTTGGTTACTGTTTGGTGTGTAAATTGCTACTAGGAGTATCTGCTTATAGTTCATTGTTATCTCCACCATCAAAATCCTCCCTTCCTCATCCATAAAAATTTGTTTAGCATTTATTGTCTCTTTTACATGAAAAGCTATTCCCCTCTTCTTTTGTTGTGATAAAGAAGTATATAACTTCCCAATTTTAGGATATTCCAATATTTTGTTGTGTTGTTTTTTAATATGAACTTCTTGCAAGCAAATTATATCTAACTTTAATTTTTCTAATTTATTAAAAGTCCTTTTCCTTTTTATTGCAGAGTTCAATCCATTTATGTTACTTGACAGTAATTTTCTTTCTTCTTCCATAATTTTACATATAAATGGGTTTTGTTGTTCTAGTCACTCTTATCTCTCTCAGTTCTTTTGCCTTCGCTTCTTCTCTTTTTGCTGTTTCCTCCAGATCTCTTTCATCTTCTTTTTCTTGTATATTTCTCTTTCCTGTAGCTTCCTCTCATCATCTGTCCTCTTTTCCTTCTCTTATTCTCATTTCCTCTTGTGGTCCAAAATAGTGCTCATAAAATTGTTCTGCTTTTTCTATGGAATCCAATCTATGTCTTTGCTCCTTCCAGGTCACCAATATTCCCTCTGGTATCAGCCATCTAAAATTCACTCCATTTTTAATTAGTTGTTTTGTCAGAAATTGATAATCCTTCCTTATTTCTCTAACTCTTCTCAGGATCTGTTTTAATGCTACTATTTCTTTCCCTTTGTATTTTAAAGGATGATCTCTTGCTCTTTGTATAATCTCTGCTTTTATTGCTTTTTTAGTGAATCTCAAGTGTACCTCTCTAGGAAGTCTGTTTCTTGTCGCATACCTAGTATGAATTCTAAATATTTCATCAATCTCAGCAAGAACTTTTTCTTTGGTTACCTCTAGAGCATCCACCAGCAGCTCTGCCAATATCTCTGCTAGATTTTCTCCCTTTTTTTCCTCAATATTCTGGAACTGCAAGTAATAGTCAGCCCTATCCATCTCAAGTTATATTGTTCTTTCTTTATTTTATTTTTTTATTGAAAAGTTTTACAGAAAAAAAAAGAATTTTCCCCCCAATATTCCCCCCACCCTTTCCCTCCCCTCATCCCACCCTCCCCCCCTGACTTCCCAGAGCAAAATACAAGGTATTTCAGTTAACAATCATAAGCTAAATTAACCTACCTATCCTCAGACTACTAAATCCCCCCCTGAAACCTTAACTCCACTATAGATAACATAATACTTCTAATACTTAACGTTCATTCATAAGCTATTTGATATTTTCTTGTCTGATACTTATTTTGAATATAATCAATCCATCTTCTCCATTCCGATACGTATCTTTCTTGTGTATAGTCCTTCACATACACTGAGATTTTCGCCATTTCTGCTAAATTCGTTACTTTCAGTATCCACTCTTCAATAGTAGGCAAAAAGTCCTTCTTCCAGTATTGCGCTACCAACAGCCTAGCTGCTGATATTAAGTTCAAAATCAATTTAGTCTCTAATACTGTACTTACCCCTTTCCAAAAGAAGAAGCTCTTTATAAGTAATCACCTCTATTTTTTGCTCTATACTTATATTTTCTATTGCATGTCTGGGATTTGCCCATATGGGTATCTTATAATTTAGCTTATATTGATACTTTTTCCAAACCCTCAACAACGCATTTCTAAGTATATGACCCTTAAACACTTTATCCACTTTTTTTTCATATAACAGATAAGCATGCCATCCATATAACAAATCATAACCTTCTATGTTTAACATTCTTTCTTCAGTTAAGTTAAACCAGTTGCTAATTTGTGATAAAGCAGCTGCTTCATAGTACAATCTTAAATTAGGCATTTTAAGACCTCCTCTCTCACGTACATCCTGTATAATTTTCAGTTTCACTCTTGGTTTCTTCCCAGCCCAGATGAAAGTATTAACCCCTTTCTGCCATTCCATCAAATTTCCATCTTTCTTAAGCACTGATATCATTTGAAACAAAAATAAAAACCTAGGTAATACATTCATTTTTATTGCTGCTATCCTTCCCAGTAATGATAGTTGTAGCTTTTTCCAATTTTCCATTTCTTTCTGTACTTTTTGCCAAAGAACTTCATAATTGTTTTTAAACAATTTCGTGTTTGAGGCTGCAATATATACTCCTAAATACTTAACCTTTTTAACTATTTCAAACCCCGTTATTCTCCCTAAGTCTTCTCTTTGAGATATGGACATATTTTTAATTATCATCTTTGTCTTATGTAGATTTACTTTAAATCCAGATACTTTACCATATTGACCTATTATGTCCAACATATAGGGAGCCACTTCTATGGGTTGAGATAAAGTAACAACCAGGTCATCTGCAAACGCTCTTAATCTATAATCCTGCTGTTTAATTACAATTCCTTTTATTTTATCAGAGTCACGTAACTTATTCAACAAAACTTCTAAAGTTAAAATAAACAACAATGGCGACAAAGGACAACCCTGCCTTGTACCTTTCTCAATTTTAAAAACATCTGTTAGACCTCCATTAACTATTATTTGTGCTGTTTGTTCCTGATATATTGCTCTAATTGAGTGTATAAAATACTCCCCAAAATGCATTTTTTCTATTATCTTAAACAGAAATTGCCAATTCAATCGATCAAATGCTTTCTCTGCATCCAGAAATATGAACGCTGCAGGGACCTGGTTGTTTTTTTCCAAATATTCCAATAAATTTATAATTTGTCTAACATTATATTTCATTTGCCTCCCTTTTATAAAACCTGATTGATCATTATGAATTGTTTGTTGCATAACTGGCATTAATCTATTCGCTAATATCTTAGCAAAAACTTTATAATCAGTGTTCAAAAGTGAAATTGGCCTAAAATTTTCAGGTTTAGTACAATTTTGATCTTCCTTCGGGATCAGTGAAACAAAAGCTGTTCACCAAGAGGGTGGGACTCCTCCCCCTAATTGAATTTTACAAAATAGAACTCTAAGCGGTTCTACCATTTCAAACTGTAAATTCTTATAATAAACAGCTGTTAATCCATCTGTTCCCAGAGCTTTCCCTGTTTTTAACTGCTTAATTGCAGCAATGATCTCCTCAGAAGTTATTGGTTGATTCAATCCTTCCCTCTGTTCTAACGTTAATTCAGGAATATTCCCGTCCTTTAAGTATCTATCTATATCTATACCTTGTATTGAATCACTAGCATATAACTTTGTATAAAATTCTAAAAAAGCCTTTTTAATCATATTCTGTTGGTAAACTTCCTTACCTCTAAATTCTATCTTACCAATGACTCGTGATTTCTGTTTTTTCCTCAACATGTAGGCCAACCACCTACCTGGTTTATTGGCATTACAAAATGTATTATGTTTAGCATATTGTAAGCTAGTTGCCACCTGATCAGCCATTAACATATTAAATTGCCCTCGTAATATATTTATTGTTTCTTTGACCTTCTTATCTCCTGGATTAAGTATAAGTAATTGTTCTTTCTTTTTTATTTCTTCCTCTATCTCTTTCCGCTTCTTTTGTTGTTTTAGTCTATGTTTATTATTCATATGTATTAACGTACCCCTCATATAAGCCTTACTAGCATCCCAAACCATTTCCATAGAGGTACCCTTGTTCATATTAATAGCAAAAAATTCTTTCATTTGTTTTTTAAGCTCTTTCACATTTTCTTCATATCTAAATAAATTTTCATTTAACCTCCAAGACCTCCTTTCTCCCTTCTCCTGTTCAAATTCCACCCAAACCGGACTATGATCAGTTAGAGTTCTTGGACATATCTTCGTCTTCTTCACCCTGGAAATAAAATCATTTGTGGTTAGTATAAAATCAATCCTGGAGAAGGATTGATGTCTATCAGAAAAAAAAGTAAAGTCTCTTTCCTCCACGTTACGTTCTCTCCAAATATCTCTCAGTTCTATATCTTCCATCATATCAAAAAAAGATTTAGGTAATTTTGCACGTATTGAAATCTTTGATAAACTTTTTTTATCTTTCTGTGTGTCTATTACTCCATTCCAGTCACCCATTAATATAAAAGATTTATAATCCCATTGTATTATTTTAGTATGTAAAAATTTATAAAACTTGTCTTGTTGCTGATTAGAGGCATATATTCCAATTAAAAGCATTTTTCCAGTCTGTGTTAGTAATTCAATTGCAATATATCTTCCTTGATCATCTGCCTCAATTAAATTAGCTGATAATCCTTTCCTGACATATATGACTAACCCATTTTTCTTCTCTGGCGCTGATGCCACAAAGTGTGTACCTAATCTTGAATTTATCAAATATTTTTGGTCTAATAATCTAATATGTGTTTCTTGCAGACAAATAACATGATTGTTAAATTGTTTCAAGTAGTGAAATACTTTCTTTCTTTTTTGTGGTGAGTTTAGGCCATTAACATTCCAAGATAGGAATTTAGTTGCCATCTTTAGCCTTTCGAAGCCGCATGAGCATCAGCTGAAGATCCTCCTCCACCTTACTCTTCAGCCTAGCCCCCCCCCCCCACTGCTTCTGTTTTCTGGACTTCTTGAGATAGATCTTGAGATTGTTGCATTTTTGATTGTTGTTCTTGAAGTTTATAAGTTGATCGGGTCAGTCGTTGTGCTTTCGGCTCTCCCTTCTTAGATGGTTCCAAAGTTGGGGGTAAGCCCCCAAGATCCAAATCTTCTTCCATGATAATTCCTCCAGCTGCAACTTCAGCATAAGTTTGTATCTGCTTTCCATCTTTTTCTTGTTGTATCATCTACATTTTCTTCCTACCCTCCCCTGGTGAGGGTGGGTATCCAGCCTTTAAAACATTGACATAAAAATCTTTTGCCTTCCAAACTGTGTTTAACCGGTATCTTTCTCCACTATAAGTCACTATTAGACCAGTTGGGACGTCCCATCTGTATGCCACTTGTTGATTTCTCAGCTCATTTACCAAAAAGCCAAAGTCTTTTCTACTTCTCAACATCTTTGGAGGGATCTCTTTCAAAACCACCACTTCTTGCCCAGCCACCTGAACCTTATTCTTGTAGGAAGCTTGTAAAATATCATTTCTGATCCTCCTGGTTGTAAAATAAATCACCACATCTCTTGGCAGCTGTCTTTGTCTTGCCAACCAGGAGTTAACCCTGTAGATTTTATCAATTCAGCTTGCCACATCTTCTGGTCTTTCTTTAATTATCTCTGCAATAGCATCAGCACAAATATCCTTTAAATTTTCTTTGCTGTTTTCTTTCAGGCCTCTCAATCTCAAAGCAAATTCCATGGACCTGTATTGTAACATTACCAATTCATCATCCACTTTCTCTGTTTTGGTCATAACATCTCCCATTTTCCTTTCCAAATTTAAATTGGCTTCATTAATTTCTTCCACTTTCTCATCCAGCTGGATAACAAGTTTTGACAATCCTGATACTGCATAAACAATATCATCTCTTATTACATTGTGCTTTATTGCAACCACTTCTTTAATTGACTTTATATCCTCCTCAACTTTCTTTAATTTCCCTTCCACAGTTCTTTCTTTATTTTTATCTGCCAGGGTAAGTCTGTAATCAACTTCTTCCACTCTTTTTTCTGTTTGTTCAGCTTTCTCTTCTACTTTCTGAATGCATTGTTCACTGTTCGCCATCATTCGTTGAAAATTCTCTATTTTAACCTCTACTTTCCCTATTCTTTTCTTCATATCATCGTGCAAGGTTTGGATCATAGCTTTCAACTCTGCCTGGATCGTATTCATTTTCTCTTGCTGTAACATGGCATCCAATGACCTCTGACCTGATGGACTGGGTGTTGCTGATGATGCTGCGGACAATGATGCAGATGGTGTTTTCCTCATTTTGAAATATATTAAAACTTGTAATCCACAAAAAGTCGAGGATGATGCTATTAGCAGTACTCTAAGGGAAAGACAAAAGTATAAATTGTAATCCAAAGGTTATTAAACTTTTAGTCCCATCATTCTTGTTGTTAAGGTTAGGGTTAGGGTTAGGGTTTCCAAGCTGGGAAACACTGACACCTTCCTACAGGAGCTGAGGGCTAGATTCGAAGATGAGTCGAATCTCCACTGAAATGGAGATCCGCAAAATCAGGCAGAAAGGTTGCCCTGCCAGAGTATGTTGGGGAGTTCAGAAGAGTTGCTGGAAAGCTGTGGCACTGGCCGGAATGACTCCTGGTCTACTTCTTTAAGGAAGGCCTAGACCCGTGATGGCAAACCTATGGCCTGCGTGCCAGAGGTGGCATGCAGAGCCCTCTCTGTGGGCATGTGTGCCATCGCCCCAGCTCAGCCAGCTAGTCATTAGGTTTCTGACATGTGCATGTGTGCTGGCCAGCTGGTCGTTGGGTTTCCAAGGTGTTCATGGATGCCAGCCAGCTGGTCATCGGGTTTCTGGCGCTCTGGTGTGCACGCACCTTCTGGTTTGGGCACTCTGTGCCTAAAGGTTCACCATCACTGGCCTACACCCAGAACTGCTTCACTCATGTGTCTGTTGAGGGCCCCCCGATCACATCCATGAGTGGTACCAAATGGCGGTGGCCCTGGCCCTTGACCTTGAACTCAACCAGCACAAGAAATGCAGGTCCAAAGAGAGAAAACCAAAGAGCCAACCCGAAAAATGCCAACTTGGCCGATGGTCCAGCCACTGCCAAGCTGAAGAGCTGCCAACAGGGACATCAGGGCAGCCCATCAAATGCTTCTGCTGTGGCCAGCAAGGTCACCGGGTGGCTGAATGCCTGCCTCCAGCTCCCCAACCAAAGGGAAAGACCCCAGAGCCAGCCAAGCTGAGGAAGCTACCATGCAAGATGACAGAAAAAGGGAAGTTTGCCCGCCAAGCTGTTGAGGTCTCCCCTCCCCAAAACAGGGAAAAGGGAACTCCGGCCCAGGGACCCTGGCTGCCCATGCTTTACAACAGCAATGATGAACGCAAGGACGACCTGATGGTAAGTGAAGCCATCCGCCCATTCATCATCAAGTTGAAACTAGTAGTGCCAAAAACAGGAGCACAGGGAGAGGTGGAAGCCATCATAGATACAGGCTGCACCCTCTGCCTGAGCAGCCTACCCACAGTCCTAAAGTTAGGGATCAGGACAAAAACCATGATCTGACCCATAAGATTCGAGCAAGTCGACAAATCGTTGATAGAGGGAACCCCTGCCACCCTCCTTACTGAGCCTGTGAGGTTAGAAATGGGATGCCACTGGGAACTCATCCACTTTGTAATGGCGCCAAAAATGACCGAAGCAGTAATCCTCGGCCTGGCACAGCTGGACAAATGGGCCCCCACTATTTGGTGGGAAGTCAGGGACCGAGAGCTAAGGCTGGGAATAGGCCCTCTCCCCCCATGGCCGAGCAGCTCCCAGGAGCTCCCCAAATTTCCAAAGAATACCGGGACCTGGCAGGGGTAATTAGGGAAGAGGAATGTAACACCCTGCCCCCTCACCGCCCCACAGACTGTGCCATAGAGTTCGTGCCTGGGGTGAAACTACCCAAGTCGAAAATGTACTCCATGACCGCAAAACAGATGAAAGAGCTAAGGGAGTACATTGACATGAACCTAGCCAGGGGATTCATACAGCCAGAAAAATCCAGGATGGCCATGCCAGTCCTCTTTAAATAAAAAAAAGATGGGTCGATGAGGCTATGCATGGATTTTAGAAGAATAAACACTGTTTGCATACTTGAAGCGTACTACCGGGTATGAATCAAGGAAGGGGATAAGTGGAAAATGGCATTCAACTGCCCCTTAGGAAGTTTCCAATTTGGAGGGGGTGTGGCCATCACCGTGGCAGTACGGCAAATTCTGGGGCTCCCGGAAAATGCTGATATCTCAGCTGCTTCAGGGGATCCCCAGGGAACATAGCTGTCCTGTAGGGACAGTGAAGAATGGAGGCACAGGTTGGTACGAACAGGGAAGTTGCAAGTTCCTTGAAGTGCCGGCATTAGCCTCCAACCCAGCGGCAAGGGAAGACAGCCATTAGGAGCTGTCAAAAGCCAGGGTGGCCACATGCAAGAAGAGAAGGAAAAAAGAACGAGGTGATCATCTGGGTGAGAAACTGTGGTCTTGGAAACAAGATTCCTTTATATAAAAGTTAAATTAAATGAATTGAAAGCAAATTGGACAAAGAGGTGAATGAACTGTACTTTAAAAATTTGAGTTTTGTGACTGGGAGTCCAAAATGGAAAGAAGGAAAGTAAATTGATATTTTTAAGATTTTTAAGACTATTTTAAGTGGATTGCAGTGCCATCTAGTGACAGAGAAAACTAAATAGATGTATTGAATAAAGGAGAAGATGAGAGTGGAATGACCTTGGAAAATGTTTTGGAAACTGGCAAGTTTTTGATAAGAAGTGGTCTTGTGATTTTGTAACAGAAGAGGGAAAAGCTGGGCTGTCTGTTTTCTGTTTTCTGTTTTTCTTTTTCTTTTTTTCCCCTCTTGCCTGCTGGATTTATAAATTTTGGAAGACTTTGCAATAGTGTTATTTGGAATATTTGGAATATTATTTTTTCTTCTCCAATTTGCCTTTTTTTTTCCTATTCTTTTGTTGTTTACCTCTTTTTTTTGTAGAGGTCTTTGCTTCCTGGATTTAATTTTTTTGTGTGTGTGTGATTGGAAGGGTTTTTGCTTTTTCCATTTTCTTTTCAATATTTTTTTTTTTTTTGCGAGACTATATCTTATACTTTTTCTATTTTTTTATTGCTTGGTTGAACATTTTGAGTGAATATCTTGGTTTTGGAATTTTTTATTGGTGGATTTTTTATTTTTGTTCTGACTTGGCTTCTCCTTTTCTCTTTTTTTCTTTTTTCGTTTTTTGGCTTTTTGGATGGTTTTTCATAGTCTTTCTACCTTTTCTTTTTATATGGATTAAGTCTATGTGGATTAAGGTTTCAAGAACCTGAAGAATCTGATTGATTTGAGTGGATCTGGAAACAAATCCGAAACAAATTCCAAGAAGAGTGAAAGACCTGAGAAAAGAATATCAATTTCTCACGAAATGTTTGATAAAGAGAGGAATAAATTTTAGATGGTTGATTCCAGAAGGAATATTGGTGAACTGGCAAGAACAAAGATACAGATTAGACTTAATAGAGAAAGCAGAGCTATTTTATAAACAACACATAGATGTTCAAGAGGAAGAAAGATTGAGAGCTGAAAAAGAGGATGGACAACAGGAGGAGAAGAAAGAACAGCCAAGAGAGACAATGAGAGAACAAGATGAGACAGCATTAAGAGAAGGAGCAAGGGCAAAAGAATTTAAAGAACAAAGGGAGATAAGAACAACTAGATCGACAAAACAAGTAAATAAATAAGAAATGGAAGAAAAAATTAAAATAATATCTTTGAATATAAATGGACTAAACTCGGCAATAAAAAGAAGAAAAATATTCAACAAATTAGAGAAGTTAAAATTAGAAATTATATGCTTACAAGAAGTACATATTAGAAAGCAACATAAAAAGCTTTTGGAGCGAATAAAATTGGGGACATTGTACACAACATTGGCTTCTCAAAGCAAAAGAGGAGTAGTATTTTACATCAAACAGACAATCCAATCCAAACAAATATTTAAGGATGAGGAAGGAAAAGTATTAATAGTAGAAATTGTAATGAACTACAATAAAATATTACTTGTGGGTATATACGCTCCGAATGAAAATCAAGAAGAATTTTATGTGAAACTACACAGGAAAATATTAGAACATGAATATGAGGATATTTGCATAATAGGAGATTTTAATGCAATTGTTGATAATGAGTTAGACTATAAGTCTACAAAAGTGAATAAAAAACCAAGGAAGACACTTCTGAAAGCATTCTATACAATGGTAGATGAACTAAGCCTGCAAGATGCTTGGAAAAAAAGAAACCTAAAGGAAAAGCAGTACACATTTTATTCAAATAGACATATGTCATGGTCAAGAATAGATATGATGTGGATGTCCACAGATTTAATATCCAAGATAAATAAGATTGATATAGAAGCAAATATATGGGCAGATCACAATCCAATAATGATGATATGGAAAGGACAAAGAAAAAAAAAAGAATGAGATGAACATTAAATCAAAGCTTATTAAATGAGAAAGACTTTATACAATATATGGAAAAAGAATTGACTTTTTTCTTTAAAGAAAACAGAAAAGAAGATACATCATTACAAAACATATGGGATACTAGTAAAGCATATATAAGGGGCTTGATAATGACTTATACAGGTAAAAAATAAACAGAATAGACAAACTCAAAAGAAATTGGAAGAGGAGTATAAGAAATTAGAGAAAGAATTGCAAAAAAACCCACAAGACAAAAAAAATTAAAAATCTAATAGACTTGGAAAAACATAAACTGAACTTAATTGAGAATGAAGACTTGGCAAGGAAAATAAAATCAACAAAGCAAATTTTTTTTTGAAAATGCAAATAAACCAGGAAGATGGCTGGCATATAAAATGAAAAAGGAAAAAGAAAGGAAACTGATAACTCAATTACTAGAGCAAGATGGGAAGATATGTCATCGAAATGAGGAAAAGAAAAAAATAATTGAGGAATATTATAAGAAATTATATCAACAAGAACAGATATCAGAAGAGAAAACAGAACAATATTTGGAAAAAGCAATGACTTCCAAAATACCAGAAAAATTTAAAAAAGCACTAGAAGAAAGAATATCAATGATGGAATTGGTGGAGGGAATTAAAAGGCAGAAAAATGGAAAAACCCCAGGACCAGATGGACTACCAGCAGAGCTATATAAAAAATTGCAAGATGTACTAAGTGATACAATGTTACAAGTATTTAATGATTTATTAATAGAAGCCAAGGTGCCGAACTCATGGATGGAGGCATACATAACTCTTATACCAAAAGAAGAAACAGATTTACAACAAATAAAGAATTATAGACCAATTTCACTATTAAATGCAGATTACAAAATATTTGCATCAATTATGGCGGAAAGATTGAAAAGGTTACTAAATGAACTCATACACTCAGACCAAAATGTTTTTTTGCCTAAAAGGCAAATTAGAGACAATATACGAATTATATTGGATACATTGGAATATTATGAGGTACATTCAGAGAAACAAATGGCATTGTTATTTTTAGATGCACAGAAAGCATTTGACAATGTGAATTGGCAATTTATTTATTTATTTATTTATTTATTTATTTATTTATTTATTGGTTCGATTTATATGCCGCCCTTCTCCGGAGACTCAGGGCGGCTTACAATGCATTAAGCAATAGCCTTCATACTTTTGTATATACCTGCTTAGTAGGGCTTTCGGGGGCCCTTAAGCGGTGTTCTTTTTTATACAAAGTCAGCTTATTGCCCCCACAATCCGGGTCCTCATTTTACCTACCTCGGAAGGATGGAAGGCTGAGTCAACCTTGAGCCTGGTGAGATTTGAACTCGCAGTAATTGCAGGCAGCTGGCAGCTAAGTGCTACTTAACAGCACTTTAGTCCGCTGCACCACCAAGGCTCCTTATAACTATATATATATATATTGATTTGATTTATATGCCGCCCTTCTCTGAAGACTCAGGGCGGTTTACAATGTGTTAAGCAATAGCCTTCATACTTTTGTATATTTATACAAAGTCAGCTTATTGCCCCCACAATCTGGGTCCTCATTTTACCTACCTTAGAAAGGATGGAAGGCTGAGTCAACCTTGAGCCTGGTGAGATTTGAACTTGCAGTAATTGCAGGCAGCTGATGTTAATAACAGTGCTTTAGTCTGCTGCGCTACCAGAGCTATATGACTATAAAATTACAAAAGATGGACTTTGGTGATAGATTCATTAATATGGTTAAGACTATATATAAAGACCAATCGGCAAAGGTAATAATAAATGGTGAAATGACAGAGAAAGTAGATATCAGAAAAGGAACTAGACAAGGATGTCTGCTATCTCCATTGTTATTTATCTTGATGCTAGAAATTTTAAACAGAAAAATAAGGCAAGATAAAGAAATAAAAGGGATGAGAATTAAAAGAGAAGAATACAAGCTACAAGCATTTGCGGATGATTTAGTATTTATTATGGAGGAACCAATAGAAATGGGTGCAAAGTTAATGAAGCAAATAAAGGAGTATGGAGAAGTAAGTGGATTGAAAATAAATAAAGATAAAACAAAAATTATAGTTAAAAATATGAGAAAAAAACAAAAAAAAAGCAATTAACGGAGAAATCAGATATTCAAATAGTGAAGAAAGTGAAATACTTGGGCATCCAATTAACCTCAAGATGTATCACAGTGAAGGAAGATAAATGGAAAAATCTACAACTATTGTTTTTTTTTTTTTAATAAAAAAGTTTTTATTTTCTGATCAAACAAGTATACAATATAAACAATCATTCATACTATCATCAGAAAAAAAGAAAAAAAAATCAATTTGGTAAACTCAATCTTCAACCCCTCCTTACCACCCCCCACCCCCGACTTCCCAGAACAAAAACAGGGCATAGATTTCACCAAACATTCGCTAAAATAAACTAGCTAACTGCAAGATTTAATAACTCCCAAGACCCCTTAACTCCCCTTTTACAATTTCATCAACCTCCCTTTATATAAACACAAAGTAACATGTAATCCAATAACTCTAAGAATTTTAAAACCATTAACAAATCTTAAACATTCAAACCTAAAAACATTTTTCCCCCTCCTATTTTTCTCAAAGTTCAGATATTTTGAAATCTCATAACAAAAAATAAACCTTAGATATTCACTAATTAAATTTCTACATTTTTATAATTAACCATTAGTACATTAACTAGAAAACCAAAAAAGATTAATCAACCATTAATACATCATATTTAAAAATCAATATTCAACTTTATACTTTTTCCCCCTCAGTAGTTATAACACCTAAAACATAATCAATTTAAACCATGAATAGAACAACTGCAAAGCCAAAAAAAAAAAAATTAATCTTCCATTCTTGGTTTCTTATTTTGAAATCTCATAACAAAAAATAAACCTTAGATATTCACTAATTAAATTTCTACATTTTTTAAGTTTCTAAATTTCCCCCCTTCATTATTCCTCCCTCCAATTTTTAAAATTTAAAAGATAATCAACAACATAATTAACCATTAATACATAAACTAAAAAACCAAAAAGGATTAATCAACCATTAGTACATCATATTTAAAAATCAATTTTTAACTTTATACTTTTTCCCCCCTCAGTAGTTATAATACCTACAACATAATCATTTTTAACCATGAGTAGAACAACTACAAAGCCAAAAGAAAAGGTTAATCTTCCATTCTTGCTTTCTTTTTATATTTTTTCCAATCTTTCTGCATCCCTCCTACTTCTATTTTGAGGAGGTTTTTCATTTTAATTTGAGGTTGATATAACTGCAAAAATTGTCCCCTTTTTAAAAAAGTTTCCTCTGATTTAGAGCCCCCAAATCGCCTCTTCATGCTTATATAAATCAGTTCATTCCTTCGTCTGTAAAACCAAAGTTTGTCAAGAGTTTGTGAAGAAAAGTTCAATTGTTTCTTTTCTATTAAATGTATAGATGCCACTGACAAGTCTCCTTCATCTTCTGAAACTTCGAAAGTCTGGTCATTTACTACTTTTTTCCAAACCAAGTCATAATTTTGAAGGATTCTATCAATTTTTCCGAAAAGAGCAGAGAGTAAGCTCGAAAATTCTTGAGAAAATTCTTCCACCCTCTCTGCTGCAATATCTCCTGAGTTGTCATCATGCTCCGTAGTTGTTTTGATTTCCTCAGTCATTTCTGTTGTTATCCCTTTAAGAATTGCTATTTGGTTACTTATAGCTGCAGTATGATTATTCATGGCTTCTTTTATAAATTCTGTAAGTTCTGCATCAAAATCCTTACAACTCTGTAAATCAGACAACTGTTTCGTTTCTGACACCTCCAAATAGCATCCAGCACTTTCAAGATCTCCTTTCTTAGAAGCCATTTTATTTTAAAGAAATTTTCTTTCTTCCCACAACCATAAAATCATAAAGTCAGAGCCATCCTTTTGAGCAGCATTCAGCAATTTCTTTATAAACAATCTTTTCCCAAACAGCTCTTCAAAATCTATTCCAGCAACTTAAAGCCAGTCTCTGAGCACGAGTCTGTTAGCAAAAACTTTTTCTAACTTTCCCTTTTAAAATCGCAACAAAGAAACGCCATCTTAACTTCCAGCTCAGAAAATCCAGTTAGAAACATTGTATCCCCGGAGTTAAGTGTTATACTTGCAAAAAGCTTGTCCTCCTGCTTCTGTTCCGCCTGCTTTTTTGAAATCATTTAATCTTCTGTTTGACAGCAGAAATTGGACGCAACACCTAGCTCTGTAAAAAAAACAGAGTCCCCCCGGATCCGGAGCTTCAGTGGGCTGAACGGGGAGCTCTCACCCTCCTAACCCCTGGAATTAATCCAGGGGTTTTCAGGGAGCTCTACCCTCACCACCCTGCTCTCCTCCCCTTCTTTTCCCGAAGGGGAGATTTTCAAGCCGTTTGACAGCTGATTAACGCTGTCAGAACGGCTCAACGGAATCACGGGGGCGGCGGTCTAAAAAGACCGTCAATGGTGCTGCGGAGCCAACCCGGAAGTCCGGAAAAATCTACAACTATTGTTAATGGGAAGAATAGCACTAATTGAAATGAATGTACTACCAAGAATTTTGTTCTTTTTTCAAACAATTCCGATAAAGCTGGAGAAAAAATATTTTGAAAGTTTGAATAAAATGATTTTATTTATTTATTTTTATTTTATTTTGAATTTATATACTGCACCTTCTCCCGAGGGACTCAGGGCGGTGTACAGCCAGATAAAAACATACAATACAAACATTAAAAAACAATTAAAAGGATATATATTAATTTGGCCCCAATTTAAGATAACAAACCAATTAAAAATTAAAAATATGTTAAAAAATATGTTAAGCCAGCCCGGCTTGCTGAAAAAAGAAAGTTTTAAGGGCACGGCGGAAGGCACCGAGGTCTTGGATTCTCCTTATCTCTGGGGGCAGCTGATTCCAGAGGGTAGGTGCCCCCACAGAGAAGGCCCTCCCCCTGGGGGTTGCCAGCCTACATTTTTTGGCTGATGGCACCCCGAGGAGGCCCTCTCTGTGGGAGCGCACAGGTCGGTGGGAGGTCATCGGTAGCAGCAGGCGGTCTCGAAGATAACTAGGTCCTATGCCATGGAGCGCTTTAAAGGTGGTAACCAACACCTTGAAGCGCACCCGGAAGACCACTGGGAGCCAGTGCAGCTCATGCAGGAGCGGTGTTATGTGGGAGCGCCCGGCGGCTCCCGTAATTACCCGCGCGGCTGCATTCTGGACCAGTTGGAGCCTCCGGGTGCTCCTCAAGGGGAGCCCCATGTAGAGAGTGCTGCAGTAATCCAGGCGCAAGGTGACGAGGGAATTGTGATCAAGAAAGGGCCGCAACTGGCGGATCAGGCGAACCTGACAGAAGGTCCCCCTGGCTACAGCCGTCAGATGTTCCTCCAAGGACAGCTGCGTATCCAGGAGGACTCCCAGATTGCGCGCCCTCTCCGTGGGGGCCAAAGACTCGCCCCCAATAGTCAGTGATGGAGTCAACTGACTATATTGGGATGCCGGGAGCCACAGCCACTCAGTCTTGGAAGGATTGAGCTTGAGCCTGTTCCTCCCCATCCAGATCCGCACAGCCTCCAGGCACTGGGACATCACTTCAAGGGCATTGTTGGGGTGGCCTGGGGTGGAGATGTACAGCTGGGTGTCATCAGCGTACTGATGGTACTTCACCCCGAAGCCACGGATGATCTCACCCAGCGGCTTCACATAAATGTTGAACAGAAGGGGCGAGAGGACCGACCCCTGAGGCACTCCACAAATGAGAGGCCTCAAGGTCGACCTCTGCCCCCCTGCCAACTCGAACTGTGACCAATCTGAGAGAAAGGAGGAGAACCACCGTAACATGGTGCCCCCCATCCCCAACTCTTCCAACCGGTGCAGCATGATGTGGAAATATATATGGCAAGGAAAGAAAGCAAGAATTAATATTAAATTGCTTCAAGATGCTAGGACTAGAGGAGGTTTTGGTCTACCAAATTGGGAACTTTATCACCAAGCGGCGATGTTAAGTTGGGTTAAAGAATGGATTCTACTGAGAAATACAAGACTATTGACTTTGGAAAGACATGATTTGCAACTATGTTGGCATGCTTTCTTATGGTACGGGAAAAATAGAATACATGGATACTTCCAGAGACACTGTGTCAGAAACGGCTTGTTAACAGTATGGGAGAGAGTGAAAGAGAAACATTATATGGAAATACTAATGTGGCTTTCAACAATAGAAGCGTTGACACATCCAAATATGATTAACACAGACAAGATTGTAAGATATAAAGACATTTTAACAGAGAAGGGGGAATTAAAACAGAAACAAGATTTAGAAAAACAAGGGATTGAGATTGACTGGTATACACAGCTGCAGATACAATCAAGATATGATAAAGATTTGAAACAATATGGTTTTAATTTGGGGAAATCAAAGTTGGATCAGATAATGACTGGAAAGGATGAAAAAATGATTAAAAGGTTGTATAATTATCTACTGCAGATTAGATTAGAAGATGAAGAAGTAAGAGACAATGATAACATGGGCGAAAAACTTTGGTTATGCAATAGAATTAGAGAAATGGCAACAACTATGGAAAAGGAATTATAAATTGACCATGGCAACTGCATATAAAGAAAATTCATATAAAATGTTTTATAGATGGCATATGCCACCAGAAAGACTAGCAAAAATGTTTAAAGATAAATCAGCTAAATGCTGGAAATGTTTGCATTTGCCAGGATCATATTATCATATGTGGTGGTCATGTACGGAAGCAAAAAACTATTGGTCTAGAATACAGATATGGTTAGAGGAAATGTTACATAAACCTATTGTCAGGTTCCAAACAGAAGGAAATAAAAGGAGACAAACCTGGATGGCTGCTACCTTAGTTTAATCACTTCTTGGCACTCACTGACAATCGCAGATGAAAATCTTGTTAGGGCTACTGCCCTGTGCTTCCCGCCACCATTTATCCATTAGTTATCACCACCCACCCAATCACATGCACTACTCCCTCCCATGTGACCCGGAAGTTGGCTAATATTTAATTCTTGAGTATTTACAACCAGCATCTAAACAGTTAATCCACTTGTTATTGCCGGCTGGCCATGATGATGTCATCCCCCAGCTATTCCCTCCCGTCGATCCTATCGTTCCCTGGGAGGCTTGACGCAGGATGAAGCAGATGCTGGGCTGAAATGAGGTTTGTGTGCTCCTCCCCCCACGAATGGCAGCTCCGTGCCGACAGCGTGCTAGAGCTGACATGTGGCCCCTCTACCATGGAGATGGTTTCCGAAATGGAAATGCACATTAAGTAATATGTCATGGATCCCCGGGTCCACCCGGCTTCCCTGGGTATTTCCTGTGAAACCTATAAATCAATCGGGGAGCTTGTATATCATGTTCAGGTACCCAGGAGGCCTCTGACAGAGGATATACCTTCCATAAGAGAAGGTATTGGAGCCTACCCCTATGCCATCGGGTATCCAACACCTTCTTTACTTTGTACTGCTGTTCCCCATCCACCATCAGTGGTGGAGGTGGCTGCAACAGGGTCTCCCTGAGTGTAGATAAGTGGGCTGGGCGCAGCAGACTGCAGTGGAACACCGGGTGCATTTTCCCCAACAGCCTGGGCAATTGGAGTTGTACAGTTACGGGGTTGATCACCCGCACCACCGGGAAGGGCCCAATATATTTGGGACCTAACTTCCTAGGTTCAGATACTTTGTAGACAGGAACACTTGCTGGCCTACATGAAATGGTGGCGATGGCCATCTGGCTTTATCGGCCTGATGTTTATAATTATCCGATGCCTTCTGTAAGGCTTTTTTGGCGATTTGCCACACTTGTTCTGCTTGGGCTAGCCATTCTTGTACAAGGTATCCACTGTGGTATTTGATGGACATTCAGGTATGGGCATGAACTCTCTGCCTGTAGCTATTTTGAATGGGGTGAAGCCTGTACTATTGTGTACTGCATTGTTGTACACAACCTCTGCGAATGGAAGAAGTTCGGTCCAATTAGTCTGCTGGTGATTCACATATCAACACAGATATCTTTCTATCATCGCATTTGTCCATTCAACTGCCCTATTGGTAGCGGGATGAAATGCTGAGCTCAATCCTTGCTTGCTACCCACCTGTCGAGCCTCGCAGCACGCTCGACAACGCTACCACGCGATGACAGCAGCAAGGAACATACATACGATATACATACACACGGGGTGATGGTGGCACTGGGTGCAGGCGGTCGTGTGCGGGGTGTGGGGTGGAGGTGTCATGTGCGACAGGTGTAGGGCGGTTCATGAACGTTGCTGCGGAAGAACGCTCCAGATCACACTGAAGCCCGATACGCTGATGAGGGAGGGTGTGGTACTAATAACAAGGGCGTGGTATTAAGGAGGAAATGGAGGTAATGAACAGGCGGGCTATTTAAACGCTCACCGTCAGGGATCCATAGCGCTGATTTCGTTCGTTTTTGCGAATCCCAGCATGTGTCTGGAAGCCGACATGAATAAACCAGCATTTTGCAAAGAGCTGAACTGTGTTTGCTGAGTTTTGCTTGCATCTTGCACGGAACTACTGAGAGGAAATCAGCGCGCTCCCCCCCCTTTTTCTGGCTAGGGATGGCGGAGGGCGTGGATACAACCGCTGCTTCACCGACCCTGGAGGAGGAGGCGCCACCACCTGACGCGGAAGAAATTCCGGTTGAACCTCAGCCTTCAGTTCGGCCGAAGTAATGAGGACGAAGCCGCAGTCAGGGTGAGGAGACTAGAGAGGCTGGGCTGGCGAGGGGTGTGGCCAGCCAGGCAGGATCGGGGGAGTGGTGGCAAAGCCCCGCTTTGGCTGCTCCAGCTGCTCGTAAAGACCCAACATTGCCCCCATACAGCGAAAGGTTTTATCGATGGAGAGAGAGAGACGTTGGGTTGACGACAATGATGGGGAGTGGAGCTACTCAACAGGACTGGGCCAATCCACCATAGAAGTACTTCGGGAGCGCTTTGGAGAAGCCAGCTTTCGTGACGCCCAGTCCTGGCAACCATGGTTGACGGGGACTGAAGCTACAACCGGCTGGTACCCATCCTCTACAGGACCAGAGACCCGGTTCCGGTTAGCCAGCCCTAAGTTGCGGGTGGGCCCTTCCCTAGGTGGTGGTTCCTGGCCGCATGCCACACACCACCCAACACCCCAACCTGTTGGATCAACAACTATGGGAACGGTACCTGGCCCGCTTCGCTCAGTTCCGGGACAGGTTGCCGGGTCCAGGGGCCCGAGTGTTTCAGGTCAGGCACCTCCAGGACCGGCAGGGCAGCCGGGGGTGTGGGGCTCCCAACCAGTATGGGAACCACCCCCCTTACAGACCACGTTTGATGGTAACCCCGATCGGGTGGCTCTCTTTCTAAGCCAGGTACTTAGCTATATCGACCTGTATGGCCGTTTGTATCCCACCCAATGGTTTATGGTGGTGGCCATTACAATAACTCTGACAGGGGAGGCTGCTGATTGGGTGGCGGATCTGCATAACGACCATGCCCGAGAGCTCACCGATGTCGGGCTATTCCTGGAGGGCCTCAGAATGCGGTTCGAAGACGATACTCGAACCCAGGTGGCAGAAGGAGAGCTCGTAGCTTTGAAGCAACGGGGCCGCCCGGCAAAAGAATATGTGAAAGAATTCCGCCGGTTAGCAGGGAGAGTGCGGGGGTGGCCTGAACGCATGCTGGTTCACCAGTTTCATCTTGGACTGGACTGCGATTTGCGGCAGGCCTGTGTATATAGGGGGATGCCACCCCGTCTGTCCGAATGGTGTAAAGCTGCTATTGACTTGGATGTTGGCTTAAGGGAATTTTGGGTCAGAGGTGGGGTGAGCTTGAGTCCCAGCCGCCGTCAACCTGAGAGGCCCGGTTTTGGTAGAGCGACAGGTAGGGGGGAGCCCGATCCTCGGGTAACCGATTCCATTCGGCGCCCGTTGCGATGTTTCCGTTGTAACCAAACGGGCCATAGGGCTCTAGAGTGCCCGCTGCCACCGGCGCAGCCGACTGGACCAAGCGCACCGACATCCAGTGGAAAACCTCGAGGCCGATTCACGCCAGAAAAGACCAAAGGTTTAGCGCAGCTGGGACAAAGCCCTACTGGTGTTATGACTAAGGAGACGGGCCCTTCTATACATCCCGGAATAGTTCCTGTCGTTCTAGTGGAGAGTGAGGAGGACGAGGAGAGTAACGACCCGATGGTAAATGATCCCATTCGTCCCTTCCTTATCCCGATATCTTTGACCCTGGGTAGGGGACATGGTATATCTTTCTACAAAATACATCAAATTAAGGCTCCCCAGTAGGAAACTAGGACCAAAATACCTGGGCCCCTTCCCCATTGTCAGGGTTATCAATCCAGTTACTGTAATACTGAAACTCCCTCCGTTACTGGGGAAAATTCACCCTGTATTTCATAGTAGCCTCCTTAAACCAGCTAAACAAACCCAGAAAGACTGTGATCGTCCTGGTCCAATCACAGAAGGACATTATGAAGTAGACGAAATATTAGACTCTAAGCTACAAAGAGGGAAGTTGTATTACCTGGTTAAATGGACAGGATATCCATTAGAGGAGGCATCCTGGATACCATGCACTGATGTACACGCCAAACGGCTACTGCGACGGTTTCATAAAGTAAATCCACAGAAACCACGGTTCAGCGCTAATGGTGTACATTTGTCTCTTACAGGGGGATCCTTGGTGAAAGGGGAGCTGCCTGTCGAGCCTCGCAGCACGCTCGACAACGCTACCACGCGATGACAGCAGCAAGGAACATACATACGATATACATACACACGGGGTGATGGTGGCACTGGGTGCAGGCGGTCGTGTGCGGGGTGTGGGGTGGAGGTGTCATGTGCGACGGGTGTAGGGCGGTTCATGAACGTTGCTGCAGAAGAACGCTCCAGATCACACTGAAGCCCGATACGCTGATGAGGGAGGGTGTGGTACTAATAACAAGGGTGTGGTATTAAGGAGGAAATGGAGGTAATGAACAGGCGGGCTATTTAAACGCTCACCGTCAGGGATCCATAGCGCTGATTTCGTTCGTTTTTGCGAATCCCAGCATGTGTCTGGAAGCCGACATGAATAAACCAGCATTTTGCAAAGAGCTGAACTGTGTTTGCTGAGTTTTGCTTGCATCTTGCACGGAACTACTGAGAGGAAATCAGCGCGCTCCCCCCCCTTTTTCTGGCTAGGGATGGCGGAGGGCGTGGATACAACCGCTGCTTCACCGACCCTGGAGGAGGAGGCGCCACCACCTGACGCGGAAGAAATTCCGGTTGAACCTCAGCCTTCAGTTCGGCCGAAGGAATGAGGACGAAGCCGCAGTCAGGGTGAGGAGACTAGAGAGGCTGGGCTGGCGAGGGGTGTGGCCAGCCAGGCAGGATCGGGGGAGTGGTGGCAAAGCCCCGCTTTGGCTGCTCCAGCTGCTCGTAAAGACCCAACATTGCCCCCATACAGCGAAAGGTTTTATCGATGGAGAGAGAGAGACGTTGGGTTGACGACAATGATGGGGAGTGGAGCTACTCAACAGGACTGGGCCAATCCACCATAGAAGTACTTCGGGAGCGCTTTGGAGAAGCCAGCTTTCGTGACTCCCAGTCCTGGCAACCATGGTTGACGGGGACTGAAGCTACAACCGGCTGGTACCCATCCTCTACAGGACCAGAGACCCGGTTCCGGTTAGCCAGCCCTAAGTTGCGGGTGGGCCCTTCCCTAGGTGGTGGTTCCTGGCCGCATGCCACACACCACCCAACACCCCAACCTGTTGGATCAACAACTATGGGAACGGTACCTGGCCCGCTTCGCTCAGTTCCGGGACAGGTTGCCGGGTCCAGGGGCCCGAGTGTTTCAGGTCAGGCACCTCCAGGACCGGCAGGGCAGCCGGGGGTGTGGGGCTCCCAACCAGTATGGGAACCACCCCCCTTACAGACCACGTTTGATGGTAACCCCGATCGGGTGGCTCTCTTTCTAAGCCAGGTACTTAGCTATATCGACCTGTATGGCCGTTTGTATCCCACCCAATGGTTTATGGTGGTGGCCATTACAATAACTCTGACAGGGGAGGCTGCTGATTGGGTGGCGGATGAACAGCGTAATGAACAGGCGGGCTATTTAAACGCTCACCGTCAGGGATCCATAGCGCTGATTTCGTTCGTTTTTGCGAATCCCAGCATGTGTCTGGAAGCCGACATGAATAAACCAGCATTTTGCAAAGAGCTGAACTGTGTTTGCTGAGTTTTGCTTGCGTCTTGCACGGAACTACTGAGACCACCCTTTCTAGGAATTTCTGAGGAAGAACTGAGGATGATATCCCACATTAGCCAGGAAAGGGGTTGTTTGCATGGAGGTGTGCTGGGAGTTGTTGAACGCGAACTCTGCTACTGCCAAATAGTCTGACCAATTATCTTGTTGCTGGTTCACGAAGCAGCGCAGGTATTGCTCCAGAATGCCGATAACTTTCTCAGTTCCGCCGTTGGTTTCCGGATGAGGTACCGATGACAGGCAGATTTTCACGTCCAAGGCCGTCATCAGCCCTTTCCAAAACTGGGCTGTAAATTGAGTCCCTCTGTCCTAAACGACCCTATCAGGTAGGCCGTGCAGCCGGAAGACGTGTTAGATAAACATGCGGGTGGTGGCACGACCTGTCGGTAACCCCCGACATGGAATGAAATGTGCCATCTTCGTCAGCATGTCCACCACCGTGGACACGGTCATGAATCCAGAAGACGGAGGCAAATCCGTCAAGACGTCCATGGAAATGGCACCCCAGGGTCTCTCTGGTGTCGGCAATGGCTGAAGCAGCCCTGGAGGGGCTCCCATTGCCGACTTGGCCTGTTAGCTGTGAACAGTGGATGTGACATAAGCCTGGACATCATGTCGCAATCAGGGCCACCAAAAAGTGTGGGAAACTAGATTCAGTGTCTTAAAGAGGCCAAAGTGCCACGCTGCAGGATTACCATGGCACTGAGACAAGAAAAGTCCCCAGAGTGGCCCCACCCGCACGTAGAGCCTGTCTCAGTACTGCAAGAGTTCCTCGTGAAACGTCCATGGAGAGGCGGGCCCTACCTCTTCCTTCCATTGCTCCACGAAAGCATCATGCCGCTGCGCTTCCTGTATCTGAGCCTGTAAATCCACTGGTTCCTGAACTGCGGAGAAAGACTCTACAGGCAACACTGTCCGGAGCGGAAGCGGGTCTTCGATGTGGGAATACTCCAGTTTCCGCGGGAGTGCATCCGCCCTTTGGTTGCGACCACTGGGGATGTACGTAATGCGGAAATTGAACCTGGCAAAGAAGAGGGACCACTGAATCTGGTGTTTGTTCAGTTTCCGGGCGGTCTGTAGGAACTCCAAGTTTTTATGGTCCGTCCGGACTTCAATTTGATGCCGGGCCCCCTTCCACGAGTAATATGCTTAAGGGCAGAGGGTACCGCCAGACGTGCGAGCCTGGAGCAACACAGCACCAACAGCAACATCTGATGCATCTGCTTCCACCACAAACGGATGGTGGGGGGTCAGGATGCTTCAAGATAGGCTCCTTCATGAAGGCCTGTTTCAAGGCCTGGAATGCCTGCTGCTCGGGGGTACCCCACCGGAACGGGACCTTTTTCTGCAGAAGCCGAGTGAGGGGCGCGGTCAAGGCAGCAAAGCTGGGGATAAAGGTCCGATAGTAGTTGGTGAACCCAAGGAGACACTGGACATCCTTCACTCACCAAGGAGGTTGCCAACTACGCAAAGACTCCACCTTGCTCGGCTCCATGGCAATGCCCTCAGGAGAGATGCGATGCCCCAGGAACTCGATGGTGGACTGGAAAAACTGGCATTTCTCCAGTTTAGCATACAGATGATGCTCCCGAAGACGTTGCAGGACAGGGCAAAGATGCTTTTGGTGGCTCTCCCGGGAAGAAGAGTAGATCAGAATGTCGTCTAAATAAATTACGACAAACTTGTCCTAGAGGTCCCTAAAAATGTCATTCATGAAATGTTGGAAGACGGCAGGATCATTGGTCAGCCCAAATGGCATGACCATATACTCAAAATGTCCATAATGGGTGCCGAACGCCGTCTTCCATTCATCCCCTGGACGGATCTGAACAAGATTATAAGCCCCTCGCAAGTCCAATTTAGTGAACATGGTAGCCTCCTGAAGCCGTTCCAAGAGTTCGGGAATAAGGGGCAGAGGATACCGGTTGTGCACTGTGATGGTGTTTAACTTGCGGTAGTTGCAACAAAGCCGCAAGTCTCTGGTCTTCTTTTTCACAAACAGGACCAGGGTGGACAATGGCGACAACGAGGGCCAGATAAAACCCTGAGCCAGGTTTTTGTCCACAAAGTCCGGTAACATGGCCAACTCAGGGTCCGACATCGAATACAAACGCCCCACTGGGAGTGGCACGTCTGGAATCAAATCAATGGAGCAGTTGTATGGCCGGTGCAGGGGCAATTGGTCCGCCTCCTGCTCACTGAAAACATCTGCAAAGTCCTCAAGGTCAGAAGGCAAGGACATCCCGGTTGGACCCAGCAGCTGGCCTGCGCAGACTTGGCGGGTGTGGTCCACACATTGCAGGCTCGGAAAAGAGATGAAGTTCTGGGACCAATAGATCTGTGGGTCGTGTGTCTGGAGCCAAGCCAAGCCCAAAACCATGGGAAAATGCAGGCCGGAGGTAATATAAATCTGAATGGCCTCCTCATGAGACCCGATGGTTAGGCGCAAGGATTGTGTGGCGGCTGTAATAGGCCCAGACAGAAGCACCTGGCCATCAACGGTCTCCACGAGCATGGGAGGATCCACTGGACACTGAGGGGCTGCATATTTGGCTGCAAACGTTGCATCCATAAAGTTAGTTGTAGCTCCAGAGTCAACCAAGTCGTGAGCTGGAATCCCCTCCAGACTATTGGACAAGAATTCTTTTGCCGTCAAGATCAAGTGCTGGGGGGTCTGGGCTCCACATCCACTGGGCGCGAATTGTTGTTCTGCGCCCAACCCAGGGTTTCCCCTAGATCAGGCTCAGGACGATTCCCGACAGGGTTTTCTGTGGTTTTGGGGCAGGCCCAGACACCAACTCTCCCCGTCGCTTCTTGGGGCAAGAGGCGGCCAGGTGCCCGGGTTTCCCGCAATACAAGCACAACCCCCTGATTGTTGTCTATTTTTCTAGGCCATCGACAGATGGGGTCTGGCTGCGCTTATTTCCATGGGCTCCTCCCGTGGAGCTGGGGTCTCATGCACAACTGGTATCACCTGGGTCTCCTGGCAGGCACGGCAACTGGTCTGTATCTGCAACCAGGCATCGATCCTAAGGCACAGATGGACCAGCGCATTGAGGGTCGGAGGGATATCTACCCAGACCAGCTCGTCCTGCAACTCCTCCAATAACCCATCCTGGAACGCGTCCATGAGTGCCGCCTCATTCCAGGCTGAATCCTGGCTAAGCAGCCGAAACTCACTGACATATTCCTGCAGTGGCTTCTGGCCCTGCTTCAGGGTCTTCAGAGGTCTGGTGGCAGTCTGCCCTTTGATGGGTTCCTCACACATAAGTCTGAGATGCTCCCTGAAATCGTCCAACAGAGGACTAGCCTGGACCAGCAGGGGCGTGGCCCAGCGAGCCGCAGAGCCAGAGAGCAAGCTGATTATAAACCCCACTTTATCCCGGTCAGTGGGGAAGTCCTCAGTTCTCAGACTGATGAAAAGCTGGCATTGTCCCATAAAAGCAGGAAACATGGCCTGATTGCCATCAAACTTGTCTGGCACAGCAATGGGACATTTTCTACGGGGAGGGGTTGCAGTTGGAGCTTGGAGCTGAGCCATCTGTGCAGATAACAAAGCAAATTGCTGCTGAAGCTGCGCGTTCTTGGCACGAAGCTGCTCCATCGTGATAAAGGTTTGTTGGTAATTAGCCTCATTTGGTAGAAAAGCACACTGTTGTGACCAAGGCCCAAGTAGTGATTACCAAACACAATTCAGTCCTCAACAAACTTATTTTATTAAAACAGCTGATAATTAATTCATTCTCAGATTAGTCCAAAACAAAATTCTTAATAACCAGTCCGTTGGCCTTATCACCAACCTTTGATGTCTTTGGCAACCTGCCAAAGGCTTTTCTTGGCAAAACCCCCACAAAGTTCAAGAGACGCTGACAAGAAGCACGGGAATCAACATTGCTTTTCTACAAAGAACCCAACGGCTCGTTGCTGCTCTTTTAAGCCTTATGGGAGTGGCCAATCATCTTCTGCCCTTACTCCCTATTTGTCTTTTTTTCTTCAGCTGCTCTTGCCTTCTGGCAGCTCTACGCATGCGTGCACTAGGAACAGGCTCCTCCTGTTCCTCTGCCTCTCTGCTGTCTGCCTCTGGAGGCTCCAGAGTCCGCGCATCACTCCCAGATGGCCCTGGCCCCATCTCTGCCTCCGATGCAGAGCCCTTGTCCGGGCCTTCCCCTGACTCCAGGACTGGGCCATTGTCCTTCCCAGCCTCCTCACTGTCCGACTCCGCTGCCAGGTCCGCAGGCTGCTGGTGGACCACAACAATCGCATACTATTCTACAACGTTATCACTGGCTGAAAGGAACTATGCCCATATAGACAAGGAAGCTCTCGACATAGTAGCTGGCATTTAGAAGTTCCACGACTTCTTATATTTATTTATTTATTTATTTATTTATTAGTTCGATTTATATGCCGCCCTTCTCCGGAGACTCAGGGTGGCTTACAATGCATTAAGCAATAGCCTTCATACTTTTGTATATACCTGCTTAGTAGGGCTTTTTGGCCCCCCCTAAGCGGTATTCTATTTTATACAAAGTCAGCTTATTGCCCCCACAAACCGGGTCCTCATTTTACCTACCTCGAAAGGATGGAAGGCTGAGTCAACCTTGAGCCTGGTGAGAATTGAACTCGCAGTAATTGCAGGCAGCTGGCAGCTAAGTGCTACTTTAACAGCAGCAGTTTAGTCTGCTGCACCACCAGGCTCCTGGACGAACCTTCACCATCTTTACAGACCACAGACCTCTGCTTGGTCTCTTCACAGCTGACAAACAGACACCACAGATCCTGTCGTCGCGAATGCTACGATGGTCCATTTTCATGGCTGCATACTAGTCTACAAGCTGGGCAAGGAAATGGGCCATGCTGACGCTCTCAGCCAACTGCCTCTACTGCAGACTGAGCCGGATCCGGCCCCAGCTTGTCATATTCTGGTGATCCAGGACCTGCCTGACGCACCCCTACATGCAGGGGACGTTGCAGCTGAAACCACCATGAACAGAACACTTAGCCGCGTTCTCTCTTTTTTTTTATTGAAAAGTTTTTATTTTTTTATAAACAAACATACATACAATATATAATCAATCAATCAGTGTATCATCTGAATACATCTTTTTTCCTCTTACTCCTCCAATATTTATCATATCTTAATATTATCATTTCATTTGTTGTAACATTTTCCCCACATTTACTTTTATATTTGTACCTTTATCTATTCAACAATTTTATCCCAACCCAACCCTCCCCCCCTCCCCACCCCACCCCCCCCCCCGACTTCCCAGAGCAAAAACAGGGTATAACATTTAACAAGCAAAAGCTAAAATATACTAACCTACTACAAGGTTTAAAACTCCCTCACACTCTTTAACTCCTCTTTTACAAATTCATCAACCTCCCTTTTGTAAATTCTCAAAATCAATTGGGTTAAATTCTTTCTTCCTAAATATAAAAGCCTTTTTCTTGGTATATAATCCAGTAACTTTACCAATATTACAAGCATTAACAAACACTGATAAGTTTCATTTTCATCCCTCAAACACCTTTCTTTTTCAACATTGCTCCCTAATAAGATTCTAAATTAAACATTTATCCTCTTTATTCCTTCATAAACCAATTATCAATTTCTAACTATTCAGCATTAAAAATTCTAAATTAAACAATTTAAAACTTTAAACATTTTATCACTTATACCTTTTAAAATAATATAATCTTATATTAAACATTTTAAAAACCTCTTAATGCATCAATAAGACCTTCTTAATTCATTTCTCAAAATATAAATTCCAAAACCTTCAGGAAACTATCCCTTAAATTTTTAATTAACCATTTCTATATTTTTTCCAGTCCTTCTTCCTCAATCAACATTGCTCCCTAATAAAGTTCTAAATTAGACATTTATCCTCTTTAATCCTTCATAAAATTAAACATTTTAAACCTTTAAACATTTTATTTCATATACCTTCTTAAAATACTATAATCTTATATTAAACATTTTAAAAATCTCTTAATAGATCAATAAGACATTAAGTCATTTCTCAAAATATAAATTTCAAGCCCTTCAGAAAAATATCCCTCAAATTTTTAATTAAATTTTTAATACCTCGATACCTCTTAAAAAGCTATCATTTTTATATCCAAAACCAATTGTAATAACACACTATATTATTAGCTTAGAGTAAACTTTAAAAATAAAAATTTAATTAAGCTTCTCAACCTATAGCCAAAATCCTCCCCCCCAAAAAATTAATCTTCAATTCTTCCCTTCTTTCTGTATTTTTTCCAGTCCTCTTTCTTCAATAATTCTTTCTTCTTCAGCATTGCTCCTCCTCCTGCTTTTATTTTCGAAAATTTTAAAATTTGGATTTGAGGTTGATGTCTCTTTGAAAGTTTTTGTAAAGTTATTTTCAATAATACTTTATCCTTCAGCATTGCTCCTCCCCCTGCTTTTATTTTTGAAAATTTTTGGATGTAGATTTGAGACTGATGCATCTTTGAAGATCGCTCTCTCCTAAAAGTTATCTCCTTCATTTTGAAACCTCCATTTCGACTCTTCCTGCTTATATAATCAGTCACTTCCTCTCTTAAAAGTTGATTCTGTCTGTAAAACCAAGAATTGTCACAATAAAGTTTATCAGTCTGCAGTAAAGAGTCTATTTGCTGCTTTTCAATTAACTGCGTAGAAGCCTCTGCCAAAACTTCTGTTTTCAATGTGGCAACTTCCATTGTGTCCCTGACAGACTTTTTTCCCTGCTCCAAAGACAAGTTAATTTGATTTCCTTCCTCTTTTCCAGCCAGCAAATCATTTTTGTTCTCCAGATTATAATTTTGAAAAGTCCTTTCAATTGATTCCAGTATAGCAGAAGTATAGAAATTTAAAAGTTCTTGTAAAACCTCTACAGTCACAACTTGTGAATTTGCTGGCTCATATAGTAATGATCCTCCATCCTTGATGTCAGCCATATTTCAATTCCCAGTTTAAGTTTGTTCAGCTATCAGGTCAATAAATTCAATAATTTTCCACTCAATTTAGAGGTATAAAGTAGTTAAGGTCAATACCATAGTCTTTTTCATTTCACTAGCACTTTAAATCTTTTTCTTGCCGCGTAAACCGGTAGCTTTTACAATGTTGCAGCTTTAACAATCACTTTCACTTGTAAGTTTCGTTTTAAACGCCCTTAAGCGCCATCTTTTTTCCTTTTTCTTTTAAACGGAGTTAAAGTTTAATACTTGCATTTTTTGTTCTCCTGATTTGCTCTGCCAGCATCCAGGTTCGAATTTTCTCATAGTCCTTAAAATTGCGCTGCTGGTGTGGTCGCGACCCCTTGTTCTGCTTAAAGCAGAATCATCCCGGAGCACTGAAAGGATTTCAGGGAGCTCTCACCCTGCAAACCCCAGGCTTAAAAAAAAAAAGCCTGGGGGTCTAGGGGAGCTCTACCCAGACCCTTCTGCTCTTCTCTCCCCCTTTTTCCTTGGGGGAGAGTTTCAAGCCGCTAGAACAGCTGATTTTCGCTGTTCTAGCGGCAAACAGAATCGCGGAGCTGGAGCTCCTAAAGGAGCGTCCATTCGGGGAATGCGGAGCCACCGGAGGTCTAGCCGCGTTCTCAACTGGGTGTTAAGGGGCTGGCCAGAGGCCCGGCCAGGCTCTGAGTTCCAACACTACGCTTCTTGAAAAAATGAACTGTCGGCCCACAAGGGATTTGTGCTGTGGGCAGCAGGGTCATCATTCCACCCAGTCTTCGCTCCAAGGTGCTGGATTCCCTACACGAGGGGCACCCAGGAATTGTTGGGATGAAGGCTCTAGCCAGGAGTTACTTGTGGTGGCCAGGCCTGGACAAAGACATAGAAAAGCAAATAAGGAGTTGCCAGGTCTGCCAAGAAACCCAACCAGAGATGCCACAAGCACCAGTGCACCGCTGGGAGACCACACCCGCCCCATTGTCTCCTGTGCACATTGACTTTGTGGGCCCTTTCCAGGGGCAGGTGTTTCTGATAGTAGTGGACAGTTATTCCAAGTGGTTGGAAGTGGTACCGGTCTCATCGATGACAGGGTCATCTGAGAGTTGCACCAGCTGTTTGCTACACATGGTCTGCCAGATGTAATCATGTCCGACAATGGGGCACAATTCATGGCAGCAGAGTTTCAGTCATTCTTCAATGCCAACATGATTTGACACGTAACATCTGCTCCATTCCACCTCATGACCAACAGTCAGGTTGAATGAATGGTCAGGACCACAAAGGAGGTGCTCAAGTGGATGATGAATGGGGACTGGAATCACTGCCGGGCGAACTTCCTCCTGTGTCAACACACAACGCCCAGTACAGCAACAGGTCACAGCCCAGTGGAGCTGAGGTGGGGCTGCTAGCTCACAACGAAGCTTGACCGACTTCACCCAGAATAGCGGTGGAGACAGCTCAGCCAACCCCCCCTAGGAACTTAAAGCCAGGTGAATTGGTCAGGGCCAGGAACTATGGGAGTGGGGCACCTTGGGTGGCAGCCAGGGTAACTAAGGTAATGGGCCCATTGTCATACGAGGTTACCCTGGGGGATGATCATACAATCAGATGCCACTTTGATCAGATACGGCGTCAGCAGGACGGGCCAGTGCTGGTTGAGGATCCCAAGGCTTTATCAGACCCACTAGAGAACTGTTTTCTTCCAAGTTTGCCTACACCACCCGTGGCCGCCTCTGGAGAAACGGCGGTACCAAGGGCCGTAGAGCCGCCACCACTCATGGGCGACCAAAATGGCCATCAAGACTCTGTCCAATTGGAGATGGACAATACTCCACTTAAACAGGACTCGCCATTAACATTACCGAGGTCCACCAGGATCCGTTGGCCCCCAGCCTATCTTAAAGACTATGAATATTGAACAGACTGAGGGTAAGAACTATCATGGGGGGAGGTGTGTTATGTATTGAATACATATAGTTGTGTTAAACCCTGCTAAAGTGAAACTAACCTTTAGATGACCCTAACTGTTAACTTCAACTGTTTTGGAGGGAAACTTAGAACATTCATATTTGGGTGGGCTTTTTCAAGTATTATGATTGGTTGAGGCCCTGTGGGCCCAGAGTATAAATTACAGGAATTTGCCTATTGTTCAGTAGTTCCAGTTGAGCCAATAAATGCTGCTATACCTTATGCTGTCTGTTCTTGTCTACTGCAGCCCACAACATAATAGTTCGTGCCTCAGAGACTGCTTGCCAGAACTTAATTTACAGCCTTGTGGCTGGAAGCCTGGCAATTATCTCAAGGAACTGATAAGGTCTGTTAATTCAGTCAACCCTTTGAAGGATTATTGCCTGGACTTTTTGGTGTGTGAATGCCATTAATTCACAGTAGCTAAATAAAGAGGAGTTTTTTGGGACAAGGTGTTTGTTTATTGGTTCTGCTAAGGCTGGGTCAGAACATCTATGTTCAAACTCAGGGGTGTCAAACTCAAGGCCCGCAGGCCGCATCTGGCCCGTGGGGTGCTTAGATCTGGCCCGCGGGGCTACCCTGGAAACAGCAAATGACCGGCCCGTGGTGCCTCTGTCAGCAAAAATGGAGCTCGGGAGGGTCGCAGGTGACCCTCCTGAGCTTTGTTTTTGCTGGCAGAGGGTTGCAGGAAGCCGTCACAACCGAAAATGGAGCTTGGGTGCCTGTTTTCACTGACAGAGCACTCGGGCTCTCTTGGTAGAACAGAGGAAGCAAGATCCAGTTGTGATTGGGAGAAGGATCCCCTCATACACACACACACACACACACACACACACACACAGGCATACACACATTTCCCATGCTTTTCTGGACTGTAAAATTAAAATTTAGAGGTACTCACCTTCTTTCCAAGCAGCCTTTGAGCTCAACACTCAAAACCCCTTTAAAACCTTTGTTCCAAATGGCCAAGGTCCAGGAAAACTCACCCACACACTCAATGGGTCTGCTGCCGGCAAGGGAGGTTTACCTGGGCCAGGTCCATTGGTCAGGTTAGCTTGGAGTTCCATCTTTGGGTGCCAAATTGTTGGAAGAAATGTCCATCTGGGTTCAGTTCCAAGTGGGGAGAAAGACACTGGAAACATGGAAGCTGTTTGGAAAGATGGTTTAATGGTGGACAGGGCCACATGGTTTGAGGTCATGGGTAGTTGAACACATGGGTGGTGTCATCTGCAAACTTAATGATCACAGTGGATGGGTCAGACGATACACAATCATGTGTGTACAGTGAATTCAGGTAGGGACTGAGCACACAGCCCTGTGGAGAGCCAGTGCTAAGCTTCAGGGAGGTGAATATGACAGACCCAACCCTCACTGTTTGTGGCCGGTCCCTCAGAAAGTCTTTGATCCAGTCACAGATGGAAGAGGGAAAATCCAAGTCAGTCAGCTTTTTGATAAGGATGCTCGGCAGAATGGTGTTGAAGGCCGAGCTATAGTCTATGAAAAGCATCCTGACATAGTTCCCGGTTTCTCCAGATGGCTCGCTACAGAATGTAAAGCAGTAGCTATGACGTTGTCTGTCGAACTATTCCCCCTGTAGGCAAACTGATATTTGTCAAAGATCGGTGGGAGGCATGTCCTAAGGCAGTGATGGCGAACCTTTTCGGCACCGAGTGCCCAAACCGGAACGCTCGTGCATGCACATGCATGTGAGCGCGTCGGAGCTGTCAGGTTCCAAACAAAAAAAATGAAAGAAACACAGCCAAATACAAACCTGGTTTATTGCTGCCTGCTTTACTTCTTTTTTGGCACTCACTGACAAATGCAAAAGGAAATTCTTGTTAGGACTACTCGCCCGTGCTCTCCACCACGTTTTAAATCATAAGCACCACCCACCACCCAATCACGCGTGCAGCTCCCTCCCACGTGACCCGGAAATGTGGATGCCTGCATAGCTGGGAAGAACTCAGCATCCACCAGTCTTTGCAGCAGTTGCCTTGGAGTTCCTAAGGGAGGACTGGTCCTCAATGGATTGGCC
Organism: Pituophis catenifer annectens; assembly: GCF_029215685.1. Lineage (NCBI taxonomy): Eukaryota > Metazoa > Chordata > Lepidosauria > Squamata > Colubridae > Pituophis > Pituophis catenifer. The sequence continues at coordinate 22,017,008 of NW_027256885.1, forward strand.
AGTCCTCCGTGGAGTCCTTTGACGGCTGGAGATAGCGGTGGCTGTCTCCTGGTGCCCGCGCACCTTCCCCCATGACGTCATCGCCGCGCAACCGCCTCTCAGCTGTTCGGCGGCTGCACAGCTTCTCTGTTGCATGACTGGCTTCCCAGAGGGATTCTGCTGCCGTTCTGCCACCGGAAAAGGTGGGCGTTGGCGAGGCGGTGTGGCAGGCAGCTCCTGGGGTCCAGAGGGTGGCTTGGCTGGTGCTGTGGTGGCTGCTGGGCTGGTGGCGGGCCGGCGATCCCTTGAGGCAGCTTCCCCGCCGAATGGCAGCTCCAGGCCGGTCGGCACGCCGGAGCTGACACGTGGCCCCCTCTACCACGGAGATGGCATCTGTAACAGAAAGAACATGGTGAGTAGAGGGTAGTGGGGACGTAGACCCCCCTGGTTTCCCTGGATGTTTCCTGTGAAACCTAGCTACCAGCCGGGGGGCTTGTATGTCCCTTTCGGGTACCCAGGAGGCCTCGGAGAGGATTTATCCCCTCCACAGAAGAAGATACTGTAATTTTCCCCTGTGCCACCGGGTGTCCAGTACCATTTCCACTTCGTAGTGCCATTCACCTTCCACCTTGAGCAGTGGGGATGGCAGAGGGGTTGGCTCCAAGGGGGGATGAGCGGGCCGGGTGAAGTAGACTGCAGTGGAAAACAAGTGTTTTCCCCAGCAGGCGAGGTAACTGGAGCTGTACTGACACAGGGTTAATCACCCATACTATTGGGAAAGGCCCAATGTACTTAGGACCTAGCTTCTTGCATGGGAGGCATAGGTTCAGGTATTTGGTGGATAGGAATACACGTTGACCTACATGAAATGGGGCCTGGGGCCTCCGGGTTTTATCAGCCTGCTGCTTATACCTCTCAACGGCATGCTGCAACACCTCCATAATGGTCTTCCACACTTGCTGCGCTCATTCCATCCACTCATGTATGTCCGGGTCCTCTGTGGCATTCTGGGGGCACTTGGATATTGGCACGAACTCCCTTCCCGTAGCCACCCAGAACAGGGTGAAGCCTGTACTGCTGTGTACTGCGTTGTTATATGCCACCTCCGCGAAAGGGAGGAGGTCAGCCCAATCCGTTTGTTGATGGGTCACATAACAACGCAGGTACCTCTCCACCATAGAATTGGTCCGTTGGTGGCTGGATGGAAGGTGGAGCTTAGGTCCTGTTTGGTCCCCACCCTCTAATAGCTTCCACCAGAACTTGGCGGTGAACTGTACCCCTTTGTCCAAGATTATCCTTTGGGGAATACCATGGAGTCAATAGACATGTATAATAAACATCTTCACCAATTTCCTAGCAGACAGTAGGCCGGGGCAGGCAACAAAGTGTGCCTGCTTCGAGAACAGGTCTACAACCGTCCAGATGATGGTATTTCCCTGACTCTCCGGCAAATCGACTATGAAGTCCATGGCTATTTGTTGCCATGGTTGGGTCGGTTCTGCCACTGGCTGTAAGAGGCCTGGAGGTTTCCTGGGTCAGGCCTTCGTGATGCTGCACACAGCACAGCTATGCACATACTCCTCAATGTCCTTCCGCATGTGCGGCCACCAGAACTGTCGGTTTGCTAAATGCAAGGTCTTTAAGAATCCAAAATGACCAGCTGGACAGACGTCATGGCAACGCCGTAGTACATTCAACCGCACAGTTCTGGGCACATACATCTTGGACCCCTTCCAGGCAAAGCCCTCCCTCTGTGTTAACCATGTCTGATTTCTTTGGAACCACTGATCGGTGGCGAGGGCTTCCCGGATAGCCTGGGGTATGTCCTCATCCAGGCAGTTTGGTGGAGCTACGATGGGCATGTCTGGGGCTGGTTGAGCCAAACTGGCAGGAATAATTGCCTGAACTATCTCCTCCCGCCCACTGTCATATTGTGGTTTTCTGGACAATGCGTCCACTAAGCGTTTTTTTCCCCCAGGGATGTATTTCAAATGGAAGTTGAACCTCCGGAAATACAGCGCCCACCGTACCTGTTTTGGGGAGAGCCTGCATGGGGACTGGAGAGCCTCTAGGTCCGTGATGGCGAACCTATGGCACGTGTGACACAGGTGGCACACGGAGCCATATTAGTGGGCACGCAGCTCAGCTCTGGGGCGCATGTGCGCGCCAGCCAGCTGATTTTCGGGCCTTCTGGGCCCACCAGAAGTAGGGAAACAGGCTGTTTCCTGCCTCTGGAGGGCCTGGGGGGGGGAGGCCCGTTTTTCTTTCTTACCTGGCTCCAGATCCTCTCTATGCATCTGGGAAGGGCGAAAACAGCCTTTCCCACTCCCTTGGAGGCCCTACGGAGGCTGAAAGGGCCCATTTCCCGACTCCTGGTGGGACAGGAAGTGACATTTTTTCCTGTCCCCAGCCTCCAGAGACCCCTAGAGAGGCTCCTAGAGACTCCTAGAGAGGTTCTGGAGGCTGGGGACAGCAAAAAATGTCACTTCCTGTCCCACCGAGAGTTGGGAAATGGGCCCTTTCAGCCTCCGTAGGGCCTCCAAGGGAGTGGGAAAGGCTGTTTTCGCCCTTCCCAGATGCATAGAGAGGATCTGGAACCAGGTAAGAAAGAAAAACGGGCCTACCAGGCCATCATGTGCCAGGAGCGGGGGTGGGTGGGGTTACGTGCGCATGTGCGTGGGCACGTGCGTGCACACCCCTCCCCCGCCCCCCCCTCCTGGCACGCAATGGCAAAAAGGTTAGCCATCACTGCTCTAGGTTCTTGTGGTCCATCCAGACCTCGAAGGGGATACCACCCCCCTCCAACAGGTGCCTCCACATCAGCAGAGCCTACCAAACCGCAAATGCCTCCTTCTCCCAGATGGGCCAATTGCGTTCGATGTTGTTTAACTTCCTTGACGTGTATGCACATGGTTGGAGGGCCCCCTCCTCATTGACCTGTAGGAGCACCACACCCACTGCCACTTCACTGGCATCCACCTGTACTACGAAGGGTTTTGATGGGTCTGGATGCTTTAGCACTGGCTCCTTCGCAAACAGGGATTTCAACTGCTCGAACACCTTTTGACAATCGATCCTCCATGGGATTAGACACCCCGGCCGGGGTTTCTTAGTTAAGTGTTTAATTTGTAATAGGTTGGTAAGCGGAAGCGTCACTTGGGCAAAGGACGGTATAAACTGGTGGTAAAAAATTGCAAACCTAATTGGCTGAGATAACTTGTGTAGGCCCACCCCCAGGTCGGAGGCGACCGATGCACTCATGAGGCACCGGGTGCACCCGGAATCGAGGAGGGCATTGCATCTCCGATGACGACTGGCCCCCAATACTACTGGTATGACAAAAGGTTTTATGGGCATATGCACCATCAGGTCGGCCTCACCGTCACTCTCGCTGGTGTCGGTGCTATCGATGGGGGCGGTGATCTTATCCACTGGGGTTGACTAGGCCTGGACCCTCTGGTGCGTCCCACGGGACTTCTCTGGTGTAGTTCGTATGGTTTTTTGGGCGAATCCCCGCTTCGTGCTGGTAAGACCAAGGGAAGTCCTGGGAACTTCATCCATGCATTCTGCAGCTCTGTGTCACGGTCAGCCACAACGAAAGCACATCATCACTGGCCTTGCTGGTGGCGTCTTCTCAGCAATTGCCGCGGGCACATGAGCAGGCACCTGAGCAGGGTAAAGCTGGGCTGCCGGGACATGGCTAGCTGGACGGGGTGGTGGTCGTTGGCTTTGGGGATTCCACTCCCTCTTCTGCCATTCGTCCCTGAACTCGACGTCTAACACCGTCACAGCCTGAAACTAGGCCGCTAGTCTGGGGGCCAAGCCTCGACACGCACAGGCTTGTCGCAGCATCCTGTCAAGTCCTTGAAGTGATAAACTACCAGCCATTCAGGCCACACACGTACCTTACCCACCAGCCTCCTGAACTCCCTGATAAATTCCGACATGGGCCTCCCCCTTTGCTTCACCTTCAGCAGGTCCCCCCTCAGCCTGCTGGGCCCTGGTGTTGTCCTCGAATCTTTCCTGGAGGGCAGACAGGAAAAGGCCCATGTCCCCTAGTTCGGTGGCATGGTCCCCATACAAATCGGCCACCCACTCGGCGGCCTCTCTGTCCATTACAGCTGCTACCGCCATGACCATGTCCCATTGGGACGTGTACAACCAGCCATAGCGATCAAAATGATTCAGTACCTGCCCGAGAAACAGGGCCACTTTCTCGGGGCTTCCGTCGAATGACGCCCTCACTGCCGGTGGGTCCCATCATGTCACAGTGGTGGGGCCATGACTAGCTGGCAGGCCAACCGGGTCTCTCGTCACCTCCCCCCCTGCCGCTGCTCGTATGAGAACCTGGCTGTTCTGGTTGCCTCTGGGGATTTCTTCTGGGCCAACCCCCCCCCCCCCCAGGGCTCCCTGGGTTTCATATGGCCGTCCCGTGCCTGGCAGACGAAATCGACAAGGAGGTCCTTCCAACCCCTGGAGCCCAGGGGAGGGGGGTGGTCCCACCCCTGGTCTCTGCCAGACACTGCCATGGCCCTGCTCCCTAAAGGCAGCCGCCCCATACATCTCTTGTAAAACCTCATGTCAGCATTCCAGAAAGTCCCCAACTCCAAGTAAAAACTCCGAGGCAGGCATTTCTCAAAGTTCTATTTAGTAGAGAAGGTAAACTGGCACATCTGGGAAAACCCGAATCTGAGAGTTCCGGTTTTCCCTCAGTAAATCAAAACCCCAAATCCAGCCCCTGCACCCATCCGTCTGTCACATGGCCCAATCACCATCCGTCCCAACTAGAGCCATCCCTGCAACCACTCCTCCTCTAGATGCATAAACACCATGACCTTGACCGAAGGGAAGAATGCTATTATGTCTAACTACAACCACTCCTCTAAATCCCCCCTCCCACTTTCCCAAGCACAAGAAGTTGGCAGCGGGGAAGCATCTGGTGCTAATATGGCTTCCAAAGCTGACACCTCAATGGTTTGGTTTCCCACCATCATGGAATAACTCCAATTGTCGTCCTCAGAGATCCGCCGCTCCCGCCATTGAGTGAAATGCGCCCCTGAAGGGGTGAGCAGTGGACCCTGGGGTGGCAGGGCTCAAAAGTCCACAGTCCTGGCATTGCCCAGCCACCAGTCCCTTGGTTCACATAGCTCAGTCTCTGCTGCCTGCTGCTGTCCCTCCAGAGGCTTCTGCCACCCTGGCCTCTCCTTCAGACTGACATCTGCAGTGGCCTCCTCTGATGGAGTGGCTGAGGCCTCCAGCATGGTAGCTTCCATGGGGGCTACTGACTCCTCAAGGTCAGCTGCCTCCAACCCTGGGACTGTGCCTTCGGCCATGGGTGTTTGTAGGAGCCCTAACAATTCTGTCAGGTTCCAAACAAAAAGAAAACGAAAGAAACACAGCCAAACACAAACCTGGTTTGTTGCTGCTTGCTTTACTTCTTTTTTGGCACTCACTGACAAATGCAAAAGGAATTTATTGTTAGGGCTACTCGCCCGTGCTCCCCACCACCTTTTAAAACATAAGCACCACCCACCACCCAATCACATGAGCAGCTCCCTCCCACGTGACCCAGAAATGTGGATGTCTGCATAGCTGGGAAGGACCCAGCATCTGCCAGTCTTTGCAGCAGTTGCCTTGGAGTTCCTAAGGGAGGACTGGTCCTCAATGGATTGGCCAGTCCTCCGTGGAGTCCTTTGATGGCTGGAGATAGCGGTGGCTGTCTCCTGGTGCCCCTGCACCTTCCCCCATGACGTCATCGCCACGCGACCGCCTCTCAGCTATTCAGCAGCTGCGTGGCTTCTCTGTTGCATGACTGGCTTCCCGGAGGGCTTCCGCTGCCATTCTGCCACTGGACAAGGTGGGCATTGGCAAGGCGGCATGGCAGTCAGCTCCTGGGGTCCGGAGGGTGACTTGGCTGGTGCTGTGGTGGCTGCTGGGCTGGCGGCAGGCCGGCGATCCCTTGCGGCAGCTTCCCCACCGAATGGCAACTCCAGGCCGGTCGGCACGCTGGAGCTGACCTGTGGCCCGTCTACCACGGGGACAGCGTCTGTAACAGAAAGAGCTGACAGGAGCACCGAAAACCTGAAGACCAGCTGGCTGGCGCGCACATGCCTGTTTTTTGGGCCGTTTTCCGGGCCGTTTTCAGGTGCTCCGGCACCCGCGAAGATCAGCTGGCCGGCATGCATGTGCAGAAGAGCAGCTGGTGACGGTGTGCGTGCCCACAGAGAGGACTCTGCATGCCACCTCTGACACGCGTGCCATAGGTTCGCCATCACGGTCCTAAAGTGTTGGAGAACCAATCTCTTGAAGCATTTCATCACTACAGAAATTAATGCGATAGGTCTGTAGTCATTTAGGCAGTTAACTGCTGTTTTCTTCAGGACTGGGACAATAGTGGCTGCTTTCAAGCATGATGGAACACAGGCCATTTGCAGGGAGATGTTAAAGATCCTTGTCAGGACCCCTGCTAATTGATCGGCACAATTCTTTACCACTATCCCCAGCACCCCATCTGGGCCTGCAGCTTTGCAAGGATTCACAGCCTTCAATACAGCTCTCACTTGGTGTTCGTAGAGAGTGAGTGGCTGAGAATCAGAAGGCTGGCAGACAGAGACTATGGGATCTGGTCTTTCTACCTCGTAGCAGGCGAAGGAGGTGTTCAACTCCTCCACCAACAAGGTGTCAGCATTGACCGTGTTCCTCGTGTTGCCCTTATAGTTAGTTAGATGCTGCAGTCCCTGCCACACATGCTTCAGGTTGTTATCTGCCAGATGGTTCTCCACCTTATGTTTGTATTGTTGTTTAGCCATCTTAATGCCTCTTCTAAGGTTTGCCCTGGTCTCTCTGTATATATCACTGTCCCCTGCCTTAAAGGCAGAATCTCGGGCCCTCAGAAGCGTCTGTACCTCGGCAGTCATCCAGGGTTTACAATTCCCATAGACTTTGATGCACTTATCTGTTGTTACGCTGTCAGTGCATGCTTTGATGTAAGAGAGTACGGCTTCAGTGTATTCATGCAGATTGTGATGTTCAAATACACTCCAATCAGTAGTTTCAAAACAGTCCTGCAGCTGACTGAGAGCACCCTCTGGCCAGGTTTTAACCATTTTCATGGCTGTCTGAGTTCTTTTCCTGAGAGGGACATACTTCAGGCATAACAGGAGTGAAATATGGTCGGATGTACCCAGGTGGGGGAGGGGGATTGCTCTGTATGCCTGTTTCAGGTTAGAGTACGCACGGTCTAAAGTGTTCTTCCCTCTGGTGGAGAACTGCACATACTGCACAAATTTAGGGAGAACTGTCTTTAGACATGCTTGATTGAAGTCCCCAGCCATGACAAAAGCGCCCTCTGGTTGAGTTTGCTGCTGCCTGGAGATGATGTCATATAGCTTAGAAAGTGCCATGCTGACATTGGCATCAGGTGGAATATAAACAGCTATAATGATTATCACAGTGATTTCTCTAGGCAGATAAAATAGCCTATACAGTATGTGACAGTCATCAGTTCCACATCTGGGGAGCAATACGTATAAGCTACTCTGCTGTTAACACACCAGTTACTGTGTATATAGATACAGAGTCCTTCTCCCTTGCTCTTACCGGAGTTGCCATTTCTGTCGAAGCGATAAGTGACATGGCTTGTCAACCCCACTGCCGCATCGGGTACAGATGAAAGTAGCCACGTCTCCGTTACAACCATCACACAGCTTTCACGGAGAAGTCTGTTTGCTGCCATCTGCGGCTCTAATTCATCAATTTTGTGTACGAGAGATCTGGCATTTGTCAAAAAGACACTAGGCAGTGCTAGTCTGTGTGGCTGCTTTTGAAGCCGAGCCAGCAGGCAGGCTCTACAGCCACGCTTTTGTTTCCGCTCCTTTTGCTTTCATCTGCGCCACCCCGACCCGACAACAATCCATGGAAATCCTGGAGGCCTCACCATGCAGTCCAGTATGTTGTGGGACTGCTGAAAATCACTGGTAATTTCAGATTTATTTACAAGACCGATGTTTAGCAACTCTACGTGGGTGTAGGCAAATTTTGCCCCTTGCACTACACTGTGCACACACATCCATACACACATTATTCCAAGCACCACACACCAATATCGGGAGCCCAGGGCCGTTGTGTGTGAACGCGCCACCATCTTTGTAGGTTGTCTTGAGTCCCAGGCTTGGTTGAATCTTGCTGGGTGATGCAATCTTCCCAGGTGCCATGTGGTGAGATGGGTAGAGGGCTAATCCTATCATGTCCTGAGGACCATGTTTTAATCCCATCACCTTGGAGCTGAAGTGGGAGGCAGGGAGCTGCTTTGTTTTTAAAAACATGTTTCTCCTTTTCTCATCTAGGGAAATATAATATTCTGCTTTTTTAATATTACCTAGAATATTTAATTCTTGTAGATGGGTGGGTGCTAACTTTCTTACACTGGTATAGGGCTTCCTGCCTGAGCAGGGGGTTGGACTACAAGACCTCCAAGGTCCCTTCCATTATTTATGTTGCATTTCTGAGTATTGATTTTAGAGTTGTATTGATCATTTGCCTGCTTTAATTAGTACTTTTCATTTTAGCAAACAATTTTTAATGTGTTTTATTTGCTATAAACTGCTCAAAGTGTTGGGGTACATTTTTTTTGTAATAAATAATAAATTATGTGTTGGAAGAAATATCCATCTGGTTCAGTTCCAAGCTGGGGGAAAGACACCGGAAACATGGAGGCTGATTGGAAAGATGGTTTTAATATGGAAAACCAAAACCAAATGGAATAATGAAATTAGATATAAAAGTGATATAATACTTGGGTCAGTCTAGAGGATCTCTGGAGGACCCCCTTTCTTTGGTACTAGGTTCAAAAAGTGGAACCACAAAGTTAACGAAACCCTCCTCAGCTGGAAAGTTCAGGAAACACCATCATGAGCAAGATATCACATCTAGCTGAGGTAAATAGCAAATAAAGAATAATGTAGATAAAAGAAATAATGTGAATAAAATAGGAATCATACAGAGTCAGATATATGGGCTCTGGGGGACCCTCTCTATTCACATTATTATAAGAGAGGAAAGTGCTTGTTGGAAATTACATTAACAAACAGTTAATGTAACAGGGCCTTGGTAGTACAGGGGTTTAAGGCACCCTGTTATTAAGCTGGTTATTAAAACCAGCTGCCTGCAATTACTGCAGGGTTCGAATCTCGCCAAGGCTCAAGGTTGACTCAGCCTTCCATCCTTTCTAAGGTAGGTGAAATGAGGACCCAGTTGTGGGGGCAATAAGCTGACTTTGTATAAATATACAAAAGGATGAAGGCTATTGCTGAGCACATTGTAAGCCGCCCTGAGACTTCGGAGAAGGGCGGCATATAAATCAAATTAAAAAAAAAAAAAAACAGTTAAACCCCTTTAAGTGGTAATATATCTTCTGAGACCTAGATGTCACGGAAAGGACTGCTATATGGAAAAACATCTGAGTGACCTGACTGTGAATGACACAAAGACCTATATGTTACAAAGAGTTACTTAATCCAATGAATTTACCCAAGGACAGTAGTAACTCTCCCATTAGCAACTCCGAGCACTTAAGAAAAGTTGTGCGGCTAAGATAATTTTGTAAACTAAGATTAATGCTTTAAGTAATTAGATGAACTTATTATCCAGTGTATGTAACCATAGAAGGAAAATCGGATGTATGATCTCATGATTAACCATATATGGAAAATGTATGATCTCACTGAATCCTTTGTCTTAGAAATGTATAAAAACCATTGTATCAGAGTTCTTTCTTTGTTCAAAGCTTCAGGTACAAATCTGGCTCTGAACCTTGCGCAATAAAGTTGTCTGACTGGCCTGGAAATGTTTTTTAGTCCTTCCATTCCACTACATAGCTAAGCAAAGGTAACCACAGATATAACGGCAGGAAATTTAGATAGGTTTGCAAGAACACCTGTGACCCATTTAAGAGGGGAAACACGTTAGTAAGCTTGTAGGGTATAGCAGCAAAGGGGGGGGATTGTCGCTATGGGCTGTCAGAAATGTAACCAATCCTAAAATGTCAAAAGTATGTATAAATGTAACTGCATTAGAATCTTTTTTCGTTCAGTCTTTGCTTCTTGTGTTGCACTGAACCTTGCGCAATAAACCTCTCTGTCACCCACGGAAATCTTGTGAGTCTTAATTTCTATAACAGTTTAATGATGAACAGATCCACTAGCAGTCCTGGGTCAGTTGACCAACTGGTTTGGTCAGTACATGGATTTTTATACAATTTTTTCTACAGCATTTTGTAATTTAGAGGCTTGTTTTGTGTATTTTATTTGAATTTATTTAGTTTGTCTCGTGAAGGCCAGCAATGAGTTTAAAGTGCTGGGTTCCTTGGATTTTTAATCTTGTTTAACAAATGTAATTCATTTTAGATGCTGTCTTCCTTGGGGTTTTAATCCTGTCTTGAATGGATTACCAAATCTGCATTTTTAAAAGGTGGCCTCCTCAATTTTTGGGGGGGAGGGAGACTGAGTCTGCTTTCTGTCTTTTAAGAGCATGTTTATCTATTTCTCATTTAGGGAAATATAATATTCTGCCTTTTTAATATTGCTCAAAATATTTCATTCTTCTAGGAGGGGGGCTTCCCACATAAAGTAAGACTCCCGTCTCTCCCGTCACTTACATATCAAGGTATCCAGAGAAAATAAGAGGTGGTTACTTTAGTATTGGAAACTTTTTTCCACAAAGGCTCATGGGTACTTTAGTCCCACGCCCTGTATTGCTTAAATATGGGATGTCTTAATTGTTCCTTTGCCTACAAATACTACGGCGCCCTGTAGTTGAGCGTCCAATCACGATTTGGCTTTGGGTACTGCGTAACCGCCGCAGCCGAGGAGGCTTCCCTTTACCAAAATGGCGGACGACAGGGAGACAGCGGTGAAGGGGACGGCAGGCGAGGAGCATGGCCACCAACGTTGCAGCGATTGTGAGAAAGATGACGAGCTCAGTTACAACCAAAGGCAAGTGAGTGCTGGCTCTCACGAAGAAAAAATCCGACGAGTTGACCTCTTGTACTACTATTGTGGAAGGGAGGGAGGAAAAGAAAGCCTTGCCTACTTTCTTTTGTGTAGCACTTGAAGGGCTATGTTGTGTGCTGAATGGGTTGATTGCGTTGCCCTGTTATCAAAGAAGCACCAATGGTTAGCTACCAGAGTTGCTGACAGCAGCATGACTGGAAAAACTCAGTAGTTGTCGGGCCTGACGCTTGTCCTAAGACCGTAATGGGACCTTTCCTTAGAACTGATATTTGGTGATTTGGGCTATAAATGAGCGTATTGAATATGGCCAGGAAGGCTCGTGGTGCTTGTTTGCTTTACGGAGACAAAAAGTTCTATCTTGTCAGCTCAGACTTTACCCATTTAGCTCAGTTTTATCTGCTTTGGCAGTGACTCCTCGGAGTCTCATACAGACATGTTTCTCTTACTGTATGCTTTTAGCTGGTTATGCTAAAAGCTACCAAGAGGTTTGTGTCGAGAGCTGCTTACCGGTAGATCACGAATTTCCTTGCCTTGGCTTAGCTTCAGGACAATCAAGTGTAAAAACAAAAGAAAATCCAAACAATCGTGTCTAAGTATTGGAAAATTAAGCTTCTGTTTTAGTAAGGACAAAAACAGCATTTGAAGTCTGACACAAGGTGATTTTGTTGATGTGATGACACAATAGCCACAGCATGGCTCTGGGAGTGTTTATAGAGGAAGAGAAAGCTATCAATTTTCTTACAGTTAAAATCTCAAACAGATCCTATCAAATTTTTTTTGAAGGAATGAATGTTAAGAAAGGGAGTTCAAGTACATGCTAAGAACATAATATAGACAGTCAAGTTACTGGAAAGAAAGGTGCAGAGTAAATGGATTAGCTGAGGTACACAAAATGCCAAGCTAAAATGTTTTGGGTTAAATATATTTTTGAATCCAGGAATTAATTTGTCACTATTTGTAAAATTTATTAGCCACCCATCTTGTCACAGAATAACTCTGGACAGTTACATGAGTCCATAAACTTTGTGAATTGCACACAATGTAGAAGGTTGTGATAGTTGGTAACCCTGTATAGAACTGCTTGCTTTGCAAGTAACATTCTTCTCACCTAATACATAAACTAGGTCAAACTGCCATACAAGTAGCAAGTTTTCATGACATTGGCAAGATCCACATTCTTTACTATGTAACATCCTCCCTGTGACAAAAGGAAGATTTGAAATGTATGTCAGGATTAAAAATATTTTTTCAGGCTTTCCTGTGTTTAGCAAATAAGAGTTATACTATTCCACAGTAACACAAAGGGGTAATGTGCAAAGGGGTAATGTGCATCTCTGTCTTTGATGTCTTAATGTCTCAATGTTGTGATCTCTTTCCCAGACAAATATGTGCCCCCACTTCCAAAAAGGACACCCTGTTTTCTTGATTGTAAATTATTCAATCAATCTATGCTTCCCAGAAACGCTTTTTATTGTGGAGTTCTATTACTACTGTATAATGTGTAAATAGATTTTCCATTACGTTTTACTGCTTTGCATCATATCTGGAAGGAGCTCCTATATCTTTAACAGTTTCATGAGTAGAAATAAGCTAGGACACTTCCTACCCATAACCTACTCTTGCACAGAAGTGCAGTTATGACAGGAGCTGCATTGTTGAACATTTGCCTAGCATATTGCTGATAGAGTGAACAGAACAGAGTTGGAAGGGACCTTGGAGATCTTCTAGTCCAACCCCCTGCTCAGGTAGGAAGCCCTATACCATTTCAGACAAATGGTTGTCCAATCTCCTGTTTAAAACTTCCAATGTTGGAGCATGTCAATTGTCCCACTAGAGGCAAGAATACTTTAGACCAGCGGTTCTCAACCTGGGGGTCGCGACCCCTTTGGGGGTCGAACGGCCATTTCACAGGGGTCGCCAAAGCCCTCTCTCGCCCCCCCTCACGCCTTCACTCACCCTCTGCCTCTGTTGGATCGCCGTTCGCTTACCCCGCCCACTCCCAATCTATTGCTGCCTCCGGAGTCCCAGCTGATGGCTAGAGGGAAAAAAACTTTAAATTCTTGCCGCGGGGCTTCAAAGGGCCACCCTACAGCTGATCAGTGTTAAAAGAAAACAAATGAATAGACTGATGCCTGCAAAAATAGAAAAAACAGCCCCTTTCAGCTTCAGCATAGGTTAATTACCATAAGTTGATTTGATCGGCCTCCCGACTCTCAGCTGTTTTGGGGAGGGCTCTGTTGCTAGCTAGATGCAAAGAGGTAAATTCCTGGAGCAGATTTTTTTTCCCCTAGCTATGCTGAAAAAGCGAAACTGAAAGTAAAGCAGGGTGTTTGCTGCAACATGACAAAATGAGGCAGAGAGAGATTTCTTTTTCTTTTTTCACACCAAAAAAGGTAGGTGCAAAACTGCAAACAATGGGAAATTTAGGGCCAAAGAGGAGGTTCAAGATTTTAAAACACAAAAGAAAAAAAGCTCTATTTAACTAGGGAATTGTAATAATTGAGATACTATTAATTGTATATTGTGTTGAAAGCAGAAATGGTTAAGTTGTGGTTTGGAGGAATATATGGGGGAAATTATTTGGTTTATTATTATTGGTAAATATAATTAATTGATTTGTAACAAATTGGATTGCATGGAAATAATTGGAATATTCATGTTCATATTGATTAATATACAAAATAGATAGTTATATAACTGATTTATATTAAAATGTTGAATATGTATTAAACAACTGTATTACATAATTACATAATTAACCAATGTGAGGATGGATATAAAAATAGATGACAATGCGAAGGGATATAATATAGAATAGAAGGGAAAAATTGAATTTGATTAAGATTAGACATGAGGATGAAGGATAATATTGGTTTTTTTAAAAAATAGATGAGGAATAAATATGGTAAAAAGGAAATATATAAATTGTAAATTTAATTGAAATGACTAAACACTGTGTTGGAAGAAATATCCTTCTGGGTTCTGCTCCAAGTGGGGAAAAAGACACTGGAAACATGGAGACTGCTTGGAAAGATGGTTTAATGGTGGACAGGATCACGTGGCTTGATGGGGCCCATTGTGTTAGTTTCTGTTGCTATTGTGTTGCAAATGTCCTTTGACAAAGGATTGACTTTCTGCCTCTGGCCCATTAACAAAGGGTGGGGGGCAGGAAGGTGGGAGCTGCTTTGTCTGTAAAATATGCTTCTCCATTTCTCATCCAGGGAAATATAATATTCTGCCTTTTTAATATTTCCCAAAATATTTCATTCTTCTAGGAAAGGGGTGGGTGCTAACCTCCTACAACTGTTTAAATTTGTGAACCAGCCAAATACTCTGTTCAAAGAAAATACGTTATATGTTTGTATGTGTGTTTCTAATTATTGCTATTTATTCATATTTGTTCTCTTTTATTCTTTAAAGTTTAACAATTCATTCTTTATCTTAATATCTTTATATTTGTTTGGGGTTGGCTTTCTTCCCTTTCATCTTTTTTATTGTACAGCAATCTTTCTCCTCAAACCTACCACCTCTCTCTTTTCTTTCCTTCTTACTTTCTCTTTCCCCCCCTCTTCTTCTTCTCCCTACTTCCTCTTCCTTTCTCCTTCTCCTCCTCTCTTCCTCCCTCTCTTACCCTCATTCCTACTCTAATTTCCCTTCCCTTCCTTCATCCCTCTCTATTGCTGTATCCTTTTATGCATATAGACTACTCAGAGGGCTGAAAAAGTTATTTTTGACTGGTCCTCGCACTTTTGACCAGTCCTCGAATTTACGACTGTCCTCACATTTTACGTTTTTTGCCCTATCTTATCACCATGGTGAAGAGAAGCAGTTGTGAAATAAGTGACACGGTTGTTAAGAATGCTGCACGGGCCTAAATGTGAGGATGGTCATAAGTGTGAGGACCAGTCAAAAGTGCGAGGACCTGTCAGAAATGACTTTTTTCAGCCCTCTGAGTAGTCCCTATACACATAGCCATGGCCACCCGGTCACATGACTAGCTAGCCACGCCCACCCAGTCACATGACCTCCAAGACACACCCACAAAACAAGCCACGCCCACAGAACCGGTAGTAAAAAAATTTAGAACCCACCCCTGGTTGGGGGTCACCACAACATGAGGAACTGTATTAAAGGGTCGCGGCATTAGGAAGGTTGAGAACCACTGCTTTAGACCATTGCTACACAACACTAAAAGATGCTTATCAGTCCTTACCACGAGCAGCTGTGGGACACTTTGATCATTGCATAATTCACCTTGTACCTGCCTACAAAGACTTAAAAGCACAAACCAACAATTAAATCAGTGAGGACCTGGACTGAGGAGGCAAAGTTAAAGCTACAGGCCTGCCTTTACTGCACTGATTGCAATGTTTTCGAAAATACCTCTGCAGACTTAGATGAACTCACAGATACTGTAACATCATATGTCAGCTTCTGTGAAGACCTATGTGTACCGACCAGGAACTTGTGAATATACAGTAACAATAAACCTTGGTTCACAGCTAAACTTAAGCAGCTACGTCGTACCAAAGAGGAAGCCTACAGAAAAGGTGATAGAATGCTGTACAATCAGGCCAGAAATGTATTAACAAGGGAGATCAGAGCAGCAAAAAGAAACTACTCTGAAAAGAAATCAGTTCTCAACAAGCGAACTAGCAAACATGTGGAAAACTCTTAAAAATATCACCGGTTACGGCAAACCTCCTTCCCAGGCTGAAGGAAATCATCAACTGGCAGATGACCTGAACGTGTTTTACTGCAGGTTTGAAAGGAAACTACAGCCACCTATCTCCACAACCCCAATCCCAGACACACCAACAACAGCCAAACCTCCTACAACTGACCCCATCCCATTGGGTTCACAACCCCTGGTGATCACAGAAAAGGACGTGCAAGATCTATTTCACAGACAAAAGCCAGGAAAAGCACCAGGCCCAGACAAGATAACTCCTCCTTGCTTAAAAGTCTGTGCTGACCAACTGACCCCCATCTTCACCCGAATCTTCTATAAATCACTAGAGATGTGCTATGTTCCTTCTTGCTTCAAACACTCCACTACCATCCCAGTGCCGAAGAAGCCCTCCATCAAGGAACTGAATGACTACAGACCAGTTGCTCTAACATCTGTAGTTATGAAAACCTTTGAAAGGCTAGTGATGTCCCACCTGAAAACCATCACGGATCTGCTGTTAGACCCCCTGGCAATTTGCATACCGAGCAAATAGATCGACAGATGATGCTGTTAATATGGCTCTGCACTACATCCTACAACATCTTGAGTCTCCAAAGACTTGTAAGTGGATCACAAGCTTCCTAACAGACAGGAAGCAGCAGGTGAAGCTAAGCAAAATCACATCAGATACCTGTACCATTAGCACAGCCCCCCTCCCCCCAGGATGTGTGCTTTCTCCACTTCACTTCTCTATATACCAATGACTGCATCTCAAATGATCCATCTGTTAAACTACTGAAGTTTGCAGATGATACAACATTGATGGGTCTCATTCGAGACAATGATGAATCCACATACAGACAGGAGGTTGAACAACTAGCCTCGTAGTGCGACCGGAACAATCTGGAACTGAACACACTCAAAAACGTAGAAATGGTGGTAGACTTTAGGAGAAACCCTCCCATACTACCACCTCTCACAATACTAGTCAACACAGTATCAACAGTAGAGACCTTCAAATTTCTAGGTTCTACCATATCTCACGACCTAAAATGGACATCTAACATCAAAAACATCATCAAAAAAGCACAACAAAGAATGTTCTTTCTGCGCTAACTCAGGAAGCTCAAACTGCCCAAGGAGCTGCTGATACAGTTCTACAGAGGAACTATTGAGTCTGTCATCTGCACCTCTATAACTGTCTGGTTTGGTTCTGCAACCCAACAACAGACACAGACTTCAGAGGATAATTAGAACTGCAGAAAAAACAATTACTACCAACCTGCCTTCCATTGAGGACCTGTATACTGCACGAGTCAAAAAGAGGGCTGTGAAAATATTTACAGACCCCTCGCATCCTGCACATAAATTGTTTCAACTCCTACCCTCAAAACAACGCTATAGAGTACTGCACACCAGAAGAACTAGACACAAGAACAGGTTTTTCCCGAATGCCATCACTCTGCTAAACAAATAATTCCCTCAACACTGTCAAACTATTCACATTAGGCTGCATTACTATTGCTATTGGTCTTCTCATCGTTCCTGTCGCCCATCTCCTCCCACTTGTGACTGTATAACTGTAACCTTGTTGCTTATATCCTTGCGTTTTATATTGATATTGATTGTTTCCTAGTATGATTTGATTGCTTATTGTACCGTATGACTGTCACTGGGTGTTGTGACTTGTGATTTTTGACAAGTGTATCTTGTCTTTTTATGTACACTGAGAGCATATGCACCAAAGACAAATTCCTTGTGTGTCCAATCACACTTGGCCAATAAAGAATTCTATTCTATTCACAACTTCTGGAGGCAAGTTGTTCCACTGATTAATTGTTCTGTCAGGAAATTTCTCCTTAGTTCTAGGTTGCTTCTCTCCTTGATTAGTTTCCATCCATTGCTTCTTGTCCTGCCCTCAGGTGCTTTGGAGAATAGATTGACTCCCTCTTCTTTGTGGCAACCCCTGAGATACCGGAACACTGCTATCATGTCACCAAATCACTTTGTCAGCTGCCCGGTATCCCGAAGCAGCGAAAAGGAAAGTCTCCTGGAAGCCGCCATTCAGCACTTGCTGGAAATCCAGGCAATCGAGGCGGTTCCGGAGTGCCAGAGGGGTCGGGGGTTTTACTCCACCCTTTTCATGGTTCCAAAGTCTTCGGGGGGATGGAGAGCAATTTAAATCTAAAAAAATTAAATTTGTATCTGGTCTACAAAAGGTTCAAAATGAATTCCCTAACCACCATCCTAGAGGGAATTCGGGAGGGCGACTTCCTGGCATCAGTAGATCTTACGGAGGCATACCTCCATGTGCCAATCCTCCCAGCACACCGTCAGTATCTCCACTTCTGCTTCAAGCAGTCTCACTACCAATACAGGGCCTTGCCCTTCGGACTAGCATCGGTGCCCCAGGCCTTCACCAAGGTTCTGGCGGTGTTGGCGGCTTATCTTCAATCAATTCCTATTCGTCTACAATGTTACTTGGATGACATTATTGTGCAAGCGTCCTTCGAGGAGACCAGGGAGGCATTGCAGACAACAATCACCGTTTTACGACAGCACGTGTTCTCCATGAACTTTCCAAAGAGTCAGCTGGTTCTGGCCACGAGACTCTTACATTTGGGGATGAAAATCGACACCAGGCTGGGACAGGTCTTCCTTTCCCAGGACCGCAAGGACAACCTGACTTCCCTGCTCCGACAGGTAAGAGCAGAGCATCGGGTTCCCATTGCCCTATTAGTACGACTATTGGGTATGTTTGTGTCATGTATCTCGATAGTGCCTTGGGCACGGCTGCGCGCAAGGACCCTTCACTGGTTCCTGCTTCCATGCCAATGGTCAGGCAACAGCAGCTCTCGGGCCAATGTATGTGTTCCCCCAGGGGTGTTGCACTCCCTTGAGTGGTGGATGTCTCCAGCGCTGGACAAGGGCTGTCTCTTCCGGGAGCCCAGTCGCATCATGATAACATCAGATGCTAGCCTCTTCGGCTGGGGGGGCTCACCTTCAGGGGAGTAGGGCTTCCAGTGCAGTCGGGAGAACGGCTGTAAGGAGCTCTCCCAAAAGCAAATTAGGTTTTTCTTTTTAACGTTTTAAAGTATTTTTATATTTTTAACTCACTTTTAATCTATTTTTAATCTATACCGGACTCTTACAAAGCACATATAGTGTGGCTACTGTTTGTTTTAGACATATTTTAACAACACTACAACCTGCATTCCTGGCCTAGGCTACTCCTGTGACTCCTCCTTGCAAGGCCTGAAATTCGGATTACCGGACTTGTTGACAAACCTCACTGGAGGCCCCTAACTTCGGAGGGGATTTTGAGCTGTTTGTTTTTGGAACGAGTACAGTAAGAAACTGGCTGCAGACGCTCCCGGTAGGCCTGCCTTTAATGAAACCTTATCAGCTTTTTAGTCTCCTTCCCCCACATATTTCCCTGTGAAATAATTTAAACAATTTAAACATTTCTGAAAATAGATGATAGCAAAGAAGTAGGAGTAAAAGACAAGCTGTTGTTTGGAAAGGAGATTGGTTTTTACCTCTGTGGTGCCTCGGCTGAGACCATCATTAAGGCCTACCTTAACTACGATTGCCGAGGGAGGATAAATTATTGCGATATTTAATTTCGCTGGGAGATACTGGATCAACTATCTACCAGAATGGGAAAGAAAAGTAAGAGGCAGAGAGCTTGCTCTCTCTCCCCAAAATCTATGACAGAACTTAATTACTCCAAGCCTCTTAAACAGCTTAAATTGGATGACTTTATGGAGAGGTGTAATCCAGAGCCCCAATCTGAACTTCGAACTTTGTCTCTGTCGACTGTATCATTGGGAGAGGGAGATACAGAAGGGGAGTTTTCTTCCCGGATTTCAGATTCAAACTCGCCTGCTAGAATGGGTGATTTTTCAAGCTCTATCCCCTCTCCTACTTCTAGCTGCTTAAAAGAAGTTCTGACATATTCAGACCTCAGAGAGATGGTCTGTACTCAGAGTATGTTAACTGCGCACACAGTAGATTCAATATATGACTTACTGACATCGATCAAAAGAGACATCGAGAGGATCTTCCAATTTTTAAATGGCCCTCACTCCGCAGCTAAGGAGGGTGAGATTCCACACCGTCCTGACGCGCGGAGAGAGTGGGAGGGTGTAAGACCTCAACCCAAACAACAAAGCATTGCAAGTACTGATGCTAACCCTCATCAAGGAAGAAGGTTGTTAAAGAAACAAATCGCTTTAAGGATAAGGAAAATCCCATGCAATAGAGGATGATGGACTTCAAAGGAAAGGATAACCCTCTCACTTGCACAGCAAGTCACCATGGTGAAGAGAAGCAGTTGTGAAATGAGTGACACGGTTGTTAAGAATGGTACAATGGGCATAAATGATGACCAGTCATAACTGCGAAGACCGGTCAAAAGTGCGAGGACCTGTCAGAAATCACATTTTTCAGCCCTCTGGGTAGTCCTTTTGTGCACAGGGACTACTCAGAGGGCTGAAAAAGTTATTTTTGACTGGTCCTCGCACTTTTGACCAGTCCTTGAATTTACGACTGTCCTCACATTTTACATTTTTTGCCCTATCTTATACCATGTTGAAGAGAAGCAGTTGTGAAATGAGTGACATGGTTGTTAAGAATGCTGCACAGGCATAAATGTGAGGATGGTCATAAGTGTGAGGACCAGTCAAAAGTGCGAGGACCTGTCAGAAATGACTTTTTTTCAGCCCTCTGAGTAGTCCCTATACACATAGCCATGGCCACCCGGTCACATGACCAGCTAGCCACGCCCACCCGGTCACATGACCTCCAAGCCACGCCCACAGAACCGGTAGTAAAAGAAATTTAGAACCCACCCCTGGTTGGGGGTCACCACAACATGAGGAACTGTATTAAAGGGTCGCGGCATTAGGAAGGTTGAGAACCACTGATTTAGATGAAAGACACTACTATAGACACTATATGGAATACAAATATAAAGTCACTCGGGTGGTTGTTTTTTTTTTTTTTGAAGATATTTGCCATTGATGGGGGCAGATGGTAATTGAAGATACCGAACATACTGTTGGAATTAGGATGTGATGTTACCCTAACATGGGTGATGGAGTTAACAATCCAGCTGAAAGACATTACAGAAGATATCATATGGATTACAAGCTTAAAGTCATTTTAAGAGGATTTTATTTACATAAGGGAATACTTTTTAGTGGTGTGGGCAGAAGAATAAAGATATTAAGAATTATTAAGTATGGTAGTCCTGTAGGAAAGTGGGTGGAGACAGGTTAGCTTATTGATTGTTTAGTTTAAGAAAAGGGATATTATGTTTAGATATGAATATATGTAAAAGATTTGAGTTAAGAGATATATCTATGGGGGTGGAGGAAATGGGCAGACTATGAGTTGAATCAATGTTAAATTAGGAATTATTATATAGTCTTATAGTGGAAGGTTGCTTTGAAATGTTATATTAATATACATAAAAGATTTGACTTAAGAGATATATGTATGGGGGAGAGAAAAAGGGTAGATTATGAGCAGAAATTGCTAAACTGGGAGATATAATAATAATATGCTAAATTAGGAGTAGTTATATAATGTTATAGTAGAATGTTATTTTGAAATGTATAGTATAAGGGGGATATAATAATATTATTAGAAAGAAAGGGTCAGCGTATGGGGGATGGAGCAAGGGGATGGTAAAGTATTATATAATCTGTTATGAATTTGGGTTTTATTTTGAAGAAGCCACAGGGAGGGGAGGGGGAGGGGGGGTTAGGGAGGAGGGGGGGAAAAAGGGGGAAAAATTTGTATTTGAAAAACTTTTTCAATTAAAAAAAAAAAAAGAAACCTGGCTGACTACTAATGATCCACAGATCAGCTTACCGGGTTTTGCCTCATGGCATAAACCGGCAGGCAAAGTCAATTTAAGAGGGAGGGCAATTGGGGGCTTAACCATGTTGGTCGAAAGGGATACGGGATGGAAGGGTGAAGAAATTTCTTTAGATCCTCAATTCCAATATATTCTGCCTATTAGATGTACGTTCAGGGGGATGGACGTAATCTTAATTAATGTATATATCGCTCCATTTTCATTCCACCTTCTAGGAAGGGATTTGTGGGATGAATTAGATTCAGTATTAGCTACCTTAAAGGGACGCTTTCCCCAAGCAAAAATTATATTAGCTGGAGATACTAATGCAAGACTAGGTCCCTCAATGAAGAGCTATGCTAACCGAGGCCTGGTACCAACTGGTTACTTTTATAATGAGTTCACTTGGTCCTCAGTGGACAAGAGGACCAATAAATATGCCCAGAGGTTAATTTCCCTGCTGTTTATGAATGATATGCAAGTACTTAGTGGCTCGAGTGATGGGTATATATATCCCTATACTTTCTCGTCCAACAAAACCTCAACCTCTATCGATTATATCTGCACTCCCTCTAGTTTAGTACACCATTTTTCAGAAGTAAGAGCTATATTTAGAGAGGAAAGTGACCACTTTCCCATCACGGCTCTGGTTTCACTCTCTTCAGAAGTTAGGCCTCATTCAAGAGAGGAAATTGACACCTTAGCAAACGCCCGGGTTTATAACTATAAAAGGTTATATTGGCACAGACTTGATGTCAAATCTGTCACCACTTATTTGGGCTCAGACGAAGCCAGACACCTAGCAAGGGAAATCTCCCAATCTAAGCCCGGAGACAACACCCCAATGCCAGTTTATACAGAGCTAACTTCTACTCTTAGGAACTTAATGATCCAGAACGATAGAAAAGTAGATGGGATCTCTAGAAAGTGGTTTGATGATGATTGCCATAACTTGAGGTCAAATCTAAGAGCCGCAGTTAAGAAAGTTAACCGATCCAGACAGGATGGTGATTATTCAAATATGGTCCAACTCAGGAGAGCATACAAATCCCTACTGAAAAACAAGAAAAGTAGCTATAACACCAGGATGTGGAAAGAGGTAGAAATGGCAGCGAAATCCCAATTCCCTACGATCTTTTGGCATAAGATAGCCGGTATATTAAAACAACGTTCCCCATTTATGGACACTGATATATCAGCAGTAAAATGGGAGAAGCACTATCTTGCTTTATTTGATGGTAACAATACAACAAATGTCTTGCAATTGGATATCCTCCAGCAAGAATTAAGGAAATGTCCGGAATGGACACCAGTTACCCCTACTGAAGTTAAGCATATAATTTAATCCTTAAAGGCCGGGAAGGCCCCTGGAGAGGACTTGTTGCCTCCTGAACTCTTTAGGTCCAACATTGACTTTTGGGTACCGGTGCTGGTAGCACTGTTTACTTATATCGATAAAGTAGGGATAATCCCTGAAGGGTGGAGGTTAGCTATAGTTTTTCCAATTTTTAAGAAAGGTGACAGAGCTGCCCCATCCAACTACCGACCCATCAGTCTTCTTAATATAATTTCAAAAATGTATACGAAACATCTCCTAAATAAAATAGAGGACTGGTGCTTGGATAAGGAAATTCTGGCAAATGAGCAGGCAGGTTTTAGATCAGGTAGGTCTACCATAGACAAGTGTTTTGTCCTTTCCCACTTAATTAATAAATACAAGACCCAGGGGAAAAAGCTGTATACCGCCTTTATTGACCTTACTGCTGCTTTTGATTCTATAGATAGGAACCACTTGTGGAGGAAACTACAAGTTATGGGGATGGACCCCAGACTTATTTTGTTGATCAGGATTCTCTATACTAATACGGCAATTAGAGTCAGATATGCAGCAAATGGGGCCTCAACAAACAGCATACCGACAACTAGAGGAGTGAGGCAGGGCTGCCTGCTGGGCCCTACTCTTTTTAACCTTTATATAAATGATATCCCAGCGCAGCTGGATGATCTTCTGACGCACAGCCCCCAAATAGGCTCTAGATTTATTAACGTATTAATGTATGCCGATGACTTAGTGTTGTTTTCTAGAACCCAAATAGGAATGAGGAGACTTCTTGACAAGCTCACACATTACTGTACTGCAAACCACTTGACTATAAATGTAGCTAAATCAAAAGTTTTAGTCTTTGGCAATAAGAATCAAAAGCACAATTGGCAGATTAATGACACAAAAATTGAGCAAGTTACCCAATATACTTATCTTGGAATTGTTTTTTCCAGTGCAGGAGGTTGGACTCCGCACCATCAATACCTTTCTCAAAAGGTCAGAGCAGGAGCAAGCCTTGTATCCAAATTAAGTAAACGAATCCAACCAACCTCCATTTTACCTCTTCGTAAAGTCTTTCAGGCTAAACTTGTTCCGATCATGCTCTATGGTGCTGAAATTTGGGGTCTTACAGAGGCCCCCATATTAGAGAGAACTCAAAATAATTTGTTAAGGAGGATGCTTGGGGTAAACAATTCCACTTCAGCTGCATCCGTCAGAGCTGAATTGGGACATTTCTCACTGTACACCTATACAATCACTAGGGCGGTAGCCTACTGGCTAAAAATGACCCAGATGGATGCCAGCAGACTCCCTAAAATATGTCTAGAGGAACAGCAGATTTCAAATCCTCAAAGGTATTCCTGGCTAACCCGGCTGTCAGAAATATTGAACCGATATGGCGTAGGGTTCCCGTTGTGTGGCACACTGAACCAAGTTAAACAACGGATTAAAGATATACATGGGCAAATGGACATGGCAACCCTTTCAACTAATCATTCCCTTAAACTGCTGACAGCAGTTAAAACAACTTTCACTCTGGAAAAGTATTTACATTTAGACATGCCATCAGTGGAGAGACAGTTATTTGTTAAGTTTAGATTCGAACTTCTAGACACCAACGTTAGATTCGGCCGTTATCGGAAAATCCCGTATGACAAAAGAATATGCATATGTGGGGTAAACGTCGTGGAGGACACGGCGCATATAATATTCGAATGTAGTCTCTATCAAGAAGTAAGAAAGCAATATCTGTCCCCAATTATAAATAAATTTCCGCACTGGAATATAAGCCAAAAATTAGCATTTCTGTTGAGGGCTGACTCTCCTCCCCTGGTAAGAGCGATTACTCGATACCTTAAAAGAATGACGGCAATACGAGCCAGTTATATCAAAAAAAATTTATTGATTTTAAGGAAGATGAGCTCAGTTAGAGAGGAGCTATCCTATTTGGGTTATCTAGTCTTGGCAACTTAGCTATTGAAATTTGATATTGTAAAATTTTAATGTCATCTATCATATATTTTTAGATTGCTATTTTTGTAACTGTTTTATCTTTTTCCCTTTTTCTTTTCTGTTTTGTTTGAAAAGGCCTTCGGGCTATTCAATAAACTATACTATACCTTCAGGGCCACATGGCTCAGGGCCACTGGACCCCAGTGGACCTGACCCACAACTTCAATTGGCTGGAGCTTCGGGCGGCACACCTTTTCCTTTGCCACTTCAAGACTTTGGTACAGGGCCAACACATTCTCATCCTTACGGACAACGTCACGGCCAAGGCACACATAAACCGTCAAGGAGGCACTCACTCCAGGAGCTTCATGTCGGAAGTGGAGCTCCTGGGGAGGTGGGCAGAAAATTATTTGCTCTCCCTCAAAGCGGAGCATATCGCGGGGACAGCAAACACTAAGGTGGATTGCTTCAGCCGGTCCACAATAGACAACGCAGAATGGAGATTACACCCCACGCTCTGTTGTGGCCCATCAGCGGCCTGTGCAGTTAGTAGCTGATTCCAACAGCGAGGAGGCTGGTGTGGTGCTGCGCCAGCAGCCTGTGCAGCTGGTGCTTGAGTCAGACAATGAGGAGGCTGGAGAAGATGTGGTGCCAGAGGCGGGGATTCAGCCAGGGCCTTCAGAACCTCCAGAAGCTCCCATAAGTGAAGAGGAAGAAGAGGAGGAGCCTCTTCTTGATGCACGAGCGCGCAGAGCTGTTAAAAGGCAGGAGTGGCTCCTCAGGAGGAGGTCTCCTCGAGAGTAAGGCTTGGGGCTAATTGGCCACTCCCCTAGCTTATTTAAGGAAGGACGATGACTAATGCAATTTGCAGGAAACAACTTCGTTCATATTCCTTTGCGTCTTGATTCCAGAAACGTTTGATTGGGCTCTTGTTTCTCTCTTGTCAGTTTTCCTGCAAATTGCTTCTGGGCATTCTGCCAACCACAGTAAGATTACGGTTATCTGAAATACTGTTCCTCAGAATTGAGTTGTTATTCTTTGGATTCTTGTCGGCTGTTAATGAAGTTAAATTAACAGCCCTTGTTCAGAAAAGACTGATTTAAACCGTACTTGTGTTCGAACAACTACTAAGAAAGCTCATTAGTAGTCCTTAATTAGTAAACTAAGCTTTGTACGGACTTTGTGTGTGCTGCATTCTTTGGGGTCCGTAGCTGGGGCAGAACACGCTCTTCCTGGAACTGACAACCAGATTCAGTGAGCCAGTAGTGGACCTGTTTGCCTCCCAGCAAAATGCTCAGCTTCCCCAGTATTTCACCAGGTTCCCATCACAGAGGGCGGAGGGGACCAATGCCTTACACAGCCCTTGGCCAAGCGGCCTACTTTATGCCTTCCACCTCTTCCGCTAATTCCAGGAGTCATCGGGAAGGTAATTCAGGAGAGGGTGGATCTCCTCTTAGTTGCCCCTCACTGGCCCAGGCACCCATGGTTTGCGGACCTGGTGGGCCTTTCAGTTTCTCGGCCCTGGAGGATTCCTCAGGAGAGGATATCCCTCAGCCAGGGTGCCTTGAAACATCCGGAGCCTCAGTGGCTCAACTTAACCATCTGGCACTTGAGCAGGGGCTCCTGAGGAAGCATGGGTTCTCTTCCAGGGTCATTGGAACCATCCAGGCCTCACACAGATCTTCTACGAATTGTATTTACGATTCAACATGGGCAGCCTTTACCAACTGGTGTGGGGTTAGGGATCTTGACCCCACCTCTTCTACAGTTTCACATGTTTTAGATTTTTTGCAGGACGGGTTGGACAAAGGTCTGTCCCACAACACGCTCCACAGGCAGGTTGCAGCACTGTCCACGGTCTTGCGGTGTGGGAAGAGGACATCATTGGATCATGACCCCATTCTTAGGCAATTTATTAAGGGAGCAGCTAACCTCCGACCTCCGGTTGTCCATAGATACCCCACATGGGATTTATCTCGAGTTCTTCAGGCCCTGACATCGGCCCCTTTCGAACCTTTACGAACTGTGAGCTTGCGTCTCTTAACATTTAAGGTTGCGGTTTTGGTGGCTATCACCTCTGACAGGCGCATTTCCGAACTGGCAGCTCTTTCAGTCCATCAGGATTTGTGTATATTCCATCCTAATAGGGTACTCCTCCGGATGGATCCATCCTTCATACCTAAGGTGAAATCCCAAGTTTCATAGGGCCCAGGAGGTTATCTTGCCTGATTTCTGCCCAGGACCTTCCCATGTCCTGGAGCGAAGATGGCACACCTTAGATGTTTGGAGGGCTCTTAAGATTTATATTAAGAGAACATCCCACTCTCGCCGGACGGAAGCTCTTTTTGTGTCCTTCCATCCCTCATCTATAGGTGCCAAGGTGACCCCATCTTCCATAGACGGTTGGCTGCAGGCTTGCATTGCAATGGCCTATCAGGTTCAAGCATTACCAACCCTTAGGGGTGTTACGGCCCATTCCACCTGCAGTGCTGCCACATCTGCAGCATGGGCTACGCAGGCCTCTATTGAGGACATCTGCAGAGCCGCCACGTGGGCTTCCCCTTCACCCTTTATTTGTCATTACAAGATTGATGTCTATGCCTCGGCTGAGGCATCGTTTGGACGAAGGGTGTTACAACATGTTCATGGGGAGGCTTCAGGCTCTGGCCAAGCGGCTTCCCACCTGTAAATAGGGGGAGGCTTTGGTAAGTCCCATTCTTGGCCACTCCTGGGACCTTGCAGGAGAATGGGCGTTGGTCCTACCGAGATACGCCCTTTCTCTGCGTCATCCCAGGAGTGGCCAAGCCCCACCCTGCTTTCGCTTGGCCTGTGATCCGGGAACTAATGCTTGCATGGTTTGAGTTGTCTTTACAGATACGTTCTCATCGAAACTGGGGCAGGAAGGTGGAGGCAGGAGGCGTGGCTAAAAGAAACAGCTCAGTCTCAACAGGAAACAGACGATTCAACCCATTCTTGGCCACTCCTGGGACGACGCAGAGAAAGGGCATATCACAGTAGGACCAAAGCCCATTTCACACCATGCATGTATACATTTCCACACAATATACGTGTTCCACACAATATACATCACACCTAAGATCCCTTACATTCTGTGTTTATGACAAACATGATTACCCCTGCCTTGTTACAACAGGATCTATCTTATCTTGTCTTTTACCATTTGTCCAGAGCGTGGGCTTACTTCCTTGAACATTCAGATCGGGCTGACACACAGTGATTAGCTCTTTATCATTTGTGGTTTTTATTTGGCCTTGCTACTGAGGCTTGCAGTAAGAGTTATTGACTTAAAGTATTTTATAATTCTTCTGATACATTTTATAAAAGAGTAACTTTCCATCCATTTTCACATGGTGACCAGAACTGGATGCAGTATTCCAAGTGTGGTCTTACCAAGGCATTATAAAGTGGTATCAACACTTCATGTGATCTTGATTCTATCCTCTGTTAATGCAGACTGACTGTTAATTGCATTGTCTTTTTTGGCAGCTGCAACACACCGCTGGCTCATATTTGATTGTCCACTAGGACTCCAAGATCCCTCTCACAGTTACTACTATTGAGCCAGGTACCATCTATACCATACCTGTGCATTTGGTTTTTCTTACCTAAGTGTAAAAGCTTACTTTTTTCACTATTGAATTTCATTTTGTTAGATAGGCCCCAATGTTCAAGTGGGGAGAGGAAGAGGCAAAAATATTAACTCCAGGCCCATTCTCAAAAGATACTTTTGAATATGTGGTCTGTTAAAATTAATCATCTACATCTGTGATTTGAGCATTTTAGAAAATTATATTGATTCGCTCATGACAATGTATCCTCTGCTGTGCTATGCTTGACACCTTTGATTTGGACAAAAGTACAGAATTATTTTCAGTTTGCAATTCAGCTGTCAGAATCAGGTAATAATTTAGTCTTGGTAATGTGTGTAATATATACATTCCCTTGTAGAACCTTGTAGAATGTGGCCTGGTTTTTTAAAAAAATCTGGGACATGTAGAAGCAACACACCTACTTTTTGTTTATGGCCTGTTAAAGACTAAACTGAAAGAAATGGAAGGTGACTTATCATATAGAGTGGCTAAGACTGATTTTAAAAATCTGATTCCATTATGGAATTCAAGGCAGTGTACAGCTACTGTATAATGTGATTTTGGAGCATTCAAAGGAGCCAAATCAGCACAAGTACTATGATTCTACTCTTCTCTGGCTGTGCAATCTTGTATTACATATATTCATAAAAAAAGCTTATTCCAGTTCTACCTGAAAAGTTGCACAAAGCAGCTCAGAAATCAATAAAATATAGGTAATATTTTTTTAAAAAAATCAAAATGCAGGTTTAAGACCAAAGTATATAGCAGTTTTGCTCTCTTTTCCCCAATTTATCTAGCCCAGAGGTCTGCAACCTTAAACACTCAAAGAGCCATTTTGACCCGTTTCCCACAGAAAACAACAACAACAAAAAAACACCAGGAGGAACTTCCGGCGGTGATGTCAGCGTGAGTGGAGCGAGGGAACGGGGCTCTGTTCTTGAAGCTCAAATTTTCCCAGCCAGGAAGCCTAAATAGGCACTATCAATCCCAGAGAGATTGATAGAAAAAAGAGGAATCTTCGAGGACCTCGGGGGAAAAAGCAATTTCCCCGAAGGTTCAGGAGAAACCTCCTAATTCCGGCGGAGAAGAAACCAGCCATTTTGGCTGGCCCGAAGCGCTGACAGCCAAGGAGTAGGAAGCGAAGATCGAAACCAACAGAATTGCATCGATAGGAGAAAAGAACTATATTGTTGAACGGGGGAGCAGAGATACCGAGACTCCAAAACTTGAGGCAGAAATACTGCCTAATAAATGCTGCGACTAAGAGGAAGAGGAGCGGAAGAAACAATCTGACAAGCAGTGACTGCGCAAAAGGCGAGATATCAGGTGATAAGAAGAAAGAAAACTCCGGCTGGATATATCTTGAGGATTGAGCGATGTGGTGATTATAAATTAAATATATTTATTCCATTATTGTGCATGTTATTAGGACTGTGAAATCTATGGAAGGCTTTAAAGAACAAAAAAGTCTTAATTAAAGGTGGAACTGGAGTGGTGGTTCGAGATGGTGGGTTTAATGGAGGTTTAGATGAAATAGAACTGGAAAACAATAAGATCAGGGATTTCTAATTAATGTTGAAATTGGATATTTTGGGCATTTTTGGAGATTGACAATAAACTTTACAATTGAAGAGAATTGAGGTGGAGGATAAAGGACAGAAGGAAAAAAAAGAGGACTGTACAGAGAATGATGCAAGACTGGGAGAAGATTGCACGGAATTAAGGACTAAAAATAAAATAATAATAATAAATATATATAGAGAGAGACATATACAAGAGACTTTCACCCTTTGGAATATAAAAGCATTAAGAACTAAACATAATTGTGAGAAAAGAAATAAATGTTTAATCGAAAGTAATCGAGATTAAGATAAACGGTGGAATATATAAATTAAGATATAAAGTTTTGCATGATTAAGTGATTATTGATAAACACCTGATTATTATTTGAAAATTAATTATTAGTAATTGTTAATTATTGATATATGTTGGATTATTGATATTTGAAAATTGAGTAATTTATATTTATATTTGCTTATCTTTATAATTAGATATATATGTAGCTTTAATATATTACTAATAAGTGTTTAGATTTCTATTTTTTCTTAGAATTTTTTTTTTTTTTTGCTTTAATTTATATGCTGCCCTTCTCCGGAGACTCAGGGCGGCTTTACAATGCGTTAAGCAATAGCCTTCATACTTTTGTATATTTATACAAAGTCATCTTATTGCCCCCACAATCTGGGTCCTCATTTCACCTACCTTTGAAAGGATGGAAGGCTGAGTCAACCTTGAGCCTGGTGAGATTTGAACTTGCAGTAATTGCAAGCAGCAGATGTTAATAACAGTGCTTTAGTCCACTGTACTACAGGCTCTTCCTGTAGTAATTCCATATATACTTATAATTCCATATATAAGTAAAAATTTACATAGTCTTAAGTATATAGAAATATATAGAATATAGAAAATAAGGATTTGAGAAATATAGTAAAATACATATATTTGTAGACCTTAAAACTTTGTAGTTTTAACCTGAGCACAGCCAAGCCCCCACCCTATCAGAACACACCTCCACCCAATCAGAACACAGCCAAGCTCCTACCCAATCAGTTCACACCCCCACTGGCAGTTAAAAGGAGGAAACAGCTGCGATCACACATTGCTCCTGGAGGCACGAAGCCGTAAACACCAGCCTGAAGATGACGAATGAGACTTCGTCGAAACGTCGCCAAGATACTTCCAATTTTACGCGGGAGAAAACCCGAATAACCAAATATGCAAGTCTTGGTGTATTCGGGTCTTCTCCCGTGTAAGATTGAGAGCACTTTGGCAACGTTTTGGCAGAATCTCATCTGCCATCATCAGGCTTATGCAAGGGGTTTTCTGCAGCAACTGCTGTTACTGTTTCAAATCTGGTGCTGGTAGTCTGCTTTGCTGGGATGGCCCCACCTCTTTGTTCTGATTCGTTGGGAGTCCCAGTCTGTGTCTGTTGGCTTGGCTTCGGGTGGCAGGGCTTCATCTTTGTGGCTGGCTGGAATGTGATTCGGCTGGAGGTCTTGGGGTGTGTGTGTCTGGCTTCTGGGGTGTAGATTTTTCTGTCTGTGGGTGCTGGGACTCATTTGTTTTTTTTTTTTTTTAATAAAAAAGTTTTTATTTTCTGATCAAACAAGTATACAATATAAACAATCATTCATACTATCATCAGAAAAAAAGAAAAAAAAATCAATTTGGTAAACTCAATCTTCAACCCCTCCTCACCACCCCCCACCCCCGACTTCCCAGAACAAAAACAGGGCATAGATTTCACCAAACATTCGCTAAAATAAACTAGCTAACTGCAAGATTTAATAACTCCCAAGACCCCTTAACTCCCCTTTTACAATTTCATCAACCTCCCTTTATATAAACACAAAGTAACATGTAATCCAATAACTCTAAGAATTTTAAAACCATTAACAAATCTTAAACATTCAAGCCTAAAAACATTTTTCCCCCTCCTACTTTTCTCAAAGTTCAGATATTTTGAAATCTCATAACAAAAAATAAACCTTAGATATTCACTAATTAAATTTCTACATTTTTATAATTAACCATTAGTACATTAACTAGAAAACCAAAAAAGATTAATCAACCATTAATACATCATATTTAAAAATCAATATTCAACTTTATACTTTTTCCCCCTCAGTAGTTATAACACCTAAAACATAATCAATTTAAACCATGAATAGAACAACTACAAAGCCAAAAAAAAAAAAAAATTAATCTTCCATTCTTGGTTTCTTATTTTGAAATCTCATAACAAAAAATAAACCTTAGATATTCACTGATTAAATTTCTACATTTTTTAAGTTTCTAAATTTCCCCCCTTCATTATTCCTTCCTCCAATTTTTAAAATTTAAAAGATAATCAACAACATAATTAACCATTAATACATAAACTAAAAAACCAAAAAGGATTAATCAACCATTAGTACATCATATTTAAAAATCAATATTTAACTTTATACTTTTTCCCCCCTCAGTAGTTATAATACCTACAACATAATCATTTTTAACCATGAGTAGAACAACTACAAAGCCAAAAGAAAAGGTTAATCTTCCATTCTTGCTTTCTTTTTATATTTTTTCCAATCTTTCTGCATCCCTCCTACTTCTATTTTGAGGAGGTTTTTCATTTTAATTTGAGGTTGATATAACTGCAAAAATTGTCCCCTTTTTAAAAAAGTTTCCTCTGATTTAGAGCCCCCAAATCGCCTCTTCATGCTTATATAAATCAGTTCATTCCTTCGTCTGTAAAACCAAAGTTTGTCAAGAGTTTGTGAAGAAAAGTTCAATTGTTTCTTTTCTATTAAATGTATAGATGCCACTGACAAGTCTCCTTCATCTTCTGAAACTTCGAAAGTCTGGTCATTTACTGCTTTTTTCCAAACCAAGTCATAATTTTGAAGGATTCTATCAATTTTTCCGAAAAGAGCAGAGAGTAAGCTCGAAAATTCTTGAGAAAATTCTTCCACCCTCTCTGCTGCAATATCTCCTGAGTTGTCATCATGCTCCGTAGTTGTTTTGATTTCCTCAGTCATTTCTGTTGTTATCCCTTTAAGAATTGCTATTTGGTTACTTATAGCTGCAGTATGATTATTCATGGCTTCTTTTATAAATTCTGTAAGTTCTGCATCAAAATCCTTACAACTCTGTAAATCAGACAACTGTTTCGTTTCTGACACCTCCAAATAGCATCCAGCACTTTCAAGATCTCCTTTCTTAGAAGCCATTTTATTTTAAAGAAATTTTCTTTCTTCCCACAGCCATAAAATCATAAAGTCAGAGCCATCCTTTTGAGCAGCATTCAGCAATTTCTTTATAAACAATCTTTTCCCAAACAGCTCTTCAAAATCTATTCCAGCAACTTAAAGCCAGTCTCTGAGCACGAGTCTATTAGCAAAAACTTTTTCTAACTTTCCCTTTTAAAATCGCAACAAAGAAACGCCATCTTAACTTCCAGCTCAGAAAATCCAATTAGAAACATTGTATCCCCAGAGTTAAGTGTTATACTTGCAAAAAGCTTGTCCTGCTGCTTCTGTTCCGCCTGCTTTTTTGAAATCATTTAATCTTCTGTTTGACAGCAGAAATTGGACGCAACACCTAGCTCTGTAAAAAAAAACAGAGTCCCCCCAGATCCGGAGCTTCAGTGGGCTGAACGGGGAGCTCTCACCCTCCTAACCCCTGGAATTAATCCAGGGGTTTTCAGGGAGCTCTACCCTCACCCACCTGCTCTCCTCCCCTTCTTTTCCCGAAGGGGAGATTTTCAAGCCGTTTGACAGCTGATTAACACTGTCAGAACGGCTCAACGGAATCACGGGGGCGGCGGTCTAAAAAGACCGTCAATGGTGCTGCGGAGCCAACCCGGAAGTCCCTGGGACTCATTTGTTGACAAGGGCTAGTTTTCAGATGTCTGGTAGGCGGGAGGTATCATCACGCTTATTCATGTTATGGGGGCGTTTTTCTATTTCAATGGCTTCCATAATTATTTCTTGTTGAGGTGTTCAGTTTTGGAGATTAATTTGGTTCCTTCAAAATCAATTTCATGTCCTGTAGCTTTAAGGTGCTGGAAAAGAGAGGAAGTTTTTTCTTCTTTTCTGACTGCATTCTTGTGTTCTGCAATGTGTGCATTTATTCTCCTATTAGTTTGTCGAATGTATGTGGCTGGGCAGATTTTGCATGGTATTTCATAGACTCCTTGGTTTTCTAGCTGGATCTTGTCTTTGGGGTTTCTTAAGATGTTGGCTATTTTTTGGTCAGTGCAGAAGGCTGTCTTGATATTGTGTTTGTGGAGAATTTTGCTGATTTTATCTGCGGTGCCTTTGATGTAAGGGAGGAGGGCGATGTCGTTGTCCTGTTCTGTGTCTTGGTTCTTGGGGGGATGTCTCCCTTTGGATTAGGTTGGTGATAGTGTTTCTTTGGAATCCATTAGAAATTAATACGTTTGTGAGAGTGTGTAATTCAGTTTCCAGGTGGTCTTTGTCGGCTAGGTGTTTGGTTCTGGAGATGAGAGTCTTGGCTACGGAGTTGATCTGTGCAGGGTGGTGATGTGATTGTGCGTTTAAGTAGCGGTTGGTGTGTGTTTTTTTCTTGTAGATGGTGTGTCCTAGGGAGCCGTTGGGTTTTTTGTAGATTAGGAGAGAGAAAAACTGACCATACACCCGAAGCCAAGTCAATAGACACAGACTGGGACTCCCAACCAATCAGAACGAAGAGGTGGGGCCATCCCAGCAAAGCAGACTACCAGCACCAGATTTGAAATAGTAACGGCAGTTGCTGCAGAAGACCCCTTGCATAAGCCTGATGATGGCAGATGAGATTCTGCCGAAACGTTGCCAAAGTGCTCTCAATCTTACACAGAAGACCGGAATACACCAAGACTTGCATACCTGTACCAGTGAAAATCTACAAACACACACACACACACACACACACACACACACACATATATAAAATGTTTTCTTTCCTTTTCGTAGGCTTTATGTGTATTTCTCTTTAGCCAGGTTCTTCCTACGTAAACCAAGATTTTTATGCAGCCCTACTTCAGTGAAATCACAATCCATTAATCTTCTTGGTCTCCCAATGGGCATTTGCTGGGTGCCAGAAAAAAAAGCCTAGAAACTAGTGGATTGTGATTTCACTGAACTAGGGCTGCATAAAAATCTTGGTTTACGTAGGAAGAACCTTGCTAAAGAGAAATACACACACACACACACACACACACACACACACACACACACACATATAAGGAACTATATTGTTTAGAACAAATTTAAAAACTATAAAAGGGAAGAGAACTGACCACTCTCATAATTAATATGTTTAAGATCACTAGAATTAATTTATTGTATGAAAATTTGGAAGAATTTACAATGGATAGGAAAAATGACAAGTACAGGTACAACAACGATGACTAAAATAAGTAAGAAAACGGCTTCAAACCCTACATCCCTTACATCTTCAGCACAGCAGCGATCAATAGAAAGTATGCTTGGAGCAGATAAAACAGGCTCTATGTCCAATATACAAAGTATTCAATCAACGTTGTTAATGATTCAGGAGGCAATGACTAAGACACAAGAAGCCATTGCAAACAATCACAAGGAAACAAAAAGAGACCATTATGATCTCAAATCTGATATGGGAGAAATGAAGGAAAACATTAAAAAAATGGACGATAAAATAGAAAAAATCCAACAGAACATTTCCAGAAACGAACAAAGGATCCAAACAGTGGAATCAAAAATGGAACAAACAGATAAGAAAATAGAGACAATGGAACAAAAACGTGTCAATCAGTAGGGAACTAGAAGAATCGATTGTGTATTTGGAAATGGAGAAAGCATCATTCTACCTTAGATTTCAGAATATCATGGAAAATAAAGACGAAGACTTAGGAGAGATAATGGCGGAAATTTTAGCAGAAGCAACGCAAAGAGATAAAGATGATATACGAAGAGATATTGATGAGGTCTACAGAGTTCACACGAATTATGCC
Organism: Pituophis catenifer annectens; assembly: GCF_029215685.1. Taxonomy (NCBI): domain Eukaryota; kingdom Metazoa; phylum Chordata; class Lepidosauria; order Squamata; family Colubridae; genus Pituophis; species Pituophis catenifer. Next base: position 22,052,962 of record NW_027256885.1, read on the forward strand.
CGCAGGCACAAATTGCCAAAGGAAGTTCATGTTAAATTCACCAAAAAAAAAAAAAAAAACGATAAAGGATGAAATCTATAAAAAAATGAGAGATGAATCAATACTATACAAAGGAAAGAAAATAATAACCCTCAAACAAATCCCAAGATGAGTAAGAGACCAGAGAAGAAATTACAACTTCCTTACATCGCAATTAAATACATGCAAAATCATGTTTCGATGGTTGATACCGGAAGGCATCCTAATCTCCTGGCAGGAAGATTTTGCCCTGGAGGAAGATCAAGAAAGTAGGGAGGAAGCCGAGAGTAAAAGTCAGGAACAATATCTAACAGAGGAAAATGAAGGAGACCAAGAAGAAAAAAGAAGATTGGAAAAGGAACGAACAGAAAGAGAAGGAGCAAGGGAAAAAACACAAAGAGAAACAAGAAATACAAGAAGATTAAGAACAACAAACAAATATGGAGGAAGAAATAAAAATGATCTCAATAAATATAATTGGTCTAAACTCACCAGCTAAAAGAACGCAGACATTCATGAAGCTACAAAGATTAGATATGGACATTATAAATTTGCAGGAAGTACATATTAAGAAAAAGCACAGAAAATTACTAGAATACCCAAGATTAGGCAAACTGTATACATCATTAGCAGAACAAAAAAAAAAAACGAGGAATAGCAAGATACATTAAAAAACAATTAGAAACAAAACAAATATACACAGATGAGGGAAGAATTTTAATAATTGAAATAAAAACAGAACAAAAAACAATATTATTGATCTCAATCTATGCACCAAATAACAACCAAAATGAATTCTATAGAAAGATACACAATAAAGCAAAAGAATTAGAATATGAACATATTTGCCTAATTGGAGACTTTAATGCGATTATAGATGTGAAAAAAGACTATTGAAGCAATAAGAAAAATAAAACTAAGAAAAAGACACTACCTGTCACATTTCATGAGATGACACACAAACTATGTCTACAAGACACATGGAGGGAAATAAAGAAAAAAAATATATATATTCTATTCTAGTCCACATCAATCGTGGTCTAGGATAGATATGGTATGGATGACGACAGAACTTAGAAAGGAAATAGAAATGGAAACAATGACCAATACATGGGCGGATCATAATCCATTAAGAGTAATATGGAAAGGCCAGAAGAAAAGAAAAAGATGGATGTTGAACAAAGAAATATTAAAAGATAAAGTATATATTCAAATGATTGAAAAAGAAATGAACATATTTTTTTAGGATAAACACAAAAGAAGAAACATCCCTCCAAAACCTGTGGGACACCACAAAAGCATATATATAAGGCCTAACAATTGCTTACACAGCGAAGAAAAACAAAAATAAAAAACAAGAATGAGATAATTTGTTAAAAGAACTTAAAAAATGGGAGCTAGATTTACAGAAGGAACCCCAGAACAAAAGAACTAAGGAAAAAATAGATTTGATAAAACATAAGATTAATTATGTTAACATAAATTATGTTAAGTAGTTGGAGGGCCAGTCATGCTGAATCTGACCGGACACTGGTAAGATCTCATATTAAGAATTACCTAGTGGCGATAAAAGCAGCAAAATGTACCCATTTTGCTGCTCTTATTGCATCATCAGATAATCGCCCAGCCGCCCTGTTTAGGGTCACCCGCTCCCTGCTCCACCAGGAAGTGTGGGAGGACCCCTTGGAGGGAAGAGCCGAGGATTTTGTTCAGTATCTGTATGACAAAATCACTCAGATTCGGGAAGATCTGGATTCCGACTGGGTAGATCCAGCGGGGATGACGGAGGCAGGTCCTGAGAATGTCATCTGGGATGAATTTGATCCTGTGACCCCTGAGGACGTGGACAGGGTTCTGGGTAGACTGAACGTGACCACATGTTTGTTGGACCCGTGTCCCTCCTGGTTAGTGCTGGCTTCCCGGAAGGTGACGCGAGGCTGGCTCCAGGGGATTATAAATGCTTCATTGGGCGAGGGTGTCTTTCCCACTGCCTTGAAAGAGGCGGTGGTGAGACCTCTCCTCAAGAAGCCTTCCCTGGACCCGGCAGTATTGGCTAATTATCGTCCAGTCTCCAACCTTCGCTTTGTGGCGAAGGTTGTTGAGAGTGTGGTTGCGCGACAGCTCCCCCAGTACCTGGATGAAACGACATATCTAGATCCGTTCCAGTCGGGCTTCAGACCTGGGTACAGCACGGAAACGGCATTGGTCGCGTTGGTGGATGATCTCTGGAGGGCTCGGGACAGGGGGTACTCCTCTGTCCTGGTCCTGTTAGATCTCTCAGCGGCTTTTGATACCATCAACCATGGTATCATGCTGCACTGGTTGGAAGAGTTGGGGGTGGGAGGCACCGTACTACGGTGGTTCTCCTCCTTTCTCCCCGACCGGTCGCAGTCTGTGTTGACGGGAGGCAGAGGTCGACCCCGAGGCCCCTTATATGTGGGGTGCCACAAGGATCGGTCCTCTCGCCCCTTTTGTTCAACATTTATGTAAAGCCGCTGGGCGAGATCATCCGTGGTTTTGGGGTGAAGTACCACCAGTACGCTGAAGACACCCAGCTGTACATCTCCACCCCAGACCACCCCAACAATGCCCTTTAAGTGATGTCCCGGTGCCTGGAGGCCGTACGGATCTGGATGGGGAGAAACAGGCTCAGGCTCAACCCATCCAAGACCGAGTTGCTGTGGTTTCCGATGTCAGCTGGTGCCATCGCTGACTATTGGGGGCGAATCATTGGCCCCCACGGAAAGGGCTCGCAACTTGGGTGTCCTCCTGGATTCATGGCTGCCTTTAGAAGAGCACTTGACGGCCGTGACCAGGAGGATTTTTCATCAGGTTCGCCTGATCCGCCAGTTGCGTCCCTTTCTAAATCGGGACTCCTTACGCATGGTCACTCATGCCCTCGTCACCTCCCGTCTGGACTATTGTAACGCTCTCTACATGGGGCTCCCCTTGAGGAGCACTCGGAGGCTTCAACTGGCGCAGAGTGCGGCCGCGCGGGTGGTGATGGGAGCGACGTGGCGCTCCCATGTAACACCTCTCCTGCGCGAGCTGCACTGGCTCCTGGTGGTCTTCCGAGTGAGCTTCAAGGTTTTGGTTATCACCTTTAGAGCGCTCCATGGCTTAGGACCTGGTTATCTACGGGACCGCCTGCTACCACCAATAGCTTCCCACCGACCAGTATGCTTCCATAGAGAGGGGCTCCTCTGGGTGCCGTCGGCCAAACAATGTCGACTGGCGGCCCCCAGGGGGAGAGCCTTCTTTGTGGGGTCACCTACTATCTGGAACGAGCTTCCCCCGGAGATACGGAGGATCCCGGATCTGCATACCTTCCATCGCGCGCTCAAGACTTTCTTATTTCATCAAGCTGGCCTGTCCTAAGTCTTTCCCCTTTTTAAATGGAAATTTTAAATTTGTTTTTAAATTATTGGGGTTTTAAATTTGTTCAGCCAAATTATTTAATTCCTTTTATTTTATTTTAAATTTTGTATTTATATGTTTTATTCTATGGCTGTTCACCGCCCTGAGACCTTTGGGAGTAGGGCGGTATATAAATTCAATAAAAACAAAACAAAAAAACCAAATTTGACTACACAAGCAGAGATGGCACAGAAAATTAAATCAGCAAAGCAAAATTACTTTGAACATGCCAATAAAACGGGTCGATGGTTTGCATACAAATTGAAAAAAGATAAAGAGAAAAAAACGATACACCAGTTACAGGATGAGAAAGGGGAGATACACTTCAAAAAAGAGGAATATATATATACATATATAGCAAAAAACTATTTTCAAAACCTATATACACAAGAGAATATATCCGAAGAAGATATTAAACGATATTTAGAAAAGATGAATTTAGTCAAATTGGAGGAGACACAGAGGGAGATATTAAACGGGACAATTAGTATGACAGAATTAATGGAGGCAAGAAAAAAATAGAAGAACAACAAAACACCAGGTCCAGACGAACTTCCGGCAGAATTATATATGATATGTCAACAACCATTAGATGAAATACTGCTAGAAATTTTTAATGAAGCGCTCCTGAAAGCCAGACTACCTAACTCATGGATGGAAGCCACCATAACACTTATCCCAAAAGAAGATACAAACAACAAATTAAAAACTATAGACCCATTTCATTTTTAAATGCAGACTACAAACTATTTACATTGATAATTTCAGAAAGATTAAAAAAAGTAATAAATGAATACATCCACCCTGATCAAAACGGCTTTATGCCAAAAAGGCAAATAAAAAACAATATGAGAATTATAATTGATGTATTAGAATATTATGAAACAAATCCAGATAAACAATTGGCATTAATATTTTTGGACGCACAAAAAGCCTTCGATAACTTAAATTGGAGATTCCTTATTTTACAATTAGAAAATATGAAATTTGGCGATAAATTTGTAAAGATGGTAGAAAATATATATTCAACTCAAATGGCAAGGATAGCAATAAATGGAGACACTACCGAACAATTCACAATAGCAAAAGGAGTGAGACAGGGTTGTCCTCTATCCCCCTTACGATTTATCTTAACACTAGTGATACTGTTAAACAAAATTAGAAGTGAAAACAAAATAAAAGGTTTGAAAATAAAAAAAGAGGAATATAAAGTCCAAGCCTTTGCTGACGACCTGGTCTTCATCTTAGAACAACCAATACTGTCAGGACCCAAATTAATAATGCAAATAGAGGAATATGGAAAAGTAGCAGGACTTAAAATTAATAAACTCAAAACAAAGGCACTAACAAAAAACCTTACCAAGCAGCAGGAGAAAGAATTAGAAGACAAAATGGGTATCCAAACAACAACAAAAAATAATTTAGGAATATGGTTAACAAATAAAGGTTCATGGATCAAAGAAGACAACTATAATAATACTACAGATAAAGAAAGACTTGGAAATTTGGAGCAAATTACAATTATCCTTTTTAGGAAAAATAGCATCGATTAAAATGAACGTGCTACCACGATTACTAGTCTTATTCCAAGTAATTCCCATAAAATTAGGAAAAAACTTTTTTAAAGATCTAAATAAATTAATAGGGAACTATATTTGGCAGGGAAAAAAATCAAGAATCAAAATACAATCACTGCAAGATAGTAGAGAAAGAGGAGGATTTGGACTCCCAGATTGGGAAACCTACTATAAAGCAACATCACTTATATGTATCAAAGACTGGATGGAATTACGAAATATAAAGAATTTTAACATTAGAGGGATATGATTTGCAGAGAGGGTGGCACGCCTTTTTATGGGAAGGAAAAAATAGCATAACTATTTTCAATGACACTTAATTAGAGATGCACTACTACAAACATGGCAAGGGATAAAAAAGAATCATCATGATAAAATTCCAGAATGGTTATCCACAATGGAGGCACAAATCTACCCAGATGCATTAGACATTGACAAAATGAAAAGATATAAAGATTTGTTAAATAGTCAAGGGGAATTGAAAACAAGGCAGGAATTAAAAGAACAGGGTACAGACATTGATTGGTGGCCTTACATGCAAATAAAATCTAGATATAAGACAGATTTGACACAATATGGATTCCAAAGAGAAGTACATGAATTAGACAAAATCCTCCAAGGCACAGAAGATAAATTAATAAAAAAAAATGACATTTATTAAGATACAAATTGGAAGAGGAAGTAGTTAAGGAAAATATAATTTGGGCGAAAAATTTTGGGTATAACATTGAACTGGATAAATGGGAGAAATTATGGAACAAAAATTATAAACTGACAATGTCTGTATCCTATAAAGAATATCTGTATAAAATGTTTTACATTGTTTCCCAATGACTCACCAACGTGTTGGAAATGCAAATAGCAAAAGGGAATGTATTACCACATGTGGTGGTCCTGCCATAAAGCGAAACAATATTGGAGTAGAATCAGATCACAATTAGAAGAAATAACCAAAGAACAGATAGAGATGAAGCCAGAAACTTTTTTACTAGGAATACTCCCAGGGCCGTATGAAAAAGAAAGACAATATTTAATTATCCATATTATCACAGCAGCAAGAATAATCTACGCTCAGAGTTGGAAAAATAATAATATGCCATCAGAAGATAATTTGATCAGAAAAGTTTTGGAATGTGCGGAGATGGACAAATTAACAAAGGAGATACAAGAAAAAGAGGAAACAGAATATTACTTAGTGTGGGAGAAATGGTATGAATGGCTGGAGGAAGAGAGATAAAAGGCAAGGAAAAATTAAATAATGGTCAAAATAGGAGTAGAAGTATAATTGCAAATATGAGGAAAGAAAAACTGTAGAAATGAAAGTGTGTACATGGGTATTTATATGTATATATGTAAACAATATTAGAAGTATATGTACGAAAGATATAGTAGAATAAGGAAGGAAAAAATGTATAAGTATGAAATTCTTGACTGATGTGAAACTGTTGAAATGGAAAAAGTGTTAAAGCTTTCTTTTTGTTTTTAAAAAATGTTTAATAAAAAAAATTAAAAAAACACCGGGAGCCACAAAATCTGGGTGGGTGTGGCCAACTTGACGTCACTCACTCCGTCACATGAACCCCCCCTAGCCATGCCTACCCAGTGTCAGCGTTCCAGAAAAACCCCACTCCAAGTAAAGACGCGAAAGCAAGCATTTTCCAAAGTTCTCTTTACTAGAATAGGCAAACTGGCACATCTGGGAAAACCCGAATCTGAAAAGCCCAGGTTTTCCTTCAGTTAGTCAAAGCTCCCAAAACCACCCCCTTTCTCCCCAATCGATCACATGCTCCAGTCAACGTTCGTTCCATCTCGACCCAGCCCCCTGACCACTCCTTCTCCAGATGCTGGATGCCCTGACCTTGACCGACAGGAAGAATGCTATTATGTCTACTAACCCCCTCTCCTAAATCCCCCCTCCTACTTTCCCAGAGGAGGTAGCAGCATTGAAGCTTCCGGCCTAATATGGCTTCCAAAGCTGACACCCAGCTGGTCATTAAGGCAGAGAACCAGGAAGCACAAAACCCTTTTCTCTCCCCCCTCTCTCTGTATCTGTGTCTCTTTTCCCCTCTTTGTATCTCCCTCTCCCTCTCTTCCCCTCTCTTCCCCTCTCTGTATCTATGTCTCTCTCTCTCCCCCTCTCTCTGTATCTCTCTCCCCCTCTACCTCTTTCTCTGTATCTCTGTGTCTCTCTCTCTCCCCCTCTCTCTCTTCCCCCCTCTCTCCCTCTCTATCTCTGTTTCTCTCTCCCCCCTCCCTGTCTCTCTCTCTCCCCCCCTCTCCCTCTCCCCCTCTCTCTGTATCCCTCTCCCTATCTCCCCTCCCTCTCCCCCTCTATCTCTCTCTCCCATCTCTCTCTCCCCCTCTCTCTGTATCTGTGTGTGTGTGCATGCGCGCGCCTCTGTGTGTGTGTATCTCTCTGTGTCTGTGTCTCTTCTCACTCTCTCGGAAAGCCCAGCGAGCTCTCACTGAGGCTCTTCGCTACTCCTTTTCTTTCTTCTTTTTGGAAATCTGGGCTGGCTGAGGAACGAGCGCAAAGCGCAGCGGAGGCTTCCCTTTGGGTGACCCTCCTCCTCTTGCGACCCCCTGGCCAGCTGTGGCGGGGCCGGGAGTGTGCGCACTAGTGGGGAGACCCTCTTCAAGTGAGCCGGCGGGCTCAGCCAAAGCGCAGCAAATTTTCTCAAATTTCCTGATGAAACTTATGGATCTTTATAGTTAATTACCATTTGACCAAAATGAAATTTTGTGACATTTCAAAAAGCAGTTGGTTAATGTGGTTAACGTAACTTTTCTGGAATCTACAGTGGATATAAAAAGTCTACTCACCCCATTTAAAATGCCAGGTTTTTGAGATGTAAAAAAATCAAGCCAAGATAAAATCAGTTCAGAGTTTTCCCCACCTTTAATATAACGTATACACTGTACAATTCAATTGAAAAACAAAAATCTTTTAGGGGGAAAAATAATTTTAAAAACTAGAATAATGTGGCTACATAAATGTTCACACCCTGTTATAAATAGGGATGTGGCTGTGTTCCGAATTAACCTATCACTTTCAAACTGATGGTAAATATTAGTACACACCTGCCATCAATTAAACTGATCAAGTCCATTTAAATTTCAGCTGTTCTAGCAGGATTTTTCTAACATTTACTCAGTTGCCTCTTACAGCAAAAGCCATGGTCTGCAAAGAGCTTACAAAGCATCAAAAGGATCTCATTGTTGGAAGGCATCAGTCAGAAGGGTACAAAAAAATTTCCAAGGCATTGGATATACCATGGAACACAGTGAAGACAGTCATCAACAAGTGGAGAAAATATGGCACAACAGTGACATTACCAAGAAGTGGATGTCCCTCCAAATTTGATGAAAACTGGTCCAAGAGGTTGCCAACAGGCCTACAGCAACATTAAAGGAGTTGCAGGAAGTACTTGATGTGTACTACATGAGATGACAGTTTTCTGTACTCTTCCTATGTCTGGCCTATGGGATAGGGTGGCAACACAGAAGTCATTTTGTAGAAAGAAAAACATCCAAGCCTTGGCTACATTTTGCAAAACCCTACATCAGGTCTGACAGAAGCATGTGGGAAAATGGTCTGATAAGACCAAGGTTGAACTACATCCCCAAAAGTATGGTGCAAAAACAGCACTGCACATCACCAAAAGTACACCATACGCTCCATAGTGAAGCATGGTGGTGGCAGCATCATTATGCTTTGGGGCTGCTTTTCTTTAGCTGGAACTGGGGCTTTAGTCAAAGTGGAGGAAATTATGAACAGTTCCAAATATCAGTCAATTTTGGCACAAAACCTTCAGGCGTCTGCTAAAATGTTGCAGATGAAGAGGAATTTAACCTTTCAACATGACACAGACCCAAAGCATACCTCCAAATCAAAAGGATGGCTTCACCAGAAGATCAAAATTTTGGAATGGCCCAGCCAGAGCCCACAGCTGAATCCAATTGAAAATCTGTGGGGTCAGCTTCAAGAGGGCTATGCACAGGAGATCCCCTCATAACCTGACAGATTTGGAGCATTTTTACAAGGAAGTGTGGGCAAAGATTCCCAAGGCAAGATGTGCTATGCTGATAGGCTTCTACTCCAAAGGACTGAATGCTGTCATAAAATCAAAAGGTGCTTCAACAAAAGTATTAGTTTAAGGGTGTGCGCCAGAGGTGGGTTGCTACCGGTTCAGACGAACCATTAGTGGAAATTTGACGTTCCCTGAACTGTTAGTGACCTTTGTCTGGCCACGCCCCTGAACTGGTCCCTGCTCGCTCACCCCACTCGCCCGATGCCTGCCCCGCCCTGCCACTACTTGCAGAATCTAGCCCCGTACTTCTGCTCACCACTGCTGGCAAAGGTAAGGCTGAAGGGCACGGGTGGGCGGGGGAGGGAGAGCTGGTGGAGGGGTGATACCAGCAGCGCCCACAACATCTTCACCTGAGGGCATCGCTGGCAGCCACTTCCTGCACCTCCCGTCCCATGCTCTTCCCGCTGCTGCTCGGCCTCCTCGATGCACAAAGGCTGGAGGCAGCGGTTTCTTTCGCTGCCTGCGATCTGCTGGCTGCCTCTAATCTGCAGTTTACTCGTGAGCAAGTTTACTCAGCATGGTGCTCACGAATAAACTGCAGATTACAGGAAGCTGGCAGATCGTTGGTTTTCTCGCTCTGCTGCTCGCCTGGCAGAGCGCAGACTGGCAGCTCCAGGTCGTCTTTCATCCATTGTGTGCAGGGAAAAACCTTGCAAAGTAAAGAAAAACTTCTCCTGAGTGCGAGAAGTTAGTTGCCTCGCACTCCCTGCACGCAACGGCTGAGAGACGACCTGGAGCTGCCACTCTTTGGTAAAATGCACGTCTCGCAGTAGGGCGCAATTTGGGGTGGCAGGGGATAGGGGGGAGCTCGGCAAGCTTTGCAGCTGTGTGGCTACAAAGGTTGCTGTGCCGGCTCCCTTCTCCCTGCTGGCCAGCGCCTCCCGAAGCTGCTGACGTTGCATGCAGCATTGCAGCCACTGCGCAGGGACTGATAGGGGCAGCAGCAGCCCTCTCCTGTCTTTCTCCAGCTGGGCGGGGAAAAAAGGAGGGGGACTTCACAAACAAAAGAGAATTCTCTCTTTTGGCACTGGAGCCAAAGCTAAAAGAAACTGGAGAAAAAGAGGGAGGATAGGAACAGGGGAAGGGCAATTTTTTCCTTGTTTTAACTCTGTAGCAACATCTTTCCCAGCTACTGCTTTCTCTGCTCTCAGCAGCAGAGCTTTTTTTTTTAAAAAAAAAAAGGTTAGTCCCCTTCTTCCCGGGAGAGAGAAGAGCGGGGGCAGGGAGAGAAAAAGAAGGCGGCACGGGATGGTGGGGGGTGGGAGTGGGGGGCATCTTATTCCCAGCCAGTTGCTGCTTCCTTGGGTCCCCTCAACTTTTCAGTCCCAGAAAGCAGCTGAAAAATGCCCTCCTCCATGCACCATTTTCTGTCCTTGCCTCCTTCCCGTTTTTATTTGGTTTTCCCTCCCACCCTGAAAGGAGTTTCAAGCAAAAGGAAGCTGGGGGGGGGGGAGAAGGATCCTGGAGCAGGAAGGGATTGGGAAGAATGAGAATGAGGAGGGCTTCCCAGCTCAAGGAAGGCTCGGAGTCCGGAATCCAGAGTGCGCCTTTCCCCTTTTCTCTTGCTGCACTTTTATTTCCAAAGCGGGCCCCCCCTCCAGTCCACTCTCTTTCCCTAAAAACGGAGCTCTTGGTCCGAAGCGGGCGTTGTGTAACAAAAGCAAGTTTTAAAGGAAACAAAGTTGAGCTACTTTGTAAGGAAAACAAGTACTGTCAAGGTTTCAGTGCAAGCCATACTAGTATTCCAAACTAATGAGTCTTTTTTTTAAAAAAAATAATAATTATTTTTTGAGACAAACAAACTTTTAGTACATCAGTCATCCCTCCCCTGTGACATCTCGATGCTATCTTCCTCAGTTGTTTTTGTTCTTCTTCTTCCAAAAGTTTCTTCTATCTTGATCTTCATCCAAACCATTATAACAATTCATTACTATAACCATATTCTAGTCATCAAGTTTTTATACATAATTATAAAATTAATCATATCTCTTTTCTAACCAACAATAAAAATAATTCCATATCTTAAAATATTCTAACTCTTCCCTATCCTTAATCATCAAAGTTTTATCTATTCATTTCTGCACAATCTAAAACATTTTTTATTACTTCTTCCAAAGGTATTTTCTCTGCTTTCCAATTTTGAGTATAAACAATTCTTGCAGCTGTTATTACATGTATAATCAGGTAGATATTTTCCTTACTAATTTTTTCAGGCAGGATACCCAATAGGAACAACTCTGGTTTAAGTCCAATACGTAGCTGTATCATTTCTTCCAACCAGGTTTTAATTTTATTTCAATAGTTTTTTGCTTCAGGACATGTCCACCACATTCCATTGGCATCCTTCAGTCTTAAGAGACTATGGTATCGTGCTCTGGAAAGAGGTCCTAAAACAGCATCTAGTGTGACTAAAAAGGCCAATTTGAGAGTGGCAATCCCTTCCACACTGAGGGCAGATACATTCTGTCCCCTGCCCAGCCCCCAGATTTCGCTGGTTCCGGGACTGCCTCTTTGCCTCAGCCTGCCGAACAAGTGTCTCTTCGAATTGGAGAAGGCCATGCTGCGTCTTTAGCCTCCAAGCTGAACGATCGGAGGTCAAGGTTTCCCAGTTGTTAATGTCCATTCCCAGGGCCTTTAGGTCCCTCTTGCAGATATCCTTATATCGCAGCTGTGCTCTCCCTCTGAGGCGCTTTCCCTGCACTAATTCCCCATACAGGAGATCTTTCGGAATCCGACCATCAGCCATTCTCACGACATGCCCAAGCCAGCGTAGACGTCGCTGTTTCAATAGTGTATACATGCTAGAAATTCCAGCACGTTCCAAGACTGCGCTATTTGGAACTTTGTCCGGCCAGGTGATGCCAAGAATTTGTCGGAGACAGCGCATATGAAAGGTGTTCAACTTTCTCTCCTGCCGTGCGTAGAGGGTCCAAGACTCACTGCAGTACAAGAGTGTGCTCAGGACGCAGGCTCTATAGACCTGGATCCACCCAGGGCAGGGTGACGAGGAATAGTCTTGAGAATGTTATCTGGGAGGAGTTTGATGCTGTGACTCCCGATGATGTGGACAGGATTTTGGGGAGACTTAGTGCGGCCACATGTTTACTGGACCCGTGTCCCTCCTGGTTGGTACTGGCCTCCCGGGAGGTTACACGAGGCTGGCTCCAGGGTGTTATCAACGCTTCGTTGAGTGAGGGTTACTTCCCCACGGCCTTGAAAGAGGCGGTGGTGAGGCCTCTCCTCAAGAAGCCGTCCCTGGATCCGGCAATATTGGCCAACTACCGTCCTGTCTCCAACCTTCGCTTCCTGGCGAAGGTTGTTGAGAGTGTGGTCGCGCGACAGTTCCCGCAATTCCTGGAGGAAACATCCTATCTGGATCCGTTCCAGTCTGGTTTCAGGCCTGGGCACAGCACGGAAACGGCATTGGTCGCGTTGGTTGATGATCTCTGGAGGGCTCGGGACAGGGGTTGCTCCTCTGTTCTGGTCCTGTTAGACCTCTCAGCGGCTTTTGATACCATCGACCATGGTATCATGCTGCACCGGTTGGAAGAGTTGGGGATGGGGGGCACCGTGTTACGGTGGTTCTCCTCCTTTCTCTCCGACCGGTCGCAGTTCGTGTTGGCAGGGGGGCAGAGGTCGACCTCGAGGCCTCTTATATGTGGAGTGCCTCAGGGGTCGGTCCTCTCGCCCCTCCTGTTCAACATTTATGTGAAGCCGCTGGGCGAGATCATCCGTGGCTTTGGGGTGAGATATCATCAGTACGCTGATGATACTCAGCTGTACATCTCCACCCCAGGCCACCCCAACGATGCCCTTGAAGTGATGTCCCAGTGCCTGGAGGCTGTACGGACCTGGATGGGGAGGAACAGGCTCAAGCTCAACCCTTCCAAGACTGAGTGGCTGTGGTTCCCGGCATCCCGATATGGTCAGTTGACTCCATCACTGACTATTGGGGGCGAGTCTTTGGCCCCCACAGAGAGGGCTTGCAATCTGGGAGTCCTCCTGGATACGCAGCTGTCCTTGGAGGAACATCTGACGGCTGTAACCAGGGGGACCTTTTATCAGGTTCGCCTGATCCGCCAGTTGCGGCCCTTTCTTGATCGGGATTCCTTGTGCACAGTCACTCATGCCCTCGTAACCTCTCGCCTTGATTACTGCAATGCTCTCTACATGGGGCTCCCCTTGAGGAGCACCCGGAGGCTCCAACTGGTCCAGAACGCAGCAGCGCGGGTAGTGACGGGAGCAGCGTGGCGCTCCCATGTAACACCGCTCCTGCGTGAACTGCACTGGCTCCCGGTGGTCTTCCGGGTGCGCTTCAAGGTGTTGGTTATCACCTTTAAAGCGCTCCATGGCATAGGGCCTAGCTATCTTCGAGACCGCCTACTGCCACCGACGACCTCCCACCGACCCGTGCGCTCCCACAGAGAGGGCCTCCTCGGGGTGCCATCAGCCAAACAATGCAGGCTGGTGACCCCCAGGGGGAGGGCCTTCTCTGTGGGGGCACCTACCCTCTGGAATCAGTTGCCCCCTGAGATAAGGAGAATCCATGACCTCAGTGCCTTCCGCTGTGCCCTTAAAACTTTCTTTTTTCAACAAGCCGGGCTGGCTTAATTTTCTTTTTAAGTTTTTTTTAATTGTTCTGTTTTGCTTATCGTTTTAATTAATGGGGCCAAATCTATATATATTTTTAAATGTGTTTTAATATTTGTATCTGATGTTTTTATCTGGCTGTTCACCGCCCTGAGTCCTCAGGGAGAAGGGCGGTATACAAATTCAAAAATAAAATAAAATAAAATAAAATAAAATAAATAAATCTTTGTATGTTCTGTCAGCTTCTTATTAAGCCATACTCTCTTTGTAAGTCTGAAAAATGTGGTGGCCGCTTTACCAATACGTTTATTCAGCTCAGTATCTAAAGAGAGAGTGTCAGATAGTTGAGCTGAGGTACACAAAGTCATGGACGACCTCCAGTTCTTGTGCAGAGATTGTAATACAGGGAGGTGAATCCACGTCCTGACCCATGACTTGTGTTTTTTTCAGGCTGATTGTTAGTCCAAAGTCTTGACAGGCCTTGCTAAAACTGCCCATAAGTTGTTGAAGGTCTTCAGCAGAGTGAGCAGTGATGGCAGCAGCATCAGCGAAGAGGAAATCCCGTAAGCATTTCAGCTGGACTTTAGACTTTGCTCTCAATCTAGAGAGATTAAAGAGTTTTCTGTCTGATCTGGTCCGGAGGTAAATACCCTCTGTTGCAGTTCCAAAAGCATGTTTCAGCATGACAGCAAAAAAGATCCCGAATAAAGTTGGCGCGAGGACACAGCCCTGCTTCACTCCACTTCGAATATCAAAGGAATCTGATGTTAAGCCATCAAAAACTACAGTGCCCTTCATTTCCTCATGAAAGGACCTGATGATGTTGAGGAGCTGAGGTGGACATCCAATCTTGGGGAGAATTTTATAAAGGCCGTCCCTGCTAACCAAGTCAAAAGCCTTTGTAAGATCTATGAAGGTTACGAAAAGTGGCTGTCTTTGTTCCCTGCATTTCTCCTGCAACTGTCTAAGGGAAAATACCATGTCAGTAGTGGACCTGTTGGCTGGAAATCCACACTGATTTTGGATAGACTCTCTCTGCAAGCACCTGTAGCCTCTTCAGTATGACACGGGCAAGCAGCTTCCCTACAACACTAAGAAGAGAGATGCCACGGTAGTTGTTACAGTCACCCCTCTCACCTTTGTTCTTGTACAGTGTGACGATATTTGCATCCTTCATGTCCTGTGGTACTCCACCTTCCTTCCAACAAAGACAGAAGATTTCATGCAGTTCAGTGGAGATGTTCTTTTTGCAGCACTTCAGAACTTCGGCAGGAATGTTATCTTTCCCGGGTGCCTTGCCAGAGGCAAAGGAGTCCAGGGCTGCATTTAGTTCTTCTAAAGTTGGTTCACTGTCAAGCTCCTCCAAGACAGGCAGGCACTCAAAGTTATTTAATGCTTCTTCAGTTACCACATTTTCTCTGGAATACAACTCAGAGTAGTGCTGCATGTTCTGCCCCAGCTACGGATCCCAAAGAATGTAGCACACACAAACTCCGAAGAAAACTCCGTTTACTTCAAAACACAGTCTTTTGCAAATGCAGGCTGTTAATAAAACGTTCTTAACAACCTGCCAGAAATTCCACAGATAAGATAGAGTCTTACTAGAGTTGGCAGAAAGCCCAGAAGCCAGGTTTGCAGAGAAAATTCAAACTCAATGATGAACGAATGAACACACGTTGTTTCCTGCAGCTTTTTACAAGCTGTGTGCAAACTTAAATAGGCTAAGGGAGTGGCCAATTAGCCCCAAGCCTTACTCTCGAGGAGACCTCCTCCTGAGTAACCACTCCTGCCTTTTGGCAGCTCTGCGTGCTCGTGCATTGAGAAGAGGCTCCTCCACTTCATCCTCTTCACTTAAAGGAGCCTCTGGAGGTTCTGAAGGCCCTGGCTGAATTCCTGCCTCTGGCACCACATCATCTTCAGCCTCCTCGCTGTCCAACTCAAACGCC
Organism: Pituophis catenifer annectens; assembly: GCF_029215685.1. Lineage (NCBI taxonomy): Eukaryota > Metazoa > Chordata > Lepidosauria > Squamata > Colubridae > Pituophis > Pituophis catenifer. The sequence goes on from NW_027256885.1 coordinate 22,068,601, forward strand.
GGCTGCACAGGCTCCTGGCGCGACACCACACCAGCCTCCTCGTTGTCGGGATCAGCAACAATCCGCGCAGGCCGCTGGCGGGCCACAACACTGCACCCAGCGTGCCATCTGCTGTGCTCGGTCCTGGATAACCTCACCTGTAGCAGACTTCAGAGGGGCAGATTTCTTCTGTGTTGGACCTAAGGCCTGCTTGATGCCATCATACATCCCCTTGATGTTGCCTGTGTCAGCTGCTATCTGGATCCGAGAGCAAAGCTGCAGCCAACAATCGTTAGCACATCTGGCGGTCTGTTGGACTTTGCTACGAGCAGCTCGCAGAACCTGTAGGTTGCGCTCACTGGAACAGGCTTTATATGCAATTAGAGCTCTCCTTTTTTCCTCGATGGCTGGCGTCAACTCCTCCGAATGGGCTTCAAACCAATCTGCTCTCTTTCTGATCTCCTTACCAAATACTGACAAGGCGGTGTTATAAACAGCATTCTTGAAATATTCCCATCGTTCAGATGCATTTACTTCAGCCGGGCCTGGGAGAGTTTCCTTGAGTGCTTGTGCAAATTCCTCCACTTTGCCCTGATTGTGGGTCTTGTTGATGTCAATTCATGGTCTTCCTTCTTCGAGTGAACTTCTTGCAGTTTTATTCTGCTGCACACCAAGGAGTGGTCCGTATCGCAATCAGCACCCTGATAGCTGCGTGTGATTGTAATATTGGGGAGGTTGGAGCGCCTGATAAGAATCAAGTCGAGCTGGTGCCAATACTTCGATCTTGGATGTCTCCAAGAGACTCTGTGTTGAGGCTTTGTTTTAAAGTATGTATTGCTAACGCAAAGACCATAGTAGCAACAAAACTCCAGCAGTCGTTGGCCATTTTCATTCATCTTTCCGACGCCAAACTGACCTAAACAAGTGGGCCAAGAACTATAATCAGCTCCAACTCTGGCATTAAAATCACCAAGGATAAACAGTGGTTCTTTTTCAGGTATTTTCTTGATAGTAGCAGCCAGATCGTTGTAGAATTTTTTTTTCTTTTAATTTATATGCCGCCCATCTCCGGAGACTCAGGGTGGCTTACAATGCATTAAGCAATAGCCTTCATACTTTTGTATATTTATACAAATTCAGCTTATTGCCCCCACAATCTGGGTCCTCATTTTACCTACCTTTGAAAGGATGGAAGAATTTGTCTTTGGATTCTATTGAAGATGATAATGTCGGAGCATATGCGCTAATAAGAGTAACCAGCCCTGCTGATGAATGGAGCTGCAAGGACAGAATTATTTCACTTCCTGCAGCAGGTGGAGTAATGGATCCTAGTAGGGTGTTTCTGACCGCGAAGCCAACCCCATATTCCCTAGACTCGTTTGATGGTTTTCCCTGCCAGAAGAACACGAAGTTTTTCTCCTTAATAGATCCCGAGTCTAACAGTCTTGTCTCTTTAAGGGCAATAATGTCCATCTGCAGTCTGCTGAACTCCATGTCAATGGCAGCTGTCTTACGTACGTCATCTATCTCTTGTAAATCGTCAGAAAGGCCGGGGGTCATTGTCCGAACATTCCAGGTGCCCAACTTTAGGGTAAAATTTTCTTATACTTGTTGCATGGTGCAAAGTTATTGATCTGCTTGTTGGCTTTGACCTTAAACCCCACGCACCCTGTGATGTTAACAGACCGTGACGGGGCAGGACCTTACTAGCTGGGGGCTTCCCAGCTTAAGGCGGGTGGTAGCTGTCCAATGAGGTACAATGACCTCTCCCACCGACGAAAGTGGCCCCTGGCGTCACGCTCTACGCCAATCAAGCAAAGACTTATAACTGGTAACTGCCACTTCCCGTGTTGTTTCAATGCTGTATGCAAAGCTGGAGTGTCCTCTCCAGAGCACAAGGCCTGGGTAGATTAATATGGAGGATAGACTGTTACCCAAGCAGCAGATCCCCCCCTCTCCATGTTGCTAAAATAGTCCAATGGAACAGCAAAGCCAATACGATTAGTTCCAGCTGCGTCTCAGGAGTTACCAGAATGTGATTGTACACAGTCACAAACTGCTTCCGGGACTCCTGCTCCGGATTTTGCCTCGAGGTTGACTCCTGAAGACTTTCCCATAGATGGGTATGGCCACAAGGCAGTGGAGGTTTGAGATCGGAGTTTTTCTTCTCCTATATGAGTTGCCTTCCAAGGCTAACGGACGCCATCGAACCGGTTTTTCCCACGCACACAGCTAACAAGACTTCCCACTTACACTCAATCAAACAGCCACTCTCCCCTCCCCCTAGAAACAAGCAGATTCATTCATGAGGTGAACTGGAGCACCTTCCTCCCTGCAGTCACATGATTCAATCACTCAAACAGACACTCCCCTTCCCACCCCCCCCAGTGCGAGCTGCACTGGCTCCCGGTGGTCTTCCGGGTGCACTTCAAGGTGCTAGTTATCACCTTTAAAGCGCTCCATGGCATAGGGCCTAGCTATCTTTGAGACTGCCTGCTGCTACCGACGACCTCCCATCGACCCGTGCGCTCCCACAGAGAGGGCCTCCTCGGGGTGCCATCAGCCAAACAGTGCAGGCTGGTGACCCCCAGGGGGAGGGCCTTCTCTGTGGGGGCACCTACCCTCTGGAATCAGCTGCCCCCAGAGATAAGGAGAATCCAAGACCTCAGTGCCTTCCGTCGTGCCCTTAAAACCTATTTTTTCAAGCAAGCCGGGCTGGCTTAAGAAGAAATTTTTAAATGTTTTAAATGTTTTAATTGGTAGTGAGTTTTAATTGGGCCAAATTTATATATCTTTTAAGTGTTTTTTAATATTTGTACTGCATGTTTTTTAATTCTGGCTGTACACCGCCCTGAGTCCTCAGGGAGAAGGGCGGTATAGAAATTCAATAATAATAAATAAAATAAATAAAACAAGTAGATTTACCCATGAAGAGAGCTGGAGAACTTTCCCCCGTGCAGTCACATGATTCACTCTCAAACAGATACTCCCCTTCCCCCTAAAACAAGCAGCTCTCCTCATGGGTAAAACTGCTTCTTGTTGTCCACCACATATGATAATAAGATCCTGGTAGTTGGTGACATTTCCAACATTTTGGCTGATTTATCTTTAAACATTTTTGCTAATTTCTCCGGTGGCATATGCCATCTATAAAACATTTTGTATTGATTTTCCTTATATGTAGTGGACATCATTAATTTATAGTTCCTTTCCCATAATTGTTGCCATTTTTCAAGGTCAATTGAATATCCAAAATTTCTTCCCCAAGCTATCATGGTTTCTTTTACTTGCTCCTCCTCCAATTCAATATACAGCAAAAAGTTATAAAAAATTTTTATTAGATTTTCCTCCGTTCCTGTGAGTATCCTATCCAACTCAGTCTTTTCCAAATAAAAACCATATAACTTAGCATCTTTTTCATATCTTGTTCTTATCTGCATATACATATACCAATCTGTCTCAATCCCCTGTTCTTCCAGTTCTCGTTTCTCTTTCAATTCCCCCTTATCCGTTAGTAAATCCTTATATCTAACAATATTTCCAAAGTTAAAAACATTTGGGTGTATTAAAGCTTCCATTGTTGATAACCTATATTGGTATTTTCACATAGTATTTATCTCTAACCTTCTCCCATACCAGTAACAATGCATTTCTTATATAATGTCTATGAAAGTATGTATGTATCTTATTTCTACCATACTACAAAAAAGCATGCCAACCCAGTTGTAAATCATGTCCTTCCAATGTTAACAACCTTGTATTTCTTAATTCAATCCATTCCTTCAACCATGTCAATCTTGCTGCTTGATAATATAATTCCCAATTTGGTAGACCAAATCCCCCTCGTAGTCTCGTGTCTTGCAGCATTTTCATACTTATTCTTGCTTTTTTCCCTTGCGATATAAATCTCCTCATTATCTTAAGATACTGAAAATATGTCTTTTCAATTTTTATTGGCACAGTTTGGAATAGAAATAACAATCTTGGTAATAGGTTCATCTTTATCAATGCAATCCATCCTATAAGTGATAGTTGAAGATTCTTCCATTTTTCCAAGTCTTTTTTGATTTGTTGTTTTAATTTGTAATAATTTTCTTCTTTTATTGTTGCACATCTTGGGGTTAAATATACTCCCAGGTATTTAACTTTCTTCACCACTTGTATGTCTAAATTTTCTTTTATCTCTCTATTTTGTTTTTCTGTTGTATTTTTCACCAAAATTTTTGTTTTATCTTTATTTTCAAGCCAGAAACTTTTCCATATCCTTCTATCTGTTCTAGTAATTTAGGGCCTGTTGTTTGTGGTTCCTCTATAATAAATACCAAATCATCTGCAAACGCTTGCAATTTGTACTCCTCTTTTTTAATTTTCATCCCTTTTATCTCATCATTTTGTCTAATATTTCTATTTAAAACTTCTAGAGTCAGGATAAACAGTAGTGGTGATAACAGACAACCTTGTTTAGTACCTTTCATTATATTAATATTTTCCATCATTTCTCCATTCATCATTATCTTGGCAAATTGTCTGTCATATGTTGTTTTTATAGTATTTATAAATCTCTCCCCAAAATCCATTTTCTGTAATTGTTTTATCATAAACTGCCAGTTCACATTATCAAAAGCTTTCTGTGCATCTAAAAACATCAGCACAATTTGTTTTTCTGGGTGAGTCTCATAATATTCCAAAGTGTTCAAAATCATCCTCATATTGTCTCTAATTTGTCTTTTTGGTAAGAATCCATTTTGAACAATATGGATATATTCATTTAGTGGTTTTTTCAACCTATTTGCCATTATCGAGGCAAAAATCTTATAATCTACATTTAATAACGAGATCAGTCTATAGTTTTTAATCAATTGTAAATCTGTATCTTCTTTAGGTATGAGTGTCACATATGCCTCTTTCCATGAATCTGGCATCTTAGCCTTCAATAATAAGTCATTAAATAAGTCCAACATTACATTACTAATTGCTTCTTGTAGTGTTTTGTACAATTCAGCTGGTAAACCATCTGGTCCTGGTGCTTTTCCACTTTTTTGTCTTTTTATAGCTTCTGTTAGTTCCATCATTGTTATTCTTTCTTCTAGCATTTCTTTATATTGTTCTGATATTTTAATTAAGTCTGATTTTTCCAGATAACTTTGTATCTCTTCCTCTGAAATCTTCTCTTGAGAGTAGTTTTTCATAATATTCTTGGATTGTCTTTTTTTCTTCAGTTCTGTATTGTAATTTCCCTTCTCTCCATCTTGTAAATATTTTATAGTTTTTTTCTCCTTCTCTTTTCTTAATTTGTATGCTAGCCATCTCCCTGGTTTATTTGCATTTTCAAAGAAATTCTGCTTCGATGCTCTCAATTGGTTTGCTAGTGATTCTTGTTCATTTAGAGTTATTTCATGCTGCTTTAATTCCATAAATTTCTTAATTTTTTATTTTGAACATCTTTCTGGAACTTTTTCCAGGATTTTATACTCTTCTTCCAATCTTGCTTGTTTCTGCCATTTCTTTTTGTTCCTTTTCCCCAAATATGTTATTGCCAGACCTCTAATATATGCTTTCATTGTGTCCCATACATTTTGAAGTGATGTATCCTCCTTTTTGTTAATTTTAAAGATTTCCAATTCTTTTTTTTTTCCTGGAATCCTTTTTCATTTAATATTGTTGTATTCAAAGTCCATCTTGTCTTTTTCTTTTGCCCTTTCCATATTATTGTCATTGGGCTATGATCTGCCCATATATTTGAGCCAATATTTACTTCTTGCACCACTTCTATAAGTCCAATTGACATCCATATCATATCCGCCTTGAGTCTTCGGAGAAAGGCGGCATACAAGTTGAACAAATAAATATCTATCCTCGACCATGATAAATGTCTATTTGAATAAAAAGTATATTGGCTCTCTTTCAAATGTTTTTGTCTCCAGATGTCTTGAATACTTAGTTCTTCTGTTATTGTAGAGAAGGCTTTTGGCAGTGTTCTTCTAGATATTTTATTTGTCTTCACTGTTTTGTAATCTAGATCTGCATCTGTTACAGCATTGAAATCACCCATTATACATACATTTTCATAGTCCAGTTCTACAATTTTCCTGTGTAATCGCTGATAAAATTCTTCCTGTGTTTCTGTTTCCCTCTGTTTCTGTGTTCCTTTTTTTCATTTGGTGCGTATAACGCTATCAAAAGTATTTGTTTAAAGTTCATTTTTATTTCCACCATCAAGATCCTGCCTTCCTCATCTTCAAAAATTAATTTAGGTTCTAGTTTTTCTTTGATATACAACACCACTCCTCTTTTACTTTGTTGTATCAATGATGTAAATAGAACTCCTAATTTTGGGTATTGTAATAATTTTAAATGTTGTTTTCTAATATGCACTTCCTGTAGACATATAAGGTCCATCTTCAAGCTGTTTAATTTAGTCAGTATTCTATTTCTTTTTATCGCCGCATTCAGTACATTTACATTTAGGAATATTGCTTTTACTTCCTCTTCCATATTTACTTGTTACTAGTTTTTAATTTCATCGCCCTAGTGTCTCTTTGTTCCAATGGATCTCGCCCCTTCTCTGAGGGCCCTTTCCTCTTTAGCTTTATCCTTTTCTTCATCTTTCTCTTTTGCAGCATCTCCAGCTCCCAAGTCTCCATCCAATGGTCCACAAAATTGTTGATAGAATAATTTCACTTTCTCAATCGAATCAAGTCTGTGTCTTTGTTCTTGCCATGTCACCATAATCTCTTTGGGTATTAACCATCTAAAACTCACTCCTTTGGATATTAGAAATCTCGTTAAAAATTGGTATTCTCTCCTCAAATCGCTAACTCTTCTAGGTATTTGTCGTAAAACCACAAGTTCTTTATCCTTATGTTTCAGTGCTGTAATCCTTGCTGCTTGTAATATCTCTGTTTTCATTGCCCTCTTTGTGATCTTACATATACTTCTCTTGGCAGTTTATTCCTTATTGCATATCTAGTATATATTCTGAACGCTTCGTCAATCTCATTTAAAATATTTTCCTTGGGTTGTTCCAGAACTTCAGCCAAAATCTCTGCAATTACCTCTGGTAGATTTTCTCCTTTTTCTTCTTCTATGTTTTGGAATCTTAAATAAAATTCAGAGCATTCCATTTGGAACAGGATAATTGTTCTTTATTGTGATTTGTCTGTTAAAACCAATTTTTCTTCTAATTTCTCAACTTTTTTCTCTGTCCTTTCTGCTTTTTCTTCTACTTTCTGGATTCTCTCCTCGTTCTTCCCCATCATTTCTTTCATTTCTTTTAATTCCTGTTTTATATCTTCATGAAGTGATTGCATCAGATTTCGTAATTCCATTATCTCTGAAGTTTTCTGCGTTTCTGCTGCTGAGGGACTTGGTGCTGGCTGTGTGAATTTCTTCATTTTCACTTTTCCAAATAATTATAATCCACTTGTGGTTTGATTATGATTCAAATATCTAATTCAACCGATGATTGAATTAGTGATAATAAAGTAAAATAGCATATAATAAAATAAGAGTCTCAGACCCTCCCTACCCTTCAAAAATATAAAAAGTAAAAAGTAATTAAAAAAAAGTAGCAAGCTAGAAGGGGGGAGAAAAAAATTTATAATCCAACTGTCTCAAAAAAAAAAAAAAGTAAAGTTTTAAAATCAAAATCAAAAAAATCCATGAAAAAATCAGTTTAACAAAAGAAGAAAGGGATGAAAAGGTTAAAAAAAGGAAAAAGAAAAAAAGAAATTCTTCTGACTCTTCAAGTCTTAATCCATGGGAAGACAATACTTTTGCTCCTATATTCTGTTGTTTAGGTATAAATTTTGTTAATGTAGAAATTTTACTTACAGCCTATTAAACAATGAAGCTAGCTGTCTGCCTGCAATCATGTGTTATCTATTAGGAGTAAATCCCACTGAAAGAGAGTAGCCTTACTGCCAAGTAAACATGCATAGATAGGGTATCGATTAGTATCAGGTGTATTATAGAGAGAAATGAGAACTTCTGTAACAACAGATACTTTGTGCCCAGACCAGGTGTGTGTGTGTGTGTGAGAGAGAGAGAGACAGAACGAGAGAAAGAAAGAAAGAAAGGGAAGGAGAGAGAGATAGAAGAGAAAGAAAGAGGAAGGAAGGGAGAGAGAGAGAACTGTGCTATTATTTTTAATTGTTCCATTATTTATCATGTGTAAATATTTTACACTGTCCCTACACCTAGAGTGATTTTACTGCCTTTCTTTTGCCCAGGGCTACCACATATTTTTCAGGGATTTACATGCATTCAATGTCTATAGTCCAGAGCATAAATATGTGTGTGTTTATTTTGTACATCAGGTTGTATAAATCCATCTTAATATGCTATTCCTGGTATCTGATGTTTTGTATACATCACATACATACATACATACATACATACATACATACATACATTTCATGGTCCATGAAAGTACAGCTATAGTATGTAGATAATAAAGTTGAAAAAAGGTGAACAACATTTTTACAGAACTATAGATACGTTGAGGCTGGGTGTGACAAGGAATGGCTGGGAAGGTAGGGGCCAGGCGAGGCACCTCTTGATGTGAGTGACATTGAGTTGGCCACGCCCACCCAGTCACATGACCATCAAGCCATACCCACAAAATAAGTCACGCCCACAGAACCGGTAGTAAAAAAATTTAGAACCTACCCCTGGTGTGCGCACTTATGCAACCATGGTATTGTACCTTTTTAATTGTTATTTTTCTGCCTAAAAGATTCCATTTTTAAAATTGAATTGTACAACTTATATGTTAAAGGTAGAAAGAATTCTGAAGTGATTTATCTTGGTCTGGTCTTTTTACATTGCAAAAACCTGGTGTTTTAACAGGGGTGGGTAGACTTTATATCCAATGTAAATAAATGTCAACTTGCAAAGTTTTCAAGTTGCCATGAGCAGGAGGGAGGGAGAACTGATAGAGCTAATTGATTTCCCTAACGGAAGCTACATTCCATACATGCTTTCTTCCGCAATCAAAAGAAGGGTGTTGGATTTCACAGCTAGAAAAAGTGGGTAATTGGAGAATGTGATTTATGACATGGCCAGGGAGGAGGGGAGAGACAGGGTCATAGGGGAATGTAAATCTAAGTGGGATTAGTTCTAACTGCATCCGAATATTGCCGAAATGGTGCTCCTAATAAATGACTGTATTTCTTTTGAAGTTTGGCTCATGAATTAATTAGGGCATCTTTCGGAAACTTCACAATAAGTTCACCCTGCCAGAAGTTGACTAAATGGCTTCTCGGTCAGACTGGCTATATAGGATTTGGTTATACAAATATATCAGTTTTTACGACATTTTGAAATTGGGGAATTTCCATTCAGGCTTTGCTTTTTGCATTCAGCAAGAATTTTTGCATTCAGTGTGAGTATTCACAGCTTTTATCTATGTACATTATGTATGACTTTAACATGGGGCAGATACAGATTAGCATTTCTTGAAATATGTATTGTACAGGTAGTCCTCATTTTACCGACCTCAGAAGGATGGAAGGCTGACTCAACCTTGAGCCAGTGAGATTCGATCTGCTGAACTGCAGATAGCAGTCAGCTGAAGTAGCTTGCAGTACTGCACTTTAACCACTGTGCGACCTCGGCTGTTTTTAGAGTTGGTTTTCCTTTGAAGCTGTGCAGATATGATGTACTCAATAAAGAGCTTTGAGGAGGATCCTTGTCTCAGAGTTCTGATTTGCTTGGGTTCATTAGTCGGAACCTTGACAGTTGGATTGGAAAATGTACTGTAGTACTTCTCTACCATGATTGCTGTTCTACAGTGTTGCAGAAGCACATGTACCTTTGGAAAACAATTCCTAATAGTTCATAATTTAAAGGTATAGGTCAAAGGGTAGACAAAAGCTTGTGTTAGATATGATGCCTTCAAACTCTTCATATCTCTCCCCCTTGTTATGCCACTGAATACATGTCATATCACCAAAACATCCTGTGTTGCCTTAGCAACCAAATTATTTAATAAGTCTCCAGCACAAAAAGTTTGTGCACTCTATGCAAGATTATTTTATTGCTTTTATAAATTATTATATGCTATGTTGTTAAAGTAATATTTAAGATTATCACTATCCAAATAGTTGAATCTTTTAATGCTAAGCAGAATAATGCTAAATTCAGCAATAGGACTAGTGTGTGCTGTGGTTGATTTTATAGAACTGTATTATAAATTGCTATATTTTGAAGTATTTTACATTATTGTCATGGCTTTTGACTCAAAAAAATGTATCATTAAGAAAGGAAAATGTGCTGAGGCAGGGTAACAGTCAAGCAAGTAGCTCTACATTACCCATGCAAACAAGCCATAACATCTGCCATGATCAACCTGTTTTCATTTTGTAAGGTTTGGCGATGCGTTTAAATCAACGATAGGCCAAAAGAAGAGCTTAAGCGGAGGCTTGAAAAAGAAACAGCTTTTATTTTGATCAAAGCAAAGAGCTGGGTAGACCATTCCATGAACATACAGACAAGATGCACGTAAGGAAGGCCACACCTTGGGGAAAGTATGGCGACCTTTTATACCTTCAGAAACATCAGCTTGGTCCCCACTTCCAGTCTCCTGGTTTAGGCTTTCGCATTCCTTATAGCCCTGCATAAGATGGATGCCTCCCCATCAATCTTATCTCGTCCTTGAGTATCCCTTTGTTCTCTTCTCCCCATTTGCTACTGGCCCCCTGGTGCTTCAGGGAACGGAGTTGGGTGCCTAGCAACACAGGTCAAAAGTGTAAGCCAGAGCTGAGGTTAAAAGTGTAACAGGGTAGCCCCATATGTGCCCGCTGCATGAACACTGACGATGATGTATGCGGCTTCCATCCTGAGATAGATACAAGGCCTTGGATGGCACAGAAAAACAAGATTCAGATTGATGGGGTCCAGATTGATGGCAGGAGCATATGTTTGGCAGATACCAAATATTTTACAGAGGCCAACTACAGGTTAACATGTGTTACAGGAGGCAAATGTATAGCTGAAGCAAATGTTTACAGAAGCCAAATGCAGCTTCGATTAATTTGTACAGCTACAAGCAATTGTAACAAAAACATAAGTTTCTACTGATTCTACTATTATATCCCACTAATTCTACTTATTATGAGTGGTGGCTCAGTGGGTAAGACGCTGAGCTTGTCGATCGAAAGGTCAGCAGTTCAGCAGTTTGAATCCCTAGTGCCATGTAACAGGGTGATCTCCCGTTACTTGTCCCAGCTTCTGCCAACCTAGCAGTTCGAAAGCACATAAAAAATGCAAGTAGAAAAATAGGGACCACCTTTGGTGGGAAGGTAACAGCGTTCCGTGCACCTTTGGCGTTTAGTCATGCTGGCCACATGACCACAGAGATGTCTTCGGCTTTGAAACAGAGATGAGCACCGCCCCCTAGAGTCGGGAAAACTAGCACATATGTGTGAGGGGAACCTTTACCTTTATTATTATTCCCCTTCATTTCTCCCTTTACTTTAAGGACAGGATGATTCCTGTCAATGGTGTACTATTGTACACCATTGTGTACCAAGGGTACCGTCGGCCAAACAATGTCGACTGGCGACACCCAGGGGGAGAGCCTTCTCTGTGGGGGCACCAGCTCTCTGGAATGAGCTCCCCCTAGAGCTTCGTCTTAGCCCCGATCTGCATACCTTTCGCCGCGCCCTGAAGACCCTTCTGTTCCAGCAAGCCGGACTGGCCTAATAGGAATTTTATAAGGGGTGTAGGTGTGTTTTAATTTTTGAGCCAAATTTTATATATTTGATTTTAATTGGTTTTAAATTTTGTAAATCTATGTGTTTTAATATGGCTGTACACCGCCCTGAGTCCTTCGGGAGAAGGGCGGTATAGAAGTCTTAATTATAAATTAAATAAATAAATAAATAAATACTAGGGGTGCATATTTTGTGGGGATAGTCTTGAGGACCATGATATTTGCCAGTTTAGCAGAACGAGTAGCAGACACAGATGATGCTATAACTGTCATCCCAGAGATAGTTGATGTAACTACTCGTTGGATCAAAGGGATGAAACGGGAGGAGAAGGGGACCTCCTGCTCCGACACTAGTTCTTCAATCCATTTTGTCACAGGCGTTTGCCAGTATTTTTCAAGCTGGGTTGCACCAACAGGCCCACTTGGGCACCTATCCGAGCACATCTGGCTCTATTCCAGTGGCGCCCAAGGTTCAGCCCTCCACTAGTTATTCTTATAACCAATCTGAGGTTTCTGTTCAGGACGAGGATTACCTCGAGGACTTTGAACTGTCCGAGGATGAGGAGGAGTTCCAGGACAAACCTACAATTCCTGGTCTCTTCAGACCTGCACTCTTTAAATTGCTCTTGGATAAGGCAAAGGCGGCAACCAAGATGGGCAAAGTGCTTGACTCTGCCACCTCCTCCCAGGATCAGGACAATCCTAATGAGTCCTTATTCAAGTTACCTCACCCTGACATTGACTTTGTACCATGCCCTGATTTGTTCTCTCAAGTAATTCAGTGGCCATGGGAACGCCCTGGCTCTCTTTCTGGACCATCTGGTCATGACAAAAAGATGTATTGCACTGCCCCAGAACTGGATGCCTTATTGAACTTACCTGTGGTGGATGAGCCTGTTTCCAGTCTTATATCTCCCTCAGTTCTGGCAGGGGATGTAGGGGATGGTCTTAAGATGGAGGATAAAAGAGCAGAGGTGTCATTTAGGAAGACTCACCAGGCAGCCGCTTGGGCCATCCGGGCTGCCACATCTGCCTCGTTTTTTAATAGGGCGTCTCTTATTTGGCTTCGCCAGCTTCGAGACAGGCTGCCTCCAGAAGAGGCCTGTATACATCAGGATGTGACTAAGTTAATTGCTGCGGCCGAGTATTCTGCCGATGCCTCCTTAGACGCGGCTAAGTTCGCATCCAGGGCCCTGGCCTCCACGGTGGTTTCTCGCCGCCTTTTATGGCTTCGTCATTGGAGGGCTGACTTAAAGTCGAAATGGAGGCTTACCACTGCCCCTTATAAGGGATCAGCTCTCTTTGGACAGGCTTTGGAGCCCGTTTTGGTCGAAGGGCGTGATAAAAGAAAAGTTCTCTCTATTTCATACAGGTGTCCGGACCGTCGCTTTACTCCTTATACAAGGCCGCCCTTTCATGCAGACCCAGGACCCAGTGGGTACTATTTTCAAAGACCTTCCGCCCAAGGGCAGTATTCCTCATCTGATCGCTCTTCCTTTTGGGACAGGGGCAGGCGCCAGCCAACTTTCAAGAGGCGTTTCCGGGGCTCTAGATTTCGCTCTTTCAGGCGCGGCAGGTGACTCACTGGCCCCTCTCCCCATAGGCAGCCGGCTCCAATCATTTTACCATCAATGGGACACTGCTTCTACGGACGCCTGGCTCCTTCGCACTATCACAACAGGTCTTACCCTAGAATTCACCTCCACCCCTCTGAATCAATTCCTTCAGTGCCCTCTGTCGGCCTCTCCTCAGATGAGGCATCTCGTGGCTCTAGAGATCCAACACCTGTTGGACATAGAGGCCATTGAGCCAGTTCCGGAGGATCAGGTACGGACCGGATTTTATTCAATATTGTTTCTGGTTCCAAAGAGCTCGGGGGGCTGGAGGGGAATTCTCAACCTCAAACAACTCAACCTGTTTGTGTTGTATCGGCGCTTCAAGATGCATTCGCTCCGGTCCATCCTCGGATGCATCCGGCATGGGGATCTCATGTAATCGGTCGACATCAAGGAGGCCTATCTCCACGTGCCGATACACCCAAGTCACAGACGCTTCCTCCGATTCGCTTACGGCGAGCGCCATTTTCAATACAAGGCCATGCCATTTGGACTGTCGTCGGCACCGAGGACTTTCACAAAGATTCTGGCGCCCTTGGCAGCGTCGTTGAGGGAGCGCTCCATCCGCATAGTTTGTTACCTGGACGACATTCTGCTTCTATCGACCTCTCTACCCCAGGCTCATCGGGACAGACGGACAGTTATTCATGCTCTGCAGAGTCACGGGTTTGTCCTCAATTTGGACAAGAGCCAACGACTACCATTCTGCACCTGGGGGCGATAATAGATTCATTGCAAGGCCGTGTATTTCTCTCCCCAGACTGCCAGTCCAGTATCAGGGACATTGTACACCAAGTGCTATCGCTGACCTCTGTGCCACTCCTATTGTTGTCCCAGCTGTTGGGAAAGTTGATTTCTTGTATTCACATCGTGCCGTGGTTTCTACTTCCTTTTCAACAGACAGGTCAGTCAGAGTCATCAACCAAGGTTCGTGTTCCCCGTCGGGTGCGGGACTCTCTTCGCTGGTGGGTCTCTCCGGCTCTTCTATCCGGGACTCTGTTTTTCGAGCTGCAACGGATTACGATTACCACGGACGCCAGCCTATATGGCTGGGGCGCACACCTGGACTCGACACTTGCGCAAGGGACTTGGTCCCCTCTGGAATGACAAGACAGTATCAACTGGTTAGAGCTCCAGGCGGTACGGTTGGCACTGGTCCAGTTTTTGTCTCAGATAAGGAACACACATGTTCTCATATTAACAGACAATATGACTACAAAGGCCCATCTCAATCGCCAGGGGGGCACGAGGTCCAAGGAATTGATGAAGGAGATGGAGAGATTGATGTCGTGGGCAGAACAACATCTCCTTTCGCTGAAGGCGGAGCACATTTCCGGCAAGTCCAATCTCCAGGCAGACTACCTGAGCAGGGGTCGCCTGGATCCATCGGAGCGGCACCTGAGTCCCCAATTGTTCCAAGAAATTGCGACCAGATTTGGCACACCAACCGTCGATCTATTTGCAACGTCTCAAAACGCGCATCTTCCTCGATACTTCACCCGTTTTCCGTCGCCAGGCGCAGAAGGACATGACGCCCTCAGGTCCGAGTGGCCCAAAGGTCTATATGCATTTCCCCCGATTCCAGTCATTCCAGGAGTGATCTGGAAGCTGCTCCTGGAACATGCGGACCTTCTTCTGGTGGCGCCCCATTGGCCTCGGAGAGCGTGGTTCGCCGATCTGCGGGATCCTTCTGTGGAGACACCATGGCGCATTCCTCTCGACCGATTGTCTCTGAGTCAGGGCACCATTCAGCACCCGAATCCAGGTTGGCTCCAGTTGACCATCTGGCGCTTGAAAGGATAATGTTAAGTAAGGACAACATCCCTTCTGACGTCATATCTACCATTCAAGCTGCCAGGCGGGCATCCACCGTACACATTTACAACGCGTCCTGGAGAATATTTGCGCAGTGGTCTGCCTCCAACCTTGTGGACCCTACTTCAGCTTCCATTTCGGACGTTCTCCGTTTTCTACAGTCGGGATTTGACAAGGGATTGGCTCCGTCTACTTTGCGACGACAGGTGGCAGCATTAGCCACAGTCTTGCCGGGTGAGGGTCACCAGCTGCTGTCTCACGATCGGAGAATTCGATCCTTTCTTCAAGGGGCGGCGAATTTACGCCCAGCTGTAATACACCGCTATCCTACCTGGGATCTTCACCTGGTATTACAAGCTCTCACATCAGCACCGTTTGAGCCTCTTGGTTCAACTTCCTTACGTTACCTGTCGTTGAAGGTGGCTTTTCTTCTGGCAGTGACTTCAGCTCGTAGACTATCTGAACTAGCGGCCCTCTCCATTCGTCCGGACCTTTGTGTCTTCTTTCCAGACCGTGTGGTCCTTAGACTGGACCCTGCCTTTATCCCTAAAATCAATTCTACCTTTCATTGGTCGCAAGAGATTGTCCTCCCAAATCTTTGTCCAGACCCGCGCCATCCACTTGAAAAGATGTGGCATACCTTAGACGTTCGCAGGGCTCTGCGACGGTACATCCGACGTACGTCATCATTTAGAAAAACGGAAGCCTTACTAGTGTCCTTTTTGCCTTCTTCGATGAGACAGAAGGTCTCTTCTGCCACTGTGGGTAGATGGCTTAAGGCCTGTATATCTAAAGCTTATGAATTACAAGGGGGCTCTATTCCTGGGGGCATTTTACCTCATTCGACTAGAAGCGCAGCCACTTCAGCGGCTTGGGCTACACAGGCTTCAATAGATGAAATTTGCCGGGCTGCCACCTGGTCCTCCCTTTCCTCCTTTGTTCGTCATTATTGTTTAGATACATTTGCTTCTGTAGACGCCTCTTTCGGCAGACGTGTATTACAATCAATAATTTCCCCTCCGATCCAGGGGATGGCTGCTGCTCCCTCCCAGAATTTGTAAGCTTGGGCATGTCAGAGACTTGGGCGAATCACTGGCCCCCACGGAAAGGGCCCGCAACTTGGGCGTCCTCCTGGACGCACGGCTGTCTTTAGAAGGGCATATGACGGCCGTGGCCAGGGGGGCTTTTTATCAGGTTCGCCTGATACGCCAGTTGCGCCCCTTTCTGGATCGGGACTCCCTATGCACAGTCACTCAAGCACTCGTCACCTCTCGTCTGGACTATTGTAACACTCTCTACATGGGGCTCCCCTTGGGGTACACCCGGAGGCTCCAACTGGTGCAGAATGTGGCCGCGCAGGGAATTATGGGAGCGACGGGGCGCTCCCATGTGACTCCTCTCCTACGCGAGCTGCATTGGCTTCCGGTGGACTTCCGGGTGCGCTTCAAGGTGTTGGTGATCACCTTTAAAGCGCTCCATGGCTTAGGGCCAGGGTACTTACGGGACCGCCTTCTGCCACCAATAGCCTCCCACCGGCCAGTTCTCTCCCACAGAGAGGGCCTCCTTAGGGTGCCGTCGACCAGACAATGTCGGCTGGCGACCCCCAGGAGGAGAGCCTTCTCTGTGGTGGCACCTACCCTTTGGAACAATCTACCCCCAGAGATATGAGTGATCTCCGACCTCCGGACTTTTCGTCGGGCCCTAAAAACTTATTTTTTTCAGTTAGCCGGTCTGTCTTGATTTTATGGTTGGTTTTAAAATTTGATACGGATTTTAAATTGATAAATTTTTAAACTATGGGACAAATTTATCTAATTATTTTAAATCTATTTTTAATTGTACTTTATGTATAAATGTTTTTTATTTTGGCTGTTCACTGCCCTGAGTCCGAAAGGAGAAGGGCAGTATAGAAGTTCGAAAAATAAATAAATAAATAAATAAAATGTCCCATCTGTAGGATTGTCGGAGCAGCGAGACAGGAAAATGGACGTTGTCCTACCTGAACGTCCCTTTTATGCTCGCTGCAACGACAATCCGGCCCGCCCGTTAGCTAGCCATCCCCTGCCATAGGGGTTTTTTTTTTCCCTTTTTATTCCTCTGCAGGAGATGTGGGTCCCGTTTCCAGTCTGCTTCGATTGCCACATGGTTCGTGAAAAAGACTGACAGGAGCAAGCAAGGGGCGGGACAAGGACTGCAGAGGAAATTATTATGAGCACTCAGTACATCCAATCACAACCGAAGAACCCCTCTGTAGGATTGTTGTCGCAGCGAGCATAAAAGGGACGTTCAGGTAGGACAACGTCCATTCTCCGAACTATTCAAAATTTCCGCTACCAGTTCTCCGAACTGCTCAAAATTTCTGCTACTGGTTCTCCAGAACCTGCTGGATTTCACCCCTGGGTGTGCTTGTAGTGTTGGTAACGATCTCAACAACAGCTTGAAGATGAATCAAGCGATTGAGGAGATAAATCGGGGTTTGATAGCCCCACATCCCAACCTCTGCCCATGTTGCCGGGCCATATACCTGGATTATTCTTTCTGTAGGCCACTCTTCATCGTGCCATGGTTTTTGATCCATGATCTTCAGATCCCTGATCATGAGGGATCTTTTTTCCATGTGACCTACCTCATCATAAACTGGGACACCCAAGTTTCTCACCCTGAACAAGACGTAAAAGGAAGAAACTAGGTTTAACGGTGCCCAAACCACAAGTACCACTCCATCTGCGTGGAAGGGACACATAGGCCTTTTTCCCACAAATCCAGAAGAGTCCATCTGGGGCTGACCAGGACAAGGAGGCATCGTGGAGGCAGTCCCAGATGGAGGATAGCTGCTTATAATCAGAGAAAGGGTTATCAGGTTGGGTTGCATTAGACCCGGACCACCAGGTGGTACTTGCATTAGTGGCTATGATAAGATTTTGACAGACTTAAGTCCCCTAAGGAGATTCTGAAAAGTCGGGAGGTAGGCCTTTGGAAACATGTATTACCGATGATGGAAGTTTTAAAAATCCATTCTCTGGGTTGGTCCATGGACCTTTGGGGAAGGGTGGGCAGGTTTCCCTGGACTCCCATGGCCATTGTTTCCCCCATATTAGTTCCCCCAAAGACGTAGCAGTTAGTTACATTGAGGGAAGATGCAATCCTCTCAGCTAAATCTATGAAGAGATTTTTTTATTATTGAAGGGATTTCCACCTTCTTTTCTATTTCCTCATAAAATGAATGGAAAACCGTGAAACGCTGAGGCTGGTATACTGTTCTAATTTCAATCTGTCCATAGGGGTCAGTCCCATGTCCGTTTATTCCAAGACCCACATTCAGTGTGCCTGGAGGGGGAGCGTTGAAAAGGAGGGTTACATCTGAAAGGCCGACAGTCTGATGTGGCTTCCCCTCGAGAAATGTTAAAAAAACTGGAACCATGACATCCGCTTAGGGGTGGTCCTGGCTGTGGTTGAGACTTCTGAGTGTACCAGTATGTATACCCTTGATAAGGAGTACCATAGGAGAGTGCTGGGGGGTTGTAACAAAAGTCAAAGAAATATTTTTTCAAGGTGCGATATGACTGTTGCCAATCTATAGAACCACACAAAACACCATTCCCACCTTGTCCCTGTGTGATGGCATAACAAGCATCGAAACAAATCTGGACCTTGGGAGCATGAGAAACACTCTGGTTTTTCCCAAGATAGATACCAATTTTTTTTTTTTATTGAAAAAGTTTTCAAATACAAATTTTTCCCCCTTTTTTCTCCCCCCTCCTCCCTAACCCCCCCTCACCACCCATCCCCCCCTGTGACTTCTTCACGACAAAAACCTAATTCATAACAGATTACATAATATTTTACCATCCCCTTACTCCCTCCTCTAAATACTGACCCTTACTTACTAAAAATATTATTAATATTGTTACTTCCCCCTTTTACCATACATTTCAAAAAAAAGCATTCTACTATAACATTGTATGATAACTTCTAATTTAGCATAATATTATTATAACTCCCAATTTAGCAATAATCTGCCCTTTTTCTCCTCCCCCAAACTTATATCTATATATTATTACAACATTTCAAAACAACCTTCCACTTTAAAACTATATAATAAATCCTACTTTAACATTTATTCTTTTGTGTATATTAATATAACATTTCAAAGCAGCCTTCCCCATAAATCCTAATTTAACATTTATTCAACTCTATCCATTTCCTCCACTCCCCTAAATATATCACTTAAACATCCCTTTTCTTAAACTAATCAATCAGTAAACTAACATATTTCCACCCACTTTCTTACAAAATTGCCATGCACAACAATTCTTAATATCTTTAATCCACTGCCCACTCTGCTAAATATATATATATGTATGTATGTATGTATGTATGTATGTATGTATGTATGTATGTATGTATATATTCCGTTATAAAAAAAAAAAAGACAATAACTTTAAATTTATAATCCATATAATATCTTCTTTGATGTCTTTCCACTGGATTGTTGAGTCCATCATCCATAATTGGGTAACATAGCATCCTGGTGCAACAGTTTGTTCAAAATCTTCAGTCATCATCTGCCCCCATCAGTAATGAATATCCTCATATATATATAAAAGTAAAAACAACCATCCGAGTGACATTATGATTATATTCCATATAGTTGTAATTGTGGCTTTCATCAGGATTATTAATTCCCATCATCCTAATGGGTAACAACCAGATCTTCTGCATGCCCCAGCGTAGCTCTCTTGCCTTATAGCTCAGAATAGTTATAATATATTTATCGATACAAGAAAGAAATCCAAAGTAGATAATTCAAATCCAACAATTTAAGGCTCTTTTCACATCCCAAAATTACGGCATTGCAGAGGTCTGTCACTGTCCTCAGGATAATATTGACCAATACTTCGCCTCCACTATCTTTTCACATATTCATTCATTTTTTTTTTTAAATCACTGGCTTCACTGTTGCTTAATTTAGAAATTTCTATTTTTATGAGACCTATTTCTTTTTTTCTTTTCTTTTTGTGGGTTTAATTTCCATCCTGTTTTCCTTTCTACTAGTTGTATATCAACTGATCGGTTTTCATTCTGCTTTATAAGTTGATCTTGTTGGTTTTGTTTTTGTATCTCATATTTCTTTTTTGCCAATTGTATGTCAGCTAATTGGTTTCCATACTTGTCTTTGACTTGATGAATCATCACATTGAAGTCAGATGCCACTTCTCTCATATTTGTAGATAATCCAGCTGGGGTATCTAAAGAATCCATAGGCAATTTGTCTACTGCAACCTCTGTAATTCGATGTTTTCCCTTTATTTCCAACTCCTTCTGCTTATCCTGTATTGTGCCTAAAGATGTTAAGTTCATTTTCAACATTTTTTGATAAAATTCTTCCGCTTTTTCAACAGTGTTTAGTTGGTATCTTTCTCCTTGATATCTCAATATTATACCAACTGGGGCATCCCACCTAAATGGAATATTTCTTTTTTTTAACTCAGTCACCAGAAAACCAAATTTCTTCCTTTCCGTTAACATCTTGGGGGGGAGCTCTTTGTAGATCCATATCTTTCTTCCATACAATTGCAAAGTAGAATTGAAGGAATTTTGCACAATATTATTCCTAATTTCTTTATCTGTAAAATAAATCACCACATCTCTAGGCAATTGCCTTTGCTTTGCAATCCAGGAGTTTATTCTATATACTCTGTCAATCCTACAAAACACTTCCTCAGGTTGAACCTTTAAAATCCCAGCCAGAATTTCAGAAGATATTTTCCTTAAATCATCTCTGTTATTTTCCTGCAAACCTCTCAGTCTAATCGCATATTCAGTAAAATTATATTGCATCTTTAAAACCTCTCTTTCAATCCGTTGTTGTATATTTTCTGCATTACAGGTCTTTTGTTCAGCCTCCATTTTAGGTTTTTCTTCTGAGCTATTGTCTTGAATGTTTGTCAAATCATTTTCAATTTTTTGTATTCTATTGTCCAAATTGTCCTCAATTTCTTCCACTTTAGACTCTAATAAGTTAGTATTTTCATCCAGCTTGATCATAAATTCTGCAAAGCCATTAGCCATTTTTATAATCTTTCGATCCAGAGTATCAAACTTTAATTGCACTAATTCTTTAATTTCCTGCTTAAATTTTTCAAAGTTCTGATTCACAATCTCATCCCTTCTTACAATCTCCTCCAAAAGAAATTCAATTATATTAAAATCAGTTTTCTGAGACTGGAGCTTTAAAACTTGTTCACGTAATTTATTAATGGGGGAATCCCCCCCCACTGCTTGTTTGTCCGGCTTTGCAAGCTTTAATGCCATATTTCCACACAGACAAACTATTTTAAAAAAAAGAAAAGAGAGGCAAAAGAGAAAAAAAAAAACTTCTTTCCAACCAAGATCAATATCAGATCTCCAGGAAGAGAAAAACACAAAAGTAGAGCTTTATTTTCAAGTGTAGCCAAAAGTATTTATTCCGCTACTTTGTATCTCAATAGGAAACGGAAGGACTCTCCCTTTCAGCCCCTTTTCAAGCCTCGGCAGTCGCCATTTTTAAAGATTCTTTTTTTTCCTTTTCCTTTTCCTTCTTCATTAACTATTGTAAAATAAGTAAAATACTTGCGCTTCAGGGTCACAGGTCCAGCTCATATCCTTTTTGATTGTTCTGTTAATTTTTGTAGGCTTGATCTTGTCGCCTAGCTCTGCATAAGCAGAGGTCTCCCAAAGCCCGGAGCAGCGGCAAGGAAAAAAGGGAACGTCATCTGCTTCGTCCCCAAAAGTAAAAGAAAAACTTTTGGGGCTATGCAGAGAGCTCTACCTGCCCCCGCCGGCTCTGTCTCCATTTCCACATGGAAATGGAGTTTTTTCGAGCCGCCTTTCAGATGTAAAGGCGGCTCTTTACAGACAATGGGGCGGCGATCCCAAGGGATCGTCTAGCGGCGGCAAGAAGCCAGATACCAATTTTTTTGTTACCTTGATATCCAGTGACCTCAATGTCCAGAATGAACTGGGACCCCTGGGTGTTAAAATATACGGGGCTTCTGTTATTGGGACAGATCTCATTAGGTAGTGGTGTTGTGGACACAGTGTGGTGTTTTTCTTACAATCATAATGGGAGTGATAGACCAGGGTATTTGTAACCTTGTTGCCATGGCGGGTGGTGACCAAACACTGCTCACACTGGGACTGGGAGAGTTTGGCTGTGGGTGTAAAAGTCCCTAGGATCAAAAACGTTAAGACAAGAGGTAGAGCCAAAATAGAGGTCAGAGCCATCTCTACCTTTTCCGAAGAATGTGCGGGGGAACCAGCAGCAGCAAAGCAGAAAAATAGCAAATATGACGAAAACAGCAAACCAAGTGTATTCAACGGGTGTCCAGTCTATCCAGTTCATTTAGGAGAGCAGGTTGACAGGGGAAGCTGGGGACCGGCAAAGTTTTAGCTTGGGTCCATCCAACTGTTAGAATTGCCAACTCTCAGCGGGCTTGTTGACATGCTTGACGCCAGATGTGTGAACCCATGCTTTGACACCTTCCACCTTTATGGCCGTTGGTGTGCTTAGAAGAACCTGACGGGGCGTGGACCACTTGGGTTCGGTGCAGGCAGGAGATAGTTCTTTAATTCTTACCCACTGCCCTGGTTCAGCCAGTGGTGGCACATCAGCAGCTGGAGGCAAAGTGGACTGGACCCGTTTATTGATAGAGGACAACACCTGTGCCAGATTATGTAAATATAGGGAGATATTTCTTTCCGCTGGAGTCTGGCAAGGCAGTGGCAACAAAGGATCTCCTGTACATCATTTCAAAAGGTGACAAACCCAATTTCCCTGAAGGCAAAGCCCTAATTCTGGCTGAGGCTAATAGTAGAACCTTAGGCCATGGGAGTTGGGTTTCCTGGCAGAGTTTGGACAACTGTGTTTTTAGAGTTCTATTCATTCTCCACTTTGGCTGAGGCCTGCGGCCTGTAACTCGAGTGAAGGTGCCAAGGGATGCCCAAGAACTTACTGACATTCTGGGTAACCTGTGAGGTGAAGTGCCTACCATTGTCAGACTCAAGGCCTCTTGGGACTTCAAATCTCAGAATGATTTCATCAACTAAGGCACCAGTGATGGCTAACCTTTTTGCCATAGTGTGCCAAAAGTGGGGGGGGGGGGTTTGCGCATGCCCATACCCATAATTCAATGCTCCCTGCCCCCCCACGCATGCACATGCGACCCCCCCCCACGACCCCCGCTTTTGGCACATGATGGCACGGTGGGACCAGAAGGCCTGTTTTTCGCCCTTCCCAGGCTCCAGAGGTTTTCTAGGAGCCTGGGGAGGGTGAAAACGGCCTCCCCCCCCCCGGAGGCCCTCCAGAAGCCGGAAACAGCCTGTTTCCTGACTTCCTGTGGGCCCCGAAGACCCAAAAATCAGTTGGCCAAGGCGCGCATGCACGCATACGCTAAGCTAGAGCAAAGCGTGCCATAGATTCGCCATCACGGAACTAAGGCATTCACCACCACTCCGGCTTTTTGGGTGGAAGTAGGGATGGCCTCTGGCCATCCAGTAAATAAATCCACAAATACAAGAAGGTTAGATTTGGCTCCCCATTTGGGGAGTTCAGTGAAATCTAATTGCCAGGCCTCCCCCGGGTATTGGGCAGTTCAGAGACAGCCAAGCGGAACCGGACTGCCCCCTCGGGGGTTATTCCTCTGGCAGAGTTCACATTGAGAAACAACAGTTTTACAAAGGCTACACAAGTTTGGATTGCAATAACGGGATGTTAGCCACTTCTGGAGAGGACGAAGACCACTGTGAGAGATACAATGAGGTCGGGCAAGTTTCCACGCCATTTGTTGAGGGAGTTGAATCCTGTTTTGGATGACCAACCACCCATCACACCACTTGCCTTCAGGGTCTAACTTATCCTTATCATCATATAGGGCGGGCAGGTGCTGTGTAAGGTCACAGGGAAGAAGAGCTAAGAGATTGAACTTTTCCAAACGGGTAGCTGGGCCCCACTCAGCAGCTTGGCGGGCCCAATGGTCAGCAGCCTGGTTTCCGCGAAAGATCTCACTGTGGTCTGTCTGGTGTCCTCGGCAGTGAGTGATAGCTAACTGAGATGGTTTTCTGACAGCCTTGACGAGTTCTTCTAGCAAAGGCTTCATTTTTAAACTTTTCCCATCAGCCCCTGTAAATCCTTCGGCCTTCCACAAAGCCCCATGGGCGTGCATGGCCAGAAAGGCATAGCAACTATCGGTGTAAATGTTAGTAGTCCAGTTGACAGGTGGCATGCTTCAATCAAGGCTAAAAGCTCAGCCGCTTGAGCGGACCAATGGGAGGGGAGTTGTCACAGAAGGAGGGGTCTGTCCTTAGAAACCACGGCCAGTCCTGTGTATCTTCCCATCTGTAACGAAAGAAGAGCCATCAGTCCAGAGTTGGGACTCAGGATTCTCAAAAGACTCAGTCCTAAGGTCCACACGGATGCCCACCACGGATTCTAAGACAGTTAAACAATCTGTCAAGCTTCAATGCTGTCTCAAAATAAATGACTTTCCAAACTGCCAATCTTTAAGGAAATTTTCTCTTTATTCGAGTACGGCAACCGGATCATGACTCTGCGCGGTCAGTACTGACCTTTGCCCCCCAATCCCTCCCTTTCCGATCCCCAATTCTCTGCTTCTCATTGGCTATCTTCCAAGTCACTCTCCTGATTTCTTTTCCTGTCAGTTCACAGGAATGTTCCCCCTCCCCTCTTCATCTCCAAGGAGATCGAAACTTCAAAGGGATTTAGCAGGCAAAAGTTCAAACTTCATCCTCCCTTTTCTATGTCAGCGCTGAGACGCTGACATCCGGCCCCTCTCCCTTCACTCTCCCGGTGAGGCCTGCGTGAGACAAACAACAAGTTTAGTACCTTACCCCGTCCGAGGGTGTGTCCCACCCCCTCCCGGCTTGTCCGGGTGATCTGCATGGAATTTAGCTATGAGGCGGTCAGCTTGAATGTTTGTGCTCTTCACCCAGGAAGCTTCTGACAAGGGGTAACCCTTCCACTTAATTAAGTATTGGAGGCGTCCTCTGTGCCACCTCGAATCAAGAATTTGCTGTACTTCATAGTGGGTTTGGCCTCCAACAATCAAGGGCCCTGAGGGATCACGTGGCACCGGCCTTAAAGTTGACCCTACCATAGGCTTCAGGAGGCTACTGTGAAAAACGGGGTGTATCCTCCCTAGTAACCGGGGCAACTGCAATTGTACTGTAACCGGGTTGATTATTTTTACTATTGGAAATGGTCCTATGAATTTCGGGCCCAGCTTTCTAGTCGGGAGTCTGAGTCTTAAATACTTGGTGGAGAGGTAGACCTTCTCCCCTACTTGGAACGGCCTCTGGGGGGCTCGGTGCTTATCTGCTTGTTTCTTATAAGACCGTGCCGCCTTGTCTAATGCCTTCTTGACGTTCTCCCAGGTTTCTTTCAGCATTGCCATCCATTCGGTCAAGCTAACTGAGGAAGGAGGCTCCCTTGGGTACTCTGGCATGGGGACGAAATCCATGCCGCTCACTATCTTAAATGGGGTTAGTCCTGTACTACTGTGGACAGCATTGTTATATGCGACCTCCGCAAACGATAAGAGGTCCACCCAGTTCGATTGTTGGTAGTCAACGTAGCACCTCAAGTACTGCTCTATCATGGCATTCAATCTCTCCGCCCCCCCATTGGTGCTTGGGTGAAACGCTGAGCTGAGGCCTTGGGATGATCCTATGGATCGAAGGAATTCCCTCCAGAACTTCGCGGTAAACTGGACACCTCGATCGGAGATAATTTTTCTGGGTACTCCGTGCAGGCGGTAGATGTGTTTTACGAACAGTTTGGCCAATTGGCAGGCTGAGGGTAGTCTGCTGCAGGGTATGAAATGTGCCTGTTTGGAGAATAAGTCTATTACAGTCCAGATCACTGTGTTTCTGCTGCTCCTCGGCAGTTCGACTATGAAGTCCATAGCAATCTCCTCCCATGGCCTTGACGGTTCAGCTACTGGCTGTAGCAGCCCCGGGGGCCTTCCTGGTCGGGTTTTCATCGTGGCACAGATGGTACAACTTTTTACATAGCTGTCTACGTCTTTTCTCATGTGGGGCCACCAGAACTGTCTCCGTGCTAAATGCAGAGTCTTTAGGAAACCAAAATGTCCCACTGGTTTGACGTCCTGGCTCCTCTTGAGGACCAAGGTGCGTAAGGTCTCTGGGACATAAAGTTTCGTCCCTCTCCATGCTAGGCCATCTCTCTTGGTCAGGAGATGTTGATTGTCTCAGAACCAGGGGTCCGCCAACGTTTCTGCCTTGAGCCTTGTCGTTAGGTCACTTGCTGGTTGCCCCTGCTGGTCTCGATGCTGCCATCTGGTGGTTACTGTTCTGATTCTGTGTTTGAAAAGGTGCTAGGATAATATATGAAAAAATAATATATGAAAACCAGCATGGTTTGGATTCTAGCAATGGTTTGTCTGAGGAGCTTGAGTCTACCCAAAGATATGCAGCGATCAACCTAAGGGAAGGAGCTCTTGAATCTTCTCTCCTCCTGCAATATCAAAATCCTGTTCTTAGCAGTGAAAATCTTATGTTTGTTCCTTTGTTCTTCAGTGGCTTAAGCCCAACAGATGGCAATGTGTGTAAAAAGAAGAAGAAACAGAAATGGAAGAAAGAAAAGGGGGAGCAATTTGATGTGGTCCAAGATCAATCCGCAAAGGTAAAAACACTTTTTCAGTAGGTTAGTATATTGAGCGCCCCTAAACTGCCATACACACATATGTGCATAGTGGAGCTTAATGCCTGTTGTATTTTATTTTGGGATGCATAACTAGGAGTGCTGAGAATCCAAGTTGAAGCTGCTTCTTTCAATTGGAGTGATCTTTTATCTGACTTGTCATGGCCTACCAACAGTGATATAAGTTCTTGGGAGAGAGTGTGATTCAATATGCTACATTTTTTGCTCTTGCTCAGCACAGGTAGATGTGGAAAGGGAGATCATACACATTTTATGTAATCTTTAAAGGAGAAAAGAAACAGGATATATCCCCCCCCCCAAAAAAAAGTTTAAAGTTCCTTAAAGGAGGAAAGGACAAATAATCAAGGTTGATGAGTCTATTAATTTTTCTGCTTTTGGTTCATATGGAGGTGAATTCATTGCCAGCAGAAAGGATGCAGGAAATTCAAAAAGCCATTGAGCTCTTCTCTGTCGGACAAGGGCCTGCCAAGACCATGGAAGAAGCCACCAAACGCAGTTATCAGTTCTGGGATACACAGCCAGTGCCCAAGTTAGGTATGTATGAAAAGAGAGTCTTTTCCCCTTTTTTCTGTTTTAAAGAAAAATGAAGCACATGTAAACTTGTGCAGGTAGTCCTCAACTTACAACTGGTTGGTTAATGACCATTCAAAATTACAATGGGCCCAAAACGGCCCATAAAGCACTTCTGGCCATCGTAAAATGTGCCATGCACATACCCCCTCCCTGGTCACATGACTGCATTTCAGGTCTTTGGCAACCGGCTTGCCTTAATGATCAGTTGCAGTGTCCTGCAGTCACATGACCACAATTTGCAACATTTTTTGCCAGTTTCCTGCATTTTTTGCTGGTTTTTGTCAAAAAATGCCCATTCAGAAGAATGGGTTTGCACTAAGGACCACAGCGTTTGCTTAACAACTGCAGTGATTCATTTAATGACCACCACAAAAATGGGTAAAACATGGGTGCCTTGACTTACAACCTTTAACAACTTGCAGTCATAAGTTGAGGACTTCCAGTACATCTCATGCCTTTTATTGCTGCCAGAGCACTGTCTATATTGAGAGGCAGGAGAGAAATCAAATTAGATGACAAGGGATACTGATCCAAGACCAGGAACTGATTAGAAGTAGACTGAAAACAAGAACAAAATGTGGGGACAAGGCTGTTTTAGCAATTTTTAGATCGGAGTTGCCCAAACAAAATGTAACAAAGAAAATTGTGAGCTTGGACAGAAGGACTATCTAGGCAAGTGTTGTGGCCCACCAGCAGCCAGCAGAGCTGGCAGCAGATTCAGACAGTGAGGAGGTTGGGGAGGAATGTGGGCCAGTCCTGGACTCTGGGGAAGGCTCAGATGAGGGCTCTGCATCAGAGGCAGAGAGGGGGCCAGGACCATCTGGTAGTTATGTGCTGCCTCCGGAGCCTCCGGAATCTGACATTAGCGAGGCAGAAGAACAGTGTGAGCCTGTTCCCAGTGCGCACATGTGCAGAGCTGCCAGAAGGCAAGAACAATTAAGAAAAAAAGGGCAACTCAGGAGTAAGGCTTGGAGATGATTGGCCCCTCCCATAAGACATAAAAGAGGAGCAAATGGACATGAGCCTTTGCAGGAAGCAATTAGTTCATATAGTCAATTCAAGCTCTGAGAAGTCTGTTTGACTCTGTGCTCCGTTTGGCCTTGCAAAACTAATTGACAATTAGGTCTCTGGCAGTGTTTCAAGGGAGATAAAGGTGGGTGCTTATCAACTTTACCCTGAAAGACTGTGTCAACTCAAGCAGACATCTGTCGGAATCTTCACAGACTGTTTGTGAATCATTACGGGCTGTGAATGACCATAATTTACAGCCGTCTCAATAAAAGAGGTTTTTTGGGACTAAGATTGTGATTTATGCTTTCTCAGGAAGCCTAGGTCAGAACAGCAAGGCTAGGAATGTTTCTGGGCAGTGAATTCTCACGTATGGAGGTAGCTTGCTCTCACATTTCTTTCCCTTCTCTCAGGTGAGGTAGTAAATGTTCATGGACCTGTTGAACCAGACAAGGACAACATCCGTCAGGAGCCCTACACCTTGCCTCTGGGCTTTATGTGGGATGCCCTGGACTTGGGGGATCGAGGTGCGGTGAGTATGGATGAGGCAGAACTAACCATCCTGAAAGTTGAACTTTCAAGCACTTTATTGATGATCCTATACAGGTAATCCTCGATTTACGACCACAACTAAGCCCAAAGTTTCTGTTGGTAAGCGAGACAGTTAAGTGAGCTTTGCCTCATTTTACAACCTTTTTTTGCCACAGTTGTTAAGTGAATCACTGCAGTTATGTTGGTAACACAGTTGTTAAGTGAATCTGGCTTCCCCATTGACTGCTTGTCAGATCACAAAAGGTGATCACATGACCCCGGGACACTGCAACTGTCATAAATATGAGTCAGTTGCCAAGCATCTGAACTTTGATCACGTGACCATGAGCATGCTGCAACCATAAGTGTGGAAAGCAGACAGACTTCTGGTTGACGTCGCAGCGAGAACGGCTGGAAAATAGCGGAGCTCCGCCGGGCTCTGTGAAATGCAGCCGTCAACTGCTTGCTGGGAGACCCTACGGGGTTAAGCCTCCCTGGAGGGGAGGTGAAGAAAGGAGAGGCGCTTCGTTGATCGCGAGGAAACCGCAATTTCCTCGCTGATCCGAAGAAAGATCTCCTGAACGGCAACAGGGACGATGGCCAATTTTGGTCAGTCACAAGCTGGGACACTAAGATCTTGTGCTGGAGCTGTGTGTGGACAGAGCAGTGAAACTGGGTGAGAAAATTTCCAACTGTTACCATAGAAAGTTACAATACCCTAAGAGCTTATAACAGAATAGAGAAGGAAAAAAAAGGAACATCTTTGAAAAATAATGAAAGGGTCATGGATGGATATTGAAAAGATGCAGCAGAAGGAGATAAAGGGTAAGACAGAGGGAACAATTAGTCTGTGCAAAAATGCTAGAAAGATATATAGGATTCCAAGAGAGAAACATAAAAGAATCACTAAAAAAATCAATAAATGATGAAATTCTAAAAAGGCTGATGTCAGGTTCCAGAACAACGCGAGACAAAACACTTCAAACAGGTTTGCTGTGAGAGTTCTTTATTCTGTGATCCGGCACGCTCTTGACAATCACCCGTGAAAGTGAAACATTGTCAGCGCTATTTGCGCTGTGCTCCCCACCACCTTTTGAAATCTCCCGCCTCCATTCCCAGCTCCACCCCGTGGCTCCGCCTTTAGTCCAACTTCCGCCTACCACCCCCCCTCCAGCTGACAATCAGTCTTGGTTTGTCAGTCCCGACAGCCTGTGATGTCGGTGACTCTGCTCTAAATGAGCACCCAGCCCTGAACATCAGCTGTCTGCTTCTCAGCTGTGAGGCAGCATCGAAAATGATGGCACCTGCAGCAGCAGCTCTGGTGCCAGTCCCTGGAATTCGCCGTGGAGAAAGTGGCAGGCAGCAGCCCAGAGAAATGGTTTCGGGCCCCAGGGAAGCACGCCGGTCTCACTGGTGGCCAGGATAGCAGCCATGTCGACGGCGGGTTCTGGGTGGCTAGGTGGGCGGGCTGGCAGTTTCCCCCTCCGGAATGGCAGCCCGGCGGATCGGAGCTGACATGCAGCCCCCCTACTACTATGCTGGCATCTGGAATGACAGAATGTGAGATTAAGTCGGTTATGGTGCTAATGTTCCAACCCCCGCTGGTTTGGCTGGGTGTTTCCTATGGAACCAGGCGATGAGCCATTCAGCGTTTACGTCCTGGCACGGTACCCAGGACGCTTCTGCAAGTGGGTATCCCTCCCATAGGACAAGGTATTGCAGACGGCCCCTATGCCAATGGGAATCCAATATCTCTGCTACCAGGAAATGACGTTGGTTCCCCACTATGATAGGAGGAGGGGGTTTAGGTGGTTTGACCCTTAATGGGGATGTCTTGACTGGACAGAGAAGGCTGCTGTGGAAAACGGGATGCGTCTTCCCCAATAAAGGCGGGAGCTGCAACCGTATCGCAACAGGATTTATGACCTTCACTACCGTAAACGGCCTTATATATTTGGGTGCAAATTTTTTGCAGGGCACCTTCAGGTTGAGATATTTAGTTGATAGGTATACCTTTTGGCCCACATGGAAAGGGGTCTGTGGCTGTCTCTTTTTGTCGGCTTGGGCTTTGTATTTTTGTTCTGTTTTCTTTAATGCCTCCCTGATTGTCTCCCAAACCCGCTTCAATTGAGATATCCATCCTTGCAATCCCAGGTCCTGCGCCTCAGGCTGGGGACACTCGGGTGTGGGAACAAACTCACGTCCTATAGCTACCTGGAAGGGAGTAAACCCGGTGCTGCTGTGGAGGGCGTTGTTATAGTCCACCTCAGCTAAGGGGAGCAAATCCGCCCAGTCGGTCTGCTGGTATTTAACATAGCACCGGAGGTATTGCTCCACCATCGCGTTAGTCCTCTCAGCCACTCCATTGGTAGCCGGGTGAAATGCTGAGCTGAGTCCCTGTGTTCAGCCTATCATGGTCAGGAATTTGCGCCAGACTCTGGTGGTGAATTTGACTCCTCTGTCCGATACAATTCTTTGCGGCACCCCGTGTAACCTGTACATATACGTGATAAGCATCTTAGCCAATTTGCGAGCGGACGGTAACCCCTCACAGGCCACAAAGTGGGCTTGTTTGGAGAATAGGTCGATGACAGTCCAAATCACCGTCCTTCTCTGGCTGGCTGGCAGATCCACAATGAAATCCATGGCTATCTCCTCCCATGGCCTGAGAGGAGATGCCACGGACTGGAGCAAGCCGGGGTTTTTTCCTGGTTGCTTCTTCATTCTGGTATATGTTACGCAACTGCGTACGTATTCCTCTACATCCTTTTTTCGTCGAGGCCACCAGAACTGATGATTGGTTAGATGTAATGTTTTTAGAAAACCAAAGTGGCCAGCAGACTGGATGTCATGACATCGTCGCAGTACCTCCACCCGGAGGCCGCTGGGTACATATACCTTTGAACCTTTCCAGGCCAACCCAGCCCTCTGACTAAGGGTGTTCCAATTGGCCTGGAACCACTCATCAGTCCGAAGAGCTCTTTGTATGTCTCGGGTTATCTCGGTCGTTTGACTTCTCACCCAGGTGGTGCCCGCCACCTGTTCGGCTGGACGACCTGCGACTGCTGATGCCAGGATGATGGCCTGTACAACCTCCTCACGGTCGCTGTCGTACTAGGGCATATGGGATAGGGCATCTGCCAGGAAGTTCCTTCCACCAGGTATATATTTCATCCGAAAATTAAATTGTCTGAAATATAACACCCACCTAACCTGCTTAGGCGACAGTTTACGGGGGTTTGGAGGGCCTCCATATTTTTATGATCCGTCCATACCTCGAAGGGCAAACCCCCCCCCCCCCCAAGCAGGTGTCTCCACGTCAGCAAAGCCCACCGAACCGCAAATGCCTTCTTCTCCCAGATGGCCCATTTGTGTATGGTTTTGTTCAACATGCGGGAGGTGTAGGCACATGGTTGCAAGTTTCCTTTTTCATTTGTTTGCAAGTGAACCGCCACCACAGATACGTTGCTGGCTCCGGTGCCAGTCCCTGGGATTCGCCACAGAGAAAGTGGCAGGCAGCAGCCCAGAGAAACGGTATCAGGCCCCAGGGAAGCATGCCGGTCTCACTGGTGGCCAGGATAGCAGCGGCCATGTTGGCGGCGGGTTCTGGGTGGCTAGGCTGGTGGGCTGGTGGTCTCCCCCTCCAGAATGGTAGCCTGGCGGATTGGAGCTGACAGCTGAGAGATGATGGATAGAGATATAATATTTTGTAATATAATAACAATAGAAATAAGTGGAAAGTTTAAACTGGGAAAATCGTAGTACCATGTTTCCCCGAAAATAAGACATCCCCTGATAATAAGCCTAATTGGGCTTTTCAGCACATGCGCTAAAATAACCCCGCCCGAAAATAAGCCCCCCCCCCAAACTACTTAAACGCATGCACAGCTGGTCCCCGCCATTTCCTCTGGTTGCTTGCCACGCAAAAAACACGAGGTGAGGCGAGGCTGGAGGGGGAGGAAAGGGAGGGGGGAACATGCCCCACGCACCCCACACGCCCTTACCGTACCTACCACTAACGCTGATGGCCACCACAAAAAGAGCGGTAGGCCCAGCGACATGCCTCGCGCCCCACTCCTTACCTACCGCCGCCTCCAGCAAAAATGAGAGAGAGAATGAGGAGAGAGAAAGGAAAGAAGAGAGGGAGAGGAAAAAGAGAGAAACATAAATGAGAGGTAGGGAGGGAGAGAGAAAGGAAAGAAAAAGAGAGAAAGGAAAAGAGAGACAGAGAGAGGAAAAAGAGAATCAAATGAGAGAGAGAATGGGGAGAGAGGAAACGAAAGAAAAGAAAAAGAAAAGAGGGAGAGGAAAAAGAGAAACAAATGAGAGGGAGGGAGGGAGAGAGGAAAGAAAGAAGGAAAAGGAAGAGAAAGAAAGGAAGAAAAAGAGGGAGAGGAAAAAGAAGTTCAATCAAACTTCTCGAACTCGCACGGTTTTTTTTACAGTACAACATGTTTCCCTGCACACAATGGCAAGACACATGACGGAGCTGGAAGGCAGGTAAGACGCACGTCTCGTGTCTCCCCGGCCCCACCCTTCCCCACCTGCCACCCCCAAATTGCATCTAATTTGGGCAGGGGCAGGAAGCCCTACCATGCCCGGCGAAGGGGGGAGAAGAGATGGCAAGAGGACCCCCGTCTCACTCCATGCATCTCGCTTCTCCCCCGCCCACCTGCCACCTCCCTCAATAAAGAGCCAGGCGCTGTGAAAAAGGGAGCTGGGTGCGCGTGGGATTTGGGTGTCTGGGGCTGCCGGGGGCTGCCTGGTGGAGAAGCGGGAGCGGGGCAGGAGTTTGCAGGCGAGGGGGATGGATGGATGGACAGATGGGAGGTGGGCGAGCACCAAGAACACCGGGGAGATTCCCACCTTTGGTTGCCCTGGTGAACATCTGACAAGTGGCTGTGTTGCTCTGCCGCAGTAGCCATGAGGTGACCACGCTCGCTGCCTCCTGCACCTTCCAAATAATAAGATCCCCTCCAAAATAATAAGATAATAAGGCCAAGCCCTTATTTCGGGGTTCAAAAAAATATAAGACAGGGTCTTTTTTGGGGGGAAACACGGTATATATATATAGACATATAATGGAATTTATTATAAATACAGATATGTTAAGATTAGGAGGTGGAAGACTAGGATTAGGTATATCTTAAAGGTATTATTATGATCAACCAGATGTAAAAAATATATTGGAAAATATAGTTTTTAAGGACTATAAATTCAGGGGACTTAGAGAGATAATCTTGGGACTGATTAAATTTTGACAACTGGTTTTATTGGTATTTATAAAAAGATGAGATATTGAAAATGTGGTGGAACACTGAATGATAAATTGGGAAAATATTAGTGTAATATCGATCGATACATAAAAATATATTATAATGACATTAAGGCTAGAAGTTGGAAGATAAAAATTCTGTATATGTAATTGTATTATTACTGTGAGCACTGTGAAAAATATGTCAACCCAGTCATTACACTGTCCACAAATGTTGGTTGTTAAAAAAAACTGTAAATAAAACATACAAAAAAAAAGTGTGAAAAACAGTGATGTCACTTTTTTCAGTGTAACTTCAAATTGTCACTAAATGAACTGTTGTAAATTGAGGACTACCTGTGCTGTGCTGCGGCCTAGCTAGCTGCCACCACCACCACCGTCCCCATCTTCCAGCTTGCCTGGCTTGCTTCACCGCCATGACTCCATCCCACGCGGTGCTGCGGCCTAGCTAGCTTCCCCCCCATCCTCGTCCCTGGAGCTTGCCTGGCTTGTTTCGCCGTTCACCTCGGCCGGTCAGGGAACGCACCATTCCCTGGCTCTGGCCTTGCCCTGTAGCCTCCGCCCACTCGCTGTTCCCCTTGGCCGGGTTGGGGAATGCACCAGTTCCCTGCTCTGGCCTTGCCCCGGGCCTCCGCCTGCATGCTGCCGCCCCCCCCCCCGGCCTCAAACTACGCCCCCCTGGGCCGAAGCAATTTATTCAGCCTGCGGCCTGCCGCGCTAAGCCGAAGGGCCGCGGGGAGGTGGCGTGGGTGCAGGAGGGCCGAAGCGGTTTGGGAATGGACCAGATGGTTCTTCTTACCTGTAAGAAGTCCCATCCAGAAAGCGCTGCAGCAGAGATCTTGCAGCCGCTTCTTCTGTCCCTTGCCGAGCCTCGGTCACTCACGGAGTCGCTCCATGTGCTCTCCAGGTTGGCAGCTGCTTCTCTCCACTGCTGCTCTTGGTGGGAGAGCGTCTTGTGCAATTTAGCAGCTGTGAGTTGCCACTTTCCTCTAAGTCCCATCCGGAAAGCGCTGTGGCACAGTGAAGCAGCAGCCATGTTGAATGCTGTTTCTCTCAGCCGCAGTGCTTTCCGAATGGGACTTAGAGGAAAGCGGCGGCTCACAGCTGCTAAATTGCACAAGACGCTCTCCCAGCAGTGCGGAGAAAATCAGCTGCTGCCCCGGAGAGCAGAGATGGAGGGGAGCAGGCCCCGAAAGACTGCTTGGCCAAGCCTCGCCGCGTGTTGGAAGCCGTGTGTGTGTGTGCATGTGCACGCACACATTTTTGCTGAACGGGTGGTGAAATTATTTGAAACCCACCACTGTATTGCTTCACTATTAGGAAACAAATCAGAAAAGAATGATTTGCTAAAAACCCATTGACAGAAGCAAAATTATACTTTCCCATAACCATATTTAACCCCACCTTACTGTGTGGGCTGTTTTCCCCACAGTGAAGCTCTAATAATCAGCAGGTGCCCTGTTGGAAGTTGCTATTCTCTTAATAGAGAAAGCTTTGCTTCCTTAAGCAGATCATGCTTCTCCTTTTTGCTTTCTTTAGCTGAAGGAACTGTATACTCTCCTGAATGAAAACTATGTGGAAGATGATGACAACATGTTTAGGTTTGATTATTCTCCTGAATTTCTCCTGTGGTGAGTTACAGTTTTTCCTGAATATCTCAGAGGTGTCTGTCTATTTTTCTTTCTTCTTGTCCAGAAGCCCAATAAAGATAATCTACTTCCTTTCAACAAATGCAACACAGAGGTTTTCTTCAAGTGCTGAGGAATGGATTTATTGTGTCCATCTTGGCAGGTTTAAATTGCTGCTACCTACTCCTTAAAACCCTTTTTGTCAAAAGACTGCCCCTTTTGTAGGAGATAGGATGATCTTTCTTACCTGCATTAGGCAAGCCTCTTTTTACCTTCCTGAATAGTTGGCATATAAGAGGGAATTCTGATTCACAGGTTGCAATGCTACTTCTAGCCAAGTATTTTAGTTCAATGTGCTACACATGCATAATTTGAAAGGAAAACATTGGAAAAATAAGGAACAGACAATTCATAGTATTTCAAATAAAGATCTGAAAACCATGATGGGATCCTGCTTTGGGGTTCCTTGTATGCAGTGAATGGGGGGCTAAGTTTCTTCCAGGTAAACATTTGACAACTCAGCCATTTCCTTCTTTGGCATGAAAATACATTTCAAGGTTTAAGTGATAGTATCAGATCCTGCCAATAAGGTGGCCCTACTTTAGACAGGGACATCCTAAGCTTGTTATTAGTACAGGTGAAACTCGAAAAATTAGAATATCATGCAAAAGTTCATTTATTTCAGTAATGCAACTTAAAAGGTAAAACTAATATATGAGATAGACTCATTACATGCAAAGCGAGATAGTTCAAGCCTTGATTTGTCATAATTTTGATGATTATGGCTTACAGCTCATGAAAACCCCAAATTCACAATCTCAGAAAATTAGAATATTGTGAAAAGGTTTAATATTCTAGGCTCAAAGTGTCCCACTCTAATCAGCTAATTAAGCCATAACACCTGCAAAGGGTTCATGAGCCTTTAAATGGTCTCTCAGTCTGGTTCAGTAGGAATCACAATCATGGGAAAGACTGCTGACCTGACAGTTGTGCAGAAAACCATCATTGACACCCTCCATAAGGAGGGAAAGCCTCAAAAGGTAATTACAAAAGAAGTTGGATGTTCCCAAAGTGCTGTATCAAAGCACATTAATAGAAAGTTATGTGGAAGGGAAAAGTGTGGAAGAAAAGGGTGCACAAGCAGCAGGGATGACCGCAGCCTGGAGAGGATTGTCAGGAAAAGGCCATTCAAAAGTGTTGGGGACTTTCACAAGGAGTGGACTGAGGCTGGAGTCAGTGCATCAAGAGCCACCACACACAGACGGATCCTGGACATGGGCTTCAAATGTCGTATTCCTCTTGTCAAGCCGCTCCTGAACAACAAACAACGTCAGAAGCGTCTTACTTGGTCTAAAGACAAAAAGAACTGGTCTGTTGCTCAGTGGTCCAAAGTCCTCTTTTCTGATGAGAGCAACTTTTGCATCTCATTTGGAAACCAAGGACCCAGAGTCTGGAGGAAGAATGGAGAGGCACACACTACAAGATGCTTGAAGTCCAGTGTGAAGTTTCCACAGTCTGTGTTGATTTGGGGAGCCATGTCATCTGCTGGTGTTGGTCCACTGTGCTTGACAATGCAGCCGTCTACAGGAGATTTTGGAGCACTTCATGCTTCCTTCCACAGAGGAGCTTTATGGGGATGCTGACTTCATTTTCCAGCAGGACTTGGCACCTGCCCACACTGCCAAAAGTACCAAAACCTGGTTCAATGACCATGGGATTACTGTGCTTGATTGGCCAGCAAACTCGCCTGACCTGAACCCCATAGAGAATCTATGGGGCATTGCCAAGAGAAAGATGAGAGACATGAGACCGAACAATGCAGAAGAGCTGAAGGCCGCTATTGAAGCATCCTGGTCTTCCATAACACCTCAGCAGTGCCACAGGCT
This sequence comes from Pituophis catenifer annectens, assembly GCF_029215685.1. Lineage (NCBI taxonomy): Eukaryota > Metazoa > Chordata > Lepidosauria > Squamata > Colubridae > Pituophis > Pituophis catenifer. The sequence continues at coordinate 22,106,368 of NW_027256885.1, forward strand.
GATAGCATCCATGCCACGCCGCATTGAGGCAGTAATTGATGCAAAAGGGGCCCAAACCAAGTACTGAGTACATATGCATGCTTATACTTTTCAGAGGTCCGATATTGTTCTATGTACAATCCTTGTTTTATTGATTTCATGTAATATTCTAATTTTCTGAGATTGTGAATTTGGGGTTTTCATGAGCTGTAAGCCATAATCATCAAAATTATGACAAATCAAGGCTTGAACTATCTCGCTTTGCATGTAATGAGTCTATCTCATATATTAGTTTATGAAAAACTAAGTTGCATTACTGAAATAAATGAACTTTTGCACGATATTCTAATTTTTCGAGTTTCACCTGTATATGTAAATCAGAGCTGGTCAGAAGTAAAACAAAAGTAAATGTAAGCTTTCTTTATTGTTCAAACACAGACTTCTTTCAGACAAGGTAATCCATATTGGCAGCTGTCTTAGGGCCAAGTGGCTTGTTTGTTAGCATACCTGTATGGATATATGACTTAGGGTGGGTCTCATTGAACTGGAAAGACATTGACTCAAAATAGCTATTGGAATAAGACCTTGTGTTAGCAGTGCATTTGATCTCTCATCTGAGTACCCTTGGCATTCAATAGTTTGGGACTTTCTCCAGCCAAGTGAATGGATTGGTGAAGGAGGAGTAAAACAGCTTGTCCTTCTTACTCCAGTTCACTCAACTTTATTTTTGGCTGTGGAGGAAGAAAAGTTCTTTTCTCTGCTGTAGAAAAGCATCTTTCTTTCACCAGCCTCTTTGGCTTTCATGTTATTATTATTATTATTATTAGTTCAATTTATATGCCGCCTTTCTCTGGAGACTCAGGGCGGCTTACAATGCATTTAAAAAAAACCATTATAAACACATTTAAAAATTAAAACATTAAAACCCATTCACACCATTCATGGCCGGATCTCACAAGATCGCAACAGCGAGCTCAACGGCCCCAGGCCTGCCAGAAAAGCCAGGTCTTCACCGCTTTTCGGAAGGCCAATAGGGTGTGGGTGGTCCGGACCTCAGGAGGTAACTGGTTCCAGAGAGCTGGGGCAGCCACAGAGAAGGCCCTCCCCCGCGGGCCCGCCAGCCGGCATTGTTTAGCTGACAGGACCCGGAGGAGACCAACTCTGTGGGATCTTACCGGTCACTGGGAGCTATGTTGAGCCCTTGAGCAAGAGGCTGCCCCGTCTCTGAAACTGAATTGATTTATCCTGAAGAAAAAGCAGTTTTCTGTTTATCTCTTGCAAGTGCCATGCAATTTTAGCCTACAGTTCATTTTATACACTTGCTTTTAACTCATTTAAGAAATCCTTATGAATGAAAAGCAGGCAAGTGAAACACTTTATTGACAGGGAAGTTTGTAATGTCATTCTTTAAATACCTAAAGTTTCTCTTTCCTATGAGATTCACACATTAAATTTTCTTTGTCTCCCTTATGCTGGCATAGCTCCATCCTCTGGCCATTGCAAATGCCTTGTGTTAAATGGTGACATGCTGTAGGTCCTTGAATCAAAAACATTTTATTTTACAACATTGTGGATTTTCTCCAGGGCTTTGCGTCCTCCGGGCTGGCTTCCCCAATGGCACTGTGGTGTCAGGGTCATCTCAAGCAAGAAGTTGGTTGGCTTCATTAGTGCTATTCCAGCTGCTATCCACATATATGAAACGTAAGTCAAGTCACACTTTTCTGTTTATACCCTTTCCTTTCCTTTCCTTTCCTTTCCTTTTCCTTTCCTTTCCTTTCCTTTCCTTTCCTTTCCTTTCCTTTCCTTTCCTTTCCTTTCCTTTCCTTTCCTTTCCTTTCCTTTCCTCCTTCCCTTTCCCCTTCCCCTTCCCCTTTCCTCTTGGAACTAAACAAAAAAGTAGACTCACATTGTATTCTTTCAAATCAGGAACTCTGCACTTTTGTACGGTGCTTTTTAATTTCTTGTTGCATGTAGCTATGTGGAATAAATAAGCAAGACTTTGTGGAAGGCTTGAATCCCAAGTCCTCTCATTTTAAAAGTCATGTAAACGTTTGGTGACATAAACATCCTGATAGACAGCATCACCACCAGATGGATTCTTAACTGGCTGACCAACAGCACTCAACTTGTAGTCCTTAATGGAACTACATCTACATGGAGGGAAGTAAGCAGTGGGGTACCCCAAGGCTCTGTCTTAGGTCCAGTACCCTTCAATATCTTCATAAACAATTTAGATGAGGGAATAGAATGGGAACTCATCAAATTTGCAGAGGACACCAACCTGGTGGGAATAACCAATACTTTAGAAGATAGGCTCAAGATCCAGAAGGATCTCAAGAGATTTGAACACTGGGCCCTATCTAACAAAATGAAATTCAGTGGTGAGAAAAGTAAGGTTTTACACTTAGGCAACAAAAACCAAATGCACAGGCATAGAATAGGTGGAACCTGGCTCAATAGCAGTAACTGTGAGAGGGATCTAGGAATCCTAGTGGACAACCACTTAAATGTGAGCCAGTAGTGTTACTTAGTAAGTAGTCTTAGGCTGCATTAACAGAGGGATTGAATCAAGATCATGTGTAGTGTTAGTACCAGTTTATAATGCCTTGGTAAGACCACACTTGGAATATTTATTTATTTATTGGTTCGATTTATATGCCGCCCTTCTCCGGAGACTCAGGGCGGCTTACAATGCGTTAAGCAATAGCCTTCATACTTTTGTATATACCTGCTTAGTAGGGCTTTCGCCCCTCCCCCCCAAAGCGGTGTTCTTTTTTATACAAAGTCAGCTTATTGCCCCCACAAACCAGGTCCTCATTTTACCTACCTTAGAAAGGATGGAAGGCTGAGTCAACCTTGAGCCTGGTGAGATTTGAACTTGCAGTAATTGCAGGCAGCTGGTGTTACTTAACAGCACTTTAGTCTGCTGTGCCACCAAGGCTCTTAATATTGCATCCAGTTTTGGTTGCCACAATAAAAGAAAGGTGTTGAGACTCTGGAAAGAGTGCAGAGAAAAGCAACAAACATGATTAGGGGACTGGAGGCTAAAACATATGAAGAACGGTTGCAGGAATTGGATATGTCTAGTCTAGTGAAGAGAAGGATGAGGGGTGACATGACAGCAGTGTTCCAATATTTGAGGGGCTGCCACAAAGAAGAGGGGGTCAACCTATTCTCCAAAGCACCTGAGGGCAGGGCAAGAAGCAATGGATGGAAAGTTATCAAAGAGCGATCCAACATAGAAATGAGAAATTTCCTGACAGAACAATTAATCAATGGAACAGCATGCCTCCAGAAGTTGTGGGTACTCCATCACTAGAGGTTTTGAAGAAGAGATTGGACAGCTATTTGTCTGAAATGGTATAGGGTCTCCTGCTTGGACAGGGTTGGACTAGAAGACCTCCAAGGTCCCTTCCAACTCTGTTATTCTGTTATTGTAGAGAGAGAAAGCATGTTTTAGGTTCTTAGCTAGAGAGAAGAAAAAGATGTGGCCTTGGCAATTACAGAAATTAGACTTAAAGCCTAGGCAGGCAAGCATCTTTTTTTGTAGTTTTCCAGATTTCTTTCCAAATTGTGACAGACAGCAGTGAGCAATGAGTAATGGTTTCCCGTCTTCCTTTAAAGGAAAAAGAAGATGGTAGAAATAAACTTCCTTTGTGTGCACAAGAAACTGCGTTCCAAGAGGGTGGCACCTGTTCTGATACGGGAGATCACCCGACGGGTCCACTTGGAAGGGGTTTTCCAGGCAGTATACACAGCTGGTGTAGTTCTACCAAAGCCTGTTGGGACATGCAGGTAGGTATCAATTACTAGGGTTTCTTTCCTTTTCTACTTTACTTCCCTGTGTGTTATACTTTTGTTTACCTAAAGTAAAATCCCCATCTTTTAGATGCACCCTTTACTTTAAAAATGAATGGAAAACTAGTCCTCAAGCCTGAAAAGGGAATTGTTGATCAAGAGAGGACACTATTGAGCTGATGAATCCTTAAATATTGCAAGCAAACTGGAGTCACACTACATTTTTAGGCATAGGTTTTCAGAACTGAAGTAGAAAGTGGAGGTTTTTGGCCTGGCTGGTTAACTAATTATTTTAGCTGTGAGAACAAACCAGAGTGTATTTGGAAGCTATACAGAACAAATAAAACTGCAGTTGTTTAAGCCAGTGATTCTCAGTGGCACACCAGTTAATGGGGGTCAGGGTTAAAGTTTGCTTTGAAAGCTTAAAACTCCAATTTTGTTTCTGCCTCAGTGAGTTAGGCATAGAGGTTCAATCTTAATTCTCTCATCTCTCTGCCAGTATGGACAGACAGATTCATTGTATGGAAGAGAGGGAGGGGGTACCAGGTTTTCTGATGCTGTATGTTTTGCAGTGGATGGATACAGATAAATGCTAGATATATTACTATTGCTAAGAAAGTAGGTTTTACTTGTAAAGTCCTGAGTGATTGGACAAAGGAATATGAGATGCTGGAAGGAAACATGCTTTAGACTGACAGTTGCTCATTGTTCTTGGAGATTGAGAAAATATATACTTTCCCTTCTGAATATAAGAGTAAAATATAGTTCAGATAATGAGTTAAGCCTTGTTGATAGATTTCAAATTACCCCCCTTGAGGAAGAATAGCATATGAATGGGATGAGTAACCTGGGATGTTGTTTTTTTAAAACAGGTATTGGCATCGGTCACTGAATCCACGCAAGCTGATTGAAGTCAAATTTTCCCACCTCAGTAGGAACATGACTATGCAACGCACCGTGAAGCTTTATCGGCTTCCTGAGGTGTGTGATTATGGACAGGGACGCTACCTCAAAGGGTCCTTTTAATAACAGATGCTCAGGCAGAGATGAAAAAGTGTTCCATCTTTCTGCCCATCTTTATCTCTGGTAGTTTTAGGTTTCGCTTATCCTCCAAACTTAGTTTCTAAGGGTCTCACTCAGGATTAAAAAAACAACAATCAAAACTAATTGGGGGAATATTTCATGAGCTCTATTTATGCTACACTTTCAGTGTTGAAAAGATTTTGGCCTGTGTATTTCATGCCAGGACGGTCTTGTGTTTGTGTTCTCCTGGCTTGCTACATGTTCTGCTCTCCACTTTAGAAGTTCCAGAAATTATCTAAAAAGACATTCACAAAGCATGGCAGAGCAAACTATTGTGTGCGTCAAAATAGCTATATCCCACAAGAAATAACCGAAATAAATAGTTCCTATGGAGCCAGTGTCAGTCTGAAGGAAAGATTAACTGATGCACAGTATCTCTACATAAGGCTTTATTTTGACTTTCCCATTCTATTCATCCTCTTCTAGGAGGAGGGAGTTTACCATATCTCTATCAGATGTGACTAGATAATTTTAGTTATTCCTAGTGTAGAATCTTCTCAGATATTACTGTTTAATTCGTGTCTGGATAAAATATTCTGTTTGCAATACTGGCAAATATCTGTAGCTCAGATGTAGGATGAGAGTGAAGGTTCATTCTCCCTGGAGCTGGATCGAGAAAATCCAGGATGGGTGTTGCTCTGTTCTTCTTCTGCCTGGAGACTGAGCACATGATCATAATTTGCATGTGTAGTCCCTCCTTCCTCGCCTGCTGCTTCCCCAGTTAGGCTCAGTCTTCAGCACAGAGAGACGTGTTTGAACGAGTGGCTTCGCCTTTCATTCTGTGATCATCTAAGTGTGAGCTTTGGAAGAGATTTATTATTGTAATTGTGAGGATCGCTTTTGCGATCAGGCTGCTAGCTGGTCTGCTGGCTAGCGACCTTGTGCTGGCTTTTCTACAGCCGAGGTCCCCGCCAGCCGCAGTTAGCGGTAGGGCATTTGTAGGCCAGCTTCTGTTTAAGCTGGGGCCCAGGCATTCCCGCTGGAGGGCGGAAGGGGAACCAGTCCCTGCCCAGTTCATCTGGGCACGCTGTAAAGCGGCTAGAGTGCACGGGAGCGCGATTTAGAGCCGCGGCAGCTTCAGCACTTTGTGGGCCGGCTTGCCTTTGTTGGGGTGGAAAATGGCGTCTCACACACCTTCCACCAGCCAACAGGCCCAGAAAGGGGACAAGAGGGCTTGCCCTACAACCTCCCTGGGTCAGAGGCATGGGGCCTCTAGCCAGAGGGCTGCAGCAAAGGGGGCAACAACCAGGAGCCAGGCAGCCACTTCAAGTGGCAAGAGGGGCTCCAAATCGGCCGAAAAAGATGCAGAACGTCATCAAAAGGCCTTGGAAAAGGAGTTGGCCAAGCTCCAGAAGGCTGTTGTGACTCTGACCCCTGAGCCCGTCTTATCGGAGGGAGAAGGCTCTGAAAGTGAAGGAGAGGAGTTGGCCAGGCCTCCCTCTCCAGGACCCTCCTCTCTGGCAATGCCTCAGGTGTCTCCCAAAGGAGAAGAGATTGGCCAGGAGCCAGGTATCGCCGAGCAGTCGCAGTCGGACAGTGACGGAGGTAAGTCTTGGCTGGATCCACGCCAGCATCGGAGAGACAAGCGCACACAGCAGAAAAGGAGGCGTGCCAGTGATTAAGCTGAGTCACTGGACCACACCCCACAGGGGATAAAAGGGGGTGTGGTGGCCATTCAGGCTCTGTGACAGACAAAACTAAACAACTAGCAAGTCACATTGTATCTCTGAAACTACGTTATCTGCCTGCCTTGGATTTAATACGGACTGGACTTGACAATTCTGTGGCTTTGTGTATTTGTTTTGGTTCTCTGTGAGTAAAGTTCTTGGCAAGCAGCTACTGGGTTGCTGCCAATCCTGTTATCGAAGGAATTTATTGTCTGCAAGTTTTATTTAACTCCTGGCTGACTGTTTGTGTGCGTGTGTGAGATGGGGACAGAACAAAGGCTAAAAAGAGCCAGGAGCGAAGTGACACCCCCCCCCCCAGAGGAGGAGCGGAACTTTCCTGCCCTCAAGGAGATGAGTCATTGGAGCCTATTAATGATCCGGCTCCTTTGCAAACAGCCTCTTACAGTTCCTGGTCACCAGATGGCGCCAGGGAGCCGTCTTCTCCAACCTTAGGAGAGGTTCTGGATAGAGCGGAAGCTTTTGCATTTGTAAACCCCAGTTTGCCTGCAGCAAGTTTTGCAGAGCCACGCCCGCATACCACTTCAGGGCCTGCAGCTTCCTTTACTCCGATGGCAGCGGGGATCCGCCCACAGGAGGAAACTGGGTCAGCAGTTCCTGATAATTTGCAGCAACTGATTTCTCAGTTTCTATACCCAAGGTATAGCCATAGGCTTGCAGCAAAGGAATCAATCTTCTCCAGGGGTTCTTTCCCATTAGCATCCATTATTGCAGCCTGTACATCAGGAGACTTGGATGGGTCCTCAGAGTCTCCCATCTGTGGCCCACTCTATCAGAAGTGGTGACTCCTCAGCTGAGGAGGAGGATTTTATGGCCTTTTCTGAAGATGAGGGGATAGATACAGAACCTTCCCCCTTTACAGGCCTTTTCAAACCAGACCTGTTCAAACCATTGCTTCGTAAGGCCAAGTCCATTACGAATTTGAAATCTGAGGCTGTTCCTGCCCCTGCCCCTAGCCCAGGGGGTTCTGGTCATGGGCTCTTTACAGAGCCTGCAGTTGAGGCTGAGGTGGTGCCATCACCCAAATTATTATTGGACGTTGTCCATCGTCAATGGAGCAACCCTGGAGCAGGGCTTCCTCCATCTAGAGCAGAAAAGAAGCTCTATAATGTGGCTCCAGATCTGTCTGAAATTCTACAGGTACCCACAGTGGATAAGCCGGTGGCAGCGTTGACATCGGTTGCCCTTATTCCAACTGATGCAATAGATTGCTTGAGACCTGATGACAAGAAAGCTGAATTGTCGTTATGCAAGGCCCATCAGGCGGTTGCCTGGGCAGTGAAGGCTGCCACCTCGGCTTCATATTTCAATCGTGCTTCACTGCTCTGGCTTCGCCAAATGCAGGACCGCATTCCACCGGAAGATGTGAGGGTACACCAAGATATTAATAAATTAATAGCTGCTGCTGAGTTTTCAGCGGATGCGACATTGAATGCGGCCAAATTCGCCTCACGGGCCATAGCATCTTCAATTACTACCTGTCGCCTGTTTTGGCTTAAGCACTGGCAGGCTGACAACAAAAACAAATGGAAATTGGCTTCAGCTCCCTTTACGGGCAACAAATTATTTGGAGAAGTTCTGGACCCTATCCTGGTTGAGACCAGAGGCAAAGGTAAGGCCTTGCCTTCATTCTACAGGAGGGGGGACCGCCGGCCATCTCCATATTATAGGAGGCAGTCCTTTCGGACCCCTGACCAGGGTTCCGACTGTCAGCAGTTTCAACGGCCATACCCTAGTCGCCAGGACAGACAGCCTGATAGGTCAGACTTCAGGAGTCGCCAAATATCTCAGGGCAAACGGCACTTTCGAGGAGCAGGAAGTCGCCCTTATTGACGTTCAAAGTGACTGCAGGGCTGCGCCACCTATTGGTGGAAGGCTCAGCCTCCACGCCCATCAGTGGGAGGCCACAACTTCAGACAAATGGGTACTCACCACGGTGAGTTCAGGTTTGGCTCTGGAGTTCCTCTCCGCCCCCGAAATTCTTTATAAGATGTCCCAGGTCCAGGGACGCATCCAAAAGAAGCCTGATGGAGACAGCCATCCAGCATTTGCTGGATATCCAGGCCATCGAACCAGTTCCCCTGGATCAACGGGGGCAAGGGTTCTATTCGATCCTATTTGTGATCCAAAAGTCTTCAGGGGGTGCAGGGCAATTCTGGATTTGAAATGTCTCAACCGGTGCCTAGAGTTCAAGAAGTTCAAGATGCAGTCACTCAAATCAGTATTGGACAGTACACACGAGGGTGACTTCCTCACCTCAATAGACTTAACAGAAGCTTACCTTCATGTTTCAATCAGGGCTGCGCAGAGGCAGTTCCTTCGCTTTGCCTATTCAGACAATCATTACCAATACAGAGCCATGCCATTCGGCCTCTCATCAGCACCGAGAGCCTTCACCAAGATTTTGGCGGTTCTGGCAGCCCACCTGAGATCAATCCCAATCAGAGTCCAGTGCTATCTGGACGACATTTTGATCCAGTCCTCATCAGCTCTTCAGGCAGAGGAGGATCTTTTTTTTTTTGAATCAAGTTTTATTGATTTTTTTTTCCTCCACACACACCCACATATTTTATGAACAGAGTATTGACCATATCATATCTTATACAACTTGTCATATCCAAATACATTTTACATAGTTACAAATTCTGCCAAAATATTCTTTTTCCATATTTTTTGGATAAAGAACCGGAAGCGTTGCGGCAATACTGGCTGGAAAATAGCGAAATACTAACGAGCTTCGTGAAAATCCAGCCAGACAAACTGCTGTCGGGGGGTCTTCGGACCAGAACCGTCTTGGAGGGATGGGGAAGAAAGAGAGGCACCTCGGAAGACCAAGAGGAACAGGCAAGTTCCTTGAAGGGTCGGAGGCAGCTCTTTGATCTGGCAGCAGGGGCGGCGGCCATTGAAACGACCACTACAAGCTGGGCCAACCGGACTAAGATTTGTGCAGGAGCGGTGATTGAATAGAGTATTGTTACCGGGTGAGTGATTGGCCAACTCACAGGTAAGAAGAAAAACTCTCTAAAGCTTAAAAGGGGTCCCAACCTGAAATAAGCTGTTAATTGGCACTTGGAAACTCAAAGTGAAGAAAACAAAAACAAAAACAAAGAGGAACTTTAAAACTAAAGCCCTAAAAGGAAAAGTTTCTACCTGGACTTAAAATTGGATTTGGAGGGAATTGAAAACAATATAAGAAAAAGAAAACTGAGGGAAAGTATTCTTTAACAATAAAAGGAATCAAAAGAAAAAGAGAAAGTATTGTCTTTGTGGATTTACAATTGATATTTTGTTGCCTGGGGATTTGTGGATTGGAGAGAGACATCTGGTAGAAAAGAAATATTGCAATAAGTGTTTTAAAGACTGAAAGAACAAAGGGAATTATCGTGAGAAGTTCTTTAAGGAGTATTTGTTTAAACAGCTGGAGCAAGACTTCAAAAAGAACTGGAAAGAATAAAGTTTTAAACTGGAATGGTCTAAATGAATATCTGAATTGGACACTACTTGGAAAGAAAAAAGAAAAAAAGAGACATTATATGGACTTGAATTTGAATCATACATAAGCTAAAATAACAATAAACTAAAAAATATTTTCTCCTTGAAGTGACAACATGGAAAATTGGGAATATGAGTATGAGGAACTAAGGGAGATGTTTCAAAAGGTGCGAGAAGCGTTTAAGGGAAATAAAGAAGTGGAGGACTGGTTAGAATACAAAAAAAATACAAGTGAGAAGCAAGAACACAATGTTGTAAAGAAAATAATTGAAGATAAAAGAACAGATTACACTGGGATTTTTTCCAACTACCAATTTGCTCCATTTGGGAGCCATAATAGATACAGTAACCTGCCAAGTCTTTCTCTCTCCGGAGAGACAGGTCAGCCTTCAACAACTAGCCAAGCACATCATGGCTATGAGGGAGGTTCCTTTATCACTCCTGTCGCAGCTTCTGGGGAAGATGATGTCGTGCATCTCCATAGTGCCATGGGCGTGACTACATGCCAGGATGCTGCAATGGTTCCTCCTGCCCCACCAAAGATCAGGCAGGAGCAACTCGAAGGACAGGGTAAGACTCCCCTTACAGATGCAACACTCCTTTCGTTGGTGGACATCGCCAGCTCTCCGCAAGGGCTGCCTGTTCAAAGAACCAGCCTGTACCACCATTACAAGAGACGCCAGCCTCTATGGTTGGGGAGCTCATAGTCAGTCTTTGATAGCCCAGGGCAAGTGGACCCTGGGAGACAGATCCCACAAGATCAACTGGCTGGAGCTCTGAGCGGTCCATCTGGCTCTCCGAAGCTTCAAGAGCTCCATCTCTGGGCATCACGTTCTGATCTTAAATCGACAACATGACGGCCAAAGCACACATCAGCCGACAGGGAGGGACACATTCCAGGTCCTTCATGAAGGAGGCAGGCCATTTGGGTCGCTGGGCAGAGCAACACCTTCTATCGTTATGGGCAGAACACATATCAGGGGCCCTAAATGTGCAGGCAGACAGTCTCAGCAGGGTGACAGTGGACCATGCAGAATGGCGCCTGCATCCCTCACTGTTTCAACAGCTGACTCACAGATATGGGACCCCAGTCCTGGATCTTTTCACATCCCCAGAAAACTCCCAGTTACCACGGTTTTTCAGCAGGTACCAGGCTCACAGCACAGAGGGGACAGATGCCCTTCGCACACCGTGGCCTCTGGGCCTTCTCTACGCCTTTCCTCCGCTTCTTCTAATTCCAGCAGTCATCAGGAAGATACTGGAGGAAAAGGTGGAGGTGATATTGATAGTGCCTCAATGGCCCACAAGGCCATGGTTTGCGGACCTGGTGACCCTGTCTGTGGCTAACCCTTGGCGAATACCACACTACAAGATCTCACTCAGTCAGGGAGTATTGATACACCCGGAGCTTCAGTGGCTCCAACTGACTGCCTGGCAATTGAGTGGCAGGCCCTGAGGCAAAGACAATTCTCACCCAAAGTGATCCAAACTATTCAGGCATCCAGATGGCAGTCTACTACAATGCTACTTGGCGGGTCTTCTGTACCTGGTGTTTTAGGTTGCAGGCTGACCCAGCTACGGCCTCGGTGGCCCAGGTCCTGGATTTCCTACAGGACGGATTGGACAGGGGTTTGACCCCTAGTACCATCAAACGACAGGTAGCAGCACTGTCTTATGTTTTATAAGTTGGGAAGTTAAGAGTCCCTTTCCAAGCATCCCATGGTGCATAGATTCCTCAGGGGCGCCACCAAATTGTGCCCACCGGTTGTCCACAGGTACCCTACCTGGGACCTGTTGTAGGTTTTACAAGCTCTCATGGTGGGTCCTTTTGAACCCTTGCGATTGGCCACACTTCGTTTTTTGATGCTTAAGGTGGCTTTCCTCATAGCAATTACATTGGCTAGGAGGATTTCAGAACTAGCAGCCTTGTCAGTCAGACAGGACTTGTGCATATTTCACCAGGACAGGGTGGTCCCTGAGACTGGACCCTTCTTTCATACCTAAGGTTAATACATGGTTTAATAGGGCCCAGGAGTTGGTTCTCCCCAACTTCTGTCCGGGACCGAGACATGCTCTTGAACACAGGTGGCATACTTTGGATGTCAGATGGGCCCTCTGTATTTACATCAAACGGATGTCTTCCTTTAGGAAGACTGAATCCTTGTTTGTCTCATTTCAACCGTCAACATTTATTTATTCATTTATTTATTTATTTATTTATTTATTTATTTATTTATTTATTTATTATTTAAATTTTTATAACGCCCTTCTCCCGAGGGACTCAGGGTGGTACACAGCCACAATAAAACACATATATCCATAAAGTTTAAAAATAGTTTATTGGGCAATAGAGTCTCTCCTTCAACAGTGGGAAAATGGATTAGGGCCTGCATAGCTAAAGCATAAGAGGTTCAGGCCCTCCCAGTACCTGGTCGTATAACAGCTCATTCTACCACAAGCGCGGCCACCACAGCGGCGTGGGCGACACAGGCTTCCATTGAGGAGGTGTGTCGGGCAGCCACCTGGTCCTCCCCTTCCCCATTCATCCGTCATTATAAATTAGACACATTCGCTTCGGCGGAAGCGGCATTTGGGAGGCGAGTCCTCCAGCGGGTCCATACTGCAGAGGAGACTTAGGACCAGACGGCAACCCACCTGTTGGAGGGACAGGCAAGCTTTGGTATTGTTGTGGTCCACCAGCAGCCTGTGGAGCTGACAGCGGAGTCAGACAGTGAGGAGGCTGAGGAAGAACATGGGCCAGTCCTGGAGGCTGGGGAAGGCCCAGATGAGGGCTCTGTGTCAGAGGCAGAGATGGGGCCAGGGCTATCTGGGAGTGATGTGCGGACTCCAGAGGCTGACAGCAGAGAGACAGAGAAGAGCTGCCAGAAGGCAAGAGCAGCTAAAGCAAAAAGGATGACTCGGGAGTAAGGCCAAGAGATGATTGGCCCCTCCCATAAGGCTTAAAAGACCAACAACGACTCTTGGGCTCTTTGTCGGAAAACAACGTTGATAGATTTGTTTCTTGTCTTGCTGCATTTATTTCTTGTTGGCGTCTTCTGCTTGTGAACCTTTGTCAAGAAAAGCCTTTGGCAGGTTGCCTAATTAGACCAAGGTTGGTGATAAGGCTGAAGAATTGTGTTATGAAGAATTTGTTTTGAATTAGTTTGGACTATGCTGAGAATGAGTTAATTCTCAGCTGTTCTAATAAAGTCTGTTTTCGAACTGATTGCGTCTGATAATACCTACTTGGACCTGGGTCACAACAGGTATGTCCCATCCTGGATTCTTGATCCAGCTCCAGGGAGAATGGGTGTTGGTCCTACCTGAACACCTCTTCTACTGGAGGCTGGGAGAGAGAATCCAGCCCCACCCTAGTTAACGTCTGGTCCACAGTCCGGGAGGGGCCCCTATATTTTCAGGTCACACTTACTTCTTTGCTACGCCTTTGCCGAACTGGGGAAGCACCAGGCGAGGAAGGAGGGACTACACATGCAAATTATGATCACGTGCTCAGTCTCCAGGCAGAAGAAGAACAGAGCAACACCCATCCTGGATTCTCTCTCCCAGCCTCCAGTAGAAGAGGTGTTCAGGTAGGACCAACACCCATTCTCCGAGCTTGTGGGTTGGTTTCTGAATGTTTCGTTACCAGGCTAGGTAACATCTTCAGCAGAGTTTAGGGGATATTCTATGCTTGAAAGTCTGATTTTCACAGAAACATGGGCATTGCACTTCCTGGAACACAAGGAGCTCTCTTCCATTCTAGAAAATGTGCTTCTGCTTCTAATTCATGAAGAAAATGGCTGTCAGATATTTTGGGAATGCAGCTCAAGAAACAATATAGCGAACAATGTGGAAATTATTCCCCCTCATACTAAGACTGGTGGTCATTTTTAGAATTTCCCCCCCATGTTACATTGGCCAATACTGGATGGAAGGGAAAATGTTTTTTGTCTTCTTTTGCACTATCTGGAAGACAACAGTCTCTTTGCTAATGGTTGCACCATGGTGTGAATTGTGCAACTTGTTAGTTCCCACCTTAGACAGGTAATTAGATTTAAATGTTCTTTGACCTCCTCCTCCTTTGCTTCTAAAGTCAAGGCATTGTAGGGGAGTGGCTTAGCTGTAGCTCACTTTTGAAAGATGTTAAGCAGAACAGCAAAGAGTTTTAGAATAGCTTACCTGTGTACTATTGAAGTTCAATGGCATCTGTGAATTGAGTTCTGCTAATTCAGTGTTGTTGACAAGTAGCATACTTTAACAGTTTTTTGTAGAGTTGTCAGGGACTGACTAAATATAGGATTGTTTGCATGCAAAGCTGATGTAACATTAAGGAATAGTTTTTATTGAGGGTCTTCCAAATATAGTTTGAAAACTGGCTGGAACACATCATCCTCAACCAAGTTAATTAATACAAAAAATATTTCTAAATGAATTAATTATCTCTTTCTAGACTACTAAGACACCAGGACTACGGCAAATGGAGCACAAAGATATCCCTGCTGTGCACAAACTTCTGGCAGAATATTTGAAACAATTCCATTTGGCCCCTATCATGAATCAGGAAGAAGTGGAGCATTGGTTTTTGCCCCAGCTAAACATCATTGACACATTTGTTGTTGAGGTGAGGGCCCCTTTTTCACTCCAGTCAGTCCATTTCATAGCACAAGGCAGTTAGAAGCGGCTGTTTTCTGCTGACCATCCTTTTGAGATAAACCAGTAGTGTGTGTGTGTGTGTGTGTGTGTGAGAGAGAGAGAGAGAGAGATTTCACAGTTGTATGTTCACATTCTTGTTCAAGTGTGGTATTATGCATGGAAAGAGAATTCAATCCTCTTACTGTCCAAATACAGAAACAGCCCTGAAAATGAAAAACAGTCTTCCCTAACCTAACACCCTTCATATGTCTGTTGGACAGCAACTTCCATAATGCCCAGGCAATATGGCCAACAGACTGAGAATTATGGGATCTGAAGACCAACCAATTTGGAGGACATACATTTGGGGCAGGCTGCTCCAACAATTCAGAGAGCAAATGGTGCTCTTGTGTACTGTTATTCTTAGACAGTTTGGATTTAGAATACAGAATACCAGAGTTGGAAGGGACCTTCGAGGTCTTCTAGTCCAACCCCCTATACCAGGAGACCCTGTACCAGGGGTGTCAAACTCGCGTCGTCACAGCGGTGTCACGTGATGTATCGTGACTTTTTTCCCCTTCGCTAAACCGGGTGTGGGCGTGGCCAGCGTGTGACGTATCCGGCCCACGGGCCGTGAGTTTGACAGCCCTGTTCTAGAGTCTCAATTTAAAGCAACTTAAGCAGAAACCAGCAGATACAAGTGAAAGAAATGGTGGAATTCTGAGGCCATCAATTATATTTTACCATTTCAGAATCTGAATGCCATTTTTAAGACACTGATCTTAGAGAAACCTATTCTATTTATTAAAAATCCTAGAACTTGAGAGAAAAATTTTAATCCAGTCCTTTTCTTACTGTACTAGCTTTTTACTTGGGGGGTTTGGGGGAGAGAAAAAGAACAGAAAATTCAAATATTGCATTTTCACCACCTGCAGTCTGAAGTGGTACATAGAGCTCTTCTGTCTAATTTCCTTTTCCTTTTTATTTATATCTAAGCCAGAATTATGTACAGAAAGGGCAGAAATACCGTACAAATTTCCTCACTCTGCTAAAATGTAGGGAACAGGCATAATATCTGGTGTCTCAGGGTTCCAAGTAACAGCCCATAGGAAATCATGACTCCAAGGCAGGGTTCCTCAAAGTATAGATTTATTAGGAATGTCATATTGGCACAGCTGGTGAAAACCTGCATCTGAAGACCCCCGGGTTTTCCCCACCCAGTTCAAATCCAAAGTTCTTCCCCACATTACACACAACCATCACATGCCCCAATCAGGTCTCTCTCCCCATACCAGATGCCTCCCATTCACGCCCCTCCAGGTGCTGGTGAGAGTGTCCTTGGTTCCCAGGACAAAGAATGTTATTTTGGCTACATATCCCCCTCAGCTATCTCTACTCCTCCCTCCCTTTCCCACAGCTTCAGCAAGCCTCGCTGTGGCAACCCTGAAGGCGTTCAGAGATGGCTCCATGGTTGACAGGGTGATGGTGGTAACATTACAATTGCTTTCTTCAGACTGAAGGCTGGAAAAATCTGAAGGATCTAATTGTTTTCACTAGAATACTCATGGGAAGGTGACAGATTTCCTGAGTTTCTACACGCTGCCCTCCACCATTATGAACCATCCTACACATAAGAGTTTGAAGGCAGCGTATTCTTTCTACAATGTCCACACCAAGACACCCCTTCATGACCTCATGAATGATGCCCTCATACTGGCCAAATTGGTAAGTTTCTCTCTTGGTTTGCTTCTAAATGCTGTATCATTTAAGGGAAAAATGTTAATAAAAGCAATCTCTCTGCCCTAGAGAGATGAAGAAAAATGTAGAATGCTTACTAATTGATTTTTTTTATTAAAGAAATGAAGTTGCTACAATTGAGCAAAACGTATTTGTTGTTAACGCAGTGGGGCTACACAGTATTTCTATATACACACATATATACCCACCAAGTTTTCTTTAACTGCCTCTTTTTGCAGAAGGGCTTTGATGTTTTCAATGCACTGGATCTTATGGAAAACAAGACCTTCCTGGAGAAGCTGAAATTTGGGATCGGTGATGGAAACTTGCAGTATTACTTCTATAATTGGAAATGCCCCAGCATGGGACCAGAAAAGGTAGGTCAAATCATGCCTTTTGGAAGAGTCTGCAATATGGGTAGACAAATGACATTTGAAGCCGTCCATAAGCCTTCCAAATTGTTATGCTGATTGAGACACAGCAAGCACTGATATGTCAGCTGCTGGAGAGAAAGGGCAGCAACAACTGCAATGTAATCCCAAGGAACATAGTTTGTTTACTTACTGTAATTACTCCAAAGAAAACAAAGAGCTAGGAAGTTATATTTGCTGGAAATACAGTAATAAAGGAAGATTATGTTGAAAGCCAGGTGCGAGAGATGCAAATACCATATTTTTCGGTCTATAAAACACACTTTTTTTCCCACCCAAAAGTGGGTGGAAATGTCTGTGCGACTTATGGAGTGATTGTTTCCGAAGTCCTGCCTACCCGCCGGCCCCCACCTTCGGCCTCTGCCTCCCAGCAATTTGCCTCCTTGCAGCAAACAGCCTGGTCAGCTTCAGCACAGCCTGATTTAGCACGAGCAGCTGATTGGTGGTTGGATCAGCCTCCCAGAATACTGCCGATCAGCTGTTCCAGACTGCGGGGATCGCCACCGGCCATCGCCGCTGTCGCTAGCCATCACCGCCACCACCTGTTGCTGCCTCTGTTCACCCCATTTTTGGCCTCCGCGCATGCCATTTTTGGCCTGTTCCAGGTGACGGGAATCAGTGGCGCCTATCGCCGCCAAACAGCGCCAATGCCAATAGGCGCTGGGCCCGATCTGTTCCACCTGAAACGGGCCGAAAACGGGATGCGCGGAGGCAAAAAAGAGGATGCGCAGAGACCAAAAATGGGATGTGCAGTGGTTCCAATAGGCGGCGCCGATCCCCACCACCTGGAACAGCCCAAAAATGGGACACGCAGAGGCGGTGATAGGCAGCAGCAGCGATGGCAGCAATGGGCGGCGGCGATCCCTGCAGCCTGGAACAACTGATCAGCGGTATTCCAGGAGGCCGATTCAACCGTCAATCAGCTGCTCTTGCTAAATCAGACTGTGCTGAAGCTGAGCAGGCTGTTTGCTGTTTGCTGCAAGGAGGCAAATTGCTGGGAGACAGAGGCAGATTTATTTTTTCTTGTTTACCTCCCAAAAAGCTAGGTGTGTCTTATGGTCCAGAGCGTCTTGTAGTGCGAAAAATATGGTAATTAAAAGTGAGTGACTAAAGCAGCGGTAGGAGAGGCCGCTATCCCAGCTGTTCTCTGGTTGCCGAGAATATGGTAGTAGGGGGAATTCCTGTTGAAAGCAGTTGAATGAATGTGAGCAAAAGGTGCAAATAAGGAAAGTAAAGGTGGAAAAGGAGAAGGCAGGAAACAGGAAACCTGGCTATATCTCTTTCATGGCAGGTGTGGAAGTGAGCATACAGTATTAGCCCTCATTTTTTTTAATGCCTTGTCCATATAGAGGGTTACCTCTTATTGGAACAAGGCCTGCCAGTAAGACACATGGATCTCGGAAATCAGTTAATTTAGTACAGAGTAAGTCTGTTTAAGTTTATGCTTGCTGACCCCAGTCCCACAAACAATTTGTCTTTCCCTGTGTGAATGTGTATGAGTAAGAGAGAGAATGTTGTGTGGTAAAAATGGTTTATGTGTATATGCAGACTGGGGAATTAGTGGGAAGCCTTAGTTTACAGGTATTAAATAATTCAGTATGAAGAGGGGTGGTGTTGTCCTGTCCCATTGGTACAGTGTCTAGCCAGTTCATACATAACATTCATGTATGCATTAGGGTTTGGCATTGATTGGGATTCAAAGAGGAAATGGTGATTTGGAAAGTGTGTGAGCACTCGCATTTCACTGCTTACCCACTGCTTAAAGGACCCACTTTTCTCACTTTTCCTCAGTTTCTAGCTGTTATGCTTAAATGAAATCTTAAAAAATATTAAAGACTAGCACTGGAACCCCTGTTCAACACTGAAGAGACAGCCTGCTTTGAATATAGAGCAGGGAGGGGGATCATCAATCAGGTGAATAGTGCATAGACCTGCTGAGTCAAAAATCTGAAAATACTTCCTAACCCTTCTCTTCATCTTGAATGTTTTCCATAGGTTGGCTTGGTGTTGCAATAGCTATTTTTCTCTGAAGAAGGGCAGCCAAAGAGTGAAGGCTGGAGCCAATTACCGGCATGGATCTGCCATCTTCATGGTTCAGAGTTCCATGGAATTGACATAGTCCTGGGGAGAAGCCTGTGCCCACTACACTGGCCACATGACATGGCATTTCTGATGATTGTATTGTATGCGACTGAGCACACCAGTGTATTTCTTCCATTTCTTGGCATTTCCCCTGCCCCTCATACAACATGATCAAGGGAATGTAACTGCTGAGAACTAGCTCACAATTCACATATATTGGAGCTAATGGGTGAATAATAATAAAAATTATATATTCTCTATCTATGATTGCTGTTCTTCTGAAGTGGAAAATGGGGTGGAACCATCAGGCAGCATAGCTTTATAATCTTAGATTTATTGTTCAAACAAAAGTTGCCTGTTTTATTATGATTTTTGTAAAAAGATTAAAACTTTGGCTTTTTGGATTTTCATCAGAAGAGTACAATACAGATTCTGAGCTGCAGTACATGATAGGCCTAGTTAAGGAAAGTTTTAAGGCCAGTTTTCAGTTTTTACATAGCAATAGAATTATTTAACTCTAATCCCATTAAGCCATTTTTTTAAAAAAACAAAAAACAAAGGGCTATTTAATGGTGGATGGTCTTTACTTCATTTTGGAGTAGGGTATGAATCCCAGCTATTGTTCCCTGGATGTACACTAATAAAACTGTAGTACAGTGTCTGAATTACCAGATGTATAGCTTGTGGTTTTGACTTAAGGAATCCATGCCTGGTTCTGTGGGAGCAATTCTCGAGTTTCCTCCAAGAAAATGTTACTGGAGGGGATACAATATCATGAATTGTAGGTACTCTTTATTAGTTATGATCTTCTGTTTTCTAGCAATTTTATCTAACACATCAACTAGTCTAAACATTAGTTCTCTGTCTAGCTTTGAAAAGAACTGTTCATGCCTTTTTTCTCCAATGAAAATCAGCTGATAAAATGAGAAGCTCTGCTTGCAATTTTGCTAGTGCTTACAGAAAACCCAGAACAAAAAATACCAGGTAAACTAGTATGAAAACAACAATATATAATCAAAACATATTCAATGTATTTTATAGGATGTAAAAACTTTGTTGCTGGGGTAAAAGACTGTAATCTTGGTGGAATGAAACTCATAACTGGAACGTAATTCTAGAAGGATATAAATTGTTCAAAAGAAACAGACCTACCAAAAGAGTTGCATTATATGTAAGAAATCACTACATCTCTACAGAAATGTATAATACCAAGGAGGAAATCCTTCTTGAATGCATTTGGGTTAATATAAAAGGGGGAAAAATGACAATGCCATAGGTGTATACTACAGACCACCCACCCAACCAAGCAGAAGAAATACAGTGCATTCAGAAAGTATTCAGACCCCCTTCACTTTTGTCAATTTTGTTATGCTGCAGCCTGATTTTACAGTTGTTGAAATTCATTTTTTCTCATTAATCTACACTCAGTACCCCATAATGACAAAGTGAAAATAGAATTTTAGAAATGTCTGTAAATTTATTAAAAAGAAAAAACTGAAATATCATATTGGCATAAGTATTCAGACCCTTCATTCAGTACTTTCTTGAAGTACCTTTGACAGCAATTACAGCCTTGAGTCTTTTTGGGTATGACACAACAAGCTTTGCATACCTGGATTGGGGGATTTTCTGCCATTCGTCCTTGCAAATCCTCTCAAATTCAGTCAGGTTGGATGGCGACCATCGGAGGACAGCCATTGTCAGGTCCCTCCAGAGATGTTCAATAGGGTTCAAGTCAGGGCTCTGGCTGGGCCACTCTAGAACATTCACAGAGTTGTCCCTAAGCCACTCCTTTTTTTTTTTTTTTTGAATCAAGTTTTATTGATTTCCCCCCCCCCCCCCACATTCACCCGCATCTTTTTTTGAACAGAGTATTGGCCATTTCTTATCTTATACAATTTTTCAAGTTCAAATACATTTTACTCAATTACAATTTTTGCCAAAATCTTCCTTTTTTCCCTATTTTTTCTTTAATTCATATCTCAATATTTCTATATTTATTTATATAAACAACATCTTCATTCGCTCTCAAATTCTAATTTTCCTGTTTGTTCACAATTATTCTCTTTTATTTTTTAACAATTTCTTCTTTATCTTCATATATTCATATGTGTGTTCAGGGTTGCCTTTCTTCCATTTCCTCTTTTTTGTTATACAGCAATCTTTCTTCTCAGTCTCTTCCCTCTCCCTCTCTTCCTTCCTTCTTATTTTCTTTCCCTCTTCTCCTGCTCCTTACTACTTCCCCTTCCTTTCTCCTTCTCCTCCTTTCTTCCTCCCTGACTAACCCTCTCTCCTACTCTGATTTCCCCTCCCTTCCTTCCTCCCCTCTCTTCTATCCCTCTCTCTCCTTCCCTTCTCTCCCATCTCTCTACTTGTTCTTCCATCTCTCTCTATTGCCGTATAGATTTTCATTTTAATATTTTCACTATGGTGTCCAGGCAACCCTGACCTTTCTTTCATTTATTAAATATCTTTCTCAAAATTCTTCTTATCTTTCTAATTGTTAATATATATTTATAATTCACATCTTAATCATTTCTAATTGCCCCCAATCTAATTAGTTCTTATTTTAATCTTAATTCGCCTTTTTGATTACATTTCAAATATATAGTTTAAAATATTCCAATTTATTACAATTCCCCCAATTAAATTTATTCATATTATTACAACTTATCATTTTATAAACCTCCAACACTGCACTTAAAAATATGACAATTCTTTCAATTTCTCAAATTTTCAATAGAGCATATTTAAAACATAAAACATCAAACATAAATCTTACTTCATTTACTTCATACATCTCTATAATTTCCCATCATTTTAAGTCACTTAATTGGTATCACTATTTTAGCTTTTTTCTAACATTCATCTTATCTGTTAAATCTTACAATTCTAAATTTATTCCCCCTTTCATTTCTTTCTCCCTTTCTTCCTTTCTCTTCTATTTTTTTCTTTTTCCTTCCTCTTCCTTTCGTTTGTGTTTTAAGATTCTAAGCTCTCCTATTCTGCCCTATATTTCCCATTATTTCTCCTCTCTCCTTTTTCTTATATTTCCATTGTTAATCCCAGTATACTTGTTTTGTATTTTAAAATCATAAAATCTTTTGTTTTGCCCTTTATTTCTCATTATTTTCCATCTCTTTTCCCTCTTTCTTGTACTTCCACTGTAAATCCCAGTGTAATCATTTAATCTTTTTATATTTTTTCTATTCGACCCTCTTTTCCTTCCTTGTTTTTTCCCTTTTTTCTATATTCCCCATTATTAGTCCCACTGTAATCTTCAAGGTTCCCCCTTTTATTATTACAACCTATTTCATTGTTTAATTTTCCATAGTCAGTCTCTTTGTCTTTGTCTTCTTCTTCGTTGTCGATCTCTCTTTCCTGTTTTTCATTGGTTATTTCCTTTTCAGCTTCCATGTATTCTAGCTCAGTCTTAGATTCATCAAGTTTCGATTTTCCATGCAAGATTGTAATCATTTCCTTTATTTCTAAGCACATCATCTTCATCATTTCCTTAAGTTCCTGCACCATTTTATTCTTTCTGGGTTGATATTGTTCCAATTTAAATCCACATTATAATCCTCCTTTTTTAATCATCAAAGTCTAACTGCTTATAGACACACAAATCCTCCTTTGTTCTCACAGCTTATCATTTTAAAAGTTCAAGGTTTTATTTTTATTTTTCTCACTGCTTCAAAGTTTTCCCTCAAAAAAAAGTTTAATGTCATACTCTCATTTCTCCTGGAGATGTCTCTCTACAATCCACAATTCCACTCAGCCAGTTAAAAAATATCAATTTTGTTTGTAATTCAAAAAGGAGAAAAGGAAAGTTTTCCCACTTCTTCTTTAACTTTTATATCCAACCAATCTGTTTATAATCCAATCCAAATCTGAAAAGTCCAAATTCCAACTTAACATTTTTATTCATATTCAACTTTAAATCTTTAGTCGGGCTCTCCTATAGAGCGCTTGTCACTTCCGTATTTTTTCTCTATCAGTTGTCTCCCCCTGTCGCTATTTAGCTGCTATTTCCACGCCGGGGTAATTCTAAAATTTTCCAATTTTTCTTTTATTACCTGTTAATTGGCCAATCACTCACCCGGTACCAGTACTCTGTCCAAATCTTCACTCCTGCACAACGCTTATTCCGGATGCTCCGGCTTCATGGCGATTCACACTGATCGCCGCCCCCCATCGCCGGATTGAAGAGTTTTCTCGGGCTTTCCAAGGAACTTGCCTGTTCTTCTGTAGCTACCAAGCTGCCTCTCCTTCACTGTCCCTACAGGACAGATCCGGTCTGAAGACCCCCCGGCGACGGTTCGTCTGGCTGGGTTTCGCCAGGCTCATCGGAGCCTGGTATTTTCCCAACCAGTCACGCCGCTCACTTCCGGAAACCGTCCCTAAGCCACTCCTGTGTTGTCTTGGCTGTGTGCTTAGAATCATGTTGGAAAGTAAACCTTCAGCCCAGTCTGAGGTCCTGAGCACACTGGAACAGGTTTTCATTGAGGATATCCCTGTGCTTTGCTCCATTCAGCTTTCCCTCACGCTTGACCAGCCTACCAGTCCCTGCCACTGAAAAACACCCCCACAGCATGATGCTGCCACCACCATGCTTCACTGTTGGGATGGTATTGAGCAGGTGATGAGCGGTGCCTGGTTTCCTCCAGACACAATGTTTAGAATTGAGGCCAAACAGTGCAATCTTGGTTTTATCAGACCAGAGAATCTTGTTCCGTCAGGTGCTTTTTTGCAAACTCCAAGTGGGCTTTCATGTGTTTTGCATTGAGGAGAGGCTTCCATCTAGCCCAGGGGTCTGCAACCTTCAACACTCAGCCATTCGGACCCGTTTCCTACAGAAAACGCCAGGAGCCAATAATTTAACAACTGGTGTGACTGGGTGGGCGTGGCCACCTCGACATCACTCACTCCCACCCAGTCACATGACATCCCCCAGCCAGTCATTAGGGCAGAGAACCATTGTTAAATTATTTACCATCTGTCTCGTCTCTCCCTCTCCCACTCCCACTCCATCCCTCTCCCTCTCTCCATCCCTCCCGCCCTCTCTGTCTCGTCCCTCCCTCTCTCCTGCCCCTCCCTCTCTCCCTCCATCTCCCTCTCTCCGTCCCACTGTCCCTCTTCCCCTCTCTCTCCCTCTCCCTCTGTCTCTCGATCTCTCCCCCCCTCTGTCTCATCTCTTTCTTTCCCTCTCTCTCTCCCTCTGTCTCGTGTCTCTCTCTGTTCTGACCTAGGCTTCCTGATGTAGTAAAAAGCACACAATTAGTCCCAACCCCCCTTTTTTTTATTTTAACGGCTGTGAATTCCTTTCATTCACAGCACGTGCTGAATCACCAAGAGTTTATAAATAGTCCAACAGAGGTCTGCCACAGTCCTTCAGATAAGGCTGGTAAACAGCCACCTTTATCTTCTTTGACATGCTGCCAAAGACCGAATTGGCAATTATCTTGGCAAGGCCACAGGGAAACACAGAGTCAAAAACGGAGCTTTTTGTACAAACCGACACCATCCACAACATTGCTTCCTGCAAAGGCCCACGTGTTTTTGCTCTTTATGTCTTATGGGAGGGGCCAATCATCACCAAGCCTTACTCCCGAGTCATCCCTTTTGTTCTCCTGAAAGCTCGTAGGAGTGGCCAAGAATGGTTTGATTCATCTGTTTGCTGTTGAGACCGAGCTGCCAATTTCTTTTGGGCCATGCCCCCGTCCTCCTCCTCTCTGCCCCAGTTTTGGCTCGGTCTTAACCTGACGAGACGTGTCAACATTCCTGGACATTGCTGGGACTTTCAGATTGAGTTGTGAGTGAACAGCGTTATTTCAAAGCAGCGGCTCATATTGCAGCTGCAATTTGCCACCTCGTGTTCTTGTGATCGAGATCGCCATTTGTAATCTGGGCAACTGCGGGCTCGCAGTTGCCTGAGGCAGATCACAGTGCCCGGGTACTGGCAGGATCGTTGGGCCTTTCCCATTTGGCGCTTGGAACTCAAATTGCAGGGCCGCAGAGCCAGCAAAATCGTCGGCTCCTTATTGAGATCAGGTCGCTGCACGCCTGGGAACGGCGGGATTGTCGGACCTTCCTTTGGCGCTTTGAGGCCCCAATTGGCGGCAACGTGTAGGCGCGACTGCCGCGGAGCTGGCGGGATTGTCGGCTCCTTAATCTCAATCAGCTGGGGCGCATGAGCGGTTTTACAGCTGCACTGTTCTCTAATCGCCCAGAGCGGCAACAGAGTCCCTGCCTAGTTTGGCTAGGCATACCCAATAGCCCATGGCCTGAGTGGAGGCTCAGAACTTAAATGGAGTCCCTGCCTAGTCTTGGCTAGGCAGACCTGTATTTGGCCCTGCCAGCCTTGGAAGGCTCAAAGTCCCTGCCTAGTCTCAGCTAGGCATACTATTATTGCAGGCAGGCGATGGACAGCAGTATCAGTAATGGTCACAAGGATTTGAAAATCAAAATGGTGGGAAGAGCTGCTGGGCATAGATCAAAGAAGCAGCTCTCTAGCAGCTCTCCCCTTACAGGGGAAGCTGCTCCCAGTAAGAAGGCCACTTCCAAGTCTCGGGGCCAAGGTGATCAGAGGCATTCTAAGGCAGTGATGGCAAACCTTTTTTTCCTTGGGAGCCGATAGCATGCATGTGTGTGCCGACACCCATAATGCTAAGCCCCCCCTGCAGGCACCACCCCTGTGCATACATGCTCCCCCCGTGCTCCCCCCGCCCCTTGTGCATGTGTGCATGACCCCTGTTTTGGTGCTAGCAGGCCACCCTGAAGCCGCCTGGAACCAAAAATGGGGCGTGGGGGGGCGCTGCACCCCCCCCACCCCCGCACACGTGCACGCATCTCCCAGCAGAGACCCAAAAATCAGCGGCCCGGCAGGAGGCGTGCGGGCATACACGGTGAAGTTGACCTGGGCATCGGCTTGCGTGCCCGCAGAGATGGCTCCGCGTGCCACTTGTGGCACGCGTGCCATAGGTTCGCCATCACAGTTCTAAGGCTTCTGAGAAAGATGCCAACAGAAGGCACAAAGCCCTGGAGAAACAAATTAGTAGGGCTGAGAAGGAACAGTCAGAGCAAGCCTTTAATCAGGCTGCAGGAGAAAGTTCCCACCCTTTTCTATCTGAGACGTTGCTAACTCCAGAGCCTGTAATTTCACAAGCCTGGTCACCAGAGGGAGCAAGTGAGCATTCCTTGACTTTGTCTCCTCATGCTGAGATGGTAATTGAAACAACTTCTCCCTTTTGCCCAGCAACAATGCAGCACAGCATTCCACAGGCAGAAAGGAAATTTCTGCAACATTTACACCCACAGCAGCAGGCTTGCGGCAGGGTGACACCTGTACCTCTGATTTACCTGCTGATTTTAAATCGCTTATAGCACAGGCTATATCTCAAGGCATTGCTGTGGGATTGCAGAACATCCCTATTCCAGCTGCCCCACCAGTGGAACCTTCTACCAGTTTTCCACAAGGCATGCAATCAGCAAGGGACCAGCCCTATTGGCAGGAGTCCCAATCACCCGGTGACTCCTCTGATGGCGAGGACTCACTAATGCAGGAGGGGAGCCAAGAGGAAGCAGAAGTGTTGGAGGATGAGGGTTTAACCCCCGATGTGCCAGCCTTTGGGCGGAGGGTGTTACAAAGGGTACATATGGCAGCCAAAGTTTCAGGCCAAGCAGTTTCCCACCCATAGTAGGGTAGGCTTTGGTAAGTCCCATTCTTGGCCACTCCTGGGAGCTTTCAGGAGAACAGGCGTTGGTCCTACCTGACACGCCCTTTCTCTGAGTAGTCCCAGGAGTGGCCAAGCCCCACCCTAGTACCTGCTTGGTCGGTGGTCCCAGAACTAATGCTTGCCTTGTTGAGCTTGTCTTCACAGCTACATCCTTGCCGAAACTGGGGCAGAGAGGAGGAGGACGGGGGCGTGGACCAAAAGAAATTGACAGCTTGGTCTCTACAGAAAACAGACAAATCAACCCATTCTTGGCCACTCCTGGGACTACTCAGAGAAAGGGTGTGTGAGGTAGGACCAACGCCCATTTTAACTGTTCTTGCCTTCTGGCAGTTCTGCACATGCGTGCACTAGGAACAGGCTCCCCCTGTTCCTCTGCCTCTCTGATGTCCGACTCTGGAGGCTCCGGAGTCCGCACATAACTCCCAGATGGCCCTGGCCCCATTGCTGCCTCCGACGCAGAGCCCTCGTCCAAGCCTTCCCCAGAGTCCAGGACTGGCCTATGTTCCTCCCCAGCCTCCTCACTGTCTGACTCTGCTGCCAGCTCCGCAGGCTGCTGGCGGACCACAGCACTCTCTCCCTCTCCCCCACTCCCCACCCCCACTTCCCAACCCACACACCTAGAGAATAACTGTAAGGAAATTCGGCCACGTTCTCTCTGTCTCTGGAAAGACACAAAAATAAACCTTGTGTTGCAAAACAAGTGACTGTCAGGCTGTTACATCACAGCCCCACGAGGTTGCCATCTTAGATCGCCGCACACACTTCAGAGAAGCATCCCAAGCAGCAGCACACTCACACAGGCACACATACGCACCCTGCAACTCGGTCCAAAGTGGCCGGAAAATATAGTCCCCGGGCGCCCCCAAAGACACTTGGCAAGGAAAGTACGGAATGAACCCCCCCACACACACACACACACATTACCAAGGCAGCTTCCGCTGAATCCTTGCAAAACTGGGCAAAGGCAGAGAGGGGAGCAGACGGAGCCAAACTGAGCCAAATTTGCCTGTCTCTCTCTGTCTCTCGCTGCCCGACAGACTGCAGCAGGAACCGACAGGTGGCTACTTCTGGCCTTTGTTGGTGCTGGACACGTGACCTGCTCTCCGCCCCAAAACACTGGCCCCAGTGGTGGGATTCAACTGGTTTGCACCACTTCGGCCGAACTGGTTGTTAAATTGCTGACTGGCCCCGCCCCACCCACCGGGGGTTGCCATTCAGGGTGGAGAAGCTGCAGGGGCATGACTGGGAGCCGCACTGATCAGCTGGGAGGCTGCAAATGGGCCGGCTGAGCCAATCAGCTGGGAGGCTGCGAATGAACCAGCCGATCAGCTGGGAGGCTGCTCCCCCCCCCAGCCGCAGTCCGTTTTTAGCCTGGAGCGCTTCCTGCAAACTCCTGCAGCAACCACCATTCCCTCACTAACCTGCTTTCCAGCTCAGTTCTCTGGCATGCAGGGCAACAAAAGAAGACCATGTGACTACCAGTTTAAAAAAAAAATCAGTCAGACCTTCCAACTTCGCGATATCTTTTTTTCCCCGAGAAGTTGGAAGGTCTGACTGAAGTTTTTTTAAAAAACTGGTAGTCACATGGTCTTCTTTTGTTGCCCTGCAAGTAGGAGACTGGAGCTGGAAAGCAGGCTAGTGAGGAAATGGTGGTTGCTCTGGACTGGTGTGGAAGTGGGGATTTTGCATTATGATTGCTCATAAGTAAGTAGGAACCAGTAAAAAGGAATGGAGAAATCCTTATCTGTGGATCAGCGTTTTTCAGTCTTGGCAAGTTTAAGATGGGTGAACTTCATGCTGCCTGGGGAATTCTGGGAATTGAAGTCCATGCACCTTAAAGTTGCAAAAGTTGAGAAGCATGGGTCTACACTAGAGTTTAGGATTTTCCATTCCTGTTTTATTTAGAGTTTGGTGCAATTAAATATATCAGTTATGGTTTCCTTAACAAATCGTAATTAGAGCAATATGAACCATTACTGGACTTTTTGTGAGAAACTGAAATTAAAAGTTGATCTGTGCGTTGATGATTAGACATGGGATTATGGAAATAATGTAGACAAATGTTAGTCTTAGAGTAAGAGTTTGATATATTTTGTACTTATATCTGTACCAAAGAAACTTGGAAGTCATTCTTTTTCGGTTTTCCTTCTTTTCCTCTTTCTTATACTTACACTCTTTTTCTTTCCTGAACCTTTTCTTTTTTTCAAATCTGTTTTTTATTTGTTTATCCCTTAGCTTTGTATTTTTTTGATGTATGGAGGATCAAATACTCAGCCATTATAATTCTACATTCCTTATTTACAGAAATCATATCAAAATTTAGAATGAAATCCACTGGGAGCCATCTCATATAAGGCAGGCTCTGAGTCTCTCTAACCAAAAAGTGTTTCTCAATAGAAGAGAATATTTGTAGCTCAGGGCTGAACTGGGGGGTCCTTGGTGCTCTCTGAACTTGATGGTTTTCTTGTAGATGTTTCATTACCAAACTAGGTAACATCATCAGTACTAGAAGGGAGTGGAGTTTGCTCTTATTTTCATATACTAGTGGCTTCCCCTGTCAGTGTTAATCAGTTTCTTCACAGTGTTTTGATTGGTGCCAGGTCTCTACAGCCTCAGGCAGAGAAGGGCTATTCTGCACCCCTCCCTCAAATGTTCTTTAAAATACAGTTTCCCAGCATTCCTTTAGGAACCTCCAACATGCAAGCTGTGGTTACTCATCCTAAAATGAATCCTCTTTATCTGGAGCTTCAAAATTTGCTGTTTGCTAGGAAGATGTGTAGTTAAAAGTCAGTCTACATTTAGTGTACATCTGACTTTGGGGATATTTCTTCATAACCAAACAAAAGTGTATTTTCTGTGCAGTTCACACCCCTTGCTTGCTGGATCTGGATGTCACAAAGCCAAAGCCCACATTTTGTAATTAACCCCCGCACCCCATTTTGACTGGCAGAGTGCTGCAGGAGGCTGAGTGCTGTCACGCCCCCTGGCCACACCCACCCAGCCACGCCCACCCAGCCAGTCATTAGGGCACAGAACCGGTTGTTAAAAAATTTGCAGCCCACCACTGACTGGCCCGCCCCGTGCTGTGGCCAATGCCGCTGCTGTTGCCAGGGGCAAGTGGGGCAGGGTTGCATTGTGGCACCACATCATAATGGGCTCCAGGAGGAGGAGGGGACCCCATCTCCCCCATTGTGAAGCACGCTAAATTTCACTGTGCTGTGCAAGGTGCTGCGAGAGCAGCAGGCAGGCCATGGAGGTGGCAACAGCAACAGCATCAGCCGCTTCTCTCTGCAGCAGAGGGATGAAAAGAGGGAGCCGCAGTGGACTTCTGGTTGTATTTCCAGCGCCTTCGGAAGCCTGGACCGCAAGCTCCGCAGCCTGATCCGACCTCTCCTTATTGGAGGGTCCAAATTGGGACCATAGCCACCCTGGAGGGGTGGCGAAGTAAAGGGGGACCACCTAGCAGGTAGAGGGGAGCCATATCTCCCTTCCCTGACTAGGAAAGCCCCCTCCGCTGACAACAAGGAGCAGTGGCAGCAAACATGGCTGCCATGAAGCCAAAGTCAGCCTGAATACATAAGACTGTGCAGGAGTGAAGAAAGTGAGTGGCATGTGATCTGGGTAAGAGAATATTTGCTATTGAAAATTGACCCCAAGAAGGGGCATGGACAGCGTCACGGTGAGACAACGTGTGCTTCGGGTGCTCCCGGGGGACCATTGACATCTCAGCTGTTTGGGGGTCTTCACTGACCTAAGCTGTCTCGTAGGAACGGCAAACAAGAGAGGCACGGACTGACTAACATGGAAACTGCAAATTCCCTGGTTAGTCGGAAGAAGCCTCTCACACCAGACGACTGAGAAAGCGGCCATATTGTGCCGCTAAGAAGCTGGGCGGTCACAACTGAAGTGAGAAAGCAAAGACAGAGTGGATCATCTGTGTGAGAACCTGGCTTTTTATATATAAGTTTCTTTTCATACTCGCTTGGAATTAATATAGAGTGGAAGAGTGGGGCAAAGAAGGGAGGGAGAGCAGGTCTATGTCAGCTCTCCACTTCCAGTATTAGAGTGGCGAGGAAAACGAAGAAGTCCAAGGAAAAGATATTGAATGAGTTGAAAGAATTGATTTGAAAATAAGAGAAGATAGAAAGCCTGATTGAGTTTTTTTTAATGATTAAATGAACTTAAATGAATTTGAATTGAATAGAAACATTTTAAAAGTCTTAAACTTTTTCTATTTTTGCTGACTGAAAATAAAACTGTAGCGCCATCTGGTGGCATAAGAGAAAAGACTCCGAGTTGAATACAAGAAATAAGGCTGACCTTGACAACGTTGGCTGGACTGATAAGAAACATATGTTAAAGAAAGAGAGGAACAATGGGAGTGATGTTTTTAAGTCAAGCTGAATAGTGAGCTCTTTGAAAGGTTGAAATAATGGATTTGTCTGCTGATTTTGTTTTTATTTTTTGAATTTCTATCTTTTTTTTTTCCCTTGCTACTTTTGAAGTACTTTTTGGAACTTTTGTTTTCAGGTTTTTTTTTATCATTTGCTGGTGGGAACAAATGGTTAAATAAGACTTTTGGATTTGGTCTTTTTTTTTCTTCTCTTTTTCTCTTTGTTCTTTGGCACTTTTGGTTTGGCTTAATTATAAAGAAAATTTGGATTAAGGCAAGAAGAACCTGAAGAAGGATATTTGGTTTTCTTTTTTCTTTGTTTTTTTTATCTTTTATCTCGCTTTTTAAAGTTTTTTATTGTGCTATGTTATTTTTGCTTTTTCTTTTTGCTTTTTGGGGTGGTTGCTTGGATTTTACTTTTGTTCCTATTTTTTTCTAATCCACCCAACAGGGTGGACTAGATATTTGGATTATAAATTGAAACCACATTTGGATTACAAATTGGGTGATTACCAAAATCAAGAGATGAAGAAATTAATGGTACATTTGCATCCAGCAGCAAACCCCTCTACTGCAGAGCCACAGAAAACATCAGAGACTATGGAACTAAAAATTTGATACAGATGTTTCATGAAGATGTGAAAGAAAGAATAGTGAAATTGGATGAGAAAATGGAAAAAGTAGATGGAGATCTAAAAGAGGTCAAGGAAATGATCGGGAAAAATGAAGAGAGAATTCAAAAAGTAGAGGAGAAAGCAGATTTGACAGGAAAAAACATGGGAGAACTTGAGGAAAGATTGCCATCAGTTGACAAAAATCAGGAAAGAATAATTATTGCCTTAGAGATGGACCGTTCTGATTATTATCTAAGATTTCAAAATATAGAGGAAGAGAAGAGGGAAAACCTGGCAGAAGTCATGGCAGAGATGCTGGCAGTAGTGATGGAGGAACCTAAAGAGAAGATATTAAATGGGATCGATGAAATATTTAGGGTGCATACAAGATACGCAATGAGAAATAAACTACCAAGAGAAGTACACGTAAGATTTACAAAGAAAGCGATAAAAACAGAGATACTACAAATAACAAGGAACACCTCAATGAAATATAAGGATAAAGAGATAGTAGTGCTGACACAAATACCTAGAAGAGTGAGAGACCTGAGGAAAGAATATCAATTTCTGACAAAGTGCTTAATTTAAAAAGGAGTAAGTTTCAGGTGGTTAATGCCAGAAGGAATATTGGTGACTTGGCAAGAACAAAGACACAGATTAGATTCCATAGAAAAATTGGAATTATTTTATGAGCAATTTTGGGGACCACTAGAAGATGGAAAACTGGGAGAAGCAAGAGAGACCAGACATCAGGAAGAAGCTGTAAAAGAGAAAGAAGAGAAAACAAGAGAAAAGACAAAAGAAGAAGAAGAAAGAGCAATAAGAGAAGGAGCAAGAGCGAAAGATGTGAAAGAACAAAGAGAGATAAGAATGACAAGATCGACAAAAAACAGCAATAAGTAAATTATGGAAGAAGAAATAAAAGCAATATCAATAAATATAAATGGATTAAATTCACGACAAAAAGGAACAGAACTTTAAATAAATTAAATAGATTAAAGATGGACATTATATGTTTACAAGAAGTACACATTAAACAACATAAAAAACTATTAGATTATTCAAAATTGGGAGTATTATTCACTTCGTTGATAAATCAAAGCAAGAGAGGTGTAGTGTTATATACTGTATCAAAGAAAAACTAGAACCTAAGCAAATATTTTTTGATGAAGAAGGGTGGATCTTTATGGTGGAAGTCACAATGAACTTTAAACAAATACTTCTGGTAGCATTATATGCCCCAAATGATAATCAAGAAGAATTTTATGGGAAATTACACAGAAAAATACTAGAATTTGAATATGAAAATATCTGTATAATGGGTGACTTTAATGCGGTAATAGATATAGATTTGGACTATAAAACGACAAAAAGAAATAAGAAACCTAGGAAAATACTTCCAAAGACTTTTTTTACAATGGTAGAGGAATTAAGTATACAAGATGCATGGAGAAAAGGACACTCGAATGAAAAAGAATATACTTTTTATTCAAATAGACACATGTCATGTTTGTTTTATTGTTTGTTTTATTAAATTTGTATACCGCCCTACTCCCGAAGGACTCAGGGCAGTGAACAGGCACAGGATAAAATACAGAAATACAAAAGTTAGAAACAATTTAAAACCAAATTAAATAATTTAGCCCACAACAATTTAAAATCCCAATAATTTAAAAACAAATTAAAATTTCAGTTTAAAAATTTAAAAGAAAGCGGAGAAAAATTAGGCCAGGCCGGCTTGCTGAAATAAGAGGGTCTTAAGAGCACGGCGGAAAGTGCGCAGATCCGGGATCCTCTGTATCTCCGGGGGGAGCTCGTTCCAGATAGTGGGTGCCCCCACAGAGAAGATCCTCCCCCTGGGGGCCGCCAGTCAACACTGCTTGGCTGACGGCACCCGGAGGAGCCCCTCTATGAGAGCGTACCGGCTGGTGGGAGGCTGTTTGTGGTAGTAGGCGGTCCCGTAAGTAACCAGGTCCTAAGCCATGGAGCGCTCTAAAGGTGGTAACCAAAACCTTGAAGCGCACCCGGAAGACCACTGGGAGCCAGTGCAGCTTGCGCAGGAGAGGTGTCACACGGGAGCGCCATGTTGCTCCCATAACCACCTGTGTGGCCGCACTCTGTGCCAGTTGGAGCCTCCGGGTGCCCCTCAAGGGGAGCCCCATGTAGAGAGCATTACAATAGTCCAGGCGGGAGGTGACGAGGGCATGAGTGACTGTGTGTAGGGAGTCCCGATCCAGAAAGGGACGCAACTGGCGAATCAGGCGAACCTGATGAAAAATCCTCCCGGTCACGGCCATCAAGTGCTCTTCTAAAGACAGCCGTGAATCCAGGAGGACACCCAAGTTGCGAGCCCTCTCCATGGGGGCCAGCGATTCACCCCCAATAGCCAGCGATGGCGTCAACTGACTATATTGGGACGTCGGAAACCACAGCCACTTGATCTTGGATGGGTTGAGCCTGAGCCTGTTCCTCCCCATCCAGATCCGCACGGCCTCCAGACACCGGGACATCACTTCAAGGGCATTGTTGGGGTGGTCCGGGGTGGAGATGTACAACTGAGTATCATCAGCGTCCTGATGGTACTTCACCCCGAAACCAGAATAGAATAGACATGATGTGGATGTCAATAGACTTATTAGTTAATGTACAAGAAGTAAATATTGAAAATAATATATGGGCACATCACAATCTGATTGCAATAATATAGAAAGGGCAAAGAAAAAGGTTGAGATGGACTTTGAATCAAACAATTTTAAATGAAAAAGAATTTCAACAATTCATGGAGAAGGAGTTGATCTTTTTCTTTAAAGTAAACAAAAAAGAGGATACGTCACTTCAAAACGTATGGAATACAGCAAAAGCATATATTAGAGGCAGGGGTGAAATGCTCCCGGCTCGGACCGGTCGGCCAGTCAGGTAGCGATGATGGCCGGTAGTTTGGAGAACTGGCAGTGATGGCAACTTGAGGCTCCACCCAGCCGCCCAGAAGTCATTACTTCCTGGTTTTAACCAGGAAGTAACCTGGTTTTTTGAGCCTCTGTGCATGCGCTGGGGCCAAGAGAGGCGGTGGTGGCAGCACTGCATGTGCAGCCCTGGGAAATCTCTCCTGGAGTGCTGCTGCCGCCCCAGAGCTTGCCTTCGCCTCTGCAGCCCGCTGGCCCCTCTTGCCCTTCTCTTTCTGGGTGCAGCGCTTCTGCTTCTTGGGCCACTTCCCCGCAGCGCTTCTGCTGGTGCCACCATGCAAGCCTCCCATGAGGAAAACAAGGGAAAAAGCAAAGTGGCTGGCTGCGGAGCTACCAGCTTCAGGAAGTGGCCCAACAGGCAGAAGCGACACGCCTAGAAAGAGACTCCGGCCTCGCCCCGGAGCCACCGCCCCCTCTCCCTTCGCCATGCGGCATGTCCTTACCTTTCTCCCATGGCTGGCTGCCAGGGAAGGCAAGCGCCCAAAAGTTACCGGAGCCGCTCTCCTTGAATGTGCCGCCACCATTGCTGCCCTGGTCCATGCGCCAGCTGCACAAGCGCACACCATTTATTTCATTCATTCATCAGCGGCAGGTTGGGTGTGCGCTTGCGCAGCCGGCACAGGGAAGAGCGGGCAGTGGCTCCGGGGCAAGGCCGGAGTCGGGGAATGGTGCATTCCCCAACCCGGTCGAAGCGGGCAGCAGCTCCAAGGCCCTGGGGAATGGCACATCCCTGGGCCCCAGCCTCTGACCCAAAGTGAAGGGAGAGCGGGTGGCGAGTGGGCGGCGGCTCCAGGGCAAGGCCACGTTCAAGAAGGGGAGCTGCTCCGGTAACTTTTGTTTGCAAGAAGCCTGCAGCCGCTGCATCTTTCAGCACAAGAAGTGCCTCCAGGTGCACCGAAAAAAGAGAGGCTGCAGCTGTAGGCATCTCGCAAAAAGGGAAAAGGCAGAATAGAAATTTAAAAAGTTTTCCTACTGGGTTCTGTGAGTGTGGCTTGGTGGGGGGGAGGGTCTTGTGACTGAGTGGGCATGGCTGTGAGTGACATTGAGTTGGCCATGCCCACTCAGTCACAGGACACCCACCACCACCAAGCCACACCCACAGAACCGGTAGGGAAAATTTTTAGATTTCATCCCTGATTAGAGGGCTGGCAATGACATATTTGGGAAAAAAGAATAAAAAGAAAAGACAAACGCAAAAAAAAGTTGGAAGAGGAACATAAGAGGCTAGAGAAGGAATTACAAAAAGATACACAAAATAAAAGAATTAAAAAACAAATGGAACTGAAAAAACATGAAATAAACTTAATTGAACAAGAGGTCCTGGCATGTAAATTAAGGGCTGCTAAACAGAACTTTTTTGAAAATGCAAACAAGCCAGGCAGATGGTTGGCATACAAAATGAAAAAAGAGAAGGAGAAAAAATTAATTACTCAATTAATAGACAAGAAAGGAATTATATGCTATAGAAATGAAGAAAAGTAAAAAGTAATTCAAAATTCCTATGAGAGATTATATCAACAAGAGACAATATCTGCAGAGAAGATAAAACAAAACTTAGAAAAATCCAATCTACCTAGAATACCTGAAAAATATAAGGAGGCATTGGAAGAAAGAATAACGATGATGGAATTAACAGAAGCAATTAAAAAACAAAAGAATGGGAAAACACCGGGCCCAGATGGATTACCAGCAGAACTATATAAGACATTTCAAAACGTATTAATGTAATGTTGGAAGTATTTATTTATTTATTGTAAAACGTTTTTCTTTATTTTTCACACACACACACACACACACACACACACACACACACACACACACACACAAACATACAATGTATTTTTGCTGATCAGAGTATTTGGCCGGTTAACAAATTTAAACAATTTTTAATTTTTACAACTAAGATTACCATTTCTATACCTCCTTTTTGCCATAGTGTTCACTTTCATCTATTTTTTGCCAATTTTACCCTTCATTTTCATCTCTAATTTTAACCAAATTCCAATTTCCCTTCTATTCTATATTAAACCCCAATCCATCATCAGAATAATTAATTTATGATGTTACAATTGTTCAATTCTTACAGGAATAGTGAGCCCACTTATTTTATGGCTTACATTTTCTTAAGTAATACAGTCCAACATTTTAATATAATCGGTTACTTCCATAAGTATCTTTTCTATTTATATATTCAAACACTTAATGAAAAAGAAAGAAAAAAAATATAAACATAGCTGTTCCAATTAGTTCCATTTTCATACATCAAATAATTTCCCCATGTTCCTCCGAACCACATCTTAATCATTTCTACTTTCATCACAATATATCATTAACACTATTTCATCTATTACAATTCCCTTAATTAAATTTAAAAAATATTCTGACTGTTATCCTCTACTTGCTTCCCCTATGTATTGTTTCAAATCCTCACTTAATCATTTTTATACACACCACCATAAACCATTAACAATATTTCAATTATTACATTTTAAACTTATTCATATTTCTCAAAAAAAAGAAAATTCATCATTATCTAGATTTCAAAAATATAAATGATAATATTCCCATTATTGTACAGTTCATTTTCACCATCATATACTTTACCATTATTACTTGCTACAATTCACATTTCAGTTCTAAGTGTATACCTCAAATTCCTCTTTCATTTCCTTCTCCTTTTCTCCCTTTTCAATTTTATTTTCACCTTTTTCTTTTCCCTTCTTTCCTGCACCTTAAAATCCTGATCTCTTCTATTTTGCCTTATGTTGCCCATTGTTCCCTCTCTCTTTTCTCTTTTTTTTTATTTCACCACAGTTTAGCCCGCTGTTTAACCCAATATTGTCATTCTGTATATAAAAGTTCTGGATTCTTCTCTTCTGCCCTATATTTCCTCTTTCTCTCTTCTGTGTTTTTTCACTGTAAATCCCAGTGTAATCATTTAAATTCTTTATATCCTTTCTGTTCCACTCTTTTTTCCATGTTTGTCTCTTTCTATCCTCCCTATTACTTTCATTGTTAATCTCAATGTAATCTTTAAAAACCTCTTTTTTATTATTACTATCCACATATTCAAATACATTTTCACATTTGGTCTCATTTTCTTTATCTTCTTTATCTCCAGCCTCTGTGTCTTGCTTCTCCCTCTTTGTTTCCTTGTCAGCTTGCAAATGTTCTTTCTCGTTTTTTATGTCCTCAAATTTTGATTCCCCATGTATCATTGTAGTTATTTCTCTTATTTCCCTTTTCCATAAAAAGTACATCGCTTTAATCATTTCTCTAATTTCCTGTGCCATTTTATTCTTTTTAAGTTAATATTGTTCCAATTTTAAAAGTTCAGTAGTATTCTTTTTTTTTCCTCCCAAAGTCAAGCCGCTTGCAAACAAAGGGATCCTCCCCAAAAGTTCTCACAACTATTATCTGTAAAGTTCACGATTTTCCAAAACACAGACCAAGTTACAATGTTCCTTTTTGCTCCTGATGGTGTCTCTCTGCAATCCACAATTTCCGGTTATCTAACAAGTATCCATTTTGTTTCGGTATGTTAACGATCTTAACTAGTTTCTCTTTTTCTTTTTGGCTTTAAGAATACCAAGTCAATTTTGTAGTTCAGTCCAAATTTAAACAGCTCTTTTCATTTCTTTTTCCCTTTTTGCTTTTGTTTATACAGCACTTCTGTTACAAGGCTTATTATCCATTCTCTTTTTATTTCTCTTAAAGTTCACGAGAAAGGAGAGAAAAAGGATCTAATTATTCCTTTCCGATCCTTTAATCAATCTTGGGGTAGTTTCTTTCATTTTTAAGAATTTCCACGTTATTTTCCAAATTGTTTTATTCAAAAATCAATTTTCTGTTCGGGTTCTTTTTAGGTATAAGCGTAAGATATGCCTCCATCCATGAGTTTGGAATCTTTGCTTTTACTAGAAGTTCATTAAATACTTCCAACAACAACAACAAAAAAATGTTGGAAGTATTTAATGAACTTCTAGTAAAAGCAAAGATTCCAAACTCATGGATGGAGGCATATCTTACGCTTATACCTAAAGAAGATACAGATTTGCAACAAGTTAAAAATTACAGACCAATTTCATTGCTGAACGCAGACTATAAGATATTTGCCTCAATAATGGCGAATAGATTAAAAAGGTTGTTAAATGAATTTATACATATGGATCAAAATGTTTTTTTACCCAAAAAACAGATTAGAGACAATATGAGGACAATTTTGAATACCTTGGAATACTATGAAGTGCATTCAGAAAAACAAATGGCAATGATATTCTTGGATGCACAGAAGGCGTTTGATAATGTGAATTGGCAATTTATGATAAAGAAACTACAGGTTATGGACTTTGGGGGGAGATTCATAAATATGATAAAACAATTTATAATCAATCAGCAAAGATAATGATAAATGGAGATATGACAGAAAAGGTCAATATAATGAAAGGAACAAGGCAAGGATGCCCTTTATCGCCATTACTATTTGTGTTGACACTAGAGGTATTGAATAGAAACATAAGACAAAATGAAGAAATAAAGGGAATGAAAATTTAAAAAGAAGAATATAAATTGCAAGCTTTTGCAGATGACTTAGTGTTTATTTTGGAGGATCCTTAACTAACAGGACCCATAGAACAAATAGAAAAATATGGAAAGGTGGCAGGATTGAAAATAAACAAAGAAAAGAGGCTTCCAGCGGTGATGTCATGCTGTAGCGGGACAAGCGAGCGCAGCTCCGCTTGTTGAAACCTGATTTTTCGTGGCTTTGAGGCTTTTACGGGCAGGTCGGATCTTGGAGAGATTGGCGAGGTGGAGGGGTTTCCTTGGAGTTCGATCAGGGAGTAGTGCAAGCTCCCGTTTGGCAAGAGGAGCCCTCTGGATAGGCACGGAAGAAATCTGCATGAGAAATGGCAGATCCAGAGGTGTGACGACCCAATGATTTGAGCAGGGAGAGAACAGTGAAAAGCAGCTTGAAGAACCGGTGAGAGGAGAAATAACAGAAACAACCCGAGACAGAAGCGGCAAAGTGAATCTCCAAGAGGTGAAGTGAGCAGCGAGTCGGCGGTGGGAGCAGAGACTGTGAGCTGTCAAAAGGGAAAAGAAGCTACTGTGTAAGCGGGAGCAAACGAGTGGATTGGATCTTTATTCCTGTGTTACTGCTACCAGAAAGAAGCAAAGACTTTTGCTATTGTTGTTTCTGGAAAAGGAAAACAAAAGAAAGTGTTGGGTGTGCTGGATGTGTTGGAGGTGATTGAACAGAATCGGCGACATAGAAAGCGGAGGTGACTTTGCAGTTTTTGAATAGAGAAGACATCTTGGAGGAAGCAGGGAGATCTAGATACTGTACTTAGAGAGAAAGAAGTAAAATAGAAGGTACCACAGACTCAAACAGGGACACATAATATTTGCCTACAAGAACTTTTAGGAAACCATGGTTTTAGTAAAGAATCAACTGAGGAAAAGACTAAAAAAGTAACAATTCAGATTTATCAATACTTATATATTTACTGAAATATTTATAACCATATATTTATATTTATTGGAATATTTACAAACCTATACCTATACATTTATTGAAACATTTATATTCTATACTAACTTTTGTCTACCTTTATATTGGTATATATATTTAGATAGGTATATTTGGATATTTTTAGTCAATGGTACAATAAATAGATAATATTGGAGAATATTGGGACTTTAAGTCAGAAGTATAACTATTGAATGTAACTGTAAGTTTACTTTCTATAATATCTATATAACATTGTAGTAGATATACAGAAACACAGAAATATATTTAATTTATACTTGCAATTGAATCTTAAGAAAGAAAGAGCGTATTTAAGAATTATGTTTTATTAACTATTTATTACTTAATTAATTGTTAGAAATTGTTAATAAATTAACCAAGGTCTATATTAAGAAATTAACAGGAGGTATTACAACAATTATAAGGAATTGTATGGAAAGAACTTAGAGGAATTAAGGAAGGATAGAGATTGAAAGAGGGGGATAGAAGTACACGGTTGAGTATATGGTACTGTGGAATTTTTTTTTCAAAAATATCAAAATGACAAGCACAACTACTACAGTCACTAAAATGGGGGGGAGGAATAACTTCAATAACAGCTTCCCCCTCAGGATCAAGATCTGTGGAAGCTGCGTTGGGAGGCAAAAAATCTGGCTCTAACATCAATTTACAGAGCATGCAGTCAACCCTACTGGCAATACAGGAAACAATGCTTAAAATGCAGGAGGTTATGACAACTAATCACGAAGACATTAAGAACAATATGGGAGAAGTTAAAGGGGAGATACATAAGCTAGATGATAAGATTGGTACAATGCAGGAGATGATAACTAAAAACGAACAAAAGATAAAGTTGGTAGAGGTTAAAACAGAGCAGATGGAGAAAAATTAGTTATAGCAACAAATAGAATGGTGGCAGAACATAGGGAATTGGAAGAAGCTATAGTACATCTGGAGATGGAAAAATCAATGTTTTATCTCCGCTTTCAAAATATCTTGGAAAGCAAAGAACTCCCTAAACTGATGGCTGAACTTCTGGTGGAACCACTGCAAAAAAGTAAACTGGAGTTGGAAAACAAAATTGATGAAGCATACAGGATCCACACGAATTATGCTCATAGGCATAAACTCCCGAGAGAAGTACACGTTAAATTTGTGAGAAAGAAAATTAGAGATGAAGCATACAGTAAAACGAGAGAAGACCCCCTGACGTATAGAGGAAAAGAGATTATAGTGTTGAAACAGATCCCGAAAAGAATAAGAGAGCAAAGATGAAGCTATCACTTCCTCTCCACGCAGCTATTAAAATATAGAGTTATGTTCCGGTGGCTAATCCCGGAGGGGATGTTAATAACATGGCAGGAGAAGAAATTCCAGATTGACACCCTGGAAAAAGCTCAGGAATTCTACGATAATTATGTAAGTGGGGAGGATGAACAAGACAGTAGAGAGGAAGGAGAAAGTAAAAGTCAGGAAGACCAGATATCCGAGGAAAAAATTACGGAACAAAACACAAGAGAGCAGAAGGAAATAGAACATCAGGTGAGAGAAGGAACTAGAACCAGAGCACAGACCGAGAACAGAGCAAGGAGAGGACTAAGACCAATAGACAAATAAATAGGATGGAGGATGAAATAAAGATGCTATCAATAAATATCAATAGCATCAATTCACCTATCAAACGAAAACAGATACTATCAAGACTTCAAAAAGAAAAGACAGATATCATTTACCTCCAGGAGGTACACATTAAAGAAAAACACAGTGATCTTTTAAAATGTTCAAAATTAGGGAAATTACATTCGGCGCTGGCACAGAACAAAAAAAGAGGGATTGCTGTATGTATAAAAGATTGATTAAAGTCTAGGAAAATATTTAGTGATAAAGATGGTAGAATCTTAATAACGGAAATAACAACAAACGATAAGAAAATCCTTCTAGTGATAATTTGTGCACCAAACACAAAACAAGAAAAATTTTACAAGAAACTACATAGGAAAGTAATGGAATTAGATGGTGAAAATATTTGCATAATTGGGGACTTAAATGCTGTGGCAGATAATAAAATTGATTATAGGACTACAAGGGAAAATAAATACAGAAGACGAAAATTACCAAATACTTTTTTCGATATGGTGCAAGAGCTAAATTTAAGAGATGCATGGAGACAATTGAACCCAGAGAAAAAACAATATACCTTCTTCTCCCACCCACATAACTCATGGTCTCGCATAGATATGGCTTGGATGAACCCAGATTTGATCAATAATTTAATTTTTATTTTTTTAATTGAAAAGTTTTATAAGAGATACAAACAATTTTCTCCCCCCCCACCCTTTCCCCCTCCCCACATAATAGAAAATGTACATTTTCTTATACATAGTAAATCCTATATATACATGTTTCCCTTAAAGAAAGCATTAAAATAAGGCATTTTTCTTATTTTCCTCCCCAAAAACTAAGGTGCGTCTTATACTCTGAAAAATACAGTAGTTTGGAAGAATAAGGCATTTTAATTACATTCGGAGTTGCTCTTCTTCTCTTTCTTCCCTCATTCCACAACAAACCTTCTTCTTCTCCTCCTTTCTTTCCCTTCCCTCCCTCCTCTTCTCCTACTTTCTCCTTCCTCTCCTCCTACCTCATCCTACTTCCTTTTCCTTTCCCCCACTTCTCTCTTCTTTTCCCCCTTCTCACCTTCTCTCCTACTCCTATCCCCTTCCCTTCCTCCTCTCCTTTCTTCCATTCCTCTCCCTCCCTTTCCTCTTCCTACCCTCTCCTCCTCTCTCCTTACTTCTTTGCTGTGGAATATTCTCCTCCTTTAGTATCTGAGCAACTCGTGTATTCTAATCATAGATACTTTCTTTCAGTTTCTTTCAGATTTATTCTATCTATCTGCATTATCTTCCTAATTGTACATTTATTCTTATAATCTTCTAACTATCGCAACTTAATATTATCATTTCATTTATTATTACATTTCCCCCACATTTGCTTTTCTATTAAAACATTACATCTTACTCCTCCAATAACTATCATTCTTAATATTCTTAATCTTGTCATTTCATTATTTATACATTTCCCCCACATTTAATTTTCTGTTAGAACATTTCTCTATTCAACACTTTTATCCCACCCCACCCCTTATCCCAGCCTCCCCACCCACCCACCCCCGACTTCCCAGAGCAAAAACAGGGTATGGCATCTAACAAACATATGCTATAATAAGCTAACTATCTATAAAATTCAAAACTCACACGCGTTCTTTAACTCCCCTTACTCCAATTCATCAACCTCCCTTTTATAAATTCTCAAGACCAATTAAGTTAAATTCCTTCTTCCTAGTTATAAAAAACTTTTTCTTAATGTATAATCCAATACTTTAACAATGTTGCAAACAGTGAAAATCATGGCTAAGTTTCATCTCCACACCCCCGAACGTCATTCTTTTTAAGCATTACTCCCTAATAGAGTTCTAAATTTAACATTAATCCTCTTTCCTTCGAAAAAATTGGGCATCTTAAAATCTTAGACATTTTATCACATATATCTTTTAAAATAACATAATCTTATGTTAAACATTTTAAAATCTCTTAATACCATTAAGACACATATTTACCAACTACAAATTTCAGAATCTACAGGAAAATATCTTTCAAATTTTCAATTAGCCTTTAACAATACCAATGTAATTAAACTTTTCAGTTTATTACTAGAGTCTTCCTTCCCCAAAAAGAAAAAAAGAGCAAATACTTAATCTTCTGTTCTTCTCTTCTTTCTATATTTTTTCCAATCCTTTTTTTTTATAAACTCTTTCAACATTCCCCCCAATTTTATTTTTGAGAATTTTAAAATGTTGATTTGAGGTTGATGTTTCTGAAATACTCGCTCTCTTCTTGAGGTCACATTTTCTAATTTGAAATCCCCATTTCGACTCTTCTTGCTTGTATAATCATTCAGTCCATTCCTTTGTCCATATAGCCAAAATTTGTTGCCATAAAGATTGTCAGCTTGCAATAGTCTATTTGTTGCTTTTCTATCAGTTGAATGGAAACATCTGCCAAAAC
This sequence comes from Pituophis catenifer annectens, assembly GCF_029215685.1. Classification (NCBI taxonomy): domain Eukaryota; kingdom Metazoa; phylum Chordata; class Lepidosauria; order Squamata; family Colubridae; genus Pituophis; species Pituophis catenifer. The sequence goes on from NW_027256885.1 coordinate 22,150,587, forward strand.
CTTTGTTTCAACTGTGCCAGCCTGCCTTTCAATCCTGACAGCCTCTTGATCTTTCAAAAGCACACTCCTCTGAGTAATTTCCTGCTGCCCCTCCAACAACTGCTTATGATTTTCCAAGCTGTTTTTTTGAAAAAGCTCTTTCAATTGTATCCAAAAGAGCAGAATTAAAAGAGTCTAGAAGTTCTTGAAAAACCTGAACAGTCACAGCTTGAGAATTTGCTGATTCACCAGCCCTGATGTCAGCCATATTTCAGCCACTTTATATTCATCCAGCTGTCAGGACGACAGTTCCAACTATTTTCCACACACGTGTGGATTTGATCAATAATTTAGAAGAGATGGAGATATTGCCAAATACTTGGGCGGACCATAGTCCCTTAACAATAAAATGGAAAGGTAGGGAGAAAAAGAAGAGATGGACCTTAAACCAAAGAATTATAAAAGAAAAATCTTACACACAAACAATGGAAAGGGAATTAAATTTTTTTTAAAGGAGAATAGGAAAGAATATACAACAGCACAGAACTTATGGGACACCACCAAAGCATATATGAGGGGAATAACGATAGTGTATGTGGCGAAGAGAAACAAAGAGAAAAGGGAACAACAAGCGTCAATATTGGAGAAACTCAAAAAATTAGAAATAGCCCTACAGAAAGAACCCCAGAATGAGAAAATTATAGACGAAAGAGATCTAATGAAACATAAAATTAATATATTACAACAGGAGGAAATGACATGGAATATAAAACTGGCAAAACAAAATTACTTTATTTTATTTATTTATTTTATTTTATAATTAGACTTCTATACTGCCCTTCTCCCGAAGGACTCAGGGCGGTGTACAGCCATATTAAAACACATAGAATTACAAAATTTAAAACCAATTTAAAATCAAATATATAAAATGGCTCAAAAATTTAAAACATTTAAAACATACACACACCCCTTAAAAATTCATATTAGGCCAGTCCGGCTTGCTGGAACAGAAGAGTCTTCAGGGCGCGGTGAAAGGTGCGCAGGTCGGGACTAAGATGAAGCTCTAGGGGGAGCTCATTCCAGAGAGCCGGTGCCCCCACAGAGAAGGCTCTCCCCCTGGGTGTCGCCAGTCAACATTGTTTGGCCGATGGCACCCTGAGGAGCCCCTCTCTGTGGGAGCATATTGGCCGGTGGGAGGCTGTTGGTGGCAGAAGGCGGTCTCGTATATACTTTGAAACAGCAAATAAACCCGGAAGATGGTTAGCCCATAAATTGAAAAAAGAAAAAGCCAAAAAGTTGATACAACAATTACAAGATGAACAAGGGAATTTGCATCACAAGATCGACCGGAAAAAAAAATTATTCAAAATTATTTTCAAATGTTATACTGTCAAGAAAATATTGTTGAAGAGAATATTACAAAATATTTACAAGAGAGGAAATTGCCAAATATAATAGAGGAAGACAGGGAAATGTTGAATAACAAAATCACCTTAACAGAGTTGAAAGAGGCAATTAAAAAACAAAAAAATAATAAAACACCAGGGCCAGATGGAATTCCGGCGGAAGTATATAAAAAATTTCAGGAACCGTTAGAGGAAATAATGTTAGAAATTTACAATGAGGTATTAGAGAGAGCTAAAATGCCAAATTCGTGGACGGAGGTTTACATAACATTAATTTATTTATTTTTATTTTATTTTATTATATTTCTATACCGCCTTTCTCCTGCGGGACTCAGGGCGGTGTACAGCCAAGATAAAACATAGCATATAAAATTTAAAAACATTTTAAAAAAACAATTAAATAATTTTGGCCCGAATTTAAAACAACCCAATTAAAACCGAAATTCGATTAAAAAACTGAGAGGATGGGATCAAGCCAGCCCAGCTAGATGGAACAAGTGTGTCTTCAGGGCCCGACGAAAAGTCCGGAGGTCTGATATCGTGCGTATCTCAGGGGGCAGGTCATTCCAGAGGGCAGGTGCTGCCACAGAGAAGGCTCTCCCCCTGGGGGTCCGGTGGACCGGTGCCCTTAATCCCAAAAGAAACCAACATATCCAAAACTATAGGCCAATCTCGCTGCTAAATGCCGATTATAAAATCTTAGTGACAATAATGACAGAAAGACTTAAAATAATATTAAACAAAATTATTCATTCGGACCAAAATGGGTTTTTACCCAAATAACAAATAAAATATAATACAAGGATTATAATGAATATATTAAGAGTATTATGAGGCCCACCCTGAAAAACAACTAGCATTAATATTGGTGGATGCACAGAAGGCGTTCAATAATCTAAATTGGCAGTTCCTAATCACTCAATTGACTATGATGAAATTCAGTGAGAAATTTATAGAAATGATTAAGGCAATATATTTAAATCAAACAGCAAGAATTATGGTAAATGGAGACCTAACAGAAAAAGTAAATATAAATAAAGGAGTCAGGCAAGGATGTCCACTATCTCCCCTCCTATTTATTTTTTTCATTAGAAGTCTTATTGATTCAGGTAAGGGAGAATAAGGAAATAAAAGGGTTAAAAATTAGAAAAGAGAAGTATAAAACACAGGCCTTCACTTGTTGTGGTCCACCAGCAGCCTGCGGAGCTGGCAGCGGAGTCGGACAGCGATGAGGCTGAGGAAGAACATGGGCCAGTCCTGGAGGCTGGGGAAGGCCCGGATGAGGGCTCTGCGTTGGAGGCAGAGATGGGGCCAGGGCCATCGGGGAGTGATGTGCGGACTTCGGAGCCTCCAGAGGCTGACAGTAGAGAGGCAGAGGAACAGGAGGAGCCTGTTCCTAGTGCACGTATGAGAAGAGCTGCCAGAAGGCAGGAGCAGATAAAGCAGAGAGGACGACTCGGGAGTAGAGCCAAGAGATGATTGGCCCCTCCCATAAGGCTTAAAAGACCAGCAACGGCTCTTGGCCTCTTTTCCGGAAAACAACGTTGAGAGAATTGCTTCTTGTTTCACTGTATTCATTTCTTTTTTTTATTATTATTATTAAAAAGTTTTTATTTTATAAACAAGCATACATACAATATATAATCAATCAATCAATCAATCAATCAATCAGTGTATCATCTGAATATATCTTTTTTCCTCTTACTCCTCCAATATTTATCATATCTTGATATTATCATTTCATTTGTTATAACATTTTCCCCACATTTACTTTTATATTTGTACCTTTATCTATTCAACAATTTTATCCCCCCCTCCCCACCACCACCCCGACTTCCCAGAGCAAAAACAGGGTATAACATTTAACAAGCAAAAGCTAAAATATACTAACCTACTACAAAGTTTAAAACTCCCTCACACTCTTTAACTCCTCTTTTACAAATTCATCAACCTCCCTTTTGTAAATTCTCAAAATCAATTGGATTAAATTCTTTCTTCCTGGATATAAAAGCCTTTTTCTTGGTATGTAATCCAATAACTTTAACAATATACAAGCGTTAACAAACACTGATAAGTTTCATTTTCATCCCTCAAACACCTTTCTTTTTCAACATTGCTTCCTAATAAGATTCTAAATTAAACATTTATCCTCTTTATTCCTTCATAAACCAATTGTCAATTTCTAACTATTCAGCATTAAAAATTCTAAATTAAACATTTTAAAACTTTAAACATTTTATCACCTATACCTTTTAAAATAGTATAATCTTATATTAAACATTTTAAAAACCTCTTAATGCATCAATAAGACCTTCTTAATTCATTTCTCAAAATATAAATTTCAAAACCTTCAGGAAACTATCCCTTAATTTTTTAATTAACCATTTCCATATTTTTTCCGGTCCTTCTTCCTCAATCAACATTGCTCCCTAATAAAGTTCTAAATTAGACATTTATCCTCTTTAATCCTTCATAAAATTAAACATTTTAAAACTTTAAACATTTTATCTCATATACCTTTGTAATAACACACTTCCTTTATATTATTATCTTAGAATAAACTTTAAAAATACAAATTTGATTAAGCTTCTCAACCTATTGCCAAAATCCTCCCCAAAAAAGATTAATCTTCAGTTCTTCCCTTCTTTCTGTATTTTTTCCAGTCCTTTTTCTTCGATAATTCTTTCTTCTTCAGCATTGCTCCTCCTCCTGCTTTTATTTTCGAGAATTTTAAAATTTGGATTTGAGGTTGATGTCTCTTTAAAAGTTTTTGTCTTCTTAAAGTTATTTCATTTAATTTGAAACCCCCATAAATCCTTCTCAAGTCCTCCTGATTAAACTCTTCCAGATTCCTTTGCTTTCCCCTCTTGGTCTGGAAAACATCCTTTTTATCCAAAGTCACATTAAACTGGATTTCTGCCCCATCTTCTTCCAACAGCTCACTACTGTCTAACAAGCCTTGAAATAATACTATATTCTCCTTTGTCTCCATGTTTTGAGTCAAAACAGTTTCCTCTTCCTGAGAACTTTCATCAAAAAAACCTTTAAGACTTTCCAGTAAAGCAGTGGTTTGTGACTCAAAAATTTCATGTATTATAACTCTTATTGGTGTATTTGCTGGTGTATGTAATAATAGTCCTTCAGCACTTTCAAAAGTACCAGCCATTTTTTTTTCAAAGTCCAATTATTCACACAATCTAAAAATGTAAATTAGTTAAAATCAATTCCATAGTCTTTTGCTTTCTGCTTCCACTTTAAATTCACACAATTTAGAAGTATAAAGTAGTTGGAATCAATACCATAGTCTTTTTCATTTCACTAGCACTTTAAATCCTTTTTCTTGCCGGGTAATCCAGTAGCTTTTACAATGTTACAGCTTTAACGATCACTTTCACTTATAAGTTTCGTTTTGCCGCCCTTAAGCGCCATCTTTTTTTCTTTGTTTTAAACGGAGTTAAAGTTTAATACTTGCATTTTCTGTTCTCCTGATTTTGCTCTGCCAGCATCCAGATTCAAATTTTCTCATAATCCTTAAAATTGCACTGCTGGTGTGGTCGCGACCCCTTGTTCTGCATAAAGCAGAATCGTCCCGGATCTGGAGCACTAAAGGGCTTTCAGGGAGCTCTCACTCTGCAAGCCCAAAGCTTAAAAAAAAAGCCTGGGGATCTAGGGGAGCTCTACCCCGACCCTTCTGCTCTTCTCTCCCCCTTTTTCCCTGGGGGAGAGTTTCAAGCCGCTAGAACAGCTGATTTTCGCTGTTCTAGCAGCAAACGGAATCACGGGGCTGGAGCTTCTGAAGGAGCATCCGTTCGGGGAACGCGGAGCCACCAGAAGCTCCCTGTATTCATTTCTTGTCGGCGTCTTCTCCTTCTGAACTTTTGCCAAGAAAAGCCTTTGGCAGTTTGCCTAATTATACCAAGGTCGGTGATAAACTGAGGAATGGTGTTTTGAAGAATTTGCTTTAATTTAGTTTGGACTATGCTGAGAATGAGTTAATTCTCAGGTGTTCTAATAAAGTCTGTTTGTTTTCGAACTGTTTGCATTTAATACTAACTACTTGGGCCTGGGTCACAACATCGCTGACGATATGGCTTTTATAATAGAGCATCCTCTGGAAACAGGATAATTGCTGTTATGCATATTTCTCCAAGACGATGTCCAGCGCGGAACGCAACTACAGTCAGCTGGACAAGGAAGCCTTGGCCATCGTCGCTGGCGTCAAGCGCTTCCACGAATACGTCTATGGCAGAAACTTCTCCATCATCACAGACCACAAGCCGCTGCTGGGACTGCTGGCAGGGGACAAGCCGACACCAGCGTATATGTCCCCAGAATGACAAGATGGGCAATTTTCCTAGCCGGGTATTCGTATACACTAATCCACAGACCCGGCAAAAACATAGGAAATACAGATGGACTAAGCAGATGCCCATCCAAAGAGCCGGTGGAAGACCCCGCCCCCACACTCGGGCTCTTCCACATCGACGATGACAAAGCGTGCCCAGTTACCTCCGCAGACGTGGCAGCCCATACCCAACGGGACAAGATCCTAAGGCAAGTAAGATCATGGGTCCTGCGGGGCTGGCCAATGGGGAAGATGGCACAGGAGTTTAGCCCTTTCACCAGGAAGCAACAAGAGCTATCCACCATGAAGGGCTGCCTCCTTTGGGGTGATAGAGTGATAATTCCCCAAGCCCTACAGCAGAAGACCCTAGAAACCCTGCACAGCGGGCACCCAGGCATAGTAAGAATGAAAGGGTTGGCACAAAGTTACGTCTGGTGGCCAACCCTAGACAGGGACATTGAAGAGTGGGTCAGCAAATGCGATCCGTGCCAAGAAGTGAGGCCAGCTCCCCCACAAGCCCAGCCGACAGTGGGAAAAGCCCAGCAGCCCATGGTCAAGGGTCCACATTGACTTTGCGGGTCCAATGAATGGGAAACACCTCCTAATCGTAGTGGACACTTTTTTTTGAAGTGGCTGGAGGTAGTTCCCATGGCATCCACCACAACGGAAGCAACAACCAGGGCGCTCCGGAGGCTTTTCGCAACCCATGGGCTACCGGATGTGCTAGTTTCCAACAATGGGCCCCAACTTACATCCAAGCCTATGGAAGCATTCCTAGCAGGCCTGGGCATCCGCCATGCCCTGTTGGCACCCTACAGACCGGCTGGTAACGGGCAGGTGGAAAGAATGGTGAGGCTCACCAAGGAAGCGCTCACCAAGATGGGCACGGGTGACTGGCAAGAAAGAATAGACCAGTTCCTCCTCACCCAGCACATCACGCCACACGCCACCACCCACAAGAGCCCAGCAGAACTGTTGATGGGCAAAAGGCTGAGGTCACCCCTGGACTGGCTGCACCCCCAGTACAACCCAACGCCAGCCGCCCTCTTCGCGCCTTCACCATAGGAGATCCGGTATTTGCGCTAAATCTCCACGGGTCTCCGAAATGGCTGAAGGGGAAGATAGAGAGCATAACCGGCCTGAAGTCCTACAGAGTGGAGCTGGAAGATGGACAGGTCTGGAGACGTCACATCGACCAGCTCCGGAAAAGGTGGAGGGAAGTAGGAGGAAACCAACCCGACAAGGTAGACCTGCAACACCCCGACGAGGTAGGCCTACAACACCCCGTCGAAGTAGGCCTACAACACCCCATCGAGGTAGGCCTGCACCACTCCAACGAGGTAGGCCTGCACCCCCCCGATGGGGTAGGCCTGCACCACCCCGACGGGGTAGGCCTGCACCACCCCGATGAGGTAGGCCTGCACCAGCCCAGCAAGGTGAGCCTTTGGTGTTACGTGGGGGTAGACCGGTACCCTGGGGGAGAGGGGAGCCAGCGCCGCCCCGGCAAGGAAGACCTGCGCCACCCCGGCGAGGGAGACCTCCACCTCTACCAGCAGGTAGACCAGCAATGTCCAGGAAGGGAAGACCCGCAAAACCTCAGTGAGGCCGGCCCATGCCACCCTGGCGAGGGAGATCGGCACCTCCACAGCGAAGTAGACCAGGGACAACCCAAGGAGGGAGGGCCACAACACACTGGCGGAGTCGACCTGCACCACCCCGGCGAGGGAGACCTCCACCGACACAACGAGGTAGACTGGGGACAACTTGAGAAGGGAGGCCCACAACACCCCGGCGGAGCCAGCCTGCGCCACCCCGGTGAGGGAGACCTTCACCCCTCAGACAGGGTAGGCCAGCAACGAGTAGGGGAAGCATCCCCACAACACACCAGCAAGGTCGACCGGCACCAGCCAGGCGAGGGAGGTCTACACCAGCCCGACGGGGTAGACGGACGACCCTCCAGCAAGGTCGACCAGCAGCCATGACAACCCGACACGCGGAAGTGCCAACAAAAACAACAACGACACCCACAACAGAGGAATGGACAAGAAACCATGGACTTACCGGACATCAGTGGTTCCCCCACGTCCAACAGCGATGTCCAGCCGCAAGGTATCCAGACCCCAGGACAGGGAGAAGACCAGTATCACCAGCGGATAGAGCCCAACGATGTGGCCGGAGGTGCTGGGACAGGGCCCGCACACTCGACGGCCGGACTCTGGACAGCCCCGGGACGGGAGCTGGAGAGAACAGGAGCTCCGCCTGCTCGGGGAGGCGGCGAAGCTCAAATGGGACTGCGCAGGTCAGGTAGGACTAGCAAACATCCTGCCTACCTGCGCGACTTCGTAACACTTATTGACAGGATGGACAAACTACGATCTAGGAGGGGAGGGGTGTTATGTCCTTATAAGGACATCCGCTGGTGATTGGCTAATCCACCGGCGGGAAAAATGAACTGCTGTCACTGGTCGGCCAGCCTGCCGGAGCGCTATAAAAGAGAGCTCCGGCAGCGCAGCCGGCAGTCTATTCTGAATAAAGGTACTGAATGGACCATCGCTGGTCGCGTCTTCTTTCCTTGCGCCTGATCTAACAATTGCTATTACAGGAAATAGAGAAATTTGGTATAATTGCTGGTTTAAAAATAAATAAAAATAAAATGAAGATAATTACCAAAAATCTTACGCAGGGTCAAAACAAGAAATTAGAGGAGAAATTAGGGATTCAAGTAGTGAAAAAGCAAAGTACCTGGGCATTTGGCTAACAGCGAGAACATCATCCATAAAGGAAGATAATTACTTAAAATTATTGCAACAAATTCAAAAAGATTTAGAGAGTTGGGCGAAACTACAAATATCATTGATTGGAAGAATTGCTACTATAAAGATGAATATCCTACCAAAAATCTTATATTTATTTCAAACAGTACCCATTAAATTAGGGAAACCTTTTTTGAAAAACTGAACAAAATAATTCTTAAATTTATATGGTTGGGGGGAAAGGCCAGAATTAAACTAAAACTTCTACAAGATTTGAGAACTAAGGGTGGCTTTGACCTCCTGGATTGGGAACTCTACTATCATGGCTCAAAGAGTGGATAAATCTAAAAAATGGAAGTTTATTAACGATTGAGGGACATGATTTACAGAGGGGTTGGCATACCTTTATCTGGGAAGGAAAGGACAAAGCCCACAAGTACTTCCAGAGACATCTGGTGAGAGAAGCTCTGTTAGAAATCTGGATGAAGATAAAAAGGAATTTTTACACAAAAATTCCCAGATGGGTATCAACGATGGAAGCCTTGGTCTATCCCAATTTAATTGACTTAAATAAAATGGTAACCTATAAAGAGTTATTAGAGGGACAATTTTGAAATCTAAGCAAAAATTATTAGAACAAGGAATCAAAATAGATTGGTGGCCTTACTTACAGATCCAAACAAAATATAAAAAAGATTTAGAATTATATGGATTCCAAAATGAACAACAAGAAATGGATAAAATATTAACAGGGACTGATGAGAAAATAATTACTAAAATGTATAATTGTCTCCTTAAATTTAAAATGGAGGAGGAAACGGTGAAAGAAACAATGATAATTTGGGCGAAAATTTTTGGATATAATATAGAATTAGAGCATTGGGAAAAATTATGGGGAACAAATTACAAAATGACATTGGCCACCTATAAAGAGAATATAAAATGTTTTATAGGTGGGATTTACCCCCGGCGAGATTGGCTAAGATGTTTCCAAATAACCCCTCGCACTGTTGGAAATGTAACCATCAACAAGGGACATACTACCACATGTGGTCGACATGTCCCAAAGCCAGAGATTACTGGCTAAAAATCAAAAAGTGGTTGGAGGAAATGACCGAGCAAAAAATTGACATGAAACCAGAACTATTTCTTTTGGGGATTATAAAAGAGAAAATGAGTAAAGATATTCAATACCTCATGCTCCACATAATTACCACCGCCAGAATTTCATTCGCCCAAAACTGGAAACAACGATATGCTCCTTCAAACACGATGATTATAAAAAAGGTGCTAGAGTGTGCAGAATCAGATAAGTTAACGATGGAACTCAAAGATAGAGAGGAAACGATTTATTATGAAACATGGAATATGTGGTATAATTGGCTGGAAAAGAAATCTAAAATCAATGTATAGTGATTGTTAAGAGACGATATTATAATGAAAAGATAATATTTAATGTGTAGTAGGTATGTATATTATGTAGTGACTATATGAATAAGTATATAACAAACAAAATGCATATGTATATAATTGGCCGAAGGATAAAATGGATATTACTAAAGATGCTGGTATTGGAAAGCTGTTAAAGTGTAACTAAGATTTTAAAGATGTAAATGTTGAATAAAAATAATTTTTAAAAAAAGAAAATAAAGAAAAAACAAAAATATTGGTGAAAAACATTACAGAAAAACAGAAAAGAGACTTAATGAGAAAACTAGATATTCAGATCATGAATAAAGTAAAGTATTTAGGAATCCAATTAACTTTAAGAAGTGTAACGATTAAAGAGGACAACTACTACAAATTGAAAAAACAAATTGAGGAGGACTTGGAGAAATGGAAAAAATTATAGCTATCACTAATGGGAAGGATTGTGATAATTAAGATGAATATATTACCGAGATTGCTATTTTTATTTCAGACAATAATGATAAAAGTGGAAAAGAAATACTTTGAACATCTTAATAAAATAGTAATGAAATTTATATGGCAAGGGAAAAAAGCGAAAATTAACATAAGAACGTTACAAGATGCGAGACTTCGAGGAGGATTTGGACTACCTAACTGGGAACTATATTACCAGGCAGCAGCATTGACATGGATGAGAGAATGGATTGAATTAAGAAATACAAGACTATTAACTTTGGAGGGACATGATTTACAATTGGGATGGCATGCTTTTTTATGGTATGGCAAAAATAAGATGCATAGCTATTTTCAAAGGCAACATGTAAGAAATGCATTACTATTAGTGTGGGAGAAGGTTAGAGATAAATATTATTTGAAAATACCAACATGGTTATCAACAATGGAAGTGTTAATACATCCAAATATTATTAATATGGGAAATATTGTCAGATACAAAGATATATTATCAGATAAGGGGGAATTGAAAACAAAACAAGAAATAGAAGAACAAGGGATTGAAATGGACTGGTATACACAATTGCAAATACAAACAAGATATGAAAAGGATGCAAAATTATATGGTTTTTACTTGGAAATGACAGAACTGGATGAGGTTTTCATAACCTAAGCTAACCATCTGTGTAAGACATTAAGATAAGGAATCATGTATGACACTTTTTCTGGGAAAAATAAAGCTATAAAACTTGATTAGTACATCCCAAGTCAGGTCAGGCTGACCGAGACTAATTTAACAGTAGAAGGAAGGAAGCTGTCATGTTCGGATTAATTGTATTGTTACAACATATTGTTATAGACATGTGGCAAGGGGGATTTCTGATTCGGGAACTTGTTGCGGAATAGCCAAAAACTTATGTAATGTCAGACAAGCCAATGATAAGTTGGGGCGTGAAATTGTTTTGCTGCTTGTTTGAAAATGTATTTAAGCCATGTATTCAGACCTGTATAGCATTCTCTCCTTTCTTAGAGAACCCTTTTGCAAAAGCTTATGATATATATCTTTGAAATAAATATGCTTTTTATTGTTCATAGTCTCATTTTTAACTGAGAGGTTTATTTTTTTTTAACTCTCACAGTTGAGGATGTCGTGATAATAGCTGAAAATGCAGAGGAGTTTATCACAGTTTTCGAAGATCCGGATATTAACTTTCACTACTATGGTTCAAATGTAAATCTCTCTACACAACTGAAAGAAGAGTGTCGAGAAAAAAGACAAATTTGGGGGGTTTTCTTTAAGGACATTAACAAGGTTGGGGATCTCATGATAAAAAGAAAGGCCTATAAGTCTCTGATAAAATGTCCAGAGAAGAAAAAAATTTTACTCCATGAAGATAAACTGGAAGGAGTGACTTAAAAACTTAATGAGTTAACTGGAATCAGGATGCATTTTTCTCTGCTTGATATGTCCAAATAATCCAGGACTTCTATGAAAAGTTGTATGATCAAGAGAAAATCCCAGAAGATAGAATAAAACAATACTTGGAAAAAGCTGAATTACCTAAAGTACCTGAGACAGTGAAAGCCATGTTAAATAAAAGAATAACAATGATGGAACTAACAGAGGCAATTAAGAGACAAAAGAATAATAAAACACCAGGACCAGATGGGTTACCAGCAGAACTTTATAAGTATTTACAAGACACTTTAGGTCCATCAATGTTGGAAGTTTATAATGAAGTATTGTTAGAAGCGAAGGTACCAAATATGGGGATGGAAGCAAACATTACTCTTATACCTAAAGAAGAGTCAGATTTATTGCAGATAAAAAACTACAGGCCAATATCTCTATTGAATGCTGATTATAAAATATATGCTTCAATAATAGCAGAGAGACTAAAAAGATTTTTGAATGAATTTATACATCCAGACCAGAATGGATTTTTGCCTAAGAGACAAATTAAAAATAATATGAGAATGATTGTAAACACATTGGAGTACTATGAAGCACATCCTGGAAAACAAATGGCATTGATCTTTTTAGATGCGCAGAAAGCATTTGACAATGTAAATTGGCAATTCATGTTATTACAATTAAAATATATGGACTTTGGTGAGAGATTCATTAATACGATTAAGGCAATATATCATAAACAAACAGCAAAGGTGATTGTAAATGGGGACATGACAGAGAACTTTAATATAAAAAAGGCACAAGACAAGGATGTCCATTGTCCCCTCTACTATTCATATTGACATTGGAAGTGCTAAATAGAAATATTAGACAAGATATAGAAATAAAAGGTATGGAAATAAAAAAAGAAAAATATAAGCTACAGGCGTTCGCAGATGACTTGGTCTTCATATTAGAAGATCCACAAGAAACTGGACCCAAAATAATTAAAAAGTTAGAAGAGTATGGTGAAGTTGCAAGACTGAAAATAAATAAAGAAAAAACCAAAGTACTAGTCAAAAACCTTACAGATAAACAGAAAAAAGACTTAATGAAGAAGACAGATATTCAGATAGTTAAGAAAGTAAAATACCTAGGAATTCAGCTAAGGGCAAGATGTGCAACCATCAAAGAAGACAATTATTGTAAGCTGATACAACAAATTAAATCAGACCTGGAGAAGTGGAAAAATTTACAATTGTCTTTGACAGGAAGACAATTGTCTTTGTCTTTTATTTCCCGCTCCGGCACGAACTGACCATCAAGGAATGCACAGCAAAGCAATGAAATCTAGTCAGGGCTAACCGCCCAGTGCTCCCCATCACCTCTCGCGCTGCCCTGCCCTATCACATGCGCAAGCCCACCCCCACATGACCCTGGAACCGTCCTGTGCACACGCGGCCGCTTCCCAGCTGGCCCCTGCCGCTGCGGCCGACTCTTAGTGGTTTTCGACAGCCACCAAGGGGATTGGAGGGCCTCCAGATTTTTATGGTCTGTCCAAACCTCAAAGGGTAACTCCCCCCCTTCCAGTAGGTGTCGCCAGGTCAACAAGGCCCACCGAACAGCAAATGCTTCCTTTTCCCAGATAGCCCATTTACGTTCAGTATCATTCTGTTTATGAGACGTGTATGCACATGGCTGTAGGGCCCCCTTCTCATTAGTTTGCAAGAGAACTGCGGCCACCGCCACATCACTGGTGTCTGCTTGCACCACAAATGGCTTGGACGGATCTGGGTGTTTAAGTACCGGTTCCCTGGCAAATAAGGTTTTCAAGTGCTCGAAGGCCTGCTGACACATTATAGTCCATGGCACCGGGTAACCCGGATGTGGCTTCCTAGGCAGATGCTTCGTTCTTAAAAGATCTGTGAGTGGGAGAGCTATGCGGGCGAAGGATGGGATGAACTGGCAATAGAAATTAACAAACCCCAAAAAACTTTGTAATTGTTTGCGTGTTTTGGGAGCCTGCCAGTCTAATACTGCTTTTACCTTAGCGGGGTCCATTTCCACCCCCTTAGGGGAGTTCCGGAACCTCAGGTAGTCCAACTGTGACTTGTGGAACTCGCACTTGGACTACTTGATGGAGAGGTGCGCTGCTAATAACTTCTTCAGAACCTGACGCACCAGGGTGACATGTTCCTCCAAGGTCTTGGTGTATATGAGGATGTCGTCAAAGTAGACGAGCACCCCTTTCTACAAGTGTTCATGCAGAACCTCATTAATGAGCTGCATGAACAGAGCTGGAGCTCCTTGCAATCCAAAGGGCATAACCCTAAATTGGTAACTTCCCAACGGGCAATTGAAGGTCATCTTCCATTCGTCCCCGGCCTTGATTCTCACCCTGTAGTAAGCCTCCCGTAGATCTAATTTGGTAAAGACCCAGCCCTCCACCAGACGGGCCAGCATGTCCTTCATTAACAGGACGGGGTACATGTGTTCTACACACACTGCGTTGATCCCTGAGAAGTTGACATACAGGCGTAAGCCACTGTCTTTCTTTTCTCTGAAAAGAATGGGTGCCGCCACCCTGGATCTAGCTGGCTGGATGAACCCCCGTTTCAGATTTTTCTCTATGTATGCCCTCATCTCAGTTATCTCTTGAGGGGTCATAGAGTACATTTTGGGCTTTGTCAACTTTGCCCCAGGGAGGATCTCTATTGCACAATCTGTGGGACGGTGGGGAAGGTAAGGTGTCACATTCCTTTTCACTGAACACCTCCTCCAGGTCCCCATATACTCTAGGGAAGGCCTGCTCATCCGTTGCCTTAATTTATTTTATTTTCTTATTTATAATTTAATTTATATACTGCCCCCCTCCCGAAGGACTTGGGGCGGTGTACAGCCAATTAAAAACAAAAAATACAACAACAGTTTTAAAATAGTTAAAAGTATTAAACAATTTCGGCCAGAATTTAAAACCCAAAATTTAAAACACCAATTTAAAAATCATTTACATAGATAGCCCTGCCTGGCGGAACAGCAGGGTCTTAAGGGCACAGCAAAACACACGGAGGTCGGAGATCTTGTGTATTTCTGGGGGCAGTTCGTTCCACAGGGCAGGAGCTCCCACAGAGAAGGCCCTTCCCCTGGGTGTCACCAGCCGGCATAACTTGGCTGATGGCACCCTGAGGAGTCCCTGTCTGTGGGAGCGAATTGGCCGGTGGGAGGCTACTGGTGGCAGAAGTCGGTCTCGAAGGTATCCAGGTCCTGAGCCATGGAGTGCTTTAAAGGTGGTAACCAACACCTTGAATCGCACCCAGAAGACCACTGGGAGCCAGTGCAGCTCGCGCAGGAGAAGTGTCACATGAGCGTGACGAGTTGCGCCCATAACCACCTGCACAGCCGCATTCTGGACCAGCTGGAGCTTCCGAGTGCTCTTCAAGGGGAGCCCCATGTAGAGAGCATTACAGTAGTCCAGCCGGGAGGTGACAAGGGTGTGAGTGACTGTGCGTAAGGCATCCCGGTCCAAAAAGGGCTGCAACTGGCGGATCAGGCGAACCTGATAGAAAGCCCCCCTGGCCACGGCCGTCATATGTTCTTCTAAAGACAGCCGTGCATCCAGGAGGACACCCAGATTGCGAGCCCTCTCTGTGGGGGGTAAAGATTCACCCCCAATAGTCAGCGATGGCACCAGCTGACTATATTGGGACGCTGGAAGCCACAGACACTTGGTCTTGGAAGGGTTGAGTTTGAGCCTATTTCTCCCCATCCAGACCCGCACGGCCTCCAGGCAGCGGGACATCACATCAAGGGCATCATTGGGGTGGTCTGGGGTGGAGATGTACAACTGAGTGTCATCAGTGTACTGATGGACTCTCACCCCAAAACCACGGATGATCTCACCCAGCGGCTTCACATAAATGTTGAACAGAAGGGGCAAGAGGACTGACCCTTGAGGCACCCCCCACGCGAGGCACCTCGAGGTCGACCTCTGCCCCCCTGCCAACACAAACTGCGAACGGTCGGAGAGGAAGGAGGAGAACCACCGTAGCACGGTGCCTCCTATTCCTAACCCCCCCAACCGCTGCAGCATGATACCATGGTCGATGGTATCAAAAGCCGCTGAGAGATCTAATAGGACCAGGACAGAGGAGCAACCCCTGTCCCGAGCCCTCCAGAGATCATCCACCAATGCGACCAATGCCGTTTCCATGCTGTAACCCTGCCTGAAACCCGACTGGTACGGGTCCAGATAGATAGCTTCATCCAGGTACCGGGGAAGTTGTCGTGCCACCACACTCTCAACAACCTTTGCCACAAAGCGAAGGTTGGAGACCGGACGGTAGTTAGCTAATATAGCCGGGTCCAGGGATGGCTTCTTGAGGAGGGCCCTCACCACCACCTCTTTCAAGACAGCAGGAAAGGTGCCCTCACTCAGAGAAGCATTTATAACCCCCGGAGCCAGCCTCGTGTGACCTCCCGGGAGGCCAGTACCAACCAGGAGGGACACGGGTCCAATAAACATGTGGCAGCACTAATCCTCCCCAGAATCCTGTCCACGTCCTTGGGAGCCACAGGATCAAACTCTTCCCAGATAATATTCTCAAGACCTACCCCCGTCTCCTCCCCTGGACTCACCCAGTCGGAGTCCAAGCCTTCCCGAATGTGAGCAACTTTATCATGCAGGAATTGCACAAAATCCTCAGCTCGACTCTGCAAGGGATCTTTCCGCACTCCCCCCCCCCCCGAAGAAGGGAGTGGGTCAACCTGAACAGAGCAGCTGGGCGGTTCTCTGCAGATGTGATAAGAGCGGAAAAATAATTAAATTTTGCCGCTTTTATCGCCACTAGGTAGGTCTTGATATAAGACCTCACCAGTGTTCGGTCAGAATTGGATTGACTAGTCCTCCAAATGCTCTCTAGGCATCTTTTCCGACACTTCATCTCTCTCAGTTCCTCAGAGAACCAAGGTGCCAATTGAGATCGGCATCAGGTCAGAGGCCGCAAAGGCACGACCCGGTCCAAAGCCCCGGCAGCCGCCGTCTCCCAGGTGGCCACCAGCTGTTCAGTCGAGTTGTGTGCCAGAGTCTCAGGAAACGGCCCAAGCTCCGTCAGGAACCTCTCAGGGTCCATCAGGCGCCTGGGATGGAACCACCTGGTCGGTTCCGTCTCCCTGCGGTGGGGGGAAGCAGCTGGAAAGTCCAAGTGAAGGAGCGAATGATCTGTCCATGACAAGGGTTTAATGTCTAAGTCCCCTCTACCAAGATCATTCAACCACTGACCAGAGACAAAAATCAAGTCCAGAGTGTGTCCCCCTGTGTGAGTGGGGCCTTGAACTAACTGGGTCAGGTCCATGGCCACCATGGAAGCCATGAACTCCTGAGCCACCTCTGACGCCTTGCCGGAGGATGGCAGGTTGAAATCCCCCATGACAATAAGTCTGGGGGTGTCAACCGCCACCCCGGCAATAATGTCGAGTAGCTCGGGCAGGGTTGCCGCTACATGGCAGGGAGCCAGGTATGCAGTCAGCAAACCCAACTGCACCCCATGACCCCACTTCACAAGAAGGGACTCACATCCGGCTATCTGAGGAACAGTGGTCTCCCTCGGACGAAGACTTTCCCTAATAACCGCTGCCACTCCCCCACCCCTCCCCTGAGCCCTCGGCCGATGAAATGCATGGAAACCTGGTGGGCACATTTCAACGAGGGGAACCCCCCCCTCCTGGCCCAACCAGGTCTCCGTAATTCCAGCCAGGTCCGCACCCCCCTCCAATATAAGATCACAAATGAGGGGGGCTTTATTAACTACTGACCTGGCGTTACACAACATCAGCCGAGGACGCGGGGCCAGAGACTCTGTTCAACCCAGAACACGAGTCGCGCATTGGGGGCCGGAGTGCTCAATCGCTCGTAAACAGCGCGTGCGCACCCCCAGAACATAATATGGCCCCCTGCGCCCATCATATCTGCCCCTCCCACTTATTGTTTCAATTACACTGCCCTTCCTATCGCCCCCGGCTCCCCGGTCAGATTACCATCCTCATCCCTTCCGCTGCGCCCATCCACCCCACCACCCCGTACAGTGGCTATATGGACCCCCCCAGATCCACCACTACAGGCCCAACACCCCCTCCCGGATCCCCTTAAAAGCATCCCTGTTACCCTTATTAAAAAATCCCTCAACCCCTTTTTTTTCACATGCCACCTCTCTGGGTCCCAAAACCCGTCATTGAGGTAGGCCCTCGATAATGTGGAGGGCCACATTTGCGAGAGGGGGGAATCTCGCAGCACAAGAAGATCCGATGTGGTATACATCTCAAGTTGCAATGATGGAGACGAAGAGCATAGTCAGGGGTCCATTTGATAATTCAGAAGTCAGATGTAATACGCTGCCATTGTTCAGTGAGGCTCCACTGGTACCTCCACTGTCCTCTCACGACAGTAGGAGGGGTCTTAACGATTTCATCCAAATGGGGAGCGACATCCAGCCCGCCCTCTCACGGTGGGAGGCCCTCAATCGGCCATAGATCGAAAACGCTCCACCCAGTGGCGAAATCGCAGTATGACAAAAGACCCTCTCAGAAGTTGCCTCACTGGCTGACCCGTGGCCAGAGAGAAGTGTCTTATCAATCAGTCAGTCAATCTGGGGGCTAACAATGGAACCTTGGAGCAATCCCCGCACTCAATGGTCGTACCAGTGCGATGGTCCCGATAAAAAGGGGAAGGGGGAGGAAGGGGAAGGGGGGGAGAAACCCCTTCAGTCCAGGGCAGATAGTAAAGCCCATTTCGCAGCTTAGACAGGCCTGGAAGGTGGGGGGGGGAATGTGACTGGGTGGGAAATTTAACCTGTGTCATAGTACCCCTTCTGTCCTTGGCAGATCTCGGGGCCTGGACGTATTTCTCATGGGTGGGGTGGGATTGGGTCCAACCCAGGGGTGAAATCTAAAATTTGTTACTACCAGTTCTGTGGGCATGGCTTGGTGGTGGTGGTGGGGGGGCAATGTGACTTTTTTTTTTTTTACTTTTAAGAGCAT
The DNA here is from genome assembly GCF_029215685.1 of Pituophis catenifer annectens. Taxonomy (NCBI): domain Eukaryota; kingdom Metazoa; phylum Chordata; class Lepidosauria; order Squamata; family Colubridae; genus Pituophis; species Pituophis catenifer. The sequence goes on from NW_027256885.1 coordinate 22,169,358, forward strand.
TTTTTCTACAACCTTAAGAGGTTGCAGAAAAAAAATGCTTTTAGAAGCTTCTGACGATCAGGCAAGTTAGCTGGGATCGCCAGAGGCTTTTAAGGGCATTTTTTTTCCTACAACCTCTTTGGTCGAAGGGGTTGCAGAAAAAAATGCTTTGAAAAGCCTCTGACAATCCCAGCTGAGCCGCGCGATCATCAGAGGCTTTTTTTTTACTTTTAAAAGCATTTTTTCGGCCAAAGAGGTTGTAGAAAAAATGCTTTTAAAAGTAAAAAAAAACAGCCTCTGATGATCGTGCGGCTCAGCTGGGCATGGGGGGGGGGCAGGGATTTTTGCTACCGGTTCTCCGAACCACCTGCCACCATTGCTACTGGATTGGGCGATCTGGTCCGAACCGGGAGCATTTCACTCCTGGTCCAACCCCTATCAGCAGGTGTCTGCAATCACCTCCCCACCATATTGTTGGCCCCCATTTGTCCAGCCAAGCTAGACCCAGGACAACCTCTTCTGTTATCCCTGGAACCACCACGAAACATATAACCTCTCGATGTGGCCCTATTTCTAAGATGACCCGTTGCCGGTTGGCCCCCAACAACAAGCCATCCCTTTGCTCAAAGCGTATGGGCCGGGACAATTTCCTGAGCCCTACCCCTAAACTGGTGGTGACAGCTGAGCTCATTAGGCAGCGGGTGCATCCCGAGTCTATCAGGGAGGTGCACTCACGGCGCCTGCAGGCCTCCACTACTACGGAGATCACAAAGGGCTTAATAGGTGTACACACCATTGGGTCAGCCTCTCCATCATCGTCACTCCCACTGGTGTTCAGCCCTTCATTCGGATCAGCCACCTCTCCACCCGGGGTTGTTTGGTGTGCCCCATGCAACTTTTCCGGGGTGTTCTTCACGCTTTTCCTAGCTGTTCCTCGTCTTGCGCCTGATGTACCCAAGGATGCCTTGGGGCCTGCCTCGGGGCATTCTGCTGCCCGATGACCTGGCTTTCTGCAGCGGAAACACGTCATTGGTGGCCAGACGGGTGAGATCTTCTCAGGTGGCGTCACCAGTGATGGTTAGGCCTTTGGATTAGACGGCTGAGCTCTTGGAACGAGGCTGGCAGGCCAAACTGGTGTTCTTTGGCCCCATGCACTCCAGTCTCTCCTCGGCCGGTTGTCACAGAACTCTACGTTCAACTCTGTTGTGGCCTGGAACCAGGCCATCAATCAGGGAGGCAACCCTCAGCACACACACGCTTGCCACAAAGTGCGGTCCAGTCCAGCCTTGAAGCACCACTAGCTGCTCCGGCAAGCCCCGCAATTTGCCAGCCAGCTGCTGAAACTCCCTAATCTACTCTGGCAGAGGCCTGCCGTGCTGCCTGGCAGCCAACAACTCCCCCTCTGCTTGTTGTAGCCTGGTGCAATCCTCGAACCTCTCCTAAAGGGCTGCCAGGAACAGGCCAGCATCCCCTAATTCCACAGCGTGGTCACTATAGAGATCCGCCACCCAATCAGCAGCTTCCCCTTCCATTGCCGCTGCCACCGCCATCACCATGTCCCACTGGAACGTATACAGGTGAGCATACCGATCCATATGGTTTAGCACCTGGCCCATAAAGAGGACCACTTTGTCCGGGCTGCCATCAAACGTTGCCCGTACAGCCGGCGGGTCCCAGCGCCCCAACAACCCAGGGCCGTGGTCGGCTGAGACCCTGGTCTGTGCGAGGAGGGGCGGGCCTCATGACCTAGGGGTCTCCTCCCCTTCTTTGCGCCGCTCATGGGGGAACCGGGTCTACCGTGCTACATCCAGTGTTGGTCTTTGGTCCATCGCCCTGGGCCTACCCTGCGTGTCAAACGGCTGGTCTGAGATGGCCATCCGGAAATGGCTGGAAACCCCTCCTGGGTGTTGGGGCTCATGGGAAGGGTGGCCCGCCTCCACGGTTCCTCAACAGCCACTCCCACGACCCAGGTCCCTGAACCCAGCCACTCCAAACATCTCCTGCAGGACCTCCATGGTTTGGCTCCCCACTGCAATGGAATATCTCCAGTCATCATCCGAAATACGCCGCTCCTGCCATTGGGCGAAATGGGCCCCGGAAGGGGTAAGAATGGGACCTGGGGGTGGAGGGGCCCTGTAGTCTCCAGTCCCTGAGGGCCCCAGCCACCACTCTCCCATTTCCCCTGCTCCACCCTGTCCAGCCTCTGACCCCTCCTTATCGGCTAGGGACTTCCTTATTCCTGGACATTTCTTTGGCCTAACATCCTGGGAAGCCTCTCCTGCTTGACCTGGCAGGGCCTCCAGGACAGTGAGGTCCACTGTCTCTACTGTCTCCTCCAAATCCGCAGCCTCCAAACCCGGCTCTGTACCCTCAGCCATGCTGTATAGCGTTAGCCCTGACTACCTGTCAGGTTCTGGAAGGTCGGAATGAAACGCCACCAAACACAGTCCTGGTTTGTAGAGTTTTATCTGCCGGTCTGGCACGAACTGACCATCAAGGAATGCACAGCAAAGCAATGAAATCTGGTCAGGGATAACCGCCCAATGCTCCCCATCACCTTTTAAATGTTTCCCGCTGCCCCGCCCTATCACGCGCACAAGTCTGCCCCCACGTGACCCCAGAACCGTCCTGTGCACAGGTGGACGCTTCCCAGCTGGCCCCACCACCATGGCTGACTCTTAGTGGTTTTCACCACCATTGCTGCATCTCAGCTGTTGTCGCTGCCGCGGCTCCATCATTCCAGCCGGAGCCAATGCGGGTGATGGAAGGTCAGTCCTGAGTGGTGGGCAGTGGTTGTATCATCCTGGAGGGGTCCCGTCACAGCCTCCCTTGCCCGAATGGCGGCCCTGGGCTGCTAGGCGCACCAGAGCTGACATAGCCACTATAAAAATGAATATTTTGCCGAGACTATTACCGTATTTTTGGACTATAAGACACACTGGAGTATAAGACTCACCTAGATTTTAGAGGAGGAAAACAAGGAAAAAAATATTCTGAACCAAATGGTGTAGTAATATATTTAATAAAATATAGCAGAATAATATTTCAACCATGTATAATTTTTACAACCATGTAAAGTCAACAGCGGTATTAAGAACCATCATCACTGTCATTAACAAATGAGGAGACATTTTAAGGTTCAAGCACTCCTCTAATTTTCTGGAAACACCAAGAACTCATCATCGCTGGTGTCAGAATGCTCACAATCACTGATATCACTTTCTTTGCTACCTTCATAAATGATATCATCTTCAGTTCCATCTAAGGCACTGCTAATGCCACATTTTTTGAATGACCATGTAACAATTTTGTCCTTCACTGAGTTCCATGTTTTCACCCATTCACAAACTTGAGTGATAGTGTGCCTCGTCATTCATCCAGTAGGTGTCAGATCATGATTGCCAGCAGCCATCCATTTGTTCCATTCATCTCGCATGTTCACTTTGAATGGTTTGTTTGTTTGTTTGTTTTTTAAAACATAAACATAAAACACATCTTTTCCAAAATGAAGCATTGATCCGGTCACAAATTAATACAAATCATTAACAAATCTTGTTTTCCAATTAACACAACTTAATATTTTACTCAGTTATTTCCCAAAATTCTATCAATTTAACTATGCCATTGTCCTAAAAAAAGTTACTTAAATCTTAAATCCTAACCAAATATCATTCCATTTTTCTCTTTCTTTTTGCTTAGATGGATATATTTTAACAATATAAATCATTACAGTTATTGTAAGCATTTAAAAAATATTTTAACTATTGCTCCCAATATAATCATCTTCATTACTTTACTATTAATCCTAACACAATCATTTCATTTTTACTATCCCCACCAAGAACCTTGGTGGAGCAGCGGACTAAAGTGCTGTTAAGTAGCACTTAGCTGCCAGCTGCCTGCAATTACTGCAAGTTCTAATCTCACCAGGCTCAAGGTTGACTCAGCCTTCCATCCTTCCGGGGTAGGTAAAATGAGGACCCGGATTGTGGGGGCAATAAACTGACTTCGTATAAAAAAGAACACCGCTTAGGGGGGGCCGAAAGCCCTACTAAGCAGGTATATACAAAAGTATGAAGGCTATTGCTTAATGCATTGTAAGCCGCCCTGAGTCTCCGGAGAAGGGCGGCATATAAATTGAACCAATAAATAAATAAATAAACATAATTTCCAGCATAATCATTTTTACTGTTGAACCCAACATTATCATCTTAGTTTCTGTTATTAAACCCAATTTATTCATTTCATTTTTACTGTTAATCTAAACATACTTCTCCTTATTTTGGCTGTCCTACCCAGCATAATAATTTTTATTTTTTGGCTGTTAATCCCAGCATAGTCATTTTATTTTTACTGTTAAACCCAGCATCATTATCTTTGTTATTAAACCCATCATAATCATTTCATTTTTACTGTTACTCCCAGCAAAATCCTCTTTATTTTGCTGTCCTACCCAGCATAATCATTTTTGGTTTTTTGGCTGTTAAACACAGCATGCTCATTTTTATTTTTTGGCTGTTAAACACAGCATAATCATAGTTAATGTTACTATTAATCCCATCATGGTCCTCTTTTGATTGTTTCCATCCATCTATACATTGTTTATTTCAGTTAATCAAATTTGTCATTATCCCTTTTTTTTTGACAGTTTAACATTGAGACATGGTTCTTACTTAATACATACCTTTGTATATATTTATAAATCTCTTTTCACATGCTTAATTTCTCTTATGTTCTAATTTCCATCAATATTTCAATTTTATATATCTATGTCATATTCTTCTCATATTCTTATTCATCCATATTTGTCTATAAAAACCTCCTTTTTATTATTACTATCCACCTATACATTATTTCATTTTTAAACACATTGTTTTAATCTTCCAGCCGTGTATTCCTTATTTCTTCATTTTCTTGCCTTCTAGCATATATTTCCTTCCATTTTCAAAGTCTTCAAATTTTGTCCTCCATATGTCATTTAAATCTTTTTCTTATTTTTATTCCGGATATAATGCATCAAGTTCCCTTCTCTTGAGCCTGTGCTAGATCCTTCTTTTATTCCTGTGCCAGTTTTTTAAATTATTATTGTTCCAATTATGGGAGTTCCATTATAATTTCCTTTTCTTTTCACCAAAATCAAACTGCCTGCAGACAAGAAGAAAAACCTCCTCCACAAAATCCCAAGGCTATTACCTGTAAAGTTCAGAATTTTCCATAACAAAGACGAATTGCAATGTTCCTTTTTAAACCAGAAGGTGTCCCTCTACAACCCACATGCACGTATCCATTTTGTTTCAGTTATAAAACAGTCCAATTTAATTACTCTTCTTCCTTTGATTTTAAGAATATCAAATCTTCTTCTTTTTTAAGATCCAGTTCAAATTTTAAAATATCCAGTCTTTTCACTATGTCTCGATATTTAATCCCATTAGCTCTGTTCAAGAGTTAGTTGTTTATCGGGTCTTTGTCTCTTTAAAGTTACATTTTAAACTTTCTATAGCCCCTTTGTTGTTCAGCCACTGTTTTAAGGCTAGGGGTCTTATAGTTAAAAATATTGCTCTAAGCGTTGTTACAAGCCTGGGTTGGTTGTCACTCACCCGGCTTCAAAAAGCTCCGTTTCACTCCACTTTCCTCCTGCACATCTCTTAGCCCGGTTGTCCCAGCTTCGTGGCAGCCGCCATGGCTGCCGCCCCCCGCCGCCAACTCACAGAGGGTTTCCTCTGACCTCCGAGGAACTTGCCTGTTCCTCTTGGTCATCCAAGGTACCCCTCCTTCTTCCCCGTCCCTGCAGGATGGTTCCGGTCCGAAGACCCATCGGCGGCGGTTCGGCAGCCGGGGTTTTCGGGGCGCTCATCAGAGCCCGCTATTTCCCTGACTGTCTCGCCATGACGCCAAACCGGAAGTCCCACTTTGAATGGTTTGTTGATTGAAATGTCAAGAGGTTGCAACTGGATGGTAAGACCCCCAGGAATTACAGCTAGATGAGTCTTCACTTCTTTGAATCTTTTCTTTGTGGTTTCACTAATATGTGCTCTAAACTGGTCGAGCACTAACAAAGCAGTTTTTTCCAGAAGCCCTCCAGGACGTTTGGACCACACTTTTTCAATCCATACTTTCATTCCATTTTCATCCATCCATCCTTTCTCATGGACATGCACAACACCTCTTGGAATCACTTCTTTTGGGAAGGTTTTCCTTTTGAATATTAACATGCTTTTGGCACCTTTCAGATCAACAGTCTTATTAGATGGCATATCAAAGGTTCCATAGTCCCAATCTGGCCAATTTCAAAACTATTTTTCTTCCTGGAGTCTATCACAAAAGTATGAAAAGACAGAATCTTAGATTCATACTCTTTTGGCATTTTTTGCACAATTCTAGTTTTGGTCCACATAACAAGGCCATATCTCCTCATAAATCTGAAGCACCACGATGGTGATCCAGTAAAATCCTGAATGCCTTTCTGTGCAGCAATGTGTTTGGCTTCATTTATCACCATTTTTGTGGAAACTGCGAAGCCACTGTTCCAGTGACGTGTGATCCAGTCTTTCATGTCCTCCTCTAACTGTGGCCACTTTGCAGGAAGCTCACAAAAATTGTGCTTTCTTTTATCCTTAACTTTTTGCAGCTGATCCACCTGTTTTCTCCACTCTCTTATCATTTTTTCAGTTGGAGGTGGTCCAAAATGTTTCTCCGCTGCTCTGTTTCCATGTTCCTCAGCATATTTCATGACTTCCAATTTAAAAGAGATTTTATATGCTTGCCTTCTTTGCTTTGACATCCTTGTACCGGTATGTAGTGTCAGGAGGTACCGTAGTATTTTTCTGCAAGAAAGAACAGTAATGTGTCCTTTATAACAATACAGAGCACTGTAGCTGAAACCATGTTCATACCGTACTTTCATACACAACATACCGGTATACCATATACAGTACATGCCACACTAGCTCATTACGCCCCACCCTAAACTAACAATAGCAAGCTGAGAATTTTAGGACATTGGTGATTCTTTTCCTCCCTAACCCTAACCCTTTACAAAGACAAACAGGCACTAAGCCTAACCCTAACCCTAACCCTAACCCTTTACAAAGACAAACAGGCACTATCCCTAACCATAACCCTTTACAAAGACAAACAGGCACTAAGCCTAACCCTAATCCTAACCCTTGCCCACCCTCTCCGGCGCTGGAAGACAAGCCATACCTGTCTCTGTGTCTCTGGGCTCACAGTCCAAGCAGTTCATGCAGTCCAGGAGGTGCAGCAGGCCCGGCGATGCGATGGGGTGGCAGGTCCGGAGATACGGCGGCACAGTGGCAGGTCCGGCGGTGATGCGATGGGGCGGTGGCGATGCAATGAGATGGCAGGTGTCTGGTGGTGAGCGGGGAGGCAGGTCCGGAGGTCTGGTGGTGGTGCGGCAGGTGGCAGAGTGGCAGTGTGTCCTCGGCTAACTGCTCGACTGGTAGAATCAACCGATTCTCCACAATTTAACAAACGGTTCTGCCGAATTGTTTGAATCCCACCTCTCTGATTGGCGGTTGGAGAATACAGCCAATCAGCTGCCTGCTAGAATACCGCCAATCAGCTGCCTGCTAGAATACCGCCAATCAGCTGCCTGTTGCTGCTGCCGCCGTTGCCGCCGCCCCAACTCCCTCCCCCCTCCCCCCAAGTATGGCTGATGTAACATTCGGTGTATAAGACGTGCCCAGATTTTCACCCTCTTTTGGGGGGGGAAGTGTGTCTAATACTCTGAAAAATACGGAATATCTATTCCAAACAATTCCGATAAAGCTGGAAAAAAATACTCTGAAGAATTAAATAAAACAATGTCAAGATATATCTGGCAAGGGAAAAAAGCAAGAATAAGTCTGAAAATGCTGCAAGACTCTAAAAACAATGGGGGCTTTGGGTTGTCAGACTGGGAGTTATACTATCAGGCTTCAGTACTTACATAGGTGAAAGAATGGATTAGTTTGAGGCATAAAAGATTATTAACTTTGGAGGGACATGATCTCCAACTGGGGTGGCATGCCTTTTTATGGTATGGGAAAAACAAAATGCATAGCTATTTTCTTTTTCTTTTTTTAATTTTTTATTTATATCATATTAAAAAAGAAATTGGACATGGTGCAACCATCCTGGCATTATCTCCGCCATACACACTAAAGTATAACACAAATATCTTATATACTTAGCATACATTGCTAATTATATACAAATATTTGACCCCCTATATACACTTATATTTACATATATTACATCATCTTTGGTCTACACATCCTAGTTCTTTTCTGTTCCGACTTTTTTTTTTTTTTTAATTTGATTTATATGCCGCCATTTCTCAAATCCAACCATTGGTAAAATCTATTCCAAATCTCATAGTATTCTGTCTCTCCTTTGTTTTTTACTTCTAGCGTCAATCTATCACATTCTGCACAATCTAATATTTTCTTTATTATCTCCCTTTCTAGAGGTATATTCTCATTCTTCCATTGTTGGGCATATACCATTCTTGCTGCCATTGTGATATGCAATATTAAATATGTTAACCCTTTACTGTAACCTTCTGTTATGATTCCTAATAAAAATAGTTCTGGTTTGAATTCCAATCTTTGTCCAATCATTTCTTCCAGCCATCTCTGAATCCTTCACCAATAATCTTTTGCTTTTCTACATGTCCACCACATGTGGTAGGAGGTGCCCGGTAATTGGTCACATTTCCAGCATTTTGGTGATACATTTCTATACATTTTGGCCAATCTTACTGGTGGTAGATGCCACCTATAAAACATTTTATATAAGTTCTCCTTGTACGCTGTGGCCAGAGTTAATTTCCTATTTCTTTCCCACAATTTTTCCCACTTTTCCAATTCAATATTGTACCCAAAATTTGTTGCCCATACCACCATTGTCTCTTTAACTTGCTCTTCCTCCATTTTATAGTCTAATAAATATTTATACATTGCTTTAATCATTTTCTCATCTGTCCCCAATCATTCATTGGCATCCTTCAGTCTCAAGAGACTATGGTATCGTGCTCTGGAAAGAGGTCCTAAAACAGCATCTAGTGTGACTAAAAAGGCCAATTCGATAGGGCAATCCCTTCCACACTGAGGGCAGATACATTCTGTCCCCTGCCCAGCCCCCAGATTTCGCTGGTTCCGGGACTGCCTCTTTGCCTCAGCCTGCCGAACAAGTGTCTCTTCGAATTGGAGAAGGCCATGCTGTGTCTTTAGCCTCCAAGCTGAACTATCAGAGGTCAAGGTTTCCCAGTTGTTAATGTCCATTCCCAGGGCCTTTAGGTCCCTCTTGCAGATATCCTTATATCACAGCTGTGGTCTCCCTCTGAAGCGCTTTCCCTGCACTAGTTCTCCATACAGGAGATCTTTTGGAATCCGACCATCAGCCATTCTCACGACATGCCCCAGCCAGCATAGACGTCGCTGTTTCAATAGTGTATACATGCTAGAAATTCCAGCACATTCCAAGACTGCGCTATTTGGAACTTTGTCCTGCCAGGTGATGCCAAGAATTTGTCGGAGACAGCGCATATGAAAGGTGTTCAACTTTCTCTCCTGCCGTGCGTAGAGGGTCCAAGACTCACTGCAGTACAAGAGTGTGCTCAGGACGCAGGCTCTATAGACCTGGATCTTTGTATGTTCTGTCAGCTTCTTATTAAGCCATACTCTCTTTGTAAGTCTGGAAAATGTGGTGGCCGCTTTACCAATACGTTTATTCAGCTCAGTATCTAAAGAGAGAGTGTCAGAGATAGTTGAGCCGAGGTACACAAAGTCATGGACGACCTCCAGTTCTTGTGCAGAGATTGTAATACAGGAAGGTGAATCCACGTCCTGACCCATGACTTGTGTTTTTTTCAGGCTGATTGGTAGTCCAAAGTCTTGGCAGGCCTTGCTAAAACTGTCCATAAATAGTAATTTATCTAATATTGTTGAATCTTTCATATAGCATGACTGAATTTGTAAATATGCCCACCATTCCAATTCTACCCCTTGTTCTTTTAATTGTAGTCTCATTTTTAGTCCCCCTTTTTCATCTAATATATCTGTCAACTTGCAAAGCTTTCAAGTTGCCATGAGCATCTTTCGGAAACTTCACAATATCCTTGTATGTAACAATTTCCCCCCAATTGATAAGATTAAGATGTACCAACGCTTCCAGAGTGGAGACCCAGATTGGTATTTTCGTATAGTTCTGTTTTTTTATTTTATTTCATACTCCCAGTAGGGCCTGTCATATATAGTGTCTTTGGAAGTATTGGTGTACCATATGTCTTCCATGCCAGAGGAATGCATGCCACCCTGCTTGAATATCATGACCTTCTAATATTTTGTCCTCATTCATTTTTAATCCCGCCTCTCTACCATATTCTTCCATCATCTCTATTAACTCTGGGCCCGACTCCTGAGGGTCTTCTAGAATGAAGACGAGATCGTTCGCGAATGCCTGTATTTTAAATTCCTGCCTTCGTACTTTAATTGCCGGGTTATTCCTAATTTCCCTGAGAAGGGGCTCCAGAGTCAGAATAAATAAAAGCGGGGAAAGCGGGCAATCCTGCCTCATTCCCCTACTAATTGTAACCTCCTTTGTTTTTTCCCCATTAACTAGAACCCATGCCACCTGGGAAGAATAAATTGTTTGTATCGCCTGTGTAAATTTTTCGCCAAATTCCATTTTACGAAGCTGGGTTAGCATAAATTCCCAACTCATGCTGTCAAATGCTTTATAAGCATCTAAAAAGAGAAGTGCCATTTGTTTGTCTGAGTGTTATTCATAAAACTCAAAAGCATTTAATATTACTCTCAGATTATCTCTCAACAATCTATGTGGTAAGAAACCATTCTGGTCTCTATGTATAAACTGATTTAGAAAAACCTGTAGTCTTTTTGCTAGGATGGATGCAAACAATTTATAATCGGCATTAAGCAAGGCTATTGGTCTATAATTCTTAATATAGGTCGTATCAGCCCCTTCCTTAGGAAGGAGAGAGATATACGTCTCTTCCCAGGATTTTGGCATTCATCCATCATTCAACACTTCGTTAAAAACGTCGCGCAACTGTGTCCCAATCACTTCCCAAATTGCCTTATACACCTCTACAGGCAGTCCATCTGTTCCAGGGATTTTACCACTCTTCTGTTTTTTCAGACTTTCCTCTATTTCCCCCTCTGAAATATTTCTATTCAGTATATCTCTTATCTGGTCTGGTACCCCTGGCAGGTTCTCTAGGAAACTGAATTGCTTTTGACTAGTATCTTCTCTTTGATATAACTCCTGGAAAAATTCATACGCCACTTCTTTTTTTTCCCCATTACTGGCCACTAGATGACCCAATTTGTCTCTTAACCATTTAATCTTTCTGCTTTCTAATTCCTTTTTCAATCTGCTTAACAACCATCTTCCCGCTTTATTGGCATGTTCAAAGTAATTTTGCTTTGCTCTCTGAATTTTTTTCACTAACTCGGCTTGATCCAATAAATTCATATGATGCCTCGCTAATCCTCTTGCTTCTTTCTCTAGCTTATCTGTTGGTTCCTTTTGTAATCTCGTTTCCCATTTCTCCAGCCTGTCTGCCCACTCTAGTCTCTCCTGCCTATCTTCCTTCCATTTTTTAGCCATATATTTAATCACAACCCCTCTCGCCACTGCCTTAGCCATATCCCATATTATTTGTAAAGATGTATCATCTCGTCTGTTCTCCTGGAAAAAAAGAGCCAGCTCCCGTTTTAACAACTCCACAAAATCCTTATCTTTGCATAATTCTGCCATTATCATCCATCGTCCTCTACTACGCTCTCCTTTCCAGGTAAGCACTAAACGGTTGTGATCTGCCCAATCATTAACCATTTAATCTTTCTGCTTTCTAATTCCTTTTTCAATCTGCTTAACAACCATCTTCCCGCTTTATTGGCATGTTCAAAGTAATTTTGCTTTGCTCTCTGAATTTTTTTCACTAACTCGGCTTGATCCAATAAATTCATATGATGCCTCGCTAATCCTCTTGCTTCTTTCTCTAGCTTATCTGTTGGTTCCTTTTGTAATCTCGTTTCCCATTTCTCCAGCCTGTCTGCCCACTCTAGTCTCTCCTGCCTATCTTCCTTCCATTTTTTAGCCATATATTTAATCACAACCCCTCTCGCCACTGCCTTAGCCATATCCCATATTATTTGTAAAGATGTATCATCTCGTCTGTTCTCCTGGAAAAAAAGAGCCAGCTCCCGTTTTAACAACTCCACAAAATCCTTATCTTTGCATAATTCTGCCATTATCATCCATCGTCCTCTACTACGCTCTCCTTTCCAGGTAAGCACTAAACGGTTGTGATCTGCCCAATCATTCCCTAAAATTTCAACCTCTCGTACCATTTCTCCTAATTCCAACGACACCCATATCATGTCAATGCGGGACCATGAGTTATGCCTGGAGGAGAAAAAGGTAAACTGTTCCCTTGTCGGGTAAAAATTCCGCCATATATCCTGTAGTCCAAATTCTTCCCTTAATTGATTCCAAATTACCGGCAACGTCTTCCTACCTTTCTTTTTCACTCCCCCCCCTTTTCCAGATTTATAATCCTTCTCTCTATCCATTATAGCATTGAAATCCCCCATAATACAAATGTGTTCATATTCTAATTCTACCAATTTTTTATATACCCTTTTATAGAATTTCCTTTGATTACTATTAGGAGCATAAATACCCACCAGCAAGATACGTCTACCATACATTGTTACCTCTACCATTATCAATCTTCCCTCTTCGTCTGAGTATATCTTTTTAGATTCTATATAAATTTGAACATAAATTGCCACACCCCGCTTCTTTTGGTCCGCCAGAGATACGTATAGCTCCCCCAATCGTGAACATCTTAATATATCCATGTGTTTCTTCCTAATGTGGACCTCCTGGAGACATATTATACCAGTTTTTTTGAAAAGATCCTATTTTGTTTTCTTGGGGCATTTAATCCATTAATATTAATCGATTTCAAGTTTCCAATCTTCTCCACCTCTTCACTTTGCCGTGGTTTTCGCCTTTGATGTTTGTCTTGTTTCTCGTCGGGTTCCTGGGGTTTCATCTTCACTTATATCACTCTTTCCTCCTTTCATTGTCACTTTCAGTTTCCCGCCCTTTTCCGTTCTACCGCTCTTCTGGTTCTCACAGCTCTTTTGTTCCAGTTCTTCTTCACTACTGTGTTTGCTTATATTAAACTGGTTTTCGTAGAAATCATGTGCCTCTTGAAGGTTCTCGATTTTCACCCTCTTATCCTGCCACGTCATCATTAAACCCTCTGGAAGCAACCACCGGTAAGGAACCCTATATTTTCTTAACTGTTCTGTCAAGAACTGGTATTTCTGTCTTTATTCGCGAACACGTCGCGGGACCTGCTTTAATATCACAATTTCTCGACCCTTATAAATAATCTTCTGATCCCTGGTGCCCTGATACAATTCTTCTCTTAACGATTTTTTACTGAATCGTACGTGTATTTCTCGAGGTAATTTATTCCGCCTAGTATAGTTTGTATAGACTCGGTAAACTTCGTCTATATCGCGCTGTACCAATTCCTTCTCTCTCCCAAGTGCACCAGCTACTATTTCCACGATTATTTCTTCAAGCTGTTCGTCCTCCACTTCCGTCACATTCTGAAATCGGAGATAGAAGGCAGCGCGGTCCATCTCGAGGTGAATTATCTCCCCTTCTAATTCTCAATTCACTTGCATTAATCGTGCTTCACATCTGTCCATTTTACTCTCTGATTTCTCCACTTTTGTTTCTACTCGATCAAATCTTTGTTCATGGGCCACTAGTGTTTCTTGAACTTCCTCATATTTTGAATGGATATGCATAATTTCCTGTTTGATACTTGCCATTTCTTCCTGCACATCTTCAAACTTTTTCATTGTCTGTTCCTGATTCTTTGTAATAGTGTTTTGTATCATCTGTAACATATTTTGAAGTTCCTGTCCTCCGATCCCTTTTTCCGGGGGTCTTACATCATCTGCCGATCCTCTTAATGCTGGGGATGTCGCCGTTGGAGTAGGCACCAATGAAAGGGTCAAGACCTTCTTTTTCGTCACTGTCGACATAATTGCAAGCTTCCACCACCTACCCCACTCTTGCATACACTGACTCTTTGTCCGGAAGGGTTACAAAATAATTCCAGTGTCAGGAACCAAAGATCCAATTCTCTACCTATAGTAAAGGAAGAGTTGCTATTCCATCTCTACCAATCCAACCTTACTCAATAATATCTTTTTGATATATAATATTAAGTATAATCTTTTATCAATTTATCAGAGTTATTCAATTACACATATCTTAAGCAATTAGTTCTATCTCCAAAGATTCTTGTAGATCAGACTGATGAATCAAATAATCAAATCAAATCAAATATATCTAATATATTTAGTAAAGGAAAGGTTAGATAGATAGTCAATGCTTAATTAATCAGATGGTCAATTGATCCAATAATCAATCAATCATATATATCAATACTATCAATTATATATTATTACTCAGTTCAATCCCCAAACACTAAAAATTAAGTACACTGCCAGAAAATGAATCAGCCAAAAGTCTTCTCCTTTTATATTGCGCAGTAAATTTCCAAGTCGCCACAAGGTGGTGCTATTGCCTCAGTCTCAGTTAAATCAGATCTTCTTGCTTCTTGTCACAGCGAGGCTCTGTCCATTCAACATTTCCGGAAGAACTCAAAAATGCAAGTCACGATGGCTCCTTACTCACAGTCGAGTCCAAGCAAATCCAGCTAAAGAGAGTCCCAGAATTTTCCACAAGGCACTTCAGTCACAGCACTCTTGGAAACACCCTCGCCAATCTTCTCAAAAGGCAGTCTTAACAAGTACAAACTCTGCTACCACTTATCACTCTAGCCTGTTAGTCAATTTGCCGCTTTCAATGGAGCCTCCCACGCTCTCTCTCGTCGGCTAAGAATAGAATAGAAGCATGTGGTTATTAAATACTAGCTGGATACCCGTGCTTCGCTACGAAACTATGTGATGGGGCCTGATAAATTGACACTTAAAGCTTGAAAATTAATGAGTAGTTTAAAAAGTGACTGTTTTTTTTTTTTTTTTTAATTTGATTTATATGCCGCCCTTCTCCGGAGACTCAGGGCGGCTTACAATGCGTTAAGCAATAAGACTGTATTATTTCGTTAGAGATAGTAAGATAAGTTTCTGTTACAGATGAAGACATTATTGTAAGTGTAACAACAATAAAATAGATGGTCTTAAACCCTTTAATCCCAGCAGCAACCGTGGCTGTTTTGTCTATGTAGCCAGGCTAATAAGTTGCATAGCATAAACTTTCAATTCGTCCCTCAGATAAATTGCTCAGGACCTCCCTGTAAACAACATTCCTGGTTTTGCTCTCTGGCTAGAGGATGACCTCTCTTGTTCCTTAAAGTTATCCATTCTTTAACCCAGGTAATCGTTGCCACTTGATAATATAATTCCCAGTCAGGCAAACCAAACCCTCCTCTTTCTTTGGACTCTTGGAGTAATTTCAATTTGATTCTTGACTTCTTTCCTTGCCATATAAATTTTGACACTATTTTATTCAAATTCATTTTTATTGCTGCTATTCTGCCCATAAAGGAGAGTTGGATGGTCTTCCATCTCTCAAGATCTGCCTTTATTTGATTTATTAATTTAATATAATTGTCCTCCTTAATTGATGTACACCTTGCCATCAAATAAATCCCTAGATACTTCACCTTCACTAATTGAATATTTATTCCCTTGGTCAAATCATCTTTCTGTTTATTTTTCATGTTCTTGGCTATCATTTTAGTCTTCTCTTTGTTTACTTTCAGTCCAGCTACATCTCCGTATTCCTCCAATACCTCCATAAATCTCAGACCCGATTGCAATGGCTCCTCTAAAATGAAGACTAAATCATCCGCAAAAGCTTGCAATTTATAACTTTCTCTTTTAATTTCCAATCCTTTAATCTGTGTATCTTGTCGAATTATTCTCGTTAATACTTCCAAAGTCAGTATAAACAACAATGGTGATAATGGACACCCTTGTCTTGTACGTTTCTGAATTCTAAAGTTTTGTGTTGTCTCTCCATTCACTATTATTCTGGCCTCCTGTTTACAATATATTGCCATAAACATGTTTATAAATTTATCACCAAAATCCATGTATCTTAGTTGTTGTAACATAAAATTCCATTTAACATCATCAAAGGCTTTTGGGGCATCTAGAAACATCAAAACCACTTGTATCTCACTATATATTTTGTAATATTCTAACGTGTCTAATATTATTCTCATATTCTTCCTTATTTGTCTTTTTGGCAGAAAACCATTTTGATCCACCTGTATAAACTCGTTTAGAAACCTTTTCAATCTTTCCGCTATTATTGACGTAAATATTTTATAATCTGTATTCAACAGAGAAATAGGCCTATAATTTTAAATTAATGTCAAATCAGCATCTTCTTTCAGGATCAACGTAATATTTGCTTCTATCCATGATGGTGGTATCTTTGCTTCATTTAGAACTGCATTGTATACCTCCAGTAATATTTGTCCAAATGTATCTTGTAGTTCTTTGTACATTTCTGTTGGCAACCCATCCGGGCCTGGTGTTTTGTTGTTTGTTTGTTTGTTTATTGCCTCTATTAATTCTGGCATCCTTATTTCTTCATTTAACATATTTTTTGTTTCTTCTGGAACTTTAGGTAGCAAGGCTTTCTTTAGACATTGTATTGCTTTGTCTTCTGAGTAACTTTCTTTATCATCATACAATTTCTTATAGAACTCCTGAACTATATTCTTTTTCCCCTCATTCTGATAACATATATCTCCTTCTTCATT
This sequence comes from Pituophis catenifer annectens, assembly GCF_029215685.1. Classification (NCBI taxonomy): domain Eukaryota; kingdom Metazoa; phylum Chordata; class Lepidosauria; order Squamata; family Colubridae; genus Pituophis; species Pituophis catenifer. Next base: position 22,186,198 of record NW_027256885.1, read on the forward strand.
TTGCAGCTTGCTAATCCACCTTTTCTCCTTCTGCTTCTTCAATTTATAAGCTAACCACCTCCCTGGTTTATTTGCATTCTCAAAGAAATTTTGATTGGTCTTCTTTATATGTCGCATCAACTCCTCCTTCTCAAGAGTATCAAATTAAAGTTTAGATTTGGAACATATAACATATGCATTTTTTCTTTTACATATGGACATATTGCCGTTCCCTCACCACATGCTTTTAGCTTCCACCCATTTGCTAAAGAAACCTTATTATTACTAGGCAACATTTTCACAAAATAGTTTTGTGTTCTGACAATGCATAGTGACGCCCCGCTATCAATAACCCATGAATCATGGTTAACCGGTTTCTTATCAGACATAGCTACATTACATTGTTTTTTATCTTTAACTATGGTTTTTTGTTTCAGCCTTCTGCAAAACCTGGCTATATGACCCTTCTTGCCACAATTAAAACAATGTTTTACAGCATATACATGGTTATTTGCCTTTACATTTACATTAATCGACTCAGGTTCTTCCCTTAGTTGTTTTCTTTCTTCTCTCCTTCTGGCCTCTTCTAGTAGTCACGAGGTTACATTGGCCAAAGTTAGTTCCTGCTGTGTGAGAACTTCAAATGATGTTACTACGTCGTCATAGCTCTCATCTAGCGATGATAACAGTATATAAACCTGTTGCTGCTCAGAAAAAACCACCTCCTTCTGATGTAGCTCTCAAAAAATGCTTTTTATGCAATTCAGGTGTGTTAACATGTCACCACCCTTACGGAATCGTGTGCGAAACAACCTTCGTGTAATGTTAATTTGCGCCCCCACAGTGTCATGAACATAAAGATGTTTCAAATTGCCCCAGCATCTTGCAGCAGACTGTTCATCCTCGATGTGAACAAGCTGGGTATTGTCTAGAAACAAACCAATAATACACAATGCACTCTCATTCTTCCTCTGGAACTCGGCTATCTTCCTGGCATCCTCGGCATCATCAGCATTCCAGGAGGTCACATCTGGTGGATTCTGCACTACATCCCATAGCCCTTCTTTGCGCAACAGGAGACTGCACTTGGTGGACCAGGATTTGTAGTTGGTGCCATCCAGCCGGGTAACCAGCGATAAGTTGGGAGCTTGACCTTGTGCCATCCTCACCAGGATATTAAATACGTATCAGAACGCTGGAGCAATAATGTGTGTCGCAACTCTCTTATTGCTGTAACTGGTACACACACTCTGGTACTGGGCCCATAACCAGTGTTGAGGGTAAAACTGCCCTCTGCAAAGTGGTGCAACAGACCAGACAGTGAATAGATACGTTGCTTAGCAAAACACACAGATACTCACAGACTCTGAACGTTTAAAGAAAAATAAACAGTCTTTACTTGTAGTAAAAAAAACAAACTTGGCTTCTCAAAACAAAGATAACACTTCTTCAAATAATCATGGTTCAACACCCGCCCTCTGGAATGAGCTTCCTCCTGGAAATACAACTGATCCCAGATCTCCGTACTTTCCGTAAGGCCCTGAAGACGTTTTTATTTCAGCAAGCCGGCCTAGCCTAATTAGGTTTTTTATGGGTTAGTTTTTAATTGTATAGCTTTGGGGCTTTAAATTGGGGGCCGATTGATTTAATTTATTTTAGCTATCTTAACTTTTATATTGTATGTATTTTAATTTCGGCTGTTCACCGCCCTGAGTCCCTAGGGGGAGAAGGGCGGTATATAAATTCAAATATAAAAATAAAAATATGTCTATGTAGCCAGGCTAATAAATTGCCCTAAATAAATTCGTCCCTCAGAAAAATTGCTCAGGACCTCCCTGTAAACAACATTCCTGGTTTTGCTCTCTGGCTGGAGGATGACCAGGCTGTCAGGTGAACTGACTCTGGAGCATGCCACATAGAATTGGCCATGGGAGAAACAGTCACTCGTCAGATGCACACCAGCCACTTTCAAAGTCTGTCCCTGTGCCTTATTGATGGTGACGGCGTAGCAAACCTTAATGGGAAATTGTAGCCGTTTGAACTCAAAGTGGTAGTCTGATGGGATCAGAGGAATTTGGGGTACGAAAACAGTTTCTCCCTGATTGACGCCTGTGAAAATCGTGGCTTCGATTGCGTGTTTGTACAGAGTCTTTACCTGAAGCCTGGTGCCATTGCATAGTTTCAGAGGGGTTAGATTGCATAACAGCATGATTGGAGCGCCAACCTTGAGGTAGAGGACATGAGGTGATAATCCTGGTGGGTTGAGAGTGTGCAAGAACTCCACAGGGCAATGTACAGCATCCCCAATCTCCATTACTGAGTCCACAGATTCATACTTCATATGCTCAGTGGACAACTTTTCCAGCAGAAAGTTGTTGATGCTGTTGGCTGACTCATTTGTTGGAGTGAGAATAGCTCTTTCCCTCAGCCATGAACTGCAATCCACTCCAGCCTGATGAATGTTGGAGTATATTCTGTCAGTCAAGCTGATCAGATCTCTCACAACATCACAAAAGTTACTTGGAATAGTTATTCTTCCCTCCTCCAAGTGCACTGCACACTGCTTGAAATGTCAGTTGAAGTACCCCTGCCACAGTTTTTGTGAGGGATCTCACGAAGAACGATGGTTCGTTGAGGGCGCTTCCAAGAAAAGGTCAGCACGCAAGGATGCAATCAAATTAAGTCTTTATTTAGAAGTAAAAGTAGAGTAAAATAAGTTCCCAGGCATGGAGGCATCCATGCCTGGATTGAGCCCATGGGTCAGTCCCATAGGAGACTAGAACAAGAGCAGGGAAAAAAGGGAAAAGCAAAAAGCAAAAAGCAGCCCCTGTGCAGGGGTTCTTATAGGGCCCCCTGGCCCCTCCCTTACAAGGTGTGTGAGGGGGCTGGAGGGCCATTAACTTTCCCCAATGGGGCTACAGGGGCTGGAGCCCCTTGACCCACCAGTGGGATCAAAGGTGCCTCTTTGCTCCCATCTGGTGGCCTTTGAAGAGACTGCCATGGCTGGCACAAAACACCTAACAGTTTTTAGGGCAGTAAATGACATTGGGCCACGGATCTCGTGCAAGAGGAGGCATAGGTAGTAGCACTCAGCATTACCAGGATGGACTGTGTACACTCTACCCAAAACCTGATCTTTCTTCACCCCTAGATAACCTGGTACAGGCTTCCCTTGTAAGTTGGAACTTCGCAATATAAAAGGGTCCTTTGAGCTCCTTTGCACAGCTCAAAAAAGGCCAGAAATGTTGTTTTTGGAGGGTTATTCATCCTCTCAACAACATTGTTCTCAGTAAAATAAACTCTCTGGCCATTTTTGAGATGTACGGCAAGGTGCATAACAGGAGGAAACCTTTCGTGAATAGGGAAGCAGAGAATGTGCCAGGCTGCCACAGAGCTGCTGATGTATCATCCTGCCTTGTACCTTGTCACCTCGTCCACATCTTCAATGGTGAACGCTGCCTGGTCAGACCCTTTGTTAATATACTTGCAGATATATTTTATGGATTTAACTGAATTGCAGTACTCAACATTTATATGTTGCAAACTCTAACACAACTCAATGCCGCTAGCTCGGTGTGGCCAGCTGGGGGCAGCCTTCTCACCACCGCCAAGTCTCCTCTACCAACGCAGTGCTGCCATTCCTTCGCAGGACATCTCAACACTGGAAATTTGCTGCGGGGATAACTCGCTGCAGGTGCCGGATGGAGATCCGGGCAAGAAAGCAAGCAGGTTATCAGAGGAGAGCAGTGATGGGCACAGTGCTGGATGGAGAGCCGGGTGAGAGGGCTGTCAGAGGGCGGTGGTGGTAGGTTGCCTCTGTTCTGAATGGGCAGTTTGGCTGCAGTGGTGTGTGGGTGGTGGGCGGGGCTTCCACTGCTCTACAACTTTTTTAAAGCACCGTGGCTCTTCAAGGCTTTTTTTCTGTGCTGCGGCTCTGCAAGTTTTTAAAAGTGCCACTGCCACTCCACAAGGAAAAATAACCTTGAAATGCAGTGGCAGCACTTTAAAAACAACTTACTGAGCTGTGGCATGGAAAAGAACCTTGCAAAGCCACAGTGCTTTAAAAAAAACCTGGCAGAGGCGCAGCATTTAAAAAAGTTGCAGAGCCGTGGCACGGAAGAAAAAAGTTGCAGAGCGGCGGAAGCCTGCATACTGCCGCAGCCAAACTTCCCGTTCAAGCCAGAGCCAAGGTGCAGAGGCAACAGCGGTGGTGAGAGGGTCAAAATGGGAAGCACCCCGCCCAGTGCCGCCGCTCTGCCCTCTTCCCATCCAGCGCAACCCAAGGCGGGTTTTTTTGATTTTTTTTTAATTTTTAAACAAACATACATAAAAACATAAAGCCATCTTCAATTACACACAGTGCGTCGGTTGGTTACAAGTCTTTTGTGCATCTTCACCATATTCATAACTTACAATTTACCTAAATTCTCATATTATCGATCTAATATATATCTATGTATTATTATTCTCATTAATCATTTATTTGACTATAGTTATTCTTCCCTCATTTTGTACAAAATATTCTAAAATTAGAGTTAATTTATATTATAACATTCATTTCATCATCCTAAATCGATCTAATAATAATACATCTTTATTGTCAGCACTAGAGACGACCTCGAAACCTGACATTTATGTTATATTTTACATAATTCTATAATTTTTGTATTATAAAAATCTCTATCATATTTCATTTCCATGTTTTATTATCTAACCATTGATAAAATAAGTCCCATATCTTATAATATTGTTTATCTTCTGGTTCTCTAATTTCAAATGTCAATTTACTCATTTCAGCACATCCCATTATTTTCTTAATAACTTCATCTTGTGTTGGTATTTTCTCATTTTTCCAATTTTTAGCAAATACAATTCTAGCCGCTGTTAATATATTCACAATCAGATATCTCAATTCTCTATTATATATTCCAGGTACAATCCCCAATAAAAAAAATCTCTGGTTTGAAATCTATGTGTTTTTTTGTCATTTTTTCCAACCATGTGTGGATTTTAGTAGAGTATCTTTTGGCTTCTGCACACATCCACCACATATGGTATTATGAACCCGGTATCTGATGACATTTCCAACATTTTTCAGATTTATTCTTGAACATTCTGGCTATTCTCGTGGGGGGTAGATGCCACCTGTAAAACATCTTATACAAATTTTCTTTATATGCAGTTGACATTGTCATTTTATAGTTTTGTGACCACAATTCTTGCCATTTCTCTAAGTCTATCCCATGTCCAAAAATTTTCCCCCAAGCAATCATTGTTTCTTTAACTTGTTCTTCTTCCAATTTAACCTCTAATAAATATCCATATAGTTTTTTAATTACATTTTCATCAGTACCTGTTAAAATTTTATCTAAATTAGTCAAATTATCATAAAAACCTTCTGTCTTAAAATCTTTATCGTATCTAGAATGTATTTGCAAATAGGAAAACCAATTCATCTTTATACCTTGTTCTTCTAATTCTTGCATAGATTTAAGTTCACCCTTTTCATTCAGTAATTCACTATATCTAACAATTTCTTCCTTTCTAAATGTTATTGAATATGAGAATGCTTCAATAGTTGATAACCAGACTGGAATTTTTAAATAGTGTTGTCTTTTAATCTTCTCCCAATTTAATAGCAAAGCCGCTCATATAAAATGTCTTCTAAAGTACCCCTGTGTTTTTGTTCCCTTGTACCATAAAAAAGCGTGCCGCCCCAACAACAAATCATGTCCTTCTAAAGTCAATAGTCTAGTATTTCTTAACATTATCCATTCCTTGATCCACATAAAATTTGTCGCTTGATAGTATAATTCTCAATTAGGCAAACCAAATCCTCCTCTTATTCTAACATCTTGCAACAATTTTAGTTTTATCCTCGCTTTTTTCCCCTGCCAAATACAGGTGAAACTCGAAAAATTAGAATATCGTGCAAAAGTTCATTTATTTCAGTAGGGTTAGGGTTAGGGTGAAACCCTATATATTAGTGAAACTAATATATGAGATAGACTCATTACATGCAAAGAGAGATAGTTCAAGCCTTGATTTGTCATACTTTTGATGATTATGGCTTACAGCTCATGAAAACCCCAAATTCACAATCTCAGAAAATTAGAATATTGTGAAAAGGTTCAATATTCTAGGCTCAAAGTGTCCCACTCTAATCAGCTAATTAAGCCATAACACCTGCAAAGGGTTCCTGAGCCTTTAAATGGTCTCTCAGTCTGGTTCAGTAGGAATCACAATCATGGGAAAGACTGCTGACCTGACAGTTGTGCAGAAAACCATCATTGACACCCTCCATAAGGAGGGAAAGCCTCAAAAGGTAATTACAAAAGAAGTTGGATGTTCCCAAAGTGCTGTATCAAAGCACATTAATAGAAAGTTATGTGGAAGGGAAAAGTGTGGAAGAAAAAGGTGCACAAGCAGCAGGGATGACCGCAGCCTGGAGAGGATTGTCAGGAAAAGGCCATTCAAAAGTGTTGGGGACTTTCACAAGGAGTGGACTGAGGCTGGAGTCAGTGCATCAAGAGCCACCACACACAGACGGATCCTGGACATGGGCTTCAAATGTCGTATTCTTCGTCAAGCTGCTCCTGAACAACAAACAACATCAGAAGCGTCTTACCTGGGCTAAAGACAAAAAGAACTGGTCTGTTGCTCAGTGGTCCAAAGTCCTCTTTTCTGATGAGAGCAACTTTTGCATCTCATTTGGAAACCAAGGACCCAGAGTCTGGAGGAAGAATGGAGAGGCACACACTGCAAGATGCTTGAAGTCCAGTGTGAAGTTTCCACAGTCTGTGTTGATTTGGGGAGCCATGTCATCTGCTGGTGTTGGTCCACTGTGCTTCATTAAGTCCAGGGTCAACACAGCCGTCTACCAGGAGATTTTGGAGCACTTCATGCTTCCTTCCGCAGATGAGCTTTATGGGGATGCTGACTTCATTTTCCAGCAGGACTTGGCACCTGCCCACACTGCCAAAAGTACCAAAACCTGGTTCAATGACCATGGGATTACTGTGCTTGATTGGCCAGCAAACTCGCCTGACCTGAACCCCATAGAGAATCCATGGGGCATTGCCAAGAGAAAGATGAGAGACATGAGACCGAACAATGCAGAAGAGCTGAAGGCCGCTATTGAAGCATCCTGGTCTTCCATAACACCTCAGCAGTGCCACAGGCTGATAGCATCCATGCCACGCCGCATTGAGGCAGTAATTGATGCAAAAGGGGCCCAAACCAAGTACTGAGTACATATGCATGCTTATACTTTTCAGAGGTCCGATATTGTTCTATGTACAATCCTTGTTTTATTGATTTCATGTAATATTCTAATTTTCTGAGATTGTGAATTTGGGGTTTTCATGAGCTGTAAGCCATAATCATCAAAATTATGACAAATCAAGGCTTGAACTATTTCGCTTTGCATGTAATGAGTCTAACTCATATATTAGTTTCACCTTTTAAGTTGCATTACTGAAATAAATGAACTTTTGCACGATATTCTAATTTTTCGAGTTTCACCTGTATTATCATATGTGGTGGACGTGTGTAAAAGCAAAGCAATATTGGACAAAAATACATACATGGTTGGAGAAAATGATAAAATAACATAGATTTTAAGTCAGAAATATTTCTGCTAGGCATAATATCTGAAAAGTATGATAAAGGGAACCTATACTTAATATTATATGTTTTGACAGCAGCAAGAATTGTATTTGAACAGTATTGGAAAAATGAGGAAACACCTACAGAGGATGACGTAATTAAAAAATTTTTAGATTGTGCAGAAATGGATAGATTGACACTAAAAATAAAAGAAAAAGAAGATACAGAATATTTTCAAACATGGGACTTGTTTTATAAATGGTTGGATAGCAGAGGTAGAAATTAGGAGTGGGAAAAGTATTATTGTATAAAAATAAATTGATCCAGACAATACACAGTTTATTAAGCACTTATGTATGTAATATGAAAATATATAAATAAACTGTTAAAAAAAAAAGGAAACAGCATCAGAGACAGAGACAGAGGCAGAGCTGGAGCCTTCCGTCCTCCCCCAGGTGGAGAGGCAGCTGTATTAAGGGCCTGAGCTGAGTGAGGGGGAGGAACAGATGGGGCCCATCTCATATGCGCTTATGCGCAGAGAGGAAAAGAGACGAGAGCAAAGGAAAACAATAAGCCGGCTCTCAAGGAAAAGTAGACGTGGATGCTAGCCAGCCCCTCCCTGGCTGGGAAATAAATAGTAGGGGTTTGGGAATGGCCGGTTGTTGCAGACAACCGTTTGCTTTTAGGATACAGCAAGCAATTTGGATTTTTTGGCCAGGTCTGTTGGAAATAATTACGTTCGATTTTTGTTTAGCCACATGAATAAAAGACTGTTCCTACCCTGTTTGAAAAGGGGTTTGTTTGTACTCACGAGTAAGCGACTTATCATTACTTGTTAAGGCTGGGTCAGAACACCCTCCTTCAAATCCCAATTTATTTATTATTTATTTGTTTATAAAATTTATTGGCCGCCCATCTTACCATAGGGTAACTCTGGGCAGCTTACACTTACATATACAGTTAAAACATAAACAGTTAAAATCAGACATTAAAACCAAGGCCACATGGGGAAGGCGGGGGTGGAGGTGGGGGGGAGGTGGGATCTGTTATTACTCAATCAACCACCTCCACTGCACTGTTCCCCCACTGGGGCCACAAGCTGACTGACAGAGCCATATCTTTAGGCCCTTATGAAAAGATAGGAGGGTTGGGGCCAACCTCACATCCGGAGGCAAGATGTTCCCAAGGGCAGGAGCAACAGCAGAGAGGCCCTCCTCCTGGACCCTGCCATCCAGAATAATCTGATTGATGGGACCTGCAGCATGTCTCCTTTGCCAGCACGAGTGGTACTGGCCAATCCTAGTGGGGTGAGATGGTCCCTCAAGTAACTTGGACCCATGCCATGAAGGGCTTTAAAGGTGATCACCAACATGTTGAATTGCACCTGGAAGCACTCTGTCCTGCTGCACTCTGCACCAGCTGTAGCTTCCGAATGCTCTTTAAGAGTAGTCCCATGTAGAGCACATTACAATAGTCCAGCTATGAGATGACTAGGGACTGAATGACTGAGCGCAGGGAATCCTGATCCAGGAAAGGCTGCAACTGGTGCAAAACACAAAGTTGTGCAAAGGCTCTCCTAGCCGCAATTGCCATCTGTTCCTCAAATAGGAGTCGCGAGTCCAGGAGAACGCCTAAGTTGTGGACCGGGTCTTTCTGGAGGAGTGCCACCCCATCCAGAGTCAAAGATGACAAAGTCTTGGATCCTTGAGCCCCATGTACCCAAAGCCATTTGGTCTTAACCAGGGTTCAGTTGAAGCCTGTTGTCCCCTATCCAGGCCCCCACAGCCTTCAGGCACTGCGAGAGGGCGGACACAGCATCACTTGGGTCACCAAGAGTGGAAATATAGAGTTGGGTGTCATCAGCATACAATATATACCTCAACCCATGGTGATAGATGATCTCACCCAGCGGTTTCATATAGATGTTGAAAAAGAGTGGAGAAAGTACCGAGCTCTGCAGTATACCACATAATAGCAGCTGAGGGCTGAATCTCTCACTCCCTATCAATGTTGAGTGGGACCTGCCACAGAGAAAGGAGCCAAACCAGCACAGAACTGTACTGCTCAGCCACATCCCCTGTAGCCGGTCCAAAAGGATACCATGGCTGATGGTATCAAAAGCTGCTGATAGGTCAAGGAGAGCGAGGATGGTTGCACTACCCCCATCTCACTCTTGCCAGAAATCATTGACAAATGCAAACAATGCTATTTCTGTCCCATAACCAGGCCTGAATCCTGAATGAAAGGGATCCAGATAATCTGTTTCATTCAGGACCCTTTGCAGCTGCCAGGCATCACCTTTTCTATCACCTTCTCTAAGAACGGGAGGTTGGAAACTGGATGAAAATTGTCCACGCAGGTGGGAACCAGTGATGATTTTTTTAAAGAGGGGTTGAACCAGGGCTTGCTTAAAAACATCTGGAAATGTTCCCTCCTCTAGTGATGTATTAATCAATGTCTGGACCCACCCACTAGTCACCATCCAGGAGGGACAAGGATCTAACTGACAGATGGTGGCACTGACAGTATCAAGGGCCCTGTCCACTTCATCAGGGCCAACCGGATCAAACCGTTCCCAGATAACAGGGCAAGACCGCTCTCCAGGCATCTCACACGGACTATCTCCATGCATGGGGTCCAACTGGGAATGAATCTGAGCGACTTTGTGCATCAGATGCTGAACAAACTCCAATGCCTGGCCCTACAAAAGATTGCCTGAGCCCCCCTGACCTAGGAGGGAATGGGTGATCTGAAACAAGGCCTCTGGGTGGCCTTCTGAGGATGCAATAAGAACAGAGAAATAAGATAACCTTTATTGTCATTTTTTACTGTGAGCACACTGGCCCAATTAAAAATGAAATTCTGTTGCCTGCTCTTAAAACACATACGTAACACACATATACACATGCTATATACAATATCTGAGATCATCCGTGGTTTCGGGGTGAAGTGCCATCTGTACGCTGATGACACTCAGCTGTACAACTCCACCCCGGACCACCCCAACGATGCCCTTGATGTGATGTCCTGGTGCCTGGAGGCTGTGCGGATCTGGATGGGGAGAAACAGGTTCAGGCTCAACCTGTCCAAGACCGAGTGGCTGTGGCTTCCGGGATCCCGATATAGTCAGTTGGCGCCATCGCTGACTATTGGGGGCGAGTCATTGGCCCCCTCAGAGAGGGCTCGCAACTTGGGCGTCCTCCTGGATACACGGCTGTCTTTAGAAGAGCATATGACGGCTGTGGCCAGGGGGGCTTTTTATCAGGTTCGCCTGATCCGCCAGTTGCGTCCCTTTCTGGATCGGGATGCCTTACGCATGGTCACTCATGCCCTCGTCACTTCCCGTCTGGACTACTGCAATGCTCTATACATGGGGCTCCCCTTGAGGAGCACCCGGAGGCTCCAGCTGGTCCAGAATGTGGCCGCGCGGGTGGTTATGGGGGCGACTCGGCGCTCCCATGTAACACCTCTCCTGCGTGAGCTGCACTGGCTCCCGGTGGTCTTCAAGGTATTGGTTACCACCTTTAGAGCTCTCCATGGCTTAGGACCCGGGTATTTATGAGACCACCTTCTGCCACCGATAGCCTCCCACCGACCAGTACGCTCCCACAGAGATGGGCTCCTCAGGGTGCCGTTGGTCAAACAATACCGACTGGCAGCCCCCAGGGGGAGAGCCTTCTCTGTGGGGGCACCTACCCTCTGGAATGAGCTGCCCCCAGAGATATGGCGGATCCCGGATCTTCGCACCTTTCGCCGTTCCTAAAGACGTTTTTATTCCAGCAAGCCGGGCTGGCCTAACTCTTTTAAATTGTTTTAATTTTTAAATTGTTTAATTATGGGTCTTAATACAGGGGTGCTTTTAAGTGTGGGCCAAATTAATTTAATTGGATTTTAATACTGTTTTTAAATTTTGTATTTCTTGTGTTTTATCTGTTGGCTGTTCACCGCCCTGAACATCCCAGGTATTTGTTAAAAAAAAAAAAAAAAGACTTATTTGAAGCTGAGGACAGATGGTGGACCTTAGCCCCCTCATTTACGGGATGGAGATGGGAAATGATGAAAATTACACCAACATTATGGATGAAATAATAAACATAACCAAAGGTGATTTGAAGATAAGATAATTTGAAGAAGATTATAGCGCTGAATAGGGTTTAGAAGGCAATATAAAGGAGAAAAAGGGGGAATTGTGGAATATGAAGTATTGCTTCTAAAATAATATTTCATTATAGCTTTTGCATAATAAATAAAGAAAATAAGGAACTACAAAGTTAAGGAACTTTTTGAAAAAATAGTTAAAACAGTATTGTTCTTACAGTTAACAATGTGGTTCAGAAAAGTCTAGAAAGAAAGGGGGGTGCTTTGCTTTCTGAACAATAGCTTAACTGACACATTTCAAAATAAAACCAATTTATGCAAAAGAGCAACGGAATGTTAGGGTTTATGCAGTGATGCATAATCACACCATGTTATGTTGGTAGGGAGTTTTTGGGGAATATTGTTAATAGGCGCTCCGGATAGGTTGTGAGCTTGGTAGTACCCAACCAATGGGAAAACAGGACAATGTTGAGCGTTGGGTAAAAGGGTATAAAAACCTGTTGCATGCTTTGATCTTGGTCCACCTCGTGTGCACCCTTATTTGCAAATACGTTAATAACTTTTTGCTACTTTTTGGTACCAGATTGCCTTCATTGCTTTATTGCTTCATTCCTATTTCTAACAGGAGGAAACTAGAGGGAAAGCTATACTGGACCTAATTCTTACTACCAGAGAAGAAGTGAAAGAGGGAGTTGAAGTTGCAGGAACTTTGGGAGACAGTGACAATGACATACTGGAATTCAGTAGAATGCAGGCACAAGCAATAGAACATAACCAAACCAGTGTCTTAGACTTTAAAAAAGCTGATTTTAAGAAACTTATTCTTAACAGTAACAGAGTTGTAAGGGACCTTGGAGGTCATCTAGTCCAACCCCCTGGTCACGCAAGAGACCTGTACTAGGGATTCGAACTGCCAAACTGCCAACCTTTCTGATCGACAAGCTCAGTGTCTTAACCACTGAGCCACCTAGTCAGGTAAAGAGAGTCTTAGAGAGAGCTTGGGAATGATTCCTTGGATGAAAATCTTAAAAACAACTCAAGAAGCTTGGGAAACTCAGGACTTCCGGCTGTACTTCCGGTGCTATCGGAAGGACCGTGAGCTCTGCGGCCCTGTTCCGAACTCTCCCCGTCGGAGGGCTCCAATTGGAGCCATAGCCACCCTGGAGGGGTGGTAAAGTAAAGGGGGATCGCCTGGCAAGTTGAGGAGAGCCACATCTCTCCTCCCTGACTAGGAAAGCCCCCTCATCTGAAGACGAGGAGCAGCGGCAGCAAAAATGGCTGCCATGAAGGTGGGGACAGTCTGAATACCCAAGACAGTGCGGGAGCAGAGAAGGTGAATGGTGTGTGAACTGGGTGAGAGAATACTTTTTGTTGAACCTTGACCCCAAGAAATCCAAGGGGAAAGCATATTTGTCGAAGCGGCATATTTGTCGAAGCGGCAAACAAGCACTTGGAAAAATACCTGTTCTGCCCCAGCTACGGACCCCAAAGAACGCAGCACACACAAAGTCTGTTCAAACCTTAGTTTACTGAATAAACCAGTCTTTTACAACAACGGCTGTTAATTAATTGCATTAACAGCCGCCAAGAATTCAAAGAATAACTGAAAGCTTACTATGGTTGGCAGAATGCCCAGAAGCAATTTGCAGGAAGCTGATAAGATAAGCAAGACAAGACAAGGTATGTGAACTAAGTTGTTCCCTGCAAATTGCTTCAGTCGGCGTTCCTCCTTAAATAGGCTAAGGGAGTGGCCAATTGGACCCAAGCCTTACTCTCAAGGAGACCTCCTCCTGAGGAGCCACTCCTGCCTTTTGGCAGCTCTGCACGCCCATGCATCAAGAAGAGGCTCCTCCTCTTTGTCCTCTTCACTTAATGGAGCTTCTGGAGGTTCTGAAGGTCCTGGTTGAATCCCCGCCTCTGTTGTGGCCCCGCCCTCTGAGCCTGTCCCATCGGAGGAAGAAAGCTCCGAGCATGAGGAAGAGGAGTCAGCCAGGCCTCCCTCTCCAGGCCCCTCCCCTCTGGCATTGTTTCAAGTGCCGGCTGAGGGAGAGGAAACAGCTGATTCGAGTCAAAGTGATAATGAAACATCATTCCTGGACGCACGCCTCCGAAGGCGTGATAAACGTTTGCAGCAGCTTGGGAGGCGTGCTAGGGATTAGAACTGAGTCACTGGACCACACCCCAGAGACTATATAATAGAGGGTAGTGGTCAAAGGATCCTTGTGACGAACAAAGCAAAACCTTGGAGTCACTAAAGCCTCGTCCGGAACTGCTGGGAGGAATATTATTTCTGTTTGGACTTTCTTGAACGTTCGTATCTTATCTGTCTGTTTGTGAAAATAAAGACCCTTGGCAGACGGTGTGTCTATCGCTGCCAAGTCGGAGATAAGACCTGGGTGCGTTCCAAAGTGTTTCCTTAACCCTCGACTGGCTGTGTGGGTGTGTGTGTGGGTACGGGGACAGATCATCTTGTTCGTCACCCCATACTCCATCGTTAACCCACGATGGACCAACAGCTGCAGCAGCAGATACAGCAGATGCTGGAGGCCAATCAGCTTCTGCAACAGCAAGTAGCACAGCTAACTGCCCAACTTGCTTTGGGAAATGCTCCTGCAGCTCCACCTCCTCCCCCTCCCCGTCCGAGATGCCCAGTGAATGTGCCAGATAGGTTTTCTGGGCAGCAGGAGATGTTTCCGGCCTTCTTGGGACAATGCCAACTGTTTATGGCAATGAGGCCGGAGGATTTTCCGGATGACCGGGCTCGGGTGGCATTTGTTATCAGCTCCCTCTCGGGCACTGCCGCCCGATGGGCCACGCCCCTGTTGTTGCAAGATAGCCCCTTGCTCCTGGACTTTCAGGGCTTTTTACAACACCTGCGCACCATGTTTGAGGACCCCCTCCGGGTGCAGACGGCAGCGAGGCGCATCAAGGACCTCCGCCAAGGCAAGCGCCCCCTGCAGGACTATATTGCAGAGTTCCGACTGCTAGGCCAGGATTCGGCTTGGAATGAGGTGGCGCTGATGGACGCTTTCCAGGACGGCCTTTCTGACGAGATGCAGGACGAGCTGGTTCGTGTGGAGGCGCCACCGACCCTCGACGCGCTGGTGACCCAATGCCTGCGCATCGACGCCCGCTTGCAACGGCGACGGCCCCGTCGGGCTCTTCCGGAACCATCGACAGCGTCGGCACCCCTCCGGACCGCACAGCGTTTTGTGGCGACGGCTGAGGAGCCTATGGAGCTCGGAGCAGCCAGACCTCAACTGACGGCCCAGGAGCGGATGCGGAGACGTCAAGGGGGGTTGTGCCTCTATTGCGGCGAGGCGGGACATTTTGCCGCCTCGTGTCCCCGGAAGCGGAGTGGACCGCTCAAGCCTGTTCTGGAGTCTCGGCGTGACCTGCCGGGAAACGGGCCAGGCCTGGCCTAGGGGAAACTCTGGGTCAGGCACGTGACCATGCCCCGCCGGAGTCGGCGGCTGTGGACTGTGAGCCCCCTCGGCACCTGATTTTGAACACCCGGGTGTTGTTGGCTAACCGGTCGGAGGGGCTCCAGGCGCACGCGCTGGTGGACTCGGGGGCCACCACGAACTTTATGGACCAGGCCTTTGTGGCCCATTACAAAGTCCCCTTGGTTCCAGTGGACCCTCCGTTGAGGGTTGAAACTATAGATGGGCGGGAACTCGTGGCGGGACCCATCAAAACCGCTACCCAGCCCTTGCGCCTCGCCATTGGAAACCACGAGGAGGCGATCCAGTTTTACGTAACGGCGGATCTGCACTTTCCCTTGGTCCTGGGGATGGCCTGGCTTCGGGCGCACGACCCTCAGGTGGCGTGGTCGAGAAACGCCATCTCGTTCCCGAGCCTGCAGTGTGTCGACCACCTTCGCCACACCTGCGCCGGCCAGGACGTCTCTGCCCCAAACGTCTCCTTGCCTCCGGAGCTGACGCCCTTTGCCGACGTGTTCAGCGAGCAGGAGGCGGACCGCTTGCCCCCGCACCGACCCTACGACTGTGCGGTGGACCTAATGCCCAACGCGCCCCTGCCCTCGGGACGCCTGTACTCCATGTCGGAGCCCGAGCTGGCCGCCTTACGGGACTTTCTGGAAAAGAACCTGGCCCGTGGGTTCATCCGGCCTTCGACCTCCCCGCTCTCGGCCCCGGTCCTCTTCGTTAAAAAGAAGACGGGGGACTTGCGCCTGTGTTGCGACTACCGGCGCTTGAACGCCATCACAGTGCGAAATCGCTACCCCCTGCCGCTGATCCCGGAGCTGATGGAGAGGTTGCGGGAGGCCTCGATCTTCACTAAGCTCGATCTCCGAGGGGCTTACAACCTGGTGCGCGTGAGAGAGGGGGACGAGTGGAAGACGGCGTTCGGCACGCGGTACGGACACTTCGAGTATACCGTCATGCCGTTCGGGTTGACCAACGCCCCCGCGGTCTTCCAGCACTTGATGAACGATGTGTTCCGGGACATGCTGGATCGGTTCGTGGTGATCTACTTGGATGACATTTTGATCTATTCCCGGACCCCGGAAAGTCACCTCCAGCATGTCCGCCAGGTCCTGCAGCGCCTGCGGGAGCACCAGCTCTATGCGAAGTTGGAGAAATGCTACTTCTTCCAGACTTCCATAGAGTTCCTCGGGCACATCATCACCCCCGAGGGCATCGCGATGGACCCGCACAAGGTGGAGGCCTTGCGCAGTTGGGAACCCCCGCGTCGGGTGAAGGACGTCCAGCGTCTGTTGGGATTCGCCAACTACTATCGGACCTTCATCCCGGGCTTCGCCACCCTGACCTTGCCGTTGACCCAGCTCCTTCGGAAGAAGGTCCCGTTCCAGTGGGGGCCCCCGCAGCAGCAGGCCTTCGAGGTCCTCAAGCAGGCCTTCCTCACGGAGCCAGTCCTGAGGCACCCCAATCCACACCGTCCGTTCGTGGTGGAGACGGACGCGTCCAACGTGGCGATTGGGGCAGTGCTGCTACAGGCTCCGGTGGATGGCGGCACTCTTTTTCCCTGCGCATACTACTCCCGGAAACTCAACCCTTCCGAGCGCAACTACACCATCTGGGAAAAGGAGTTGCTGGCCATCAAGGCCGCGTTCGAGGCTTGGCGACATCACCTTGAGGGGGCCCGACACCAGGTGGAGGTGCGGACGGACCATCGGAACCTGGAGCACCTCACCACGGCACGGAAGTTGAACCAGCGGCAGATCCGGTGGTCGTTGTTTTTCGCCCGGTTCAACTTCCACGTCACCTACATTCCGAGCAACCTCAACCAGAGGGCGGACGCGCTATCCCGTAAGCCGGAATACTTTTGCCCCAAGGACTCCCTTCCCCCCCGGACGGTGCTGCCAGCGGACTCCTTGGCCGCGGTCCAGGAACCGGTGGACCTGCGGGCTCGGGTGCTGGAAGCGCAGCGACGGGACGACTGGTCGCAGCAGCGGAGAGCGGACGTCGGCCCCGCGTCCCCATGGACCGTGGAGGAGGGCTTGCTCAGACATCGGGGTCGGCTGTACGTGCCCACGAGTCCGCTCCGAGCCCTCGTCATGAACCAGTGTCATGACAACCCCGCGGCGGGGCACTTCGGCTTCTTTAAGACTTTGAACCTGGTGACGCGGACTTTTTGGTGGCCTCGGGTACGGCACGACGTGCACGCCTACGTGACGTCCTGTGTGACGTGCCGACAGGCCAAAGCCGCGTCCGGCCCCCCTCCCGGACTCCTCCAGCCGCTACCGACACCGGAGAGACCTTGGGGAGCCATCTCCATGGACTTCCTGACAGACCTGCCCCTGTCCGCTACGTACACGACCGTCCTCGTGGTGGTGGATGCGCTCACGAAGATGGCACATTTCATCCCGTGCCGCGGCCTGCCCTCGGCCGCACCACGGCTCGCCTGTTCCTGCAACATATCTTCCGCCTCCACGGCCTGCCGGACCGGGTGGTTTCGGACCGCGGGGCCCAGTTCACGGCTCGCTTCTGGAAAAGCCTGATGGCCGCGCTGGAGGTGCAGGTGTGCCTGTCATCGTCGCACCATCCGGAGACTGACGGGGGCACGGAGAAGGTCATCGGCATACTGGAGCAGTACCTCCGCTGTTTTGTCAACCAGCAGCAGGACAACTGGGCCGAGTACCTTCCCCTGGCGGAGTTCGCTTTTAATAACTCCCAACACACCTCCACCCAGATGACCCCGTTCCATGCCAACGTCGGATACCATCCACGGCTTTTCCCGTTGACCATCATGGACTCCCCTGTTCCCGAGACCCGGGACTTCCTCTCGGAGCTGCAGGCAGTGCAGCAACTGGTGCGGCGGCAGCTGATCCGGGCGAAAGAGGATTATAAACGGTTCGCCGATCGCGCCCGCCGGGTGACGCCACCGCTGGAAGTAGGAGATCGGGTGTGGTTGTCCACGAAACACCTCCCCACGGACCGGCCGGTGAGGAAACTGGCCCAACGCTTTATCAGTCCCTTCCCTATCGAGGCGGTCATCAATCCGGTGGCCTACCGGTTGACTCTACCCCGCTCCATGCGGCTCCACCCTGTTTTTCATCGGTCCCTCCTGGTCCCTGAGGCCCCCGCGAGCCATCTCCGCCGCCCGCCGACGCCTGCCCCCCCAGCCGCAGCCGACGAGGACGATGCCTCGACGTACGAGGTGGACAGTATCCGGGACTCCCGTTGGCTGAAGGGGCGCTTCCAATACCTCATTGCCTGGAAGGGGTACGGGCCCGAGGATTTCACCTGGGTGGACGCATCTGCCGTTCAGGCCCCTGACCTGGTGCGGGCTTTCCACGAACAGTTCCCGTCCCGACCCCATCCCGACCGTCAGACCCGGGGGAAGGGCCCTGCGGTGGGGGATAGTGTTGTGGCCCCGCCCTCTGAGCCTGTCCCATCGGAGGAAGAAAGCTCCGAGCATGAGGAAGAGGAGTCAGCCAGGCCTCCCTCTCCAGGCCCCTCCCCTCTGGCATTGTTTCAAGTGCCGGCTGAGGGAGAGGAAACAGCTGATTCGAGTCAAAGTGATAATGAAACATCATTCCTGGACGCACGCCTCCGAAGGCGTGATAAACGTTTGCAGCAGCTTGGGAGGCGTGCTAGGGATTAGAACTGAGTCACTGGACCACACCCCAGAGACTATATAATAGAGGGTAGTGGTCAAAGGATCCTTGTGACGAACAAAGCAAAACCTTGGAGTCACTAAAGCCTCGTCCGGAACTGCTGGGAGGAATATTATTTCTGTTTGGACTTTCTTGAACGTTCGTATCTTATCTGTCTGTTTGTGAAAATAAAGACCCTTGGCAGACGGTGTGTCTATCGCTGCCAAGTCGGAGATAAGACCTGGGTGCGTTCCAAAGTGTTTCCTTAACCCTCGACTGGCTGTGTGGGTGTGTGTGTGGGTACGGGGACAGATCAGCCTCTGGCACCACATCTTCTCCAGCCTCCTCATTGTCTGACTTGAGTGCCAGCTGCACAGGCTGCTGGTGCAGCACCACACCAGCCTCCTCACTGTCTGAATCAGCTACTAGCTGCACAGGCTGCATACGGGCCACAACAATACCAGAGAATTTAAGAAGAAAAAATAACTTTTTAAAATAAATAGAAATTTGGATTCTCAAAGTTAAAAGACATGGTATCAAAAAGACTTTTTAAAAAATGCTGGAATTATAGTCCCAAATTCTTCTTTATTAATATTGCTTACTTACTGGATTTACAATTTAAAATAATTGAAATCGGACTTGTCAACAACATTACAGAGAGGCTGAAGCAGACTGAAGCAAGAGCGCCATCTGCTGATGAAAGGGGAACTATGCAAACTTGGAAATAATCATTTAAAAAGACTGGAAATATTTGCTGGACATGTATCCACTCTAAGACCACTAGAGATTTGAATATTAAATAAGAACTTCAGTTAAGAGACCCCTGAATATTACTGAATATATAAAAGTGACTTGAAGAGGTGTGGATAATCCCCTGGTGTATTTCAATTGATTGGACTGATTATTGATAAGACATTTAAAATTGTGATCTGGAAGCTTTGTTTTGAATCAACGATTCCTGGACAACTGGCCAAAAAGGAGACCTATTAAATACAGACACAATGCAAGACAGAAGTGAGGGGAAGCTAAACTGAATGGAGCTGTTTCAAAGCATTGAGGAAATATTTGATCGCATAGACCAAAAACTGGAATATATAATACAGATAATGGGCAAAGACCAAGACAATGAGGAAAGAATGGAGCCATCAGAAGGAATGGAGGGGAAAGCAGAACTGAGAAACCAGCAAGAAGAAGACAACAAGGAGGAGATATTACTAAAATTAATAGTGATTAAGGAACTAAAAGAGGAGGAAAATACTGTAAAAGACTTAAAAAGGGAATGGGAGAAGCAGGAGGAGAACGGGGGGAAAGAGATGGGGCCTGGAACAGATAGTTCTGAAACTAGACAGTGGGAAAGGGTAGAGAGGGGAGAAAAAGTTAGATTGCATAGTCAGAATATAGAAGTAGATGGAATAAGAGATTTAAAAGAAGAATATGGGTGGCAAGCCAAAAAGAAAATAAGATCAAAAGTTCGGATGTGGGCAAGAGATGATGGATGGGGGGGGGGGAATTAGAATTAGAATTATATAGGTATGATAATTAAGAGAACACCTGTCCACCCCAGACAAGTTCAAATCACCAGGACCTGACGGATTACATCCCAGAGTTGTGAAGGAGCTGGCAAATGTGATCTCGCAACCATTGAACCATATCTTTCAAAGTTCTTGGAGCATCCCAATCAAGGAACTGCCAAACAAACCAACAGTAAACAGCCCAACCAAAGAACCTCTAAGAACACCCCCACCAACACTGACAGGGCAAGCCACTATAATATAAACTGAGAACAAACCTCACTCCTTACTAGTACTGATGATGTTACCTAGTTTGGGTAATGAAACATCTGCAAGAAAACAACCAAGCTCAGAGAGCACCAAGGACCCCTTTCTAGAGTGTCAACTTATTTTTTTATATCGTGGCAACCAAAAGTGGATACAATATTCCAAGTATGGTCTTTGTTGCTTTTGTTGTTGTTAGTTGCAAAGTCGTGTCCGACCCATCGCAACCCCATGGACAATGTTCCTCCAGGAGCCTTTCTGTTCTCTACCATCCCCCAGAGTCCATTTAAGGTCACGCCTACTACTTCAGTGACTCCATCCAGCCACCTCATTCTCTGTCGTTCCCTTCTTCTTTTGCCCTCAATCTTTCCCAGCATTAGGCTCTTCTCCACTGAGTCCTTCCTTCTCATTAGGTGTCCAAAGTATTTGAGTTTCATCTTCAGGATCTGGCCTTCTAAAGAGCAGTCAGGTTTGATCTCCTCTAGGACTGACAGGTTTGATCGCCTTGCAGTCCAAGGGACTTGCAGGAGTCTTCTCCAGCACCATAGTTCAAAGGCCTCAATTCTTTGGCACTCAGCCTTCCTTATGGTCCAACTTTCACAGCCAGTGGTGGGATTCTACCGGTTCGCACCGGTTCGGTAGAACCGGTTGTTAAGTAGTTAAGTAGTTAAGCAGTTCGGAGAACCGGTTGTTAAAAGAAATCTCCTTTTGTGAAATGAGTGACATGGTTGTTAAGAATGCTGCAATGGGCATAAATGTGAGGATGGTCATAAGTGTGAGGACCAGTCAAAAGTGTGAGGACCGGTCAGAAATGACTTTTTACAGCCCTCTGAGTAGTCCCTATACACATAGCCACGCCCACCCGGTCACATGACCACCAAGCCACGCCCACAGAAATAAGCCACACCCACAGAACCTGTTGTTAAAAATTTGAATCCCACCACTGTGCTTATCCCTTTGTAGGGCTTCTGCAATAATCTCTGTCATTACTTGTCCAAGGTCTTCCTCTTTTGCCTCAGTCACATTTTGGAATTGTAAATAAAATGCTGCCGTATCCATTTCGAGTTGGATTACTGAATCTTCGAGATCCTTGTTCCATGCCATCATCTTTTGGTCTACCTGTTCCAATTTTCTTTCGTTTTGCTCCGCCTTGGCCTCTACAATTTTTATCTTTTGTTCGTTCTTCTGGATTGCTTCTTGTATCCCATTCATTTTGCTGTCTAAATTCTGGATTTCTCAACTTTCATCTCACTATGGTTACTAGACATCATTTCCTGCATTTTAATCATTGTCTCTTGTATTAGTGTTAGGGCGGCCTGCATAGTCTGCATAGTTGGGGCTGTGGTGGATTTTTCCATCTTTAAAGACCCTTCAATCGATCTTTGATTCAAGGGAGACGCCATTGTTATTGTTGGGTTCGAAGCAGTTTTCTTCCCTGCTTTTAGGGTTGTAGTAGTGAGACTAGTAATTTCTTTCAATAGTTTCCTCTGCTCTCCCAAGATCTTATAGATATTTTTCCACACTATCATCCACTGTTAATTTCTTGTTAATTTGTTGTTTTTCCTTGTTATTGTTTCTCATGATTGTTTTTGATATCACATTAAGGAAGTGCCAATACAATAAAAAAAGGAAAAACAGGTATCTATACTCTATATATTCTATATTAATATATTAAATTAATCATGATGTCTTAAGTCACTAAACAGATCCATCTGTATCACAAACTCAAAATCACTGCTGACAATATTAAAATTCCTATTAACAATCACATAAATCTGTATCTCAAATTAACTCAATCCTCTGAATCTCAATTAATACTGTAATAGATCTGATAGATAACAATTAACAATCTCTATTATCTAATTTTTATGTCTGATTATTGTTACCTAATATGAAATTATTTGTTAAATCCTCTTGATTACTTCTTAATTATTTCACAATCAATTACTTAATCACTAAAACATTAGAAAGAGAATACACAATTAACAATCACATAAATCTGTATCTCGAGTTAATTCAATCAATCACTAAGGCATTAAAAGAAAAAAGTACACTATTAACAAACCTATAAATCTGTATCTCAAATTAGCTCAATCCTCTGGACCTCAATTAATACTATAATAGGTCTGATAGTTAACAATTAACAATCTCTATTGTCCAATTTTTATGTCTAATTATTGTTATCTAATATAAAATTATTTAGTAAATTCTCTAAATTACTTCTTAATTATTTCACTATTAAATGCTTAGTCACTAAGGCATTAAAAGGGGAATACACAAAATACACGTTAGGATTTAAACAGCCATTTCTTAGAGGTGTGAGTCGTGTATCCTCTCCAGAGCCTTCTTTCGGATGTAACTTTTAACTCTTAACTCCTTCCAAGTCTCTTATGTCTCAACGATCTTTAAATCCTCTATTCAAAAGGTCAATTTAATTTAATTTAATTTAATTTAATTTAATTTAATTTAATTTAATTTATCACATTTCTATGCTGCCCAACTCCTGAGGGACTCTGGGTGGCTAGATTAAAGCAATTAAAGCAATTAAATTAAATTAGATTAAAGCAATTAAAGCAAAGAGAAGGATCTTTCCTGTCCTTTACAAATCAAGCAGTCTTCCTGTCTGCTTCTCTCATTGTTGAGTCATGGCAGTGCCAGTCCTCACTCCTTCTTCTCCTTTCAATCCTGTTCCTCTCCCCTTCTGTCTCTCTGCAATGTCGACTCTCTCACCTTCTTCGCCTTTGATTTCTTTTTAATTCTCAGTTTAACAAGGAATTGTTCTTGTTTTGTGGGTTTGTCTTCCCATAGGTATGCATGCCATCCCATTATCAAGTCGAAACCTTCCAATGTTAATGTTTGTCTGTTCTTCAATCCAATCCAATCCTTTATCCATGTTAATGCTGATGCTTTATAATAAATCTGCCAATCAGGAAGTCTCATTCCTCCTCTATCTCATTTATCCTGTAAGTGCTTTAATTTGATTCTTGCCTTTTTTTTCTGCCATATGTATTTTAATATCATCCTGTCCAAATCTTTAAAGTACGTTCTGCCCGGGTTTACTGGAATCACCCTGAATAGGTACAGCACTCTTGGTAAAATATTCATTTTGATAGTGGCAATTTTACCTAAAAAAGATAACTGCAGTTTTGTCCACTTTTCCACGTCTTTTTCTACTTGTTTAGCCAGTTTAGTATAATTGTCTTCCTTCAGCGTCAATATTTTGTTGGTGAGCCACACTCCTAGGTATTTGACCTCTTTTGTTGTTTGCATTCCTAGCATATTTTCCAACTCTTTTTCTTGATGTTTGGTGAGATTCTTTGTTAAAATTTTAGTTTTTTGTTTGTTGATTTTCAAGCCCGCCACTTCTCCATATTGCTGTATTTTAGTCAGTAATTTTAGTCCTGATTGTAGTGGTTTTTCTAAGATAAGTACTATGTCATCGGCGAAGGCTTGCAATTTATATTCCTGATTTTTTATTTTTAATCCCGTTATTTCTGTATCCTTTCTGATTTCTTCTAATAGTATTTCCAAGGTTAATATAAACAATATGGGGGATAGGGGGCATCCTTGTCTCACCCCTCTTTTTATGTCAAATTGTCCTGTTGTCTCACCATTAATTAATATTTTTGCGGTTTGGGTACTGTATATCCTTTTAATCATCTTTACAAATCTTTCTCCAAATTTCATCTTTTCCAGTTGTGCAATGAGGAATGTCCAATTAAGGTTATCAAACGCTTTTTGTGCATCCAGGAAGATTAAGGCTAGCTGTTTTTCCGGTCTTTGCTCATAGAATTCAAGGGTGTCCATAATTGTTCTTGTGTTATTTTGGATTTGTCGTCCGGGGATGAAGCCATTTTGGTCAGGATGTATATAGTGTTTGATAAAGGTTTTCAGTCTTTGTGTTATGATGGATGTATATAGTTTGTAATCTACATTGAGGAGGGAGATTGGTCTGTAATTTTTGATTTCAGCGGGGTCCGAATCTTGTTTTGGAATTAATGTGATTATTGTCTCGTTCCATGATTGCGGGTTGCAGCTTCCAAAAGTGCATCGTTGAATACTTGTAGTAGGATACCATCTAGCGATTGTTGAAATGTCTTGTAGAACTCCGCTGGTATGCCGTCTGTTCCCGGTGTCTTATTGGTTTTTTTTTTGTTTCTTCCTTGTTTCTATTAATTCTAACATAGAGATCGGTCTGTTCAGTAATTCAATGTGGTCTTCTTTTAATTCCTGTATTTTTAGTTTATTTAGATATTCTCTCGTATCCTTCTCTCGGATTTCTTCTTCTGCGTATAAGTTTTTGAAGAATTCCTTTGCAATTCGTTTTTTGTCTTCATTATTCTGGTATAAACATCCGTCCTTGTCTTTTAATTGCATTATTATCTTCTTTTCTTTTTCTGTCTTCAATTTGTAAGCTAACCACCGTCCAGTTTTGTTTGCGTGCTCGAATTGATTTTGTTTGGTCATTTTTATTTTCCTTGCTATCTCTGCATTTGTGGTCAAATTCAATTTGTGTCTTGTAAGGTTTATTTTCTCTTTAATTTCTTGGTTATGTGGGTGTTCCTGTAGTTCTAATTCATATTGTTGTAGTGTTGTCAATAAGCTTTGTTTTGTTCGTTGTTTGTCTTTGTTTTTTTGTGCAGTATAGGCAATTGTTAGGCCTCTAATGTATGCCTTAGTTGTGTCCCATAAGTTTTGCAGACTGGTGTGTTCTTTAACATTTGTTTGGAAAAATAATTTCAATTCCTTTTGGATCATTTCCACATATTGCTTATCATTCATAAGGTCTCTATCCATCATCCATCTTCTCAGCGGTTGGTGGCCCTTCCATATTATTTCAATCGGACTGTGGTCTGCCCATGTATTAGTTGCTATTTCTATTTTTTTGATGTCTGCTCTAAGTTCTGCTGTCATCCAGGCCATGTCAATTCTGGACCACGATTGGTGCGGGTTTGAGTAGAATGTAAATTGATGTTTATCATAGTTAATTTCCCTCCAGGCGTCCTTTAGTTGAAACTCTTTTGCCATATCGTAAAATGTCTCCGAGAGTAATTTTTTCCTAGATTTATTTCGTTTGCTGGTCCGATAGTCTTTCTCTGTATTTACAATTGTGTTGTAGTCTCCAATGAGACATATGTTTGAATAGTCCAGTTCTTTGATTCTGTTATGGTTCTTTTTGAAATAATCACTTTGCGTTCTGTTCGGTGCATAGAGTGACACTAGTAATATTTTTTTTGTTCCTGTTTTGATTTCAACCATCAATGTCCTGCCCTCCTCGTCAGCGTATATTTGCTTTGCTTGTATATGATTTTGAATGTACATTGCTATGCCTTTCTTTTTTTGTTCTGATAATGCTGTGTAAAGTGTTCCTAGCCGTTTGTTTTCTAATAATCTACGTTGTTGATTTTTGATATGAACTTCTTGTAGTGTGATAATATCCATGTTCAATTTTTGTAGATTCCTGAATGTGTGTGATCTCTTAGATGGAGTGTTAAGGCCATTTATGTTTATTGATATTAATCTTATTTCTTTCTCCATGCCACTCTTCTATCTCCTTGTTGTCCTGAGTTTCCTAGTGTTTTTTCCAGTAATTCGTATTTTTTCCCTTGCTCCCTCTCTTTCCATCCTTTCTTTCTCTCCCCTTGTTCTTCCTTCTCGTTGTACTTCTTCCAATTGGCCCTCTTGATTTACAGATTCTCGCTGTGTTTCGGATTCTTGTTCCTCTTCTAAGACGAAATTGCTGTCAAAAAACTGTTGTGCCTTCTGTAGCGTATCAAGTCTATGTTTTTTGTCTTGCCAAGATACAAGAATTCCCTCAGGTGTTAACCAGCGGAACATTATTTTATGGTTGTTTAATTCTGTTGTCAAAAAACTGTAATTTTTTCTTGTTTCTCTTATTCTTCTTGGTATTTGTTTTAGTATAATTATTTCTTTGCCCTTATAAGTGATTGGTTCCTCTCTCATTATTTTGTATATTTCCTCTTTCGCAGATTTTCTTGCAAACTGAATGTGAATCTCTTTAGGTAACTTATTCCTTCGGGCATAATTGGTAAATACCCTATAGACTTCATCAATTTCCTGATTTATTTCTTCCTTATTCTTTTGGGTCGCCTCCGCTAGAATTCCCACCATTAAATCTCTCAGATCTTCTTCTTTGGTCTCTGCGATATTTTGGAATCTTAGATAAAATGACGCCTTCTCCATCTCTAAGAATGAAATTGAGTCTTCCAGTTCTTTATTTGTTGTTATCTGGTCACATTCTAGATCCTCCAGTTTTTTCTCTGTTTGTTCCATCTTTACTTCAATGTTTTGGATTCGTTGTTCGTTCTTGGCGATGTTTTGCTGAATTTTCTCCATTTTATCGTCCATTTTTTTTAGGTTGTCCTTTATTTCTGTTACATCCAACTTCAATTCTTCATGGTTTTTCTTGCTTTCTTGATGGTTATTGGCAATTGATTCCTGTGTTCTGTTCATCCCCTCTTGTATCATTGCTAGTATTGAGTGTATATTTTGGATATTAATTGATGGGGGAGTTTTCTCTTTTTCTGCCAATAACATTGTATCTATCGTTTTCTGTTGTGCAGGTGATGCAATGGACGATGTTTGGCTGGTGACTATTCTTTTACTAGTTTTAGTCGTTGCGGATGGGCCAGTAGTTGTCATCTTGATTCTCTGGTTTAGCAGTTCCCAAATTTTCATTCACAGTCTATATTGTATAATGGAATTTCTCTTCTGTTAGTTGCAGGAGCCAATTTCTGTTATTCAAATTTCAAATCCACTCTAATTTCTCAAATTCGGCTAATATCGTTATATAAGGGATTAATTTAATCTTTAACAGGGAGTAGGGAAAAAATACGACGTTTCAGCAGGTCATTTGTCAATTTCTATGTTAAATATTCTATTTAAATATTCTATTAGCTCTATTTAATTCTATTAAATTCTTAATTATATCTCTATTCAATCTATTAACTCTTACCAACCTCAATTCCTCACTTAAATAATATAATTAATTATAAATAAGATAATAGGATAATATATCAATCACTTAAACTAATATTAAATTATAGCACAAAAACAATCAAATAAATACGAAGAAGGTACAAGTAAACTATTTGTTATAATATTATTCTTATTCAAAATCTATGTTTCAATCAAATTACTTTCTTAATTTATATTCCACTTCCTCTTACTTATGCTTAAATTTTGTATTTTAAATTTCAACTTGAAACGTTCCAAAACTATGTGTTATATATACTGTAATCTTCTATATAGTATACTATATATTAAAGTGTTAAGTATTGCTAGTAGAAAAATTTAAAACAAGTTAGAAAAGGTTTGATTGGATTAAGTCTCAAGCGTTATATTTAGCTCCGGGATTATAAACGTTGCAATCCACACTCAATGTTGCATCATTCAAACCATTCCTCCTGTGGTTCTTATCAGAATCCTTCTGTGTGCCTCCCAGGGATGCTGCTTCTATAACTCCAAAACTTCAGTGTCTTTTAAAATGTTATCTCTTTGCCGTCGATACAAAGTCTCAAAGTTCCTCCCGATCGCTCTCAAAGTTAATTACCATCTGTTCTCTGTCTCTCTCGCCTCAGCTCCACTTCTGTTTATAATAAATCCAACACTTGATCTTATATTCCTTCGCAAATCAATTAGTCCTTGCCAATTCCAAATCCAAATCCCAGTCAATTTTGTAACAATGTATTTGATATTCAATCCACAACTCTCCAGTATTTCTCTCAGTCCACCTTAATTCCGTTGTCTGTCAGCTCTGCTTAGTCACCCTCTGGTTGGTCTTGCTGATTCGCTCTGTTTGCTTTCACTTCGCTGCTTCCTTACAGCTCAGCCTTGCCGATCTGTTCGGAGTCTCTCTCTTAATTATATTTTCATCACTGTATGTATGTACCTTTCACAGTCTTATTCTTTGTTGATTTGGTGATGTCTTTATTCAATCTTCGCTTCCATTGCTGAGACGGCAGTCAGCGTTCCGGCCAGCCCAGAAAGGGCTGGGGTTTTTTCGGTCGGAATTAAGAGGTTTTCCCTGAACCTTCAGGGCGATTGCTGTCATCTCTGAGGTCCTTGGGATTTCCCCTTTAATCTATTGACCTCTTCGTGGTCAATAGTGCCAAAAAAGTGGCTCCCAGATCGAAAATTGGAACTTAGGGAATGGAGCGCAGTCCCCTTGGTCCCTGACACGCTGACGTCACCACAGGAAGTCCCAGCCTTCCATCCTTTCTAAGGTAGGTAAAATGAGGACCCGGTTTGTGGGGGCAATAAGCTGACTTTGTATAAAATATACAAAGGTATGAAGGCTATTGCTTAACGCCTTGTAAGCCGCCCTGAGTCTCCGGAGAAAGGTGGCATATAAATCAAAATAAATAATATATATATATATATGGATTTGACCTACACTGTTATGCAGTTTATGGGTAATGATCATAAGCACAAAAAGTCTTTTTGTCCTCTGGTATGAGATACAACAAATTGACTTTGTCTTCAGCCTTGCAAAATCAAAGGGGGAATGAAATGTACATATACTGGTGCCCTCTCCACTCAATTGCATAAGGAAGCTCTCATATAATTCAGGCAGAACCAATATCCACTTTCTAACCATTCACTGGACACACTGATGTTTGATATAACAATCTTCTTTGACAATGATCCTTAATTTGAATGTGGTATCATTTCTTGCAGTCCCCTGAAGGCTCTGAAATGAAGCCAAAACTTCACCCTGAGATATTATGTTTATGTTTGTTTATGTTTTATTTGATTTATATACCACCCTACTCCCGAAGGACTCAGGGCGGTGAACAGCCAAGCAATAAAATACATAAATACAAAAATTTAAAAACCAGTTAAAATCAAATTAAATCATTTTGGCCCAGACAAATTAAAACACCCCAATAATTTAAGAACAGATTTAAAATTTATATATTAAAAGAGGGAGGAGATTAGGCCAAGCCTGCTTGATGGAATAAAAGAGTCTTCACAGTGCGGCGGAAGGTGCGCAGATCCGGGATCCTCCGTATCTCTGGGGGGAGCTCATTCCAGACGGTAGGTGCCCCCACAGAGAAGGCTCTCCCCCTAGAGGTCGCCAGCCGACATTGTTTGGCTGACGGCACCCGGAGGAGTCCCTCTCTATGAGAGCGTACTGGCCGGTGGGAGGCTATTTATTTTATTTATTTATTTATTTTTATTTTATATTGGATTTCTATACCGCCCTTCTCCCTGAGGACTCAGGGCGGTGTACAGCCAGATTAAAAAACATGCAGAACAAATATTAAAAACAATTAAAAGATATATAAATTTGGCCCAATTAAAACTCATTTACCAATTAAAAACGTTTAAAACATTTAAAAAACAGTTAAAAATTTCATCTTAAGCCAGCCCGGCTTGTTTAAATAAATGGGTTTTAAGGGCGCGACGGAAGGCACTGAGGTCTTGGATTCTCCTTATCTCTGGGGGGAGCTGATTCCAGAGGGTAGGTGCCCCCACAGAGAAGGCTCTCCCCCTGGGGGTCACCAGCCTACACTGTCTGGCTGATGGCACCCCGTATTGGTGGTAGTAGGCGGTCCCGTAGATAACCAGGTCCTAAGCCATGGAGCGCTTTAAAGGTGGTAACCAAAACCTTGAAGCGCACCCGGAAGACCACCGGGAGCCAGTGCAGCTCGCGCAGGAGAGGTGCCACATGGGAGCGCCATGACGCTCCTATTACCACCCGCGCGGCCGCACTCTGCGCCAGTTGGAGCCTCCGGGTGCTCCTCAAGGGGAGCCCCATGTAGAGAGCATTACAATAGTCCAGGCGGGAGGTGACGAGGGCATGAGTGACTGTGCGTAACGAGTCCCGATCCAGAAAGGGACGCAACTGGCGAATCAGGCGAACCTGATAGAAAATCCTCCCGGTCACAGCCGTCAAGTGCTCTTCTAAAGACAGCCGTGAATCCAGGAGGACGCCCAAGTTGCGAGCCCTCTCCGTGGGGGCCAGTGATTCGCCCCCAATAGTCAGAGATGGCGTCAACTGACTATATCGGGACGTCGGAAACCACAGCCACTCGGTCTTGGATGGGTTGAGCCTGAGCCTGTTCCTCCCCATCCAGATCCGTACGGCCTCCAGGCACCGGGACATCACTTCAAGGGCATCGTTGGGGTGATCCGGGGTGGAGATGTACAGTTGGGTGTCGTCAGCGTACTGATGGTACTCCACCCCGAAACCACGGATGATCTCGCCCAGCGGCTTCACATAAATGTTGAACAGGAGAGGCGAGAGGACCGACCCTTGCGGCACCCCACATATGAGGGGCCTCGGGGTCGACCTCTGTCCCCCTGTCAACACAGACTGCGACCGGTCAGAGAGAAAGGAGGAGAACCACCGCAACACAGTGCCTCCCACCCCTAACTCTTCCAACCGGTGCAGCATGATACCATGGTCGATGGTATCAAAAGCCGCTGAGAGATCTAACAGGACCAGGACAGAGGAGCACCCCCTGTCCCGAGCCCTCCAGAGATCATCAACCAACGCGACCAATGCCGTTTCTGTGCTGTACCCGGGCCTGAAGCCCGACTGGAACGGATCCAGATACGTTGTTTCATCCAGGTGCTGGGGGAGCTGTTTCGCGACCACACTCTCAACAACCTTCGCCACAAAACGAAGGTTGGAGACCGGACGATAATTTACCAACATTGCCGGGTCCAGGGATGGCTTCTTGAGGAGAGGCCTCACCACCGCCTCTTTCAAGGCAGCAGGAAAGACACCCTCACCCAACGAAGCATTTATAATCCCCTGGAACCAGCCTCGTGTCACCTCCCGAGAAGCCAGCACTAACCAGGAGGGACACGGGTCCAATGAACAAGTGGTCGCGTTCAGTCTACCCAGAATCCTGTCCACATCCTCAGGGGTCACAGGATCAAACTCATCCCAGATAACATTCTCAAGACCTGCCCCTGTCCCTCCTCCTGAGACTACCCAGTCGGAGTCCAGATCTTCCCGAATCTGAGTGATTTTGTCATACAGATATTGAACAAAATCCTCGGCTCTACCCTCCAAGGGGTCCTCCCGCGCTTCCTGGTGGAGCAGGGAGCGGGTCACCCTAAACAGGGCGGCCGGGCGATTATCTGATGACGCAATAAGAGCAGCAAAATAGCTACATTTCGCTGCTTTTATCGCCACTAGGTAATTCCTAATATGAGATCTTACCAGTGTCTGGTCAGATTCAGAACGGCCACTAGGTCTCCAGTCGGGGCGTGTGCCAGAGCCTCAGGGAATGGCCCAAGCTCCATCTGGAACCTATCAGGTTCCATCAGGCGCCTGGGGCGGAACCATCTTACCGGCTCCGCCTCCCTGCAGCGGGGTGTAGCGGTTCGAAGGTCGAGACGAAGGAGAGAGTGATCAGACCATGACAAGGGCTCGGTGACTATATCCCCTATCTCGAGATCACTCAACCACTGTCCAGAGACAAAAACCAGATCCAGCGTGTTTCCCCCCGTGTGAGTAGGGCCATGAATTAACTGGGTCAGGTCCATAGCTGTCATGGAAGCCATGAACTCCCGAGCCACCTCAGACGCCTCGCCCACGGACGGTAGGTTGAAATCCCCCATGACCATAAGCCTGGGGCTATCAACCGCCACCGCGGCGATGACGTTGAGTAGCTCAGGCAGGGCTGCTGCCACGTGGCAGGGAGCCAGGTACGTGATCAGCAAACCCATCTGAACCCCGTGGCCCCATTTCACAAGGAGGGATTCACAGCCGGTCGTCTGAGGGACAGTGGCCTCCCTCGGTTTCAGACCTTCCTTAATGATAACCGCTACCCCCCCCGCCCCTCCCCTGTGACCTCGGCTGATGGAAGGCAAGGAAACCTGGAGGGCACATTTCAATGAGGGGAACCCCCCCCTCATGGCCCAACCAGGTCTCCGTAACACCTGCCAGGTCCGCACCCCCCTCCTGAATAAGATCACAAATGAGGGGGGCTTTATTTACTACGGACCTGGCATTGCACAGCATCAGCCGAAGGCCCGGGCCCTGAGGGTCTGTGCAACCTGGAAAACGGGTGGAGCTTTGGGGGCCGGAGCACGCCATCGCTCGTAAACAGCGAGTGCGCGCTCCCCTAACACGATATGGCCCCCTGCTCCCGCCATATCTACCCCTCCCACCCACAGTATTGATATTCAAAACACTATCCGGATGAGCTCTAATCCCCCCCTCGATCCCGGGCCCACCCCCCCCATCGTGCTTCGCAGCCAGACCCGACCCCGACCCTCCCCCTTGTGGGTTTTCCCCCAAACCCACAACCTGAGTTCTAATTTGACCCTCCCCCTCCCTGAGACCCCTTAAAAATTTAACTAAAAAATTTGATAAAAAAGCCCTCAACCCCCTAGTTTTCACATGCCACCTCTCTGGGTCCCAAAGCCCGTCATTGAGGTGGGCCCTCGATAACGATGAGGGCCACATCTGCGAGAGGGGGGAATCTCGCAGCGCAAGCAAATCCGCAGTCGTGTACATCTCCCAGTGCAGCGATGGAGGAAGGGAACTTAATCAGGGGTCTCAAGATGTACCATGGGGCCATATTGTTCAACGATGTACCATTGGTATCTCTACTGTCCTCCCACGACAGTAGGAGGGTTCTGACAATTTCAGCCAATGGGAAAGCGTCCAGTCCGCCCTCTCACGGTGGGACCCTCAA
Source organism: Pituophis catenifer annectens (assembly GCF_029215685.1). Lineage (NCBI taxonomy): Eukaryota > Metazoa > Chordata > Lepidosauria > Squamata > Colubridae > Pituophis > Pituophis catenifer. Next base: position 22,219,422 of record NW_027256885.1, read on the forward strand.
AGGGTCATAGATCGAAAAGTACTTCTCCCAGTGGCGAAAGTCCTGATGTGATAAAGAACCCCTCAGCAGTTGCATCAATTAACTGACCCATGGACAGAGGGAGATAGTTTATCAGTCAGTCAATCCGTGAGTCACGCCAGGGGCAAAGACAGAAATCCTTGGTAAAGTTTTATGCTCCAGATCGTATCCTAGTCAGTCCCGATGAAAGAGAAAAAAGAAGGGAAGGGGAAGGAGGGAAAACGGGGTGGAGAAGGGGGCGGACTTCTTCAGTCAGGGCGGATAACAGGCCCTTTATTTGGCAAACAAAGTCCCAGGAGGGGGTAGGAGGAAGGAGGTTGGTATGCATACAAAGGGGAAAAACCCCTCCGTTGCCCACCAACCCTATCTTCCTCAGATTCTTCCGGGATAACAAGCTGCTTCCGAGCTCCAGCCCCCATTAGATGCCATAGGGGGCCTCCAGGTCCTCTGCAGCCACCACAGTATCTTCCAGGAAGGAGTCTCTCATCTCCGGACTCAGCAGACCGCTTATGCCCGCTCCATTCTCAGTTCTCACCCCCCAGCAAGCCCCTTCCGCCGGCAATGGAGATGAAAAAACAGCGTCCAGTACTTCAGTGGGGTGTGCCACGGCCCAGTTTAATATCAATTATGTGATGTGATGTATATTATTCTATTCTATTCTATTCTATTCTATTCTATTCTATTCTATTCTATTCTATTCTATTCTATTCTATTCTATTCTATTCTACTCTACTCTACTCTACTCTACTCTACTCTACTCTACTAATATTATATACAAAAAGAAAAAAGAAATTTAGAGTTTTGTACAACTGTGGATTTGAGATTTGCGCAAACAAGCCAGGGTTCATTTTCTTTTTTTTTTCTAAATTTAATGTAATTTTCTTTTCTCTTAAATGTAGCAATAGCAATAGCACTTAGACTTATATACCACTTCACAGTGCTTTACAGCCCTCTCTAAGCGGTTTACAGACTCAGCATATTGCCCCCAACAATCTGGGTCCTCATTTTACCAACCTCAGAAGGAAGGAAGGCTGAGTTAACCTTGAGCCAGTGAGAATCAAACTGCCAAACTGCAAGCAATTAGCAGTCAGCAGAATTAGCCTGCAATACTGCATTCTAATCACTGCACCACCACAGCTGTAATTTGATTATACACTGTACGTAGTCTTTTAGTTACTGCATAGTATGTAATCTTTTAGGGACTGAACAGTATCCATGTAGGAAATCACCAGGCTGAGCCTGAGGGAGGGGTCATATGTGTCATCAGTCTCAAGTCACTTAGCGCCCACAAGAGACCTAAGTCCAGCCCACCTTGAATTTGATTGACTCTTATCTACCACCTATTTGCTTTGAACATTAGTAGCTCAGATTCTTGTAGAGAGCATACACTTGCAATAGACCTTTTTATTCATTTGAACTTGAACTACCATGTCAGCAATGGACAATCCTGAATAGGATTTGCATCTCACACAGTGTCTGCCAGGACTCTCTGTATAAATGGGGCATAGTATCTTCTCATCAGTGTGACTGCAAGGTCCCACGTCAAACTGTAGATCACATCCAGACTGGCTGTAAGCTAAGGGCATATACCAGTCCAGTATCTGATTTTTTAAATATAAACGATGCTGCGCTTCAATGGTTAGATGGCCTAGACACTGGTATTTGAACACAGTTCTTTTTAAAATTTATATTTTATTGTGTTTACTAATCTAGGTGAAATATTAATATATATTGCTAGTCCATGTACAATATGCCATACGCCAAATAAATAAATTCATTTGAACTGCCTGGACTTCCTGATTTTCCCACGCTTGACATTAATCTGAATTACACACTCTTCACCAAAATTTTCACAGACTCTGGAATACCCTAGTCATGGCTTCAGTTCCCTAACCCTAACCCTTGCTATTAAATCAGCTATCAACCGTCCCACTAGGTTTGACAGCAAAAGAAACTCCTGGTACATTTTTTTACCAAGAATATAATTTTACTGAAGATTCCATGTAGTTATAGAAGAAGAAAAGCCAATTTTAACATTTTCCCATCTAAACTTTCCCTTTGTCCCCTGGACCTCCCACTGTCCATTGTCCACCAATCATCTGCATTTACTTTGTTTTGGGAATGATCTGACCGCCTCAGACTTTTCCAGCCAAATGACCTTGTACTTTAGGGTCTGTCTCAGGCTTTCAGCTGACTAACTTGCATTCCTCATTTTCCCCCAAAACCTCCCTTACATTCCAATGCCTTCCCTTCCCCTTCCTGTTACATTTATCTGGTTGCAAGCAAAGCTGCGTAGCGAGCAAATGATGACATCAGCATTCCAACACTGGAGACACTTCCTAGAAGGTGCACACTTTCCTATAGAAGTCAACACAGACCACAAGAACCTACATACTCTGCAACAAACCAAACCACTTTCACCCAGACAAATCAGATGGAGCCAATTCTTCTCATGTTTTGATTTTTACATTAAATACTTCCCAGGCTCCAAGAACTTAATGCCAGTTGCATTCTCTCACAAACCAGAATATTCCCCTGTTCAACAGAATCCAGCACCAACAATAATTCTACAACCTTCAAATTTCTAGCTTCAAGAACCACCACCAGCCACTGAGAGGTTGGAAGCTACCCAACTGCACCAGAACTTGATCACCCGGATAAAGATGCATCAATGACTAGATTGCTTCTCATGGGCCAGGATAGATGACCTTAAGAGGCTTTTGGTGGCAGAGGATGGCAGCAGACATCAAGAATATGTGGCCTCTTGCCATACATGCAGGAAGGCCAAGCCCCTCCATCAAAAACCTGCAGGGCTTTTGCAGCCACTACCAACCCCCCACCCACCCACCCATGGCATATAGTTTCTCTGGATTTCATCACTGATATACCCCCTGTCCAATGCTTCACTACCATTCTGGTGGTGGTAGATCTTTTCACCAAGATGGCTCATTTCATATCCATGCCAAAGACACAGCCCAACCTTTTCTAGACCACTTCTTTCACCACCACAGCATGGTCTCAGCACTCATTTCGGACAGAGGTGCACAGTTCCAATCTAGGTTTTGGAAAGCACTTTTCCAGCTACTAAATGTCAAGGTCAACCTCTCCTCAGCTCATCACCCTGCCATGAATGGAGAAGCTGAAAAAATGAACTGGCTCCTCCAACAGTATTTGAGGTCCTATTGCACCTACAACCAGGACAATTGGCCATTGTTACTGCCACTGATTTTCTTACAACAATTCATTGCACTGATTGACTTCAATGACACCATTTCAAGCCATGTATGGCACACACCTAAAGTGTTGCCAGACCACCCTGCACTGGATTCAACTGTCCTAGGGCAGTTGACTTCCTACAGGAGCAACTTGCTGCCTAAGACCTTTTGAAACAGCAACTTGAGCAAGCAAAACAGGCTTACAAGAAGGCAGCAATTTGGGGGGGGAAATTTATCAGTATGATCAAGGCAATATACACCAAACAGACTGCAAAAGTGTTTGTGAATGGGGACATAACAGAAAATATAAATATTAAAAGAAACACAAGACAAGGATGTCCATTGTCCCTCCTGTTATTTATTTTGACTCTGGAAATGTTAAATAGAAATATCTGCCAAGATACAGAAATAAAAGGCATGGAGATTAAAAAAGAAAAATACAAACTACAAGCCTTTGCGGATGATCTAGTTTCCATCATAGAGGAACCGCAAGAAACGAGACCCAAACTAATAAAGAAAATAGAAGATTATGGCAATGTTGCAGGATTGAAAATAAATAAAGAGAAATCTTAGTCAAGAACCTAACGAAGGAACAAAAAAAAAGATTTAATGGAAAAAATAGACATTCAGATAGTTAAAAAAGTAAAATATTTGGGAATACATCTATCAGTGAGATGTGTAACCATAAAAGAAGACAATTACTCAAAATTAACACAGCAAATTAAATTGGATCTGGAAAAGTGGAAAAACATGCAATTATCACTATACCACTATCAAAATGAATATCTTACCGAGACTGTTGTACCTGTTCCAAACAATCCCAATAAAGCTAGAAAGGAAATATTTTGAGGAACTAAATAGAATGGTAACCAAATTTATATGGCAAGGCAAAAAGGCAAGAATTAGGCTAAAATTAATGCAAGACGCTACCAATAGAGGAGGTTTTGGGTTGCCAAATTGGGAATTATATTATCAAGCAGCTGCCCTTACCTGGCTAAAGGAATGGATAACTCTGAAACATAGACTACTTGTATTAGAGGGACATGATTTACAACTTGGATGGCATGCCTTTCTATGGTATGAGAAATACAAAGCACATAAATACTTTCAGGGACACTACATTAGAAATGCCCTACTTTCAGTATGGACAAAAATCAAGGAAAAACACTATTTGAAAATACCAGTCTGGCTCTCCACTATAGAGACACTAACATACCCAAATGTGATGGATATGGGAAAAATAGTGAGATACAAAGATATTTTAAATGAGAAGGGGGAATTGAAAATCAAACAGGAATTGAATAGCCAAGGGATAAATTTAGCATGGTGGCTGCATGCACAGATTCAATCTAGATATCATAAAAATGTTAAAACATATGGTTTCTATAAAGAACCAACAGAATTGGACCAAATCTTAACAAGACCAGAGGAGAAACTGATTTTAAAATTCTATAATTATTTACTGACTATTAGAATGGAAGAGGAGCAAGTAAAAGAAACTATGATAGCATGGGCTAAAAATTTTGGATACTCTATAGAATCGGACAAATGGCAAAAGTTGTGGGACAGAAACTATAAATTGACATTGTCTACTGCATATAAAAAAAACTTATACAAAATGTTTTATAGATGGCACTTCCCTCCAGCAAGATTAGCTAGAATGTTCACTTGTTCGCATGTGGTGGACATGCCCGAAAGCAAAAAAATACTGGACCAAAGTACACACCTGGCTAGAAAAAATGATAAAGGAACATATAGATTTTAAACTGGAAATATTTCTGTTGGGCATCATACCAGACAAATATAGTAAAAGAAATGCATACTTAATAACACATGTGTTAACAACAGCCAGAATCGTGTTTGCACAACATTGGAAGAGCGAGACGTTCCCCACAGAAGAAAAGATAATAACAAAAATTTTAGAATGTGCAGAAATGAATAAACTAACATTTGAAATTAAGGAAAAGGAAGACACTGAATATTTTTAGGTATGGGATCTGTTCTATCGATGGTTAAATAAGAGAAACGGGAGTTAGAACCTCAAAAACCATAAGTGAAAGACTAATCTTATTAGGATTGTTTACAGTAACTTATTAACTTTGATTAATTTTGATTAGTATTAACAATTAACATGTATTGATGTTATGAGGGAAAAGTAAGAGAATACTATTATCATTACTGTGATGCTTATTACTCAAAAGAACTGTAACCAGACAACACGCTGTCTATATGGATTTTGAATATGTTGCTCTTTTTTATTTATATTAATAAAAAGAAAAAGAAAAAAGAAGACAGCAGATGCCCATCAGTGGGAGGGATACCCATAGCAGTAGGAGACAAGGTTTGGCTCTCTACCAAGTTCTTAGAAACTCCCAGACCTTCCAAGAAGTTACATGCTAAATTTGTGGAACCATTCAAAGTTCTCTGACAAATCAACCCTGTAGCATTTAGCCTCCAATTATCCCCATCAATGAAGGTGCATCCAGTATTTCATCAAGTATTACTCTCCAAAGATGCTCCCCAGTCATAGTGGAGGGAGAACCAGAATACAAGGTGGAAGACATCCTAGTCTCTAGGAAAAGAGGAAAAGGCATCCAGTATTTGTTTCATTGGAAAGGCTAGCCTGTTGCAGATTGGGAAAATGCATGGTATGTTCATGCCCCTGATTTAGTTCATCAGTTTTACTAGCAATTCCCTGACAAGCCATGACCAACCAAGCTCCCAGACCCCTACCCCGTTTCCCCTGAGGAATCTGTCAAGGAAGATGTTAACCAGCCCCTCTGGAATGCTGCAGGAAGAGGCAGGACACTTGCCTATGATGGGCCTTCCAGATCTGGCCTTCAATTCCCAGGAAGGGGAGGGAAACTTTAAGAATGTTTTTGTGTTACAGCAACCACCACCTGGCTCACTAGCTACTTCAGATGAGGGGGAGGCAGATTCCTTTAAGACTGCTTCCCTTCTGCCCTTGCCAAGTTCCCATGAGAACTCAGACTTCAATGACACAATGCAGGAGGGGGAAAGCAGCATAGACGAACCCATGGAAGAAGATGGGCACCAGGGTGGAGGGGTGGGTGATGTAGGAGATGACCAGGCTGAGCCTGAGGGAGGGGTCATCAGTCTTGAGTTACTTCATGCCCACAAGAGATCTAAGTTCAGCCCACCTTGAACTCCATTGACTTTTATCTACTGCCTATTTGCTTTGACCGTTAGTAGTTCAAATTCTTGTAGAAAGCATATGCTTGCAATAGACCTTTATATTCATTTGAACTGCCTGGACTTCCTGATTTTCCCACACTTGACAATCCATTTTTATTAATTAATAGAATATTTCCTAATTAAGGAGAAAATCATGTGACCATGATGGGCTTATGACATGACTTCACATTTGGTCATTAAGTGAAACATCATGTGACCAAAAGTTATGATTTTACTTCTGTGTTCTCCATGAACTCTGATGTTGCAAGCCAGTTGGGAAGTATTGTATGTGAATGGTGATCATGACAGTCATAAATGGGAGTATTGGTTGCAAAGCTGTTTTTTACACCATTGTAACTTCGAATAGCTTTTGAGGCAGTAAGGGAGGACTACCTGTAATGTCTACTTCAGGCACCCAGCAGCTAAATATTCCTTTCCATGGATCCTGGTGGACCGCTGCAATGTTACTGGAGAGTCCCCTTGAATTGGAGTATTGTCCATCTCCAATTGGACAGAGCCTTGATGGCCATTTTGGTCGCCCATGAGTTGCGGCGGCTCTATGGTCTTTGGTACCTCCGTTTCTCCAGAGGTGGCCACGGGTGGTGTAGGCAGACTTGGAGGAAAACAGTTTTCTCTTGGGTGTGATAAAACCTTGGGATCCTCATCCAGGACTGGCTCAGCGTGCCGACGCTGTAACTGATCAATGTGGCATCTGATTGTACGATCATCCCCCAGAGTAACCTCATATGACAAAGGACCCGTTGGACTTCTGGTTGGTGACTTGCGGCGATATGGTGTCGAGTGAGTGATCGCTACTCCTCAACACCTTTTGTCACCGTGTTTTGGGGATCTCTTTGGGGGCGCAGGACCCGGAGAGCCCTGCGGACAAAAGAGAGAGCCAGGCGAGCGAGAAAGTGGGGCGCAACCACTTCTCGCAAGACCGGGTGGCTCTGTCGATCCAACGTGGTGAGCCGGTCATTTGATGGCAGGCCTGAAGCTGCAATAGCCAGCAAAAAAGACGGGAGCTAAGAAGAAGATCGGAGGTGCCGTGTCAGATCTGGAATCACATTTCCCATACCTTGGAGTGATTTAACATCGAGAGAGGAGGTCGGTGGAGTCGGGAGAGAAGTGCTCGGAGCGGTGAGAGGCGGCGACAGAGAGTGTAGAGCAGATCGTAAAGGCGGAGACCCGACAAGCTGACATGAAATACGGAGGGAGCAGATCGTTTGCATAAAGAGCTCTGGAGGGCACGGTGAGAGGGAAAAGAAAACGAATATTGGTGTGGCTGGTGCTGTGATTGATAAGCGAGGGGGAAAGCAAGCAGGAGATTGAACTATTGAACTATCTTTGAGTGCTTCAGCGAAACAGGAAGTGTGGCCATCATCGAATCGAAGAAGTGAGACAGCAGAGGACTGACAAGGAGACGATCTAGCAGCGAGATCCACCATAGAGTAGTGTCGGAACTCATTAGGAGCGGAGAGGAGAAGACTCACGACTTCGCGAACACTATCCTGTACATTTATATACTCATAATCAAAGGAAAAAAGAAAGAAAAAGAGAAGAAGAAGAGGATCTCTATACCCTTACTGTATATATAATTCTGATACTCTGATACTTATTCCTCCTCCCCTTCCTTTGAGTAACTGGGTTTCTAACACTCGAATTTTGGTTTCTTAAATACTATTATTAATAAGAACTGCTAATTGTTAAGGAATATAGAATATAGGAATATAGAAATTAAGTGCTGATTCTACCTTGTTGTCATCAGGCATATTTACATATAAGGATTTAGATTTATAATTAACCAATTAATTATTTTATCATATTTATTCATATCTATTTAGTCATATTTATTTATTTCAGAATATTTATTCTCACGGGCAGTATTTATTAACTTATTTATTTATATCAACTTTTCATATTAAGGTTCGAATTTAGCTATATAAGAATCATAATATTTATTGGAATATATAGGTATAAAAATCCTGGTTCTGTAATTATATGCGAGAATTAATTTGGAATCTGGTAACGTGATTTAACTTATAAGCTTTAAATTATTAAGGAAGTTTGAGAATCTTGGTGTGTTATAAGGATTTGATTTAAGAAAGAAACTTTGATGAATTGATCCCTTCTAGTTAAGATAGCAAATTTTTTAAATAGGAACTTAAGAAGTGGAACTAACAGAGGAAATAGGGGCAAAGCCATTGAATGATCATTTGGAAAAATATTGAGAATATTATAAGAGAACAAAAGCTAACTCTGAAAGAAATGGCAACAATAACCTCAACAATCTTGAAATCTGGCAAAAAGGCTCCATCTAACCCTACTTTAACAACGATGTCCCCTGTGATTCAGAAGTCCTTAGAAGGCATACAGAAATTAGACAAGCCACCAACAACTCCAACTCTCCAAACAGTACAATCTTCTTTGTCGTTAATCCAAGAGACCATGCTAGCAATGCAGGAGAAACTGCTAAACAGTCATTCTGAATTAAAAATGGACATTCATGTTTTGGATTCAAAGATGACTGAGATTCAAGCCTCTATTGTGAACAATGAGAGAATAATTCAAAATGTAGAACAAAGGATGGAACAAAGCGAGAAAAAATTAGATATGGTGGACCAGACCTTCGCGATACAGAATAAAGGAATCGAAGAGTCTCTGATACAATTGGAAATGGACAAGGCTTCATACTACCTTCGCTTCCAAAATATCTGCAAAGAAAAGGAAGAGGATTTAGGCGACAAAATAGCTGAGCTGATAGCGGACGTCCTTCAGCAAGATAAACAAGACATTATTAAAGAACTTGATGAGGTTTATAGGGTTCAAACGAATTACGTGAGAAGGAACAGGCTCCCTAGGGAGGTACACGTGAGGTTTGCCAGAAAGAAAGTGAGGGATATTCTATATAACATAGCGAGAGAAGATCAGATTGTATTCAAAGGAAAGGAGGTGAATATTCTGAAACAAATACCAAGAAGAGTGAGGGAAGTGAGGAAAAATTACAGGTTTCTGGCGAGCCAACTGAACAGAAGAAATATCATATTTAGATGGATCCTGCCGGAGGGGATGCTAGTCTCATGGCAGGGAAGAAAAATTAAAATTGATAGCTTAAGTGTAGCACAAGATTTTTTAGACCAATTAAGAGGAGGGGAAGAAGAGCAAATTAGCAAGGAAGAGATTGATACAGTAAATACAGAAGAAGAAACCTCACAAGAGCAAAGTACAAAGGAAGAAATAGAGAAGGAGAAGAAAAAAGAAGAAGCAGAAGAAAAAGGAAAGAAGACTAGACCAGTAAGAGCAGTAACGTTAAAGACAAACAAGAACTAGAAACCGAACATAACACTAGGAATGGACGGCTTAAAAATCTTATCTTTAAATGTTAATGGTCTAAATGACCACAAAAAAAGGAAGATAATTCTATCAAAACTGGTAAAACAGAACCCAGATATAATTTGTATACAGGAGGTTCATATAAAAAAATGTCACGAGTGTTTCCAGGATTGCTGTGGCTACTTGCCTACTCACAAACAGTATGGTTTTAATCAAGCCATCTCCTGTTTGTAATTACCTGCAAGCCTTCCCCGCCCTAGTTAATTGCAGGTTAACTCCCCATATAAGCAAGGACCTTTTCGCTTGCTACTCGGGCCTAGACTCCTGGTTTAGGCCTAAATGCACAGCTCCTGCAGGAAGCTTAGTGCAACGCCGCAGATGGGAGAAGAATGCAGATAAGGACTCCAGACGCCATTGCAGAGAAACTCCCACGGATGCTTGCCTTTTGCTGTTTTGTAGCATGCAAGCTATCATCGGGACTGCTGTTGCTGGACCTTTTTCCTCCCACAAGCTTCAAGCAATGTTTGCTGTTTGAACTGTTTTTACTTCAGGTGACTTTTAGCTGTGAAGTTTGTGCTGCCCCCACTTGGATTGCCTTGATGATGTATCGACGCCGAAGCTGCTTACCTTCATGCTAGCTTTATTCTCTTGTGAACTGTTTCGGTATTGTGGAGAGGGATCTAGGCAAATTGTCTAGAATTTACTAAATTTGGCAAAGTATTTATGTCATTAGCAGAGAAAAAGAAAAGGGGAGTGGCTATGTATGTGAAAAAAGGAACTGAGGCAGAATTAAAATATAAAGACACCAAAGGGAGAATTCTAATGGTAGAAATTAAGAGAGGTAACTCAAAAATGATGTTGGTGGGAGTATATGCCCCGAATAAAAAACAGGGACAATTTTACAAAAAATTACATGAACAATTAGGAAATTGGGCCCACGGGGAAATATGTATGTTAGGTGACTTTAATGGTATTGTTAACCCAGATAAAGATTATAAAAGTGGGGAAAGGAAAAAAAATAAAAGGTTACCTCTGCCAAAAAGTTTTTTCGATCTGGTGGATGAAATAAATTTAATTGATATGTGGCGTACTCTACACCCGTATGATTCCCAATATACTTTTTACTCAACTTCACAGAACTCTTGGTCTAGAATTGACATGGTATGGACCACTAGAAAATTAGGTTTAGAAATTAAGAAAGCGGATATATGTACAAATACCTGGGCAGATCATAAACTTCTTGAAATAAATTGGCATTATACAAATAAGAGAAAGCAACAGAGATGGAATCTAAGGACTAACCTTTTGAATGAAAAAGAATTTATACTAAAATTGAATGAAGAAGTCAAGCACTTCTTTATTGAAAATGGCAAACAAGGCACGGCGAAGGAAATTGTATGGGATACCATGAAAGCGTATGTGAGAGGAGTAGCGATATCGCATATGGCGTTCAAAAATAAGGAAAAAAGGAAAGCTAGGGAGGCTTATAATAGGAAGCTAGAAGAAGCGGATAGTAAATTACAACAAAACCCGGGAGACGAGGTGGCTAAACAAAAATGGATGATGGCAAAGCATAATCTTAATATCCTGGATCAGGAGGAGTTAGCACAAAAAATTAAAAGAATAAAACACTATCATTTTGAGAACGCTAATAAGTCTGGAAGGTGGCTGGTTTATAGATTAAAAAAAGAACAGGAAAAAAACCAAATTCTTACATTAGAAGATTTCAAAGGTGATATTTTGACAAAAGAAGAGGATAAATTAGAAAGAGCGAGAGAATTCTATGAAGCCCTATACAAAGAGGAAGGGATCGACCCAGACAAAACTGAACAATACTTGATGGAAGCTAACCTGCCACATATAACGGAAGAAGAGAAGGAAATGCTGAACAATAAAATTACAATAGAAGAACTCAAATCGGCCCTTACAAAAATTAAAAAAAATAAAACACCAGGCCCAGATGGTCTTCCGGGGGAAATATATACAAAATTTGATGAAGAATTACAATTAGAATTGTTAGAAATATTTAATGAGGTTTTAGTTGGCACAAGAATCCCAGACTCTTGGAAGGAAACATACATTACACTCAAATTGAAAGAAGGTGCTGACCCAAAACAAATAGCAAATTATAGGCCCATTTCTTTACTAAACTCAGATTACAAATTATTTACAAGCATAATAGCCGAAAGACTAAAAAAAATTCTAAATGGCTGGATTCATAACGATCAGAAGGGATTCCTCCCAGGGAGACAATTGAGAGATAATCTGAGGACTGTAATAAATGTCATAGAATACTATGAGCAGCACCCGGAAAAACAGCTGGCGTTAGTGTTTTTGGACGCCCAAAAGGCGTTCGATAACCTGAACTGGAATTTTATGGTCAACCAAATTAATCTAATGGGATTTGGAACAAATTTTAGAAAGATGATCGAAAATATCTATCATAAACAGAGGGCGAGCATTCTAATAAATGGGGACAAGACGCGGACATTTTGGATACAAAAGGGAGTTAGACAGGGATGCCCCTTGTCCCCTCTACTTTTTTTTTATTGAAAAAGTTTTTCAAATACAAGTTTCCCCCCCTTTTCCCCCCCTCCCCCCTCCTCCCTAACCCCCCCTCACCCTCCCCTCCCCCCATGGCTTCTTCAAAACAAAATCATTAATATCAAGTTGAATAATACTTTACCATCCTTTTGCACCACCCCCACATGCTGACCATTTCTTTCTAACATTGTTATTATATCCCCCTTATACTATACATTTCAAAGCAATCTTCAGCTATAAAATTTTATAATAATTCCTAATTTGGCATTTATTCAACTCATAATCTACCCATTTCCTCCACCCCCATAATTCAAATCTTTTACATATATTTATATCTAAACATAACATCCCTTTTACTAAGCTAAACAATCAGTAACCTAACCTATCTCCACCCAATTTGCTACAGGTCTACCATACATGATATTTTAATATCTTCGTTCTTCTGCCCACACCACACCACTAAAAATATTTCCATATATAAACAGAATCCTCAAATGACTTTAAATTTGTAATCCATATAATATCTTCTGTAATGTCTTTCAGCTAGATTGTTAATTCCATCGCCCATATTAGGGTAACATCCAGTTCTGTTTCCAACAGTATATTCAGTATCTTCGATTACCATCTGCCCCCATCAGTAATAAATGTTGTCGTATATAAAAAACCACCCGAGTGACTTTATATTTATATTCCATATAATATCTTCTGTAGTGTCTTTCATCTATATTATTAATTCCAACCACCGTGTTAGGGTAACAACCAGATCTTCTGCATGCCCCACCATAATTCTCGTGCCTTATAGCTCAACATATACGTAATCCGTTTTACAAAGAGTACAAAATAGAAAGTTCCAATCCACTCAGTTAGAGGCCTTCTTCCACATCCCTAAGGCACAGCACTGCAGAGATCTGTCATTCTTCTCAAAATAGTACAAGTCAATAATTTACCTCAGCTATATTTTCATTTTAATCGTCTCTTAAGTAACTGGCATTAGACTGTTGTTTAGTCTAAGATTTTTTAGTTTTGTAGAACCTGCTTCTTCTTTTCTTAACTTTTTGTGGTTTAGATCTCCATCCTGGATGCCTTTCTAGAACTTGTATATCAGCTGATTGATTTCCATGCTGGTCTGTAACTTGATGCAACATCGCATTAAAATCCAAAGCCGCCTCTCTTGTATTTGTAAGTAATCCAGCTATAACCTTTAAAGGAGAATCCAAAAGCGGCTCGTCCAAAGGAGCCTCTGTGACTTGTTGTTTTTCCATTATCTCCATCTCCATCTGCTTAGCCTGGGTTTCAGTCTCTTGTTCATTTTGCATTTCTTTATTCCCCTCCTGTGTTCCTAACACTGATGGCATACATGGAGATGTTAAATCCATTTTAAGAACCTTGTAGTAAAATTCTTCCGCTTTTTCAACAGTATTTAATTGATATCTTTCTCCTTGGTATCTCAATATTATACCAACTGGAGCATCCCACCTAAATGGGATGTTTTGTTTCTTTAGCTCAGTCACCAAAAATCCAAATTGCTTTCTATCTTTTAACATCTTGGACGGCAGCTCTTTATATATCCAAATCTTTCTTCCATTCAGTTCTAAAGTAGAGTTAAAAGATTTTTGCACAATATCATTTCTTGTTCCTTTATCTGTAAAGTAAATCACCACATCTCTAGGCAACTGCCTTTACTTTGCAATCCAAGAATTTACTCTGTAGGCCTTGTCAATCTTACAGGATACCTCTTCAGGACGAACCTTTAAAATTACAGCCAGAACTTCAGCAGACATCTTTCTCAAATTATCTCTATTATTATTTTCCTGTAATCCCCTCATTCTGACCACAAATTCCATGGACCTGTATTGCATCATTGTAACTTCTTTTTCAATCCTTTGTTTTATATTATCTGCATTGTAAGTCTCGTGATCAGCTTCCTTTTTAGACTTTACTTCTGAGCTATTGTCTTGAATATTTATCAAATCATTTTCAATTCTTTGTATTTTATTGTCCAAATTATAAATCTTATGATCAACTTCCTCCATTTTAGACTCTAGTTCTAAATTAGTATCTTTATCCATCTTTATAACTATTTCTGAAAAAGTTTTCAAAGCTGTTACAAACTGTTGTTTCAAATTGGCATATTTTTGTTGTACCAACTCTTTAATTTCCTGCCTGAATTTTTCAAGATTCTGGTTCACAATCTCATCATGTCTTGCCATCTCCTCCAAGACAAATTCTTTTAGGTTAAAACCATTCTTCTGAGTCTGCAAATTCAAAACTTGTTCATGTGGTTTGTAAATGGGGGAACCCCCCCCCCCGCTGCTTGTTTGTCTGGCTTTGTCAGTTTTAACGCCATCCTGCCACACAGACAGACTCTTTTTAAAGAAAAAGACTTCTCTCCAAACAATATCAATATCAAATCTCCAAGAAGAAAGAAGCATAAAGTAGAAATGTTTCTTTTCAATTCTAGCCAGCACTATTATTTCTGCTACTTTGTAGCTTGTTAAACTATTCAGGCGGAAGGACTTTCGCTTTCAGCTTTCTTCTTCTCAAGCCTCAGCCAGTCGCCATTTTAAACTTTTTTTCCTTCGCTTTTAAGATCGCTTATAAAATTGTTAGAAATACTTGCGATTTAGGGTCCAAAGTCCGGATCTCATCCTATTTGTTTAAACAATCTGTTGATTTTCATTGAATGGCTTGGTCCCGTCGCCTGGCTCTGCAAAAAGCAGAGTTCTCCCGAAGCCCAGAGCAGCGGCGAGCAGAATAGGGAACCTCATCCTGCTTCGTCCCCAAGAGTAAAACAAAAACTCTGGGGACTTCGCAGAGGGCTCTACCTGCCCTCGCCGGCTCTATCTCACATTTCCTTAAGGAAATGGAGTTTTTCGAGCCGCCTTTCAGCTGTAAAGGCGGCTCTTTACGGGCGACGGGGCTGGCGGTCTCGAAAGACCGTCTGACGGCCTCGAAAGACCGTCTGACAGCCTCGAAAGACCGTCTGACGGCCGTCCCCTCTACTTTTTATAATGGCACTGGAAATCTTACTTAGAAAGATCAGAGATAATAAAGTAATTAAAGGACTTCAAATCAAGAAAGAAACATTTAAAACACAAGCCTTTGCAGATGACGTGGCCTTAATAACAGAAGATCCCTTGCAATCTGGCCCTAAATTACTTCAGGAAGTACAACAGTATGGAGAAGTTGCTGGCTTTAAACTTAATAAAACAAAAACTAAAATATTAGTAAGAAATGTGACAGAGGCAAATAAGAAAGAGCTAGAAAAGTCCTTAGATCTTCAGATAGTGAAGAAAATAAAGTACTTGGGAATATGGATTACTTCAAGATATTCCTCTTTAAAGGAGGATAACTACATCCCATTACTACAAAAAATAAAACAGGATATAGATAGATGGAAGAAGTTAAAATTATCCTTTACAGGGAAGATTGCAGCAATTAAGATGAACATTCTCCCCAAAATTATTTTTTTATTCCAAACTATACCAGTGAATCTCGACAAAAAGTTTTTCTTGGATCTGAATAAGAAGGTGCGAGACTTTTTATGGGAAGGGAAGAAGGCGAGGATTGCATATAAGACACTGCAAGGGAAAAGAAACATGGGTGGCTTTGGATTACCTGATTGGGAAGTATATCAGAAGGCGGCTAAACTAGTATGGATTAAAGAATGGGTCACATTACAAAACAAGAGAATCTTGATGTTAGAAGGCCATGATCTACAGGAAGGCTGGCATGCCTATCTATGGGATTTAAAGAACAAAAAAAAATCATATTTTCATAAACACAAATTAAGGGAGACTCTTATTCAAACATGGGAAGAAATTAGGCAACGATTTTATGTGAAAGTACCAAATTGGCTTTCAATTATGGAGGCCCTGACCGCCTCAAATAAAAGAGATATTCTAAAATTTGGCACGTATAAAGACATATTAGATGATAACGGAATCCTTAAATCTCGGGAAACATTAAGAAACCAAGGTTTTAATTTAGACTGATGGAGCTAAAGAGATATCTTTAGCTCCATCAGATAAGCTCAAGATATCAAAAAGATAGGGACCAATTTGGTATAGAGGCGAAGCACAACAATTTGGATAAAATTATGTTGGGGATTGAAAAGAAAATGTTAGCGAAATTCTACAACTTTCTACTAGGCGAGGACAGGGCAGAAGGAATAGCAAGAAATCAATTAAATATTTGGGAAAAAAAACATTGGTTATAGGTTAAATTTCAATGACTGGGAGGAGGCCTGGAACAGAAATTACAATCTGACTAAATCAGCAACCTATAGGGAGAACCATTACAAAATTTTCCATAGATGGTATCTAGCGCCAGCTAGATTAGCAAAAATATTTCCCAGTGCTTCAGCAACATGTTGGAAGTGTGGAAAGGAGGTTGGCACCTTCTATCATATGTGCTGGTCCTGCCCCAAGACAAAAAAGTTTTGGACAAAAATACGAAACTGGTTACAAGAAATAGTGGAAGAAGAAATAGAATTATCCCCTGAAATCTTTTTATTAGGAATGATCGGAGATGGATTTTCTAAAGATAAGATACATCTTATAATACATGTTACAACAGCGGCCAGGTTAATTTTTGCTAAGTATTGGAATGACAAATCAACTCCTTCAGAGGTAATACTAATAAACAAAATTTTAGAATGTGCAGAAATGGCAAAATTAACAAGTGATCTTAATAATGATGTGAATTCAAAATTCAATGCAGTATGGGAAAGGTGGTACAAATGGTGGAATAATAGAATGAGATTGTAAGGTTACGTTTATCTTCAATAATGGTAGATTCGAATGTACTTGATATGTATATAATGTAAATATGTAAATACACGACACCTCAGATGTTAACAGAGATTTGATGTTTTTTAATATTTTAAAATCAATAAAGTATATTAAAAAAAAAAGGACCCGTTACCTTAGTTACTTTTGCTGCCACCCAAGGTGCCCCACTCCCATAATTCCTGGTCCAGACCAAGTCACCCAGCTGTAAGTACTTGGGGGGGTTTGGCTGAACCGTCTCTGCTGCTATTCTGTCTGGGTGAAGTCGGTCGAGCTTCGTTGTGAGTAAGCGGCCCAACCTCAGCTCCGCTGGGCTGTGACCTGTTGTACAGGGAGTCGTGTGTTGACACAGGAGGAAGATCACCAGGCGGTGATTCCAGTCCCCAGTCGTCATCCGCTTGACCGCCTCCTTTGTGGTCCTGACCATTTGTTCAGCCTGACCATTGGTCATGGGATGTAATAGAGCTGATGTTACATATCCCCTGCGCATGCTCCAAGATGGCGACCCGGCTCTAGGCTCGCTGTGATAGAGATGGGGTCTTGGCTTGTGAGGGTCTCCGAGGGGGTCGTTTGACCATCTGGGACCCCCTGCCCGGCAGGCGTGCTTCTAGCCGGTCGATTGAGAGCTTTTTGGGCTCTCTAAGGTGCCGATAACAGCGTGGCACTGACGCTCCAACGCTCCGACGAACAGCTGTTCCGAGGCCGCCATGAGAAGGGCGGCGTTTGTGATCCATGGGCGGCGGCGGCGGCGGCGGCGATGGAGGAACAGAAATGGCCAGCCTTCGGCTATGTTTGGATGGTTGGTGCGACGGCTGCGGTGGGGACGCTGGCGTCGTCGCGGACTGCACCCCCCCCGCGTCGGAGCAGTGGAGGTAGACGCCGGGGGGAAGGAAGTGGACGTCGAAGGAGGTGAGGGTGAATGGAAGATGTTGGTGGTGCCCGCGATGATGCCAGCGCCTCCGCCGACGCCGTTGTAGCAGCCATTGGGACGGCTGGAGTCGTGTAGCCGAAGAAGAACGCGAGGGGGGAGCCTCCATCTCTGAATTTTAAACCTTGGCAACTTCGGGCCGCCATGGGGCTCTGGGGTAATTCCCAAACTTTAGCTCCCATGGCGAGGCCTCCTTCATAACCATCTCGGGGGGCTAGGACTGGGCATATAGGATGGTTGGAAGACCTGGAAGACGCGAGGGGGGGTTAATGAGGGTGGAGGGGCTGTTGGAGTTACTGTGCAGCCCTGGTTAACCCTCTCTCCCCCCCCTCCCCCCCCCGTCCTAGTTGGGCCATTCTCAGGCCCTATGATTAACATGTTTGCCCTGCCGGTTTCTGCTCGATGGAGGTGGCTCCCACTTATTTTCCTCTATCTGCTTGCCTGTATTATCCATCTATACGCTACCTGTATGAATATTGTGGACAGCTTACTTTCTTCTGGAGACTTTGGACCTGGCTCTGTTTGTTATCTAGCACGCTGGCTGTATGAAAAATGGCAGCTTACAGGAGGACGAACGGAGCCGGTTTCTATCATTGTTTCACTACCGATGGGATGTACCATCTTCCCCATGGCTAGTTGGCTAACCATCGTGAGAGGCTGGTTGGACGATTACCCTCGAATTGGTTGGAACATTGGACTCCCCCACTGCCGTGAGAGGACAGTGGAGACTCTTCCGCTTATGGTCAACCTGCCTTTTTTCAGGACAATTTGGACTATCATGGAGCCCTGGGCCATACCTTATCACTACCTCAGAGCTTAGATGTACCGAAGGGCACAGCTTCTTGCATTGCGAGACTCCCCCCTCTCGCAAGCCTGGCCCTCCAAGTTATCGAGGGCCTACCTCAATGACGGGTCTTGGAACCCAGAGAGGTGGCATGCGGCGAAGAGGGGGTTGAGGGGTTTTTTAAGGGGTCCCGGGGGGGGAGGTAAAATTGGAACTAGGGTAGTGGGTTCGGGGGATAACCCACCAAGGGGTAGGTCAGGCCTGGCCACTATACGCGGCGGGGGGGGTGGGAGTTCCGGAGGAAATGGGGGGGGGTCGAGCTTGTCCAGATTGTGTTTTTACCATCGGTACTGTGAGGGGGAGGGGGAGATATGGCGGGAGCAGGGGGCCATATCATGTTAAGGGAGCGCGCACCCGCTGTCTCCATGCGGTAGCGTGCTCCGGCCCCCAAGGCTCCACTCGTTCTCCAGGTTGCACAGACCCTCAGGGCCCGGGCCTTCGGCTGATGTTGTGCAATGCCAGGTCCGCAGTAAATAAAGCCCCCCTCATTTGTGATCTTGTTCAGGAGGGGGGAGCGGACCTGGCAGGTATTACGGAGACCTGGTTGGGCCTGGAGGGAGGGGTCCCTCTGGTAGAAATGTGCCCACCAGGCTTCCACGCATTCCATCAACCGAGGTCTCAGGGGAGGGGCGGGGGAGTAGCGGTTATTATTAGAGAAGGTTTTAGGCCGAGGGAGGCCACTGTTCCTCAGACGGCTGGTTGTGAGACCCTCCTTGTGAAGTGGGGTCATGGGGTTCAGATGGGTTTGCTGATCACGTACCTGGCTCCCAGCCCTGCCTGAGCTACTCAACGTTATCGCCGCGGTGGCGGTTGATACCCCCAGACTTATGGTCATGGGGGATTTCAACCTGCCGTCCGTGGGTGAGACGTCTGAGGTGGCTCGGGAGTTCATGGCTTCCATGACGGCTATGGATCTGACCCAGCTAATTCATGGCCCTACGCACATGGGGGGAAACACACTGGACTTGATTTTTGTCTCTGGACAGTGGCTGAGTGATCTCGAGATAGGGGACATAGTCATCGAGCCCTTGTCATGGTCGGATCACTCTCTCCTTCGCCTTGATCTTCGAACCGCTGCTCCCCGCCGCAGGGAGGCGGAACCGATAAGATGGTACCGCCCCAGGCGCCTGATGGAACCTGATAGGTTCCAGACGGAGCTTGGGCCAATGCCTGAGGTCCTGGCTCACGCCTCGACTGGAGACTTAGTGGCCGCCTGGGATAGGGCGGCTGCTGGAGCTCTGGATCGAGTCGTGCCTTTGCGGCCTCTGACCCGGCGCCGATCTCTCCTGGCTCCTTGGTTTACTGAGGAGCTGAGGGAGATGAAGCCCCGGAAAAGATGCCTAGAGAGTAGTTGGAGGGCCAGTCGCACTGAATCTGACCGGACACTGGTAATATTAAGTAATATAATTCTCATATTAAGAATTACCTAGTGGCGATAAAAGCAGCGAAATGTACTCATCTTGCTGCTCTTATTGCATCATCAGATAACCGCCCGGCCGCCCTGTTTAGGGTGACCCGCTCCCTGCTCCACCAGGAAGCGAGGGAGGACCCCTTGGAGGGAAGAGCCGAGGACTTTGTTCAGTATCTGTATGACAAAATCACTCAGATTCGGGAAGATCTGGACTCCGACTGGGTAGATCCAGTGGGGATGACGGAGGCAGGTCCTGAGAATGTTATCTGGGATGAGTTTGACTCTGTGACCCCTGAGGACGTGGACAGGATTCTGGGTAGACTGAATGCGACCACATGTTTGTTGGACCCGTGCCCCTCCTGGTTAGTGCTGGCTTCCCGGGAGGTGACGCGAGGCTGGCTCCAGGGGATTATAAATGCTTCATTGAGTGAGGGTGTCTTTCCCGCCGCCTTGAAAGAGGCGGTGGTGAGACCTCTCCTCAAGAAGCCTTCCCTGGACCTGGCAATATTGGCTAATTATCGTCCAGTCTCCAACCTTCGCTTCGTGGCGAAGGTTGTTGAGAGTGTGGTGGCACGACAGTTTCCCCGGTACCTGGATGAAACGACGTATCTAGATCCGTTCCAGTCGGGCTTCAGGCCTGGGTACAGCACGGAAACGGCATTGGTCACGTTGGTGGATGATCTCTGGAGGGCTTGGAACAGAGGTTGTTCCTCTATCCTGGTCCTATTAGATCTCTCAGCGGCTTTTGATACTATCGACCATGGTATCATGCTGCACCGGTTGGAAGGGTTGGGGGTGGGAGGCACCGTATTATGGTGGTTCTCCTCCTTTCTCTCTGACCGGTCTCAGTCTGTGATGACAGGGGGGCAGAGGTCGACCCCGAGGCCCCTTATATGTGGGGTGCCACAAGGATCGGTCCTCTCGCCCCTTTTGTTCAACATTTATGTGAAACCGTTGGGCGAGATCATCCGTGGTTTCGGGGTGGAGTACCATCAGTACGCTGACGACACCCAGCTGTACATCTCCACCCCAGACCACCCCAACAATGCCCTTGAAGTAATGTCCCGGTGCCTGGAGGCCGTACGGATCTGGATGGGGAGAAACAGGCTCAGACTCAACCCATCCAAGACCGAGTGGCTGTGGTTTCCGACGTCCCGATATAGTCAGCTGGTGCCATCGCTGACTATTGGGGGCGAAGCATTGGCCCCCACGGAGAGGGCTCGCAACTTGGGTGTCCTCCTGGATTCACGGCTGTCTTTAGAAGAGCACTTGACGGCCGTGACCGGGAGGATTTTTCATCAGGTTCGCCTGATCCGCCAGTTGCGTCCCTTTCTGGATCGGGACTCGTTACGCACGGTCACTCATGCCCTCGTCACCTCCTGTCTGGACTATTGTAACGCTCTCTACATGGGGCTCCAGTTGAGGAGCACTCGGAGGCTCCAACTGGCGCAGAGTGCGGCCGCGCGGGTGGTGATGGGAGTGACGTGGCGCTCCCATGTAACGCCTCTCCTGCGCGAGCTGCACTGGCTCCCGGTGGTCTTCCGAGTGCGCTTCAAGGTTTTGGTCATCACCTTTAGAGCGCTCCATGGCTTAGGACCTGGTTATTTACGGGACCGCCTGCTACCACCAATAGCCTCCCACCAACCAGTATGCTCCCATAGAGAGTGGCTCCTCCGGGTGCCGTCGGCCAAACAATGTCGACTGGCGGCCCCCAGGGTGAGAGCCTTCTCTGTGGGGGCACCTACTATCTGGAACGAGCTCCCCCCCGAGATACGGAGGATTCCGGATCTGCGTACCTTCCGTCGCACACTTAAGACGTTCCTATTCCAGCAAGCCGGCCTGACCTAAACTTTTCCTCTTTTAAATGGGAATTTTAAATTTGGTTTTAAATTATTGGGGTTTTAAAATGGTTCAGCCAAATTTATTTAATTTGTTTTATCTCTATTTTAAATTTTGTATTTATATGTTTTATTTTATGGCTGTTCACTGCCCTGAGTCCTTCGGGAGTAGGGCGGTATACAAATTTAATAAAATAAAAATAAAATAAAAATAAATAATAAAAATGTCAAATCATGTTGGCATTGAGGAATGACTAAAACTCTTCTGCCATGAATTGTGCCCCATTGTCGGACACGATCACATCTGGCAGACCATGTGTGGTAAACAGCTAGCACAACTCTCAGATGACTCTGGTCATTGTCATCAATGAGACCGGTGCCACTTCCACCCACTTGGAATAACTGTCCACTACTATCAGGAACACCTGCCCCTGGAAAGGGCCCGCAAAGTCAATGTGCACGTGAGACCATGGGGCATGTGTGGTCTCCCAGTGGTGCACAGGTGCTTGTGGCATCTCCAGTCGGGGTTCTTGGCAGGCCTGGCAAGTCCTTACTTGATTCTCAATGTCTTTGTCCACCACAAGTAGCTCCTTGCTAGAGCCTTCATCCGAACAATTCCTGGGTGCACTTTGTGTAGGGAATCCAGGACCTTGGAGCGTAGGACCATTTTTACTTCACAGAAGCTAAGGGGAGGAGCTACTTCCTGTGAGGGGGGAGTCTGAGTGAGTACAGAGAAAAAGCAGAGTGAAACTTGCCCTCATTACATTTTCACTTCACAGAAGCGGGGGAGGAGCTACTTCCTGTGAGGGGGGGTCTGAGAGTGAGTACAGAGGAGAAAGGTATCTGCAAATCATATATCTATAAACCAAAAATAGCAATAATATATTCAGGGTTAATGAACTTGAGATTGTGATTTTATTCTATTTCAAAATGACCAGCTTAGTTCAGTGTAATACTTGTTTTGCAGCTGTCTTTCGCAGTACTCTTGGCACAAATGATCTGTCCCAAAAGGATGTACTTTCTGTGCAGAATGATTTCCAGAGCTTAGGGTATGAACTTAGTAGTATAGGTTGTAGGCTTATCTTTTCAGAGGTTTTACCGGTATATAAGGAACAAAAAGGGAAAGGCCAGCGTGTAGTGGAGTTTAATGTGTGGCTAAAGGAGTGGTGTAGAAGGGAAGGCTTTGGTTTTATTAGTCATGATGTCTGCAACTGGTCCAATGAAAAACTGTACAAAAGAGATGGATTGCATCCATCAAAGAAAGGGACTGAGTTACTTAGCAATAAATTCACAGATTTTCTGGATCAACATTTAAGCTGAACAGCGGGGACAGAGAATTAATTGATACAGAACATTTTTGTCCCCAGCAATCCAAAATTAATAGGGCTATCAGTGCATGTAACATAGATGTCTTTGCGAGTAAGATTATCACCCTTGCTGTCAACCAAAACCAAGCATTTAATAGTGAGTGCCATACCATGTGCATTAATCAAACAGGTGGTAAGAAAGTAGGGGCAGTCAGGCATAACACAGGTTATGTAGACAGTAAACACAGGGTCAATCAAAATGGGCTCAAATGTCTATACACCAATGCACAGAGTACGAGGAATAAACAGGGTGAATTAGAAATTCAAGTAAATGAGGGCAGATAAGATATTGTTGCCATTACGGAACCTTGGTGGGATGAAACCCATAAATGGAACATACAGCAAGAGGGATATAAATTATTTAAAAGAAATAGACCAAATAAAAGAGGAGGTGGAGTTGCACTATATATAAGAAATAACTACATCTCTACAGAAATAGAGCACAACAATGATGAAAATTATCTTGAATGCATTTGGGTCAATATTAAAGGGGGGGGGGGGAAATGACATTGCCATAGGTCTATATTATAGGCCACCCAACCAAACGGAGGAAGTAGATGAACTTTTTGCTAGTCAGCTAATTAAGGTATGTAGGAAGCACATCACAATAGTAATGGGGGACTTTAACTACCCTGACATCAACTGGGAGACAAACTCTGCACCAAGTGGAAGATCCAACAGGTTCCTAACAAACCTAGCAGACAACTTTGTTTCCCAAAAAGTAGAGAAGGGAACAAGGGGAACAGCCATATTGGACTTAATTCTCACTAACAGAGATGAAATGATAGAAGGTGTTGAAGCTACAGGAACCTTGGGGGCAATGATCACGCAATATTGGAATTCAACATTATGCAAACACAAGTAGTAGAACATAGTCAAACTAGTGTCTTGGACTTTAAGAGAGCTAATTTCAATGAACTTAGAGAGAGCTTGAGAAGGATTCCATGGATGAGAATTCTCAAGGGAAAAACAACTCAAGAAGCTTGGGAAATTTTGAAAAGTGAGATCATAAAAGCCCAGTCTAGCACAATACCAATGAAGAAGAAAAATAATAGACCTCAAAAGAAACCAGCATGGCTGCATAAAGAACTCTCTAACAAATTGAAAGACAAAAAGAACAAGTATAAAAAGTGGGAAAAGGGGCAAATAACTAAGGCAGAATATCAGCAAATAGCTCAAGCCTGTAAAGATGAAGTGAGGAAAGCTAAGGCTCACAATGAACAAAGGCTTGCGACTAAAGTAAAAAATAACAAAAAAAGCTTCTTCCAACATATTAAAAACAAGAAAAAAGTCAAGGAAACAACTGGCCCATTGCTGGGAGAAAGTGGCAAGAAGGTGACAAGCAACAGGGAGAAAGCAGAACTACTTAACTCATTTTTTGCATCTGTCTTTACACAAAAGGAAAAAAACAGTCCAACCTATCAAAAACAGCACCAAAAAAAAACAACAACCCCAGATTAGGAACAGAAGTTAAAATAGGGAAGAAAATGGTAAGTGAACACCTGTCTACCCTAGACGAGTTCAAATCACCAGGACCAGATGGATTACACCCTAAGGTTCTGAAGGAACTGGCAGACGAGATCTCAGAACCACTGAACTATATCTTTCTTTTTTTTTTTAATTTTTTTTATTGAATGTTAAACAAAGATATAAAGACAATACAAAAAATACAAAGACATTACAAAGACAAACAAATTCCCACCACCAACCTACCCACACCATACTTTACATATATGTTTTGATCATCATCAGAATATATAATGCTTTATAAGTTAATATATAAATGATACATTGTCAATTCAGGTGTTTTAAATTAGAAATAATCTTGCATCTCCTCTTTATTCATTTCCGGTTTTAATTTTTCTACCCTATTCTCTTTCATCTATATTTGTACTGATTTTCTTTTCCAGCCATTGATACCACTGGTGCCACACAAGATAGAATTCACTTTCTTCTTTATCCTGGAGTTCTAGTGTCAGTCTATCCATTTCGGCACATTCTGTTATCTTTGAGATTAGTTTGTCTTTGGTTGGGAGTTGGTCTGATTTCCAATTTTGCGCGAACAGTAACCGTGCTGCTGTCAAAATGTGTATGATGAGGTATTTTGTCTCTTTGTTGTGTTGTGTTGTTATCATTCCAAATAAAAAAAATTCTGGAGTGTTTTCTACTTGTTGATTTATTATTTCTTCAATAATTTCCTTTATGTCCTTCCAGTATTGTTGGGCCTTTGTACATTTCCACCAGGCATGGTAGTATGTCCCCTTTTTTGTTTTGCACTTCCAACAGTGTGGGGAGGCGTTCGGGTATATTTTGGCTAATCTGGCTGGTGCTAAGTGCCATCTGTAAAACATTTTTATGAGGTTTTCTTTGTAGGGTATGGCTCTTGTCATTTTGATGTTCTGTTTCCACAATTTCTCCCAGTTTGCCAATTGAATGTTGTGCCCTATGTCCCTGGCCCACCTTATCATATTTTCTTTTACTGTTTCTTCCAATAATTTATATCTAAGAAAGTAGTTATATAATTTGGTTATCATCTTTTGTTCTGGGCCTTGTAAAATCTTGTCCAATTCGTTCAAATTATTCGAGATTCCATATTGCTTTTTATCTGCTATGTGTCTTGAGTGTATTTGAGTATAGGGCCACCAATCGATATTTATGCCGGAGTTTTGGAGTTGCTGTCTTGGGATAAGTTCGCCTTCATGATTCAATAAGTCTTGGTACCGCATCATTTTTCCTATTTCGAGAGTGTTCGGGTATATCAATGCTTCCATCGGGGACCACCATTTTGGTATTTTAGTATAGTGAGTTCTCTTAATATCCTGCCAGATCTTGAATAATGAAGCTCGAATTATATGACGTTGGAAGTACATGTGTCGTTTATCCGATCTGTCCCATAGGAAAGCGTGCCATCCTCTTATTAAGTCAAAGCCTTCTAAATATAAAGTTCTTTTGTTGTCCAGTTCCATCCATTCTTTAATCCAGGTCAATCCTGATGCCTTGTAGTAGAGTTCCCAATCTGGTATTGCTAGGCCTCCTTTGTCTCGTGAATCCTGTAGGGCTTTGATTTTAATTCTGGCCTTCTTTCCCTGCCATATGTAATTCATTGTTGTTTTGTTGAGGTTCTTAAAGAAATCTCTTCCGGGGTGTATTGGTATCACTTGATATAAATATAGTACTCTTGGTAATATATTCATTTTTATTGAGGCAATTCTGCCCATCAATGACAGTTGTAATCTACTCCAAATTTCCAAGTCTTTTTTGATTTGTTTTAACAATTTGGTATAATTATCTTCTTTGATTGTAGTTGCTTTTGCTGTCAACCAAATACCTAGGTATTTTATTTTCTTTACTATTTGAAGTCCTAATTCTTGTTCTAATTTCAACTGCTGTGTTTGGGTCATATTTTTCGTCAATACTTTCGTCTTCTGCTTATTTATTTTGAGGCCCGCAACTTCCCCATATTCCTCTATCATTGTCATCAACCTGGTTCCAGATCGTATTGGGTTTTCCAGTATGAAAATCACATCGTCTGCAAAGGCAAGTAATTTATACTCCTCTCCCCGGATCTTAAGGCCTTCTACGTCTTCCTCCTTCCTGATTTCCGTTAATAAAACTTCCAGTGCGATTATAAATAATAGAGGTGACATGGGGCAACCTTGTCGTACTCCTTTCTGAATGTCAAAAGTTTGTGTCATGTCACCATTTATTGCAATTTTGGCTGTTTGACAGGAGTAAATCTTTCTTATCAATTTAAGGAATTTCTCTCCGCAATTCATTAATTCAAGTTGTGTTGTAAGAAAGGACCAATTTAAGTTGTCAAAGGCCTTCTGGGCATCGAGAGATATTAAAGCTATTTCCTTGTCTATCTTCTTATCGTAATATTCTAGTATATCTATAATCGTTCTCAAATTATTTTTAATCTGCCTCCTGGGTATAAAGCCGTTTTGGTCTGTATGTATGTATTTATGAATTATTGTTTTAAGTCTCTGCGCTAATATTGACATGAATAGTTTGTAGTCCACATTGAGTAATGAAATGGATCTATAATTTCTAACTTGGGTCGGATCTAAATCTTCTTTGTGTATTAACGTAATAATGGGTTCTGTCCATGATTTTGGGATTTCAGCTGTCAATAATGCTGCGTTGAAGACTTGTAGCAATATTTCGTCTATTTCTTGTTGGGAGTGTTTATAAAATTCAGTAGGAATTCCATCTGGTCCTGGAGTTTTATTGTTCTTTTGTTTTTTGCGAGCTTCAGTCAATTTCATCAGCCGAGGGCTCAGGGCAGGGGCGGGGGGGGGGGTGGCGGTTATTATAAAGGAAGGTCTGGATCCAAGGGAGACCACTGTTCCACAGATAGCCGGATGTGAGTCCCTCTTTGTGAAGTGGGGTCGTGGAGTACAGATGGGCTTGTTGGTCACGTACCTGGCTCCCTGCCACGTGGCAACGGCCCTGCCCGACCTGCTTAACGTTATAGCCGAGGTGGCGGTGGACACCCGCAGACTTGTCATCATGGGGGATTTCAACCTGCCATCTATCGGTGAAACGTCTGAGGTGGCTCGAGAGTTCATGGCTTCCATGACGGCCATGGACCTTACTCAGTTAATTCATGACCCCACTCACACAGGGGGACACACTCTGGACTTAGTTTTTGTCTCTGGTCAGTGCCTGGAGGCCGTGCGGGCCTGGATGGGGAGAAACAGGCTCCGACTCAACCCCTCCAAGACCGAGTGGCTGTGGCTTCCGGCGTCCCGATATAGCCAGCTGATGCCATCGCTGGCTATTGGGGGTGAATCACTCGCCCCCACGGAGAGGGCTCGTAACTTGGGCATCCTCCTGGACGCACGGCTGTCTTTAGAAGATCACTTGACGGCCGTGGCCAGGGGGGCTTTCTATCAGGTTCGCCTGATACGCCAGTTGCGCCCCTTTCTAGATCGGGACTCCCTACGCACAGTCACTCAGGCACTCGTCACTTCCCGCCTGGACTACTGCAACGCTCTCTACATGGGGCTCCCCCTGGGGTGCACCCGGAGGCTCCAGCTGGTCCAGAACGCGGCCGCGCGGGGGATTATGGGGGCGACGAGCCGCTCCCACGTGACACCTCTCCTGCGCGAGCTGCACTGGCTCCCGGTGGTCTTCCGGGTGCGCTTCAAGGTGTTGGTGACCACCTTTAAAGCGCTCCATGGCTTAGGGCCGGGGTACTTACGAGACCGCCTTCTGCCACCAATAGCCTCCCACCGGCCAGTACGCTCACACAGAGTGGGCCTCCTCAGGGTGCCGTCCGCCAGACAATGTCGGCTGGCGACCCCCAGGGGGAGAGCCTTCTCTGTGGTGGCGCCCACCCTCTGGAACAACCTCCCCCCAGAGTTACGTACAATAACAGACCTCCGGATTTTTCGTCGGGCCCTGAAAACCCATTTATTTCAACTAGCTGGGCTGGCTTGAGTCAAATTTTAAACTGATTTTAAATTGGAATTGTTTTAATTTACGGCCAAAATATTTAATTATTTTAATCAGTTTTTAGATTTTGTATGTTTTGTATGTATGTCTTGTTTTTACTTTGGCTGTTCACCGCCCTGAGTCCTATATTGGAGAAGGGCGGTATAGAAATTTAAACAAATAAATAAATAAATAAATAAATAAATTCAATCATTGTTATGGGGCGGTTCAGGGTCTCTCTATGCTCTTCTTCGAATTGTGTAATATTCACTTTACTAAGATATTTTCGAATTTGGTCTTCCGGGACATCTTCCTGCCGATAGAGATTCTGAAAGAATGTTTTGACTATGTTTTTCTTATCTACGTGTGTGTGGAATAAAGTTCCTGATTCGTCCTGGAGTTGGTGTATAATTCTTTTGTCTGTTTGCTTTTTTAATTTATGAGCTAACCAGCGTCCAGTTTTGTTTGCATGTTCGAAATTGGTCTGTTTTGCCATTTTTATTTTTTGTGCCAAATCAACTTTTGTAGTCAAATTCAATTTGTGTTTAGCCAAATTAAGTTTTTGCTGTGCTATCTTATTATTAGGGTGCTGTTGTAATTTAGTTTCCTCTATCTTGATTTCTTCCAATAAGTCATTCCTGATTCTTTGTTTCTCTTTTTTTCTTTTTGCCACGTATGCAATGGTTAAGCCCCTAATATATGCTTTCGTCGTGTCCCATAAATTTTGTAACGACGTTTGGTCCTTTGTGTTAATTTGGAAAAATATCTTAATCTCCTTTTATATCATTTGTAGATACTCTTTTTCCTTTATAATACTTGTGTCCATTTTCCATCTTTTTTGTTTTCGGGAGCCTTTCCAAATTATTTTAATGGGGTTGTGGTCGGCCCATATGTTAGGCATAATTTCTACGTCGTGTGTTTCTTTACTTAGTTGGGGTGTCATCCAAGCCATATCCAATCTTGACCACGATTGATGTGGGCCAGAAAAGTATGTGTACTGTTTGGTTGTAGTATTTAATTCTCACCAAGTGTCATGTAGACTCATTTCTTGTACCAAATTCTTGAATGTTTGTGGCAGTGTCTTCCTTTTGATCTTATTCTTCCTGTTACTGTAGTAGTCTTCTCGTGTGTTGACAATTGCATTAAAATCTCCGACAATGCAGATATTTTCATAATCCAACTCTTTTAATTTATCGTGTAATTTTTTATAAAAATCTATTTGGTTTTCATTTGGAGCGTAGATGGCTACTAACAGTATTATTTTTGTTTCCAGTTTTACTTCTATTATTAAGACTCGACCCTCTTTGTCCACATATATTGGCTTTGTTCTTATATGGTCTCTAACATATATTACCACTCCCCTTTTTTTACAGTCGCCTAAGGATGTGTACATTACTCCTAATTTTTTATTTTCAAGTAATTTTTTCTGTTGTTTTTTTATGTGTACCTCTTGTAACGTGATTATATCTGCTCCTAATTTTTGCAGTTTAGTGAATATCTGATGTCTTTTGCTTGGTGAGTTTAGACCATTTATATTTATAGAAATGAGTTTTAGTTCTTCTTCCATTCCTAGTGTTGTTTATTTGTCTGTTATTTTAAGTTTTGTTGTGTTTCTTGTGACTCTTTGTGTAATCCCCGTCATTTCCTCCTTCCCTGGTTTTCCCTTCTTCCATTCCTTGTCCTCCTTGTTTGTTGGTTGCTCTTCTTGGTCACTGGGGTTTGAATCTTCTCTGCCTCCTCTGCTCTCCTGTTCTCCTTCATATCCTAAATGTTGATCTGCGAAGTCCTGAGCTTTTTCTATGGTGTCGATTCGAAATTTTCTTCCTTCCCAAGAAATGAGTACTCCTTCTGGTATAAGCCATCTAAATTTTATCTTGAGTTTATTTAACTGTCGGGTTAAGAAGTTATATTCTCTTCTCCTATCCCTGGCCCTTCTCGGTACTTGTTTTAGCGTTAGAACTTCCCTCCCTTTGTACATAACTGTCTCCTCTCTCATCTTTCGGTATATTTCTTCTTTCATTGTTTTTTTCATAAATCTGATTTGTACTTCTTTAGGGAGTTTGTTTCTTCTGGCATAGTTTGTGAAGGCCCTGTAAATTTCATCGATACCACCTCTTATTTCATCTTTATCTTTATGTTTCGCCTCTGCCAAGATTCCAACCATAATTTCACCCAAGTCTTCATCTCTCTGTTCTTCTATATTTTGAAATCTTAAGTAGAAAGATGCCTTTTCCATTTCAAGAAATGTCAATGCATCTTCTGTGTCTCGACTCCTTGTCGCTTGTTGATTCTCCATCTGTTCCAACCTGGTAGCTGTGGCTTCCGCCTTTTCCTCAACTTTATGGATTCTCTGTTCGTTTTCGGTTATATTTTGTTGAATTTTCTCTATTTTCTCATCTATATTTCTAATCTCATCTTTAATTTCCCCTACATCCAATCGCATTTGTTCATGGTTCCTTTTGGTTTCATCATGATTCAGGGTCATCTTATCTTCCATCCTTTTCATTCCCTCCTGGATCATTGCAAGGGCAGCTTGGATGTTTTGGATACCTATGTTAGTCTTTTCTTTATCTGTTGTTTCCCCTGTCTTCTGCTGAACCGGGGAAGCCACCAATAGTGTTTGGGTTGGAGATATTTTCTTGGTTGATTTAATAGTAGTTGGTATGCTTGAGGTTGCCATATCTATTATGCTTATTATTTTTGCCCACAATTTCATAAAATTCTCACATATAGTGTTTATAACCTGGATGCAGGATTATTTTTACAAGGTTTTTTCAGAATATTTCTAATTAATAATACGATATTGGGAAAAGAGCAAAAAGGAAAGCGGGGGGGGAAGCAAGAGAAGGGGGGAACAACGGGGAAAATGTAAGCTTCTAACAATTCATTAATTACCTTATTCTTCAATTACTTACAGAATAAAATGTATTTTATTATAATAGTTCTAAAATAGTATCAATATCAGTTTAATTATTATAGTTCTATCTAATTATTTAAATTAATTTACTGTATATGAATAAATTGATTAAATATAATTAAAGATAATATGCTATAATTGTTTGATTAATTTCGAATAGACAAATTAGACAAACTGCTTAAGAGAAAAACTAATAAGTTATTAAAGGTTATTTTCCGGGTCTAGTATCTTATGATATATAGTAGAATAAACTTAAATCATACCAAGTATATATATATATTGTCCATTAACTATAGTCTTTTATCTTTCTTGGTGTTATGTAAACTTATCTTTCTTCCAACCAAATACGGTTCCAAAGGTCTGAATCACCCTGTTCACTTTGATTATTCCACCATCCAATTTAATCTATAATCCTCTGTGTTCCTATTATTTGAATCCACATCCGGTCCCAAGGGTGTAATGTTATATCCTCTATTTAAGTCCTTATTGTCTGGTTCATCAGCTATTAGTCAATATTTAAATTGTTCAATCCAAACAGTTCAGTCTCTGGTAGTCAAATAATCAAAGTCCCTCACACTTTGTATCAGTTTTGTATCCTAATCTTCGCAAGAAGTATCACTAAAAGATAGTTTGTATAAATCCACTCCAATCAATTTTACCGGAGTTTGTCCCAACTCTCCGCACTCTCCCACAAACTTTTTCTTTCTCGAATTATCTAGTTCAATCCACTCTGGCAACTCCTCATCAGTAAAATCCAATATGATCAGTATATAAAGATCCGTCCAGGTTCCTCTCCTCTCCTCCGATCTCCGGCACTCCACACTGCACACGCTCTCTCCGCTCACTCCGGTGCTGCACGGTCCGTTCTTATTTTATTTTTTATCCAACTCTCTCCGCTCAATCCAGTCCACACTTATAAAATCCAATAATAATATCCAAATCTTTTTAAATTATTCACTATTCTCGTCGCAGTATTCATAGGAATTACCTTCTTCCGTTCTTCCGCTCTCACTGTACACTCAGCTGTTCAGATTTTTGCGCTGTCACTTTGCTTTCAAAATGGCTCCGTTCCGATCTATCTTCCGTCGCCGCTTATCCTCTTTCTTTTTTTGGGTTTCTCCTCCACCAGCGCTGCTTCTTACTATCAGGTAGTTTTTTGGGTTTTTCTAGATAATAGTCTTCTGTTGATGACCTCTTATAGTTTTCAATCTTCGCTTCCCTCTTATACAGTTATCAGCGCCTCCGGCCAGCCCCGTAAGGCTGGTTTTTCCTCACTCTGGATTAAGGGCTTTATCTTGTACCTTCGGAGAAGTTGCGATCTCCTCCGAGGTCCTAAGATGTTCCCCTTTAAACTATTGATCACTACGAGATCAATAGCGCCTGTTTCGGCTCCAGATGCGGGATTGTTAGGGACTCAGGAGCGGAGCATCGCCCCTTTCGTCCCTAACACACTGAGATCACCGCCGGAAGTCTGAACTATATCTTTCAAAGATCCTGGAGCACAGGGGAACTGCCAGAGGACTGGAAAAGAGCTGATGTAGTTCCCATCTTCAAAAAAGGAAAAAAAACAGATCCAGGAAACTACAGACCTATCAGCCTGACCTCAATACCAGGGAAGATTCTGGAAAAGATAATCAAGCAATGAATCACCGAACACCTAGAAGCAAACCAAGTAATAACCAAAAGCCAACATGAGTTTGTCAAAAACAGATCATGCCAGACTAATCTTATTGCATTCTTTGACAAAGTGACAAAATTAGTGGACCAGAGGAATGCTGTCAATATAATTTACTTGGACTTCAGTAAAGCATTTGATAAAGTAGACCATAACCTACTACTAGATAAAGTAGAAAAATGTGTGTTAGACAGCATCACCACCAGATGGATTCGTAACTGGCTGACCAACCACACTCAACATGTAGTCCTCAATGGAACTGCATCTACATGGAGGGAAGTATGCAGTGGAGTACCCCAGGGCTCTGTTTTAGGCCCAGTGCTCTTCAACATCTTCATCAATGACTTGGATGAGGGGATAGATGGGGAACTCATCAAATTTACAGATGACACCAAGCTGGCAGGAATAGCCAACAATCCAGGAGATAGGCTCAAGATACAGAAGAATCTTGACAGACTTGACGCGGCTAAGTGTTTTGTCCGTGGTTGTTTCAGCTGCAATGTCCCCTGCATGTAGGGGTGCTTCAGACAGGTCCTGGATTGCCAGAATACAACAAGCTGGGGCCATATCCGGCTCAGTCTGCGTTAGAGGCAATCGGCTAAGAGCATCGGCATGGCCCATTTCCTTGCCTGGCTTGTGGACTAGCCGGTATGAGTATGCAGCCATGAAAATGGACCATCGTAGCATTCGCGGTGACAGGACCCGCTGTGTCTGTTTGTTGGCTGTGAAGAGACTGAGCAGAGATTTGTGGTCTGTAAAGATGGTGAATTTTTTTTTTTTTTGATTTATATGCCGCCCTTCTCCGGAGACTCAGGGCGGCTTACAATGCGCTAAGCAATAGCCTTCATTCTTTTGTATATTTATACAAAGTCAGCTTATTGCCCCCACAACTGGGTCCTCAATTTACCTACCTTAGAAAGGATGGAAGGTTGAGTCAACCTTGAGCCTTGGCGAGATTCGAACCTGCAGTAATTGCAGACAGCTGGTCTTAATAACATAGAATTAATATCTATGTTGTGACTCCGACCCCCGAGCCTGTCCTAACAGAGGGAGAGGACTCAGAAGGTGAAGGAGAGGATTTGGCAAGGCCTCCCTCTCCAGGACCCTCCTCTCTGGCAATGCCTCAGGTTTCCTCCGAAGGCCAAGAGATATGGCAGGAGCAAGGCACTTCGGAGCAGCCACAGATAGAGAGCGAGGGGGATGAGTTTTGGCTGGATCCCAGACAGCGTAGGAAGGATAAGTGTGCGCAGCAGAGAAAGAGGCGTGGGAGGGCCAGAGATTGAGCTGAGTCACTGGACCACACCCCACAAGGGATAAAAGGGGGTGTGTCAGCTGTTCAGGCCTTGTGACGGACAAATTGAAAAGCTCGGAAGTCATATCGTGTTTCTAGAACCCTGTTAGAATCTCTTTTTGGATTTCTTCAGACTGGACTTTGACAATTCTTTGCTTTGTGGAATTAATTTCGTATATCAGACTGCGGAGAAAAAACCTCCCTTAGTGAGGAAAATCTCTTGGCAGGCAGTTCATGGTTCGCTGCCAAGTCTGTTATCTTAAAGAAATTCCTAACTGTTTGATTCATTAACTCCTGGCTGTCTGTTTGTGTGTGTGCGTGCGACGGGGACAGAACAATCTAAAATACAAAAGTTTGATATAGAAACAAGCACATGGGCCAACCACAATCCAATAACAATGACATGGAAGGGACAGAAGGAAAAAAATGAGATGGACACTAAATCAAAAATTACTAAATGAAAAAAAATTCCAACAATATATGGAAAAAGAATTGACTTTTTTCTTCAAAGAGAATAGGAAAGAAGATACATCAATACAAAATGTGTGGGACACTAGCAAAGCATATATTAGAGGATTAACAATGACATATTTAGGAAAACAGAATAAACAAAATAGACAAATACAGAAGAAACTAGAGGAGGAGTATAAGAAGTTAGAGATGGGGGACTTCCGGTTTGGCGTTGCAGCGATGCAGTCGGGGAAATAGCAGGGCTCTGATGAGCCCCGCAAAAACCCCGACTGGCAAACCGCCGCTGACAGGTCTGAGGACTTACCCTGCCCTGAAGGGACAGGGGAAAGAGAGGGACCCCTTGAGCGGCCGAGAGGAACGGGCAAGTTCCTCAGAGGCCGGAGGCAACCCTCTAAGTCAGTGGCGGGGGATGGCAGCCATGGCAGCTGCCTCGAGACCGCGACAAATCGGGACAAACAATGTGCAGGAGGAAGGAAGAAAGGACGATGTGCTTTGGTGCCGGGTGAGTGACACCAACCCAGGCGAGAAACAATGTGTGAATAAGGATATTTACAAATAAGACCCCCAGCCTTACCTAGCGGCTGAAGATCTGAGGGGCTTGAAGATTTTGTAAAATAAGGAAAGGAATTGAAGACCCTTTAAGAATTTTACTTTAACACTTATTGATTGGAATGAATTGCTTATTAACCAAATAGAGTTGGATATTCGAATTTTCTTGTTAAAACTGAAATGGACTTGACTTTTGGAAAAGAGAAAAGCGTAATTAAGGATTTGTCATCTTTAAAAGCCAGACAAAGAGATTAAACGGATTGCTACATAAATGTTTCAAAATGGCGATTGAAGCTGTGACTAAGTGAAAGTGTTGATTGCGGAAACTTGTTTTTTTTCTGAAAAGAACCTATTTGACTCGTTACATATTGTGGATTACTTTGAAAAGAACTATGGTTTTTTGAATTTTGGAGATTCCTATTCTGTCTTCTAATGGCTCTATAAAGAAAGAAGAAACACAATGACTAATAAACTTTTAACTAACTGGCGCAGCAACAAAAGGCTTGGCGCAGGAACGGAAGTGGAGAAGCTGATGGATTTTACTGGAAACAGATTCTACAATAGAATTAAAAAGGATATGCAGAGTTTTAAGCGTGGAAGTATTGACTTTGAATTGAAATGCTTATAGACAGATAAGGAAATGAAGAAGCAAAATAGATAACTAGATAGCAATGTCTGAATGCTTAATTGTTTAAATGGTTCAAAGTTTAAGTGAGCTTTAAATAAAAACAAGATGTGCTTATGGTAAAATGAAGATAGAAAATTAAAAATAAAAGATAATTAAAATAGAAGTGGGAAGCTAAGGTGACTAAAAGTGATATTTTCATAAAAGCATAATTAGATGTAACATGTTTTAGTTTTAAGTTGATAAAGTGGTGGATGCTAATTATAATTAATTGTTAATGATTATAGATGATATACTAAGGTACACAGATGGAAGTCATAATTGAGATTGAATTTAACACATGTTGGAAATGATTAATATTAAGAAATAGATGGGGATACACCCTGGAAGAGTATAGTTGGAAACAGTGGACAACATATTGAAGAAGAAATTTTTAAAATAAGTTAGCAGAATAGTAGTTGGACTTAAGGAGGAGAATAAGCTGAAAACTCAGCCAGAATAATGTAATGCTGGAAATCAGCCAAAACAATGGAAAATACTGGTAATCAGCCAAATAATAGTTGGAGTTATGGAGGAGATTATGCTGAAAACTCAGCTAAAATAAGAAATGCTGGAAATCAGCCAAATAATAGGTGGAGCTATGGAGGAGAATGCTGGAAATCAGCCAAATAAAGCATGCTGGTAATCAGCCAAAATAAGAGAAAATGCTGGAAATCAGCCAAATAATAGTTGGAGTTATGGAGGAGATTATGCTGAAAACTCAGCTAAAATAAGTAATGCTGGAAATCAGCCAAATAATAGGTGGAGCTATGGAGGAGAATGCTGGAAATCAGCCAAATAAAGCATGCTGGTAATCAGCCAAAATAAGAGAAAATGCTGGAAATCAGCCAAATAATAGTTGGAGTTATGGAGGAGAATATGCTGAAAACTCAGCCAAAATATGTTATGCTGGAAATCAGCCAAACAACAGAGGGAGTGATGGAGGAGAATGAGGAGAATACATTGAAGAATAATTATTAATAAGGGGTGAAAAAGAAAATGTTGGGTGATAATTAAAATGAAATGGAAAATTTTGAGATGTCTGTGTAAAAGTTTAAGATTAAGATAGGATGAATTGGGTCTAGAAAATGAGAAAAATAGAAAGAAATTTTGATTAATAAATTGAAATAAAAATTGAGTTGCATACATTTGGAAATTAGGATTTGTGGTGATAAAATTGTAAGGTAAATATATAGAATAATAGATTAGACTGTTTTTGTGCTTAATGTTGATGTTAAAAGGAGCAATGGAAAAAAAATAGAGTGGTATTGAATTTTGATTTATAATTGAATTTATAATTGAATATAAAAATGAGCTTTGTTTTAGTAGGAGATTAAGATGTATGATGAGATAATAGAAAGATTTAAATTAAGATGTTGGAATTTATGTTAAAATTATCTGTTTTCATTTGTTAAATTAGTATACCCATTTGTGACCGGACCAAGACTTCGTTCTTGAGAAAATTTTTCTTTTTTATGTTTATGTTGGAAAAAATAAAAAAAAATTACAAAAAAAAGAAGAAGAAGAAGAAGAAGTTGTTAGAGGTGGATTTACAGAAAAATCCACAAAAAGATTAAGAATCTGATGGACTTGAAAAAACATAAGTTGAACTTAATGGAAAATGAAGAGCTGGCAAATAAAATAAAAGCTACAAAGCAAAACTTCTTTGAAAATGCAAACAAACCAGGACAGTGGTTAGCATATAGAATGAAAAAAGAGAAAGAAAGCAACTTAATAAGTCAACTAGTGGACCAAGATGGAAATTTATGTTATAAAAGTGAAGAAAAGAAAAGAATAATTGAGAAATATTATAATGGACTGTATCAACAAGAGAAAGTTGCAGAGGAAAAGATAGAACAATATTTAGAAAAAGCGGAGATACCTAAGTTTCCGGAAAATTTTTTAAAAATGTTGGAAGAAAGAATATCAATGATGGAACTAATGGAGGGAATTAAAAGACAAAAGAATGGGAAAACACCAGGTACAGATGGGTTACCAGCAGAGGTATATAAAACATTACAAGATGTATTAAGCAACATAATGCTGCAGGTATTTAATGATTTACTACTAAAAGCTAAGATTCCGGGGGGGGGGGGGGCATGTCCATGGCTGTGGCTTAGAAGACATTGTCTTCATCTCTCTGCGGCATATGGAAAATTGAAAGTGGATGAAAATAAAATAAACAGCATTTTTGAAGTCCGATAACAACTAGGTGCGTTATTGAAGAGTTCCTGTCTTGGTTGGATTAAGATTGATGTGGTCAGCCACCCTGAACTGCTTTTAATTGAGGTTTTCTTTTAAAGTGCTTTCCCTTCGGGGGATAAAAGTGAGCAGAGGGGGTGATGAAACGGCGAGACGATGATTTAAAGAGGTCTGAAAAACAATAAATTAGAATTTAATTGTGAGCTGGATCCGCAAAAAACGTCGGCAGGGCGAAGGGCAGCAAATTAAGTTTTATGGCTATGTTTGAATAAGATAAAAATAAGATATATGAGAGCTGCCTGAATGTTGGAGTCGACATAAACGTGGAGAACAGGAACCTTTTTTTGGAACAGCCGAATATTTAAATGGCTTGTTTGTGGGATCGTCTGAAAATTTGAAAGCAATTATCCTTTTTTTTGAAGACGCTGTGAAAATTGTGGACTAAAAGTTAAAAGTTTTAAAGTAATCTAAAGCATGTTTGCTGTTTGAAGTTCGCAGCGGGCAAAATGGCGCTGAGGAGTGTAACTGATCTTGATTAACGTGACTACAGGAATTTCACTGTTTGTATTTTACACTGCCTCTGGCGCAAGAAGCAATTGTAAGTAAGCCTTCAATGACTTGGACTTTCAACTTTTTTTAAATTTGGGACTCTTTAATGCTTTATTTGTCGTCTCTGGCTTTTTAAAGTGAAAGTAAAATATGCCCAAGTCCTTCTGAAAAGACCCTTCTGAGTATCTGTGGTACAGAATTGATGATTAAAGATTTTCCTCTACAATAATTTAACATCTTAAATACAAGTTGATGACCCATTGATTTTGAACTGTGAATAAGGTTATAGAAATATTTGGTCAAAAATTATAGGAGTTATTAAGATGGATCCATCTAAAGATGAATCGGTGTGATCTAAGGTCAAACAGATTTCTCAAGCTAGTATTGACTCAGCTCAAATTGTGTTGGCATTAAACAAATTAAGTGATAAAATTGAAATAATGGATACAGAATTTCAAAAAATACATTTAAAAATGGATGAAGAAAAGAAGGAAAGATCCAATCAGCTGGAACAAATTGTTCAAGAAATCAATGTTAATTTTGCTAAATACACAGCAGAAGTAACAGTGATAAAAGTTAATGTAGACCAACTACAAGTGCAAACAAAAAAAATTGATAAGCAAATAACTGAAATCTTTTTTAAAAATGAAAAACAGGATAGAAGAATATGTATTTTGGAAGAAGAAGTTAGGAAGTCCAACATTGTTATAAAAGGCATAGTGGAAGAAAAAGTGGACAATGTTAAACAACGTGTTTTGAAATGGCTTAATGAACTTGGATTGGATAAAAATTTTACAACTACAGATTTGATAAGTGTCTATCGAATTGGATTTAGAAGACAACGTGAAATAATAAGAAATGTTTTGGTGAGATTTGCAAGTGTTAATGATAAATTATAAGTAATGGCAAAAATTAGAGAAAATGGTGATGCTGTGCTGAAGCTTGAGGGAAAACAGGTCCAAGTCTTTCAAGATATCTCAAGAGAGGAAAGATCGTGGAGATATTATCTGAAGCCAATTACTAAAATATTAAGAGATAGAGGTATTAAGTATAATTGAAGACCACCACAGCGAATGAAATTTTTCTATAAAAATAGAATGCATATATTTACAATAGAAACGGATGTGGTCCAATACTTCCATGAGCTTGGCTTTTTGGAAAAAGAGGAAGAACAAAGTGAATTAAGATCACAATTACTCAAAATGGGTGGAATTGAAATATATACATCAACACCAGAGGAAGAAGGAGGGGCGGTCGGAGGTTTAGGTCCAAAACCAAAGAGGAAAAGAAAACCAACGAAAGATATTTCTCCATCTTTGGCGGAGGTACAGAAGAAAAGTCGAGATCTTACTGGTGAAGGAGTGGAAAGGATGATTACATTGGACTCTGAACATAAAAGGGAAGATGAGCCCGAGTGCGGGGATGAAGAACCTGTAGTTGTTCAATTGAAACCAGAATTATGCCAATGAAGAGACGACCCAGCTGATGGACGGGGTCCCCTCTCCCCAAATCTTGGAAATGAGGCGTGTCTTAATGAAGACGGTGGGAGATGAAGATTTTATGTGGTTGTGTGTTATGTTAGTTTTTGGTTTATGTTGTTTGTATGTTTTATATTATTATTATTTTTTTATTATTTTTTATGTTATGTGTTGTCTATATATATTTGTTTGGGTTTTGGGTCACGGAAAGGAAAAAGAGGGAATAGTTAAAATTAAAAATATTAATGGGGGTAATTAAGGTAATGACTTGGAATGTTAAAGGTACTGGGAATCAGATTAAGAGAAGACGTTTAGAATTTAAGATTAAAAAGAGATTCTCCTGACATACTTTTTATGCAAGAAACTCATCAGAAATCTGAGGATATAAACAGGATGTATTTAAAAGGGATGCAGGTTTATGAAAAAGCTTTTGGGTCCTCAAAATTAGAGGACATTGCTGAGCACATTGTAAGCCACCCTGAGTCTTCGGAGAAGGGCGGCATATAAATCAAATTAAAAAAAAAATAATAAAAAAAAAAAATCTAGAGGTGTTGCAACATTAATATCAAATAGAGTCCAATTTGAAAAAAACAAAGTAATAGCAGATATTGATGGACGATATTTGATGATAATAGGATGTATTAACGAGGAAAAAATAACATTAGTTAATTTATACGCACCAAATGTGAATCAAAAAGATTTTTTGAATAAGATTATCGATTTGTTGTAAACTGAAAGGGTAGGGAAGGTAATTATTGCTGGTGATTTTAATTTAATTAGAAACCAGATGGATAGTACCAATCCTACCCGATATGGTGGAATAAGAAAAATGGGGATACTTGATAATTGGATGTTGCAAATTGGTGTAGTAGATGTTTGGAGGGAGATTAAAGGTAATGAAAGAATGTATACTTTTCACTCAAAGGTATTTAATTCATATTCAAGAATTGACTATATTTTTGTATCCAAGAATCTGATGGATAACGTGGATAATATGGATGTTGGAATATTTAAAGACTCTGACCACGCAGAATTGTTACTAGAATTAGATATGTTTCTGGAGAAAAAAGAAAATTGTTGGAGATATGATGAAAAATTGTATAAAAACGAGGAAGATAAGAATCGTATTCTTAAGAAATGGGAAGAAAATTGGGATTGGAATGATAATGGGGAAGTTAATTATGGAACAGTTTGGGACACAATGAAAGCAATTTTTAGAGGAGAAAGTATTAAATTATCAAGTAGGAAGTATAAGAATTATAAAGGAAAAATAGAGGAAAAGAAGAAATTGATAAAAGAACTGGAATATAGATTTCTAGAGACTAAGGATAGGAAATTATGGGAGGAACTTAAAAAATTGAAAAATAAACAAATAGCAGAAGATACAGAAATAGTTAAAAAAAAATTAAGCCATTTAAAAAGAGAATTTTTTGAATATGGTAATAAAAATTCAAAATTATTAGCAAGAATGGCGAAAGATAAAAAAGAAAAAAGAGAAATAGGTGTCCTAATAGATGAAAAAGGTAAGAGATGTTATAAAAAATTAGAGAAATGTGAAATTGTTAAAAAGTTTTTTCAAGAATTATATCTTAAAAAAGAAATTGATAATTGTAAATTAAAAAATTTCTTAGAAAAATATGGTCAGAAGAAAATTGATAATAAATATAAAGAAAAAATGGAAAAGGATATTACCTCTGAGGAAATTAAAGATGTGATTCAGAAGCTAAAACTTGGAAAATCTCCAGGTGAGGATGGGTTACCAGCAGAATTTTATAAAGAGTTTAAAGAAACTTTGATCCCAAAATTACAGAAATTGTATAATAAGATATTACATGGAGATGATATTCCCATGTCCTGGAATAGAACAATTATATCCTTAATCCCGAAACCAGGTAAAGATTTAGAAAAAATTGAATCCTATTGGCCCATTTCCTTGATTAACCAAGATGCTAAGATATTTACTGCAATTGTAGCAAATAGATTGAACAATTTTATAGATAAATATATAAAACATAATCAAGTAGGTTTTGTTAAAGGGTGTTATATGTGTGATTTAGTTAGAAGAGTATTAAATGTTATTGATATTGCTGAGAATAATGGTGATAAGATAGGTATTCTTGCCTTGGATATTTTTAAAGCCTTTGATTCTATACAATGGGATACTATAAAAGAAATGATTTCTGCATTAGGATTTGGTAATAAATTTATTCATATTATTTCCAAATTGTACCAGAGGGGTACGGCAAGAGTGAAGGTAAATGGTATATTTACACAAGATATAAATTTGGAAGCAGGGACAAGACAGGGTTGTCCTCTGTCTCCGACCCTATTTTTATTAGCAATGGAAATTTTAACAACTTTGATTGAAGAGGATTCAGAATTAATAGGTTATAAAGGCGTCAAAGTTAATTTATATGCAGATGACACTCTTGTCATTTTAAATAATATTACAAATGATATAAAAAGAGTTCAAATACATTTGGAAGAATTTGAAGATATGACTGGTTTGAAAGTAAATTGGGCAAAATCAGAATTATTAATGGAAATTGATAGGGAAAATAAATTAGAAAAATTACAAAATCAATTTGGAATTAGGATAAAGGATAATTTAAGATATTTAGGTATTATACTTTCACTTAAAATTAAAAATTTAAAGAAACTAAATTATGACATAGTAACAAAAGAAATTGAAGAGAAAATTGGGAAATATAAAAAACTTAAGTTATCTTGGTTTGGTAGAGTAGCTTTATGTAAAATGATGTTACTTCCTAAATTTAACTTTTTATTCGAGATGCTTCCGA
The DNA here is from genome assembly GCF_029215685.1 of Pituophis catenifer annectens. NCBI lineage: Eukaryota > Metazoa > Chordata > Lepidosauria > Squamata > Colubridae > Pituophis > Pituophis catenifer. Next base: position 22,262,941 of record NW_027256885.1, read on the forward strand.
TTTTTTTAACTGAGAAGGACATTGAAGTATATCAAAAAAAATTAGATAAATTTTGTAATGGGGATAAAAAACCAAGATTGATTAAGAAAATGTGGTATCAGAACCAAAAACAAGGTGGTTTAGGAAGTCCAAAATTATTAAACTATTATAGAGCATTTAATATAAAAACAGTAGTAAAAATTTTAAAAGGAGATGTTAAACTTTGGGGTAATTTGGAAATGAAGGAAATAAAGAAGTTTGGTTACAAATGGTTTTTGGAAAATTTTAAAGGTAAGGTTAAAATTTGTAATTATTGGTTAAATAGTTTGACTAAAAATTGGGACAGAGTAGCAAAAAAATTAATACCAGACGTATTGTATTTAGGTAAACTGAAAGAGAATTGCCCACTGAACTTAAATAGTAACAGAGAGAGGATTATAATAGAAGAGAAAGTGGAAACAATTAGTGAATGGTTGAAATTTATAGAAAATGAAATGAGGAAAGAGGAAATTTATGGAAAATTAAACATTAATTGGTTTGAAAGAATTCAAATGAATAAATGGAATAGGAAATGCAAAGAAAGGAACGATGAGAGTAGAAAGGAAACAGAATTTGAAAATTTGACATCTCGAATAATAAAAGATGAAATTGGGCCAAAGGGATTAGTTAGTAAAATTTATAAAATTATTAACTTTGATAATAATTCACAAAGGGTAATGAAAGAGAATTGGGTAAAAGAACTGGGTATTGAAATTTCTGATCAAAATTGGAATATGAATTGGGTTAGCAGAATAATGAGGACATTATCAATAAGGATTAAAGAACATAATTATAAAGTTATTTGGAAGTGGTATTTGACCCCAATAAGACTTTTTCACTGGCGGCCCCCAGGGGGAGAGCCTTCTCTGTGGGGGCACCTACTATCTGGAACGAGCTCCCCCCCGAGATACGGAGGATTCCGGATCTGCGTACCTTCCGTCGCACGCTTAAGACGTTCCTATTCCAGCAAGCCGGCCTGACCTAAACTTCTCCGCTTTTAAATGGGAATTTTAAATTTGGTTTTAAATTATTGGGGTTTTAAATATGGTTCAGCCAAATTTATTTAATTTGTTTTATCTCTATTTTAAGTTTTGTATTTCCATGTTTTATTTTTATGGCTGTTCACCGCCCTGAGTCCTTCGGGAGTAGGGCGGTATACAAATTCAATAAAAACAAAACAAAAACAAACAAAAACAAATGGATAATAAAGTGGATAAAATGTGTTGGAGATGTAAAGTGGAACTCGGGACATATGTTCATATGTGGTGTAAATGTAATGGGGTTGAACTTTTTTGGTCTAGGATAGAAAATGAAATATTTGAAATAATTAAGAAGAGGGTCAAATTGAAATTGGAAACCATATTATTATTAATATTGAATGAAACAACATTAACAACTGGAGAAAGAGAATTGGTGAGGATTTTGGTTATAATGGGGAGAATTATAATTGCTAGATATTGGAAATTAAATGTTGACTTAAAATTAGAAGAATGGTACAATGAAACATGGAAATTTGCATTAAATGATAAATTGACTTGTGATATTAAAATTAGAAATGGTATATATAAAGAAAATGTTTTTTGGAACACTTGGCAACCATTTGTGGACTTTGCACTTGGGAAATTGGATGAATCGGCACCAGTACCTTATCAAAGAGATTTCTGGAAGAATTGAAGACTTCAATTTCCTAAAACTTCCTTTCCGTTTGTATAGCACGTTGGGGGAAAAAATTTTTTCTTTCCTTACTATTGATTTTTTGTATTGATTTTTTTTCCTTTTTGTTATTCTTTAACAATAAAAATATAATGAAAAATTTAAAAAATAAATAAATAAAAGCTAAGATTCCGGACTCATGGATGGAGGCATATATAACTTTGATACCAAAATAAGAGGCAGATTTACAACAAGTAAAGAATTACATGCTGATATCTCTATTAAATGCAGATTATAAAATTTTTGCATCAATCATGGCTGAAAGATTGAAAAAACGTTTAAATGAATTCATACATATGGATCAAAATGGTTTTTTTACCGAAAAGGCAAATTAGAGACAATATGCGGATTATATTAAATACATTAGAATACTATGAAGCACATCCAGAGAAGCAAATAGCGTTGTTGTTTTTAGATGCACAGAAAACATTTGATAATGTGAATTGGCAATTTATGGTAACACAGTTAAAAATGATGGACTTTGGGGATAGATTCATAAATATGATTAAAACTATCTATAAAGACCAATCGGCAAAGGTGATGGTAAATGGTGAAATGACAGGAAAAGTGGACATTGGAAAAGAAACAAGACAAGGATGTCCATTATCTTCGTTGTTATTTATATTGACATTAGAGATTTTAAATAGAAAAGTGAGACAGGATAAGGATATAAAAGGAATGAAAATCAAAAAAGAGGAGTACAAATTGCAAGTATTTGTGGATGATTTGGTGTTTATTATGGAAGATCCAATAGAGACAGCGCCAAAACTGCTTGAGCAAATGCAAGGATATTGACGTTGGCGGGACATGATTTACAACTAGGTTGGCACGCTTTCCTATGGTACGGGAAACAAAGGATACATGGATATTTCCAGAGACATTATGTAAGAAATGGTTTGTTATTAGTGTGGGAGAGAGTGAAAGAAAAACACTATTTGGAAATACCAATGTGGCTTTCAACAATAGAAACCTTGACACATCCAAATATTGTGAATTTGGGGAATATTGTTAGATACAAAGATATTTTAACGGAACAAGGAGAATTGAAACAAAAGCAAGACTTAGAGAAGCAAGGGATTGAGATAGATTGGTATATGAGAGTACAAATACAATCAAGATTTGAAATAGATCGCAGACAGTATGGTTTTAATCTGGGGAAATCAGAAGTGGATGAGATATTGACAGGAACAGATGAAAAAATGATTAAGAAATTATATAATTATTTGTTACAAGTTAGATTAGAAGATGAAGAAGTAAAAGAAATAGAGCCAAGACCAGAGACATTTTTATTGGGAATATTATCGGAGAAATATAGTAAAGAAGATACATATCTGATTATTCATATAATAACTGCGGCTAGAATAGTATTTGCAAAAAATTGGAAAGCTGATAAAATCCCATTGGAAGGTGAGATAATAAAGAAAATTTTAGAATGTGCAGAAATGAACAGATTAACATTGAGGATAAAAGATAAAGAGGAATCGATGTATTTCAAGACATGGGGAAAATTTTATGATTGGTTAGGAAAAAAATATGAATAAAGGTATAGAGATAAAATGGATAGGGAAAAGACAAATAAGAGAAAAGATAATAAAAAGAATAGAAACCCAGATGATGCTTAGGTAAATGAAAAAGGGGGAAGGGGAGGAAGGGAAAAAGTGTTGCTATAAAAAATGTACATGAATGATGAAATAGTTGTAATTATTAAACAAATAATAAATTGAAATTAAGATGTATATAAATAGAAAATCAGGACTGCTTGATACCATTCTAGATTGAATTAAAAATGGAAACAAGGGAGTGGGAAAAGAGAGGAATAGAGAAAGGGTAGGAGGGGGGAAGAGAGGAAAGGAGAGAGAGGGATAGAAAAGAGAGAAAAGGAGGGGGACTTCCGGTTGACGTCGCAGCGGGAATGAACTGGAAAATAGCAGGCTCTGATGAGCCGCGCAAAATCCAGCCGGATGAACCGCTGCCGGGAGGCTTTCAAGCCATAGCCGTTTTGCAGGGACGGTGAAGAAAGGAGAGGCATTTCGTGGACTGCAAGGAATTGGCAATTTCCTCGCTGGAACAGAAACAGCTCTGCCGAAGCGGCAGCAGGGGCAGCGGCCACCTTATGGTGACCGTCTTGAAACTGGGACAACCGGACTGAAGAATTATGCAGGAGTGGCGATTGGACGGAGTGCTAGAACTGGGTGAGATAAATGCCAATTTATGCTTTAAAAAAGGTAGAAATCGAAGTTTTAAAAGCATTCCTGAGCTTGGACTAGCAGCTATCGGGCTTTTGGGGGGAAAAAAGCGCACACACACGGAACAAAGAGAAGGCGTGGATTGTGATATAAAAAATCTAAGAGAAAGTTTTGGATTTGGAAAATTGGGAAAAGCAAACAATGTTAAAAGAGCCTTGGTAGTACAGTGGTCTAAAGCACCCTGTTATTAAGACCAGCTGCCTGCAATTACCACAGGTTCAAATCTCGCCAGGCTCAAGGTTGACTCAGCCTTCCATCCTTTCTAAGGTAGGTAAATTGAGGACCCAGTTGTGGGGGCAATAAGCTGACTTCGTATAAAATATACAAAAGGATGAAGGCTATTGCTTAACACATTGTAAGCCGCCCTGAGTCTCCGGAGAAGGGCGGCATATAAATCACAAAAAAAAAAAAAAGGAAAGGAAAAGATTTTTGGAAGAAAATAATAATTTATAAGAGAAATTTGAAAAAATTATTGGACATTTTGACAAATAAATGGATAAAAGAGCCTGCTTTGTAACAGAGTAGAAACAGAGAGTGCCATCTGCTGGAGGAAAGAAATTGTAATATTCTATCTAAATAGACAAAACAGAAGAAATAGCAGCTGGAAATTTCGACCTTGGGGGTATAGAAGAAGAATTGTATACTGTATGAAAAATTAAGGAGTGACTGTGTTTTACATCTGGGTGGTTGTTTTACTTTCCTTCTTTTCTGGAAGATAGTTTTATATTTGGATTTGACTGTTGCTGAATTGAGATAACAATAATTGAGAAGAACATTTTAACTTTAAAGAATAAAAGAATAATTGAAGCATAAAAGAAGAAAAGAAGAGGAGAAATAAGAAAATTATACAGATTTAAAATTTTGACTAAGTGTATAGAGATATAATTGGGGGAGGTATTAGTAACCTTTTAAACTGTCACAAAATGGAGTTGCAGATGTATGGAGAGTTACTTTTGATGCTCAAGAGCATCTCAAATTCAGTTAAATATATAGAAAAAGAAAATGAAGAGAAGCTGGAAGAGGGAAATTTGAATGAGAAACAAGAAATTAATAATGGTGAAGAGAACATATTAAAAAATAGAAATCAGACAGAGAGCACCATAGAAAAGGTTGGGAATGTAAAAAGAGCAGAGAGGAAAGGGGGTAACTCCTCCTAAAAAAGAAACAGGCAAAAGGAAAGAAGGGGAAAATCTGGAAGAGACAAGGGAAAGCCTTGGGGAGGGAGGTTCAAACAACACAACAAAAAAAGAAAAATGGAAGCCAGAAGATGAAATGTAATATATATATATAAATAAAAAAGAAAATTGAGAAGTTAGAGCGAGATAAAGGGTCGTGCAAAAAATTATTAGAAAAGAGGATGCTAAAAAGATTCAGAGATGATGGTTAAAGATGAAGAATGATGGGGTAAAAATAGGCAAATATAAATGAGGTAGATTAATAAATGGGAAGGGGAAAGTAGACAATATAATAACAATAGTATTTTTGGTAGTTTTTAAAATTAGAATTGAATTTTAATTGTTATAGTAGTGGTAAGAGAGAAGAGTTTTAGGATATACTGTGATATTAGCTAGATGAAAGCATTGAAAATGAAATGACAAAGAAATATGTAAGAATAATATGGTAGAAGTGGAAAAAATAAGATATGGTGGAAAATGATTATAAGTGAATATATGATGAAGAGGAATTAATAGAGTTTGTCTACATTAAATTTTAATAGATGGAAACATGAAAATAAGTAATTTGATAATATTAATCTTGATATCAATGTAAAAAATGTTAATTGTAAAGAGAAAAATAAGGCTGAAATTATGAAAGTGACTATTTATGTAAAAAAAGAAGGAATAGAATATGTTTGTGACAAACCACAGCAGATGGAAAGGTGAAAATAAGTAATATAAGAATATCATTAACTTTGATAATAATGGAAATTAAGATGAATATTTTATTGTTTATGATTGGGTAGGGAATTAGAGAGACACTTCCGGAAATGAAGGAAGAAAGTAAACAATAGGAGTGATTGTAATAGAGAAGAAGCATAAGGCGTAAAGCAGGGGTGAAATCTAAAATTTCTTACTACCAGTTCTGTGGGCATGGCTTGGTGGTGGTGGGGGTAATGTGACTGGGTGGGCGTGGCCAATTGTTTTTTTTTTTACTTTTAAAACCATTTTTTCTACAACCTCTTTGGCTAAGAGGTTGTAAAAAATGTTTTCAAAAGGCTCTGATGATCCCAGCTGAGCTCCCTGATCGGCAGAGGCTTTTTTAAAAAGCCTCTGCCAATCAGGGAACTCAGCTTGGATTGTCAGAGCATTTAAAAGAAAAAAAGGGTTTTTTTCTTTTAAATGCCTTTGATGAGCTGCACAATAATCAGAGGCTTTTTTTTTACTTTTAAAAGCATTTTTTCGGCCGTAGTTGTAGAAAAAATGCTTTTAAAACTAAAAAAAAAGCTCTGATGATTGTGCGGCTCAGCTGGGCATGGGGGGAGGCGGGGATTTTTCCTACCAGTTCTCCGAACCACCCTCCTCCATCGCTACCGGATCGGGCGATCCGGTCCGAACTGGGAGCATTTCACCCCTGGCGTAAAGTGATGTTATTTAAAAATAAAATTGAAAAGGATAAAAAATGATGGAAAGAAAATAATATGGCAAAAGTTGAAATAAGAAGAGATGGAGAAAAATTATAAATTTGTAATAAAGGATGTATAAAAGAGATAAATATTGGAAAAACAGGAAGATTTATATATATATATATATATATATATATATATATATATATATATATATATATATATATATATATATATATATATATTGATGATTTTGATTAGATAGAGTTATATAAGACGTATAAGATGTGACCTGGTCAGCACTCTGTTCATAAAATATGTATGATGAAAAGAAATTTTTTTCAATAAAACTTGTCTAAAAAGAAAAAGAAAAGAGAGAAAAGGAGAGGAAGAAAGAGGAGGGGGAAAAAGAGTAGGAGAGAGGGTTAGAAAAGGAAGAAGAAGAGACGAGTGGGGGAAAGGAAGGGGAAGTAGGAAAGAGAAAGAGAGGAGGAATGAAGAAAGTAGAAAGGATCAGAAAAAGGAAGAGAAGGGAAGAAGAAGAGGGAAAGTTGTGGTAAAATAAAAGAGAGGAAATGGTAAAAGAGCAGTCCCGAAGAATTAATAATTAATAATTAAAAATAGTTAAAAGACGAGACGAATGATTAATGATGGATAAGAGACTGTACATTTAAATATGTTTATGAGAAATAAAAACAAAAACTTTTTTTTTTTAAAAAAAGATGGTGAAGGTTCGTCCATATAAGAAATTGTGGAACTTCTTAATGCCAGCCACTATGGCAAGGGCTTCCTTGTCTATCTGGGCATAATTCCTTTCAGACGATGATAATGTTCTAGAATAGTATGCAATGGGGTCCTCCCTACCATCTGGCATCCTTCAGTGTTCGTTCCATAATACTTTGGAACAACCCTGGTGCTACGCTTACCCCAAACTGCAAGCGGTGCACTCGGAATGCACCTCTGTGTGTGACTATTGTCTGGGCCTCTGCGGTAGCGTCGTCCACCAGCAGCTGCTGGTAGGCCTGGGCAAGGTCTAACTAACACCGGCCTGAAAGAGGAGGTGGTGAGACCCCTCCTCAAGAAACCTGCCTTGGATCCAACCATATTGGATAACTTTCGTCCGGTCTCCAACCTTCGCTTTGTAGCGAAGGTTGTTGAGAGCATGGTGGCACGGCAGCTTCCATTGGCCCTGGAGGATACAGACTACCTGGATCCGTACCAATCGGGTTTCAGGCCAGGGTACAGCACAGAGACAGCATTGGTCGCACTGGTGGATGATCTTTGGAGGGCTCGGGACAGGGGATATTCCTCTGTTCTGGTCCTCTTAGATCTTTCGGCGGCGTTTGATACCATCGACCATGGTATCTTGCTACAACGGCTCGAGGGGTTGGGAGTGGGAGGCACCATTTTACGGTGGTTCTCCTCCTATCTCTCGGGCCATACGCAAGCGGTGTTGGCAAAGGGGCAGAGGTTGGCTATGAGGCCCCTCACCTGTGGGGTGCCCCAGGGGTCAGTCCTCTCGCCTCTCCTGTTCAACATCTATATGAAGCCGCTTGGGAAGATCATCCATGGTTTTGGGGTGCGGTATCATCAGTACGCTGATGATACCCAGTTTTTTATATCCACCCCAAACCAGCCCAGTGATGCCCTCAACGTGATGTCCCATTGCCTGGAAGCGGTACGGACCTGGATGGGGAGGAACAGGCTTCGACTCAACCCTGCCAAGACCGAGTGGCTGTGGGTACCGGCATCTTGTTCCGATTGAGATATTCCACCGTTGACCATCGGGGGTGAGGTGTTACCCCCTGTGGATAGGGCCCGCAACTTGGGTGTCCTCCTGGATTCACGGTTGTCTCTGGAAGACCATGTGATGACCATGACCAGGGGGGCATTTGCCCAGGTTCGCCTTGTGCGACAGTTGCACCCTTACTTGGACCAAGATGCCCTACGCAGCATTACTCATGCGCTGGTCACCTCCCGTCTTGACTACTGCAACGCTCTCTACCTAGGGCTGCCCTTGAAAACCACTCGAAGGCTTCAGCTGGTGCAGAATGCGGCCACGCGGGTTGTGATGGGAGTGTCCCGACACTCCCATGTTACACCCCTCCTGCGCGGCTTGCATTGGTTACCGGTTGCCCTTCGGGTGAGGTTCAAGGTGCTGGTTATCACCTATAAAGCCCTTCATGGCCTAGGCCCGGGATATCTGTCTGACCCCCTGCAGCCAGCGACAATCCCCAATCGCCCGGTGCATTCCCACAGACAGGGCCTCCTCTGTTAGGGTTTTGATCGATCCCATTTTTGGCTCTGGGATAATCTCACCATTAATTAGAGGATGGACCGTGGCTTTCTCCAAGTTGCAATATTCTGAAATAAAACCCGAAGAAGTATTCTCTAATAAAACTCTTTTATTTGTAAAAGTAACAAAACATCTATCTATCTAATTAGCTACATCTTGGCAGCATTCCTCTGCCGGACCATTCCTGGCAGAGCGAACAAAGGAAAGAGTAGTAATGAAGGAATGGAATGTAGGACATGCGCAGTGAAAATACTGATAAGGAACTTGGCAAACTACAGCAAGTCTATTAGTCCAAAAATATGAAGCTCAGCTGGGAAATACAAGAACGCAGTGACAATCCCCTTCTTTGCCAGTTGAGTGAACATCAGGTACATCATCAAATAAGGCACATCTTCTTACGCAGATACTCGTGTTGAGCTGCTGGGAGTGGTTTGTTGAGCATATCAGCAATTTGATCATGTGTAGATACATATTGCATTTTGACAAAACCTTTTTTCACTAAATGTTTTATGTTTTGATAACGGATGTCAATGTGTCTGGACCTAGAATCTGTGAAATGAGATTCAGAAATATAAACCACCGATTCACTGTCTTCCATCACAGTGATCGGTCGGATCGGATGTGTCCAGATATCTGTGACTAAAGCATCAAACCAAGTTAGAGAATTACATGCATCTGAAACACAAGCATATTCAGCTTCAGTAGATGAACAAGAAACAAAATTCTGTTTACGCACTTGCCAATAAACAGGACATCCATTTAAGAACATCATATAACCTGAAGTACTTTTATGTGATTTCTTATCACTCGCCCAATCAGAATCTGCATAACAACATAATTCTGCATAATTAGTATGTGTTGGTTCTAACAATAACTTCAAATGTTTGGTGTATTGTAGGTATCTCAATAATTTCTTAACGCATGTCCAATGAAACTGTTTTGCCTTACCTACGTGTCGAGATAAGAGATTAACACTAAGTGCAATGTCGGGTCTGGTCCAACTACTAATATACAATAGTGACCCAATAACTGAACGATAAAGTGTTTGATCCTCGAACTCAGGACTTGCTTCTTGTGTCAAGTTATGAAAATCTGTTTGCATGGGTGTCTTTGTTGTGTTAGCATCTTTCATGTTGCAATGATGCAAAATTTGTTCAATTTTATCCTCTTGTGAAAGACTAAACCCCTTCTGTGTTTTTTCAACCTGAACACCTAAATAAGTGCTAATATGACCTAATGATTTCAATGTGAAGTATCTCTGCAAAGCTTTGGCAAAAATTTCACTCATCTGCTTATTTGGACCAATATAAACAATGTCATCGACATAAACAAGAACTATCTCATATGCATTGTTAGATCTTTTTGTGAACACGCACTCATCAGTTTCGGACTTAATAAAGCCCATTGAATTTAGTTTGTCAGTAAGACATAAGTACCACATTAAACCAGACTGTTTCAGACCATAAAGACTTTTGTTTAGAAACCAGGTATCCCCTTCTTGCTGTCGGAATCCTGGAGGACTTTTCACGTAGATCTCTTCATCTAGGTCTGTATGTAGATAAGCCGTGTCAACATCAAACTGGAAAACTTCTAAACCAAGGATAGTTGCAGTTGCTAAAGCAATTTTTACACTCTAAGTTCTGACTGTTGGTGAATAGGTATTTGTGTAGTCCTCAGGATAACGTTGAGCGAAACACTGAGCTACAAGTCTGGCCTTGTACAGTGACTCACCATTTGGTTTCTTTTTGATTCTGTAGACCCATCTAGTGCCAATGACCTTTTTGTTTGCTGGAGGTTTTGCAGGTGTAAACACTTTAAGTTTCTTTAGACTGTCCATTTCAACCTGCATTGCATCATACCATTTGTCTTGCTCTGAATCAGGAAGCTGCTTGATTTGTGTGAAATTATCAGGCGGAAGTGTAACATTGCAAATCAAAATGAAAGGGTGCTTTTGTCAGTTGCCAAGAATATTGTTGTGGAGGGATCCCTTTTGTGGCCCTGTTGGAACGTCTCGGGACAACTGTCCAGTCTTCTTCTGCTTCATCCTCGTCCTCACATTCGTCGCTAGCGTCAGCATCCGCAGCTTGCGAAGACGGAACATCAGGTTGAGAAGAACCAGTGGAATCTTGATCATCAATCTGCGTGGCATCAGCAGTATCATCTCTAGGAAAATAAACTCCAGGATCATTGGAATGAATCCTGGACCAGTCAATATCTTCCGCAAAATTAGCAGATTGGGAAATCACAATTACATGTTTAGAGTCAATAAATTTGCTCCATTTTGAGATACCCATAAATCTCAGTCTTTTTGCTGTTGGACCTCCTTTTCTTCTTTGAGCTAAGGGAATGTTCACCATAGCATATGAACCAAAAATATGGATGTTTTTAAGATCGGGCTTGTACCCATACAATATGAAGAAAGGAGTCTGATTTGTTACACTGCTCCAAGTACGGTTCACAATGTAATTTGCATACTTGATAGCTTCACCCCAGTATATCTTACCAAGGTTGGCGTCTTCCAGGAGACAACGTATCATGGTTTGCAGTACCCTTTGTCTTCTTTCTATGACCCCATTATGAACCGGTGTGTAAGGGGCCGACGTCTGATGAATAATTCCATTCTTACGCATCCAGTTCTGGAAACGCTGAGACATGAATTTGGCACCACGATCACTCTGGATTCTGGCGATGCGAACTTGGTGTTGGGTAGAAACAAGGGCTGCAAAGTCTTTAAAGATCTGAAAGGTCTCAGATATTTCTTTCATAGGATATACATATCCATATCTAGAGTAATTATCAACAATTGTTAGAAAATATTTTCTACCACCAAATGATGGCGGAAAAGGACCAACTATGTCAGTGTGAACCAAATCAAAAATGCGTGTTGACAGGCGTGTAGCGTGTTTGGGAATGGCTGCTGCTTTGGATTTGGCCTTTTTGCAGACAGCACAATCCAAAAACACCTTACACCCCTTTAGATCCAAACCTTTTGCGAACTCCGGCATCTTCATAAGAACATGGAAACTGCCATGTCCCAATCTTCTATGCCATTTATGGATACACCTAGAATGCAAAGGTTTACCAGTTAGTAAATTCTCAACATTAACAGTTTTATGAGGAACCTCAGGCTTGCTCTGAGCAACCTGTTTACCAATTCTATTTTTGTTGGCTTTAGGACCCTTTGGAATAGCAACAGGATCTCTCTCTGGAGCATCTCTCTCTGGGCCTGTGCTCTCCCTTTTTGGAGTTTGTATACTTGCCTGTGTTTGTGTTTTAGGCTTTGGCTTTAAGTAATAAACACCACCAATTAATATGGCTCCAGCAACAATATCTCCATCTTTAACTATGTAACTTGCATTTTCAAGGTGGTGAACCTGGAATTTTAACATTCTAGACAAGTGACTCTGACTAAGCAAATTACTGGTTGCTGTTGGTATATAATAAACATCAGGAATGAATGCATCGAGCTCTTCAACATAAACAGTTCCTTTTCCTTTGACCTGACAAGGATGATTGGAAAAAGAGTAAAGTTCACGTAGTTCTGGTTCAGGCTCGTGCATCTCTGTAAAAAGTTCCTTTCTGTAGGTAACATGCAATGCTGCACCACTGTCCAAAGTCCACAGGAGTTGTCTGTCGTACTCTGGTTGAAGTTGTGGATCATTGGTTAAAGCCAATGTGGCGAGTGGAGCTTGTGCATCATGCCGGGGACCACAACGACCTTGTCTTCCACCTCTGCCTCTGCCTCTGGAATCTGCTCCTCTGGGCTGGTATGAGACAGGAGCTGGAACTTGTTGGGGACAATCCCGGGTGGCATGTCCCACACGATTGCAGGTGTTGCACCTTGGCATCCTTGGAGCGTAGGCTCTTCCTCGGAAGGGGCACCTAGGTGGGGCTCTTGATGCGGGTGATCCTCTCAAATGTGGCGTGGCCAACATGAATGCCTCTTCTTCAATTAAAAGTCTACAGACATTGTCCACTGTGCGTTGAGCAATTGGGACTTGGTTAATTTTTGTAACAGCATCTTTCCATTCATAATTCAATGAGTTAACGATGATGCTGATCATTTGAATATCTTCAATATTATGGCCTCTTTCTCTCAATTCTGTTCTGATTCCTTTCAGTTTGGTCAAATGCCCTCCAATTTGTTCACCGGGTTTCAATCTCGAACCGTGGAGTTCAGACATGAGTAAACATGAAGATTCAATTGAGACAGGCCTGTAGCAATTTTCCAATTCAGCCCAAATTTGTCGGGCTGCTGTATTTGGTGGAAAAGTGACCTGCAGTTCAGTATCCATGGACATCAATAATGTTGTGCGAGCTCTAATCTCTAAGTCTCTTATTGCAAAAGTCCATGGCTGTGCAGGAGGATTAAAAATCATGCAGTGAGTGCCTTCTCTAAGAAGCAATAGTGTAATCTCACTGACCCAGGCTTTATAATTATGTCCTGACATTTTTAGTTTTGACTCACCAGTTAGTGGAGAGACAGAAAATGCCTGGTAAGGAGCCTGCATTTGGTATGCTGGCTATGCTGGCAGAAATGCCTGTGGTATTTGCTGTGCCTGTTGTGGACCTAAAAATGGTCTTGGTTGTGCCATTGGAGGTGGACCAGGAGCTGGCCCTGTTTGCACTTGTGGCTGTGGCACATATGCAGGCATTTGTGGCTGCTGTTTCATTGGAATCTGCTGTATTCCAGCTGCCATTTGTGCTTGAGCTTGCCTTTGCTGCATTAAGCTTTGTTGTGTTCCATCTAAAAGGACACCAGCACCACCAGGGGGTGTTGGAGATGGGGTCTGTGGAGACACTTGTGGCATTTCAGCTTGAATCTCTGAGTGAGTTAGAGACAGGTTTGCCAGGGTCTGGTGCAACAATTCAAAGTGCTCATCTAAGCTCCGTTCTCTTTCAGCTTCCTGTAGTAAATTACTTTCGCCAGCAGATGGTGCTGCACCTTTAGCTTCGGGCAGCCCAGTTACAAGAAATGACTGCGTGGCAGGTTTACATGTAACTTGATCAGGGAGACTTTTATGTGACGTGTGCACTGCTCTCTGTTTTAATTGGCCTGACACAGAATCCACCAGGGGGTGTGTCTTTGGCTCTGAGGAAGAAAGCAAGATGGCGCTTTTAGAGATTCTTAAGTCACGAGGCTCTGTCTTATCTTGCTCAAGCACAGACAAATCCGTCTTAAACCGAGACAGTTCATTTTCATAATATTTTACGTGCTCATGATAGGATTTGATGGCCATCTCATGCCGAGTGAGTTCAGGGCTTTGAGGAGGATAGTAAATTACTTCTCTCTCTATGTGGGAGGAAGAATGCTCGGCAGTTTGTGAAAACGTTCTTGGGCTAGCACCAAGCACATTGTAATCTGAGGGCTCCGGGAGGATAGATTTATAGCATGCAAATTGAGAAGAAAAAGCTACCGACCTCAGTCGCAATTCATTATCTTCAAAAGCAGCTGTTCTGTTATCTCTCCCTTGACGCATTTCCGAAAGCATTTTTTGATCTTCCTCACCCATGGCCCCTTCTTGTTCAAGTTGCGTGGCTGTAGCAAGGGGCTGGAAATCTGAAAATCTTCTTTCTGCCTCCTCTTCAGCAAAATACATCTTGTATTTGTTTTTCTTCTTCTTCTTTGGCATCTTAGCAGATAGATTAATTAACGTTCCTCAGTCATAAAATCAATCATCTAGCTAATTAGCCTAGGCGGTCTTATCAGAAATAACAAGCAAGGAAAAAACCATAATTTCAACCGTCCGACTGCTACCAGGTGTTAGGGTTTTGATCGATCCCATTTTTGATTTTGATAATCTCACCATTAATTAGAGGATGGACCGTGGCTTTCTCCAAGTTGCAATATTCTGAAATAAAACCCGAAGAAGTATTCTCTAATAAAACTCTTTTATTTGTAAAAGTAACAAAACATCTATCTATCTAATTAGCTACATCTTGGCAGCATTCCTCTGCCAGACCATTCCTGGCAGAGAGAACAAAGGAAAGAGTAGTAATGAAGGAATGGAATGTAGGACATGCGCAGTGAAAATACTGATAAGGAACTTGGCAAACTACAGCAAGTCTATTAGTCCAAAAATATGAAGCTCAGCTGGGAAATACAAGAACGCAGTGACAATCCCCTTCTTTGCCAGTTGAGTGAACATCAGGTACATCATCAAATAAGGCACATCTTCTTACGCAGATACTCGTGTTGAGCTGCTGGGAGTGGTTTGTTGAGCATATCAGCAATTTGATCATGTGTAGATACATATTGCATTTTGACAAAACCTTTTTTCACTAAATGTTTTATGTTTTGATAACGGATGTCAATGTGTCTGGACCTAGAATCTGTGAAATGAGAGGCCCGGGATATCTGTCTGACCCCCTGCAGCCAGCGACAATCCCCAATCGCCCGGTGCATTCCCACAGACAGGGCCTCCTCTGTTAGGGTTTTGATCGATCCCATTTTTGGCTCTGGGATAATCTCACCATTAATTAGAGGATGGACCGTGGCTTTCTCCAAGTTGCAATATTCTGAAATAAAACCCGAAGAAGTATTCTCTAATAAAACTCTTTTATTTGTAAAAGTAACAAAACATCTATCTATCTAATTAGCTACATCTTGGCAGCATTCCTCTGCCGGACCATTCCTGGCAGAGCGAACAAAGGAAAGAGTAGTAATGAAGGAATGGAATGTAGGACATGCGCAGTAAAAATACTGATAAGGAACTTGGCAAACTACAGCAAGTCTATTAGTCCAAAAATATGAAGCTCAGCTGGGAAATACAAGAACGCAGTGACATCCTCAGGGTGCCGTCGGCCAGACAGTGTCGGCTGGCGACCCCCAGGGGGAGAGCTTTCTCTGTGGGCACACCCACCCTCTGGAACCAACTTCCTTTGGAGCTCCGGATGGCCCCTGACCTTCGCTCGTTCCGCCTCGAGTTGAAGACCTGGTTGTTCCGTAGCCTGGACTGATGGGGGGTTTTTAATGAATTTTAAACTGTTTAAAATTGGGTTTTAATTTTATATTGTTTTAATAAGGAACTATGCATTTTACCGTTGTGAGCCACCCTGAGTCCTCAGGCCTCCGGCTAGAATATCGAAGATGTTCCCGGGAACCTCTCCGGTTTGTTGGAAATGCAACGCCGCTATGGGAACTTATTTTCATAGCTGGTGGACCTGTCCCCGAGCAAAAGAATATTGGGCTAGAATTCAAAAATGGATTTTAGAAATCACAGGATGTAGGATAGAATTGAACCCGGAAACGTTTTTACTAGGCATGAAACCAGAGAACTTAAACAAATCTAATTGGTATCTCGCTCTCCACATCATCATTGCAGCCAGGATCTCATTTGCGCAAGAATGGAAATCCAAAAATACACCATCGGAGGCTACGTTAACCGCAAAGATCTTGGACTGTGCAGAAGCAGACAAGCTTACTGGATGTTTGCGAGATAGAAAAGAATCGGGGTTATATAGGAGCTGGGATAGGTGGTATGCTTGGCTGCAAAAAAAGAAATCTTAAGAAGAATGGAAATATTAACCTTAGTGTGAACGTGGATAAATATTTATAGGAGCATTGTATAGCAATTGAGAATTTTTTTCTTCTGGATAAACTTTTCTTTCTTTTGATGAGTTGGTTTAATGGAGGTTTGTACTATCTCTAGGCGAAAATTGATACTTTAAAACTCTATATGTATTATATTACTCTCTGCAATTCTATCCATATTGCTATGTTTTTTTTTTCTGTAATTTTTAATAATTTTCAATAAAAAAAAAATTTTTTTTAAAAAGGAGATAGGGCGGCATATAAATTGCATAAAATAAAAATAAATAAATAAATAAATAAATAACTTAGTGAAGATTCGGCCTCCCTGAAGCGAGGCGAGGATGTGGCTTACCACTGGTACAGGGTAATCATGCTGTTGTAGTGCCTTATTTATGGTGCACTTGTAGTCTGCGCAGATGCGAACACCCCCATTAGGCTTAACTGGGGTCACTATGGGAGTCTCCCAATGGCTACAGTCCACAGGTTGTACACTCACTGCTGTACCAGCTTGTCTAGTTCCGCATCAATTTTAGGCTTCAATGCAAAGGGAACCCTGCACAGTTTTAATCAGATTGGAGTTACTGCTAGATCGAGGTTGAGTGAAATGGGTGCCCCTTTGTATTGTCCCAGCTCAGCGCTGAATACGTCAGCGTATTGTTGGCATACTGCTTCTAGGTCGGCTATTTGGGCTCAATGAATGCCCGTTACCTTGATGCCCAGGGCCTCGAACCAGTCCAGTCCTATGAGGCCCCTCTACGACCACTACATGGAGGGGACCCTCAAACTCTCTAAATTGTACTGTAATGATAGTTTCATCTCTTACAGGAACACAGCGACTCTGGAAGTCCATTAACACTAAACTTGATGATTTGAGCAGGACTCGCCATCAGCTACATTTGCAAATGTGTTCGAAAGTCGTGGACGATATAATGGACAGGGCCGATCCAATATCAAGCTCCATGGAGCATGGGACCCCTTGAAGTTTTAGTTGGAGTTTTATCTTTTCTTTGATGGAGCGTTGGGCCCCTGTGCGTTGGATGCTACGCCTTCCGGAGCAGTATTCAACTCAGTTCTGTCCTAGGGGCCTTTTCCACTTGTGCTGCTGTGTCGCAGGTTTCCTTTTCCCCTGACGACCTCTGCAAACTCTGGCAATGTGCCCTTGCTTCCCACAGGCCCAGCATACAGCTATGCAGAATCTGCACTCTACTCTTTCATGTTGTCCCCCGCAGCTTGCACAGCTCTGTGGGGGAGTTACTTGCTCTGTGGAGCGTGGCTGTCTGGGTGTCTCTCTCCGCAAGCAGTTGATTTTGTCACTCTCACTGACCTCCTCCGAGCCTTCTGCAGTCTCTTGGTGGATTGCTGTGGGGCTGGTGTGTGTTTTTGGTGGCCGGAGAGTCTTCATGGCTCCTCCGACAGCCTCATCTGCCATGACTTCCTTCAACACGTCTTGGAAAGTCAGTTTCTCCATGGCGAATAGGTGCTGCTGTAATTCACTATTACACAGGCCGCAAACGAGCCTGTCTTTGGGACAGTCTTCCAGATCAGGGAACTCACATTGGCATGAAGCTTGGCAAGGGGCTGCCAGAAACTCTGCTGCAGATTCCCCGGATCTCTCTTCTCATTGCTCGAATGCATGGCGCTGGGCGATGACCGAGAGTCTAGGCTCAAAATGTTCCCTTAATTTTTTTCTTGAGGTCTGCGTAGGCCACTGTCTCTATGCTTGCCGGTGCTACCAAGTTTTCAGCAATATCAAACGTGGCTTGTCCACAGACACATAACAGGGTTGCCGCCTTCAGGCCATTGTCCGTGATCTGGTTAGCTGGGAGATAGTTGTCTACTCGGGAGACGTATGAGCTCCACTGTTCCAGGTGAGTAATGTCAAACTTGTTGAGTTTTCCCAGTTTAGCCATTTTGAGAAGGCCCCTGTGGTGCTGGTTAATGCTGTTGTGACCCAAACCTAAGTAGGTAGTATTAGACACAAACAGCTCCAAAACAAACAGACTTTATTAGAACAGCTGAGAATTAATTCATTCTCAGCATAGTCCAAACTAAATTAAAACAAATTCTTCATAACACAAATTCTTCAGTCTAATCACCAACCTTGGTATAATTAGGCAAACTGCCAAAGGCTTCTCTTGGCAAAAGTTCAGAAGCAGAAGACGCCGACCAGAGATAAGTGCAGCAAGACAAGAACAAGTCTATCAACGTTGTTTTCCAACAAAGAGCCTGTCACAAGTAAATGCCTTATTCTTCATTATGTAAATAGTACATGACCAGGGTATCAGGGGTTAACTTATTCTTCACTACTTAATATATTCATATTTCACCACTCCCATATCTAGCTCCACCCCTTGTATATATAAGGAGCTGTATGCATTCCTTCTGTGCTTCTATCTGTGATTATTCAGTGAATATAGAATGCCTTCTGTAAATAAACAATGTTTTATTTGAACATCTAATTCTCAACTTATTTATTGAGTCTGATCCTGAAAATATCGTAACAATCTGGTAGCAGAGGATGGTTGAACTGACTCAATAAAATTTTAAATATGTCTGAGAGAGAAAACTCCAGAAACAAAAGAGAAAGGCCCAACACCAGGGCATACAGCAAAGAAATGGAAGCAGATCAAGAAATAATCGATGAGTCCACAAATGCAATATCGAGAGAATCTGAAGACTGCACTACTGACAACGAAGAAATAATGGATGAAACTGATGACCAAGAAGAAAACGAAATAGAAAACAACGAACTCAGGTCAGAGATACTAAAACTCTTAAAAAGCCAAAAGAACGATGAAAACCTCATCGCGAACCTCCAAGACATATTAAAAAACAACGGAGCAGCGAGAGAGAAGCACATCGTTCCGGATAAATCTAAAGATTCAAAAACGGTGAGCGATCTGCCTGCAGATAAAAATACAGCAAAGAAGAAAACTAACAGTCCCGCGCAAAATTTCGAATGGCAGCCATCTTGGTTTCAACAGACCCCTAAGATGAGCGAAGCAGAGCCAATCAGAAAGCAGGATTCAAAATATCTGGCGCGAAAAGCCTTACTCGATGCAAGAAATGAAAGAGAGAAAATTTACACCTCAGAAGTATCAGACACAGAGATCGAAGAAGCTTCAATAGATATGCGAGTAAAGTCAGCCATGAAAACGCTCTTTGCAGCATTTGGACCAAAATTGAAAATCACTAAAGAATCAACGAAAAGACAAGCAAGCAAGCAAACACCTCAAAATCTACCCGCTTCTATCCAAACGGCGAGAGCACCGACGCCTGAACCCAGAGAGCCCTGCAGATACCACCCCACGCCACAGACGATCCCAAGGACCAGCGTCCTCAACGAAAGAAAGCGAGCGCCCGCTATCACCAGGACTCCCAAGATCGAGCCGGAGACCGATTCCTCGGAAGAAGAGCAATGCGAGGGAGCTGCAGCAGCGAGAACCTCTCACGACGGCTTCAGGAACGAAATGAACAACGCGCATGTGCAAGACTACGCAGACAGCTTCGGAGGACATGAGGAACGGAGAGAACCATTCAGACTCATTGCAAGCATTCCCACGCCATTTTGCAACTTTCAACATTTACAAGATCACGGACTACCCCCAGTTGTAAGTAATGGATCCAACAATATTGGGAATTTGCCCAATGACTTCCCAAAACTGAGAATAGATGGTATTAATTTGCAAGAATGGTGTCAGCAGCTCCAGGTTGTCTTTCTAAAAGAAAACTTATTGTTTTTTATTACTAACCCCCCCAAAAAGACCTTGGACTCTAAAATTAGACTGCCTACACCATAGAGCATTTTTCTTATTAATTTCCAGTATATCTCCTGCCATGTATCACAGTATTAAGCAAAATCTGACTGTCTCAGAAATTATTCAATGCATGTTTAAATTGTTTCACAGTGAAAGTGTAGCCACTACAACAAGAATGTCTAAAGATTTCTTCTCATCTAGGATAAAGCCAGGGGTTACCATAAGTGAACATTTAATATCTTTAAACAAAATTAGAGCAGAACTGCATTTAAGGGGGGAGATAATTTCAGATCAAACAATGAAGAGTGTTATCATTAACTCACTAGACCCATCGTGGGATAACTATATATCACATTTAGACACAATCAATTTAGGATATTTATCCATAGAAAATCTTTCTAATAAGCTAATAGCTGAAGACAATTCAAGGAGGAGTCGTTGTAACAATCACATGGAACATAAACAATATAAGAAGGTAGCATTTCAAGAAAGATATCATGACCCAATTGGATGCCACAACTGTGGATCCAAGGAACATAATAGGAGAGATTGTCCTAAACTCCTAAGAGAAAGACAAAAATCAGACTATAGAAATAGATACCACAACAGACAGTCATCCATTGATAGACATAGATATAGAAGTCCACCCAACTATATAGAACATAGAGGGGGCAGGGATAATTCAAAGGATAGAAGGTCTGGTTCACTGAATGGGTTAAACAAACATGACAACACTAACATACAACAGCCAGAGAACAACGATTGGCTTATCGATTCTGGAGCAACTAATCACACTACAAATAATAAAAATATATTATCTTCATTTGTAGAAGATAAATTTGTAATTAAAGTAGCTAATCAAGAAAAGGTCCAAGTCATAGGTAGAGGGAATATAACCTTACCTGGCCTAGGAAAAATAGAGGGGGTATTGTTAATACCTGAAATACCTCATAACATACTTAGTGCAATAAAACTAAGCAGAGATTCTGACATAAATATTGTGTTCTCAAAAGGAAGAGCAACATTAGAGAAAAACAGAATAAGCATAGGTACTGTGGTTATCAAAGGAGGTCTACCTTATTTAATGACAAAAGAGATATGGTTACACAACATTGATTCCAACATGGAAGATAACAATGACATAGATAATGGAGACAATAGTAATAGTGACAATGAGGAACATGAGGTAATTCATAATCACAAAGACACACCCAATGACAAAAAACCTAAAATTGGTAAACCAATTCATGATGAGTGTGCTTATGTCTTACATAGGAAATTAGGACATGCCAGTTTTCCTGTAGTACAAAAGATGACTGAACATGCTGAAGGTGTTAAAATAAAAAATTGTGAAAACTATTTGGAATGCTCAGTATGTAAATCTACAAAACTCAAAACTAGTCCCAAACCCAGAAAGTCAACAAGATCAACCAACAAAATTTTTGACTTGGTACACATGGATCTAGTTGGTTCATTAACACCATCAATTACATATAGAAAACGTTATTTTCTAACCATTGTGGATGACTATAGTCGTTATGGGTTTGTCTATACATTAAAGCACAAAGATGAAACTTTTCAGAAATTTAAGGAGTTTTACAAACGTGTAGAAACGCAACATAATATTAGAATAAAACAAATTATGACAGATAGGGGATGTGAATTCATGTCAAAGGAATTCTCCCAATGGCTAAAAGACAAAGGAATGTTACATTACACATCTAGCCCTTTCTCTGCATTCCAAAATGGAGTGGTAGAGAGAAAGAACTCAACATTACAAACCATGATTAGATGCACATTAGAAGATGCTGGCTTAGGTAAACAATTCTGGTCAGAAGCTTTACAATATTCCAATTATACACAAAATAGAACTTGGTCCAGCATTGTAAACAAGACACCATATGAAGTAATGTATAGTAGGAAACCAAAAATAGCACACATGCACATATTTGGAGTCACTGCAGACGTACACATACCTAAGCAATTGAGACGTAAAGGTGAGAACGTATCCAGAAGACTTAGGTTCATGGGATACGAAACAGGCACAAAAGGATACAGATTTATCGATAATAACAAATTTATAGTTTCCAGAACGGCTGTGTTCCATGAACAGGCCAACTGGTCTAAAATACATCTTAATGAAATATTCCCAAACACTAATCCAGACACTAAACATCAAGAAAAAAAGACTAGAGAAGAATACAATCACAACTCACATAAAAACAAAATCAAAACATGGACAAACAGTCAACACAAAATAAAGACAGATTCATTAACTAAAAAGGAAGCAAGGTATTTGCATGACAATGATAGTAAACCAGAAAGAACGATCAGAAGTAACAGAAATCAAGTGCCAAACAAATACAAAGATTATGTAATGTATATGGATGGAGAAACATCAACACCAAACACATATGAGGAAGTGTTAAAGCTTCCCCCCGAAGAAAAGAAAAAGTGGGAATCAGCCATGACTAAAGAGATGGATAGTTTACGAGAACTAAATGTATTCACACCTACACCTGCACCTAAAGACAAAACTGTTATTGGCACTAGGTGGATATATAAAATTAAAAACTTAGAGGGAGGCAACACCTTATACAAAGCTAGACTAGTTGCACAAGGTTATGCACAAAAATATCCCGAGGATTATACAGACACATACTCTCCCACAGTAAGAACTGAGAGTGTTAAGACAGCTCTGGTTATAGCATCAGCACTCAACCTTGATGTATTCCAATACGACATACAGACTGCATATCTACATGCAAAATTAGATAAAGAAATATATGTAAGAGCACCTCATAGTCAATACACAAACAAAAATGAAACTTGGTTGCTAAACAAAAGTTTATACGGGTTGAAACAATCTGGCAAACGATGGTATGAATGTTTAGTAAAAGTACTCAAAACTATGAATTTCAATGCTATTACTGCTGATAACTGTTTCTTTGTCAAAAAAGAGGGTGATTCTCTAGAATTTGTATTAATTTATGTGGATGATATTTTGTATATAGGTAAACATAAAGGGAGGAGAGAGACATTTGTAACAAAACTAAATGAACATTTCTCTTTGAAATCATTAGGTAAGGTAAATAAGTATCTTGGAGTTCAAATCAGTAAAACAAAAAGGGGATTCAAACTTTCTCAAAGAGACAAGATTATAGAACTTCTGAACAAATGTAATTTAAATAATGCTAAGCCCTGTGACACTCCCATGCAAACTGATTTTTTGAAGAACACAGACGAGTCATCCCCTGAATTTAAAGATAATACACTTTACAGATCAGTCATAGGTTCCCTTCTATATATTTCCAATTGGACTAGACCTGATATTGCTTTGCCTCTCAACTTGTTGTCTAGGCACGTCAGCAAACCATTACTATATCATTGGGAAGCTGTCAAAAGAATATTAAGATATTTAAAGAATAGTTTAGACTTCTGTTTACTATTGGAACCTAATAATGTCAAAGAGCCCATCCTCACATGTTACGCCGATGCGGATTGGGCTGGCGATACCACATGTAGAAAAAGCACATCTGGCTATATATTTTTCCTTAACGATTGTCCAATTTACTGGTATACTGGTAAACAAGATTTAGTAGCCACCTCAACGACTGAGGCAGAATATGTTTGTCTGTCTAAGGCCTCAAATAACCTTATATGGTTTAATGACTTATTATCAAACACTTGGAAGAAACCTACATTACCATTTATCATGCATGAAGATAACAAGGCTGCTATTGAAATATCTAGATCTGATGCTATTGGACAAAGGTCCAGACATATAGATATAAAATTCAAACATGTGAGACAGTTATCTCAGGATGGATTTATTAAAGCAGTTCATTGCGAAACATCAGAGCAAATAGCTGACATATTAACAAAGCCTTTGCCTTCTAAGCAGCATAAATACTTGACTTCTAAGTTACAAGTTTTATATTGTTCTGAATCTGAATGTAATTGTTGTAATATATCGAATCGGCATTTAGAGGGGGATTTGTCACAAGTAAATGCCTTATTCTTCATTATGTAAATAGTACATGACCAGGGTATCAGGGGTTAACTTATTCTTCACTACTTAATATATTCATATTTCACCACTCCCATATCTAGCTCCACCCCTTGTATATATAAGGAGCTGTATGCATTCCTTCTGTGCTTCTATCTGTGATTATTCAGTGAATATAGAATGCCTTCTGTAAATAAACAATGTTTTATTTGAACATCTAATTCTCAACTTATTTATTGAGTCTGATCCTGAAAATATCGTAACAGAGTCCAAGAGCCGTTGCTGGTCTTTTAAGCCTTATGGGAGGGGCCATTCACATTTAATCCTATATCAATTAACAATTGTTTATAATATACTAATTCCGTACACATCAAGGATAAACATGAAAATTCGGCTTCCATAGTTGATAAACTAATATGCTTTTGCCTAATTGATTTCCATCCTATCAAAACATTACCCAACATTACCACTATACCTGATGGTGATTTACGAGTAGGTAGATCATTTGCAAAACTTGCATCAGCATATGCCGTTAGAACTAGGTCACTACTAGGCTCCAAATATAACGAATAATAAATTGTTTGCTTCAGATATCTAAGGATTCACTTAGCAGCTTGCCAGTGCCTTTCAATAGGTTCAGCATTGTATCTAGCTAGTTGGTTAACACTATAAGATATATCTGGCCTAGACCAATTACTCAAATATGATAGACTGCCTATTAAGGATTGATATATTTCCTTATCAAATACAGGACTTTGTATATTACTATGTTTAAAATCTATGTCATCTATTATGTCAGCGTTCCAGAAAAACCCCACTCCAAGTAAAGACGCGGAAGCAAGCATTTTCCAAAGTCCTCTTTACTAAAATAGGCAAACTGGCACATCTGGGAAAACCCGAATCTGAAAAGCCCGGGTTTTCCTTCAGTAAGTCAAAGCTCCCAAAACCATCCCCTTTTCCACCCAGTCAGTCACATGCTCCAATCAACGTCCATTCCATCCCGATCCAGCCCCCTGACCCTCCTTCTCCAGATGTGGGCTCGCCCTGACCTTGACCGACAGGAAGAATGCTATTATGTCTACTAACCCTCTCTCCTACTTTCCCACACATGAGAAGGTGGCAGCATTGGAGCTTCCGACCTAATATGGCTTCCAAAGCTGACAGGCGTCCCCCCTGCAAAAAGAACCACCTCCTCCAGACAAAACACAAAAGAAGGGGTTAACGCCTAGCACCAATCCCTTTAACCCCCTCTCCCCCCCAGGAGGACCTTTCAGTTTGTCAGGAAATTTGTCGTGAAACTGTTTCATGAGCG
This sequence comes from Pituophis catenifer annectens, assembly GCF_029215685.1. NCBI lineage: Eukaryota > Metazoa > Chordata > Lepidosauria > Squamata > Colubridae > Pituophis > Pituophis catenifer. The sequence continues at coordinate 22,288,390 of NW_027256885.1, forward strand.
CATCAGCATTTACATCCCAACTCTTAACCCAAGTAGCTTCAGCCAAAGGGTAGCCTTTCCAATGCACCAAATATTGTAAATGACCTCTGTAGAGTCTCAGCGTGACTTTTAGCATGGCTTCACTTTCATTTACGCGGTCAGGGTCCTCAAATCGGGACTGGAGCAGTGTGATAAACCCATCGGCATCATCCAGTTCTACAGCACCCTCATTGTGCAGCTGGGCTATCCATTCAGAAGCCTCCCCCTCATTCATCCCATCTGAGATTGCCAACACTAAGTCCCGTTCTGATTCGTATTGGTCCCCATACTGATCCACGTGAGCCCAGACCCTGCTGAGGAAATAAGCTAACTTGCTTGGCGTCCCATCAAAGGTTGCTCTGAAATGGGGGGGAGGCATTGGCCTTGCGGGTGGAGGGGCTGTGGCCAGGGCTGGCTGCGATAGAACTTGCTGTGGGGCTGCTCTTGGTTGCTGTATTCCAACAGGCTGCTGTGAGAGTTGCTGGGCTGGAAAGGAGGGGGGCAATGTCGTCAGCTGCTGGGGGAGGGGGCCTGGCTGCTGAGCTGTTTGCTGCATTGGGGGGGCACTCTAGCCGGCTGCTGGATTAGTCCCCCCTGTGGTGCCAGGATCGTTTGGCCATAGGAGGGGGGCCAGGGGGATCCCTGGAAGCTTGGAACAGACGGCGCAGGATATCACTGGCAATGAATCCATCCCTGGCCGGGACAGAAACCCCATCCGGGCTGTATATTCTCAGCAGGAGGTAGGGCGAAGGCAGGCTGGTGAGGGGCCCCAAAAGGGGGGTTTTGCATTCCGTATGCCGGCTGAGCCTGATGCCCCACTGCTGCAGGATTGGAATGCTGTGCTAATCCTCTTGTTTGGCCTCTGGGTGGGTAAGGGGGGGGGTCTGTGTCCTACTAATCTGCCCTCCATGTCCCGGATCAGGGAGGGTGAATGTTGGTTTCGCTAGCCTCCAGCTCACCTCCAGGATTCGGGAGGGGGGGGAGCAATGCTCCCCACTTCCATCCACTCGAAACTCTCAGGGAGCCCAGTTAAGGACTGGCTCTGCTTTGGGTGCAGCTGGTCCCAGCCCCAGGAGTTCCTGTGTTGCGATCATCTGGTGGGCTCCTCATGAGGGGTCCAGATTAGAGAAGACACAGACACAGGTGTTTCTCGGGATGAGAGAGCCTCGAGCTCTCTCCAGACCTCTCTTTTATTAAACAAGTGTATTGGGCATATCAGAAGACATGATTACAGCTATACATTCTCATATTACATTCGTGATTAAAAGGAAACTATTCAGTTACTACATATTTACCCCATATATGGGCATAAATTTCATATCCTACAATCCCTACAGTAAATCACATGATTTCTAGGAAAGCAATACCTAAAGCAAAAACAAAACTTAAACAGTCTAATGATTCATGATCTCCAAATTATTTCGGTGCCAGGCTCCGCATATGTGTTCCAACCAACCAGTCTGATCTACACATACACCATGGCTACCTCATTCCCACATTTCCTCTGTTTTTGTTTTTTGCAACAGGGTTAAAGGGAATTTTTCAGTTTCGTCCCCGTTACTCTCTGTTCCGGGGATATTGAGTAGAGATCGTCATTCAAGGTTCAGCTGTGTTGTTGTTATGATGTTTTCTTTACGTTTGGCAAATATGTTTGTCATCATAGCAAATGAAGCAGGAATACATTGGATACTACAACATACAGAAATAAGCAAAGCAATGATCATGAATACAGTAGACAATATGTTCTTCAGCCATCCGGTTTCTGCAAATGTTTTTTGCTCACCCATCCTTTTACCACTGCGAACAAAGTTAGCGGAAAGGTGGCCAGGAGATGTCAAGCAAGGTAGGTTATCAAGTTTCTGAGTTGTATTCCAGTTATACATTTCCACAAACCGCTCGCACAAATTGCATTCCCATGCCGGTAGAATGAATGTATTCTCAGGGCGGGTGCCAGGCAGTGGAAGAATTTTTGTGCAGGGTCTGTAATGTCCGAGAGCTTCTTTGCGGCAGAATTATTCCGTTTGATGCATAATTCCACAGGAAATGGGATAGAAAGTGTCACTGAGTAAGTTTTGTTCATAGTGGGATAGTTTGTAAAGTCATTTATTATTTTTTCTTTATCTGTGACAATTGAGGGGTGACCTAGGAGCCTCTCTTCACCTCATCTACATCAAAGAAGGAATGTGCCCGCCTATGTGCTGAAGACTTTTACAAGCATAATTTCTTTGGTACAATATTATGAACAAAGAGGGAACAAAGAGAGCCCTTTAGTGATAGAAACTTTCACTACATTACTGAATAAACACGTTCCAATAAACAAATCTATAACATAAAAATCCCAACAAAATATAAGAAATAAAGGCACATAAAGGGTATATATGATTGTGTGTACTCTTTTGAGTCTCAGGAAGATTCTCTCCATTATTCCCCTGGTCCCATTACCACATATGGATCTGACTCAGTATCTGTAAATTCTTCCACAGGGTAGGGACCAAGTTGATTAAGAAAATGTTCTGTCAAAGCTAGTTCCTTCTCAACTTGAATCTCTTTTACAGCTCTGATTGATAATTGTCTAAGGATTGGTATCACACATGGGATGAATGTTAAGCCAGCTATTGTGCATATGAACAAAAATATCATTTGTTTAATCCATCCGGATCCAGGCACCCAAGAAAACCACATGTCAGAAGTTTGTAACCTCTGAGTTATTCTGGAAGCCCTATCCTGCAAGTCCCGAGCACCTTCTCTGACCACACCTAATTTGTTCATGTAGAAACAACAATCTTCACCTAAAAATATACATGTTCCTCCCTTTTCTGCTGTCAGGAGGTCTAAGGCACGTCGGTCTTGTAACACTACAGCAGCCAAGGAATCTATCTGATTTTGGACTTCAATTAAAGTGCCAGCAATTCGATTCAAACTTCCTTGCAGCTCCTCTGAGATTTGCTTAAATTGGATTACAGAGTGAGTTAGTCCTGCCACTCCTGTCCCTACAGCTGTACCCATCCCTATAAGCACTAATAGCGGGATGAGTATGGGGACCTTCTTCTGAACATGTCCCAGAAGGGGAACAGGGATAGAATGCTCTGCACTGACAACACCTACTTTAGGAAAAAGGTGGGCCAGTGTACACACTCCTGTCCAGTTTGCTGGCAAACACAGATATGCATTTGTTCCACACAAAAAAAACCACTCCTTTTTCTTCCACGCATATTCCGATGTTCATGGAGAAGGCATGGATTCTACGGTTGTTTTCATTAGTCCAGACTCCCAAAGTCCCTGCTACAAACATTGCCGCTAAAGGTTGTAATGAGACTTCTAGTGATGGGTCCTTCTGTTTATCTCTGAGAATTGGTCCTTCAAAAATATATCGCGAGGTAGTATTTCCCGGTGGAAAAAGGATACACAGACCTGCTTTGGACTTTAGATTGAACCAAATGGGAAATCCGGGAGGGTGAAATGGTCTTGGACAGCTTTCCAAGGACAGATTCCATCCACCCCACCTCTCCTTTATAAAGTGTAGTTCTGGTGGAGCTGAGAAAGTAACCTTTTGTTGAAATTTGCGGTAAGCAGAGGGAAAAACTCCCTTTGTTAATTTTATGTCCACCAAATTTATTTTTGGGCCAAAATATATTGCTGACCGACATTGTTCGTCTGTCAGGGATCCCACAGGCCTACCAAATTTCTGATGTCTCTTTACACACAAAGAAGGTGTTCCTATGAGGTCTACACCTGTAGCAATTGGGCCTGTGATAGGAAGACGACTTTTTCCCAATCGTTTGAATGCTTCATAAAAATCTCCTTGTATTGGTGAGACGGGTACTTTATCTCTACTATCCCTTTCAAGGAGAATTGTAGCCTTTGTTCTAACCCAGAGTTGTGATTTTACAGGGATAGCATGATAAGATGCAGGGTAAGCAGATAGGCATAACCAGCATTTCTGACCTAGGGTAGGGTTGTACTGATTAACAAGATCTTGACTTAATTCCAGAATCCGTGAGATATAATCTCCTCTATGCAATTGTTGCAGAGGCCCATTTTCCTTATCCACTCCCCCCTCAGCTGGGAATGTCAATATGGGAACCTTAGGTGGTGGAGTAGACTTAGGTAGAAAGTAAGGACCTCGTGCATAGACAATGCGTTTGTGGCAGGAGCGTACTTGACTTAAAGTGTATGTATGTGGGGATTTGATGTTCCTTACATGGGCACTTGAGAGTCCTAAAGCTAACAATGTCCAAAGCCATAAACAAATCATAATCACTGTGGTGTGAAGCTCACTACGTCAGGGGGAGGGTCAGTGGTGGGTGTGGTTTGGGAAATAGGAGTAGTGGAGTTTGTCCGATTAGCAGCTATTTGAATGTCTTTTATTACTGTCCCATTATGATTGAATGTAGAGGCTGCTGACATGAAGGATCATGAGATGTAGGGGCAATAGATGCAAGATTGTGACTGGTTTCTCCTTCTTTTTGTTGTAAATGAAATGGTCTTACGTGTCTTCCGGGGATCCAAATGGTGCGATCATTGTACTGGACAGCAGCGTATCCACGGCCCCAGGTAATAAGGTCAGCGGGCCCTTTCCATGTAGGATCGGGTGGTTGGCGGAAATAGACCTTCGGTTTTGGGGTAGCTGATGGGGAAGCAGAAAAATGACGGGTTGCAGCCGATGTGGGAGGCTGTCCAGTCAGGTTAAGAAAGTTCAAAGTATATAAGCAAAGATTGAGTTTGTTTTGCATGGCTGGGAGGCCGAGGCATTTTTCCTCTTTCAATTTATCCAGGGCGTTTTTGAGGGTCTGATTAGCCTGTTCTGCAATTGCCTGGCCTTGAGAATTGTAGGGTAAGCCAAATTTGTGTGTGATGTACCACTTGTTACAAAAGTCTGCAAAGGCAGTACTGGTGTACGCAGGTCCATTGTCAGTTTTAAGTTCAATTGGGCGTCCCATCGATGCAAAAGTCCGAATACAATGATTTATTACATGTTTGGTTGCTTCTCCCCTTTGTGGGGATGCCATGATGAATCCTGAATAAGTATCCATGGAAACGTGCAAATATTTCCATGGGGCAAAGGAAGGGTATTGAGTCACATCCATTTGCCAGATTTCACAAGCTTTGAGACCTCTAGGGTTTACACCCATAGGGATAGACTGAGCTTGTTGACTACAGGTAGGACATTGTTGTATGATGGCAGTCGCTTCGGCTGCCGTGAGACCAAATTGTTTCGCCAACGCTTTTTTATTTTGATGAAAATAAGCATGACTGTCCCATGGTGTGATGGGAGACATAACCATGAGTGCAGTTGCAGCAGCATCGGCTTTGTCATTTCCCTCCTGGAGGGGGCCCGGGAAGGGCTGATGACTTCTTATATGGGCCACAAAGAATGGCTGAGTTCTGTCAGAAATAAGTTTCTGTAAAGTGAGAAATAAAGCCATAAAGTTGGAGTCAATCCTGGGTGTGATATAAGCACCTGGAAGATTAAAAATAAATTGACACACATACTGAGAGTCAGAGGTCAGATTGAAAGGTTGTTGAGAAAAAGTGTGGAAAGCTAAGATAGCCACAGACAATTCTGAGTGTTGAGATGAAAACTGCACTGTAGTGTAAGATTCTTTCCAGATGTCGTCATGAGGATCTTTCTAAGCAATCGCTCCTCTTGTTCGTCCTCCATAAAAAACAAAGAGCTTGCGATAGTGAAGAAGAAGAAAATAATGAGTGAATAGGAAAGGAGGAAGTCATTAAGCAAGCAAACCTAGGATCTTTAGTCAGATGATATGAAATACAGCCTACATAGTCAGTTAGAGCACACTGAAGAGATAAATTATTCTGAAAATAAAAGTGAAAGTCAGATTTTGAGATAGAAAGAACAATATTTATTAAATCAGTTCCATTTCTTCGACAGGCTCGAATACGCCCCAAGGTTATAATTTCAGCCATGGCTTGAATAAAGGGTAAAACATGTTTAGATGGTAATGAGACAAATAAAGCCATTCAATACAATATACTTTTTGCTGTTCTAAAGCAGACAATACTCCTGTGGGCCGTTTACTAGTAGGAAATCTTAACAAAGATAACTGACAATCTCTATGAGGGATTCAATCCACAAACTGAATACTCAAGATGTTATTAATTTTCTCAACTGTAGCAAACACTACAGATGGAACTATAATTAAATCTCCTGGCTTTTTTCCTTTAGTCAATAACTCAAATAATGGATTAAGTAAATGCGTAGGTAAAGAAAAATATGGGCGGACCCAATTAATAGTACCCAGTAATTGTTGCAAATTTACTAAGGAAATAACTTTGGGTAACTAAGCCGGAGCAGAAAAAGATTGCAATAGTTTATGCCCTAAATACAGATAAGGAGCATGCAGCTGTATTTTTTCTGGGGCAATTTGCAACCCATAGACACATAAATCATTTTGTATTTCAGAAAGCCAATTAGGTTGTATTTTTTGCGCTCCAATTAAAATGTCATCCATACGATGATATACCAGGGTTTTGATCCCTGATGAAAGAGAGGGCAAGATGTTACAGACATGCCCCCCCTTGGATTTTTACACTCTCTTTTAAAATAACCAGGTTTTCCACAATCATAACACTTTCCTTGAGGTTTGCTGCCTGGTAATAAAGCAATTGCTAACAAATTAGTTTTATAAGAAGATGTTCCTATATCCTGACACACTTTAATCATATCTGCCAAATCAAGATCTTTTCCCAGCCCAACAATTGCTCTTCGGCATTCAGAAGTGGCGTTGTTTTTTGCCATTTGCCTCATGTTAGAGAAGGCTTGTTGACATTTGCCAGAAACAGGCACTTTTCTGAAGGCTTGATAAGCACATTCAGAAGAAGCTTGCAAAGTTGCAGCCAGTAGACAGACAGAAAGCATTTCAACAATTTCTTCTATATTCCACCCCCTTTTTCTGTTTCTTTAAATTCTGCCTAATGGGGGTGTAACTAGCTCCTTCAGAAGGAACTGGTGGTTCAATTAAAGATGGTTTTGAGGTGACAATTTTAACTTTATAATCAGGTGGAGGGCTTGTAGTTAATTGTTGCCCTTCCAAAGCATCAGAGCCATATTTTCTATTCTATTCAAGATGTAAAGTTTGCCCTATCTTTATTATAAAAGGGACAATGTTTCCCTGTCTCAACTATCAGTTTCCTTTTACTGACATTGAGACAGATTGCAGCCCATCACTTACCACGAGGGATCCCGAAGGATGAAAGGCATGCCAGAGGTCTATTCCAGACGATGATAAGGATGTTAAGGATGCTGCTCCCCATGGAGGGTGTCCCTGCTTTGGGCGCCAGATGTATTTTAGAAGGTAAATCAAATTCTTTTTTGATATCACGTGCAGGACTTTCCCATTATTTTTTAAAATAGTAATATTGGTCTTGGATATCTTGCCAAGCTCTTGCCTGCTGCTTGGAAAGATCTCCTCCCATACTCACGAGAGATTATCGTCGTGTTTCAGGCGAAATCGGGGTACAGCCTCTTCCAGGCAATGAGAACAGGAGTTCCAAGAGACGTATAGCCACAAGGGTTATCACGTCGGGGTCACGAGTTGTTGCGATCATCTGGTGGGCTCCTCATGAGGGGTCCAGATTAGAGAAGACACAGACACAGGTGTTTCTCGGGATGAGAGAGCCTCGAGCTGACTCCAGACCTCTCTTTTATTAAACAAGTGTATTGGGCGTATCAGAAGACATGATTACAGCTATACATTCTCATATTACATTCGTGATTAAAAGGAAACTATTCAGTTACTACATATTTACCCCATATATGGGCATAAATTTCATATCCTACAATCCCTACAGTAAATCACATGATTTCTAGGAAAGCAATACCTAAAGCAAAAACAAAACTTAAACAGTCTAATGATTCATGATCTCCAAATTATTTCGGTGCCAGGCTCCGCATATGTGTTCCAACCAACCAGTCTGATCTACACATACACCATGGCTACCTCATTCCCACATTCCTGGATTCCACAGCAGCCCCCATCCTCCAGTCTGGCTCATGGGGTGACTTCATTTCCCCTCCTGGAGCTGGGTCGGACTGGCAAGTCTTCTAGGAATCTGATGCCTCGGCCCAAGCCCCAAGCCAAAAGGCTTCCTCTGCAGCCTCCATGGCTCATCCCATCTCTTCAGAAAGAGCAAGCAAGGGATTGGCAATTTCTTGAGCATCCGGGGCCCTGGTGGGCCTCCCTCCAATTCCTACTTTCTCCTCCATCCTCACTGAGTCTTTGCATCACCCGGGGTTTAGGTAGATGCTGGGGCTCAGTACCCCTGACAGCCTCCTTACGGGGTGCTGTTAGGTTTTAGGCAGATTCGGGTTAATGTCAGCGTTCCAGAAAAAACCCCACTCCAAGTAAAGACGCGGAAGCAAGCATTTTCCAAAGTCCTCTTTACTAAAATAGGCAAACTGGCACATCTGGGAAAACCCGAATCTGAAAAGCCCAGGTTTTCCTTCAGTAAGTCAAAGCTCCCCAAACCATCCCCTTTTCCACCCAGTCGGTCACATGTTCCAATCAATGTCCGTTCCATTCCGATCCAGCCCCCTGACCCTCCTTCTCCAGATGCGGGATCGCCCTGACCTTGACCGACAGGAAGAATGCTATTATGTCTACTAACCCCCTCTCCTACTTTCCCATACATGAGAAGGTGGCAGCATTGGAGCTTCCAACCTAATATGGCTTCCAAAGCTGACATCATTGGTGTTTTAGCAGACTTACAGAGTTCCATGTTGTAACGTTTCAGTAATTGGCTAATTTTCTTGGCTTGCAAAATTTTGTAACCTTTACTAGTTTTAAGATAATGCTTAATTTCACCTAAATTCTTAATTTTGAACTTCTTTTGCAACATAGAAATAATTTTGGTTGCTTCTTGTAATAAGTGCTATATCGTCAGTAAATAGCAATAATAAAGAAACTAAACCAACTTTATCTTTCTTGAACAAACATGGATCAGCTATACTAGCTACAAAACCCATTGCAACTAACTCATTAACAATACATTTATTCCACTCATAACCTGACTGCTTTAAGCCATAAAGACTTTTCTTCAGTCTCTAGCAATCCGTCTTCCCATCAGTATTTAAACCTAGTGGCTTCTTCATATAGATCGTATGTTTTAATGGTGCAGGCAGATATGCAGTTTCAACATCTATATGGTTTATCCTGTATTTATTCTTAGCTGCCCATACTAATGCTGCTCGCAATGTAGTCACCCTCAAACTCAGTGCAAACACTTCATCATAGTCCTTATCTGACTGAGCAAATCCTTGAGCAACTAATCTTGCCTTATGGGTAACAGTCCCATCCACACCAGTTTTTAGTTTATAAACCCACTTGCAACCAATTGCATGCTCACCTGGTGGTAACCTAACGTTCTTATAAACATATAACTCCTTCAATGATGTCAGCTCTTTGTCCATTGCTTTCTTCCAAGCTACCTGATCCTTTTCAGGATACAGTTTAATTTCATTAAAGTTAGATGGCTCTATGTTCACCTGACATACAACACTGGCCTGATAACTATCAGGTGGACATATCTCTCGAGTTGAACGTCTAGGTAACTCAGGACTCAGTATAGGTATTTCCTCTTCTACCTCCCCTATAACCTCCTCCTCCTTTACAGTAATAGAAGGTTCTTCGACTATCTCATTATCAGGGTTATCAGCAAACACTTGAGTATCCACAATAACACTATCATTTACCTTGTAGGATTCCTGCTCAAGCTTACCCCAACCAACATGCTCCAGGAACTTAGCACTAGCACTGCAGTACACACTAGTGGTACCTGGCGCCCAAAATCTATATGACCTGTGGTTGGATTCATAACCAACAAAAAACAGCTTCTTTGTTCTATGTTGCCCCTTTCGCCTCAATTGCGAAGGAATATGAACCCATGCTGGGGCTCCAAATGTGTGCAAATAACTTAATTCTGGTCTTCTACCATGCCAACGTGTGAATGGTAATTCACCAGTTGTTGAATTGACTATGTTATTCAAGACATGGTTAGCACACATTATTGCCTCACCCCAAAGTGTCTCAGGCAAACCAGAATCAGATAACATGGTTCGAGCCATAGCCTGCAACGTTTGCCCTCTGCATTCAATATACGCATTATGTTGCAGTCTATAAGGGGCAGAACACTTGTGTTCAATGCCAGCTTTCTGTAACATAGTTACAAACCTGTTATTGGTAAACTCAGTACCATTGTCAGTTACCAGGCAAAGAACCTTGCGTTTCTTTTTCCTCTCAGCAAACTTCAGCCAGTTTGAAAAATGCTGGAATGTTTCTGCTTTGGTTTTCATAAGGTAACAGAAACCATAACGAGAAAAATGGTCTATTATGCTCAATATATAACAGGCTCCTCCTAAACTAGGTTTTTTAGGACCAATGATATCTGCAAACACTACCTCTAAAGGTTCATTGGTTGTAAACCCATTAACTCTGTTTGCAGGAGTTACCTTACTCTTTTCTTGACTGCAAGCATTACAGTTTAAATATTTTTTACAAGGTTTTAGTTTTATCCCATCAGATAATTCCACAGTTTTCTTTAATATTTTAAAGTTTACATGTCCCAAACGCCTATGAAGCAAGTGAATGCATTCATCATGTGGCTTCGTGTTATCGTAAACTGAGTTAGCATTAGCCATGATTAATGGATCATCATTCAGAACAAACAAATCATTCTCTGACTTTGCAGTAACACTTGTACCATCTTTTTCTATCAGACATTTATCTCCCCTAAATGCAGTGCACCCGGGTGGAGGAGCTCCTCCAGGATGACCAAAGAGCCAGTCCTGTGACTACTTCAGCTCTGGAATATGGGACCGGGCCATGGTGGGGCTGGAAATCTCTGCCATAGGGGGTGGCACGTGCAATGTGCAACTTTGCAGGTGGTGCAACATGCAAAAAGGAGTGCAGCCCTTGCTGGCCAGAATGAGATAATGGTACTGTTACAGAGGGGGGAGGCAAAGTGGTGGTGGCGATTGCTGGAAGGTGTGGGAGCGAAGTGCTACTTGCATTTGCATGGCATCAGCATTCCGCCTTCGCCGTGGTATATTTGCGCTAGCTGGTGGCACCAAGGCAGCCCTTGTCTCCTGCCGCTTGGGGATCAGAGTGGTAAACCGCATGCAGGAAGCTCTACAGCTTTTTGCCATTTTATCATTTCTTCCCTACATTACAGTACACTGTTCATAACTGTCCTATTTTAAATTTAATCAGCATCAACCTAGGATCTTAACTGGTGCACCATTATTAATTTTTGCGCAACATAATCAAAGCAATGCAGCAAAGAAAGCAAAGCTAACAAATCTCAGTTCCCCCACTTCATGCTAAATTTCTTTTAAGAATTTCTACTCATTCCCATTTTAAATGTATAGGCATATTCATGCCTGGGATTTATCCACCAATCCAATACAAAGAGAAGTCTTTAAAGCTCGGTGTTTCTAAATCTTTGTTTTTAAATCGCACAGGCAAAAGAAAGCAGGATGGAAGCAAATGGAGGACTTGGGAAAGTAATGGTTGGGGGAAAAAAATCAATGAGAAAAATGGAGATGTCCGGAAAGGGACGGCCAATGTAAATAATAATAATTTTTAAAAATCACAATCAAAGGGGATTTGGGCAGCTAACACTGGAAAAGCCAGCTTTGGAAAGTGCCAGCTGGGTACAAAAAGAGGAAGGGGTCTTTTTTTTTTTTTTCCAGAAAGAGCCACAGGGAAAGAAGGGGAAAGAGCCAGTTGGCTTTGTGCGGAAAAGTCAGGCAAAGATACCTCAAAGGTATCTCCAGGAGGAGGAGGAGTTTTTCTCCTCCTGGAACCACTGCTGCTCTTCTTCCTTTTCTTCCCAGCTGTAGCCACCCAACCTCTGAAGATCCAGTATTTCCACCTCATCCAAAAGGCTGGCTGGGGGCAGAAGGATGGAAGGGGTGGCAAGGGCTTTGTGGGGTCCCCCTGATGGGGGATGGCTTGAAGTAGACGAAGGGCTTGGCTTGGCATACGAGAGCCGGCGCTGGGCTCAACCTGCCAGCTCGAGGGGAGCTGCTGTGGGGGACTGATGAGGGGGCGTTTGGGGCTTGGAGCCCTTGGGGCTCGGAGCGGTAAACCGCACCCAGGAAGCACTACAGCAGAGAGAAGCAGCCAGAGTCAACCCTGGCTTTGCTGTCCATTGCAGATGCTAGATCTGCCTCCTGCAAACTCTCGTCTCTTGAGGAGCCCGGCCAAAGTTTCCTGTGCTGCTTCAGCGAGTGCTCCTTGAGAGACAAGAGTTTGCAGGGGGCCAATCTAGCGTCTGCAATGGACAGCAAAGCCAGGGTTGACTCCGGCTGCTTCTCTCTGCTAATAGGCGGCCAAGCTAACTGCCTGAAGGACCCCATCCTGTCTCTGGGAGTCAAAGCACTGAAGCATGAGCAGTGCAGGAAACCTTGGCTGGTCTTCTCGAGAGAAATACAACGATTTCTCTGCGGACCACCAAAATTTTCTCGTGGACCACCAGTGGTCCATGAACCACCAGTTGGTGACCACTGGTGTAGTAGGCTTCAGTAGGCAAGAACCAGACCAGCATAGCTGCAACAGTATTTATTGACTCAAAAAGGGAACTGAAGAACTGCAGGCAATTGCCTATTATTTATACTCTAGGTCCACAGGGCCTTAACCAATCATAGAATTAGAAAAAGTCTGCCAAAATATAAATGTTTTAAATTTCCCTCCAAAACAGTTGGGGTCATCTAAAGGTTAGTTTCATTTTAACACAACTATATACATTGATGTCTGCTAGTTTTTTCCTCGGATTAATGAGTTCTGTGTTTATATTCTCCCTTCATCCAATTTAACAATTATGGACTGAGGATGGCCTCATATTTTTTCACTTTAACCATCCCTAAGTATAGAAGAGTCTTCTCCCTTGCTCGTTTCAACGTCTTGCCCTCAGCATTGCTGGACGGACGATTTAAGAGGCTCCCGATAAGTGAGCGGTTATGACCCTGTGATAGAGCTGAGGTTGAAACTGTGGAGCATGGTGTATGTATAACGCAGGCAGGACTAAATTACTGTCTCTCCTAGAAACAGATGTCTCTGGATCCAATGCTAGTAATTTGACTTTATATTGTTTAGGGGATGGCTCCTCACACATTACTTTTCAGGTTTCTAAATTTTTTTTAAGAGCTATAACTATTAGAGGAGAACGCTGTAATCCCTCTTAGCCAAGGCTTCTGGTAGCCAACTGTTTATGATGTTACTTTCCCCACATTCTTTTGTAACTATATTTGTATTTTGGTCTGTGACCGCAAATAAAAGTTATTATATCCTCCCTTGAGGTTTGCTTAGCCCAGGGGTCAGCAACCGGCAGCTCTGGAGTCGCATGTGGCTCTTTCACCCCTCTGCTGTGGCTCCCTGTCACTCAAAATATGCGTCACAACCACCAATGTGTGACACCCACTGGCACGCGATTTATTGAGCTTTTCAACCCCCGGTAGGCCAACCATGGATAAATCCAAGAAAAGAAAAGTTTCAGAAGAAAACAGAACGTTTAATTCAACTACATATGCTAGTTTTGTGGCCGCTCAAGAAATAGCTGGGCGGAGGGCGGAGCTGATGTTGTGACAATATGACAGACGATCTTGGTGCTCCGAGATCACCGTCAATATCTCCGCCGCTGGACGGTCCAGTTTGGACCTCACTGTCCCGTAGAAATGGTAATAGTGGAGGGCACATCCTTCTGATCCAAGGGACACCGCAAAGTCCCTGGTCGATCCAGGAGAAGCCCTTTCTTCTGGCGGTGAAGAGGCAGCCATTAAGCTGCTGAAGTTGGGACATCTCTGGAATGGAAGAGAATGAGAGAAAGTGTGTCGGCTTGATGAGAGAGCTTTTAATTAGACTAATTGAAAGAACACCCTGAGGTGAAAAGATAATTAAAATTGAAGACAGAAGAAGTTAAGCGGCGGAATTGAGCCTGAGTCTAAGGTAGTTTTTCCTATTTTGCAATTTATTTTTATTTGAGGATGTTTATGGAGGATTCTATTTTTAAAAAAAATTGGACTGGAATGGATTGGATGGAAGATTTCCTTTTTATTTGCCTAAATGCTAAATTTTTAGTGCCTTTTTAGTTTAATACTATTTTGGTTCAATTTTGCTATTTTTCTCTTCTCTCCATTTTTTTATTTTGTTTTATCGTCTATGGGATATAGAGGGAAAGTGGAGGAAATAAGTAACACTGCCATCTAGTGGATTGGAACATTGTATCCTTTTTTTTATTGGCAAAAGAAAGTAGCAACTGTGTTACATTTCAAGGACTCTGAGCCTGCTCATAGATAAGATAGTGAGAAGAGCATTAAAGACTGTCTGCAGGATTGTTTACTCAGGTGCTCTTCTGGGAAACTATTATTGACAGGCGGCTGAGATTTGAAAGAAGAAGATTGCAGTGACTCTGGAAAGAGAGCTGTAAATATTTGGTGAGACCTACAAAAGAACTTTTGGATATTACACAGTTGTGGATTTTTCTTTTAGATAGAAAGTCTTTTCTTTTCTTGTTTTTGGGTATCATTTTTCTATTGCTCCACTTCTCCCCCTTTTAATTATTTTTAATCGGATTGTGTTTTCTTTTGGAAGACTTTACATTTTTTGGTATATATTTTTCTTTCTTTTTTTTCTTTCTTTTCTCCCCCTTTTGATGGGAGATTATTAATGTGTCCAATATCCCTTCGTTTAATTGGAATAAGGCATACAAGAGCCTGAAGAAATTTATTTTTATTTTATTTTTATTTTTATTTTTATTTTCTTTCTTCCTTTCTTTGATTGGAGATTGTTAATTTGGTTTATATCCTTTTATTCAATTGGATTAGGGCATACAAGAGCCTGAAGATTTTTCTTTCTTTGGATTTTCCTTTTTCTTATTGTTACTTGGGATAATATCTGTCCTCCATAAAAATGGATTAAGGTATAGAAGAACCTGAAGATTTTTTGATTGTTTGAATATTTTGTAACCATTTCATAGAAATTAGTAAAAAGGCAACAGCTATTAGTTCCTCTACATCGACTCCCTCTTCTTCACCATTGGGAGGACAACAGTCAATACAGACGATGTTGCAACAGGAAAAGGAGAGGGAACGTGAGAAGGAAAAGGATGTGACAATGCAGATGATTTTGCAAGGAATACAAAACATACCATCAAAAATAGTGATTATTGAACAGAGAGCAGAAAAGATTGAACAAAGAACAGAAAAAATTGAACAAAGAACAGGAAAAACAGATGAAAAAGTGGAGAATATACAACAAATGATGAAGAAATATGAGGACAGACTTCAAAAAATTGAAGAAAAGGAAGAACAAAGAGACACAAAAATTAGAGATATGGACAGTAGATTGGATGAGGTTGAACGTGATAAGAGTGGAATAGGATGGGAGATGGACGAATCAGAATTCTACTTAAAAATTCAAAATATAGAAGAAGAAAATTGAGAAAACTTGGCAGAAAAAATGATAGAAATTCTAGCAGAAGCATTAGAAATTACTAAAGAAAAGATGATGGATGGCATAGATGAGCTATTTCAAGTATATACAAGATATGCAATGAGAAATAAGCTACCAAGAGAAGTTCATATAAGATTCACCAAGAAATCAATTAAAACACAAATATTGCAGATTACAAAAGAGAAAACATTGAAATACAAGGGCAAGGAAATTGTGGTTCTGAAGCAAATACCGAGAAGAGTGAGGGAGACGAGAAGAGAATATCAATTCCTGACGAAAATATTGCTCCAGAAAGGTGTGAACTATAGATGGCTGATACCAGAAGGCCTGGTGTTTACATGGCAATTGCAAAGATTTAAAATAGACTCAATTGATAAAGCCAAAGCATTTTATGCTGAATATCTTAGAGACAAAGAAGTGGAGTCAAGAAGGGAAGAGTCACTGATCGAACTACAAGAGGAATGCCTAGCAACGATTGAAAAGGAAGAAGGTGCAGTAGGGGGCATCATAGAATATAAAGAACAATGTGAACCAAGATCTACTAGAGCAATAAACCCTTCATATAAAATATGAATATGGAAGAGAAAAAATTGATTACAATGAACATAAATGGACTTAATTTACCAATTAAAAGAAGAAAGGTATTTCATAAATTAGAGAAATTAAAGTTGGATATAATTTGCTTACAAGAAGTGCATATTAAAAAACAACATGAACAAATGTTGGTACAGCCAAAATTAGGGAAATTATTTGCTTCATTGCCGCAATGTAAGAAAAGAGGAGTCGTTTTATATATTAGAGACACAATACCAGCGGAGAAAATTTATACAGATGAAGAGGGAAGAATTCTGATGGTGGAAATAACAGATAATAATATGAAAATACTTTTAATAGCAATATATGCTCCAAATGACAATCAAGAAGATTTTTATAGAAAATTACATATGAAATTAATTGAATCGGACTATCATAATATTTGCATGATGGGAGACTTCAATGGCATAGTAGATGAGAAAATGGACTATAATTGTCAGCCTCCGCCTTTACTGCTTTGGCTGCCATAGTAACGGGAGGGGGGAGAACTAGGTAGCATGGGGGAGGAAGTGTGCTGGAGGAATCGAAAGCAATACTTAAGCCACCGGACTGTATCTTTAAAGCTGCTATCGGGTCAACGTTCGTGGCATTCCTGATTGATGACGCTGCCAGACGTGTGCTTCCACCTGACCCCTGGGAGACCTTTGGATTGGATGATTTACGGTGGACAGTGGGAGGGGATGCTTTCTATATGCAATTTTCGCGCTTTTTGCCTCAGATTCTGCTTTTCCTTGGTTGCGATCACTTCATTTTCTAGTAAAAGTACCTTTCTCTATAAACAATGGAGTTTGGGCCATTCTTTCCTGGACTTTGAAGGAAGCACATCTGACAATAATACACAGAAGGTAATAAAGCAAAGTAGAAAAATTCTGCCGAAATCTTTCTTTAAGATGATAGAGGAAACAAATTTAAAAGATGCATGGAGAGAAAGGAATGCAAAAAATAGACAATATACTTTTTATTCTAACAGACATTCATCATGGTCTAGAATAGATATGATATGGATGACAATGGAATTTATTTCTAATATAGAAGAAATTGACATAGAAGCAAATACCTGGGCAGACCATAATCCAATGACAATGAGATGGAAAGGACAAAGGAGAAGGTCTAGATGGACTTTAAATAATACAGTATTAAAAGAAAAGGACTTTGTACAGAAAATGTAGAAAGAATTGGCTTTCTTTTTCAAAGAAAATAGAAAAGAGGACACATCAATGCAAAATCTTTGGGACACTATGAAAGCTTATGCTAGAGGTCTGATAATTGACTATACAAGGAAAAGAAATATTAAGAAAAGGCAAGCTTATAAAACATTAGAGGATGATTATAAGAAATTTGAAAAAGAACTACAGAATGTCCCACAAAAAAAGGACATTAAAATGAAAATGGACATAACTAAACATAAAATGGGATTAATGGAAAAAGAAGACTTAGCACAAAAAATTAGAAGTGCTAAACAGAATTATTTTGAAGATTTCTAATAAACCAGGTAGATGGCTAGCATACAAACTGAAAAAAGAGAGCGAATCAAGGAAAATAATACAGTTAGTGGATGACCAAGGACAAATTAGATTTGGGAACGAAGAGAAGAAATACAAGATTATTATAAAAAGTTATATGAAAAAGAGAATATAGAGGAGGAAAGTGTTAAACAATACTTACACAAGGTGAATTTACCCCAGATCTCTAAAGATACTGAAAAGATGCTAGAAGGAAACATAACGATGATGGAATTAACTGAAGCATTTAAAAAACAAAAAAATGGGAAGGCACCAGGCCCGGACGGACTTCCAGTGGAATACTATAAGACTTTACAGGAATCATTGAGTCTTCCATTGTTAGAAGTTATGAACGAAGTAATGTCAAAGATGGAAACACCGAAATCATGGTCAGAAGCATATATCACACTTGTTCCAAAGGAGGATACTGACCCACAACAAGTCAAGAATTATAGGCCTATATCCCTGCTAAATTCAGACTATAAAATCTTTGCCTCAATACTGGAAGAAAGACTTAAAAGATATTTAAATAATTTTATACATTCTGATCAAAATGGGTTTCTGCCAAAAAGACAGATTAGAGATAATTTGAGAATAATTCTCGACACTTTGGAATACTATGAGGCACATCCAGAGAAGCAAATGGCTTTGATATTTCTAGATGCACAGAAAGCCTTTGACAATGTGAATTGGTGATTTATGCTATTACAGCTGAAACAGATGGGCTTTGGCAGAAAATGTATTCAAGCCATAGAAGCCATATACTATAAACAAACAACAAAAGTAATGATAAATGGAGAATTGACAGAGTCTATTGAAATACAAAAAGGAACGAGACAAGGTTGTCCACTGTCACCTCTGTTGTCCATGTTAACACTAGAAGTATTAAATAGAAATATTAGAGATGAAAAAGATATAAAAGGAATGAGAATTCAAAAAGAAGAATATAAACTGCAAGCATTTGCAGATGACCTGGTGTTTATTCTTGAAGGTCCACTTAAATCAATAAACATATTGATAGATAAAATAGGAGAATTTGGAAAGGTAGCAGGTTTGAAAATAAATAAAGATAAAACGAAGATTTTGACAAAAAATATGTTAAAAAAACAAAAAGAAGAATTGGTGGAAGTATTGAAGATGCAGGTCACAAACAAGGTTAAGTATTTGGGGATATATTTGACAGCAAGATGCAGCACACTCAAGGAGAATAATTATAATAAACTCAAACAACAGATAGTGACAGATTTGGCTAAATGGGAGAATTTGCAATTATCTTTTTTTAAAAAACAAACTTTATTAAGATAGATAAAAAAGATAAAATATCACATTAACTACATACATTATAAAATATGAAATAAAGAAAAGTAAAAGAACAGTAAAAAAGAGAAAGAAAAAAGAAAAAAGAGAAAAAGAAAAGAGAAAAAAGAAAAGAAAAAAAAAGAAGGTACACATAGTATAACCATGCAAACTACAATATATATATACATATACATATACGTTATTGACGGTGTCTATTTGTTAATTTTGTTATCTTACAAACTTTCACATTTATTCTTCTTTTTTTTATTTATTTATCCATTCATGCCATTTGTTCCATACCGTATAATATTTCGAGTCTACCTTATTCTTTAATTCCAGTGTTAACCTGTCAATTTCAACGCAATTGTAGATTTTTTGAATTACTAATTGTTCTGTTGGAATTTGGTCCGTTTTCCAAAGCTGAGCAAATGCCAGTCTGGCTGCCGTAATTATATGCAATATTAAATATTTTATTTCTTTCCTAATATTTTCTCTAATCATACCCAATAAGAAAATTTCTGGCTTAAATTCTATTTCTTCTGCCGTTATTTCCATTAACCAAGTTTTTATTTTTCCCCAATATTTTTTTTGTTTTTGGGCAAAGCCACCAGACGTGGAAGAAAGTCCCCTGTACCTGTTTACATTTCCAGCAAATTGGACTAAGGTTGGGATACATCTTCACCAATCTTGAAGGGGCCAAATACCACCTGTACCACATTTTGTACTGATTCTCTTTATAAACTACAGACCTTGTCATAATCTGATTGGTTTCCCACACCCTTTTCCAATTTCCAACTGTATATTATTTCCAATGTTTCTTGCCCAGGCTATCATTTGTCCTTTTACTATATCCTCTGCCAAATCAAATTCTAATAGATATTTATAAATTTTTGAAATTAATGTTTCTTCTTTAGCTTCAAATAATTTGTCTAATCGGTTGGGGTTTAATTCAATTCCTCCTTCCTCTTGATCTTTTTTATATCTTGTTTGTATTTGCAAATAGGGCCACCAGTCCATCTCTATACCTTGATCTCTAAGCTCTTGTCACGTTTTTAATATTCTCCGGGAGTCTAATAGTTCCTTATATCTTATTATCTTCTGTACTGTCAATGTGTTGGGGTGCATTGTTGCCTCCATTATGGATATCCAACTGGGAACTTTCATGTAGTGTTTATTTTTAATTACTTGCCAAGTGCCAATTAATGAATCTCTTATTATATGATTTTTAAAATGTTTATATGTTTTGTTCCCAGTGTTCCATATGAAGGCGTGCCACCCCTTCAATAAATCATGTCCTTCTAATTTTAATAATCTTTGGTTTTCCAAACTAACCCATTCTCTGATCCATGTCAGACTCGTCGCTTTGTAATATTTTTCCCATGCTGGTAATCCGAATCCTCCTCTGGTTCTGTCATCCTGTAAAATACTTAATTTTATCCTTGGCTTTTTCCCCTCCCATATAAATTTTGAAGTTATTTTATTCAAATTAGTAAAAAAATTCTTCTCCAATTTTACCGGAATGGTTTGAAATAAATAGAGGAGTCTCGGCAGTATGTTCATTTTTATCGCTGCAATTCTTCCTAAAAGTGATAATTTTAATTTCCCCCATTTTTCTAGATCTTTTTTAATTTGTTGTACTAAGGTTCCATAGTTGTTGTCCTTTATGTCTACATTTCTAGCTGTCAAATTAATACCTAAATATTTCACCTTTTTTACTGCCTGTAGTCCTGATTGATTTTCTAATTCTTCTGTTTGTTTTCCTGTTAAGTTTTTGATTAACATTTTGGTCTTGTCTTTGTTGATTTTTAAACCTTCTACTTTACCGAATTTCTCTATCTCATTTATTAGTATTGATTCTGTTTCTAATGGGTCCTCTACAAAGAATACAAGGTCGTCCGCAAATGCTTGGACCTAGTATTCTTCTCTTTTTACCTTTAGTCCTTTTATGTGTTTATTCGATCTAATTCTTATAAGTAAATTTTCCAGTGTTAAGATGAAAAGTAATGGTGAGAATTTGTAATTATCATTGATAGGGAGGATATCAACTATTAAGATGAATATATTGCCTAGAATTCTATATTTGTTCCAGACAATCCCAGTTAGGTTGGGAAAAGATTATTTTGAAGATTTGAATAAAATAGTGTTAAAATATATTTGGCAGGGTAAAAAGGCGAAGATAAAATTAAAATTGCTGCAAGATGCTAGAATAAGAGGAGGTTTTGGTTTGCCTGGGAACTATACTACCAAGCAACAAATTTGATGTGGATTAAAGAATGGATAATGTTAAGAAATACTAGATTGTTGACTTTAGAAGGACATGACTTGTTGTTGGGCTGGCACGCTTTTTTATGGTACAAGGGCACAAAAACACAGGGGTACTTTAGAAGACATTTTATACGAAAGTCTTTGCTATTAAATTGGGAGAAGATTAAAAGACAACATTATTTAAAAATTCCAGTCTGGTTATCTACTTTTTTTTTTGTTAGATATAGTGTTATAGTGTTATATTAGATATAGTGAATTATTGAATGAAAAGGGTGAACTTAAAACGAAGCAAGAATTAGAAGAACAGGATATAAAGATAGATTGGTTTTCGTATATGCAAATACATTCTAGATATGATAAAGACAGTGGTGGGATTCTGCTGGTTCTAGGCGGTTCGGCCGAACCGTTTGTTAAATTGCTGGCTCGCCCCGCCCCTTGCCCCGCCCCTCCGCACTACTATTTATTGCCAATAAATGGGGCGAGCGAGCCAGCAATTTAACAAACGGTTCGGTGTTTTTTTGTAATGTATTGGCCCCGCAGCACACCGAACCGTTTTTTAAATTGCTGGCTCGCCTGCCCCTCACCCCTCCCCACCACTATTTATTGGCCAGACAGCACACCAAACCGTTTGTTAAATTGCCTCCCTTGCTGTGTTGCAAAGCTTGCCTTTGTGGCACACCGAGGCATAGCTTCTTTTCGTCTTTGGCTCCTCTCAACCACGTGGCCCAGCCTGCTTTCCTACCTTTGCCCGCGGCGGCCTCTCACTTTGTTCCCGAACGCCCACCTCGGACTGCCCCGACCGCTCCAGCAGCAGAACAGGCAAGTACAGCCGAGTGCTGCCCTCAGGGAAGCGGGGCTGGGAAAGGTGGTCGACCTGCGGCCGCCAGCCTACCCTTTTTAAAAATGTAGAAGCAGAATCTTGGTGAACTGGACAGGATAATAAAATTATATTTTGGCTTTTTTTTGATTCGTGATCTCCATGGTGGGGGTAACCAGCGAGGCGCTTGGGTGGAGGTAGCCCCACCCAAGCCTCGTTGGCCATGCCAGCTTCCTCCACCCAAGCGCCTCGCCGGCTACCCCCACCCAAACGCCTCGCTGGTTACCTCCAACCAAGCTCCTCGCCGGCTACGTCCATCCAAGCGCCTCGCCGGCTACCTCCAACCAAGCGCCTCACCGGCTTCCTCCAACCAAGCGCCTCGCCGGCTTCCTCCAACCAAGCACCTCGCCGGCTACCCCCACCCAAGTGCCTCACCGTTTACCTCCACCCAAGCGCTTCGCCGGCTACGTCCACCCAAGCGCCTCGCTGGCTACGTCCACCCAAGCGCCTCGCCGGCTACCCCCACCCAAGCGCCTCGCTGTTTATCTCCAACCAAGTTCCTCACCGGCTTCCTCCACCCAAGTTCCTCGCCGGCTACCCCCACCCAAGCGCCTCGCCGTTTACCTCCAACCAAGCGCCTCGCCGGCTATGTCCACCCAAGCCGGCGAGGCGCTTGAGTGGGGGTAGCCAGTGAGACACTTGGGTGGAGGAAGCCGGTGAGGCGCTTGGGTGGACGGTGGGGGTAGCCGGCAAGGCACTTGGGTGGAGGAAGCCGGCGAGGCGCTTGGGTGGACGGTGGTGGTAGCCGGCGAGGCGCTTGGGTGGAGGAAGCCGGCGAGGCACTTGGGTGGACAGTGCGGGTAGCCGGCGAGGCGCTTGGGTGGAGGAAGCCGGCGAGGCACTTGGGTGGACAGTGGGGGTAGCCGGCGAGGCGCTTGGGTGGAGGAAGCCTGCAAGGCGCTTGGTTGGAGGCTTCCTCCACCCAAGCGCCTCGCCGGCTTCCTCCACCCAAGCACCTCGCCGGTTACCTCCAACCAAGCGCCTCGCCAGCTTCCTCCACCGAAGCGCCTCGCCGGCTTCCTCCACCCAAGCGCCTCACCGGCTACCTCCACCCAAGCCTCGTTGGCCACACGGCCGCCGGCTACCCTACCCCATCCAGTCGTGGAGGGGCCGATTGAACGCTTCTCTTGGGTCTTCTCAGCAAATTCTAATGCCGCCGAGATCAGCTCCCGAAAAAACTTACTGGCCGGTCCTGATTAGATGGCACGTGACGTTGAGGCCAAGCTCCGGGTGTGGGTCAAAGTGAAGTCGTGCAGGTGCGTCTCTTGCTGTGGTCGTGGGGAGGTTGCTCCCCTGTCACGGGTGGTACCAGTGCCAAGCACCAAACTCCCGGACGCCCTCGGGAAAGGAAGGGTCGTCAGCAGAAGCAGAGACTCGGCAAGGCGGAAGGGGCGGTGGTGGCAACTTGTTGCACGCTCTTAACACTGTTATGGTAATGTTGGCATTATATAGTTGTATATTGAGAACTGGTCATAGCTAGATTGAAGAAAAAAAGACATAACACTATTCCCTGTTTTGTCAGACACTGTGAACTAAAAGGCGTTTTCTACCTGTTGCCCATTTTGTCACCTAAAATATTGCCAGATACGTTCTAAAGAAGCTATTTGTAAGCTCCAGAGTTTTCTGTAAAAGCAAGGTTACCATGTTACCTATTTTTCTGAACAAATATTTTTCAAGGATAAACTTGGTAGGAATACATTCCACAGACAATATGCTTTTAAAAGCAAGACTGAGCTTGCGATGAATGTGTAGTTGATTTCCATTGCTTTAAATTATTCTAATTTTAGAGTATGTGGCAGTATTCTAAAAAATGGTGGATCTACCCTTTTTTTTCCTGCAGTTTATTTAAACCAAATCTACTGTCATCATAAGAGCTGCACTGTAGAACAGCTTCAATGCATTCCAGAACCTCTGGTTGCAGAGCTGTTCCATTGGAACAGCTGAATAGGGCAGATATACTGTATGGATTAAGTTAAAAGGCGGGATGAGTTTTTTGTTACTCTGAAAAGGGGCTACCAGATGACTCCTGAGTTTTGTCTACTGTTAAAAAGGACATTTTGAACAATAAGGGGACACTATTTACAAATTGTTTTTAACTTTACTCACATGAGAACTTGAAGCATTTTGCAAATCCTCACAGATACTCTATAGAGATGGTGCTTCAGGCACAAACAACACAAGAGCTTATTTTCTTTCAATACAGAATACATCATAAAAGTAAGCAAGGAAAGGTGAATATACAGGCAATCCTTGACTTACAACCAGCATTGGGACCATAATGTCTATGACTAAGCATTGTGGTTGTTAAGTTTGTTGCACTTGATTGTATGACTTTTTTTGCAGAAGTTGTTAAATAAATCACCATGGTCATTAAGCAAATCTGGCTTCTCCTATTGACTTTGCTTGCCACAGGTCTCCTGGGAAGGTTGTAAGTGGCAATCACATTACATGGGGACACTGTAAGGACAATTCATTCACATTCTTCAATGCCACCATAACTTTAAATGGTCATTAAATGAATGGTCATAAGTTGAGTACTTGAATAAGGTGCATAAGAAAACTGCATGGGTTGTTTATCACTTTTAAGCACCGGAATCATTTGAAACAAAAAAAGAAATCTAGGCAAAACGTTCATCTTAACTGCTGCTATCCTTCCAAGTAGCGACAGCTGCAGTTTTTTCCAGGTCTCCATATCCTTTTGTACCTCTCGCCACAACACCTCGTAATTATTTTGAAATAATTTTGAATTTGAATCTGCAACTTGAACTCCTAAATATTTAACCTTTGATACTATTTCAAAGCCTGCCTTGCTTTCAAGTTCCTGCTTTCGAACTTGTGTCATATTTTTAACTATCATCTTCGTTTTTTTCTGATTCAGTCTAAATCCTGATACCATACCATATTCTTCTATAATGTCTTTCATCTGGATTATTGATTCCATCGGCTGTGTTAGGGTAACAACCAGATCATCTGCAAATGCCCTAGTCCTATAATCTTCTTGCCTAATAACTATTCCACGTAAAGAATTTGAGTCCCGTATTGTATTCAACAAGACTTCTAGTGTTAAGGGACTTCTGGTTTCCTCGTCTTCGGCGGCGGCGGTGCCTTTTGAAGCTCCGCCAGCCCCGCCGCTTGTAGAGCCGCTTCGCGACTAAGAAGCGGCTCGAAAACTTCAAAAATCTCTAGGATTTTTGAAGAGAGATCGCAGGGCACAGGTTGAGCCCCTGCAACCCCCCCAGGGAATAGTTTCTGGGGAGGGAACAGGAGCGGTTCCCATTCAACCTGCTGGAACTCCGGGCGGCGTGGGACAAGTCTGCTTCTGCAGAACAAGCCGGCTACAGGAAACTTCAAATTGAAAGAAAAGGAACCAGCCTTAATAAGCAGCATACTGTCACTTGAAC
Organism: Pituophis catenifer annectens; assembly: GCF_029215685.1. Taxonomy (NCBI): domain Eukaryota; kingdom Metazoa; phylum Chordata; class Lepidosauria; order Squamata; family Colubridae; genus Pituophis; species Pituophis catenifer. Next base: position 22,313,816 of record NW_027256885.1, read on the forward strand.
CCTGAAACTCGGAATCGCAAGTATTAGAGTTTTTTGGCTTTTTAAATTGAACGAAAAAATGCGGATGAGTGAAAGTGAACTGTAAAAACATGGCGCTTAGCCTTAGAGTTAATGAGCTGGCGAGTGTGGATTGCTGAACTCATCTTGCTTTGTTACAAAGTTTCTAAACTGCTACGAAGTTGCTTCGCTTGCAACAAGAGAAATAAGAGAGAAATTTCTCCTTTTTCAATACTGGACTTTGCTTTACTTTGGTTCTTATTTGATTAAATCTGGGGGACTTTTTCAGAAGTCTTTGTGGAGGTGGGAGAGGAAGAAGAACTTCCCTTTTTAGTAAAACCAGCCTACGTGGCAGGATGGCCTCAAAGAAGCAGGAAGCGAAGGCAACAGGAGGTGGATCTCCCACACATAAAGCACAGCCTCCCCCAGCACAACAGATACAGACTCAGAAAAAAGATTTTGATGTGGGAGATTTAAAAGAATTTATTTCTAAAATTTTGGATGATAAATTTCAAAAATCTCAACAGGAGATAGATGATAAACTTCAAAAATCACATCAGGAATTTATGCAGGAAATTAATGAAGTTAAAGATATGGTGAAACAGAATCAAAACAAGGTGACCAAAAAAATATCAGAAGTGGCGTCTGGCCTGGCAGAATTTATTATGAAAGTTGATTCTAAAGTTGAAGAACTTAAATCAGAAGTTAATGTTAAGATGAAAGACAATGTTTATAAAATTGCTGATGTGGACAATAAAATGCAAAGAGTTGAAAATGAGATTGTGATGGTACAATTCAGGGCAATGGAGTTTGCCATACGGCTTCGAGGAATTCGAGAAGAGGAAAGACAGGATTTGAGACAGGTTTGTTCTGAGGCCCTGGCCAAGATTCTACAAGTTAATCCTGATGTGGTTTTTCACAAAATAGATAAAATATACAGAGTGAATTCTTGGGTGGCCAGACAAAGACAATTGCCCAGAGATGTGGTCATATATTTTACAGATAGAGAAATAAGAAATGACATCCTGCAAAAATCCTTTTATACTTCTGTGCAAGTGGGGGGCTCACGAATTGGAATTTATAAAGAATTACCTCCTAAAATGCTGAAAACCAGAAAAGAATTTGGCTTTCTTGTTAAGGAATTGCAAAATCTACAGATACCATTTCGGTGGGACGCCCCAGTTGGTATAATTTTTAGATACAAGGGAGAAAGATATCGTTTGAATACCGTGGAGAAGGCAGAGCACTTTTACACTACTATTCTTAAGGAAAGAACACCATCCCCACGTACATCTACAGTTTTGGAGATTAAGGAGAGTGATGAGAAGCAACCTCAACGAGAACTGCAAGAACAGTCTAAGCAGGAACTAGAGGAAATGCAAGGTGCAGAAGGAGGTTTTCTGGATGAGCCTTTGCTGGAATCTTCTCCAATCTTGGACCTGGTTCGGATGATCGAAGTTAAGGATCAACGTATAACTCGAGCTCAATCTAAGTTACTTAAACAAAAGCAACAACAACAACAGGAAAGACAAGACAAGAACGCAGTTAAGAGTACTGCACAAGAGACTGGAGCCATGGGGGGAGCAAGATCGAAGCTTTCGGATGACATTCGATTATTCTGCTCTTTGCTCCAGAAAGATGAAGATGACGTTTAAGTGTTTATCTTGGAATGTGAATGGGTTGAATTCAGCACAGAAAAGGAAGAAATTATTTACATATTTGAAACAATTTAATAATGATATAATTTGTTTACAAGAAACGCATATTACAACTCAAGATCAAAAATATTTGATAAACTCTAAACTAGGAACACATTTTATATCTTCAACTTCGCAAAAAAAGAATGGTGTGGTTATTTATGTAAATAAAAAGCTAACAGCTAAAGTTATAGAAGCAGATGAAGATGGTAGGTTTGTAGCAACTGAATTGCTTACAGCAAATGGCCAAATTCTTCTAATTGGAATTTATGCTCCCAATCAACAACAGGACTATTTCTACAAGATGTTACATACTAAAATACTGCAATGGGACTACAGATCTATTTTAATTATGGGAGACTGGAATGGAGTAATTGATTCTAAATTAGATAAAAAGAGTTTGGCAAAGTCTAGGATCAGATTACCACAGACCTTTTTTGACATGAAAGAAGATATGGAACTAAAAGATGTTTGGAGAATACATAATCCAAAAGAATTGGACTACACTTTTTTTTCTGACAGACACAGATCCTTCTCTAGGATTGACTTCATTTTGTTATCAGATGATTTACTTGCCAAGACAAAAAGAACAAAGATTTTTCCAAGAACTTTGACTGACCATAGCCCAGTATGGATAGAAATTGAGATGGATAAGGTTGAGAGACGTTCTTGGAGATTAAATGAGAACTTGTTTAGATATGAAAAAAATACAACAGAACTTAAAAAGCATTTGAAAGAATTTTTTGAAATAAATTTGAATAAAGGTACCCCAATTGAAATTGTGTGGGACGCAAGTAAAGCTTATATGAGAGGGGTACTTATCTACATGAACTCTAAACATAGACTGTTTCGACAAAAGAAAAGATCTGAATTGGAAATAGAAATAAAGAATAAAGAACAGTTACTTATTAAAAATCCAACAGATGAAAGAATATGTGGTGCTATAAAACTTTTGAAAGACCAATTTCAAATGCTTATGGCGGAACAAGTTGCAACAAACTTACAATATGCGAAGCACAATACATTTTGTAACGCTAATAAACCGGGCAGATGGTTGGCTTACACATTGAGGAAAAAACAAAGTATACGGACTATTGATAGTATTGATATTGGAGGGAAAGAAATTTTTCAACAAAAATTAATTAAAGAAGCTTTTGTGGACTATTATACCAAACTATATGCCAAAGAGGAGGTGCAGAATGGACTTATAGAAAAATATCTAAACGATAAAAGAGTTACAAAAATTACTGATCAACAAAAGGAAAGAATGAATTATCCTATAACAGAGGAGGAGATAATAGTAGCAATTAAACAGCTAAAAACAGCCAAAGCTCCTGGTACGGATGGTTTGACCGCAGTGTATTACAAAACTTTGCAAGCTGAAATGGTGGAACAACTTAGAGATTTATTTTGCAATATTCAACAAGGGGGTAAAATACCCCCATCATGGACAACAGCTTACATATCTTTGATACCAAAAGAACAAGTCGGTCCTAAAAAACCAGAGAACTACAGACCAATATCTCTTTTGAATACAGATTATAAAATCTATGCGAAAGTATTAGCCAACAGGTTGATGCCAGTAATCCAAAAGGTGATTCATGATGATCAAGCGGGATTTATCGAGGGCAGACACATGAAGGATAATGTAAGGCAAGTAATAGATTTATTGGAATATCTTGAGAAGAATAAACAGATTCCTGCAGTGCTGGTCTTTTTGGATGCAGAGAAGGCCTTTGATAGAGTGGATTGGAATTTTCTACTAAAGACTTTAAAAAAGATGGATTTTGGGGATCAATTTATACAGGCGATTTCAGCAATTTACCAAGAGCAAAAGGCACAGATCATTATTAATGGAAGTTTGACAACAGAGTTTAAAATTGAAAAAGGAACAAGACAGGGATGTCCGTTGTCCCCACTTTTATTTATTCTAACACTAGAAGTCTTGCTAAATACAATACGGGACTCTAATATCTTGAAAGGTATAATGATTAGGCAAGAGGATTACAGAATAAAGGCATTTGCAGATGATCTGGTTGTTACCCTATCACAACCAATGGAATCAATAATCCTGATGAAGGACATTATACAAGACTATGGTAAAGTTTCAGGTTTTAGACTGAACGCAAAAAAGACTAAAATGATAGCTAAAAACATGACACAAGATCGTAAACATGAGCTTGAAAGGAGGGCAGGTTTTGAGACTGTACCTAAGGTAAAATATCTAGGAGTTCAGGTTGCAGAATCAAACATGAAATTGTTTCAAAATAACTATGAGGTGTTGTGGCGAGAGGTGCAGAAAGACATGGAGACTTGGAAAAAACTGCAGCTGTCTCTATTTGGAAGAATAGCAGCAGTTAAGATGAACATTTTGCCAAGATTTCTTTTTTTGTTTCAAATGATTCCGGTGCTTAAAAGTGATAAACAATTGAAAGTCTGGCAAACTGGACTCAATAAGTTTGTCTGGAACGAGAAAAAGCCGAGAGTGAAATTGAAAATTATGCAAGATGTTCCAGAAAGAGGAGGTCTTAAACTTCCAAACCTACAGTTATATTATGATGCAGCAGCTTTAATTTTAACAAGTGATTGGTTTGGAAGTAAAAAGGCTGGAATATTGAATGCAGAAAGTTTTGATCTTGAATTTGGATGGCATGCTTACTTGTTTTATGATGACAACGTTGATAAAGTATTTAAAAGTCATATACTTAGAGACTCTTTGATGAGAGTTTGGAAGAAGCACCGACTCAAATGGGATTATAAAATACCGCTATGGCTGGATCTTGGTCATACTTTGTGGAATACAAATATAATGTCACTCGGGGGGGGGTTTATACAAAGAGGTTCTTTTTACAGATGCGGGCAGATGGCAGCTGAAGACATTGCAGACACTGTTGGACGAAGGGATTAATTTAATTTGGTTACAATATAATCAATTACAATTGAGATGGAAAGAGGACCAAAAAACTGGTATTATGTTGCACGAGGAAGAATTGGTTAGACATATAAAAGAGAAAGGTCCAATGCATATCAAAAGGCTTTATAATGTTTTGCTAGAAAGGGATTCAGAAACTGAATTAGTTAAAGATTGTATGATTAAGTGGGCACAAAATTTTGAAAACCAGTGATGTTGGAAACATGGGAAAAAAATTGGGTTCAGAATGTTAAATTTACACAGTCGCAGAACCTGAGGGAAAATTTCTATAAAATGTTTTATAGATGGCATTTAGATCCCAAAAAGTTGTCATGTATGTACCCTAATGTTCAGCCAAAATGTTGGAGATGTGAATGTTTGGATGCTACGTATTATCATGTTTGGTGGACCTGTAGGAAAGTTAAGGCTTTTTGGATAAAAATTTGGTGGGTCATGCAGAATGTTTTGAAGAAAAAAATTCAATTCTCTCCACAATTGTTTTTATTGGGTATAGTTAAGGGTTTTACGGGTGAAACAAAATTGATATTGTATATGATAACAGCAGCAAGATTGTTGATAGGTAAATATTGGAAAAATGAAGCTTTGCCCACTATTGAGGAATGGACTTTGAAGATGGCCAGTTTTGCAGAGATGGCGAAGATTTCAGCATACTTAAAAGATTGTTCACAAGAGACTTATGAATGGGAGTGGAAAAAGTGGATAGATTATGTGCAGAATAAATATCAAACTAGGAAATATCAGATAGCTTTTAGCTGAATGTATTATGTAGGGATAGATTAACTGAGTTCTATGAAGATATAAATAGTACACAGGGGGTGGAGGGGTTTAAGTTCCAAAAAATGTAATTTTGATTTGGATTTTATTCTGAGGAAGTCATGGGGGAAGGGGAGGGTTAGGGAGGGTTTGTTCAAGATGTTCAAGAACAAATCGGAAAAGTGTTGGAAATGTCATCAGATACCAGGCTCATATTACCATATGTGGTGGACATGTGTAGAAGCTAAAAGATACTGGACTAAAATCCACACATGGCTGGAAAAAATGACAAGAAAACACATAGACTTTAAACCAGAGATTTATTTATTAGGGATTGTGCCAGAAATATACAATAGAGAATTGAAATATTTGATTGTGAATGTATTAACAGCGGCTAGAATTGTGTTTGCTAAAAATTGGAAAAATGAGAAAATACCAACACAAGATGAAGTTATTAAGAAAATCATGGAATGTGCTGAAATGAGTAAATTGACATTTGAAATTAGAGAACAAGAAGATAAACAATATTATAAGATATGGGATTTATTTTATCAATGGCTAGATAATAAAACATGGAAATGAAATATGAAATATAAAATGAATGTTATAATATAATATTTGAAAATAATTTTTATGAAATGATAAAGCCATAGTTAAATCAGATAATTTGTTAATTATGAATATGGGGAGGAAGCACAAAAGATTTGTAACCGACCGACACACTGTTTGCAATTGTAATGGATGATGGATTTATGTTTTATGTTTTGTTTAAAAATAAAAATAAAAATTTCAAAAAAAAGAAAAAGAAAAAAAAAGAAATAGCCAGGCACGGGAAGGGTTTTGTGCCTTCTTTTCTGTGGGAAACTGGTCCAAATGGCTCTTTGAGTGTTTAAGGTTGCAGACCCCTGGCTTAGCCTCTTGGCTCAGGACACGTCTGGCAGATTTACTACTTTTGGATCCTGTGTTTTTATGGTTCTTATCTGCAGAGTCATGACCATTTGTCACTTTCTTAGTGATGAGGTCATGGACTAACTTCAGTGATGGGTTGCTACCGGTTTGCCCCAGATCGAACGAACCAGTAGTGGCGGTGGCAGGAGGCTCCACCCACCTGCCCAGATTTTTCTGCGCATGCGCAGAAGCATTGCACATGAGCGCGCAAGCACCCACGAGCAAACCGGTAGCGACGGGTTTTGAAACCCGCCCCAGACTAACTTGTCAAAGACTCTGACAGTTTGGATGTGATGAGTCTGCCGTAGGAATTCACTCATTCATATGAGTCTGGGGGGAAGAGATGGTTCAGAAAAACTCAGAAAAATGCATTTAGTATTTCTTGAACTGGGTAGGTAGTGAAAATCTTTCAAATCAATTGTTCCACTATGGCAATTTAGGAGCTGAGATGGAGGGGGTGTCACCATAAGCTTGTGGTTGTTCCATTTATGGGCATTCTGATGGATTTCTAAGAAGTTTTTTTTTTTTTTTTTGTCTAGCACACGGGGGTGCTTGGCTAAATTAGCTACTTCCGGATGCCTGGAGGAGCAGGCTGCTGGAATGCCTACGTGGCCAGCTTCTGCTGCCATATTAACCTGCTAATTGGGGGATTTGCAGATCAAGGGCTTGTTGGAAGCTGTCCACCTGTCATGCCCCCATTGGAGTCTGAATCTGCGGGGGAAGATGAGCTGGAACAAGAGCCAACAGAGATCAAGAGGGTAGCTCTGTTGGCCTTGGAGGAGACTGAGGAAGGGCAGTCAGTCTGGGCAAGGCTTTTCAGGATTAGAAAGGCTTGCAGACAGGGAGGAGCTGGAGAGACAGAGCTCAGGCGAAGAGCAAGGACCACCCCCTCCTGATCCTAGAGCACAGAGAGAAGAGAGAAGGCGAAACCAACACAGACTGAGCTGGCTACAAGGAAGGAGAGTGCCCTGCCCCCCTTCACAAGGCACACCTGGGGACTGAGATGTAAGGAGGTGCCGGTGGGAGGGGCATTTGTTGGGAACAAGCGCTGAATCTGTGGAGCCTTGTGTGCACTTGCCAATGCCTGGAGATTACTGTGCTCTGTCTTGTGGGGCTTGCCCGGTTTGCCTGCTTTGCTGAACTTGCTCTGGTTACTGTTTGGCTAACTTGGCTTACTGGACTTCTTGCTCTGGTTACTGTTTGGCTAACCTGGCTTCCCAGTTGCAATGTATGACTGTGAAAGTTGGACCATAAGAAAGGCTGAGCGCCAAAGAATTGAGGCCTTTGAACTATGGTACTGGAGAAGACTCCTGCGAGTCCCTTGGACTGCAAGGCGATCAAACCAGTCAGTCCTAGAGGAGATCAACCCTGACTGCTCTTTAGAAGGTCAGATCCTGAAGATGAAACTTGATGGTACAGTGGTTAATGAACCCTGTTATTAACACAGCTGCCTGCAATTTCTGCTGGTTCGAATCTCTCCAAGGCTCAAGGTTGACTCAGCCTTCCATCCTTTCTAAGGTAGGTGAAATGAGGACCCAGTTTGTGGGGGCAATAAGCTGACTTTGTATAAAAAATATACAAAAAGAATGAAGGCTATTGCTTAATGCATTGTAAGCCGCCCTGAGTCTCCGGAGAAGGGCGGCATATAAATCAAATTAAAAAAAAAAAAATACTTTGGCCACATAATGAGAAGGAAGGACTCATTGGAGAAGAGTCTAATGCTGGGAAAGATTAAGGGCAAAAGAAGAAAGGGATGACAGAGAATGAGGTGGCTGGATGGAGTCACTGAAGCAGTAGGCGTGAGCTTAAATGGACTCCAGAGGATGGTAGAGGACAGGAAGGCCTGGAGTGTCACTGCGTTTTTGTATTTACCAGATGAGCTCATATTTTTGGACTCTAAGACTTTCCGTAGCTTGCCAAGTCCTTATCTCTGATCAACTACGCATGTCCGCATTCCTTCACTCTTGCTTCCTAACTTTCTTTGTTCTCTTGCCAAGAAGTCCGACCACAGAGAGGTGGCCGGCAGGAACGTTGCCAAAATGTAATTATTTAGATTAGTAAGATGTTTTATTTTCTTTATAACAAATAAATGAGTTTTTCCTTAGAAAAATATATCTTCGGGTTTTATTTTCTTAAAGTATGCACAAGGAAAATGCCACGATCCACGTCTCTAAATCAAGGTGCGATTACCCAAAAGCAGAATGGGATTAATTAGCGCCCTGACACCTGGTAGCAGAGGATGGTTGATTTATGGCCTTTTTCCTTGCTTGTTACTTTTGATGATAATCACACAGGCAATTAGTTTTTAGCTACTGAGGTAAGCTAATTATTTTTGCAAATATGCCGAACAAGAAGAAAAAGGGCAAAATGAAACTCAGAGCATTCCCTATTAATGATTTCAACCTCTCCTACAAAGAAGAGGCAGAAAGGAGGTTTTCAAATTTCCAGCCGCTTGTCTCAGCCACCCGGCTAGAGGGAGCCGTGGGAGGAGAAGAAACGGACGAAATGCTCTTACAAAGGGTTCAGAAGGAAGATAAAGGCAGAGCTGCTTTTGAAGGTAATGTGCTGTGACCGAGGTCGGTGACGCCCCCTTCCAATTATGCAGGCTCTCAAACAGTCGTCCCAGAACCTTCTGAATTTGTAACGCTTGGTGCAGGGCCAGATTTTCTACAAACGGCCGAGCATTTTCACTCCCACGCAGAGAGAGAAATAATTCATTATTCTCCTCGCAGTTCCGATCTCTCCTTTCGTGAGCTAGCTGTAAAAAGCTATAGTGATCTGATAAAAATTTTTGAACATGAGCTATCCCAGGCAAAAATGGCTTTATCTATGTTTGAGCAAGATAAGAGAAAGTCTAGTGCTTTTAAAATCTCTGAAAACGCCATTTTGCCTTCTTCTTCGGAGCCAAAGACACACCCCCTGGTGGATTTTGTGTCAGGCCAATCAGAACAGAGAGCTGTGCACACATCACATTTGTCACATGGTGTTCTCTCTGATCAAATTACATATCATGCCACGTATGCAGAAAGATTACCTGAGCTGCCCAAAACTAAAGTTGCAGCACCATCTGCTGGCAAAAGTAATTCACTAGAGAAAGCTGAAATGTACCGCATCTTGAGAGAGCAATTACAATTGTTGCAGAAGACTCTATTAGAGATGTCTTTAACTCACTCAGATATTCAGACTGCAATGCCACAAGTGTCTCCACAGGCTCAATTTCCAGCACCCCCTGGTGGTGCTGGTGTCCTTTTAGATGGAGCACAACAAAGCTTAATGCAGCAAAGGCAAATGACGGCGTCCCCAGCAGGTCATGTTAATATTGCAGCTCAAACGCAACAGCCTCAACCACAAATGCATGCACAGGTGCCTCCAGCTGTACAACCAGGACCAATTCCTAGTCTACCTCCAGCACAACAAGCACAGCAAATACTACAGGTATTTTTACCGGCACAGCCAGCATATCAAATGCATGTTCCTCACCAGGCATTTTCTGTTGCTCCACTAGCTGCTGAGTCAAAATTAAAGATGTCAGGACAGAATTATAAGGCCTGGGTCAGTGAGATTGGATTGTTACTTCGCAGAGAAGGTACTCACTATATGGTTTTTAATCCTCCTGCTCAGCCATGGACTCCTGCAATAAGAGACTTAGAGACTAAAGCTTGCACAACATTATTGATGTCCATGGATACTGAACTGCAGGTTACCTTTCCGCCTGATGCAACAGCCCAACAAATTTCGGCTGAATTGGAAAATTGCTACAGGCCTGTTTCAATTGAATCTTCATGTTTACTCATGTCTGAGTTCCATGGTTCAAGATTGAAACCTGGTGAACAAATTGGAGGACATTTAACCAAACTGAAAGGAATCAGAAGAGAACTGAGAGAAAGAGGCTATAATATTGATGATATTCAAATGATCAGCATTATTATTAACTCATTGAATTATGAATGGAAATATGCCATTACAAAGATTAATCTAGTGCCTATTGCTCAACGCACAGTGGACAATGTATGCAGACTCTTAATTGAAGAAGAAGCACTTATGTTAGCTACTCCACACTTGAGAGGACCACCCGCATCAAGAGGAAGGACCTATGCTCCAAGGATGCCAAGATGCAACATCTGTAATCGTGTGGGACATGCCACCCGGGATTGTCCCCAACGAGTTCCAGCTCCCGTCACGTACCAGCCCAGAGGAACAGACTCCAGAGGCAGAGGCAGAGGCGGAAGACAAGGTCGTCGTGGTCCCCGATGTGATCCACAAGGTCCACTCACCACATTGGCTTTAATCAATGATCCACAACCTCAACCAGAGTACGACAGATGACTCCTGTGGACTTTGGACAGTGGTGCAGCATTGCATGTTACTTACAGAAAGGAACTTATCACAGAGGTGCACGAGCCTGAACCTGAACTACATGAACTTTATTCTTTTTCAAATCATCCTTGTCAGGTCAAAGGAAAAGGAACTGTTTATGTTGAAGAGCTCGATGCATTCATTCCTGATGTTTATTACATACCAACAGCAACTAGTAATTTGCTTAGTCAAAGTCACTTGTCTAGAGCATTAAAGTTCCAGGTTCACCACCTTGAAAAAGCAAGTTACATAGTTAAAGATGGAGATATTGTTGCTGAAACCATGTTAATTGGTGGTGTTTATTACTTAAAGCCAAAGCCTAAACTGCAAACACAGGCAAGTATACAAACTCCAAAAAGGGAGAGCACAGGCCCAGAGAGAGATGCTCCAGTGAGAGATCCTGTTGCTACTCCAAAGGCTCCTAAAGCCAACAAAAAGAAAATTAGGAAACAGGCTGCTCAGAGCAAGCCTGAGGTTCCTCATAAAAATGTTAATGTTGAGAATTCACTAACTGGTAAACCTTTGCATTCCAGGTGTATCCATAAATGGCATAGAAGATTGGGGCATGCCAGTTTCCGTGTTCTTAGGAAGATGCCAGAGTTCGCAAAAGGTTTGGATCTAAAGGGGTGTAAGGTGTTTTTGGATTGTGCTGTCTGCAAAAAGGCCAAATCCAAAGCAGCAGCCATTCCCAAACGCGCTACACACCTGTCAACATGCATTTTTGATTTGGTTCACACTGACATAGTTGGTCCTTTTCCGCCAACACTTGGTGGTAGAGGGCTTCCGGTTTCCTTGTCTTCGGCGACGGCGGCGCTCTTTGAAGCTCCGCCAGCCCCGCCGCCTGTAGAGCCGCTTCGAGACGAAGAAGCGGCTCGAAAACTTCTAAATCCACAGGATTGAAGAAGGAGAGATCGCAGGGCACAGGTTGAGCCCCTGTAACCCCCCAGGGAAGTTTCTGGGGAGAGAACAGGCGTGGCTCCCTCCCAACCTGCTGAAACTCCGGGCGACGTGGGACGATTCTGCTTTTGCAGAACAAGCCGGCTGCAGGAAACTTAAAGCGAAAGAACCAGCTTTAATAAACAGCGAAACTATTGAATCCCGAAATTTGGAAACGCAAGTATTAGCACTTTGTTGACTTTTTAATCTGAGAAAATGCGAGTGAGTGAAAGTGCTTTGAAAAAACATGGCGCCTAGCTTCAGAGTTAACGAGCCAGCGAGTGTGGATTGGTGAAGTTACTTTGCTTTGTTACAAAGTTTCCAAGTTGCTACAAAGTTGCCTTGCTTGTTATAAGAGAAACAACTGGGAAATTTTTCCCTTTTCAATATTGGACTTTGCTTTATTTTAACCCTTATTTGATCAAATCTGGGGGACTTTTTTAGAAGTCTTTGTGCAGGAGGGAAAGGAAAAGGAACTTCCCTCTTTAGAAAAACTAGATCACGAGCCAGGATGGCTTCAAAGAAGCAGGAAGGGAAGGCATTAGGGGGGGGATCCCCCACACACAAACATGAAACGCAACTTCCCCCTGCTCAACAGCTACAAACTCAGAAAAAAGAATTTGATGTGGGAGATTTAAAAGAATTTATTTCTAAAACTTTGGATGATAAATTTCAAAAATCTCAACAGGAGATAGATGATAAACTTCAAAAATCACATCAGGAATTTATGCAGGAAATTAATGAAGTTAAAGACATGGTGAAACAGAATCAAAATAAGGTGACCAAAAAAATTTCAGAAGTGGCGTCTGGCCTGGCAGAATTTATTGGGACAGTTGATTTTAAAGTTGAAGAATTTAAATCAGAAGTTAATGTTAAGATGAAAGACAATGATTATAAAATTGATGAAGTTGACAATAAAATGCAGAGAATCGAAGATGAGATTGTTATGATACAATTCCGGGCAATGGAATTCGCCATACGGCTTCGGGGAATTCGAGAGGAGGAGAGACAGGATTTGAGACAAGTTTGCTCTGAAGCCCTGGCTAAGATTTTACAAGCTAATCCTGATTTGGTATTTCATAAAATAGATAAAATTTACAGAGTGAACTCTTGGGTGGCCAGACAAAGACAACTGCCCAGAGATGTGGTCATATACTTTACTGATAGAGAAATTAGAAATGATATCCTGCAAAAATCTTTTCACACTTCTGTACAAGTGGGGGGTTCACGACTTGAAATTTTTAAAGAATTACCTCCTAAAATGCTGAAAGCTAGAAAAGAATTTGGTTTTCTTGTTAAGGAATTGAAAAATTTACAGATACCCTTCCGGTGGGACGCACCAGCTGGGATAATTTTTAGATATAAGGGAGAAGGATATCGGTTGAATACCGTGGAGAAGGCACAACACTTTTACAGTACTATTCTTAAGGAAAGAACACCATCTCCACGTACATCTACAGTTTTGGAGAATAAGGAGAGTGAAGAGAGGCAATTGAAAGAACAGTCTAAGCAGGAATTAGAAATAGTGCAAGGTGCAGAAGGAGGTTTTCTGAGTGAGCCCTTGTTGGATTCTTCTCCAATTCTGGATTTGATTCAGTTGACTGAAGTTAAAGATCAACGTATAACTAGAGCTCAATCCAAGCTACTTAAACAAAAGCAACAACAACAACAGGAAAGACAAGACAAGAAGGCAGTTAAGAGTACCATACAAGAGAGTGGCGCTATGGGAGGAGCGAGATCGAAGCTCTCGGATGAACTTCAAATATTTTGCTCTGCGCTCCAGAAAGAGGCTGATGACCTTTAAGTGTCTATCTTGGAATGTCAATGGGTTGAATTCAGCACAGAAAAGGAAGAAATTATTTACATATTTGAAACAATTTAATAATGATATAATATGTTTACAAGAAACGCATATTACAACTCAAGATCAAAAATATTTGATAAACTCAAAACTAGGAGCACATTATATATCTTCAACTTCGCAGAAAAAGAATGGTGTGGTTATTTATGTAAATAAAAAATTAACAGCGAAAGTTATAGAAACAGATCAAGATGGTAGGTTTGTAGCAATTGAATTGCTCACAGCAAATGGTCAAATTCTTTTGATTGGAATTTATGCTCCCAACCAACAACAGGACTATTTTTATAAGATGTTACATACTAAAATATTGCAATGGGACTATAGATCTATTTTAATTATGGGAGACTGGAATGGAGTAATTGATTCTAAACTAGATAAAAAGAGCTTGGCAAAGTCTAGAATTAGACTACCACAGACTTTTTTTGATATGAAAGAAGATATGGAACTAAAAGATGTTTGGAGAATACATAATCCAAATGAATTGGATTACACTTTCTTTTCTGATAGACACAGATCTTTTTCTAGGATTGATTTTATCCTGTTGTCAAATGATCTACTTGTTAAAACAAAAAGAACAAAGATTTTTCCAAGAACTTTGACTGACCATAGCCCTATATGGATAGAAATTGAGATGGATAAGGTTGAGAGACATTCTTGGAGATTAAATGAGAACTTGTTTAGATATGAAAAAAATACAATAGAACTTAAAAAGCATTTGAAAGAATTTTTTGAAATAAATTTGAATAAAGGTACCCCAATTGAAATTGTTTGGGACGCAAGTAAAGCTTATATGAGAGGGGTACTTATCTACATGAATTCTAAACATAGACTGTTCCGACAAAAGAAAAGATCTGAGTTGGAAATGGAAATAAAGAATAAAGAACAGTTACTTATTAAAAACCCAACAGATGAAAGAATACGAAGTGCTATAAAACTTTTGAAAGACCAATTTCAAATGCTTATGGCGGAACAAGTTGCAACAAGCCTACAATACGCGAAGCATAATACATTTTGCAACGCTAACAAACCGGGCAGATGGTTGGCTTATACATTGAGGAAAAAACAAAGTACACGGACTATTGATAGTATTGATATTGGAGGGAAAGAAATTTTTCAACAAAAATTAATTAAAGAAGCTTTTGTGGACTATTATACTAAACTATATGCCAAAGAAGAGGTGCAGAATGGACTTATAGAAAAATATTTAAATGATAAGAGAGTTACAAAAATTACTGATCAACAAAAGGAAAGAATGAATTATCCTATAACAGAGGAGGAGATAACAGCAGCAATTAAACAGTTAAAAACAGCCAAAGCTCCTGGCACGGATGGTTTGACTGCAGTGTATTACAAAACTTTACAAGCTGAAATGGTGGGACAACTTAGAGATTTATTTTGCAATATTCAACAAGGGGGTAAAATACCCCCATCTTGGACAACTGCTTATATATCTTTGATACCAAAAGAACAAGTTGGTCCTAAAAAACCAGAGAATTACAGACCAATATCTCTTTTGAACACAGACTATAAAATTTATGCGAAGGTATTAGCCAACAGGTTGATGCCAGTAATTCAAAAGGTGATTCATGAGGACCAAGAGGGATTTATTGAGGGCAGATATATGAAGGACAATGTAAGGCAAGTAATAGACTTATTGGAATATCTTGATAAGAATAAACAGATTTCTGCAGTGCTGGTTTTTCTGGATGCAGAGAAGGCCTTTGATAGAGTGGATTGGAATTTTCTACTAAAGACTTTAAAAAAGATGGGCTTTGGGGACCAATTTATACAGGCGATCTCAGCAATTTATCAAGAGCAAAAAGCACAGATTATTATTAATGGAAGTCTGACAACAGAGTTTAAAATTGAAAAAGGAACAAGACAGGGATGTCCGTTGTCCCCACTTTTATTTATTTTAACATTGGAAGTCTTGCTAAATACAATACGGGACTCTAAAATTTTGAAAGGTATAATGATAAGGCAAGAGGATTATAGAATAAAGGCATTTGCAGATGATCTGGTTGTTACCCTATCACAACCAATGGAATCAATAATCTTGATGAACGACATTATACAAGACTATGGTAGAGTTTCAGGTTTTAGACTGAATTCAAAAAAGACTAAAATGATAGTTAAAAATATGACACAAGATCGTAAACATGAGCTTGAAAGGAGGGCAGGTTTTGAAATTGTACCTAAGGTAAAATATCTTGGAGTTCAGGTTGCAGAATCAAACATGAAATTGTTCCAAAATAATTATGAGGTGTTGTGGCGAGAGGTCCAGAAAGACATGGAGACTTGGAAAAAGCTGCAACTGTCTTTACTTGGAAGAATAGCAGCAGTTAAGATGAACATTTTGCCAAGATTTCTGTTTTTGTTTCAAATGATTCCGGTGCTTAAAAGTGACAAACAACTGAAAGTTTGGCAGTCTGGTGTGAATAAGTTTGTCTGGAACGAGAAGAAGCCGAGAGTGAAATTGAAAATTATGCAAGATGTTCCAGAAAGAGGAGGCCTTAAACTCCCAAACCTACAGTTATATTATGATGCAGCAGCTTTAACTTTAACAAGTGATTGGTTTGGAAGTAAAAAGACTGGAATACTGAATGCAGAAAGTTTTGATCTTGAATTTGGATGGCATGCTTATTTATTTTATGACGACAAAGTAGATAAAGTATTTAAAAGTCATATACTTAGAGAATCTTTGATGAGAGTTTGGAAGAAGCACCGACTCAAATGGGATTACAAAATACCGTTATGGCTGGATCTTGGTCATACTATGTGGAATACAAATATAATGTCACTCGGGGGGTTTTTATATAAAGAGGTTCTTTTCACAGATGCGGGCAGATGGCAGTTGAAGACATTACAGACACTGTTGGATGAAGGAATTAATTTAACTTGGTTACAATATAATCAACTACAATTGAGATGGAAAGAGGACCAAAAAACTGGTATTATGTTGCATGAGGAAGAATTGGTTAGACATATAAGAGAGAAAGGTCCAATGCATATTAAAAGGCTTTATAATGTTTTGCTAGAAAGGGATTCAGAAACTGAATTAGTTAAAGATTGTATGATTAAGTGGGCACAAAATTTCGAAGAACCAGTGATGTTGGAAACATGGGAAAAAATTTGGGTTCAGAATGTTAAATTTACACAGTCGCAGAACCTGAGGGAAAATTTTTATAAAATGTTTTATAGATGGCATTTAGATCCTAAAAAGTTGTCATGTATGTACCCTAATGTTCAGCCAAAATGTTGGAGATGCGAATGTTTGGATGCTACGTATTATCATGTTTGGTGGACCTGTAGGAAAGTTAAGGCTTTTTGGATAAAAATATGGTGGGTTATGCAGAATGTTTTGAAGAAAAAACTTCAATTCTCTCCACAATTGTTTTTATTGGGTATAGTTAAGGGTTTTACACGGAGTGAAATAAAACTAATATTGTATATGATAACAGCAGCAAGATTGTTGATAGGTAAATATTGGAAGAATGAAGCTTTGCCTACTATCGAGGAATGGACTTTGAAGATGGCTAGTTTTGCAGAGATGGCGAAGATTTCAGCATATTTAAAGGATTGTTCACAAGAGACTTATGAATGGGAATGGAAAAGGTGGATAGAATATGTTCAGAACAAATACCAAACTAGAAAGTATCAAATAGCTTTTATTTGAAAATAATGTATTAGAAATATCTTAATGTAAAGAGAAAAAGAGGAAAAATTATATAGGGGGAGGGATGGGTTCAGGTTTATATATCAGTGTTATTAGTTATGAGTACATAATAGGGAAGTCTGGGGGGGGAGGATTAGGGAGGGTTAGGGAGGACGGGAAGTTTGGGGAGGGAGGTGGGGGGGTGAAAAAAAAAGGGGTGAAAATGTAATTGTAAAACTTTTGCAATAAAAAAAAAAACACTTGGTGGTAGAAAATGTTTTCTAACAATTGTTGATAATTACTCTAGATATGGATATGTATATCCTATGAAAGAAAAATCTGAGACTTTTCAGATCTTTAAAGATTTTGCTGCTCTTGTTTCTACCCAACACCAAGTTCGCATCGCCAGAATCCAGAGTGATCGTGGTGCTGAATTCATGTCTCAGCGTTTCCAGGACTGGATGCGTAAGAATGGAATTCTTCATCAGATGTTGGCTCCTTACACACCGGCTCATAACGGGGTCGTAGAGTGACGACAAGGGGTACTGCAAACCATGATGCGTTGTCTCCTAGAAGACGCCAATCTCAGTAACCCGTACTGGGGTGAAGCTATCAAATATGCAAATTACATTGTGAACCGTACTTGGAGCAGTGTAATAAATCAGACTCCTTTCTTCATGCTGTATGGCTACAAGCCCAATCTCAAAAACATCCATATTTTTGGTTCATATGCTATGGTGAACATTCCCTTAGCTCAAAGAAGAAAAGGAGGTCCAGCAGCAAAGAGACTGAGATTTATGGGTATTGATGATAACTCAAAATGGAGCAAATTCATTGACTCTAAACATGTAATTGTGATTTCCCAATCTGCTAATTTTGAGGAAGATGTTGATTGGTCCAGGATTCATTCCAATGATCCTGGAGTTTATTTTCCTAGAGATGATACTGCTGATGCTGCGCAGATTGATGATCAAGATTCCACTGGTTCTTCTCAACCTGATGTTCCGTCTTCGCAAGCCACGGATGCTGACGCTAGCGACGAATGTGAGGATGAGGACGAACCAGAAGAAGACTGGACTGTTGTTCCGAGACGTTCCAAGAGAGTCACAAAGGGAATCCCTCCACAATGATATTCTTGGCAACTGACAAAAGCACCCTTGCCTTTGATTTGCAATGTTACACTTCCGCCTGATATGTTCACACAAATCAAACATCTTCTGGATTCAAAGCAAGACAAATGGTATGTGGCAATGCAGGTTGAAATGGACAGTCTAAAGAAACTTAAGGTGTTTACACCTGCAAAACCTCCAGCAAATAAAAAAGTCATTGGCACTCGATGGGTCTACAGAATCAAAAAGAAGCCAAATGGTGAGTCATTGTACAAGGCCAGACTTGTAGCTCAGGGTTTCGCTCAACGTTATCCTGAGGACTACACAAATACCTACTCACCGACAGTCAGAACTGAGAGTGTAAAAATTGCTTTACCAACAGCAACTATTCTTGGTTTAGAAGTTTTCCAGTTCGATGTTGACACAGCTTATCTACATGCAGACCTAGACGAAGAGATCTACGTGAGAGGTCCTCCAGGGTTCCGACAGCAAGAAGGGGATACCTGGTTTCTAAACAAAAGTCTTTATGGTCTGAAACAGTCTGGTTTAATGTGGTACTTATGTCTTACTGACAAACTAAATTCAATGGGCTTTATTAAGTCCAAAACTGATGAGTGCGTGTTCACAAAAAGATCTAACAATGCATATGAGATAGTTCTTGTTTATGTCGATGACATTGTTTATATTGGTCCAAATAAGAAAATGAGTGAAATTTTTGCCAAAGCTTTGCAGAGATATTTCACATTGAAATCATTGGGTCATATTAGCACTTATTTAGGTGTTCAGATTGAAAAAACACAGAAGGGGTTTAGCCTTTCACAAGAGGATAAAATTGAACAAATTTTGCATCATTGCAACATGAAAGATGCTAACACAACAAAGGCACCCATGCAAACAGATTTTCACAATTTAACACATGAAGCAAGTCCCGAGTTCGAGGATCAAACACTTTATCGTTCAGTTATTGGGTCACTGTTGTACATTAGTAGTTGGACCAGACCCGACATTGCACTTAGTATTAATCTCTTGTCTCGACACATAGGTAAGGCAAAACAGTTTCATTGGACATGTGTTAAGAAATTATTGAAATACCTAAAACACACTAAACACATGAAATTATTGTTAGAACCAACACATACTGATTATGCAGAATTATGTTGTTATGCAGATTCTGATTGGGCAAGTGATAAGAAATCACGTAAAAGTACTTCAGGTTATATGATGTTCTTAAATGGATGTCCTGTTTATTGGCAAGTGTGTAAACAGAATTTTGTTTCTTGTTCATCTACTGAAGCTGAATATGCTTGTGTTTCAGATGCATGTAATTCTCTAACGTGGTTTGATGCTTTGGTCACAGATATCTGGACACGTCCGATCAGACCGATCACCATGATGGAAGACAATGAATCGGTGGTTTATATTTCTGAATCACATTTCACAGGTTCTAGGTCCAGACACATTGACATCCGTTATCAAAACATAAAACAATTAGTGAAAAAAGGTTTTGTTAAAATGCAGTATGTACAGGTGAAACTCGAAAAATTAGAATATCATGCAAAAGTTCATTTATTTCAGTAATGCAACTTAAAAGGTGAAACTAATATATGAGATAGACTCATTACATGCAAAGCAAGATAGTTCAAGCCTTGATTTGTCATAATTTTGATGATTATGGCTTACAGCTCATGAAAACCCCAAATTCACAATCTCAGAAAATTAGAATATTACATGAAATCAATAAAACAAGGATTGTACATAGAACAATATCGGATCTCTGAAAAGTATAAGCATGCATATGTACTCAGTACTTGGTTTGGGCCTCTTTTGCATCAATTACTGCCTCAATGCGGCGTGGCATGGATGCTATCAGCCTGTGGCACTGCTGAGGTGTTATGGAAGACCAAGATCCTTCAATAGCGGCCTTCAGCTCTTCTGCATTGTTCAATCTCATGTCTCTCATCTTTCTCTTGGCAATGCCCCATAGATTCTCTATGGGGTTCAGGTCAGGCGAGTTTGCTGGCCAATCAAGCACAGTAATCCCATGGTCATTGAACCAGGTTTTGGTACTTTTGGCAGTGTGGGCAGGTGCCAAGTCCTGCTGGAAAATGAAGTCAGCATCCCCATAAAGCTCGTCTGTGGAAGGAAGCATGAAGTGCTCCAAAATCTCCTGGTAGACGGCTGCATTGACCCTGGACTTAATGAAGCACAGTGGACCAACACCAGCATATGACATGGCTCCCCAAATCAACACAGACTGTGGAAACTTCACACTGGACTTCAAGCATCTTGCAGTGTGTGCCTCTTCATTCTTCCTCCAGACTCTGGGTCCTTGGTTTCCAAATGAGATGCAAAAGTTGCTCTCATCAGAAAAGAGGACTTTGGACCACTGAGCAACAGACCAGTTCTTTTTTTCTTTAGCCCAGGTAAGATGCTTCTAACGTTGTTTGTTGTTCAGGAGCGGCTTGACAAAGAATACGACATTTGAAGCCCATGTCCAGGATCCGTCTGTGTGTGGTGGCTCTTGATGCACTGACTCCAGCCTCTGTCCACTCCTTGTGAAAGTCCCCAACACTTTTGAATGGCCTTTTCCTGACAATCCTCTCCAGGCTGCGGTCATCCCTGCTGCTTGTGCACCTTTTTCTTCCACACTTTTCCCTTCCACATAACTTTCTATTAATGTGCTTTGATACAGCACTTTGGGAACATCCAACTTCTTTTGCAATTACCTTTTGAGGCTTTCCCTCCTTATGGAGAGTGTCAATGATGGTTTTCTGCACAACTGTCAGGTCAGCAGTCTTTCCCATGATTGTGATTCCTACTGAACCAGACTGAGAGACCATTTAAAGGCTCAGGAACCCTTTGCAGGTGTTATGGCTTAATTAGCTGATTAGAGTGGGACACTTTGAGCCTAGAATATTGAACCTTTTCACAATATTCTAATTTTCTGAGATTGTGAATTTGGGGTTTTCATGAGCTGTAAGCCATAATCATCAAAACTATGACAAATCAAGGCTTGAACTATCTCGCTTTACATGTAATGAGTCTATCTCATATATTAGTTTCACCTTTTAAGTTGCATTACTGAAATAAATGAACTTTTGCACGATATTCTAATTTTTCGAGTTTTACCTGTATCTACACATGATCAGATTGCAGACATGCTCAACAAACCGCTTCCAGCAGCTCAACACGAGTATCTGCATAAGAAGTTGTGCCTGATTTGATGATGTACCTGATATTTGCTCAACTGGCAAAAGAAGGGGTTGTCACTGCGTTTTTGTATTTACCAGATGAGCTCATATTTCTGGACTGTAAGACTTTCCGTAGCTTGCCAAGTCCTTATCTCTGATCAACTACGCATGTCCGCATTCCTTCACTCTTGCTTCCTAACTTTCTTTGTTCTCTTGCCAAGAAGTCCGACCACGGAGAGGTGGCCAGCAGGAACGTTGCCAAAATGTAATTATTTAGATTAGTAAGATGTTTTATTTTCTTTATAACAAATAAATGAGTTTTTCCTTAGAAAAATATATCTTCGGGTTTTATTTTCTTAAAGTATGCACAAGGAAAATGCCACGATCCACGTCTCTAAATCAAGGTGCGATTACCCAAAAGCAGAATGGGATTAATTAGCACCCTGACATGGAGGAACTTTGTCCATGGGGTCGCAATGGGTCGGACACGACTTTGCAACTAACAACAACAAAACCTGGCTTACTGGACTGCTGGAGCTGGTTACTGTTTGGCTAACCTGGCTTACTGGACTAGTCGCAGCCAGAGGCTGCTGAAGGTATGTGTGAGAGCTTTGCTCGGGGACTTGTAGTAAACGTGGGGACATTTGGGGGCAAAGTTGGAGCAATAAAGGGGAGTTAGACCTGTTCTCTGGCTGTGTTGCTTTCATGCCACACCACCTTGGCTACAATATAATTTAGCCATTGCAATATAAGGGTCAATGTTTCTGCAGACAGAAGGCAGACCTCATGGAAAAGTTGAATGATGTAGTTGCAGGGGTACAGGAGGCTTATTCCAGGAGGATATTTCTGTTGTGGCCCGCCAGCTATCAGCAGAGCTGGCAGCAGACTCAGACAATGAGGAGGTTGGGGAGGAACTTGGGCCAATGCTGGAGTCTGGTGAAGGCTCTGATGGATGGTCTGCGTTGGACACAGAGATAGAGCCAGGGCCATCCAACGTTTCCCAGCCACTGGAGAGGCAGCTGCCTTCAGAAGCTGAGATAAGTGGGGAGGAAGAACAGCTGGGGCCTGTTCCAGATGTGTGTATGCACAGAGCTGTTAGGAGAGGACAACAACTGAGGACAAGGAGTCGACGCGGGAAGCAAGGCACACGTGGATGCTGAATGGCCCCTCCCTGGCTGGGGAATAAATAGAAGGAAAGGGGAGTGGTGGTTGTAGGAGATAACTGTTCAGATTTTGGAAGATTTGGCTCATCGTGTTTCGTGCCTCAGAGACTGCTTGCCAGAACTTAATTTACAGCTTTGCGGCTGGAAGCTCCCGGCCTGGCAATTATCTCAGGGAATTGATAAGGTCTGTTACTGCAGTTAACTCTTTGAAGGATTATTGCCTGGACTTTTCGGTGTGTGAATGCTATTAATTCACAGGAGATAATGAAGAGGGGTTTTTCAGGACAAGGAGTCTGTTTCTTGTTTCTGCTAAGGCTGGGTCAGAACAATCTCCACAGTAACAAGTGTAAAATGCTTTTTGCCATTCTAATGAAATTCTTCCCATTGCTTTCAGAGAATGAGTTACCCTCCATAAGCTTCAGAACAGGTGTAGATCTGGCTTTACCTGGGAGCATTCCTAAGAACCAGAAGGTACACCACATATTGTGGTGTACATATCCGCCGGTGGATGTTCCCCACCTAGTCACCGTGAGAGGGTGGCTGCGGCTGGTTCCGCAGGACTCATTCGTTGCAGCCTTGGATTCTCCACTGCTGTGAGAGAGCGGTGGTTATGCCGGCCTGGGTTAACTCCTATTTTACCATCATTATCCCTCTTGTTTATCATCTCGGTTTCCTGTTGCTATTTTCCATCCACTTCTCATATTTATTATGACTTACACTTCGGCGACCCTCCTTGCTCTGCGAGATGCCCCCCTCTCGCAGACATGGCCTTCGAATTTATCGAAGGCCTACCTCAAGGATGGGTTTTGGAACCCCGAGTGGTGGCATGCTTCTAAGCGTGGTTTGAGGGGTTTTTTAATTAATGTTTTTAATCAAATTTTAAGGGGACCCGGGAGGCGGGTGGTAAGGGTTGAGCCAGGGGCGGCTCCTACGGTTCAGCAATTGGGCCCGTCGGATGGTTGTGGGGGGAGGGAGGGAGGAGGAGGGAACAAAGAGGCTCAGCAGAGAGAGGGTCTTCCAATCCTTGTGACAGTTGGGAGAAGCAGAGGTCGGGAGAGGGGGGGGCTAGGAGGGCGCCGCCGCTTCGTTCAAGTGGTGGCGCCCTCCTGCCCCCTCAGCTCATCCTGCTCCCTCGACGGCGACAGAGTGCGGAGCCCTGGACTCCGACTGGTGTACTTAAATGCCAGGTCCGTGGTGAACAAGACACTCCTCGTCCGAGATCTTATAGACGAGGAGGACGCGGACCTGGCTTGTATCACTGAGACCTGGCTGGGGCCGGAGGGCGGTGTCCCTCTCGTGGATTTGTGTCTCCCAGGTTTCCGGATACTACACCAGCCACGACTCCAGGGGAGGGGCGGAGGAGTGGCGGTAGTTATTAAGGAAAGTCTTAGGCCTAGGGAGGTCACTGTTCCTCAGGTTGGCGGGTGTGAATCCCTCCTTTTGAAATGGGACCCTGGAGTTCAGTCTGGGCTGTTGATCACGTACCTCTCCCCCAGCTGCGTGGCCTCAGCCCTGCCCGCACTACTAGATGTCTTAGCCGAATTGACGGTGGAACTCCCCAACCTTTTGGTTGTGGGAGATTTCAATCTGCCATCGGCCGGTGAGTCATCTGAGTTGGTGCGGGAGTTTATGACCTCCATGACGGCCATGGACCTGACCCAGATTGTACAGGGCCCAACTCATATTGGAGGACACACACTCGACCTGATTTTTCTCTCTGGACAGTGGATAAATTATCG
Source organism: Pituophis catenifer annectens (assembly GCF_029215685.1). Lineage (NCBI taxonomy): Eukaryota > Metazoa > Chordata > Lepidosauria > Squamata > Colubridae > Pituophis > Pituophis catenifer. Next base: position 22,338,153 of record NW_027256885.1, read on the forward strand.
TGGGGAGAGGACTCTATCTATTGACCCTCTGTCATGGACCGATCATTCCCTCCTTAGACTCGACTTTTCCTCTGCCATCCCCCGTCGCAGGGGTGTGGAACCAGTAAGATGGTTCCGCCCCAGGCGCCTGATGGAACCCGAAAGTTTCCTGATGGAGCTTGGGTCATTTCCTGCCTCCTTAGCCCACGATTCATCTGAGACCCTTGTCGCGGCCTGGGAACAGGCTGCGGTAGGGGCCCTGGATCGAATCGCGCCTTTGCGGCCTCTGATCTGACGCAGATCCCGGGCGGCTCCTTGGTTTACCGCAGAGCTCAGGGAAATGAAGCGTCGGAAAAGACGCCTGGAGGGTGGTTGGAGATCCTCCCGATCCGAGTCCGACCGAACACAACTAAGAACCCATATTAGGTCTTATCTTGTGGCGATGGAAGTAGCGAAACGTAACTATTTTGCCACTCTCATTGCATCTGCAGAAAATCGCCCAGCAGCCCTGTTTAGAGTGACCCACTCCCTCCTTAATCAGGGAGCGAGGGAGGACCCCTTACAGGGCCATGCTGAGGACTTTGCACAGTTTCTGCAAGATAAAATCACTCAGATTCAGACCAGGTTGGACTCCGACTGGACAGAGTCCGTTGAGGTGACAGGGCCTAGTCTCGGTGGAGACATCTGGGTTGAGTTTGAGCCTGTTTCATTGGATGACGTGGACAGGATTATGAGTAGGGTGGGGTCTTCCACATGTTTACTGGACCCTTGTCCCTCCTGGCTTGTTTCGGCAGCCAGGGAGGTGACTGGAGACTGGATCCAGGCTATTGTCAATGCTTCACTAAAGGAAGGGGTCTTTCCCGCTGTGCTTAAAGAGGCAGTGGTTCGACCCCTCCTTAAGAAGCCTAACCTGGATCCTGACGTACTTAACAACTACCGTCCAGTCTCCAACCTTCGCTTTTTAGCGAAGGTTGTTGAGTCCGTGGTGGCACAGCAATTCCCTCAATTCCTGGAGGAAACTGACTACCTGGATCCTTACCAATCTGGTTTCAGGCGTGGCCACAGCACGGAAACGGCATTGGTCACCCTAGTAAATGATCTCTGGCGGGCCAGGGATGGGGGTTGCTCCTCCATCCTGGTCCTTCTTGATGTCTCAGCGGCGTTCGATACCATCGACCATGGTATCCTGCTGCAGCGGCTCAGGGGGATAGGGTTAGGAGGCACTGTTTTACAGTGGTTCTCCTCCTATCTCTCGGGCCGTCTGCAGTCTGTTTGGGCGGGGGGTCAGGGATCCTCCCAGAGGCCTCTCACTTGTGGGGTGCCTCAGGGCTCGGTTCTCTCTCCTCTGCTCTTTAATATCTATATGAAACCGCTGGGTGAGATCATCCGTGGTTTTGGGGTGAGGTATCATCAATATGCTGATGATACCCAGCTTTACATTTCCACCCCTGACCACCCTAGGGATGCCCTTTCCGTGATGTCCCACTGCCTGGAAGCGGTGCGGGTTTGGATGGGGAGGAACAGGCTTAGACTCAACCCTTCCAAGACTGAGTGGCATCCCGGGATCTGGAGGTTCCATCCTTAATGATCGGAGGTGAAACCCTTGCTCCCTCCGATAGGGTCCGCAACTTGGGTGTCCTCCTGGATTCTCGGCTGTCTTTAGATGACCATCTGACGGCCGTAACCAGGGGGGCCTTCGCACAGGTCCATCTTGTGCGCCAGTTGCGCCCGTTCCTAGACCGGGATGCCCTCGCCACGGTCACTCACGCCCTTGTTACCTCTAGGTTGGACTACTGTAACACCCTCTACATGGGGCTGCCCTTGGGATGTGTCCGGAGGCTTCAGCTAGTCCAAAATGCAGCCGCGCGGGTAGTTACGGGGGCGTCTAGATACTCCCGTGTAACACCTCTCCTGCGTGAGCTGCACTGGCTACCGGTGGCACTCCGGATACGTTTCAAGGTGCTGGTGCTCACCTATAAAGCCCTTCATGGCTTAGGCCCGGGGTACTTGCAGGACCATCTCCAGCCGTTCTCCCATCGTCCTGTACGCTCTCACAGAGTCGGCCTCCTCAGGGTGCCGTCGGCCAAACAATGTCAGCTGACGACCCCCAGGGGGAGGGCGTTCTCTGTGGGAGCCCCAACCCTCTGGAATGGATTGCCCACTGAGCTCAGGACAGCCCCCGACCTTCTTTCCTTCCGTCGCAAGCTGAAGACGTGGCTCTTCCGCCAATTAAACTGATCTGTTTGGGGGTACACTGGTATAATTTTAAATTGTTTTTTAATTGGGTTACTGATTTTAATTTGGTATTGTATTGTGATTTGTATTGAAGTTGTCATTTTGTAAGCCGCCTTGAGTCCCTAGGGAGAAAGGCGGCATATAAATCGCAATAAATAAATAAATAAATAAATAAATAAATAAATAAATAAATAAATAAATAAATAAATAAATATTTCTCTGGAATGCCTCCTTTTTCCTCTCCAACATTGAACTTCCAATCCTTCTAGTATTGGTAAAGCACTGGCAGTGAAGAACTCCACAGTGTCTAGTATCATTTTTCCCACACTGAGAGCAATTGTTTTAGCTAACATAAAAAAGAGCTAAAATTCTATCTGCTACAGAGTTCTGGGATGATTAAATAAGACCCCCAAAGTTCTGCAGCTCCCATAAAGTACAAGAAACAGGGTGATCTTTGTAATGGGAGGTCCCAATGTATTATGTCACTTTAATGCTATTGTAAATTATTATTTCTTCCAATATAACTTGTTTAACACAATATCAGATGTGGAAAACCAACAATGACATGAGTAAATGCTCAAAGTACTTTCTTTATTGCTGTTCAACTAATAGACAGAATCTTGCCAGACTAAAGTACTCTGCATAACTATCTGATAAATGCTGTGAAGAATTAGGGAGGAACCTTTCTGTGTCTCTTCCTGCATAGCAATGATTCAAGGCTGATCTGTCTCTTTGCTCATCCCTCCTGTAACCCAGCACCAGATTCCACCACATCAGCTCCTTCTCTAAACAACCCCCCTTCCTCCACTCCTCTTCATTGTCAGAGTTCTCAAGGGAACTGGGCAGTGTGGGTAGTGATGACATCACAGAAATGCCACTCTACTTCATATCTGAGGAATCTTCCCATCCAGGTGTTTCCTCCTGCAAGATATCTACACAGTTAGAAAAATACTCACCCCTTTCCCTTGGTAGTTCCAGTCAAAAGGCTACAGTGTGTCAGGGCTGCCTCCATCCAATTCCTAGGAAAGAAAAACCCTTTTACTAGGAGAGAACTGAATGCAACAAGTTTCAGGCAAGATCTGAGGCAAAAGCGCATGAAGCAGAAAATTGAAACAAACCATAGAGCCCAACCCCCCTGGTAGATAGGCAACCATAGGGCAAGCACCGGCCAGGACATATTTTTAGAAAGTCTTTGATTCAAACACATTGTCTCTGGCTGCTGCATACCAAAGCTAGAAGAAATGACCTTGGAGAGATAAGCAAAACCCAGACCGTAGTTGCAAAGCTGCAATGAAAAATTCTCCACTGACGCTCCCCCCACTCCCACCCCCCACCCCCAATTTCCATGGCAGCAAGCAGCAGGCTGGCTGACACAGTGTTTACCTGCCACAGGACCTTAAAAAGGCCCACAAACTTTGAATCCAGCTTCTTTGAGGGTCTGGTAGAAGCTAAAAATTTAGTCGAAAGCGAGACATTGTCTCCCTCTGAAATCTGCAGCCCCTCTTGACAATGGGAATCAGCTGATCTCTTGTAAGATAAATTTTGCTTGATCCATCTGTTGTTTCAACAGTGCCTGCGCAGCCTGTTGTTCTTGCAGGAAATGTACCATGACAGGAACCAAGCCTTGTTGTGAGGTTGCTGGTAAAACCCTTGGGTGTCTCCCATACAAAGCTTGGAAAGGAGTCATGGCAGTTGTGAAATGCACAGAATTATTACATGCAAATTCAGCGAACAGGAGAAGTGATGGCCAGTTGTCCTGGCTGTATGTACAAAAACACCATAAATACTGCTGCAGCATCTGGTTAGTCTTCTCTGCCTCTCAATTTGTCACAGGGTGGTGGGCTGATGATAAGCTGATTTGTACCTTCAAAAGATGGAATAGTGCCTTCCAAAACCTGGAAGTAAACTGACTTCCTCAATGAGAGATGACTCTAGAAACCATCCCTCTATATTGAAAAACATTATCCAAAAAGAGCTGAGCTGTATCCCTTGCCATTAGCAGCCCCCTGCAAGGTACAAAATCTTGGTGAAAGGTTCCACCACCACCACCATCACCATGATGGATGTATATCCTTACAGACCAAACAAAAGAGGAGGGTGAGTTGCATTATATATAAAAGATCACTACTTCTCTACAGAAATACACAAAACCAAGGATGAAAACCTCCTAGAATCCATATGGGTCAATATAAAAGGAAAAAACATGACATTGCTATAGGCATACACTATAGGCCAACCAACCAAGCAGAAGAAATACATGAACTCTTTGCTAATAAATTAACAAATGTGTGTAGGAAACATAGCACAGTAGTAATGGGAGACTTTAACTACCCTGATATCAACTGGAAGGACAAACTCTGCAGCAAGTGGGAGATCGAACAGATTCCTAACCAACTTAGCTGACAACTTTGTCATCCAAAAGGTAGAAGAGGGAACTAGAGGAAAAGCTATACTGGACCTAATTCTTATTAATAAAGAAGAAGTAAAAGAGGGAGTTGAAGTTGCCGGAACCTTGGGCGAGAGTGACCACGTAATATTGGAATTCCATATAATGCAAACACAAGCAATAGAATATTATCCAACTAGTGTCTAAACCAGTGCTTTTCAACCTGTGGTACATGTATCACTGGTGGTACTTCAGCACCTGGCAGGTGGTACACCATCATCCTCTACACCATCGACACAGACAACTCCACCATCGCCCTGGCCAAGGATAGGGTTGGAGGGGGGTGCATGGCCACGGTGAGCAAATGGGGTGCACCTGAGGGAAGGGGAAGGCCCATTGGGATGCCTTTTCCTTGGCCTCCTGCCCCCTCCCCCCCCAATCCAGGGGTGTGTGTGGGCCCCACCTGGGTCCGGTGATCCTGAGGGGCTGGGAGGGGAGAGCTGATGGCACAGGACAGCTGTGCAGCGGGATTTGGCTTTGCTTCCTTGCACGGCTCTTTCTTCTCTCGCTTGCCCCGAGGGGAGGGAGGGACATGCAAGCGCAGCTGGTGGTTCTTGTTGGGGATCCGACGTGGGAGGGCCACAGCTAGGTTGCAAACATAATAAAGTTTCTTTCAACATATAAATAACAAGAAAAAAGTCAAGGAAACAGCCAGTCCACTAAAGAGAGAAGATGGCAAGGAAATAACAGGCAGTAGAGAGAAAGCAGAGCTGCCTAACTCATTCTTTGCATCAGTCTTCATGCAAAAAGAAACTATAGCCCAACCTACCAAAAACATAACTGTAAAAGACAGACTAGAAATAAAAATTAAAATAAACAAGAAAATTGTAAGAGAACACCTGTCTGATCTTGATGAATATAAATCACTGGGACCTGATGGATTACCTCCCAGAGTTCTGAAGGAGCTGGCAGAAGTAATCTCAGAACCATTGTACCATATCTTTAAAAAATCCTGGAGCACCAGGGATCTACCAGAGGATTGAAAAAGAGCTGATGTGGTTCCCATCTTCAAAAAAAAAAAGAGGGGGGGGGACCAGACCCAGGAAACTACACACCAATCAGCCTAACATCAATACCTGGGAAGATACTGGAAAAAATAAAAAACAGATCTGTGAACATCTAGAAATAACTAGTAGCCAGCATAGGTTTATTAAAAACACATCATGCCAATCCAATCTTATTTCATTCTTTGACAGAGTGACTAAATTATTAGACCAGCGAAATGCTGTGGACATAGTATATTTAGACTTCAATAAGGTATTCAACAAGGTAGACCACAACTTACTTCTTGGTAAACTAGAAAAATGTGGATTAGACAACATCGCCACCAGATGGATTTGTAGCTGGCTGACAAAGCGTACTCAACAAGTAGTCCTTAATGGTACTACATCTACATGGAGGAAAGTAAGCAGTGGGGTACCACAAGGTTCTGCCTTAGGCACAGTACTCTTCAATATCTTCATAAATGACTTAGATGAGGGAATAGAAGGGGAACTCATCAAATTTGCAGATGACACTAAGCTAGCAGGAATAGCCAACACCCCAGAAGACAAGCTCAGGATAGCAGTATCCCAGTATTTGAGGGGCTGCTATAAAGAAGAAGGGGTCAATTTATTTTCCAAAGCACCAGAAGGCAAGACAAGAAGCAATGGCTGGAAACTACTCAAGGAGAGAAGCAACCTGGAATTAAGGAGAAATTTCTTAACAGTGAGGACAATTAACCAGTGGAACAGCTTGCCTTCAGACATTGTGGGTGCTTCATCACTGGAGGTTTTTAATAAGAGACTGAACAGCCACCTATCTGAAATAGTATAGGGCAATGGAGAAATCCACTTACCTTTGCTACCAGTTCGGGAATGGGAGTGTGCAGGAGTGTGCACGCACTATGCGTGCATGCTCCTTTTCTGCGCATGTGCAGATGGTAAAAAAACAGGACGTAATGACGTCCCGGCAGGTGGGCAGAGCTTCCCGCCGCAGGCGCTACCGGTTCGGCGAGCCGGATAGAACCGGGGGAATTTCACTGCTGGTATAGGGTCTCCTGCTTGAGCAGGGAGTTAGTCTAGAAGACCTCCAATGTCCCTTTCAGCTCTATTCTGATTGAACATATGGCCCTTATACTACAGATTCCCCTCTTCCACTGAAAACAGAGATACTGCACCTTGCTAGAGGTCATCAATCCAGGCCTACATGTATGATCTTGCTGCTGCTGTGTCTTGATTCTGGTGAATAGATCCTGAACCTGCTCTCTTGCTCTCAATGTTTCTTGATTAGTCCCTGCAAGGTGCTTCTGAAAGTTGTGAGGCTTGAAAATTGTTGTGTGGATTGGTGCCTGCTGTGCCTGATGATACTTGGGCTTGTGTGATAGAGCATCAGGTAATACATTTCAGGACCCTGGGACATATTAAATAATATAAAAGTCAAAATGGAAGAAAAACTGACTACATCTCACTTGCCTTTGGGAAAGAGATTGTGCTCTCTGCATCATTTCTAAATTTTTGTGGTCTGTGTAAACCTGTATCAGAAAAGTTGCCTCCTCCAACCATTGCTTCGAAAGGCAGCCTTGCTTGTTAACAACTCCTTGTTAAAGATGTCATAATTTCTTTCCAGCTGTGACAAAACTCTGGGGAAAAAAGGCACAAGGAAATAGCTGTCTCCCACTCTCTGTCACCAGTTGTAAAAGTACCACTCCCAGCACTGCATCTGATGCATCAGTCTGGATAACAAATTGCTTCAAGGGGTTGGGGTGATGAAGTAGTGACTGAGAAGCAAAGACCTGATTTAATTCTTTGAATGCTGACTGCTCCCATCCACTCCTTCCCATATCTCAGCTCCAGATTCCACCACACACACCATATTTTTTGGAGTATAAGAAGCACCGGACTATAAGACGCACCTACCTTTTTTGGTGAGGAAAACAAGAAAAAGAAATCTGCCTCTGCCTCCCAGCAATTTTGCCTCATTGCAGCAAAGAGCAAATAGCCTGCTTTACTTTCATTTTCGTTTTCAGCATAGCTTGATTAGCACAAGAAAAAAAAAATCTGCTCCCAGCAATTTACCTCCTTGCAGCAAGCAGCAGAGGCCCGCACAAAACAGCTGAGAGTCGGGAGGCCGATCCAACAATCAACTTGCACTAATTAGGCTGTGCTGAGGAGGTAAATTGCTGGGAGGCAGAGGCCAAAGGGTGGGGGCCAGTGAGTGGGCGGGGCTACATTCGGTGTATAAGATGCACCTAAATTTTCACCCCCTTGTAGGGGGGAAAAAGGTGCGTCTTATACTCCCAAAAATACAGTAATTCACCTTTGCTCAAGAGGATCTCAGCAGTATGGAGGTGCTATCCTATGGGAGGTTTCATTTGCCTACTACAACGACAAGCTTTTATCTTGTTACAGTACATCTCTCCTCTGTTAAAGGTACCATATTCTCAGAAAGGGTTCATTTCTTTGTAATTTTCTGGCCCTTGTAGGAAACACATGCTTTACTTTTATTCAGTTTTCCTTTTTTTTCTGTAGTAATTTTTTACTACAAGTCCACCACATATGGTAGTAAGATCCTGGTGTTTGATGACATTTGATGTTTGATGACATTTCCAGCAGGTAGCTGATTTATCTTTAAACATTTTTGCTAACTTCTCCAGTGGCATGTGCCATCTATAAAACATTTTATATTGATTTTCCTTATATGCTGTGGACATTGTTAATTTGTAGTTCCTTTCCCATAGTTGTTGCCATTTTTCAAACTCAATTGGATAACCAAAATTTCTACCCCAGGCTATCATTGTTTCTTTTACTTGCTCCTCCTCCAATTCAATATACAACAAAAAGTTATTAAAAATGTTTATTAAGTTTTCCTCTGTTCCCATGAGTATCTTATCCAGTTCAGTCTTTTCCATATAAAAACCATGTAATTTAGCATCTTTTTCATATCTTGATCTTATCTGCATGTACATGTACCAATCTATCTCAATTCCCTGTTGTTCCAATTCTTGTTTCTCTTTCAGTTCCCCCTTATCCATTAATAACTCATTATATCTGACAATATTTCCAGAATTAAAGACATTTGGGTGTATTAAAGCTTCCGTTATTGATAACCATGTTGGTATTTTCACATAAAATTTATCTCTAACCTTCTCCCATACCAATAACTGTGAGGGATCTCACAAAGATCGATGGTTTGTTGAGGGCACTTCCTGTTGTGGCCCCGCCCTCTGAGCCTGTCCCATCGGAGGAAGAAAGCTCCGAGCATGAGGAAGAGGAGTCAGCCAGGCCTCCCTCTCCAGGCCCCTCCCCTCTGGCATTGTTTCAAGTGCCGGCCGAGGGAGAGGAAACAGCTGCTTCGGATCAGAGTGATAATGACACATCATTCCTGGACGCACGCCTCCGAAGGCGTGATAAACGTTTGCAGCAGCTTGGGAGGCGTGCTAGGGATTAGAACTGAGTCACTGGACCACACCCCAGAGACCACACCCCAGAGACTATATAATAGAGAGTGGTGGTCAAGGATCTTTTGTGACGAACAAAGCAAAACCTTGGACAGTCACTAAAGCCTCGTCCGGAACTGCTGGGAGGAATATTATTTCTGTTTGGACTTTCTTGAACGTTCGTATCTTATCTGTCTGTTTGTGAAAATAAAGTAACTTGGCAGACGGTGTGTCTATCGCTGCCAAGTCGGAGATAAGAACTGGGTGCGTTCCAAAGTGTTTCCTTAACCCTCGACTGGCTGTGTGTGTGTGTGTGGGGACGGGGACAGATCATCTTGTTCGTCACCCCATACTCCATCGTTAACCCACGATGGACCAACAGCTGCAGCAGCAGATACAGCAGATGCTGGAGGCCAATCAGCTTCTGCAACAGCAAGTAGCACAGCTAACTGCCCAACTTGCTTTGGGAAATGCTCCTGCAGCTCCACCTCCTCCCCCTCCCCGTCCGAGATGCCCAGTGAACGTGCCAGATAGGTTTTCTGGGCAGCAGGAGATGTTTCCGGCCTTCTTGGGACAATGCCAACTGTTTATGGCATTGAGGCCGGAGGATTTTCCGGATGACCGGGCTCGGGTGGCATTTGTTATCAGCTCCCTCTCGGGCACTGCCGCCCGATGGGCCACGCCCCTGTTGTTGCAAGATAGCCCCTTGCTCCTGGACTTTCAGGGCTTTTTACAACACCTGCGCACCATGTTTGAGGACCCCCTCCGGGTGCAGACGGCAGCGAGGCGCATCAAGGACCTCCGCCAAGGCAAGCGCCCCCTGCAGGACTATATTGCAGAGTTCCGACTGCTAGGCCAGGATTCGGCTTGGAATGAGGTGGCGCTGATGGACGCCTTCCAGGACGGCCTTTCCGACGAGATGCAGGACGAGCTGGTTCGTGTGGAGGCGCCACCGACCCTCGACACGCTGGTGACCCAATGCCTGCGTATCGACGCCCGCTTGCAACGGCGATGGCCCCGTCGGGCTCTTCCGGAACCATCGACAGCGTCGGCACCCCCCGCGTTTCGCACCGACAGCGCTCCGGACCGCACAGCGTTTTGTGGCGACGGCTGAGGAGCCTATGGAGCTCGGAGCAGCCAGACTTCAACTGACGGCCCAGGAGCGGATGCGGAGACGTCAAGGGGGGTTGTGCCTCTATTGCGGTGAGGCGGGACATTTTGCCGCCTCGTGTCCCCGGAAGCGGAGTGGACCGCTCAGGCCTGTTCCGGAGTCTCGGCGTGACCTGCCGGGAAACGGGCCAGGCCTGGCCTAGGGGAAACTCTGGGTCAGGCACGTGACCATGCCCCGCCGGAGTCGGCGGCTGTGGACTGTGAGCCCCCTCGGCACCTGATTTTGAACACCCGGGTGTTGTTGGCTAACCGGTCGGAGGGGCTCCAAGCGCACGCGCTGGTGGACTCGGGGGCCACCACGAACTTTATGGACCAGGCCTTTGTGGCCCATTACAAAGTCCCCTTGGTTCCAGTGGACCCTCCGTTGAGGGTTGAAACTATAGATGGGCGGGAACTCGTGGCGGGGCCCATCAAAACCGCTACCCAGCCCTTGCGCCTCGCCATTGGAAACCACGAGGAGGCGATCCAGTTTTACGTAATGGCGGATCTGCACTTTCCCTTGGTCCTGGGGATGGCCTGGCTTCGGGCGCACGACCCTCAGGTGGCGTGGTCGAGAAACGCCATCTCGTTCCCAAGCCTGCAGTGTGTCGACCACCTTCGCCACACCTGCGCCGGCCAGGACGTCTCTGCCCCAAACGTCTCCTTGCCTCCGGAGCTGACGCCCTTCGCCGACGTGTTCAGCGAGAAGGAGGCGGACCGCTTGCCCCCGCACCGACCCTACGACTGTGCGGTGGACCTAATGCCCAACGCGCCCCTGCCATCGGGACGCCTGTACTCCATGTCGGAGCCCGAGCTGGCCGCCTTGCGGGACTTCCTGGAAAAGAACCTGGCCCGTGGGTTCATCCGGCCTTCGACCTCCCCGCTCTCGGCCCCGGTCCTCTTCATTAAAAAGAAGACGGGGGACTTGCACCTGTGTTGCGACTACCGGCGCTTGAATGCCATCACAGTGCGAAATCGCTACCCCCTGCCGCTGATCCCGGAGCTGATGGAGAGGTTGCGGGAGGCCTCGATCTTCACTAAGCTCGATCTCCGAGGGGCTTACAACCTGGTGCGCGTGAGAGAGGGGGACGAGTGGAAGACGGCGTTCGGCACGCGGTACGGACACTTCGAGTATACCGTCATGCCGTTCGGGTTGACCAACGCCCCCGCGGTCTTCCAGCACTTGATGAACGATGTGTTCCGGGACATGCTGGATCGGTTCGTGGTGATCTACTTGGATGACATTTTGATCTATTCCCGGACCCCGGAAAGTCACCTCCAGCATGTCCGCCAGGTCCTGCAGCGCCTGCGGGAGCACCAGCTCTATGCGAAGTTGGAGAAATGCTACTTCTTCCAGACTTCCATAGAGTTCCTTGGGCACATCATCACCCCCGAGGGCATCGCGATGGACCCGCACAAGGTGGAGGCCTTGCGCAGTTGGGAACCCCCGCGTCGGGTGAAGGACGTCCAGCGTCTGTTGGGATTCGCCAACTACTATCGGACCTTCATCCCGGGCTTCGCCACCCTGACCTTGCCGTTGACCCAGCTCCTTCGGAAGAAGGTCCCGTTCCAGTGGGGGCCCCCGCAGCAGCAGGCCTTCGAGGTCCTCAAGCAGGCCTTCCTCACGGAGCCAGTCCTGAGGCACCCCAATCCACACCGTCCGTTCGTGGTGGAGACGGATGCGTCCAACGTGGCGATTGGGGCGGTGCTGCTACAGGCTCCGGTGGATGGCGGCACTCTTTTTCCCTGCGCATACTACTCCCGGAAACTCAACCCTTCCGAGCGCAACTACACCATCTGGGAAAAGGAGTTGCTGGCCATCAAGGCCGCGTTCGAGGCTTGGCGACATCACCTCGAGGGGGCCCGACACCAGGTGGAGGTGCGGACGGACCATCGGAACCTGGAGCACCTCACCACGGCACGGAAGTTGAACCAGCGGCAGATCCGGTGGTCGTTGTTTTTCGCCCGGTTCAACTTCCACGTCACCTACATTCCGAGCAACCTCAACCAGAGGGCGGACGCGCTATCCCGTAAGCCGGAATACTTTTGCCCCAAGGACTCCCTTCCCCCCCAGACGGTGCTGCCAGCGGACTCCTTGGCCGCGGTCCAGGAACCGGTGGACCTGCGGGCTCAGGTGCTGGAAGCGCAGTGACGGGACGACTGGTCGCAGCAGCGGAGAGCGGACGTCGGCCCCGCGTCCCCATGGACTGTGGAGGAGGGCTTGCTCAGACATCGGGGTCGGCTGTACGTGCCCACGAGTCCGCTCTGAGCCCTCGTCATGAACCAGTGTCATGACAACCCCGCGGCGGGGCACTTCGGCTTCTTTAAGACTTTGAACCTGGTGACACGGACTTTTTGGTGGCCTCGGGTACGGCACGACGTGCACGCCTACGTGACGTCCTGTGTGACGTGCCGACAGGCCAAAGCCGTGTCCGGCCCCCCTCCTGGACTCCTCCAGCCGCTGCCGACACCGGAGAGACCGTGGGGAGCCATCTCCATGGACTTCCTGACAGACCTGCCCCTGTCCGCTACGTACACGACCGTCCTCGTGGTGGTGGATGCGCTCACGAAGATGGCACATTTCATCCCGTGCCGCGGCCTGCCCTCGGCCCGCACCACGGCTCGCCTGTTCCTGCAACATATCTTCCGCCTCCACGGCCTGCCGGACCGGGTGGTTTCGGACCGCGGGGCCCAGTTCACGGCTCGCTTCTGGAAAAGCCTGATGGCCGCGCTGGAGGTGCAGGTGTGCCTGTCATCGTCGCACCATCCGGAGACTGACGGGGGCACGGAGAAGGTCATCGGCATACTGGAGCAGTACCTCCGCTGTTTTGTCAACCAGCAGCAGGACAACTGGGCCGAGTACCTTCCCCTGGCGGAGTTCGCTTTTAATAACTCCCAACACACCTCCACCCAGATGACCCCGTTCCATGCCAACGTCGGATACCATCCACGGCTTTTCCCGTTGACCATCATGGACTCCCCTGTTCCCGAGACCCGGGACTTCCTCTCGGAGCTGCAGGCAGTGCAGCAACTGGTGCGGCGGCAGCTGATCCGGGCAAAAGAGGATTATAAACGGTTTGCCGATCGCGCCCGCCGGGCGACACCACCGCTGGAAGTAGGAGATCGGGTATGGTTGTCCACGAAACACCTCCCCACGGACCGGCCGGTGAGGAAACTGGCCCAACGCTTTATCGGTCCCTTCCCTATCGAGGCGGTCATCAATCCGGTGGCCTACCAGTTGACTCTACCCCGCTCCATGCGGCTCCACCCTGTTTTTCATCGGTCCCTCCTGGTCCCTGAGGCCCCCGCGAGCCATCTCCGCCGCCCGCCGACGCCTGCCCCCCCAGCCGCAGCCGACGAGGACGATGCCTCGATGTACGAGGTGGACAGTATCCGGGACTCCCGTTGGCTGAAGGGGCACTTCCAATACCTCATTGCCTGGAAGGGGTACGGGCCCGAGGATTTCATCTGGGTGGACGCGTCTGCCGTTCAGGCCCCTGACCTGGTGCGGGCTTTCCACGAACAGTTCCCGTCCCGACCCCATCCCGACCGTCAGACCCGGGGGAAGGGCCCTGCGGTGGGGGATAGTGTTGTGGCCCCGCCCTCTGAGCCTGTCCCATCGGAGGAAGAAAGCTCCGAGCATGAGGAAGAGGAGTCAGCCAGGCCTCCCTCTCCAGGCCCCTCCCCTCTGGCATTGTTTCAAGTGCCGGCCGAGGGAGAGGAAACAGCTGCTTCGGATCAGAGTGATAATGACACATCATTCCTGGACGCACGCCTCCGAAGGCGTGATAAACGTTTGCAGCAGCTTGGGAGGCGTGCTAGGGATTAGAACTGAGTCACTGGACCACACCCCAGAGACCACACCCCAGAGACTATATAATAGAGAGTGGTGGTCAAGGATCTTTTGTGACGAACAAAGCAAAACCTTGGACAGTCACTAAAGCCTCGTCCGGAACTGCTGGGAGGAATATTATTTCTGTTTGGACTTTCTTGAACGTTCGTATCTTATCTGTCTGTTTGTGAAAATAAAGTAACTTGGCAGACGGTGTGTCTATCGCTGCCAAGTCGGAGATAAGAACTGGGTGCGTTCCAAAGTGTTTCCTTAACCCTCGACTGGCTGTGTGTGTGTGTGGGGGGACGGGGACAGATCACTTCCAAGAAAAGTCAGCACGCAAGGATGCAATCAAATTAAGTCTTTATTTAGAAGTAAAGTAGAGTAAAATGAGTTCCCTGGCATGGAGGCATCCATGCCTGGATTGAGCCCATTATTCAGTCCTGCAGGAAGTTAGAACAAGAGCACAAAGAGCAGCCCCTGTGCAGGGGTTCTTATAGGGGCCCTTGGCCCCTCCCTTACCAATGTGTGAGGGGGCCGGAGGGCCATTAACTCTCCCCAATGGGGCTGCAGGGGCCGGAGCCCCTTGACCCACCAGTGGGATCAAAAGTCCCTCTTTGCTCCCATCTGGTGGCCTTTTAAGAAACTGCCATGGCTGGCACAAAACACCTAACAATAACAATGGATTTCTTATATAATGTCTATGAAAGTATGTACGTATCTTACTTCTACCATGCCATAAAAAGGTATGCCATCCCATTTGTAAATCATGCCCTTCCAGTGTTAACAACCTTGTACTTCTTAATTCAATCCATTCTTTCAACCATATCAATGCTGCTGCTTGGTAATATAATTCCCAATTTGGTAAACCAAATCCCCCTCGTAGTCTCATGTCTTGCAATATTCTTAAACTTATTCTTACTTTTTTCCTTTGCCATATAAATTTCCTCATGATCTTATTAAGATATTGAAAGTAAGTCTTTTCCATTTTTATTGGCACAGTTTGGAATAAAAATAATAGTCTTGGTAATATATTCATCTTTATCAATGCAATCCGACCCATAAGTGATAGTTGAAGATTCTTCCATTTTTCCAAGTCTTTTTCAATTTGTTGCTTTAACTTGTAGTAGTTTTCTTCTTTTATTGTTGCACATTTTGAAGTTAAGTATACTCCCAAGTATTTCACTTTTTTCACCACTTGTATGTCTAAATTTTCTTTTATCTCTCTATTTTGTTTTTCTGTTGTATTCTTCACCAGAATTTTTGTTTTGTCTTTGTTTATTTTCAAACCAGATACTTTTCCATAACCTTCTATCTGTTCTAGTAATTTAGGGCCTGTTATTTGCGGTTCCTCTATAATGAAAACCAAGTCATCGGCAAACGCTTGTAGTTTATATTCCTCTTTTTTGACTTTCATCCCTTTTATCTCATCACTCCATCTAATGTTCCTGTTTAGAACTTCTAGAGTCAAAATAAAGAATAATGGTGATAAAGGGCATCCTTGCCTGGTGCCCTTCATTATATTAATCTTTCCTGTCATTTCTCCGTTCATCATTATCTTAGCAAATTGTCTGTCATATATTGTTTTTATAGTATTTATGAATCTCTCCCCAAAATCCATTCTCTGTAATTGCTTTATCATAAACTGCCAGTTCACGTTATCAAAAGCTTTTTGTGCATCTAGGAACATCAACGCCATTTGTTTTTCTGGGTGAGTCTCATAATATTCCAAGGTATTCAAAATCATCCTCATGTTATCTCTAATTTGCCTTTTTGGTAAGAATCCATTTTGATCACTGTGGATATATTCATTTAATGGTTTTTTCAACCTGTTTGCCATTATTGAAGCAAAAATCTTATAATCTACATTTAATAGTGAGATTGGTCTATAATTTTTAATCAATTGTAAATCTGTATCTTCTTTAGGTATGAGTGTCACATATGCCTCTTTCCATGAATCTGGCATTTTAGCCTCTAATAATAATTCATTAAATAAGTCCAACATTACATTACTAATCACTTCTTCCAATGTTTTATACAACTCGGCTGGTAAGCCATCTGGTCCAGGCACTTTTCCATTCTTTTGTCTTTTTATTGTTTCTGTTAATTCCATCATTGGAATTGGTGTGGCCAATGTAACAGTGGCACGATGGACTCTTTAGGGGCTCCTAAAGAGTAGTCGATATCCCCAATGTCCGAGGGTCCTTTGTGATCTAAGTTGTCCTGTAGGGACAACCAACAAGAGGAGCACGTACTGGTCAATCCAGGGGGGCTGCAAACCCCCTAGGAAGACTAGAAGAAGCTCCTCAAATTGGACACAGTGGGAAAGTGACCAGGAAGTCGTTAAAAAGCTGTAGCGGCCATATCAGAAGAGAAAGTAAAGAATTAGCCTGTGACATCGAGGTGAGACTGACTTGATTTTATCACTTGAAAGTTTCTCTTAAATTAACTGGATGATCCAAAGGGTGGAGAAGAGAGGCTGAGAGTGAGGAGTGGGTGCGGGTGCGGGTGTGTGCTCGCAACCACATCTGGAAAACTGGGGCGGCAAGGAACGCGTGACTGAGAGCCCATTAAATTCTTTTTTTTCTATTAAACTTTTACTGGGGAAAAAAAAAAGAAGATTTGGAGACTTTAAAAACAATTGGATATTTGGACATTTGGATATTAAAGCTTTGAATGACTGAATGGATTACTTATTATTTTTTTCTTTTTCTTTGAATGGACTGTTACAATGTTGATTGCTTAAAAGATACTTTGTTTAAAGAAGTGAAAGTATTGGAAGCATTGTTTAAGGAGGAAAGTCAACCTGCAGTGCCATCTAGTGGCAGAAGAAAACAATAAAAAAGACACATATATTTTAAAGAAAACCTAACAAATACCTGACCTTGACATTTTAACTAAGAAGATAATAGAACAGCTGTGGAAAGTTGAGATTAGACTTTAAACATGTTATGGAACTTCTTTTTTCATATTGGCCTTGTGGAATGTAACTTTTTATTTTATTTTATTTTACTTTTTTCTTTCTGGGTTGTTTAGTTTTGCTTCGAGAACTTTAAAAAAAGTCTTTAAGTTTGTCTTTTTACCTTTCACTTTTGTCTCTTTTTTGGTTGGAGATTTTTATATGGAATTCAATAGAATTGGTTTCCTCTTTTTAAGTATTACCTTTTTGTGGATTGAGAATGGAAGAGTCAGAAGAAACTTTTGTTTTTTGTTTTTTAATTTTCACTTTTTTTCTTTATGGGCACTTGTTTTTGATTTTCATTTAAAAATTTTATTTTTTACTTTTTTTCCCTCTCTTTTAAAACAGTTGGATTACAATCTTTTTTCCCCTCCCTCTCTTCCAGCTTGTTTTTTTTTTCTTTCTTTCTTTTTTCTTATATTTTTGAAGGAAAGGGATGATTTGAGAATTTTTACTTTTCTTTATTTTCTATTTCTTTTTTAATTTTTTGCCTACTAATTCAATTATTGAATTAGACATTTGGATTATAATTAAACCATAAGTGGATTATCAATTATTTACATTAAGCTTTTGGAGAAGGGGAAATGAAGAAATGAAGAAATATGCACAGCCAGCACCAAGTCCCTCAGCGGCAGAAATGCAGAAAACTTCCAAGATGATGGAGTTGCGCAAATTTATGCAATCACTCCACAATGATATTAAACAGGAATTGCAAGAAATGAAAGAAATAATGAGGAAGAACAAGGAGAGAATTAAGAAAGTAGAAGAAAAAGTGGAAATGACAGAGAAAAAAGTTGAAAATCTGGCTTCCGTAGACAAAATCCACGAAAGGACAATTATTTTGTTGGAAATGGAACGCTCTGAATTTTACTTAAGATTCCAAAATATAGAAGAAGAAAAAGGAGAAAATTTACCAGAAATAATTGCAGAGATTTTCGCTGAAGCCTTGGAACAACCCAAAGAAAAGATTTTAAATGAGATTGATGAAGCCTTTAGAATCTATACTAGATATGCAGTAAGGAATAAACTACCAAGGGAAGTACATGTAAGATTTACAAAGAGAGCGATGAAATCAGAAATACTTCAAGCAATAAGGACCACAGCACTGAAACACAAGGATAAAGAACTTGTGGTTCTATGACAAATACCTAGAAGAGTTAGAGATTTGAGGAGAGAATACCAATTCTTAACAAGATTTTTAATATCCAAAGGAGTGAGTTTTAGATGGTTAATACCTGAAGGGATCATGGTGACATGGAGAGAACAAAGATACAGACTTGATTCAATTGAGAAAGCGAAGGTATTTTATCAACAACTTTGTGGAGCAATGGAAGAAGACTTGGGAGCTGTAGGCGTTGCAAAAGAGAAAGATGAAGAAAAGGATAAGGAGGAAAAAGTGAAAGAAGAGAGGGCCCAGAGAGAGGGGGCAAGAGCAAAAGACCCACTCGAACAAAGAGAGATGAGGGCAATGAAATTAAAACCTAGTAACAAGTAAACATGGAAGAAGAAATAAAAGCAATATCCTTAAATGTAAATTGATTAAACGCAGTGATAAAAAGAAACAGATTATTGACTAAATTAAATACTCTGAAGATGGACATTATATGTTTACAAGAAGTTCATAGTAGAAAACAACACATAAAACTATTACAATATCCCAAACTAGGAGTTTTATTTACATCACTGATACAACAAAGTAAAAGGGGTGTGGCATTATATATATATAAAAAATTAGAACCTAAATTAATTTTTGAAGATGAGGAAGGCAGGATTTTGATGGTGGAAATAAAAATGAATTTTAAAACAACTACTTTTGATAGCATTGAATGAATGAAAAGCAGGAAGAATTTTCTCATCGATTGCACAGAAAAATTATAGCATTGAACTATGAAAATGTATGTATAATGGGTGATTTTAATGCCGTTACAGACCCAGATTTGGACTATAAAACTCTGAAGACAAATAAAAAAACTAGAAGAACATTACCAAAATCCTTTTTTACAATGGCAGAAGAATTAAGTATCCAAGATATTTGAAGACAAAAACATTTGAAGGAGAGTCAATATACTTTTTATTCAAATAGACATCTATCATGGTCAAGGACAGATATGGTATGGATGTCAACTGGACTTATAGAACAGGTGCAAGAAGTGAATATTGGTTCAAACATATGGGCAGACCACAGCCCAATAACAATAACATAGAAAGGGGGGAAAAAAAAGATAAGATGGACTTTGAATACAACAATATTAAATGATAAAGGATTCCAGGAATTTGTGGGAAAGGAATTGGACATTTTTTAAAAATTAAATAAAAGGGAAGATACATCACTCCAAAATGTATGGGACACAATGAAAGCATATATTAGAGGACTGGCAATAACATATTTGGGGAAAAAGAATAAAAAGAAATGGCAGAAACAAGTAAGATTGGAAGAAGAATATAAAAGCCTGGAAAAAAAGTTCCGGAAAGATGTTCAAAATAAAAAAATTAAGAAATTGATGGAACTGTAGAAGCATGAAATAACCTTAAATGAACAAGAATCATTAACAAACCAATTGAGAGCATCGAAACAGAATTTTTTTGAAAACACAAACAAACCAGGAAGATGGCTAGCATATAAACTAAGAAAAGAGAAACAGAAAAAGGTTATAAAATATCTACAAGATGAAGGGAAATTACAATATAGAACTGAAGAAAAAAAGAAAAAATCCAAAAATATTATGAAAAACTCTATTCACAAGAGAAGATCCCCGAGGAGGAGATACAAAACTATCTGGAAACATCAGATTTAATTAAAATATCAGAACAATTTAAAGGAATGTTAGAGGAAAGAATAACAATGATGGAATTAACAGTTTTCCTGTTGAACTGTGAAATCATCCAGTTCTATAAAACCTGATCAGGTAATTTTTTTCCATTTGTCTTAGAGATCACATTGAGTGCGAAATGGGACAACTGGCTGCAGCCACCTTGCCCTGGCTGCCTATCATGGCCCCATCAGAGCCTGGGTGTCAGGTTTCGGTGTTATCTTAAATAAACTTCATTCTCAAATGCAAAGTCTCTGATGAATCTTTTCTTTATTTAAGAATAGAAACAACGTCATTCCTGAACTCTTTATGCAGCCAAAACTGGCACCTCCTTCCAAACCCCTCCCTTTCCGTTCTTCATCCCCAATGTCTCATTGGCCATCGTGCAGATCCATCTCTCCGTCCCAAGCACTTTCTATTCACAGGAATTCCCCCCTCCCTCTATCTCCTAAGCAACGTTATCTACCAAGGAGCAGAAACTAAGTGAAAGTTCATCTCAGCATTAAAGCAAGGCTTCTCCCTCTCTCATTCATGTCAGTGCTGGAGGAGATCATAAATTGGAACGCTGACATCTGGCCCCTCTCCCTTCACTTCTACAACGCGACCTGCCCCATAGGAAAAAGAAACACAACAAGTTAAGTATCATTATCCCCTCCTTGGATGCGACCCCCCCCCGGCTTGCCCGGGTGGTCTGCATGGAATTTTGATATAAGGCGGTCAGCTTGGATGTTTGAGCTCTTCACCCAGGAAGCCTCTGACAATGGGTAGCCCTTCCATTTAATTAAGTACTGGAAGCGCCCCCTGCGCCATCTTGAATCAAGAATTTGCTGCACTTCGTAGTGAGTTTGGCCCTCAACAACCAGGGGCCCAGGGGGGTCACTTGGCGTCGGCCTTAAAGTAGACCCCACTACAGGCTTCAGAAGGCTACTGTGGAAAACGGGGTGAATCTTCCCCAGGAGCCGGAGCAACTGCAGTTGTACTGTAACCGGGTTGATTATTTTTACTATAGGGAATGGTCCTATAAATTTCGGGCCCAATTTCTTGCTCAGGAGTCTAAGTCTCAAGTACTTGGTGGAAAGGTAGACTTTCTCTCCCAGTTGAAATGGTCTTTGGGGAGTTCAGTGCTTGTCTGCCTGTTTCTTATAAGATTGGGCCGTCTTGGCCAGCGCCCTCTTAACATTCTCCCAAGTTTCTCTCAACGTTGCCATCCAGTCGGTCAAGCTGACTGAGGAAGGGGGCTCCCTTGGGTACTCTGGCATGGGGACAAAGTCCATGCCACTCACTACTTTGAACGGGGTTAGCCCCGTGCTGCTGTGGACAGCATTATTATATGCGACCTCCGCAAAAGATAGGAGGTCTGCCCAATTGGACTGCTGGTAGTCGACGTAGCATCTTAAATACTGTTCTATCATAGCGTTCAGTCTTTCTGCCCCCCCATTGGTGCTCGGGTGAAATGCTGAGCTGAGCCCTTGGGATGACCCTATGGATCGTAGAAACTCCCTCCAGAACTTTGCTGTGAACTGGACCCCTCGGTCGAAGATGATTCTCCTGGGGACTCCATGCAGGCGGTAGATGTGTTTCAGGAACAGTTTGGATAACTGGCGGGCCGAGGGCAGTCCAGTACAAGGAATGAAGTGTGCCTGTTTGGAGAATAAGTCTATTACAGTCCAGATCACTGTATTCCCACTGCTCCTCGGTAGGTCTACTATGAAGTCCATCGCAATCTCCTCCCATGGTCTTGTCGGTTCAGCTACTGGTTGCAACAGTCCAGGCGGGCACCCTGGTCTTGTTTTCATCATGGCACAAATGGTGCAGCTTTTTACATAACTGTCCACGTCCTTTCTCATGTGGGGCCACCAGAACTGCCTTCGTACTAGGTGCAGAGTCTTTAGGAACCCGAAGTGTCCCGCTGGTTTAACGTCGTGGCTCCTCTTGAGAATCAGGGTGCATAAAGTCTGTGGGACATAGAGCTTTGTCCCCTTCCATGCTAGGTCATCTCTTTTTGTCAAGAGATGTTGATTGTCCCGATACCAGGGGTCTGTCAGTGTTTCATTTTTTAATCTTGCACTTAAGTCACTTGCAGGTTGGCCCTGCTGGTCACATTGTTGCCGTCTGGTGATCACTTGAGCTGCTGCTTGGGTGGAGGGGATGATGGCATTCACTACCTGCTCCCGCTCACTGTTGTATTGGGGTATCCAGGAGAGGGCGTCAGCCAGGAAATTCCTCCCTCCTGGGATGTGCTTAAACTCGAAATTGAAATGATTGAAGTATTGAGCCCACCGTACTTGCCTGGGCGTCAGTTTCCGTGGGGTTTTTAGGGCCTCCAGGTTTTTATGATCAGTCCAGACTTCAAACGGTTTCTGGCCTCCCTCTAGTAGGTGCCGCCAGGTCAACAACGCCCATCTTACTGCGAACACTTCCTTCTCCCACGCCGCCCATCGCCTCTCCGTGTCGGTGAGTTTGCGGGAGGTGTAGGCGCAGGGTTGTAGATCACCTTGGCTGTTCTTTTGGAGTAACACGGCCCCCACTGCCACATCACTTGTGTCTGCTTGGATGACGAAAGGCTGTTCAGGATCAGGGTGTTTTAAGACAGGTTCTTTCGCAAACATTCCTTTTAGCGTTTCGAATGCCTGTTGGCAGGTCAGATCCCACTGTAGGGGTTGTCCCGGGCGGGGTTTCGTCGTTGGGATTCCTGTCTTTAGGAGGTCCGTCAAAGGTTTGGCAATTCTCGCGAACGAAGGGATGAATTGTCTGTAAAAGTTTGCGAAGCCTAGGAAGCTTTGCAGTTGTCTGCGGGTGCGAGGGGGCTGCCATTGTAGAACTGATTGGACCTTGGCTGGGTCCATCTCTATCCCCTCGTTTGATACTCGGTAGCCTAGGTAGTCTAGCCGTGATTGGTGGAAATTGTATTTTAACAGTTTGACATACAGGTTTGCCCTCAGCAGTTTTTTCAGTACTTGGCGGACGAGGGGTATATGTTCGTCTATGGTCTCTGTGTAGATGAGAATATCGTCCAGGTAGACGAGGACCCCTTTGTAAAGGTGCTCATGTAGGACTTCATTTATCAACTGCATGAACACTGCCGGGGCTCCTTGCAATCCAAAGGGCATTACCTTGAACTGGAAACTCCCCAGGGGGCAGTTGAATGCTGTTTTCCATTCATCCCCTGCCTTGATGCGTACTCGGTAATAAGCTTCTCGAAGGTCTAGTTTGGTGAAAACTTTTCCTTTAGCTAGGTGAGCTAGCATGTCCTTCATGAGGGGGAGGGGGTACAAGTTTTGCACGCATACAGCGTTGATACTTCGAAAATCAACCACCAGTCTCATAGAGCCATCCTTTTTCTCTTTAAAAAGGACCGGCGCCGCTACCTTTGGTTTTACTGGCTCAATAAATCCCCTTCGTAAGTTCTTGTCTATGTATTCCCGCATTTCCTGCATTTCACGGGGCATCATGGCATACAGTTTGGGTTTGGGTAGTTTCGCTCCCGGGATAATCTCGATGGCACAATCAGTCTCATGGTGGGGGGGTAGAATGTCACACTCGGCCTCGCTGAATACCTCTGCAAGGTCTTGGTACTCCCCTGGGATCTGATCTGTGTCACAAGCGCTGTCGGGTGTGGCTGCCAGTTGCTTCGCTGTACCTTCTGGGAGGGGCCCTTGTGTTGGCGGTGTTTTCTTCTGCAGTGGCAGGCGGCTTTGGGGTCTCTGCGTGGGGGGGAATTCTCCTGGTCGGGGGGGTAGGGGTTGGGGCCCCTTTGCTATCCTCAGCCTGCGGGTCCCCTCTTGCCACCAAATGATTGGGCCCCATTTGTCCAACCACGAGAGTCCCAATATGACTGGGTCTGTCATCTTGGGGGCTATTATGAAGCGGATCGTTTCCCAGTTCCAGCCTCACAGGTTCAGTCAAGTGTGTGGCATAAGCTCCCCCCACTAGGGACCCATCAACTTGCTCAAAGCGAATTGGTTGTTTGAGCTTTTTAGCTCGGATCCCCAATTTTAGAACTGTGGGTAGGTTAATTAGGCACCTTGTGCTACCAGAGTCTATTAGGGCTTGGAAAGTCCCTTGGGTCCCTGTTTTGGGGGCTGTTAGGTGTATGGGGAAAAGAAAAGGATGGACAGGTCCACTCACCATCGGGTCGTCCTCGCCTTCGTCCTCGGTGTCATAGGGTTCGGGGGACTGATCTCCCTCATCTGGGATTCCTCTGGTTTCGATCAGGTGAGCGAAAAACTCTGGGCTTTGTGGAGCTTTCCGTGGCCCGTGGGTGGTGCGTTTGGGCCCTCGTTCTGGTCGTGCTTTGGGCGGTGGAGCTGGTCCCAGTCTAGGGGTTCCACATCTTGCTGCTACGTGGCCAATCCCCCCACATCTGTAGCATTTCAGTGGGTTCTGTGGTGCGGCTGGCCTCTGGGTGGGCTGTGATGCTGGGGTTTCTCGTCTGTTGGGTGGTCCCTGGTCCGGTTGGCCTCTCTCCTTTCTATCTGGTGGTTTCGACATGTTGTTTGCCTGTAGCCCTCTGTCGACTTTTATCGCTACCTGGAACCATTCGGAGAGTCGGTTTGGGATGTCCCGATAGGCAGTCACTTGGGAAATTCTCTTATCTAGGCTTGTCCTAAAAAAATACACCAGCAATCACTCTGGTAGGGGAGGCAGTGTCCCAATGACTCTCCTGAATTCACGGATATGCTCTCTGATGAGCTTCCCCTTCTGCATTAGGTTTCTGAGCTCGTCTTCCACATAGGGGTCCTCCTCCTCCTCCTCATAATGGGCTCTCAATAATTGCAAGAACCCATCTGCATCTTGCAGCTGGGGGGCCCTGTTTTTGTACAGGGATGCTGACCACCTCTTTGCTTCTCCCTCCAACCCTTCCGAGATAGCATTCACTAGAGCTCTGGGGAAAGGGTAGAGGTGTCCAAAACGCTCTATGTATATCTCAGCTGAATCGAGGAATTGGGCGAGATTGTCTGGGTCACCATCGAACTTCCCTCTGAACTGGGGTGGTTCCTCCCTCTCTGCTCTCTCCTCTCTGTGCTGAGCTCTGTAGGGCCGGCCTTGGTGTTGATAGTCCTCTGCCTCGTCTCTCATCCTGGGGTAGGGAGGTGCTGCCTCATCTAGGCTTCGCTGCTTGCTGGGAGGGGGGGGGACCCATGGATGCGTCATTGGGCTCCTCCTCCTTCTGCTGTGGAGGGGGGAAGGGCTGCGCTTCAGCCTACGGCCTCTTGGATCTACAGCCCAGACTGGTTCTCTCTTTTCTTTGGGTCTGCAAGATGGCCCCTCCCCCTGAAGGGTGGCACGGTCAAATTTCTCTTTCAACTCATCTATGGGGCTTTCGAGTGGCTTCTTTAGAATTTCTTGGTGCCTGGCTTGTTTCCTGGCTTGCTCCCATTCCCATAGCCAGGTCGCTCTCCCCAATTCACTTAGGGGTTTCCCTTTATCTTTCACGTTTGGAAAGGGAAATTCAGCCTCGGAGGCTTTTGGCACAATCCCCGGGTACTTATCTGGCTCCTGTTTCTTGGCTTGAAGTTCTGCCGAGGGGGAAGGCGGGGAGAGTTGAGCCTTTGTACTTTCCAAACTGGCTGGAATCATGGCCGGTTCTCCTCCCGTCACTTGAAGCAGACTTTCCTCTGAAAGCTTGGCTTCAGCCATAGTGTCCGGCGATAACCTCCAGTCCGCCCACACGTCTGGGAGGGAGCGAGATGATTTAAAATCAGCCACCCTGGCTTTGGAAGAGTTTTGGCTGTCTGTCAGGTTTCGGTGTTGTCTTAAATAAACTTCATTCTCAAACGCAAAGTCTCTGATGAATCTTTTCTTTATTTAAGAATAGAAACAACATCATTCCTGAACTCTTTATGCAGCCAAAACTGGCACCTCCTTCCAAACCCCTCCCTTTCCGTTCTTCATCCCCAATGTCTCATTGGCCATCGTGCAGATCCATCTCTCCGTCCCAAGCACTTTCTATTCACAGGAATTCCCCCCTCCCTCTATCTCCTAAGCAACGTTATCTACCAAGGAGCAGAAACTAAGTGAAAGTTCATCTCAGCATTAAAGCAAGGCTTCTCCCTCTCTCATTCATGTCAGCGCTGGAGGAGATCATAAATTGGAATGCTGACACTGGGTCTGAGGACGAGGATGAGACGTAGCTAGGACCAACGGAAGACCAACTGGAGGAGCAGGACGAAGCAGTCCCAGGTCCCTCAGGCCTGGGAAAGGTCACCAGCGAAGGAGAGAGGGTGCAGGATGACCAAGCAAGGGGGGAGGAGAGGGCAGGCAGTGGAGCAGAGGAGCAACAGAGCTCCAGTGATGAGCAATTACCTCCCCCCCAATCCCTGACCACAGAGAATGGAGAGGAAGTGCGATCAGTGCAGGGCGACCCAACGACTCAGGAGGAGGGTGCCCCACCCATCTTCACAAGGCTCACCTGGGGAATGAGATTTAAAGAGATGCCATTGGGAGGGACACTTGTCAGGAACAAGTGTTTCCTTTTCCAGTCTCATGTGCTGTTACCAATGTCTGGATGCTTTACTTGTCTTGCTTGCCTTGCCCTGCTTGCCTTGCTTGCCTGGCCTGTTGTGGTCCGCCAGCAGCCTGCGGAGCTGGCAGCGGAGTCGGACAGTGAGGAGGCTGAGGAAGAACATGGGCCAGTCCTGGAGGCTGGGGAAGGCCCGGATGAGGGCTCTGCGTCGGAGGCAGAGATGGGGCCAGGGCCATCGAGGAGTGATGTGCGGACTCCGGAGCCTCCAGAGGCTGACAGCAGAGAGGCAGAGGAACAGGAGGAGCCTGTTCCTAGTGCACGCATGAGAAGAGCTGCCAGAAGGCAAGAGCAGCTAAAGCAAAAAGGACGACTCGAGAGTAAGACCAAGAGATGATTGGCCCATCCCATAAGGCTTAAAAGACCAGCAACGGCTCTTGGGCTCTTTGTCGGAAAACAACGTTGATAGATTTGTTTCTTGTCTTGCTGCATTTATTTCTTGTCGGCGTCTTCTGCTTCTGAACTTTTGCCAAGAAAAGCCTTTGGCAGGTTGCCAAAGTAGACCAAGGTTGGTGATAAGGCTGAAGAATTATGTTATGAAGAATTTTGTTTTGAATTAGTTTGGACTATGCTGAGAATGAGTTAATTCTCAGCTGTTCTAATAAAATCTGTTTGTTTAGAACTGATTGCATCTGATAATACCTACTTGGGCTTAGGTCACAATATGGCCTGGCTATGTGCGAGTTCACAGTGACACAGTTCTGCTCCGGGTTGTGCTGCAGTCCCAGTGAACTCTTCCTGTGATGAGGACTCCTTGGAACCAAATTCCCTGAACTGTGACTGCTCTCAGAACTGTGTTGCTCCTCTGGACTAATAGCAGCCAGGAACTATTGCATGTTTAGAGCTTTGCTCCTGGACTTGCAGTGAACGGTGGGACTTTTGGGGGAAAGTTGGAGCAATAAAGGGGAGTTAAGCCTTTGTTCCAGTTGTTTTGCTTCCATACCCAGCCCCGGGTCATCACACTGCCTTGCCCCAGCACCCCCACCCCAGCCAACCCACAGTGGCCACCCCTCCCCAGTCGCCCCTCCCGGTCATCCTTCCCTGGCCACATACCCCTGGCTGCCTTGCCCTGGGTGATTCACCATAGAATAATGCACCAAATGCCAGAAACCTGCATGGGATAACTCACCAAATGCCAGATGTTATGTACCTAATTTTGGAGGGAAAATTAGAGCAGGAAAAAGCTTGATGATCATTGGCTAACACACTTGACAAGTAGCTATATAAGGAGAGCTGTTCTACTGTAAAATTGCTGGATTCTCACTCTACATTAAATAAAGAGTTGTTGTTCATTTAGACCTGGCTCCTGGCTCCTCACTCGCCTGATCTAACACTGGCGACGAGGATGGGATCGAGGTAGACAGGTTGCGCAAATAAGAGCTGACAACAGAATCCAGCCAGGCGGGAAAGTCAGCACAAGCCGAGCACAGCAGAGAAATGTCTGCCTTCGCACCGCCAACACCGTTCGATCCCACGAAAGAAAAGTGGGGATCGTACATGAAGTTTGAATGCTTCCTCGAAGCAAATGTCCTCCAAGGGCTGTCCGACAATCGGAAGCGAGCCCTCTTTTTGAGTCACTGCGGCCCCAAAGTGTTTGACACAGCCGAATCGCTGTCAGAGCCAACACTGGTGCAGTCTGTACCATGGCAGGTCCTGCAGACCACGTTGAGGACGCACTATGCCCCTGTGCCGTCCAAATTCGTTCAGCGCTATGAGTTCCGGCAAAGACTCCAGAAGGATGGCGAGCCGATAAACACATACATGGCAGTGCTACGCAAGGCCACCATGCACTGCGAGTACCGCGATCTAGATGATGTCCTCCTAGAGCAACTAATATGTGGAGTCTGGGACATTCACCTCCAGAGGCGACTGCTGGCCAAGACAAACCTCACCCTGCACATTGCCCTAGACGAAGCCAGAGCGCATGAATCGTCTAACAAGGCAGCAGAATCCCTGCAGCGGCCGGCACCACCCCAGGCGACACAGAAGTCTACCCCTGTCCACAGAGAATCAGCCCTGACTGATAGCGATGAAGAAGGCGATGAGGACGTCTTCAAAACGGACAGAAATAAGAGGGATGATAATGGCCGGAAAGAGAGTTGTGCTAGTTGTGGGGGATTCCATCAGAGACAGACATGCCGATTCAAAGATGCCATTTGCAAGCGCTGTGACAAAAAGGGACATTTGGCGTGGGTGTGCAGGGCGAGTCAACCGTCCAGTCACAAACAGAGCGCATTCGCTAATCAAGCCAGTCAGCCGCAACCGCATAAGAAGGACAGAAACATCCAACAAAAATGAGGCGCCTATTCCAAAACACCCGAGACATTTCAGACCCACATCGGCCATGCTACAACGTCCCTGAAGAAAAAGCTGCATGTAACCGTCAAAATTGAGGGATCCCCATGCCAAATGGAAATAGACACTGGCTCGTCCATTACTATCATGTCCTGGGCCGAGCTAAAAGCAGCAATTCTGGACATCAAGAAACATCAGCTGAGGGAAACATAACGATAATGGAATTAAATGAAGCAATTAAGAAACAAAAGAATGGAAAGGCACCAGGGCCAGATGGTTTGCCAGCGGTATATTATAGGACATTGCAGGAATCTCTAAGTCTCCCATTATTAGAAGTTATGAATGAGGTGATGACAAAGAAGGAAATACCCAAATCATGGTCTGAGGCATATATTACATTGATTCTGAAGGAGGATACAGACCCACAACAAATCAAAAATTACAGACCTATTTCCCTGCTAAATTCAGATTATAAAATTTTCACTTCAATATTGGCCAGAAAGACTTAAAAGATACTTAAATGATTTTATACATTCAGATCAAATTGGGTTTCTGCCTAAAAGACAAATTAGAGACAATATGAGAATAATTCTGGACACTGGAATACTCTGAAGCCCGTCCGGAAAAGCAAATGGCTTTGATATTTTTAGATGCACAGAAAGCTTTTGATAACGTAAATTGGTGTTTTATGCTGCTTCAAATGGAACAGATGGGTTTTGGCAGAAAATTTATTCAAGCAATAGATGCTATATATTATAAACAAACAGCAAAAGTAATGATAAATGGAGAATTGACAGAGTCTATTGAGATAAAAAAAGGCATTAGAGAAGGTTGTCCACTGTCCCCTCTGTTGTTTATATTAACTTTAGAAGTGCTAAATAGATGTATAAGAGAAGAAAAAGATATAAAAGGAATGAAAATTCGAAAAGAAGAATATAAACTGCAAGCATTTGCTGATGACCTGGTTTTTATTCTTGAAGATCCACTAATATCTATAACTACACTGATAGATAAAATAGGAGAATTTGGAAAAGTGGCTGGTTTGAAAATCAACAAAGAGAAAACGAAAATATTGACTAAAAATATGTTGGTAAAGCAAAAAGAAGAATTGGCGGATATATCAAAGATGCAGGTCACAAACAAAGTTAAATATTTGGGAATATATTTGACAGCAAGATGTAGCACGCTTAAAGAAAATAACTATAATAAGCTTAAACAACAGATAGGGACAGACTTGGCGAAATGGGAAAATTTACAGCTTTCTTTGATTGGAAGGATATCAACTATAAAGATGAATATTTTGCCCAGAATTTTATATTTGTTCCAGACAATTCCAATTAGATTGGGGAAAGACTTCTTTGAAGAATTGAATAAAATGGTGTTAAAATATATTTGGCAGGGAAAGAAGGCGCGGATAAGATTAAAGTTGCTACAAGATGCTAGAATGAGAGGGGGTTTTGGCCTACCTAACTGGGAACTTTACTATCAAGCGACAAGTTTGATGTGGATTAAAGAATGGATAATATTAAGGAATACTAGACTATTGAATCTAGAAGGTCATTATTTGTTGATGGGGTGGCATGCTTTTTTATGGTATAAGGGAACAAAAATAAAGGGGTATTTTAGGAGACATCATATACGTGAGGCTTTGTTATTGAATTGGGAGAAGATTAAAAAGCAACATTATTTGAAAATTCCAGTCTGGGTATCAACGATTGAAGCTTTTTCATATTCAGTAATATTTAGAAGAGAACAAATTGTTAGATATAGTGAATTAATGGATGAAAAGGGTGAACTTAAGTCGAAGCAAGAATTGGAAGAACAAGGTTTTAAGATGGATTGGTTTTCTTATTTGCAAATACATTCTAGATATGAAGAAGATTCTAAACAAGAAGGTTTTTACAATGTTTTGACTAATTTAGATAAGATATTGACAGGGTCTGATGATTATGTCATTAAAAAACTGTATGGTTATTTATTAGAGGTAAAATTGGAAGAGGAACAAGTTAAAGAGACAATGATAGCATGGGGGAAAAATTTTGGTCACGGGATTGATTTAGAGAAATGGCAGAAATTGTGTTTGCAAAATTATAAAATGACAATGTCTACAGCATATAAGGACAATTTGTATAAGATGTTTTACAGGTGGCATCTACCCCCGATGAGAATAGCCAGAATGTTCAAGAATAAATCGGAGAAATGTTGGAAATGCCATCAGACTCCAGGATCATATTATCATATGTGGTGGACATGCGCAGAAGCTAAAAGATATTGGACTAAAATCCATACATGGTTGGAAAAAGTGACAAAGAAACACATTGACTTTAAACCAGAGATATTTTTATTAGGGATTTTACCAGAAATATATAACAAAGAACTGAGATATTTAATTGTGAATGTTTTAACAGCGGCTAGAATTGTTTTTGCTAAAAATTGGAAAGGTGAGAAGATACCTACTGAGGATGAAGTTATTAAGAAAATTATGGATTGTGCTGAAATGAGTAAATTGACATTTGAAATTAGAGAACAGGAAGATAAACAATACTATTTGATCTGGGACTTGCTTTATCAATTGCTAGATAATAAAGCATGGAGATGAAATATGAAATATGAAATTAATGTAATGATAAAATATATGAAATGTTTTCTTTTGTTAAACAATGGCTAAATGAGTATAACTTATAAAACTGTTAAATAAGAGAAATTAAATAATTGGTATTTTGGGATAAGGGATTGAGCACAAAAGAATTTTAACCGATCGACACACTGTTTGTAATTGTATTTGAATGATGGTGATTTTATGTTTTGTTTTTTGTTTTAAATTTCAAAAAAAAAAATTTCAAAAAAAAAAAAGAAACATCAGCTGAAGCACCAGTGCCTAAGACTGAACGACTACCAAGGAAATTGCATTCCCATTGAAGGCTGTGGGACGTTCCAGGTGAAATTCGGCCATTTCAACAAGTGGCTGCCTATCACCGTGGTCAGCGGATGTCTACCGAGCCTCCTAGGACTCGACTGGTTCAAAGCCCTGGGCATGGGGGTCACCGGGATCCACTCTACCAGCGGCGGCCTGACAGACGACCTGCTCTGTGAATTCCAGGAAGTTTTTGACAACCGCCTTGGCAAGTATGTAATAGGGGACCCCTATTTCTTTTAACCTGGACCCTAATATAGCCCCCATTAGAATGAAGGCAAGGAGAGTGCCATTTGCGCTTAAGCCTAAAATAGACCAGGAGCTGGATAAACTCATACGGCAGGGCATTCTAATACCAGTCGACCATGCAAAATGGGAGACCCCAATAGTCACCCCTCTCAAATCTGATGGGTCAGTGCGCATCTGCACTGACTATAAGCCCCTAAACAAAGCCCTCCAGCAAAGTGCCTATCCTGTCCCCATTGTGCAGCACCTACTCCATTCCTTGGGCCCCGGCAAGGTTTTCGCTAAACTCGACCTTCCGCAGGCGTACCAGCAACTGCCAGTAGATGGTGCTACTGCAGAAGCACAGTCTATAGCAGTGATGGCAAACCTTTTTGGCATTGCATGCCAAAAGTCTGAGCGGGCAAGCGCTGTCGTGCTCCCGCGTGCCGGAACCCATAATGCAATGCGCGCTCCCATTTACGCATGCGTGCACGACACCCCCCCATGCTCCCTCTACACATGCGCCCACACTGTGCATGCGTGCCCCCCCATGCGCCCCCCCACTTTTTCCAAGTGGGCCGGCATACCTCTTACCAGAGGACAACTAAGTACCGGCCCGTTCCCTGGTGAGACAGCTGTTCCCTGCCCGGCGCATGGCGCTGCCAAGATGGCGGGGCCGAGACTGCCCCCAAGGAAGCTCCGAATGCACGGCTTGCCTGGGCTCCTTCCCACTGGGAGCTGCAGGTCGAGCAGGTGGTGGACGGGGACTGGCTGCACCTATCGCCACCTAAGTGGAAAGCCCAAAGAGGGGCATCCCAGATGCATATGCTGCCCTCAGTGCTTCCCCGACACCTGCCTGCTGCCACCGCCGCTGCGCCTTGCCTGTTTCCCCAGCTCCTCTTCTCTAAATGAGCAATCAGCAGCTGGGAAAAACAGGAGCCGCCACATTCGCCGAGCTCGGCCCCGCAATTCTGCTCAGCTCAAGTTCATGGAAATCATGTGGTGGCCCTTGAAACTTTAGGAGGGAACTGGCTCCGAGACCGGGAGGCAGCCTTTGGCGGAGCCAGCCCGATGGGGAACTGAAAAGAGAGGGGCTTTTCCCTTCTTCTGCCTCGCTCGTGGGCTGTGGGGTTTGGGGTGGCTCTAGAGCCGGAATTCACTTGGCTGATGATCAGGCAACTCCAGAGCTTCCTGCTACACGTGTTCATTCTCTTGCCTGTCTTCTTTCCCTGTTTAAAAGAGCCACGCTTGTAGGGGGGAGAGATCTGACTAAAGAGCTGTGCTTTAGCTGTGCTAAAGAGCTGCCTCCTGCCTTCCATGATCTCCAAAATTCCTCCCCCATCGAATCCTAGCTTTCTCCTGCCTTCCACGATCTCCAAAGTTCCTCCTCCATCGAATCCTAGCTTTCTCCTGCCTTCCACGATCTCCAAAGTTCCTTCCCCATTGAATCATAGCTTTCTCTGTCATATAAAATGTCTAACTCCAAGTACTGATCCCCATACCATGGTTCAGCAAGAGTTAACTCATCCAGACCCATCATCCCCATAACCCCACCTTACCTTTGACCCCTCCCTTTGGGTATAAGTGTCCATCCACCAGGGCACCATGCTCAGATCCAGTTGAACATCTGTAAGGTATAGATGTAAGGTCAGATACATTTATGCTTGTACCTATATCATACCTTCATTTTTGAATAAATGAGCTATACCAACTATTATGTTGTATAGAGAGTTACTGGGCTAGATCCATCTATCTAACAAATTGGTAGCAGAGTCGGTTGCCCATAACTCCAAATCATGTCAACTGAGCACTCAGCAGAAAAAAATAGAATGAATACTAGAGCTTTTGCAAGACAGATGGCAGCACAGCTATCACCCACCGAAGCCATTCCAAAAACTACTCCAGCTGGAAGCAAGCAGACACCCGATCCATGCACCCCACCAAAAGGTGAGGAGCAATGGGAAGAAGAAAAGGAGAACTCCAAAACCAAAGCACAAGGAGACTATGACCTCAGGCTAGCAGTATTAAAAATACTAGGATTGCGACTTCCTGTTGGATCCACCGGCGTCGTGGACGGTCTCTCCGGACCGCCAGCCCCGTGATTTTGTAAAAGCCGCTTTGACAGCGTTAAGCAGCTGTCTGGCAGCTTGAAAACCTCTCCATCGGGAGAAGAAGGAGAGGAGAGCCGGTGGGTGCGGGTAGAGCTCCCCGAAAGTCCTCTGGAATAATTCCAGAGGCTTGGAGGGTGAGAGCTCCCCGATCAGCCCACTGAAGCTCCGGATCCGGGACAACTCTGTTTTAAACAGAGCCAGATGTCGCGACCAATTCTGCAAGCAAAAGTGAGTTTAACTGAATACAAGCGCAGACAGAGCGGAAACAGGAGAACAAGCATTTACAAGTAACATTGCTTAACTCTGGGTTTACATTGTTTCTAATTGAATCTCTTTGAGTTGGAGGCTGAAGATGGCGCCTTTGTTGTGGGCGTGAAAGTGAGAGTTAGAAACGAAAGTGTTTATTGAGAACTTTGTACTTTGAGAGTGGATTAAAGCTGCTGGGAATTGAGAGCCTGTGGAGAAAAGACTATTTTGTTTGACAAGCTTTTAAAAAATTGATCAAGGGATTTTGTGGCTGTGAAAAGAAAACAGACTTTTAAAATAAAGATGGCTTCTAAACAAGTTAAGCCAGGAGTTTCTAAAGCACAACTTCCGGCTGATTCACAGAGCCAGGAGGCTTCTTTTAATGAACTTAAAGAATTTATAAAAGAAGCCATGAATAATCAAACTGCAGCTATGAATAACCTAGCAATAACTATGGAAGGGAAATTTAAAAAAATTAAGGAGGATATAAAGTCAATTAAAGAAATTGTTGAAGAAAAGCATGATGAAATAAGAGATGATATTGTTCTAGCAGTTTCAGGATTGGCAAAACTTATTATTCAGGTGGATGAGAGAGTAGAAGAAATCAATGAAGCCAATCTGAATTTGGAAAATAAAGTAGGAGACATTATGACTAAAACTGAGAAGGTGGATGATGAATTGGTTATGTTACAATACAGATCTATGGAATTTGCCCTGAGACTGAGAGGGCTAAAAGAAAATGGCCGGGAAAATTTAAAGGATATTTGTGTAGAAGCTATAGCAGGGTTAATCAAAGAAAGTCCAGAAGATGTGGCAAGCCGAATTGATAAAATTTACAGGGTTAACTCCTGGGTGGCAAGACAAAGGCAGTTACCAAGAGATGTGGTGATCTATTTTACAACCAGGAGGATCAGAAATGACATCTTACAAGCTTCCTACAAGAATAAGGTTCAAGTGGCTGGACAAGAAGTGGTGGTTCTGAAAGAGATCCCTCCAAGAATGTTAAGAAGTAGAAAGGACTTTGGCTTTTTGGTAAATGAACTGAGAAACCAACAAGTGCAGTACAGATGGGATGTTCCAACTGGTCTAATAGTGAATTATGGTGGAGAAAGATACCGGTTAAACACAGTTTGGAAGGCAAAAGATTTTTATGTTAATGTTTTAAAGGCTGGATATCCACCTTCACCGGGGGGGGGGGGGGGGCAGAAAGAAAATGGAGATGTTACAACAAGAGAAAGATGGAAAGCAGATACAAACTTATGCTGAAGCTGCAGCTGGAGGAGTTATCATGGAAGAAGATTTAGAGCTTGGGGGCCCACCCCCAACTTTGGAACCACTCAAGAAGACAGAGGAACCAAGAGAACAACGACTGACACGAGCAACCTACAAACGCCAAGAACAACAACTAAAAGTGCAACAATCTCAAGATCCATCTCAAAAAGTCAAAAAAACAGAAGCAGTGGGAGGGGCGAGGCTGAAGAGTAAGATGGAGGAGGCTATTCAGCTGATGCTTTTGAAGCTTCAAAAGGCCAAAGATGGCAACTAAATTCTTATCCTGGAATGTTAATGGTTTAAATTCACCACAAAAGAGAAAGAAAGTATTTCACTACTTGAAACAATTTAAGAACGAAGTTATTTGTTTGCAAGAGACACATTATATTCCCTGTGCATGCGCTAGATGGCGGACCTCCAAGGGGCTCGCTGGTGAGGCTGATGAGGGAACAGAGGACTTTGGGGAACGTTGGAGGCCGATTTAACCATCTTGGGCCCCACGTTCAGCATGCCGAAGGTCTGGCGGTTCGGATGAGCCATCCCCTGGCGGGATCGGCTCATGGATGGCAGAGCTGCGATGAGGATTGCGATCAGAGCGCCGTGAGGAGGGCGGCGGTGGCCTCCAGGATGACTCAGCAGCCGTGATGCCCCGGAGATCGGGTGATTACTCTGCGGCCTGGAAGTTCTCAGGCCGCATCAAACGGACATTTAGCCCAGACCTGAGGATTGGGGGGGGGGTGTATGGCCCAGCCGCTGCTGAGGCTTAAAATCCCCCCCAAATGGACCTGGACCTGGGAAGAGCGTGGCAGAGTCTGCCTGAGAAGATGGGTAGGACTTCGGGGGGGAATTGGCCCGGAAAAGCTAAAGGAGGTGAGGTGATAGAGGGGGATTGATGAATAGCCAGCTGGTCTCCCCCTTGGATTCACTCCCCCCCATGTGAAATGGCCTTCCCCTGTTACTGCCCGGACTCTCTGTTTGTGGTCGGGTCATTTTTTTCCATCACCTCTGACTCTGGGACTTTACTATCACCCTCTTGGAACTTAGTGTCGTTTGATCTCTATCTCCTCGTTGCTGCTGTCTCGGCCTCCCCTGAATGTGGGTCACCGATGCACAAGAAACACACTCGACCAGGAATCGGAGTATCTTGGTTTAATCGGTAACAACAGCTCTCGGTGGAAACCGGATTGCAAGCAAAACAAAGACGCGGCTGCTGGGAGCCTGTTACAGAGTTCTTTTATAGAGCGAGTGCTGAGTGCTCTCAGCTGGGGAGATTCAAAGTTCCCGCAGCTGTTATTCCGGACGCGCAGGGGTGACGTCATCCATCTCGGTCTTCGACGGAGCCGTGTTGCTCGCAGGTACTCTACTCCTCTATGCCCACGCATCCCCATCAAACCCCCGTGCACAAGAACGCCTAGTCGTTATTCTAACCCCTCCACCATCACCCGGTGGCCCATATCCACCCCCCCCATCGGGCACGCCACCCATGCCGCAGCGGTTGGAATCGAGTGCGTCGCAGCGGTTGGTGTCGAGCGCTTCGTGCCGCTCGACATGCGCTCCCCCTACCAGGTGTCTGCCTGTAGGGGAAGAAGAGGAGAAACATCCATTAGTAATCTCATTTTAGGCGTACCCTATGGGGATTGTTTCTGTGGAATCGTCTTAGGAGTCGTGGGGCATTTATATCACCCACCGGAACCCATGAGGACTCTGTATCTGGGTACCCTGTCCACTTTACTAGGTATTGCAGTTGGCCTCTATGGTACCGAGAGTCAACAATGTCTCTAATCTCGTAGTGGGACCCCGTCACCGGGCCTGGGGCTTTGTACGATGGGTCGGAGTCTATGACAGCTGGTTTCAATAGGCTAGAATGGAATATTGGATGAATTTTCCCCAGTAAAGGAGGTAATTTCAACATGAACGTAACCGGATTTATCACTTTTATGATGGGAAAGGGGCCTATGTATTTGGGTCCTAATTTTTTACTTGGTAGCCGTAATTTCAAATACTTAGTAGAGAGGTACACTTGGTCCCCGATCTGAAACGATGGACAGGCGGTTCGTTTTTTGTCCGTATGGATTTTATATTCATCGGACGCCTTCCTCAAAGCTTCCTTTACCAAAGGCCACACTTTCTGCAGGTTGCAGGACCAATCGTTTGGAGTGGTGGGTTTCGGAGGGTGGAGATCTAGTTCGGGGATAGCCGGGAAGTCTCGTCCCATGACAATCTGGAAGGGAGTATACCCGGTACTGCGATGTACAGAGTTATTGTATGCTGTTTCAGCGAAGGGTAAGTAGTCCACCCAGTCGTTTTGTTGGTATGAAACATAGGACCGCAGATAACGTTCCACCATGGCATTGGCCCATTCTACAGCTCTATTCGTACTCGGGTGGTAAGCGGAACTCAAACCTTGTGTTGCGCCTATGTCATGGAGGAACCCTCTCCAGAACTTAGCTGTAAATTGTACTCCTCTATCCGATATGATCCGTTGGGGTACCCCGTGTAAGCAATAGACATGTTGAATGAATAGTCAGACTAATCGTTGTGCCGACGGTAGCCCTTTACAGGGAACAAAGTGGGCCTGCTTTGAGAAGAGATCAAGCACTGTCCATATCACAGTATACCCCTTACTACTCGGAAGTTCTACAATGAAATCCATGGAGATTTCATCCCATGGTCTATTCAGTTCAGCTACGGTTTGTAGTAAGCCCAGGGGTTTCCCGGGTCTTGGTTTGGAGATCGCGCAGATGTGACAGCCCCCGACATATTGGTCAACATCCTTTCGCATCTTCGGCCACCAGAATTGCCTTCTGACTAAATGCAGGGTTTTCAGAAACCCAAAGTGTCCTGCGGTTTTCTGGTCATGACAACGCTGTAGGACCTGTTGTCGTAACGCACCGGGTATATATAGTTTATCCCCCCACCAAGCTAGCCCATCCCGGTGGGTTACAAGCAGGCGGTTGTCACGCAACCACTCATTGGTGGATAGGGCCTGTTGCAGTGCCAATATCCAACTACAGGTTTGCCGTGTTCCCAGAGCACATGCCTCGACATCTATGGGAGGGAATAGAGACTGTAACCCCTCTGCTCTTTTGCTGTGATACTGGGGCATGCGAGATAAGGTGTCGGCCAGAAACAACTTCCCTGCTGGCTTGTACTTCAGAGAGAACCGGAACCGTTGGAAGTATTGCGCCCACCTGACCTGTTTCGGAGACAACTTGCGAGGCGTCTGGAGTGCCTCTAGGTTTTTGTGGTCTGTCCAGACCTCAAACGGCCGTGTGCTGCCCTCCAAAAGGTGCCTCCAGGTTTTTAGTGCCCATTTAACTGCGAAGGCCTCCTTTTCCCATATAGCCCAATTTCTTTCCGTTGTTGTGAATTTCCATGAGGTGTAGGCACAGGGCTTTAGGACACCGGTATTGTCTTCCTGCAGAAGGACAGCTCCAACGGCCACGTCACTTGCGTCGGCTTGTACCACGAATGCCTGTGACATGTCCGGATGTTTTAGGACAGGCTCTTTGGCGAATAGGCGTTTGAGCTCCTCAAACGCTTTTTGGCACTGGGAGGTCCACGGTAATATGTATCCTGGTTTGGGCTTTGTCCCAGGCTTTATAAGTCCTTTTGTACGTAACAAGTCCGTGAGGGGTAACACCGTTTTAGCAAAACATGGGATAAACCGGCAATAAAAATTTGCGAAACCCAAGAAGCTCTGTAACTGCTTTCGTGTTCGTGGGGCTTGCCACTCCAACACTGCTTCCACTTTTTTTGGATCCATTTGTATCCCAGTTTCATTAATACGGAATCCAAGATAGTCTATCTCTTTTTGATGGAACTCGCACTTTGAGAGCTTAACAAACAAACGGGCTTCCAATAATCGGGTTAGTACCAGTCTAACTAGTTAAATGTGTTCTTCCATTGTCTTCGAATAAATGAGGATGTCATCCAGGTACACCAAGACCCCACGATACAAATAATCATGCAACACCCCGTTTATAAGCTGCATGAAGACGGCGGGGGCACCTTGCAGACCAAAGGGCATCACCAGAAAGTGGTAGCTGCCGAGGGGACTGTTAAACGTGGTTTTCCATTCGTCCCCCGGGTGTATCCGCACCCGATAGTAGGCTTCACGGAGGTCTAACTTCGTGAAGATCTTTCCTGTAGATAGGGTCGTGAGCAAGTCAGCCATCAAGGGTAGGGGATACAATGGTTCGACACAAACAGCGTTCAGCTCTCGGTAGTCCACGCATAAGCGTAAACCCCCATCTTTTTTCTCACGAAAGAGAACCGGGGCGGCTAGATGTGACCGGCTGGGGCGAATAAAACCCTTCGCTAGGTTTTTATCGATATAGGCGCGTAGTTCTTTTAGCTCTGCTGAGGTCATTGAATACATCCGGGGTTTGGGTAGCCGAGCCCCGGGTTTTAGTTCTATTCCACAATCCGTGTCCCGATGCGGTGGTAATGTGTTACATTCCTCTTCACTAAATACCTGGGCGAGGTCGCTATACACCTGGGGGTACCGGGGCTCTGGTATTACCTCAGCATGCAACCCAACACAAGAATCTGCTGTTATCGGAATTCTCACTTTGCGATACCCTCCCTCCCACCAGATATGAGGTTTCCATTTGTCCAACCATGCAAGACCAAGGATGATTGGCTCTATCATTTGTGTTATCACTATAAAACGAATCCATTCCTGATGATCCCCTATGCGCAGAACCACTGGTTCGGTTATGCTAGCGGTTGGCATACCCCCTAGTAACGTTCCATCTACCTGTTCAAATCTGATGGGGGTCTGTAGGCCTATTATCTGAAGGCCCAGTGCCTCTGCAATGGACTGTCGTATGAGGCATCGGGTGCACCCAGTATCAATCAATGCCTCCAGAGTGCACTCCTTAGCGGTTGTGGGATGCTGTAAGGTTACTGGTATCAAGAAAGGATGGATGGGGTCACTTACCATCGGATCTTGCGCTTCATCGTCATCACCACTGTGGTCCGAGGGGTCAGGAACATGGGCCGTTCTAGGCGAACCGCTCACAGTGGCATGTGCTGTTGTATCCAATAGGGAGGTATGGGTCGCCGCTCTGGACCATTCCGGTGTTCGTATGGAGCGGTCCCGCGGAGTAGAACTCGGTCCTGGTGGTCGCGGGGTGGACATTCGTGGTGGCGGTAGGGGGCATTCGGCTGCCCGATGCCCCTCCTGGTTACATCTGAAACACTGGAACGGCCGTCTACTTGACTCACCGGGGCCAGTCTCCAGCACTGGGGGTGGCCTGACAAAACCCCGGTCGCCGAATCGCCCACCCGGCCCTCGTTTTGGTTGGTTCTGGATTGTGGTCCGGGGTCTGAACTCACGCAACCCTACATCTAGGCTGACAGCCGCTTTGTACCAGTCCGACAGGCGAGACCCCAGTCCTCGATACACACAGGCCTGGCGTATTTCTCTATCCAATCCCGATTGAAACTGATGAATAAGGAGGCGTTCTGGCCAAGACCGTAATTTCCCGGCCAGACTGCGGAACTCTCTGACATAGTCCTTGGCCGGACGGCCCCGCTGTCTGAGGTTTACCAGTGCTCCCTCTATAACTTGCGTTCGAGTCTCGTCCTCAAAGCGACTTCTTAACGCCTCTAGGAACAGTCCCAAGTCTGTTAGTTCACGGGCGTGTTCGCTATGCAGGTCGGCCACCCAGTCGGCTGCTTCCCCTGTAAGAACAGCTGTCACCGCAACCACCATTGACCATTGTGAGGGGTACAGCCTCCCGTACAGATCCATGTGGCTAATTATTTGGCTGAGGAATAATGCCACCTTTTCTGCTGACCCGTCAAATGTAGCCTGTACGGGGGGTAGTCCCCAGGGGGTCTGAGGGGTCCACACCTCGGGTCCCCACATCGGCAACGGATCCGGCTGGCGGGGTTGGGCTGGTCTTTGCCCCGCATCGCTTTGATCACTCTGACTATCCGTGGCGTGAACCACCATCCTGTCCCTACCGGGTCGTGGAGGAACTCTAGTGGGTGCACGGAGACCCTCCCCCCCAGCGGGCTGGATGGTACCGCTCCTTCCCGGGGGTTGGTGCTCCCCGCTCACCCGTCTCGTGCGATGTTCTAGTTTAAATTTTGGACTGGTGAGGTGGGGTCTGATGGCCCCAGAGCCACTGCTCATGGCCCCGCCCCCCTGCCATGTCTCAGAGGGTTCTCCACTGGGGGCCCATGGCTGCCAGGAGGGTGCGTCCCGGAAGCTAGCCTCCCCGAACCTGTCTCATAGAACATCCATGGTAGTTGCTCCTGGGCCAGTGGAGTAGCTCCATTCCCCTTCCTCATCTTCAATCCACTGCCGCTCCCTCCAACCCTGGAACTGAGCGCCAGTGTGGGGCGGCGTTTGCACTCGCGTCCCAGGTAAGGCGGAACTATGCCACCAATGCCCCGCACTAGCCTGAGTGGTCGTTTCAAAGCCTTGTGACTCCTGACCCTCCTTCCGTGGGGCCGCTCCGGTGCCCTCCTTCCGCGGCCCCTGTTGCTTTGGTCTGACCACCGGCTGCTCGCTGGTCTCCGTCGGGTCGGCGGCGGCAGCCCCTTCTTCCTCTTCCTCCTTCTCTTCAGTCAACGTCTCCTCGGGCAGGGCGTCCGCCTGGGGGGGACGGGGGGGGTAATCCACCAAGGTCGGGGCCGAGCCCGGCATGGGGTAACGGTTTGGAGG
Source organism: Pituophis catenifer annectens (assembly GCF_029215685.1). NCBI lineage: Eukaryota > Metazoa > Chordata > Lepidosauria > Squamata > Colubridae > Pituophis > Pituophis catenifer. The sequence continues at coordinate 22,380,248 of NW_027256885.1, forward strand.
GTGCAGGATGAGGGATTGGGGAGGGGAAGGCGGGCTATCTTAATGAGGGATGTACCATCAGCACGGTGGATGGGAGGGGCAGATATGGCGGGAGCAGGGGACCATATCATGTGTCGGGGGTGCGCACTCGCTACTTGAGAGCAATTGCGCGCCCCGGTCCCCCAAGGCTCCTCTCGGATACTAGGTGGCACAGTTACTCAGGACCTGGGCCTCCGGCTGATGCTGTGCAATGCCAGGTCCGTGGTAAATAAGCCCCCCTCATTTACGATCTTATTCAAGTAGGGGAGCGGACCTGGCGGGTATTACGGAGACCTGGTTGGGCCCGGAGGGAGGGGTCCCTCTGGTTGAGATGTGCCCACCAGGCTTCAGAGCATTCCATCAGCCGAGGGCCCAGGGGAGGGGAGGGGGGGTGGCGGTTATTATTAAAGAAGGTCTTGATCCGAGGGAGACCACTGTGTCACAGATTGCCGGATGTGAGTCCCTCTTTGTGAGATGGGGTCATGGGGTTCAGATGGGCTTGCTGCTTACCTACCTGGCTCCCTGCTGCGTAGCAACGGCCCTGCCTGAGCTACTCGACGTGATAGCCACGGTGGCAGTTGATACACCCAGGCTTATGGTCATGGGTGATTTCAACTTGCCGTCCATTGGTGAAACGTCGGAGATGGCTCGGGAGTTCATGGCTTCCATGACGGCCATGGACCTGACCCAGTTAGTTCATGGCCCCACTCACAGGGGGGGACACACTCTGGACTTGATTTTTGTCTCTGGCCAGTGGTTGAGTGGTCTTATTATAGGGGATATAGACATGAAACCGTTGTCATGGTCAGATCACTCACTCCTTCATCTGGACCTTCGAACTGCTACACCCCGCTGCAGGGAGGCGGAGCCAATTAGGTGGGTCCGCCCCAGGCGCCTGATGGATCCTGATAGATTCCAGATGGAGCTTGGGCCATTTCCTGAAGATCTGGCACACGACTCAGCCGAGGACCTGGTGGCTGCCTGGGATCGGGCGGCTGGTGGGGCCTTGGATCGAATCGTGCCTTTGCGGCCTCTGACCCGGTGTCGATCGTACGCGGCTCCTTGGTTCACCGAGGAGCTGAGGGAGATGAAACGCCGGAAAAGATGCCTAGAGAGCGGTTGGAGGGCCAGTCTTGCTGAATCTGACTGAACACTGGTAAGGTCGCATATTAAGACCTACTTAGTGGCGATAAAGACGGCAAAGTTTAATTACTTTTCCGCTCTTATTGCGTCATCAGAGAATCGTCCGGCCGCCCTGTTCATGGTGACCCGCTCCCTGCTCCACCCGGGAGTGTGGGAGGACCCCTTGGAAGGCAGGGCCGAGGATTTCGGACAATATCTGTATGACAAAATCGCTCAGATCCGGGGGGATTTGGACTCTGACTGGGTAGATTCGGGCAGGGTGGCGAGGAATAGTCTTGAGAACGTTATCTGGGAAGAGTTTGACTCTGTGACCCCTGATGATGTGGACAGGATTCTGGGGAGACTTAGTGTGGCCACATGTTTACTGGATCCGTGTCCCTCCTGGTTAGTACTGGCTTCCCGGGTGGTTACACGAGGCTGGCTCCAGGGAATTTTTAACGCTTCGTTGAGTGAGGGTTACTTCCCCATGGCCTTGAAAGAGGAAGTGGTGAGGCCTCTCCTCAAGAAGCCTTCCCTGGACCCGGCAGTATTAGCCAACTATCGTCCTGTCTCCAACCTTCGCTTTGTGGCAAAGGTTGTCGAGAGTGTGGTCGCACGACAGTTTCCGCAGTACCTGGAGGAAACGTCTTATCTAGATCCGTTCCAGTCGGGTTTCAGGCCCGGGCACAGCACGGAAACGGCATTGGTCGTGTTGGTAGATGATCTCTGGAGGGCTCGGGACAGGGGTTGCTCCTCTGTTTTGGCCCTGTTAGAAGAGTTGGGGATGGGGGCCACCATGTTATGGTGGTTGTCCTCCTTTCTCTCAGACCGGTCGTAGTTCGTGTTGGCAGGGGAGCAAAGGTCGACCTCGAGGCCTCTTATATGTGGAGTGCCTCAGGGGTCGGTCCTCTCGCCCCTTCTGTTCAACATTTATGTGAAGCTGCTGGGCGAGATCATCCGTGGCTTTGGGGTGAAGTACCTTCAGTACGCTGATGACACCCAGCTGTACATCTCCACCCCAGACCACCCCAACGATGCCCTTGAAGTGATGTCCCAGTGCCTGGAGGCTGTGCGGATCTGGATGGGGAGGAACAGGCTCAAGGTCAACCCTTCCAAGACTGAGTGGCTGTGGTTCCCGGCATCCCAATATAGTCAGTTGACTCCATCACTGACTATCAGGGGCGAGTCTTTGGCCCCTGCGGAGAGAGCGCACAATCTGGGAGTCCTCCTGGATATGCAGCTGTCCTTGGAGGAACATCTGATGGCTGTAGCCAGGGGGACCTTCTGTCAGGTTCGCCTGATTCACCAGTTGCGGCCCTTTCTTGATCGGGATTCCCTGTGCACAGTCACTCATGCCCTCGTCACCTCTCGCCTGGACTACTGCAACGCTCTCTACATGGGGCTCCCCTTGAAGAGCACCCGGAGGCTCCAACTGGTCCAGAATGCGGCCGCACGGGTAGTCACGGGAGCCGCATGGTGCTCCCATACAACACCTCTCCTGCGTGAGCTGCACTGGCTCCCAGTGGTCTTCCGGGTGCGCTTCAAGGTGTTGGTTATCACCTTTAAAGCGCTCCATGGCATAGGACCTAGTTATCTTCGAGACCGCCTGCTGCTACCGATGGCCTCCCATCGACCTGTGCGCCCCCACAGAGAGGGCCTCCTCGGGGTGCTATCAGCCAAACAATGTAGGCTGGTGACCCCCAGGGGGAGGCCCTTCTCTGTGGGGTCACGTACCGTCTGGAATCAGCTGCCCCCAGAGATAAGGAGAATCCAAGACCTCGGTGCCTTCCGCCGTGCCGTTAAAACCTTCTTTTTCCAGCAAGCCGGGCTGGCCTAACACTTTTTAAAATGTTTTTAATTGTCTGTTATTGTTTTTAATCATGGGGCCAAATTTATATATATCTTTTCAATTGTATTTTAATGTTTGTAGTTTATGTTTTTACTTGGCTGTTCACTGCCCTGAGTCCTCAGGGAGAAGGGCGGTATACAAATTTAAAAATAAATAAATAAATAAATAAATAAATAAATAAATAAATAAATAAATAAATATTAGATTATTAGACCAAAAATACTTGATAAATTCAATATTAGGTACACATTTTGTGGCATCAACACCAGAGAAGAAAAATGGGCTAGTTATATATGTAAAGAAAGGACTATCAGCTAATTTAATTGAGGTAGATACTGAAGGAAGATATATTGCAATTGAACTATTAACTCAGTCTGGAAAGATGCTTTTAATTGGAATATATGCACCTAATCAACAACAGGACAAATTTTATAAATTTTTACACACTAAAATAATACAATGGGATTATAAATCTTTTATCCTAATGGGTAATTGGAATGGAGTAATAGACACACAGAAAGATAAAAAAAGTTTATCAAAGATCTCAACACGTGCGAAATTACCTAAATCTTTTTTTGATATGATGGAAGATATGGAGCTGAGAGATATTTGGAGAGAGCGGAATGCTGAGGAGAGAGATTTTACATTTTTTTCTGATAGACATCAATCCTTTTCCAGGATTGATTTTATACTAATTACAAATGATTTTTTTCCTAGGGTGAAGAAGACGAAGATATGTCCAAGAATCTTAACTGATCATAGTCCGGTCTGGGTGGAATTGGAACAGGAGAGGGGGGAAAGGAGGTCTTGGAGGTTAAATGAAAATTTATTTAGATATGAAGAAAATGTGAATGAGCTTAAAAAACAAATGAAAGAATTTTTTGTTATTAACATGCATAAGGGTACCTCTATGGAAATGGTATGGGATGCAAGTAAGGCCTACATGAGGGGAGCTTTAATACATATGAATAATAAACATAGATTAAAACAACAGAAGAAGCAGAAAGAGATAGAGGAAGAAATAAAAAAGAAAGAACAATTACTTATAATTAATCCAGGAGATAAGAAAGTAAAAGAAACAATAAATATATTATGAGAGCAATTCAATATGTTAATGGCTGATCAAGTGGCAACTAGTTTACAATATGCTAAACACAATACATTTTGTAATGCTAATAAACCAGGCAGGTGGTTGACTTATATGTTGAGGAAAAAACAGAAATCACGAGTTATTGGTAAGATAGAATTTAGAGGTAAGGAAGTTTACCAACAGAATATGATCAAAAAAGCCTTTTTAGAATTTTACACAAAGCTATATGCCAGTGATTCAATACAAGGTATAGATATAGATAGATACCTAACAGAAGAGAATATTTCTGAATTAACGTTAGAACAGAGGGAAGGATTGAATCAGCCAATAACCTCTGAAGAGATTATTGCAGCAATTAAACAGTTAAAAACAGGTAAAGCTCCGGGAACAGATGGAATAACAGCTGCTTATTACAAGAACTTACAGTCTGAAATGGTAGAACCGCTCAGAGTTTTATTTTGTAAAATTCAATCAGGGGGAGGAGTCCCACCCTCTTGGAGAACAGCTTTTGTTTCATTGATCCCGAAGGAAGATCAAAACTGTGCCAAACCTGAAAATTTTAGCCCAATATCACTTTTGAATACTGATTACAAAATCTTTGCCAAGATATTAGCGAATAGATTAATGCCAGTTATGCAACAAACAATTCATAATGACCAATCAGGGTTTATAAAAGGGAGGCAAATGAAATATAATGTTAGACAAATTGTAAACCTACTGGAATATTTTAAAAAAAACAACCAAGTCCCTGCAGCGTTCATATTTTTGGATGCAGAGAAGGCATTTGATCGATTGAATTGGCAATTTTTGTTTAAGATAATAGAAAAAATGCATTTTGGACAGTATTTTATACAATCAATTAGAGCAATATATCAGGAACAAACAGCACAAATAATAGTTAATGGAGGTTTAACAGATGTGTTTAAAATTGAGAAAGGAACTTTGTCTCCATTGCTGTTTATTTTAACTTTAGAAGTTTTGTTGAATAAGATACGTGATTCTGACAAAATAAAAGGAATTGTAATTAGACAGCAAGATTATAGATTAAGAGCGTTTGCAGACGACTTGGTTGTTACTTTATCTCAACCTATAGAAACAGCTCCACACATGTTGGATATAATAAGTCAATATGGTAGGGTATCTGGATTTAAAGTAAATCAACATAAGACAAAGATGATAACTAAAAATATGTCTATATCTCAAAGAGAAGACTTAGGAAGAATAACGGGGTTTGAAATAGTTAAAAAGGTTAAATATCTAGGAGTATATATTGCAGCCTCAAATACAAAATTATTTAAAAACAATTATGAAGTTCTCTGGCAAAAAGTGCAGAAAGAAATGGAGAATTGGAAAAAGTTACAACTATCTCTACTGGGAAGGATAGCAGTAATAAAAATGAATGTATTACCCAGGTTTTTATTTTTGTTTCAAATGATATCAGTGCTTAAGAAAGATGGAAATTTGAGGGAGTGGCAGCAAGGGGTTAATACCTTTATTTGGGGTGGGAAGAAACCAAGAGTGAAATTGAAAATTATACAGGATGTACGTGAGAGGGGAGGTCTTAAAATGCCTAATTTAAGATTGTACTATGAAGCAGCTGTTTTATCACAAATTAGTGATTGGTTTAACTTAACTGAAGAGAGAATGCTAAACATAGAAGGTTATGATTTGTTATATGGATGGCATGCTTATCTGTTATATGAAAAAAAAGTGGATAAAGTGTTTAAGGGTCATATACTTAGAAATGCGTTGTTGAGGGTTTGGAAAAAGTATCAATATAAGCTAAACTACAAGATACCTATATGGGCAAATCCCAGACATGCAATAGAAAATATAAGTATAGAACAAAAACAGGAGGTGATTACTTATAAAGAACTTCTTTTTATGGAAAGGGGTAAATAGCAATTGAAATCTTTAAATGTATTGAAAGAAGAAGGGATAATCTATACTTGGTTTCAGTATGGTCAGCTTCAAGCTAGATGGAGGGAAGATAAAAAAAATTGGTGTTATGCAAAATGAGGAAAACCTGGTAAAACAGATTAGAGATCAAAGTCAGATGCATATTAAAAGGTTGTATAACGCTTTACTGGAAATAGATTCAGAAACGGAATTGGTTAAGGATTGTATGATAAAATGGGCACAAAACTTTCAGGAACCAGTGATGATAGAAACATGGGAAAAGATTTGGGTCAGAAATGTTAAGTTTACGCAAGCACAAAACCTGAGAGAGAACTTTTATAAAATGTTTTATAGATGGCATTTAGATCCTAAAAAATTATCATGTATGTACCTGAATTTGCAAGCTAAATGTTGGAGATGTGAATGTGATGATGCAACTTATTATCATAGATGGTGGACTTGTAAGAAAATTAAGGCATTTTGGATAAAAATTTGGTGGGTGATGCAGAACATTTTGAAAAAAAGGTTGAAATTTACTCCTCAATTGTTTTTATTGGGTATAACGATGGATTGTACAGCATTAGAGACTAAACTGATTTTGAACTTAATATCAGCAGCTAGGCTGTTGGTAGCGCAATACTGGAAGAAGGACTCATTGCCTACTATTGAAGAATGGACATTGAAAGTAGCGAATTTAGCAGAAATGGTGAAAATTTCAGTGTATCTGAAGGACTATACACAAGAAAGATACATATCGGAATGGAGAAGATGGATTGATTATATTCAAAAATAAGTATCAGACAAGAAAATATCAAATAGCTTATGAATGAATGTTAAATTCTAGCCATAGTGGAGTTAAGGTTTCAGGGGGGGATTTGGTAGTCTAAGAATAAGTTAGGTTAATTTAGCTTATGATTGTTAATTGAAATGCCCTGTATTTTGCTCTGGGAAGTCTGGGGGGGAGGGGGGGGATGGGAAGGGGGGTGGGAGTGGTGGGATTGGGGGGGGGAATTTTCTTTGTAAAACTTTTCAATAAAAAAAAAATACTAGGATTGCCTGCCACCAGCAAGGACCTCATCGCGGACCTCCAGAGCCTACTCAAAAGCCATGGAGCAGTGACCAAAGGACAAGGACAAACCCATGTGGACACCAGACCAGTAAGGGAGACACCACCTTACCCTAACACACCAGAGGCAGCAGAATCCAATTTCGCGCCCTTTTCCCGGTGGCCATCTTTAAATGACCAGCCACAAAAAATGGCCAACCAGCAGCCAATGAGAGACCTGGATTCAAATTTTTCGGCATGAACTAGCACTAACCCAAAAACAGACAAGGGGTTCCCCAAAAATAATAACGAAAAACAAAATCAAGACATCAAGAGCCCACCTACCGAGCTCGAAATAGAGAATGCTATAGAGACCCTCACAGCAGTGTTTGGCTCCGCTTTCAAGCCGCCAGCATCCCTACCAAACACACAAAAGGCATTCAAGGGCCGAGAAAATGCCCAGGCAACCACCATCACCGAAGCGCCGACCGCAGCCCACCTGGGGAACACGACACCCGCCACCAGCATGCTTCAGCCACCCGCAGCCCTGATACCAGCTCCGCAACCCGTTTTGAATCTCCTGCCTGCCTCGCTACCACCACAAGCCCCGAGACCCAGAAGCCAAGCAAACTACTTACTGGCGCCACAGCCTCCACCGGGCTTCCTGACCCGCTCCACGACCGATGCTTCTGGCCCAGAACCGAACGCCATGCCGACAGCCCAGCCGATCTTCTGGGAACCTCATTCGGCGACCGCGAGCTTCCCGGGCTTCCTGTCTATGTCCAGCGAGAACCCAGCGACCCAGGCTCAGTTCCAGACCTCCACTGCCCAGTTCCGAGACCCCAGGGGTGAGTCCAACCTTCCCCTGGCAGGGCTGGGCCTAGCTTCAGGAGCCACAGCTGCGAGCTCCTCATTCAACGGCGTCCAATGAAGAATGAGCTCCGCGCATGCTCAGTACCTTCCTATTGAAAGTGAAGAAAAAAAAATAGCAGCCTGCTTTTTTAACCTGACTGCTAGTATACCAGTCCCTTACTGCGAATTTCCTCACATTCAGGACCACGGACAGCTGCCATTTGTGAGTGGCAGCTCTCATAACTCTGGAACTTTACCAAATGGATTTCCAAAGCTACAGCTGGATGGGAGGAATCTTCTGGAGTGGAACCAACAACTTCAGATCATATTTATGAGGAAGAACATACTGTTCCTGATCTCAAGACCTCCAAAGAAACCATGGTCTTTTGAGACTGACTGCATACATCACAAAGCCTACTGCCTGTTATTGGCAAGTATCACACCTGCCATATACCCTAGCATTGGTAATCACATGACTGTATCTGAAATAATGCAAAAACTTTATGGTTTGTTTTATGGTAAGAGCAGGGCCACCACTACCAGGATCTCAAGGGATTTTCACTCTGCCAGGTTTAGGCCTGGGATGTCCATGAGTGAACATCTATTAAAACTAAATGCCACTAGAGCTGAACTGTTACAGAGGGGTGAGATCATTACAGAAGAGAGTATGATGAGCATCATCATCAACTCATTAGACTCCAGCTGGGACAATTTTGTCACCCAACTAGATAGCCTGAGGATAGAAAATATCTCACTAGATAGCCTCACCAATCGGTTGATCGCTGAGGACAACCTAAGAAGAGACCGCAGCCTGTCCTGCAAAGACCATAGGCCAGCCAAGAGGGTGGAATTTCAGGATAGAGTAAACAGCATACCCGAATGCTTCTTATGTGGCTCTAGGAACCACTTCAGAAGAGACTGCCCTAGAAACACCAGAGATAGAGGGTACAGCCAATGCAGGGAAAGACTAGATTCCAGACAAAGGTACCAAGGGCGACATTCACCAGACCATAGACCCACAAGTAGATGAGGACGCAGAGGGTCCCCCAGCCCCAGACAGGGAAGAGAACGCAGGGACAACTCCTGGGATAGCAACATGGATTTCATAAACAGCTTTAGGAACGGAGAGTTTATTTTCAGCCGGGGGGAGAGAGAAAACATCTGGCTCATAGATTCAGGAGCTACCAACCATACCACATACAATGCTAAACTATTCACTTCCTTTACTAAAGTGGATTTCATGATAAAGGTAGCAAACCAGAACAACGCCAGGGTAGTAGGTAAAGGGAACGTATTCATACCAGGGATAGGCGAAATAGAGGGGGTACTGTTCATACCCGAAATACCCTACAATGTATTGGCCACCATAAAACTAAGCCGGGACACCACAGTTGAGGTTGTGTTTAGAGATGGCAAGGCGTTCATGTCCAATAATGGGGAAAGCATCGGAGAAGTCATAGTGAGCGGTGGCCTGTCATATTTTATACCAAACAAGGGTGACCAACAATGTATAAATGCTAACCTAACCAACGAAAGGAGCACAGCAGCCCCCGAGGATGAGAGAAAGGAAAATGGGGAAACAGAGGGGGTCAATCAGGAAACTAATAAGGATATTGATAATAGTTGTGAATCGCCTAGGGATGATAAGTTCTCCATTGGGAAACCCATTCATGACAATTGCGCCCACCTCCTCCACAGAAGGTTGGGTCACATTGGTTTCCCAGTTGTCAAAAAAATGGTTGATTGTACAGAAGGTTTAAAAGTAAAAAATTGTGAAAATTATCTCGAATGTTCTGTCTGTAAATGTTCAAAACTTAAAGTTAGGCCAAGACCAAGGAAATCAGGACGCACCACTAACTCCATTTTCCAGCTAATACATATGAACCTAGTGGGACCACTGAAGCCCTCTATCAGATACAAAGACAGGTTCTTTTTAACCATTGTAGATGATTTTAGCCGTTATGGTTTTGTATACACCCTTAAGCAGAAAAACAAAGCATTCCAGAAATTCAAAGAGTTTTATAAGAAGGTAGAAGTTCAACACAACACCAGGGTCAAGCAAATAATGACAGACCGCGGCTCTGAGTTCATGTCCAAAGATTTCTCAAAATGGCTAAAGGAGCGTGGTGCACCACTTCGCTGTTTTCGGCCTTTCAGAACGGGGTAGTAGAATGTAGAAATGGAGTCCTCCAAACCATGATGAGATGCGTTTTAGAAGATGCAGGGATGAGTCAGTTTTTTTGGTCAGAAGCCCTCCTTTACTCCAACTACATGCTAAACAGACTATGGTCCAGCATAATTAACAAGACACCATATGAGGTGGTGTACAAGAGGAAACCCAACCTGGCCCATTTACATGTATTCGGCGTCGCCGCCGATGTCCACATACCTAAGCAATTAAGACGAAAGGGGACAAGGTCTCCAAGACAATAAGGTTCATGGGGTACGAATCAGGGACAAAGGGCTTTAAGTTCATAGACAACAATAATAGATTCATAGTATCACGATCAGCAGATTTTCATGAGCACTCCAACTGGTCAAAAATACACTCAAACAATATTTTCTTAGGGCGAGTCCAATCCAAATACAGACAGGAAGAGAGGGACCAGGACATAGATAAAGCAAGAGAACACAAAACACGTAGAGCGAGACATCACGAAATTAAGATTAAGGAGTGGAAGGAAGAGCACCCAACATTAAGGCTCGACAAGTTCTCCGATAAGGAAGCAAAATGCCTACATGATGCAGACACACCACCAGACAGGCCAGTCAGAGCAAATAGAAACAAGACACCCAAAAGATTCAAAGACTATATTATTTCCATACAGACAGACAACATCACTCCTAATTCATATGAGGAAGTACTCAAACTACCCCAGGAGAAAAAGAAAAAATGGGAACAAGCTATGGCAAGGGAGATGAGTAGCCTCAGGGACTTACAAGTATATACACCAGCCAGAGCACTGAAGTACAAAACACCAATTGGGACAAGGTGGGTTTACAAAATCAAACCTCTAGAAGATGACAAGGTGCTATATAAGGCGAGATTAGTAGCCCAAGGTTTTGCACAGAAATACCCAGATGATTACACTGACACATATTCTCCCATGGTCAGGGTCGAGAGCGTAAAGAGCACCTTGGTGATAGCTTCCATCTTAGGACTTGGGGTATACCAATTTGATGTCCAAACAGCGTACCTACATGCTGAATTAGATAAAAAGATCTATGTTAAGGCCCCACCAGGATTTGAGGACAGGGACGGCAAGATATGGCTCCTAAACAAGAGCCTGTATGGACTTAGACAGTCCGGCAAGAGGTGGTATGACTGCCTAGCTAGGACCCTTAAGTCGATAGGTTTTATGGCTACCTCAGCAGATAAATGTTTTATTGTAAAGAGGGAAAACGGTTCAATTGAAAGTGTTCTTGTTTATGTGGATGACATACTGTAGATTGGGAAACAGAAATCCAAATGTGATGATTTTACTGCTGAACTAAAGAAACATTTTTCACTCAAGTCTCTGGGAACAATTGACAAATATTTGGGAGTCCATATCACCAAGACGGACAAAGGCTTCTGACTCTCCCAAAAAGAGAAGATCTTAGAACTGTTACATAGATGCAACATGTCAGACGCCAAACCCAGTGAGATCCCCATGCAGCCGGACTTCCTAAAAAACATGTATAATGATGTGGAACCGTTCACGGACAACAAACTGTACAGATCCACCATAGGTTCCCTGCTATACATAGCAAACTGGACAAGGCCTGATATTGCTCTACCAGTCAACCTTTTATCCAGACATGTCAGCCAACCCACCACCTACCATTGGGATGCCGTCAAGAAACTACTCAAATATTTAAAATACAGTTCTGATGCGTACTTATGTCTCGAACCCAACGCCTCTAAAGAACCAAAATTATCATGCTACGCAGATGCTGACTGGGCAGGAGACATCAAAAGCAGAAAGAGCACATCTGGATATGTTTTCTTCCTCAACAATAGTCCTATACACTGGTATACGGGCAAACAAAAGCTAGTGGCCACTTCCACCACCGAGGCGGAGTTTGTGTGTTTGTCCAAAGCAGCTAACAACCTAACCTGGTCCGACGATCTACTCTATGACATCTGGACAGAACCATCATATCCCATTGTCATCCACAAAGATAACAAAGCCGCCATCGAAATATCCAAGGCCGATGCTGTTGGGCAAAGGTCACACCATATAGACATTAAGTACAAACACGTCAGGCAACTTTCAGAAATTGGTTTCATCAAGGCCACCCATTGTGAAACCGAGGAACAAACGGCGGACATTCTCACCAAATCACTGCAACACAAACAACATACCTACCTAATGTCGAAATTATGTGTCTATATGTGAAATTTATATATGTAGACATATGGATGCTCAAGGTTACCATCAGTTAGACATTTAGAGGGGGTTTTGTCATATAAAATGTCTAACTCCAAGTACTGATCCCCATACCATGGTTCAGCAAGGGTTAACTCATCCAGACCCATCATCCCCATAACCCCACCTTACCTTTGACTCCTCCCTTCGGGTATAAGTGTCCATCCACCAGGGCACCATGCCCGGATCCAGTTGAACATCTGTAAGGTATAGATGTAAGGTCAGATACATTTATGCTTGTACCTATATCATACCTTCATTTTTGAATAAATGAGCTATACCAACTATTATGTTGTATAGAGTTATTGGGCTAGATCCATCTATCTAACATTCTCCTGCCTTCCACGATCTCCAAAGTTCCTCCCCCATCGAATCCTAGCTTTCTCCTGCCTTCCACGATCTCCAAAGTTCCTCCCCCATCAAATCCTAGCTTTCTCCTGCCTTCCACGATCTCCAAAGCTCCTCCCCCATCGAATCCTAGCTTTCTCCTACCTTCCACGATCTCCAAAGTTCCTCCCCATCGAATCCTAGATTTCTCCTGCCTTCCACAATCTCCAAAGTTCCTCCCCCATCGAATCCTAGCTTTCTCCTGCTTTCCATGCCTCCTCAGATCTTTGCAGTTTCTCCCCCCATTGCGTGTTAGCTTTCTCCTGCTTTCCTGCCACCAAGAGGCATCTGCAGAGGGTAGAACCTGCAGAGATCGGGGAAGGCTCTGCCTCCATGCATGCGCGGCAGAGACCAGAAGACCAGCTGGCCGATGGGAGGTGCGCGCATGTGTGGTGGACCTGGGCTGGTGTGCCGGCTGGTGTGCCGGCAGAAAGGGCTCTGCGTGCCACCTGTGGCACGCGTGCCATAGGTTCGCCATCATGGGACTATAGTAACACATAGAGGTGCCTTCAAATGCACAAGACTACAGTTCGGGGTTAGTGTTGCCCCCGGACTATTCCAAAGCGTGATGGAACGTCTGCTGCAAGGACTACCGGGGTCGTCCCCTATTTTGATGACATTCTTGTCACCGCAGCAGACGAGCAACAACTAGGGGACCATCTAAGGAGGGTGCTGACTATTTTTAGGAACGCGGGGCTGCGAGTTAAAAGAGACAAATGACAAATAGCAGTGCCTGCTGTTGAATTTTTAGGGTACAAGATTGATGGGGCAGGCATACACCGCACTGAAAGTAAAATCAGAGCTATCCACAATGCGCCAACCCCAAAGAACAGGGTGGAGCTACAGGCGTTCCTGGGACCTTTAAACTTTTATTCGATTTTCTTAAAGGACAAAGCCACAGTGGCTGAACCACTTCACAAACTGTTAGCGAAAAAATCCCTGTGGGTTTGGGGTAGGGCGGAAGCCGAGGCGAGGCGTTTGCAGCTGTCAAAAGACTCCTCTCAGCTGACAGCCTCCTCATCCAACACAATGAACTGCTTCCTCTTGTCTTAGTCTGCGATGCCTCCCCTTTTGGCATCACCTATTTCTCCCGTACCCTGTCCAGCACTGAGAAAAATTACAGCCACCTGGACAGGGAGGCCCTGGCAGCTGTTGCCGGAGTTTAAAAGTTTCATGAGTATCTGTTTGGGAGGACTTTTGAACTCGTTACTGATCACCAACCCCTGCTAGGACTTTTGGCTGGGGATTGCCCCACTCCGGCAGCCATGTCCCCCCCGTCTGACTAGGTGGGCTATTTTTCTGGCTGCCTACTCTTATAGACTCATCCATCGCCCGGGAGTCTTGGGCATGCTGATGCCCTCAGTCGGTGCCCGCTGCCGGACTTGCTGGAGGACCCGACTCCAGGCATTCCTATTCTGCTTATTGACTCTATGGACTCTGGCCCTATCACTTCTGTTGAAGTTGCAAGGGCCTCTGCTAAAGACTCTGTGTTGCGAACTGTTATTGGCTGGGTGCATAGGGGGTGGCCGAAAGGCCCTGTTGGCAGGGAATTTAAACCATTTATCTGTAAACAACATGCAAGGGGGTTGTTTGCTATGGGGTGACCGGGTGGTTGTTCCACTGCATCTAAGGGAACAAGTATTGACCACATTGCATATTGGTCACCCGGGAATTGTGAGGTTGAAGGGATTGGCGAGGAGCTATGTATGGTGGTCCAATATGGACGACAGCATTGCTGAATGGGTGGCCAAGTGGAGTGGTGTCAAGAATCTTGCCCCGCTCCCCTGATGGCCCCATCCAAAGAGTGGGAAAGGCCCCAGGGACCATGGTCCTGCATTCATATAGATTTTGCTGGCCCATTCCATGGTCAAACCTTTCTAATCGTGGTGGACGCTTATTCTAAGTGGCTGGCGATCATATTAATGCACTCCACCACTGCGGAGGCTGTAATTAAAGCGCTCCAGAAACTATTCGCCACGCATGGGCTACCGGACACCCTGGTGTCAGATAATGGGCCTCAACTTACGGCTACTCAATTCGAGGGGTACCTAGTGGAGATAGGGGTCCGTTACGGACTCACAGCACCTTTTCATCTGGCCAGTAATGGTCAAGCTGAAAGATTTGTGAGATCAGCCAAAGAAGCATTGGCCAGACTCAGATGGGGGGACTGGCAAGCCAGGATTGATACTTTCCTGGCAGCACAACATGTTACCCCATGCATGGCAACGGGACGAAGTCCCGCAGAGCTCTTAATGGGCTGGAGACTCCGCTGCACCCTAGATAGTCTGCACCCCAATTACTCCCCTGAGGGGTACATGGAAGCCGAAAGTAAGACTAGAAGTTTCTCTATTGGGTCCCCGGTCTTCGCAAGAAATTACGCGGATGGTCCCCTCTGGGTGGCTGGGCAGATCTCTGACATTACCGGGCCCAGGTAATATATTGTTGAAGTCAGTAATGGAAGGGTATGGCGCAGACATATTGACCAGTTAAGGAAACGTCTGGGCCAAACAATGCCCGATGAGCCAGGCTACGAAACAGACAAACCAGTCCCTGACTCACCAATCGTTCATCCAACAGCTAACTCAACCCCGAAGTGGCCGGAGGACTTACCTGATGACTTTGGTGTCCAGCGCCGCCCCCTCGAGAAGCCAGGCCCATCCAAAGAGTGCAACGCCCATAAAAAAATCCAGGAGGTTCCATTGGCTGGGCTGGGAGAGACAAAGGGTCCCTCCAACCAGCCCAAATCCCCGCCTCAGACTGAATTGCGCAGGTCAACTAGAATCAGGGAACGCCCTAGTCACCTGCGTGATTATGTATGTAAATAGTTGGTTAAATGCCTTCTGGGAGGGGAGAAGTGTTATGTATCTAATTTTGGAGGGAAAATTAGAGTGGGAAAAAGCTCAATGATCATTGGCTAACACACTTGGCAAGTAGCTATATAAGGAGAGCTGTTCTACTGTAAAATTGCTGGATTCTCACTGTACATTAAAGAGTTGTTGTTCACTTAGACCTGGCTCCTGGCTCCTCACTCGCCGGTTCTAACACCAGAGGCAAGGGAGAACCTCCTCCTCCGCTCTCTCCCTGTCTCTCCCGCCCTCCCTCCCTCTAGAATATATACTATTCTAGTGGCTTGCCCTATTGGTTTAGGTGGGGGTGGTCTTAGAACTTCTTTGGTTGGGCTGTTTACTTTGATTTGCCTCCCCCACTTCCCTTTAGCAACCTGTGCTACAGTGGTGGGTTTCAAAAATTTTTGCTACAGGTTCTGTGGCTGTGGCTTGGTGGCCGTGGCATGGCTTGGTGGGCGTGGCAGGGGAAGGATACTGTAAAATCTCCATTCCCTCCCCAATCCAGGGGAAGGTTACTGCCAAATCCCCATTTCCTCCTGATCAGCTGGGACTTGGCAGGCAGAGAATAGATGGGAGCGGGGCCAGTCAGAATTTTTATTACCGGTTCTCCGAACTACTCTAAATTTCTGCTACCAGTTCTCCAGAACTGGTTAGAACCTGCTGAAACCCACCTCTGCTGTGCTCCCTGAATAAACATACAATCCTAACACATAGACTAGCACTTCTAGATAAGTGAAGACACCAGATCCCCTCCTAATAATCCACACCTAGGAAGGATCTTCCTTCCTGGATTTAACACATCCTCAGTTAATCAACCAAACCCAAAGCCTAGGGCAGGAACTTCAATCTGCATATCTTAATAAAAAAGGCCACTTGTCATATACCTCTAGTAGTACATCTCTAACATTGCAGACTACCTTCAACCATTGTATGTGGTTGGTTGGATGAATAAACTATACTTCTAGCAGCTGCTCATTCATGTTTATTGTGCATTTGTGTGTTTTGGAGAACAGGGAAAGGAAGCCTAATCAGGCACCTAGGCAATGTGGAAGCAGCTCTGCATGCAGGCTGTGGGCTGGCAAGGGGGCAGTTGAGCAACACTGGGTCTTTTTCTCCACCTGGATCCCATGCCTGCTCCTGATGTTCTTTGCCACACACAGCCTCTTCCCCCCTCCCATTGCTAACAAAAAAGGGCCAGATATAAACATTTTGGAGGAGCTAGGCAAGTTTAAAATTGGGGAAGAGATCCAGTGGATAAAGGAAGGAAAGGGCAAAGAGCCCCCCTCCACTTAGAGAAGAAGGTTCTTCTCCCGTGCTCAACCACGTTTCAGTGATACAGGCCAGGTCAGCATTCTCATCTACAATTAAAATGATGGAGGCTTTATTATATATTTACCTGGCATTCAGCAGCAGTAGCCAGAGTCCAGAGCCACCAAATCTCCAGAAACCAGGTCTCAGGGATGAACACTGGGGGCCAGAACAATATATTGGTCTTAAGCACCAAAACTGTTACAAGTGAAAATACCTAACTATTTGTATGTACATATATTGAACTAGGTAAGGGTTAAATCCTGCCATACTAATTGACCCTCCCATTGACTCCTCCTTACCTTTGCTCCGCCTCCTGTGTATATATTCTGATGCATCGTGAGCAGAGTTGCCTTTTTCTCCTGATGATAACCTGTAATGGAAATAGAAAAATGTAAATAAATATTATTAAACCTTCAATGAGTTGCACTCTGATTATTGGGCCTGTAAAGAAAAATTAGCAACAGATTGGTAGCAGAGGATGGTTTGAAGGCCCAACTAACCCTAAAAATGCAAGAAACACCAAAACCAACCAAAGTAGAAAGGAGACCGGTCACCCGATCGCTTAAGAAGAGAATGGCGGCTCAATTATCACCTGCAGGAATCACACCGAAAGAAAAAGACGAGCAACTTTTCAATACTGATATCCTGCCAGACATCAAGAAACAACAAACCGAAAAGGAACACACATCCACAGTCATCAAAAAAGGAGATGACATGAAAAAGAAAATAATTGAGCTAATCGAAACGACCCCGAGTGACACAAACCTCTTCGCGAAAATCCGTGACCTCATAGAAGACTACGGAACAGAGACAGATGAGAAAGAAACAGAATGCAGCCAAGATGAAGGCAGTATGGTAGGGAAGCCAAATACAAACTATATACCTACCGATGAAACTGGCAACGATTTCACGCCTTTTTCATGGTGGCCATCTTGGATGGCCAACCAACAACCAATGGGATCCTGAGATTCGAATCCCAAGGCGAGAAGTGGGGCCTTCGAAAATAAAGCCAACCCAATACCAAAAACAAACGAAAAACAACTAAGGGGCGATCCATCTAGCCCACCTTCCACGCTAGAGATAGATAATGCCATGCGAGTGCTAACCGCAGCATTCGGAAAAACGTTCAAGCTACCGGGCCCACAACCGGACGATCTGGAGGGACCCGTAAAGTCTACCCACAACAAAGACAACCCAGAATTAAACTACCTAGAGGAAGAGACCACCACCCGCAGAAAGACGTACAGACCGCCCCCCGCTGAATGCCACTACCCGACGCTCACACGAACAGGTCAAGAACTTAGAGAGAAAGAGTCT
This sequence comes from Pituophis catenifer annectens, assembly GCF_029215685.1. NCBI lineage: Eukaryota > Metazoa > Chordata > Lepidosauria > Squamata > Colubridae > Pituophis > Pituophis catenifer. The sequence goes on from NW_027256885.1 coordinate 22,398,396, forward strand.
TACTCACCAATTAGAGGACAGCGCGCTGAAGGGCCCATGCATTCCGATGGCAACGATCCAGACCAAGCTCCATTTTCCAGTCGCGCAGAGGAGCAGAGCCGCCGGATCTTCCGAGAGAACTTCGCAGATCTCCGAGGCTGCAGAGACGTCCCGATGATTTGGATGGCTTCTCGGGCACACATCGACTACCTGAGGCCTCCCAAAATCGAGGAATGGGACCATCCCGTCGACTGGGGCCTTCACCCGAGAGCCGCGAGCACCAGATCCTCCCTCGGCGGCTGCTGGAGAAAAATAAACTACGAGTATGCGCAGAACACGTCCACAGGAAAAAGAGAAGAGAACATAGAGACAAGTCAATACAGATATACATCAATCATTCCAATACCATACTGTGAGTTCACTAACGACCTAAACCATGGACAGCGACAGACAGTGAGTAATTTTTCACACAACACAGGGGCTTTTCCAGCAGACTTCACAAAATTAAAATTAGACGGATCAAATTTATTGGAATGGAGTCAGCAACTCCAAGTTATATACTTGAGAGAAAACATGTTATTTTTAATCAATGACCCTCCTAACAAACCCTGGACTTTTGAACTGGACTGTTTGCATCATAAGGCCTATTACCTTCTTATTGCCACCATATCACCTAGCATTTATCCTAGCCTTGACCACCATCTGACTGTTTCTGAAATATTTCAAAAATTGTTTAACTTATTTTACAGTAAGAGTGGGGTTGAGGGGTTTTTTATCGGGTTTTTTAAGGAAAATTTTAAGGGGACCCGGGATGATGGGTCGCTTGGGCGCAGCAGAGGGATCACGGAAGAAAATTGGTCTGGGGAACAACGAGGTGTCGGGAAGGGCAGTGTAATCGAAATAGTGAGTGGGAGGGGCAGATATGACGGGCGCAGGGGACCACATCATGTTCCGGGGGTGCGCATACACTGTCTACGAGCGATTGCACACTCCGGCCCCCAATGCGCAACTTGGGTCCTGGGTTGCACAGAGCCTCAGGCCCTGGGTCCGCGGCTGATGTTATGTAATGTCAGGTCAGTTGTTAATAAAGCCCCCCTCATTTGTGATCTTATTTTGGAGTGGGGTGCATGCCTGGCAGGTATTACAGAGACCTGGCTGGGCCGCGAGGGCAGGGTTCCCCTCGTTGAAATGTGCCCACCAGGTTTCTGTGCATTTCACCAGCCAAGGGCCCAGGGGAGGGGTGGGGGAGTGGCGGTGATTATTCAGGAAAGTCTTAGTCCGAGGGAGACCACTGTTCCTCAGATAGCCGGATGTGAGTCCCTCCTCATGAAGTGGGGCCGTGGGAGGCAGATGGGTTTGCTGACTACGTACCTGGCTCCCTGCCACGTGGTAGCGACCCTGCCTGAGCTGCTCGACATTATTGCCAGGGTGGCGGTTGATACCCCCAGACTTATTGTCATGGGGGATTTCAACCTGCCATCTGCAGGTGAGGCGTCAGAAGTGGCTCGGGAGTTCATGGCTTCCATGGCAGCCATGGACCTGACCCAATTAGTTCAAGGCCCTACTCACACAGGGGGACACACTCTGGACTTGATTTTTGTCTCTGGTCAGTGGTTGAATGATCTTGGTAGAGGGGACTTAGACATTAAACCCTTGTCATGGACAGATCATTCTCTTCTTCGCTTGGACTTTCCTGCCGTTTCCCCACGCCGCAGGGAGACGGAACCGGTTAAATGGTTCCGTCCCAGGCGCCTGATGGATCCTGAAAGGTTCCTGATGGAGCTTGGGCCATTTCCTGAGACCTTGGCACACAATTCGACTGAAGACTTGGTGGCCGCCTGGGAGAGGGCGGCCACCGGGGCTTTGGACCGCGTCGTGCCTTTGTGGCCTCTGACCCGATGCCAATCTCAATTGGCTCCTTGGTTCTCTGAGGAGCTGAGAGAGATGAAGCGTCGGAAAAGACGCCTAGAGAGCATTTGGAGGACTAGTCAATCCGATTCCGACCGGACACTGGTGAGGTCTTATATCAAGACCTACCTAGTGGCGATAAAAGTGGCGAAATCTAACTATTTTTCTGCTCTTATCGCATCTGCAGAGAACCGCCCAGCAGCTTTGTTTAGGGTGACCCACTCCCTTCTTTGGGGGGGAGTGCGGGAAGATCCCTTGCAGGGTCGAGCTGAGGATTTTGTGCTATTCCTGCATGATAAAGTCGCTCAGATTCGGGAAGGCTTGCACTCCGACTGGGTGAGTCCAGGGGAAGAGACGAGGGCAGGTCTTGAGAATATTATCTGGGAGGAGTTTGATCCTGTGGCTCCTGAGGATGTGGACAGGGTTCTGGGTAGGATTAGTGCCGCCACATGTTTATTGGACCCGTGTCCCTCCTGGTTGGTACTGGCCTCCCGGGAGGTTACACGAGGCTGGCTCCAGGGGATTATAAGTGTTTCTCTGAGTGAGGGTGCCTTTCCCACTGCCTTGAAAGAGGCGGTGGTGAGGCCCCTCCTCAAGAAGCCTTCCCTGGACCCGGCTGAATTAGCCAACTACCGTCCAGTCTCCAACCTTCGTTTTGTGGTGAAGGTTGTTGAGAGTGTGGTGGCACGACAACTGCCCGGGCACCTGGATGAAGCTATCTATCTGGACCCGTACCAGTCGGGCTTCAGGCAGGGGTACAGCACAGAAATGGCATTGGTCGCATTGGTGGATGATCTCTGGAGGGCTCAGGACAGGGGTTGCTCCTCTGTCCTGGTCCTGTTAGATCTCTCAGCGGCTTTTGATACCATCGACCATGGTATCATGCTGCAGCGGTTGAGGGGGTTAGGAATAGGGGGCACCATTTTGCGGTGGTTCTCCTCCTTCCTCTCCAACCGCTCGCAGTTCGTGTTGACAGGGGGGCAGAGGTTGACTTCGAGGCGCCTTGCATGGGGAGTGCCGCAGGGGTCGGTCCTCTCGCCATTTATGTGAAGCCGCTGGGTGAGATCATCCGTGGTTTTGGGGTGAGAGTCCATCTGTACGCTGATGATACTCAGCTGTACATCTCCACCCCAGACCACCCCAACGATGCCCTTGATGTGATGTCTCACTGCCTGGAGGCCGTGCGGGTCTGGATGGGGAGAAATAGGCTCAGACTCAACCCCTCCAAGACCGAGTGGCTGTGGCTTCTGGCGCCACGATATAGTCAGCTGGTACCATCGCTGACTATTGGGGGTGAGTCTTTACCCCCCACAGAGAGGGCCCGCAATCTGGGCATCCTCCTGGACGCACGGCTGTCTTTAGAAGAACATATGACGGCCGTGGCCAGGGGGGCTTTTTATCAGGTTCGCCTGATCCACCAGTTGCAGTCCTTTCTGGACCGTGACACCTTGCACACAGTCACTCACGCCCTTGTCACCTCCTGACTGGACTACTGCAATGCTCTCTACATGAGGCTCCCCTTGAAAAGCACCCGGAGGCTCCAGCTGGTCCAGAATGCGGCCGCGCGGGTGGTTATGGGCGCAACTCATTGTGCCCACGTGACACCCCTCCTGCGCGAGCTGCACTGGCTCCCAGTGGTCTTCCGGGTGCGATTCAAGGTGTTGGTTACCACCTTTAAAGCGCTCCATGGCATTGGACCTGGGTACCTTCGAGACCGTCTTCTGCCACCAGTAGCCTCCCACCGGCCAGTCCACTTCCACAGAGAGGGTCTCCTCAGGGTGCCATCGGCCAAATTATGTCGGCTGGCGACGCCCAGGGGGAGGGCCTTCTCTGTGGGAGCCCCTGCCCTTTGGAATGAACTCCCCCCAGAAATTTGCAAAATCTCTGATCTCCGTGTATTTCGCTGTGCCCTCAAAACCATGTTGTTCTGCCAGGCTGGGCTATCAATATAAAGATTTTAATTGGTTTTAAATTGGGTTTTTAAATTCAGGGTTTTATAAATTGGGCGTACTATCTAATAATTTTAATTATTTTTAAATATTGTCTGTCTTTGTGTTTTTAATTAGGCTGTACGCTGCCCTGAGTCCTTCGGGAGAAGGGCGGTATAGAAATAAAATAAATAAATAAATAAAATAAATAGCTACAACAACCAGGATTTCTAGGGAATTTCACTCTGCTAGGCTTAAAAGTGGAACTCCCATGAGTGAACACATCCTAAATTTAAACGCTACCAGGGCTGAACTTATCCAAAGAGGGGAAATTATCTCTGAAGGAAGCATGAAGAGTATAATAATTAATTTACTGGACTCTAGTTGGGATAATTACATAACACTACTAGACAGTCTCAGTCTAGAGCATCTCACATTAGAAACACTCACAAACAGACTCATAGCAGAGGATAACCTAAGGAGAGAGCGTTCCATATGTCATAGAGAAAGTAGAACCACAAAGAAGGTAGAATTCCAAACCAGAAGTCGCTACACACCAGAATGTCACACATGCGGTTCCAGGAACCATTACAGGAGAGACTGCCCCAAAAATACAAGGAATAGAGATCAATCATATCACAGAGATACGTCAGATAGGAAATCAAATTTCTCAGACAGACATTCACCGGATTATAGACACAGATGTAGGGACTCTCCCAATCCAAAGGATAGAAAAGGATACAGGGACAGTTCTAGGGAGAGTAGATCTGGATCATTATATGGACTAGGAGACAACAAACACACCCAGACAAACTTAAGCAACGCATGGCTCATTGACTCTGGAGCCACCAACCATACCACTTATGATAGAGAACTCCTCAATGCTTTCACAGAAAAGAATTACCATATCAAGGTAGCAAATCAAGATAAAGCCCTAGTAAAAGGAAAAGGTGATACATACATTAAAGGCATAGGAAAAATAGAGGGAGTATTGTTTATCCCTGAAATCCCACACAACATATTAGCCACACTCAAATTAAGTGAAGAAAAGGGAATAGAGACCACATTCAAGAATGGAAAAGTACATATGACAAAAAACAAAAGGAACATAGGCAAAATCATTATCAAAGGAGGACTAACGTACCTCCAACCAGAGGGTGACGAATTAGCATACGCAATCACACAATTAGAGAACAAAAAATGTAAGACAGATATTCACAAGAAGATTGAGAGTAACGTGAGGGATGACCATGCTAGTGACACAACTCCTAATGAAAAAATCTCCAATGGTAAACCAATGCATGATGAATGCACCCATTTACTCCACAGGAAACTGGGTCATGCAAGTTTCCCCGTTATTCAAAAAATGTTAAATTGTTCTGATGATATAAAAGTAAAAGGTTGCAAAAATTACCTTGAATGCTCCGTGTGCAAATCTTCCAAACTAAAAAACAAACCTAGACCAAGGAAAGCTACACGCACCACACACTCAATCTTCCAACTAGTACACATGGACTTGGTTGGTCCCATGAAGCCATCAATAAAATATAGAAAAAGGTACTTCTTAACCATAGTAGACGATTTCAGTAGATATGGCTTCGTATACACACTTAACCATAAACACGAAGTGTTCAAAAAATTCAAAGAATTCCATAAACGAGTAGAAACACAACATAATGTAAAAATTAAACAAATCATGACAGACAGGGTGTCTGAATTTCTATCAAAAGAATTCTCCAATTGGCTAAAGATGCAGGGAATACTACATTTTAAGTCTTCACCGTTTTCCGCATTCCAAAAGGGAATTGTAGAACGAAAAAATGGCATGTTACAAACCATGGTTAGATGTGTACTAGATGATGCAGGATTAGGACAAACTTTCTGGGCCGAAGCACTCACTTACTCAAATTATACTTTAAACAGGTTATGGTCTAGCGTGATTGGCAAAACACCTTATGAGATCATGTATAATAGAAAACCGAAAATAGGCCATCTTCACATATTTGGGGTCACTGCAGATGTATATGTCCCAAAACAATTAAGACGCAAAGGTGACAAAGTGTCAAAAAGATTAAGATTCATGGGATATGAATCCGGGACCAAGGGATACCGATTCATAGACAAAAATAATAAATTCATCATATCTAGAACAGCAGTATTCCATGAGCATGCAAATTGGTCTAAAATACACCTCAATGAATTATCTCCCAGAATAGAAAACACAATAGATGTGAAAGATGTACACAAACCATATGTGACCGAGTCCAAAACACAAAAAATTCACAAACCCAGACACCAAGAGATAACAGCTAGGGAATGGAAAAAGGATCACCCCATCATACAAATAGATACACTGACAGAAAAAGAAGCCAAATACATGCATGATGCAGAAACACCTCCCGACAGACCTATCAGATCCAATAGAAATATAGCTCCCAAAAAATTTGAAGACTATGTCCTATCTATCAACGCAAATAAGAAAACTCCCAGCTCATATGAAGAAATACTTAAATTACCACAGGAAGAAAAAGTCAAGTGGGAGCAAGCAATGGAAAAGGAGATGGCTATCTTAAGAGAATTAAATGTATATACACCCACTAAACCCCCAATAGATAAAACACCCATTGGAACTAAATGGATATTCAAAATTAAGGAATTAGAGGATGACAACTTTTTATATAAAGCTAGGTTAGTAGCTCAAGGGTTCGCGCAGAGATTTCCTGATGATTATACAGACACATATTCACCTACAGTTAGATCAGAAAGTGTCAAGAGCGCACTGGTGATAGCATCCATCCTAAACTTAGATGTATATCATTTTGACGTGCAGACTGCCTATTTACATGCTAACCTTGACAAAGAAATATATGTGAGGGCACCCCCTGGAAAAAACACACAAAGAGGAGATACATGGTTGTTAAATAAGAGTTTATATGGGTTGAAACAGTCTGGAAAAAGATGGTATGAATGTTTAGCAAAGATTCTTAAAGAAATGGGTTTCTCAGCAACTTCCGCAGATTTATGTTTTTTCACTAGAAAAACGGGCAATTCCTTAGAGTACATGCTCATTTATGTAGACGACATTTTATATTTTGGGCAACACAAGCACAAATGTGATGAATTCGCTGAGAGGTTAAGCAAGCATTTCACATTAAAGACTTTGGGTAAAGTGAATAAATATCTGGGAGTCCAAATTGATAAAACCAAAAGAGGATTCAAAATTTCTCAAAAAGAAAAGATATTAGAACTTCTCCACAAATGTAATATGATGGACTCAAAACCATGTGAGACTCCCATGCAAACTGATTTTTCAAGAAACATGAATGACAAAGGAGAACCATTTAAAGACAATACATTATACAGATCAGTCATTGGGTCATTATTATATATCTCTAATTGGACCAGGCCAGACATTACCCTCGCTGTCAATCTTCTGTCTAGACATGTAAGCAACCCAAACTCTTATTACTGGGAAGGAATAAAAAGGATACTCAGATATCTAAAGTTCAGTGCTGACGCTTGCTTATACTTGGAACCAGACTGTTCCAATAAACCTATTTTAACGTGTTATGCTGATGCCGATTGGGCTGGGGATACAAAAAGTAGAAAAAGCACCTCTGGCTATGTTTTTCTCATAAATAATTGTCCTGTACACTGGTACACGGGCAAACAAAATTTGGTCGCAACATCAACAGCAGAAGCCGAATATATTTGCCTATCAAAAGCAGCCAATAATTTAACATGGTTTGATGACCTACTATCTAACATCTGGACTGAACCTGATTATCCAATAATTATCCATGAAGATAATAAAGCAGCTATAGACATCTCAACAGCTGAAGCAATAGGTCAAAGGTCATGCCACATAGATATCAAATATAAACATGTCAGACAGTTATCTAATATAGGGTTTATCGAAGCTGTACATTGTGATACTATCGAACAAACTGCTGATATTTTAACCAAACCTTTACCAACCAAACAACATGCTTATTTGACTTCAAAGTTAAATGTACATATACAACACCCGAAGAATCAATAACAGTTAGGCATTTTAGAGGGGGATTTGTTACAAGTGAAAATACCTAACTATTTGTATGTACATATATTGAACTAGGTAAGGGTTAAATCCTGCCATACTAATTGACCCTCCCATTGACTCCTCCTTACCTTTGCTCCGCCTCCTGTGTATATATTCTGATGCATCGTGAGCAGAGTTGCCTTTTTCTCTTGATGATAACCTGTAATGGAAATAGAAACATGTAAATAAATATTATTAAACCTTCAATGACTTGCACTCTGATTATTGGGCCTGTAAAGAAAAATTAGCAACAAAAACTGCCTTCCCCAAGCGTAGCCTGCCCTGTCTCCCACTATATCTACTCATACCTGTTGCCACTGTAGTGCCTTTCCCTCCCTTTCACCAATCAGCCTCCCCCGCCTTCCTCCTCCTCCAAGGCAAAGGAACCCATTTTGACATTCACCCACAAACAGGGGTAGAGAGACATAGACCTGGTCAGAGGCATTTGCCTAGCATTTAGCTCCCCTGCATGGACAGACTTTCCCTCACCCTCATCCAAACCAACCACCTTCCTAACTCCATTCAACTTAACACACACACACACACACACCAAGCACCTGACTGTCACTCAGGTGATTAGGGGAGGGTCATCCCTCATGAGCTCTGCAAGTAAACCCCCCCCCCCCATCTCTCTGAGAGTGGCAGGAAGGCCCAATCCTACTTAGTCCATTTCCCAATCAATCCATAAGCTGGTCCAAGCCATTCCAGACCTTATCCCACTGGGACCCAGCAGCCAAAAACACTGTTCAGTCCAACTGCCTTGGGATCTCCACTCCACTGCAAACCCCAGGCAACCACAGTCTAAGATCTCAAATAAAGAGAGAGGCTCCAAGAGCCAGGAGCCTCTCTCTTCATTTGAGACTAGATGAGATGTCAAGTCAAAAACACAAATTTAGAGAAAAGACAGCATTTACATTTATTGCTGTCTGGAAACCCCTTATGGACCTTTTGCATAAACAATTTATGGTTTATGGTTTTGATTATTAGAAACGATAGATTATACAAAGAAGAGTCAAGATGTAACTTTAACAAAAGAGGGCAATTTATAATTGTACTTATAACTGCTGTAAAGAAGATTTGAAGCTACTTCTTTATATTTTTTTCTTTTTTCTTGCACTTTTAGCTCTTTTTTATTTCTTTTTTCTTTTTCTCTTCCTTACTCTACATTAAATTGCATTAGTTTTTATCTTTGCTTCTTAAACTTTATACACACACACATATTTCCCAGTCTTATTTTAACCTAGCACTTCTTCCTCAAACCAGTGTTATATCCAGTACCTATCCAATGCCTATGTATTTAGGGGTCAGTTTTATTGAAACTATTGAAACTGACTTCTGAATAAACATGCACCATAGGGTCAGTTTCTAGCACTGAGAAAATCTATATGCCATTGTATATATATTCGCACCTTCCCAGGGGAATGTGGTGATTTCTTACGCAGATACTGACCAGACTATTGCCATGTCAGATCCGTACGGCCTCCAGGCACCGGGACATCACTTCAAGGGCATCGTTGGGGTGATCCGGGGTGGAGATGTACAGCTGGGTGTCATCAGCGTACTGATGGTACTCCACCCCGAAACCACGGATGATCTCGCCCAGCGGCTTCACATAAATGTTGAACAGGAGAGGTGAGAGGACCGACCCTTGCGGCACCCCACATATGAGGGGCCTCGGGGTCGACCTCTGTCCCCCTGTCAACACAGACTGCGACCGGTCAGAGAGAAAGGAGGAGAACCACCGCAACACAGTGCCTCCCACCCCTAACTCCTCCAACCGGTGCAGCATGATACCATGGTCGATGGTATCAAAAGCCGCTGAGAGATCTAACAGGACCAGGACAGAGGAGCACCCCCTGTCCCGAGCCCTCCAGAGATCATCGACCAACGCGACCAATGCCGTTTCCGTGCTGTACCCGGGCCTGAAGCTCGACTGGAACGGATCCAGATACGTCGTTTCATCCAGGTGCTGGGGAAGCTGTTGCGCAACCACACTCTCAACAACCTTCGCCACAAAACGAAGGTTGGAGACCGGACGATAATTTACCAACATTGCCGGGTCCAGGGAAGGCTTCTTGAGGAGAGGCCTCACCACCGCCTCTTTCAAGGCGGCAGGAAAGACACCCTCACCCAGCGAAGCATTTATAATCCCCTGGAACCAGCCTCATGTCACCTCCCGAGAAGCCAGCACTAACCAGGAGGGACACAGGTCCAATAAACAAGTGGTCGCGTTCAGTCTACCCAGAATCCTGTCCACATCCTCAGGGGTCACAGGATCAAACTCATCCCAGATAACATTCTCAAGACCTGCCCCAGTCCCTCCCCCTGAGACCATCCAGTCGGAGTCCAGATCTTCCCGAATCTGAGCGATTTTGTCATACAGATATTGGACAAAATCCTCAGCTCTACCCTCCAAGGGGTCCTCCCGCGCTTCCTGGTGGAGCAGGGAGCGGGTCACCCTAAACAGGGCGGCCGGGCGATTATCTGATGATGCAATAAGAGCAGCAAAATAGCTACATTTCGCTGCTTTTATCGCCACTAGGTAATTCCTAATATGAGCTCTTACCAGTGTCCGGTCAGATTCAGAAAGACTGGCCCTCCAACTACTCTCTAGGCGTCTTTTCCGGCGCTTCAACTCCCTCAGCTCCTCAGTGAACCAAGGAGCTAAATGAGATCGGCGCCGGGTCAGAGGCCGCAAAGGCACGACCCGATCCAGAGCTCCAGCGGCCGCCCTATCCCAGGCGGCCACTAGGTCTCCAGTCGAGGCATGTGCCAGAGCCTCAGGGAATGGCCCAAGCTCCATCTGGAACCTATCCGGTTCCATCAGGCGCCTGGGGCGGAACCATCTTACCGGCTCCGCCTCCCTGCGGCGGGGTGTAGCGGTTCGAAGGTCGAGACGAAGGAGAGAGTGATCAGACCATGACAAGGGCTCGGTGACTATATCCCCTATCTCGAGATCACTCAACCACTGTCCAGAGACAAAAACCAGATCCAGCGTGTTTCCCCCCGTGTGGGTAGGGCCATGAATTAACTGGGTCAGGTCCATGGCTGTCATGGAAGCCATGAACTCCCGAGCCACCTCAGATGCCTCACCAACGGACGGCAAGTTGAAATCCCCCATGACCATAAGCCTAGGGGTCTCAACCGCCACCGTGGCGATGACACTGAGTAGCTCGGGCAGGGCTGCTGCCACATGGCAGGGAGCCAGGTATGTGATCAGCAAACCCATCTGAACTCCGTGGCCCCATTTCACAAGGAGGGATTCACAGCCGGCCGTCTGAGGAACAGTGGCCTCCCTCGGTCTCAGACCTTCGTTAATAATAACCGCTACCCCCCCCGCCCCTACCCTGCAACCTCGGCTGATGGAATGCGCGGAAACCTGGTGGGCACATTTCAACAAGAGGGACCCCCCCCCTCTTGGCCCAACCAGGTTTCCGTAATACCTGCCAGGTCCGCTCCCCCCTCCTGAACAAGATCACAAATGAGGGGGGCTTTATTTACTACAGACCTGGCATTGCATAACATCAGACAGAGGCCAGGGCCCTGAGGATCTGCGCCACCTGGAAAACGAGTGGAGCTTTGGGGGCCGGAGCGCGCCACCGCTCGAAGACAGCGGGCGCGCGCTCCCCTAACATGATATGTGTTATGTGTTGCCTTCCTGTACACAGATGTTAGAAGTTGGCCATTTGTGGTTCTGGTTAAAAGGACGTCAAGAAATGGCAGTTTGTTGTCATTCTCTGTTTCTATTGTAAATCGGATCAGTGAAGACGTTGATCATTTGGTAGGTTTGATCGACCTGATTGCGCTTGATTATCACAAAGGTGTCATTGACGTTATCCCATAGTTTGGGATTTATTTGTGGAAGTACAATTTCCTCAATCTTTTACATGATAACTTCTGCAACTAGGCCTGATATAGGCGATCGCATTGGTGATCCCTTCAGTTGTTCATAGATCTCTCTGTCAAATCTGAAGTTGGTAGTTAAGCATAGTTGGAGGAGTTCGCATGTGCTTTCTGTTGTGAGTGGTCCTCTTGGTGGCTGTGCATTGTCCAGTAGTTCTTTAATTAGGTCGATTGCTAGTTTCAAATCTACAGATGTGAATAATGCAGTAATGTCGAATGATATACTGTAATTGTTTTGTCTTCGTCAATATGTAGGTGTTTGAGCTTGTCCAGGAATTGTGTGGCATTGTTTATGGAATATTGGGAATCACCAATTAGGTACTTGAGGTGTTTCCACATTTCTTTCACAAGGTTGTAAGTGGGTGTGCCAGGGAGTGAGACAATCGGTCTGAGTGGGGTGTTTTCTTTGTGCACTTTCGGAAGTCTGTAGAACTGTGCTATGTTTGAGTCAGTTGCTTTCTTTCTCCAGTATTCTTTGGTGATTTGATTTGATTCTTGCAACTTTTTTAGGGTTTTGTTGATCTTGTTGGTCAGCTTCACAGTTGGGTCAGTGCTGACGCACCTGTAGGTGGATGTGTCCTGTAGGAGTTCCTTGGCCTTTTGTATGTAGTCAGCCTTGTCTAGTAAGACTGCCATTCTACTTTTGTTGGCTGGTAGGATGACAATATTGTTGTCAGTTTTGAGGGACTTCATTGCTTGTTGTTCCTGTTTTGTAAAGATGCTGGAGTTTTGTTTGCATCTCAGCATCGGGATGATGGTCTGGCATATTTGTTGTTGGGCTTCTTCGCTGAGGTCATTCAATTTTAGGGCATTTTCTAGGCTTGCTACGAATTCTGTGTTTGACGCATCTTTGTGGTTGAAGTTGAGTCTCTTTTGTCAGGTTCTGAACAGGCGCTTGGAAAAAACCAAAACCAGGTTCCTGGGTATGGTAATCTTTATCCTGTGCTCCGCCACGTTCCAACAATCCATTACAGTGAAGAAGAAGTAGTCAGCGCTACTGCGCAGTGCTCCCCTCCACCTTTTATTGTCTTCAATGCGTGCACTTATTCTTCTGTTGGAAGAACATTGGACAAACCAACAGAAGAATAAGTGCACGCATTGAAGAACACAAGAACTCAGTCAGAAAAGAGGAACCAACTTCTTCCCTGGTCCAACACCTTAAAGCCACAGGACATGATATTGACTTTAAAAAGACCAGAACTATTGCCAAAACTGAACTTTAACAACAGAATAATCAGAGAAGCCACCGAGATAGAAAAATGCCCACACAGCATGAATAAACGAGATGATACCTCCCACCTACCAGCCATTTGGAAACCCGCCCTCATTGACAAATGAGTCCCTAACACAAAGAATGACACCAGACCCACATTCACGAAAAAGATATATACACATATATCTTTTTTTTTCCCATTTGCCACTAGATGGCACTGCAGGTTAACTTTTAACATTAACACAGCACTTTCACTTCTTTAAGATTTGCTGATTCAAGATTCTTGTAGCAATCATCCCCATTCTATAATAATTCATTCAAGTGGGATTTCCATCTTCAATTCAATTCATTGTCCCAATTCTTATTATCAATTTTAAAAAGGTTCTAAATTCCCCAAGTTCTCCTTTTTTTTTCCAATAGCAAAATAGTAAAAAAGCTTCCGGTTTCGCTTTCCTCGCCACCAAATTACTGGATGTGAGAGTGCATATACACCCACTTCTCACTCCTCTCTTTCAGCTAGTCTTTTCCACCCTGTGAATTTTCCAGGTGGATTTGAAGAGAAACTCTTGGTAAAAAAAATCAAAACACTCTCACCTCCATGTCACATGCTGTCTTTCTTCATCCACTTTTGTTGTAGCCGCCCCAGCTTCCTAGCGACATCTAGATCGCTTTCTGTACTGTCCGATTTGAGGAGCTTCTTCCGGTCCTACCAGGGAGTTTGCGGACTCCCTGTGTTGACCAGTACGTGCTCCTCTTGTTTGTCGTCCCTACAAGACAACTTAGGTCCCTGGGGACCCTTGGACAGCGGAGATATTGACAGGTCCTTGAGAGCCCTCAAAGAGCCCGTCGTTCCACCGTGATGCTGGCCATGCCTCTCATCTTTTTGTCAGCATATTTGTATGTTTCCCTTGCTTTAAGTAGGGCCTTTCTGACTGCTTCCCACACGCTTTGCATACGGGATAGCCATTCCTGTAATCCTAGACCTTTGGCTGTTGGTTGGGGACATTCTGGTATAGGTACAAACTCCATTCCAGTGGCTACTTGGAATGGGGTATATCCAGTGCTACTATGAACGGCGTTGTTATACACTACTTCCACAGAGGGAAGTTTTTGAAACAGGTTGCTTACCATCCAAATTACTGTGTTTCCCTGACTGGGTGGCAAGTCCACAATAAAGTCCATGGCTATCTCCTCCCACGGCCTATTAGGAGACACCACAAGCTGTAACAGGCCGGTAGGCTTGCCTGGTTGTTTCTTCATTGTGGCACAGGTTACACAACTATGGACGTATTCTTTGACGTCCTTCTTGAGCTGAGGCCACCAAAACTGACGATTGGTCAGATGGAAAGTTTTGAGGAAACCAAAGTGTCCCACAGCTCAGACGTCGTGACATCATCAAAGGACTTCCATCCTGAGGCTACTTGGTATGTATATTTTTGACCCTTTCCAAGCCAATCCAGCCCTCCAGCTGAGAGTGTTTTGGTGTGCTTGGAACCACTCATTCTTGAGGAGGGCCTCCTGAATGTCCTTGGTTAGCTTGGACATCTGGGGTTTTGAGCGAGAGGCAGCCGCTCATTGTGTTACATTGCCCTCCTGCGGCTGTGACAACACCAGTATTATGGCTTGGACTACTTCCTCACAGTTACTGGCATACTGTGGTATGCGAGATAAGGCATCCGCCAAGAGGTTTTTCCCCCCAAGGAATATAATTAAAGCGTCTGAAATATAACGCCCATCATACTTGTTTAGGTGAGAGCTTACATGGGGTCTGGAGGGCTTCCAAGTTCTTATGATCCATCCAAACCTCGAATGGTAAGCTGCTGCCCTCCAAAAGGTGTCACCAGGTCATCAAAGCCCACCGAACCGCAAATGCCTCCTTCTCCCATATGGCCCATTTACGTTCGGTTTCGTTTAATTTGCGGGAGGTATATGCACATGGTTGCAGCCAGCCATCCGCATTTGATTGCAAAAGAACCACCGCTATCGCAACATTGCTGGCATCTGCCTGCACCACGAATGGCTCAGCAGGGTCTGGGTGTTTTAGGACCAGTTCTTTGGCAAACAATGTCTTTAGATGTTCGAAGGCCTGCTGACACGCCAATGACCAATGCACTGGCTGCCCTGGACGTGGTTTTTGGGATAAGTGTTTGGTTTTCAAGAGATCCTGTCAGCCTCCACTTTTTCATTGCTTGCTTGCTCAGCTGCCAGGAAACGGGGGGAGGGGGGAGCTATTGGAATGCCTGGGAGGGGGGAAGTGAGCTAGTGGAGAAGAGAAGAGAAAGTTTTCTTCACCATTTTCTTTGAAGCTGATAAGAACTCAAGGTCGACTGTCGTGGCATATCAGAAGGATGGCACCATCGGACGTTGCACCCCACATGACCCCTGGGGGGAATGTGGATTGGATAATTTTCACTGGACGGTTGGGGGAAGGATTTTGGGGATGCTTTCTATATGTATTTTTTGCACCTTTTGCCTCAGACCTTGCTTTCCTTTGGTTGCATTCAGTTCATACTCAGTAAAAGTACTTTTCTCTATGATAACGGAGTCGGGGGTTTTCTTTCTTGGGTATTGAAAGGAGGCATGCCTGACAGATCCGTTAATGGGAGAGCTACTCGAGCAAAGGATGGGATAAACTGTCTATAAAAATTTGCAAACCCCAAGAAGCTTTGCAGCTGTTTTCGCGTTCTTGGGGCTTGCCAGTCCAACACGGCCTTTACTTTCGCGGGGTTCATCTCTACACCCTTTGGAGAAATGCGGAATCCCAAATAGTCCAATTGCAACTTGTGGAACTTGCATTTTGACATCTTGATGTATAGCTTGGCGGCCAACAACTTGCTTAAGACCTGGCGTACAAGGGTGACGTGTTCTTCCAAAGTTTTTGTATACAGGTGAAACTCGAAAAATTAGAATATCGTGCAAAAGTTCATTTATTTCAGTAATGCAACTTAAAAGGTGAAACTAATATATGAGATAGACTCATTACATGCAAAGCAAGATAGTTCAAGCCTTGATTTGTCATACTTTTGATGATTATGGCTTACAGCTCATGAAAACCCCAAATTCACAATCTCAGAAAATTAAAATATTGTCAAAAGGTTCCATATTCTAGGCTCAAAGTGTCCCACTCTAATCAGCTAATTAAGCCATAACACCTGCAAAGGGTTCCTGAGCCTTTAAATGGTCTCTCAGTCTGGTTCAGTAGGAATCACAATCATGGGAAAGACTGCTGACCTGACAGTTGTGCAGAAAACCATCATTGACACCCTCCATAAGGAGGGAAAGCCTCAAAAGGTAATTGCAAAAGAAGTTGGATGTTCCCAAAGTGCTGTATCAAAGCACATTAATAGAAAGTTATGTGGAAGGGAAAAGTGTGGGAGAAAAAGGTGCACAAGCAGCAGGGATGGAGAGGATTGCCAGGAAAAGGCCATTCAAAAGTGTTGGGGACTTTCACAAGGAGTGGACTGAGGCTGGAGTCAGTGCATCAAGAGCCACCACACAGAGACAGATCCTGGACATGGGCTTCAAATGTCGTATTCCTCTTGTCAAGCCGCTCCTGAACAACAAACAACGTCAGAAGCATCTTACCTGGGCTAAAGAAAAAAAGTCATCTTTTCTGATGAGAGCAACTTTTGCATCTCATTTGGAAACCAAGGACCCAGAGTCTGGAGGAAGAATGGAGAGGCACACACTGCAAGATGCTTGAAGTCCAGTGTGAAGTTTCCACAGTCTGTGTTGATTTGGGGAGCCATGTCATCTGCTGGTGTTGGTCCACTGTGCTTCATTAAGTCCAGGGTCAACGCAGCTGTTTACCAGGAGATTTTGGAGCACTTCATGCTTCCTTCTGCAGACGAGCTTTATGGGGATGCTGACTTCATTTTCCAGCAGGACTTGGCACCTGCCCACACTGCCAAAAGTACCAAAACCTGGTTCAATGACCATGGGATTACTGTGCTTGATTGGCCAGCAAACTCGCCTGACCTGAACCCCATAGAGAATCTATGGGGCATTGCCAGGAGAAAGATGAGAGACATGAGACCGAACAATGCAGAAGAGCTGAAGGCCGCTATTGAAGCATCCTGGTCTTCCATAACACCTCAGCAGTGCCACAGTCTGATAGCATCCATGCCACGCCGCATTGAGGCAGTAATTGATGCAAAAGGGGCCCAAACCAAGTACTGAGTACATATGCATGCTTATACTTTTCAGAGGTCCGATATTGTTCTATGTACAATCCTTGTTTTATTGATTTCATGTAATATTCTAATTTTCTGAGATTGTGAATTTGGGGTTTTCATGAGCTGTAAGCCATAATCATCAAAATTATGACAAATCAAGGCTTGAACTCTCACTTTGCATGTAATGAGTCTATCTCATATATTAGTTTCACCTTTTAAGTTGCATTACTGAAATAAATAAACTTTTGCACGATATTCTAATTTTTCGAGTTTCACCTGTATATCAATATATCACGATACACAAGCACCCCGTTGTATAGATGTTCCTGCAAAACCTCATTGATTAGTTGCATAAATACAGCAGGTGCTCCCTGTAAGCCGAATGGCATCACCCAGAACTGATAACTTCCCAGCAGGCAGTTGAACGCTGTCTTCCATTCATCGCCAGGTCTTATGCGCACTCTGTAATATGCCTCACGGAGATCTAATTTAGTAAAGACCCTACCCTCCGCCAAGCGAGCTAACATGTCTTTCATTAACGGTAGGGGGTACGTATTCTCCACACAAACAGCATTGATTTCCCTAAAATCAACACACAGTCGTAACCCTCCATCCTTTTCCCAGAAAAGAACAGGAGCGGCTACCCTAGACCGATCCAGCTGTATAAACCCCGTTTTCAAATCTTTTTCTATATAAGCTCTCATTTCTGTTAGTTCCTGGGGGGGTCATCAAATACATCTTAGGTTTTGGTAGGGTTGCCCCTGGCAGAATTTCGATAGCGCAATCTGTAGCGCGGTGTGGAGGTAAATGATCGCACTCCTGTTCACTACAAACTTCGCTTAGATCACTATATTCTTTAGGAGGTTTCATCTGTTCCCAGGAGGGATGGTTCTGTGTGTCGGCCTTTCCTACCACCTGGGGGTTCTTCACCTGCTCATGCGGGGGTGGATCAGGGCCTATACCAATCCGAAGATGTTGACAACCCCCTCTCCACCAGATTGTTGGAACCCATTTATTGAGCCATGCAAGGCCCAGTACTATCTCTTCTGTTATCTTGGGGACTACCACAAAACATATGCATTCCTGGTGGGGCCCTATCTCCAACGTTAGTTGCTCCGTGATGTGTGTCGCTGGTTGGCCCCCTAATAACGACCCATCCATTTAATAATAATAATAATAATAATTTTATTTCTATACCGCCCTTCTCCCGAAGGACTCAGGGCGGTGTACAGCCTATTTAAAAACACAGACAAAACAATGATATAAAATTTAAAATAATTAAATAAGTGGCTCAAATTTAAAACCCCAATAAATTTAAATACCTCAATTTAAAACTATTGTGTTGATAGTCCGGCCTGGCGGAACAACAGGGTCTTCAATGCGCAGCAAAACACCCGGAGGTCGGAGATCTTACGAATTTCCGGGGGCAGTTTGTTCCACAGGGCTGGGGCTCCCACAGAGAAGGCCCTCCCCCTGGGCGTCGCCAGCCGACATAGCTTGGCAGATGGCACCCTGAGGAGACCCTCTCTGTGGGAACGAACTGGTCGGTGGGAGGCTATTGGTGGCAGAAGACGGTCTCGGAGGTACCCGGGTCCTATGCCATGGAGCGCTTTAAAGGTGGTAACCAACACCTTGAATCGCACCCGGAAGACCACCGGGAGCCAGTGCAGCTCGCGCAGGAGGGGTGTCACATGGGCATAACGGGTTGCGCCCATAACCACCCGCGCGGCCGCATTCTGGACCAGCTGGAGCCTCCGAGTGCTCTTCAAGGGGAGCCCCATGTAGAGAGCATTACAATAGTCCAACCGGGAAGTAACAAGGGCATGAGTGACTGTGCGCAGGGCGTCCCGATCCAGAAAGGGCTGCAACTGGCGAATCAGGCAAACCTGATAAAAGGCCCCCCTGGCCACGGCCGTCATATGCTCTTCTAAAGACAGCCGCGCGTCCAGGAGGACACCCAGATTGCGAGCCCTCTCCGTGGGGGGCAAAGATTCACCCCCAATAGTCAGCGATGGCACCTGCTGACTATATCGGGGTGCCGGAAGCCACAGCCACTCGGTCTTGGAGGGGTTGAGTCTGAGCCTGTTCCTCCCCATCCAGACCCGCACGGCCTCCAGGCAGCGGGACATCTCATCAAGGGCATCGTTGGGGTGGTCTGGGGTGGAGATGTACAGCTGAGTATCATCAGCGTACAGATGGCACTTCACCCCAAAACCACGGATGATCTCACCCAGCGGCTTCACATAAATGTTGAACAGGAGGGGCGAGAGGACCGACCCTTGCGGCACTCCCCATTTGTTCAAAACGGATGGGGTGTTTTACGTTATGTACCCCAACCCCCAATCTCTGTGCTGTAGCCTTACTTATGAGACAGCAGGTGCAACCTGAATCAACCAGTGCCTTGCATTTTAGCCTGCATTTGGCGGTAAGCACCACCGAAATGAGGAATGGTCTAATCGGTTTGCTCACCATGGGGTCCGCCTCCCCCTCATCATCGCTTCCGCTGGTGCCCTCCTCCTCGGTCGGTTTTGCGCTGTTTTCAGCAGGGCCTGGATGGGCGATTTGTTGTGTTGCCCTCACCAGGGTCTTCCATATAATTTTCCTGGCAGTGCTCTGCCATGGCCCTGGAGTTCCGGTCGGCGCTTTGGGTCCTGCCCCTGGGCAATTTACCATCCGGTGGCCCGGCTTTCCACACTGGAAACAGAGCATCGGTACTCGGGTGGAGCTGGTCTTTCCTGGCGAAGGTGTGGATTATACCGATGGTATTAGTTCAAGTGGTCTCAATGACTGGACAGGGCGGGTGGGTCGGTCTGGTGACCTCCGGCTCCATGCAGACCAATCCATTTTCACCCTCTTGTCTCTACGAAATTCCACATCCAGTTCGGTAGCTGCTTGAACCCACGCCACCATCCTGGGTGGCAGGCAGCATGTGACACATGCCTTCCGTCCAGTCCAGTTTTAAAGTGATGAATTAGCAGTCTCTCTGGCCATTGCCTCACTTTTCCTGCTCACCTATGGAAATCTTTAATGTAGTCACTCACTGGCCTACCCCATTGCCTACTCGCTAATAGTTCCCCCTCAGCCCATTGCATCCTTGTATTATCTTCAAATTGCTCTTGTATAGCTGAAAGGAACAGGCCTATGTCTCCTAGCTCTGTGGCATGGTCGCTATATAGGTCTGCAAGCCAGTCAGCTGCCTCACCCTCCATAACTGCGGCTACTGCCATCACCATTGACCACTGGGAGGAGTATAAGTGTCCGTATTTGTCCAGGTGGTCAATCACTTGTCCCAAAAATAGTGCCACCCTGTCTGAGCTGCCATCGAAGGTAGCTCTTACAGCCGGAGGCTCCCACCTGCCTACTGGTCCTTGTTCTGGGCCGACCAACGGCCAGGTTGGGGTAGTGAATCGACTATCCTGGCCAACAGGGTGTTCAGGGTGGCCTCTGAGAGGTGGAGGGGTATTTCTGATTTGCCTCTGGTCTCCTGGGCTGATTCTCTCCCCCCACCCCCCATCAACTCCTGGGTAGCGAACCGAACCCTCTGTCGGTGGTTGGGCATCTTGTGCCAGGGTGGGTCCTACCTGTCTTCCCCAACCTCCTCCAGAACTCGGGCCTTTAACCCCACTTGGGCCAAACATTTCCCTCAAAACATCTAGAGTTTGGCTTCCCAATGCTGTGGGGTAGCTCCACTCATCCTCGGAAATATGTCTCTCCCACCATTGAGTGAAATGACCTCTAGAGGGGGTGAGCATTGGTGGGGGTGGGGGTACCACGTAACCCCCCCGTCTCACAGGACCTAACCACCGTTCCCCATAACCCCTGTATTTGGTATCACCCTCTGGTCAGAAGTCACCTGCTCCCGTTCCAAATGTGGTAGCCTTTGTGAGGTGGCATGCTGTTTAGGTCTAACATCTGGTTGTAGCTGCTGCTGCACAGGCTCTAACTGCTGCTGCACAGGTTGGTCTACAGGGATATCAGGCTCAACTGGCACCACTGACTCTGCTAAGTCCTCCGGTTCCAGTCCTTGCTGCGTTCCCCCTCCCATGCGTGCTTGATTGAAATATATGGAGTAGCGCTGACTACATGTCAGGTTCTGAACAGGCGCTTGGAAAAAACCAAAACCAGGTTCCTGGGTATGGTAATCTTTATCCTGCACTCTGGCACATTCCAACAATCAATTACAGTGAAGAAGAAATAGTCAGCGCTACTGCACAGTGCTCCCCTCCACCTTTTATTGTCTCCCGTGCTCCACCCGTGACTCCATCCCCTAGCCGTGCCTCCAGCACAACCCCAGCCTATCACACAATCAATACGCCGCCCTTAATCCATGCTAGGCAGTCTGGCTGGCTAGTTCCTTAGCCAAGCCAAGATGCAGCAACTCCTCCGCGGTTTGGCTCTTTGGGCTGTTCATTGGCCCCGCCTCCCAGTTGTGGTGCGAGGACACCAGCATCGGCTTCCAGGAACCAGGCGGCAGCCGCAGCAGTGGTGAGAGCTTCGTATCTCATCTGATATGGCGACAACAGCCTCAGTGACAGCGTGACGCGGGTGCAGGTACGATCGGCGTTGGACCTGCATGTGAGTCTCCTGGCCCCGCCTGAATGACAGCCCCGAGTATCATCGAGTCAGGGCTGACACCTTTAATAGAACTTGTTCCTCATCTTTGAGTTGTTGATTGGATAGGTTCTTGATCCAAGTTTGTTCGTTGTTTTGAGAGTTGTTAGCCGTTAGTTTGGATAGCTTGCTTTGCTGGGCAGTGTGTTTCTTTTCTCTTGTATTTGTTGTTCTGTGCTTGGTTGCTGTGTTCAAACTTTGCATGAGTTGTGGTCCATTGATATTATTGCATAAGAGCTTTTGCTCAGTGAGGCATTTTGTGTATTTGTTAAGACGATTGTGAGTTTCTGTTATCATCAGTCGGATCATGCGTTTACCATTCTGTCTTGCTATTGTCCATGCTGCTGGAGGATTGATTGGTGGTCTGTGATTGACGCTTCAAGGAAGTATGTTTCGTTGTAGGCATTCATGAAGGAAGAATAGTTGCTCACATGTGGAAGCTTCTCTGCAAGTGAAGGTCTCTCAACGATGAGAAGTATTAAGCATTGGACACCCGAAGGTGGTTGAAATGTATTTGAATACAAGAAGCTCAGGTTGGTAGTTGGGCTGTTGGGCTGAGCTCCGAGCTTGGCAATTTGGTTGCAAACGTTTCATCACCATTTGAGGAGTGTTAAGTTCGGGCGATGGAAGAGGCAGGACACAGCTTGTGTAACAGAAACAGCTCTTTATTCAAATAGATCGGTACAACCCAGAGGCTGGCTCGTCTGACAGCTTGCCCTTTTATAGGGAGCTGTCAGACGGCTCAGCCAATCAGATTCAACTATTTTCACACCGTTCTGGAGGACCTGAGTGAAGCCTATGCTCACTCCTAATTAAGTATTCAACACCCCTCCCCACCAGGATGGAGCAATGACCAATCAGATTGTTGTTTACAGTACGTAGTCATGCAGGTAAGCGGGGCATTATCATGCCCTACTTGACCAGCGCAATTCAGTTGGCTCTGCGGTGGTTCCCTGGTCGGTCAGGCCTGCCTCTGCTCCTGCATCTACCAATAGAAGCTTCTGGAGTTCATCATGGGGCATGGTTGGCTTAACCAGGCCCAGCCTCTCGAGAGTTCCCTACTGGATTTCCAGTTCCTCAGGTGGGTAATCCCATAGCCTAATCGGGTTTGAGTTTGCTTTAGATGTAATGTTTTCTTGGTTAGGGTCTTTAGGGGTGTGGCTCTTGTCAGTTTGAGTTATTTCTGGTTGCCTTAGAGTTGTTTTTTTTCTAATCAGCCCCAGAGTTGGTCCAAGTACTGTTGCCAAAATCTGCCATCTTCCAGCTCTAGTTTGTATGAGCGAGGGCCAGTAATTTCAACTACCTTACCAGGAACCCAGAGAGCACCCTTGGCATAATTGTGGGCGTATACTTGGTCACCAACATTAAAGGCTCTAATTCCCTGTTGAATCGTGTGTGTGTGTGACTGTCTGCAGTATAATTTGGGTGTAGGCAGTCTAAGTGAGATTGAATTCGCCAGCCCATTAACAGTCCTGATGGGCTTCTATTTGTAGCGGCGCTAGGGGTGATGTGTTGGACAAGTACAAATTTGTCAATCCGGGTGTCAGGTTCCGGTGTATAAAGAAAACGCCACACACACAAATGATGTTTTGAATCCTTTACCAGCATGAACTAACATCCATAAAGCAATACAGGAAGATTTTGTTGGAGCGAATGCTTTGTGCTCCCCACCACCTTATAATGTTTTATCACCCAGGTGACCCTTAACCCGGCTCCTCCCTACTCATTAATCATTGTTCCATTAGATACCGCAATAAGGCATTACTCCCATGGACTGAGCCATCAGATTTGATCGGCGAAACTAACTGCAGGTTGGCAAAGGAATGAGACAAGCCTCCTGCCCAATGCCTATGATAGCTAAAAATGGAAAGGATCTGAACCTCTAGTAATAAAAGTCAAGAACACCAAACTAATGACAAGAGGTACAGCAATCAGCCTTAGAAGTGACAATGAAGATATTGAAGCAATGGATACCTTCTGTCTTTTAGGATCAACCATCAACAGTAAAGGAACAAGCAGTCAAGAAATATGCTGCAGACTAGCATTTGATAGAGCATCCATGAGAACTTTGGAAAAGGTATTCAGATTCCATGATTGGAGAAAGAGTGCTAACAACCAGATGACTGGAAGGAATATAAAACCTTCCATTCTACACCATTCAATCAGAAGTGAAGAAGCTTCTTAGATGAGAAGTGAAACATCTTCAAGGAAAAACAAAGAAAGTCCAGTTGCCTTTTGAAAAAGCACCTTTGAGACAACCATGACCTGGATGACTGAGAATCTCCATAGACAGATTCTGTCAGAGTGTGCACAGTGTGACTATGTGAGACAACCCAGGAGCAAATACAGTAAACAGAGGTTTGTATTTAAATAGTGGTTTTATCTACAAAGAATATATACATACACGTACTTTAGTCAGACCTCAAACAAACAGCAACCAGCAATTACAGCATGGAAGCACACATGGAGAGAGAGATACATCCCAACAGAGCCTCTCCTTACAGGCTCTTAAAGTGATATCAGCCCAAAAACCTTGCTGATTCATTCCTAGCAGTACATCGTTATAGCAGCTGGTCAGCTCTTAAATCATTACCCTGACAGATTCCATAATTTGTCTATGCCTACAAACATCAGAACAGAGGAAGCAATGGTATTCTGTGTGGCATTCTATGGAAGGGAAAATTGGACTTTGTGTCAGGTGTGCTTCCTTCAAAGTCCAGGAAAGAATGACCCAAACTCCATTGTTTATAGAGAAAGGTACTTTTACTAGAAGATGAAGTGAACGCAACCAAAGGAAAGCAGAATCTAAGGCAATACACGCGAAAATTGCATATAGAAAGCATCCCCTCCCACTGTCCACCGTAAATCATCCAATCCAAAGGTCTCCCAGGGGTCAGGTGGAAGCACACGTCTGGCAGCGTCATCAATCAGGAATGCCACGACCGTTGGCCCAATGGCAGCTTCAAAGATACAGTCCGGTGGCTTAACTATCGGTTTCGTTTTCCTCCAGCACGCTTCCCCCCCCATGCTACCTGCTCTCCCCCCTCCCGTTACTATGGCAGCCAAAGCAGAAAAAGTGGAGGTTGACATTCGGCCCCTCTGCAGAAGAGATGTTAGTCCTAAATAGGGAAAGAGAAAACAACACAACACAGAAATTAGGGTTTATCAGGATATTTGGTGTGAAAGAACTGAACTTTCTTTGGCGCCCGGACATCACATTTATTCACCCATTCAGCTTGAGATAATGGGAAATGCTTCCAAGCCAGCAAATACTGCACTTTACCGTGATGCTTCCTAGAATCCAAGATTTCCTTAACTTCAAAATGTTGTTCCCCTTCTATCAGTATGGGGACCGGAGGAGAGTCCTGGTTCAGACACAAAGGGGACGAATGTTCCGGTTTCAGCAAGCTAACATGAAACACAGGGTGGATTCGTCTCAATTTTTTTGCCAATTCCAATTCAACTGTGACTGGGTTGATGAGTCTAGTGATTGGGAAAGGCCCCACATACTTTGGTCCGAGCTTTTTTGATTTCTGGGAGGTCTGTAAATATTTGGTGGAAAGATAAACCATATCACCCACTTTGTAAACGTGTGCCGGGCACCTCTTTTTGTCAGCTTGGGCTTTATGTGCTCGGTGTGCGTCATCTAAAGCTTTTCGAGTTACTGCCCAAGTACCCCATAGTTGTTCGATCCACTCAATTAAAGAGGGGTTCTGTGGGTTATCCTGTGGTAGCTCTGGGATTGGCACAAACTCTTGGCCAGAGGCCACCTTAAATGGATTGAAACCGGTGCTGCTATGTATGGAGTTATTATATGCCACCTCCGCAAATGGCAATAAGTCCACACAGTTATCTTGCTGGTAATTTATGTAACATCTTAGGTACTGTTCTAACACGGCATTGGTTCTCTCACAAGCCCCATTTGTCTGGGGGTGGTGGGTGGAGCTTAACCCCTGGGCAGAGCCTATTAACCCTAAAAACTCCTTCCAAAAGTTGGAGGTAAATTGCACACCCCTGTCCGAGATTATACATTTTGGAGCCCCATGTAATCAATAAACATGTTGAATAAACAATTTTGCAAGGATTTTAGCTGAAGGGATTTTAGAACAAGGGATGAAATGCACTTGTTTGGAAAACAAATCCGTTACTGCCCAAATGACTGTGCACCCCCCACTCTCCGGCAGGTCTACAATAAAATCCATGGATATCTCTTTCCAAGGAGCATTTGGCCTTGCCACACTCTGAAGTAAACCAGGTGGCTTCCCCGGAGGTCTCTTAGCTGAGGCACACACCAGACAGCTAGCTACATATGCCTCTATGTCCTTTTTGAGTACAGGCCACCAGAATTGTCTTTTAACCAGATGTAGAATTTTAACAAATCCAAAGTGTCCCGCCGTCTTGGCGTCATGAGCGTGCTGCAACACCGCTACCCTTAAACTGGCTGGAACATACAATTTGGTCCCAATCCAAGCTAGTCCATCACGGAGTGTACATTCATTCGAGTGGGTTTGAAACCACTCGTCAGTCTTCAGAGCTTCTTGTAGTTTCTGAAGCAAATCGCCCGAGAGGGCTGGCTCGGCCCTCGTCTGTGCTCTGGTAGTTACTGGCGCTGCTAGTTGTGTCACAGGTATGATAGGCCGAACCAGTTCCTCCTTGGTACTGTTGTACTGAGGCAATCTGGAAAGTGCATCCGCCATGAAGTTCTTGTTCTGTCCCCGTCCCCACACACACACACAAACAGCCAGCCGGGGGTTAAAGAAGTACTCGGCACACACAAGGTTCGTTATCAGGAACTTGGCAGCAATATGATAACCGTCTGCCAAGTGCTTTACTTCAAGAAGAGGGAGTGTTCCTCCACCAGATAACACCAACTAATACACACAGTTTTCAAAACAGTCCAGCTCAAACATGAAACCTTCAGCAGATCAGGCGTTGTACAAAGTCACTAGCCAGAAGTTAGCTTTGTCCGTCACAGAGTCTAAATGGCCACCACACTCTCTTATATAGCCTGTGGGGTATGGTCCAGTGACTCAGCTTAATCCCTGGCACGCCTCCTCATCTGCTGCAAACGTTTATCTCGCCTTCGTTGGCGTGGATCCAGGAACGACTTATCACCCACATCGCTGTCATCGGAGACACCTGGCTCCTGGTCAATCTCCTCTCCCTCGGCAGTCACCTGAGGCATTGCCAGAGACGAGGGGCCTGGAGAGGGAGGCCTGGCCATCTCCTCTCCTTCATGTTCGGAGCCTTCTTCCTCCGATAAGATGGGCTCGGGGATCGGAGCCACAACAGTTCTTTCCACCAGGAAGGTAGCATAAAGTGAAATTAAAACGGTTGAAGTGTTGAGCCCAGCAAGCTTTCTTTGGTGACAGCTTACGTGGTGTTTTCAAAGCCTCCAAGTTTTTATGGCCAGTCCAAACTTCAAAAGGATGCTTAGCTCCTTCAAGAAATTGTCTCCACGTTAACAATGCCCATCACACTGCAAAAGCTTCCTTCTCCCATATGGCCCATCTCCTTTCGGTCTCTGACAATTTGCGGGACGTATATGCACAGGGTTGTAATTTCCCTTCTGCATTCTTCTGCAGAAGTACTGCTCCTACTGCCACGTCACTCGCGTCTGCCTGTACTACAAAAGGCTCTTCCATGTCCGGATGTTTGAGGACTGGTTCAGCAGCAAACAACCGTTTCAACTTTTCAAATGCCGCCTGACCGTCCATAGTCCATTCAAGGGCTCATGAGGGCTTTGGTCTTACTTCACCTTTTGTTTTCAGAAGATTTGTTATTGGCAGCACGATTTTGGCGAACGAGGGGATAAACTGTCTATAGAAGTTAGCAAATCCGAGGAAACTTTGTAGTTGTTTGCGGGTGCGTGGCGCAGCCCATTCCAATACTGCCCAAACTTTTCCAGGGTCCATCTCTATTCCCTCATGCGATATGCGATATCCAAGATAGTCAATTTTGCTTTGGTGGAACTCGCATTTAGAGAGCTTGGCATATAGTTCAGCAGCCCTGAGTTTTTTCAGGACCGTTCGCACCAATTTCACATGGTCATCCATGCTCTCAGAGTAGATAAGAATGTCATCCAAGTAAACCAGCACCCCCTTATACAGGTGCTCATGCAGTACTTCATTAATCAATTGCATGAACACAGCAGGGGCTCCTTGTAGTCCAAAAGGGAGCACTCAAAACTGGAAACATCCCAGTGGGCAGTTAAACGCGGTTTTTCATTCATCTCCCTCCTTAATTCTCACTCTGTAGTATGCCTCTCATAAGTCCAGTTTAGTGAAAATTTTCCCCTTTCCTAAATGTGCTAGCATGTCCTTCATGAGTGGCAGGGGGTAAACGTTTTCCATGCAAATAGCGTTGATATTCCTATAATCAACTACCAAACGAAAGGAGCCATCTTTCTTTTCTCGGAACATTACAGGCGCCGCCACCCTTGGTCTGGCTGTTTGGATAAAACCCCGTTCTAGGTTTTTATCAATGAAGTTTTGCAATTCCCCTAGTTCTCGAGGGGTCATGAGGTAGATCTTTGGCTTAGGAAGCTTCACCCCGGGGAGTATTTCAATGGTACAGTCCGTAGCTCTGTGGGGGGTAGCACATCCGAGGCCTTTTCACTAAAAACTTCTCGGAGATCCCAATACTCCTTTGGAATCTTTTCCTCCCCTTCGATGTGGCCTATTGCCACTTCCGCCCTTTCGTGTTCTACTCCGTCCTCCAGGGGGTTTTCTTCCCTCTCTAGTCTCGGTTTTCCAGTGCGAATGTGCAAAACCCCCATTTTCCAGTTAACCCGTGGGTTCCATCTACGGAGCCAGGGCAGTCCAAGTATGAGGGGTTATTCCATGCTAAGGGCCACAATAAACCTGAGGGTCTCTACGTGATCCCCCAATTGGATTTCAATGGGTTTGGTCACAAAGCTGGCTGGGCCCCCTCCTGCAATCGATCCATCCAACTGACAGAACGCAATGGGTCTTTTTAACGTTTTTAGCCTCAGGCCCATTTTCTCCACCACTTTCGGGCTGATTATGCACCTGGTGCACCCAGAGTCTAATAGGGCTAACATCTGCGCATGTGCCCCTGTGGACGGCACCCTTATTTCTATGGGGATGAGCATGGGGCCCTCAGTGTGACTCACCAGATCATCGGAGTTGGAGTCCGTCCTGCTGTCGTCCACGGTGGTCGGAGTTACCAACTCATCCTGGTTTCGGGGAGCGAACTCAACGACTTCTCCTTTCAGGGCGGTTTCGCGAGCTTTTGCGGGTGCTTTGTCAGCCTTCTTTGGTCCCGAGCCAGTAGATTTTGGCACTGGCTTGGAGAAACATTCAGCGGCCCGATGGCCTTCCTTTCCACATTTGAAACACGTGAAGGGCTTCAATTTTGGTTTGAATTCCGCTCTCCCCGTGCCCGCCTTTGGCGCTCCTTTGTGGTAGAAGGGGGATGACGGGTCCCCTGCATGGCCCCCTCGGAGTTGGCTTCGGGCCAGCTCGATTTCCACATCCTCAGCTACTACGTACCAACTCTGCAAGTCTTCGGGGACCCCCCGTGCTCTACAGACTTTGTATATGTCTTCATTCAGTCCGTCCTTGAAACTCTCCAGTAGGGCCGCTTCTGACCACCCTGTCATGTAGGGTGCCAGTTCGCGAAACCCCCTTGGTCTTGGTCTTCAAACCGCCTCCTCAGAGCCCCCATGAACAGGTTGTAATTTCTCAGCAAGGGAGAGTTATTATTGTGGAGGACCACCATCCATTCAGGTGCCACTCCCTCTAAGACATTCGTGACGCATCTCACTCGTGCTGCATCTGATAAGTAATCCTCCCCCCAGTCCTGCATGTGTTTCCACACTTGGGTCAAGAAAAGCCCCAAGGTCTTCGGGTTCCCATCATATTTTCCGGTTAGGGGGGGAATTTTTGGCTTTTTGCATCTGCAGGGTGGGGCCTGCAAGGCTGGGGGTCCCTGGGCTGCTGCCTCCCTCACTTGAGCTCCAGAAGTCTGAGATGTTTCTTCCCCAGCTTCCTCTTCCTCTCCCCCACAGGCTGTCTCTTCTGGATCCAGTCTGGGGTAGTCTCCTCCCTTCCCCACAGGGAATACATAAGACTCACGGTTTTTCCGGCTTTCCTCGGCATCGCGGAGGAGTTGCATTGCCTGAGCAATCATGAGGCTCTCCTTTTGCTCTTGCAGCCACACCGCCTCACCCTTACGAGGTCTGGAGCTGGTTACTCCTTGGGGGGGTCCTCCCCAGGTCCGGCAACCTTCCTACTCCCCTCGACCATCTAGCTTCCTCTGGCTCCTCTCTGAGCCGAATTTTTTCCATCCATTCTGCAGCTTCCTTCTCCACTTGAAGTGAAGTTATAGTAGAGCCAGTGTCGAGTCCTGCCGGAGCTCACCATCGATGGGGGGTGTGGGAGACGAAGGAGTGGAGATAAGCAGCCGCAGTGAACACACAAACAGTTCCTGGATAGCAGCATTCAGGGCGATGATTGATGACGTTGCTGGGCCTCTCCGATTCTGCTGTCCTCGCTGCTCGCAGCTGTTACTATTAAGGGAGTGGGGGGTGCTTGATTGATAATCACCGGATGTATGTTTAAGGGGCTGAGTTTTTGTTAAATAGCGCTGTGGTGTAATTACACCCAGCGCTGACTTTGAACCAAAACACCGACTTGTACTTTACTTTTGACTGCAAGCTTATCATTGCCAAGTAAACCCTGATTCTCTGTGTGTTACTGGTGATTATTTCCTATCGCAGTTCTGAACGAACGATAAGCCGAGAGAAAGTCAGCGCTTGGTTCCTTTTCGCAAGAGGTGAGGAGTCCCTGTGGCTTTGCAGCAAAGGGGGATATGGCAGAAGGGACGGCCTTGGAAGAGCAGGAGTGTGGTGGAGATGTGGAGGGGGAGGAACCACTGATAGAGGAGGTGAAGGAGAGTGTGGAACAGTTGGCAGTGAAACCAAAAGTCAAGCAACCCAAGAGCGCCCCGCCCCGACCGGAGGAGGAGAGTTTTCCAGGACAACGGGCTTGGACGGGGGATTGGTGGCACAGCTCTGTTCTCCTCGGGCCACGGATGCCAACACCCCCTTGCTTGGGAGCGTCTTTCCAGGGCTGGAGGGAAAGACGATGGACTGAGGAGGATGAAGGGGATTGGGGGTATCCTGCCTCATCCGGTCCCAGCACCATGGATACGCTACGTGAGCGTTTTGGGGAATCTGGATTTCGTGACGCCCCATCCTGGCAGCCCTGGGTTGCAGGGCTGGAGCCTCCAGGTTCTTCTTGGCAGGATACAGGGGTGACCACTTCGGAGACCCAATTCCGGCTCACAAGTCCTAAATTGAGGATGGAGCGGACCTCTAGACGATCCATGGACCAACCCCCTCCAGAACAAGACCAAGGTGCCTCGTCGGGAGACCTTGGAGCCGGTCCTGAGCCCCAACCAACGCAATTGGCAGGGGGCTTACCTGTTGGGGGTTGCGGGGCGACGAGGGACCAACCTAGGCAGGACAGGAGAGCGACTGGAGCAGCGAGGACCCCAGGCCCCATGCCTTGGACTCCGGGGGCCCCGCCGGGGCTGTGGGTCCCGCAGGCCGTTTGGGGACCACCTGCCCTGCAGACTTCCTTTGACGGAAACCCTGAACGAGTGGCTATTTTCTTAAGCCAGGTGATAAGCCATATGGACCAATATGGACAGTGGTATCCCTCCCAGTGGGCTATGGTGGTTGCTGTTACGGGGGTCCTGACGGGAGAAGTGGCCCTCCATGCTAAACATGCAAGGGAACTCGTGGACCTGGGACGATTTCTGGAGGCTCTTCGTGCCAGATTTGAAGACGAAACAAGCGCCCAGGTTGCAGAGGGGGATTTGTTTGCGCTTAAGCAACGGGGCGTACCAGCAAAGGAATATGTACAGGAGTTCCGAAAGATTGCGGCTCGGTTGGTGGGGTGGCCGAACGTCTTCTGGTGCACCAATTCCATAAAGGACTAGACCGTGATTTACGGCAAGCCTGCGTGTACCGGGGCTTGCCCCCCAAGTTGAGTGTGTGGTACAAGGCAGCCATCGAATTGGACGTCGGTCTCCGAGAATTCCGTATACGGGGTGAAGGGGTTGCAAGTCAAGGAAAACGACCAGCAGAACGCACACAAACACCCAAGGAGACTAAACCGAATGCTGGCTCCGGCTTGGGGGAAAGGATCCAGCGGCCTGCGTTTCGTTGCTTCAGATGTAATCGCCTTGGACATCGAGCAGCCGACTGTCCTCATCCCATGCCCCGCAACTTGGACCAAAACCCCCCTCCTAGAGCTGTGTTGAGAGGCCGACCAACATCCGAACGGTCCCAAATGACTCGAACATCCTGTATGGAGAGGGATCCCCTGGCTACAGATACTAAGAAAGTGGTGGCGGAAAAGTTCCCGATTGTGGCTGGGGATAGTGATGACGACGATGAGGACCCACACGACCCGATGGTGAGCGACCCCATCCGACCTTTTGTGGTACCAGTCGTACTCCGAAACCCACGGGCCACCACTGGACGCCGATATGAGGCATTGATTGATTCAGGGTGTACTCGTTGTTTAATTCGTAGGGCGATAGTTGACGAACTTGGGCTGCGGGTTGTGCGGTTGAGAACCCCTATTACCTTTGAACAAATGGATGGTTCATTGCTGGGAGGGGCACCAGTGACTCATATAACAGAAAAGGTGCACCTCGATATTGGGGAGCACACCGAAACTATTTGGTTTATTATAGTGGAGAAAATGTTAGAACCAGTGATTTTAGGATTAGCATGGTTGGACAAGTGGGCTCCTACGATATGGTGGGAAGGGGTTTTTTGCAAACTTCGATTACCGTTGGGACCTCCCCCTACCAAGGAGGAAAAGGAGCCAGCAGGGGGAATAGAAGCAGAGAGCCCACCAGTAGACACGACGTATCCTGATGTGTATAGGGATCTCGCCAGAGTCTTTAGTGAGGAGGAATGTGAGACCCTGCCCCCTCACCGGCCTACGGATTGCAGTATTGAGTTAATACCCGGGGCGAAGCTACCCAAGCCCCGGATGTATTCAATGACACAACCCGAACTAAAAGAATTACGAAAATATATAGACAAGAACTTGGCCCGGGGTTTTATCACACCTAGTCGATCAAAGATGGCTGCCCCTGTCCTGTTTCGTGGGAAGAAAGACGGGGGTTTACGCTTATGCGTTGACTTCAGAGGTCTCAATGCAGTGTGTGTGGAGCCCCTCTATCCACTTCCCTTAATGAAGGACCTGTTAGCTGCCCTAGCCACCGGTCGTATCTTTACGAAACTCGACCTACGCGAAGCGTATTATAGGATACGAATCAAACCAGGGGATGAGTGGAAAACAACATTCAATTGTCCCTTGGGAAGCTATCAGTTCCAGGTCATGCCGTTCGGACTACAGGGCGCCCCTGCGGTGTTCATGCAGTTCATCAATGAAGTGCTGCATGAACATCTGTACAGGGGTGTCCTTGTATATTTGGATGACATCTTAATTTACACGCAAACTGAAGAGGAACATATATCTCTGGTCCGACAGGTCTTAGACAAATTATTAGCTGCTAAGCTGTACGTGAAACTATCCAAATGGGAGTTTCACAAAAAGAGGATAGATTATCTAGGCTATAGAATATCAGAGAGCGGGGTAGAGATGGATCCCAGAAAAGTCCAGGCAGTACTTGAATGGCAGGCCCCGAGAACCAGAAAGCAATTACAGAGCTTTCTAGGCTTTGCAAACTTCTATCGGCAGTTCATTCCCAGATTTGCTGAAATAGCCCTACCACTAACGGATCTGTTACGGACCAAACCGGCCACGGCTAAACCAAAGCCGGGACAAGCGTTGACGTGGTCGTCAGCGTGTCAAATGGCTTTCGAGCAGTTAAAAACACTCTTTGCTCAAGAACCAGTACTCAAGCATCCAGACCCAACGCAGGCATTCGTAGTCCAAGCAGATGCTAGCGACGTGGCTGTAGGAGCAGTACTCCTACAAAGAACACAGCAGGGAGGGTTACAACCTTGTGCCTATACGTCTAAAAAGTTAACCACGACAGAGCGGGCATGGGCGATCTGGGAAAAAGAGGCATTCG
This sequence comes from Pituophis catenifer annectens, assembly GCF_029215685.1. Classification (NCBI taxonomy): domain Eukaryota; kingdom Metazoa; phylum Chordata; class Lepidosauria; order Squamata; family Colubridae; genus Pituophis; species Pituophis catenifer. The sequence continues at coordinate 22,432,281 of NW_027256885.1, forward strand.
CGGTCCGTTGGGCGTTGATGACATGGCGACATCTCTTGGAGGGGGCGTCTCATCCTTTTGAGGTATGGACGGACCATAAAAACTTAGAAGCCTTACAAACGCCCAGGCGACTATCTCCCAAACAGATAAGGTGGGCACAATATTTTCAGCGTTTCTCTTTCCGGTTGCGGTATGTTCCTGCTGGGAAAAACTTCCTGGCTGATGCGCTGTCCCGGATGCCACAGTATAATAGCAAGCGAGAGGAAGTGATAGAACCTCTAATTGCACCTTCCCAAACCCTATTAAGACTTACAGAAGTAGATGGTCACTTACGTACCGAGTTTAAAACAGCTTTACAACAGGATCAATGGGTAATCCAAAACCCCTCTATGGTTAGCTATAATGATGAAATAGCGTGGAGGGAGAATAGAATATATGTTCCAGAACGTTTACGGAACGTAGTGTTATGCAGGTGCCATGATGCCAAATCAGCAGGCCATTTTGGGTATTTAAAAACTCTACACCTTGTGAGGAGGCAATTCTGGTGGCCACGAATGCGTAAGGACATAGAAACATACATAAAAGGTTGCACAACCTGTGCAACCGCCAAACCCTGGTCTGGACGACCGTTAGGACTATTACAGACAGTCGCGAATCCTAGCAGGCCTTGGGAAGAGATCGCTATGGATTTCATAGTCGATCTCCCCCCTAGCCATGGCCACACTGTAATTTGGACGGTGGTAGATCTGTTTTCGAAACAGGCCCACTTTGTGCCATGTAAAAGCATACCATCCACGCGACAATTAACCGAACTCTTTTTGCAACATATCTATCGTCTCCATGGAGCACCTAAGAGGATTATATCCGACCGCGGTGTTCAATTCACCTCTAAGTTTTGGAGACGATTTGTCCGTTTAATTGGGTCCTCTCAAGGGTTAAGTTCAGCATTCCACCCGAGCACTAACGGGGCGGCTGAACGGGCCAATGCCATGGTCGAAAGATATATCAGATGCTACGTTTCATACCAGCAGACGAATTGGTCAGGACTCCTGCCTTTCGCTGAAGTGGCATATAACAACATACCCCACCGCAGTACTGGGTTCTCCCCTTTCCAAGTAATATATGGCCGAGAGTTTTCAGCCATTCCAGAGTTAGATCCCCCTATGACAGACGGTGACACGCCACGCAGTTGGGCCGATAAAATTAGTAATGTATGGCCAAGTGTAAAAACAGCATTACAAAAGGCAGCAGACGAGTACAAAAAATATGCAGACAAGAAAAGAGCTGATCCAAAACCATTCCGGATAGGAGACAAAGTATACTTATCTACGAAATACCTTAAACTCCGACTGCCCAGTAAAAAATTAGGACCTAAATATATAGGACCATTTCCCATAACACAAGTCATCAATCCTGTAACCGTAGCTCTTAAACTTCCCCCTCTGTTCAGTAGGATACATCCCGTATTCCATAGCAGTTTGGTGAAACCGGTGACGATAGAAAGGCCAGGTACCTCAACTACTCCACCGGGTCCCGTGCATACCAACCAATATGAGATAGACCGAATATTGGACTCCAGGGTTCGTAGGGGGATGTTACAATATCTTGTGCGGTGGAAAGGATACCCTGTAACACAGGCCTCGTGGGTGGCAGCACCCGATGTTCACGCTGCCCGATTGATACAACGGTTCCATCGGAAATACCCAGACAAACCTAATGCAGGATCGTAACAGTGACTAACATCTGTATGCTTTCTATTTATAGGTGAGCTCCTGGTAGGGGGGGCCGCCTGTCGAGTCCTGCCGGAGCTCGCCATCGATGGGGGGTGTGGGAGACGAAGGAGTGGAGATAAGCAGCCGCAGTGAACACACAAACAGTTCCTGGATAGCAGCATTCAGGGCGATGATTGATGACGTTGCTGGACCTCTCCGATTCTGCTGTCCTCGCTGCTCGCAGCTGTTACTATTAAGGGAGTGGGGGGTGCTTGATTGATAATCACCGGATGTATGTTTAAGGGGCTGAGTTTTTGTTAAATAGCGCTGTGGTGTGATTACACCCAGCGCTGACTTTGAACCAAAACACCGACTTGTACTTTACTTTTGACTGCAAGCTTATCATTGCCAAGTAAACCCTGATTCTCTGTGTGTTACTGGTGATTATTTCCTATCGCAGTTCTGAACGAACGACAAGCCGAGAGCCAGCAGCTCCCATCTGGTCTCCTTCACTCTCTTGGTCAGACATATCTTGGGTTCAGCCCCCTCAGTGTTTATCCGGGATGGCTGGAGCTGAGATTCTGCTTAATGTCAGGTGTGCTTCCTTCAAAGTCCAGGAAAGAATGACCCAAACTCCATTGTTTATAAAGAAAGGTACTTTTACTAGAAGATGAAGTGAACGCAACCAAAGGAAAGCAGAATCTAAGGCAATGCGCGTGAAAATTGCATTAGAAAGCATCCCCTCCCACTGTCCACCGTAAATCATCCAATCCAAAGGTCTCCCAGGGGTCAGGTGGAAGCACACGTCTGGCAGCGTCATCAATCAGGAATGCCATGACTGTTGGCCCGACGGCAGCTTCAAAGATACAGTCCGGTGGCTTAACTATCGGTTTTGTTTTCCTCCAGCACGCTTCCCCCCCCATGCTACCTGCTCTCCCCCCTCCCGTTACTATGGCAGCCAAAGCAGAAAAAGCAGAGGCTGACACTTTGAAGAAGCAGTATAGAAAGAGTATTGACATGAGGGTACCTTGGTGCTCTCTGAGCTTAGGTGTTTTCTTGCAGACATTTCATTACCCAAGCTAGGTAACATCATCAGTTCTAGCACTAGTTTGGTAATGAAATGTCTGCAAGAAAACAACCAAGCTAAGAGAGCACCAAGGACCCCTAATTTCAATCCTGAGCTACAAATATTCTCCTTTAGAGTATTGACACTTTAGAACTTTGGTCCTCCCAAGGAAGCTCCTGAGAATATCATGGACAGCCAGGAACCGGTAGTGGTAAATTGCCCTGGGTTGCCGAACCGGTAGCAACTGCTGGCTGGCCACGCCCCCAAACCAGTCCCCCCGCTCGCTCGCCCTGGCCGCCCGATGCTCGCTTGCCCTGCCCCCCGCTCCACCCAGTCACTCCTCACTTCTACTGTGTGGGTCCTCGTGTCAGGTTCCGTAAAGACTGGAAAAATAAACCTCAGCATGCAAAAGCAGTAACCAAGTTTGTTTATCCTGATATCAGTACTAGCTGACCACCTTAAAGTGTTACAGAAAGGAATCTTTGTTGGAGCTGATGCTCCGTGCTCCCCATCACCTTTTTAAGCAGCATACAGCTCCACCCCAGTGCAATCACTCAATTATCCCACTAACCCATATCTTCCCTTTCCCTCCCCAATCCATCAAAAGCCACTTCAGTTGTTCCGTGCTGCTCCGTCTTTCCTTAAAGTGATAAAGGTTGATAAACTGCTTCAGTGCATGACCCTGACGTCATCTAGCATGCGGCTGGGAAGTCGAAGTGAGAGGCATGCCTCGGGACTGATGACCCAGGAGAGCAGGCACACAGGAAGGGTTGTCGGTGAAAGTGTGCAGCAGCAGAATGGCGATCCCCACACGAATGGCAGCCCCAAGTACCGTCGCAGGGCTGGGGCTGACATGCGGTCCCCTCTATCATGGAGATGGTGTCTAAAACATACGAACAATAGTGAGCACTTTAAGACGATAGAGGCCCAACTTCCAGTTGGCGCCACGGGGATACAGACAGGGAAATGGCGAGCTCCGCGGAGCTCTGCCAAAACCCCGTCTGCCAAGCTGCCTCTGACAGGTCTTCGGACCTCAAGACCTTCAAGACAGGGGGACAAGAAGGGACCCCTTGGGCGGCCGAGAGGAACGGGCAGGTTCCTCGGGGCCAGAGGCTTTCCCTTCACGCCAGCGGCAGTGGAACGACAGCCATGGAGGCTCTCCCGAAACCGCGGCAACTGGGAACAAAGATCGTGCTGGAGGAGAGGAGGAGAAGTGAGAAGCGGAGAGAGGAGCAGGGAGTTTGAAAGCCGGGTGAGTTGACTTCTGCCCAGGTGAGAACTGCCCGTAAATGCTGGATTACAAAAAGCATGCCCTAGCCTTAACAGCGGCTGAGAAACATTGGGGCAAAAAGACTCAAATGAATGGTGGAGAAAAGACCTGTTGATAGATAGCGTTAATTATGGACTTTTTGGAAATGATTTTATTACAGATTTGGTTTTCTTGTTTTATTTTTCTGGCTATTTTTTGTGGCTAAATGAGATTGGATTATGTTTGAGAGAGAGGAAGGAGAAGAGGAAATAAATATGGTTTTAAAAGTAAAGATAAAAGACGGAGATGGAAAAGATGGCTGCCAGCTGAAAAGTGAAAGTCTAAATTCCAGACTGCTTGCTACTTGAAAGAGAAACTTTGTTGCTTGTTACTTAAAGTGGATTATTTCGAGAAAAATTTCAAGAGGCTTGACTTTGGACATATAATCTGTGTATTGGAGGATATTGGAGACCAGAAAGAAGAAACTAAATGGAATAATGAAAGCTGATTTATTAAGCATGACAATAAGAAAAAAAAGGGCGTGGCAACAAAAGAAGAACATGATGATACCATATATGGAATAGTCAATTCAGAATTAACTTTATAGAACTTATAACTTTGAGGACATTGAAATGGAAAATAAATATACTCAGATAGATTGGAGAAGGGGAAAAAATGGAAAATAAAGTAACAAAATAACAAAATACCATAGTTTGAATTAAATGGATGTAATGGTGTCTGGGAGTTTGATCGTTGAATAATTTTAGGAGATACCTTCCTTCTTCTCTGGGCTCTCTCTCAATTCTATTTTTTTTATTTATTTTTTTCTTTCCTTTTTTTTTTCTTTTGTCTTTTTCCCCCTCTCTATTTTTTCTAATTCTCTTTTCAATTTCTTTTGTTATATTTCTATTCTCTTTCCTATTTTTATTCTTGTTTTTTTCTTTTGTTTTTATTTTAACTATTATTAATATTGTTACTATTCTCTCTCTTTTTTCACTATTATTTTTATCTAAGTTGATTTTATGAATATACAACAATTTGACTTGGAAAAAATGAGTATAAATGATTGAAAATTATGATATTTGGATGTTTTAATACTTTTTTAAACTTGGAATTTTTAAGCTCTATTTACAGACCTAATAATTTAGAAGAAAATGTTCTCTAAGGTGCTGGATATTAAGAAGAATTAATTACAGATTTAATAATTATAGAAAATTGATTTTAAAGTGATTTAAAATGTTGATATTCACTGGAAATAAATATGGCATGGGAGAAAGCCTAGGAGAGAATAGGAGCTAAGATATTTGTCGATATACTTTTTTATTTTTAATCAGTTAAAGACATGGAGGAGAATGGATTTAAAAATGAATAATAAAATGTTATGAATTAGTTAAATAAATGAAGTTAGGAGTGGAGGGAAGCATGATTCTGGAGAACAGTGAAAGTAAAGCTGTGATCTAGTCTTACAAATAAGGTAGGAGTGGAGGAAAGCATCATACTGGAGAACAGTTAAGGCAAAACTGGGAACCAGTTAAAAATAAAAATAAGAGTTAGGAGTGGAGGAAAGCATGGGCTGGAAAACAACCAAAGTAAAGCTGTGAACCAGCCATTAGAGTTAGGAGTGGAGGGAAGCATACGCTAGGTAACAGTTAAAGCAAAACTGTGAAATAGCCAAAAAATAAAAAGTTAGGAGTGGAGGAAAATATATCTGGAGAGCAACTTAAATATAGTTGTGAACCAGTTAAAAGTAGAGGTTGGAGCGGAGGAAAGCATTGCTGGGAAGCAACTATTTGAGTTGCGAACCAGTTTCATGATAGATTTAGGAGGATTGAAGGAGATAACGTTGGTATGCAGTTAAAATTATACTGTGAACCAGCTCAAATAAGTAAGGTTAGGAGTGGAGGAAAGCATTGCTGGAAAGCAACTGATTAAGTTGCGAACCAGCCAAAAAATAAACTCAGGAGGAAGTGGAAGAGACAATACTGTAGAATAGTTAAGCCAAACTGTGAACCAGTTAAATAAATAGAGATAGAAGTGGCGGAGAACACTGTTGGGAAATAGCTATTTAAATTATGAATCAGTTAAATATTAGACTTTAAAATAAAGTATTTTGGGAGTGACAAATTTTAGATGGAAATGTTGATTGACTTAGAAATAATTAAGAGAGGAGGGAAATACTCTTTGTCAAGATTATGGATACTAATTGCCATTTAAAAGAGGTACAATATAGACTCGATGTAATGGGTCTTAGAAATGAGGAATATATATGAAATATTGATTGTTAAAATGACAAAGATTTGGAATGATGTCTATTTGGAAATAATTGTTTAGAATTTAGGGTGACATAGTAGAATGTTCAAAATCTAAATGTTTAGAATAAGATTTCTTTTTCTTTTCTTTTTTTTTTTAAAGAGGAAAATGGATAAAATTTGGAACAAAATTGGTTGAGGGAATGTGAGTAATTGTATTTACTTAATACCGGATCAAATCCTTGCTCTAAAAAGATGTATTTTATGTTTCATGTTTTTTTTAAAAAAAAAAAACTTTTCAAAAAAAAAAAAAAAGACGATAGAGGCCCCGGCTTGTCTGGGTACTGACGGTGGTACTTGGCAACAAGCCATGGGGCAGTTACATCACCCTCCCAAACCCATGAAGCCTCGGACCAGGGATACCCTTTCCACAAAATGAGGTATTGTAGGACCCCCCTATGCAGTCTGGTGTCTAATATTTCTTCTACCTCATATTGTAGGCCACCGTCCACAGGAGGCGGTGGTACATCTGGGACCCCTCTGATCTGAGCTGATTTTACAGGTCTCAGCGGGCTACAATGAAAAACAGGATGGGTTTTCCCTAATAATTGGGGTAGCCCTAGCCTGACAGTTACTGGATTTATAATCCGTTCAATGGTAAATGGGCCTATATAGTTGGGTCCCAGTTTCTTACTGGGAAGGCCTAAATTCAAGTATTTGGTCGATAGGTAGACCCTCTGACCAACTTGGAAGGGTGGATGAGGTTGTCGTTTCCTATCCGCTTGTTGCTTATATTTTCTAGCAGACCACTGGAGCGCTTCCTGTACGATTGGCCAGACACTCTGGGTTTGCTCCACCCACTTTTGAATTCCCACATCTGTAGGATCCACCTGGGGACATTCGAGTATTGGAACGAACTCCCTTACCTGTAGCCACCTGGAAGGGAGTAAACCCTGTACTACTATGTATGGCATTGTTATAGGCGACCTCGGCATACGGAAGGTCGACCCAATCACCCTGTCTATGTCTTACGTAACAGCGCAAGTATCTTGTAATCATGGCATTCATCCATTTTACAGCCCCATTGGTTGCTGTATGGAAAGCCAAATTCAACCCTTGCATTGACCCAACTCTGGTTAAGAAGTCCCGCCAAAACCGGGCAGTAAATTGAATGCCTCGATCTGATATAACCCTTTTTGGTATATCATGCAGTCAATATATATGGACTATGAATAACCTAGCAAACTTTCTAGCGGAACGGAGACCGGAGCAGGCTACAAAATGAGCTTGCTTCGAAAATAGATCTATGACAGTCCATATTACCTTGTCACCGCGACTGTCTAGTAATCCCACAATGAAATCCATCGCGACCTGCTCCCACAGTTGTGTGGGGTTAGCTACTGGTTGTATCAATCCAACAGGCTTGCCAGGTCAGCTTTTCTTGGTAGCGCAGATAGTACAGCTTCCTATATAGTTTTTGATATCCCGCTTCATAGAAGGCCACCAAAATTGGTGGTTAATTAGGTGCAACGTTTTTACAAAACCAAAATGGCCTGCTGAACGGACATCATGGCACTGGCATAAAACCTCTAATCGTACTGCCTGGGGTACATATAGTTTGGTATCCTTCCAAACAAATCCATCCCGATGTGTGAACAGAGCACGGTTCTTCTGGTAGAACTCATCTTTGACTAGAGCAACCTGAACTGTCTGGGCTAATGCCCATCAGATGGCAAATGTCTCCTTTTCCCAAATAGGCCAATTTCTCTCAGTTTCTGTTAATTTTCGTGATGTGTAAGTGCAGGGTTGGAGGGTCCCTTCTTTGCTGGTTTGAAGGAGGACTGCGGCCACCGCCACATCGCTGGTGTCAGCCTTGACTACAAAAGGGATAGCTGGATCGGGATGATGCAACACCAGCTCCCTCGCAAATAGAGCTTTCAACTTCTTGTTCTGCGAGACTCCCTCCTCTCACAGGATTGGCCCTCCACTTTATCGAGGGCCTACCTCGATGACGGGTTTTGGAACCCCAAGAGGTGGCATGCGGCGAAGAGGGGGTTGAGGGGTTTTTTAAAATTGTCATTTGCCAATCTTTTAAGGGGTTTTGGGAGGGGGGAGGGTTGTTTGGCAAAGGATAGGGAGGGTGATTTGTTGGGGAGGGGGCCAGGCCCAGCACAGGGTCGCGTTAGGGGAGGTGCGGAGCGGGGATCGGAGGGGGTTGGTGTTGGTAGAGAAGAGGGCGATGTCATCAGGACCGTGGGTGGGAGGGGCAGGTATGGTGGGAGCAGGGGGCCATATCATGTTGTGGGGGCATGAACCCGCTGTCTCCAAGCGGTGACGTGCTCCAGCTCCCAATGCTCTCCTGGTTCCCTGGGTTGTCCAGAGCCTCAGAGCCTGGGTCTTAGGCTGATGTTGTGCAATGCCAGGTCCGTGGTTAATAAAGCCCCCCTCATTTGTGAGCTGATTCAGGAGGGGGAAGCGGACCTGGTGGGTATTACAGAGACCTGGTTGGGCCTGGAGGGGGGGTCCCCCTCGTAGAAATGTGCCCACCAGGTTTCCGCGCATTTCATCAGCCGAGAGCCCAGGGTAGGGTTGGGGGGGGGGGGTTATTGTAAAGGAAGGTCTTGATCCTAGGGAGGCCACTGTACCTCAGATAGCCGGATGTGAGTCTCTCCTTGTGAAGTGGGGCCATGGGAGGCAGATGGGCCTGCTGGTTGCGTACCTGGCTCCTTGCTGCGTGGCAGCGACCCTGCCTGAGCTCCTCAATGTTATAGCCGGGGTGGCGGTTGATACCCCCAGGCTTTTAGTCATGGGGGATTTCAACCTGCCGTCCATCGGTGAAGCATCTGAGGTGGCTCGGGAGTTCATGGCTTCCATGACGGCCATGGACCTGACCCAGTTAATTCAGGGCCCCACTCACACAGGAGGAAACACGCTGGACCTGGTTTTCGTCTTTGGTCAGTGGTTGAATGGCCTAGATACAGGGGATATAGTTATTGAACCCTTGTCATGGTCAGACCATTCTCTCCTTAGACTTGACTTCCTGACTGCTACACCCCACCGCAGGGAGGTGGAACCGACTAGGTGGTTCCGCCCCAGGCGCCTGATGGATCCTGATAGGTTCCAAATGGAGCTTGGGCCATTTCCTGAGACTCTGGCTCGTGACTCGATGGAAGACCTGGTGGCCGCCTGGGATAGGGCGGCCACTGGTGCTTTAGATCGGGTCGTGCCTTTGCGGCCTCTGACCCGGCACCGAATCTGCCCAGCTCCTTGGTTCTCCGAGGAGCTGAGGGGGTTGAAGCGCCGGAAAAGACGTCTAGAGAGCAGTTGGAGGGCTAGTCGTTCCGAACCTGACCGTACACTAGTGAGGTCTTATATCAAGACCTACTTAGTGGCGATAAAAGCGGCAAAGTGTAACTACTTTTCCGCTCTTATCGCGTCAGCAGATAATCGCCCAGCTGCCTTGTTTAGGGTGACCCGCTCCCTTCTCCATCTGGGAGCGTGGGAAGACCCCTTTCAAGGACGTGCTGAGGATTTTGCGCATTATCTGCACGATAAAGTCGCTCAAATTCGGGAAGGTCTGGACTCTGACTGGGTGGATTCAGGCAGGTTGTCCGAGGTGTGTCTTGAGAATGTTATCTGGGATGAGTTCGACCCTGTGACCCCCGAGGATGTGTACATGATGCTGGGGAGGTTGAATGCAACCACATGTTTATTGGACCCGTGTCCCTCCTGGTTGGTGCTGGCTACCTGGGAGGTTACACGAGGCTGGCTCCAGAGGATTATAAACGCTTCCTTGACCGAGGGTTTCTTGCCTCCTGCCTTGAAAGAGGCAGTGGTGAGGCCCCTCCTCAAGAAGCCCTCTCTGGACCCAGCTGTTTTGGCAAACTATCGTCCAGTTTCCAACCTTCGCTTTCTGGCGAAGGTTGTTGAGAGTGTGGTGGCACGACAGCTCCCGCAGTAACTGGATGAAACCGTCTATCTAGATCCGTTCCAGTCCGGTTTCAGGCCTGGGTACAGCACGGAAACGGCATTGGTCGTGTTGGTTCATGATCTCTGGAGGGCTCAGGACAGGGGTTGCTCCTCTGTTCTGGTTCTATTAGACCTCTCAGCGGCTTTTGATACCATCGACCATGGTATCATGCTGCGCCGGTTGGAGGGGTTGGGAGTGGGAGGCACCGTTTTATGGTGGTTCTCCTCCTATCTCTCCGACCGGTCACAGTCCGTGTTGGCTGGGGGGCAGAGGTCGACCTCAAGGCACCTGGTTTGTGGGGTGCCGCAAGGGTCGGTCCTCTCGCCTCTCCTGTTCAACATTTATGTGAAGCCACTGGGTGAGATCATCCATGGTTTTGGGTTGCAGTGCCATCTGTACGCTGATGACACTCAGCTGTACATTTCCACCTCAGACCACCCCAACAATGCCCTTGAAGTGATGTCCCGGTGTCTGGAGGCTGTGCGAGTCTGGATGGGGAGGAACAGGCTCTGCCTCAACCCCTCCAAGACTGAGTGGCTGTGGTTGCCAGCGTCCCGATATAGCCAGCTGGTGCCATCGCTGGCTATTGGGGGCGAGACATTGGCCCCCACGGAGAGGGCGCGTAACTTGGGTGTCCTCCTGGACGCACGGCTGTCTTTAGAAGAGCATATGACGGCCGTGGCCAGCGGGGATTTCTATCAGGTTCGCCTGATATGCCAGTTGCGCCCCTTTCTGGATCGGGACTTCTTATGCACGGTCACTCATGCCCTCGTCACTTCCCGCCTGGACTACTGCAATGCTCTCTACATGGGGCTCCCCTTGAGGAGCACCCGGAGGCTCCAACTGGTGCAGAATGCAGCCGCGTGGGTACTTATGGGGGCGACATGGCGCTCCCATGTAACACCTCTCCTGCGCGAGCTGCATTGGCTTCCAGTGGTCTTCTGGGTGCGCTTCAAGGTACTGGTTCTCATCTTCAAAGCGCTCCATGGCTTAGGGCCCGGTTATTTACGAGACCACCTTCTGCCACCGATAACCTCCCACCGGCCAACACGCTCCCACAGAGAGGGTCTCCTCAGGGAGCTGTCGGTCAGGCAATGTCGACTGGTGACCCCCCGGGGAAGAGCCTTCTCTGTGGGGGCACCCGCCCTCTGGAATGAGCTACCCCCAGGGATACGACTGATCCCAGACCTCTGAACCTTTCGCCGGGCTCTGAAAACATTTTTATTTCAGCAAGCCGGGCTGGCTTAGAATTTTTATTGGTGAATTTTATGGGTAAGGGGTTTTAAATTGGGGAAAGCCATTGGATTTAATTTTGTTTTAAATGCATTTTAATGTTTGTATCGGGACTTCCTGTTTGCTGCTGGCCGCCGCCAGACGTTCCTTTGGGATCGTCAGCTTCCACTGCCTGTCAGAGCCGCCTTCACAACGGAACGGCGGCTCGAAAAAACTCCGTTTCCATGAGGAAACGGAGATAGAGCCGGCAGGGGTGGGTAGAACTCTCTGCAGAGTCCCAAAAGTTTTTCTTTTTCTTTTGGGACAGAGCGGATGAGATGCCCCATATCCCCAGCCGTCGCTCCGGGCTTTGGGAGACCTCTGCTAATGCAGAGCCAGGCGTCAAGAGCAAGCCTGTGAATCTAACAGATTACTTAAAGAAAATGTGAGCTGGATCTGTAATACTGAACCGCAAGTATTTTACTTATCTTTTAAAAATAAAAAATAACTTAAGAGAAAAGAGGAAAGGAAAGGAGGGGAAAAAAGTTTTTTAAAATGGCGCTTGCAGCAGCTGGAGAAGAGGCAGAAAGGAAAAGTCTTTCCGTTTTCTATTATTACAATGTAGCGGAATAAATACCACTGGCTACATTTGTAGACAAAACCTCGCTCCTGTGTTTTTCTTTCTTTTTTTTTTCTGGAGACTTGATATTGTTGTTGACTGGAAAGAAGTCTTTTTTCTTGTTTTTTTTTTCTTTTTTTTTCTTTTTAACAAAGCCTGCCTGGGCGGAAACATGGCACTGAGACTTACAAAGTCAGATAAACAAGAAGGGGGGGGGGGGAATTCCCTCACCCACAATTTAAAGGAACAAGTTTTAACTCTTCAGTCTCAGAAACCTGATTTTAATATAATAGAATTTCTCTTAGAGGAGATTGAAAGAAGGGATGAGATTGTGAATCAGCATCTTGAAGAATTTAAGCAGGAAATTAAAGAACTGGTAAAATCTAAGTTTGACTTTTTGGAGCAAAAAATTTTAAAAGTGGTTAATGGTTTTTCAGAATTTATGATACAGTTGGATACAAATACTAATTTACTAGAGTCTAAAATGGATGAAATTCAAGATAAATTGGACAATAGAATTCAAAAAATTGAAAATGATTTGATAAACATTCAGGATAATAGCTCAGAAGAAAAACCTAAAATGGATGCTGACCAAAAGTCTGGTAATGTAGAAAATCTGCAACAGAGGATTGAAAAAGAGGTTCTAATGGTTCAACATAATTTTACAGAATATGCGATAAGACTGAGAGGTTTGCAGGAAAATAATAGAGATGATTTAAGGAAAATATCTTCTGAAATTCTAGCTGGGATTTTAAAGGTTCAACCTGACGAAGTGTTTTGTAGGATTGACAGAGTTTTCAGAATAAATTCCTGGATTGCTAAGCAAAGGCAACTGCCTAGAGATGTGGTGATTTATTTTACGGACAAGGAAATTAGGAATAATATTGTGCAAAATTCCTTTAATTCTAATTTGCAATTGTATGGAAGAAAAATATGGATCTACAAGGAATTCCCACCTAAGATATTAGCAGAAAGGAAGAAATTTGGTTTTCTGGTGTCTGAGTTAAAAAAGAGAAATATCTCATATAGGTGGAATGCCCCAGTTGGTATTATACTGAGACATCAAGGAGAAAGATATCAGTTAGATACTATTGAAAGAGCGGAAGAATTTTATCAAAATAGGTTGAACATGAATTTAACATCTTCAGGAATGATACAGGATAAGCAGAAGGAGCTGGAAATAAAGGGAAAATATCGAATTACAGAGACTGTACCAGATAAATTGCCTTTGGATTTACCGGACACCCCAGCTGGATTATCTATAAATTTGAGAGAAGTGCCATCTGATTTTAATGTGATGACTTATCAAGGCAAGCATGGAAACCAATTAGGGGATATACAAGGGATAAAAAAGAAACATGAGACACCAAAACAAAATCAACACGACCAATCTACAAAGCAGAATGAAAACCGACCAGTTGACACACAATCTGTAGAAAGGAAACCAGGATGGAAGTCAAACCCACAAAAAGAAAACAAAAAAAGAAATAGGTTGTATAAAAATAGAAATTTCTAACTCAAGCAACAGTGAAGCCAGTGACTTTAAAATATGAATAATTATGTGAAAACATAGAGGAGGCGACATATTGGTCAATATCATCCTGAGGATAGTGGCAGATCTCTGCATTGCCGTAATTTTGGGACGTGGAAAGAGCCTCAAACTAATGGATTTGAATTATCTACTTTGAAATTTCTTTTTGTGTTGATAAATATATTATAATTATCTTGAATCATAAGGCAAGAGAATCATGCTGGGGCATGCAGAAGATCCGGTTGTTACCCACTACGATGATGGAAATCAATAATCCTGATGAAACCCACAATTATTATTATATGGAATATAATTATAATGTCACTCGGGTGGTTGTTTTTACTTTTATACATATAAGAAGATATTTATTACTGATGGGGGCAGATATGATTGAAGATCTTGAATAAACTGTTGCATCAGTAAGCTATGTTACCCTATTATGGATGTTGGTTTTAACAATCCAGCGGAAAGACCTCAAAGAAGATATTATATGGACTATAAATTTAAAGTTATTGTCTTTTCTTTTTTTTTATTTAGATATAATGGAATATATATATATATATATTTAAGTAGTGTGGGCAGTGAATTAAAGATATTAAGAATTGTTGTGTATGGTAAATTTGCAGGACAGTGGGTGAATAAGCTAACTACAGACTGATTAGTTTAAGAAAAGGGATTTTTAAGTGATATATTTAGGGGAGTGGAGGAAATGGATAGAGTGGAATAAATGTTAAATTAGATTTTAAGGGGAGGCCGCTTTGAAATGTTATAGTAATATATATAGAAGATTAAATATTAAAGTAGGATTTATCGTATAGTTTTAAAGTGGAAGGTGGTCTTGAATTGTTGTAATAATATATAGATATAAAACACTATTATGTTAAATTAGAAGTTATTTTATAATAGTTATAGTATAATGTTTTTTTTGTTTTTTTTTTTGTTCTCTTCTTTTCTGAAACGTATGGATAAAGGGGGATGTTATGATATTTATAATATTTTTAGTAAGTAAAGGTCAGTATTTTGAGGAGGGAGTAAGTAATCTGTTATGAATTAGGGGTTTTTTTGTTACGAAGAAGTCACAGGGGGGGATGGGTGGGGAGGGGGGGTTAGGGAGGGGGAGGGAGAGGGGGGGGAAAAAGGGGGAAAAAATTTGTATTTGAAAACTTTTTCAATAAAAAAAAATGTTTGTATCGGATGTTTCTTAATCTTGGCTGTTCACCGCCCTGAGTTCTTCGGGAGAGGGGGCGGTATAAAAATTTAAAAAATAAATAAATAAATAAATAAATAAATAAATAAATAAATAAACAAACTGCTCAAAAGCCTTCTGGCACTGAATAGTCCAGCACAATGAACTACCAGGTCGAGGTTTCCCAGCTATGCCTTTTGTTCTGAGATCGGTCAGGGGAAGGGCCACCTGTGCAAATACAGGAATAAATTGACGGTAGAAATTGGTGAACCCTAAAAAGCTCTGCAATTGTTTCCCAGTTCTGGGTGCCTGCCAATCTAGTACTGCCTTTACTTTGGCGGGATCCATTTCAATTCCTGCATGGGAGATACGAAACCCCAGGTAGTCCAATCGCTTTCTGTGAAATTTGCATTTAGACCGTTTTACTAATAACTGGGCTTCCAAGAGTTTTGTGGTCAAGGTATGATGTGGCCCAATGTCCTGGACACCACCAGGGGACCAGGCACCTCTATCTACACCTCCCAGTTGGTGTGGTCGAGGCGAAAGCAGGAGGGGTATCATGCCAATCATCCCTTGGCCCCGGACCCCAAAACCCAGCAGCCCCATACATTTCTTGCAGGACCTCAATGGTCTGGTGACCCACAGCTGTGGAGTAGCTCCAGTTTTCCTCCTCCGAGATTCTCCACTCCCTCCATTGGGAAAAATGTGTGCCTGATGGCGTCAGGTCAGGACCTGCAGCAGTTGAGATCCGGGGCTTGCCATGCTCCAGAGAGCCCAACCACCATGTCCCAGTGACCCTGCGGCCTTCAGGTAGCCTCTCTGATGCCTCCAACGGCCCCTGGGCCACAGCTGGCCGTTTCTTTGGTCGCACATCCATCATAGCCTCTGCCCCATCATCTGGCATGCCCACCACAGTTACCTCTGTTGCTGCAACAGACTCCTCCAGGTCTGCTGCTTCTAGGCCTGGAATAGTTCCCTCAGCCATTGCTGTTTGAAGTGAGCTCCAACAATCTGTCAGGTTCCGTAAAGACTGGAAAAATAAACCTCAGCACACAAAAGTAGTAACCAAGTTTGTTTATCCTGATATCGGTACTAGCTGACCACCTTAAAGTGTTACAGAAAGGAATCTTTGTTGGAGCTGATGCTCCGTGCTCCCCATCACCTTTTTAAGCAGCATACAGCTCCACCCCAGTGCAATCACTCAATTATCCCACTAACCCATATCCTCCCTTTCCCTCCCCAATCCATCACAAGCCACTTCAGTTGTTCCGTGCTGCTCCGTCTTTCCTTAAAGTGATAAAGGTTGATAAACTGCTTCAGTGCATGACCCTGACGTCATCTAGCATGCGGCTGAGAAGTCGAAGTGAGAGGCATGCCTCGGGACTGATGACCCAGGAGAGCAGGCACACAGGAAGGGTTGTCGGCGAAAGTGTGCAGCAGCAGAATGGCGATCCCCACACGAATGGCAGCCCCAAGTACTGCCGCAGAGCTGTGGCTGACACCTCGCTTGCAGCTTGCCTGCCTGAAGCACTGTGCCCCAACTGAGCGGCCCTGATCTGCCTGCCAGGTAAGCCTGTGAGTTGCGGCCTAGCTAGCTGCCTCTTCCCCCCCCCATCCCAGCCTGTCTCCCCTACTCCCTTCCCCATGGCCTGTAGCCCTGCCGTGCTTCCCTGTCTTACACCGGCGGTCCCCATGGCCAAGCCCACTTGCAAAGGCCTTCCTTACTCCCTTCTCCATGGTCCGCAGCCAGGTGGCCCTGAGAAGCTTGCTTGCCTTCCACATGGCCTTCCCGGTGTCCCCATGGCCAGCTTGCAAAGGCAGGCAAGTGGGCCTGGCCATGGGGACCACCGGGAAGGCAGGCAAGCATGGCCGGGCTGCCCGGCTGTGGGGAAGGGAGCTAGCAGCCTACTCCCTTCCCTGCGGCCCTGCCATGCTTGCCTGCCTTCCACACGGCCTTCCCAGTGTCCCCATGTCCCCATGTCCCCGTGGCCAGTTTGCCACCCACCCACCCCACCCCACTTCCCTTTTACCTTTCTTTAATGGGTCCCGCTTCACTCCCCAAACCTCGGGAGATGTCTGCTCACAGTCTGTGGAGGAAGAGGCCTCCCGCAAAGCCCTTGAGGTGGTGGCAGGAGGGGGGAAAGAAAAAAGAAAGGCTCGGCCTCTGAAGCCTCTCGAGGGAGACCTCCTTGTGTGTGTGTGTGTGGCGGCACTGTGAGGCGAGCCAGGCGAAGGGAGCCCGGGTAACCACGCCGGCTGTGATTAGCCCCTTTCCTTCTGCTGTCACTGCCTCTGCCTCTTCCTTCTCTCTGCTAACAGAAGTCGGAGAGGAAAAGGCAGTTGCTTCACTGGGCGCTTCTCCGTGTTTCCATCCCAAGTCAGCCGCAGCCGCAGCCGCCACCTCCCATCTGCTGTTGGGAAGGCGATGCTTGTGGCTTTTTTCCACTTTGCGGGAGGCCTTTTCCTGCACAGGCCATGAGCGGCTGCCTCCCGAGGTTTGGGGAGGGAAGTGGGGCGCGTTAAAGAAAGGTAAAAGGGAAGCGGGGTGGGTGGTGGGTGGGGTGGGAGAGAGAGGCGGGCCACCTTTAATTTGCTTCAAGTGACACTGGTGGGGCAGGAATGAGCCACCGCTTAGCGCAGTCCTGGGGAGGAGAAGGAGAAAGCATCCCGGAGCGAACGTGGTATTTTGGCGAGACCTTGCTGGACCTCTGTGGGGTAAGGGTAGCAGCAGCAGCCAAGGCGATGGGCGCTGTTTGTTGTTCCTCGCCATGCTGTAAAAAGCAACCCTTGCCCCAAAGAGGTAGCAGTCTGACAAAAATAAGAGGCGTACCCAGCATCCAGCACCAGGAATGGCCGCTTCAGCATCTGTCGGAGGCTGGAGGCTCCCAAAAGTGCTTTTTCAAGAGGCAACTGGACTTTCTGGTTTTGTTTTGTTTTTTGAAGACCTTTCGTTTCTCATCCAATGAGCTTCTTCAGAACTGAAGAAGCTTGGATGAGAAGTGAAACATCTTCAAAGATATAAAGAGCAGATTATATTCAGTATTTAAATATAAGTGAAGCTTTTGATCTGCAAAGCAAAGTCTTATGATTCAGGCTGTTGGAAGTCTTATGATGCAGATTGTGGGAAATACTTTCTGTTCTCCCTCCTTCCTTCTCTTTCAGGCC
Source organism: Pituophis catenifer annectens (assembly GCF_029215685.1). Lineage (NCBI taxonomy): Eukaryota > Metazoa > Chordata > Lepidosauria > Squamata > Colubridae > Pituophis > Pituophis catenifer. The sequence continues at coordinate 22,450,219 of NW_027256885.1, forward strand.
TATTTTAAAGCACTGTCCTTCATTCAGTTACTATTTTAGCTTTTTTTTTAAAAAAAAAAGAAAAGAAAAGCTCTATACTTAAAAGACTGAATCCAGGTAATTCGTATATAACTGCATAATTAACCTTCATGAACATGCAACTCACAGATCAGTAAATCAAATTTTTATTACAGTCCTAGACTAGTATAAGAAGGGTGGGATGTAAATAATTTTAAAAGCTAAAAAATATAAAATACACAAAGTTAAAAACATTTTAAAAAGCAAATGTTTAAATCTAAAAAAGAAACTTATTAGAAAGGTAAAACATTAAATACAAACAAAACAAAAGTATATGGCTGACTAAATCTATCATAATACAGAACGATCTTAACTGACAAGTTAAAACTATTTTTTAAAAAAAAAATAGGATTAATTTAAAGCTCATAAATGCTTAAATTTTCCTGGTAAGGATAAATTTGTCAAAATGAAGATACTGACCAGGTTATTGTATTTTTTAAAAAGTGTTTTAAAATCTGAAGCCATCCATTTGTGGTGGGTGGAGTCTAGGGCTCATATAGGGTATTAAGAAAGAGAAAGAGAGAGAGAGAGAAGAAAGAAAGAAAGAAAGAAAGAAAGAAAGAAAGAAAGAAAGAAAGAAAGAAAGAAAGAGAAAAAGGAAGGGAGGAAGGAAAGAAGGAAGGGAGAGAGAGATAAGAAAGAAAGAGAAAGAGAAAGAAAGAAAGAAAGAGAAAGAAAGAAAGAAAGAAAGAAAGAAAGAAAGAAAGAAAGAAAGAAAGAAAGAGGAAGGAAGGAAGGAAGGAAGGAAGGAAGGAAGGAAGGAAGGAAGGAAGGAAGGGATAGAGAGAGACAAGAAAGAAAGAAAGAGAAAGAGACTAAGAAAGAAAGAAAGAAAAAGAAGGAAAGAAAGAGGAAGGAAGGAAGGGAGAGAGAGAGAGAGAGAAAAAACCACAAACCCTGGCACTAGACGTGGCTTCAGAAGACGCTTTGAAACAGCATAGCAATCTAGGGCTGGAAGGGATCTCAGCAGTGGTGGTTAGCACCGGTTCTCAAGAACTGGTAGTAAAAATTTTTAATAGTTTGGAGAAACGGTAATAAGATTGGCTGGCCACGCCACCGAACCGGTTCCCCGGCCGGTGGCCGTTCGCTTACCTCGCCCACTCCCAATCTATTGCTGCCTCCTGAGTCCCAGCTGATGGCTAGAGGGAAAAAAATTGTTTAAACTCTTGCCGTGGGGCTTCAAAGAGCTGCCCTACAGCTGATCAGTGTTAAAAGAAAACAAATGAGTAGACCGGTGCCTGCAAAAATAGAAAAAACAGCCCCTTTCAGCTTCAGCATAGGTTAATTAACACAATTTGATTAGATCGGCCTCCCAACTCTCAGCTGATTTGCTCTCAGCTGTTTTGCACAGGGTTCTGCAAAGAGTGCTGGAACAGATTTTTTTTCCCCTAGCTATGCTGAAAAAACGAAACTGAAAGTAAAGCAGGGTCTTTGCTGCAACGTGACAAAATGAGTCAGAGAGAGATTTCTTTTTCTTTTTCCTCACCAAAAAAGGTAGGTGCAAAACTGCAAACAATGGGAAATTTAGGGCAAAAGAGGAGAGTTCAAGATTTTAAAACACAAAAGAAAAAAAGCTCTATTTAACTAGGGAATTGTAATAATTGAGATACTATTAATTGTATATTGTGTTGAAAGCAGAAATGGTTAAGTTGTGGTTTGGAGGAATATATGGGGGAAATTATTTGGTTTATTATTATTGGTAAATATAATTAATTGATTTGTAAGAAATTGGATTGCATGGAAATAATTGGAATATTCATGTTCATATTGATTAATATACAAAAAAGATAGTTATATAACTAATTGATTTATATTAAAATGTTGAATTTGTATTAAACAACTGTAATATTACATAATTAACCAATGTGAGGATGGATATAAAAATAGATGACAATGGGAAGGGGTATAATATAGAATAGAAGGGAAAAATTGAATTTGATTAAGATTAGAGATGAGGATGAAGAGTAATATTGGTTTTTTAAAAAAAATAGATGAGGAATAAATATGGCAAAAAGGAAATATAGAAATTGTAAATTTAATTGAAATGACTAAACACTGTTTAAATTTGTGAACCGGCCAAATACTCTGTTCAAAGAAAATACATTGTATGTTTGTATGTGTGTTTCTAATTATTGCTATTTATTCATATTTGTTCTCTTTTATTCTTTAAAGTTTAACAATTCATTCTTTATCTTAATATCTTTATATTTGTTTGGGGTTGGCTTTCTTCTCTTTCATCTTTTTTATTGTACAGCAATCTTTCTCCTCAAACCTACCACCTCTCTCTTTTCTTTCCTTCTTACTTTCTCTCCCCCTCTTCTTCTCCTCCCTACTTCCTCTTCCTTTCTCCTTCTCCTCCTCTCTTCCTCCCTCTCTTACCCTCACTCCTACTCTAATTTCCCTTCCCTTCCGTCATCCCTCTCTATTGCTGTATCCTTTTATGCATATGGACTACTCAGAGGGCTGAAAAAGTTATTTTTGACTGGTCCTCGCACTTTTGACCAGTCCTCGAACTTACGACTGTCTTCACATTTTACGTTTTTACCCTATCTTGTCACTATGGTGAAGAGAAGCAGTTGTGAAATGAGTGACATGGTTGTTAAGAATGCTGAACGGGCATAAATGTGAGGATGGTCATAAGTGTGAGGACCAGTCAAAAGTGCGAGGACCTGTCAGAAATGACTTTTTTCAGCCCTCTGAGTAGTCCCTATACACATAGCCATGGCCACCCGGTCACATGACCAGCTAGCCATGCCCACCCAGTCACATGACCTCCAAGCCACACCCACAAAATAAGCCACGCCCACAGAACCGGTAGTAAAAAAATTTAGAACCCACCCCTGGATCTCAGAGGTCATCTAGTCCAACCCCCTGCTGCAGCAGGAAACCTTACATCGTCTGGATTATTTTGGTGCCTCTAACAGAGAGGAAAATTGCCAGAAAGGAGAAGGAGTTTACTAGGACAAGGCTGCTATGCAGAGGTAGGCAGAGATAGTCCTTGATTTATGACCACAATTGAGCCCAAAATTTTGGTGTTTGTGTGTGTGTGTACATACACATACAGTATATATAGTAGATAATGTATCTTTTTGTGTGCCTATACACACTCTATACTATGTAATATGTATGTACGCATATGGCATATATACATAGGATTAAATAGTATATTTTGGATGTTCAGTAGTAGTAAATAAATAGACAGGGAAATTGTATCTCTTTTTTTTTTTTTTTTTTATTGCAAAAGTTTTACAATTACATTTTCACCCCTTTTTTTTCACCCCCCCACCTCCCTCCCCAAACTTCCCGTCCTCCCTAACCCTCCCTAATCCTCCCCCCCCCAGACTTCCCTATTATGTACTCATAACTAATAACACTGATATATAAACCTGAACCCATCCCTCCCCCTATATAATTTTTCCTCTTTTTCTCTTTACATTAAGATATTTCTAATACATTATTTTCAAATAAAAGCTATTTGATACTTTCTAGTTTGGTATTTGTTCTGAACATATTCTATCCAGCTTTTCCATTCCCATTCATAAGTCTCTTGTGAACAATCCTTTAAGTATGCTGAAATCTTCGCCATCTCTGCAAAACTAGCCATCTTCAAAGTCCATTCCTCGATAGTAGGCAAAGCTTCATTCTTCCAATATTTACCTATCAACAATCTTGCTGCAGTTATCATATACAATATTAGTTTTATTTCACCCCGTGTAAAACCCTTAACTATACCCAATAAAAACAATTGTGGAGAGAATTGAATTTTTTTCTTCAAAACATTCTGCATAACCCACCAAATTTTTATCCAAAAAGCCTTAACTTTCTTGCAAGTCCACCAAACATGATAATATGTAGCATCTAAACAATCACATCTCCAACATTTTGGCTGAACATTAGGGTACATACACGACAATTTTTTGGGGTCTAAATGCCATCTATAAAACATTTTATAGAAATTTTCCCTCAAATTCTGTGACTGTGTGAATTTAACATTCTGAACCCAAATTTTTTCCCATGTTTCCAACATCACTGGTTCTTCAAAATTTTGTGCCCACTTAATCATACAATCTTTAACTAATTCAGTTTCTGAATCCCTTTCTAGCAAAACATTATAAAGCCTTTTAATATGCATTGGACCTTTCTCTCTTATATGTCTAACCAATTCTTCCTCATGCAACATAATACCAGTTTTTTGGTCCTCTTTCCATCTCAATTGTAGTTGATTATATTGTAACCAAGTTAAATTAATTCCTTCATCCAACAGTGTCTGTAATGTCTTCAGCTGCCATCTGCCCGCATCTGTAAAAAGAACCTCTTTATATAAAAACCCCCCGAGTGACATTATATTTGTATTCCACATAGTATGACCAAGATCCAGCCATAACGGTATTTTGTAATCCCATTTGAGTCGGTGCTTCTTCCAAACTCTCATCAAAGATTCTCTAAGTATATGACTTTTAAATACTTTGTCTACTTTGTCATCATAGAATAAATAAGCATGCCATCCAAATTCAAGATCAAAACTTTCTGCATTCAGTATTCCAATCTTTTTACTTCCAAACCAATCACTTATTAAAGTTAAAGCTGCTGCATCATAATATAACTGTAGGTTTGGGAGTTTAAGACCTCCTCTTTCTGGAACATCTTGCATAATTTTCAATTTCACTCTCGGCTTCTTCTCATTCCAGACAAACTTATTCACACCAGACTGCCAAACTTTCAGTTGTTTGTCACTTTTAAGCACCGGAATCATTTGAAACAAAAACAGAAATCTTGGCAAAATGTTCATCTTAACTGCTGCTATTCTTCCAAGTAAAGACAGTTGCAGCTTTTTCCAAGTCTCCATGTCTTTCTGAACCTCTCGCCACAACACCTCATAATTATTTTGGAACAATTTCATGTTTGATTCTGCAACCTGAACTCCAAGATATTTTACCTTAGGTACAATTTCAAAACCTGCCCTCCTTTCAAGCTCATGTTTACGATCTTGTGTCATATTTTTAACTATCATTTTAGTCTTTTTTGAATTCAGTCTGAAACCTGAAACTCTACCATAGTCTTGTATAATGTCGTTCATCAAGATTATTGATTCCATTGGTTGTAATAGGGTAACCACCAGATCATCTGCAAATGCCTTTATTCTATAATCCTCTTGCCTTATCATTATACCTTTCAAAATTTTAGAGTCCCGTATTGTATTTAGCAAGACTTCCAATGTTAAAATAAATAAAAGTGGGGACAACGGACATCCCTGTCTTGTTCCTTTTTCAATTTTAAACTCAGTCGTCAGACTTCCATTAATAATAATCTGTGCTTTTTGCTCTTGATAAATTGCTGAAATCGAAATTGTATCTCGTTGAGGCCTTTGAGGCGAGGAGAGGCCAGGCACCCTAACCCTAACCCTAACCCTTAACGTGAGTGATGTCAAGTTGGCCACGCCCACCCAGTCACATGATCACCCAGCTATGCCCACCCAGTCACATGACCACCAAGGCACACACCCCAGTCACATGATCACCAAGCCACACCCACCCAGTCACATGATCACCAAGCCACGCCCATCAAACAAGTCATGCCCACAGAACCGGTAGTAAAAAATTTTGAAACCCACCACTGGTGGATGGCACTCAATTACAGTGGCAATAGGTGCATGGTTGGAAAACCTAAAGGACCAGGTTAGGAACAGATTGTCATGGAGAAAATTTGTTTATGTGGTCACTAAAAGTTGATACCAATTAAATGGCGCATAACAGTGGACAACAAATTTTTTCAAAAGTTTTGCTTCCTGAAAAACTTTTGGTGATTATGATAGACCCCTTCAAATGTAGGAAGCTTGAAAAATATGAAATTAACTTTTAATGACTACTGTAAAATATATTTAAACACATAATGTTTCTGACATGCTGCATGAGTTCAACACTGCTACAAGTGTTTTGTTGCTGATTTTCATTTGTACTCAGTGTCTGATGGATCTCGCTGCAGTGTCCAACAATAGTCAGCCAACACTGATGGATTCCAGTTGCCCTAATACCATTTTTCCATTGTGGCGATGTGCTGGTTCAACCTTTAATCATGTTTGTCACTACTGCACCTAGATTTTTGGGAAAGAAGTCCAAATGTAAATGCAGAAAATGAATCTTCAGTGACATGTTACACTTCATGGTCTTGTATGCTGTGAGAAGTTTGTCAACCAGCTGAATGTAGTTTGGTGCTCTGTAGTTGCCAAGAAAATTCTCAATGTCACCCTTGAATGCTTTCCAGGCCATTTTCTCTGGCTCCACTAACAGATATTCAAACCATTTGTCATTGATGATGTATCTGATCTGTGGACCAACAGCAATGTCTTCCTTAATTGTGGCATCAGTAATTCTTGGAAACATCTGTTGAATGACAAAAACCTTCACCTTCCTTATTGCCGTCACAAAATTTTTCATCAGTCCAGGATTTGTTTGAAGTGGGGGCAAAAGTAGCTTTGTCAGGTCAACAAATGGTTCATGTGTCATGTTTTTCTGCCCTGGAACCAAATTACTTCAGAGTGGCCATTTATTTTTAATGTAATGTGACTCTCTTGCACGGCTGTCCCATTTACATATGTAACAAAAGTACTTGATATACCCAAGCTGCATTCCAAGCAGAAGAGCCACTACTTTTAGATCTCCACAGATATTCCAGTTGTATTTGGTATACTGGATGTGCTTGAACAGTTCTATGTTTTTGTATGCTTCTTTCATGTGTGAAATATAGCCAAAAGGTACTGAAGGGTGTACATTGCTATTGTATAAAATCAGAAGATTTGTATAAAATGGTACATGGTAGGTTAAATTATAGGTTATTTTTGTGATTAGCAACCAAAAATCTGTAAGATATACCCAAAAATGTTCAGGAAGCAAAATCTTTGTTGTCCAGTGCAATCAATCAATCAATCAATCAATCAAAAAGTTTTTGCCCTTCTTACTTCCAAAAGATATGCTAGTATTCTAGGGATCAACAGAGTCCAGACTTGATTGCCTCCAAAATGCTGCCACTAGGATCTAGAGATTCAGCTGTCTAGGCAAGACATTTCAGCTGTTTCAGTAGGAGAGTACATTTTCAGATACCCCCCAAACCCATAATGACATTTTCACAAATTGCTTTAGTCTAGAACCTCCTCATGCTCACAGTAGTAATTTTACGGTTGTATACTAGATTTTATTTGGTGGCGTCCATTAAGCAGGAGTGCTTTTTATCAGTAAAAATGAAAGGGTTAATGGTACACAGCCTTGTGTTTTGCCAAGTGTCAGGACAGTGATCAGGTGCCCAGGCAACAGGTTCTTTTGGATCCAGAGACAATAAGCAGTCCAGTAAATAAAGGGACTTCAAGCTTTATTATTAGCTCAAGCAAACAGATTTAAAAGCATAACATAAAAACTGTATATATCAAGCAAGATGATGCCTGAATTTCTTACAAGCTGTCAGGAGCTTCTTAATATCAACAGCAGAGATACCACAAGGGCGGCCAATTTCCACAGTACCTAATGCTAGGTTCTGTGCAGAAGTTCTCAACAAACAACAACAACCCCAGTTTTTTTATCAAAACCTGGCACTATGACTTTATGCCCTTGCTATGGTCAGGAGACTGAAAGACCTGACCTTGGATGGCTGGCACATGACTCTGGGATGGGAATAAAAAATGTGAGAGTTTCACAGCAAGAAAAGCTTTACAGCTATGTGAAGATCCCCCCTCTTCTCCTGCACTGGCTCCCAGTGGTCTTCCGGGTGCGATTCAAGGTGTTGGTCACCACCTTTAAAGCGCTCCATGGCTTAGGACCGGGGTATATACGAGACCGCCTTCTGCCATCAACAACCTCCCACCGGCCAATACGCTCCCACAGAGAGGAAGGGGCTCCTCAGGGTGCCGTCGGCCAAACAGTGCCGACTGGCGACACCCAGGGGGAGAGCCTTCTCTGTGGGGGCACCAGCCCTCTGGAATGAGCTGCCCCTAGGGCTCCGTCTTAGCCCCGACCTGCGTACTTTTCGCCGCGCCCTTAAGACCCTCCTGTTCCAGCAAGCTGGACTGGCCTAATATGAATTTTATTATGGGTATATGTGTGTTTTAAATCTGCGGGCCAATTTTATATATTGATTTTAATTTGGTTTTAAATTTTATAAATCTATGTGTTTTAATATGGCTGTACACTGCCCTGAGTCCTTCGGGAGAAGGGCGGTATAGAAATCTAATAAACTTGAAACTTGAAACTTTATCCAGGAAGCAAAGGTGAAAAACAAGCAAGTTAGCTCATAATGAGCTCTAAACCTCTAGACTTTTCTTAATATGAAGGAGAATCAAAATATGTCACTAATCTCCTTGAAATAACAATGGTCTTCCACATTGCCACTACAGCTTGATACCTCAAGAGTAATGGCTCTGCTGATTCCCAGTGGGTTCACTGTGGGTTCCCATTGGAGGAAGAAGTGAGAAATCTAGGGGTGTTCCTAGTAAGTGTAGCTGGTATATCTATTTTTCTTTTTCTTTTCTTTTTTTTTTTTGCATTTATTTATTTATGTATTTATTTAATTATTTAATTATATAAAATACAAACAAAAAATTGATATAGGAAATTAAGGGTAGGAAAAGGAACAGGGGAAAAAGGTGTAAGATACAAGGGGAAAAAAGAAAAAAAGGCATTGACTTCCAACTCTTTTTAGCACAATGCAAGATAAAAACATTCCAGCCTGAACTTTTTGCTTTTACGCATTAATATATAACTTTTCTATAACGACAAATCTATCTGATCAACAAAACCTAAGTCAAAGTTTCATTTTTTTTTATCACAAGCACAAAATCCAGAAGTGATATCCAAGTGAAAAATGTACTTAAATATATTTTCCTCTTTGAATAAAATAATCAATTTAACCATTCCTGCTTTATCTTCCTTTCTATGGGAATAGTACTGTATGTATTTCTATTTGCACCTAGTAATCTTTGTGAACTATCGGCATTTTTATTAACAAGATTCATTGTATTCTTTCAAATTCTTTGATCTTACTGGGGGAAAAAAAAATCTTTTTTTCACCTTTTTTTAAAATGCTAAACTTTCTTTAAATACTTTTCTAAAATCAAAAGTTTCTAATGTAACTTTTTCTTTAACTTCTTAACTTACAGGCTTTGAACTTCAGTATTAAATTTAGATCACTCCCTCCAAACTACCCTTATAGAATAATATTTTTTTTCTTTTATAAACATCCTTTTTAAAACACAAAATGTCTTTAAACTAGTACATCATTTTCTTTAACTTTCTCTTAATACAGGTACTCTCAAATACATTTTCAATAACATTTGCATTCTTTAAGAATTACTTAAACATTATATATATATATATATATATATATATATATATATATATATATATATATATATATATATATATATATTCTCAGGTTTTCGCGGGTGTTTGTATGTAGGTCTTTGGTTATTCGGGTCTTCTCCCACGTAAAATTGGAAGTGTCTTGGCGACGTTTCGACGAAGTCTCATTTGTCATCTTCAGGCTGGTGTTCTCGGCTTCGTGCTTCCAGGAGCAATGTGAGATCGCAGCTGTTTCTTCCTTTTAACTGCCAGTGGGGGAGTGAACTGATTGGGTGGGAGCTTGGCTGTGTTCTGATTGGGTGGAGGTGTGTTCTGATTGGTTGAGGGCTTGGCTGTGCTCTGATTGGATGGGGGGGTTGGCTGTGCTCTGATTGGATGGGGGTGTGTTCTGTTTGGGTGGGGGCTTGGTTGTGCTCGGGTTAGTCTGAGTTGCAGGGGGATTTGAGCTGGTGAGCTGCGTTGCTGTTGTTTGGCTTCATGTTCGTGGTTGTGCCACCTCTTCATGGTGGGTGTCAGTTTGCTTCATGTATGGATTGGAGGGATTTAAAGTGGCTAATGATGCAGCTGTGGTCTGGCTTCTGGTTTGTGGTCGTGACTCATCATCGGTGTGGGTTTGAGTTTGTTTTTTGCGTGGATGTGTGGTGGTGACATCCTGTGTGGTTTTCGTGAGTGTGGGTCTGGTGTCATTCTTTGTGTTAGGGACTCGTTTGTCAATAAGGGCGGGTTTCCAAATGGCTGGTAGGCGGGAGGTATCATCTCGTTTATTCATGCTGTGTGGGTGTTTTTCTATCTTGATGGCTTCTCTGATTATTCTGTTGTTAAAGTGTTCAGTTTTGGCGATAGTTCTGGTCTTTTTAAAGTCAATATCATGTCCTGTGGCTTTAAGGTGTTGGACCAGGGAAGAAGTTGGTTCCTCTTTTCTGACTGAGTTCTTGTGTTCTTCAATGCGTGCACTTATTCTTCTGTTGGTTTGTCCGATGTATGTGGTGGGGCAGGCGGTGCATGGGATTTCATATACTCCTTGATTTTCTAACTCAATTTTGTCTTTGGGGTTTCTTAGGATGGTGGATATTTTTCGGTTTGTGCAGAATGCTGTCTTGATGTTGTGCTTGTGGAGAATCTTGCTGATTCTGTCTGTGGTGCCTTTTATGTATGGGAGGAGGGCTTTGCCGTTTTCTTGTTCTTTGTCTTAGATTTTAGTGGGCGTTTCTTTTTGGATTAGGTTGGTAATCTTATTTCTTTGGAATCCATTGGATGTTAGTACGTTAGTGAGAGTGTGTAGTTCGGTTTTTAGGTGTTGTTCGTCAGCTAAGCGTTTTGTTCTGGAGATGAGTGTCTTGGCTACGGAGTTGATCTGTGCTGGGTGGTGGTGTGAGAGTGCGTGCAGATAGCGGTTTGTGTGTGTTTTCTTCTGGTAGATGGTGTGTCCTAGGGAGCCATTGGATTTCTTGTAGACTAAGACATCCAGGAAGGGAAGTTGGTTGTTCACTTCTGTTTCCATGGTGAACTGTATTTTGGGGTGTAGGCTGTTGAGGTGTGTGAGGAAGTTGTCCAGTTTTTCTTTCCCGTGTGGCCAGATTATGAAGGTGTCGTCTACGTATCTGAGCCAGAGTTTGGGTTTGTGATCAGATTTTTCTAGAGCTTGGGTTTCAAAGTGTTCCATGTAGAGGTTTGCAATGACAGGTGAGAGGGGTGATTGTGTAGTTCAGTTTTTAGGTGTTGTTCGTCAGCTAAGCATTTTGTTCTGGAGATGAATGTCTTGGCTACGGAGTTGATCTGTGCTGGGTGGTGGTGTGAGAGTGCGTGCAGATAGTGGTTTGTGTGTGTTTTCTTCTGGTAGATGGTGTGTCCTAGGGAGCCATTGGATTTCTTGTAGACTAAGACATCCTTCTCACCTGTCATTATATATATATGTAAAAAGTTAAAATCTCGGGTGTTTTCCCGCGTCATTAAAAGTCTGTTAGTTAAAATGCTTAAAATCCTGGCTAAAATCCCAGCTTAAGATCCTCCAAAATCCCAACAAAACACTTTGTAAGGTCTTTTGAAACTCTGGCTAAAATCCTAACCAACACTTTAAAAGTTTTCTTTTTGGCAATGTTTCGACAAGCTCTCTAACTTGTCATCATCGGGCCCCTACTTTCAGTTTAGAAGTTGTGGGTATGCTGCGAGATCAGAGTTGTCGCTTTTCCATGTTTGCTGCTGCTGACGTATGCTGGTTAGCCTGCAACTCTGTGTCCTGATTGGAGGGCAGCAGTTTTTTCTCCTGCTTCATTATCCTAGCTGCAGCCTGACTGCGTGTTAAAGGCTCAGCTTTCTCTGGTTCCCTATTACTAACTGTCAACTGCAAAGAAGGAAGGATTCTGGTAGGCATCACAACACCGCTGATTGCGGTGACTGGGGCTCGCCATCGCTTTTGGACTCCAGGGGGCCCCAGGGGTCTTCATGCAACTGATCAACAAAGTTTTGCATGAGCACTTATATCAGGGGGTTATTGTTTATCTCGATGACATTCTTATATTCAGCGAAAACATGGAAGACCACATCAAAGTGGTCAGACAAGTGCTGAAAACCTCCTAGCAGCCAAACTTTATGCAAAATTGTCCAAATGCGAGTTCCATAAGGAGGCCCTTGACTACTTGGGATACAGGGTCTCGAACAAGGGGATCGAAATGGACCCAGAAAAGGTGAGGGGAGTACTGGACTGGCAGCCCCCAAGCAACCGTAAGCAACTCCAGAGCTTCCTGGGGTTTGCAAACTTTTACAGACAATTCATCCCTTCCTTCGCTGAGGTCGCACTCCGTTTGACAGAACTGCTAAAAAACGGCCTGTCTCCCACCAAGCCAAAACCTAGCTAGCCTTTAGCTTGGACAATGGACTGCCAAAAATCCTTTGAACGGTTAAAACGCCTATTTGCGGTGGAGCCAATCCTACAGCATCCTGACCCGAATAAGTCCTTCATGGTTCAGGCTGATGCAAGTGATGTGGTGGTGGTGGCTGTTCTACTACAAATGGACCCCCGTAACAATCTAATGCTGTGTGCTTATGTATCAAGGAAGTTAACTGACACTGAGCGCAGATGGGCGGTATGGGAAAAAGAGGCATTTGCAGTGCGATGGGCTCTCCTGTCCTGGAGACCCTTCCTGGAGGGGGTGGAGGAGCCTTTTGAGGTTTGGACTGACCACAAGAAACTCGAGGCACTGAAGACCCCGAGGAAGCTTTCTCCAAAGCAGGTTCGTTGGGCTCAATATTTCAAATGCTTTAACTTTAACCTGAAATATATCCCGGGGGGTAAGAACCTTCTCGCTGACGCTCTCTCCCGCAAACCCCAATTTGACAACCGACGGGAAGAGATAGTCCACGCCATGATTTCAGAGTCTCAGCCAGCCTCCCAAGCCCGCACCAGAGCACAAATGTGCCAGGGTTCCAACCTCCCTGAAAACAAGTTGACAGCGGAGCTAAAAGCGGCGCTGTCTAATGATTCCTAGTTCAAAGAACACCAGGCGGACCTCGCCCTAAGGGACGGGTTGGCATGGAAGGGGAATAAACTTTACGTGCCCCACAGCCTGTGGCTCCTGGTACTGAAGAGAAGTCATGATTCTCACCTAGGGGGCCACTTTGGGTTTTTAAAAACCCTCCATTTGACTAGGAGGCAATTCTGGTGGCCAAAAATGAAAACTGAAGTGGAAGACTATGTGAGGAGCTGTGCCACCTGCGCCACCATGAAATACTGACCAGGAAAGCCCCCTGGCCTTCTCCAGACTGTGGCCGAACCCACCAAGCCCTGGGAAGAGATTGCAATGGACTTCATATTTGAGCTCCCCGACAGTGGGGGCAACCGAGTCATTTGGACTGTCATTGATTTATTCTCCAAGCAAGCCCACTTCATTGCCTGCAGCCGACTACCCTCGGGTAAAAAACTGGCAAAGCTGTTTGTGAAACACATCTACAGGCTACATGGAGTCACAAGAAGAATAATATCGGACCCCGGGGTCCAGTTCACCGCTAAGTTCTGGAGGGAATTTTTACGATCCATTGGGTCATCCCAGGGACTTAGGTCGGCTTTTCGCCCGTCGACTAATGGATCGGCTGAAAAATTGAACGCAATGGTGGAACAGTACATTAGGTATTATGTGAATTATCAACAGGAGAACTGGGTGGACTTGCTAACATTCGCAGAAGTTGCTTGTAATAATGCAGTACACAGCAGTACTGGGTTGACCCCTTTTCAAATAACTACGGGCATGGATTTTGTGCCAATGCCTGAGTTGCCTAGAGAGCCACCCACTTCCATGTCCTTAACGGACTGGATGACATCATTGAAAAAGGGTTGGGAGAATACAAAAAAAGCTTTAGCGGAGTCAGCGGAAAAATATAAGGCTCAGGCTGACAAACATCGGGGTCTCCAACCACCTTTCCGAATAGGTGATAAGGTGTATTTGTCAACCAAGTACCTAAGATTGACAGTGCCCAGCAAGAAGTTTGGACCCATAACTATACCCAATAAAAACAGTTGTGGAGAAAATTGAATTTTTTTCTTCAAAACATTCTGCATAACCCACCAAATTTTTATCCAAAAAGCCTTAACTTTCTTGCAAGTCCACCAAACATGATAATATGTAGCATCTAAACAATCACATCTCCAACATTTTGGCTGAACATTAGGGTACATACACGACAATTTTTTGGGGTCTAAATGCCATCTATAAAACATTTTATAGAAATTTTCCCTCAAATTCTGTGACTGTGTGAATTTAACATTCTGAACCCAAATTTTTTCCCATGTTTCCAACATCACTGGTTCTTCAAAATTTTGTGCCCACTTAATCATACAATCTTTAACTAATTCAGTTTCTGAATCCCTTTCTAACAAAACATTATAAAGCCTTTTAATATGCATTGGACCTTTCTCTTTTATATGTCTAACCAATTCTTCCTCTTGCAACATAATACCAGTTTTTTGGTCCTCTTTCCATCTCAGTTGAAGTTGATTGTATTGTAACCAAGTTAAGTTAATCCCTTCGTCCAACAGTGTCTCTAATGTCTTCAACTGCCATCTGCCCGCATCTGTAAAAAGAACCTCTTTATATAAAACCCCCCCGAGTGACATTATATTTGTATTCCACATAATATGACCAAGATCCAGCCATAGCAGTATTTTGTAATCCCATTTGAATTGGTACTTCTTCCAAACCCTCATCAAAGAGTCTCTAAGTATATGGTTTTTAAATACTTTATCCACTTTGTTCTCATAAAATAATTAGGCATGCCATCCAAATTAAAGATCAAAACTTTCTATATTCAATATTCCAGTCTTTTTCCTTCCAAACCAGTCACTTGCTTGAGTCAAAGCTGCTGCTTCATAATATGCAGAATGGGTTATGCAGAATGTTTTGAAGAAAAAAATTCAATTTTCTCCACAACTGTTTTTATTGGGTATAGTTAAGGGTTTTACATTGGGTGAAACAAAGTTGATATTGTATATGATAACAGCAGCGAGATTATTGATAGGTAAATACTGGAAAAATGAAGCTTTGCCCACTATTGAGGAATGGACTTTGAAGATGGCCAGTTTTGCAGAGATGGCGAAGATTTCAGCATATTTAAAAGACTGTTCACAAGAGACTTATGAATGGGAATGGAAAAAGTGGATAGATTATGTTCAGAACAAATATCAAACCAGGAAGTATCAAATAGTTTTTATTTGAAAATGTTATATTAAGATAGAAATATTTTAATGTAATGAAGATGAAAAACTATAAGGGGGAAGGAGGGGTTCAAGTTTTATACAAAGGGGGGGTTTTCTCTTGATCTGAGTATATTGTGTGGAAGTCCGGGGGGAGGGGAGGGTTAGGGAGGGTTAGGGAGGATGAGGTTGGGAAGTTTGGGGTGGGTTGAGGGGGGGGGGAAAGGGGTGAAAATGTAATTGTAAAACTTTTGCAATTAAAAAAAAAAAAAAGAAGAAGTTTGGACCCAAATTCATAGGTCCCTTTCCCATAGTGAAAGTGATTAACCCGGTGACTGTCCAACTTAGGCTCCCTCACATATTGGGGAAAATACACCCCGTTTTCCACAGCAGCTTATTGAGACTGGTCAAAGAATCTACCCTCAGACCTTTTCCAGCTGCTCCGCCCCCTCCTTTAGTAATACAAGGGGAGACTCATTATGAGGTGAAGAAAATCCTGGACTCTAGACTCTACAGGGGTTGATTACAATATTTGGTGCACTGGAAAGGTTACCCTTTGGCTGAAGCTACTTGGGTTAAGAGTTGGGATGTGAAGGCTGATGCGCTCGTGAAACAGTTTCATGACAAATTTCCTGACAAACCGAAAGGTCCTCCTGGGGGGGAGGGGGGTTAAAGGGATTGGTGCTAAGTGGTAACCCCTTCTTTTGCGGTTTGTCTGTTTTATTTTTCAGGATGTGGTTCTTTCTGCAGGGGGGGACGCCTGTCAACCTTGGAAGCCATATTAGGCCGGAAGCTTCAATGCTGCCACCTCCTCATGTGTGGGAAAGTAGGAGGGGGGATTTAGGAGAGAGGAATTAGTAGACATAATAGCATTCTTCCTATCGGTCAAGGTCAGGGTGATCCAGCATCTGGAGGAGGAGTGGTCAGGGGCTGGGCCGAGGTGGAACGGACGTTGATTGGAGCATGTGATCGATTGAGGAGAAAGGGGGTGGTTTTGGGAGCTTTGAATTACTGAAGGAAAGCCCAGGCTTTTCAGATTCGGGTTTTCCCAGTTGTGCCAGTATACCTATTCTAGTAAAAGGAACTTTGGAAAATGCCTGCTTCTGCATTTTTACTGGGAGTTGGGGTTTTTCTGGAACTCTGACAGTAAGCCTGCCAAACTGGCTTACTTCCTCAGCCGAGTCTGGGCTCATATAGATCAGTATGGAGAGCAATACGAAACAGATTGAGACTTAGTATTGGCGATTTCTGATGGGATGAATGAAGCTGCTGAACTAAATGATGCCGATGGTTTTGTTGGGCTGCTCCAGGCCAGATTTGAAGATCCAGACCGAATCAATGAAAATGAAGCCACAATAAAGGTGATGAAGCAAGGTAATCGACCCATAAAAGACTTTGTATGGGACTTTAGACGGGTCGCAGGGAATCTTGGGCATTGGCTGGACCGCATACTCCTACACTATTTTAAAGAAGCCATTGATCAGGAAGTCAGAACATCCTGTGGAGTCCAAGGAGTGCCTGAGCAACTGCACGACTGGTATACCATGTCCATAGCTCTGGATAGAGAAATTCACCCACACCGTAAAGCCCCAGCAGAGAAGCTGCCTCAGAGAACTTTGGCTAGACTTCTGTTAAGTAATTTGCAGAGCAACCCTTGAGTAGCAAGGGTGTGCACATGAAAGCAATTGAGAGTAGTTATGAAATAAACACAGCCAACACACAGATACACTGAGTTGTGTTTACTAGGAAATAGTAATAAGGCACAGTCCAATAAACAGTCCAGGTCATACACGTATAAAGCAGTAGATAGTAAAACAATAGTCCAGGGATAATCCAATAATAAAATCTTCTTACCAGTCGTCGTAGTCATATACAATAATCAGTTCTTCTGTATTTGCAAACAGTAGCAAAACACAGCAAAAAACAGTAAAGATCAGTAACGATTAGCAAAGAGAAACAAACCATGTTTCAAGCTTCCTCTTAAGGACATTGGCTACAGAGCTAACCAATCAGGACACAGTATGATGCAATACAGCAATACAGTCTTAAAGCTATATTGATGGTTTATATATTGCCAACCCAACAAGTTAGGTAATTATCATTTCCTAACAACTTCCACTTTCAAAGCCTACTGAAGTCCCTCCCACTCAACCTGCTGGGGTGATTCAATGCTATTGTTTTGGACAAGCGGGTCATCGAGCTTCTGAGTGTCTGGCCCCTGCGCCAGTTCCACAACGTCTGGCCACAGCCGCCCGAGGCAGAAGGGCTCCACAAAAGCCCCCAGATACCAGTCGATTTGCCCAACAAGCCATAGAGGTTCCCCTCTCCAATGAAGAGAGTGAGGAACCTCCAGCCAAAGAAGCCCCTCCCAACGAGGCTAGCAGAGAAGACAACCCGATGGTGAGTTCACCCATCCCCTCTTTTTCAATTAAAGTGAACCTGGTGGTGCCAGAGACTGGGGAGCAAGGAGAAGTACCACCAATAATAGATACAGGTTGTACCAGATGTTTAATTGGGCTTCCAATTGTTGAACAATTAAGGATCAAAACAAGAGCCTTAAAGCATCCAATTAAGTTTGAACAGGTGGATGGGACATTAATTGGAGGAGTCCCAGCCACCCAAATTACTGAACTGGTTAGATTGGAATTTGGGAGACATCATGAACTTATATGATTTATAGTAGCATCAAAGATGTCAGAATCTGTCATATTGGGCCTTGCTTGGCTTGACAAATGGGCCCCCACCATTAAATGGGAAGATGGATACAGGAAAATCATAATTGGCGTCAGCCCCCTGCCCCCTGTCCCTCCTCCCAAGAGACTGCCAACCCATAGGGCTCAGCAGCCAGAAACAGCAGCCGCTGGTTCAGACAGGCCTCCAGGCGAACCCCAGATTCCTAAAGTATATACAGACTTAGCTGAAACGTTTAGCAAGGAGGAGTGTAACATCCTCCCCACTCATCGAGCCACGGATTGTACCATTGAATTAGAACCTGGAGCCAAGTTACCAAAGCCCAGGATGTACTCCATGATGCCTGCTGAAATGACCGAGTTGAGGAAGTACATCGACACCAACTTAGCCAGAGGGTTCATCGAGCCAGCAAAATCTAGATTGGCCGCTCCCCTATGGTTTAAAGAGAAGAAAGATGGGGGGCTGAGATTATGTGTTGACTTTAGAGGCGTGAACTGCATTTGCATACAAAATACCTACCCCCTACCCCTAATGAAGGACTTGCTGTACCACTTGTCAAAAAGCAAGATTTACACCAAGCTAGATCTAAGGAAAGCCTATTACTGGGTTCGCATAAAAGAGGGAGACGAATGGAAAACTGCTTTTAACTGCCCGCTGGGCAGTTTTCAATTCCGGGTCATGCCTTTTGGACTTCAAGGGGCCCCCGCAGTCTTCATGCAACTGATCAGTGAAGTGTTACATGAACACCTGTATAAGGGGGTCCTTGTTTACCTTGATGACATTCTTATATTCAGCGAAAATATGGAAGAGCATGTCAAACTAGTCAGACAAGTGCTGAAAAAACTCCTAGCAGCTAAACTCTATGCGAAGTTGTCCAAATGCGAATTCCACAAGGAATCTTTGGATATTGAGTGTCTAACCAAGGGATCGAAATGGACCCGGAAAAAGTGAAGGCGGCATTAGACTGGCAGCCCCCATGCACCCGAAAGCAACTTCAAAGCTTCCTGGGGTTTGCAAATTTTTATAGACAATTCATCCCTTCCTTTGCAGAGGTCACGCTCATGTTAACCAAGCTTCTAAAAACTGGTCCGTCTCCTACCAAGCCAAAACCCAGCCAACCCCTCGCTTGGACAATGGACTGTCAGAAATCCTTTGAACATCTAAAACGTCTATTCGCAGTGGAGCCGATCTTCCAGCACCCTGACCCAATTAAACCCTTTATAGTCCAAGTCGACGCTAGTGACGTGGCAGTAGCGGCTGTTCTACTGCAAAGGAACGCTCAAGACAAATTAATGCCTTGTGCTTACATGTCAAAAAAGTTAACAGACACTGAACGCAGATGGGCAGTATGGAAGAAAGAGGCTTTTGCGGTGCGATGGGCTCTCTTATCCTGGAGACACTTCCTAGAGGGAGTAAAGAAGCCTTTCAAAGTGTGGACTGACCACAAAAACCTCGAGGCATTGATGACTGCTCAGAAGCTTACCCCCAAACAAGTTCACTGTGCTCAATATTTTAAGCGCTTTAACTTCAACCTAAAATACATTCCGGGGGGGGGGGACCTATTGGCTGATGCCTTGTCCAGAAAGCCCCAGTTTGACAGCTGGCGAGAAGAGGTAGTACATGCCATGATCTCTGATACCCAACCAGCAGCCCAAGCACACACTAGAGCACAAACATGGTGAGGTTCTGCCCTCCCTGAAGACAAGTTGACAGCAGAGCTAAAAGCGGCGCTCTCAAACGATATGTGGTTTGAGGAAAACCAGACGGACTTAACTTTAAGGGAGGGATTGGCTTGGAAAGGAAGTAAGATTTATGTGCCCAGCTGCTTGCGGCTCCTGGTGCTAAAGTGTAGTCATTATTCTCGACTAGGGGGCCACTTTGGATTTTTAAAAACCCTCCATTTGACTAGAAGACAATTCTGGTGGCCAAGGATGAAAGCCGATGTAGAGGACTATGTAAAGAGCTGCACAATCTGTGCCACCATGAAGTCCAGACCAGGGAAACCCCCTGGGCTTCTCCAGCCCATGGCCGAACCCACAAAACCCTGGGAAGAGATTGCAATGGACTGTATTGTTGAACTCCCGGACAGCGGAGGAAATACAGTGATTTGGACTGTCATTGATTTATTCTCCAAGCAAGCACACTTTACTGCCTGCAGCAGATTACCTTCTGCCAAAAAGCTGGCAAAACCTTTCGTGAAGCACATCTACAGGCTTCATGGTGTCCCACAATGTATAATATCAGATTGGGGGGTCCAATTTACTGCTAAGTTCTGGAAAGCGTTCCTGAGGTCCATTGGGTCGTCCCAGGGACTTAACTCGGCTTTCCATCCATCTACCAATGGATCTGTGGAACGATCCAATGCCATGGTGGAACAATACATCAGATGTTATGTAAACTATCAACAAGAGAACTGGGCGAAATTGTTACCATTCGCAGAGGTGGCTTATAATAATGCAGTGCATAGTAGTACAGGGTTGACCCCTTTTCAAATAACTACTGGCATGGATTTTGTGCTGAAGCCTGAGTTGCCTAGAGAGCCAACCACTTCTATGTCCCTAACAACCTATTCTACCAGAGAACCGGTAGTAAAAAAATGCTTAAAAAGTAAAAAAAACATAAGTTCCGACGATTGCATATTGCTCAGCTGATCGTCGGAACTTTTTTTTTTTACATTTTGTAGCCTTTTTTACTACTGGTTCAGGCAAACCAGACCAAACCGGGAGCATTTCACCCCTGCAGTATACCTACTCTAATAAATGGAACTTTGAGAAAATGCTGGACTCGGAGGTTTTAATTGGAGGTGGGGTTTTCTGGAACGCTGACAAGCAGACAACTACAAAGCTTCCTAGGATTCACAAACTTTTACACGCAATTCATTTCCTCCTTCGCAAGGATTGCCAAACCCATGACAGACCACCTAAAGACAGGGGGCCCAGGGATGAAGCCCCGCCCAGGACAAACCCTAAAGTGGGACCTAACCTGCCAAAAGGCTATCAGGAATTGCACTGCGTGTCTGGGTATGTCGGAAAGAAGGACGCTACAGTCAGGTCTCGGTTGCTGTACTCGTTTAATCCAATCAATCTCCAGCACAACCAGCAACAAATCTGACATTCAATGCGAGGATACACAAAGTCGGCGTTGGGAGCGGCTGCCTCCCAACGCTGTTTAAATAAGCACGCCGGCAATTACAGCTTGTCAGCATGCCCTTCCGGGTAT
The DNA here is from genome assembly GCF_029215685.1 of Pituophis catenifer annectens. Taxonomy (NCBI): domain Eukaryota; kingdom Metazoa; phylum Chordata; class Lepidosauria; order Squamata; family Colubridae; genus Pituophis; species Pituophis catenifer. The sequence goes on from NW_027256885.1 coordinate 22,471,213, forward strand.
CGCAGCTACTGCCCATGCGCGAGTCAGCAACCTCTTCATTCCCGGCGTCGGGCGGAAGGGCGTCAGGAACATAATGCCTCTCCCGGCCGCAGCGTGACCGACCGCCTATCACTACACCTATCACCCCCACCACCGGTGTGAATGTGACACCCAAACCAACCCCCACAAGCCCCTCGCTGCTGAAGCCAGGTATTCTTTATAGCGTCAGGATCCACAGTCGCCACTACAAGTCGGGGTGTCGAGGGGATCTCGACAGGCAGCTCCCCCTACCAGGAATTCTCCTGGAAAACATAAACGTACATGTTAACACCATATTAGGGTTCTATAGATGTACCCCAGGGACCAGGCTTATGTGGATATTGTTTGTGGAACCGCTTAAGCAGTCGATTGGCTCTTATATCTGTATTTATTTATTTATTTATTTATTTATTTATTTATTTATTTATTATTTAAATTTGTATACCGCCCTTCTCCCGAAGGACTCAGGGTGGTGAACAGCCAAAATTAAAATACATACAATATAAAATTTAAAATAATTTAAAAAACAGAATTAAATCGAATTGGCTTCCCAAAAATTAAAACCCATTACCCTTAAAATAACCCATTAAAATTTTAAGCCAGCCCAGCTTGCTGAAATAGGAAGGTCTTCAAAGCTCGACGGAAGGTCTGGAGGTCCGGGATCAGTCGTATTCCTGGGGGTAGCTCATTCCAGAGGGCGAGTGCCCCCACAGAGAAGGCTCTCCCCCTGGGGGCCACCAGTTGACATTGCTTGACCGACGGCATCCTGAGGAGGCCCTCTCTGTGGGAGCAAATTGGCTGGTGGGAGGTTATCGGTGGCAGAAGGTGGTCTCGTAAATAACCGGGCCCTAAGCCATGGAGCGCTTTAAAGGTGAGAACCAATACCTTGAAGCGCACCCGGAAGGCCACCGGAAGCCAGTGCAGCTCACGCAGGCAAGGTGTCACATGGGAGCGCCATGTCGCCCCCATAATTACCCACGCAGCCACATTCTGGACCAGCTGGAGCCTCCGAGTGCTCCTCAAAGGGAGCCCCATGTAGAGAGCGTTGCAGTAGTCCAGGCGAGAGGTGACGAGGATGTGAGTGACCGTGCATAGGGAGTCCCGATCCAGAAAGGGACTCAACTGGCATATCAGGCGGACCTGATAGAAAGCCCCCCTGGCCACGGCCGTCATATGCTCTTCTAAAGACAGCCGTGCATCCAGGAGGACACCCAAGTTACGAGCCCTCTCCGTGGGGGCCAATGACTCACCCCCAATAGCCAGCGATGGCACCAGCTGGCTATATCGGGATGCCGGCATCCACAGCCACTCGGTCTTGGAAGGGTTGAGCTGAAGCCTGTTCCTCCCCATCCAGACCCGCACGGCCTTCAGGCACTGGGACATCACTTCAAGGGCATCGTTGGGGTGGTCTGGGGTGGAAATGTACAGCTGAGTATCATCAGCGTACAGATGGCATCGCACCCCAAATCCACAGATGATCTCACCCAGCGGCTTCACATAAATGTTGAACAGGAGAGGCGAGAGGACCGACCCTTGTGGCACCCCACAGACAAGGTGCTTCGAGGTCAACCTCTGCCCCCCAGCCAACACGGACTGCGACCGGTCGGAGAGATAAGAGGAGAACCACCGTAGAACGGTGCCTCCCACTCCCAACCCCTCCAGCCGGCGCAGCATGATACCATGGTCGATGGTATCAAAAGCTGCTGAGAGATCTAATAGGACCAGAACAGAGGAACATCCCCTGTCCCGAGCCCTCCAGAGATCATCGACCAACGCGACCAATGCCGTTTCCGTGCTGTACCCAGGCCTGAAGCCGGACTGGAATGGATCCAGATAGACAGTTTCATCCAGGTACTGTGGGAGCTGTCGCGCAACCACACTCTTGACAACCTCCGCCACGAAGCGAAGATTGGAGACAGGACGGTAGTTTGCCAAAACAGCCGGATCCAGAGAGGGCTTCTTGAGGAGGGGCCTCACCACCGCCTTTTTCAAGGCGGGAGGTAAGATGCCCTCACTCAGAGAAGCGTTAATAATCCTCTGGAGCCAGCCTCATGTAACCTCCCGGGTAGCCAGCACCAGCCAGGAGGGACATGGGTCCAATAAACATGTGGTTGCGTTCAATCTCCCCAGCATCCTGTCCACGTCCTCGGGGGTCACAGGATCGAACTCCTCTCAGATGACATTCTCAAGACCAGCCTCAGACACATCGCCTGAACCCACCCAGTTTAGGCAGCAGGTCACCCTAAACAAGGCGGCTGGCCGATTATCTGCCGACGCGATAAGAGCAGAGAAGTAGTTACACTTCGCCGCTTTTATCGCCACTAAGTAGGTCTTGATATAAGACCTCACTAGTGCTCGGTCAGATCCAGAACGACTAGCTCTCCAACTACTCTCTAGACGTCTTTTCCGGCACTTCATCTCCCTCAGCTCCTCGGAGAACCAAGGCGCTGGGCAGATTCGGCGCTGGGTCAGAGGCCGTAAAGGCACAACCCGATCTAAAGCACCAGTGGCCGCCCTATCCCAGGCAGCCACCAGGTCTTCCGTCGAGTCGTGAGCCAGAGTCTCAGGGAATGGCCCAAGCTCCATTTGGAATCTATTGGGATCCATCAGGTGCCTGGGGCGGAACCACCTAGTCGGTTCCGCCTCCCTGCGGTGGGGTGTAGCGGTCAGAAAGTCAAGTCTAAGGAGAGAATGGTCTGACCATGACAGGGGTTCAATGACTATATCCCCTGTATCTAGACCATTCGACCACTGACCAGAGATAAAAACCAAGTCCAGAGTGTGTCCTCCTATATGAGTAGGGCCATGAATTAACTGGGTCAGGTCCATGGCTGTCATGGAAGCCATGAACTCCCGAGCTGCCTCAGACGTTTCACCGATGGACGGCAGGTTGAAATCCCCCATGACCATAAGCCTGGGGGTCTCAACCACCACCCCGGCTATGACATTGAGGAGCTCGGGCAGGCCCGCTGCCATGCAGCAGGGAGCCAGGTACGCAATCAGCAAGCGCACCTGCATCCCATGGCCCCACTTCACAAGGAGAGACTCACATCTGGCAATCTGAGGTACAGTGGCCTCCCTAGGATCGAGACCTTCCTTTACAATAACCGCCACTCCTCCACCCCTACCCTGAGCCCTCGGCTGATGAAATGCACGGAAACCCGGTGGGCACATCTCAACGAGGGGGACTCCCCCCTCCTGGCCCAACCAGGTCTCTGTAATACCCGCCAGGTCCGCTCCCCCCTCCTGAATCAGCTCACAAATGAGGGGGGCTTTATTAACCACGGACCTGGCATTGCACAACATCAGCCTAAGACCCAGGCTCTGAGGCTCTGGACAACCCAGGGAACGAGGAGAGCATTGGGAGCCGGAGCATGTCACCGCTTGGATACAGCGGGCGCATGCCCCCACAAAACGATATGGCCCCCTGCTCCCACCATACCTGCCCCTCCCACCCACGGTCCTGGTGACATCGCCCTCTTCCCTACCAACACCAACCCCTTCCACTCCCCGCTCCGCACCTCCTCGGACACAATCCCGTGCCGGGCCTGGCTCCCCCCCCTACCAAAACACCCTCCCTCACCCTCACCCGACAATCCTCCCCCCCCCAAAACCCCTTAAAAGATTAAATAATGACAATTTTAAAAAACCCCTCAACCCCCTCTTCGCTGCGTGCCACCTCTCGGGGTTCCAAAGCCCATCATCGAGGTAGGCCCTCAATAAAGTAGACGGCCAATCCTGCGAGAGGGGGGAATCTCGCAGAACAAGAAGCTCAGCTGCCAAGTACATTTTGCTACAAGAGGATAAGTGGCCATGCCCAAAGGTCCAGATGCAAAAAAGGTCCAGGGGAGAGGAAGTAAATAAAATGGGAGGGTCCAAAATCCAAGATCCAAAGTCCACTGTCCCCTCACAACAGTGGGCAAAGTCTCCTGCCAAGTCGACACAGTTCAAGGGGGATATGATCCAACCACCCTCTCACGGTGATTGGTCTGATGGTCAATCCCCTCTGCTGGTGAGATGGAAGTAATGAACCAAATACAGTATCCACACAGCCCAAGGGGGTTAAAGTCCACACCACTGTAGCGGTAACCCAAGAGGCATCCTCGAATGGATATCCTTTCCACCTGATTAAATATTGTAATTTCCCCCTACTGATTTTTGAATCTAAAACCCCATCTATCTCGTAGTGGTCTCCGTCTACTGGCCCGGGTTTATCCAGTTTCTCTCGAACATAGTCCACTGGTTTTAACAAGCTACTATGGAACACGGGATGGACTTTACCCAGTAACGGTGGCAGTTTTAGTTCTACTGTAACTGGATTAATCACCTTCACAATAGGGAAAGGTCCGAGGTATTTGGGGCCCAATTTATGACTAGGCATTCGCAATTTTAGGTATTTCGTAGACAGGTATACCCGATCCCCAATTGCGAACGGTTTGTGGTCTACTCTTTTTTTGTCTGCTTGGTATTTGTATGTTTCGGTTGCTTTGTCCAACGCCTCTTTTATCTGTGGCCATATCCTCCCAATGCGTGCAGCCCAAGTGCCAGGAGACACATATTCTTGGTTTTGTAATTCTAGCTCAGGGATTGCAGAAAATTCTTTACCTGACACGACCTGAAATGGCTTGACCCCCGTACTTCCATGGACAGCGTTATTATATGCTATCTCGGCAAAAGGGAGTAGTTCCGACCAGTCAGATTGTTGGTATGACACATAACAATGCAAGTACCGCTCTATCATAGCGTTTGTCCTTTCTGCTGTCCCATTGGTGCTTGGATGAAAGCCTGAACTTAACCCTTGTGATGAGCCTATCATTTTTATGAAATTGCGCCAGAATTTTGACGTAAATTGAACACCCCTATCCGAAATAATACATCAAGGCGCACCATATAATCGATATATATGCAATATGAGCAATTTTGATAATTTCCGGGCTGACGGTAAACCATGGCAAGGGATGAAATGGGCTTGCTTGGAGAAAAGATCAACCACAGTCCATATCATGGTATTACAGTTGCTTTCTGGAAGATCTACAATAAAGTCCATGGTGATTTCCTTCCAGGGCCTACTTGGTTCCGCTACGGATTGCAAAAGCCCGAGAGGTTTTCCCAGCCGAGGCTTAGCCATTGCACACACTTTACAACTCTTCACATAATGCTCAATATCTTTTCTCATGCGTGGCCACCAAAATTGGCGTCTTACTAGGTGTAATGTTTTGAGAAAGCCAAAGTGACCAGCCGTTTTCGCATCGTGACACCTATGTAGCACTAACTGCCACAGTGACCCGGGAATGTACAACTTGTCTCCCATCCAAGCAAAACCGTCTCGGTGAGTTAAAGTGGTCCTGTGTTCTATCAACCAAGCGTCTACAGCCAGTTCCCACCGTAGATCATCATCCCACGAGGAAGATGGTCCGGTGTGAGACATTCGGGCCACCGGTTGGTTTCCTGGCATCATCGCCTGCACAACCTCCTCTCTTCTACTATCAAATTGAGGTAATCGTGACAGGGCATCTGCTAAAAAATTCTTCCCTCCTGGGACATATTTTAACTCAAAGTTGAATCTTTGAAAATATTGCGCCCAACGTACCTGTTTAGGCGACAACCGCCTGGGGCTTTGGAGCGCTTCTAGATTCTTGTGGTCTGTCCATACCTCGAATTTAGTACCACTGCCCTCCAACAAATACCGCCACGTGAGCAGTGCCCACCTCACTGTGAATGCTTCCTTCTCCCATATGGCCCAATGTCTCTCTGTGACTGTTAACTTGCGAGAAGTGTATGCACACGGGTACAGCTCCCCCTCTGTGGTTCTTTGCAACAACACAGCACCCACAGCGACATCGCTAGCGTCTGCTTGCACAATGAACGGTAATGCTGGATCAGGATGTCGCAGTATTGGTGCTTGCGAAAACAGGGTTTTCAAACCCTGAAAAGCCCTTTGGCAGTCCGGAGTCCATACCAATAACTGTCCTGGTCTCGCTTTCAGCCCTGATGATTTCGTGCGGAGTAAGTCAGTTAATGGGAGAGCTATCTGAGCAAATGCTGGAATAAACTGCTGATAAAAGTTCGCAAAGCCAAGGAAACTCTGTAATTGTTTCCGTGTTGTAGGTGCCTGCCATTCCAGCACCGTGCTCACTTTCTTCAGGTCCATTTCCACCCCGTCCCCTGAGATGCGATACCCTAAATAATCCAACTTCGTGCAGTGGAATTCGCACTTCGACAGCTTAACGAAAAGTTTTGCTCGCAGTAATTTAGATAACACCTGTCGCACCAATTTCGTATGTTCTTCCATTGTCCTGGTGTAGATTAGGATATCATCCAGATAAACAAGGACACCCCGATATAGGTGCTCATGCAATACCTCGTTTATTACTTGCATGAATACAGCCAGAGCACCCTGTAGGCCGAATGGCATCACCCGGAATTTGTAACTACCTAATGGGCAGTTAAATGTGGTCTTCCACTCGTCGCCTGGTTTTATGCGTACCCTGTAATAGGCCTCTCGTAGGTCCAATTTGGTGAACACTCTCCCGGTTGACAATGTGGCCAGTAGGTCTTTCATTAAAGGAAGGGTTTATAAGTGTTCGACGCATACAGTATTTAAGCTGCAGAAATCCACACACAGCCGTAACCCCCCATCCTTCTTTTCTCGGAACAATACAGGAGCGGCCATGTGTGACCTGCTAGGTTGGATGAAACCTCTAGCCAAGTTCTTATCGATGTATCGTCTGAGTTCCTCCAACTCTGGCTTAGTCATGGCATACATGTGTGGCTTTGGCAATTTGACACCTGGTTTCAGCTCTATAGCGCAATTGGTCGCTCTATGAGGGGGTAGTACCTCACACTCCTCCTCGTTAAACACAGCCGCTAAATCTCTATATATGTCAGGGTACCCTGTCTGTGGCAGTTCGGCCAGACCATTACTCTGCACTCCCACTTGTCCAGCCCGGTCCTCCAGCTCCGGCTCTGGCCCTACACTCAATCGAAGCTTCCGGAAACCGCCCTCCCACCAAATGTTGGGCCTCCACCCTGGACGTTTTATGGGAAAAGTTTGGAGAGGCCAGCTTCAGGGACACTCCTTCCTGTCAGCCATGGATACTGGGGCAGGATGCTTGGCAGGGACAACGCCGGCTTTCTGTCAGGAATTGCGCTGCGTGTCTGGGTATGTCGGAAAGAAGGACGCTACAGTCAGGTCTCGGTTGCTGTACTCGTTTAATCCAATCAATCTCCAGCACGACCAGCAACGAATCTGACATTCAATGCGAGGATACACAAAGTCGGCGTTGGGAGCGGCTGCCTCCCAACGCCATTTAAATAAGCACACCGGCAATTACAGCTTGTCAACACGTCCTTCCGGGTATCGCAGCTACCGCCCATGCGCGAGTCAGCAACCTCTTCATTCCCGGCGGGGTACCCCAGACTGTGAACCAGCTCATGAGCAAACACACTAGGACTGAAATAAATCTGACAGAGGCGTCTTGTGTAAAAATATAATTTACTTTAAAACATTTAAAAAGCACTATGTCTTTAAAAAATCACATTAGTAACGAAGTCTTATATTGGTTATGTGAAGCCAGGCTATCTCCCTAGATTCCTCTCCACAATACCGAAACAGTTTACAAGAGAAAAAGGTTAACATGACAATAAGCAGCTTTGGTGTCGATACATCATCGAGGTAGTAGAAGGGCAGCAGCATAAACTTCACAGCTAAAAAAGTCACCTGAAGAAAAAACAATTTCAATCAGCAAACGTAGCTTGAAGCTTGTGGGAGGAAGAATGTCCAGCAGCAGCAGTTCTGATGATGGCTTGCGTGCTTCAAAACAGCAAAAGGCAAGCATCCGTAGGAGTATCTCTGCAACAGCGTCTGGAGTCCTTATCTGTGTTCTCCTCCCTTCTGTAACGTTGCACTGAGCTCTGCATCCAGCTTCCAGCAGGAGCGTTTAGGCCCGAGTAGCAAGCGAAAAGGTCCTTGCTCATATGGGGAGTTAACCTGCAATTAACTAGGGCGGGGAAGGCTTGCAGGTAATTGCAAACAGGAGATGGCTTGATTGAAACCATACTGTTTGTGACTGATCAAGTAGCCTCAGCAATCCTGAAAACACTCGTGACACTATCACTACACCTATCACCCCCACCACCGGTGTGAATGTGACACCCAAACCAACCCCCACAAGCCCCTCGCTGCTGAAGCCAGGTATTCTTTATAGCGTCAGGATCCACAGTCACCACTACAAGTCGGGGTGTCGAGGGGATCTCGACAAAGGCATTCGAAACCCTAAAATAACTCTTTGCAAAGGAACCAGTGCTGAATCATCCTGACCCCAAACAAACCTTTGTTATCCAAGCAGATGCCAGTGATGTGGCAGTGAGAGCAGTGCTACTCCAAAGAAATAACCAAGGAAAACTACAGCCCTGCGCCTACACTTCCCGCAAACTCACGGACACAGAGAGGCCTTGGGCCACATGGGAAAAAGTGGCTTTTGTGGTAAGATGGGCACTGCTAACCTGGCGCCACCGGCTGGATGGGAGGGGGGAGAGAGAAACCATTTGAAGTCTGGACTGACCACAAAAATCTGGAGGCCCTTAGGACCCCACAGAAACGATCGCCCAAACAATTTTGCTGGGCTCAATACTTCAACCAATTCAATTTTGTGCTGAAACACATTCCACGGGGGGGAGGAATTTCCTAGCTGATGCCCTCTCCAGCATACCACAGTACAAATGTGAACGGGAGGAGGTAGTAGACACCATCATCCCCCCTACCCAAACAGCCACCCAAGTGACCACCAGACGACAACGCTGCGACCAGCAAGACTGACCCGCAAGCGATCTAACCATGAAACTCAAAACCGAACTGCTAGCAGACCCATGGTTCCGAGATAACCAACATATCTTGACAAAAAGGAATTACCTACCGTGGAAGGTGACAAAATTCTACGTCCCAGAGTCCCTACATACCTTAATCCTCCAGAGGAGCCACGACGTCAAATCGGCAGGCCACTTCGGGTTCCTAAAGACCTTACATTTAGCACGGAGGCAATTCTGGTGGCCCAGCATAAAGAAAGATGTGGACAGTTATGTGAAAAGTTGCACCATCTGCGCCACGCTGAAAAAGCTACCAGGAAACACCCCCCCCCCCCGGACTGCTGCAACTAGTGGCAAAGCCATGTGATAGACTTATTCTCCAAGTAGGCACACTTCATACCCTGCAGCGGACTACCCTCAGCCCACCAGCTAGCCAAACTGTTCCTGAAGCACATCTACCACCATGGTGTGCCACAAAGAATTATCTCAGACAGAGGGGTCCAGTTCATGGCTAAGTTCTGGAGGGAATTCCTGCGGTCCATTGGGTCATCCCAGGGCCTTAGCTTGGCCTTTCATCCGAGCACCAATGGGGGGGTAGAGAGACTGAATGCCATGGTAGAATAGTACCTGAGGTGTTATGTGAACTATCAGCAGTCCAATTGGGTGGACCTCCTGCCTTTCGCTGAGGTCGCGTACAATAATGCTGTTCACAGTAGCACGGGACTAACTCCGTTCAAAGTAGTGAGTGGCATAGATTTTGTCCCAATATCCAAGGGATCCCCCTTCCTCAGTCAGCTTGACAGACTGTCTGTCAACAGTGAAAGCAGCATGGGAAAATGTCAAGAAAGTGCTAGCTAAAGCGGCACAGATCTATAAGAAACAGGCAGACAAACACCGAGCCCCACAATGGCCATTCCAGCTGGGGAAAAAGGTCTACCTCTCCACAAAATACTTGAGGTTAAAGCTCCCCAGTAAGAAGCTGAGACCCAAGTTCATGGGGCCATTCCCCATAGTGAAGATCATCAACCCGGTCATGGTGCAATTAAAATTGCTCCAACTGCTAGGGAAGATACACCCAGTATTCCATAGCAGCCTCTTAAAACCCAGACCACCCCAATGATGCCCTTGAAGTGATGTCCCGGTGCCTGGAGGCTGTGTGGATCTGGATGGGGAGAAACAGACTCAGGCTCAACCCATCCAAGACCAAGTGGCTGTGGTTTCCGACATCCCGATATAGCCAGCTGGTGCCATCACTGACTATTGGGGGCGAGTCATTGGCCCCCACGGAGAGGGCTCGCAACTTGGGTGTCCTCCTGGACTCACGGCTGTCCTTGGAAGAGCACTTGACGGCCGTGGCCAGGGGGACTTTTTATCAGGTCCGCCTGATTCACCAGTTGCATCACTTTCTGGATCGGGACTCGTCATGCTCTCGTTACTTCCCGCCTGGACTACTGCAATGCTCTCTACATGGGGCTCCCCTTGAGGAGCACCCGGAGGCTCCAACTGGTCCAGAATGCGGCCGCGCGGGTGGTTATGAGAGCGGTGTGGCGCTCCCATGTGACCCCCCTCCTGCGCGAGCTGCACTGGCTCCCGGTGGTCTTCCAGGTGCGCTTCAAGGCATTGGTTACCACCTTTAGAGCGCTCCATGGCATCGGACCGGGGTATTTACGAGACCGCCTTCTGCTACCAATAGCCTCTCACCGACCAGTACGCTCCCATAGAGAGGGGCTTCTCAGGGTGCCGTTGGCCAAACAGTGTCGACTGGCGGCCCCCAGGGGGAGAGCCTTCTCTGTGGGGGCACCTACCATCTGGAACAAGATCCCCCCAGAGATACGGAGGATCCCGGATCTGTGCACATTTCGTTGTGCTCTCAAAACATTTTTATTTCAGCAGGCTGGCCTGGCCTAACTCTCCCTTTTAAATTTTTAAATCATTTAATTTGTTTTATAAATTGGGTGTTTTAAATTTGTTTTCGGCCAAAATATCTAATAATTTTAATGGATTTTTAATGTTTGTATTATCTGTATTTTATCTTGGCTGTTCACCGCCCTGAGTCCTCCGGGAGTAGGGCGGTATAGAAATTTGATAAATAAATAAATAAATAAATAAATAAAATAAAATAAATAAAACCTGTGGTCGAGTTGACCCTGAGGCCACTACCCCGTGAGCCCCCAAACCCCGTGGTCATAGAGGGCCAAATCCATTATGAGGTGCAACGAATCCTCAACTCGAGGTGCCACAGGAGACAGCTCCAATACCTAATCAAGTGGAAGAGCTACCCCTTATCAGAGGCATTTTGGGTAAAGAGCAGAAACATCCAAGCTGACTGCCTCATAGCTAAATTCCATGAAGACAACCCAACAAAGCCAAATGTCAACTCGCAAAGCATCCCTGGCCTGCTCTCGAGTTGTCATAGGCAAGGGGGATGGGAAAACGAACTTCGCAGCTGTATCAAGGAGCTGGTATCTCAGTCATAACAAAGCACATTCCAACTGATAAGCCGAGGTCATCTCTACGGAAACCCACAGGGGCTGGAGGGAAGCGATCTCTACAACCCGTGAAATTGCTTCGTTGGAGATTGTGGCTGATGACACACCTTGGGGGGTGGGGGTAAGCAGGGTCAGAGCCAGGAGGTAAATTAAGCGAGGTCAGAGTTGGCTTCATTTGGTCCGTACCAACAGGAAGCTCCTAATACAGTAAATAACTGGATTTCTTTTTTTTAAATGTTTTATTTATTTTATATGAATAACATATAAAAATTCCATTTCAATCAAACAGTGTGTTGTCTGGGTACAGATGTTTTTAGGCAATCGTAATCAAAATGTTTACATTAACATTCATCACAATAACATTGATGCTATAATAACAATTATATTTTGTTTGTCTATTTTATCAAATTTCCGTTTTAACATTTATCCTTTTTATGTCCCTGCATTTCTAACTTCTGTTTGTCGAGCCTAGCAACCTGCTCGACATCGCTAACGTGTGCTGAAAGCATCGAGGGACATATACATACTTGGTGGTGGTGGCACTGGGTGAAGGCGGCCGTATGCGGGATGTGGGGTGGTGGTATCGGGTGCGACGGGATTAGGGCTGTTCCGGAGGACACAGCGGCAGCACTTTCCAGAACACGCTGAAGACCAATTACGCCCCTAAAAGAGGGGCATGGTAATAAACAAGGGCGCGGTCTATGCCCCTAAACGAGGGGCATGGTAACAAACAAGGGTGCGGTCCTAATGAGTTAATGGAAAGATGGGCTATATAAACGCCCCATTCTTGGTGTAACGTAGCGCCGATTTCAATCATGTTTACGAATCACAGTGTGTAGCCGGATGCGGATGCGAATAAACCAGCGTGCCAAAAGAGCTGAATAAGGCTGTAGCTGTGTTTTGATTGCATCTCGCACGGCATTCCTGAGAGGAAATCGGTGCTACGTTACACCAAGAATGGGGCGTTTATATAGCCCATCTTTCCATTAACTCATTAGGACCGCGCCCTTGTTTGTTACCATGCCCCTCGTTTAGGGGCGTAGACCGCGCCCTTGTTTATTACCACGCCCCTCTTTTAGGGGCGTAATTGGTCTTCAGCGTGTTCTGGAAGGTGCTGCTGCTGTGTCCTCCGGAACAGCCCTAATCCCGTCGCACCCGATACCACCACCCCACACCCCGCATACGGCTGCCTTCACCCAGTGCCACCACCACCAAGTATGTATATGTCCCTCGATGCTTTCAGCACGCGTTAGCGATGTCGAGCAGGTTGCTAGGCTTGACAGGCAAAAGTAAATACTGTGTTGGAATGGCTGGCCCCTACAACAAGGAAACAGTTACAAAGCTTCCTTGGGTTCACTAACTTCTATCGTCAGTTCATCCCAACATTCGCACATATTGCTCTGCCGTTAACAAACCTGCTACGCACAAAAGGGGAGGGGCCTCCGCGACCTGGACAGCGCTTGGATTGGACGATGGAGTGCCAGACAGCTTTTGAAACCCTGAAACGTTGTTTTGCTGAGGCACCCGTACTACAACATCCTGATCAATCGAAACCATTCATAGTACAAGTGGATGCAAGTGACGTTGCGGTAGGGGCCGTGTTGTTACAAACCGATGTCCAAGGTCAGTTACACCCGTGTGCGTACACCTCCAAAAAATTCAGTCCCACGGAAAGGGGTTGGGCTATCTGGGAAAAGGAGGCGTTTGCTGTTCGTTGGGCTCTTCTCACCTGGAGGCATCTTTTGGAAGGAGCACAGGTACCATTTGAGGTGTGGACGGATCACCGCAACCTTATAGCATTACAAACTCCCAGACGACTGTCTCCTAAACAAGTCCAGTGGGCACATTATTTTCAGCGTTTCCGGATCATGCTAAAACACATGCCCGGTGGCAAGAACTTCTTGGCCGACGCTCTCTCTCGGATGCCTCAATTCCAGAGCAAACGGGATGAGATAGTACAAGCTATGGTGCCCAACGGTGGTAGGACTGCAGCAGCCGTAACCACAGAGACTACAATAGACTGGAAAGAGCAGGTGCAAAGGGAGTTAGACACTGATAGCTGGTTTAAGGAAAACAAACACCTGCTCATGCATAGGGATGGGTTTTCGTGGAAAGGGGACAAAATGTATGTACCGGAAGGGGTCCGGGGCCTGGTGTTACACCGATGCCATGATAATAAATTGGCTGGGCATTACGGTTTCCTTAAAACCCTGCATTTAACACGGCGTCAGTTTTGGTGGCCACATATGAGGAAAGATATAGAAACATACACACAAGACTGTTCCATATGCGCCAAGGCCAAATCCCGCCCTGGAAAACCTTTGGGAGTACTACAGACTGTAGCCACACCTACCCAACCGTGGGAGGAGATAGGGATGGACTTTATAGTTGATTTGCCAGACAGCAATGGGAACACGGTTATTTGGACTATTATCGATTTATTTTCTAAACAAGCTCATTTCATTCCGTGCCGACGATTACCCTCAGCTCGTAAACTATCTAAGCTATTTATACAACACATTTATAGATTACACGGGGTACCCCGTCGTATTATTTCTGATAGAGGGGTGCAATTTACAGCCCGATTTTGGAGAAACTTCTTCTCGGCTATTGGATCAATGCAAGGCCTCAGTTCGGCATTCCACCCTAGTACCAATGAGGCTGCAGAGAGAGCAAATGCAATGATAGAGCGATACCTTCGTTGCTATGTTTCATATCAACAGACCGATTGGTCTTCACTGCTACCATTTGCGGAGGTCGCCTATAACAATGCAGTTCATAGCAGTACGGGTCTCACTCAACCACCGACAACGTCGCCAATGCCCCATGAGTGGGCCGATAAGATGAATACGGTATGGCCCCAGGTCAGAGAGGCATTAGATAAAGCAACTCTCGCATATAAAAGCCAGGCAAATAAGAAACGAGCACCGTTTCAACCATTCAAGGTAGGGGACATGGTATTTCTCTCTACCAAATACATCAAATTAAGGCTTCCTAGTAGGAAACTAGGACCGAAATATCTGGGCCCATTTCCAGTGATACGAATAATAAATCCTGTGACTGTAGTACTAAAGTTACCTCCGTTATTGGGGAAGATCCACCCCGTATTTCATAGTAGTCTTCTCAAACCCGCCAAAAATATCCAAGTATTCGACCGTCCCAGTCCAGTCACGGAGGGCCATTACGAGATTGATGAAGTCCTAGATTCTAGATGGACAAGGGGGGTCCTCTCTTACCTTGTTAAATAGAAGGGTTATCCAGTAGAAGAGGCTTCTTGGATACCGCATAGTAATGTAAAAGCAAACCGACTGATTCGACGGTTTCATAGAATGTATCCTCACAAACCACGGTTATCTACTAATACGTGTAACTTATCTCTTACAGAAGGACACGTGGTGAAAGGGGAGCCGCCTGTCGAGCCTAGCAACCTGCTCGACATCGCTAACGCGTGCTGAAAGCATCGAGGGACATATACATACTTGGTGGTGGTGGCACTGGGTGAAGGCGGCCGTATGCGGGGTGTGGGGTGGTGGTATCAGGTGCGACGGGATTAGGGCTGTTCCGGAGGACACAGCGGTAGCACCTTCCAGAACACGCTGAAGACCAATTACGCCCCTAAAAGAGGGGCGTGGTAATAAACAAGGGCGCGGTCTACGCCCCTAAACGAGGGGCGTGGTAACAAACAAGGGCGCGGTCCTAATGAGTTAATGGAAAGATGGGCTATATAAACGCCCCATTCTTGGTTTAACGTAGCGCCGATTTCAATCGTGTTTACGAATCACAGTGTGTAGCCGGATGCGGATGCGAATAAACCAGCGTGCCAAAAGAGCTGAATAAGGCTGTAGCTGTGTTTTGATTGCATCTCGCACGGCATTCCTGAGACTGTTTTTATTGTCTAACCATTAGTAAAGTAAGTCCCATGTCAAAAAGTATTCAGTTTGTTCTTTGTCCGTCATAGTAAGCATTAGTCTATCCATTTCTGCACATTCTATTGTTGAGCATATACAATTCTAGCTGCAGTTAATACAAGTAAAATCAAGTATATAGTCCCTTTGTCATATCTTTCCGGCAGAATGCCCAATAGAAATATTTCTGGTTTCATATCTATATGCTGTTTTATCATTTTTTCCAACCAAGCATGCATTTTCATCCAGTATTTTTTGGCTTTTGGACATGTCCACCACATATGGACACATATTGTAATATGAACCAGGTATTTGGTTGCATTTCCAACATTTAGCATACATCCTTACACATTTTTGCCATTCTTGTTGGTGCAAAATGCCATCTATAGAACATTTTATACAAATTTTCTTTATATGCCGTTGACATAGTCAATTTAACATTTCTATCCCACAATTTCTGCCATTTGTCTAGTTTTATTGCATAGCCAAAATTTTTAGCTCAGACAATCATTGTCTCCTTTACCTGCTCACTTTCAAGTTTGATCCCTAATAAGTAACAATATATTTTTCTTTATCAGTTTTTCATCCGTTCCGGTTAATATCTGGTCCAATTCTGTTAACTCTTTATTGAAACCATACATTTTAGCAACTTTCTCATATCAAGATTGTATCTGAATTTGTGGCCACCATGCAATGTCCATCCCTTGACTGCTAAGTTCCTGCTTAGTTTTTAATTCCCCTTTTTCATTCAAAATATCTTTATATCTTACAATTTTTTCCATGTTAATAACATTAGGATGTATCAATGCTTCCAGTGTGGAAAGCCAGACTGGTATTTTCAAGTAGTGTTGTTCTTTAATTTTAAGCCATACTGATAACTGTATTTCTAACATAATGACTTTGAAAGTAACTATGTATCTTACTCTTCCCATATCATAAAAAAGCATGCCAACCTAGTTGAAGGTCATGTCCTTCTAAAGTTAATAGTCTTTTATGCCTCAAATTGATCCATTCTTTCACCCATGTAAGTACCGAGGCCTGATAGTACAATTCCCAATCTGGCAACCCAAAGCCGTCTCTTTTTTTTGGAGTCTTGCAACATTTTCAAACCTATTCTTGCTTTTTTCCAAAGCCAAATGTATCTTGATATTATTTTATTTAGTTCTTCAAAATATTTTCCCCCAATTTTATTGGAATTGTTTGGAATAGATATAATAGTCTTGGTAAAATATTCATTTTTATAGTAGCTATTCTTCCAGTTAATGACAGTTGCAGATCTTTCCATTTCTCCAAATCTAGTTTAATTTGTTGCATCAGTTTCATATAATTGTCCTCTTTAATTGTTACACATTTTGCTGTTAATTGTATTCCTAGGTACTTCACTTTTTAAACTATCTGTATATCAATTCTTTCCATCAACACTCATTTTTGTGTATCTGTGAGATTTTTAACTAAAATCTTTGTCTTGTCTTTATTTATGTTCAATCCTGCGACTTCTCCATATTCTTCTATCTTTCTAATTAACTTCGGTCCAGTTTCTAATGGGTCTTCCAATATAAAGACCAAGTCATCTGCAAACGCCTGTAGCTTATATTTCTCTTTTTTTATTTCCATTCTTTTTATTTCTTCATCTTGTTGGATATTTCTAGCTAAGACTTCCAGAGTCAATATAAATAACAAAGGGGACAGTGGAAATCCCTGTCTGGTACCTTTTTAAATATCAAAGTCCTCCGTCAGGTCCCCATTTACCATCACTCTAGCAGATAGTTTGTGGTATATTGTTGTGGTCTGCCAGCAGCCTGCGGAGCTGGGGAGGAACATATGCTTTAATCATATTAATAAATCTCTCTCCAAAGTCCATATATTTTAATTGTAATAGCATAAATTGCCAATTAACGTTGTCAAATGCTTTCTGTGCATCTAGGAAAATCAGCACCATTTGTTTTCCTGGGTGTGTTTCATAATACTCCAATGTATTTAAAATCATTCTCATGTTATTTTTAATCTGCCTCTTTGCCAAAAATCCATTCTGATCTAAATGTATAAATTCATTCAAACCCCTTTTTAATCTCTCAGCTTTATCGAAGCATATATTTTGTTTGCAAGGAAGTCTCTTCTTTCCTGTTCTCTTTGAAAAAAAGTCCATTTCTTTTTCCATATTTTGTATGAATTCTTTATCTTGCAATATCGCTTGGTTCAATGTCTATCTCAGTTTTCTTTTTTGTCCTTTCCATACAACTTTTATTGGATTGTGATCTGCCCAAACATTGGGTTCTATTTCTATCTCTTGTACACATGCTTTCTGTCAGGGCATTGATTAATCCCATGTTTGGCTCTGGGACAAATCACCCTGGTTAATTAGAGGATGGATCGTGGCTCCTCCTTGTTGCAATATTCTGAAAAGAAACGCGAAGAAAAGTTCTCTAATAAAACTCATTTATTTGTTATAAAGAAAATAAAACACCTCACTTACTAAGAAAGATAATTGCTACATTTTGAAAGTAAATCGGGCCGGCTGCTTTCCAGCAGTCGACACCCCCGTGGCAAGAGAACAAAGGAAAGGAGTGTGTGAAGGAATGTGAAAGAATGCGGACATGCGTAGTAAAATACTGATAAGGAACTTGGCAAACTACAGTAAGTCTATTAGTCCAAAAATAATGAAGCTCAGCTGGGAAATAAAAAAACACAGTGACAATCCCCTTCTTTGCCAGTTGAGCGAATATCAGTACATCATCAAATAAGGCACATCTTCTTACGCAGATACTCGTGTTGAGCTGCTGGGAGTGGTTTGTTGAGCATATCAGCAATTTGATCATGTGTAGATACATATTGCATTTTGACAAAACCTTTTTTTCACTAAATGTTTTATGTTTTGGTAACGAATGTCAATGTGTCTGGACCTAGAACCTGTGAAATGAGATTCAGAAATATAAACCACCGATTCATTGTCTTCCATCACGGTGATCGGTCGGATCGGGTGTGTCCAGATATCTGTGACTAAAGCATCAAACCAAGTTAGAGAATTACATGCATCTGAAACACAAGCATATTCAGCTTCAGTAGATGAACAAGAAACAAAATTCTGTTTACGTACTTGCCAATAAACAGGACATCCATTTAAGAACATCATATAACCTGAAATACTTTTACGTGATTTCTTATCACTTGCCCAATCAGAATCTGCATAACAACATAATTCTGCATAATCAGTATGTGTTGGTTCTAACAATAATTTCAAATGTTTGGTGTATTTTAGGTATCTCAATAATTTCTTAATACATGTCCAATGAAACTGTTTTGCCTTACCTACGTGTCGTGATAAAAGATTAACACTAAGTGCAATGTCAGGTCTGGTCCAACTACTAATGTATAACTGTTAGATCAGGCGCAGGAAATGAAGACGTGACCAGCTCGATACATTTAGTAACTTTATTAGCTACAAAAGTAACAAGACAAGACTGAGGGCGCGCTGCTGGAGCTCTCCTTATATTCGCTCCGGCAGTCGCACCGCCCCTGACAGAGATTCAAATTTTCCCGCCCGATGGCTGGCAGCCAATCCGGGCGGATGTCCTTATAAGGACATAACACTCCTCCCCTCTTAGTCCGGGAACTGTCAATCCTCGTCAATAAAAGTCACGTAATCACGCAGGTACGTAGGACGCCTCGGCACCCTAGTTGACCTGCGCAGTCTCACTTCTTCCTCGTCCCCGACCTGGACGGACGGGGCTCCTGTGTCTCCTGGTTCCCTCCCCGGAACCGGGCTCGGTTCGGCTGGCGAGTGTGCGGGGTCACCCTCAGCGCCTCCGGCCGGACCGCAGACCTTGGATGGCTGGTTCTGGTGGTCTTCCTCCTGGCCTGTGGATCTACAGTCTCGTAGCGGTTGCTCGGTTCCGACCCGGGAAGAGCGTCTGAGTCTCGGTAAGTCTGTCGCTTGCTCCTCCCTGGTCTCCCGGGCGCTGCGGTTCGGTTGCGGTCCGGCTTGCTGCCGTCTGGGTGGTGGTTCCGCTCGGTGCCCTCGGGTCCGGTCCACCGGCTGCGGGTGGTGCTGGCTTGCGTTGTGCAGTTTGACCTCGCAGGGGTGGCGTCGGTCCCCTCGGTTGGGCTGTCGTTGGTCTACCCCGTCGGGTTGGCGGTGGTCGACCTGGTCGGGATGTTGTTGCGGGACTACCTCTGCGGGGCGGTGGAGGTCTCCCCTGCCGGGGTGGTGCAGGTCTCCCTGGCCGGGTTGTTGTCGGCTTTCCCTTCCCCCTAGTCCCTGGTCTACCGCCGGTTGGTGCCTGGGGACATCCGGGTCGGGTTGTTGTTTCCTGGCTGTCTTCTGAGATGGGCGGGGGTCCCCCTCGCCGGGGAGTCGTGTGCCACCCTCGCCCATGGGTAGTGGGGTGCCCGTCTTGGCTGGGTCCTGGTCTACTCACCTGGAACTGCGGTCTCCCTGGCCGGGCTGGCGTAGGGTGCCATCACTGGTGGGGTGCGCTGCTCCTCCTCTGCGCAGGTCCCGGTCTACTTGTGGGCTGGGTTGGTGGTCCCTGGCCCTGTTGTGCCGGGTGCCCACCTGGCTGGGTTGGTGTTGCCATCCCCCGTGCGGCTGGCCCCGGTCTACCTCGCTGGACTGCCGACGTGACAGTACCTGGTAGTGTGCTGGGCCGACCTTGTCGGGATGGCGTTGCTCTGCCTCACAGGGGTGTGGTAGGCCTACCTCGTCAGGGTGTCGTAGGCCTACCTCGCCGGGGTGTTGTAGGCCTACCTCGTCTGGATGTGGTAGGCCCACCTCGCCAGGGTGTTGGAGGCCTACCTCGTCTGGGTGTTGTAGGCCTCCCTCATCAGGCTGGTTTTCGTGTGTTCCCCCCCCACCTTTTCCGGAGTTGGTCGATGTGACGTCTACAGACCTGTCCATCTTCCAACTCGACAGTGTAGGATTTGGGGCCGGTTGTGCTGTCAATCTTCCCCTTCAGCCACTTAGGAGAGCCATTGAAATTCAGCGCGAAAACTGAATCTCCCTTGCTGAAGGCGCGAAGCGGGCGGCTGGCGGTTGCGGTCACTTCAGGGCTGTATTGGGGGTGCAGCCGGTCCAAGGGTGACCTCAACCTTCTGCCCATCAGCATTTCGGCCGGGCTCTTGTGGGTGGTGGCATGCGGCATGATGTGCTGGGTGAGGAGGAAGTTGTCTATCCGTTCCTGCCAGTCTCCCGGGCCCATCTTGGTGAGTGCCTCCTTGGTGAGCCTCACCATGCGTTCAGCTTGTCCGTTTCCGGCCGGCCTGTACGGGGCGGACAGGGCGTGGCGGATGCCCAGTCCTGCCAGGAAAGACTCCATGGCCAGGGATGTGAGCTGGGGGCCGTTGTCGGAGACCAGCACGTCCGGTAGTCCATGTGTGGCGAAAAGACGGCGCAGGGCTCGGATCGTCGCTTCTGTTGTGGTAGATGCCATGGGTACCACCTCGAGCCACTTGGAGAAGGCATCTACCACGATGAGGAGGTGTCGCCCTTGCATCGGGCCCGCGAAGTCGATGTGTATCCTTGACCAGGGGTTGCTGGGGGTCTCCCACTTCACGACTTCGGCTTGCGGCGGCGCTGGGCGAACTTCTTGGCACGGGTCACATCTGGAGACCCATTGTTCAATGTCTCTGTCCAGGGAGGGCCACCAGACGTAACTCCGTGCCAGGGCCTTCATGCGGACGATGCCCGGATGCCCTTTGTGCAAAGTCTCTAACGTCCGCCGTTGCAGAGTGCTTGGAATCAGCACCCTGTCTCCCCATAGCAGACAGCCCTTTATGGTGGACAGCTCCTTCTGCTTCCTGGCGAACGGGCTGAACCTCTCTTCCATCTTTTCTGATGGCCACCCTCTGAGGATCCAAGACTTCACTTGGCGGAGTGTGGGATCCTTTTGGGTGTGGACGGCCACATCTGCAGATGAGACTGGACAGCTGGCGTCGTCATCTATGTGGAATAGGTGGAGCGTGGGGGCTGGGTCTTCAAACGGATTCTTCGATGGGCATCTGCTGAGTGCGTCTGCGTTTCCTATGGCTGTGCCTGGCTGGTGCACGAGCCTATAGGAGTAGCCGGAAGATGGCCCATCTCGTCATCCGCGGGGACATGAAGGTCGGGGTGGGTTGGTCGCCTGCGAGGAGTCCCAGGAGTGGCTTGTGATTGGTGATTATGGTGAAACGTCTTCCGTAGAGGTATTCATGGAAGCGCTTCACTCCTGCACGATGGCCAGGGCTTCTTTGTCCAGCTGACTGTAGTTCCTTTCTGCGCCGGACATGGTCTTAGAGAAGTAAGCGATCGGGGCTTCCGTGCCGTTGGGCAGTTCGTGGCTGAGAACTGCCCCCACCCCGTAAGGCGACGCATCACAGGTCAGCTTGATGGGGAGCGTCTCGCTGTATTGGATGAGGACGCTCTTGGACGTCAATAGTCCTTTTATGGCCCGGAATGCTGCTTCCTCTTCCTGGCCCCACTTCCAGGAAGCCGATTTCCCCAGCAGGCGGTGGAGTGGCTCAGCAACTGTGGCTTTCTGTTTTAGAAAAATTGCGTAGAAGTTGAGCAACCCAAGGAATGCCTGAAGCTCCGTTTTGTTTTTTGGGCTTGGAGCTTCATGGATTGCTTCCACTTTTGATTTGGTGGGGTGGATGCCAGTGCTATCAATGAGATAGCCCAGGAACTCGACTTCCTGTACTCCTATGATGCACTTGTCCCGCCTGACCCTCAAACCCTTGGCCTTGAAACGCTGCAGGACAAGCCTGAGTCTTTCAAGGAGTTGAGCTCGAGAGTCACCGGAGATTAGCACATCGTCGAAGTAAGGCACCACCCCTGGAACGCCTTGGAGAAGGCGTTCCATCATAGATTGGAAAATGCCTGGGGCAGCGCTGACTCCAAATTGGAGGTGGTTACATTTGAATGCCCCCCTGTGCGTGACAATTGTTTGTGCCTCCGCCGTTGTTTCATCCACTGGCAGTTGCTGGTAAGCCTGGGCCAGGTCCAGTTTCGCGAAAATTGAGCCCATTCCCAGGGAATGCAACAGATGTTGCACGACTGGGACTGGGTATGCGCTCTGTGCCAACGCCTTGTTGATGGTACAACGGTAGTCGGCGCAGATGCGCACAGACCCATCATTCTTCAGTGGGGTCACAATGGGGGTCTCCCATGAGGCATGATCGATCGGTTCCAGAATGCCCTGGGTGATCAGCTTATCCAGCTGTTCGTCTACTTTCGGCCGCAGGACAAACGGAACTCGGCGGGGCTTAAGCCTGATTGGGGTGATTCCCTTGTCCAGATTAAAGGAAATTGGCCTCCCCACAAATTTCCCCAGTTTACCATCGAAGACTTCTTTGAACTCTTCGAGGATGGTGTCGAGTTCGTCCCTATGGATTTCGTGGATGCCCTCGATGGAAAGCCCCAGCGGCTTAAACCACTCCACTCCTAACAGGTTTGGTCGGCTGTTCTCCACGATGGTGATGGGCAGCTCTCCGTTAAAGTCCTTGTATTTGATGTGGATGGTGGTTCTGCCCAGGATTCCAATGGGGTTTCCGTTGAAGTCCACAAGCCTCGACTTCGGGGTTTTCAGCTGGGTCTTCTTGCAGGATGGCTTCAGCTGCTGTAGGTGCTGCCAGTCCATGATGGAGTAGGCGGATCCGGAATCTACCTCCATCTTGCACGGTGACCCCTCTGCCAGCAGCGTCACGTGGAACTTGGTGGTCCCCTCGTCGCTTGTGTGTGCGATGGTGGTCTGGTGCACAGTCCTGTTACGGGGATATTCCTCCTCCCCGCGCCTGGGCTGGTTCGAGGACCGTTTGGATGTCCTCTGGTTATCTTTGTGATTCTCGCGGAATCGTGGTCTGGGCGGTTCCGGGGCTGGATCTGCTGCTCTGCAGGCCTCGGCGATGTGCCCCCTCTTCAGGCATCGGCGGCAGGTTGCGTCCCTCCATCTGCAGGTTGCCCTGAGGTGGTCGCCTTTGCAGCTGCCGCATCGTTCTCCCCGGTCGCCATGCTGTGGGTTTTCCCACCTGGGGGGGCGGGAAACCTTGTGGACGGCCCTTTCCTCATCAGACTCGGATTGCGTGGTTGAGTCGTCTGATGAGGTCAGGCCCGACTTGTGGATCTTGTGGATCCCTCTAGCTTTTACCATCGCGGCGGCTGCCTTCTCGGATGTTTCAGCCGCTGTTGCTTCGTCGAGGACGTCTTTGAGTGGGATCCTCTTTCGGCTGAGGAACTTCTTCTGCAGACCCACATCTCTCATTCCAAAAACAACGCGGTCTCGGATGGCATTGTCCACGTTGTCGAACTCGCAGTTGGCAGCGATTTGGCGAAGCGCTGCCACAAATTCCTTGATGGATTCACCTTCCCGCTGGTTTCTCTGTTGGAAGGTGAACCTGTTGGCGATTGGGGTGCCTGTGGGTGCGTAGTGCTCCTGTAGGACTTCCTGCAGGTCGTTCCAGGACATCTCCTCAATGTCCCTGGGTGCCACGAGGTCAATCGCCATCTCCAGGACGTCCGATCCGCAGTGAGCCAGGAAGAGGGCTCTTTTCCGCTCATCGTCGAGGTTCTGGTAGCCATTGCCTCGCAGGAACTGCCGGAATCGGACCATGTACAACCTCCACTTCTCTCGGGATGGGTCGAATGGGTTCAGTGCGGCAATCGGAGCTTGCGGAGTTGCCATTCTGAGGGTCGCTGTGGTTTAGTGACTTCAGCTCGGTGGGCGATCGTGCCACGAGTCTTGCTCAGGTTCTCTTCTCTAGTCCTTCGTCACCAGTGTTAGATCAGGCGCAGGAAATGAAGACGTGACCAGCTCGATACATTTAGTAACTTTATTAGCTACAAAAGTAACAAGACAAGACTGAGGGCGCGCTGCCGGAGCTCTCCTTATATTCGCTCCGGCAGTCGCACCGCCCCTGACAGAGATTCAAATTTTCCCGCCCGATGGCTGGCAGCCAATCCGGGCGGATGTCCTTATAAGGACATAACAATAACAGTGACCCAATGACTGAACTGAAATAATGAAGCTCAGCTGGGAAATAAAAAAACGCAGTGACAATTTCATTTCTAATGACATCCATACCATATCTATTCTAGACCAGGATTTATGCCTATTTGAATAAAATGAGTACTGATTTTTCTTGGGGTGTGTTTCTCTCCATACATCTTGAGTTCCTATTTCTTCCATCATTTTAAAAAAGGTTTTAGGGAGTGTTTTCCTAACTTTTTTTACCTGTTTTACTGCTTTTGTAGTCAAGTTCTGTATTTACAATTGCATTAAAGTCTCCTACCACACATATATTTTCATATTCCAATTCTATAATTTTCTTATGAAGTTTTCCATAAAACTCCTCTTGTTTATTATTAGGTTTATATATCGCTATCAGCAACATCTGTTTTTGGTTCATTGTTACCTCCACCATCAATATTCTGCCATCTTCATCTGCAAAGATTTGTCTAGCCTTTATTGTTTCTTTAATATATAGAACCACCACCCCCTTTTCTTTTGCTGTGCTAGTGAAAAATATAGTTTCCCAATTTTGGGGTACTCTAATAGTTTACTGTATTGTTTTTTAATGTGAACCTCTTTGTCAGGTATGCCTCCTTTCAGTACTCAAGAAAGAAAAAACCCGACTCCATTTTTGTAGAGAAAGGTACTTTTACTGAGTATGAACTGAATGCAACCAAAGGAAAGCAAGGTCTGAGGCAATAGGCACGAAAATCACATGCAGAAAGCATCCCCAAAACCCTCCCCCCAAGGGACCAGTCAGGATTGACCAATCCACATCCCCCCAAGGTGTCATGTGGGGTGCAGCTTCTGATGGCTCCATCCTTCTGGTACGCCAGGACGGTTGACCTTGACTGGTTATCAGCACACCTTCCAGCTGCAGAGGAAGCGCTGAGGAAAACTTTCTCCAATTCACTCCCTGTTACGAGACATTGACTCACTGGACTTGATGCTGCTGCTGCTGCTGATGGTGCAGATGATGTAATTTTTCTCCCTGTTTTGCTTAGATTTGTATTGTTTGTCATTTTGATAGTTTTAGGTAATAAAATATTTTAAGTAATAATTATTTAACAGAGACAACCGATCAATAATCAAACAATCAATAACAAATTGAACAATGCAATACTCCACAGTACCCAACTTAAAGAGTACACCTGAAGCAGTCCAACAATTTTCTTTCTTATTCC
The DNA here is from genome assembly GCF_029215685.1 of Pituophis catenifer annectens. Taxonomy (NCBI): domain Eukaryota; kingdom Metazoa; phylum Chordata; class Lepidosauria; order Squamata; family Colubridae; genus Pituophis; species Pituophis catenifer. Next base: position 22,496,592 of record NW_027256885.1, read on the forward strand.
CAGTTCTTGTTTTCAGACCTCTAGGCACCTCACTTTTTTAGCTGTTGTATTTCACAAAGCCAAGGTATCCATAGTCCAAAGTTCTCTTCAAGAAGGTTGTTTTCTTTTTTAATAAATTGTAATCCACAAAGGCCCACCAAACCTCAAAATTGTATCAAACCAATTATAAATCACCAAAGAGGAGACCTAAAACATCAAAGTCTTCACTTGTTTTATAAACAACTTCTATTATTTTCAATTTCAAATCTTTATTGTCTGTGCACAACATATGTAAAATGAGATTGGTTGAGCTCTCTCAGTGCACCCCCCCCAACACAATACAACTCACAGTGAAGACAGAAAATCCCTAACTGAAATTTCCAGTTTCAGTTTCTCAGTTTATAAAATCCATATCCACTCAGAGAGCTACAGTGTTTAAAACTTACAGTTTCCACTCTCTTTCTCTGCAGTTCTCTCTGTAAACAATTCCCAGGTGCAGACAGTTTATCTGAGTCTTGTAACAATGTTCTTTCAATAATCCGCCTAAGGTCAATTGTTATCTCACTTTCTTTTCTCCAGTTTCTTTCTATAACAATTTTTCCAGCCAGCAGGTGTGACTGTTGCTCTATTTCTTTTCTGCTCCTCTCCTTTAATTTCCTTTAACATACATCAAATCTTTTTCCTTTAGGAGTTCCCAAGCTTGAGTTTTATATTCCAGAAAAAAGTTTTAGTTCAATGAAATCCAATTAATCCACTTAATATTATCCTTTGAATAACAAGACCAGATTTCCTCTTTTAACACTTATTTCTCTCGAACAGTGCAAATAGTTCAAATTTCTTATCTGGATCTATTTCAGCTTTCTGCTTATTCGCACCTATTCTCAGGGGGTGGAAGGTAGAAAAATTGACCCCCTTCTTTTACAGTCCCACTGTCACTCAAGCCAGTTTTAAAAGAGGCAAATTCCTCAACAGAAGTTGGAAAATTCTCACCCAGTCGCCACACTGTTCTTCTTCAATCTTAACTCAGTCTTCTCTGGTCAGGCTGTCACAGCCTCAGTCAGGCACACAATGGCCATCTTTTTCTTCCTGCCGGTTTGAGAGCTTAGCAGCCTTCTTCCTTGTTTTTTAGCACAAAAGAAATCCCTAAAATGGTGCAAGTCTTCAAAAAGGCATAGCAAGCTGTGGCTAAAGTGAGCCTCTTTTAACTTAACTTACTAAAGATTAATAGTCTGTCAACTTGCAAAGCCTGCTCTCAAGTTGCCATAGGCAAGGGGGATGGGAAAACGAACTTCGCAGCTGTATCAAGGAGCTGGTATCTCAGTCATAACAAAGCACATTCCAACTGATAAGCCAAGGTCATCACTACTGAAACCCACAGGGGCTGGAGGGAAGCGATCTCTACAACCCGTGAAATTGCTTCGTTGGAGTATGTGACTGATGACACACCTTGGGGGGAGGGGGGAAACAGGGTCCAAGCCGGGACGTAAATTAAGTGAGGTCAGAGTTGGCTTCATTTGGTCCGTGCCGACATGAAGCTCCTAATAAATAACTGGATTTCTTTTGAAGCCTGGTGTGAGGCTCATGATTTAATTAGGGCATCGGTCAGAACCCTGACACAGTCCTTGAAGGTGACTAAGGCGTGAAAGGCACAACTTACTGTCCATTTGAAAGGTAAATTTTGAAATGGCGGCTTCTTCAACCACGAACAGTTTGCAGCCCCTCCCCCCCAAAGCCCTCTTTTTATTTCCACAGCTGTGAATTCTGCTCATTCAGAGCCTGTTCATTCCCAATCTGTTCATTTACAGAGGAGTCAAAATAATTGTAAGGAGTCCGACAGAAATCTGCCACAGTTCTTTGGGATAATGGTGATAAACACCCACCTTTATCTCCCTTGACACACTGCCAGGACCTAATTGGCAATTAACTTTGCAAAGCCACACAGAACACAGAGTCAACACAGAGCTGCAGTCTTGAAACTGGCCAGCACAAACAACAGTTGCTTCCTGTAAAAGGCTCACATGCCTTTGCTCCTCATTTATGTCTTATGGGAGGGGCCAATCATCTCCAAGCCCTACTCCTGAGTTGTCCCTTTTGTTTTAACTGTTCTTGCCTTCTGGAAGCTTGCGCATGTGCACACTGGGAACAGGCTCCCCCTGTTCCTCTGCCTCGCTGATGTCCGACTCTGGAGGCTCCGGAGTCTGCACATAACTCCCAGATGGCCCTGGCCTCATCTCTACCTCCGATGCAGACACCCTCATCCGAGCCTTCCCCAGACTCCAGGACTGGCCCATGTTCCTCCCCAGCATCCTCACTGTCTGAATCGGCTGCCAGCTCTGCAGGCTGCCGGTGGACCACAACACCTTCAGGGATCCCTCCCTGAGCGTGTATTCAGTCGGCCATCTTCACAGAAGTCTCCATCTCTATTTTTCTTTTTGAGGATAGGAAAAGGGCTCTGTTACAAGGTGTCCTTCTATATTGGCCATTGTAATGTATTCCACATAGATATACAGTACCTGTAAAGACTGTCAGAAATACACAGCTAATGCAAAAATAGAAAATACAAAATGGGCAGTTAACTTATATGTGGAGAACAGGTTATTCTTGGGAAAGAAGTGACTAGTATTCTTGATGAATCTTGTGTCTGGGTCGTTATGGTTAATTTCAAGGCTCCTCCTCTATCAAGTTCTTTATATCAGATTCAGATTGGACAGCCCTACAAAGAGAGGATGTCTTTAAACAAAAGATTATGGTGTGCAAAGTTTATTGAAATAGAATTTGACTGTTTTCCTAACCTATCTGTAGAAGAAATATATGAAATTGTAACAATTGGCAAAGATTGAAATAATTAGGGAAACAGCTGAACACATTGCCTTGGACTTAAATCTTAACATTATTAATAGCTGTTAACAGGAAAAGTAGTGGAAAGGTGTTATGAAATGGGGTTGAGGGGTACCCCGGACCGTGAACCAGCTCATGAGCAAACACACTGAGACTGAAATATTTCTGACAGAGGCGTCTTGTGTAAAAATATAATTTACTTTAAAACATTTAAAAAGCACTATGTCTTTAAGAAAGCACATTAAAAACAAAGTCTTATCTGGGTATGTGAAGCAAGGCTATCTCCCTAGATCCCTCTCCACAATACCGAAACAGTTCACAAGAGAATAAAGCTAGCATAAAGGTAAGCAGCTTCGGCGTCGATACATCATCAAGGCAATCAAAATGGGGGCAGCACAAACTTCACAGCTGAAAGTCACCTGAAGTAAAAACAGTTCAAACAGCAAACATTGCTTGAAGCTTGTGGGAGGAAAAAGGTCCAGCAGCAGTCCCGATGATAGCTTGCGTGCTTCAAAACAGCAAAAGGCAAGCATCCGTGGGAGTTTCTCTGCAACGGCGTCTGGAGTCCTTATCTGCATTCTTCTCCCATCTGCGGCATTGCACTGAGCTTCCTGCAGGAGCTGTGCATTTAGGCCTAAACCAGGAGTCTAGGCCCGAGTAGCAAGCAAAAGGTCCTTGCTTATATGGGGAGTTAACCTGCAATTAACTAGGGCGGGGAAGGCTTGCAGGTAATTGCCAACAGGAGATGGCTTGATTGAAACCATACTGTTTGTGAGTAGGCAGGTAGCCACAGCAATCCTGGAAACACTCGTGACAATCCCCTTCTCTGCAGCTATTTGACTGGTTAACAAACATACATTCTACATTGGGTACATATATACATCAATGGTAAGTACATTCACATAGCCATCGACATTTTACCCAGAAGATAGAGGTGTTGGTCACGGGGCAGCGGTTTGGTAAACACATCCGCTACCTGTTCTTTAGTTTCACAATACACAGTCTTAATGAAACCTGTTTTCACCAATTGCCTCACATGTTTGTTTTGTATATCAATATGGCGCGATCTCTGGCCTACAGCATCGGCTTCCGATATGTTAATGGCAGCCATGTTGTCCTCATAGACTTTTATAGGTTGCATGGGCTGCCTCCATAAGCTTACCAAGAGATCGTCGAACCAAACTAGGTTATTGGAAGCTTTGGACAAACTCACATACTCAGCTTCCGCTGTGGAGGTTGCAATTAGCTTCTGCTTCCCAGAGTACCAATACACGGGGCTACTATTTAGGTATACAATGTACCCCGAGGTACTTTTTCTAGATCTAACATCCCCTGCCCAATCGGCATCCGAAAAACAACTCAATCTTAATTCTCTAGTTGCTTCTGATTCCAATAACAATGAATAGTTCACAGTACCCTTTAAGTATCTCAGGAGTCGTTTAATTCCGCTCCAATGGTACTGTGTGGGATGTTCAGAATGTCTAGATAACACATTTACACTTAGACTGATGTCCGGTCTAGTCCAATTTGCAATGTACAACAATGACCCAATCACGGACTTGTAAAGGGTCTTATCTTCAAACTCCGTGCTCTCAGTGTACATATTCTTAAGGAAGTCTGTTGCCATAGGGGTATCACATGGTTTCGCCTCTACCATGCTACATTTTTTAAGCAATTCCAAAATCTTGTCTTCCTGAGAGAGCCGAAACCCCTTCTCGGTTTTTACGAATTGCACCCCTAAAAATTTGCTAATGTGACCTAATGGTTTTAAGGCGAAACTCTTACTTAGGTCCTCAGAGAACTTCTTATGCCTGTTCTCTGATCTGCAAATATATAGGATGTCATCAACGTACAACAGTACTGTTTCCCTAATGCCCTGATCTTCCTTGACAAAAACACACTCGTCAGCCGACGATGGTAAAAAGCCCATCTCTCTCAGGCTTTTTGTGAGACACTCGTACCATCGTTTACCAGATTGTTTTAAGCCGTATAGGCTCTTGTTCAACAACCACACATCGTCTTCCCGATGGCTTACTCCCTGAGGAATCCTCACGTACAGCTCTTTGTCTAACTGGGCGTGCAGGTACACAGTCTGAATATCGAACTGATATACATGTTCGCCTCGCATGGTAGCGATAGAGAGAGCTGTTCTCATGCTCTCAGGGCGCACCGTGGGCGAGAAGGTGTCCTCATAATCGTCAGGGAATCTCTGCGAGAATCCCTGCGCTACTAGTCTCGCTTTATAGACAAAGCCCCCACCTTCAATGGGCTTTTGCTTGAAAAGCCACCTGGTGCCGATCACCCTCTTGTCTTTGGGCAATCTTGTTGGCGTGAATACGTCCAGCCTTTTCAGGCTGTCTAATTCTGTATCCATAGCGGCCAGCCACTTCTGTCGTTCATGGTCAGGTAAGGCCAACACATCCTCATATCTCTGAGGGGTGGCCAAAACCTGGTCGACTGAGGTAACAAAGTCGTCGTACCTCTTAGGCTTATTGCCTCTAGTGGCCCTAACTGGTCTGCCTTTAGGAGTGTCACTCACATCAGAGTCATCTGATGAGTCATCTACCTCGTGACTATCACTATGCGTCTCAGAAGCTGGGTGCCTATCCTTCCTGGCTACCCCCATTTTACGCTTCAATACCCCTTTCAAGGGTGCCTTGGATGCACGCTTCCCAGAACCAGATGTATCCCTATCATCGGATAGGTTCTCCGATACATCCTCCGATTGCCTACGACAACTACGGGAAGGGTTCCGAGTAAGAATCTCATTGGCATGGATCTTACTCCAGTTGGCCCCTTCGTGAAAGGTGGCAGACCTTGATATCATCAGTTTTCCGTTAGGGTAGGCAAACCTAAATGCCTTGGAGCCCTGCTCGTAACCAACGAATCTCAGTTTAACAGAGATTCGGTCTCCCTTTCTCCTGAGCTCCTTCGGGACATGAACATCGGCCATCGCTCCGAAAACGTGGAGGTGTGCCAAGCTAGGCTTATGGCCGTATAGCACCTCGTATGGGGTCTTCTGCACCACGCTAGACCACACACGGTTCAGGGTGTAATTCGCGTATCTAACTGCTTCTACCCAATACGCGAAGTTTAATCTGGAATCCTCTAGGGCGCAACGCATCATAGTTTGTAACACGCCATTGCATCGTTCTACAACGCCATTTTGAAACGCAGAGTAAGGTACGGTGCGTAAGTGGACTATGCCCTTACTCCTCAACCAGCTGGAGAACTGACTAGAATTAAATTCAGTTCCTCTGTCAGTCAAGATCTTCTTAACTCTGACCTTGTGCTGGTTCTGGACTAAGTTACAAAATTCCTTAAACTTAGTCAACGTTTCATTTTTGGACATCAAGGGGAAAACAAATCCAAATCTGCTATGGTCGTCTACTATGGTAAGAAAGTACCGTCTCTTACCCACGGAAGGTGCGAATGGACCCACCAAATCCATGTGGACGAGCTGAAATGGGTGTTCAGAGTACCTCTGAGACCTCTTGGGCGCAGATTTCACCTTCAACTTTGCACTCCTACAAATTGAACAATCTAGAAATGTGTCACAATCATTGATCTTGGTTCCCCTTGAGTGTTCGGTTACCTTTTTCACTATAGGAAAACTCACATGACCTAGCCTGTGATGCATCAAGTGAGCACATTCATTGTGCAACGGCTCTCCTATAGAAATTGCATTAGCATTTTCAGGTTCCCTATTATCTGACTCTAAGTTAAAATTTAAAAACTTTTTATTAACTTTACATTTGTCTTTACAAGGCTTCCTCTGGTGAAAGTCTTGATCCTCATCACCTAGTTCTAACTGTGATTCATTGTTACTACCAAATGAGATAGTATAATTGCTATCACTGCAGGTCTCAGCATTCGTATTGGGGGAATAATAAGGCAAGCCACCTATCTTCAAAACCTCCCCAATCACACATTTGTTGTTTTTGATCACAGCTGTTCCTCCTGAGAACAGAATCTCCATTCTGGGGTTCTCACATATCCTCATTGGGCTTAGCAAATTATGATCTATCTCTGGTACATACAATGCTCCATGAATCTTTCCTATCCCAGGAATATAAACATCTCCAATGCCAACAACATTCACCTTTTTACCGTTTGCAACTTTGACCATGGATTGATGCCTTCTCATATTAACAAACAACCTTCGGTCACTGACAACATGGTTACTGGCTCCACTGTCCATTAACCATAGTTGCTCTCGCTGTTCCCTTGTAAGTTCTGACTCAGTAGTTTCCACTATACCTACAGAACTATCATTAAACCTGGGATTGTTCCCTTTGTTGCCTCCATTTGGCTTTTTACCCCTTCTGTGGTTAGGAACATCTCCACTTGGCTTTCTGCCAGGAGGCAATGGCCTCCTTTTACATTTATTATCAGAAGGTACCTTTGAGCATGCCCTAGCATTCACATTCTGTGGGCACTCCCTTCTATAATGTTCTCTTGAACCACAATTGAAACATTCTCCGATAGTATATGCTCTATCTGAACTATCAGGCCTTCTTAAAGGTTTTTCCTTTTTGTGAAAAGCCGCCCTGCATTTTCACAAGTTATCTTCAGCAATCAGTCTGCCAGATAACACTTCTAAAGATAAGTTACTACAACTAACATTATCCAGTTGCGATATAAAATTATCCCAGCTAGGATCAAGGGAATTGAGTATAACAGTAATGAGGGTTTGTTCAGACACTGTTTCCCCCTTCAACATCAATTCCTGCCTTAACCTGTTTAACTCACATAAGTGTTCATTAATATCTACTCCCGCCTTCAACCTTGCGGAATAGAACTCCCTATAAACTCTGTTTGTAACATGGGAGCTTTTTGAACAAAATAGCTTATGCAGTTTCACCCAAACTTCTGTTACGGTCAAGTTACTAGGTATACTGGGATATAGTGCAGGGTCAATGGACATCAATAAAATACAAAAGGCCTTATGATGTAAAAGATCAACTTCTAAGGACCATGGTCTAGGTGGAGGTTTTAACAACAACGATAAAACATTCTCTTTCATTAAAATTACTTGAATACTTTTAACCCATTCCTTAAAATTTCCTCCACCCACATTTAAACTTTTAAAATTAGGAGGAAGGACCTGTACATTATTAAACATGGAAACAGACATTAACTGATGTTCAAAATGTGGTCCGTCCTGGAACGGGCAATAAGGCATTGGAATGGAAGCACACAGCACAGTGTCTTCCATCTGGCATTCTGACGATCGTTCCTCCCCAATGGGAGGGATTAAAACTTCACGTTGTGCGGATGCAAAGCTCATCCTGGTTTGATCACAAAAGCTTGAGGGTCCTCTCTGGTGCACATCTCTAGGAATTTTTGGACGCGCTCCCAAATTCCTATCTTCAGTTGAGGCAGCCTCCGGAACCGTCCTGGATGTCGATGTCGTCACGGATGGATATATCCCACTCGTGGCGTGTACTGAATTAGCCGCAGACATCAGGGGTAAGTTGGTACGTGCAGCTACTATTTGTTGAGCTGATGGCACCTGCAAACCATTGCCTAAAATGGTTGCCAAAGTTTCTATCACACTTGCAACCTTACGCTCAACATGAGAGTCTCTTAAATTTTTAGCAGAAGTCATTGATGTCATCAAGGGAGCTAAAGTCTTTATGGCCTGATCTATGATGGCTTCAACAGCAGGTGGGGCAATATCAACTTGGCCATGCTGGTTTAACAAAGAAGCAGGAACATTCGAATCAGGCAGTCTGTTATCCCCCATTCTCCACTTATGGTCTGAGGTAGGGGTTTTAGGAAAAGATTGAAAGTCTCTTACCGATCCGGTGTTTTCTAGGACTTCGATCTTCTTTCCTTTCATGGCTGGATTCTTTAATAATCCACTAGAATCAGCAGTCGGGTTCTGACTTACTGTGGGCAAACCTAAAAACTGGAGGATTGCCTTCCTAAACTCATCATCCACCTCTATATTTGTTTTCAAGACCTGAAGTGGTGTTCTTCCAGTCTCTACTTCTTTAGGTGATGATGGTTTACTCACTATCTTAGGCCCTTCAGAAGTTGAGGCCTCTGCTCCAAAACCTACAGCTCCACTATTCTCTAAATCAATTAGAGTTTGGGGTTTTTCAGCCAAAACATTTTTGGCCTGAGCCCCAGACAGTCCAGTTTGTGACTTCATACTTTTTGCTGCTGCTGCTGCCCTAGTCAACATCTATTCAACTGCAGACATTCCAGTCTAGCGTGTTACCACATGAGCGTAAGTTCGTTAAACCATCCTCTGCTACCAACTGTTATGAAATGGGGTTGAGGGGTACCCCGGACCGTGAACCAGCTCATGAGCAAACACACTGAGACTGAAATAATTCTGACAGAGGCGTCTTGTGTAAAAATATAATTTACTTTAAAACATTTAAAAAGCACTATGTCTTTAAGAAAGCACATTAAAAACAAAGTCTTATCTGGGTATGTGAAGCAAGGCTATCTCCCTAGATCCCTCTCCACAATACCGAAACAGTTCACAAGAGAATAAAGCTAGCATAAAGGTAAGCAGCTTCGGCGTCGATACATCATCAAGGCAATCAAAATGGGGGCAGCACAAACTTCACAGCTGAAAGTCACCTGAAGTAAAAACAGTTCAAACAGCAAACATTGCTTGAAGCTTGTGGGAGGAAAAAGGTCCAGCAGCAGTCCCGATGATAGCTTGCGTGCTTCAAAACAGCAAAAGGCAAGCATCCGTGGGAGTTTCTCTGCAACGGCGTCTGGAGTCCTTATCTGCATTCTTCTCCCATCTGCGGCATTGCACTGAGCTTCCTGCAGGAGCTGTGCATTTAGGCCTAAACCAGGAGTCTAGGCCCGAGTAGCAAGCAAAAGGTCCTTGCTTATATGGGGAGTTAACCTGCAATTAACTAGGGCGGGGAAGGCTTGCAGGTAATTGCCAACAGGAGATGGCTTGATTGAAACCATACTGTTTGTGAGTAGGCAGGTAGCCACAGCAATCCTGGAAACACTCGTGACAAAAGGTTTATCTGCAAGACCATGGATGTTTCTAAAGTTACATGGGAATGGAGCTAATCACAGAGAATGTTGCTCTGATCACCCAAATTTGTGGAAGGATGCTGACTCTTATGCTTTGCTGTATCATGTTCACTGAAAAAGTGAGCTTTTTCATGAGTTGTTTATCTTTTCATTTTTAAAAAACCTTTCCAATTAGTCTCCTTATTCCAGCCAATCATAATTCCCAAATCCTTATTCCAACTTCCAAGTCCTTTTCCAGTGTCAGAGTGTGCACAGTGTGACTATGTGAGACAACCCAGTGATGTGAATAAAGTAGGAATTATAGCAAATAAGAAATAATGTGAATAAAATAGGAATCATACAGAGTCAGATATATGGGCTCTGGGGGACCCTCTCTATTCACATTATTATAAGGGGAAGATGTGCTTAGATACATGAACTCTGAGAGAACCTCTCTATTCACATTATTATAAGAGAGGAAAGTGCTTGTTGGAAATTACATTAACAGTTAAACCTCATTAAGTGGTAATATATCTTCTGAGACCTAGATGTCACGAAAGGACCGCCATATGGAAAACATCTGAGTGACCTCACTGTGAATGACACAAAGACCTATATGTTACAAAGAGTTACTTAATCCAATAAATTTACCCAAGGACAGTAGTAACTCTCCCATTAACAACTACAAGCACTTAAGAAAAGTTGTGTGGCTAAGATAATTTTATAAACTAAAATTAATGGTTTAAGTAATTAGATGAACACATTATCCAATGTATGTAACCATATAGGGAAAATCGGATGTATGATCTCATGTTAACCAGATATGGAAAATGTATGATCTCACTGAATCCTTTGTTTTAGAAATGTATAAAACCAGTTGTATCAGGGTTCTTCCCTTGTTCAAAGCTCCAAGTACAAAACTGGCTCCAAACCTTGTGCAATAAAACTGTCTCTGGCTAACCCAGGAATGTTGCTTGGTCCTTTCACTCCACAACACCAGGAACAAATACAGTAAACAGAGGTTTGTATTTAAATAGTGGTTTTATCTACAAAGAATATATACATACACATACTTTAGTCAGACCTCAAACAAACAGCAATCAGCAATTACAGCACGGAAGGAGAGAGAGAGAGAGAGAGAGAGAGAGAGGGAGAGAGAGGGAGAGAGAGAGATACACCCCAGCAGGGCCTCTTCTTATTACAGGCCCTTAAAGTGATATCAGCCCAAAAACCTTGCTGACTCATTCCTACCATTACATCATGACAGCAGCTGGTTAGCTCTTAAATCATTACCCTGACATCCAGGAATCTTGTTATTCATTAATTCATATACTAATACTTGATCTTAAAATTTTATTAGTTAGTGTTGACAATGTCATCTCCATCTTCCCAACTTGGCTGAAGTTTTAAATTTAAATGAATTATCTTTATTTCCCAAGCAGTGCTGAAGAAGAGAATATAAATGACACCAAGTTATAAAAAATGTTCCATTCATTATTTTGGAAGATCTAGGACACACTTACTGTAAGTAAATGCAGCTTGGACATTCTTATAGAAGAGGCTTATTTTTAAGATGAGACAATTGCAAAGCTACAAAGAATGCTGCCACCTACTGTTCAAAGTGTGACAAACTTACAGTGTTTAATGTGATGTAGAAGGGATGATGCATGCTGTACCTAGGAAATACTCCCGAGCAGGAAACTGGGCCCGAAATTTATAGGACCATTCCCTATAGTAAAAGTAATCAACCCGGTTACAGTACAACTGCAGCTGCCCCGACTACTAGGGAGGATACACCCCGTTTTCCATAGTAGCCTCCTGAAACCTGTGGTGGGGTCAACTTTAAGGCCAGTGCCACGTGACCCCCCGGGCCCCTGGTCATTGGGGGCCACACTCACTATGAGGTACAGCGAATTCTCGATTCGAGGTGGCACAGGGGTCACCTCCAATACTTAATCAAGTGGAAGGGTTACCCCTTGTCAGAGGCTTCCTGGGTGAAAAGCAGAAACATCCAAGCTGACTGCCTTATAGCCAAGTTCCATGCAGATCACCCGGGCAAGGCGGGAGGGGGGGACATACACCCCTGGATGGGGTAACGGTACTTAACTTGTTGTTTGTCTTACACAGGCCACCCTGGAAAAATGAAAGGGGAGGGGCCGGATGTCAGCACTTCAAGCTGCATTTACTCTAGTGCTGACATAAGAAGGAGAAGCGGAGGCGTCTGGAAAGGGACATTTGACTTTTCACCTACTTATTTTCCCTGGAGAAAATATCCCCTAGGAGATGGGATGGGAGGGGGGAAATTCCTTGAGCTGGAGCAGTAGATAAGGGGTAGAATGACTTGGAAGATGGCCAATGAGTGCAGGGGAGTGGGGAACGGTAAGGGAGGGTTTTGGGTCTGGAAGTCAGTGTTGGCTTCGATGGAGCCAGATTTAGAATGTCGTGCTTAATAAATAGGAGGTTTTCTTCAAAGACTTTGTTTGAAACGCAATTTATTTGAGACGACCTCGAAACCTGACGAACTCATAACTTCACAAAAGGTTTCCTGATCTCTGTCAGACCTGCAATTAAGAGGACAAGGCATTATTTAGTGGCAGAAAAATAATCTCAACTACCTTTTTGCTACTGAACAATGTGGCATATGACACTGTAGTCACTATGGTGACTAACAATGCACAATTGCTAGGAGCTATTATTAGAAGACAGTTCTTAAGGTTATTCAGTTTTGAAAATGTATCCCTTCATGAACCACAACCTCAAAATAGAGGGGCAAATGTTTAAAATCACTTTGTAAAGGTTACATGTAAAGGTTGCAGAAAGTATGTTCAGGGGCTACACATGATCCATAAGTATTCCTTTTCTGCCTGCCAACAACCTTTCAGAATGCAGTCCCTTTGTTTTTTTGTTACTGTTGTTTGTTTCTAGTTTTAAGTTCAAAATGTATATTTGGTAATTCTTAAGGTGCTGTAAAATTACCATGTTCAATACTTTATGTCTTGACATGTTTTGTTTTTATATATGTGTGATTGTTTTTTGTGTTGTTTTTAAAGACAAACTGTTTAATAATTTTTTTTTAAAAAAAGAATTAGTCTAGGGTTAAGCTAATCATGTACCCAGAGGCTTGACTGCCACATCTTTCTTGATTGGGGGGGGGGGTAGGTTCAACATGCCTTATCTGAAAATAGTGCTATGACCTTGCACCACATCTTATCTGTTAGGGTTACTCATGCTTATCTTGATGGTCTTAGGCCAATACGTCATATCCGGCTAGGGTTATGACCTTGTGAGTCCTGCACCACGTGGGGGTGGATTATGCACATCACATCTGGGGAGGAGAGCTATGCACATCATATCTGGAGGGTGGGGGCTGAACACGTCACTTCCGCTTAGGGGCATGGTCTGGTGACATAATCACCACGTGGGTTTGTTTACTTTGATGACGTCACTGATCAAAAGTACTGATAATTTTCATTAAAAAAGGTATACACTATATCTGTTAAAAGCTGGATCTAGCCCAATAACTCAAAGACAAACTCCAATTCTTTTCTGTAGCTTTATTATTGATCTGTTGGTACTGGAGGTCACTGACCTTGTACCTTTCTCTTTCAGGTATACATCTGGAATCATCTGTGGACCATGTGGTCGGACCTTTTGTACCCAGGAGGAGGGGCTAAGAGGTAAGGAGTGGTTATAGGGATTATGGGATATGTGGTTAGTTAACCCTTGAAGGTCCGGGTGATCAGGGAGATATAGTAGTTAGGCATTTATCATGACAAAACCCCCTCTAAATGCCTAACTGGGTACCTGGGGCGGTGTTTGCATACATACAGAGAATACACAGGTACAGGCATGAATTACAAGCAGACACGCATTTTTGACATGAGGTAAGCATGTTGTTTATGTGGTAGGGGTTTAGTGAGGATATCTGCTGTTTGCTCCTCTGTGTCACAGTGTACTGCCCTAATGAAACCTATCTCTGAAAACTGCCTGACGTGTTTGTATTTAATGTCAATGTGCCTAGAACGCTGACCTATGGCATCGGCCCTAGAGATCTCTATCGCTGCCTTGTTGTCTTCGTGGATAACTATTGGATATGAGGGTTCAGCCCAGATGTCGCAGAGCAGGTCATCGAACCATACTAAATTGTTTGCGGCCTTTGATAGGCAAACAAATTCTGCTTCCGTAGTTGATGTGGCCACCAGTTTTTGCTTTCCAGTGTACCAATGGATGGGGCAATTGTTGAGTAGTAGCACGTAGCCTGAGGTGCTTTTTCTGCACTCTATGTCCCCAGCCCAGTCAGCGTCAGCATAGCAGGTTAGCTTTGGTTTCTCGGATGTTTCTGGTTCTAGGCAGAGTAGGGCATCCGCACTGAATTTTAAGTATCTAAGTAGTCTTTTGATGGCGTTCCAGTGTGTTACCGTGGGTTTGCTTACATGCCTGGACAGCAGATTGACGGCTAAGGCGATGTCGGGCCTGGTCCAGTTGGATATGTACAGCAGTGACCCTATCGTTGATCTATACAATTTGTTGTCTGTGAAAGGTTCAGATTCCTCATACATGGTCTTCAGGAACTCAGGTTGCATGGGGGTCTCGCTGGGCTTTGCTTCGGACATGTTGCATTTGGACAGCAGCTCGATGATCTTTTCTCTCTGGGAGAGGCGGAAACCCTTGTTGGTTTTTATCACTTGGACCCCTAGGTATCTGTCAATCTTTCCAAGTGACTTTAAGGAGAAGTGGCTACCCAGGTCAGTGGCGAACTTGTCACATCTGTCCTTGTGTTTGCTGATGTACAAGATGTCGTCCACGTAAACGAGCACACCTTCGAATGTGTTGTTTTCTCTCCTCGTAAAGAAGCATTTGTCGGCTGAGGTGGCCTCGAAGCCCATGGATCTGAGGGCCTTGGCCAGGCAGTCATACCACCTTTTGCCTGACTGCTTGAGCCCGTACAGGCTTTTGTTCAGCAGCCAGGTTTGGTTCTCGCCTTTGTTGTACCCGGGCGGCGCTTTGACGTATATTTCTTTATCCAGCTCGGCGTGCAAGTACGCTGTTTGTACGTCGAATTGGAAGACCTCCAAGCCCAGGATGGTGGCCACCACCAGGGCGCTTTTGACGCTCTCCGCCCTGACGGTTGGCGAGTAGGTGTCTGTATAGTCTTCGGGGTATCTTTGGGCGAAACCCTGCGCGACTAGTCTTGCCTTGTATAGGACCTTGTTGTCCTCTAATGTCTTAACCCTGAACACCCATTTGGTTCCTATTGGTTTTTTGTCCTCTGGAACTTGGGCAGGTGAGTATACCTGGAGGTTCCTTAGGCTTTCCATCTCCTTCCCCATGGCAGACATCCATTTTTCTTTCTCTTCCTGGGGGAGCCCGAGGATGTCTTCATATGAGCTGGGCGTGAAATGGGTGTTGTGGATGGTCATAACGTAGTCCTCTAACTTCTTTGGTAGCTTGTTTCTGGTTTCTCTGATTGGCCTGCTGGGGGTTGGCTCGGTTTCCTGCATGTTGTCTGCCTCTTTGTCCGTCAGGTCATCTATCTTCAGTGAAGGGTGCCCTTCTTTCCAACCTTTGACGCTCGCCTTGCGATGGTTGGCTTTGTGCCCTGTGACCTCTCTGACCTCCCTTTCCCCTTGGTCATGCTCGAACGTGGCCCTATTGGTTGGGATGTCATTGGAGTGTACCCTCGACCAGTTTGCGTTTTCGTGGAAACTGGCTGATCTGGAAACCACAAAACGGTTATTGTTGTCGACAAATCTGTAGCCCTTTGTGCCCGGTTCGTAACCCACGAACCTCAACCTTTTTGATAATTTCTCCCCTTTTCTTCTTAGCTGTCTGGGAATGTGGACATCAGCTGGGGCGCCAAATATGTGTAAGTGTGCAATGTTGGGCTTTCTGTTGTATAGCATCTCATATGGTGTCTTATTGATAGAGCTTGACCACAGTCTATTCAGGGTGTAATTAGCGTAGTGTAATGCCTCTGACCAGAAATGCTGCCCCATCCCAGCATCCTCCAGGGCGCATCTCATCATGGTTTGCAACACCCCGTTTTTTCTCTCTGAGACTCCATTTTGAAAGGGGGAGAAGGGTGAAGAGGTGTAATGCGCTATGCCCTGCTCCCTCAGCCACCTTGTGAATTCTTTGGCCATGAACTCTGAGCCCCTATCAGTCATTATCTGCCTTATTCTCATGTTATGTTGCATATCTACTCTTCTGTGGAATTCCTTAAACCTTTGGAACACTTCGTTTTTGTGTCTGAGGGAGTAGACATACCCGTATCTGGTGTAGTCATCCACAATCGTGAGGAAGAATCGCTTCCTATGTCCTACAGAGGGTTTCATTGGCCCTACCAAGTCCATATGCACCAATTGGAAGGGGTATTCCGTGGTTCGTTTGGATCCCCTGGGGATGGCCTTAACCTTGATCTTAGAACGCTTACAAACTGAACACTCCAAGTAGTTTTCGCAGTTCTTTACTTTGAGACCCTTGGTACATTCCGTCATTTTCTTTACAATGGGGAAGCTTATGTGTCCCAGTCTCCTGTGGAGGAGGTGGGCGCAGTTATCATGCAATGGCTTGCCGATAGATACAGACTTGTTTGTCTTCTCATGGCTACATCCTGCCTCCTGCTGCACCCCCTCTGTTTCTGGATACTTATCTACCTTGTGGTTTGTGCTGGTATCAATGCCTTCTTCCTCCCTTGCGTTGGGTGTGAAGTAGGGAAGTCCCTCGTGTATGGTTACCTTTCCTATCTCTTTCCCTTGCTTGATCAAGTGTGCCTTTCCATCTTTAAATTTTATTTCTATATTTGTGTCTCGTGTCAGCTTTGTGATGGCTAGCACGTTGTGGGGAATCTCTGGTACGTACAGTACTCCTTTTAAGTCCCCTACCTGTGTGATGTGTACGTTTCCTTTCCCCACTACTTTGACCTTGCTTTGGTTTGCCACCTTTATTTCTGAGTCTATTTCTGTGAGTGAGTCTAGCAGCTCTGGGTTACAGGTAGTGTGACTTGTGGCCCCTGAATCTAGAAGCCATGAGTTTCTCTCTATCTTGTGTTTGTCATTTGGGTCATCGTGCCTGATCCCGTACATGGAGCCAGAGTTACTGTCCCTGGAGTGGTCTCTGCGCTCGTGGTGTTTCCTGGGGTTGGGTGACCACCCTCGCCCTCTTTCCTTTGGGAACCTGCGTTCAGGTGACCTTCCCCCTCTACTGTCATGCTGTCCCCTATCCCTATGGTTCCTGGGGCAATCCTTCTTTAAGTGGTTCCTTGATCCACAAGAATAACATTCTGAGGTATCCCTGGCCCTATCCTGGAAATCCACCCTCTTTGTGGGTCTAGGGTCCCCTTTGGCTAGTTGGCGTTCCCTCCTCAGAGTGTCCTCTGCAACGAGCTGACTGGTCAGTGCGCCTAGTGTGAGGTATTGCAAGCTGAGGCTATTTAGTTGGGTCATGAAGCTGTCCCAGCTGCTATCAAGAGAGTTTATGATTATGCTTATCATGCTCTCTTCAGTGATGATTTCCCCCCTCTGCATGAGTTCTGCCCTTGCAGCATTCATCTTTAAGATGTGCTCACTCATGGGGACCCCTGCCTTATGCTTGGTGGAGTGGAACTCCCTAGATAGCCTAGTGGTAGTGGCTCTGCTTTGGCTATAAAACAGGTTACATAGTTTTTGCATAATATCATAAACAGTTAGATTGTCCTCAATAGATGGATACATAGCAGATGGAATGGAGGTTAACATGATGCAAAATGCCCTGTGATGAATGCAGTCAATTTCCAGTGACCAGGGCTTTTGGGGAGGTCTGTTACCTAGGAACAGTGCATTCTCTCTCATGAGAGCAACTCTTAATTGTTGGCTCCATTCTATAATATTACCCCCATCTAACTGCAATTTTGGCAAATTGGTATAATTTGCCCCAGAAATATTAGTAAGGTTACTTACTGGGGGAAGCTGTCCATGGTCCAAAATGTGATTAAACTCACAATAAGGCTTTGGGATGTCTGTGGCCATTCTGTACTTGCTTGGATCTATGTAACTTGCTTCTCTTGTTACAGGCAGGTACTGGGCATGCGTGAAGCTCATTCCGCGCTGGAGTCCATCGGGTGAGGTTCCTGTTGCTGGAGCTCCCAGGCCTAGGCCTAGGCCTGTCGGTGGGAGGCTGGGCCCGCCCCCGGTGGGTCCGAAGATTCCTCCTGAAGGTGGACACCACTGCTGGATGGCCGGATCCCCGGCGAAGAAGGGCAGAAGGTGTGGGGGCGACGCGGTCGCAAGTCGAGGACTTTCGCGGGTCGGCGGCGCAGCAGCAGCGGAGGTCGTAGGTCGAGGATTCCCTGCACCCAGCGGCTCGGCGGTAATGGCGGCGGCAGCGGCGGGTCCTCCCTCGTGGTCGCTGGTCCCTGGTCGCGTGGACTGGCCTGATGGATGTCGTGGCGTTGGTGAGTAGCCGGTTCTTCTCTTCTCCCTCGGGCCTCGCGTTGTCGGTGTAGCGGGTGGTGAGTTCGAGTTCTGCGGTTGATTCTTCCTGCAGGTGGGCGGTCTTTTGTGCCGGTTGTTGGTGTGTGCAGTGTTTTTAGTTGGCTGTGACTCGGTTGCCTGGTCTTTGTTGGTTGTCCTGGCCTTCTTGTGCTTTCCAGGATTTTTCTTTGATTTATTGAGTGCCGCAGGAGGCTCGAAAGCAGAGCCTAGGGCAGCGGTGATGGTCTCGATTGCCTTTTGCAATTCGAGATCGGTAGGCGTTTTTTTCTTAGTTATTGTGATCTCTTCGTGGTCGCTTTCAGAGTCGGGCTCTTCGTAGTCGCTTTCTGAGTCCCCCTCGTCTGTTTCGGGGTTCGGGCATTTTCGCGCCAAGGGATTCAAATCCTGGCTTCCCATTGGCTGGTGCTCGTCCCAAGATGGCCGCCGGGAAGGGGGCGCGGAAATGGATTCTGCCGGCTCAGGATCATCGGGTTGGGGTGGCTTACCCTTTTTTGCTGGCTTTTCTTTCTCAGTGGTCTTTGGGGCCTCAATCGCTGCTTCTTGTTGCTCGAAGAGGCTTTGAAGGTCCGCGATGAGGTTTTCTTTGTCGCTGCTTCCCTCCATCAGTTTCAGGATGGAGAGTTTGAATTTATTCATTTTCTGTGCTGTTTCTTCTTCGGGGGCGGTGATTTCCTTGGATGGCCCCTCTTCATCTGATTGTGAGTCCAGGCTGGAGTCCTGCTTGCTTCCAGCTTCTGTCTCCTCCATGGCTGTGGCTTTGGTTGCAAGCTTCTCAGCCATCTTCTTGGTAAGAGCTCTGGTCTGTGCTCTGTTTGCTTCTTCAGGGTAGGTGTTGGGTTCAGTCATTGTCTGGAGTTATGGGCAACCGACCTCTGCTACCATTTTGTTAAAAGCTGGATCTAGCCCAATAACTCAAAGACAAACTCCAATTCTTTTCTGTAGCTTTATTATTGATCTGTTGGTACTGGAGGTCACTGACCTTGTACCTTTCTCTTTCAGGTATACATCTGGAATCATCTGTGGACCATGTGGTCGGACCTTTTGTACCCAGGAGGAGGGGCTAAGAGGTAAGGAGTGGTTATAGGGATTATGGGATATGTGGTTAGTTAACCCTTGAAGGTCCGGGTGATCAGGGAGATATAGTAGTTAGGCATTTATCATGACAATATCTACTGCTGTAGTTTAGTTGTAGATTTTTAGTACAATAGTTCAGTGCATCTAAATGTATTTTCTTCACTGCATATATTTTATTTATTTATTTAATTTATTTATTTTATTAGATTTTTATACCGCCCTTCTCCCACTGGACTCAGGGCGGTGAACAGCCAAGAATAAAAAACATCACATACAAAATTTATTTAAAAAAAAAAAAGAATTAAACAAATTTTGGCCCAATAAATTTAAAACACTCCAACTAAAATCAATTAACAATTAGAAATATCTGGGGGGGGGGGTTAAGCCAGCCCGGCTTGATGAAATAAAAAAGTTTTAAGGGCACGGCGAAAAGCACGGAGATCTGGGATCCTACGTATCTCCGGGGGCAGGTCGTTCCAGAGGACAGGTGCTGCCACAGAGAAGGCCCTCCCCCTGGGGGTCGCCAGCCGACATTGTCTGGCCGACGGCACCCTGAGGAGTCCCTCTCTCTGGGAGCGTACAGGCCAGTGGGAGGCTATCTGTGGCAGAAGGCGATCCCGTAAGTACCCAGGCCCTAAGCCATGGAGCGCTTTAAAGGTGGTAACCAATGCCTTGAAGTGCACCCGGAAGACCACCGGGAGCCAGTGCAGCTTGCGCAGGAGGGGGGTCACATGGGAGCGCCCCATCGCTCCCATAATCCCCCGCGCGGCCGCATTCTGTACCAGTTGGAGCCTCCGGGTGCTCCTCAAGGGGAGCCCCATGTAGAGAGCATTACAGTAGTCCAGGTGGGAGGTGACGAGTGCCTGAGTGACCGTGCGTAGGGAGTCCCGATCCAGAAAGGGACGCAACTGGCGAATCAGGCGGACCTGATAAAAAGCCCCCCTGGCCACGGCCGTCATATGCTGTTCTAAAGACAGCCATGAATCCAGGAGGACGCCCAAGTTGCGAGCCCTCTCCATGGGGGCCAGTAACTCGCCCCCAATAGCCAGCGATGGCACCAGCTGCCTATATTGGGACGCCGGAAGCCACAGCCACTCAGTCTTGGAAGGGTTGAGTCGGAGCCTGTTTCTCCCCATCCAGACCCGCACGGCCTCTAGGCACCGGCACATCACTTCAAGGGCATCATTGGGATGGCCTGGGATGGAGATGTACAGCTGAGTATCATCAGCATACTGATGGAACTCCACCCCAAAAGCACGGATGATCTCACCCAGCGGCTTCACATAAATGTTGAACAGGAGGGGTGAGAGGACCGACCCCTGTGGCACCCCACAAACAAGGCACCTCGGGGTCGACCTCTGCCCCCCCGCCAACACCAACTGCGACCGGTCAGAGAGATAGGAGAAGAACCACCATAAAACGGTGCCCCCCACCCCCAACCCCTCCAACCGGCGCAGCATGATACCATGGTCGATGGTATCAAAAGCCGCTGAGAGGTCTAACAGGACTAGGATAGAGGAACAACCCTTATCCCGAGCCCTCCAGAGATCATCCACCAATGCGACCAATGCCGTTTCCATGCTGTGCCCAGGCCTGAAGCTGGACTGGAGCGGATCTAGATAGACAGCTTCATCCAGGTACTGCGGAAGCTGTCGCACCACCACACTCTCAACAACCTTCACCACAAAGCGAAGGTTGGAGACTGGACGGTAGTTAGCCAAAACAGCCGGATCCAGAGAGGGCTTCTTGAGGAGGGGCCTCACCACCGCCTCTTTCAAGGCAGAAGGCAAGACACCCTCACTCAAAGAAGTGTTAATAATCCCCTGGAGCCAGCCTCACACCAACCAGGAGGGACACGGGTCCAATAAACATGTGGTCGCATTCAGCCGTCCCAGAATCCTGTCCATGTCCTCGGGAGCCACAGGGTCAAACTCCTCCCAGATAACATTCTCAAGACCTGCCTCCATCATCCCGCCTGAACCTACCCAGTCAGAGACCAAGCCGTCCCGAATTTGAGCGATTTTATCATGCAGATACTGCACAAAATCCTCAGCCCGACCCTGCAAGGGATCCTCCCGCGCTCCCAGATGGAGAAGGGAGCGGGTCACCCTAAACAGGGCGGCTGGGCAATTATCTGCAGATGCGATAAGGGCGGAAAAATAATTACATTTTGCCGCTTTTATCACCACTAGGTAGGTCTTAATGTGAGACCTCACCAGTGTTCTGTCAGATTCAGAACAGCTGGTCCTCCAACCGCTCTCCAGGCGTCTTTTCCGGTGCTTCATCTCCCTCAGCTCTTTGGAAAACCAAGGAGCCAAGTAAACTTGGCGATGGGTCAGAGGCCGCAAAGGCACGACTCGGTCCAAAGCGCCAGGCGGCCACCCTGTCCCAGGCGGCCACCAGCTCTTCAGCCAAGCCGTGAGTCAGAGCCTCAGGAAATGGCCCAAGCTCCATCTGGAACCTATCAGGATCCATCAGGCACCTGGGGCGGAACCACCTAGTCTGTTCTGCCTCCCTGCGGCAGGGTGTGGTGGTTAGAAAGTCAAGCCTAAGAAGGGAATGATCTGACCATGACAAGGGCTCAATCGCTATATCCCCTATCTCAAGATCATTCATCCACTGACCAGAGACAAAAATCAAGTCCAGAGTGTGTCCTCCCGTGTGAGTAGGGCCATGAATTAATTGGGTCAGGTCCATGGCCGTCATGGAAGCCATGAACTCCCGGGCCGCCTCAGACGCTTAGCCGACAGATGGTAAGTTGAAGTCCCCCATGACCATAAGCCTGGGGGTCTCCACCGCCACCTCGGCAATCACGCTGAGCAGCTTGGGCAGGGCTGCCGACACGTGGCAGGGAGCCAGGTACATCATCAGCAAGCCCATCTGCCTCCCATGTCCCCACTTCACAAGGAGGGACTCACATCTGGCTATCTGAGGTACAGTGGCCTCCCTCGGAACAAGTCCTTCCTTTACAAGAACCTCCACCCCCCCCCGCCCCTCCCCTGGGACCTCGGCTGATGGAATGCATAGAAATCCATAATATAAATGCATTTTCTTTAAAAATATGTAGGATGTTCACTTTTGCACTAGCACATGCATTAATACTAGCATCTCAATTTTTCAGGACAATTTTCTTTTTTCTGACACTAATTCTGAAATCTGTATTCAGACCTCATCTTTAAAAACTGAAAATGCTGGGCATAATTTGGTTCCTAATCTGCTCTTTTTCCAATCATTTATCAGTACTTTTTTTAAAAGCAGGAAGATAAGTATGACCAAATCAGGTAGCGGAAAGACAGAGAATAAGATTTGATTATTGACAAAAAAATGTTAGTGCTGAATATATTTTTCAGAACAATTGGTCACAAATTACAATTTGGTTTTAAAGTAAAAGTGAAGGTGGCATTTCCTTAACTTGCCCTATTTTAATCAGGGAAATGACTCAAATTTTGGTGAATTATTCATTTACTGTCCATTCCTCCTAAAGAATTAAAAACTGTTGTGTCAAGCACCAGGGAAATCAGAAGATCCAGGCAGTTCAAGAATCTGAACTAACAGTCCAAGCAAATTGGCGGTAGATAAAAGTCAATGGAATTCAAGGTGGGCTGGATTTAGATCACTTGTGGGCACAAAGTGACTTGAGCTTGATGATGTGTTTGACCCCTCCCTCAGGCTCAGCCTGGTCATCTACATCACCCATCTCTCCACCTTGGCCCCCCTCCTCTTTCATGGGTTCTTCTGTGCTGCTTTCCCCTTTCTGCATTGTCTTCAAAACCTGAGTTCTCATGGGAACTTGACAAGTGCAGAAGGGAAGCAGTTTCAAAGGAATCTGCCTCCCTGTCAGGTGTGCTTCCTTCAAAATCCAGGAAAGAATGACCCAAACTCCATTTTTTATAGAGATTAGTACTTTTACTGAAAATGAAGCGATCGCAACCCAGGTAAAGCTGGAACTAAGCAAAATGTGCGAAATTGCATCTAGAAAGCATCTCCCCCCCGCTTGTCCATCGTCCATCCAATCCAAAGGTCTCCCAAAGGTCAGGTGGAATCACGTCTGGCAACGTCATCCATCAGGAATGCAATGACGGTTGATCTGACGGCCCCTTTGGAGAATAGGTTTCGTTTCTTGGAAAAACTCCTCCTGCGCCCTTCCCCCCCCCCTTCACCCCCCTAACTGTTTCCCACCCATTTCTTATGGCAGCTGAAGCAGTAAAAGCAGAGGCTGACACTCCCCTTCCTCTGAAGTAGTTGGTGAGCCAGGTGGTGGTTGCTGAAATACACAAATATTGTTAGAGGTTCCCTCCCCTTCTCTTTCCTGGGAATTGAAGGTCAGATGTGGAAGGTGGAATTGAAGGTCAGATGACTGACAGTGGAAAGTGGCACTGGGATTGTACTGTGCTTGGGGGAGCAACTTTGGAAAGTAATGCTCGGTGAAATAGTGGATGCACCTTCACTGATGGGGGTAATTGGAGGTGGAAGGCTAAAGGGTTGATTTGTCACGGAACTTTGAATGGTCCCACAAATTTATTGTCTAGCTTCTTGGAAGGTCTTGAAATGGCTTAAGAATTTGGTAGAGAGCCAAATTTTGTCTCCTACTGCTATGGGTGAGCCCTCCTGCCGATGGACATCTGCTGCCTTCTTATAAGCTTGTTTCGCTTGGTCGAATTGCTGTTTTAAAAGGTCTTGGGTTGCAAGTTGCTCCTGTAAGAAGTCAACCACCACTGGGACAGTTGAGTCCAGTATAGGATGGTCTGGCAACACTTTAGGGTGTGTGCCATACATGGCTTGAAATGGCATAATTGAAGTTGATGACTGCAGCAAATTGTTGTAAGAAAATTCTGCAAGTGGCAATAATGAAGGCCAGTTGTCTTGGCTGTAGGTGCAGTAGCACCTCAAGAACTGTTGGGGGAGCTCATTTGTTTTTTCAACTTCTCCATTCATGGCAGGATGATGAGCTGAGGAGAGGTTGACCTTGACATTTAGTAGCTGGAAAAGTGCTTTCCAAAATCTAGATTGGATCTGTACGCCTCTGTCTGAAATGAGTGCTGAGACCATGCCGTGGTAGCAAAATACGTGGTCTAGAAAAAGTTGGGCTGTCTTTGGCATTGGGCAATCCCTTGCAGGATAGGAAATGGGCAATTTTGGTGAAAAGATCTACCACCTCCAGAATGGTAGTGAAGCTTTGGACAGGGGGTAAATCAATAATGAAATCCAGAGAGACGGTATGCCAAGGGTGAGGGGGCGTAGGTAGCGGTTGCAAAAGTCCTGCAGGCTTCTGATGGAGGGGTTTGGCCCTCTTGCATGTGTGACAAGAAGCCACTTATTCCTTGATGTATGCAGCCATCCTAGGCCACCAAAAGTCTCTTAAGGTTCTGTGCAGAGTTTTGAACACACACCCCCCCCCCCTTATTCTCTGCTGTTTGATTATTGTGGCAAAGCTGTAGTACCTCTTTCCTGCATGGAGGGGAACTACTATTCTGCCTCTGTGATTCAGGGCACTTCCCTCCATCACGAACAGGGTTACAGTACCTGTTGGGTACCCCTTGAGGTCATCTATCCTGGCCTGTGAGAAGTGATCTCATTGTTGCTGATCCTTCATCCTGGTGATTAAGTCCTGGTGCAGTTGGGCAGCTCCCAACCTCTCAGTGGTTGGTGGTGATTGGTGAAGCTGGAAATTGGAAGGTTGCAGGATTGTTGGTGGTGCTGGAGTCTGTTGAACAAGGGAATATTCTGGTTTGTGTGAGAGTGCATCTGGCATTAAGTTCTTGGAGCCTGGGATGTATCTAATGTAAAAATCAAAATGTGAGAAGAATTGGCTCTATCTGATTTGTCTGGGTGAAAGCGGTTTGGTTTGTTACAGGGTGTGTAGATTCTTTTTTTAAAAAAAAAACAAATTTTATTTCATAGTCAGCATACATCATATACACTTAAACAAAAAATCAATCATATATATATATATATTTCCCCCCCCTCCCTTCCCCCCTCCTATCCCAACCCCTACCCCCCACCCCGGACTTCCCAGAACAAATACAGGGTAAAAACATTTAACAAACCTTAATAAAAGACCCCACAAACTATCTATAGATTTATCTATCACTTGTACTTTAACTCTCCTTGTTCAAAACAAAATATAACTTTTCTTGCTTAAAGGTAGTTAAACAAAACCAACTTGTTCCTCCACAGAATAACATTAATGTTAAATTTAACATCCAAAAGAAAGTTTCTTTTTTAATCCATTACTTGAAGTAATTTTTAGATATAATCCATCCAATCATAACCATACAGATCATATCCTTAATAAAAATTAATCATGTCTTGAATACCAATACAATCATAAATATTTTTTTCAAAACCAAACAAATCATATCCTTAATAAAAAATTAATCATGTCTTGAATACCAATACAATCACCTCCACAGAATAACATTAATGTATATAACCTTAAATTTAACATAATCCATCTAATCATAAGTAAAAAAATTTCAAAACCATACAGATCATATCCTTAATAAAAATTAATCATGTCTTGAATACCAATACAATTATAAAAATTCACATTTATATAACAGTTGAAACATCCAGTCATAAGTAAAAAAAAATTTTCAAAACCAAACAAATCATATCCTTAATAAAAATCTTGAATACCAATACAATCATTCACCATGTTATCCTGCCTAACAAAGAGGAATAAAATTCTTCCACTTCCATTTCCCCCTGGTTTTTTTCCGAGCCTTCTTCTTCCGCTTTATTCCACCATCTTTTATTTCTACAAGCTTTTGTGTATTCAACTGTAATTTTATCTTCCAGTCCTGTGCAGCTCGCAAAGTAATTCCTTTTAAGAAACACACCTCTTTAATTAGGATTAAAAGTCCATTTTTATAAAGAAATTGTAATGTTCCATTTCTAATCCTTCTTGATATCTTGAAAATCCAAGCTTCTCCCGGCACTTTTCCTCTCATCTGCATCAAAACCTCTGGATAGATCTCACTCCATATCTCCGGATTAACCTCCTTCAAGCCCATCAGCTTATTCATAATTTGGGAAACATCCTTTCCATGTTCCTCAGTCTCTTTTACTTGAATTACTTCTTCTTCCTCCTCTTTCAACATTGCAACTTTATTATCAATTTGAGTAATAAACTTCTCAAAGATCTCATCCAGTCTTTCCGTAAATAATTTTTGCCATGCTTCCAAAAAATCCACTGTCAGTGTTTGTACACTTGCTGAATTCTGTGCTGAGAAACCTCCATTCTCTTCAAAAATCTTTGCCTCTGCCATCTTTTCTTATACTGCAAACTTAAATTCCCACTTCATTCAGCAAAGCTTCAAAGTACTGACAGCTATAACGACCTTAACAAGCGCAAACAAGCTTTAACAATCACTTTCTTCTTAGACTTCCGTTCTCTATCAGCGCCATTTTGGATCTCTTTAAAACTTTCACTCGAATCTGAAAGGACTCATTATTCATCAGAGTTAAAGGAAAGAAAAATACTTGCGAGAAGCTCTCCTGTTTTGTTCTGCCTGCGTAAAAATCGATCCTTGAAATCACTTGTTTCGCAGGGATGGTCGCGGCGCCTTGTTCCGTCAGAGACGGAATCCCGAGTCTGGAGCTGCTTTCCAGGCGTTTGGGGAGCCCTCACCCTCTGCACCTCCAGGATTAATCCTGGAGGTTTTGGGGGGCTCTACCCTATACACCTGAGCACTCACCTCCCCCTCTTTGCCCGAGGGGGAAGTTCCAGCCACCAAAACGGCTGATTTATGCTGTTTTGGCGGTTTTACAGATCCCGGGGTTAGGAGCTCACAAAGGAGCTGCAGCGGCACCGGCGGTACCAGCGGAAGTCCACAGGGTGTGTAGATTCTTGTGGTCAGTGTTGACCTCTATAGGAAACTGTGCACCTTCTAGGAAGTGTCTCCAGTGTTGGAATGCTGATTTGACAGCAAGGAGTTCCTTATGAAAGATATCATAATTGCGTTCTGGGGGAGTCAGGGCTCTGGAAAAGAAGGCACACGGCAGAAGGCCCCCTCTCCTTCTTGTAAAAGAACAGCTCTAATGGCTGAGGCATCTGTTTGGACAATAAATTTCTTTGATGTGTCCGGGTGCTGAAGGAGGGGCTGGCAAGCAAAAAGCTGCTTTAACTGTTCGAATGCTGATTGGTGTGTAGAAGTCCAAGAAAATTTAACTCCTTTCTTAGTCAGTTGGGTCAGTGGCTTGACGTTATGAGCAAAACGTGGTATAAATTTCCTGTAGAAGTTAGCAAAGCCTAGGAAGCGTTGGATGTCTTTGGCTCTGCAAGGGCCATGTCAGCCAAGTACAGCTTGGACCTTCTGGGGGTCCATCTGGATGCCTTTTGTGGAAATACAGTAACCCAAGAAGTCTAGTTGTTGCAGGTCAAATTTGTATTTTTCTGGTTTTTCAAAGAGATGGTTATCTCTTATCTACAGAGGACTGTGTGCATGTTGTCTGTGCTCAGCCTCGTTCTCAGAATAAACCAAATTTTGCCCATATAGAGCACCACAAATGTATCTATGAGGTCTGCAAAAACTTGATTCATGTATCTTTGAAAACACAGCCAGGGCGTTACACAGTCTGAAAGGAAGCACTGTGTGTTCAGATTTGCCATATCTGGTGTCAAAAGCAGTTAGGTATTCATGGCCTTCTTTGATCCTAATGAAGTTGTAAGCATTGCGGAGGTCCAGTCTAATAAAAATGCTTGCTTTCTGCAGTCTATCTAATAGGTCTGGAATTAATGGCAGTGGATAATGGTCTCTTACTGTGACTGAATTCAAGGCTTTGTAATTATGGACAAAGCCATATCAGTGGGGGATTCCCACTGTTGTTAGGCCCACTTGAGGCAGACCAAATTCTGATATTGGCTAAACTTCGAATATTAATGTCCTAAAACTTTGGCCAAGGCTGAAGTTCCTCTTCCGTGCCGATAAAAGGTTGCTGGATTGACGAAGGTATTTGACGAAGGTACTTACCTGTAAAAGGGTAAAATGACCCAAAACAGATGCATCCTGTTACTCACTGTTTATTGTACCCCAAATGTCATGTATATCCCCAGATAACAAATGCTGCTTCCTTTATTACCCTTGAGGCGTCTTCCAGTCTCTTATCTTCTTATGTTTTGTCTTGAGACACTGACCAGAGAACATGAATGTGTTAGTGGGTGTTTATTATTTCCTCTCCTCTTTGATCCTTGCAAACTGATGGAGGTTAGTTCCTACGTGTTAAATGTAACGCTCCCTGATATGCATATGCAATTGGATTGTATAAATACTTGTCATGAAGGACCCCTTGGTGTTCAAACTTTTGTTTGCCTTTGGGCTGTTTGAACCGTGCACAATAAACTCTTTCCTGCATTGAAGAGCTTGGCCTGGTCCCGTTTCTTTTCCTGCAACAGCTGGCGACTCCGCCGGGACTAGGTACAAGGCGATATTTTGCTGAGGGCCGTTCAACCCCTCGGGACCATCGGGAAGTCGCTCCTGAATATTCTCCAGGCGCCACGGGGGTATATCTCTGGGAGACGGCAGCGGCAGCCCTGTGGGACCGACAGTGCTCTGATCGGGTCCAAGAACCCTGCAGTGCAGGAAAGGAGGTCTGAACTAATTCCTGGCCAGGAAGTTAAGGAGTAGAGACATCTCAGGCAAGTATATAGTAAAGGTGTTGTACCTGCCTCATTTGTAGGCAGAAGAAGGGACGTGATCAATCCCTTGGACTCGGGGCGGCGACCCTAATGAAGTCCGTGTCAGGTTGTGTGGGTTGGGTAAGCCGTCGCAGTTCTCGTTAGTGACTGTGAGTTCCGGGGCTACGAGTCGGCGGCAGTGTACTAGGATGGGGGGGGGGCTCAAAGCGTGCCCAACACTCCGTTGGCGTGCATGTTAAAAGGTTTTGATAATTATTTTAGCAACCCCTCATACCCGAAAGGGTCAAAAGACTGATTAAAATTCCTATGCAGAAATGTGTGGCCGCAGATGGGGACCGGCTGGCCCCCTTAGGGGTCTTTAAGGAAAGAAACAGTGGATAAATTGTGGGGAGTGATAGTGGTAAATCAGGATAAATATCCTGATCAATTTCCATATATAGATCAGTGGGCAAGGGCTTTAACGGAAAAAGCTGAGAATTTGTTGCAATGTCAGGCTGAAATGGTTAGGTTATGTATATCTAGGGCAGGCAGGAAAAGTAAGGGGGTGCGGGGTAAGCAAGGGAAGATACCGGGTGGAGAAAGTGAAGGCTATGCAATACAAAGAAGTATTTTGTAAAGAAGTTGCAAAAGTTAGAAGGAGATGTGGGGAAAAACACAAGTGAATTATTGGAAATAACAAGGAAGGTGTATGTGAATAGGAATAAGGTGGAGAAGAAAGAGCAGGAGGAACGGATGAATAAAAAGGCTGAGTTGTTGGCAGTGGCACTGCAAAGTGGGATGCAAGGGGGTTTTTCTCAGAATTTACCCCTGGGTCCTAATCAATGTGCTTACTGTAAGGGGGAAGGACATTGGCAGAGAGAATGCCCAAGACGGATGGTGAGAGGTAGAAGGATGAGAAGACCGGATTTTGGGTCAGGGATGTGTGGGTAGTTCTCTGGGAGAAGGGGAGAACGAGGACAGAGGAGAGGTTTGAGTAGAAGGTTGGACAGACAAGTTCAGGTCGGGGTTTTGGTAGAGGATTTGGAGAGGGCGCGGGGCAGCAGAAAGCGGAAAGTATTGGATTGGCAGACATGACTTGGTCAGATTGATGGGGACCAAGCTTGGAAGAACCCCCACCTGAGCCATTGGTTACAATGAAAATAGGGGGTCAGCATACAACGTTTCTGGTAGATACGGGAGCAGGAAGATCAGTTGTAAATAAGCAGATTGCAGCCCCCGGATCCTGTAAAATTCAGGTCCAGGGGGTATCAGGGCAAGCCATGGGGTGGCAGGTCTTGAAACCAGAGATGTGTGATTTTAAGGGAGCTGAAATCCAGCATGAATTTTTGTATATTCCTGAATGCCTTATTCCATTGTTAGGCAGGGATCTGCTTAGCAAATTAGGGGCAACAATTTCATTTGATGAGGGTCGCCAAAGGGTGACCATAAGACGTTCTCCGGAGGAAACATGGAGGTTGATGGTTGATGGTAGGGAGACAGGTTGAAGGGAAGTGGGGTTGTTTGATGTGCCTAAGGATAACCCGCCGGGTTTTGCAGCTGACCACCCTCCAGTGGTGGTGGAACTAAAACCTGGAGCTGTGCCTGTGAGTATAGGGCAGCGTCCCGTTCCTTGGGAAGCTATTTGTGCTATTTATGAAAGCATTCAGAGATTTGGAAGCGGGGGTTTTGGGGCCTATTCAGTCCCCCTGGAATACTCTAATTATCCCAATTAAAAAGTCAGATGGGTCTTACTGCCCGGCGCACGGTAACCTTACACCCGGCCGTGTCGAATCCATATACCCTGTTAAGTTTAATTCCACCCCGGGCTGAGTGGCTTTCTGTTATTGATTTAAAGGATGCATTCTTTACAATTCCCATTCACCCCGTAAGCCAGCCACTGTTTGCATTTTGAGTGGGAGAATCCTTATACAGGAACGAAAATGCAATATACTTGGACTCGGCTGCCTCAGGGATTTAAGACCTCCCCCGCATTGTTTGGAACAGCGGTAGCTAGAGATTTACAGTATTATGTGTGTTAGGTTCAGCTTGTAGCTTACTCCTAACTTGTTGGTCAGGCAATATATCTGTTTCTTTAAGAAACAACTGAGCCACGTAATCAGGGTTTGCTGAACCCTGTAATTAGGCTACAGTGCATAAATAAGCAGTGCAGAGAAGCGTTCTTTGTTCCTGATTGTTCCTGTTCCTGTTGCTTCCTGCATCTTTCTGCTGATTGGTGTTAGACTGGATTGTTATATGGTACTGTATACCGAGAGTTACTAAAGTCTGTTTGCTTTGGTAAGGGAAGATACTTACTGGACTGATATTACTGTTTATGACCTTGGACTGTTTTACTTACACCGAGACTGCTTATTATCTTGTATATAAAGTATTTTTCTCACACGAGCTGCACGTTTATCTCCTTCCCTGTGTGTTTCTGCTCTGCTCGTTGCACAAGCAACAAATACTTTTTACACACACCCTAACATTGGTTATGGGCCCAGAACGTTCCAGGGCTCTTTAATTTGTTTTTGCGGAAGTGAGAAGTGCAGGCAGTGGGTGTAGTAGTCAAGATGATGGTTTTTGAGCAAGGTACAAGTTATTCTACCATAACCCGGTTGGATGGTACAAACTATGTTACCTGGTCCACAAAATGCTGTCTACTTTTGCGTAAAGAAGGACTGTGGGACATGGTTAATAATCCACCGGACATAACTGCATTGAATGCTGCTGACGAAGAAGATGCCAAAAAGATAGCGAAGTTTCACAGGGACAACGAGCGTGCTTTATGCATCATTGGCCTGACACTGGGAGACCAGCAACTTGTCCATTTCCGGGGCGAAGAGTCTGCTGCGAGGTGTTGGACAAAGCTAAAGAAGCTCTACGTTCATGACTCTGTGGGTGTCCATATCTACCTGACACAGAAATTATTTCGCTTACATCTTCAGAAAGGAGGAGACATGATGGCTCACCTGGACTCCCTGACAGGGCTTTTCCAGGAGCTACATGAGAAAGACCTTGTGTTTACTGAACTGCAGCAAGTTTATATTATTCTTTCATCGTTGGATGACAGTTATGACTCTTTTGTTTCATCATTAGAAGTATTGTCTAGAGATGAACTAACATTGGCCAGTATAACTGGTAGGTTACTGGATGAGGCCAAACGTAGGCAAGAACGAGACCAGTTAAGGATGCAACAGCAACCAAAAGTGGAAGCTGTATATGAGAATGTCAATATTGTTAAACGCTATTATGCATGTGGGGCTAAGGGGCACATTGCAAAATATTGTAAAAATAAGCAAGTGTCTGCTAGAAACTCTGCTAAACCCAGGAAAGGGTGTAATTTAGCAACCAGTTCATCTAACAATATAAAAGATGATTGGTGGGTGATTGATAGCGGTGCCTCTCAATCCATAACAAAAAACAGAAAACTGTTTCTAAACATGAAGAAAAGTATGAAAAAGGTCAAATTAGCTAATGGCTGGAATGTGACTGTAGCTGGGGAGGGACTTGTTCAATGTTCTATTAGTAAGCACCCTTTACCCATGCTTTATATCCCTAGTTTGAAATATAACCTTTTATCTGTAAAGTCATTACTATATTCTGGGTTTACAGTAACTTTTAAAAACAACAAATGTTTGCTGGAATGTGAAGGCACTGTAGTTACTGCAGAATTAGAAAACGACTTATTTGTCATTAGGGATAAGTCATTACTGTTAGTTCAGTCAAAAGCTAAATTTGGAAATGTAAAGCCGCATGATGAATGCGTACATTTACTACATAGAAGGCTTGGTCATCTGAATTTCAGGTTGTTGCATTCGACTGTTAAGCAGTCGAAAGGCATTAAGTTAAGGGCTTGCAGCAAATACCTGAACTGTAATACTTGTAACCAGCATAAAATAAAGTTACACCTGCAAACCGCTGCAATGGGTTTAAAACAACTAAACCTTTGGAGGTAGTCTTTTTAGACTTAATAGGGCCAAAGAAACCCAGTTTAGGGGGAGCATGCTATATTTTGAGTATAGTTGATCACTTTACCAGATATGGTTTTTGCTACCTTATGAAGTCCAAAAGTGATACGTTCCAATGTATCACAAACTGGCTTCGTTTTGTAGAAAGGAAGCAGAGGTTTAAGGTGAAATGCATTGTTACTGACAATGGAACTGAGTTTACTAACCATCAGTTGGCTAAGTTTTTGAAGGATGCTGGGATACAGCATAAACGTTCTGCCCCTTTTCGGCCGGAACATAATGCATATATAGAACGAAGAGGCCAGACCCTACAAGCTATGACTAGGACTATGCTGGCTGATGCTTGTTTACCTGATAAATTGTGGGGAGAAGCAATACTATGTGCCAATCATATTTTAAATAATGTGGTGCACTCCTCTACAGGAAAAATACCTTTTACTTTATGGCACGGGAGGAAGCCTGATTTAAGTTATATACATACTTTTGGTGCACCAGCCTGGGTGCATATACTGGTTAGTCAGAGAAGGAAGGACCAACAGAGAGCAAAGAAAATGATATTTGTTGGCTATGAGGCTAACCATAGGTCCTATAGGTTCTGGGAAAAAGGAACAACAAAAGTTTTGTGTAGCGCTAGTGCTAAATTCCTAGAACATGAAGGCTGGGACAGGTTAGAAAAAGCAGACTATGGTTTTACAGATGTGGATATTAAGGTAGACCATATTCCTGATGATAGTTCATCTGAGAAGGATGATAAACCATCTATTAAGGTTGAAGAACAGGAACAGGAATCAGGGTTAGGGGAGGATGAACCCAATATACCTGATGTTAGTCCTGTTATGCCTAGACGATCTTCCAGGGACCGGCATCCACCAGATCGCTATAAAGCCACAGTGGTTTGCCAAGTAGATATCGAACCATCCAGTTATCATGATATAAAATTATATCCAGAAAAGGAGCAAAAAGCCTGGCAAGAGGCAATGGATAGAGAAATTGATTCATTGAAGAGGCTTGGTGTCTATGAAGTTGTAAGAATACCACCAAATGAGAAACTTATAGGCTGTAGGTGGGTCTATAAGGTAAAGAAAAGTGTAGATGGGGTAGTAACCCATAAAGCTCGGCTTGTTGCACAAGGGTTCTCACAGACAGATAGAGACTATGATGAGGTTTTTGCTCCAAGTTTACGAGCGAGCACTTTGAGAACGATGCTGGTTTGGGCAGCTAGAAATAAATGCTCTATTACTCATATAGATGTCGAGACAGCTTACTTGAACGCTCCGTTGAGGCATACAATATATATGAAGAAACCTCCTGGTTATGATACACAGGATAGCACTGAGTGTTGGCGGCTACAAAAAAGCCTATATGGTTTAAGGCAATCAGGTTACGAGTGGAACCAATGTATAGTGCAGGAATTACATAACATTGGGTTCTATGAGGGCGTAGCAGATAAATGTCTGTTTAAAAAAGAACAGGATGGATGTGTTTCATTCTTGTTACTCTTTACAGACGACATTGCCATAATTACCAGAACTGACGCTGAGGCCAGAGAGATTATCGGTCAGTTGCAAACAAAATTTAAACTTAGAAATCTAGGACATATACGGCATTATCTAGGGCTGGACATCCTGAAAACATCTAGAGGATTTAAAATTTCACAATCTAATAAAATCTGCAAATTGTTGAAAAAATATGGGATGGAATTATGTAAACCTGCCAAGACTCCTATGACACAAGAATTCCAGCAGGATAGTTTGCAGAGTCCACAGTTCAGTAAAGAACTGTATCAATCATTAATAGGCAGTTTGTCGTATTTGAGCAACTGGACACGGCCTGATATAGCTTTTAGTGTTAATCAACTAGCACAATATAGTTCAGAGCCTACTGATAGGCATTGGCAAGCTGCAAAACGTATTCTTAGATATCTTAAAAGAACGTTACATTTTGCTATGTATTTAGAACCAAATGCCAATATGGTGTTAAAGGCATATGCTGATGCCAGTTTTGCCAGAAAATCTACGTCTGGAATAGCAATCATGTTGGATAACTGCCTGATTGGATGGAGATCAATTCGCCAGAAACACATCAGTTTGTCTACCATGGAAGCGGAGTTTTCTTGTCTATCACTTACATGTACTGAACTGATTTATTATAAACAGTTGATGGAAGATATTGGATTCAAAATAGACTATCCTATTACGGTTTATGAAGATAACCAGGCAGCCATTAAAATGGCAACGAATCTTGCTGTAAAGACAAGGACTAAATACACTGATATACGTTATCTGAATGTTCGGCAATGTGTTAAGGATAACATGATTACATTGGAATATTGCGCATCAGAGGACAATATTGCCGATAATTTTACCAAAGCGCAAGGTGCCATTAAACACACCAATTGTTGTGAAAGATTTGGATTAAGAATCTGAAATGTAACTGATACCACTGTACAATGTATGATTCGGATGTGTATTTTTGTTTCTATATCTATTGTGTATATTGTCCTGCCCAATGGGGAGAATGTTAGGTTCAGCTTGTAGCTTACTCCTAACTTGTTGGTCAGGCAATATATCTGTTTCTTTAAGAAACAACTGAGCCACGTAATCAGGGTTTGCTGAACCCTGTAATTAGGCTACAGTGCATAAATAAGCAGCGCAGAGAAGTGTTCTTTGTTCCTGATTGTTCCTGTTCCTGTTGCTTCCTGCGTCTTTCTGCTGATTGGTGTTAGACTGGATTGTTATATGGTACTGTATACCGAGAGTTACTAAAGTCTGTTTGCTTTGGTAAGGGAAGATACTTACTGGACTGATATTACTGTTTATGACCTTGGACTGTTTTACTTACACCGAGACTGCATATTATCTTGTATATAAAGTATTTTTCTCACACGAGCTGCACATTTATCTCCTTCCCTGTGTGTTTCTGCTCTGCTCATTGCACAAGCAACAAATACTTTTTACACACACCCTAACAATGTGCCTCGACAACCAGGAGACACAATACTGCAATATGTTGATGATGATTTGATCACGGGACTGACAGAGGATTTATGTTGGGATAATATTAAGATGAATGCACGATAATGCTAGATTTGTTATTAGAGTGTGGTTATTGGGTATCAAGGAAGAAAGCTCAATTGGTGAAAAGGAAAGTTAGACATTTGGGATACGATATAAGTGTTATAGGAAAAATGACGGACTAGGTCAAGCTCTTCAATGCAGGAAAGAGTTTATTGCACAAGGTTCAAACAGTCCAAAGACAGCGAAGGGTCTGAACAAAGATGGCTGATTTTGACCAGATATTTATACAGTATAAAGGCAAAGTTATTACGAAGAGTGAGACATTTCACACGTAGAAGTTACCTTTTAATCTATCTCTAGGAAAGACATAACAGCCCTTTTCCCACAGGCTCAGGTTCTCAGCTCCGGAGCTCAAGACATAATAAAAGGAGATAAGGGGCACAAAGGCGCCTCACGAGCAGTAAAGAGGACAGTAAGGGAAGCAGTATTTCTTCTCTAGAATCTACATGACATTTGGGGTGTAATAAACATTAAACAACAGGATGTATCTGTTTAGGGTCAGTTTGCCCCTTGTACAATTCTGTACCTACGTCAAATACCGTTTGTCATCTCAGCACCTTGGCACGGAAGAGGCACTTCTGTCTTGACCAAAGATTTGGATTTCTAATATTTGAGTTTTATCCCAATATCGAATCTTAGCCTGGCTCATACCCCCCTTTGTGACTCATCTGTTTATCCAGACGAGTCACATCTATAAATCCTCTTCCTGCTGGAGCCGTTTGTAATCCCACATAGCCATCACCTGAGCAGTTGTCTTACGTTCCACCAGCAAGGATAGACTTTTAGAAATAGTTTTAACAAACAGAGGTAAAATCCATGGGAGAAAAATACACCCTGCAGCTATTAATCCCACCAGGCCAAAAATGGCCTGCAGGCCAGGTAACTTTGGCCACCATCCTGAAAACATGTCCTGTAAATTAAGGCCTTTCCATGTCTGGACTGACACATGAGCTATTTTAACCATTTTGTCTGTTATCTCCTTAATAGCCTTTCCGCTTTCATCAACGTCTATGCAGCAGTTAGTCAAATTAAACTTTCCACATACCCCTCCTTCCTTGGCCAACAAATAGTCTAAGGCTAATCTATTCTGCATAATATATGTCCTTGATTTGACACTCTCCCTAGCTAATTGAGTAAGACTTTTTACAGTTTCGTTAGTGATGATTTCAACCACAGCTTGCAGACGAATTAAACGGTTCAGAATGTATATAGGGGTCCGATAGCCATACATGCCATCTTCCGCCCATATAGCTGGTCCATAAACCTCAATAATTCGCTCTGCAGGCCACTCTTCACTTCCCCAACTACGTTGGTTACCTCCGACCCTAACTTTTCCTATTGCAGATGTATCTACATGTCTTCTTTGTCTTAAGTTTCCCACCTCATCATATACCGGGACACCTAAAACCTGTCGGGTTTTAAGGGGAAGCAAAAAGAATCCAGGCCTAATTAGTCCCAGGACACAGGCTCCGCACCAGGATTTAGGTAGAACCCCATATGCCATCTTACCACATATCCAGTATAGCCCATCAGCCAGCCATTCAAGGGTCTGATTATCTGGATCCTTTAAAAAAGATAGCCCGTTTACCTTAAACAGGGCCATTTCATCAGTTCCCACTGTGGCATTACCTCCTGACCACCATACCTTACTTTCCCATTTGCCTGTACATATGAGGTTTCCTACCTGATGACAGCCTGCCACAATTTTTCCCTGAAAACACACATTCCCTACCAGACTAGTAGTCAATGTCCAGTCTCCATCCTTACCCTTATTATATGACAGGTTACCCTTATGGTCCATTTCTAATATTATGGAATCGTTCAATTCTTGGGCCTCCCATGGCCATTTTTCTCCCATGTTACTTCCTCCACATACAAAACAATTTGATACACTCAGAGTGTGGGCTATGTCTTCTGCCAATTTGACAAAGGTATTTGTTACATAGCTAGGGATTTCGAGTATATTCAGCTTTTCCATTTTCAGATAATATTACAAGGGGACTTCTTCAGTATTTATTACCAAATAATGTACTAGCACCTCCTCTATAATTT
Organism: Pituophis catenifer annectens; assembly: GCF_029215685.1. Taxonomy (NCBI): domain Eukaryota; kingdom Metazoa; phylum Chordata; class Lepidosauria; order Squamata; family Colubridae; genus Pituophis; species Pituophis catenifer. Next base: position 22,534,666 of record NW_027256885.1, read on the forward strand.
TCATGTCACACTCTACCTTACAGCTTATACATAAAACACAATCAATACAGTGAGTGTAACAACAACACTCACACCCACAATTACAAAACCAACACATTTAAAGAAAATTCTCTTTTCTGTTCTTTTGCATCAAAAGGTAGCTTCCAGGGTGTCCTAAGCAGGGACTTCTTTCATCTGTAAGAGGTTCACACTCCGCAGCCGGTTGGGGAAATATTAGGGATTGGAACGACTGAGAAATCAAATGGGCCCTGGTTGTCCAAAAAACCATTGTTTATATCTGAATCCACAATGATCTTCAATCTTTCATCAGGATCCAAGTTCCGGACTAATTCAAGAGAGCAGGTGCTCCATCCTCTTTTTTTAGCTTACAGCGGGTTACATCGGCAGATATACATCAAGGTAACCTATATATAAAATACAAAAGCTTTCTTTAAGCACGTTTAAATGTCAGTTTTGTTGGATGTTGTTTGTCCACGGACACTTTCCAGCCGGTGTCAGCTGCTGCCTTGACTCGTGTCCGATGGATCCATGATTTTGATTCTGCAATCTTAATAGCAAGTAGAGAAGTCATAATACCAATAAAAGATCCCTTCCATCTTCCACTTGGTCCCCAGGTTCAAATGAGTGACATTAAGTTACTAATCTAGGGGGTACTTGTTCCATCACATATCGTTGGAATCTCTCAAGTTGCTTATTAAGTTCTTGTACCATATCCATATTCCAAACCCCCCCTTTATGACCTAAATCAGGCCACCTAACATACATATTTACCTCATTTTACCATATTTACATGGTCAGGTGGAATAAACCTCCAATACCTGTAAACAATCATGCTCAGAAACAGACTCCGTAGGCAACAAAGTTGCTGGATTTAATTGGTTAGACACCACCAGACGCACCTGTGGATTCTCACTCCTAATTACCTGATATTTTGTCAACCTTTGCCCACTAATCCACAAATGTTCCTTAATATTCAACACAGACTGCTCCTCGTGAGGGGAGTGCATGAGTATAGGACAAGAAAAAGTGAGTTTATTACAACTCTGAATCAATTCTGCACTTTCAGCCAGCACCTGCAAACAGTGGGGCCAGCTTTTTAGCCCCCCCCCATCCAATTGTTTTGACAAATAGGCTCCAGATTGTTGCCAACTTCCCAAAAGCTGGGTAAGTACCCAGCAATATTTCTATCAGTGTTTACATACAAATTCAAAAGCAAGTTCGATAAAGCCAGAGCTTTTCCTGTTCCCACCCCCTTTCCACTCAAGGGGTTCCACATTGGCTCCTTTGGTGGCTGCATACAAAAGTGCTGCCATCAAAGCAAAGTTAGGGATCCAATTACGGCAAAAGCCAGCTAATCCTAAAAAGCTTCTCAGCTGTCTTTTTGTTCGGGGTCCTGCCAGCATTAGGACCGCCCTTTTCCGCTCTGGTCCTAAAGCTCGACGACCCTTATATCGTATCCCAAATATCTAACTTTCCTTTTCACCAATTGAGCTTTCTTTCTTGATACCCAATAACCACACTCTAATAACAAATCTAACATTATCGTGCATTCAACTTAGTATTATCCCAACATAAATCCTCTGTCAGTCCTGTTGATCCAAACATCATCAACATATTACAGTATTGTGTCTCCTGGTTGTTGAGGCACATAATACTGCAAGTCTCTAGCTACCGCTATTCCAAACAATGTGGGGGAGGTCTTAAATCCCTGAGGCAGCCAAGTCCCAGTATATTGCATTTTCATTCCTGTATAAGGATTCTCCCACTCAAAATGCAAACAGTGGCTGGCTTACGGGGTGAATGGGAATTGTAAAGAATGCATCCCTTAAATCAATAACAGAAAACCACTCAGCCCGGGGTGGAATTAAACTTAACAGGGTATATGGATTCGACACGGCCAGGTGTAAAGTTACCGTGCCCCGGGCGGTAAGACCCATCTGACTGTTTAATTGGGATAATTGAAGTATTCCAGGTGGACTAAATAGGCACCAAAACCCCTGCTTCCAAATCTCTGAATGCTTTCATAATGCACAAATAGCTTCCCAAGGAACGGGACGCTGCCTTATACTCACAGACGCCACTCCAGGTTTTAGTTCCACCACCACTGGAGGGTGGTGAGCTGCAAAACCCGGCAGGTTATCCTCAGGCACATCAAACAACCTCCACTTCTCCTCCGGAGAATGCCTTATGGTCATTCTCTGACTATCTTCATCAAAAGAAATTGTTGCCCCTAATTTACTCAGCAGATCCCTGCCTAACAACGGAATAGGGCATTCAGGGATATACAAGAATTCATGCTGGATTTCAGCTCCCTTAAAATCACACATCTCTGGTTTCAAGACCTGCCGCCCCATGGCTTGCCCTGATACCCCCTGGACCTGAATTTTATGGGATCTGGGGGGCTGCAATCTGCTTATTTACAACTAATCTTCCTGCTCCCATATTTACCAGAAACATTCTGTACTGACCCCCTATTTTCATTGTAACTAATGGCTCAGGCAGGGGTTCTTCCAAGCCTGGTCCCCCTCAATCTGACCAAGTCATGTCTGCCAATCCAATACTTTCCACTTTCTGCTGCCCTGCGCCCTCTCCAAATCCTCTACCAAAACCCCAACCTGAACTTGTCTGTCCAACCTTCTACTCAAATCTCTCCTCTATCCTCATTCTCCCCTTCTCCCTGCAAACTGCCCCCTCATCCCTGACCCAAAATCCGCTCTTCTCATCCCTCTACTTCTCACCATCTGTCTTGGGCATTCCTTTTCCCAAGTAATTCCTTTTCCCAAATAATTTTATTTCTATACCACCCTTCTCCCGAAGGACTCAGGGCGGTGTACAGCCTATTTTGTTTAAAAAAACAAGACAAACACCAATTTAAAATAATTAAAAATATTAAATGGATTCGGCTCAATTTAAAACCCCAGAAATTTAAAACATCCAATGTAAAATTATGTTGCTAACCCAGCCTGACGGAACAACAGGATTTTGAGTACAGGTTTAATTAAGCGTTGTTAAACCTCCAAAAATTTCCAGAAAAGAAAAAATAAAAATAAAATCAAAATGTATTCAGAGCAGAAAGGAGAATGTATCTGCATAGCTTTCATATGTTAATGAAAGAGGCTTCACAGAAAGAGGAGGAGGGGTAGGGGGTGAGAGAAAGGAGAAAAAAAGTTTTAAAAGAACAAAAAGCATCTCTTTTCCTGTTTCTCCCCTCCAAAGGAAGGGGGGGGGAGAGAAAAACCCCCTTGCATCCCACTTCGCAGTGCCCCTGCCAACAAACCAGCCTTTTTATTCATCCGTGCCTCCTGCTCTTTCTTCTCCACCTACAGCCCCCACAGCCTCCAAATCATCATCATCATCATCCCCCTCTCCCTCACTCTGACTGCTACCTCTAGGCGAATGACTCCCCTTGACTTTTGACTTCACGCCAGGATCACTCATACGCCTCTGATTTCCTCCTCCACTCCCTCCAGCAGCCCCCTTACTTTTCCTGCCTGCTCAGATACACATAACCTGACTGTTTCAGCCCTACATTGCAATAAATCCTCAGCTTTTTCAACAGGGCTCTCACCCATTGATCAATATATTAAAATTGATCAGGATATTTATCCTGATTCACTACAATCATTCCCCACAACTTATCCACTGTTTCTTCCCTTAACCATCCCTGGGGGGGGGGGGGGTGTCAGCCCATCTCCCTTTGTGGCCACACATGTTTACATAAGAATTTTAATTGATCCTTTGATCCTTTTGAATAGGAAGGGTTGCTAAAATACTTGTCAAAACCTTTTAACATGCATGCCAACGGAGTATTTGGCACGCTCTGAATCCCACCCATTCTATCACACTGGCGTCGACTCGTAGCCCCGGAAACTCACAGCCACTAACGAGAAAGGCGATGGCTTAACCACCCACACAACCTGACATGGACTTCGTTAGGGTAGCCACCCCGAGTCCGAGGGAGTGATCAGGTCCCTCCATCTGCCTTCAAATGAGGCAGGTACAATTCTTTTACAATATACTCACTTAAAAACGCTCCCACTCTGTAGATTCCTGGCCAGGAATTTGTTCAGACCACCTTTCCTGCACCACAGGGTTCTTGGACTCGATCAGAGCTCCGTCGGTCCCATAGGGCTATCGCTGCTGTCTCCTGGAGATTTTATCCCAGTGGTGCCTGGAGAATGTTCAGGAGCGACTTCCCAATGGTCCCGAGGGGTCGAACGGCCCTCAGCAAAATATCGCCTTGCACCTAGTCCCGGCGGAGTTGCCAGCTGTTATAGGAAAAATGATGGACTAGGTCAAGCTCTTCAATGCAGGAAAGAGTTTATTGCACAAGGTTCAAACAGTCCAAAGACAGTGAAGCGTCTGAACAAAGATGGCTGATTTTGACCAGATATTTATACAGTATAAAGGCAAAGTTATTACGAAGAGTGAGACATTTCACACGTAGAAGTTACCCTCTATCTCTAGGAAAGACATAACAGCCCTTTTCCCACAGGCTCAGGTTCTCAGCTCCGGAGCTCAAGACATAAATAAAAGGAGATAAGGGGCACAAAGGCGCCTCACGAGCAGTAAAGAGGACAGTAAGGGAAGCAGTATTTCTTCTCTAGAATCTACATGACATTTGGGGTGTAATAAACATTAAACAACAGGATGTATCTGTTTAGGGTCAGTTTGCCCCTTGTACAATTCTGTACCTACGTCAAATACCGTTTGTCATCTCAGCACCTTGGCACGGAAGAGGCACTTTTGTCTTGACCAAAGATTTGGATTTCTAATATTTGAGTTTTATCCCAATATTGAATCTTAGCCTGGCTCATAAGGGTCGTCGAGCTTTAGGACCAGAGCGCGGAAAAGGGCGGTCCTAATGCTGGCAGAACCCCGAACAAAAAGACAACTGAGAAGCTTTTTAGAATTAGCTAGCTTTTGCCGTAGTTGGATCCCTAACTTTGCTTTGATGGCAGCACCTTTGTATGCAGCCACCAAAGGAGCCAACGTGGAACCCCTTGAGTGGGGGGGGGAGGGGGAGGAACAGAAAAAGACTTTTAAAGACTTAAACTTGCATTGACTCAGGCTCCAGCTCTGGCTTTACCAAACTTGCGGAAGCCTTTTAATCTGTACGTAGACACTAATAGAAACATTGCTGGGTACTTACCCAGCCTTTGGGAAGTTGGCAACAACCTGTAGCCTAGTTGTCAAAACAATTGGACGGAGTGGTGGCCAAAGGCTGGCCCCACTGTTTGAAGGTGCTGGCTGCAAGTGCAGAATTGATTCAGGATTGTAATAACCTTACTTTTTCTTGTCCTATACTCGTGCACTCCCCTCATGCAGTGCAGTCTGTGTTGGATACTAAGGGACATTTGTGGATTAGTGGACAAAGGTTGGCAAAATATCAGGCAATTATGAGTGAGAATCCACAGGTATTGGAGAAGGTTTATTCCACCCGACCAGATTTAACAGATATTCCATTGCCAAATGTGCAGCTTAATTGGTATACAGATGGGTTATGTTATGTTATAGATGGGAGGCGAATATCCGGATATGCTATTGTGGATGATGAAAAAGTGGTGGAAAGTGGTCCTCTGGGGGGTGGACATAGCGCATGGGTGGCTGAATTATGGGCATTGATACGGGTTTTAGAAAGTGCCAAGGGAGAAACAAGGGAGAAACATTGGATGTGTAAATATGTAAATATGGTAAAATAAGGTAAATATGTATGCTAGGTGGCCTGATTTAGGTCATAAAGGGGGGGGGGGGTTGGAATATGGAGATGGTACAAGAACTTAATAAGCAAGTGGAGAGACTCCAACGATATGTGATGGAACAAGTACTCCCTAGATTAGTAACCTAATGTCACTCATTTAAACCTGGGGACCAAGTGTGGGTCAAACACTGGACGAAAGAGCCAAGTCAAGGCAGCAGCTGACACCGGCTGGAAAGTGTCCGTGGACAAACAACATCCAACAAAACTGACATTTAAACGTGCTTAAAGAAAGCTTTTGTATTTTATATATAGGTTACTTTGATGTATATCTGCCGATGTAACCCGCTGCAAGCTACAAAGAGGATGGAACACCTGCCCTCTTGAGTTATTCCGGAACTCAGATCCTGACGGGAGACTGAAGATCGTTGCGGATCCATGTGGGAGGAAAATTGGGTGTGGGCACTTTGGGTAATTGGGGTATTAGCTTTATTGATCATTGTGTTTTACAGATATAAGCAATGGTTTTGTGGACAACCAAGGCCATTTGATTTCTCAGTCGTTCCGATCCCTAATGGTCCCTACATTTCCCCAACTGGCTGCGGAGTGTGAACCTCTTACAGATGAAAGAAGTCCCTGCTTAGGACACCCTGGAAGCTGCCTTTTGATGCAAAGGAACAGAAAAGAGGTTTTCTTTAAATGTGCTGGTTTTGTAATTGTGGGTGTGAGTGTTGTTGTTGCACTCACTGTATAGATTGTGTTTTATGTATAGGCTGTAAGATAGAGTGTGCGTGAAAATTATAGAGGATGTGTTAGTACATTATCTGGTAATAGATACTGAAGAGTCCTATTATACTCAGCCCCACTATTGACACTGTATTACAGGAAAATTGGATTAGGAATCTATGCTAAGGGCAGAGATCCCCTTGTAACCCTTAGATGGTATGTTACCAAGATTACTAGGACAACACAGGATACGAAAGAATTGTTCTGGTCATACTGTATTATCTGGAAATTGTTTTGTTTGTGGAGGAACTAATATGGGAGAAAAATGGCCATGGGAAGCCCAAGAATTGAACTATTCCAAAGTATTAGAAATGGAGCAAAAGGGTAACCTTTCATATAATCAGGGAAAAGATGGGGATTGGACACTTACCACCAGTTTGGTAGGGAATGTATGCTTCCAAAGGAGGACTCAAACTGGTTGTACACAGGTAGGAAACCCCATATGCACAGGAAAATGGGAAAGCAAGATATGGTGGTCTGGAAGTAATGTCACAGAGGGTATTGATGAAACGGCTCTGTTTAAGGTGAACAGATTAGCCTCCTTAGGGGATCCGGATAATCAAACCCTTGGATGGCTTGCTCCTGATGGATGGTACTGGATTTGTGGTAAAATGGCATATGGGTATCTACCTAAGGATTGGTGTGGAGCTTGTGTCCTGGGAATAATTAGGCCAGGATTCTTTTTGCTCCCCCTTAAAACTCAACAGGTTTTGGGTGTTTCGGTATATGATGATGTAGGTAATCAACGACAGAAAAGACATGTTGATACATCTGCAATAGGAAGGGTTAGGATAGGAGGTAACCAACACAGTTGGGGAGACGAAGAATGGCCTGCAGAATGAATTATAGACGTTTATGGACCAGCTACGTGGGCGGAAGATGGCATGTATGGCTATCGGACCCCCGTGTACATTCTGACCCGTTTAATTTGTCTGCAAGCAGTGGTTGAAATAATCACCAATGAAACCGTAAAAGGTCTTACTCAATTAGCCAGGGAAAGTGTTAAATCAAGGACATATATTATGCAGAATAGATTAGCCTTAGACTACCTATTAGCCAAAGAAGGAGGGATATGTGGAAAATTTAATTTGACTAATTGTTGCATAGAAATCGATGAAAGTGGGAAAGTTATTAAGGAAATGACAGATAAAATGGTTAAAATAGCTCATGTACCCGTCCAAACTTGGAGGGGTCTTAATTTGGAAAACATGGTTTCGGGATGGTGGCCAAAATTACCAAGTCTTTAAGCCATCGTTGGCCTTATTGGCTTAATAGCTGCAGGATGTATTTTCCTCCCCTGTGTCCTACCTATTTTTGTTAAAACTATTTCCAAAAGTCTATCCTTGCTGGTGGAACAAAAGACAACTGCTCAGGTGATGGCTATGTGGGAATATGAACGGCTCCAGCCAGGAGAGGAACCTGAATTTATCTTCTGGATAAATCAGAGGAGTCACAAAGGGGGGAAATGAGGCAGACCAAATTCTGATATTGGCTAAACTTCGAATATTAATGTCCTAAAACTTTGGCCAAGGCTGAAGTTCCTCTTCCGTGCCGATAAAAGGTTGCTGGATTGACGAAGGTATTTGACGAAGGTACTTACCTGTAAAAGGGTAAAATGACCCAAAACAGATGCATCCTGTTACTCACTGTTTATTGTACCCCAAATGTCATGTATATCCCCAGATAACAAATGCTGCTTCCTTTATTACCCTTGAGGCGTCTTCCAGTCCCTTATCTTCTTATGTTTTGTCTTGAGACACTGACCAGAGAACATGAATGTGTTAGTGGGTGTTTATTATTTCCTCTCCTCTTTGATCCTTGCAAACTGATGGAGGTTAGTTCCTACGTGTTAAATGTAACACTCCCTGATATGCATATGCAATTGGATTGTATAAATACTTGTCATGAAGGACCCCTTGGTGTTCAAACTTTTGTTTGCCTTTGGGCTGTTTGAACCATGCACAATAAACTCTTTCCTGCATTGAAGAGCTTGGCCTGGTCCCGTTTCTTTTCCTGCAACACACTGGGGTCTTGCTTCTTGGGTATGAAGGTGGAAGCTGAGGCAGCAGACTGGGAGGGTCTCATGAATCCCTTTTGCAAATCAGAGTCCAAATATTTCTGATTCTGTAGTAGACATTTGGTATTGCCTCTTGGTGGGAATTTTGGCACCAGGGACCAGGTTTATGGAGCAATCACAGTCTTTGTGTGGGGGAAGGGCCGAGGCTTCCTCCTCTCCAAACACATCAGCGAAATTTCCATATTAACTTGGCAGATTGGGAATTTTTCTGTTAACCTTCGGGACAGCTGGTGGGGCATTTCGGAGGGCCAATCACAGTGAGAAAGGCATTCAGGACTATCGAAGGCAATAGACCAGTTTTTCCACTCAAAAGTGGGGTCAAGGTGTTGTAACCAAGCAGTTCCCACCACTAGAAGATGATAGATGTGGTCAGCTACAAAAAGGGTTAACTCTTCAGGATGCTGATTTATTAACTTCCCTGAGGCATGAGTAATGGGGCCTGCTTTTAAATTTCGGCCATCGATACTGTGTTTCCCCTAAAACAAGACCCACCTCGAAAAGAAGCCCTATCGTGTTTTTGAATGTATGCACTCAAATTAAGCCCTAACCCCAAAATTAGCCCTAATTAATACTCCACCCACCCTGGGGTGCAGGGGGTGGGGCGAGGTAAAAATTAAACTAGGGTGGGGATGGGGGGTGGAGTTGCCCTACTTACCAGGCCTCGCACACCCCAACACCTGTCTCACATTCTTCTGCAGCCACTTCTTCTAGGGCCCACTTTTTCTGCGGCCACTTGCTGCTGCTCACATGTGTTGCCCCTGGCCTCCCTTTCCCTGTCAGAACCTTCTGGAAAGCCCTCTGCAGCTGAGCAATGGGCTCCGGATTGACGTGTGTGGTGCCCCCTGGATTCCGTTTCGCCATCAGAGGCCTTCTGGAAAGCCCTCTGCAGCTGATAACAGAGCTCTGGATTCGGAGCTCTTTTATTGGCTGCAGAGGGCTTTCCAGAAGGCTCTGACAGAGGAATGGAGGCTGGGGGCAACACGAGCATCAATCTGGACCTCATTTCTTGGTTGTAGAGGGCTTTCCGGAAGGCCTCTGATGGTGAAATGGAAGCAGGGGCACCACACACGTCAATCCAGAGCCCGTTTCTCAGCTGCAGAGGGCTTTCCGGAAGGCTCTGACAGCGAAACGGAGTCCGGGAGCGATGTGTGCGAGCAGCGGCAAGCGGCCACAGAAGTGGGCTGGCAGCAGGCTCCTGCTGGGCAGGGCTGTCGGTGCCACCACAGCGAGGTGAGTCAATAATTAGACCCACCCGAAAAGAAGCCCTAGCTGCTTTTTTGGGGGTCAAAAGAAAATAAGACTGGGTCTGCTTTTCGGGGAAACATGGTAGTTATCACTTGCAATGGAGACTTCAGGGGAACTGTGGGGATTTTAAGTTTCTGGACTGTGGCTAGGCTTATGAAGTCGAAGGTTGCTCCAGAATCTATCAAAACAGGGATGGTGGTTTCCTGACCACTGGGAAGTGTCAGGATAGATGTGCTGCCCCACTCCTCCCACACACATGCATGTACAGCAAGAGTTCTACAACTGTTTATTCAACCCCCCCAAACAGGTTCTCAGAAAGCACCCCTGTTGCGCAGGTCCTGATTCCAAGCTTAGCATGGCAAGAGTCACTGGGTAACCGAGTCCAACGGGCACACACAAAGTCCAGGATAGCAGTCCACAATTTGAACGGGTCAGGATACAAGCCATGAGCACAGAAGGCACAGAACTGGGCATGTTGCTCCAGCAACACTCAAGTCCTCAGGGCGGGATTAAGTAGGCAACACCATTGCAGCCCTTCCTGAAAGGTGAGGTTGCCTCCTTGTGGGTAGTCTACTTGACTGGTATTGTGCCTGTCTCCTCTCTGCCCTACGTGGATCAGGAGGTGTGGCCTCCACCACCTCATTGCTAATGGGTGGCAGCTGATCCCAGTCCTTGCCTAGAGCCTCCTGGCCAATTTACTGCAGCTATGGCTCACCTCCCTCAGCCTCAGCCTGTTGCTTCTGATGGACCCAGCTGAGGCTGTGCCATCAGGCTAGCACTCTCTGAGCCCCGATCCTGACCAATACTTGGCTCCATGCTTTCCTCTGCAGACTCAAACTCACCCTCCTCTTCTGAACTTGTATCTGGAAAGGGGTCCAGGGGTGGATCCATGACAATAGAATCAAATTTTATTAACGTACCTGAGCATGGAGGTAATTGAGCCCTGTTCAGTGCTTGGGTAGCCGCCCCCCTCGGTGAGCTTGTGGATGGGGTGCATTTCTCATTTCCCTGGCCTTGGGGCTTGTCATCCAGGTGGTGAGTAGTGGAGACATTGCTTGGCTGTCTGTTGCTTCTCCTGGGAGGTTTAGTAGGGCAATTCTTGACCATGTGGCCAGACTCTCTGCAACAGAAATAAAGGCTGAGCTCTCTGCAACATTGCGGTTCTTCTGCTCCCAGAGTTTGTCTGGCCACTCCAATTTGCAGTGGGTCTTCAGCATCCAAATCCAAGGGGGCAGGAAGGTTCGGGGTAGTGATGGGAGGAGTCAGCTTTGGAAGGGGTTGGCTGGTCCTGCTGAAAAATGCTCTAATTTCTGCGAGTTGAGACTCAGCTGTTATAGCCGCTAGACCAGTGGTGGAATTCAATTTTTTTACTACCGGTTCTGTGGGCGTGGCTTGGTGGGCATGGTGTGACTTGGTGAGTGTGGCTTGGTGGGCGTGGCAGGGGAAGGATACTGCAAAATCTCCATTCCCATCCCACTCCAGGGGAAGGATACTGTAAAATCCCCATTCCCTCCCTACTTTGGGGCCAGCCAGAGATGGTATTTGCCGGTTCTCCTAACTACTCAAAATTTCCACTACCGGTTCTCCAGAACCTGTCAGAGCCTGCTGAATAGCACCCCTGTGCTAGAGGTCTTGTAGACCCTGGTGAATACCTTGTATCAGTTGTGTGATTATGGCCTTGTTGAGCCTGCTCTTGAATTGTGATTTTAAGGCTGGCTGATTACAATCCAGATCTGCTGCAATGAGCTTGAAATCTTCAACGTATGTTCTCATGGAGTTGTTGCCCTGGTGGAGCTGGCAGATGCATTGTTTGGCAGTTTCTATCCGAATAAGGTCTCCAAAGTGCTCTCTAAATCTAGTGACAATGTTTGGGAAACTATTGGTTTTGATAAGTGGAAGCACCCATTTGGCAGCAGTCGATTAAAGGACTGAGGATGGAGACTCTCGATCTGTCTGTTGGAAACTCCCTTGGTTGGGTGCCAATGAACATTTTGCACTGGGCTAGGAATGTTCTCATCTTATCAGACTCTCCAGTGAATCTCTGTGGTAGGCAGCTGGGAGTCTGGCAGATGAACATAGCGGAAATTGGAAGTTGTGCTTGGGCAGGTGGAGTAGGTGGTTGTGGTTGTGGAGGAATGCTTTGTTGAGTCAGGATCTGCATTTGCTGCATCATTTGCTGAAAATTGGTTGCAAGATTACTGATTTAGTCTTCAATGCTGTCTTGGCATCTGCTGATAGAATGGAGGTCTGCCTCATCTAGTATTGCTGCAGCTCTGGGATCCGAAGCAGGGGTGAGTTCTACTTACCTTTACTACCAGTTTGCAACGGGAGCGTGCGCTTCTGCGCACGCGCAGATTGTCATTTATGATGTCCAGGTGGGTGGGCGGAGCTTCCCGCTGCTTTTACTACTGGTTCTAAAGAACCGGACAGAACCAGGAGCAACCCACCACTGATCTGAAGCCATGGCTTGGGTATTCTGGAGTCCATGAAAGTTTTGGTGAAGATGAGTAGTTGAGATTAATGTCAAGTGCCAGGGAAATCAGAAGATTCAGGCAGTTCAAATGGGTATAAAGATTTATTGCAAGCTTAAGGTCTCTACAAGAATCTGAACTAACGGTCCAAGCAAATTGGCGGTAGATAAGAGTCAATGTAATTCAAGGTGGGCTAGACTTAGATCTCTTGTGGGCACAAAGGGGCTCATGACTGATGACGTGTTTGACCCCTCCTTTGGGCTCAGCCTGGTCATCCCCTACTGTTGTGACATGAGGAATCAGTTCTTATTTTTGTTTGCTAGATTTATTGTCACAAAACACCTGAAAATTAAAGTCTGTGTATTTCGGTATTGGCAGTATTAAAAAAGACTGGGGAACTATATTAACTAACCCCCGCCCCAACATACACACCTGAAAATAACTATGAAGACCCCTATAGTTATGAACATTTTGTTCAACCCAGTTTTAACTTGATTTATACAGACCCAGAGAAAAGTACTGGTACCCCTTCACTTCATAGTCTATGAAAATGCCATCATTTATTTTACAAGAATACGTTAAGCTATACATCAAAAACAAAGTGTCTGCTCTATGGAATAGTGGTGGATTATATTACTTGTGTCAGTTTTAACTTATTTCATAGCCAATTGGGATTCTAGTCTATACAGTATATGACTAAAACTCTTGTGTCTGTAAACCTTTAACTGGGCAAAATGGTACATCATAGGGCAACATTTTTTGAACCAAGGTACCTCAAATGGGCTAACTTACAGAATATGTCTAAAATCTGGAACCCATGACTTTCGTGGAATTGAAATTTGGCAAATTTTATAAAACAATTTATGATGTTGTTGTTGTTAGTTGCGAAGTCGTGTCCAACCCATTGTGACTCCATGGACAATATTCCTCCAGGCCTTCCTGTCCTCTACCATCCTCTGGAGTCCATTTAAGCTCATGCCTACTGCTTCAGTGACTCCATCCAGCCACCTCATTCTCTGTCGTCCCCTTCTTCTTTTGCCCTCAATCTTTCCCAGCATTAGGCTCTTCTCCAGTGAATCCTTCCTTCTCATTAGGTGGCCAAAATATTTGAGTTTCATCTTCAGGATCTGGCCTTCTAAAGAGCAGTCAGGGTTGATCTCCTCTAGGACTGACTGGTTTGATTGCCTTGCACTCCAAGGGACTCACAGGAGTCTTCTCCAGCACCAAATTTATGACATAAACATTATAAAACATTTTATGACATAATACAAAATGTCATAAAACATTCCTGTGGTCAACTTCTGATGTTGACTGTGCTATACAGTTCAACATGGGCTACTTCCAAGGCAGATACATCTCTGAATATCTCCCTGGATTTTTAAGAACTTTTCCTGAAGTTTAGAAGCTCTGCCATTGTTGAAGGCATTGAGGAATTGGGTAAGGAAATATCTCTGAAAGGGTGACCCAATGGGTGGAAGGGAGGGAGGAAGTTTGCCAGGTTCCCACAAGGAAATTCAAGGGGGAAGCTGACAAGAAGTTGTAAATCACTACTGCTCCCACTGATTTTTCCCTGTCTGTGGTCATTCTGTTTCTGTTTAGGTAAGGAAATATCTCTGAAACGATGACCCATGGGTCATGGGTTGTCTAGTACTATATTATGCTTCTCCTTAAGACTATATACTATGACTATGCAGTACTTCAGAATCAATCCTAAAAAGGTGCTTTTGTGTACACACAGGAGGAATGAACATAGCATCTGTCTGCAATTCTGTAAAGCAACCACACCATCTTAGGCAAGCGTTTTAAAGAGTATCAATCTGAAGCACCTTTTTTGGAATTAAATCCAAAATGCTGCATAGCTGTATGATATCTGTATTTCTAGATACACACACATTTTCTTTTATTCACCTTCATTTTTAATCTTCAATGTTCTGTTTGTTTCAATTTTTAAAAAAAGCTCAACGATTTTTATGTGGTAGACTACAAACTAAGTTCAATTACTGTACTCAAAAGAAAATCCTAAACTCATAGTTTTTTAACTGTACCAGGGTCAACAAATTTATTCAGAGTGGCTTCAAAAATAAAATAGAAGCTCCTAGTCATATTTAATATTTTGCAAATCAGAGTTGTTTTACAATGTAAATATTCCTCAGAATACATTTTAATTTCAGAAGTATGAAAGCTTGAAAAATGTGTTGGTCATAACCATATGATGGTTATGCTAATGTTCTGCAGACCACATTTAGGCCCTGAGTATTAAACAACAGCATGTTTGTATGCCTATTTTTAACAGAAAATGAAAAAAACAGTGCATTAAGTAACTTGTAACTGGCATAATGGTTCTATACCATTTTCTTCCTCAAAGAAGAAAAAAATCCTTCTGCAATACCATCTGAAAATGTAATATCCTGCGCACTGTCAACCTCATAAAAATATTTTGTAAAAATGTAGCCCCAACTATATAAAAAAGATAGCTGGCCCCTCTAACGTAAGATGTGTCTGTTATATTTTAAGATATATTTGTAATTCTTGCCTCCAGAAGTTGTGGGTGCTCCAACAATGGAAGTTTTTAAGAAGAGATTGGACAACCATTTGTCTGAAATGGTATTGGGTTTCCTGAGCAATGGGACAGCAGGTTTCCTGAGCAGGGGGTTGAACTAGAAGACCCCCAAGGTCCCTTCCAACTCTGTTGTTCTGTTATTTCAGTTATTCCTTTAACATTGTTTCCAGAATGATGCCGAATGGAGTAATTACATCAATAATTACTCGGCAATAATCACGTAGTACACTGACTTATATAAAAGTGGATATAGAAAAAGTTTACCTTGAGATTTAACAATTGGCTACAAGGTAGACTGCATTTTCTAGTCAATAGTGGATAAATGCCAGGTAAAATAGTACTGGTATTTAAAATAATTTCATTTAAATTTAGCAGAAGACTTTTTATTTAAGGATATGGTTTTTCAACTAACATAATCCTTCATACTCAAGTATAACATCACAACATTGTTTATTTTGTGATTTTTCACAATACAAACAAAAATACAGAAATGCAATATATGAATACAGCTAAATGTAAAAATGTTGACTTTTCTCAAAAGGCCATGATCCTCATTTCTAGAGGACTGACTGCACACAGGTAGAAACGAGTAGGTAGTTAAACCACACTGTTTTCTAGAAATGACTTATAAATTCATTTTCCTGCTACTTACCATAAAAACGTAAAAGAAGAATTAAAGGAAAGGTTTTGTTCACTGGTCCCTATCATATGAAAGAAACTACATTCTATTTAGCAGGGCCAATATATGGTAATATATCTAGATTATATGATATTACAAAAATGAAGCAGTAGTGAAATTAATTGGACTAAAGCAATTACTAAATGAGGATAGCATAAATTTAATCAATTCCAAACAAAAAAAAGGATTGTTATAAAAAGCTTTTAGGTGCCCCGTAAGCCTATATGTTTGTCTTTCCATGTCTACTTTTAAAAACAATGGAAGTGTCAAAAATAGAGTCAACTGTGTTAGACTAAATTACATTATTATATATGATGTACTGGATTGAATTTTTAATAGGAGCATAGTTCATATTATATTATGGCAATGTATCCTTCCTTCCCAAGTCCTTGTATATTGGAATATTCTGTAAAAAAAATCAAACCACCAGAATATGATTGCACAACTGTAAACTGTTCTTTTACATTAAAATGATTTGTTCTTTTTTGTATTTTGTTTAAAGAAACAGTACCTAGAGCTGTTTTCCTAAATTTATAACATCCCAAAAAATTCAAGACATTCTCAACTGTTACCAAAATCAACACAAACATTTGTCATGCTGTTAAATCCAAACATATGGATACAACTGGTGGAAGATTGGTCAAACAAGTCCAAGTCACACTGATGTCCAAGGCTGGAATATTGGCAATTAATACATAACTGGTGGTCTGTAAATATGTTTAAAATATCTTCCCTTTCTTTTTGTTTTTTTCCAAAGTTCTGGAGGGGAAAAAGAATCAGACAGATATAGTTAGACACAGCATATATTATAATCACTGTTCCCTTCATATTATTATGAGAAATTATATCTAATCAAACTCATTCTTACTCATGACTTAGATGAGGGAATAGAAGGGGAACTTACCAAATTTGCGGATGATACTAAACTGGAACGAATAGCCAACACCCTAGATGATAGGCTCAAGATCCAGATGGATCTTGACCAGGGGTGGGTTCTACTTACCTTTACTACCAGTTCGCATTGTGCCCACGCGTGTGCGTTCATGAGCAGATGCTTCTGCGCATGCGCAGATCACCTATGATGACGTCTGGGTCAGTGGGTGGAGCCTCCCACCAGTTTTACTACTGGTTCTTGCAAACCGGTCCGAACCGGGGGCAACCCACCACTGATCTTGACAGACTTGAACATTGGACCCTATCTAACAAAACGAAATTCAATGTAGAGAAAAGTAAAGTCTTACACTTAGGCATGAAAAACCAAAAGTACACATATAGACTGGGTGAAACCAGGCTTAATAACAGTAACTGTGAGAGGGATCTTGGAGTCTTAGTGGACAACCAATTAAATATGAGCCAACAGTGTGCAGCGGCAGCCATAAAAGCCAATGTAATCCTAAACTGCATTAACAGAAGGATACAATCAAGATCAAGTGAGGTACTAATACCACTCTATAAAGCCTTAGTAAGACCACACCTAGAGTACTGCATCCAGTTTTGGTCACCACACAATAAAAAAGATGTTGAGACTCTAGAAAGAGTGCAGAGAAGAGCAACCAAGATGATTAGGGGACTGGAGGCTAAAACATACGATGAACGGTTGCAGGAACTAGGCATGGCTAGTCTAGTGAAGAGAAGGACCGGGGAGACATGATAGCAGTCTTCCAATATTTGAGGGGCTGCCACAGAGAGGAGGGGGTCAAGCTATTTTCCAAAGCACCTGAAGGCCAGACAAGGAATAATGGATGGAAACTGACCAAGGAGAGATTCAACCTAGAAACAAGGAGAGATATTCTGACAGTGAGAGCAATCAACCAATGGAACAGCTTGCCTTCAGAAGTTGTCGGAGCTTCATCACTGGAAGCTTTCAAGAAGAGACTGGACTGCCATCTGTCAAAAATGGTGTAGGGTCTGCTTGGGCGGGGGGGTTGGACTAGATGACCTACAAGGTCCCTTCCAACTCTTTTAATCTGTATCATTCCTTTACCCTTCCTTCTCACATGAGATTTTTAGATTGTCATGAAACCAGACATTATTGTGCTAACATAATATTAACATCATGCAATAGAATACACTTTTATTTAAATTTTTAGTACAACATTATTGATACTTCTGTACAAAATTGAACCTAGAATTGCAATCACTAATACACCAAATTCAATCAACATGGAGACTATGCACCTATTTTATAAAAACAACATGGGAAACTAGCTCAATCTGTACAAAGCTTTAATTATTACAAGCACATCCAAAACATCATGAAATGTTAACTTTTATCAGTACTAAACATTTAGTAAACATCATGTGTGATGTGATACAGTTTTGCCTAGTAGTTTATAAAGGTACAGACTGGTAAGAATAACAGTTATAAGATAAAAAAAGATGACCAAGAATTATATAAATAAGATGGCAAGGAAACATAAAGAAGCTATATATGGATAGGTTAAAAATCTTGAATTAGAGAGACAAGTGTGAAGAAAGAATTTGTGAGAAGATATGGCTTACTAGAAAAGGGGTGGCAATTTCAGGCATATACATTGTGTGCACAATTATTAGGCAAGTTGTATTTTGGAGGATTAATTTTATTATTGAACAACTACAGTGTTCTCGGTCAATCCAAAATGTTAATAAACCTCAAACCTGAATATTTAAGAAAGTAAATGTGAGGTTTTGGCTTTCTTAGGAGAATATCAATGTGTGCACAATTATTGGGCAACTAAATGAAAAATGAAAATTTGCCCATCTCACTTGTTTATTTGCATCTGTTAAAGTGAGAATAATAAACAAACAACTCAAAATGTACAAATAAACATTTCTGACATTTCAAACAAAAAATCAGTGACCAATATAGCCACCCTTCTTTTCAATAACAGTCATAAGCATTCCATTCATGGAGTCTGTCAGTTTCTTGATCTGTCAACTTTTTGTGCAGCAGCAAGCACAGCCTCCCAGGCACTGTTCAGAGGGGTGTACTATTTTCCTTCACCGTAAATCTCCCGTTTGAGAAGGGCCCACAAGTTCTCAATAGGGTGTAAGTCAGGTGAGGAAGGAGGCCATGTCGTCATTCTTTCATTATTAAGGCCTTTACAGGCTAGCCATGCAGTGGAGTACTTCGATGCATGCGATGGAGCATTGTCCTGCATAAAAATCATGGTCTTCTTGAAAGTTGCAGACTTTTTCCTGTACCACTGCTTTAAGGAAGTGTCTTCTACAAACTGGCAGTAGGCTTGGGAGTTGACTTTGAGTCCATCTTCAACCCGAAAAGGTCCAACTAGCTCATCTTTAATAATACCAGCCCATACCAGTACCCCACCTCCACCTTGCTGGCATCTGAGTTGAAGTGAAGCTCTGTGCCCAGTACTGATCCAGCCATGGGCCCATCCATCTGGTTCGTCAAGAGTCACTCTCATCTCATCAGTCCATAAAACCTTTGAAAAATCTGACTTCAGATATTTCTTGGCCCAGTCTTGCCATTTCAATTTATGCGTCTTGTTCAGTGGTGGTTGTGTTTCAGCCTTCCTTACCTTGGCCATGTCTCTGAGCACTGAACACCTTGTACTTCTGGGCACTCCAGGTAGGTTGCAGTTTTGAAATATGGAGGATAATGGGTTCCTGGTAGCTTCACGTTTGATTCTTCTCAAATCTTTGGCAGTTAAAGTGTGTCTTTTTTTCTCAACACGTTTATTTATTATTTATTTATTTTATTTGATTTCTATACCGCCCTACTCCCGAAGGACTCTTGCAACCCTGTTGACTATTTGCAACAAAATGTTTGATGGTTCTGTGATCACAGCCCAATATCTTAGCAATTTCAAGAGAGCTGCATCCCTCTGAAAGACTTTTTACAATTTTTGACTTTTCAGTGTCAGTTAAATTTCTTTTTTGGCCCATTTTGCCTGAGGAAAAGAAGCTGCCTAATAATTATGCACACCTTGATATAGGGTGTTGATCTCCTTAGGCCACACCCTCCCTCATTACACAAATACACATCACCTGATATTCTTTTTTTTTTATTGAAAAAGTTTTTCAAATACAAATTTTTCCCCCTTTCCCCCCCCCCTCCTCCCTAACCCCCCCTCGCCCTCCCCTCCCCCTGTGGCTTCTTCAAAGTAAAACACAAATTCATAACAGATTATATAATACTTTACCATCCCCTTGCTCCATCCCCCATATGCTGACCCTTTCTTTCTAATAATATTATTATATCCCCCTTATACATTTCAAAATAACATTCTACTATAACATTATATAATAACTCCTAATTTAGCATAGTAATATTATTATATCCCCCAATTTAACAATTTCTACTCATAATCTACTCTTTTTCTCCTCCCCCATACATATATCTCTTAAATCAAATCTTTTTTGTATATTAATATGACATTTCAAAGCAACCTTCCACTATAAAACTATATAATAAATCCTAATTTAACATTTATTCAACTCATAGTCTGCCCATTTCCTCCACCCCCATAGATATATCTCTTAACTCAAATCTTTTACATATATTCATATCTAAACATAATATCCCTTTTCTTCAACTAAACAATCAATAAGCTAACCTATCTCCACCCACTTTCCTACAGGACTACCATACATAATAGTTCTTAATATCTTTATTCTTCTGCCCACACCACTAAGAAGTATTCCCTTATATAAATAAAATCCTCAAATGACTTTAAGCTTGTAATCCATATAATATCTTCTGTAGTGTCTTTCAGCTGGATTGTTAACTCCATCACCCATATTAGGGTAACATCACATCCTAATTCCAACAGTATGTTTGGTATCTTCAATTACCATCTGCCCCCATCAACAATAGATGTCTTGATATATAAAAAACAACCACCCGAGTGACTTTATATTTGTATTCCATATAGTGTCTATAGTAGTGTCTTTCATCTAAATTATTAATTCCAACCACTGTAATAGGGTAACAACCAGATCTTCTGCGTGCCCCAATCCCATAACTCTCTTGCCTTGTAGCTCAGCATAGACGTAATACATTTATCAAAGAATCCAAAATAGATAATTCCAATCCATTCAGTTTAAGGCCCTTTTCACATCCCAAAAGTACAGCACTGCAGAGGTCTGTCACTCTCCTCAGGATAATATAAATCAATACTTTGCCTCAGCTATCTTTTCATATATTCAATCATCTCTTAAATAACTGGCATTACACTGTTGTTTAGTTTAAAAGTTTTTGTTTTTGTAAGACCTGCTTCTTCTTTTCTTGACTTTTTGTGGGTTAGATCTCCATCCTGATTTCCTTTCTATAAATTGTGTATCAACTATTTGGTTTTCATGCTGATCTATAACTTGATCTTGTTGGTTTTGCTTTTGTGGCTTAAATCTCCATTCTGGTTTCTTTTCTATGAGTTGTATGTCAACTGATTGATTTCTATGCTGGTCTGTAACTTGATAAATCATCACATTAGAATCCAAAGCCGCCTCTCTTGTATTTATAAATAGTCCAGCTGTAACCTCTGAAGGAGAATCCAGAAGCGGCTCATCTACAAAGTCCTCTGTAACTTGTTGTTTTTCCATTACTTCCATCTCCTTCTGCTTATCCTGAATTTCTATCTCTTGTTGATTTTGTTTTTCTTTATTCCACTCATGTATTATACATGAAGATGTTGAACCCATTTTAAGAACCTTATAGTAAAATTCTTCCGCTTTTTCAACAGTATTTAGTTGGTATCTTTCTCCTTGATATCTCAATATTATGCCAACTGGGACATCCCACCTGAATGAGATGTTTTGTTTCTTTAGCTCAGTCACCAAAAATCTGAATTTCTTTCTATCTTTTAATATCTTGGGCGGCAACTCTTTATATATCCAGATCTTTCTTCCATACAATTGTAGAGTGGAATTAAAAGATTTTTGCACAATATCATTTCTTATTTCTTTATCTGTAAAATAAATCACATCTCTAGGCAATTGCCTTTGCTTTGCAATCCAAGAATTTACTCTATAGGCCTTGTCGATCTTACAAGATACCTCCTCTGGATGAACCTTTAAAATCCCGGCCAGAACTTCAGCAGATATTTTTCTTAAATCATCTCTATTATTTTCCTGTAACCCTCTCATTCTAACCGCAAATTCTGTGAGCCTGTATTGCATCATTGTAACTTCTTTTTCAATCCCTTTATATTTTCTGCATTGTAAGTCTCGTGATCAGCTTCCTTTTTAGACTTTACTTCAGAGCTATTGTCTTGAATATTTATCAAATCATTTTCCATTCTTTGTATTTTATTGTTCAAATTATAAATCTTATCATCAACTTCCTCCATTTTAGACTCTAATAACTTGATATTTGTATTCATCTTTATAACTATTTCTGAAAAAGCATTAGTCACTGTTACAATCTTTCGTTGTAAGTTATCATACTTTAATTGTATGAATTCTTTAATTTCCTGCCTAAATTTTTCAAAATTCTGGTTCACAATCTCGTCATGTCTTGCCATTTCCTTCAAAACAAATTCTTTTAAATTAAAACCATTCTTCTGAGTCTGTAAACTCGAAACTTGTTCACATAATTGTAAATGGGGGAACCCCCCCCCGCTGCTTGTTTGTCTGGCTTTGTTAATTTTAACGCCATCCTGCCACACAGACAAACTCTTTTTAAAGAAAGAGGACTTCTCTCCAAACAAGATCAATATCAAATCTCCAAGAAAAAAAGAAACTTAGAATAGAATAGAAATTTTTCTTTTCTCTATTCTAGCCAGCACTGTTTGTTCCGCTACTTTGTAACTTGTTACGGAAGGACTTTCACTTTCGGCTACTTCTCAAGCCTCAGCGGTCGCCATTTTAAGCTTTTTTTTTCCTTCACTTAAAAACGCTTATAAAATCATTAAAAATACTTGCAATTTAGGGTCCCAAGTCCAGATCTCATCCTCTTTAATTAAACAATCTGTTGTTTTTCGTTAAAAGGTTTGATCTCGTCGCCTGGCTCTGCAAAAGGCAGAGGTCTCCCGAAGCCCGGAGCAGCGGCGAAGGAAATAGGGAGCCTCATCCTACTTCGTCCCCAAGAGTAAAAGAAAAACTCTGGGGACTTCGCAGAGGGCTCTACCTGCCCTCGCCTGCTCTATCTCACATTTCCTTATGGAAATGGAGTTTTTCGAGCCGCCTTTCAGCTGTAAAGGCGGCTCTTTACAGGCGACGGGGCTGGCGGTCCCAAGGGACCGTCTGACAGCAACACATCACCTGATATTCTTATATCCACTGAGCATTCAAGTTTATACAGCTTGGAGGTGGAAAATATGCATAAAAATGATGATATGGCCAAAATACTCACTTGCCTAATAATTGTGTACAAAGTGTATCAGAAAAAAGACAGAATTTTAAATGGAAATGAAAAGAGAATGAGAGAAGCTGGGAGATTTTGATCAGGAAAAATCCATCTTTGTTAAGAGTAGTTTTAATCAGATAACTGTTTATTACTTTTTAAGCAAGTTCAAATCTACTTCAGGGTGCAAATATGTTTAAAATACAGCACACTTTAATTATGGCTCACATGTATACAATCCTATGTGTGTCAACCAAAATAAGCACAGACAATTCTTAAGATACATTCCAAGTTTTGGTCAGGCAATTTTGGTCTATGCAAATAGGATTGTAAGCATGTAGAACAAGACACTGCTCTGTGGAATAGATGCTATCTGCATAATTCAAAATCACACCATCAGAAAAACCCAGAAAAGTACCTTGAAGAATTCTGTTGTTCCAAAATACGTTGTTGACCTTCCCAGTTTGCCTTTTCATCTTCAAATTGGTGCCGTTTTTCCTCCAGTTCTTTGTGTTGGGCCTCCAAATTCTTTTTCATTTGCTCATGACGTCGCTGGAGCTAAGGGAAAAAAGCATATTTTTATGTATGTATGTATGAAACTTTTACGCCACCCATCTCCCCCACAAGGTGACTCTGGGTGGCTTAAAAAACAAGAAAAAATAATTAAAATATTAAAACATTAAAAATTACACAGATTAGAATATTGTAAAAACTGTTCTAAAACCAAAACTAAGCAAGCTGAGATGGATGGGATGGGGATGAGGTCTTCTTACCCCATCAGCCACCTCCAGTGATGAGTGCCCCCTCAGGGCCCCAGTCCAATCAGCAAAGCCAGGTTTGTTTTATTTATACATTTTTCTTTAACATATATAAGTATTTAGTAAACAGTGTATTTTCTGGGTCATTTTACATATACATAATTCTAGTAATGATAATATTCTTTACTTGTGTATAATAATGTTCTTCCAACTTCTAATGTCTACCTTTATTATCTAACCATTGATAAAACAAATCCCAAGTTAGAAAATATTCTGTATCTTCTTTGTCCTTTATCTTTAGTGTTAACCTATCCATTTCTGCAGAGTCTAATATTTTTTTGATTATATTTTCATCTGTAGGAGTTTCCTAATTTTTCGAGTGTTGTGCAAATACAATTCTTGCTGCTGTCAAAACATGTAATATTAAATATACATTCCCTTTGTCATATTTTTCTGGCAATATACCTAACAGAAATATTTCTGGCTTTAAATCTATGTGTTGCTTTATCATTTTCTCTAACCATGTATTTTCATCCAAATTTTTTTTGCCTTTGGACATGTCCACCACATATGGTAGTATAAACCCAGTATCTGATTGCATTTCCAGCATTTGGCGGACATGTTTTTAAACATCTTTGCTAGCCTTGCCAGTGGCAGATGCCACCTATAAAACATTTTATACAGGTTTTCCTTGTACATAGTTGCCATTGTCAATTTATAATTTCTATCCCAAAGTTTTGCCATTTATCTAATTCTATAGTGTGTCCAAAATTTTTTGCCCATACTATCACTGTTTCTTTCACTTGTTCATCTTCCATTTTAAGGCTTAATAAATAGCTATATATTTTATTAACTTTTCATCCGTTCCTAATAGTATCTGATCAAATGCTGATGGCTCATTATAGAAACCATATGTCTTTACATCTTTCTCATATCTCGATTGTATTTGCAGATGTGGCCACCATGCAAGTTCCACCCCTTGGTTTTGTAATTCCTGCTTAGTTTTTAGTTCCCCTTTCTCATTTAAAATGTCTTTATGCGTTACAATTTTTTCCAAATTTATAACATTTGGATGTATCAGTGCTTCCATTGTGGAAAGCCAGACTGGTATTTTCATGTAGTTTTTTGCCTTAACCTTTTCACAAACTAAAAGTAGAGTGTTTCTTACATAATGTCTTTGAAAGTATCTATGTATTTTATTTTCATACCACAAAAAAGCATGCCATCCCAGTTGGAGATCATGTCCCTCCAGCAATAGTAATCTTCTATGTCTAAGATTTATCCATTCTTTCACCCAAGAAAGTGCGGAGGCCTGGTAATAAAGCTCCCAATCTGGGAACCCAAAGCTCCCACTGTTTTTAGATTCTTGCAGCATTTTATTTATTTTTTAAAAAATTTTTATTGATTAAAAAAAGTACAAACAAACATATAAACAACAATACAACAAACACAACAAATAAACATAGATCAAGTCTTGCGACTTCTTTTCCAAGTTTGTCACATCGGTAAGCTATATTTATATTCTTATCTATATATCTACATATTTACATACAGAATGATATCTTAAACTCCATATTTAATCAATTGTATTTCTTATTTGGTACCCAATTTTTGTCTACGTTTTTGACCTCTCTTTTGTGTGTCTATTTTTATTTTATTTTCTTATTCTCCAACCAGTTATACCATCTCTGCCATACTAAATAGTAGTCTGTTTCTTCTTTTTCGTGTATTTCTTTTGTAAGTCTGTCCATTTCTGCACATTCCATAATTTTAGCAATTATTTTATCTTCTGTTGGTGTGTCTTCATGCTTCCAGCTTTGAGCAAAAACTATCCTTGCCGCCATTAGTATGTGGATAATTAAGTACTTTATTTCTTTTTCATAATGACCCGTGATTATTCCTAATAATAAAGTTTCTGGCTTCATTTCTAATTTCTGGTTTGTGATTTCTCCTGATTGTCTGCCAAAACTTTTTTGCTTTCTGACAGGACCACCACATATGATAATATGTTCCTTTTTGCAGTTTACACTTCCAACACGTTGGGGAGGTATTCGGAAACATTTTTGCTAGGCGCGCGGGAGGGAGGTGCCACCTGTAGAACATTTTGTATATGTTCTCTTTATAGGGTATAGACATTGTTAGTTTATAATTAACGTCCCATAGTTTTTCCCATTTTTCCAATTCAATGTTATATCCGAAATTTTTCGCCCAAATTATCATGTTTTCTTTAACCACCTCTTCTTCTAATTTATATCTTAATAAGTAATTATAAGTTTTGGATATCAATTTATCATCTGTTCCTTGTAAAATTTTGTCTAATTCATATGGCTCTTTTTGTAATCCGAATTGTACCAGGTCTGTCTTGTATCTGGATTCTATCTGTAAATATGGCCACCAATCAATGTCTATACCCTGTTTTTTCAGTTCTTGTCTCGATCTTAACTCTCCTTTGCTATTCAACA
Organism: Pituophis catenifer annectens; assembly: GCF_029215685.1. Taxonomy (NCBI): domain Eukaryota; kingdom Metazoa; phylum Chordata; class Lepidosauria; order Squamata; family Colubridae; genus Pituophis; species Pituophis catenifer. The sequence continues at coordinate 22,560,687 of NW_027256885.1, forward strand.
GTTCTTTATAAGTTTTCATTTTGTCCATCTGCATGGCATTAGGATAAATTTGCGCCTCCATGATTGATAGACATTCTGGAATTTTGTCATAGTGCACTTTTTTGATCTCCTGCCATGTTTTAAACAATGCTCCTCTAATAATATGCTGTTGAAAGTATCCATGGTGTTTATCTCTCCCCTCCCACAAAAATGCGTGCCAACCTCTTTCCAAATCGAAACCTTCTAGTGTTAGTATTCTTTTATTTTTGAGCTCTATCCAGTCTCTTATCCAGATCAATGATGTCGCTTTATAGTATGTTTCCCAGTCCGGTAGTCCTAAACCTCCCTTCTCTCGTGTGTCCAGAAGATATTTTATCTTAATTCTTGCCTTCTTCCCCTGCCAGATGTAATTTGCAATCATTTTATTGAAATCTTTGAAAAAGTCTTTTCCTGGGCTTATTGGGATTACTTGGAACAAGTATAGTATTCTGGGTAATACATTCATTTTGATGGATGCAATCTTTCCAAGAAATGATAGCTGTAACTTGCTCCATGTTTCTAAGTCCTTTTTTATCTGTTTTGTCAGTTTATTGTAATTGTCTTCTCTGAGTGTTGATCCTTTATTGGTATTTTACTTTTTTTGCCATTTGTATTCCTAATTTATTTTCCAATTCTTTTTCCTGTAGGTTTGTAAGATTCTTCGTTAATGCCTTTGTTTTTTGTTTATTTATTTTAAGTCCGGCTACTCCTCCATACTCTTCTATTTTTGCTAGCAATTTGGCCCCTGTTATTGCTGGTTGTTCTAGAATAAAAACCACATCGTCGGCGAAGGCTTGAAGTTTATACTCCTCTTTTTTGATTTTCAGTCCTTTTATTTCTTTATCCTTCCTAATTTCATTTAATAATGTTTCTAAAGATATTATAAACAATAAGGGGGATAAGGGACATCCCTGTTTCACTCCTTTTGATATTTCAAATTGTTCTGTCATGTCACAATTTATCACTATCTTTGTGGTTTGAGAGGAGTAAATCTTCCTTATCATATTTAAAAATTTATCGCTGAATTTCATGTTTTCCAATTGTAATGTAAGAAATTTCCAATTTAGATTATCAAAAGCCTTCTGTGCATCCAAGAAGATTAATGCCAATTGTTTATCCGATTTTTTTTCATAATATTCTAAAACGTCAATTATTAGTCTCATATTATTTTTTATTTGTCTTCTTGGAATGAAGCCATTTTGGTCTGGGTGGATACATTCATTGATGATTTTTTTCAGTCTCTGTGTAATGATCAGTGTGAATAGTTTGTAGTCTACGTTTAAAAGTGATATTGGCCTGTAGTTCTTGATTTGTGTGAGATCTGTTTCCTCTTTTGGAATGAGTGTGATGATAGTTTCAGTCCACGATTTGGGGATTGTAGCTTCTAAGAGTGCGTCATTAAAAACTTGAAGTAGAATTTCGTCCATTGGTTGTTGGCATGTTTTGTAAAATTCTGTTGGTATACCATCCGGTCCTGGGGTTTTGTTATTCTTTTGTTTTTTCCTTGCCTCTATTAGCTTGATCATAGTAATTGGTTTATTCAGTAGCTCTCTTTGTGTCTCTTCTAATTCTTGGCTGTTTGTTTTGCCTAAATATTCTTTGATATCCTCTTCCCGAATTTATATAAATTCTGAAAAAAACCTTTACTATTCGTTTTTTATCTTCATTTCTATAGTACATTTCCCCTGCCTCGTCTTGCAGTTGATGTATTGTTCTCTTCTCTTTTTCCTTTTTCAATTTATACACTAACCAACGTCCTGTTTTATTTGCGTATTCAAAGTGGTGTTGTTTTACTAATTTTCCTTGCTATTTCTGTTTGTGTAATTAAGGTGATTTTTTGTTTGGTGAGATTAACTTTTTCTTTAATTACTTTATTATCGGGTTCTTTCTGCAACTCTGCTTCGTGTTTCCTAAGTTCTGTTAATAAATTGTCCTTTATTTGTTGTTTGTCTTTATTTTTCTTTGCTGTGTATGCAATTGTTAGGCCTCTTATATAGGCTTTCGCTGTATCCCACAGGTTTTGGAGTGAGGTTTGTTCTTTTGTGTTTATCTGGAAGAATATAGACATTTCTTTCTCAATCATTTGTGAATAATCTTTATCTTTTATTAATTCTTTGTTCATCATCCATCTTCTCTGTTTTCGGTATCCTTTCCATATTACTGTTATTGGACTATGATCTGCCCAGGTGTTTGTGGATATTTCAATTTCCTTTATGTCTTTTCTAAGTTCTGTAGTCATCCAGGCCATATCTATTCTAGACCATGATTGATGTGGGCTAGAATAGTATGTATACTGTTTCTTTCCTTTATTCACCTCTCTCCATAAATCTTGTAATTGTAATTCATGTGCCATATCTTTAAATGTGTCCGGGAGTGTTTTTTTCCTAGTTTTTTTTTTTTTTTATTACTCTGGTAATCTTGTTCTGTATCTGTAATCGCATTAAAATCCCCTATAATACAAATATTTTCATATTCCAAATCTTTGACTATATTGTGTATTTCTTTGAAGAATTCATTTTGTTTTCCATTTGATGCATATATCGATATTAATAATATTGTTTTTGATTCTGTTTGTATCTCTATCATCAAAACTCTTCCATCTTCATCTGTATATATTTGTTTTGTTTTCAAATGTTTCTTGATGTATACTGCGATTCCTCTCTTTTTTTGTTCTGCTAATGAGGTGTATAATATTCCTAGTCTTTGATTTTCTAGTAATTTTTGATGTTGTTTCTTAATGTGAACTTCCTGCAAAATTATTATGTCCATCTCCAATTTTTGTAGTTTTGTGAATGTGTGGATTCTTTTGGTTGGTGCATTTAATCCATTTATATTGATTGAGATCATTTTTAATTCCCGTTCTAGTCTTACTTCTTATCTATTCGCTGTCCTTAGTCTTCTTGTGTTTCTTGTTATTACTTGTGTTTTTTCCCTCGCTCCCTCTCTCTCCATTCTTTATTTTTCCAGTCTACTCTTTTCTTCTTGCTCTCTTTCCATTTCTTCTGTAGGATGTTCCTCTCTGCTCTTGTTCTCTGATTCTTCTCTGCTTTCCTGTTCCTCTTCTAACACAAAATGATGATTAAAAAATTCTTGGGCTTTTTCCAGGTTGTCGATCTTATATTTCTTATCTTGCCATGAAATCAATATGCCTTCCAGTACCAGCCAGCGGAACATTATTTTATATTTGTTTAGCTGTGATGTTAGGAAATTATAGTTTTTCCTTTGTTCTCTTATTCTTTTTGGAACCTGTTTAAGCGTTATTATCTCCTTTCCCTTGTATGAAATTGCCTCTTCTCTCATTTTCTTATACACGTCTTCTTTTATAGTTTTTTTGGTGAATCTAATATGTACCTCCTTAGGCAGTTTATGTCTGCGGGCATAATTTGTATGGACTCTGTAGATTTCGTCCATATCCCTTTGGATATCGTCTTTGTCTCTTTGAATTGCTTCTGCTAATATTCCTGCCATTAATTCTCCTAAGTCTTCATCTTTGGTCTCCACTATGTTCTGGAACCTGAGGTAGAAAGACGCTTTCTCCATCTCTAAATATGTAATTGACTCTTCCAATTCTCTGTTAACTGACACTTGGTTTTGCTCCATCATTTCCATTCTCTTATCCGTTTGTTCCATTTTTACCTCCACCTTTTGGATCCTTTGCTCATTTTCTGCGATATTCTGCTGTATTTTTCCAATCTTATCATCCATTTTCTTGATGTTATCCTTTATTTCTCCCACGTCCATCCTTAATTCTTCATGATTCTTTCTTGTTTCTTCGTGATTGTTTGCGATGGACTCTTGTGTTTTGTTCATTCCTTCTTGTATCATTGCTAGCACCGATGGAATATTTTGCATATTAAAGGTGAAGGATGTCTTTTCTTTCTCTGCCCCTAACATGGTGTCAATTGACCTTTGCTGTGCAGGGGATGCTGAAAGTGTCATCTGATTTGAGGCTGTTTTCTTATTTATCTTAGTGATTGTTGATGAACCTGTAGTTGTCATTTTTACTCTTTGTATTACTCTTTCCCAAAGCCACTGCAGCAGGATACCATGGTCAATGGTATTGAAAGCCGCTGAGAGGTCAAGAAGGACCAGGATGGAGGAACAACCCCCATCCCTGGCCCGCCAGAGATCATTTACTGGGGTGACCAATGCCGTTTCCGTGCTGTGACCACGCCTGAAACTGGATTGGTAAGGATCGAGGTAGTCTGTTTCCTCCAGGAATTGAGGGAATTGCTGCACCACCACGGACTCAACAACCTTCGCTAAAAAGCAAAGGTTGGAGACTGGATGGTAGTTGTTAAGAACGTTAGGATCCAGGCTAGGCTTCTTAAGGAGGGGTTAAACCACCGCCTTTTTGAGTGCAGCGGGGAAGACCCCTTCCTTTAACAAAGCGTTGACAACAGCCTGGATCCAGTCTCCAGTCACCTCTCTGGCTGCCGAAACTAGCCAGGAGGGACAAGGGTCCAATAAACACGTGGAGGACCCCAGCCTACCCATAATCCTGTCCACGTCATCCAACGAAACAGGCTCAAACTCAACCCAGATGTCTCCATCAAGACTAGCCCCCGTCACCTCAACAGACTCTGTCCAGTCGGAGTCCAACCCAGTCCGAATCTGAGTGATTTTATCTTGCAGAAGCTGTGCAAAATCCTCAGCACGGCCCTGCAAGGGGTCCTCCCTCATTCCCTGATTAAGGAGGGAGTGGGTCACTCTAAACAGGGCTGCTGGGCGGTTTTCTGCAGATGCAATGAGAGTGGTGAAATAGTTACGTTTCGCCACTTCCATCGCCACAAGATAAGACCTAATATGGGTTCTTAGTTGTGTTTGGTCGGACTCGGATCGGGAGGATCTCCAACCACCCTCCAGGCGTTTTTTCCGACGCTTCATTTCCCTGAGCTCTGCAGTGAACCAAAGAGCCGCCCGGGATCTGCGTCGGATCAGAGGCCGCAAAGGCGCGATTCGATCCAGGGCCCCCACTGCAGCCTGTTTCCAGGCTGCGACAAGGGCCTCGGATGAATCGTGGGCTAAGGAGGCGGGAAATGACCCAAGCTCCCTCAGGAACCTTTCGGGTTCCATCAGGTGCCTGGGGCGGAACCATCTTACCGGTTCCGCACCCCTGCGATGGGGGATGGCGGTAGGAAAGTCAAGCCTAAGGAGGGAATGATCGGTCCATGACAGAGGGTCGATAAAGTCCCCTCCCCACGATCATTTATCCACTGTCCAGAGAGAAAAATCAGGTCGAGTGTGTGTCCTCCAATATGAGTTGGGCCCTGTACAATCTGAGTTAGGTCCATGGCCGTCATGGAAGTCATGAACTCCTGCACCAACTCAGATGTCTCACCAGCCGACGGCAGGTTGAAATCTCCCACAACCAAAAGGTTGGGGAGTTCCACCGCCAGTTCGGCCAAGACATCTAGTAGTGCGGGCAGGGCTGAGGCCACACAGCTGGGGGAGAGGTATGTGATCAACAGCCCAGACTGAACTCCAGGGTCCCATTTCAAAAGGAGGGATTCATTAAAATGACAAGAGCCACATCTTACAAGGAGAACCTCATTAAAATGTTTTATAGATGGCACCTACCACCAACCCGACTTGCCAAAATACACCCAAACACTTCGGCATTGTGTTGGAAATGTAAATCAAAAAAGGGGACATATTACCACACTTGGTGGAAATGTAGGAAAGCCCAACACTATTGGCAAGATATAAAAAATATTATTGAAGAAATAATGAACATTCAAATAGAAAATAGTCCAGAATTCTTTTTATTTGGCATGATAACGGCACAATATCTTAAGGAAACGAAATATCTTATCATACATATCTCGACAGCAGCAAGACTACTGTTCGCTCAAAACTGGAAATTAGACCAACTCCCATCCAAAGACAAAATCGTTGCAAAAATAACAGAGTGTGCTGAAATGGACAGATTGACGCTGGAACTCCAGGAAAAGGAAGAAAGTGAATACTATCTTGTATGGCACCAATGGTATCAATGGCTGGAAAGGAAAATCAGCAAAAATGTAGAGGACAGAAATTAGGGTAAAGACTTGCATAAGGAGATGAACTCATAAATAATGTAAACTTGTAGTGTAAGGTTATAACATTGGAATCAGATATTTAATAATTACTCTTTATTAAACTATATAAGCTCAATGACATATATTCTGTTGATGACAAAAACGTATATGTAAAATGTTAGGTGGGTTTGTAGGTGGTGGGTTTTTTGTTTGTCTTTGTATTGTATTGTATTGTCTTTATATCTGTGTTTATATTTTAATAATAAAAAAAAATTTAAAAAAAAACAAAAGGAGGGATTCACACCCACCTATCTGAGGAACAGTGACCTCCCTAGGACTGAGTCTTTCCTTAATGATTACCGCCACTCCTCCGCCCCTCCCCTGGAGTCGCGGCTGGTGTAGTATCCGGAAACCTGGGGGACATAAATCCACGAGAGGGACACCACCCTCCGGCCCCAACCAGGTCTCAGTGATACAAGCCAGGTCTGCGTCCTCCCCGTCAATAAGATCTCGAACAAGGAGGGCCTTGTTCACCATGGACCTGGCATTCAAGTATACCAGCCGGAGTCCAGGACTCCGCACTCCGTTGCCATCGGGGGAGCAGGATGAGCTGAGGGGGCAGGAGAGAGCCACCGCTTGAACAAAGTGGGGGCACTCTCCAAGCCCCCCCTCTCCCCACCCCTGCCTCTCCCAACTGTCACAGGGATTGGAAGACCCTCTCTCCACTGAGCCTACCATTGACAGTTGCAGGTTTTTCCAATTTTCCAAATCCAATTTTATTTGTTGTATTAACCTAGTATACAGTAGTTGTCTTCTTTAATTGTTGCACATCTTGCCGTTAGGTAAATTCCCAAATGTTTAACTTTCTTAACTACCTGGAGATCTATCTTCTTTGTCAATTCATTTTTCTCTTTATCTGTGAGGTTTTTAACTAATATTTTAGTTTTGTCTTTATTTATTTTCAATCCTGCAACTTCTCCATATTCTTCTATTTTTCCCATTAGCTTGGGGCCGGTTTCCAATGGCTCTTCTAAAATAAATACCAGGTCATCTGCAAATACTTGCAATTTGTATTTTTCTCTTTTTATTTCCATACCTTTTATTTCTGAGTCTTGTCTAATATTTCTGTTTAGCACTTCCAATGTTAATATAAATAGTAATGGGGACAGCAGGCATCCTTGTCTTGTGACTTTTTTTAATTACAAAGTTCTCCGTCAAGTCCCCATTCACGATCACTTTTGCCATTTGTTTGGAATATATTGTCTTAATCATATTTATAAACCTCTCGCCAAAGTCCATACACTCTAATTGTTGTAGCATAAATTGCCAATTTACATTGTCAAATGCTTTTTGTGCATCTAAAAAGATCAACGCCATTTGTTTTTCAGAGTGCGCTTCATAGTACTCCAACATGTCTAAGATAAATCTTACATTGTTTTTAATTTGTCTTTTGGGTAAGATTCCATTTTGGTCTGGGTGTATAAATCGAGACCGCCTTCTACCGCATAGCTCCCAGCGACCGGTAAGATCCCACAGAGTTGGTCTCCTCCGGGTCCCATCAGCTAAACAGTGCCGGCTGGCGGGCCCGTGGGGGAGGGCCTTCTCTGTGGCTGCCCCAGCTCTCTGGAACCAGTTACCTCCTGAGATCCGGACCATCCCCACCCTATTGGCCTTCCGAAAAGCGGTGAAGACCTGGCTTTTCCGGCAGGCCTGGGGCCGTTGATCTCACTGTTGCGATCTGGCGAGATCCAGCCATGAATGGTGTGAATGGGTTTTAATTGTTTTTAATGTTTTAATTTTTAATGTTTTTATATATGGTTTTTAATGCATTGTAAGCTGCCTTGAGTCTTCGGAGAAAGGCAGCATACAAGTTGAGCAAATAAATAAATAAATAAATTCATTCAAGAATCTTTTTAATCTTTCTGCTATTATTGATGCAAATAATTTGTAGTCTACGTTTAGTAATGATATAGGCCTGTAGTTCTTTATCGGTGTTAAATCTGAGTCTTCTTTCGGAATTAATGTTATATTTGCTTCTATCCAGGTATTTGGTATCTTAGCTTCTAGCAATACTTCATTGTAGACCTCTAACATTGATAGGCTTAATGTATCCTGTAGATGTTTATAAACTTCTGCAGGTAGTCCGTCAGGTCCTGGTGATTTGTTATTCTTTTGTCTTTTAATCGCCTCTGTTAGTCCCATCATTGTTATTTTTTCATTTAACATAGTTTTCACGTTTTCAGGCACTTTTGGTAGTTTGGCTTTTTCCAAATATTGCTTTATCTTTTCCTCTGAATTTTTTTCTTGATCATATAGTTTTCCGTAAAACTCCTGAATTATTTTCTTTTTACTCTCATTTTGGTACTGTAAGGTTCCCTCCTCATCTTGTAGTTTGCTTATCAATTTCTTCTGTTTCTCCTTTTTCAGCTTGTATGCTAGCCATTTTCCTGGTTTGTTGGCATTTTCAAAAAAATTTTGCTTTGCTCTTTTAATTTGTTGTGCCAATTCTTCTTTTTCCAATGAGTTCAACTTATGTTTTATTATTTCCATTTGATTTTTTGTTTCCTTTTTGCAGTTTTTTTTGAAGTTCTAATTCAAGTTTTTTGTATTCTTCTTCTAATGTCTTTTGAAGTTGTTTTTTTTTACTTATTTTTTCTCACTATGTAGGTTATCGCTAACCCCCTAATATATGCTTTGGCTGTATCCCATACGTTTTGCAGTGAAGTCTGTTCTTTTTTATTCTCCTTAAAGAAGAATGCCATTTCTTTTACTATTGTATGTATAAATTCTTCTTCTTTTAGTATAGATTGGTTCAATGTCCATCTCCACCTTTTATTTTGCCCCTTCCAGCTAACTTTTATTGGGTTATGGTCGGCCCATATATTGGTTTCTATCCCTATCTCTTGCACATTTGTTCTTAACTCCGATGACATCCATATCATGTCAATTCTAGATCATGATTTGTACCTATTTGAATAGAATGTGTACTGATTTTTTCCGGGGTTTGTTTCTCTCCATATGTCCCATATGCATGTTTTTTCTGCCATTTTGAAAAAAGTCCTAGGAAGAGTCTTCCTTGCTTTTTTCCCTAATTTGCTACTTCTGTAATCAAGTTTTGTGTCCACAATTGCGTTGAAATCTCCTACTACACAAATGTTCTCAAATCCCATTTAAATTATCTTCTCATGTAATTTTTTATAAAATTCTTCTTGTTTGTTGTTTGGCTATCAAAAGTATTTGTTTTTGGTTTATCACTACCTCCACCATCAAGATTCTTCCTTCTTCATCTGAATAAATTTGTTTAGAATTTATTGTTTCCTTAATGTATAAAACAACCCTTCTTTTCTTTTGTTGTGCTAATGAAAAATATAATTTCCCAATTTTAGGGCACTCCAATAGTTTACTGTTTTGTTTTATTTATGTGGGTTTCTTGAAGACAAATTATATCTAATTTTAATTTTTGTAGTCGTGTGTAGATTTTTTCCCCTTTTTATAGGGGAGTTCAATCCATTTATGTTAATTGACATCTCAGTTTCTCCTTCCATCTCCTTCACTTATATCTAGGTCTTATTCTCCTAGTTGTTCTTATTTCTCTCTGTTCTTTTGCTCTTGCTCCTTCTCATTCTGCTCCTTCTATTTTCTTGGCTTCACTTTCTTCTTGCTGTATACTCCTTTCTTCTCTTATTGGTTCCTCTTGTCCTTTGCATTCCATTTCTCCTCTCATTTCTTGTCCCTCATTTGTGCTAAAGTAGCTGTCATAGAATTCCATCGCTTTATCTAATGAATCCAATCTGTATCTTTTTATCATCCCAGTTAACTAGTATTCCTTCAGGTACCAGCCATCTGAAATTTACATTTCTTTTAGTCAGCTTTGCAGTCAAAAATTGGTATTGTTTCCGTAAGTCTCTTACTCTTCTGGGGATCTGCTTCAGGACCACAATTTCTTTCCCTCTGTAGTGCAATGGTTCATCTCTTGCTTTTTAAAGTATTGCATGTCTTATTGATTTTTTTAACAAATCTCACATGCACTTCTCTTGGAAGTTTGTGTCTTCTCATGTAGCTCGTGTTTATTCTAAATATTTCATCTATCTCTAAATCCATCTCTTGTTTTCCTATCTTTAGAGCGGCTGCCAACAATTCTATCATCACTTCTGGAAGATGTTCCCCTTTGTCCTCTTCTATGTTCTGAAATCTTAGAAAATGGACCTGTCAGCCTCTTTGATGCTTGCTTGCTATCGGCTGCCATAGTAACGGGGAGGGGGGGGAAGACTGGCATTTGGGTGGGGAAGTGAGCTGGAGTGAAGACGGCCTGTGTGAACAAAAAGGGAGGGATGCTCCCATGATCTACTGCGCAGCTGGAGTTGTTTATACCCAGTCAAGGTCAACCATCCCGGAATACCAGATGGACAAAAACACCTGAAGATGTGCCCCACATGACACCATATGGAATGGGGATTGGACATTCAGCTGGGTCCCTGGGGGGAGGGATTTGGGGAAACTTTCAATATGTAACTTTTGCGCCTTTTGGCTCAGATCTTGGTTTTCTTTCGTTGCTATCATTTCAAACTCAGTAAAAGTACCTCTTCTCTACAAACATTGAGTTGGGATTTTTTTTCTTGGGTTCTGAACGGAGGCACGCCTGACATTAAGCAAGATCTGCTTTATCAGCCAACCCAGAGATCAAATCTACCATGGGGGCTGAGTAAAGACTGTCTACCCAGGGCATCAATCAAGAAGATATGGGAGCTTCTGGGTCAAACCCCCCCCCCCCCAGTCCCGCCATGGTTGGGAGGAGACGGAGTGGCTGTCAGAGTTGCATCTTGAGGAGAAACCAAATGGTCCAAGCCAAATGATCGTTGGGCGTAGGACAAATGGAAATTCTGGAGGAGCTTCCCTCTGGGGTAACTGCTGCCAGACGCCGGCGGGGAGAGGCTGCCTAGCAGGAAGCTGACAAAGAAGACCTCCTGCTGACCCAGGCCCTGCATCTTCTGCACGAAGCTCTTGAAAGTCGGAGAGGTCAGGAAAGGTATGCCCTGCCTGCATGTGAAGAGGCTGGAGAAGAAACAGGGGGAGCAGCAGCCTCTACAAACCCAGAAGTGATTCCTATAGTTCAGCCAGGTCCAGCTCAAGCTGCAGGCATTCAAGCGGCTACTGCAGCCCAGGCCCCCTCGGTGTGTGTGTGGGGGGGGGAAATCCCCCAGAGGTGCAGAATTCCAAAGGTTCCTCAGCTGTGAGTATTTTACAAAGACGGGCTCAACGATGAGGTTTACCAAAGCTGTATCTCCCGAGGGCCCCCCCGAGACCTTCAGCGCTGGTATGTGTTGGCAGCAGATGTGGAAATTGATTTGGCCAGAGACCGGCACTGTGGGGGCCACAGTTGGAATAAGCCTTCCCTTTCTGCCCAGAAAGAGGCCCCTAGAGCTACCAAAGGTGGGCCAGCAGCCAAACCCAGGTCCATGGCATGTTTCAGATGTGAGAAGGAGGGGCACCGAGCTGTTGATTGCCTCACCAAACCTGGCTCCAAACTGACATCAGCCAGAGGGAAGAAAGCCGAAAAACAACCAGCAAAACACCGTGAAATGGCCCTGAAGGGTGTGGAAGTCGTCGAGTTCACTCCTCTGGGCCAGGAGGAGTTGGGAACTCTGACTACCCCAGGAGAGAGTGAAACCGACTCCGACTCCGACCCCCTGGGCTAACGCCTCTACTGCAGGAGGGCCGAATGTCAGCCTCTTTGATGCTTGCTTGCTATCGGCTGACATAGTAACCGGGGGGGGGGGGGGGGCAAGACTGGCATTTGGGTGGGGAAGTGAGCTGGAGTGAAGACGGCCTGTGTGAACAAAAAGGGAGGGATGTTTTCATGATCTACTGCGCAGCTGAATGGAGTTGTTTATACCCAGTCAAGGTCAACCATCCCGGAATACCAGATGGATGAAATGTCAGGGTTCCAAGTAACACCCCCAACTAAATCAAACTCCGAGGCTTGAAGTTCCTGAAAGCTAACTTTTATTAGAGATGTCATATTGGCACATCTGGGAAAACCCGAATCTGAGAGCTTCCGGGTTTTCCACACCCAAAAGAAAGTTCAAGACCTTGCCTCCTCACCGACATGTCCACCACACATCCAATCAGGTACCGTCTGGAACAGAAGATACCTTCCCATTCTTCTCAACACAGCTGCAGGGAACAATGGCCTTGACTTTCTATAAATAATTTTATTTTGACTACATATCTTCTTCACTCTATACAATCCCCCCTCCCAATTTCCCACAGTAGAATTTGTGGCAGGCCTGAAGCCTGAAGGCACAAAGGTAGAAAGATGGCTTCCAGGTCTGACATGAAAACACCTGAAGATGTGCCCCACATGACACCATATGGGATGGGGTTTGGACATTTAGCCTGGGTCCCTGGGGGGAGGGATTTGGGGAAACTTTCAATATGTAACTTTTGTGCCTTTTGGCTCAGATCTTGCTTTTCTTTCATTGCTATCATTTCAAACTCTGTAAAAGTACCTCTTCTCTACAAACATTGAGTTGGGGGTTTTCTTTCTTGGGTTCTGAATGGAGGCACACCTGACAGGACCACCATCTCCATTTCCAACATTATCACGGTCTCTTCAAGGTCTTTATTCACTTGTGTTAGTTTTTGGTTTATTTAATCAACTTTCTTCTCAGCTTCTTCTGATTTCTCCTCTATTTTCTGAATCCTTTGTTCATTTTTTCTTATCATTTGCTGGAAGTTCCCTAGTCTTTCATCCATGTTGTACATCTGTTCTTTCATCTCCCCCATATCGTTTTTCATCTCATTATGGTTTTTTGTCATGGTCTCCTGGATAGACTGAAACATCATTTGTATTTCTTTTTGGAATGTATTCATCCTTTTGTGTTGTAACATATCGCCTGATCTTTGGCTTGATGGACTAGAAGCAGCCGATGATGGTGTGGAAGATGCTTTCTTTCCAATTTTAGTTAGGTTTGGAATACTCATCATTTTAATGTCTAAGATTAAATCTATTACATCTATTAGAAGAAAGAAAAATAATAATACGAAATAGCCCACCTAAACCACAATACCCCAAGTATCCAAGAAGCTAGGAAGCCAACACAAAAATCCAATTCTGTCAGTCACCAAACATGTCCTCAATGCCAGTTATATTTTATAATCCACAGGGTCAGTCTATCGGGAACATTGAAAAAGACTTCTTCTTAACTTCTTTAAGGTCAGCAATTAAATCCTTGTCTTCTGTCAGTTAGTATTTATAATCCAAATGGCCCACCAAGTTCCCCAATTTTCAGTAATCCAAATGTCTGGCAAACAAAGCCACTTCACTTAGTCTCAAAACAATTTCACTTAATCTCAAAACAATTTCAAGCTGTTCCACTGTTCCACTCTATCAAGAATATTTTCAATCCACAAAGGTTCAAAGAGTTTCAATACATTCACCGTCTGTCTCTAAGCAACAAGCAAAACAATTTTGCAGCTGTTCCCTTGTCTCTCTTATCTATCTCAGTCAGTTATGTCTTCTTCTTATTTTCCAGCATTTATTTCCACTTGTGTAATGTCTTTTCCAGCCAGTAGATGTCGCACTAACTCCTTCTCTTCCTGTTTATGCAGCAAAGTTTAAAAGTTTATTCCTCAGAAGTTTATCTGTTCCAATTAACAAAGAAACAAAAGTCTTTCCCATTTCTTAGGCAGTTTTTATGCTATTATAATGTCAGTCCCATCTTTCCCTTTAATTTTAGTTTATTTGCTTCCCATTAAAGTTCTTTTTTTGGGGGGATCTGTCAGTGGCTCGAAATCTCACTCGCCACTTTTTTTTCCGGAGGAGGGAAAGCAAACCCTTCCTCCCTTCTCTATGGAGACCCAATTTTCAAAATCTTGTTTTTTGGGGGGGATAATCTCCGTGGTAGAAATTAGAGAGTTGTCACCCAGATCTGGTACACTGCCCTCAAGTCGTTGATTCATGCTTCCTCTTGTCCTGGTTGTCACAGCTTTGGTCTGGCCATAATGGTTGTCTTCTCTTCCGCCGGTCAGAAAAGTTCCTTCGGACCACTGTCTCCTCGCGATCAACAAAGCGTCCCCTCCTATCTTCGTCACCCCTCCAGGGTGACTTTGGCCCTGGGGGACTTCCTGGGGGACAGGAATCAGCTGGGTTTTGCAGAGCACGGCTAGCCCACATCTGTATCGCTGAGACGCCAACTGGAAACTTTTCAGCAAAGCCAAGTTTTAATACCCTTCTGGAAGGCCAAAAGGGAGGGGGCAGTTCTCACCTCTGTGGGTAGAGTGTTCCACAGGGATGGGGCCACAGTGGAAAAGGCTCTTCTCCTTGACCCCACCTGCTTCAATTCCTTAGCAGACAGAATCCATAGCAGGCCTCTTCCGTGGCACAAGTGGGGCGGGCTTGTACCATTGAGGAGAGACGGCTCCTCAGATACCCTGTACCCATTCCATGTAGGGCTTTAAAGGTAACAACCAAAACCTTGAATTGGATCTGGAAGCAAACTGGTAACCAATACAACTTGAACATTAACAATGTTATATGCTCACCCCTAAGAACTCTTAGGACTGTGCACACTGCTGCATTCTGTACCAGCTGTGGCTCCTGAATACTCTTCAAGAGTAGCTCCATGTAGAGTGCATTGCAGAAATCCAGGTGAGAGATGACTAGAGCATGAGTGACCATGCACAGGGCCTCAGGAACCAGATAAGGGCACAATTGGTACACAATGCAAAGTTGGCCAAAGGCCCTCCTAGCCATGGCTGCCACCTGCTCTTTGAGTAGTAGTTGTGAGTCCAGGAGGACCCCCAAGTTCCGTTTCAGAGGCTTTTTTTTCAACTTCTGAAATCTCCCTTTAAGAGGCTTTTATCAGCCTCTGAAACCTCCCTTTAAGAGGCTTTTTTCAGCCTCTGAAACCTCTGTTTCAGAGGCTGGGCGGGGCTACATTCGGTGTATAAGACGCACCCAAATTTTCACCCTCTTTTAGGGGGGAAAAAGGTGTGTCTTATACTCTGAAAAATACGGTAAATTGGGACAGACCCATACTCCACCACAAAAATATTATTCTGAATTGATATTCTAATCCAGCAAGAGCCTATTGCACAAATTAAGCAAATGGAGCTATATATTTAAATATATTAGTGAAGGATAGTGTTTCGTGACACCTCCTCCACACATTTCTTCCTACATTTCCAGTACAACTGATTTAAAAACTTGGGGAGAAAAAGAATACCAGGAAATACTGCAAAGGGCTGGGAATTCCAGGATATCACACACACACACACACAATGACTCTAAAAACGTATTTTTAAAAACTTAAAAGAGAAAAGTAGGAAGGAGATCCAAGACTGTTATAGTATTTGGTAGCTGAGTGTGCCCACTATGGGAACTGCAATTGCTCAGATGTTTGTTTATCTGTATCAGAAGCATCACAATTAAAATAAGGCATACTATATGACATAACATTTAAAATAGAAAATAGAAAATTAAAATATGTACAAATTAAACCGAACTTGTCCAGAAACCAGCAACATTAATTACATTCTGTCGTGCTGCCATGAGGTCCTCAAGTGTACACTGATCGGGGCACAAAGGGCAGGTATACATATGTGTTATTGTCTGCATGTCACCACAATCGCAAAGAGGAGAAGCAACTGGATAGCCCCATTTGTTCAGAGTGTCTCTGTATCTTGTTGTACCCATGCAGTCTATTCAGTGATTTCCATACTTCCCAGCTTTTTTCAGACCCAGGTGCCAGCTCCTCCGTTGGTTCCATCCAGTGTTGGTTCTTTGTGGCTTTCCATAGATCCACTCTGCTTTCCGTCAACCTAAGGAAGCTTTTCCTGGATTTTAGTCTCTGCTGAGCTGGTTGTAAGTCATAGAGAGGGTGTTCTCTAGATATTGGAGATTTGAGTCTCTCTTTGTATGCTGCTGCTTCTCTGTGAACAGCAGGTGGGACAATGCCAGCTAGGTGGTAGATCTTATCTAGATGGGTAGGTTTAAGGCATCCTGTAATAATTCTACTATCTTAATTCAGAGCAACATCTACTTTCCCAGCATGTGCTGATTTATACCAGACTGGGCAGGCGTATTCACCTGCTGAGTAGCAAAGAGCTAGACCTATTGTCTTAAGGAGCCTTGGTTTGGCACCCCAGGTAGAGCTCATTAATTTCCTGAGGATATTAGTTCGTCCACTGACCTTCAGTTTAGTGTTGGTACAGTGCTGCTTATATGTTAGGGACCTATCTAGAGTGACCCCTAAATATTTAGGGCTGTGGCAGTGCTCCAGTAACAACCCTTTCCATATAATATGCAGCTTCCTAGCAGCCTGCTTATAGTGAAGATGGAAGGTACATACCTGAGTTTTTGCTGGATTTGGTCTTAAATGGTTATCATAATAGTATCGATCCAGCTCTACCAGGGCTTCAGTTAAACATTGTTCAACCTCCTCAAATGTTTTTCCCTGTACAGCCATTGATTGATTGTCAGCATACATTTAGTTGTTAGTACCTTCAGGGAACAGCTGATCATTGGTGTAAATATTCAAAAGGGTTGGAGCCAATACACTACCCTGTGGTAAGCCATTCCTTTGGTTCCTCCATCTACTTTGCCTTCCCTGAAACTCCACAAAAAACATATGGTTCTGAAGCAGATTCCTAATGATATTTGTAAGTTTAAAATCTTTAATCATATCATAAACTTTCTGCTTCAGTCTTCTGAGATTGATGGTATTGTATGTGGCTGTGAGATCTATGAATACAGTTCCTGTTAGATTGCCCTTTCGGAATCCATCTTCGATGTACTGGGTTAATTTCAGGATCTATGCAGTGCAACTTTTTTCTTAGCCTGCCTCGAAGAAGTATTTTCCAAACTAGACTGGGCAAAAGATGGAATAAAAATCAATGGCGCTTATTTAAATCACTTAAGATTTATCTGCAGATGATGTTGTTCCTTTCTCACAAGACGCAGAAGAGTTACAAAGACACATACAAGAGTGGACAAAGCAGGGGAACAATTTGGCTTGAAAATAAACCTGAAAAAGAGCCAGGTTATGTTTAATAAATTCACCAGAGAGAGAAAAAAAAATGTATCTGGAAAAGAACTAGATGTAGTAAACCACTATATATACCTTGGCCAAAGGATCTCAATGGAAGGTGATATAATAAAGGAAATTGAACAGCGTGTTAAATGTGGTTGGCAGGCATTCGGCAAGTTAAGCGTAATTTTCAAGAACAACCTCCCCCTATGCCTGAAAAGTCTTTGAACAGTGCGTGCTACCTGTTCTAACATATGCCAGAGAAACATGGAAACTAACCTCATAATCGATACAAAAGCTACGAGTGGAGCAAAGAGCCATGGAAAGATACATGCTTGGCATCACAAGACAAGATAGAAAGACCTGCACATGGCTTAGAGGACAAACAAAAGTATATAATATCAAGAGAGTAAAATAATTGAAATGGAAATGGGCTGGTCATATAGCAAAAAGAACTGATGGCAGGTGGACTGAGGCAGTCATAGAGTGGATTCCACTTGATAAAAAGTGTCCACAAAAGAGACCTAAAACAAGATGGATCAACAACATCAGCAAGTATTGTGGGCCCATCTGGCAAAAGAAAGCTTAGGACCATATTGGTTGGAAACATGCAGAAGTGGTCTTCATCCTGCAGTGGATAGACAATGGCTAGAATGATTATGGTGATGATATACAGTATATATACATACACAGACACACACACTATATAAATATATAAATAAAAACTGGTGCAGAATGTGGCAGCATGGGCAGTTCTTGGGACCCCTAGGGTAGCCCATGTTACACTGATGTTCCACAAGCTGCACTGGCTGCTGGTTTTCTTCTCGGTGCAATTCAAGGTGTTTGTTATCTGAGGAACTGTCTCGTCCCAATGGAATTGGCCCACCCCACCCATGCCAGCAGAAAGGGCATGCTGCAGACCCCATCAGTCAAGGAATTTCGGCTGGTGGGGTCCAGGAGAAGAGCCTTTTCTGCTGTGCCTCCTGCCCTTTGGAACATCATGCCCCCTGAGGTGAGATCCATACCCACCCTTCTGACCTTCCATAAAGACCTGAAGACCTGACTCTGCTAGTTGGCCTGGGGTCCCAACAGGGGTGCATTACTAAATGCTGCTGCCTGCCAATGCAGCCCCCTCCTCAGCACCTTCACGGAAGCCCTGATCAAGGATCACCTGCCCGATCCTGCAGTGATGTGTGTGTGTGTGTATGTGAAAGAGAGAGAGACAGAGAGAGAAAGCTGCTGCCTGCCAACACAGCCCCCCCAGCGCCTTCATGGAGGGACCGATCCTGGGCTGAGCATCCCGTTGCTGCTGCCGCCCTGCCTGCCACTGCCACCAGCCAGCGCCTCAATGGCTTGGCAGAGGCCCAGGCCACGGAGCCCTGATTGGCTGCTGGGAGGTGCGGTGGTTTGTCCCTTGGGGCGAATCACTCGAGTACAATGATCCCTTTGTGAAACATCTGTGACAGGGGGACGGAGGTGGAAGGCTGGGGGTCCATTGCCATCGGAGAAATGCCGGGAGAGGTTCAGCTGTGTCTGAACACTCACTGTCAACTGGCTGTGGCTGGAGGTGAGGATGAAGGGAGCATGACCATGTGACAGAGGTGAAAAATCCCATTCTGGTTTTCAATGATATTAGCTGAGAGACTAAAAAAGATTTTACAGGACTTTGTGCATGAGAATCAATGTGTCTATGGAGATTCTCAGTCATTCCAGGTCATGGTTGTCCTTAATGTGTCACACTAAGGAAGACAGAAGCCTTAACATTGAAGTTTACAGAGTGGACTTCCGGTTGGCGTCGCGGCAACCCAGACGGTGGAATAGCGGGGCTCTTAGGAGCCCTGCGAAAACCCCGTCTGATATGCCGCCGGCGGCAGGTCTACGGACCTACCCTGTCCTGGAGGGACGGGGGAAAGAGAGGGACCCCTCGGTCAGCCGAGAGGAACGGGCAGGTTCCTCGGGGCCGGAGGATTACCCTCTGCATTGGCGGCGGTTGAGCGGCAGCCATGGTGGCTGCCTCGAGGCTGTGACAACCGGGAAAAGTAATGTGCAGGAGGAAGAAGCGAAGAAATAGAGCAAACTGTTTGGAAGCCGGGTAAGTGATTTAACCCAGGCGGGAACAGCGCTTAAAAAATGGATTTTAACAAGAGAGCCCCTAGCCTTAAATAGCGGCTACAGACTGTGGGGGCAAGAAGATTTAGAAAAGTTATTTGCTGGAGGAAGAGACCCATTTATGAATTACCTTTATTATTGAATGCTGTGGAATGGCTGTTAGTTGGAAATTGTAAAACTTTGAAACTCTTTGTTACTGAAATGGATTACTTTTGGAGAGACAAAGAGGGAAGAGGTGGTAAGCAGAAATCTTTTGAAGCAACCGGGAAAACCTAGTGGAGAATTACAGAATGGCTAAAATGGAGTCATGTCGTGGAGAAGTGAAAGTTTAAACCTGTGGATTGCTTTTGAATTAACTCAGACACAATGTATCTTGTTACCTAAGCTGGTCTGTTACAAAAACAATCAAGGAGGTCCAACTTTGGGGATTTCTAATTTGTTTATTGGTGGTATTAAGGAAAGAAAGAAGAAAGAAGAAATAAGATGGAACAATTTAAACTGACTAAGCAGACGTGGCAGAGGAAGCTAAAATGGTTGCCTGTCAAGAAGTGAAAGTGTAAATTGTGGACTGCTTGTTACTTAAAGGAGAAACTTTGACTCTTGCTTTCTCAATTGGATTATTTTGAAGGAAAACTAAAAAAGTTTGATTTTAGATGTATTTAATTCGTTTCTGGACTACCTATGGATAGTTGGAAAGAAGGAATTAACTGGACAATTAAAACTGTTGATTAAAGGCGAGGCAACAAAAGGAAAGGGTGTAGAAACGGAAGAGGACATGACAATATCATATTGGGAACAAAAAAGAACTAAATTCTTTAGTCTTTATAACTTTACTGACGTTGGAATTGAAAAGAAAAAAAAATTGGGTAGCAAGACGAAAAATACTATAGTCTGATTAAAATGGATGTAAATGTTTTTTATGTAATTGATGTCTAAATAATGTAAGGAGGTTCCGGTTTCTCTGCCTTCGGCGACGGCGGTGCCTTTCGGAGCTCCGCCAGCCCCGCCGCCCGTAGAGCCGCTTCGCTACTCAGAAGCGGCTTGAAAGCTTCAAAATCCCAAGGATTGAAGAAGTAGAGATCGCAGGGCACAGGTTGAGCCCCCGTTGTCCCCCAGGGAACTGTTTCTGGGGTGAGAACGGGCGAGGCTCCCTCCCAACCTGCGGAAACTCCGGGCGACGTGGGACGACTTTGCTCTCGCAAAACAAGCCGGCTGCAGGAAACGTAATTTGAAAAGAATAAGTTTTAATAAACAGCGAACCTATCGGAACCCTCAAATTTGGAGACGCAAGTATTAGCGCTTTGCTGATTTTCAAACTGAGACATTTGAGTGAGTGAAAGTGCTTTGGAAAAAAACATGGCGCTTAGCCTTAAAGTTAACGAGCCAATGAGTGTGGATTGGTGAAGTTATTTTGTGTTACAAGTCTTCAAGTTGTTGCAAAGTTGCCTTGTTTGTTAGAGAAGCAAGTGAAAAATTTCTCCCTTTCTAATATTGGACTTTGCTCTACCTTAGCTTTTAATTGAACAAATCTGGGGGACTTTTTTAGAAGTCTTTGTGCAGGAGGGAAAGGAAAAGGAACTTCCCTCTTTAGAAAAACTAGATCACGAGCCAGGATGGCTTCAAAGAAGCAGGAAGGGAAGGCATTAGGGGGGGGATCCCCCACACACAAACATGAAACGCAACTTCCCCCTGCTCAACAGTTACAAACTCAGAAAAAAGAATTTGATGTGGGAGATTTAAAAGAATTTATTTCTAAAACTTTGGATGATAAATTTCAAAAATCTCAACAGGAGATAGATGATAAACTTCAAAAATCACATCAGGAATTTATGCAGGAAATTAATGAAGTTAAAGACATGGTGAAACAGAATCAAAATAAGGTGACCAAAAAAATTTCAGAAGTGGCGTCTGGCCTGGCAAAATTTATTGGGACAGTTGATTTTAAAGTTGAAGAATTTAAATCAGAAGTTAATGTTAAAATGAAAGACAATGATTATAAAATTGATGAGGTTGACAATAAAATGCAGAGAATTGAAGATGAGATTGTTATGATACAATTCCGGGCGATGGAATTCGCCATACGGCTTCGGGGAATTCGAGAGGAGGAGAGACAGGATTTGAGACAAGTTTGCTCTGAAGCCTTGGCTAAGATTTTACAAGCTAATCCTGATTTGGTATTTCATAAAATAGATAAAATATACAGAGTGAACTCTTGGGTGGCCAGACAAAGACAACTGCCCAGAGATGTGGTCATATACTTTACTGATAGAGAAATTAGAAATGATATCCTGCAAAAATCTTTTCACACCTCTGTACAAGTGGGGGGTTCACGACTTGAAATTTTTAAAGAATTACCTCCTAAAATGCTGAAAGCTAGAAAAGAATTTGGTTTTCTTGTTAAGGAATTAAAAAATTTACAGATACCCTTCCGGTGGGACGCACCAGCTGGGATAATTTTCAGATATAAGGGAGAAGGATATCGGTTGAATACCGTGGAGAAGGCACAACACTTTTACAGTACTATTCTTAAGGAAAGAACACCATCTCCACGTACATCTACAGTTTTGGAGATTAAGGAGAGTGAAGAGAGGCAATTGAAAGAACAGTCTAAGCAGGAATTAGAAATAGTGCAAGGTGCAGAAGGAGGTTTTCTGAGTGAGCCCTTGTTGGATTCTTCTCCAATTTTGGATTTGATTCAGTTGACTGAAGTTAAAGATCAACGTATAACTAGAGCTCAATCTAAGCTACTTAAACAAAAGCAACAACAACAACAGGAAAGACAAGACAAGAAGGCAGTTAAGAGTATCATACAAGAGAGTGGCGCTATGGGAGGAGCGAGATCGAAGCTCTCGGATGAACTTCAAATATTTTGCTCTGCGCTCCAGAAAGAGGCTGATGACCTTTAAGTGTCTATCTTGGAATGTCAATGGGTTGAATTCAGCACAGAAAAGGAAGAAATTATTTACATATTTGAAACAATTTAATAATGACATAATATGTTTACAAGAAACGCATATTACAACTCAAGATCAAAAATATTTGATAAACTCAAAACTAGGAGCACATTATATATCTTCAACTTCGCAGAAAAAGAATGGTGTGGTTATTTATGTAAATAAAAAATTAACAGCGAAAGTTATAGAAGTAGATCAAGATGGTAGGTTTGTAGCAATTGAATTGTCCACAGC
Source organism: Pituophis catenifer annectens (assembly GCF_029215685.1). Taxonomy (NCBI): domain Eukaryota; kingdom Metazoa; phylum Chordata; class Lepidosauria; order Squamata; family Colubridae; genus Pituophis; species Pituophis catenifer. The sequence goes on from NW_027256885.1 coordinate 22,583,052, forward strand.
AAATGGTCAAATTCTTCTGATTGGAATTTATGCTCCCAATCAACAACAGGACTATTTTTATAAGATGTTACATACTAAAATATTGCAATGGGACTATAGATCTATTTTAATTATGGGAGACTGGAATGGAGTAATTGATTCTAAACTAGATAAAAAGAGCTTGGCAAAGTCTAGAATTAGACTACCACAGACTTTTTTTGATATGAAAGAAGATATGGAACTAAAAGATGTTTGGAGAATACATAATCCAAATGAATTGGATTATACTTTCCTTTCTGATAGACACAGATCCTTTTCTAGGATTGATTTTATCCTGTTGTCAAATGATCTACTTGTTAAAACAAAAAGAACAAAGATCTTTCCAAGAACTTTGACTGACCATAGCCCTGTATGGATAGAAATTGAGATGGATAAGGTTGAGAGACGTTCTTGGAGATTAAATGAGAACTTGTTTAGATATGAAAAAAATACAATAGAACTTAAAAAGCATTTGAAAGAATTTTTTGAAATAAATTTGAATAAAGGTACCCCAATTGAAATTGTTTGGGACGCAAGTAAAGCTTATATGAGAGGGGTACTTATCTATATGAATTCTAAACATAGACTGTTCCGACAAAAGAAAAGATCTGAGTTGGAAATGGAAATAAAGAATAAAGAACAGTTACTTATTAAAAATCCAACAGATGAAAGAATACGAAGTGCTATAAAACTTTTGAAAGACCAATTTCAAATGCTTATGGCGGAACAAGTTGCAACAAGCCTACAATACGCGAAGCATAATACATTTTGCAACGCTAACAAACCGGGCAGATGGTTGGCTTATACATTGAGGAAAAAACAAAGTACACGGACTATTGATAGTATTGATATCAGAGGGAAATAAATTTTTCAACAAAATTTAATTAAAGAAGCTTTTGTGGACTATTATACTAAACTATATGCCAAAGAAGAGGTGCAGAATGGACTTATAGAAAAATATTTAAATGATAAGAGAGTTATAAAAATTACTGATCAACAAAAGGAAAGAATGAATTATCTTATAACAGAGGAGGAGATAACAGCAGCAATTAAACAGTTAAAAACAGCCAAAGCTCCTGGCACGGATGGTTTGACTGCAGTGTATTATAAAACTCTACAAGCTGAAATGGTGGGACAACTTAGAGATTTATTTTGCAATATTCAACAAGGGGGTAAAATACCCCCATCTTGGACAACTGCTTATATATCTTTGATACCAAAAGAACAAGTTGGTCCTAAAAAACCGGAGAATTACAGACCAATATCTCTTTTGAACACAGACTATAAAATTTATGCGAAGGTATTAGCCAACAGGTTGATGCCAGTAATTCAAAAGGTGATTCATGAGGACCAAGCGGGATTTATTGAGGGCAGATATATGAAGGACAACGTAAGGCAAGTAATAGACTTATTGGAATATCTTGATAAGAATAAACAGATCCCTGCAGTGCTGGCTTTTCTGGATGCAGAGAAGGCCTTTGATAGAGTGGATTGGAATTTTCTACTAAAGACTTTAAAAAAGATGGGCTTTGGGGACCAATTTATACAGGCGATTTCAGCAATTTATCAAGAGCAAAAAGCACAGATTATTATTAATGGAAGTCTGACGACTGAGTTTAAAATTGAAAAAGGAACAAGACAGGGATGTCCGTTGTCCCCACTTTTATTTATTTTAACATTGGAAGTCTTGCTAAATACAATACGGGACTCTAAAATTTTGAAAGGTATAATGATAAGGCAAGAGGATTATAGAATAAAGGCATTTGCAGATGATCTGGTGGTTACCCTATCACAACCAATGGAATCAATAATCTTGATGAACGACATTATACAAGACTATGGTAGAGTTTCAGGTTTCAGACTGAATTCAAAAAAGACTAAAATGATAGTTAAAAATATGACACAAGATCGTAAACATGAGCTTCAAAGGAGGGCAGGTTTTGAAATTGTACCTAAGGTAAAATATCTTGGAGTCCAGGTTGCAGAATCAAACATGAAATTGTTTCAAAATAATTATGAGGTGTTGTGGCGAGAGGTTCAGAAAGACATGGAGATTTGGAAAAAGCTGCAACTGTCTTTACTTGGAAGAATAGCAGCAGTTAAGATGAACATTTTGCCAAGATTTCTGTTTTTGTTTCAAATGATTCCGGTGCTTAAAAGTGATAAACAACTGAAAGTTTGGCAGTCTGGTGTGAATAAGTTTGTCTGGAATGAGAAGAAGCCGAGAGTGAAATTGAAAATTATGCAAGATGTTCCAGAAAGAGGAGGCCTTAAACTCCCAAACCTACAGTTATATTATGATGCAGCAACTTTAACTTTAATAAGTGATTGGTTTGGAAGTAAAAAGACTGGAATATTGAATGCAGAAAGTTTTGATCTTGAATTTGGATGGCATGCTTATTTATTCTATGACGACAAAGTAGATAAAGTATTTAAAAGTCATATACTTAGAGAATCTTTGATGAGAGTTTGGAAGAAGCACCGACTCAAATGGGATTACAAAATACCGTTATGGTTGGATCTTGGTCATACTATGTGGAATACAAATATAATGTCACTCGGGGGGTTTTTATATAAAGAGGTTCTTTTTACAGATGCGGGCAGATGGCAGCTGAAGACATTACAGACACTGTTGGATGAAGGAATTAATTTAACTTGGTTACAATATAATCAACTACAATTGAGATGGAAAGAGGACCAAAAAACTGGTATTATGTTGCATGAGGAAGAATTGGTCAGACATATAAGAGAGAAAGGTCCAATGCATATTAAAAGGCTTTATAATGTTTTGCTAGAAAGGGATTCAGAAACTGAATTAGTTAAAGATTGTATGATTAAGTGGGCACAAAATTTTGAAGAACCAGTGATGTTGGAAACATGGGAAAAAATTTGGGTTCAAAATGTTAAATTTTATCAGTAACAGTAAACCTTCCGGTATCAACCATCTATATAGAATTGCATTTTTCCTTAATTGCATCGTCAAAAATTGGTATCTTCGCCGCTGCTCTCTAACTTTCCTAGGGATTTGCTTTAAAATCATAATTTGTTGTCCTTTATATGATATCACCTGGTCCCTTGCCTTCCTATAAACTTCCTCCCGTATATCCTTCTTACAAAATCGAATATGAATTTCTTGAGGCAAATTATGTCGCTTTGCATATCCCGTAAATACCCTATAGGCCTCGTCAATGTCTTTCATTATTAACTCCTTATCTTTTTCCAAGATTTCAGTTAAAATACTTCCAACTACTTCTCTCACACATTCTTCTTTATCTTGAACCACATTCTGCATTCTTAGGAAAAAGGAGGAGCGTTCCATCTGTAAGAAAATTATTTCTTCTTCCATAATCCTCGTAGTTGCGGCCTGTTCACGTTCCAGTCCTGCCAAGCGTTCTTCATATCTGTTAGTACGGGCTTCCACTTCGTGAAGTCTTCCCTCTTGTTTAACCATTACCTCTCGCACTTCTGTCAATTGTTCATTTAATATTTTAATGTCTCCCCGCACCGCTCCCATTTCACTTCTCAAATTCATCGTTAAGTCCTCAAAATTTTTCATCATTACCTCTTGCATCGTCTGCATCATTCCCTGTAAATTCTGTAATGAGGGGGACTTTCCCAATGTATTTGCATCTTCTATAGGTTTAGATGACATTTGGGATGATAATACCGGCGATGATGCCGAGGGGGGCAGTAAAACTTTCTTGTTCCCTTTAGTAACGGTTGTAACTGCTGCAATGGACATCTCTCCTGATAACTTTGCGAGATAAGAGGATTAAAATTGAGAACTTGAGAGATGCACGAGATTTCTATGAACTAAACTTTAAGGCGAATGAATTGGAGACTGAGGGGGAAGCGGAAAATGGAAGCTTAGAAGACCTACAGGAGGATGAAGAATTTAAGGAACGAACAGATGGGAAGGAGAGAAAGATAGAGAGGGAAGGAGTTGGTGGAAGGAAAGAACCCCTTTCCCCAAGGAGAACCCGACAGACTAAAAACAAAACAGAGAGCAAGTAATAAGTAAGTAGTAAGGAGGATGATAAAGGGAAAGGTGGGGGTATCTTTATTTTCAGCTAATATTAATGGTTTAAATAATCCATGTAAGAGAAAGAGAGTGTTTAACCGGTTGGTAAAAGGAAATTATGATATGATATGCCTGCAGGAGGTTCATATAAAAGGAGACCAGAAAGCGATACTGGAGAATAAAAGACTGGGAAATTTGTATGCCTCCCTGGCAGATCAAAAAAAGAAGGGAGTAGTGATATATGTAAAAGGACACTTAGAATCTAAATTAATTTATGCCGGGAAAAAAGGTAGAGTCCTGATGGTAGAGGTAACAATGGACCAAAGGAAATGTTTGTTGGTTGGAATTTATGCCCCAAATGGATGCCAAGTAAACTTCTACAGGAAATTATATCAGAAGCTATTAGAGGTTAACTATGCCAATATTTGTTTGCTCGGGGATTTTAATGCGGTTATAGACCCAAACTTGGATTATATACCAGAGAGAGGTAAAGCCGGGAAAAAGAGGAGGAAACTTCTGCCAAAAATTTGTAAACAGATTAGAGAGGTAACAGGGTTGAGAGATATATGGAGGGATAGAAATCCGGGAAAGAAACAGGGTACTTATTTCTCCCCCAGACATCATTCCTGGTCCAGATTAGATATGGCCTGGATGACTGTAGGATTATGTGACCAGGTGTTAGATGTGGCAATTGAGGTTAATGACTGGGCAGATCATAACCCGTTGAAAATAGTATGGAGAGGAGCCCGCAGAATAAAGAGATGGAAGATGGATGTAGGAGTATTAAAAGACAAAGATTTACTCCAAAAGCTAAAAGAGGAGATGGTTTTTTTCTTTAGGGTCAATAGGAAAGAGGATACTAGTCCACAGATTATCTGGGATACGGCGAAGGCGGTGATCAGGGGAGTAGTATCATCTCATATAATTGGAAAGAGGAAGACCCAAAGACTGAAACGGAGTAAATTGAGGTGTGAATTGGAGAAAGTGGAAGCGAGGTTGCAGACAGACCCAGGGAACTTAAAACTAGTTGAGAAGAAGAAAATAACCCGACACCAGTTAAACCTATTAGATCAGGAAGAATTGGCTACTAAAATTAGATGGGCAAAACAAAGGCATTTTGAGCATGCAAATAAAGCAGGAAAATGGCTTACTTATAGACTGAAGAAGCAACAGGAGAGAAATAGGATAGTTTGTTTGAAGGACCAAAGGGGAAGATGTGTTTCGGATAAGGAAGGGAAAGGAAAAATAATACAAGAATATTTTACTGCTTTGTATTCAGCCGGAGATGAACAGGACCAGGAGATTAGAGAGTATTTGGCTAGAGCGGATCCCCGGAAGGTCCCACCCCCAATGAGAGAAATATTGAATGCAGAGATTACCTTGAAGGAAGTAGAGTTAGTATTAAGGGAACAAAAGGGGGGAAAGACCCCAGGTACGGATGGTCTGCCAGTAGAAATTTATAAGGCCCTCCTTGAGACTTTGGGGGAATTTTTGACTCAAGTATTTAATGAGGTTCTGGTCTTTGGTCAAATGCCACCCTCCTGGTCTGAAGCATATATCACACTAATTCCGAAGGAAGGCACTGATCCGCTTCTGATTAAAAATTACAGACCGATTTCCCTGCTTAATTCCGATTATAAATTATTCTCTGCGATTTTAGCGAAGAGACTAAAAATTTTCCTGAATGAGTACATCCACGGAGACCAGAATGGCTTCCTACCTCATAGACAATTGAAAGATAACGTGAGAACTATAATGAATATATTAGAATATTATGAGTGTAATTCTGATAAACAGGTGGCCCTGGTCTCCGTGGATGCACAAAAAGCCTTTGACAGAGTGAGCTGGAAATTTCTCTTTGCACAGTTGAGCGAAATGGAATTCGGGGAAAGTTTTACCAGGGCAATCCGGACAGTATACGCAAAACAGACAGCGAAAATACTTATTAATGGGGAGGAGTCTGAAAAAATTGATATAAGTAAAGGTACTAGACAGGGATGTCCATTATCTCCACTTTTATTTATTTTAACCCTAGAGTTATTATTGAATGAGGTCAGAAGAAATCAAGGAATTAGAGGGCTAAGAAACAGAGGGGAAGAGTTTAAGCTCCAAGCCTTTGCGGACGACTTGATATTTGTCTTGGAAGAACCTTTGGAATCGGGACCAATCCTGCTACAGGAATTGGAGGCTTACGGGAAAGTAGCGGGATTTAAATTAAATAAAGATAAAACCAAGATCCTAATTAAAAATATGACGAAGAATCAAAAAGCGCAGTTAGAGGAAGAACTAGGGATCCAGATAGTCAAAAAACTAAAATACTTAGGAATTTGGCTTTCATCTAAATGCTCGACCATTAAAGAAGACAACTACCAAAAACTACTTAGTCAAACTAAAGAAATGTTGGAAGGATGGAAAAGTTTACAGCTATCATTATTAGGTAGAATTGCAGTAGTTAAGACGTATATCCTGCCTAAATGGATTTTTCTCTTTCAGACAGCCCCAGTTTTAGTAGATACAAATTTTTTTCATTCTTTAGATCAGTGTATACATAGATTTGTATGGCAGAATAAAAAACCAAGGATTAAATTGAAAATGCTTCAAGAATCCCCTTCCAGGGGAGGATTTGGCCTACCTAAATGGGAGCTTTATCATCAGGCAGCTGTCTTAACTTGGATCAGAGACTGGATTGCCTTGAGGAGGAGGAGAATCCTTAGCTTGGAAGGCCACAATTTGCAACAGGGGTGGCACTATTATCTGAGTCAGGAAAGGCCCAAAAAACATAAATATTTTATGGACCACTTTATTCGAAAGGTTTTGATGACCATATGGGATCGAATAAGAAATAAATTTTACCTGATGACTCCGATTTGGCTTTCCCCTTTAGAGGCAATGACACACCCGACTCTTTACAACAGAAATAAACCACTAATCTACCAAGCTCTGTTGGATCCTTCAGGCAAAGTAAAATCTCGAAATATGCTGGGGGAATTAGGCTATGAGCTAGATTGGTGGTCATACAATCAGATCCAATCCAGGACAGCTCAGGATAAAAATAAAGGAGGAATTTATAATTCTCTACAGGAACTTGATAAGATCTTGTTGGGGAAGGATGAGAAGGTATTATCCAAACTCTATCAATTCCTCTTAATGGACTGGATTGGAGAGGAGGTCATCAAAGACTCAATGATTGCCTGGGGGAGAAATTTGGGATACTCGATTGAACTTGAAAAATGGGAAGAAATCTGGGGGACAACCTTAAAATTAACAATGTCAGTTTCCTATAAGGAAAATATATACAAAATGCTATATAGATGGCACCTGCCCCCGGCTAGATTATCGAAGATGTTCCCGGGGACCTCTCCGGTTTGCTGGAAATGCAACGCCGCTATGGGAACTTACTTTCATAGTTGGTGGACCTGTCCCCGAGCAAAAGAATATTGGGTTAGAATTCAAAAATGGATTTTAGAAATCATAGGATGTAGAATAGATTTGAACCCGGAAACGTTTTTACTAGGCATGAAACCAGAGAATTTAAACAAATCTAATTGGTATCTCGCTCTCCACATCATCATTGCAGCCAGGATCTCGTTCGCGCAAGAATGGAAATCTAAAAATATCCCATCGGAGGCTACGTTAATTGCAAAGATCATGGACTGTGCAGAAGCAGACAAGCTTACTGGACTTTTGCGAGATAGACAAGAATCGGGGTTATATAGGAGCTGGGACAGATGGTATGCTTGGCTGCAAAAAAAGAAATCTTAAGAAGAACGAAAATATTAACCTTAATGTGAACGTGGGTAAATACTTCCAGGAGTACTGCATGACGATTGAAAATTTTTTTTCTGGTTAAACCTTCCTTTCTTTTGATGAGTTAGCTTAATGGAAGTTTGTACTTTCTCCAGGCGAAAATTGATACTTTAAAACTCTATATGTATTATATTACTCTCTGCAATTCTATCCATATTATTATATTTTTTTCTGTATTTTTTAATAATTTTCAATAAAAAATTTAAAAAAAAAAAAAATGTTAAATTTACACAGTCGCAGAACCTGAGGGAAAACTTTTATAAAATGTTTTATAGATGGCATTTAGATCCTAAAAAGTTGTCATGTATGTACCCTAATGTTCAGCCAAAATGTTGGAGATGCGAATGTTTGGATGCTACGTATTATCATGTTTGGTGGACCTGTAGGAAAGTTAAGGCTTTTTGGATAAAAATATGGTGGGTTATGCAGAATGTTTTGAAGAAAAAAATTCAATTCTCTCCACAATTGTTTTTATTGGGTATAGTTAAGGGTTTTACACGGGGTGAAATAAAATTAATATTGTATATGATAACTGCAGCAAGATTGTTGATAGGTAAATATTGGAAGAATGAAGCTTTGCCTACTATCGAGGAATGGACTTTGAAGATGGCTAGTTTTGCAGAGATGGCGAAGATTTCAGCATACTTAAAGGATTGTTCACAAGAGACTTATGAATGGGAATGGAAAAGGTGGATAGAATATGTTCAGAACAAATACCAAACTAGAAAGTATCAAATAGCTTTTATTTGAAAATAATGTATTAGAAATATCTTAATGTAAAGAGAAAAGAGGAAAAATTATATAGGGGGAGGGATGGGTTCAGGTTTATATATCAGTGTTATTATTTATGAGTACATAATAGGGAAGTCTGGGGGGGGGAGGATTAGGGAGGGTTAGGGAGGACGGGAAGTTTGGGAGGGAGGTGGGGGGGTGAAAAAAAAAAAAGGGGTGAAAATGTAATTGTAAAACTTTTGCAATAAATAATGTAAGGAGGAGATTTCCTCTTTCTTCTTTTACTCTTTTTTACTTTTACTTTTTCTTTTCTTTTTTTTTATTTACCTTATTACTCTTTTATTTTATTCCTCTCTTCACTTTTTCTGTTTTTCTGTGGAATTCTTTTTCTTGATCCTTTTTGCCATACCTTTATTTTTTATTTTTTTTATTTTTTATTTTTTTCTTCTCCCTTTCTCTTTCCTTTTTTACTTTTCATTACTGTTATTAAGAGAAGTGATTTTTAAGATGGGAAAAATGTGATTTTAGAAAAACTATAAGAAACATGAAAAGTATGAATGAATTTTTGATTATTAATAAGAATTGCTGATAGATTTAATGATTACAGAAACTTGCTTCTTTAAAAGGGTTTAAAAATTTGTTCTTTACAGAAAATAAGAAAATGTGAATGAAGCCTTTACCAACAAGAATTGTTTATAGATTTTATGATTATTTTTAAAGCGAGAAATGTTATTATAGAAAAACTACAAGAAATGTGAAGACTATGAAAGAACCTTTTAAGTATTAATAAGAGCTTTAATAGTTATAGAAAATTGATTTTAAAGTGGATTACAATGTTGTTGTTGTTGTTGTTGTTGTTTTAAAGTAAATAAGAGAATGGGAATGAATTTTTGAATATTAATAAGATTTGTTTATAGATTTTACAATTATGGTAAATTGGTTTTGGAGAAATTTAAAGAAAATTAATAGTTTAGGAGAGAGTTGGAGAGAAGATATATATTAAAAGGCATTATTATTTTAAATTGGTAAGTTAAAACAAAATGTTATGAATCAAGTTAATTAAATGGAAATTAGGATTAAATTGTGAATTAGTTAAGTATAAGGTTAGGAGTGGAGGAAAGCAGTTCTGGAAAACAGCTAACTAAGCTGTGAACCAGTTAAAAAAATAAACTTAGGAGGAGTGGAGGAGATAACGCTGGAGAGCAGTTAGAGCCAAACTGTGAACCAGTTAAATATAAGGTAAGGAGCAGAGGAAAGTATCCCTGGAAAACAGCTAACCAAGCTGTGAACCAGCTAAAAATAAATTTAGGAGTGAAATAATGGTTTCTGCCCAGGATTTGGGTGTTTCTGCTTCCAGCAGTGCATCATTGAGGACCTGTAGAAGCAGTTCATCTATTGCAGCCTGACAGTTTTTATAAAATTCGGTTGGAATTCCGTCTGGGCCTGGGACCTTATTATTCTTTTGTTTTTTTTCGGGCTTCCGTCAACTCTATCATCGTGATCGGTTTATTTAGTATATCTCTGTGGTCTTCTTCCAATTTTGAGATATTTGCTTTTTGCAGGTATTCCTTGATATCTTGGTCTTGGATCTCATCTTGTGTGTAGAGGTTTTGGTAGAATTCCTTCACTATGCGCTTTTTATCTAGATTCATATTGTATATTTGTCCTGCATCGTCTTGTAGTTGGTATATTATTCTCCTCTCCCTCTCTTTCTTCAGTCTATACACCAGCCAACGTCCTGTTTTGTTTGTGTGTTCAAAATATTTCTGCCTTACCATCTTCATTTTATGCGCAATTTCTGTTTGCATCATTAAGTTCAACTTATGTTTAGTAAGGTTCAATTTTGCCTTTATTGTTTTATCGTCAGGCTGCTTCTGTAGTTGTAACTCGTATATGTTAAGTTCTTCTAATAGGTTTTTCCTTTTTTTTTTTTGCTGTATACGCTATAGTGAGGCCTCTTATGTAGGCTTTTGTAGTATCCCATAGATTCTGTACTGAGGTCTGTTCCTTTGTGTTTATTTGATAAAATATTTTAAGTTCGTTCTCTATCATCCGTACATACTCTTTATCTTTTATTATTCCAGTGTCCATCATCCATCTCTTTTGCTTACGCTGTCCTTTCCATATTATTTTTATGGGATTGTGATCGGCCCATGTATTTGTCATGATTTCAATGTCTTGTAGTTCATTTCTAAGATCCGGGGTCATCCAAGCCATGTCGATCCTAGACCATGACTGGTGTGGATTTGAGTAAAATGTATATTGTTTAGATTGTTTGTTGGCCTCTCTCCATCCATCGTGTAGTTGCAATTCTTCAGTCATATCCGGTAAGGTTCTCTTTCTAGCTTTACTTTGTTTATTACTTCGATAATCATCTTGTAGGTTCGCAATTGCATTAAAATCCCCGACAATGCAGATGTTCTCATACTCCAATTCTTTGATTGTATCATGTAATTTCTTGTAAAATTCCCTCTGGTTTCCATTAGGAGCATATATGGATGCTAGTAATATTATCTTTGTTTCTGTTTGTATTTCCGTTATTAGAATATGTCCTTCCGTATCTATATATATTTGTTTGGCTTTTAAGTGATTTTTGACGTATGTTGCCACTCCTCTCTTTTTGCTGTCTCCTAAAGATGTATATAGTCTTCCTAATTTTTGGTTCTCCAAAAGTTTTTGTTGCTGTCTTTTAATATGTACTTCTTGTAATGTTACAATGTCAGCGTCCAGTTTTTGCAATTTTGTGAATATATATTTCCTTTTCCTTGGTGAATTGAGTCCGTTTATATTGATCGATATGATTTTCAGTTCTCCTTCCATCTCTATTGGATTTTTCTGTTCGTTATTTTCAACTTTGTTGTGTTTCTGGTAACTCTTTGGGTCTTTTCCCTCGTTCCCTCTCTCTCCATTCTTTCTCTCTCCGCATTTCTTTTATCTTCCTGATCTTTTTCCTCTCTCTCCATCTGCTGTATCTCTTGTCTCCTGGGTTCCGTTTCTCCTCTCGTTTCCTGTTCCTCCTCACAGGCGAAATGTTGTTCAAAGAAGTCTCGGGCCTTTTCTAGGTTATCAATTCTATATTTTCTTTCCTCCCAAGAGATGAGTAGACCTTCCGGTAATAGCCAGCGGAATTTTATTTTGAATTTATTCAACTGGGTGGTTAGGAAGTTATAATTTCTTCTTTGGTCTCTTGTTCTCCTCGGTATTTGTTTGAGAGTTAAGATTTCTCTTCCTTTATACATGGTTGTCTCTTCTCTCATTTTTCTGTAGATCACTTCCTTTATAGATTTCTTCGTGAATCTTATATGGATTTCTTTCGGTAATTTATTCCTTCTTGCGTAGTTCGTGTACACCCTATATATTTCGTCAATTCCATTTCGTAGTTCGTCCTTATCCATCTGGGTTGCCTTCGCCAATATCTCAATCATTATTTCGCCTAGGTCTTCCTCCTTTTGTTCTTCTACATTCTGAAATTGTAAATAGAATGATGCCTTCTCCATCTCGAGGTAGGTTAATGCATCTTCGGTTTCCTTGTTAAATGCCTTGATCTTGTTCCATTCTTTCCATTCTATTGGTCGTATATTCTATTTTTTCTTCCACCTTATTAATCCTCTGCTCATTTTCCGCTATATTTTGATGAATTTGTTCTATCTTCTCGTCCATATTTTTGATATTATCCTTTATTTTGCTTACATCTGACCTCAGTTCTTCGTGATTTTTTCTTGTTTCCTCATGGTTATGCGCCATCGTTTCCTGCATTCTATTCATACCTTCCTGGATCATCGCTAGTGCGGATTGAATGTTCTGTATGTTGAGAGCGGAACCCATCTTCTCCTTTTCTGTAGATTCAGTTACTTTTTGTTGGGCTGGCGAGGCCATGAGTATCATTTGGCTCGATGGTTTTTTTTATTTTTATTTTAAAACAAAACTATATTGATTGTTAAAAAACATTTAAAACATACAAGTTTCTCTCAATCAAGAAACAAATTTACATATACAGTACATAAACTTCACCTATTGACTGATTTCCATTATTCTATATACATATATTATATATATTATATATACATATATACAAACATACAGTAACGTATTTCATATTCTATCCCTCTGACAGTGCTGTTTTTATTTATATTAATTTCTTCTAAATTTCATCTCTACCCATTTCCTTTCCTCTGGTTTATCCATTGGTACCATCTATTCCATATTGCATAATATTTTGAGTCCTCCTTATCCTGTAACTCTAAAGTTAGTTTGTCCATTTCTGCGTATATGTATATTTTTTGTATTAGTTCCTGGTCAGTTGGTAGTCGGTCGCTTTTCCAAAATTGTGCTAGCACTAATCTAGCTGCCGTGATTATATGAAGCGTTAGGTATTTTATGTCATTTCGGATGTTCTTTTTAATCATGCCTAATAGAAAAATCTTAGGTTCTAATTCAATTTCATAATCTGTTATTTCTCTTATCCATGTTCTTACCTTGTTCCAATATTTCTTAATTACCGGGCAGAGCCACCAAGCATGGTAAAAAGTTCCCTGTGTTTTCTTGCACTTCCAACAAGTCGGATTTACATTTGGGTACATTTTCGCTAATCTTGCGGGGGCCAGATGCCATCGATACCACATCTTATAATGATTTTCTTTGTAGGCTACCGATTTTGTCATGCTGTAGTTATTTCCCCACACTCTTTCCCATTCTTCTAGCTGTATACTGTGCCCAATGTTTCTCGCCCACGCTATCATCTGCCCTTTAACTAATTCTTCTGCCAAATCATATTCAAGTAAGTATTTATAAATTTTCGAAATTAATTTCCCTTCTTTAGATTCTAATAGTTTATCCAATCTGTTTTGTTTCAAATCTATTCCTCCCTCCTCCTGATCCTTCCTGTATCTTATTTTTATTTGTGAGTAGGGCCACCAGTCTATTGCTATTCCTTGTTCTTTTAATTCTTCCCTAGTTTTTAATTTACCCTGTATATCTAATATTTCTCTGTATCGTAATATTTTTTGTTTTGATAATATATTGGGGTGGGTGATTGCTTCTATTGTCGACAACCAACCAGGGACTTTCATGTAATGTTTGCGTTGAATTTGTTGCCATGTATTAATTAAAGATTTCCTAATAGTGTGATTGTTAAAATGTTTATATGTCTTATTTCCGGAGTTCCAAATAAAGGCATGCCATCCCTTCATTAGGTCATGTCCTTCCAGATTTAACAGTCTTTGATTATCCAGAGTTATCCATTCCTTGATCCATAGTAAACTGGCAGCCTTATAATATTTTTGCCATGCCGGAAAACCAAAACCGCCTCTAATTTTATCCTCTTGTAATATATTTAATTTTATTCTCGATTTTTTCCCCTCCCACACAAATTTTGTAGTTATTTTATCCAAATTGTCAAAAAATTTCTTATCCAATTTTATTGGAATCGTTTGGAATAAATAAAGGAACCTTGGAAGTATATTTGAGTTTATCGCTGCTATCCTCCCCAGCAAAGACAACCTTAGTTTCCCCCATTTATCTAAGTCTTCTTTGATTTTCTGGACTAAAGGTTCATAATTGTCCTGTTTTATTGTTGCTGTTCTAGCCGTCAAATGTATCCCTAGATATTTCACTTTTTTAACTGCCTGTAATTGTGAGTCATTTACTAATTGCTCTACTTGTTTTGTTGTCATATTTTTTATTATCATATTTGTTTTTTCTTTATTAATTTTTAGGCCTGCTACTTTTCCAAATTTTTCAATTTCTTTTATTAATTTGGGGGTTGTTTCTATTGGATCTTCTATGAAGAAGACAAGGTCGTCCGCAAAAGCTTGGACTTTGTACTCCTCTCTCTTAATCTTTAGTCCTTGTATTTCTTTATTTGCCCTAATTCTAATTAACAAGTTTTCTAGCGTTAAGATAAAAAGTAGAGGGGACAGCGGGCATCCCTGCCTTACTCCTTTATTTATTCTAAAAAATTTTGTTGGATCCACATTTACCAATATACATGCTTTTTGGTCCTGGTATATTGATGATATCATTTTCGTAAATTTATCACCGAAATTCATACTTTTAATTTGTTCTTTCATAAATTGCCAGTTTACTTGATCAAATGCTTTTTGTGCATCCAGAAAGATCAGGGCCACCTGTCTCTCTGAATGCACTTCGTAATACTCTAAAACGTCCATTACCATCCTTAAATTATTTTTTATTTGTCTTGTGGGCAAGAAACCGTTTTGATCCTGATGTATTTTGTTATGTAATTTTTTTTCATTCTATTAGCAATTATATTCATAAAAATCTTGTAATCGGTATTCAACAAAGAAATCGGCCTATAATTTTTTATTAATGTGGCATCTGCCCCTTCTTTTGGTATTAGGGAGATATACGCTTCCTTCCATGTGTTTGGTAATTTTGCCTCCAACAGGGCTTCATTATATATTTCTAATAGTATTCCATTTAATAATTCTCCAAATGTTTGTAAAACTCTGTTGGTAAACCATCGGTCCCCGGAGTTTTATTATTTTTCTGTCTCTTCAATGCTTCTTTTAATTCACCTATCGTAATCTCCCTATTTAATAATTCTTTTTCCTCCTCTGTTAATGTTTGTACTCCCTCTCCTTTTAGATACTGTTCAATTTCCTCTGTTGTTACTATGTCCTTCTCATAAAGTTTTTGATAGTATTGAAGTATTATTTCCTTTTTCTTCTCTATGCTTTGTTGGATCTTCCCCTCATCATCTTGTAGTTTCTGAATTGTTCTTTTTTCCCTTTCCTTCCTTAACCTATACGCCAACCACCTCCCTGGTTTGTTTGCGTGTTCGAAATGGTTCTGCCTTATATATTTCAAATTCAGTGCGTATTTCCCTTGTTCTAATATATTAAGCTTATGTTTTGCCGCTATCCACTTTACCCTTATTTCTTCGTCCCCTGGTTTTCCTTGCAGTTTATGTTCCCAATTTTGAATTTCATCTCGTACTTTATTATATTCTTTTTCTCTCTCTTTTCTCCTTTTTGCGTTATACGCTATTGTAAGACCTCTTACATACACCTTAGTAGTGTCCCATAAATTTTGTAGGGAGGTGTGTTGTTTTGTATTTTCCTTATAAAACAATTCTAATTCCTTTTCCATATATTTCTTATATTCTTTCTCTTTTGTTAACTGTAAATTCATTGTCCATCTATTTTTCTTTCTCTGGTGCCCTTTCCACGTCATCATTAATGGGTTGTGATTGGCCCAATCGTTTGATAAAATTTCTATGGTTTCTATCTCTCTCATTAACATACCGGATACCCATGCCATGTCTAACCTGGACCAAGACTTGTGTGGATTTGAATAATATGTAAAATTTTTAGTTTCGGGATTGTAAAATCTCC
This sequence comes from Pituophis catenifer annectens, assembly GCF_029215685.1. Taxonomy (NCBI): domain Eukaryota; kingdom Metazoa; phylum Chordata; class Lepidosauria; order Squamata; family Colubridae; genus Pituophis; species Pituophis catenifer. The sequence continues at coordinate 22,598,985 of NW_027256885.1, forward strand.
AACTACAGTATCTATCATATTTAGCTCTTTGACCATATCTGTAAAAGTTCTAGGTAATATTTATTTATTTATTTATTTATTATTCAAATTTCTATACCGCCCTTCTCTTTTCGGACTCAGGGCAGTGAACAGCCAAAATAAAACATTTATACATAAAGTACGATTAAAAATAGATTTAAAATAATTAAATTTGGCCCATAGTTTAAAATTTATCAATTTAAAATCCATATCAAAATTTAAAATCAACCATAAAATCATAAAATCAAGAGAGACCGGCTAACTGAAAGAGATGAGTTTTTAGGGCCCGACGAAAAGTCCGGAGGTCGGAGATCACTCGTATCTCTGGGGGTAGATTGTTCCAAAGGGTAGGTGCCACCACAGAGAAGGCTCTCCTCCTGGGGGTCGCCAGCCGGCATTGTCTAGCTGACGGCACCCAGAGGAGGCCCTCTCTGTGGGAGCGAACCGGCCGGTGGGAGGCTATTGGTGGCAGAAGGCGGTCCCGTAAGTACCCTGGCCCTAAGCCATGGAGCGCTTTAAAGGTGATCACCAACACCTTGAAGCACACCCAGAAGTCCACCGGAAGCCAATGCAGCTCGCGCAGGAGAGGAGTCACATGGGAGCGCCCCGTCGCTCCCATAATCCCCCGCACAGCCGTATTCTGCACCAGCTGGAGCCTCCGGGTGTACCCCAAGGGGAGCCCCATGTAGAGAGCGTTACAATAGTCCAGACGAGAGGTGACGAGTGCTTGAGTGACTGTGCGTAGGGAGTCCCGATCCAGAAAGGGGCGCAACTGGTGTATCAGGCAAACCTGATAAAAAGCCCCCCTGGCCACGGCCGTCATATGCCCTTCTAAAGACAGCCGTGCGTCCAGGAGGATGCCCAAGTTGCGGGCCCTTTCCGTGGGGGCCAGTGATTCGCCCCCAATAACCAGCGATGGCGTCAGCTGGCTATACCGGGACGCCGGCAGCCACAGCCACTCGGTTTTGGAAGGGTTGAGTCGAAGCCTGTTTCTCCCCATCCAGACCCGCACGGCCTCCAGGCACTGGGACATCACTTCCAAGGCATCGTTGGGATGGTCTGGGGTGGAGATGTACAGCTGAGTATCATCAGCGTACTGATGGAACTCCACCCCAAAACCACGGATGATCTCACCCAGTGGCTTCACATAAATGTTGAACAGGAGGGGTGAGAGGACCGACCCTTGTGGCACCCCACAAACAAGGCGCCTCGAGGTCGACCGCTGCCCCCCTGTCAACACGGATTGCGACCGGTCGGAGAGATAGGAGGAGAACCACCGCAAAACGGTGCCCCCCACTCCCAGTCCCTCCAGCCGGCGCAACATGATACCATGGTCGATGGTATCAAAAGCCGCTGAGAGGTCTAACAGGACCAGGATAGAGGAGTAACCCCTTATATATTAAAAAAGAAATGAAGACAGAACTGAAATATGCAGACCCCAAAGGTAGATTACTAATTGTTGAAATTGAGAGGGGCAATTCGGCAATATTAATAGCAGCGATTTATGCACCAAATAAAAATCTGAAAGAGTTTTTTAATAAAACACGAGAAATAATAAGAGGATTAGATAATAATAATATTTGCATCATTGGGGATTTCAATGGAGTGGTCGATGCGAACAAAGATCACAAAAGACCCAGAGGTCAAAAGAAAAAAAGGAAAAATTTACCAAAAACCTTCTTCGAATTAGTGGATGAACTAAATCTTGTAGATATCTGGCGAACACTACACCCCAATAAAAGACAATACACATTTTATTCTAACCCCAATAAATCATGGTCTAGAATAGACATGATGTGGATAAGCAGGAACTTGGGTATGGACATTGTATCAGCAGAAATCTTACCCAATACCTGGGCAGACCACAATCCATTGGAAATCAGATGGAAAAGTAGATATAAGAGAAAGAACACAAGATGTAGAATGAATGCACAATTTTTGAGAGACAAAAAAAATATTGATAAAGTCAGGGGGGAGTTAGCAATCTTTTTTGAAGAAAATGAAAAAGAATTAATGGACCGGGGAATAATCTGGGATACGATGAAGGCCTATTTAAGAGGCCTAATGATATCATATGGAGCATATAGAAATAAAGAGAGGAGAGAAGTTCAAAGAACATTGCTAGAAGAACTGGCAAAGGCAGAGAAAGAGGCACAACAAAACCCTGACAATGAAATAACAAAAGAAAATTGGATGAATATTCGATGTAATATCCCTCTTCACCCAAGTGCCCATCAAAGAAGCCCTGACAGCTATCCAAAACAAATATAACCCCCCCAAGCACATCCTAGATCTGACCAACCACTGCCTATCCAACACATACTTCATCTATAACGGACAAAAATACAAACAAATAGAAGGAGCACCCACGGGATCACCCCTCTCACCTGTCATTGCTAACCTCTACATGGAACACTTTGAAACCCAAGCTCTAGAAAAATCTGATCACAAACCCAAACTCTGGCTCAGATACGTAGATGACAACTTCATAATCTGGCCACATGGGAAAGAAAAACTGGACAACTTCCTCACACACCTCAACAGCCTACACCCCAAAATACAGTTTACCATGGAAACAGAAGCTAACAACCAACTTCCCTTCCTGGATGTCTTAGTCTACAAGAAATCCAATGGCTCCCTAGGACACACCATCTACCAGAAGAAAACACACACAAACTGCTATCTGCACGCACTCTCACACCACCACCCAGCACAGATCAACTCTGTAGCCAAGACACTCATCTCCAGAACAAAACGCTTAGCTGACGAACAACACTTAAAAACCGAACTACACACTCTCAATAACGTACTAACATCCAATGGATTCCAAAGAAATAAGATTACCAACCTAATCCAAAAAGAAACCCCCACTAAAATCCAAGACAGAGAACAAGAAAATGGCAAAGCCCTCCTCCCATACATAAAAGGCACCGCAGACAGAATCAGCAAGATCCTCCACAAACACAACATCAAGACAGCATTCTGCACAAACCGAAAAATATCCACCATCCTAAGAAACCCCAAAGACAAAATTGAGTTAGAAAATCAAGGAGTATATGAAATCCCATGCACCGCCTGCCCCACCACATACATCGGACAAACCAACAGAAGAATAAGTGCACGCATTGAAGAACACAAGAACTCAGTCAGAAAAGAGGAACCAACTTCTTCCCTGGTCCAACACCTCAAAGCCACAGGACATGATAGTGATTTTAAAAAGACCAGAACTATCGCCAAAACTGAACACTTTAACAACAGAATAATCAGAGAAGCCATCGAGATAGAAAAACGTCCACACAGCATGAATAAACGAGATGATACCTCCCGCCTACCAGCCTTTTGGAAACCCGCCCTTATTGACAAACGAGTCCCTAACACAAAGAATGACACCAGACCCACACTCACGAGAGCCTCACAGGATGTAACCACCACACATCCACGCAGAAAGCAGACTCAAACCCACACTGATGATGAGGCACGACTGCGGACCAGAAGCCAGACCACAGCTGCATCATTAGCCCCTTTAAACCCCTCCAATCCATACATGAAGCAGACTGACACCCACCATAAAGAGGTAGCACGGCCACGAACACGAAGCCAAACAACAGCAACACAGCTCACCAGCTCAAATCCCCCTGCTACTCAGACTAACCCGAGCACAACCAAGCCCCCACCTAAACAGAACACACACCCAGCCAATCAGAGCACAGCCAACCCCCCATCCAATCAGAGCACAGCCAAACCTCCACCCAATCAGAACACACCTCCACCCAATCAGAACACAGCCAAGCTCCCACCCAATCAGTTCACACACCCACTGTCAGTTAAAAGGAAGAAACAGCTGCGATCACACACATTGCTCCTAGAAGCACGAAGCCGAAGACACCAGCCTGAAGATGACGAATGAGACTTCGTCGAAACGTTGCCAAGAAACCTCCAATTTTACGTGGGAGAAAACCTGAATAACCAAAGACCTACATATATATATATATATATATATATATATATACATATCTATTGATTTCTAATTTATCTGACATACACATATAAATATATTTTATGTAATTATAATGGGTACGCTATAATCTAAATCTTTGCTTCTAGATATATAAAGGTGGACTGGTACAACAGTAATTCAATAATCAATAAATAGTTAATCAATAAGTAATTCAATAAATAGTTTAATAGTCCACTAAATATCAATTGCTATTGGTTTCTAATTTCTAATTTCTCTAGCATACATATATAGATATGCTTTATGTAAATATAATAAATATACTGTAATCTAAACCTTTGTTTCTAAATATATAAGATAAGTATAAGTGTATAAAGATAGGCTGACGAGACAGTAATCCACTTAATAAATACAAGATTATATTATGCAATCTTATATAAAAATGAATTTCCAAAACGATATATGTGTATATGTAAATATTACTTCTTGATTACTATTGATAGTTCATGAATATTTTTAATAACCAGTCTTTAGTTCTTCTTTGGGAATACTTCCCACACTCGTTACTTTCTCCTTCTTCTTGGGATATCTTACGTCCCCACAGTCCTTATATTGAGTGTCCAACTATAATCCAACTTGATTTTTTTTTCAATTGTCTATGATTTCAATATGTTAATATATCTAAATATTATCCAATTATTCTCTAGTCCTCAGTTCAATTCCTCCCAAACTGGAAACGGTAGAAAAAACAATGTTATAAATCCAATATATTCCACGGTTGTTCGTATTTTTCCTTCCCTTCTATATAAATCCAATACACACCAAATATGCACCAAAATTGTCAAACGTCTGCTTCTCTAGATAATTTAAGCCAATTATCCAATTATCTTCTTCTCCAATTATCCAATTGTCTCAGTCTTATTAAGAAAGCCTTTGTCCAGGTTCTCCGGTAAACGTAGGAGTATTATAAATCCCAGGCTCGCTGCGTTCTCTCTGCTGTAAATCAATATGACTTCTCCGTCTTTTCTTCTTTGGCTATCCGAGGGTCTGGTAATCCTCCCGTCAGATCTTTTTCACTTTCTGGAACTTTAACTGCTTTCGGATTCTTATTTATAAAGTTCTAAATATCGCCCTCACGCTCGATCGACTTGCTTCCCTCTGGATTTCCTCAGGTTTCACTGGCTACCAAATTATGCGCTGTCACTTTCAATATGGATTCCTCCCTCCACTCACTCGCCAGTCGCCGCTTCTCCTCTTTTTTTTACTTGGGGGTTTCTTCCACCCGCTTTCTTTCATCAGTTAGAAGATGTAAAAGTACCTTTTCTCACTTTCTATTTCCACCTATGCTTCTTTTCGATCTTCGCTTCCCTTTAAACAGCTGTCACCATTTCTGGCCAGCCTAGATGGCTGGTTCTTCCCCGGTCCGAGTTAAGGAGGTCTTCCTGAACCTTCGGGGGGGATTGCTGTCCTCCCCGAGGTCCTCGGAAGTTTCCCTTTCTTCTATCAACCTCTACGGGGTCGATAGCGCCTAAATCGGCGCTCGAATCGAGGATATTAGAGGCTTTGGGAACAGAGAGTCGTTCCTTTCGCCCCTAACATGCTGATGTCACCGCCGGAAGTCGGTGGTTAAAAACTATAGACCGATCTCTCTGTTAAACGTCGATTATAAACTATTCATGACAATTATAGCACAAAGACTGAAAACAATTATACATAATTATATACATCCGGATCAGAATGGCTTTGTCCCAAGGAGACAGATAAAAAGTAATATGAGGACAATCTTAAATGTCTTAGAATATTATGAGCAAAAGATCAACAAACGGGTGGCCTTAATTTTTCTCGATGCCCAAAAGGCATTCGACAATTTGAATTGGAAATTTCTTATAGCACAGAGTTTATGGATTTCGGCGACAAATTTCTAAAAATGGTCAAGAAAGTATACTCCTCCCAGACAGCGAGAATCACAATTAATGGGGACATGACAGGAAAAATAAATATACAAAAAGGGGTAAGACAAGGATGCCCACTATCGCCACTGCTGTTCATAATATCATTGGAAGTACTGTTAAATGAAGTAAGAAAGGAAGAAGAAATAAAGGGACTAAAGATACGGAAAGAGGAATATAAATTACAGGCCTTTGCCGATGATGTGGTGTTCATAGTGGAGCACCCAGAAGTCGCAGGAATCAAATTACTAGAGAAGATAGAAGAGTATGGCAAAGTGGCGGGACTCAAAATCAATAGACAAAAAACCAAAGTCCTAACCAAAAATATGACAAAGACACAAGAGACAAAATTGGAGGAAGAATTAGGAATACAAATTGTTAAGAAAATAAAATATCTGGGAGTTTGGCTCACCACAAAAGTAACAATGATTAGAGAGGACAATTACATTAAATTGATGAAACAAATTAAAAAAGATCTGGAAACTTGGAACAAGGTACAACTGTCATTCCTAGGTAGAATAGCCTCAGTAAAAATGAACGTCCTACCAAGACTCCTCTATCTCTTTCAAGTGATACCAATTGGCCCAGGAAAATATTTTTTCAAGGATCTCAATAAGATAATAATGAAATATATTTGGCAAGCAAAGAAGGCTAGAATCAAAATAAAATGTTTACAGGACACCAGGGAGAAGGGAGGCCTCGGTTTACCGGACTGGGAGTTATATTACAAGGCAGCGTCACTAAACTGGATCAGAGAATGGATAGACTTAACAAACAGGAGAACACTATACTTGGAGGGATTCGACTTGAGCCGAGGTTGGCACGCATTTCTGTGGGAAGGCACAGACAAGAAACACGGGTACTTCCAGAGACACTTAATCAGAGGTTCATTATACAAAAGGTGGAAAGATATCAGAAAGCAACATTATAGTAAAATCCCGAGATGGCTGTCCCCTATGGAAGCATTAATCTACCCAAATACTGTGGGGATGGTGTGACCTCAGTTGTCGGCAAACCGCACTGGGTAAACAACGTTACCATATGTCCTAATCTTATCAGGAATGTAGAAACAGGATGTCTGGCAGAGACCCTATATCAAGATATACCAGGCATGGGGGCCCAACACGTAGGCAATTGTCTGTTACAGGAAATAACATGAGGGAAACACGAGGAATCTATATGGAGTTCACGAGCTTTCTGTAGCCAATCAGGACAAGTAAACGTTGATTGATGTTTTGCCATGGTAGTTGTAAAATGACAATAAAAGGAAGCCTTCTGGATGGAGTCAGGGTGCCTTCCCCAAGGTACTTTTTTTTTTTAAAAAAAATTTGATTTATATGCCGCCCTTCTCCGGAGACTCAGGGCGGCTTACAATGCGTTAAGCAATAGCCTTCATACTTTTGTATATTTATACAAAGTCAGCTTATTGCCCCCACAAACTGGGTCCTCATTTCACCTACCTTAGAAAGGATGGAAGGCTGAATCAACCTTGAGCCTTGGAGAGATTCGAACCAGCAGAAATTGCAGGCAGCTGTGTTAATAATAGGGTGCACTAAACCACTGTACTATCAAGGCTACTTTGACACCAAGGTGCCTTGATCAAGGTGCCTTCCACCCGAGGGGCCTTCCCGTGAACCATCATCCTGCCTACGCGTCTTTCTTCATTGAAACAACAAATACTATAGAAATAGGAAAGATGAGGAAATATCAAGAACTGTTGAGCAGTGAAGGGAACCTATACACGAGGCAAGAACTAGAAAGGCGAGGTATAGTTATTGATTGGTGGCCATACCTTCAAATAGAATCAAGATTCACAGCAGACCGGATACAATATGGATTCCAAACCGAACCGAATGAACTGGACAAGATACAAAAGGCACGGACGAGAAAATGATATCTAAAATTTACAGTTATTTACTAAATTACAAATTAGAGGAGGAGACGGTGAAAGAAAACATGATAAGCTGGGCAAGAAATATAGGTCATAACATAGAGCTGGACAAATGGGATAAACTATGGACAGAAAACCATAAGATGACAATGTCGATCCCATACAAAGAAAACCTATATAAGATATTTTACAGATGGCACCTCCCACCGGCACGTTTGGCTAAAATGTTTCCAAATACATCACCAATGTGCTGGAAATGCAAGTCGCAAAAGGGGTCATACTACCATCTCTGGTGGTCTTGTAGAAAGGCACAACACTACTGGCAAGAAATTAAGAGAATGATTGAAGAAATAACTAAGCAAAAAGTCGAAATGAAACCAGAATTTTTTCTATTTGGAATGACAACACCACAATATACCAAAGAGATAAAATACCTTACCATTCACATCCTGACAGCAGCACACATATTGTATGCTCAAAATTGGAAATCCGAATTACTACCAACAGAAGCAAAAATAATTGCAAAAATAACCGAATGTGCAGAAATGGATAGACTCACTAAAGAGCTCCAAGAAAAGGAAGATACCGATTACTATATAGTCTGGCAAAGATGGTACTCATGGCTGGAGGGAAAGATAGGCCCAGTAAAATAAGATGTCAGGAAACCTTAAATAAGAGTACAGAAATTGGCACATGAGGAAACAGCAGGATGGTATACTTATTTCATTTTTTCATTTCATTTTATTAAATTTGTATACCGCCCTACTCCCGAAGGACTCAGGGCGGTGAACAGCCATAGAATAAAACATATAAATACAAAATTTAAAATGAAATAAAACAGATTAAATAATTTGGCTGAATTTTAAAACCCCAATAATTTAAAACCAAATTTAAAATTTCCATTTAAAAAGGGGGAAAAAAATGAACAGTTAGTACAATTTGCAGAAAACTATGTTTAGAATTGTATCGTTAAGGCACAAATAAGCAGAAATGCAAACTTTTAAATAAAGAAACAACAGGCAATTTAGAAAATAGCCACCGATGCGATAGCTTCTTAGGAGTTAGTCGATAGACTTCTTTTTTTGTGTGTGTGTACTGTATTAATGTATATGTATGTGTTTTTACATGTATTTACATTGTATGTTTGTTTGTGTTTAAAAATAAAAAATTAAAAAAAAAACTTAGGAGGAGTGGAGGAGACAATGCTGGAGAGCAGTTAGAGCTAAACTGTGAACCAGTTAAATATAAGGTAAGGAGTGGAGGAAAGCATCCCTGGAAAACAGCTAACCAAGCTGTGAACCAGCTAAAAATAAATTTAGGAGGAGTGGAGGAGATTGTGTCTGGCCATAAGCTATCTCCTCTACATACATCTTCCCCCTTGGGATTATTATTACTCTGCCTATATGGACCGGTTTTCTTTTCCAACTGAGCCCCCTTGCCAGATGGAGACTGGGCAATTCTATGCGGGTGCTGAGGGAGCTGATCTTTTACTGCTACTTCATCATCGGAGGGGACAGACTATTAGATCTTCCATTGCCATGTCCATTTAGCCAGCCACCGTGAGAGGGTGGCTTGGATATTTACCCTCCGAGTGTATTGAAATAGCTTGGAACTCCTCCCACTGCCGTGAGAGGGCAGTGGAGTCCAGTTTCTACCCGCACCAAGATCTATCTTTGCTCCAGGACCTTTCAGACTATTTGCTGGACCCTAGCCAGATGCTACCCCCCATCATTGGATGTATTTATTGGATGTATGCGGCGGCCGAGCTTCTTACTTTGCGAGACTCCCCCCTCACGCAGGCCTGGCCCTCCACATTATCGAGGGTCTACCTTGATGATGGGTTTTGGAACCCCGAGAGGTGGCATGCAGTGAAGAAGAGGTTGAGGGTTTTTTTATCCAAATTTTTAACTCAATTTTTAAGGGGTTCCGGGGGGGGAGGGTTGGATTGGAACTAAGGTTGTGGGTGTGGGGGACAACCCACTGAGGAGGGGGCCTGGTCCGGCTGAGGGGCACGGCATAGGAGGTGCGGGACTCAGGGTCGAGGAGGGGGTTAGAGCCTGTGACGAGGATGGGCATCACATCAGTACTGTGGGTGGGAGGGGCAGATATGGTGGGAGCAGGAGGCCATATCGTGTTGTGGGAGTGCGCGCTCGCTGTCTTCGAGCAGTGGCGCGCTCCGGCCCCCAATGCTCCTCTCATTCCCCAGGTTGCACAGATCCTCAGGGCCTGGGCCTTCGGCTGATGTTATGCAATGCCAGATCCGTGGGAAATAAAGCCCCCCTCATTTACGATCTTGTTCAGGAGGGGGGAACGGACCTGGCGGGTATTATGGAGACCTGGTTGGGCCAGGATGGGGGGGTCCCCCTTGTTGAAATGTGCCCACCTGGTTTTCGCACATTTCATCAGCCGAGGTCACAGGGGAGGGGTGGTTGTCATTAAATAAGGTCTTGGTCCAAGGAAGGCCACTGTTCCTCAGACTGCCAGATGTGAGTCCCTCCTTGTGAAGTGGGGCCATGGGGTACAGATGGGCTTGCTGATCACGTACCTGGCTCCCTGCCACGTGGCGGCGGCCCTGCCCGAGCTGCTCAATGTTATAGCCACGGTGGCAGTTGATATCCCCAGGCTTATGGTCATGGGGGACTTTAACTTGCCATCCGTCGGTGAGGCGTCTGAGGCGGCCCGGGAGTTCATGGCTTCCATGACGGCTATGGACCTGACCCAGTTAGTTCATGGGCCTACTCACACGGGGGGAAACACGCTGGACCTGGTTTTTGTCTCTGGTCAGTGGTTGAGTGATCTTGAGGTAGGGGATATAGTGATTGAGCCCTTGTCATGGTCGGATCACTCCCTCCTTCACTTTGACCTTCGAACCGCCACACCCCACCGCAGGGAGGCGGAACCGATGAGGTGGCCCCGCCCCAGGCGCCTGATGGATCCAGATAGGTTCCAGATGGAACCTATTTTTAGTTGTTTTAATCTGTATGGGCCAAATTATTTAATGTGTTTTTATATGGTTTTTTAAATTTTGTAGTATGTGTATTTTATCTTTTGGCTGTTCACCGCCCTGAGTCCTCCGGGAGTAGGGAGGTACCCTATTTTCCAGCATATAAGACGACTGGGCGTATAAGACGACCCCCGACTTTTCCTGTTAAAATATAGGGTTTGGGCTATACTCGCCATATAAGACTACCCCTCTTCCAATACACACCAAATAAAAATTAAAAAACATCAACTGGCTCACCCACAATGTAAAAGCAGCTGTGCTAGACCCAAAATGGCCCCTGCAACAAGCAGGAACCTCACACAGCCACAAAAAGCCCAAAAACCCAACTTTCACACTTTACACACACAAAATTCCACATACAGCTTTGTGAGATTTTGTGTGTTTGTGTAGTTAGAGTGAAACACTACAGAAACACACTAAATCTCAGAAAGCTGCACAAATATTATTTTATTTTATTTTATTTTAATTTTTATATGAAAACTAAATTTAAAACTTCCTAAACTTTAAATGGCTAGGTCTAAAAAAGAACAACTAAAAAAAACCCCAATTAACTATTTTTTTTTAAAGCTCCCAAAGGGGAAAAAAACTTACCCAATAGAACAGGGGTCTCCAACCTTGGCAACTTTAAGACTTGTAGACTTCAACTCCCAGAATTCCTCAGCCAGCTTTGTTTTGCTGGCTGAGGAATTCTGGGAGTTGAAGTCCACAACTCCCTGCCTGCTTGATTGCAGGCAGGGAGTGGCTTGCTGATGGAATGGATTCAGGCAAGTGAAGCAAGGCAAGCGTTGTGACTAGCAGCTAACGTAAGCAAGCTGGAGGGGGAAAACTTTTTTCCTTCTCCATGGCTCTGGCGATCCCAGCTGAGTTGCCTGATTAGCAGGCAAACTTGGATCATCAGAGCTTGGATTGCCAGAGCCATTTAAGGCTCGTCAGAGCCTTTCGGGCTGGTCTGCCTGGTTACAGGAGAACGACACCCAGCGTATAAGACGACCCCCGACTTTTGAGAAGATTTTCATGTGTTAAAAAGTCGTCTTATACGCCGGAAAATACGGTATATAAATCCAAAAATAAATAAAATAAATAAAATAATGCTGGAGAGCAGTTAGAGCCAAACTGTGAACCAGTTAAATATAAGGTGAGGAGTGGTGGAAAGCATCCCTGGAGAACAGCCAATCAAGCTGTGAACCAGCCAAAAATAAACTTAGGAGGAGTGGAGGAGACAGAGCTGGGAAGCAGTTAAAGCTAAACTGTGAACCAGCTAAATATAGGTTAGGAGCGGAGGGAAGCATCCCTGGAAAACAGCTGATTAAGCCGTTATCCAGCTAAAAATAAAACTAGGAGGAGCAGAGGAGAAAATGTTGGAGAGCAGTTAAAATCAACTGTGATTCAGCCAATAAATAAGGTTAGGAGTGGAGGAAAACATCTCTGGAAATCAGCTAACTAAATTGTAATCCAGTCAAAAACAAACCTAGGAGGAGTAAAGGAGATACTTTTGAATTAGTTGTAATGGAGAAGATGATTTAACTAGCAAAAACAAAATATTTTGGGTATAATAAAATATAGGTGTGGAATTTACTCCTCTCTTGAAATGTTTGCAAGAGAGGAGTAAAATATTCTATGTTGACCTTTAGATGCAATTTTGAAGAAATACTGATTTAATTTGGGTCTTTGAAGTAAGGAAAATATATGAAATACTGATTGCTAAAATGATAAATGAATATTATAAAAAGCTGTTTAGATTTGGAATTTAAGATTTAGGGTGATATATAATAGAATGTTAAATGTTAGAACAAAATGTTAGATTGAATGATAAAAATTGGGTTTAGATCTGTTTTTTCTTTTTCTTCTTTTTATCTTTTTTTCTTTCCTTTTTAAGATGTTAATGGATGAAATTTGGAATCTATACTTATTTTATACCGGACCAAACTTTTGCTCTAAAAAGATGGCATAGGGCCTAGCTATCTTCGAGACTGCCTACTGCCACTGACGACCTCCCACCGACCCGTGCGCTCCCACAGAGAGGGCCTCCTCGGGGTGCCATCAGCCAAACAATGCAGGCTGGTGACCCCCAGGGGGAGGGCCTTCTCTGTGGGGGCACCTACCCTCTGGAATCAGTTGCCCCCTGAGATAAGGAGAATCCATGACCTCAGTGCCTTCCGCCGTGCCCTTAAAACTTTCTTTTTTCAACAAGCCGGGCTGGCTTAATTTCTTTTTAAGGGTTTTTTAATTGTTCTGTTTTGCTTATCGTTTTAATTAATGGGGCCAAATCTATATATATTTTTAAATGTGTTTTAATATTTGTATTTGATGTTTTTATCTGGCTGTTCACCGCCCTGAGTCCTCAGGGAGAAGGGCGGTATACAAATTCAAAAATAAAATAAAATAAAATAAAATAAAATAAATATGTTTTTATGTTTAAAAATGAATAATTTTTTTTCAAAAAAAACCAACAAATTGTCAATGGGTTTTAATTCGAATTGTTTTAAATTTGGGCCAAAGTTATGTAATTCTTTTAATAATTTTAAATTTTGTATTGGTATGTGTTTTAGTTCTGGCTGTGCACCGCCCTGAGTCCACTAGGAGAAGGGCAGTATACAAATTGAATAAAATAAAATAAACAAAAAAATAAACAACAACATTGAAGTTTACACAAAACCCCCACACACAGATCAATATTTACATTTTGATTCCCACCACCCACTAGAGCACAAAATGGGAGTCATCAGAACCCTACACCACTGAGCTGAAGGCCTACCTACCAGCAAAGATGGGAAAGAAAAATAACTAAAACACATAAAGGAAGCCCTCAGAGCATGTGGCTATCCCAAGTGGCAAATCTCCTCGACACACATGTGATGAACCTGATGGCAAGAACCTTACCCATGCAGGGAAGGGATGTTAAAGAATACATCTGGATTCAGCAACAAAGCACGGTGGAGGGGGGTGCACGTCTAGGAAACACATTGATGGTGATAAGTGATGGACGGTATAGGAAAGAGGAAACCAAGGGGGGGGGGAAACCCAGGCACTCTGAAGCAAAAGCGGCAACGACAGCTGATGACATCATTCACTGCCATTCTCAGCCTTCGAATGGGAGGGGCGGGAGCTGGTGGTATATTCAAAGATGCTACAGCTGTAAACTCATTTACAACGCCTATAAAACCACAGCAATTGAGCAGCCAGCTAACTCCGTCTTTGAGCTGAAGTCACAGCGCCAGTGTTTTCTGTAAGACCGTCGTGTTAACCGAGATTAAACCCTGGGTTGTATTAGCCAATTCCGTGTGTGTGTTGTGCTTTACCCAGCTTCGGACAGACGGTTCCTGGAATGCTGATAGAAAGACAGAGTTCCTCGTGATTTCTTTGCTCTCCATTGGGGCGGAACGACGACAGGCAGCTGATAGGAGCGATGGCAGAAGGGGCAACGGACGGAGCATCTATGCCGGACTTGGAGGTGCTGGAGGGGGCTGAGAAGACAGAGGAAGGTGCGGAAGGGACGGTGGAGTGTGAATTGCCGGTAGTTCGCCCTAAACAGCGAGTGGCCCAAGCAGAAGAGAAGAAAGGGGCCCCACCCCGGCTGCAAGCTACTTTTGATGGGAACTCTGAACGTGTAGCCCTTTTTCTCAGTCAGGTGATAAGTCATATGGACACCTATGGGCATTTTTACCCCTCTCAATGGGCAAGAGTAGTAGCTGTTACTACGGTCTTGACGGGTGAAGCAGCAGACTGGGTGGCTGGCTTGCATAATAAACACGCTAGGGAGTTAGCTGACCTTGGGCCTTTCTTGGAGGCCCTTCGTAGACGGTTTGAAGATGATGCCTGTGCCCAGGCTGCTACCGAGGGGGAGTTGATGTCGTTGAGATAAAGGAGCCGTGCAGCGAAGGACTACATACAGGAGTTCCGCAAAATAGCTGGACGATTGAGAGGCTGGCCCGAACGCATGTTAGTGCATCAGTTCCACATGGGCCTCGATAGGGAATTACGGCAAGCCTGTGTGTACCGAGGATTGGGGACCAGTTTAGCGGAATGGTATAGGTCTGCAGCAGAGCTTGACATCGGCTTGAAAGAGTTTCGTCCCAACGTGGAAAAGCCAACCCAACCCCGTAGACTGCCGGAGAGACCACCAGCAGGGCAGAGGGTGGGTAGACCCTACATACCGATGAATATCAAGCCAGCAAGCAATCAACAACACACATTTTGCTGTTTTTGATGTGACCAGGAGGGTCATCGAGCAGTTGACTGTCCCCTTCCCCCCATTCGGGTGTCAACCCCACAAGCAGCAGTGCCAGGGAGATGACCAAAGCCACAAGCACAAGTGACCCAGGAGAGGTCTCGAATAGCGGCCCAATCATCGGGCATTGAGCCGGAGGTACGTGAGGGAGGCGGTTACCGTTCTGGACCAGCCCGATTACCAACCCAGATGGAAGCTGCAGAGGAAGAAGAGGAGGCACAAGACCCTATGGTATGTGCTCCCATATGTCCTTTCATAATCCTGATGATGTTAAAAAATACCCAAATGGGTAAGGAGGTACAACAGGGAGCATTAATAGACACCGGGTGTACACGTTGTTTGTTAAGGCGGTCGATAGCAGATAACCTGGGTCTTCGTATTGTTCAGTTGCGAAAGCCCATAGTGTTTGAACAAATGGACAGCTCAGTACTAGGAGGACAGCCAGCCACCCATGTCACTGAACCAGTACGACTTGAATTCAGACAACATTGGGAATTAATACGGTTTGTAGTGGTTGGAGCTATGATTGAGCCCCTCATTTTGGGACTCTCCTGGCTGGATAAATGGAAACCCACTATTTGGTGGGAGGATGGGTATCGTAAAGTAAGGATTGCAGTGGGTCCTGAACACTTGGAGAGTACTCACGGAGCGGTTGGGAAGGAAATGCCTCTGCCACTTCCAGTAGGGGTTCCAGATATATACAGGGATTTGGTGCGAGTATTCAGTGAGAAGGAGTGTGAGTTCCTTCCACCTCATCGCAACACTGACTGTGCCATAGAATTAAAACTGGGTGCCAGGCTTCCAAAGCCATCGATGTATTCGGTGGCCCCTCATGAACTGAAAGAGTTAAGAAGCTTTATTGATAAAAACCTCGCCAGAGGGTTTATTAAACCCAGTAGGTCTCATATGGCGGCACCAGTATTATTCAAGGAAAAGAAAGATGGTGGGTTGCGATTATGCATTGATTTTAGAGACTTGAATGCTGTTTGCATGGAGCCGCTATATCCATTACCACTCATGACCGATTTGATGGCGGCCTTAGCAACTAGTAAGATTTTTACCAAACTAGACCTAAGAGAGGCATATTACAGGGTCCGTATCCGTGAAGGTGATGAGTGGAAGACCACCTTTAACTGTCCTCTCGGCAGTTATATGTTTCAGGTGATGCCGTTCGGTCTGCAGGGCGCCCCTGCTGTTTTTATGCAGCTTATCAACGAAGTGCTCCATGACCATTTGTATCGGGGCATTCTTGTTTATTTAGATGATATCTTAATTTATTCTAATACGATGGAGGAACACGTACACCTAGTAAGACAAGTCCTGACTAAATTATTGAGGGCTCGACTGTTTGTGAAACTGTCAAAATGCGAGTTTCACAAAAGAGAAATCTATTATTTGGGCTTTAGGATTACAGGTAAAGGTATAGAAATGGATCCCAACAAGGTTAGAGCAGTGTTGGAGTGGCAAGCACCGAGAACCCGGAAGCAGTTACAAAGCTTTCTGGGTTTTGCCAATTTTTACAGGCAATTTATTCCATCTTTTGCCCAAATAGCTTTACCTCTGACTGATCTTTTGCGAACCAAACATTCCAAACCAGGAAAACCAAACCCAAAGCAGATCATAGAATGGACACAGGCCTGTCAAATAGCATTCGAACAGTTAAAATCCTTATTCGCCCGAGAACCTATCCTGAAACATCCTGACACGTCACAGCCGTTCGTGTTGCAGGCCGATGCCAGTGACGTAGCGGTAGGAGCAGTATTATTACAGAAAGATAACCAGGGGGTGCTTCACCCCTGTGCGTATACCTCCCGAAAATTAACAACCACAGAACGGAATTGGACTGTATGGGAAAAGGAGGCTTATGCCATCAAATGGGCACTCCAGACCTGGAGACATCTTCTAGAGGGCACTAACATACAGTCCGAAGTCTGGACCAATCATAAAAACTTGGAAGCCCTCCATACTCCCCGTAGATTGTCACCAAAACAAATCAGATGGGCACAGTATTTTCGTCGTTTTACATTTAGGTTGAAGGTAGTGCCAGGGGGAAAGAATTATTTGGCTGACGCCCTATCCCGTATGCCTCAATATGAGAGTAAAAGAGATAATACAACACAAGCTCTAATACCCCACCCCCGACAAATTGGACATCAGTTAAGAGATCGTGGTCTTGGGAGGTCTCCATGGATAGATGACTTAAAGCAGGAATTGTCAACCGATAGCTGGCTTACAAATCATCAAACATTAATAACACATAGGGGAGGGCTCGCTTGGAGAGGCGATAAATTATATATCCCGTCCGCTCTAAGGGATAAAGTGCTAAAGCAGTGTCACGATGTGAAAACTGCAGGGCACTTTGGCTTTGTAAAAACATTGCATCTGGCATGTCGGCAGTTTTGGTGGCCAAAGATGCGGTCTCAAATAGAAGCCTATGTATGGGGTTGTTCCATATGTGCACAAACTAAACTGGCCCCAGGTAAACCCTTCGGTCTTCTCCAAGAAGTAGCAGATCCACAGCATCCATGGGATGAGGTAGCAATGGACTTTATCGTCGAACTACCAAAGAGTGATGGGTGTACGGTTATATGGACCATACTTGATCTGTTTTCAAAACAGGCGCATTTTGTACCATGTAAAGGCTTACCTTCAGTGAGGCATCTAGCAAAACTATTTGTACAACATGTGTACCGCATACATGGTGCACCCAAAAGAATCATATCAGATAGGGGACCCCAATTCACCGCTCGCTTTTGGAGAGCATTTTTGCAACGGATAGGTACCAATCAGGGACTTAGTTCCGCCTTTCACCCGAGCACTAATAGGGCAGTCGAACGGGCCAATGCTATGATAGAAAGATATTTACGATCATACGTCTCATGCCAGCAAAACGATTGGGTCGACCTTCTTCCATTTGCGGAAGCAGCATACAATAACACTATACACAGTAGTATAGGGTACACACCTTTCCAAGTAGTATCGGGTAAAGAATTTCCTGCCATTCCCGAACTAGATAGCCAAGTACCGAACCAATACAAACCCCCTGATTGGATAGAAAAAATAAATAGAAACTGGCCACACATAAAAATTGCTTTAACCAAGGCATCCAAAGAATATAAAAAATATGCTGATAAAAGGAGATGTGATACCCCACCCTTCCGGGTGGGAGATAGAGTATATTTGTCCACCAAATATATTAAACTGCAAATACCAAGTAGGAAACTGGGTCCGAAGTATATAGGCCCTTTCACTATTATTAAAATAATAAACCCAGTAACAGTACAGTTAAAACTACCACCTTTGTTAAGTTGAATACACCCCGTATTCCATAGTAGCCTCCTTAAACCAGCAAATAACATACGGATAACAGCTAATTGTCCAGGACCTATAACAGGTAACACGTATGAGGTGGAAACAATACTTGATTCAAAAATAAGGCATGGAACACTTAGATATTTAGTGAGATGGAAAGGATATCCTGATACAGATGTGTCATGGGTACGTAGTGAGGACCTAAACGCTCCACGATTGTTAAAACAATTTCATAGAAAGCACCCAGACAAACCAGGAAATGCGGCAGGTAACAGATAATCAATGTCTTTGTTCTCACCCCTGCAGAAGGAAACCTGGTAGGGGGGGCAGCATGTCGAGTAGCAAATCTCCTCAACACACACGTGATGAACCTGATGGCAAGAACCTTACCCATGCAGGGAAGGGATGTTCAAGAATACATCTGGATTCAGGAACAAAGCACGGTGGAGGGGGGTGCACGTCTAGGAAACACATTGATGGTGATAGGTGACGGACGGTATAGGAAAGAGGAAACCAAGGGGGTGGGAAACCCAGGCACTCTGAAGCAAAAGCGGCAACGACAGCTGATGACATCATTCACTGGCATTCTCAGCCTTCGAATGGGAGGGGCGGGAGCTGGCGGTATATTCAAAGATGCTACAGCTGTAAACTCATTTACAACACCTATAAAACCACAGCAATTGAGCAGCCAGCTAACTCCGTCTTTGAGCTGAAGTCACAGCGCCAGCGTTTTCTGTAAGACTGTCGTGTTAACCGAGATTAAACCCTGGGTTGTATTAGCCAATTCCGTGTGTGTGTTGTACTTTACCCAGCTTCGGACAGACAGTTCCTGGAACACTGAGACCTTCATCAAATCTCAAAAAAGACCCTACAGGAGCTCCTCCATAACAGACAGCGAAGAGAACAATAAATGAAGCAACATTGTCATTCCATATGTAGGAATATCGGAAAAGCTCAGGAGGATCTTCAGCCAACACAACATACGTGCACACTTCAAACCCAAGAATACACTAAGGCAGAAGCTTGTCCACCCCAAGGATAAAACACCCAGACACAAACTGAGCAATGTGGTATATGCAGTACAATGCAGTTGAGCCATGTGCAGATCTGTACATTGGGGAAACAAAACAACCATTTCATAAACGCATGGCACAACATAGGAGAACAACCCCATCAGGACTAGATTCAGCAGTCTATCTGCATTTAAAAAACAAAGGCCACTTTTGAAGACAGCAAACTCCACATGAATGTTTTGCCAAGGATGTTGTTTTTATTTCAAAATCTACCTATTATGACAACTGATTTACCCTTTAACAACGGGGAAAGGACATCTCTTAAGTTTATGTGGAAAGGCAAAAAACCAAGAATTAAATAAAATTGCTTCAAGATGCCAATAAAAGAGGGGGGTCTTGCCCAACCTGAAATTATACTTTGAAGCATACTGTTTGGTTTGGATAAAAGAATGGTTAACTTTAAAAAACAAAAGGCTATTGGAATTAGAAGGTCATGAAGCTTCTTCACTTCTTTTAGGGATGGCAGATGAACAGGTGGAAAGAAAACATGGGGCTTTGTTTTTATATATGACATTGGCTGCAAGAGAACTATATACTTACAATGGAAGAATGGATTTTGAAACTAATGAAGCTAGCTGAGATGGTGAAATAGACTGCTTTGCTTAGAGACAGCAGCTTGACTATTTTTTGTGACTTGGAGGCCACTATTAGATTTCTTACAAGATAAGGAGAAAAATCAACTTTGGACTTTGGGATTTGAGGATTAGATCTGATCTGACTAGAAAAATATTGTGTTTTAAATATATAGTTACTCATATTTGACAATTGATTGTTTTGAGTTTAAAATCAAGAGAATATAATATGAATATTGATTTTTAGAATGTTTATTATTAGTATTTTAAGATGGTTTAAATATAAATTAGTCATTTAGAGAGAGGTTCTTGTATTATTATCTGTAGGTGTAAGGTACAAAAGTTTAAGGTCACTTTTGTACATGTAATTTCTGTCAATATTTCATTTTTCCAATCTAAACTATGTTTTAATTATATGTTTATAAACAGTCGGGCTGAAAATTTGTACACTGAACTCAGTGGTGGGATTCCATTTTTTTAACAACCGGTTCTGTGGGCGTGGCTTAGTTGGGGTGTGTGGCTTGGTGGTCATGTGACCGGGGTGTGTGTGGCTAGCTGGTCATGTGACCGGGTGGGCGTGGCTAGCTGGTCATGTGACCGGGTGGGCGTGGCTATGTACATAGGGACTCAGAGGGCTGAAAAAAGTCATTTCTGACTGGTCCTCGCACTTATGACCATCCTCACATTTATGCCCGTTGCAGCATTCTTAACAACCGTGTCAGTCATTTCACCACTACTTCTCTTCACCACTGTGACAAGATAGGGAGCAAAACGTAAAATGTGAGGACAGTCGTAAGTTCGAGAAGTGGTCAAAAGTGCGAGGACCAGTCAAAAATAACTTTTTCAGCCCTCTGAGTAATCCATATGCACAAAAGGATACAGCAATAGAGAGGGGTGAAGGAAGGAGAAGAGAGATGGAAGAAAGAAGGAGAGAGAGGGAAGGAAGAGAAGGGAGGAAGGAAGGAAAGGGAAATTAGAGTAGGAGTGAGGGTAAGAGAGGGAGGAAGAGAGGAGGAGAAGGAGAAAGGAAGAGGAAGTAGGGAGGAGAAGAAGAGGGGGGGAGAAAGTAAGAAGGAAAGAAAAGAAAAGAAAAGAGAGAGGTGGTATGTTTGAGGAGAAAGATTGCTGTACAGTAAAAAAAATGAAATGGAAGAAAGGCAACCCCAAACAAATATAAAGATATTAAGATAAAGAATGAATTGTTAAACTTTAAAGAATAAAAGAGAACAAATATGAATAAATAGCAATAATTAGAAACACACATACAAACATACAATTAATTTTCTTTGAACAGAGTATTTGGCCGGTTCACAAATTTAAACAGTGTTTAGTCATTTCAATTAAATTTACAATTTCTATATTTCCTTTTTGCCATATTTATTCCTTATCTATTTTTTTAAAAAACCAATATTACCCTTCATCCTCATCTCTAATCTTAATCAAATTCAATTTTTCCCTTCTATTCTATATTATACCCCTTCCCATTGTCATCTATTTTTATATCCATCCTCACATTGGTTAATTATGTAATATTACAGTTGTTTAATATAAATTCAACATTTTAATATAAATCAATTAGTTATATAACTATCATTTTGTATATTAATCAATATGAACATGAATATTCCAATTATTTCCATGCAATCCAATTTCTTACAAATCAATTAATTATATTTACCAATAATAATAAACCAAATAATTTCCCCCCTATATTCCTCCAAACCACAACTTAACCATTTCTGCTTTCAACACAATATACAATTAATAGTATCTCAATTATTACAATTCCCTAGTTAAATAGAGCTTTTTTTCTTTTGTGTTTTAAAATCTTGAACTCTCCTCTTTTTCCCTAAATTTCCCATTGTTTGCACCTACCTTTTTTGGTGAGGAAAAAGAAAATAAATCTGCCTGCCTAATTTTCCAACGTTGCAACAAAGAGCAAAGCCAACAGCCTGCTTTACTTTCAGTTTCGTTTTTCAGCATAACTAGGGGGAAAAAAAATCTGCTCCAGCAATTTACCTCTTTGCAGCTAGCAACAGAACAGAGCCCTGCGCAAAACAGCTGAGAGCAAATCAGCTGAGAGTCGGGAGGCCGATCTAATCAACCGGCTAATTAGCCTATGCTGAAGCTCCGCGGGCCAATAAAATTACAAAAAAACACCGAACCGTTTGTTAAATTGCTGGCTCGCCCGTCCCTCGCCCACCACTATTTATTGGCAATAAATAGTGGTGCGGAGGGGTGGGGCAAGGGGCGGGGCGAGCCAGCAATTTAACAAACGGTTTGGCCGAACCGCCTAGAACCGGCAGAATCCCACCACTGACTGAACTTCTGTGTAGTTTTTGTTAATATATTTTGTGCATTTTCAGTAACATGCATGTTTTCACATACATGTGTCCTTTACATGTATTTTACAAAATATTTATATAATAGTTAAGGAACTGTCAATATGCACAATCTCCCATTTCCACAGAAATAATGAAAGGTAACTGTCTATGGAGATACTCAGTCAACCAGGTCATGGTTGTCCCAAAGGTGCTTTTTCAAAGGTGCTTTTTCATGGCACAACATAAGAGAACAACTCCATCAGGACAAGATTCAGCAGTCCATCTGCATTTGAAAGACAAAGGTCACTCTTTGAAGACAGCAAACCCACATTCTGGACAGAGAGGACCACTGGTTTGAAAGAGGGAACAAAGAGGCCATCTACATTAAGATTGAACAGCCCTCTCTCAACAGAGGGGGAGGGATACAACACCACTTATCTCTTGTTTACAACACAGTCCTTTCAGCAGTTCCAAGAAGGTTCCACACCCATCTGCACTATTCAGGTGACCCTGAGGGCACAGATAAACCTCCAAGTGGCCTCAAAGATTCTTAGAAAGAGGGCTAATGACCACATGATAGCAAGGAATATAAATCCTTCCATTCTCCACCATCCAGTCAGAACTGAAGAAACTTCTTGGATGAGAAGCAAAATGTCTTCAAGGAAAAACAAAGTCCAGTTGCCTTTTGAAAAAGCACCTTAGGGACAATGAAAGGTAAAAACATCATTACTTAGCCTAAAAACAAACCACAGTACATGATATTATATATACCTGAAAAGAAGGAAATATTTTTCAACAAATAATTACCTATGACTGGATGATAAGGGTTGGAAGGGGACAAGCATGCTAACTGTACTCTTCTCCTGCTACCCTTCTTTTGTATAGGATGGGATTCTGCAATAGACGGCTTCTACTATCCTTGGGATTTTCCTTGTGAATGGAGTCTCAGAAAAATGAGAATCTTCAACTGATGAAGAATCCCTAGCACTAGTCATGTAAATGTGCTGGAGAATGAGAGGTGCAAACTAACATGGTGACTGAACCAGATTAGGTCCTATAGTAGTGAGAGATAGCAGCCTAAAGACTAACTCATTGTGAGAAAAAAAAAATCTGAAATTCAGTTTAGCACACCTATTTTCCATTTTATACTTCCAGAATCATTCACCCTCTTCCACCAAAATACACTGTTTCTTGAAAACCCGTCCAGTGATGCTGTACTACCTCTGTGCCTTGCTCCTTGGTAAAATGACAGACCATCTGTATTGTAAGAGGTCATTAGGAGTTACATGTGTCTCTCATCCTACATAGGATAGAGAAATCTTCCCTGTATTTATCAGAGAAATCTTGCATATACACCTAAGTATCCCACTGAATTTACTTTGATATCCAGTAAACATCCATATATGCTTAGTTATCTTTAGAGTAGCACAATCACGGTGATAAATTAATACTATATGGGTAGTCCTTGATTTGCAACCATTTATTTAGCAGCTGTTCAAAGTTACAACATTGAAAAAAGTGACTTATCACTTTTATGATTGTTGCACCATCCCCATAGACACATGATCAAAATTTGGGCACCTGGCAACCGGCATGTATTTATGACAGTTGCACTGTCCCAGGGACATGTGATCACTATTTGTGACCTTCCTAGCTGGCTTCTGACCAGCAAAGTCAATGCGGGAACCTGGATTTGCTTAATGACCACACAATTCACTTAACAACTGCAGTGATTCACCTAACAACCATGGCCAAAAATGTTAAGTCTGGCACAACTCACTTAACAATCACCTTTCTTAGCAATGAAAATTCTGGTCCCAATTGTGGTCGTAAGTTGAGGACTACCTGTACTGGTTCTACTTATTATTTTATTCTGTTGATCCTAGAATGTAAATTCTCTATCAAGCTATACGTACCTCAGCTTCAGAGTCTTTTAGTTTCTGAACTTTTTCTTTGACCTTCATTTCAAATACCTGCTCCATTTCCATTTCCATTTTCTTCATTTTTGCTACATGCTCTCTCCTTTCTTCTTCCATTTGTGCCAGAGGGCTTCTGCAATAAATCAGAATAGATGACTATATTCAGTTTTATTTTGCAAATGCTTAATTGGTGAAAAGCATTACAGACAACAATCAAGCAACATTCTAATGAAAAGTAACCCAGAGTTAAGAGGTGGCTAAGAAACAAGATTCAAATGCTCATATTATTTTCTTCTATACTGAAAAATAATATGAAAATCTAGTTTTCAAAGAGAATGAAATCATGTGCTGCTCCGTTTACAGTAGTATAAGAAAAACAATAATTCTAAACAGTTAAATATATTATGCTGTGTGAGTGGGTTTCAATACCATAGATACATGATGGACATCCTTAAGAAATAGCATATTCTGAAATAATCTATCCTTCTATCGTCCTTCAGTTCTAAACCTTCTTTTTGTTCTTTCATATATCTTAACATACATACATACATACATACATACATACATACATACATACATACATATATATATATATACACACACACTATTATTCCCCTCTTATTTCTATCTCTATTTTAACTTTTTTTTCCTTTCCCATATTGCTATAATATTCAAAGATGTGTTTTTTAAAATTCATATTTCCCTTAAATAACTCTTCACAGCGATTTATATCAAAATTTCATCCTTCATTCTTTCATTATTCAATGTCTCAGTAGACACTTCTAGTACCAATCACAATCGTTTATACATTTAAAGTACATCTATTCATGTTCTTTCCGATCCTTCAATCCATATAATTCTACTGTTACTACACATGTTTACATTAAAATATATTCTTTCAGTTTCAGTTTACTTTATTTATTTAATTTATTTATTTATTTATTTATTTATTTGTTCAACTTGTATGCCGCCTTTCTACGAAGACTCAAGGCGGCTTACAATGCATTTAAAAACCATATATAAAAACATTAAAAATTAAAACATTAAAAACAATTAAAACCCATTCACACCATTCATGGCTGGATCTCGCCAGATCGCAACAGCGAGATCAATGGCCCCAGGCCTGCCAGAAAAGCCAGGTCTTCACCGCTTTTCAGAAGGCCAATAGGGTGGGGATGGTCCGGATCTCAGGAGGTAACTGGTTCCAGAGAGCTGGGGCAGCCACAGAGAAGGCCCTTCCCCGCAGGCCCGCCAGCTGGCACTGTTTAGCTGACGGGACCTGGAGGAGACCAACTCTGTGGGATTTTACCGGTCGCTGGGAGCTATGCGGTAGAAGGTGGTCTCGAAGATAACCTGGCCCTGAGCCATGTAGGGCTTTAAAGGTAATAACCAACACCTTGAATTGTGACCGGAGACCAATAGGGAGCCAGTGCAGCTCGCGGAGAATTGGTGTAATGTGGGTGTACCTAGGTGCACCCACAACAGCTTGCGCGGCTGCGTTCTGGACCAACTGTAGTCTCCGAACACTTTTCAAGGGTAGCCCCATGTAGAGCGCGTTGCAATAATCTAACCGTGAGGTGACAAGGGCATGAGTGACTGTGAGGAGACCCTCCTGATCCAAATAGGGTCGCAATTGGTGCACCAGGCGAACCTGTGCAAAGGTCCCCCTAGCCACAGCTGACAGATGTTGCTCTAATCTTAGCTGTGAGTCTAGGAGGACACCCAAATTGCAAGCCCGTTTTGATTATTGATTAGCCCTTGGGCCATATCAAAGTGCAGAGTTCCAGACACAAATTATTACTAAAATCTGATAAAAACAATTTAAAATGGAATTGGATAAAATACAATTCAAAATGAAATTGGAAGAAAATACGATTTAAAATGAAATTGGAAGAAAATACTGTTTAAAATGATAGCTTTGATTAGCCTATAGGCCATATCAAAGCACAAGGTGCAAACACATATCGCCAATAAAATCTTATACAAACAATATAAAATAGGAGTAGGGTAAAATACAAGAGTTATAGGATAAGATATAATATAATTTAATACATAAATATATAAAATAGAATAAAATGACATAAAATTATATTTCAATGTCACCCTTACAATCTACCCCAATCAGTCCCACGTTGTTGTGGCCCCGCCCTCTGAGCCTGTCCCATCGGAGGAAGAAAGCTCCGAGCATGAGGAAGAGGAGTCAGCCAGGCCTCCCTCTCCAGGCCCCTCCCCTCTGGCATTGTCTCAAGTGCCGGCCGAGGGAGAGGAGACAGCTGATTCGAGTCAAAGTGATAATGACACATCATTCCTGGACGCACGCCTCCGAAGGCGTGATAAACGTTTGCAGCAGCTTGGGAGGCGTGCTAGGGATTAGAACTGAGTCACTGGACCACACCCCAGAGACCACACCCCAGAGACTATATAATAGAGAGTGGTGGTCAAGGATCTTTTGTGACGAACAAAGCAAAACCTTGGACAGTCACTAAAGCCTCGTCCGGAACTGCTGGGAGGAATATTATTTCTGTTTGGACTTTCTTGAACGTTCGTATCTTATCTGTCTGTTTGTGAAAATAAAGTAACTTGGCAGACGGTGTGTCTATCGCTGCCAAGTCGGAGATAAGAACTGGGTGCGTTCCAAAGTGTTTCCTTAACCCTCGACTGGCTGTGTGTGTGTGTGTGGGGACGGGGACAGATCACACGTATGCAGATCTCAACTGAACCATTTTGTTTAAGTACTGTGCTGTGTTAAATGTTATTTTCAGGTTCTGGCCGCACATAAAGTAAGTTGTTTTGATACGGGGATCCCAATGGGTCATTTGTTTGCTATATGGACCAAGGTACCTGTCTCTCACCCCCTTATGCAAGCAACAGTCAAATAGGATGTGAGCCAGGTCTTCTACCTCTGCCGCTCCGCAAATGCAGAGGCACTCATTGTAGGGTATAGAATGGAATCTCCCATATCTGACCATTGTGTCAAGCTGCTCGAATCTCGCTCGCCCAAATATCTCCCTAAAATGTTTTGGCAGTTGTAACTTCAAATAGCTGTCTACTTGAAAAGTACGTTTGTATTTGCTCAGCCATTTCAAGTTACCCACCTTACTAAGGATAGCTATATCATTTTGTGCTTCTATATCCTTAATTCTTTGGGCAGCTCTTTTTTGGAATTGTTCTCCTGTTACAGAAGAGACAGGAAGGCCACAGCTTCTTACAAAATTTGTTAGTTTGGTGATCCAGGAGATTTGTGATCGTAATATTATTTGCTCTAGTAGACATAACTTGGGGAGTCTATCAGTCTCCATTTCACTGACTTTGCACCAGTAGTTATATGCTCTAATTTTGGATAGTGCATGAATTGTATGAATTCCCAGTTCAGCTCTAACTGCTGCAGCATATGTTCTTGAATCTACACCCCAAATACGTCTCAAATGCTGGGACTGTGTTTGTTCTGGGACTGTGGTTGAATATAGACCCCAAACCAGTGGTGGGTTGCTCCCGGTTCGCACCAGTTCGCAAGAACTGGTAGTAAAAATTTGTAGTAGTTCGGAGAACCGGTAATAACACTGGCTGGCCATGCCCCCGAACCGGTCCCCCGCCCGGTCACCGCTCACTTACCCCACCCACCTCATCAGAGGCTTTTTTTTTTACTTTTAAAAGCATCTTTTCTACAACCTCTTCGGCCAAAAAAATGCTTTTAAAAGTTAAAAAAAAAGCCTCTGATGATCGCGCAGCTCAGCTGGGATTGTCAGAGGCTTTTAAAAGCATTTTTTCTACAACCTCTTCAGCCAAAGAGGTTGCAGGAAAAAAATGCTTTTAAAAGCCTCTGACAATCCTAGCTGAGTTGCCTGATCGTCAGAGGCTTCTAAAATAATTTTTTCTTGCAACCTCTTTGGCCGAAGAGGTTGTAGAAAAAATGCTTTTAAAAGCCTCTGACAATCCCAGCTGAGTTGCCTGATCGTCAGAGGCTTCTAAAATAATTTTTTCCTGCAACCTCTTAAGGTTGTAGAAAAAATGCTTTTAAAAGTAAAAAAAAAAAAAGTTGACCACGCCCACCCAGTTCCATGCGCCAGCCATGCAAGTGCACACCCAACCTGCCACTGATGAATGACAAATTAAATAAATGGTGTGTGCTTGCGCGGCTGGAACAGGGCAGCGATGGCGGCGGCACATTCAAGAAGGGGAGCGGCTCCGGTAACTTTCACTTGCAAGAAGCCTGTAGCCACTGCATCTTTCGCTGCTTGCCTTCCCTGGCAGCCAGCCGTGGGAGGAAGGTAAGGACGCGCCGCGTGGCGAAGAGAGAGCGGGCGGCGGCTCCAGGGCAAGGCCGGAGTTGGGGAATGGTGCATTCCCCGACCTGGTCGAGGTGGGCGGCAAGCGGGTGGCGGCTCCAGGGCCTCGGGGAATGGCGCGTCCCTGGGCCCCGGCCCTCGACCTAAGGCGAAGGGAGAGAGGGCGGCAATCAGGCGGTGGCTCCAGGGCAAGGCTGGAGTCAGGGAATGGTGCATTCCCTGACCCGGTCAAGGTGGGTGGCGAGTGGGTGGTGGCTCCGGGGTCTCGGGGAATGGTGCATCCCTGAGCCCTGGGCCCCGACCCAAGACGAAGGGCGAGCGGGCGGCATGCATTGCTGACCTTTGGTGAGCTGAGCAGGCGAAGCGACTGGCGAGGTGAGTAGCTGGGTCGTGTGGCAAAGGGAACTTATATAGGGTGGGGCTGGGTGGGTGGGCCTAGCAGTTGGAAACCCAAGCGGCTGGAAGCAGCAAGCGAGTCAGAAATGGCGAGCGGCTGAATGGACGACCAGGCGGGCGTGGGCAGGGCCACCAGGGATGATTGCTACCAGTTCGGCAAACCAATGCCTGTTCTGCCCCAGCTATGGAACCCAAAGAATGCAGCACACACAAAGTCCGTTCAAACCTTAATTTACTGAATAATCCAGTCTTTTACAACAACGGCTGTTAATTAATTGCATTAACAATTACACCTGACAGCCACCAAGAATTCAAAAAATAATAACTGAAAATTTACTATGGTTGGCAGAATGCCCAGAAGCAATTTGCAGAAAGCTGATAAGATAAGCAAGACAAGACACGAAGGTATGTGAACTAAGTTGTTCCCTGCAAATTGCTTCAGTCGGCGTTTCTCCTCAAATAGGCTAAGGGAGTGGCCAATTAGCCCCAAGCCTTACTCTCGAGAAGACCTCCTCCTAAGGAGCCACTCCTGCCTTTTGGCAGCTCTGCGCGCCCGTGCATCGAGAAGAGGCTCCTCCTCTTCATCCTCTTCACTTAAGGGAGCTTCTGGAGGTTCTGAAGGCCCTGGCTGAATCTCCGCCTCTGGCACCACATCTTCTCCAGCCTCCTCATTGTCCGATTCGAGTGCCAGCTGCACAGGCTGCTGGCACAGCACCACACCAGCCTCCTCGCTGTCTGAATCAGCTACTAGCTACACAGGCTGTGAACGGGCCACAACAATGCCAATCGTCCCTACCGGTTCTCCCGAACTGGTCCAAACTGGCAGGATTTCTCCCCTGGCTTCACAGTGCTTTACAGCCCTCTCTGTATAGGGTGCTGGTGCCTGTGTTGTAGCTCCCGGTGGTGGAGGGGTTGGTATCCCCAATGCTTGGAACTTCTACCTCAGTTGCTCTACTGCTGGGCTGGGGCTGAGGAGCTTTCACTTGGTCGGATCTTCCCACTCGACAGCCTGCTGTGCTTTTCCACGGCCTGCCCGGAACACATTCACTCCAGGGGGAATCTCCTCAAAATCCCCAACGCTTCCAACTCCCCAGGACCACTGGTCTCTCGGGCCCCAGGGAGTCTCCCTGGGTTGCTCCTCCGGAATGGGGGTTGGTACTGCCTGCCTTCAGGTGGGCTTCCGTAGCTGGACTGGCTTGGCCTCCCTGTGGTGTCCCTGGGGTCTCAGCCTCTGCCTTCTTCTCAGGTCTCCTCTTCTGCTTTATGTCCTTCCCTGGAGCAGACATTGTTGCATAGACTCCTCGGTAGCTATTACTCTCCAGGTAGGCTGTTTACTGCAGATTCAACTTAATGTCATCCATCCCACTTAGTCACATAGCAAAAGAAGACTCCTGGCCTGAAGAACGTGCTTTACTAGAGCAATAAATGGTTACAGACAAAGAGAAGCGGAATCTGGCGAATTGGCATGAAAACTTTACAGAGAACTTTCCCCTTTCCCCTGGCCACCCCCCTGCTATCGATCAGTGTCCAATTAGCAATGTATTTTTTTTGGGGGGGATGGAGCTTCTGCATGGCTTCTCCATCTCTGCATTCTTTCAGTGGCCTTGAGCTGGAGCAATGCCTCCTTTTCTGTTTGGCACAGCGTGAATTCCAACCCCCCCCCCCAATCTTCTGCATTCCAATTCTTCCTTCCTCCCCCTATTGCCAATACATTTGGCTGACAGGTTGCGAAGCGAAACAAGTAGGATGGCTGTCGTGACAAATGGTTTGACCCTGTATCTTCCAAGGAAGTGGACAGGATCCTAGGGAATGTGAGCATGGCTACCTCTCTTTTAGATCTGTGCCCTCCCTGGTTGGTTAAGTGTTGTGGCCCGCCAGCGGCCTGCACGGCTTGTGGCTGATCCCGACGACGAGGAGGCTGGTGTGGTGTCGCGCCAGCAGCCTGTGCAGCCAGCGCTCGCGTCGGACAGCGAGGAGGCTGAAGAGGATGTGGTGCCAGAGGCAGAGACTCAGCCAGGGCTTTCAGAACCTCCAGAGGCTCCTTCAAGTGCAGAGAGTGAAGTGGAGGAGCCTCTCCTCAATGCTTGAGCACACAGGGCTGCCAAAAGGCAGGAGTGGCTACTCAGGAGGAGGAGGTCTCCTCGAGAGTAAGGCTTGAGGCTAATTGGCCACTCCCTTAGCCTATTTAAGTTGCATGCAGTTAGCAATTGTTGCTGGAAACGACGTTTAATTATTACGCAACACATTTTGGAGAGTGAGTTTCTTATCACATCTTGGTTTCTGGGCTGGTTGCCAACCTTTGTCGGACTTTGTTTATTCTTTGTACTTTATAGCAGGCTGATAAGGACATTTGCACTGAAACCCTGCATTTTGGAAGGGGTCTGTTTGTAATAAACTGAGTTTTTGGAGCTTGGTGTGTGTCACACTCCTTGGGATCCGGAGCTGGGGCAGAACAGTTAAGGCTTCCTGTGAGTAGACATGTGGGTGGTTGCTAAGGGCTGCTAGTGAAGATTAATGCTTCTTTGGGGGAAGGGGTGGTGCCTCAGTTTTTTAAGGAGGTTGTGGTTTGCCCCCTACTTAAGAGGCCATTGCCAGATTCCACACAGATGGAGAATTTTCATCTCCTACCAAAGTTATTGAGCCTGTGGTTGCATTGTAGCTCCAGAGGATCCTGGATGAAACTGATTATCTGGACCCCTTTCAGTTGGGATTCAGGCCTGGATATGGGATGGAAATGGCTTTGGTTGCTATTTTTTATTATCTCTGGCAGGAGCGAGATCGGGGTTAGTACATCCATTCTCGCTCTACTTGACCTCTCAGCGACTTTCAATACTATCGACCATGGTATCCTTCTTGAATGGCTTTGGGGGTTGGTAATGGGAAAGCACTGTGTTGTCCTGGTTCACTTTCTTCCTCCGAGGCTGTTCTCAGTCAGTGTTGATTGGAGGCAAGAGATCTGACCCCTGTTCCCTGCTCTGTGGGGTCCCTCAAGGGTCGGTACTTTCTCAACTACTGTTTAATATCTACATGAAACAGCTGGGGGAGATTATCCATTACTGTGCGGCTGATACTCAGCTGTACAACTATGCCCATGGTGAGTTAAGCAATGCTGCAACTGCCCTCTCTTGGTGACTGGAGGCTGTCCTGGACCAACATGCCCTTCTCACAGTCACCCATGCCCAGGTCACCTCCTGTCTGGACTATTGTAATGTGGTCTATATGGGGCTGCCCTTGAAGAGTATTCAGAAGCTTCAGTTAGTTCAGAATGCAATGGCCCAAACAGTTTTGTGCAAGCCTAGACTTGTGCTTGTGTCACCTCTTTTGCAGGAGCTGCGCTGGCTGCCAATCTGCTTCTGGGTACAACTCAAGGTGCTGGTTATCACTTTTAAAGCCATACATGACTTGGGGTCAGGTTATTTGAAGGACCGCCTCTCCCTTATTACAAGTAGTCCTTGACTTACAACCACAATTGACTCCAAAATTCTGTTGCTAAGCGAGACAGTTGTCAAGTGACCTTTCTTGCAACAGTTGTTAAGTGAATTACTGCAATTGTTAAGTTAGTTACATGGTTGTTAAGTGAATCTGGTTTCCCCATTGACTTTGCTTGTCAGAAGGTTGCAAAAGGTGATCACATGACCCCAGGACACTACAACTGTCATAAATATGGGTCAGTTGCCAAGCGTCTGAATTTTGATCACGTGACCATGGGGATGCTGCAATGGTTGTAAGTGTGAAAAAAGGTCACAAGTCACTTTTTTCAGTTCCATTGTAACTTCGAACGGTCACTAAATGAACTGTTGTATATCTACCTGGCCCACTAGTGCAGGAAGGCAGGGCATGTTACAGGTGCCATCGATTAGGGATTGTCATCTTGTGGGACCATGAAAAAGGAACTTCTTGCTGGTAGCCCCTTCTTTATGGAACATCATTCGTCCCGAGGTACAGTTGGCCCTTACCCTGCTGTTTTTCTGAAAGGCCCTAAAAATGTAGCTTTATCCATGGATGTGGGAACCACAAATGGAAATGGAATAGATCAAGTGGCTAATCTAACTGTATTTTTGCTGCCATGGAGGGTAGGGTTGGGTTTTTGCTTTTTAATCGTTTTATTATACGATGGAGTTTTTAAAAATGTAAATGTTGTAAGTCTCCTGGAGTCACCTATGTGTGACTGTCAGGCTTCGGTGCTATCTTAAATAAACTTCATTCTCAAATGCAAAGTCTCTAATGAAACTCTTTTATTTAAGAATAGAAAAAACATGACATGCCTAAACTCTGGTTGCAGCCAAACTGGCCCCTCCTTCCAACAACCTCCCCTTCCGCTCTCCAACCCCAATATCCCATTGGGCATCATGCAGATCCATCTCTTTGTCTCGGCACATTCTTTTCACAGGAATAAATCACCGCTTCTGCTCTCTGTTTCATTTCATTCATGTCAGCGTTGGAAGAGAGCCTATCTTGGAACGCTGACATGTGACTTGGGTGGCTATATAAATTTTTTAATTCTTCTTCTTGTGCCATATCCGTCATTGGACGTCGGCGATCATGTTGGCAATCCTATTTTTATCAGCAGCCGCACGAAAAAGTGCTGCTGAGTTTTGTCCAAACCAGTCCCTTAGATTTTGAAGCCATGATATTCTTCTTCTGCCTGGACCTTGTTTGCCTTCAATCTTTCCTTGGAGGATTAAGTGAAGTATGCCGTATTTTTCTGGGTGTCGCATCACATGTCCAAAATATTCTAACTTTTGCTTTTTAATGATTTTGATGATTTCCCTTGGCTTTCCCAGGCGGCTTATCACCTCCTCATTTCTGATTTTGTCAACCCAGTTTATACGTAACAACTGTCTGTAAATCCACATTTCAAATGCTTCTAGTCTCTTCAAGTGGCTTTCTGTTAGAGACCAACTCTCTACTCCGTAGAGCAGGATAGAAAAGATGTAACATCTGACAAGCCTCATTTTCAGTTTTAGGTTTATGTCGTGACTGCAGAAGACCTTTTTCATTTTGAAGAATGCTGTTCGAGCTTTCTCTATCCTTGTCTTTACTTCAGTGGTCATGTCCCAGCTTTCATGTAAATTAGAACCGAGGTATGTGATCCTTTCAACTTTTTCTAGTGGTATTCCTTCTGAATTTATTGGTGGTAAATTAATGGGTTGTTTGCTGATGACCATGATCTTGGTTTTTGAGGTGTTAAGTTTCAAGCCATATTTTTTAGATATTTGTGTGACTCTGTTGATGAGGAGCTGAAGGTCTTCATGCTTACTTAAAGCATATTTTAAATTGTTGATTCAAACACTGTTTACTTTGAGGCCAGTATCGATGTTTTCCAGTGCTTCATTGAAAATTGACTCAGAGTAGATATTAAACAACAGCGGAGACAGAATACAGCCCTGTCTGACCCCTCTTCGTACTTCTGCATCATCTGAGTATTTTTGGCCTAACAGGTAACATTTGTTACCTGATGCCAATATAGATTCTTTATGATTCGGATGTCTTTGTCATCTAGTCCCACTTGTTTAAGGACTTGTAATAGTTTGTTGTGTCTTATTTTATCAAATGCTTTTTCAAAATCAATGAAGCACATGTAAACACTGTGATTGACATCTCTACAACGCTGTACAAGAACTTGAATGCTAAATAGGGCATCTCGTGTACCAAGATTGTTTCGGAAACCAACTTGTGTGTTACTTAGATGCTCTTCAATTTTGTTGTATATTCTTGTGTGAATTATTCTCAGGAATATTTTCAGGGCATGACTCATTAAGCTTATTGTTCTGTATTCGGTACACTTTTTTGCATTTATTTTGGGGGGGATTGTCACAAAGGTTGACTTTAGCCAATCATTTGGTATCTTTCCTGTTTCATATATTTGATTGAAGAGCTGCAGTAAAAATTTCTTCCCATTGTCTTCCAGCAATTTTAAAATTTCTACTGTGATATCATCAGGTCCTGTGGCTTTTCTTGTTTTCGCTATTTTTATTGCATGTTCAACCTCCTCCATAGTGAGGTTTGGTCCAGTTGTTATATTTCCCATATCAATATCATCCCTAGTGTCCTCAAAAAGTTCTTCAATATATTCCTTCCATCTTTTTAGTTTTTCATCCTCATCTAAGATAATTTTCTCCTCCTTGTCAACTAAGTTGTTGGTTTTCTTTTTGTAGAGACCTGCTGCTTCTTTTACTTTTTTGTGTAAATTGAAATTATCATGAATACGTTCTGTCTCTTCTATTCCTTTGCATCTCTTTGCAAACCACTTTTCTTTTGCCAGTCAAATTTTTCTTCTAATTGTTTTCTGCAATTCATTGTATTTTTCTTTGTTTTTATTTTTATAAGAGCTTCTTTCATCCATGAGATGAAGTATTTCATCCGTCATCCACTGTTGTTTCTTGTGGTATCCCTCTCTCTGTTTTGAGTTTGTTACCTCTACTATTGCATTTTTAAATTTATTCCATTTCACTTCTACATCTTCATTATTTAGGTTGTTGGTTTCTCTTAAATTAATTTCTAGTTCTTCTTTTAGTTTATCTCCATGTTTAATGATGAAGTCACTGTCAATTCTTGGTTTAGGAGGATTTGGGTTTTTTATCCTTTTTAGTTTCAGCTGGACTTTGGCAGTAGTAGATTATGATCAGATGGTACATCTGCGCCTGGGTATGTTTTTTTTTTTTTTAATAAAAAAGTTTTTATTTTCTGATCAAACAAGTATACAATATAAACAATCATTCATACTATCATCAGAAAAAAAGAAAAAAAAATCAATTTGGTAAACTCAATCTTCAACCCCTCCTCACCACCCCCCACCCCCGACTTCCCAGAACAAAAACAGGGCATAGATTTCACCAAACATTCGCTAAAATAAACTAGCTAACTGCAAGATTTAATAACTCCCAAGACCCCTTAACTCCCCTTTTACAATTTCATCAACCTCCCTTTATATAAACACAAAGTAACATGTAATCCAATAACTCTAAGAATTTTAAAACCATTAACAAATCTTAAACATTCAAACCTAAAAACATTTTTCCCCCTCCTACTTTTCTCAAAGTTCAGATTTTTTGAAATCTCATAACAAAAAATAAACCTTAGATATTCACTAATTAAATTTCTACATTTTTATAATTAACCATTAGTACATTAACTAGAAAACCAAAAAAGATTAATCAACCATTAATACATCATATTTAAAAATCAATATTCAACTTTATACTTTTTCCCCCTCAGTAGTTATAACACCTAAAACATAATCAATTTAAACCATGAATAGAACAACTGCAAAGCCAAAAAAAAAAAAAATAATAATCTTCCATTCTTGGTTTCTTATTTTAAAATCTCATAACAAAAAATAAACCTTAGATATTCACTAATTAAATTTCTACATTTTTTAAGTTTCTAAATTTCCCCCCTTCATTATTCCTCCCTCCAATTTTTAAAATTTAAAAGATAATCAACAACATAATTAACCATTAATACATAAACTAAAAAACCAAAAAGGATTAATCAACCATTAGTACATCATATTTAAAAATCAATATTTAACTTTATACTTTTTCCCCCCTCAGTAGTTATAATACCTACAACATAATCATTTTTAACCATGAGTAGAACAACTACAAAGCCAAAAGAAAAGATTAATCTTCCATTCTTGCTTTCTTTTTATATTTTTTCCAATCTTTCTGCATCCCTCCTACTTCTATTTTGAGGAGGTTTTTCATTTTAATTTGAGGTTGATATAACTGCAAAAATTGTCCCCTTTTTAAAAAAGTTTCCTCTGATTTAGAGCCCCCAAATCGCCTCTTCATGCTTATATAAATCAGTTCATTCCTTCGTCTGTAAAACCAAAGTTTGTCAAGAGTTTGTGAAGAAAAGTTCAATTGTTTCTTTTCTATTAAATGTATAGATGCCACTGACAAGTCTCCTTCATCTTCTGAAACTTCGAAAGTCTGGTCATTTACTACTTTTTTCCAAACCAAGTCATAATTTTGAAGGATTCTATCAATTTTTCCGAAAAGAGCAGAGAGTAAGCTCGAAAATTCTTGAGAAAATTCTTCCACCCTCTCTGCTGCAATATCTCCTGAGTTGTCATCATGCTCCGTAGTTGTTTTGATTTCCTCAGTCATTTCTGTTGTTATCCCTTTAAGAATTGCTATTTGGTTACTTATAGCTGCAGTATGATTATTCATGGCTTCTTTTATAAATTCTGTAAGTTCTGCATCAAAATCCTTACAACTCTGTAAATCAGACAACTGTTTCGTTTCTGACACCTCCAAATAGCATCCAGCACTTTCAAGATCTCCTTTCTTAGAAGCCATTTTATTTTAAAGAAATTTTCTTTCTTCCCACAACCATAAAATCATAAAGTCAGAGCCATCCTTTTGAGCAGCATTCAGCAATTTCTTTATAAACAATCTTTTCCCAAACAGCTCTTCAAAATCTATTCCAGCAACTTAAAGCCAGTCTCTGAGCACGAGTCTATTAGCAAAAACTTTTTCTAACTTTCCCTTTTAAAATCGCAACAAAGAAACGCCATCTTAACTTCCAGCTCAGAAAATCCAATTAGAAACATTGTATCCCCGGAGTTAAGTGTTATACTTGCAAAAAGCTTGTCCTCCTGCTTCTGTTCCGCCTGCTTTTTTGAAATCATTTAATCTTCTGTTTGACAGCAGAAATTGGACGCAACACCTAGCTCTGTAAAAAAAAACAGAGTCCCCCCGGATCCGGAGCTTCAGTGGGCTGAACGGGGAGCTCTCACCCTCCTAACCCCTGGAATTAATCCAGGGGTTTTCAGGGAGCTCTACCCTCACCCACCTGCTCTCCTCCCCTTCTTTTCCCGAAGGGGAGATTTTCAAGCCGTTTGACAGCTGATTAACGCTGTCAGAACGGCTCAACGGAATCACGGGGGCGGCGGTCTAAAAAGACCGTCAATGGTGCTGCGGAGCCAACCCGGAAGTCCCCGCCTGGGTATGTTTTTACTGATTTTACTGAGTTTCTAAATCTTTTGTTTATTGTAAAATAGTCAATTTGGTTCCTTACTATATTATTTTGTGTATCTGCCGGTGATCTCCAAGTGTAGAGGTGTCTTTTTGGTAACTTGAAAAAAGTATTCATCACACATTGCCTATGTTCCTTGCAGAAGTCTGCAAATCTGTCACCTCTACCATTTCTGGTTCCTAAGCCAAAGTTTCCAACTACAGGAGCATCACTTCCTTCTCCCACTTTTGCATTGAAGTCCCCCATGAGTATTGTGATATCATTACTTTTTAGGGTTTTCAGTACACTGCTTATATCTTCATAGAACTTCTCTAAATCCTCCTCATCACTGTCAGCCATAGGAGCGTAAACTTGTATAACATTCATATTTACTGGAGTAATATTTATTTGGATCATCATCACTCTATCGGATACAGGAATAAAGGACTTGATGCATTTATTTACAAGATTGTTTACAATGATAGCTACTCCATTTCGATGATGTTTACTATTTTCACCAGAGTAGTAGATAGTATAATCTCCTATTCTACACATTCCATTTTCAGGCCAGCGCATTTCACTCACTCCTAGTATAGAGATATTGTATTTGGACATTTCTTTGATAGTGTTGTGTGTTTTCCCAGATTCACATAGGCTTCTCAGATTCCATGTTCCAATTCGTAGTTTTGGGTTTATCATGCTTCTAGCGGACCGGGAGATTCTTAGCACCCCTGCCCCATTTAAGGGGCGTCTGTCAGTGGTGGGATTCAAAATTTTTTACTACCGGTTCTGTGGGCGTGACTTGGTGGGCATGGCATGGCTTGGTGGGCGTGGCAGGGGAAGGATACTGTAAAATCTCCATTCCCACCCCACTCCAGGGGAAGGATACTGTAAAATCTCCATTCCCTCCCCACTCCAGGGGAAGGTTACTGCAAAATCCCCATTTCCTCCCGATCAGCTGGGACTCGGGAGGCAGAGACTAGATGGGGGTGGGGCAAATCAGAGGTGGTATTTACCGGTTCTCCGAACTACTCAAAATTTCCGCTACCGGTTGTCCAGAACTGGTCAGAACCTGCTGAATACCACCTCTGGTGCCTGTACTCAGGGCCATTGTTAGGTTTTGCCGCTATTAACATGATTTTCCTGGGAAATATATAGTATAGTAGTCTTTCTTTTGCTTTCTACACAGCTGTGCACATGCTGTGCAAGTGGCTGCCACCACACCATGTGTTCTTCTGAAGCCATTCTGACCAATTTGGTCTCCGCCTTCAGTCGATACTGATGAGCCAGCTGCCACTCACCAGGCCTGTTGGTCCATGGGAGGTATTTGATTCCCTCCAACCCACCATTACAACATAAAAGCCATACTGGGTAGGGGCCCCCAATCTGCCACCTGGGTTTAAAAAATAATGAAAAAATATAAGTGAAGAAAAAAATAAGTAGGTATTTAATTCCACTCTGTGTCAGCTCTGTGTCAGCTCTGAGCTGTCATTCGGGGAGGGGGAGAAAAGACCATCAGGGGCCGATCCCAGGGGAGGCAGCCTTGCTGCAAACAGCTGGACATTGTCAAGCCCCTTACAGGGCCTCCAGAACTGCCTCAGAATGTCTCCAACAGCAGGTGAGCCTCAGAAGCACAATTTACAACTGCAAGACAACTCAGAGTGACTCAGCACTGGGTGACGGGGCAGGCACGTAGGAGAGGGGGTGTGGTGGCAGGAACTTTTTAAAGGTGGTGGGGAGCACCAGATGTTAGCTCTGTCAATCCTTTCTTTGCATTGTTTATTGCTTGGATGGTCAGTGAGTGCCGGAAAAGATAAAAGCTTCAAACCTAAACATTGTTTGGCTGGGGGTTTTTTTCTGTGGAACCTGACACTCTGATCTTCATGATACCACCAGAATAATACTAAAGAGATGCTAAAGAGGTAATAAACATTTCTTAAATAATTTTGTTTGAAATTGTAATTACAGTAAAACTTCAGATAATGTGTCCCAGTTTACTATTTTCAAAATTATCCAGTGATAATCCAGTGTAAGGATGAATTAATCTTTATCCTAGACTAAAATATCTTGGGTAAATTTATAGAAAAAAAGAATACTTTTGTTTAGTAATACTATTTACCTGCTTGAATATTAAAAAACAAAAGGTTCCTATCCCCTACCAAAACTTATATGTAGGGACAATCCTCTTGAAGTCATAGTACAACATTATGATAAATCACAGAACAGAGCAGCTAAATCAGAAAAACCTTAAGCACTGGTTCTAGTTCAGTGTGGATAAAGCAACTGAATCCACATGGTGCTTAAAAAACAACCTGCACCTGAACATCAAAAAGACCAAGGAGATGGTGTTGGACTTCCGGAGGAAGAGAGAGGAACCTGCCCCACTTTACATAGAGGGGGGCTGTGTAGAGAGAGTTTCCTCCTTTAAATTCCTGGGAGTCCATCTCAGCGAAGACCTCACCTGGAAAAACAACACGATCCAGGTGGCCAGGAAGGCCCAACAAAGAATCCATTTCCTTAGGGTCTTGCGTAAAAACAGGGTGGAACAACAACTGATGACCTCCTTTTACCGGTCCACAATAGAAAGTGTCCTCACTTATTGCATCATGGTATGGCATGCTGGTCTGACAGCCATGGATAGAAAAACATTACAGAGGGTGGTGAGCACAGTACAAAACATTGTGGGCTGTCCCCTGATACCACTAGATGAGGTCGCTAGGGCTCGTTGCCTTAGAAGAGTGAGGAAAATTCTCAGGGACGACTCTCACCCTGGTCATCACTTCTTTACCCTACCATCGGGAAGGAGATATAGAAGTATAGCCAGCCGCACAAACAGGCTGAAGAACAGTTTTTATCCATTGGCTGTCAGACTCCTGAATGAGAAATAACATCATAACTATGTAGTATGATGGACTGCAGGGCCGGTGCAATGTGTAACATGTTCACACTGGTGCAATAGGACTGGGTGTTTTGTTAATATGATTTATTGGGTTAGGGATTTTCTGTCTTCACTGTGAGTTGTATTGTGTTGGGGGGGTGCACTGAGGGAGCTCAACCAATCTCATTGTACATATGTTGTGCACTGACAATAAAGATTTGAATTGAATTGAATTAAAATTCAAGTGGAGGAGATGGAAGAGGAAATGACAGAATGTAATGGTTACTGAAGAGTTATATTGAGAAGCATACAAAACCGAAGTCACAGGAATCCTGCAAAAAATGAAGATTTCATGAAAACAACTACAGAGTTCCTATGTTCTAAGTCAAACCCAAGTTTATTTGAAATATTTTGTGCAACAAAACTAAAAAATGTCCTTAAAATGGATCAATCTGTACTGCAGGGTTTTACTTTTCTCAATATAACTTTTTCATTAACTGTATTTTAATACAGAAGCCATTTCCACACTTTGTAATTAGATTCTACACTTACTAGAACCCAGCAGTTATTTCAAGAAGTGATGCAAGTGTCAGGTTTCGATGTCATCTCAAATAAATTGCACTCCCAAACACTTAATCTTTGCTGAAATATTCCATTTATTGAGTACGACAGATCTGGCCCCGACTTTGTCGTAGCCGATACTAACCCTCTGACCCCCAAACCCTTCCCTTTCCGTTCCCCAATTCTCATCTTCTCATTGGCCATCTTCCAAGTCAGTCTCCCCAGCTTCTGACCTCAACCCACAGGAATGTCCCCCCTCCCATCCCATCTCCTAGGGGATATTATCTACAGAGAAAATAAGTAGGTGAAAAGTCAAGCCTCGTCTCCTCCTTTTTATGGCAGCATCAGAATGCTGACAGCAAGTTTACAGATCACATATTTCTCTAAAAACAAAAACAAAACAAACCCTGCAGTTGATTTATTAAAAGCACATACACTGAATTTCCAGCACCTATCAATATGCAAAATCTTATCAATTAAAAAAAGAGAAATAACTAATGGCTGAGATTTGTTTAAAATTGCTTTCCCTTTCATAATGTAGAAATATGTACTATAAAACATAGGACTTGAAAAGTAATAATTCAGGTAAAATTAATTAAAGCTAATGAAATTTGACACAAATAAAAGACCTATTTGAGTGTTTCACCCCAGAGAGAATTCTTATTCTGAGGGGAGTTCCTGGCCTTATATGCTGAAGAAATGTACAAATGAATGGGATTGTACATGTTTGAACATGGCATCTTCCAGACCCAAACAGTTCTGTGCTTGAGGAAAGGGGGAGATTTTGAAAGACATTTGAGCAGGGCAATACCACATTTCATATAATGGTATAAACAGTGGATTTTTTTTATCCAAATACAGCCAAATCACTTTCTAGACTCTTTGTGAAGG
The DNA here is from genome assembly GCF_029215685.1 of Pituophis catenifer annectens. Lineage (NCBI taxonomy): Eukaryota > Metazoa > Chordata > Lepidosauria > Squamata > Colubridae > Pituophis > Pituophis catenifer. The sequence continues at coordinate 22,641,206 of NW_027256885.1, forward strand.
TGTTCTTAATCCTCATAAATTTTTAACCTTGTGTTAGGGAAATTTGAGAATAAAAAGAACATTAAAGCAAAATAAAATGCACAAGCTGAAATATTAAATGTTACACTTAACATTAAAACCTTTTTTTAATATCTTAAGTCTTTTGAAAAATGAAAATGACCACTTATATGCCTTCAACTGTGTCAAATCTAAAAAAAAAAATACAGAAGCTTAATTAATTTTTTTTTAAAAAAAGAGAATTAATCATGGATTTGAAGTTATGTTTGTTTCAAAGCTCTCCACAAGCAAGATTTCCATCATAGTGGTAGATGGTTAGTTAAAGCTAGGCTTTAAATATTCTGTTAGTCAAGTGTTGCACATAATTAATGCAGACCTGCTGTGCAAAGCTTTCAAAACTTTACCTATACTGTACTGGTATGCCCAGAATTATGCATGCTTTTTAAAAGGGGACTAAATATTCTTCTAATTAACTACTCAATACAAACATCAATTTACAACTCCCTTTAGGCCTATACTACTAGCAGGTATATTAAAATACAATATTGCAGAAACATCATTTGACTGACCGCTTCAAAGCTATCTTTCCGGAAAATACAGTAATTTCAGATGACACTCCCCCCTTTCTCTTTCCTTCCCCCGCTCTTTCTCTCTCTCTCCCCCTCCCTCTCTGTTTCTCTCTCTTTCCCTCCCCCTCTCTTTTCTCTCTTTCCCTCCCTCTGTCTCTTTCCCTCCCTCCCTCCCTCTCTCTCTTTTTCTCTCTCTTTCCCTCTCTGTCTCATCTATCCATCCATCTATCTATCCGTGCTCTCCTGTCCAGTTTCACGTGTCATGTGAATCCAACCACTTGGGCTGTGGAAGGGGAGTGGAGCTGGCTGGGAGGGACACGCGAGCCGAATGTTTGGAGCCGTCCTTGGCGGAGTTTGCAAGTGGGCTTGGCGGGGCCACTTAGCAGGGAGACCCCGGCCCGTTTGGTTCACTTCAGCGCAGGGTGGGAACGCAGAAGGCATAGGAAATCTGTCCCTCTTGGCATTCAGCCCTCAAAGACTCTTTTGGGGCAACTTTTTCTGCTTTTGAAACATTACGTTTAGCAACAATAAAAAAAAAAAACTTTTGTAATATCATTTCTCTTTCCCTCCCTCCCTCCCTCCCTCTCTCTTTCCCTCCCCCCTCTCTCTCTTTCCCTCCCTCTCTATCTCTATCTCTGCCTCCCTCTGTTTCTCTCTCCCCTCCCCCCGTGGGAGGGGGGAAGGAACCCCTGAACGGGGTGGATGATGGGAATGACGTCCGAAGGCCGACGAGCCAAGGAGCAGTGCACCCACAATCATCTGGCTGGCGGGGAGGTGGGGCATCCCAACTCAGGCAGCTCTGCAGGAAAAGAAACTGCTTTTTTTGCCGAGCCAAGCTGACACAGGGTCGCATTGTGGCTCTGTGTCGTAATGGGCTTCAGGAGGAGGACAGGATCCCGTCTCCCCCATTGTGAAATGCACGAGTGAAAAAGTTCACTCGATCAATTCCAACTTTGCAAGATCTTTTTCTTTCACGAGAATTTGGAATTGATTGAGTGAAACGCGATGGAGAAATGCGATTGGAGCTGGGCTGGGGCGACTGCGCGCGTGCCCACAGAGAGGGCTCTGTGTGCCACATCTGGCACACGTGCCATAGGTTCACCATCACGGTGCTAGGGTTATGGTCATCAACAAATCCATTCTACTGGTTCTTGGGACAGGAATATTAAATATTACATGTAGTCCTTGACTTACAACCACAATTAAACCCAACATTTCCATTGCTAAGTGAGACAATTGAGTTTTGCCCCATTTTACGACCTTTCTTACTGTTGGATGCTTATCCTACGGTTGGGTAGATAATATATAGAAAACTATGTTCTGTACCTTTAACTGCTACAAGATGACTAATTGGCTGTGCTAAGCAGACATAAAAGAAGGCAGGAAGTTCATTCACTTCTGCTCCTGCTATTAGAAGGTTGAACTGCTGAAAGGAACTGTGTCTGTGTTACTGAAGAGAACTGGAATTGTAAGCAAACTATGTTTTTGTGTTGAACCGTGATTATTTGAAGAAGTGTTATCTTTGTTTTGAGAAGCCAAGTTTGTTTTTCTTACTAAAAGTAAAGACTGTTTATTTTTCTTTAAACGTTCAGAGTCTGTGAGTATCTGTGTGTTTTGCTAAGCAATGTATCTATTTGCTGTCTGGTCCGTTGCACCACTTTGCAGAGGGCAGTTTTACCCTCAACACTTACCACAGTTGTTAAGTGAATCACTGCAGTTGTTAAGTTAGTAACACAGAAGTGAATCTGGTTTCCCCATTGACTTTGCTTGTCAGAAGTTTGCAAAAGGGGATCATATGACCCCAAGACACTGCAACGATCATAAATATGGGTCAGTTGCCAAGCATCTGAATTTTCATCACATGACAATAGGGATGCTGCAATGTCAGGGATATGGGTGGTCCCCCCCCCCCGGCTTATCTGTGTACTTGTGGTGGAACCGGGCTACCAGTCGAGGTGCCCTAACGTTTGTATCGGGGACCCATGAAGCCTCTGACAAAGGTTAGCCTTTCCATAGGACAAGGTATTGCAGCCGCCTCCTACGCCACCTGGCGTCTAGAAGGTCTTCCACCTCAGTGCTGTTTCCTGTCTACATTTATGGGTGGAGGTGGCTGTACGGGACCCCCTCTTATGTGTGATGGCCAAACTGGCCAGATCAAGCTGCAGTGGAAGACCGGATGCGTTTTACCTCATAATTGAGGCAATTTTAACTGCACCGTGACGGGGTTAATCACCTTCACAATAGGAAATGGTCCAATGAATTTAGGGCCAAGTTTCTTACAGGGCACAGATAACTTTAGGTATTTGGTAGAAACGAATACCATCTGCCCTACAAAGAAAGGCGCTTGTGGCCTTCACTTTTTGTCTGCCTGCTGTTTGTATTTCACAGCTGCATGGTGTAATACCATTTTCACCACCCCCCATACTTTTTGCATCCGGGCTAGCCACTCCCACATACAGGGTCTGCCACGGGTTGTAACAGTCCGGGAGGGCACCCTTGCCTGGTTTTCATGGTCGTGCACACGACACAGCTGCTTACGTACTCCTTTATATCCTTCTTCATATGGGGCCACCAGAACTGGTGATTGGTTAAATGCAATGTTTTGAGGAACCCAAAATGCCCAGCTGAGCGGACATCGTGACATTGACATAAGACTAGCAAACGGACAACACTAGGTACATATATTTTGGCGCCCTTCCAGGCAAGACCGTCTCTCTGAGTCAAAAACAAGAGATTCTCCTGGTACCATTGATCTGCTTGTAGGGCTGCCTGGATGGCCCTGGGTATGTCCTCAATTTGGGCTCGTGCATGGGGTGTGGATGACGTATGTTGGGTAGCTAACATCTTAGTGGGTAGTATTGGGATTATAGCTTGTATTGAGACCTCCCTCTTCCTGGCATCCGTGAGGAAGTTCTTTAACCCCAGGATGTACTTCAGCGTAAAGTTGAACCTCCTAAAATATAACACCCACCTCACCTGTTTCGGCGATAGTCACCGTGGGGATTGGAGTGCTTCCAGGTTCTTATGGTCTGTCCAGACCTCAAAGGCCAATGATGAGCTGCATGAACACAGCTGGAGCTCCCTGGAGGCCAAAGGGCATAACTCTGAACTGATAGCTACCCAGGGGACAATTAAAGGCTGTTTTCCATTCATCTCCTGCCCGTATCCTTATCCAATAATACGCCTCCCTGAGATCTAATTTAGTGAAAACACAGCCCTCCGCCAACCGGGCCAACATATCCGTCATCAATGGGAGAGGATATACAGACTGCGTTAATCTCCCAGAAGTCAACACAAAGGCGTAGGCCCCCATCTTTCTTTTCGCGGAAAAGGATGGGTGCCGCCACCCGGCACCTCGCTGGCTGAATGAATCCCCTTTTTAGATTTTTTTCTATGTATGCCCTCATCTCTGTCAGTTCCTGTGGGGTCACAGAATACATTTTGGGCTTGGGTAGTTTAGCCCCGGGGAGTATCTCAATAGCGCAATCCGTGGACCGGTGAGGAGGTAGGGTGTTACACTACCGTTCGCTAAATACCTCTTTCAGGTCTCCATATACTCTAGGGCCGTGATGGTGAACTGGTAGCACGCGGAGCCCTCTCTGCGGGCACGCGAGCCGTAGCCTAGCTCAGCTCCACTGTGCATGCGCAATCGCTTCCCGCTGGCCAGCTGATTTTCGGGTCTACCGTGCAAGTGGCATGCGTGGGGAGACCTACCTTTCTCCCAGATCTCTGGAGTTTCCCCTTCCAGCGATGTTTTGGGAGGCGAGGCTTTTTTCCCTCCCCTCCCCCCAGCCATTTGGGGAGGCAAAGGCTTCCCCCCCCAGTGCTGTTTTGGGATGTGAGGCCAAAAGGGGGGTCACGCGCATGTGCAGAGGGGTGGGGCATGTGGGAGGGGCATTGCATTATGGGTGTGGGCATGTGCACGTGCACGATAGCGCATGCGCGCACTTTTGGCACCCGAGGGAAAAAAGGTTAGCCATCACTACTCTAGGGAATTCTACATCGAGTTCCATTGTGGCCTGGAACCATGCTGTCAATCTTGGGGGCAGTACTCGGCACATACAGGCGCGGCATAGAAGTGATGCACAATCAGCCGCTCTGGCCAACCCCGGACCTTGCCAACTAGGCACCGGAATTCCCTAATGTATTCTCGTACAGGCATCCCCCGTTGTTTAACTGCGAGCAGTTCACCCTCCGCTTCCTGGGTCCTTGTACTCTCCTCAAATCTTTCTTGCAATACTGCTAAGAACAGATCAACGTCGCCTAGTTTGGCAGCATGTTCCCCATAGAGGTTTGCCACCCAATGAGCGGCCTCTCCATCCATTACTGCTGCCACCGCCAGTATCATGTCCCAATTGGACGCGTATAAATGGCTGTAACGGTCCAGGTGGTTTAACATCTGGCCCAGGAAAAGGGCTACTTTCCCTGGGCTGCCGTCAGATGTGGCCCGCACTGGCGGTGGATCCCAACATCCCAAGGCCATGGCCAACGGACAACCCTCTGTGACCTGGGGGGTAGTTCTCATATCCTGGTGACCTCTCCCCCAGCACGCGCTGACCTCCGGGGAACTGAGGTGTCTGGTGACTACCCAGCCTGGGTGGCCATTGGTCTGTCCCTGCGGGCTTCTTCGGGGTCTCTGCTGGGAACTCGAAACCCACCGGCCACCCCTCCTGGCTGTTGGGGTCTGTGTGGTGGGTGGCCTGTTGCAGCCAGGTCCTGCCATCCACTGTCACGTCCTGGCTCATGAAACCCCACCGCCCCGAACAACTTCTGCAGCACATCTATGGTCTGGCTGCCGACTGCGGTGGAGTAGCTCCAATTGTCACTTGATATCCTCCTTTCCCGCCACTGTGCAAAATGGGTACCAGACGGGGTGAGCGGAGGAACAGACGGCAGAGTGGCCCAGTGGCCCAGACCCCACTCCCCACTGGGCCCTGGTGGCCTTTGTCCAGACTCTGGCTCCCCATGCTCCACGGGAAGCTCCCTTGCACTGGAGTGGTCTTTGGGTCTAACGTCCAGGGATGCCTCCCCTGCCAGGTCTGGTATGGCTTCCAGTACAGTGACTTCAGTTGCCACTGCAGAATCCTCCAAATCAGCTGCCTCTAACCCTGACACTGTACCTTCAGCCATGGTAAAGAGCTCTGTCAAACTGTCAGGTTCCGCAGAAAAAAACCCCTAGCCAAACGATGTTTAGGTTTGAAGCTTTTATCTTCTCCGGCACTCACTGACCATCCAAGCAATAAAAAATGCAAAGAAAGGATTGACAGAGCTAACGTCCGGTGCTCCCCACCACCTTTAAACAGTTCCCGCCACCACACTCCCTCTCCTACGTGCCTGCCCCGTCACCCAGTGCTCCTGGAAGTGCTGAGTCACTCTGAGTTGTCTCACAGTTGTAAGTTGTGCTTCTGAGGCTTGCCTGCCACTGGAGACATTCTGAGGCAGTTCTGGAGGCCCTGTAAGGGGCTTGACAATGTCCAGCTGTTTGCAGCAAGGCTGCCTCCCCTGGGATCGGCCCCTGATGGTCTTTTCTACCCCTCCCCAAATGGCAGCTCCGAGCTGAGCATGCCAGAGCTGACATGCAACAGCCATGAGAAAAACCATCATAAGTCACTTTTTTTCAGTGTCATTGTAACTTCGAACAGTCACTAAATGAACTATCAGGTAGTAAAAAAATCTAAACTTCATGTAGCCATGCAGCTTTTAAAATCCTGGATTCAACTAGCCATACTTTTAATTAATGGTTGACATTGCCCTCTTGGTCGGGTAATACAAAACAAATGCAACCAGTCCTAAGCAATTGTATGCAAGACCACAACCCAATATATGTGAGTTATTTTAAGAGTCACTAAAGATTATATTAAGCAGACATGGACAGTAAACAGCAATGGAGTTTTATGCCACAGACATATGGTTTGGGGAAATACGTTCTTTAGTAACTTCTCTGAAAGTGCTCATCTACATTTTTACATTTCAACTCCCAAATACCTAAGAATCAGCTATTATCATAGTAACTGTTCCTGTCAGCTCTATCTGGCTTGGGGCCTCACAGGGATCCCATCATCAAAAGAAGAAGGGGGGGGATGAAAGGGGGAAGGATGAACGGGCAATAAAGCTTTGTGTGTACGTGATAGGAAATCGGGATGGGGAGAATGACAAGTGATAAGGACCAGGGCAGCCGGATTCTGATTTTACTAGTACCCCACGGCCAGGCACCCTGAGAATTATGCTGATTATCCCCGAACATCTCAGAGATCTCAAAACATCTTGGCGAACTCCAGTTGGCTGGAAACGGACTGGCCACAGGGGGGAGGGGTGGGCTGGGGAAGCCTACTCCTTACTTTTGTAACCCTAACCCTAAATTTCAGAGCTGGCTTGACTTTACTGCAACCAGCATCCTTAGTAAAAGAACCCTTTGCTTTAAGCAAATGGAGTCAAAGGCTTTTCTTTCCTAAGGGACCAGATTGGGGCAGGTCTGATATTAAGCCAGCTCTGCAGTTGTGGTCAACCCAGAGGGGAACTTGCCTCTACCATGGGGACCATGCAAATGATGTTGGCTCAAGGGAGAGACCAGTAAGAGATCGAGGCCTGGGGGGTAGCATCCTCGAAAACCCCCTCCTGGAGGGCTGGACCTACCCAGATGGCTGGGAGAGGAAGACCCACCAAGACCCCGATGGTCCCTTGGGGTTGGGAAAAAGGAAGAATGGGAAGAGAAATCCATGGGAGTGACATTCACTCATGGGGGCTGTGGCAGCCGCTGGTGACAGACCAGGAGAGTGGAGATGGAGGAACTGGAGGAAGAATCGAGCACAGGTGAGCTAGAATGAGGCGATTGGATGCTGGAGCAAGCTATAAAGTTCCTGAGGGGGGCTTCTGGTAGTCTCAAAGCTCGAGAAGCACTAGCCCGGGTGGCACATCCCGCTGACCAGCCAACTCCAGCCACAGCAAGTGAGGAGGCAAGTACCTTTGCCACCGCAATGGCAGCAGCAATGAGCCCCTCGGAAACCGCTCCAGTGCCTGGCCCCGCAGCTCAGCCTGCACCAGCTGCAGGAGCAGCCCCAGCAATGCAGAGAGGACACAAGGCACCAGTCCTGGGAGTAAAGTTCAACGGAGACCCCAAGTAATTGGTATTCTTCCTGGCACAAGTTTGGACATACATACAAGAGTATGGTTCAGAAATAGCCAACGAAGGGGCTAAGGTGCGGTGTGTGACCATGGCGTTAGAGAGGGCTGCAGATGAATGGATGGTCACCCTCCACAAAGATGACACCCTGGAGCTGAGAAACCAACTGCTTCATGGCTGCACTTCAGAAGTGCTTCAAAGACCCTCTAGCCGATTGCAAAGCCAGAGATCACATAAATACCATCAGCCAAGGGTGCAGGGGGTGGCCGAATACACCCAGGAGTTTCGCGACCTGGCCTGCTGACTGACCAGAAGACAACTTGATTGGATGCTTCTGAGACGGGCTAAGTGACGAGGTCTACAACACCTGCATTTCCAGAGGCGCACCCCCCACCCTCCATGGCTGGTATGTCCTAACAGAGGAAGTGGAAATCGACCTGGCTCGATCCAAATACCGGCTGAGCTGTGGATGGCAAAGATCACCCCTGAAAAGAGGCCCCCAAACCGGCACCACACAAGCAGAGCCTATGCTTCAGGTGTGGGAAGGAGGGGCACCGAACTTCCGACTACTGAACTGCATGCCCGGCCCAGAAGGCAACTCAGGGTACTGCCAAAAACCCAGTGAAACCACAACACCAAGCCCATGAAACCGCCCTGAAGGGAGTAGAAGTCGTAGAATTCACCCCACCCCCCCAAAGAGGGCGGGACAACTCCGACTGACCCAGTGGGCAGCCCAGTGGAAAGCGAGTTGGACTATGACGATGATCCCTTAGTAAGTCGCCCGGTCAACCCAGTGACCATCCCCATAAAACTGGTGGTTCAATCCTTGGGATGAAAAGGGAGCCTAGTAGCCCTACTGGACTCGGGGTACACCAGATGCCTGGTCAACCCTGCCTTGGTCAGGAAACTGAACATGAGACTCAAACAGCTTAAAGTGCCCATAGCTTTTTGCCAGCTGGATGACTCAGTGGCGGGAGGGGGGCAGCGACATTTGTCACCGAACCAATAGAGATGAGGATGGGTGCACACACAGAGACCCTGAGCTTCATCATAGCCCCTGGAACAGAAAGGCCCCTTGTATTAGGACTGTCTTGGCTCCAGAAATGGAACCTCTGTGTGAACTGGAGGAGGGGGCTACTAAAAATCTGGCTTGCTGGCTGTGATGGGGGAGGGGGGAAATGACATCAAAAACCTACTGCAAAGCAGTTGAAACCGAAAAGGGAGGTGGGAGTAGCCACCAAAGATTGGCCCCAAGGTGACTCTCGGATCCCCAAGGAGTACTGGGACTTACAGGACGTCTTCAGTGAGAAGGGGTCAGACACGCTCCCACCCCACCGGCCAACTGACTGTTCCATAGAAATCCTACCAGGGGCCAAACTACCCAAACCAAAACTGTATTCCATGACCCCTAGGGAATTGGAGGAATTGGCAGATTTTTATAGACAGAAACCTGAAGTGTGGGTTCTTCCAACCCACCAGACTGAGGGTGGCTGCCCCGGTACTGTTTAAGGAAAAGAAGGATGGGTCCCTTTGTCTATGCATAGACTATCATGGCCTTAATGCTGTGTTTGTGGAAAACGTTTACCCACTTTACCCACTGGAAAAGAGCTGATGTAGTTCCCATCTTCAAAAAAGGAAAAAAATTAGATCCAGGAAACTACAGACCTATCAGCATGACCTCAATACCAGGGAAGATTCTGGAAAAGATAATCAAACAACGAATCAGAGAACACCTAGAAGCAAACAAAGTAATAACCAAAAGCCAACATGGGTTTGTCAAAACCTACTACCTGACCACAACCTACTACTTGATAAGATAGAAAAATGTGGGTTAGACAGCATCACCACCAGATGGATTCGTAACTGGCTGACCAACCACACTCAACGTGTAGTCCTCAACAGAACTGCATCTACATGGAGGGAAGTATGCAGTGGGGTACCCCAAGGCTCTGTTTTAGGCCCAGTACTCTTCAACATCTTCATCAATGATTTGGACGAGGGGATAGATGGGGAACTCATCAAATTTGCAGACAACACCAAGATGGCAGGAATAGCTCCAGAAGATAGGCTTTAGATACAGAAGGAACTTGACAAACTTGAACATTGGGCGCTATCTAACAAAATGAATTTGAATGGTGAAAAAAGTAAGGTTCTACATTTAGGCAAGAAAAACAAAATGCACAGGTACAGTATATGTGGTACCTCGCTCAATAGTAATAACTGTGAGAGGGATCTTGGAGTCCTAGTGGACAATCATTTAAATATGAGCCAGCAGTGTGCTGCAGCTGCCAAAAAAGCCAACACAGTTCTAGGCTGCATAAACAGAGGGATAGAATCAAAATCACGTTAAATGTTAATACCACATTATAATGCTTTGGTAAGGCCACACTTGGAATACTGCATCCAGTTTTGGTCGCCACGATGTAAAAAAGATGTTGAGACTCTAGAAAGAGTGCAGAGAAGAGCAACAAAGATGATTAGAGGACTGGAGGCTAATTCCAACGGTTGCTGGAATTGGGTATGTCTAGTTTGATGAAAAGAAGGATTGCGGTGACATGATAGCAGTGTTCCAATATCTCAGGGGCTGCCACAAAGAAGACAGATTCAAGCTATTCTCCAAAGCACCTGAGGGCAGGACAAGAAGCAATGTGTGGAAACTAATCAAGGAGACAAGCAACCTAGAACTAAGGAGAAATTTCCTGACAGAACAATTAATCAGTGAAACAACTTGCCTCCAGAAGTTGTAAATGCACTTCCCCTCATGAAGGACATACTAACCCATTTGGCCAAGGGAAAGGTCTTCACCAAGTTGGATCTGCAGGAGGCATTCTACTGAGTGAGGATCAAAGCAGGGGATGAGTGGAAAACGGCTTTCAATTGCCCCTTCCTTAGGATGCTTCCAGTTCTTTATTCTGAAGGTTCACCTATTCTTTTAGTCAGACCAAACAGCAAGCATCAAAATACTATTTCAAATCTGGTAAACTCCACCCCACCCCACCCCCCCTTTCCTTAGCATCTTGCAGTAACCTGTATCTAATCCTTGGTTTTTTCCCTTGTCATATAAACTTAGAAGTATCCATCTGCCATTGTTTAAATGGAATATCAATTGCAAGTATTGGTAATGTCTGAAACAGCATCTTTGGTAAGACATTCTACCCAGTAGTGATAAAAGCAATTTATCCCATCTTAATAAATCTTTTTTAATATCATTTCAGAGGCACATAATTGTTTTGGAACAGTTTTGTGTTTGTCAACATAACCCCCAAATATTTCACCTTTTTCTCAACCCTAAAACCAGACTTTTTAGTCAATATATCACCATCCTGTGAGGTCATATTCTTAATCAGCATTGTTGTTTATTTTAAAACCCGCTAAAGACCCAAACTCATTTAATTTCCTCATCAAATATTCTGTATTGTTTTTAGGGTTTTGCAGAAATATAACCAAATCATCAGCAAATGCCCTCAATTTATAAATTCCCTTAATATTTATACCTTTTATTTTCTCGTCTGATATCTCTATTCAAAACTTCCAACACCAAAATAAACAGCAAAGGAGACAGAAGACATCCTTGTTTCGTACCCTTTTGAATTTCACATGATTTGGTTAAGTCGCCATTAATAACAATTTCTGCTTACTGTGATGTATAAACAGCTTTGACCCCTTGAATAAAATTCCCACTGAAGTCCATTTCTTCCAGGACTTTAAACATAAAAGCCCAATTTAAATTGTCAAAGGCCTTCTCTGCATCTAAAAATATTAAAGCTGCCTGTTTTTCATTATGATATTGTACATATTCAATAATATTCAGAACAGTCCTCACAACAGTCTGGCACATAGAGAACCGTGGTGGCACAGTGGATAGAGTGCAGTACTGCAGGCTACTTCTGCTGATCACCGGCTGCCAGCAGTTCGGCAGTTCAAATCTCACCAGGCTCAAGGTTGACTCAGCCTTCCATCCTTCTAAGGTGGGTAAAATGAGGACCCAGATTGTTGGGGGCAATAAGCTGACTCTGTAAACCGCTTAGAGAGGGCTGTAAAAGCACTGTAAAGCAGTATATAAGTCTAAGTGCTATTGTTATTGTCCCTTAACTGTCTTTTTGGCAGAAAGCCAGATTGATCTTCATGAATATATGCCTGTAAAATCTTCTTTAGTCTTTCTGCCAAAACTGCAGCACATAGTTTATAGTCCTTGTTTAATAATGAGATTGGTCTGTAATTCTATCTCATCGTAACGTCTTGACCTTCCTTCAGTAATAACGCAATATTAGCTTCTTTCTAAGTTGTGGGTATCTTTCCCCCCTGTAATATATCATTCATTTTGTCTTTCAGACAAAAAGAAAAAGTACAAAAAATGTTGTCTTGACAAATATTCATCTATTTTAGACCTATCTAATTCCTGCTTTTTATACAGGTTAGAATAAAAATTAAAAAATTCTTGAACTGTTAACATAGACAGTTGTTGCCATAGCAGATTAATTTGGTGCAAGATTTTAGACTCCATAGGTGTCTTTTGCAATTCAATTTCTTTCTCTCTGATTGCATCCAGTATCTTTTGCATCTTTTCCTGAGATTTTTTTTCTTCTCTACACAATTTTGTTTTATAAAATAACCCCTCATAACTGCTTTACTAGCATCCCAAACAGTTATTAAATTTGTCCCTTTACCTAGGTTATCATAATATTCATTTAGTTTCTTTTTACAATCCTTTATGATTGTCTCCTTTTGCAAAATATATTCATTTAATCTCCATCTATAACTCAATCTCTGTTTTCTAAGTACCAAAAGAACTGGGTTGTGATTGGAAAAAGATTTAGGTAAAATATCAGTTTTTAGCATTCTATTTGCAAGGTTTTTAGAAGTCCATATTATATCAATCCTTGAAAAGGATTTGTGTCTTTCTGAGAAAAAAAAGTGTATTCTCTTGCAGAGCCTCCAAGAGTCTATTATTATTATTATTATTATTATTATTATTATTATTATTATTATTATTATTATTATTATTATTATTATTATTAAGCTTATATGCCGCCCTCTCTCCGGAAAGGACTCAGGGCGGCTCACAGCAATAAAAACAGATAAAATCAATATTAAGTGTTAAAAACCATTAAAACTCCCCTTAAAAACCCCTTCAGTCCAATCTGGCCTGGCAAAATAACCATGTCTTAAGTACTATTAGTACTATTAGTACTAAATTATCCATCATCTCAACCAAAGTCTTTGGTAGTTTGCCCTGGGAGGGTTTAATCCCTTTTAATAGATGTTCTAACCCAAGCTGGAGAAGTCACTCCATTCCAATCCCCCAGCATAAGCCAATTTTCATACAAAAAGGGCAGTAATTGATTCATAAGATATTTTAAAAAATTACTTTTATCCTCATTTGGCACATAAAGACCAACTACTATTGATTTTATTCCATTAAGTTCAATTTCCACTTCTACAAATCTACCATATTCATCTAATAAAAGTATCTTGGGTTTAATATATAAAGCCACTGCATTAATCTTTTTTGCCCCATTAATAGTCCATGTAATCCATTTAATGTCCATCTTTGAGTTAAATGGCAAATTCCTGTGCAGACATCTCAGCCACCTCTTCTTCTTCAGGATCAGCTTTTTGGGGTTGATCTACCTCTAATGTCTTGTCTATCTCAATTTCTTCAACTAGGTCCGAAATTAATTTATGTCTGGACAAGAAATCCTTGGCTTTATCTATAGAATTCAGTCTGAATCTTTGCTCATGATAAGTAAGTATCACTCCCTCAAGCTTATCCCAATGGAAGGGAATTATTCTCTTCTTCAGAATATCAGTAAGGAATGAGTAAGCTTTACTTTTTCTCAAAATTCTGACAGGAATTTCCTTCAAAACAATTATGTCCATGTTTTCCATTCTTAGTTTGGATTTAAAATTGCAGTCCAGAACACAGTCTCTCGTTGTTCTTCTTACGAAATGAACTAAGGAATCCCTTGGTAATTTTCTCATAGTAGCGAATCTGGAGTTCACTCTATATACTTGTCTATCTCGAGATCGAGGATTTTTTCTTCCCAATTAACTGGGCCAAAGCATTAATCATCCTTACTCTGATGTCCTCTCTAGATAGTTCAGGGTTTGCTCTAAATCTTATTTGAAGCTCTTTCATCTGGGCTTCCAAGCCAGATCAGCTTCAAACAAAATGTCTTTCTTCTCCAGTTTGTACTCCATAAGATCCACTCTATCCTTCACCTGTTTAATATCTCCCGTCAAATGTTGTATCTCCTCATGGAACTCCTTTGAAAGTGTGTCAAGTTTTGATTCAAACTTTGTTCCCATTGTCTGAATTATTTCATGCATTTTAGCTGTGTATTCATCCAAAAAGGATCTTAAAGATTCTGTGTCTCCTGATATCTTCTCCGTCCTCTTATGGGTGGCCATCCCTTCAAAACATAACTAAGATTTAAATTTTAAAATTAAAAGTTCTAGGTTTGTAAATTTATAACATTAAATCCAATAGTTTGAGTAATACTACTGAAGTATTAAAAAGAATTCACAATGTTACAGTCTTTGGCTCCTTCCTGTGGTCAAACAACGCCACTGTAGTATAAGCGACAGAAATAAACTTAATCTGTGCCTCTTTATCCCACGCTGCTAAACCAATCAGAAGTGAATAAAATCGGAGCTGTTCTCCCCCTCCTACCAGCAAGAACAGAATGCCATTTAGGCCATCTTTGTTTTAAAAATAAAAAAGTTCAGCAGAGTCTATTGGAAATATAAAACCCTCTTAAAAAGTCCAGAAGTTTCAGAAGTAGTTTCCACAGTGATTTCCAGCTTCTTTATTTTGGCTTGGATGCACCAGCTCCTCCCCTCCTCGCCATCTTAAAGTCCCAGAGCCTCAGAAATGACGACGTTGCCACAAAAAAGAAAAAACAAGCTGCAGCCAAAGGAAGCTTCTTTTAGAGTGAAAGGTTAATATGCAAAAAGCTAGTGTCCAAGAAGCAGTGGAAGACTTTGTCCATTTAAAACGGCTGGTTCTTCCACAGTGAACTTGCTTCTTGGTTGCCCAGCCCCCAGCCAGAGAGTCACCTGATCACTTCTTCTTCAAGAAGCTTTCTGAGAGCATCCAGCTATCCAGGGGAGCAGAAGGGTTAATTTCCAGAACTTCCCCTTTCCCAGGAAAGTTTCTTCTGCCTTAGAAAACATTCTAAAGCATAAAACTGTGGCAGTCCAAGAGTCCAGTCTCATGAGATCATGGCCCCCTAGAAGCTTCTAGTCTTAGCGCAAAAAATGTTTGCAAGCCAATGGGAGGCTTGAAGCAGTGCGATTTCACTGCCCCAAAGTCTCATTGGCTTGCAAACACTTTTCGTACTGAGACTGCAAGCAGGCAAAGAAACCGCGGCAGAGAGGCTGGACAGGAGACAGCTCGCTAGATCTTCACAAGGTAAGTGACCTGGTGTGGCAGCATGTGGGGAAGCAATTGTGGACACCCGAGGGGAGGGAGCATGAGGTATCTCAGTGGGTGGGGGGAGGCCTTGGGTGGTCTGAAGCAGGTGGCCTGTTCCATCACTAGGCCCTCCATGGCCTTCCCCACCCTGAGATACCTCATGTGAACTTAACGACCTGCACATTCGATTAGCAAATGTGTGGGTGAAAGCAGGAAGTGATCACGTTCGTTTGACGTGATTCACTGCAATGAATCCTCGGGTTATGAATGTAATTGGCAGGCTCCAATAAAAACGTAACTCGAGGATTACCTGTACAGTGTTGTGGCCCACCAGCTGCCAGCGGAGCTGGTGGCAAACTCGGATGAGGAGGAGGTTGGGGAGGAACTTGGGCCAGTCCTGGAGTCTGGGGAAGTTTCTGATGGATGCTCTGCGTTGGAAGCAGAGATAGAGCCAGGGCCATCTGACATTTCCCAGCTGCCTTCGGAGTCGGAGATAAATGGGGAAGACGAACAGCTGGGGCCTGTTCCAGATGCGCGCATGCGCACAGCTGTTATGAGAGGAGAACAACTGAGGACAAGGAGCTGACTCAGGAAGAAAGGAACATGTGGATGCTGAATGGCCCCTCCCTGGCTGGGGAATAAATAGGAGGAAAGGGGAGTGGTGGTTGCAGGAGACAACCGTTCGGATTTCTTTCGGAAGATTTGCTTATCGTGGTTCGTGCCTCAGAGACTGCTTGCCAAAACTTAATTTACAGTTTTGCGACTGGAAGCTCCTGCTCTGGCAAGTATCCCAAGGAACTGATAAGATCTGTTACTGCAATTAACCCTTTGAAGGATTATTGCCTGGACTTTTCAGTGTGTGAATGCCAGTAATTTACAGGAGCTAAATAAAGAGGGGTTTTTCGGAACAAGCAGTCTGTTTCTTTGTTCTGCTAAGGCTGGGTCAGAACATGCTGAGACAATGGCAGATCATGTAAAACTAGTCAGAGCTGTGCTCAAGAAGCTTTGAGCAGCAAAATTATATGTCAAGCTGTCCAAATGCAAATTCCACCAGAGTAAAATCGACTATCTGGGCTACCGCATCTCCCACAAGGGGATAGAGATGGACCCTGAAAAGGTGTGGGCAGCGCTAGAGTGTGCTCCTTTCCACACCCAGAAACAACAAAGCTTCCTGGGATTTGCAAACTTTTACCGCCAGTTCATCCCCTCGTTTACCCACATAGCCCTCCCCATCACCAACCTGCTAAAGACAAAAGGAGAGGGGAAACTCAAACCCAGCCAGCCACTTAAATGGACTATGGAATGCCAGGTTGCATTCGAAAAGCTTAAGTGCTTGTTCCCAGCAGAGCTGGTGCTGAAACACCCAGACCACAACGCCCCCTTTGTCATTCAGGCTGATGCCAGTGATGTTGCAGTGGACACAGTGCTTCTACAAGAAAACGAGCAAGGGGTCCTGCAGCCCTGTGTCTACACTTCTAAAAAGCTAAATGAGATGGAGCAGAGATGAGCAGTCTGGGAAAAGGAAGCCTATGCAGTGCAGTGAGTGCTCCTAACTTGGAGGCATTTTCTAGGAGGGAAAACCCCATTTGAAGTATGGACTGACAATAAAAATTTAGAAGACTTAAAAACCTCCTGGAGACTATCGCCCAAATAGGCTCAGTGGGCCCAGTACTTTAACCAATTCAACTTCATGTTAAGGTACCTCCCAGCGGGGAGGAACTTTTTAGCAGATGCTTTATCCAGGCTGCTGCAATACAATAGTTCAAAGCCAGAGGTAATTAAACCGGTCATCCCCTCCAGGCAACTGGTGGCTCCAGTCACCACCCAAGCACAATCCAAAATGAACACCCAACTAGCTGATGATTTAAAGGGTACCCTAAAGGCAGCTTTGGAGGAGGACAAGTGGTTCCAAAAGCACAAGGGAGAATGTACAATGCAAGATGATCTAGTTTGGGTGGGAGCAAAACTATATGTCCCACAAAGTCAATGATTAATGGTTCTACAAAAAAAAAAAAAAAACATGATTCAAAAGTGGTGGGGCACTTTGGCTTCATAAAAACCCAGCACCTAATCAAGCGGCAATTTTGGTGACCGTCACTGAAAAAGGACAGAGAGAGCTATGTGGCTAGCTGCCCCATTTGTGCCTCTGTCAAGCCTACTGAAACCAGAAATCACATCTTCCTTGCATCCCAAATCGCAACCACCTCTCAACCCCATTATGATCGAGGAAGAGCAGCACTTTGAAGTCAAAGACATTTTGGACTCTCATATACATCAGGGAAAACCCCAATATTTGGTAGCCTGGAAAGACTTTCCCCCCTCAGAAACGGAATGGGTCGACTCCCAACATATTAAATCCCTCAAACTGCTTAAAAAATTCTGATTGTACCAGCACCCCATGGCCAGGCACCCTGATAAATATGCGGATTACCTCCAAATATCTCAAAACTTCTTGGTGAGCTCCGGTTGGCTGGAAACGGACTGGTCACGGGGGGAGGGATGGGCTGGGGCAAGCATACACCTTATTTTTGTAACTAGTGAGCACAGTAAATTTCAGAGCTGCCTTGACTTTACTGCAACCAACAACCTTAGCAAAAGAACCATTTGCTTTAACCAAATGGAGTCGAAGGCTTTTCTTTCCTTAAGGGACCAGATTGGGGTAGATCTGACAGTTCCCTTTTTAAAGCTTTGGTTGCTTGCTCACTGGAACCAAAGTTTTTCACTTAATTATGTCTCTTTTACCTGAATTACAGTAGCTGTCAGTTTGTTTATGGGCTCAGTTTAAGGCACTGACATTTATTTTTAAAACCTGGAAGTCTGGAATCTAGATAATTTCTTCCTTATAATCTGGGATATTACTACAATGGCAAGGCCTAGAAATTTTTTTTAATGATGGCCCATATCTTGTATGATGTTCTGCCAAGAAATGTGTCAGCCTTGCATTTTAAACACTGTACGCAACTTAACTCACTAAAAAGGATTTAGTCTTTGAATGGGTTTGGATGGCACAACATTCTATATTTAGTTTAAAAGAGAAGTAATAAACTTACAAGACTTTCTTTCCACATGTATACGCAAACTTGTAGGGATGAATAATTTTGACAGCCACAAGAAATAATACTCATTTGGCTACCCTGTTTATCTATTTGAGGTTGCACAAAGCATTTACAGGACTATGCATAACTTACAAAAATATAGTTTTGAATAATATATAATATGTCCTCTATACTGCCCCCAGTATTATTGGACGATCTGGTGAAGCCCTGACCAGTTGACTCTCCATCTCTGTTTTGTGCGATGTTTAAGGCTGTTGACCTGCTTGCGCTGCGAGACTCCCCCCTCTCACAGGTTTGGCCCTCCTCACTATCGAGGGCCTACCTTGATGACGGATTTTGGAATCCCGAGTGGTGGCATGCGGCGAGGAGGGGGTTGTGGGGTTTTTTGGGGAAATTTTTAGATAAGGTTTTAAAGGTTTCTGGGAGGGGGGTGGGTTCGGTGGGTTTGGGGGAGAACCTGTCGGGGAGGAGGCCAGAGCCGGCTGAAGAGCACGGCACTAGAGATGCGGGAACCGGGGTCAAGGAGGGGGTTAGAGCTTGTGTTATGGATGGTCATTACATCAGTACTGTGGGTGGGAGGGGCAGATATGGCGGGAGCAGGGGGCCACATCAGGTTGTGGGAGCGCGCGCCCGCTGGCTCCAAGCGGTGGCGCGCTCCGGCCTCCAATGCTCCCCTCGTTCCCCAGGTTGCACAGACCCTCAGGCCCTGGGCCTTCGGCTGATGCTGTGCAACGCCCGGTCCGTGGTAAATAAAGCCCCCCTCATTTGTGATCTTGTTCAGGAGGGGGGAGCGGAACTGGCGGGTATTACGGAGACCTGGTTGGGCCAGGAGGGGGGGTCCCCCTCGTTGAGATGTGCCCACCCGGTTTCCGCGCATTCCATCAGCCGAGGACACAGGGGAGGGGCGGGGGGTGGCGGTTGTCATTAGAGAAGGTCTTGGTCCGAGGGAGGTCACTGTTCCTCAGACGGCTGGTTGTGAGTCCCTCCTTGTGAAGTGGGGTCATGGGGTGCAGATGGGTGTGCTGGTTACGTACCTGGCTCCCTGCCACGTGACGGCAGCCCTGCCCGAGCTGCTCAACGTTATAGCCGCGGTGGCGGTTGACACCCCCAGGCTTATGGTCATGGGGGATTTTAACTTGCCATCCGTCGGTGAGGCGTCTGAGGTGGCTCGGGAGTTCATGGCTTCCATGACGGCCATGGACCTGACCCAGTTAGTTCATGGCCCTACTCACACGGGGGGAAACACGCTAGACCTGGTTTTTGTCTCTGGTCAGTGGTCGAGTGATCTTGAGATAGGGGATATAGTGATCAAGCCCTTGTCATGGTCAGATCACTCCCTCCTTCGCTTTGACCTTCGAACCGCTGCACCCCACCGCAGGGAGGCGGAACCATTGAGGTGGTACCGCCCCAGGCGCCTGATGGATCCTGATAGGTTCCAGACGGAGCTTGGGCCATTTCCTGAGGCTCTGGCACACGGCTCGACTGAGGAGCTGGTGGCCGCCTGGGATAGGGCGGCCGCTGGAGCTTTGGATCGGGTCGTGCCTTTGCGGCCTCTGACCCGGCGTCGATCTCGCCTGGCTCCTTGGTTCACCGAGGAGCTGAGGGAGATGAAGCGCCGGAAAAGACGCCTGGAGAGTGGTTGGAGGGCCAGCCATTCTGAATCTGACCGAACACTGGTAAGGTCTCATATTAAGACCTACCTGGTGGCGATAAAAGTGGCGAAGTATAACTATTTTGCCACTCTTATTGCGTCATCAGATAATCGCCCGGCCGCCCTGTTTAGGGTGACCCGCTCCCTGCTCCACCAGGAAGCGCGGGAGGACCCCTTGGAGGGTAGAGCCGAGGATTTTGTACAGTATCTGTATGACAAAATCGCTCAGATTCGGGAACATCTGGACTCTGACTGGGTAGATTCAGCGGGGAGGACAGAGGCAGGTCTTGTGAGTATTATCTGGGAAGAGTTTGATTCTGTGACGCCCGAAGACGTGGACAGGATACTGGGCAGACTGAGCGCAGCCACATGTTTACTGGATCCGTGTCCCTCCTGGTTGGTGCTGGCCTCTCGGGAGGTTACACGAGGCTGGCTCCAGGGGATTATAAATGCTTCCTTGAGTGAGGGTGTCTTCCCTGCCGCCTTGAAAGAGGCGGTGGTGAGGCCTCTCCTCAAGAAACCTTCCCTGGACCCAGCAGTGTTGGCAAATTATCGTCCAGTCTCCAACCTTCGCTTCGTTGGGAAGGTTGTTGAGAGTGTGGTAGCGCGACAGCTCCCCCAGTACCTGGATGAATCGTCGTATCTGGATCCGTTCCAGTCGGGCTTCAGGCCTGGGTACAGCACGGAAACGGCATTGGTCGCGTTGGTTGATGATCTCTGGAGGGCTCGGGACAGGGGCTGTTCCTCTGTCCTGGTCCTATTAGACCTCTCAGCGGCTTTTGATACCATCGACCATGGTATCATGCTGCACCGGCTAGAGGAGTTAGGGGTGGGGGGCACCATCCTACGGTGGTTCTCCTCCTTTCTCTCTGACCGGTCGCAGTCTGTGTTGACAGGGGGGCAGAGGTCGACCCCGAGGCCCCTTGTATGTGGGGTGCCACAAGGGTCGGTCCTCTCGCCCCTTCTGTTCAACATTTATGTGAAGCCGCTGGGTGAGATCATCCGTGGTTTAGGGGTGAAGTACCACCAGTACGCTGATGATACTCAGCTGTACATCTCCACCCCGGACCACCCCAATGATGCCCTTGAAGTGATGTCCCGGTGCCTGGAGGCCGTGCGGATCTGGATGGGGAGAAACAGACTCAGGCTCAACCCATCCAAGACCGAGTGGCTGTGGTTTCCGACATCCCGATATAGTCAGTTGGTGCCATCACTGACTATTGGGGGCGAGTCACTGGCCCCCACGGAGAGGGTTCGCAACTTGGGTGTCCTCCTGGACTCACGGCTGTCTTTAGAAGAGCACATGACGGCCGTGGCCAGGGGGACTTTTTATCAGGTCCGCCTGATTCGCCAGTTGCGTCCCTTTCTGGATCGGGACTCGTTAAATACGGTCACTCATGCTCTCGTTACTTCCCGCTTGGACTACTGCAATGCTCTCTACATGGGGCTCCCCTTGAGGAGCACCCGGAGGCTCCAGCTGGTCCAGAATGCGGCCGCGCGGGTGGTTATGGGAGCGACGTGGCGCTCCCATGTGACCCCCCTCCTGCGCGAGCTGCACTGGCTCCCGGTGGTCTTCCGGGTGCGCTTCAAGGTTTTGGTTACCACCTTTAGAGCGCTCCATGGCATCGGACCGGGGTATCTACGAGACCGCCTTCTGCTACCAATAGCCTCTCACCGACCAGTACGCTCCCATAGAGAGGGGCTCCTCAGGGTGCTGCTGGCCAAACAGTGTCGACTGGCGGCCCCCAGGGGGAGAGCCTTCTCTGTGGGGGCACCTACCATCTGGAACGAGCTCCCCCCAGAGATACGGAAGATCCCGGACCTGCGCACGTTTCGCCGTGCTCTCAAAACTTTTCTATTTCAGCAAGCTGGCCTGGCCTAACTCCCATCTTTTAAATTTTTTAAATTTTTAATTTGTGATTTTATAAATTGGGTGTTTTAATCTGTGTTTCGGCCGAAATATTTAATAATTTTAAGGGATTTTTTTAATATTTGTATTATCTGTATTTTATCTTGGCTGTTCACTGCCCTGAGTCCTTCGGGAGTAGGGCGGTATAGAAATTTGATTAATAAATAAATAAATAATAAATAAATAAATATATTTGGGTATTTCCTAAGAGAAAAACAGCACCCATTAATACTTTTTTGTACTTTGTATAGAATAAATTTGACATAATTTTAGACTTCAATCTGTCAAGAACATTAATCAATAAGACATGTCACTATGGATAAGAAATAATATTGCTTTACAGGTGAGACTGACAAAATTCTGAATTGTAATGGAGCAAGGAGACTTGTAGACAGCACTGAAATAAAAGTCCATTTTCAATTAACAGCCTTATACTTATGCTGACATTTAATGTTGCAGGTATTTGTCAGTATGAAAAGAAAATATAATAACATCAAGGAGCAAACACTTTCATTGTTGGTTTTACATAAACAAAAATGCCAGCAACACTAGAATCTTTAAAAGTGAGACTGGAAGTAAACTGAAAACATCATTATCAACCTGAAGTTATGCTAGGGCCAGTGGTGGGTTGCTCCCGGTTTGCACCAGTTCAGGAGAACCGGTAGTAAAAAAATTTCGTCGGCTGCAGAACCGGTAGTAATGGCTGGCTGGCCACACCCCCGAACTGGTCCCCTGGTTGCCGCCCACTTGCCCCGGCCGCCATGTTCATTGCCGCCATGTTCTTCACGCACGCACATCCCATTGCCTTGCAAGTCCAATGGGATGCGTATGCGCGAACATGGCGGCAACAGCAGCAGCTTTTTGCATGGCTGTGAAGCTTGCCGGCCCGGGTGGCCCCCTCCCCACCTGCCAGCAGCTCCCGAATCCACCGCCATTGCAGCTGTGGGGGGAAACTGGGGGGTTTCAGCTTGCCAGGCCGCCGCTACTGTCTCCTGCAACCACCACCTTTCCTCTGGAGGTGCATGGAAGATCTAGAAGGTAAGGCCGACGCTGGCGGCGGGGGGAGGGAGACCCGCTGCGCTCGGCCGAAGAGCCGCCTCGGGGGGACATAGCGAGGCTCACTCGCCTTTTGGGCCTGGCGCGCCCGGCCTCGGGGGACACCACGTGGCTACAAAGCTTGCTGGGCTGGGCAGCCCCCTTTTCGCTGGCCAGCGGCTCCTGAAGCTGCCCCTTTTGCAGCAGCAGTGGAGCTGGGATGGGATGGGGGCAGCCCGGTAAGCTTTGCAGCAGCCGCATGCTACAAAGCTTGCTGGGCTGTGTTGGAAATGATTCCACAAAAAAAACTTGGATTGGTAAGAAAAGAAGTTTATTTACCCAAAATAAAATAAAAAAAGCAGTTTGCAAACTGCGGTGGGGTCTTGGCTAGAAGCTTCAACAGGAAGTTCTAATCCAAAAGCCACAGCCCTGAATTCAAAAGCAGGACATTTTATACACCCTATCGCGATGCTCCATTCCCTCCTCTTCGGTCCCATTGGATAGGTCCTCCGGGGTTACAACTAATCCGAGACACCTATTAAGAATACATTAACCCCCTTCCCACCCTCATTTGCTTTACGTGCTATTATCATCCAAATTACCTAGCCATGTGCTGGTACTTCCTAACGGTTGACAATACAAAGGATTTTATTTTTGAATTTCATTGTTTCCTACAAATTCACCCTTTTTATTCTTTATTCATTTTCAAAAGTAAAACTTACTTATTGAAAGGTTTCAAACTTTCCCTAATTTCTTCAGCATGTTCATATTTCATAATTGCAGTATGTTCAGTTACCTCTGTTAACATCATCATTTGCTTATTTTTGTTAGTTACATTTATCATTCCTTCCACAGTGTTGTGCACAATACTTATTACAGGAATTAAACACGGCAGGCACATAAGTCCAAAAAATATAATGCCTACCATAAATAAGGCTTGTTTCCAATTTCTGAAGATTCCACCTAAAAATCCTTCATTATCCAAGATTCCAGTCCAAGTTTGTACGGGGACATGGGCAATCTTTCTCATTCGATCTGTTATCTGTCTAATTACTTCTCCAGTATCGTCAATCTCTAGGCAACAATTTGTTAAACTGAATTTACCACACACTCCTCCTTCTTTTGCTAACAAATAATCTAAGGCTAATTGGTTCTGGTAGATCGCTGTTCTCATTTTTGTATTCATTTCAGCTACTAGATCTAGGGCCAATTGTTGTGGCCCGTCAGCGGCCTGTGCAGCTAGTAGCTGATGCTGTGCAGCTAGACAGCGAGGAGGCTGGTGTGGTGCTGTGCCAGCAGCCTGTGCAGCTGGCACTCGAGTCAGACAATGAGGAGGCTGGAGAAGATGTGGTGCCAGAGGCAGGGATTCAGCCAGGGCCTTCAGAAGCTCCAGAAGCTCCCTTAAGTGAAGAGGACGAAGAGGAGGAGCCTCTTCTCGATGCACGGGCACGCAGAGCTGCCAAAAGGCAGGAGTGGCTCCTCAGGAGGAGGTCTCCTCGAGAGTAAGGCTTGGGGCTAATTGGCCACTCCCTTAGCCTATTTAAGGAGGAACGCCCACTGAAGCAATTTGCAGGAAACAACTTTGTTCACATACCTTCGTGTCTTGTCTTGCTTATTTTATCAGTTTCCTGCAAATTGCTTCTGGGCATTCTGCCAACCACAGTAAGCTTTCAGTATTATTCTTTGAATTCTTGGCGGCTGTTAATGCAGTTAATTAACAGCTGTTGTTGTAAAAAACTGGTTTATTTAATAAACTAAGGTTTGAATGGACTTTGTGTGTGCTGCGTTCTTTGGGGTCCGTAGCTGGGGCAGAACACCAATGCAGTTTCATTGGTTATGATTTCTACCACAGCTTGCAGCCTAATTATCCTATTTAACATATATATTGGAGTGCGGTACCCATAAATTCCATCCGCTGCCCATGTCGCAGGATCATATACTGCAATTATCCTCTCTGGAGGCCAATCTGAGGGTGTCCACCCCGAGACTCTCAGTACTTTATCCCCCATCAACTTCTTTAGTCTCTCTTTTGCCTTACTCTGCATCTTAACTTTTACTCCCCGCTTTACCCTGGGTCTATATCCGGCTGCTCCAGCGTCATCATATACCGGTACCCCTAAAATCTCTCCCTTCTGGATAGGTATTAGAAAAAAACTAGGGCATATGGTCCCTAATATACATGTCCCACTTCAGTTAATTGGCAGGTGTACATATGCCTTCTTCCCACAGATCTAGTATAACCCATCTGGTGCCACCGACCTTATATTTTTGTGACAGATTCTGGTGATTCCTTCCAGTCCTTTCCATTTACTGGAAATGTTTTTATACCATCCTGCCAATGTTCTTTTAGTTCCACTCCACCATTCTGATTGGTTACTGGAGTTACAAACCAAGACTCCTTCACACACCATATCTCCTACATCTTCACCACGTTCTGTTCTTTTGAAGCATGTTTTCCCTATTATTTTGTTCTCTAATACCCATGCACCAATTCGAGTTTGGGTAAAATTAAATTCCCAACTCCAGCTAGTATTACTTAGATCTACCTCATTGGCCTCCCATGGCCACCTTCCTCCCACTTTTGTACCTCAACAGACAAAACAGTTTGTTACACTTAATATATCAGCTATACTTTCAGCTAGTTCTATAAAGACATTTTTGTTAGCGTCAGCTATCTCTGCCATTAACTCATCCCCTTTCATCATCTCCTCAGAGAATGAGTGAAAAACTGACTTGGGTGTATCCTTGCTTGGCGGTTTCCTTATTACTTCAATTTGGATTTCTGAAACTGGGTCTCTTCCGCTTGCATCTATTCCTATTCCAAACTTCCAATCATTCTCCCTCCATTCTGATCTTTCCAAGAACTGCATTCCATTGATTACAGTGAGATTCACTTGGTTACAGGTCTCGCTTCCACAATGTGTAGTTAAGTTCTTCACCCTTTGAAACAATATCAACTCCCCTTGTTTTCCCCCAGTCTGCCATCCTACACAACTCCACATTTACATCTCACTGTACTCGCTTGACATGAATCAGGAGCACACAGATATTTCTCATTACTAGTGTACGATTCGATCCATTTGATATTTCCACATCTATCTACTGCTACATAAGTATTTGCTGCTTTACAA
Organism: Pituophis catenifer annectens; assembly: GCF_029215685.1. Classification (NCBI taxonomy): domain Eukaryota; kingdom Metazoa; phylum Chordata; class Lepidosauria; order Squamata; family Colubridae; genus Pituophis; species Pituophis catenifer. Next base: position 22,667,091 of record NW_027256885.1, read on the forward strand.
ACATCAATGATTACTGTAAAGGCTCCATTTACATTATGAGTCCATTCAGACTGTCCTAACAATAGTTGACTCCTCTTTCCTCCACTTCTTACCCTCAGTGCCCATTGCCGGGGGTCTTTTCTAGAATCATAACAGAAAGTTTTGATTCCTTGTTTGCACATCAAGTACTGAGTCCCATTGTAACTGCATGGAGTACTAGTTCCACCGCATTCCCGAGCAGTATGATATTTCAGGGTTTTGGTAATTCTATTACCCGTTTTTGTGGTAGTGATACATTCCCCACATCCCACTGTTTTTAAAGCTCTTTTCTGTCTGTTGGGTCTTCCTTGCTTACATTTTATCCCTTGTATGTTGTTACACAAGCTGAGGTTCTGCTGGTCCTTACAACTCTGGTGCAATGCTTGTCTAATTTCCTTTAACTGATTGTAGTATAAAGATAATAAGTTATGTCAGCCTCCGCTTTTACTGCTTTGGCTGCCATAAGAAACGGGAGGGGGGAGAGCTCGGGGGCTTGGGGGGAAGCGTGCTGGAGGACTTTGGAAGAAACGAAACTGAATCTCTGAAGTTGCTATCGGGTCAACCGTCGTGGCATTCCTGATTGATGACGCTGCCAGACGTGCTTCCACCTGACCCTGGGAGACCTTTGGAC